>NW_025334036.1:4885000-7385000 GCF_019186645.2 Phyllostomus hastatus | reverse complement strand
GAAATGTCTTGCCCTCCATTCTCTGAGCCCTCAGCTACCATGTATCTACAGAAACAAGGATTGGGTGAAACTCCAGGAATTTAGAAACTATCAAATCAGTCCAGCACTGCGTTTACAGCTTCCCTTTCCATTAGTGATGCGTGGGAACCTCTCTCCACCTGAGAAGCTCTAATTGCAAAGCCATTGGGTTTCCTTGCGATAGGGCAGCTGGTTTCCAAAAGCCTTTGCTTATTTGGTGTGCATCTGACCCAACCAAGTAAGATCATGTTTAGCTGAGTCTTCCTCATGCCAGGACTCAGAATCTGACCCTTACTCACCACAGTTCCCAGAATTACAAAAAAAAAAGGGAAAGAAAGAAAGAAAGAAAGAAAGAAAGAAAGAAAGAAAGAAAGAAAGAAAGAAAGAAAGAAAGAAAGAAAAAGAATAACAATAATGAGAAAAATAAAAGGAAAAATAATAAGATGAAGGAGAAGGAACAGAAGGGGGAAGCAGTCATTAATTAGGCTTCAACTGTCTACCTGACACTTTACAGATGTTGCCTTGTCTCATCACAGGTATCATTCTCCCTGCTACACAGCTGAGGGAAGCGAGGCTCAGAGGAGCTATGAGCCTTCCACCCACAGTACACAGTGAGAAAAATGGTGAGACTGGGATTCAAATTCAAGTTCAGGCAACTCTGAAGCTCGTGTGTTTTTCACCACTACCTGGAGCTGTCCAGGCAAAGCGGATGAACTAAGGGTACCCCACACAGCGTTGTGGTCACACGGGATGAGCCGAGGAAGGCAACACGAGAAGGAGGTATTAAAAGTGATGGAAAACCTGGGATTCTGGAACCCTTCTTCTCTGTTTTGGTACACTTTACCTTATCCTCCTAAATCAAAGAAGAAATCTTCCCCTAAGTGCATGAAACCCCACCATGAAATTCCGTCCCTATTCACAGACACATGCTTCCTCAGTGCTGTTCCTCTTAAGTCTGCCCTCGGCATTTGCTTAGTAACCGTGGTCTCCTGGGGAAACCACGCAAATGCATCAGTTCCTACAGTTTCTATTCAAGATGGACAAAGGCAGGACGAGCAAGGGGGACCCTGTTATCCCAGGAGCTTGTGGCACTTTCCCGGCCAGCATGTTTTTCCACAGTGGTGCAGGCCCGAGAAATGTTATTCCCTGGCTCCCCTTCATCCCAGTCTGGAGGAAGGAGGAAGGGGGAGAGGAGGGATAAGAGACAGGAGGGCATCGCTGATAAGAACAAAGCCCCGGCGAAGTCCGGAAGCCCGCGAAGCAAGCCTCCGAGAGAAGCCGACTTCCAGCAACGTAAAAAGAAGAGCAAAGAGGAGGTGGATTACGGGAACTTCCTCTTCCTGCGGTCTGGCCTGGTCATAATGGTGTTGTGGTTACGCGGCGGAGGCTCATAGAAGAATAAATAAACCACAACCGTTAGGACTAGAAGGTCTCCCTTCCAGCACTCTTTGCAGAAAGTCAGGGAGGCGGGGTCCCTGTCTCCTGCCATTTAGGGCAAGATGGATTTAGACAGCAAAGAAGAGCAGAAGTCCTTTGCACTCAGATAAATTGTATAGGGTGGGGGTGAGGAGAGAGGTGCAGGTATTTAAGTATTCAAGAAAGAGCACTGTAGTTGGATCTTCCCGGATAATAATGAGGTCTCGGTTTAAGAGTTAAATTCTGTGTTCAGAGCACAATTTTCTGAGAAATATCCTAGCCCGTGCCATTAGGGAAGAATGCCTGGCTGCACTTGCAAAATGCTTCCCTAGGTGGTACATGCATTCGAATTAATGAAAGAGGCGGAAATGAAGAGCCAGGGCAGGTAATTCAATATAACCAAATGGCACTTTAAAATTCTTCACTTTTCTAGCCCTTTTTTTTTTAAACTCATATAAAATTTCAAACAGCCTCTTCTAGGATAGATACAAAGAACCCTATCATTTCAACAATACAAGATTATAGGAGGATTTTATCCTAAATTGTCCGTTTCTAAAATGTAACTCTAGCCAAACTGTGGGTCATTCAAGCTCTGTCTCAATTATCATATAAATGTATCTGACAAATACACTTGTTATTTGAAGTCTCCAAATCACAGTTGTTTCTCATTCAGTACCTAGTAATGTCCAGGCTTTGTTGCCTGCCCTTGAAGACCTTTCAAGTTCAAGTTCTGGCCCATCTCAGCTCTCAAGTTGTTCTCTCATACTTCCCTAGGTTGCATGAGATAATGTGGATTTCTCATTATGCTCCAAATAGAACAAGGGTGTCTGCCCATGGTGGACCTCCCTTCACACCATGCTCTGCCTGTACCACTCTACCCCATGGCACTACCTAGAGGTCAAGAGCATGAATTTTGAGATCAGGAAAACCTGGAGGTGACATTCAGCCCCACCATTTATTGGCCAGGTGATCGTGGACAGAGAGCACTGACTAAGTTGAAAATGATAGTATGTGTATCTACCTCACAGAGTTCTCACAAGGATGAAACGAGGAGACGAATACAAAGGATTTAGCAGAACACTTAGCATAAAGTAAAGACTAAAGTGAGGTTATTGTTGCTACAAATACTATTACCTGAATTGTCAAAATCCTTCAATCTTGTCAAGATGCAATTCGAATGCAACCTTCAAGGTTACTCTGGTTAAAGACATTTTTATCCTATAAACTGAACAGCTTAAACTGCATCTCTAGAGGAGATTTCTCGCATACAGCCTTTTCGTCTAATCATTTCAGTATGTTAATAAAAATATCTAATGCTTATCTGTGTGTTCATCCCTACCCTAAGTACTTTATATATATCATATCACTTTCTCCCCACTTAGAGCCTTGTACTGTTATGGTCCCTATTTGCCAGATGAGTACACTGAGAGAGAGTGAGATCAAGTCATTTGCCTAAGGTTGCTCAGCTACACTGGGGTTTGAGCCCCAAGGTCTCCCATCTTGACTGATATGTGCCCCCCAATCTCTGCCTACGCCTTATCAGTGTGACCATGAGTCCAGCAGGCATCTCCCTTGTCTCGTACTAGTCTGGGCCCCATAACCTCACTGCATTGCAAAGGAAATGGAGTTTAAGGTCATAGACTTGGCCTCAAACTCCATTTTGGACACTTGCTGGCTGTGCAACCTTGGGTGCATTCTTTCACATTTCACAATATCCATTTCTGCAGCTGGCAAGTGAAAACTTCTTCAAAGATTAAACATTATACACACACACATATATGTATGCGTATCAAACACTTAATATACAACTTATGTATTAGTTGTATATTAATACAACTCAACTAATGTATTTTATTAATACCAGTTTAAAGACTCTGGGTAGCAGGGATTGTATTTTACATATTTTCTTTTTTCCTCTTAACAGAGTCTCAAAGAATCCCACATATTCCCTCATACAGAAGGGCAACTCAATATATATTTATGGCCTGAATAAATGAATGCATAAATAAATGCCTGGGTGCTATAAGTAAATAGCTCTAGAAGAGCATGGAAAATGGCCCTACTCAGCTGAGTTTGTGCCTAAAACCCTTATTAATAAAACAGCACAGATTCTTTTATGTTGCAGTGACAGTTTCCCTTCATATAACAAGTGATCTTCCCCACCCTCAGGCTGTCCTAGTTCAAGGCCAGGGTCCAGTCTGAGGTTGACTGGAAAGCAAACAGCACCACCTACTGAACTATGATTTTCCACATTCCAGGAGGCCAAAATGTGAGCTGTGTCCAGGCCACACGGGATCACTGAACCCCAGGTTTAAACAGAGCTTAAGTGGGAGCTACATGATTATAAAAAAAGACAATGTCTCCAGGATACAGAGGGTTATTTTGCTTACCTTGACTTCCGTCCTCTGCTCAGTCAGGGGCCGTCAGCCACTGCTGGAGTGTGTCGGGAGCTCTGGGAGGCAGGCAGCCCCGTGGCTCTGATCTCGGCTGTCACTGAGGGACCACACCGATGTTCTCCGGGGCTTGCTTTCAGCCTAATTCAGCTGCACTTCAGCAAGAAGTGCAACTTTGGTGCAAACAGCGGCAGAGATCAGAGTTCTGCAGTGCGTGAACTTCCAACAAAAACTTTCAATAGCTGGTGATGACCTTGGATAAAAGAACAAAAATCATCAGAGCCTGGACTGTTCTCAGTGACTCACAAGCAAACAACATCTGATTTTGACCTTGTTGCCTGCTTACCTCTTTAGCATCTGCACATGATTGGTTGAGGAAAGTAGTGGAAGAACCCAAACTAAGTTCCACTCATGTTGAACTTGCTAACCCTGAATCAGCTAAAGCATCTGGTATACTATATATATATCTGGTATACTATATACATCCTGATATATAGTAGATGCTTACTAAGTGCCTGGCACATGGGTGAATCAGACACACCAACCATCTGGCCTGGGAGGGGTAGGTGGTTCTCTCCCTTTACTCATGCCCAGTACTACAAACCCCACTTAAATTCTGTCTACATATCACCCTGGTCTTCTTCATTCAATACATCAGTCACTGGCTCGACTTTCCTGCCCACACAGGTTATGGAACATGATCCTTGTCACCGTCATGTCTGATGCTTAGGGACCCAGGCAGTAAAACCCTTAATTAAGGAGAGCCCCAACTGATTTATTTCACTGATTTATTCCCAGGGTTTAGAGAAAGGCTGAGAACATAGAAGGTTCTCAATAAATACTTGTAGAATGAGTGAATGAAAGAATGAAAGAATGAGTGAGTGAGTGAATGAATGAATAAATGAAAATACTAGGAAGGAGAGGCTTCACAGAAGGAAAAGGCAGCAAAAGACTGGTGCAGAGGGATGGAGGGAGGAGAGAATGGAGGAAAGAGAAACAGGCCTCTGAGGAGGAGGGCTGAAGAGCTGATGGGAAAGAAAGGCCCAACCATGGGCCTTCAGATCTACCAGGGGGAATTCTCGTCTTTGCCACCTCCCATGCCCGGGTCACCCCTTGGCTCCTTCCACGATCCTGTGCTTAGAGGACACCCCAGCAGAGCAGGGTGTCTTCCCTAACCAACCATCTCGTAGCTTAGACCCAGCCTTCCAGCTCCCTCCACCCTAAACCTCCACAGCTCTTTCCCAGACAGGCTCTGTAGCCTCTGGCTCTGTGTGTCCATCTCTTCCTCTGCTTTTCTCTACCTGTTTCTTTGCCTCATTCTGTCTGTTTCCCTTTCACTCTGCATGTGTTTCTGCGTCCCTCTCTGTCTCTGTGTCTGTCTCTTCCTCCCACCCCTCTCTGCCTTCCTTGTCCTTTTGTGTGTCTCTAACTCTGTGTCTCCCTTTGTGTCTGCCTGTCTCTCTGTCTGGCTGTTCGTGTATACGTCTTTCTCTGTCTGCACCTCCCTATCCTGCCCTCTCTGTCTTTGAGTCTCTTCCTGTTTTCCTCTCTTTTTGTCTCTCTGTCTCTGCCTGCCTGCCTTTCTGCCTCTTCATCTCTTTCTTCTCCTTGTGTGTGTCTCTCTTTGTCCCACTGTCTGCTGCTCTCCGCCTTCCCTTTATGCGTGGCCCAGTGGTGTCTAACACATAAAACCACCCCGTCTTCCCTTCCCACCCCTGACGAAGACCCCTGGTAAAGGCACTCCACGCCGCTCGTGTAAATCACGGGATCGCCGCATTCTTCACGGTGACAGCAGCCCTTTGGCAGATGCAGCACCCTTCCCTCAGCCCAGATAACCACACGAAGGCCTGAGATACCACGCTCTGTAAACACGTCCGCTCATTGACTGTCGCTGGAATGTCCAGGGACGTCGTGGGTTCCTGGGTAATTGGGAAACTCCCTAAACTGTGTACACTGGTGTGGCCTCCAAGCTGCAGCAGAGGGGGGCCGCAAGAGAAGGCCATTAGGAAGATTTTGCCTTTGTGCCTCACTGTGATGGAGTGCAGGCCTTGGCGCACTGACAGATAACTGGCAGCGCTCCCTCCCGGGGACTCGGCTTCCAGACGGAGCAGCCCAGACAGCAGTTTAACCCAAGGGTCAGAGGGCAGGCAGGCGTTATCCACCCACTGGCTGCCTCCCCCCACCTCTCTGAGCTCTGCCTTCCAGTGCAGACTCTAACAGGAGGGGCCGAGCCTCAGGGCACCCAGCCAGGACCTTCAGATGCCAAGAGTCCTTTCGAACACCCCCTCCCATTTATAAATGAATGAAAGTCCACACAGATTCCTTATTAATCACGTCTACCAGAGGGTACATCCTGAGGCCCAGGAGATGAGAGTGACAACACACACACACACACACACATACACACACACACACATACAGTGTGCTTATCAAAGCCATGTTGGGATTGTTCAGTTGATTAAAGATGAGGACTGAAACATATCTTAATAACCAGAAAATAACTTACAATCTAACATCTTGATTGTACTAGATTTCAAAGGGCAGCAAGATGTGTTGAAATGCACATATCTAATCACCAGTGGAATTAACAGATTTGCAGAAAGTTATGCTTGAGAACATTATGTGTAGCTGTAACACAGCATAATCAAATTCCCATTTAATTTTATTAATGCTAAAATTCAGACTATTTGCACTATTACTATATATTTTTTCTAGTAGTAATTCCGGGGTTATCGGAAAAGCCTCTTTTTAAATGTTTTCTTTCCCCTAGATATTTTTATAGCAAATCACATGCTTCAATGGCATAGCATGCATTTGCATAGAAGCATCTCTCCTCTTTCCTTTAACCTTGATCTTACAAACCAAGTTAAATATATGGAAACCAAGCGGGGAAGCTACGAAAGCCACCGGCTCCCTGTTCAGGAACTTGTGGCATGAATTCCTTGCTGAGCTGTTTCCTTTCCTCCATCTGCCAACCACTCCCAGCCTCCCTGCCAGTGATGTTCACACCTGAGCCCATTGTCCTCCGCCTGCTGGCAAGGTCAGGTGCTGTTCCCCTCTCCCTCTGCAGCGGGTCAGGCCTTGCACCTCAAAAACACAAAACCTAGAGTATTTCTGTCCTTCACGTGAGCCCTTGTGGCGCTAGAACCCCAGCTCAGCTCAGCTGCACTGGGTGAGGGGTAGAAAGGGACAGCAAGCGGGGTGTGAATTTTAAAACCAGGGACCGGCATGATAAAGACTGCTTTGAGACTTGATGAAAATAAGGGGTTTAAATGTGATCGGCAGTAGTTCAACAGCATGGCAGTGGTTTTATCTAATGTGCATGCAGAAATCAGCATATTAATCCATTTATTGTGAGGAGGCTCAGCATCCAGGTCGACAGTCACCTGGGGTAAGGGATTCAGAGAGGGTAGTGGAGGGTAGAAATATGAACAAAGAGACTGGTTTTTATTTACGTTCCCTAGCAGAGTTCAAAGTATGGCACGTAACCTCAGAACGGCCACGGCATTAAAAATGCCGTGTTTTCCTGTTCATTGGACCACTGTGAATGGCAGTCAGAAGATGTGGGTTCAAGTCTAGTTTCTAATCACTTCCTAGGTAAGTAACATTACACAAGGAACCATGCCTCGCTGAGACTTCAGAACAACCTCTGGGCAATAACGGCAGTTTGAATGCCAGGTTACCAGACTCATTTACATGGCCTGTGGAGGAGGACAGTGTGTATCTTAGTGCCCTGTAGGATACAGTCATACAGATATAAGGTGCTACTACTAACATGTCTCCATGACATCCTTCTGGCTAAATTTACTTTGTTTTCTCTTTATAAAATTAGTAGCGTGCCCACATGCTCTTCTATTTCTCCGTGATGCCCACACACGCCTTCCATTTCATTTGTGCAAACAGCTGTTTTAGTCTAAGAGTCCAGGCAATGTCTTATGTATTGGAACACCAAAAAAGTTATTGGGATGCAAGGATTATGGTTGTGACTCTGTGTTTCAGAGTCTTATGAATCTGAGGTCCAGTCTCAGCTCAGCCACTTGCAAATGACGTGACCTTGGATATTGTACTTCAATTCTCAGTATGTCTGTTATCTCAAAGGAAAGGAAGAAAATGATATTGCTGTAGTTGAGAGATTACACATAATGTACATGAAAACTGGGGCATAGACACATTGGGTATTGGGCGAGAGCCATATAGATACACGTGTCAGAAACCAAATTCAAGCTGGTTCAAAGGAATATGTAGCCTCATGTAACTTGAAAGTGCGAGTCTGAACACAGCTCCATCCACAGACTCGAGCTCTATTACCAGGGCTTCTTCATCTATCAGCTTTGATTCTCCCAGTGCTTTGTTCTTGCTCTTCCCTACTACAGAAGCTTTCTCCTTGTGACCAGAGGAAGATTGCAAAAGGGAGATTTCTGCATGCACGCTTAGTAACCTGCTTAGGAGAAAGGAAACACTGTTTTTCTCATCCAGCAGGTTCTTGAATAATGTGGTTTCATTACAATGTAACACAATGGTAACTGTTTGTGTATTTAAACTGTTATAGGACTGGCAGTCCAGTCGGTTTTGTTTTTGTTTTTGTTTTGTTTTGTTTTGTTTTTTTACATCAGCATCACCACAAACACATGAGTAATGCATTGTGCTACAAAGTTGTGAAGGCTATGATGGCACTAGGTGATAGGAGTTGCTCAGCTCCTTTATAATCTTCTGGGACCACTATTGCATGTATGTGGTCCAACCTTGACTGAAATTATTATGTGGGCTATGGTTGTGTGCGTGTGTGTGTGTGTGTGTGTGTGTGTGTAGGGATGCGGAGGGGGTGTGAAGAGGGCAAGGGGAAGAGGAGAGAAGGGGAGAGGGGCAGAACAAGAACCTTTACACCAGTCCAACTGTATCTCCTTTTTAGGAACTGGATAGTTTTACTTAATTTTCAAAGGATATTTGTTTCTCTGTAAAGTACAGTCACGTTACCGGTATACATCTTATTGTTGGATTATTCTATGCTATTTTCTTAGGCACCGAGTACTTCAGTAAATCTATAGATTTTACTTGTGGGATGTGTAAAATCCATCTCTTTCAACAATTTTTATTTGTTCCATTAATTCAGCTTTCTTTTTTGGAAATATCAGTAACACATGGGCTGGATATTCTTTTATTCTTCATTTGTTCTTTTTCTCTCTAATCCCTTTAAGTCTTCATTCAACTATCTTTTGTTTTTCTTGTTTATTTTAATCTGTCCCCATCTTTCTTTTTGTATGCTCAGCAAGACCTCATTTCTCTTATGTTCTTGGTGGTGTGGCCAAATCTCACTTTGGTGATGATTTTCTTTTCTTCTCTTCCCGCCAGCCCCAGGGCTTTCCAGCGTAATGTTTTACCTGCTCCCTGGTGCTGTATTACATCTCCCCTGAACACCTGTGTCCCTTCTTAATAGGCTTTATTTAAAAAAAATTTCAGGCCAAGGCCTCACTGAAGTTTACTATTACTATTATAATTGCTATTATTATTTCATTGCAATGTGTTTTGTCAAAACCTCAATCTGCATTCATTCTTCTGGTGAGTGCGCCACACGTGCCATCCGTACTTCTTCTTCCTACTTTTATCCATTCATTCATTTGCTCCTCCTTTTGACAAGTACTTATTTACTCTATGTTCCAAGCACTGTGCTAGGTTTTAAAACAGATAAGACTCCCGACTGTAGAAGACACTACATTCTGCTTTACATTTTTGTGGCTGATAAGTTACATGAAAAAGAAAACTAATCACTGGGGAATGTATGACTTCATTTGAAGTTTATAGTGATCTTGTCCCTGTCCTCCCTCTTGTCTCTATTCTCAACAGGCCATTCGTATATCCCAGGAATAAGCACCCATCTGTTAGCAAATATATGGGAATTGTGGGCAAGCAAAGGAAACAACTTTATGAGTTCTGGCCTTTCAGATCTAGCATAGAAGAAATCATAATAAGGTCCAGCTTTAAGAATAAACAAGGATGCTTCCTTCCCAACAATATGTTGAAATTCAGCATCAGTCATTATACTTTCCATTATCAATACGAAGCAAGTCATCGAGAAAAATAAAGAAAATAATCTCTGCCTGCTAACTATAAGCTGTGCTACAAAACTTGTAGCATTCTTTTGACCCAACTCTCCTAACAGAATGACACATTTACTTTGAGATTTATCTCCAGACTTCTGATAACAAAGGCTGTGGGCCTAACAGCATGTAACCTACAGCACCATTGCTGCAAAGGAGAGAGACAGCCTTTTAGAGAAATGGACTCTCCGTATTAAATGCATGCAACTGGCTGGACATGTTGGCAATTTATCAAAAAAAATTAATAGGTCCTCTATGTGACATTAAATAGCCTTTTAACAACAGTGCACTTATACCCCATGCCAACTTACACAAAATAAATAGCACAGAAATTGCCTAACAATCAAATAAGGATTTGTCTTTCATTTCAATTTAAATTACTCTGAAAGATAAGCAAGCCTGGAAAGTCAATGGAGGAATGAATCCCTATCTATTATATCCTGTTTGGCACAGCACATATGTAACCCCAGTTGTCTTTGGGAAAATAAAGTCACATTATTTATTTGTATTTTCCCTATACCAGTAATTAAGGCGTTCTCAGTAAAGAGCGTTAAATGGAATACAATAAGGTTATCATACTATCACAAGGGAATATAAAGGGATAAGAATTAGATTTTTCCAGAGGAAGAAAAACACTTCTTCTTGTGCTGTGAAGGGTGGAAGAGAGTGAGAGAGGGATATTTCGAGATTTAGAGATAGCGAGGAAGACAAGTGATGGAACTCAAATCACATAGCTTGAAATGTCTTCATATCACGAAAGACCAGATTGTCCACTGAAATGAAGACACCACAGGAGAGACACAGAGAAAGAAAAGGGTGAGGATTGTTTTAATAGACCCTCAAACATATGCACTGTGAACTCAGTAAGACATGGAAGAAAGACTATAGCAGTGAGTACCCCATAAAGTTACAGCCACACAATGGACGCAGACAACAGTGGTTTTCTCTTCCCCTTTATTCCTCAATGCACAGTAATAATAGGACTAGAAAAAAAAAACTATAGAGAAAGTTAACCAAGGCAGAAATGGCATAGTCACGTGGGAGGGGATTAGCAAATTACCGTGTTTCAATGCCTTGACATGAGGTCCCAGGAGGTACAGAGGTGAGTGAGACCAATAAATGTATGATGGAATAAGATACCGAGAAAGAGCCAAGAAATTCAAATCACTGTGGCAGAGGTATTTGCCTACCCTTTCCCTGTCACTGTGTGTCTGGCAGTGTATTGCCTGCCCGCACTCTTGAGAGGGATATGAGCATACTTCCTGTGACTCAGTTTGGCCAGTGTGAAGGATGCAGGTTCAACCTATGCCATGTCCCAGTGGAAGACAGAAGAGCCTTTGCTCAGTGGGCCCTTGCACTTTTCCTTCCGCCATGAGAATGTTCTGTCCTGGGGGGCATAATGCAGAGAGAGGCAAAGTATCAGCCTGGGCCCTGGAAGGAGACATGGAACAGAAGCAGAACAACACCCATGCAACATAAAATGAGGGCTGGAACCTTCTCCTATGATTGGGTTCAGGAATGGGGAGAGCACTGATGACTCTGGGGCAGGGGCAGCAGCAGCCTGCAGCAGATTATAAAATGATTGTCAATGGGGAGGTAGCACGCATAAAGAGCTTGAGAAACATGGTCATTGAAGGTGAGTAGAGTGAAACAGTAGTAGCCGTTTCCAAATCCTAGCTTCTGTGCTTGTTTCTGTTTCCTACAGATGAGAGAGTATCGAGCTAGCTTATACACTAATGGGAAAAGTGCAAGAGTAGGGAAGAAAATTATGACACTGGGTGGAAAGGGAATAGGGTAGTGTTATCCCTGGCAGCCCGAGCTTGGGCAGATGGATCTTCCTTTGATAGGACAGTGAAGTAGAAGCTGACGAGAGAAATGGAATGTTTGCTAGACTTTAATGAGAGCCCAGCTGAGGCAGGTGATTAAAAGATTATGAATTCATAATGATTCTAATCTGCCTAATTGTGTGATTTTCATCCCCCAGTAGGGCTTAATTTTTAGGATGGATATGAGATGGAGAACACAAGTGTTTGGGCTCTCTCTGGTCTGGGATTTTGCTCATGTGGAATGGGCCAAGAGGCAGGGAGATAAGCATATTTGCAAAAGAATGCTTGCCTCAGTGGAGGAGCAGGAGGCACACAAATGGAATAAAAGAGAGACTAATGGATGGAGAGAATGGGGAGGGATCAAGGTTTGATAAAATACTGCAGTAGGTGGACTTGAGCAGAGATGCTCAGAGACGAAAGGATTACTTTGGGAGAATCGGCTGTTTTGATTGGTGATTTCAGAAACGGTGCAGGGTCTGCTAGTAAGTTTCAGGGTGTGAGAGTGGACGTGGGTGCCTGGGGTGGGGAGAGTGAGAACAGCTTTGGAAAAGATAAGGTCAAGGATGAGAGGCCACAATGTTTTGCTGGTTAATGGGAAGGATTTGAGATGAAAAGGGAGGCTGTAAACCCGAGGCTGAAGTCATCAGCGATTAAGGAGGAGGGACAAGGAGGATAGTAAATGCCCATGTGGGGAGGGAGAGAGGGAAGTCTAGACGAGCAGATGGAGCCTCCAAGACGCAGAGGTTTAGGGAGGGGAAGGAAGGAGGACAATCATGTAGAAGCAGCGATAGGAGCAAGACTGACTCACACAGCCTCAGATCCCGACGTCCGTGGGGTGTGGGGGAATGCCCAGGAATTGCTCTGACCACAGCTCTTCCCTGCTCCCTCCTGTGCTCCCAGAGAAAGGCAGGGAGTCCCCTAACTCACCATCCACCCTCTACTGAGGCAACTGTGACAGAGGGCTCTGCTGCCTGTTCACCCATGACTGAAGAAGTTATTCCAACAGTGTCCTCTATTTACAAGATTGAGTCTGAGGAATGTCACACTGTGGTTTCTGGGTCCCTGTACCTGAGTATGAGGTGGCCTGAATTAGGGAGGTTCTCAATCTGCAGTGTGATTAAGAATCAACTTCTTTGCTGATTACAAAGCAGAGTGCCAGGCTCCGATTCCAGAGACTGAAATCCAGAAGGACCGAGCACAGATATGAATTGTATTTTCAAATAGCACTCTCAGTGATTCTAAAGAGGGTACATGGACCATGCTTGGATAAAGGCTGAAGTATGCAAGAAAACATGAACTTTGGCTTGGGCTTCTGCCAACTGCTAGAGCTTTGCAGTCACTGGGTGAGTCATGTCTTCTCCCTGAATTAGTCTTCTCAAATGTACAACTGCAGTGTATTGGTTAAGGGTAGGTCATGTGTCTTATCACAGTAAGCTCTGAACAACGTTAAATTAGAACTCTGTTTCTCTTTCACACCCAAGAGGAACAGAAGCAGGCTGTACAGGGTTGCTATGGGAGCTCCGTCCATCTCGCTGCCCTGCCATTCAGCACTGGCTTCCGTGGCACCTGGAGTTGCAGCCCTCATACCTGAACTAAATTCCAGAAGAATCAGGAAGGAAGGAAGGAAGAGAGGGAGGGAGGGAGGGAGGGAGGGAGGGAGAGAGAGAGAGAGAGAGAGAGAGAGAGAGAGAGAGAGAGAGAGAGAGAGAGAGAGAAAGAAAGAAAGAAAGAAAGAAAGAAAGAAAGAAAGAAAGAAAGAAAGAGAAAGAAAGAAAGAACGAAATCTATGCTCCCTTTAAGAAGTCTTTCTCAGGTTCCCCACAGCACATCACAGTGTAATTTATTGGAACAGCCAGCTGCAAAGAAGGCCAGGAAATACAGACATTATTTCAGATGGTGATGTAAAGCAGTTCGAAGTCAAAGTTGTAAAAAAGAAATGAAAACTAGATATTGGGAAACTAGTCATATCTGCTTTGTGGGTGTGATACCCACCACGTTAGTTTGCTAGGGCTGCTGCCACAAAGTCCCTCACATTGGAAGAATCAAACAACAGAAATGTATTGTCTCACAGTTAAGTTCTGAGATTGTCAGGATGCTGGGTTCCTTCTGAGAGCTCTAAAAGAGAATTTACTCTATGCTTCTCCCCCAGCTTTTGGTGGTTTGCTGGCAATTTTTGGCATTCCTCAGTCTGTAGACACATTACCCCATTCTCTGGCTTCATCTTCACATGGCTTTCTCTGTGTCGGTCTCTGGGTCCAAATTTCCCCTTTTTATAAGCACACAGTCATATTGGAGTAGGGTCCACACTAATGACTTCATCATTAACTTCATCTTAACTTCATCATTTGCAAAGACTTTCTTTCCAAATAACATCAAACTCACCGGTGCCGAGTGTTAGCACTTCAGCATCTTTTGGGAAGACACAATTCAACCCACAGCCCCTTCTCAGTCGTGTTGGCAAAGCCGTGCAACCCAGCCTTTCTGATCTGTGCCCTCTGCACCTTGCTCCTTAGGCTTCTTCTAGTCCAGGTGCATGCCTTTCTCTCTGCTGGTCATCATCCTTGATTCATGACCCTCAACACTAGCAGCTTAGGGCCCATCTCTTCTTTTCCCTTCATGCTCATTTCATGGACTCAGACCCAGCTGGTCTTCATATCCAGCCTCCCCATGCCCTGACCTCCTCCTTCGTGCTTCAACACATCACTGGGTCCTGGACCCTGACAGCCCAGCTGCACTTACTGGCCATCTCTCTCCAGCAAACCAGGCCATGAATCCCGAAGGCTCACATCCTCCACATCTCCAGATGCCTCTGACCGAATGGCACTACTGGCTCATTGCTTGTCCTATTCAACTTCTGCCCAAGTCAGCTCAGAAAATGAAAACAGAAACCTGTCATTGTTAGGCAGGATTTTTTTTCTGCACCTGATAAAATAGCGCCCATTTGGAATACAATTATTTTTATCTGTGGCTCCCCAAATTGGCTGCTGGAGTGGATTCCATTGGTTCAAGCAGAGGACGGCATCAGGAGGAGATTGGGAAGCTGCTGCACTCCTCAGAAGCCCGTACCTGGCTTCCATCACCGTCTGGAAAGAAGGGATTGAGAGAAGAGCAGAGCAGCCAAGAAAATCCAGGAAGAAAGAAGTGGCTCTAAATTAAATGTTTTTCAATTTATTGAAATCGGTATCAGTAGCTTGTTAAATATTAAGCAGAGAAATCTCCATCTGACTGTTACGGAGTATTACAATGGGAGGGGAAGCTGGTTTTATGATCTCTGACATGGTGGGAAGGGGACACAGAGCTGGAATAATTTGTCAGGAAAAGAAATAGTGGCTTCCAGCAAAAAGTTCACAGATGCTGCCTCCTAATTAATTTTTTTTAATTTTAGAATACGATTTTACAGACTCTGTACCTGCAAATGAATGCCTCACACCACATGGTGTCTCCCAATGTGCTGTGCAGAGAAAAGCCAGGGCAGCTCTCGATGGCTTAAGACTCACTCCGTGTCCCTCATCTTCTGCTCTGTGTTGCCAGAAACCAAAGAAGGGGAAATTAAATTAAAATAAAACACTAGGTGTCCTGTACAGGTTTCAAAGTTGTCTGTGCCAGGAAATGAGATTGTGTCCTTTCAAATGGCAAAAGGAAGTTTCACAGGCTAGCTCTGCTGCTTCTGAGAAATAAGGAGTCAGTAAATGCAGAGAAATCCCAGCCCGTGAGCCCAGGGAACTGTCACGCACGGTGTTATCAATCTCATCCACAGAAAAGGTGTTTCGAAAGAGAACGAGGAGGAGGATGTGACATTCACAGCAGCTTTCATCCTGGACCAAAACATACTTTCTCTCTGAGCCAAACATGGCATGAATACTCTCAACACTCTGCTCCAGCGGCCACGAATAGCTGACCCAAATTTGCAACTTAGATTGAAAGGCATTTGCTAGTATTTTTCTAGAGAGTGGGTTTCACTGAGAAAGAAGCTGACCCTGAGGATTTAAAATTGGGAATACAAGATCTAGCCACCTTTCCTTACAACAGGGTTAATCCTTTTGTGGTGAGGCCTCCATTCTCTAAAGGGTGTCAAATTGTTTATCCTGAATACTAACCCGCTGATGGCTACTTGAGACATATTTGACATGGCTTGAGAAGTGGCAACGGAGAATATCCAGGGGGAGATGCATCTTGATTTATTATCATCAGTGTCTGTCACAGGCATGGAGGTGGAGAACAGACTCTGTCTGAAAGAAGCTATTCCTAAATTCAGAGCAACAGAGCGAGGTGGGATCTCAGATTAGGTTTTTATTTGTTTTTATTTTTAGTAGTTCATTTTTATTGTATTCTTCTGTTATTATTTATCCCCCATACCCTCTTACACCTCCACCTGCAATCACCACACTGTTGTCCATGTCCCTGAGCTCTTTTTCCTTTTTGTTCGATCACTCCAGCCCCCTGCAACACACACCCCCAAGAGCTGTCAGCCTGCTCTCTATCTATGAGTCTGCCTCTATTTTGCTTGTTAGTTCAGTTTGTTCATTAAATTCCACATACGAGTAAAATCATATGGTACTTGTCTTTCTCTGACTGGCTTATTTCACTGAGCATAATGTTCTCCAGGTCCAACCATGCTGTTGCAAGTGTAATATTTCCTTCTTTTTTATGGCAGAGTGGTATTCCATTGTGTAAATGCCCCATAGTTGTTTTACCCCCTCATCTACTGATGGACATTTGGGCAGCTTCCAAATCTCAGCTATTGTAAATAACGCTGCAATGAACATAGGGATGCTTACATTCTTTTGAAATAGTATATAAAAATCCTAGAAGAAAATATAAGCAGTAAAATCTCAGACATTGCTCATAGCAATATTTTCTCTGATATATCGCTTTGGGCAAGGGGTATAAAAGAAAAAAATAGATAAATGGGACTACATCAAACTAAAAATTTTTGCACAGCAAAGGAAAACATCCACAAAAGGAAAAGACAACCTACAGAATGGAGAACATATTTGCAGATGCACCTGATAAGGAGTTCATATCCAAAATTTATAAAGAACTTATAAAACTCAACACCAAAAAATAATCATAATCCAATATAAAAAGTGAGCAAAGGACCTCAAATTAGGTGTTCAGACTGAGGATATCAGACTAACAGACAAAGTCAAAAACCCTTAGGTGCTGGCTTTTTGGCTAGTATCAGAGGCTAGAAACCCCATCTAGAAAATTCCATGTGTACACTTGTGAAGGGGCTGAGTCCAAGGAAATTAGGTTCCTATCCTGAAGCTACCAGTGGACTTTTCATTTTTGACTCATAGGGACTGGAGATTAGGGCTGGTAGGAGAAGGCAGGTTGCTACACTGGATCATATCATGAGCTAAAAGCTAGTAGACATTTAACTCAGGGGCTGTTATAGCAACATTGTGTTATCAGTTGGCTAGAGTGCCCTAGTGATGTCCTTTGTCAGCTTGCTCTCTCAAACTAGTTCTTACTCTAAAGTGGAGCCAATTGTTACAATGCTATGTTTTTCTGTTAACCTAGAATCTTCATTTCTCCATTCCTGGTAAAATGGATTCTCTACTCAACCCTAAGAAGCATCCACCAGATTTAAGGATTTCTTAAATCTCCCAGGTGCTATTCTAAGCATTGCAGATGTAACAGAGAATAAGGTAAAAAAGTCCAGCATTTGTGGAATTTCGAGGAGAGGAAAGTGAGGTCCATGTTTGGGGCAGAGGTCTGAGTAAGGGCGACCTGTTGATTGTGGTGCAAAGTTTGGATTTTCAGCACATTGGGGAAGCCACTGGAGAGTCTAAGATAAGAGAACAACATAATCTGACTCATGACTTTTTAAAGGATTCCTCTGCGCTGTTGGAAGTGGGCTGTAGGAGACCTGGAAGGGTAGAGACCAGTTAGTGTGGCAGTGGTGCAGATAAAACTGATAGTACTTGGAGTAAGAAGGTTCGGTGAAGATGTTGGCAAGGAGAGGGATGGCATGCATTTTACAGGTGCAGTTAAACATCCATGCTAATGCACAGATGTAGGCATGAAGGAACGAGGCATGTCAAGGCATGTCCAACAAACTGGTAGGCCTAGTCTTCTAAAAGTCATACACTAAAAGGAAACAGGAAGTCCAGGAAGAAGTCATTTGATGGGAGAGGAAACCAGGAAGTGGTGGGCATACCCCATGATGACCCATTTCAGTGACTCATACCCAGGAGTGACCCACTCCCCTGGGAGTGAGCAAACATGCATCTTGCTTCTAACCAACAGAACACTGATAAAAGTCATAGGCGGCATGCCCATGACTAGGTTACATTATAGAGAAGAGCCGGGGAGAGTACCGATAAGTGAGGTAGGGCTGACCTCCCTACATCCTCCTAAATTGCCAGAAAGATGGCAGTTTAAAGTGCAATCAGGACATGGTAATTTCAACCTCCTGACCGAAAAGGAAGAACAAGTCAAAACATCAACAAAATTGTTCCAATATGGTAATGATATTTCACATTAAGCAGCTCAAACAAGAACTTGTTTGTAACAAGTCAAATTTAGAAAAGACCAAACCTTTCATTTCCTTTTTTATTCTTGACGACAGCAGTTCCTTCTTCCTGAAGGAACTGACTTAATTTCTCATTTTCTCTCTGTGTTTTCCACAGAAAGGCTCTGTATAATTTCTCATTAAAAATAAATAAAAATTCCTAGCCATGCAGTTTAATTTCCCCTCAAGTAGACCACATACAAAGACTTGAAAAAGAAAAGAAAAAGAAAACTGAAAAGAAAAGAATGAAAGAAAGAAAAAATGAAGAAAGGAGGAAAACATAGAAAGAAAGAAAGAAAGAAAGAAAGAAAGAAAGAAAGAAAGAAAGAAAGAAAGAAAGAAAAACTGCCTTTTAAAACTTCTCTGAGTATTTATACCACTTTGTTTTTCATTCACACGAGGGAAATAACAAGAGGTCTTCTGATGAATGTTGCAGATCGCCATGGTTACGGTTCAGAGATGCAGCAAAAAAGCAATTATGGTGGAACAGAAGAAAGAAATGCATCTCTTTGTCAGAATTTCATAACAGCTGTAATAACACTAGAGTACCCAAATGAATGTAAAATAACTGAAATATTGTGGCATGTTAAATGCCAGCACATTAAAAAATTGTATTTCAATGTCACATTATTTAAAACGACAGGAAGCATTAATTCCAGCTGCACCGAGGAGCTTGTTAAGAGATACAGGGTGGGGGATGTAACCCAGCCTTCACACAGGGAGGAGACTTCAACACAATGTATGACACATAACACTGTTTGGATGAAAAAAACAAACGGGGATGTACAAGAACAAATCTAATCTGATATTCAGAATTAGTTCCCTTATACATTATTGAGGTTAGCCGCCCTCCACCCTCCAAGCTTCCACAGTATAAGAGTAATCACCTAATGCTTTCCTTTCACTGTGAACTCCTAACATGTATATTCATTAAAAGTTTTCCTGTTGAGGAATGTTATTCTCATTTTATAGTAGAGCCAAATGAGACAATGCTGCCCGGATTATTGTTTATAATAATACCCTGGGTATGAGGATGAAGTCTTTGGCAGACAGGAGAGCTTAGGGGGTGCCTTTAGTTTTTCATGGGGGAGAATTCTCTCCACTTGACTAGCTCAAAGCTCCTGGTTTTTAAAAGTTGGTGACCAAAGATAAAGGATCTAACGATTATGAAAAACCATCTTTCTATTTAGTATTCCACAAATATCATTTCCCTGTAGAGTGGGGGGGAAATGAAGTAAATAGATGTGCCTTGATCGCAAATGCAGACTGCATTATTCTAACACTCAGCCTGCTAGTTCCTTTACCTAAAGCCTAGGCTCATTGGGCAGCTCATCTACTGTCACAAGAACTGGTTAAAAAGGGGCCATGAGCAACGCCCTATATTCCAGTGGCCAATATGGTGGCTCTTCTAAATGGCCCAGTCATTCCAGAGTGGTCTGTGGTTTCTCACAATATTACCTGGGCTAGAAGAGCAGCAGTTGTCAATAGGACTGGTACGGAATCCTCTTCACTAAGGAGAAAATATAACTTAAGAATAGCTACTACTTCCCTGATGATTTATAGTTTAGAAAGATAATGCTTTCATCAGCACTATCCATGACCCTCGTCACGACTCTAGGACTGTGTTAGGGAAGGCACTCGAACTCCTCTACTGGCAAACGACCCAACGAAAGCCCAGAGTCAATAGCCATTGTTGGGTGTCTGCACCCACGCCTCTCTCCCATTTCACACTTGGACCCACCATGGTGCATCCTTGCACAGACAAAGAGAGTCCCATCTCTCTAGTACAATCATACTGGCTAAAATTCATTAAACTTTTAGTTTTCCTTAGATTCTTATTCCAGTTACTGCTGCTGCATCACAAACACCCCTAACATTTTAGAGGCTTAAAAGTAATTATTTTATTATGCTCAGGAATTCTGTGGACCAGGAATTCAGTGAGGGCATGGTGGGGATGACTTGTCCCTCAAGGTCTAGGGCCTTCACTGGGATGACTTGAAGCTTAGGAAGAAAAGGGGGTGACTTAGTGGCTAGGGCTGGCATCACCTGAAGGCTCCATCACTTGCATAGCTGGTACTGGGGATGGATGACTCAGAGACTGAAGCACCTCCACGTGGCATCTCCTTATGGTGTGGCCCTCTCACAACATGGCCGTCTCAGGAGAGTTAGTCTCCTCCATACACAGCTCAGAACTCTGATTCCAACATTTCAACAAAGCAGAAGCTGCAGCCCTGTTTATCACTCAGCCTCGCAACTCACATCACACGCCATGGGTCTGAGGGCCAACGCCCACTCAGATGCAGAGATGGGACCAGAAACAAATCAACAGGTGGAAATGTCCAGGAATTTTACTGACATGCTTTAAAACCACCACAGCTGTTATCCAAAATCTATCTTCACCTTTCAATGCACGGCTTTAGCAAAAATGCTAAAGAGAAAGCCAACATAATGACTGACTTTTGAATAGTCAACCCAAAGATTGTTATGGCATATGGTGGCTAAAGATGTTTATAGTTGCTTCCAACACTAGAATGATTTTTGGAGTATAGAGAACTGTGGACAAACCATAGTGCAGGTGAGTTAGTGCTTCCATAGCTACATAGGGCCTAGGGTGAGGGAGGGTTTCTGCTTACTCTAAACTGGTCACATCTGCTCACCACTACACCACCACCCACTTTAGTGGTAAGTACTTCAACAGCCCTTATAGACAGCCCCTAGTCTGCAAGGAAGTAAATGTCTTATCATATCTCTTTTACAGGTAAAAAAACAGCAAGAGAGTTCAGTGGCATCTGATGGAATCTGGAACCACCCTTGAATCCAGGCCATTAATGTGATTTTCCAAGGTTTTACCAAAATTACTACTTTTCTCCCTAAAGTTTGAAAAATACAGATTAAGACTCAGCCACATAACTTTGGAAAACTCAGGGAAGGCTAGACTCCTTAAAAAGAAAAGATGTACATAAAACTTTTAATTGTAATATAGGAGACTGTTTTAACTGAGATATACTACAAGTGAACAGTCGGAAATTTTTTTCACCGGGTGAACACAGACATGCGACCAGCTCCTACATTATGACACAGAACTTGACCAGTACCCTTTACATCTTCCTAGTCACCCCTTCACCCAACTGGTTCTTTTGGGTTTAGGTTCTTTACAGAGCAATATTATGTTTATGAGTTTCATGAAGCTTCCTAATTTTCCCTTGACATTCTGTAACCTCTTCTCCTTTGATACTTATTAGACCTCACTGCCTGTCAAAATGGCATGATTCCTGAGTGTGTGCATCCATGTTCATTTAACGATTCAACACTGCCTTTTCGTTTCATTGGTTTGCTTTCCAAAGTCACTGTCAGGATAAAATAACAGGCCCTGAGTTACTTGTCTCAAATAGGCCCTAATTGTCTGTATGACCTTGAGGAAGTCACTTGACCTTTCTTTCCCTTAATACTTTCTTCAGAAAACTTGGTGCTGGAATACATAATCCCCAAGATTTTTCCGTCACTGAAACCCTCTGCTTTTAAGCCATTCCCATTTACTCCATGTGATCATACTTTTGTAACTTTAACATTTATATATATATTATATATATATATGTATGTATATGTATGTATGTATTTCATAAGCCCTCTCTTCTCAAAGAGTCTATTCTAGGGGAGAAATTGTAGTAAACAAAATACTTGTACGTTGCAGTGTTTAAAATGTGCTTGTTTGCCTTTTCATTGTCAAGTAAATAAGTGTCAATCAACGGTTGGGGGTGGCTGCAAAAATAAAGATGCTTTTAACCTGGACACATGTGGGCATGTCGATGTAATAGCTGAGTGGGTCGCTCACTGGAGTGGTTTCCCTTCTGCCTTCAGCAGAAAGGACTGAGGAGGAGAAGCGATTGGAGCAACAGCCGCGGTGGCAGCTGCTGGAGCCAGGGATAGGATTGTCAAGGCCTTTTTTGTGCTCCAGGAAATTGGAGTGTAAATGGGGAGGCAGCGAAAGACTGGATTTTAAAACAAAGGTTTCATTTCAGAGTGCTTATTGTCTGCTGCATGCTCCTGTCAGATAAGTGGGCTTGCAAACCACCTTAATTAGAACTGAGGATTATCCTGGGCCAGAATCCACTGGACAGCAATTCTTTTAATGGGGACGGAAAGTACAGCCTCGACTCATCAAAATACTGGGCGGACTTGAGGATTTCACTGGGAAAATGACCTTTAAGAAGCACAAACTTCTGTGTCTTTGTCCTGCTTCCACAATGTCTTCAATGATTTTTCCATACTTTGATATTAGAAAGGAAGAGAATAATAATTGGTTTCTTATCCAGAAGAAATTCGAAGACCTGAGAGGACAGCATAATACCTATTATTCCAGAAGCAGTCAGTTAAAGCAATAGGAGGCAATATTTGTGAGCAACGTATTTGCCAGTATCTCACACTTAACCACACGACTGCGCCTCAGTTTGGACAGACATCCAACATTAGGGACGGACAGGTTATTATCGGGCCACTATTAAAAAGATTGCTGAAGGGCCGTACTAAATAATATCTCCAAAAATATGCGTCGAAAGAGATTCTTCCTGCCTCAGGCTTTCAGTTAACTCCCCAGCCAAGGTTTGGTGTTTAGGGAAAGATCATCATTTACTTACCACTGGCCCGCAAGCTCCTTCACCCCCAAAAGAGAGCAATTTAACAAAATAAAACAAGATCTGACTCCCCAGGCCTCTAATCTCTCTCTCGACTAAGGGCACACACAAGAATGAACTGAACTGTCTCTGACAACCGCACCAGCTGATTTTAACAATGTTGGCTTGATGTACTTTTCGCCAAAGAGCCACTATTAATATCAACGTCAGACTATTTTCTTTTTCAAATTGTCCTCTAACTCTTGTACTAATGCTGTCTTTGCTGTGAGAGGACTAAGAAAATTTGGACAGTGATAATTGACTGGTCAACTGAGTTTGTATTTCTGGATAAAATATTGTCCCTAAAGAACACTTTCAAGCCTTATGTTAATATTTTGCTAACACTACAATGCTAATATTTTGAGTCTATGCCACACCAGAGAACATCCACATCTCCTCATGTCGTATTGTCCCAGAGTTTCAAAAATAGCATTAATCATTATCATTTTTGACCGTCTTCAATGTTCAGCCCTTATTATATTTCTCACAAAGAAAACTTCAGTGTTGTGCTTGTAGCCATGTGATGGAATTTGTTTTCCATTTAAGTACCTACTATTAAACAGCAATTACTAAGTTCTTCCCTTGCCAATAGTCTTGAAAGGGAAATAGGGCAGAAGATATAAAACAAAATCAGATTTATAAAAGCAGAAATGGGGGAGGTGATACTGAAATCAACTTGGTGATACACTTCTCAGATGAGAAAATGGATGTGTTCCCATAATTAGAAAAAAGTTATTTTTATAATTCTAACTACGTGAATTCCAAATCCCACCTACAGGCATGCCGGTGTTCCAGTAAGCCAGGACAAGTGCAGTTATCACGAACATTTTCCCCTTTTAAATTGCATGTTATTTATTCCTGGGAAGAGAAAAAAATGTTTAAAAAATCCAAAGGCTAAGGAAACCAAAGAGAGAGAAAGAGATCTGATTAATGGTTACAATAATTTCAAGGGAACAAGAACTTGAAAATGAGAGAAATACTGATTACAGACACAACATGGAGCTTATCCAACTTCCCAGCGGAGGAGAGGATGGCTGTGGCTGACATTAGCTGATTGTCAGTTGCTTGTTAGGTCTCAGTCTTGATCTATGATTATTGACAGAACTGGAGCAGATGCCGCTCTGCATAGCCCCCAATACCCCTCAGCCCTCTCTATTTTGGGACATGCCAATGACGTCCTACAAGCAAATATCTATACCCAAGACTCTTCCCAAGGACTTTCTCCTGGCCTGCTGGCAAGGCAGGAAACGTAACACCCCCCCGAAAGTGAGGAAGGGGACTGAGATGTAAAATACCCCTGTTTCCTCACTCATCTCCCACGTGTCCCTGGCAAGGTGAAGTTCCAGTTGTTTGCAGCAGTAACTGGCTCACGAATGCTCCTTGCTGGCTTCTTTCTCCTCCACCCTCTAACTCACTTCTCCGTGACTCTAATGGTGCTTCCTGGGAAACCACGTGATCCCGTCCCAGGGTCTGTTTCCAAAAGAACTGAACCCAAGACAGTAGAGCTAGTGAAACTAGCCCAGGCAATGACCAAGTTGCCTCTATAATACTCTTTGAACACTTTCTAAGTGAGTTCTTTGCCTGAATACGCATGGCCCTACCTAGATCTAAGACCATCGTAGCTTCTTCCAGCATCGGCTCTGCTAGGCACTGTTAGAGGCCATAACTAGAACCCTTGAAATAGTTTTATGGTGATGGCAGAATCATGAAATCACAATTTCCCTCTAACCCTTCTCCTGCATTGTTCTATTTTTCTTTTCCCAGTGGAGGTTCATTAAGGGCTGAGAAATATCGGGAAATCTTCAATGAGTGCCAAAATATGAATGGTCAGTATATAGCCTTTGTGTTCAAAGAAGTGGGATTTAGATTGAATGTTTTGCACCCCTCCCCAATTCCTATCTTGCAATCTAACCCCCAATGTGATGGTGCTAGGATGGGAGGTGATTAGGTCATAAGAGTGGAATCCTCATGACTGGGATCACTGGCTTTAAAAAAGACCCCAGAGAGCTCCCCAGCCCCTTCTGCTATGTGAAAACACAGCAAAAGGCATAGTCTATGGACCACAAAGTTGACCTTTACCAGACACCAAATCTTCAGTGTCTCAATCTTGGTTTCCTAGTCTCTAGAACTATATGAAATAGGTATTTGCTGTTATTAAGCTACTCCGTTTATGGCGTTTTGTTACAACTGTCCAACAGACAAAGACAAATGGCACACCTTATAAAAGATATAAAAAGAAGTATAACGCATGATCTCTGTCTTTAGTGAGGCTGAAATCAAAGAGGCAAGACAAAAATGAATGGGCAAACGTACAAAAACTGTGCTGCGAGAAAAATACTACCTCAGTGGCCCTCACCTGGGTTCCCTTGGGCCACCCTTGCTCGCCAAGGGTCAACAATCAAATACAATAAAAAATCAAATGCCAACCGTCAAAATCAAATACGCTCTTCATGTTACTAACTTACAGGAAAGATTATGTTGTTGAATAAGATTTTCTTCTTAGTCTTGCTCCCTCACTTATTTTTTTTTAATGCCCCCATCCTTTCTTGACTTAAGTACCAAAAGAATTCTTATTTAGCTTTTTAAAAAAATATTTATCCAATGGTTACTTATACTGTGCTCGCTACACACGAGGCACTGTTTACGACACTGGCTATAATGATGAACAAAACAGATAAGGTCCCTACCCTTATGGGGTATTTATGCTGCTGGTTAATTCCCATCCACTTGTCATGTCTCAGCTGAAATGCTACTTCTCTTTGAGAGCCTTCCTTGACCCCTGAACGCCAGCTTCGGGGCTCCTTTAACACAGCGGTTCCCATAGTCAACTTTTCCAACACCTCTTCTGTTATGGTGTGCTTAATTGTCTCCACGTGAACAAAGTTTGGGTTCATCTTGCTCACTCTCATCTGATCACTAAGCAGAGTTTCTCGTGCTCACTAATGACATAATAGTTAATGTCAGAGCTGACACTTATTCCGTGTTTATTATATAAATACACTATATAAATTAACTCATTTAACCTCACAACTAGCCCTTACATAAATACCAGGATTATCCTCATTTACAGAAGGGTAAACTGAGGTGCAGAGAGGCTTAGCAACAGCTACAAACAGCTAGTAAGTGACAGAGCCAGGATTCAAATCTAGATAGTCTGGCTCCAGGGGGGAAAAAAACAAACAAACAAAAAAACAAGCATGCTCTTTAAGATCATTTATTCACTAAACAAATGAGAATAAGTGAAGGACTGGGGGTTTGGTCACTAAAATGAATTTGTAGAGGTCAAATTCATTTCCCCACACCACACAGCTAGGCAGTGCTGGTGCGAGGGATTTACCGTGCGTCTTCTGACTCTAAATTTTATGAGTTTAGTGAATGTTCCACACTGCCTGCCCCTTGTATTTTTAATTGTCTTAAAAGCAAATGCATTGTTGCTCTCTGTGGACACAGTTTTAAT
This sequence comes from Phyllostomus hastatus, assembly GCF_019186645.2. Taxonomy (NCBI): domain Eukaryota; kingdom Metazoa; phylum Chordata; class Mammalia; order Chiroptera; family Phyllostomidae; genus Phyllostomus; species Phyllostomus hastatus. Next base: position 7,358,608 of record NW_025334036.1, on the reverse strand, counting down.
AAGCCTATTTAAATATTCATAATTCAAATGCAAACTCCCCTGCCGCAGCCTCCTGTGATTCTCAGACGTCAGTAAGTGGCCTCTGCTCTTTGTGGTGAGGACCTGATGAACCCGCTGGCCCCACGTTTATCCCACTTCCTGTATGATCAGACTCTCAGAGCAGACTGCTGAGCCAGGAGGTTAGAATAGTCTGTCACTGCTTCCAAAATATTAATTGGATGGTAATATTTTTGCTCAATAGGCAGCTGGTTCATAACCTCCCTGGGAAAGTGCAAAATGGTGATAAAAAGTCTCAATTCTAGGAGAAATGGTAATGTTTCAGAATATCTCATGAATTAACTGACCTGGTCATTTTTTCCCCTTAATTCTTCCAGTTTCACATTCACTCAGCATTGTTAAATCCTGTGATAAGCTGTTTTAAGAAAAAAGAGCTGTGATCCAAATTACAGATAAAGCCCAAATCTGTAATCCTGCGGTATTTCTCAGTCTTCTCCTCTATCCCAATCAAAATCAAATATAAGTTCAGGTCCTATATTTTTATCAAAACCTTCCTTAATTAGCTGAGGTTAGAAAGGAGATTTTATTAAATTTATATTCTCGGTGCATGAATTAATAATATTTACATAGTCTTTCCTGAGTAAACTCAGTGAATGAATGAATATATGAATAAATGAATGACTTATCCTAAGCTTTTATTATTCTCTCCATTCTTTGAAGCAGACATCAATAAATACTGGGTTCAGAGCACAAAGTTCCCCACCATGATTCCCACATTTGTTTGCATGGCAGACATCAGAAGGCATGGTTCTCTTTGTGAAACACCATGAAATTCAGACTATTTAAAGTCATGTAATCTTCAAACATACACATTTTATTATTCTCCACATCAATGGCCACTCCTCCTTACTCTCTTTGGCTGATTATTTTCTGTTACATTTCCCTCCAATAGTGGCATTGTCCTATACACCTTCTCTTTCTCTTCTTTCACCCAATCCCACAGTGGAAACACCCTCTACATATTGAAGATTTGAAAATATTCATCTACATCCCTAACCTGTCCTAGTAGCATGCAACTGATTTACCCAACTCACGGACAAGTATTTCTCTCCTGGTCTTCGCTATCTTAGTGGCCATTCCATGAGTCATAATCCCAGAGTAAGGTTGCCAAGTAAAACATAGGACAATGTGTATCTTGAAAGTCCTTGGGATGGTGGTTTTGGCAGGGGCATAGTACGCTGAAATGGCAAATACATATATATATAATATACACACACACACACACACGGAGAAAGTGAGAGAGAGAGAGATTGAGATTTAAGGAACTGGCTCATGCAATTATAGAGACAGCCAAGTCCAAAGTCTTTAGGGTATGTTGGGTTGACAGGCTGAAGGCCCAAGAAGGGTCGCTGCTGCAGTTCAAGTCCAAAGGCAGTCAGCGAGCAAAATTCCCTCCTGCTTGGCAAGGTCAGTCTTTGTTACATTAAGGCCTTCAGCTGATGGGATAAGGCCCACACATTATGGATGGCACTCTACTCTGCTCCAAGTCCACTGGGTGTGAACATCATCCACAAAGGCTCTCACAGAAACATCCAGAATACCATTGGATCGTGTACCTGAGCACCATGGCCTGGTCAAGGAGCCACACAGAATTAACCATCACAGATAGTGTTCCCCAAATCATCACCTTCCCAGAACCTCCAACTGTGACCATGTTTTGCAAATTAGGGTTGTTACAGTGGCAATTAGTTAAGATGATGTCATAGTGGAACAGAGTGGGCCAGACAGAGAGGCACTGGGAGACCACCATGTGATGATGGAGGCAGAGACCAGAGCATTGTGTCTACAAGCCAAGGAAAGCAAAGAATTTTCTGGCAACACCAGAAGTTAAGTGAAAGGCCTGGAATGGATTCTGCCCTGGAGCCTTCACAGAGAGTGTGGCTCTGCCAGCCTTGATTTCAGACCTCCAGCCTCCAGAACAGTGAGGGAATCATTTTCTATGGTTTTAAGCCACCACATTTGTGGGACCTTGTTATAGCAGTCCTGGGAAACTAATTCAATTGCTATGTTACTATGACTTAAAGTATGTAAAGGACACAGGAATATCTTTTGGGGTAGAAATAAGCAGTCAGGATTTCTCTCATAAGGGTAGGGGAGTGGGGAAAGATTCCTGACTCAGATGTGCTCAGAGATCTCTGCAGTGTGGGGAGAAAGATGAGGCTGGGGATTGAGCAAAAAGCCCTGGGAACAGTGAGATCAACCAGAGCCAGCTGAGCTCCCCAGCAAAATGCAGGATGGTAACTCAGCAGACAAGGTGAAAGGGTTCAAAAAGTCCTAGACATTTTCCTCTTTGATACCAGCACCCACCCTGGAGAGTTTTCAGAGGGATATCTAAGAGTCACTCAGATCAATTGCCCCAACTTTGCTTGCCTCCTGCAAAGTCAGAGGTACCAACGAGAAGGAAAGGGAGGAGCCAGGGGGTCGAGAGGAAGGCCAGACCTGCTGTTGCCCTGGAAGAGAAAGAGAAAGTTTCAGATCTCAGCTGGTAAATAAGATATCACAGCAAAGCTTGAAAAGCCAGATTCCTTCTCCTTCGGAAAGGCTCTACCTGCAGATCATGAAGGGGCTTGGTGACAGACACATTAAAACACCATTAAACTGTGAAACAGAACACCATGTGAAAATAGATTTAACCTTCACAGTGTATCGATCTCTACCCCGCGCTGTGCCCAAGTTCTTGGACAACTGTTTTATAATAGGTTTTACTTATTTTCCTGTTGCTATTCTGACTTCCTCGGAGGAGGGTGTTCGTTCATAAAGCTCTTTGACAGCAGAGAGACACGGGCTCGCTTCTCAGGGAGTGCCTGGCCTTGGAATGCTCCCACCAGCTGCTCCATAAATGGGGATCGCTTTGGTGAAAGTGAGGAATGACTTTGTGTGGGCTGCTCGGATGACAAATGCCCAAGGATGAGGAGAACACTGCCAGCTTCTCAGAAAGGGGGAATGAGAGAGTATTGGGTGCATATAGCTATAGACAATGGTGAGAGGTGGGGGACCACACCTCTTGGGATTTAATTTAGGCACCCAAGGACAGTGGGTTAATGTTGCCTTGTTGGATGGCTCTTATGTTTTATTATTTTTTTCTTCAAAACATGTATACACACACATAATAAAAATTCTTTTCATAATAGGGGAGAAAAGAGATTCAGTTCCCTGTAACAAAAATGATCAAGGACCTGTAATTTTCTGAATGAGTTTTGACCCACGTGAGCAGAAAGAGTAACATAAAGTAAAATCACTTACTCTTCAAGGAAATTCATATTTAATTTTGCAGTGGCTTAGAGGACCAAGATGCATTTGTATCCCAAAATTAATAATAATGAACTCAAGTATTCCTTTTATGTGGGACTTATAACACTATTTTCCCTTCAACCATATTATTGGCACCATATTATATGGTTGCAGCAGAATCAGAGAAAAATCATAATGAAGAGACTAGTGTGTGGCAAAGTATCCAATAAACTAAGTGGCTTGCACTGTAGGCTACAGAAAGTCGATAAAGTCAGTACTTAATGGCGTTTTGTGTGGCCCTAAGACCGCAATTCATCAAAGGTGAAAAAAGTGCTCTTAAAGGTATTCAAATTTGAGCTCTCACAGTTGTTTTTCCCAAATCATATTCCTTATAATCCATCATATTAGGAATTTAAAAACATTTGATAAAGTTAAATATCATTTTCAGATAAAACCTTTTTGAAAAGAAGATGAAAACTTATTTCTAACACAAAAACAAATATGTGCCAGGTAACTGTGTCATGCTTAATGGTGATCAAATTCTCTTTGCATTTAGAAGCATGATAAAGTCACCCCCATTTGTCTACTATCATTGGAAATTATTGCCTTAATAACTGATGAAATTAAATGCAAAAATGCAATAACTCTAATGAAAGAAAAGGTTGTCTGTAAATGACATGACTGCCTACCTAGAAAACTCAGTAAAATCTACTGAAGTCATTAAAACAAATAATTGATATAAGTACACTTGGCGATTAAAAACTATGCATACACTGCCAGTAATTATCTACGTTAGAAATACATCTATTTTTGAAAATAGAGTAAGAAAAAGATCCCTCTCTCCAAAAACACTTCATCTACTTGTAACAATAAATACAAAATACAGTGGGAATAATCCTTACAGAAAATATGTAGAACTACCTATGAATAAAACTATAAAATACTACTGCCATGTCCACATATTGAGTGATTAATATTGTGAACATTGTACACCATCCCAAAATAATTTATGAATGTAATACAATTCCAGTAGGAGATGTTACAGCTCTAAAAAAAAAAAAAAATCTTCCAAAAGATTATGTAGAAAAATACGCTGGAAGAGATACCTGGCACATATTAAGATGAAGAGTGCTGAGGGATGGCATGACAAGGCGACTGTTAATCCTTCACTGAGTAAATATTTTGAGGAGCTGCTCTGTGCACTTGGCTTGTGGGAAGGAGAGAACAGACACGGTTCTTGCTTTCCAGAAGCTTACAATCAAATGGAAGACAGATCATAAAACGTAACGACACATTGTAAGTAGTTAATTATAAATTATAATGTGGGTTTTTTTTTGAAGACTTTATTTATTTTTTGACAGAGGGGAAGGGAGGGAGAAAGAAAGGGAGAGAAACATTAATGTGTGGTTGCCTTTCACATGCCCCCCACCAGACGTGGCCTGCAACCCAGGCATGTGCCCTACACTAGGAATTGAACTGGCAAAACCTGTGGTTTTGCCGGCCAGTACTCAACCCACTGAGCCACACCAGCCAGGGCTTTAATGGGTTTAAAAGCAAGCTACAAGTTGTAGAGAAGTAGTGCCTAGGGGTGCAGCTGTTCTCTGCTCAAATTAGAGGACCTCACTCTGAGCGGCACACAGATGGTGCCACTGGCCTGCTGTGAAACACACCCAAAGCCATGAACGTCAGTCTTTATGCCAGTGACATTGAACCTGCTCAAGGATGGAAAGAGGAAGAGAGTTCCCAGCAGAAGAAAAACAAGTTTAAATGCCCAGCAACAGGGAGATCTTGGCACAGTGAGGAAACCAAGAGTTTGGTGTGGACAAGAAATGAAACTCCCGACAGAGGATGAGATGGAGAGAGAAGTAAGTGGGGACCACACGCAGACCACAAAAAAAGGAATAGATTTTTTTAATGGATTTTATTTGAGCTCAGTGAAAATGTTCCTAAGGGTTCTGAGCAGGGGAGTGACATAATAAAATCAATGGCTTAAGAAGTTTATTTTTTTCCTAGTGCATGGAGAATGGTATGGAATAGATTAAGAATGCACACAGGGAGGCTAAACAGTGGAAGATGCAGTATTCCAGTGGAAAGATGGTGGTGTAATCAACCAGTGTGAGGGCACTGGCAATGAAAAGTGAAAGAATTTCACAAATATTTAGAAGTAGAATTAATGAGATTCGGTGACTGATTGATGGAAAGTCAGCCAACTATATAAAGTTAATATATTTTAAAGTTTGTCACTGGTGTAAGAAGAGAGTAACAAAAAGCAGAAACATATTCATCTATTATATAATCATATATAATATATAATATATTATATTATATAAATATACAATATATGAATATTATATAAATATAATATAGTATATACATATTATATATAATATATAACATAATAATAATATTATTATAATAAAATAAACTTGGCATTTTGAAATATTAAGAAGGAATTACCCATAAAATATATTCAGGCAATTAGCTAAAATTTTTATGGGGAGGGGAGAAAACTGAATAAGTCAATGCGTTCTCACAATTTACACCAGATAAAAATAAAACATTAAAAGTAGTAGAAGGGAATGTAGGTTTATGCTGTTATTCTCTTTTATTTCCCTTCTTTTCTTTGCCTTTGGGCCCCAGGACAAACACCTGACTAAAACACTCCTCGGTTCAGGGCTGTCATCCATCGGTCTGTAAAACATGCTCCGTCTTTTTACTGGATTTTCTTCTCATCCTCCCATTTCTCAGACTTTATACTTTCCAATCCCAGCAAGCACCCACTTGAATGTTCTTCATAATGTTACTACTTAGTGTTAGTGAGTGGTTGAAATGCTAATACATGAGAAGCCCTTTATAAAATGCCTACCATTTTGTGACGCCCCCCCAATACTGAGTAACATTAGGTTCACTCTCAAGTTGTTCCACCAAAGAATATAGCATATCCCTTCATTTAACCAAATATAGTACTATATCCTTTAATTCTAGTATTGTCTCCATACATGTCGGGCTTTGTTTTACATTAAACCCTAGTCACTTTATAGCTTCTGCTGCTTTTGGAAAAAGGCATCTTACTGTGGGGGGGCGGGCTCTGCCCACAGGGCCCCCCCACTGGCCACCACGGATGAGAATAAGTCTACCAAGACATGAAATGCTTGGGGAGGAAAGGTGGCCAATCTCTCAAAGGAGAGGACTTCTCGCAGACAGAATGAGGACTCAGGCTTTGGCAAAACGGAAGAGTTAGGGTTCATCACCCCCTTTTGCTGTAGCCCCCCCAAGGTCCTACCCTGGGGGCCGCCCACATGATCGTGCCTGTCTTAAATCATTCCCCCCTTTGGAGAATCTTACCCATCATTGGCTAACCAACAAAGCATTGGGGGCCAGTTATGGATGAAGTAAAAGGAGCAGAAGAGGTGCTCCTGCCAGGGAGATAAGCTTTGTCTTCTTAGTGGCTTAAGGTCCAAAGGTTGCTCCCTCAGCCTTAGCCTTGGCGGGGTTACAGCTTCTGACACCAGGCAGGGCAGTTCCCAACATCTCCCCCTTTTTTGTTTTTTAAATCAGTTGTGGTTGTTAAGCCTGTGAAACCTACTATTTGCTGTTTTCGAATGTGATCACGAGAAAACAATTTCCATATACATTGTAAAGCACACATAAGGATTAAAACAAGGAGACACCCAAGGGCTATCATAACCCAAACTTGTAAATTCAGTCCATCAAACCAGTTTTTAGGGTTCAGCCATTGTAGATTACTGTGGAGAGTCTGGAACACCTTTTGTTCAATTAGGTGTTTGATGTCACTGAGCTGCTGGTGGAGCTCAGGTTGGAGCTGATCGATTTGTCCCTTGAGATTGGCAGAGAATGCACCCTGCAGGTGATGACGAATGTCTGCCCAGGAATGCTGACTGGAATCCCACTTTAAAGGAGTAACACATGGTTAGAGAAGTCTGGACCGGGGGAGTCCAGTGGAGCAAAGGTGGGTTGAGGCCAGGGAAGCCTTCTCTGTGATATGGCTTCGCCCTCTTCACCGGCAGCTCCAAAGGTCCTTCTGGAGAGTAAACACAAGCACACCCTCTTCCCCAAGTTAATAGTTCAACTGGGCCTTCCTATCTTCCTTCCCCCAATGGGTCTTTGTACAAGACCGAGGGGTGTGGGCCTGTAGGCCTGTTTTGCACAAGGTGTTTGTCTATGAGTGACTTTAAATTATTATCACAATTCAAAAAATTTTATGTATATATTGCTAGCATGGTTAAATTGCTGGGGGATGTTTCTTGGCTCCCCCTTTTTTGTTTGTTTAATAATGTTTTAAAGGTCTGGTGAGCTCTTTCAACAAATCCTTGGCCCATAGGGTTATGGGGGATACCTGTTTTATGTTGAATCCCCCATTTTTCTAAGAAAGCCTGAGTGGCTTATGCAATGTATCCTGGGCCATTATCAGTCTTGATGTCTTGTGGAAGGCCTAAGTGGCCAAAGGCCTCAAGCCAATGAGCTCTAATATTCTTTGCTGACTCCCCAGAGAGGGAAGTGGCATGCGGAGCACCTGAGTAAGTGCCTACCAATATATGTAAATATTTTAGTCTTCCAAAAGGAGGGTAATGAGTAACATCTGTCTGCCAAATCATTCGAGGTTGCAACCCTCTGGGGTTAATCCCAAGAGCAGGGGGCGCTTTTGAAAGTCCTTGACAATCTGTCTGGACATTCTCTAATAATTTGTTTTACTTGGGCCCGTGGAATATTAAATTCTTTATGTAGGGCCTGACTATTTTGGTGAAAAAATTGATGAGACATTACCACAGATTGAGAAGTATCTGCTAGGCTGACGAGGGCATCAGCCCATGAGCTACCCTCTGCTATAGGTCCGGGTAAGCCTGACTGAGATCGGATATGGGTAACAAATAAGGGATGCTTCCTCTTATCTAAAAGACTTTGCAGAGTTAGAAATAGACTTAGTAACTGAGGCTCAATGGACCCTTTTAATAGAGCCTGATCTATATGAAGGAGTGTATATACAGTATAACCAGAGTCACAAACTAAGTTAAGAGGCTCTTTGGGCCAATGATGGAGGGCAAGAATAGCCCCTGAAATTCTGCCTGCTGGGTGGAAGAGTGCCTGTTAGAAAATGTTTCCACTCATTCCCTTATCTCCAGGTGACAGCAGCTTTCCATTCTTCCTCAACCATCAATAAAGATGGTTCTAGCTTTAGGAGTAGGAGTGGCGCTGAATTTTTCCCCTATGTGGATATTAAGAATGGGGAGGTTTTAGAGAAGTTTATCAGAAGATAAATGAATATTAACATCCCCTACAAAATTAGCAACTGCACACTGAAATTCTAAAGATTGACTATAAAGTTGTTGTAGATACACTAGGGTGAGTGGAACATGTATAACAGCTGGGTCATGGCCAAAAAGCTGAATTACTCTATCACGGTCTTTAATAATAAGCTGACATAGTGCAGTAATATAGGTGGTAATAGTGAGTTGCCTGGAAGAAAAGTATTGGTTAACTAAATCTATTTCCTGTCTAGCCTGATACTTAAGGATCTAGGAGAATTAAGTCTGAATCTGGACAGTGGCCACTAAGGAAAAGGCGGCAGGGTGATTTGTATTCCCCACTGAGTGAGGAGGTCCTGGCCCCAGATATTAAATGGGGCGGGAAGGACATAAGGCTGAATTTGTCCAACTTGCCCACCTGGACCAAAACATTTAAGAGTCCACACGCATTTGTGGGGCTGAGAAATGCCCCCTATCTTAGGAATAGAAATGCAAACAAAATAAAAATCCCTTTCTTGAAATTAAGCATGGTGGCAGCCTCCCAAATCATGGGGGCTGCTGTCCCTTACCTCAGAGACGACCTGGCTGGAACTCCCCTCCGTGACATGCTGTCTGCGCCAGTTCTAAGTCTGCCGCCAGGCGCTGGCTAAGGCAAGGCTCCGAGTGGAACCATGGCCCAGGGGGTGGGTCCAGCAGGTCAGGACGACACCCAGCACTGGGTGTGGGGGAGGGGGGAAGGTTGCTCCCGTTTGCAAAGGGAGGAGGGGAGGGGAGGAGGACCAACTCTGCCTTCCACTGCTGCTTGTCCTAGGCAGAAAGACCAGGCCCCACCATGCTGCCAATGTAGGCGTGCCCTGGCTGGGCTCACCAGGCACAGCCATGATACTCACTGTAGCTGGGGCAAACCACAGGAAGGGTCCAGGAGGTGTCTACAGTCTCCGCCGCCACCATCCCATAGGCCCCTTCTCTTTTAGTCTAAGCTTTCCTGACTATGAGGACCTCTCTGTCCTGCTTTTCCCCGTATTTCCGAATCTAAAGATCCCTTTTCAGGGAGACATCTAGCAGCCTTAAAAAGCTGAATTAGTTGAAAACATTGCTCTTGTTCTTTAGAGAGCTCGTTGCCTATGGTTGAGTATTTGTAGAACCCCTTAAAAAAATTCCTTAACAAATAAATGAACCTTTTCTGAAATTCCTCCTGCCGCAAGCGCAGCGATTACAAAACCAGTTTCAGTTTCACTTTCACTCCTCCTGCACGCTCAGACCCTCTTTCTTGCTAGTGAGGAGAGTGTAGTGGGTCAAAAATGTGCTGTTGGTGGAAGGCAGTCAGGGAGAGGGGTACTGGATATGTGGGGTACCCTAACCCTGCTTATGGGTCTCAGTTTCTCTTCCCAGTCGTCTAGACCAGCTAGCTGGAAGGGTTCGCAGCACTGTGTGACCAACCCTTAGATCGCGCTTCACCGTTAAATTATGGGAGATGGAATTCCCTATGAGGCCCCTACACATCTCGGGAATTAGACCCCAAGTACCTCTGCAAGGCCCCCACTCATGTAGGGATACCCAAGATCTAGAGCCAGAGGGAGGAAGTGTCTCTTTTCTTCTGTGCACAGCAAGAAGCTGAAATGCTCATAAATATCTCGCTACAAAAGCTGATAAAAGGGAGTCTTTGCTTTCTCCTTCCCAAGCCTAAACCTCAGCAAATGCTTGGGAGAAAGAAAACAAGACTCCTATTCATGGGAGAGGATGCAGGGGAGAGAAATGAAAACCTCTCAAGAGACAGTAACCTTTCCTCTTATCTGTAACATGCCTGGGGGCCTTACCAAGAGATGCGCCTGTCCCTGGGAGGATGAAAGCACTAATTTCCGTCCTCTTAGGCATGCCATCCATGAGGATGGCTTGTAGTCTCTGGTCCCTGTCCTGGGCACCAGATGTGGGAGGCTCCACCTGCAGGGCCCCCCCAGCCACCACAGATTAGAATAAGTCTACCAAGACATGATCTGCTTGGGGAGGAAAGGTGGCCAATCTCTCAAAGGAGAAGGGCCAAGAGCCTGTTCCTCAATGGGCTTTTGTTGGGTTCATTTGCATAGGAATACAGATAAAGCTCATTCATCATTGTCAGGCAGTAAGGATCAAACAATAGATAGCATACAAAGAACTCTGAGGGCCTATTTTGAGTCAGGGTCCAATAGCTACAGAACTATAAAACTCTGAGTAACAAACTCGCTTCTTGCTTGTACCCTCATCATTTCATTGGGAGCATTCTAAACAAAGCAGGTTTCACAGGATTTTATACATTCTTTCTTAAGCCTTATTGCCTGGAGAACCCGCCCTCTCCAGCACAGGGCTGCACCACCCTCTGTCCTTGTTTCAGGCTTCAGTCAGGCAGAGGAAGGAAGGCAGCCAAGAGATTAGGAGACTTCTAGAAGACAGAATGAGGACTCAGGCTTTGGCAAAGCCGACGGGCGAGGGCCCATCACCCCCTTTTGCTGTAGCCCCCCAAGGTCCTTCCCTGGGGGCCTCCCACGTGATCATGCCTATCTTAAGTCGTTCTCCCCTTTGGGGAAATCTTACCCATCATTGGCTCACCAACCAAGCATTGGGGGCCAGTTATGGGTGAAGTAAAAGGAGCAGAAGCAGCGCTCCTGCCAGGGAGATAATCTTTGTCTCCTTAGTGGCTTATGGTCCAAAGGCTGCTCCCTCAGCCTTAGCCTTGGGGGGTGGTTACAGCTTCTGAAACAAGGCAGGGTGGTTCCCAACATCTTACTTTGTTCTTGGGTTTTTTGTTGTTTTTTTTTAATGGTTATTCACAGCATAGAAACAGCCTATTGGCCCTGGCTGCTGTAGCTCAGTGGACTGGGCTATGAACATAAGGGTCCTCAGTTTGATTCCCAGTCAGGGCACATGCCTGAGCTGCGGACCAGGTCCCCAGTACAGGGTATGTGAGAGACAACCACACATTGATATTTCTCCCTCTCTTTCTACTTCTCTTCCCCTTTCTCTAAAAATTAATAAATAAAATCTTTTTTTAGAGAAAAATGCTATTGATTTTTTAATTTTATTTTGTATGCTGAATTGAAAAAAATGATCTTGAACTAGGGAGGGCTTTGTTAAGCATAGTGTCAAAGGCAGAACACACAAGAAAAACGTGTTTGCCAAGAAAACCTAATAAAGTCAAAAACATGACAATTTGGGGCAAAATCTTTGCTGCATATATGACAGAAAAGAAATTAATACTCTAAGTATATAAAACATTATTACACAACAAAAAGAAAACTGTCAAATGTGGGCAAAGAACATGAAAAGAAACAATTAGAAAAGAAATAGAAATATCCAGCAAACATGAATTAATGCTCAGTCTTACATGTAATGAGCATTTTTGCATTATCATGAGCATTACTCGAGATTCATGTCATAGTGACAGAATCTCAATGCAATGTAAATTATGCAGGAAGGGAAACTACTGGCTCAGTTAACTAGGGTATCTGGGGACGACTCCTGCTTCAGCTCCAGGTGGATCCGAGAGCACACATCTCGCAGTTATTGTCTCTATAGGATTTTATTCTGCAGGCTGATTTAGTCCACTTGGCAGACAAGATAGCTGCCAGCGGCTCCTTCCAACCTAGCAGACTGACATAAAAATCTAGCAGCTCTCTTCCATGCTTGTATATGAAACCTAGAAAAGACTCCGGTCCTGGGTGTGATATTTTGCTATGCTGGGTAGAGAGGAACACTTCGCAAGCAGAAGAAAGCACTCAAGAGGGCATTTTTCAATTCCACAAAATTTAAAAACCAGCCCTAGCTGGTGTGGCTTCAGTGGATTCAGCTCTGGCCTGTGAATGAAAGGGTTGCTGGTTCGATTCCCAGTCAGGGCACATGCCTGGGTTGGGAGAGGCAACCACACAGTGACGTTTCTTTCCCTCTCTTTCTCCTTCCCTCCCCTCTAAAAATAAATAAATAAAATCTAAAAAAAAAAATTAAAAGCCACACATCATTAGAAACAAACAAAAACCAATAAACTGATTGCCTGTGGAGAGAGTCAGATAAGGAGTGGGGAGGTTTCCAAGGGCTCACTCCATAATTTTCTTTAGGGCCCTGGTGGCAGCAAGACCTCATTACAGAAAGTCACCTCCCAAACCACTACCGGGGACTTGCGGGCCAGAGTGGCTCGCTTTAGACATTATATCACAGTCCTCAGAGAGAAAGCTGCTTGCAGGAAGAGAAGCAGCAATTCCATCTTGAGAGACAAGAGCAAGCCTTGGAAAGGTCTAAGGTGGGGAGGGGAGAGGGCCAGCTGATCTAAACTCTGCAAGAGTGGGTTCTCAGTGAACAATGCGGTTACAAAAACAATCTGAAGCATGTGAGAGGCGCGCTAACTTTTTTTTTTTCCTCCCCACTAAATTGACAGGTTGGCAGGTTTGAGGCCCGTGTCCTTTAGAAATCCCGCTGCACAGCATGGAGGTTTAATTCAGCCAGAGAGGCAATAAACAGCTCGAAGGTCACCGGGAGCCTCTACTTGGAAGGGAAAATGTTTTGTTTTATGAAAAATACAAAGTGCAGGGAAAATTGAGCCTACAAAGGGATGACGTGAAGACGGCAGAGAGCAAATAATGAAATTCTGTATTCCCATGGAACTACACACAAAACCTGAATTCCCCTTGACAACGGATCTGTCACCTTCTAGATGCAAATACCTTCCAATAGTAAATGGCAGCTGCAGTTCTGCGTGGAGAGATGGGGCCGCTGGAGGGTTGCGAGAAGTCGCTCTGGCTGCATGCTCTATGCCTCCTTCCCTGTGGGGGCATCTGAGCACACACAGAGGAAGAGGGGAGTGGCTAAGGCCTGCCAGTCATCAAGGAGAGGAGCCCAGCGACCATCTTCTCTCAACTGCTTTCTCCTGGACCCAGGGTTCCATGGAGGGTGTCACAGTCCCTTCATACCAAGAATTGAACACTAACTGTCAGCAGTGGGTAAGATTGTGAAGTATTGGACATTATTTTCAATTTCCCTAATTAAAAGTACTTGCTCTTCAATTAACAACACTATGGTATGTCTGCCTGAAAAGCCTCAGAAGTAGATGTTAGGAGACATTCAGAGAGGAGAACACCACGATTCAAGAAGGAATGGGGTGAGTGGAAGTATTCTTGCAATACAACATGGACTATTACAAGCATACCATCAGAAAGGAACAAAGTGGTACATATTGCCAAAAGCAGGAAAGGTTGTACAGGGTTGTGAGGAATGAAAAATGTTTCTCAAAGAAGTACAGTATGGGGAAAAGCAATGAAAAATGAATGGTTGCCATGGGGAGAGAGAGGGAAAAAAGCTATTCCAGACCAAGGCAAGTGTATATATTTAGGACTGAAGAGTACTGCATCTGAGTGGAATTGTCCGTGTTTCTGTGAAAAGCACTGTTATATAGGACTGGAAAACTAAGTTGGGCCCAGCTACTTCCTAAGTAGTCCATCATGCTCCCCTTGCCAGAAGAGAAAGTTGGTTACATGTGTTATTATTGTTTGTGTGTTGCTCTATTTCCCATACAGAAGAGTAAGTTCCTTGAAAGCGTGGCGGAACCATATCCAGTTTCTGCCTGGCAGAAATCTACATGTCTCTCTCCTAGCCCATAGAGGTGAGCTGCTCCCCAGAGGAAGGGTCCCTTGCCCTAGGCCACTACTCAAGAGACTGCCACGCAGAGAGCTATGGTAGAGTAACACTCCTGCCCTCCCTCAGTGCCCCATCAACACCTTCCCAGGCAAGAGCCCACTCAGGTCCACTCAGGCCCACTCGGGTCCACTCAGGCCCCCTTGCTCATTCTTTTTGGAATCCTCCTGTCCACAGAAAGCAGGGATTTTGTATTGCTCCTTTCTGTTCAGGTCTTCCAGGAGCAGACTATGCTCCTGTGGGGGGCGGTGGGTGGGGAGGTGGAGGGGCCTCTGGAACCCAGCACTCTCTGCGTCTGGCTGCACAGTTCTATTTAATTCTGGGTTTCAGTATTAAATCAAAGCCCGCTTGTCCTCATTGCCCACCAACAGTAATAAATACAGATTTTCACTTCCATTTGTTGACACCTGCATTTATCTCTTGGCTATTTCTGAACTCGGGGGGAAGAGAGGGATATGATAGCCCCTATAATTGCCATACACCTCGAAGAGTAGGATGTTGGCAAGTGTGTATTGATAGAAAGAATGAATTCATGACTTAACTATTGAAGACTAGTGCGTGCAAGAAGCATCAAAGTCACCATCCCTTCCCACAATTGCTCTGTTAAAGCCCAGCTGTGGCCTTGTGTGGCTGAGAGTGGAATCTCACCATGAGGTCATTTTGAATCACCATTAATAGATCACCTTCTCTTTCCTGTTTTGGAATATTCAATTTTTTTCTTTCCTCCTCTATATGAAATCTGTTGCTCAATTTCTGGAAATATTCCCAACACCTTTCACTCTTTGAAGAGACCTTCCTCTCCGCACCAACACTCTCACCTACAATGGCTGCTTCACTAATTTCTTACCTCCCTTTCCACTGCCAGGGACTTTACTAATGCTTGCAGTTAGAAATGTGGGTTCTCTTAGTGTAAGAGCATCCCCATCTGCTCAGGGACACACCTCTTTCTTAGAATACAAGGTTTGCAGTGGAGAAACGGAGCCCTTTTGGGTTCCTCCTTCTGTCACACATCACTCACTCCCCAGGAGGGTGTCACACACAGTGCACTGAAGACCAAGAAGTTTTACTTCTTTTAAATTCACGTTTGATTTGAACTTTGTTTCATTTTAGAGTTCACTGATATTCCCAAGAACTGGATATTACATTTTATCAAGAGCATGCCAACTACAAGAAGAAACCCATCTACAGTTCAGAGCTTGGGTTTTGACATTCAAATAGCTTTCTGAAATTGGATGGCCACCTCCAGTAGCAAACTTTCTTGAAAAATGAAGAAACTCTAGGCTCACTCAGAATAAACTAAGTTGCAGCTTGAGGATATGACTGAAACAAAGGGAGAGTTTAAGAGCTCAGTTCCTGCAAATCTCTGGACAAAGGTGTCTGAGCACCAGGTAGAATAAAAAAAAAAAAAGAGGGAGGTAGAGCCCATTGAAAATGGAAAAACAATTAAAAATATATTGAAAGGAGAAAGAGAAAGAGAAATCATTCCTAATTAATTCTAGTGCCCTGCTCAACCCCAGCCTCTTTGTAATCCTACTGGGAACATCTTTATTGATCTGGGGGTGCTGCAGCACGCTTCTGATGCTTATCTCAGCATAAAAACAGACTCTCGTGATGAGCAGTGATTTAATTACATGACAATCACCGTTAACAATGCATGGCGAATACCAAAGAAAATATGCAGAGGAGACTGGCAGTGATAAATGCAAAGAGGTGGCATTGACTTTCTGTAAAGTTTCCAGCTAAAATTCCATGGGTGCTTTTCTCAGCGGAGAAAAGTAATACTCAGTGATCTGAAATGTCTAAGAACAGACTTTATGAAGACAGTTTACATTTTAAAATAACAATTTGTGTTATATTAGTAGAACCTGTTTCTAAAGCCTAGGAAATAGACCTAGAATTAAGCTTTTCCACAAAATCATGAGGCTTTAAAAGGCAGAGAATTTCTCTTGTCTCAGATCCTCAACACTCATTCAATGCTTACCATCACAGTCACTATTTAAAAATTATCTAAAGGAACTAGTGGAAATTGAATACATTTTTCACAATGAGACACTTTCAGAATAAAATTTCAAGAGTCTTCCAATGTGTTATTATACATAGGCTATTATATATATGTCAAAGCACATATTTTAGTCTAGGCATATTGAAAACAATACAATCCACTCCCATCTTTATCACTAGACTAAGCTGGATTAATCAGAGCTATCTACTAGGTTAGAAAGATTATATTACTGTGTTCATTGTGTTCATTGCCACAGGTTGTTTTATAACATTTGAGCTGATAAATACATACGTAAGGGCCAAAAACATTGTTTAATTTGGTGCCATAAAATCTGGTTAACTAAACATGGTAGAATGGCTCTTCTGGCATGAGAGGCTAATCAATGAAAGCACAGCACCAAAAAAAAAAAAAGAGAGAGAGAGAGAGAGAGTAAATCCACACGAGTTAAGGGAGTGCAGAAGAGACATCCAGACAAGGGCTATGGAGAAGTGCATGGACAGATGGAACGTCATAGTCTCGGGGGAGAGTTAATGCCAAAAGGGAGGGACACCGGTGCAGTCATCCACACCCATGGTGTAGACAAGGGACTCCTTTGTCCTTGGCAACCCTAAGAAGGATCAGCTTGGCACTGGCAGGGTCTATGAAGGGCATGAGTGAAAAGAAGGGCTGGGAAGGTGACAGGCAGCTTTAAAAAGACACACAACCGGTCAAGTCTCAGTCCATAAACTGGGGGCTCTCTTCTTCAGAGGACATTGCTGCACTTTCAGAGGAGAGCTGGGGAAGAATGTGTGCCAGTCAAGGGCACCCGCTCCAAAACCGGAGAGGCTGGATTCAGAGTTTGGCTCATCTTCTTACTCCTTGTGTGACTTTGAACCAGTTCCTTACCCAGCTACGCCTCGGTTTTCTCAGGTGTAACATGCCCACAAAAATGGATTAAAAACTTAAAAGATAAAAGAAAGTGAACACTCTATTACCTTCAGATTTTAGAAGATACAAAAAAAAATAGACTGCTCTGGAAAAACAACCAAGAAATTAAAGAATGTTATTGGTCAAATTACATCCTTAGGGAAAAGATGGAAGAAGAAAAGCAAAAGGTTTCCCAGAATACAGAGCACAAGAGAAAATCTGAAAAAAAGAGAGATAAAAGATTATTAAAAGATACCTTACCTCTGTCTATAGTCAACTCTGTGAAAGAAAAAAAAAATTTTTTCTACTGGGGAGGAGGAACTACTGGATGAAATACAGATAATTTTCTAGGCCTGAATTGAACAACAAGGTTTAGTTCAAAAGAGTTCATGTCCGCTTGAGAGCCAACATGAATGAACTGAAAAGTGACACAGACCTAGATAAATTCTCGTGAAATTTCAAGAAAAGATGGAGAGAAATTCTTTAAAAAGTTAAATGAGAAAGGGGAAATGGTAGCCAATGAAGCAGAATAAGCTTGGCAACCAACCATTTGTCAGCCACCAGATGCAATTCTTTCAGAATTCCAGGGGGACACTCTTGAAACTAGCACTTGAACTGGGACATTGGAACTGCAGGCAACAGTGAGTGCTAAACACATACATTTTCAGACAGTAAAGAGTTCATTTGCTACATATTCTTCCTTGGAAAGGTGTTTCTAGAGGTACTGCAGCATGAGAGAAAATCAAGAAAAAGGGGCACGTGGCCCAGAAACAGAGACGTGACCCAGGAGAGTTAGGACCCCACACCCCAGTACTCAGGAGTGGTGGGAGGCACATGAGTGAGTGTGCTGGGCCCTCAAATGCAGAGGGCCTGAAATGCTGATTAAGAGTAACAGAAAAAGAAATAAAGGCAGGTGGTTGAAAGGAGTAAAGGAAAAGGAAATTCTTATATAACCTGGATTTACTTCACAGTAAAGAAATATATATATTAAACAACGTAGACTATTTTAAATTAGGACAAAAAAAAATGTATCACTTCCAATAATGGTAACAATATGTTGCACTTTTCCAAAGTGCTTAAACATTTGGCCTCTCTCTGCCTGCCTGCCTCCCCCCACCCCCTGCCTTTGGTCCTTTCCTCCTTCTTTCCCTCCCTCTCATTGGCTCTCTCATCTCTTTTTAACTACATGATATTGCTAGATTTTATCCACACAAAAACCCCCATCTGACAAACCAGAAAACCAAGGCAGAATGAGATTAACCTCTTAAGTTTACACAGCTAGAAAATTACCTTCTCTCTTGGTCAAGCGTTAAAAAAATTCTCCACAAAACTGAACCTGGCTACATTTATGTCCTGCAGGATAATAGGTGGTGGAGGGAGTAGATGCCAACAGAACTTTTATTCATCGAGAATTAAAATGCAAAGCTGGTGGACACAGCCAGGACTCACCTTCGCAGCCAACGATGACGAGCAAAGTCCTTCACGTCAATATGACAAACCTGTTTAAAAAGAGATGAGTTCCTCGGGCGAACGCTTCTCATTAGCCTGACCTGTTGTCTGTTTGCTGAAAAGCATATGTGCATTCCCAAATGTGCACACCTAATATCTCTCCAGCAGACCAAGTCCCGTGCAGCTGACTGATATTAATAGAAAACGTTCAGAAGGAAAATAAATGCCTCCAGTTGCTGTTTTTAGGTTTGAGCTAAGACTCAAATCTGCCTCTGCAACTCCCAGCTTAATTGGCAATTCTATTATACAATTTCTAGCTTTATGGTTTCTAGTTCTGACAAAATCATTTCCTAGTGAGTTAAAAGTAATACAACTTAATGGTTAAAAATTTAAGTACACTATTATGATGATCAGTTACTTCAATCCAATCATGGCCCAAATCCAAAGAGTTCCCCAAACTAATCAATCTAAAGGACTGGATTTTTTTGTTTGTTTGTTTAAAGCCTCTATTTGTAACAGTTTGTTCAAAAAGAATTAAGTAATTATGGTTATTGACTTGTGATTTTTCTAAAATGATAGGAGACAAGTATAACATGGCTCATTAAAAACTAAGATCTGGGGAAACATAATCCCAAAGTATATCTAGTGGTGTTTCATCATTCCCTTTCGCTAAATATTATTACAGAACATTATTACAGAATATTGTTATGGAATAAAATGGAGTAATCCAATGTCAAGATCTTTAAAAGATGCAAATATTTTGCACTGTGACAGTATTTAAGATTCTACTACTAAATTTATCATCCTATTATTTCAGTAGAGAAACTGAATTAGAATGTATTGCAATTTTGCGCTCAATGTCTCAACAATTAATATTAGTGATGACATAAAGAATTAGCGTTTTGGAGCCTGGCTTTCATTCAGCTGAGACGAGCCTCCTATCTCGTCCCTACTATAGAAAAGCATTTTCTTCTCCAATTTACAGTAGCATTATCCCTTCTCCTCCCTCACCTCTGGAGCTGACCACTAACTAGTCGCTTGGGAGGCTCCACAATGGAGTTTCAATGAAGAGGAGTACCCTTGAGATAAATACATGACCGTGACTCTCTATCCGACTGTTGCCACCATTACTACCGATAATGATTTACATTAAAGTTCCTAAAAGGGCAGATTCAGGGCAGGAACCTGGACTTTCTGATTCTGCTTTCAGTGTTCTCTGTATCACCCCATGTCGCATGTCAGCTTTAACAGGACATCACCCTATTATAAAAAGGATGTTTTTTTTTTTATTTTTGCCACATACTATTGTTTTTCAGTGATACTCGGAATAAATTAGGAATGTGTTTATGCGTGTATGTGCACCCACATGTGAATGTCTGAGTACAACCCAGACAAATGTAAGAAATTCTTCCTTGAAAATAAATATGGATGAAAGAATTCTCTAAGGAAAAAAGGTAGACGTGTGCCCCTACAAAACTGGCAATGGGAACCAATACAACATTCTTCTCTTTAATGCGATCTACTATTTTCAACCTAAAGAGGAGACCCTGCATCAAAAACTCACCAAATATTCCTGCCTATCGATCTGACTTTTTCCCCTCAGAGTTCTTTTATTTTTTAAAGAATATTTGTATTTTTCCATGAGAGTTGACAAGTTACATGAGTTTCAGGCGCACAACACAGTGATTAGACATTCCTATGGCTTATGGAGGGATCGCGCTGATAAATCCAGGGCCCTTCTGACATCATGCCTAGTTATTACAATATTATTGACTGTGCCACATGTGACATCCCCATGACTATTTTGTAACTATCCATTTGTGCTTCTTAATCCCTTCCCCTTTTTCAATTTGACTTTTTTAGTTTTTAATGGTTCTAGGAGACTATACTTCCAGACATTTTCACGGTACTTTTTTTTATTATACTCTTAGTTGACAGTGAAGGGAGAAAAATAGTCTGGTGTATAGTGTTTAGCTAATATCCATCAAATGTTCCTCTCTAAATAGTTGTTTTTCCAATGTAGTTAATATGACATGAAACTTCAGTAATTTCTACTTTCTGTTGCATATGAAATTTGGATAGCTACAGCATCAGAACCCACCATATGAAAATAGTTTATAATTTCATATATTTTCATCATCTTCCCTCATATTATAACTGACTATTACAAATAAGATGAAAATAAATCTTTGTTTCCTAAGATTCTTATTTTCTTTCATATGACTATTCATACATCCTGGTTTTACATAATTTAATGCACATTAAGTTACTAGATTTTTACATTTTTAAAAATCTATGAATACTGAGCAAAGCATTTTGAATAGCTCCAAATAATTATAGTCTTATTTATTTATAAATTATATTCTTACACAAGACTATTAAAAGTGTATCACTATAAAACATGTCAGAAGGAGAAGTTTATTATATTAGATACAACTAATTATAAATAGACTATAGAATAGTGGAAATAAATACTATTGACCTTGTTGGAGTTCATGGATACAGGCTAGAGTCCTATTTCATCCATTACCATTACCAGGCATATATACACATAATATAATATGTGTATATATACACATATATATATGCAGATATATATATATTCACACATACCAATACCTAATATATAATTTGCTATACACATGTATTAATATATAATTATATATAATATAGTCTTCTTGAATAAGTTCATAAAGATAACCAGAGAAACTGTGATAGCATAACCAAAACTTATATACAACACATTACCCAAACCACCTGATCTGACCTCAGCATGTACCCAAATATAAATGGGGAAGGACAAACTGTGATAGTTTCAATACCTTCCTGTTACCAGCAGGGGCATCTAATGAGCCTGAGATTAAAAGAACCTGCAAATCCCCAGGAGGTACCTGGAGGCCTATGGCAGGCAATATGAGGACAGCAACTGATCCCAGAAAGGGCTTTTACACACCCCAACTTTTAGGCCTGAGGGAGCTAGAGCTCCTTGGGCACTGTGAACCCTCAAATCTCAAAACCAATAGACCAAAACCCCCTAGTAAGTTAAAGAACTGCCAGGGATGGAAACACAATTGAGCAGAACAGAACTATTGCAGAAAAGGTTTAGACAGCAGCGGTAGAGACGAGAAAAGGGCGAAGAACTGGGAAGTGCAAGGCCATGGTTTTAAATCACGTTGCAACGACTATTGCTATGAAGCTATCCTGACCCAGACCTCTGCTCTAAAACTTCAGGGAAAATAATTTTATGTAAAAATGAGTAACACAATGTCAATTAGATAACCATTTGAAAAAAATAGATATGATGAGCCTTATTTCACACAGCATGGCCAACTCATTTCTGGATTTTTAGACCTAAGTATGAATGTAACACTGTTGCAGGGTACAGCCAAGAGGGGGGCCCCAAATAAGGATTTGGAATGGGGTCCAGAACTCAAGGTGTTCAGAAAATATTAGGATGTCCTCCCCCACCTCTCCCTCCCCCCCACACACACAGGTGTGGGTTGGGGGAAGGGACAAATTGGAGCAGGGCCATTGAGAGCTGTTTTGCATAGCAACAGCTTTGCAGCTAACCTCTGGCATGGTCATTTGACATATCTATAACCTTTAACTGGTTACATAGATATGTTAAATAGCTGTGGCCATGCTCTGAGCCAGGGGAATGGAAGTAACTTCCCCACCAAGATGTAACTGGGGGTCAGGTCCCCCCAGTTATAGCGCCTGAGTGGGAGCTTGGAGATGATTGCCTCCATGACATGGGGCCACACCTGCCCAGACTCACAATGGCAGCCCAGTAAAGCTGGAAGGGTATGGGAGCGCTGGCAAGTGTAGCCAATTGTGGGAGGAGTCGGAAATGGGGCTGCAGAGGAAGATTGGTGTGGGGATTTAAGCTGAGCCGCGGCAGCCATTGTGCAGGGAGAATCAGAGTGGGGACTCCCATGGCCCTGGGAGGGAGAACCACGCAGCTTTAGAAGGGGGAACCATCACCCGGCTTTAGCAGAGATCCCGGCGACACAGCTGAGGGTGCCAGGAACCGAGGGAGGCCTGCCAGCCGAGACGGATTACTGGGAAGAACCGGGGGCTGCCTGAGCTGCGGACTTCTATTTCCTTTCCTGAGATACGGTACCCCAGACTGGGCAAAGGGGGAAGAAAGGACTGTATGTGTTTGTGGTTGTTTTAAGGGACTTCGGGATTTTGATGAAGTCATTAGGTCACTACTTTAAGTTTGTATAGCATTAAATAAACATTTCCTTTCCTTTCCACGAATCTCTGGCATTGAGATATGTCTTTCCTCTGGTGGCAGACATAACGAAGCTGGGGGGTTCCTTTCGGGTAACAGTATATCGTCCCAGGCCCCCTCTTGTTCTGTAACAACACAATACAGTGGTTTCCCCACCCCTTGCCCTCGGGGTATGTGTTCCCAGACCCCCAGCGGATGCCCCAAACCACGGACAGTATCGAACCCTATACATACTACATTTTCCCATAGACACATACCTACAACAAAGTTTAATGGATAAATCCAGCACAGCGAGAGATCAACAGCCATAATTAACAATAAAATAGAACAATTACAACGGTATACCGAAATATAAACGTATGTGAACGGGCCGACTCACTAAATACCTTATTTTCCTGGACTCCCCGTTCTTGTGAATTGGAGATGGTAGGAAAGTGTCCACGTGGAGATGAAACCAGGGGAAGGACGTCGTGTTTGGCTAACCTTCCCAACAAAACACTTTGCGGCTTTTCTGCGGCCTCACCGCAGGGCCGGCCTCACTATTCTCGCCCTTTTAAGGCCATTATTAAGTAAAATAAGGGTCACTGGAACACAAGCAGTGCTTACGGCGACCGTCCTTTCCACAGCACCAGGACAGCCTCTGAGTAGGTAACGGAGAAGGTTTCTACGCCACAACCACAGGAGCCCAGAAGGCTCTGGAAACACTGCAAACATGGACACGGTGCCGGGCGCCGAACGTGTTTTCCCGTTACGGAGATTTCTTCACGCGATATTTTGTCCCACGAGACTTCTCACACAGAATTTCCTGACGCTGCCCAGGGGCGCGCATTAAAATGTATACATTGTTGCCCTGGCTGATGTGGCTCAGTCGGTTGGAGTACAAGGAAAAGTCTAAAAGGTCACGACCTGGTCCCCTGGTAGGGGCGAGTGTGGGCGGCAGCAATGGAGGTTTCTCTTTCTCCCTCCTTTTCCCTCTCTCTAAAATCAATAAGCATGTGCTTGGGTGGCGATAAAAAGAAGTTACACATTGTTTATTGAATGGCTTATTTCTGCAACTTTCCATTTAATATTTTCAGACCTTATTTGATGGCAGATAACTGAAACCGGAGAAAGCAAACTGCAGATGGGGAAACCAGGCAATGCTTTTAGATGCAAACATGGGAGAATGTCTTTATGACTTTAGACAAAAATTCCTTAAGCAAGATTCAAACAGTACATACAATTGAAAAAGTAATAAATTATATTGCATTAAATTTAAAACTCCTTTTTATTACAATACACCATTGACACATCATAAAAAGAGAGAAATTGTAATATGGAAAAAATGTTTGCAAAACATCCACCATTGAGGTTCTATTATTCTTATTTTAGAAATGAAGAAACTGAGGCTCCAAGAAGTGTGTTGACGAAAGACATACAGGAATTTAGTGCCATAGTACCAAACCTTGAACTTGAACCTCTGTCTTTCTGGCTCTAGGTCATGAAGCTCACCCAACTCCATGCCAGTAACAATCAAATGCTAATGAACAGCAGATGGAAAAAAAAAGCAGAACTGGCTTTTATTTCAGCATGGTCCAAATTGGGGCTCAATCGGTCCTCTGAGTTTTCTCCCTTGTGAATGAGGCCTATTTTAGGACACGTAAAATTTTTGTTGCCCCTGAATTAGAGAATGGACCACTATAAAAGAGGGAAAGTAGGTAAAAAAAAAAGATCAAATAAAGTATAAATGTTAAAAATTAGCAGGACATTGGGAGAGAAGTTTGAAACTCCTGAGTTCAAAACATAATGGGAAGTTTTAGGATCACCTGTAAATTGCATTCGTGTCTCCTCCCCAAGGACTATAAATAATCAAAATCTAGGCTAAAAACTCAGGTTAGGAGAAAAGGGGGCATTAATTATTAAAGCAAATGAGACACTATTCATTTGGAAAACTTTGACAGGAGCAGCTAACATGAATACTCAGTAGAAATAGGCAGCTTGACCAACTACCCATTTACAAGAAGCAAGGGAAAGGACTGTCAGGAGCAAGCCTCATCATTGAAAAGTCAATGGTTCTAAAATTGCTGAGACCCTAGAGTATGCACCCCCACCCCCAGGCCCCCCAATCATGACTCTTTTTAAGTGGTTTGTGTAAAATCAAGGATTAGAGCACAGGTCAAAACCTGCAGCCCAGACAGATCCTGTTAATTATGCAAAATATCTTTGTAATGGACTAAAACTATGATTTCAAAGTGCCTTGAATATAAATGCCCATCAATAAATGGTACCTATTGGTATGATTGTCTCTGGACCCCACTGTCTTCCAAGCAAATATACTGCTACAAATTATGAAGCTTGCACTTGAAAATGGAGAGTGGAGGGTGGTTTTCTGGCAATCACCCTAAAATCTGTTTGCTATTTAAATAAAATAAGTAGTAGAAGATTCAGTGGGGCCTCACAAAGATCCAACTTTAATTTGCCGGAAAAAAAAAAACAGACTGGTAGGTTGAAAAACACTTGTATTTTTTAAGGCAGTGATAATGATTAAAACTACTAGATCTAGTTAAAGAGAGGTGTCTGGTTAGTTGGTGGAAGGAATCAAGGTCATGTGCTGTCTTGGTGTAGCATCTTTATTAATGATTTGGAAAAGAGAATACACAGCACAAATTTTTCAGGTAATGTTTAAATGAAATTATCTATTATCTATGGTACAGACAATAATGTTATTCTTATATCATGAGGGGCTTTTCCCCTAGACAGACTCATAGGCTAGGTAGCACTTCTAAATTCCGTGGAGCAAAAGTTTCTGCACCTGAGGGTGACAATAAACAGTCAAGTGCAGCACTTCCAGAGTTTAAGACAACACGTGGCCTGTGTTTCTTCCCGCTAGTAAGCTCAGCTCTGCACAGAATTATGACCACACCACTGGAGAACCTGTGCCCTGTTCCTTCCCGCCTGACTCTTTCTCCAAGTCAGAGACCCTGTCTCCCAATTGTTAATCAGATTCTCATCAACCTCCCGCTTCCTTCTGGGCTCAGCCCAACATGCAGTGCACATAAAATGTAGGCAATTCATGCTTCAATGGGTGGGGAGTGGGGGGTTGGAATCAATCTGCTGTCTTCATTTACTGTGCAAGGAAGGTTCCACTTGTCCCTATTATTATTATTATTACTATTTTTTTGGCTGGATCATTTCAGCTTGTGCAGGCCTTTAGGGGGTACACATACACAAATCCAAACAAATTCAAGACAAGCATCTACCACTGCGTAGATCACAATTCCACTACCAGATCATAATCCGGCGGGTGCATACTAAATCAGTCATGCGGCCATTTGTTCTGCAGTTACATGGGCTCATGTGTTTTTACTTTTCCAACCACTTGTTTTCATCTAATAATGAAAACACACGCAGAAGAGAGGCTTGTATGTATTACCATAATGAATTAAAGGGGCGGAAAACAAATGGAAATCTCAGGATTTTCTCAGCTAAGAAAGACTGGCCTAATAAAATATTTCCCAGAGAAAAGCTGGATGAAATCATAAATGAGCTGAATTCTGGCAGAGCAGACTGCTGACATGGGGCTCCGTAAAAACGTACTCTTTGCCCTGAGGTTTCAAATGCAGCAAGAGATACACTCTGAATGTTTTGCCTGAAAACACAGGTTCTTTGGCCTTTAATTGGAGTCTATGGAACAGTTTTTAGAGGCAGATGTAATTTCACAAAAATTTAGGAATATGTGTGTATATATCGATACACATACGCATATCGAGGGGCGAGGGAGTCCAGAATATGCCACTGTGGCGTAAAATTATTTTGAGCTGCAAGCATTAAGAATCAACAGATAAAGGATATTTTTTCCCCTCTGAACTTCTTTAGCTGAATAAAAGCAGAGCCTCCCAAAGGAACTCAGTTGTTTTAAATCCCCTCCCGAAGAGCAGCCTGGGAAGACTGACTCCCAGCACCTGAGAGGATGAGAAGACTCGGCACGGAAAGGGAGACGGCCACACAACCATCCCACCTCTAGTCTCCGAAGGACTGATCTGTTTTCCCTAGAAGTCGTTTGTGTTCCCATGTGCCCTGTGTCTCTTCCTCCCCTTCTAAAAAGCCATTCGTCTTCCTGTTTTAAGTGCCTTTCTTCTCCTGTTCTTCACCTGTTTAGACGGAGTATAAGCCTTTTTAATGCTATCATAGGTGATCAGTTAGGGGAAGTCATTTTGAGTTCCCCTGATAACAAAGCTATTTAAAAACTGATGATGGATCTGTGCTAACATAAACCTGAGTTTCACATGCCATAAGATTATAGAGAAACCATCTCTTTCGGGTTTATTATTGAAAACGACTCCTCGCTCTGACACCATTTAAAATGTTTATTTGACTCAGTTCTCATTTTTCATGTTTAAAATACTTAACAGTGACTGGCCTCAGTTTCTTTTATTCTAAATTAGGGATAAAGCTGTCATGCTTCATAGGTTTTCTTTTTTTTTTTTTTCTGTAGTAAACATGCAGAAAATTACACAAGTCCTAAGATTACAGCTCAATGAATTTCGCAAAGCAGACAAGTTCATGTTAACCACAGCCCGAACCAAACCACCAGAACATTAACATCATCCCAGGAGCCCATTCATGATCTCAGTCTAAGCCCCCAGCCTCCTGACTTCTGACACCGTAGATTACATTTTGCCTGCTTTTCAATTTTACATAAATGAGATCACACATTGAATTTTTCTGTGCTTGTGTCTTAGTTCATGGGCTTAACATTGTGAAATCTATCCATGTGGTTGCGTATAACATTAGTTTTTTCATTTCATTTCCGTGTGGTATTCCATCACCAAGTCACAACTTATTGATCAACTCAGATATTGATGAATATACACTGTTCCCAGTTTGGAATAATACCAGCAGTGCTGCTATTAGCATTCTGGGACATATCTTTTATTGAACATG
Organism: Phyllostomus hastatus; assembly: GCF_019186645.2. NCBI lineage: Eukaryota > Metazoa > Chordata > Mammalia > Chiroptera > Phyllostomidae > Phyllostomus > Phyllostomus hastatus. The sequence goes on along the minus strand of NW_025334036.1, from coordinate 7,330,884 downwards.
GGCACATTATCTGTTGCTTATACACCTAAGAGTAACAGGCTGGGAAGGCTTAGAAGGTATGCAGATGGTTGCCTTTTGGTCTGTCATTTTCTGAAATTTTTATTTTGCCTTCCACTTTTGGGTCTGCAAATTTATGTCGAACTCATTTTTGTGAGTGGTATAAAGAACAGGTCAATTTAATTTTTCCTCATGGATACTAAAATCACCCAGCATCATTAATTAGATACTGCAAGTGTTGCAAAGTTGTCATACCAACATACACTTCCACCCACCAGGAGGCATGAGAATTATTTTTCCCATATCTTTGACAGCACTTGCTACTGACTTTTCTATTTTAGCCATTCAGACTATGTGCAGGAGTGTTGTTTTGGGGGTTCAACTTGCACTTAGCTGATAACTAATGATGTTGAGCACCTTTTTTATATACTTACTGACCATTTGGATAAGCTCTTTTGTAAAGTGCCTATTCAAGTCTTTTGGTCATTTTTCTACTGCGTTTTCACTGTAGAAACATTTTATGTATTCTAGGTAACAATATTTTGTGAGATTATATAGAGAGATTACATATCTTTTCCTATTTTGTGGCTTACCCTTCCACTTAATATTTTTGAGAAAAGATTACTTTTAATAATCTCCAATTTATCAATACTTTCCCTGCATGACTGGTGTCTTGTCTCCAGCCTAGAAATCTTTGTTTCACACATATGTGTGGATACATTTTCCTATGTCATTTTCTGAAATTTTTATTTTGCCTTCCACTTTTGGGTCTGCAAATTTATGTCGAACTCATTTTTGTGAGTGGTATAAAGAACAGGTCAATTTAATTTTTCCTCATGGATACTAAAATCACCCAGCATCATTTTCCAAAAAGGTCTCTTCCCTATACACTGCAAATAAGTTACCTTTGACATAGGTCAGAGGTTACGCCAAATATGTGTGGGTCTGCTTCTGCTCTTTTGTACTTCTTGTCTAATACCACATTTTCTTAGTTACAATAGTTTTATAATATATCCTGGTATCTGCTAGTGTTAGTCATCTGTAAGACTGCTTTAGCTCTTCTTGAACTCTTGTAATTCCGTACACATTTTAGAATCTGCTGGTTCATTTCTGCAAAAATTGCCTTATAATTTTTATTGGGCTTACATTCAATCTATTGACATCTTAATACATTGAATATTCTAATGCATGAATCCCTTCATTTATTTATCTCCTTCCTCTCATTATTTTTTCAGTGCAGAGACTTATATATCTTTCATAATTTTACATCTATATTCATAAAGAAGTTTGGTAAGTAATTTTCCATTCTTGTATCACCTAGCTAGGTTTTGAGATGAGGATTATATGGGCCTCATAAAATGTGTAGAAAAGTGTTAGCTTTTTTCAGAGTTTGCAGAATATTGGTGTTTTTTTCAATTTCATATTTTTATTATTAATTTATTAAATTACATCTACAACATTTAGAAAGTTCCTGCCATTTGATGAGTGTTATAAAATGTTAACTATTCTTATGCTTGACTATCCATTTTCCCCATGTAAATCACTATATTAAAATGCCAGAATAAGAAGGCAGGCTTTATAAAAAGAAACTTATATATAAAGAGGTAACAAGCTTTAAGCCATTCTTTAGAAGTCACCCTTCAATTTTCATTCAATTATCAATTGACTATTCATAATATTTTCAGAGGATATCCTATTTCGATTTTTTGACCATTTTGCTGCCATAAAAGTTAGATTAATACTATGTAAAGGAGAGGTGGGTTTTGACAGAGGATGGTTTTAAGTAACAAATATGATGAGTTCTATCTCATGTTCATGAGGAATTTCTGCAGCTCCTAGGTGTACACCAAGTTTATGATACATCTAATTTTTTTCCTTACTAAGACCATCCCATGGAGCGACTCTAAGAAGGTGGATGGCATAGACCTTCTTTCGTTCCTGTCACTGCCCTGCTTCTCCCCTCTCCTTCCAGTGGAACTTCTCAAGAGTTACCTTCATTCCGAGTCTCCATTTTCCTACGCCCAATCACTTCTTAATCCAAATCCGTTTTCCATTCCTACCACTCCACTAAAATGACTTGTTGACAAGGTCCCCCAAATTGCCATGTCATGAAATTAAGGTCATTATGCTGTCCTCAGCTTATGTGATGTCAGTGAAATCTAGCACTATGGATCACATCTGTTGCCTTGAAACACTATCGTTACATTCTATGAAAGCACATGCTGCCTGCTTTTCACCCTCTCATCCTAGTTCTATTTATACTCTTAGGTGACTCCTCTTTATCCATGTGTCTTTGAGTGTTGAGTTCAAAACTCTTCCAGCATGTAACTTCAATTCTTTTCTATGAATGTTGGCCCTTAAATGTGTCTCTCTCAAGTGCTGTGCATTCATTCATTCTGTGTTCCAGATACATACATCTGTTTACCTCTTTGAAATCCCCATTAGATGCTTCTCAGGCACTGCAAATTCAACACCTTTGAAAACTAGGCTCATGCAGTTCCTCCCTGGTGGCTCCTGTAATTCTCTCCCTCAGCTAAGGGCAGCGCCATCTTTCTAGACCTGGAGATGAGAAGGCTGAGAGTCACCTTTGACCCTATCCTCTCCCTCACCCCCACTTAGGCCACCGCTAGGTCCTGCTCACTTTACCCCCTAACCATCTCCCAATTTCACTTCCATTTTTTTCTGCTTCTAGTGCCACTATTTGGAAGTCCAGGCCCCTGTCACCTTATCAGGAATTCTACAATGGACTCTTCCCTGAACATTCATAACTACCAATCTGCAGGCGGAATTTTCTTTCTAAAACTTCAGACTGTCATGCCACAGCTCCAAAGCATCTGTGTAATGTCTGGCTCCATCAAGGGAATGGGGCCTGTTTTGTTCAGCGAGACCATCGATGATAAATGACAAGAAAAAAAAATTTGTTCGACAGCCCACAAATATTATGGCCAGAGCTTATAAATAGTACCACACAATATAAGCTTTGCATTTCATCAAGAAATTATTTCCTTAGATGGACCATGCTCATCTAGCCAGCTCAGCCCCCTGTTCTGAGAGTCACACATGAAAGGGGAGAGAAAGAAAAGTCCTCTATGACCTAGTCAGTTAAATATGTATATTTACAGACTGTCTATTAGATACCAGATAGGATGGGCTGACCAGTGGAGGACAGACAAAGTCAAGGCCTCTGGTAACTATGAGCTGTGGCAGAATATGACAGATGGTGGAAAGATATATAAGGTGTGGGGAGGCAAAGGAGAAGGGTGGAATCTCATCCAGCCAAGGAACTAAGAGAGCCTACATGGGCAGGAGACTTGTGAAAGTTTTGAAGGAAGGTAGATGTCATTTAGACAGACACAGAGAGGAAAGTATTCCCAGTGAATAGAATAGTCTCAATGAGGATGAGCATGGGATAAAATCATTGAGTCCATTGCCATGACTCCTCAACCAGGGTGGTGGCGACAGGAAATGGACAAGATAGAAATAAGTAAGATGCTGCGTCAGCATTGAATATACTCAATTTTATGCATTGGAAGAGGGGAGAGAAGCGTGAGGAACAGAAAAGGGGATGCCCAGGGCCTCCCAGCCCAGAAGATTCCAGTGCCAATAAGCAAAATCAGAGCTAGAAGCAGACGATAAGGGTAGGGATGCTGGAGACATGGAAGGAGAGGGAATGTTGAGTTTCTGCCCTGCTGAGGTTCACATGCCTATAAGGTATCCAAGGCAGGGTGGGAGATGGGTGTGTGAGGTTTCAGAGGAGGACGAGGACGCCTTGGCTGAACTTCAGCTCACCTGCTAAAATTTATTTATTTATCACACCGTGAATCCACAATCCATACATTTTATCTAAAGCATTCCAGATCTTGGGTTTCTGATGACATGCATAAACCTTCACATTTCACTTACAACTGACATTGAGTTTTAATGTCCAAGTGTGTACGGAATCAATTAATACCCATTTTCCATATACAGCTTATTAAGGGTTGATTCGGCCCTGCTCCAGCATCCCAATGGTGTTTGTGGCCCAGAGTTAATGCTGAGGATTTCAGTTGGGCTACAAAGGAAATAAGTCTAACTAATGATGCCTTCTTGTCAGGAGAATTATTTCATTTTGAAATTCTACAGAAGAAAAAAAGAGCAACAATGAAGTATTGGTTCCACTTTTAAATAAATAAGGGGTTGTTTTGCTGCTGAAAGTTTTCATTCAAATGACTGATCAGATCTCACATGTCTGTTTAAAAACGTCTGACTTAGGTCTTTACAAAATGATAGACTATGATACACTAGAAGATAGCTGGGGAGTGAGACAATGAGGCATTGTTTACACAGAAGATTGAGTAACTGGTTTAACAAAAGAGGTTCTTGGGTATCTATTGTATGTACAACTAAGAGATTTACTGGAGCTTTTATAATTTCTGCAAGACTCTTTCCAGCCAACTTCATTAACTTGGAGTAAATCAAATCATGCAGGAATCTGGCTCAGCCAGAGAGCAACCCCGGAAGATATAATATGAAGAAAAACAGACACGGGACGATAAGGTTTAGAATCTTTGGCATTTTTCATAAACATTTTGTTTGAAGATTATTAAATTACAACCCAGAGAGGGGAGAAAAAAACATAGTAAAACTCACTATTAAATCAGATCTTTTTACCTCAACTTTTCTTTACAATACATATATATATATATTATATATATAGAAATGCACATACAAAGTATGTGTCAACAAAATACAGTCTTTACAACTTACGTGTCATTTGAAAAGAAAGAAATTTTCATATATTATGTGTGTGTATATATAATATATATGTGCCCCAAATTGGAATTTTTACTTGGGGAGCATTACTGTGAAATGGCGGGGCCTACAGGAATCAGACCCTCTCAGAGGAAGTGGTCCTTTCCTCAGAAAAAGACTCTGAAATATATTTTTATTATGGGTAGCTTATTTAGGATCAGTTTGGACTGCTACAGTATTTTTACTTTCTGCTCAAAAAATGTGAGCAAATGAAGTGCTTACGACAATCGGGTAAGCACCCACATTTACTGGTCCCTTGCGTCATAGTCTTGACCTTTCTAAATAGTCTCAGAGTTCATTCGCTCGTTCCCTCCCCCTTTCTGATGCTTTAATGTTGACATGTCATTTTGGAAATAAGCAAACAGTAAAATTGGAAGGAATGGTGCTTTAAGGCAACCAAATAACTTTCAGGAACCCTTTGCTTTTCGACGAGTGCACCCTTTGGGGCGTCCATTGCCAGCAACGGATCGGGGCGCAGGCTGTTCTCCCAGCACCGAGGAGTTTACTGAAATGTTGCATACAGGTCTTCACTAATCACAGCTGAACCATTCCCAAATAGGTGGGCTACTCCTGGCCATTATTTAAAAACCTGTTGAGAAGATACTTACTTGGGCAGAGGATGTCTATCAAAGACTTGTTAGCTCAGGGAATAAAACTGACTCACGTGAACAGGAGTCTGCAAGGAGTGTTGGGGTGGGGAGTGAAAATAAGTGAATCTGAATGAGACTCTGCCAGAGGTGTGAAAACAAGTTCAAAGTCACTCTCGGAATCCAAGTGGTCTCCTGGCTGTTCTCAAGGAGGGTGTTGAGGCCCATGGCGGCCTTAGTCTTTCACAGTCTCCAGCTTGTCTCCTTCCGCCTGGTTGACCTGCTGTGCAAGTAGGACACCCACGCGTGTGCATGCGCCCATCTACGTGTGTGCATCCGTGCACTTGAAGGAGGGGGAAGGGTCCAGAGAGGGCGCCACACAACATGCATGTCAAAATGACACCACGGGTACCACCGGAAGAACGGTAATATTGGTCTAATCACCGAAACGCAGAATCAGGCGCTGGTGTCCACAGTCGGTGCGCGTCCTAGAGAGCGCTGCGCTTCTTGCGCAGGGGGCTCTGGCTGCTGCAGGGCCTCAGCTCCGTGTACTGCACCTGTGAAAACAAACAGACGTGACGCTGGCGGCTCGGTAACCCTAGCTCACCGCAGTGTGTGTTAATGGCTCCCCAAGGACACACCCAGGCAAAGGAAGGAAGGTTCAAAGGTAATGAATCATTTTCTAAACACAGGAACATGGAGGGATTAATTACAGGAAGGATTTGAGAAGTCATGCATCATTTCTTGAAACCCAAATATTAAAAGCAGATTTTTCTAATGAGATGCATGGGGGTCTACCTGCTCTGGGCGCTGCTGGAGGATTTCACTTCAGTGTGTGCCCTTTTTCCACTGTGAGTAAACCTAATAACAGCCTCTTGGGAATGTTTCTCTTAGTATATGATACAGCCACTTACTAGGAATTATTCACTTAAAAATATCTAAAATCTGGGGGAAAATAGCTCTGCAAATTATATACATTTATTTTGCCTGGGAGGAAAATAATGTTGAAATGGACACTGGCCCCAGCCTTATACAGATCGCTCTTAAAAATGAACTTCATTTCCAATGGAATGGCTAAAACATCTGTGACAAATGTGAACCCTTGGGGAGTCCCCAGGGGCCGACTGTCTATTGTGTTATTAGAAAGTGCTCTCCACACAGAGGATCTCACTGGCAGGCCGTACACCTTCCTGGAATGCTCTTTGTTAGGTTCCTCTGCATTCCTGCCAATTCCACCTGGATGACCGCTCTGAGGGCCAGTGCCTGCATTGTGTACAGACAGTCTTTGGCGGGCTTGATGGCTATTTGCATTCCCCAGCGAAGCCGGCATGAACTCGCACTGCCGCCCGAGTGAGGGCACGCTGCAACCCTACTTGCTCGGGTGTGTGAGCTTTGATAGGCGGATGGCAGTGTGGTTTTATTTACAGTACTGTATTGCAGACCACATGTGCCCGCTGCGCTGAGCATTTGTGCCAAGCTCCCCGAGGACTTCAGGACCCATCACCTAAAGTGAGCTACATGTGATCCAAAGCAGATACATGAAAAAAAGCCCACTGTCCTCAGAGTGTCTGGGGAAGGTCCCTTGTCACTCTTCCATGCAAAACAAACAAAAGCCAGGTGATTCTTTTACAATCATGTAATGCACATGTTAACTCATAAAATCATATTTATAGAGTACATTTTAATAGATAATTATATCGAAATGAAGATTAAAGGACTATGGCATCATGGAGTCTATTTTAATCTCTAGAATTTGGAATGAAGGGGGAAAAAAAAACCTCTAGGGCCTTTCAGGCCCATGTCCCCAAAATCCACCCAGAGCTTCCAGGGAATGATTATGTCACAGTGGCCCAAAGATAAAAATCGATATTTGATTTGGGATTCTCTCAGATAATAAAGAACTGTGTCTTTGATCACCATGATGCTATTTCATGCCACAGTCTCCTGTCTATTGATTTGATGATCCCTATTTCCCATCACAGAAATTGCTGCCTGCCCCCCAGGTTTACAGCAGCCTAATCCACAGGGGCCCAGACCGGGTCACTTTACGGGTATTGTTTGTTGCCTTGGTTAATCTCTGTGTAGCCACAGAACCGCGACGCCACTGGACTAAGTGACCATTACCTGTGAATAATACTTGTGACTGATGTCAAATTATTTCACGCTGTCTCTGCTTCTATGTGAATTGGAGTGAGTGGGGGCTTTCCCCTAAGCATCCCTAAATCTTTAGAGGGAAAGAGATAGAAGGGAGGCCTAGGAGATAATCGGAGCAAACAAGAATAAAGAGAATAATCCTCCTATCACCTACTTCCCCTAAAACGCCTGCCATCCGGAAGAGCAGGAAAATAAGCCAGCCTCCCCCAGTTGTGCACCTCAAACTCTGCCACTCACTGGGCCCCATCTTATCCTCTTTGGGGGAGGTAAGCAATCAGAAAAAGGGACAAACACCACTGCATTCGAGCCGCACAGTGGGAGTTCCAGATCATTCTTAAGTAGCTCTTTTTCAGGATAATTTTCCCCAATCATCTCATGCCTGGGACAAAGGTTTTCTCACCACCTCCCTGCAAGCCAGGCCTCTTTGAGGATTTTCTGATTCGTTATCTCAATTACTCACAGGAGCACAGCCTCCTGCTCCTCTGGCTCTGGGCCTGGCCAAGCTCCTGTGTTGGGGCCCCCTGTTGGTGGTGACCGTTCATTACGTACCTTTTGAACATCAGACGGTACCCTGGAGAGGAAGTCTAATAGCTCATTATTGTCGATGGCGTAGGGATTTCGAAGCTTCTTGGTAAATTTATTTATGCCTGAAAAACAGAAACATGGGGAGATCTCTTTATCTGTCTGTCTGTCTGTCTACCTAGCCATCTGTCTTTAAAACTTGCCTGACTGGGGCGGGGTGGGGGGGGGGTGCATTCGCAAGTAAAAATTAGTGTGAAAACAATTACTAGACCCCAAGCCATGCCCATGTGGTTGTCATGTGGAATCATTCACAAATGCCTTTTCTTGAAGGAAGGCAGGGGGGATCGTCAGAGAAGGCTCTGCCTTCTTCAGCTGTGAAAATCCCATTACAATCCCAGCAGCAGGGCGGCAGAAACACACGCGGGAACCGTGGCGCTCATTGGTGTGTTTGGACTACGCTGATTAACAGCCGCCTCTTCTAGGGAAACACACGTCCCAGATGGGAAAAGACCTTCATTAGCCCAAACAAGTCTCTGCTTGGGGGCTCTGGACCAACTGGAGCAGTGGGAGGGGCAGGGCCGGAGTTGGGTTTTTTTTGTTGTTGTTGTTAAAAAGAAGCTGCAGAAATCTATCTCCCCCCTCCGAATCATTTTCACAGGTTTCTCCTCTCTCCCGGCAGAACAGAACTTGACATGTTGATTGTGCTTTGAGGCTGCAGGAAACTGTGAAAAGTTATTATTGGAAAATTATCTTCCTGTGGTTGCTAACTTAATTTATGGACTGCAGCATTGGGGCGTGGGTTTCTCTAGGCGAAGGAGTCCGTGCTAATTGTGGCCGGGGACGGTGATGATTAGCAAGAGGTTCGTGACATAAGGCGTGTTTGGTGGTAGTGCCTTGGGCTCTGTCCACCACCTCCCCTCAGAGAGGACTTTCTCTAACCGCCTTTTGTCCCCTCCTCTGCTCCTTGCCTATGACCACTCCTCACACACTGTACCCTTTTCACCAAATGCCAGCCCTTTTTCATGCACAACAACTAGATGGCCTTCAGAACTTCCACCACAGAGAGCTTGTTGATCAAGGGTCATATCTGAAGGTCTCGTGAATTCTAATCACGCTGAATGAATTCTCAGCGGAGGCGTCTATACCTTGGCTGGCTCCAATTCTGCAGCCAAGATGACATTTAGTTGTTTAATGGTTCCTAACATGTACAAGGTTTGATGTTTTTTCTAATTTCATTAGCGATTATTTTGCTTTTGTCTGAGGACAGGACTTCCTGGATGGCACCGTACCTGACACAGTGCCAGCCTCCAATCATTTCCTTAGAGACGGTCAGGTTTACATCTGCTTTTGCAAATGGCAGCTGGCCATGGTTCACCAGTAAACGGAAGCCTGGTCGTTGGGCTGGCGAAGACTCTTCTTGCAAATGATCCCCTTTCTCCCAAGTCAGCGCTGTGCTGTCTTTCTTCCCTCTACCCCCACAGCCAACTTTATGTTTCGAGCTAAAATTTCCCCCAGCATTCCCTTAAACTAAACTACGCTCACTGTTTTATTCTAAAGACATTAATTGTAGCATGGGCTTTTTGGCAAAAGAAAACAGACAAGGCAAAATGATAAAGGGAGACAAAGGCATATTGAGAAAAGATATATCTTCTATTGTTAATTATATATAGTGTGCACATCTGGAGTCTTTGCAATGAACAGCAAGGCAGGGGTAATATCACAGCCGATCAAAACACCATGTTCTTAGTTACTGAGAGTATAAACCTGCACACTAGCTCCAATGCACCAACAAGGGCAGAAATAGTCCACGGTGCACTGAGACTATCTGTGTTTAAAAATTTAGAATAGAAAGTGTTAAGGCACTCAGATTGTATTCTTCAAAAACACACCTTATGTTTTGAAGGCTTCCCAGGCTCCAATGTCTGCCATTCCACCACATTTTCTACTGGGCGAGACCAAGTGGCAACAGGGCATCCTGGACCCTCCTTGCTCATCTTTAAGGGGCAAGGAGCTAGGAATAACGCTGGGCCCCCGTCTTGACTTTCCCATGCATTAGTTGTGTGTCTTCAGACAGATCCCTGGACTTCCCCATGCCTCAGAGTTCTAGTATTAAATTTTGAATAATAAAGACCAGACCTCCACAGTGTCCTCGCTTGATGGGAGAATCACCTCCCGACAGCCCAAGCAAGAGGATTCTGTCGTCTGAAACTCCACCACAACAGAGGCGGGTACCCTCACTACTACAGGTGGCAATAAGCCAAGAAAACAAAAAAGGCATTAATAGAGGGGGGTCTTAACCCTATGCGGCATGTGATCACACATCCAAAGTTCTAGGTTTTTAACCTAAACAATACAGACAGACAGAAGGCATGTCTGCTGTGAATTTTTATTCATTTATTTTTTTAGCCAAAAAAAAAGTCACTGGAATCCAAATACCAAGGGATACCATTTGGGAAAGACACTATCATTTAACGGTCTCAGAACACAGATAGAATAGATCAGTGGAGTGGAATGAGCCTGCCAGTGAGACACTAAGAGATCACTTGGAGAAAGTCAGGGAGAGGAGAAATTGCATGGCTGCTCTGCACATGTGGGGAATACGTGTTATATGTAATTCTGAATTATAACACTGTTTTCAGATATCAGTATTTATAAGGGGGGCAAAAGTAAGTTTCCAGTCTCACTGTGACACTGAGTTAATAAAACTATGGTAATCATCCTAACTTGCATGTCTTTTCCCATACAACTGTAGGCCTACGTTTGCCCGCCCCTCTCTGAGTGACTGGCACGTAGCCCTGACTGCAGTATATTGGTGGGGGTGGGGATGGGGGTGGAAGGGCTTTGCTTGCTCCTGTATCAGATCCTGAGTGAGTGCCTTCCATGTACGAGGTAGTGTGCTATCAAACAAAGTTGAGTAAGTCATGGTTCTCCTCCTGCACAAAACAGAGAAGGAATGGACTGTGCTCTTCTAAATCATTCTGCTTCTGAAATGTTGTGGGTTCTTCTATTTCCCTATGACTTTGCCCCTTTCTCACTTTCTAGGTTTGGCTTCCTTTGACATTGGGATTCTACCTTTATGAGTTCTCTTTTAGGAAGGCTGTAGGTTTATCCTGCCTTTGCAGGGGACTCTTAGCTTTTGCTTAAAGATGAGGGCACCTCATCAAGATTTCTTATATCGGAAACCTCTCTGAACATCTTAATAGGGAAGATCTCTAACATTGACAATGACTGAGAACTTAGTGGCAGTCACAGGAGCCAAGCAATGGAAAATCAGGACAGACACAGAAAGGTGGATGGTGTCTCCAACAATTCATTTCCTGCGATGCACCCCCCTTCTATCAACCCGAGCCCACCCAGCGAGTCACACACATTCATAGAGCTGCTCGTATTTTATCCAACAGCTAGCTGGCGTAGTAAATCAAGTCGTGAAAGTTATTTCAAGTTCGCCATTTTTACCTCTACTTTTTTAAAGCAGCTAACCTGTGTACACCATTTCCCCTGGTAACGGCTTCCTCTCCTTTCTGGCCCTGCATAAGTAAGTCACTGAGAGCCCTTCTCTTGCACCCACTGCTTCTGGATTCAAGTATTGGGTTGCATTAATTTTTCCTTCAGAAGACATGAAGTGTCAGGAGCCACCGGGTTACTCTGACATAATGTAAAGAGCAAGTACAGGTGTTTGCTTGTTGTTTGGATAAGAGTGTATCCTGAAAGTTCCTGGACCATAACGATGTATTATTTAAGAGGCTTTATGGCCATGAAAGCTGAAGGGAAGTCACATGCACAATCCCATTTTTATTTGATCGCAGCAGGTATCAAATAAAAAAGCCTGATTGCTATTTTATGCAACAGGCTTTTCAATAGCTATGCAGATCCTTCACACAGGGGGGTTCTGCAGGGAGGTTCTGGAAGTTGGGGTTCCCTACATGCTTCCTTTAATCTCCTATTTAATTGCCAATAGGAGCACATTTAAAGTTTACAGTCACACTTTAAAGAGGAGTCACTGGTTCTTACCGGGAATTGATTGCCAGCAAAAGGGCCGTGCCAAACTTACCCCAGATTAAAATGATGTACCGAAGTGGGATGAAGTACAACGTGATGGTAGCAACCGCCAGCATCAGACAGGCCAGGAAGGAAAGGAACGGGACCGTCCAGTTAAACGTGCTGTAGACAAACCACATCAGCGTCACTCCCTCTGACACGTGAATGGTGACACAGATTCATTCTGTCCCATGTATTTCTTAGTTACACAAATGAAAACGGTCTATTGGAAAAGTTGCTTTGGAAACCTGGAGATGCAAGACTTCCCAGATGATCGGGCACTGCAAAAACATTCTTCCGGAGAAGGTCCCCAGACCAACTGCCACTGAACCTGCTGGAAGTGACAGTTCCGAAGACAGACCTTGGCTCTCAAAAGTGATTACAGACTGCAATATTGTCATCCTGGCTCCATGCATGGCGATCTTCAAAACTAAGGGTTATTTAGGTCACTTCGAGGTCAATATTTCTCTCGGCATGTGGCTGCCAGTACATATTTAGGAAGGGGAGGATATTACTATAGTGCTTCAGTGCTTTTGTGTTTTCTCATAACATATCTGGAAATCCCAGACTCATTTACAACAGAAGCTACATAGTGCCCTGACATGGGCCATGGAGCCTTTGGCTATAAACAATTACAGAGTAAATGTAGGTGAAGCTATCACACATGCTCACAGGACTGCTGGACAGTACACTGTATAGCAATACCCCTGACACTCAAAAGCTTACTAGACTCTCTCTGCCTTTATCACAGAGTATTCTGTAGTTACTTAGCACTTCTACAAAACACCCGAGGTTCAAGAGCCTGGCCAATCAAAGCTTTCCATCCTGAAATCAAATAATTTCTTAAACGTTTGCATAGATTTCCCCAATTTTCCTGACTGGGGAGCTCCCTAAATTCTAAGGGGGGAAACCCTGATTTGGGTAGTAATGAGACAAATGAGCCAAACCTTCCAATTAGTGAAAAAAATTAATGAATTCCTTTCACTCATTCGACCACTGGGGTTCACTAGCATGTCTTCTAAATATCATTTTCAAAATTTCAAAACACTATAAAGAGGACACGGCCACATCTGGTGAGGTGGGTACAATTTCATTGTCTAGTCTTACTCCTCACGGAACTGGCTGCCCCACTATTTGATCCTTGTGTTAATAGTATCGCTGTTTTCCTCATTTTCCAGGCTTGAAGGAATGAAGTCCTTTCACCCTCCTGCCCACAGAAACAGAGACAACTGGATTTATAATTCTGTAGAATGTACATTGCTTTTCTGCCGTGTACAAGCCTGGTTTTCACACTAACTTGTGACTTCTCTCCTCACAAGTGGCCTCTGGCCCCCTCCCTGGTTTTTCTGCCTTTATTCTGGATCCCTTTCAACATGGTCCCTCTTAGGTTAAACCTAAGACACCTGGACTTATCATGCCCAGATCCTCTTCATTCAAAATGCACTTAGCCTGCCTTTTCATCTTCTTTACTCATGTTCCTTACATCATGTACTAACCAGAAAAGTTCCAGTTCCTAAGGATATACCTTTGAAGCCTTATTCTGGACCATTTGTAGGGGTGACTTCCCTGCCCTAGGTCCACCTTAACATAACCATCTCCTCCGTGGAGCTCTCCCTACTGGCTCAACAATGCAATGGTCTGAACCACCAGTCCACAGAGACAGGACATATAAATCACTCTTCTGACATCCTGCCTGCTGCCTGGGATAATACAGAGGCAACATGGTGATTCACATTTTAGCCTGATATATCTGTACCTTTGAAATATGTATAATATTAGAGTCTATAGAAAAAAATAGTTTATTCCATATAAATGCAGTACCAATGGGGTCCACTCCATCGTAACAGAGAAGCCTTGCCCTTGGGGTTTTACATAAGTCTATTTATTTGCTAGTTGCCAATAGTTGGGTAAAAGTTTTCCTGGTCCTTAAGCGCTGAATCACAATGGAATTCCAACAGAGTTACACATGCCATCCCACTTGAATGCCCAGCAGCAACACGAAGGTCACTGTAATAATGAATGGCCAGAGAATCAATAGGAGCTGAGCCTTCCTGTGCTGCAGCTGGGGCAGAACAGTGCCCTGTTCATGGCTGAAAATACGTCTCAGACATGGCCACCGCAGCTGCGCAGGGCGCAGCCGGCACTCAAAAGCACTGTGGAGTGGCGGGGGTGGGGGGGCTGTTTAAATCACTCTGCCCTCTTCTCCCATCAGACACATTTCCTTGATCATTATCAAGTACACAACAGCCACATTTGTCTGTTACAGGCTTTCAGGCATGAGGACAGTTTTACCAAAGACACGGGCTTCCTTCCTTGGTCTTGCCCCCACTCCATAGCCTCTCATCCTCCTCACAGCCAATACGTCCCTCACTCCATTTTTTTTCCATTGGCTTTTTCAATCCACTCAAGTTCCTGAATGGCCAGCCTCACCTCCAGGCCTGCCACAGCCATGGCCTATGGCACAGATGTGCTAAATCCCTCCGTCTCCCTGTGTCTAGCAGACTCTTGGGCTTTGAGCTTAGCACAATGGTCCGTACCTACTGAAGGCCCCATTCCTCAATCCTGTACCCAGATACCCCTTCCCAGCCTCAGAAAAGCTGATAAATTGTCACTTCGTCAGAACTGCCCTCTTCTGGGATGGTCAGACCTCCCCCCGCATCCTGTCTTACCTCTATCTAGCATCAGTGCTCCTGAATTCTACTCGTTTTATTAGTTATTCTCCCTCAGTGGAAAACAGATCCCTGGAGTGTAATGACATTACAGTGCAGTAGTGAGGAGGCCAGGTTCAAATCCAAGCTCCATGGCTAGTAGCTGTGTAACCCTGGGCTACATGGTTAATTACTCTGTAAAATGGGGATGTTAAGAATCCTTAATGCATAGGGGCATTGGAATCACTTAATCTAGTTCCTTTAGGTAACTCCCGAAAGAAGTTGCTATGAGCAGAGGGCTTACAACAGCGGAAGGCACATGTTATCAGTTGGTGTCGCTCTGACTATTGTTACGGATTCAACTCTCATTCTTACACCAAGTCAGTGTCTGAAACTCAGTAACTGATGGTTGATGAGTGAATGAATGAAGAATTATAATCCACCCTCCTCATTCCACTATTTTCTACTGTCACTTAGGTTTTGGTTAAACAGTTTTTAAGATAAATTCAGGAATCATTTGTCTATATATATCAAACGGAGGAATAAAGCAGATTGACATATAGAAGCAAAAGTTCTACTGTTTAATTTTTCTTCTCCTATGACAGTGATAAAGGGAGTAACAATTCCCTTTATCAAATTCCCTTTACAAAGGTAAACTCACTAAGTTTCTGTAAAGATGGTTTTTAACCTATTTTTTAAACAAAAGAAACAATGTTTACTCTGACAATAATAAATGGGTAGGCAAGGGTACTTTCATTTGATAAGGATCTGAGAAAGAAGATCAGTATCCCAAGAAAGTTTCATATTAAATATTTATGTGTCCTGATACTAATGATCATTTACCAATTTCTCTGCATTTTAATAAGGCAAAACTTTCAGTAGGCTTTTAGCACTATTTTTTCTCTCCTTTACCCAAATGCAATCTCTAAACATCATCTCCTTTACTTAAAAAACATAGATTGACTAATAAGATTTTTTTAAAAGGTACTAATTAATATTTAGAAAGAAAAACATGGCTGATACAATTCTTCTGGATTTAAAGGGGGAAAAATAAGTTTACGATTCAAAAAAAATTTAAAAACTAATCTATTCATTGGTACCAAGTGAAGACCAAGTTATGCAGAGTTCAATAATGTATAAAAAACAAGCAAAAAAAAAAAATAATGAACACAAATCATAGGAGAGTCTTTCTCAATTGGGACTCCTTTATAGAAATTAGCCCCATGCTCTAAGGTAGGGAAGGGCAAGCTATGGGCTAGATTTGATTCAAATCTATCCCGCCACCTGCATTTACAAATAAAGTTTTATTGGAACACATATTAAACCCATTCATTTACGTATCAACTGTGACTGCTTTTACCCAGAAACAACAGAGCTGTGCAGTCACAGAGCTGAGTAGTTGTGACAAAGACCATGTGGCCCACAAAGCCAGAAATACCAATACTTATTCTCTCTGGCTGTTTACAGAGAACGTCTGTTGACCTCTGTCCTGAGGCCTCACATACTTGATAGATTAACTTCACATCTTTGCATCTATGATGCTGCTGCTAGTGAGGTAGCATTACTTGAAGAATTGAGAAAACATTTCACTCAAGGCATGACTGGTCTGTGGGTCAGATATTTTTTTAAAAGGCTCCTTTAAAGCATATTTGCTTTTCCTTTTATTTGTGAATAGGATCATCTATTTTTTAAAATCTAGTTCATCACCTAATCCAGGATATTTTTGAGAGTGAGAGGGAGCACTAAGAATAATTATGCTGGGACAACTGGTGGAGAGCGGGCCATCTGGTCACCCCTGTCTGAGGGACTTGCCCAACTGTGAGACTGACAAACCCAGGGAGCAAACCAACCAAATTGAACGGGGTGTGCCTGACACCATCGCTTTTGGTTTAGGCCTTTGTATTTTCTGATCTCGCCCCTCCCACCCGCACTCATCCTTGTGAATGGAAGCGCTAATTCAAACACCACGATGCAAACGTAGAACTTACTTTTTAATTCTTTCTCCAAAAGAAGCTATTTCCTCCAAGATGTTTTGAACGGTGGAAACAATGTCCTGTACCATATAGATTCTTTCGATTAAGCCCTTTTTCTCGGATTCCTAAGAAACATGAAAGGAAAATGTAACTCAGTGACTGTATTGTTGTTGTCCCACTCCAGAAATTAGTTCACTGTGGTATAAGAGCATGGTTATTATCAACAGAGCGACTCTAAGAGATGTCATAGTTTTCACGACATATGTATCTATTGACTCCCCCCAAATCCCTGCCTCCTCATTCAGAGGCAACCACTCTTCGTGTGGGAGCCTCCCATGCCATCAGGATGCATGGAAGCCCCATAGAACCAAGAGCTTCATTTCCCTGTGGGGGCAGATGCTTCTGCCAGAGGACTTTGCAGTTCCTTCTGTTTGGCTGCCCCTGACTTCCTCTTGGTCTTCACAAGGTCATCTGCCAGCTCACCTTCCCCTGGCCCCTCCATCACAGTACTTCTGAAATGCTTCCAGCAGGTAACAACATGGCATATTGGCTATTCAGATGCTGCGGGTTCTTAATACTGTGGCTTCTTAGCCAAATGCTGCTGTATTTTTAATCATGTTTTAAATCCACTGCAGGCCTGATGGCCATTTCAGTCATCCTCTTGGCAACCACCTCAGAAACAGAGCAAGGGGACAGGCTGCAAAGTCACCGGATACTGCACTGCTGAGGACCGCATCCCACCCAGCAGATTTCTGTGGAGGATGCCCAACAATTGATTACTTTTCCCTTCATGGAATTGGAAGCAAATATAAGTCCATCCCCTCAGCCTGCAATTCTTCATGTGAAATGGAATTCAGCTTTCTAAAAATATTATCTGTACTTTACTTATGGAAAAACTTAAACGTGCCTTATCATGTTAAGTAGTGAATACTGGAGGAAAGTATGTTTCCTCCAGAGTGGAATTTTTTACACTGTTTCTAATATTTGATACGATATTCTATCTTATGAAAGCCACTGCTTCCAGGATTCACCAAGTGCCTGCTCCATTCTTGCTAAGCTGGGCCATTGTACTTGCTATATCTAATGTATCACATCTAAACCCTCCGATAACTCTGACAAAACTTTTTTCCCCCTATCTAGAATCTCACTTGGGTTAAAATTGGACTAAATTACTGAGCAAAAGTGTCTAAATTTAAAAGACGATTTCTCTAATATCCTTCTGTGCTCCAAAAGAAAAAAATCATTCTCATCTTGTACTCTCCATTCCCTCGAACTGGACCCGTGGATGGAGAGACAAAGAACCTGCCACCCTATGTGGGGATTGTGGGTCAAAGCACCAATACAGGAGAAATGTCAAAAGCACAGAGTCCTCCCTGCCTCCGCCCTTGTTTGTGAAGCTACTTGGCTGCAATAGACCCAAGAGAGGGATACAGTATAGAGTGGACCCCCGGTACCCCCTGCTTCAGTGAAGTATGCTCAGATGGTTTGAATAACTTCCTTCCATCTGGTCTGTCATCCTTTATCCAACCATTCAGCACGGAAGGAAAAGTCAGCCTCACTGTTTCCTCTTGCAACATCAAACTGCCAAGACATTTTTACTTTCCCACCCTAATTTTTCCCTTACTCTCGTTAACTCCAATTCTTTAGGCAGTTTGCAGTATAGATTGAATTGGCTACCTGAGTGACCCTGCTCGTGCTCAGCAATCCACCAACCTCTGTGGATGGGCACAATGGTGAACACCCATCTCTGCTGGCCACATCACTGTTCCTGTTTATAAAGGGGGATTGAAAGCATCGGGGAGTTAGACCCAAAGGGCAAAAGTGGCTTCCTCTTCTCAGCAGCAGCAGAGTTGAGGTCAAAACAATTTTTTGGACAATGCCTCAAATTTCCATGTGGCTCCATTACATAAAAATTTCCTATTTCAGTTGACGGATTTTATTTTTTTCCCTGAGAAAACACCCAAATGCTGATGTTGTGGTTGTAAAGAAAGTATGGGTTAGTACACCAACATAATAAATGATTCTCATGATATCCTTTTCCTTTTTCAAGAATTCGGTGATGGGAGGAAATACACACACACACACACACACACACACACACACACACACACACACACGGTGAGAGGCCCCAACTGCATAGGCTAAATTACCAGGCTATGGAGTCAGAGATACCTGGGTTCAGCCAAGCTCTCCTTGCTCCAGGGTCATGGCAATTCCTTACCCTCTCTGAGTCACAATTTTGTTATTTAGAGAAGGGAGATCATAAGGAGCCTTTAAAGAATTAAGTATCATGTCATCTATAAAGCACTTGGTATACTCTAGGGGCTTCACACACATAAGTTCCTTCCAGGTCAAGAATGCAAAGAGACAAAGGGATGGATAACCAATGTTTGGTCTAGTCCAGACAATACTGGGGGTGACTGAGGTTTCCAAAGCAATGATCTTGCAGGACAAGCCTATGCACGTTGCCCTGTGCTATGTGAGATTATCTCGCAGCTCTCTCTGCAACACGCTGGCTTTATTTACACATTTCAGATGGAACCAGGGAATGTGGTGGTAACATAGTTTAGCAAACACAACATTGCATCTGCTGCTGCCGCCGAATTCCCTAGGAGGAGGACCAGTGATTCATTCAGAAAGACAGAACTGCTGCAACATGGGTTTAAGTTCTTCCTTAACAGGAGAGGCTTCCAATTATTCAAGGGAAAAGAGTGATAAAAACAGTGATAACCACTGATGGGATTAAACAAACAATACAATTGTGGCTAACAACATATTTCTAGATGTTGAGAAAGAATGGATTTTACCTGGTAGAGATTGGAAAACACAATTTAGGGTCTACTTTATAAGCCAAGCCTGGACCACCGCATAATGGAAGAGAGGAAAGCATGGGACTTTTCAGATGCAGAATTCAAATTTTCTAATGTTCCTCTGTCTTGTATATACTTTAAAGAAAGAATGGCACTCATTTTAAGAAGAATAATGACGACTCCAACTCTGTAACCTAAACAGGTATATTATATAAGGCAAGATCACTATTTTTTCTTTGTCCATTAGTTTCTAAAATGTCAAAAAGAAAAAAAAATGAGTCCTCCGGCTAGGTTTTGGAAGCAGTTGACTTAAGAACAAATAATGTACATATGTTGTAACAGAACTGTTCTTTCTTTAAAAACAGAAATGAAATCAAGAAGCCAATATTTCCTTCTTCAAGGCCCTGTGGCCTTCTCTGTCTCCAGTGAATATAGGATGTGGTCCAATAAACTAGTTTCATGCCTCTGGGGGGGAGTTAACACCATCACAATGAATTTACAACTAAGAATTAATTATATAATCACTATGAGACTTTAAATCTTTTCTACCTGTTCTAAGAAAAATGCTCCTTTCTCTTTAACTACCTAACTAAAACCAGAAACACAGTCCAGAAAACTGACCATACACGCTTAAAAATTGAGTAGTGTTTGTCAGAGGACACACAGGGTTCCCCAAGGGCATCGATGCAACATTTCTACCTCAAGACCTTCCTAGTAATTTCAGCCATCCAGAGCAAAGATGTAAGAATATAACTTCAGACTGCGATTGGGAGGATGTTTGGTCTGTGTCATCCCACTGAATATTAAAAAGCCTGCAATTTGAAAACTGGGAAAAAACCATAAACATCAGAAATAGACTGAGTGGCATTTAGCGTGAAAAAAAATGCTCTCAACATCTGTCATAACAAAGAACAAGAAGCGATGTTTCAAAATCGTTCCCTGGGAATCCTGGCTTATTGTACTGGGAACAATCTTTAAGGCTTCTTCCCAGGAGATGGGCTGTATGTGCAGAGGGACAGGGGGACACAATGTGAAGTCCACACAGTGAAGTCCAAGGCCATTACCATGAGGGAAAGAAAACCAGGACTCTTTTAGGAGAGTACTTTCTATCTCCAGCAGCACTTTTGCCTTGGGAAATGAACATAAAACAGACGGTTTGGATTTTGAATCAGTATCACTTCTAAGTGGTCTTAAACTGCTCTCCCTGGCTGTTCATTATGTACAGCACTTCCACTCTGACAGGTATTTACCAACACGTGTTTTGGGCTTCCGCATTTTATGAAAAGTTCCTGCAAGCCCAATGACAGATGCCATGCCTGCGACCACCAGGCAGGCAGGGCTGATGGTTTTCTCTAACAGTAACCATTGTGGGTAAACACGCAGGGAGCTGGAATTGCAGACTGAGCCCTTTAGTTTTCTTTGAGGTGAGGGAGTGAGGAGGGTGGGAGGAAAAATATTTATGTAACCAAATAAAGCAACAAGTAATTCTTATTACCCTGAGACTAGGCTCAAACATAGACTCCTCTGGCATTTTTGATTCAGCCACCCACTTCATCTCCACTGCCCAACACAATGTACGAACCTTGATAAAAATAGCAATCACACCACACTCGGATTATTTACTTGGAGCACCTTGCTTATAGTTGCAATCTTTGCACCTACAGAGGCTCTCATACAGAGAAAACACTCCATAATGTGTAATAATGCAGACAATTGAACCAATAAATTAACGATATGCCTCTTCCATAACAATGCGGCATGATCAAAAAATAAATGTGATTTACGTCAGAAGACCTGAATTTCAGTCTTGCTACCTACCATCCTATCCAGTCCATTTCTCTTAATTTGGGTTTGTTCATTTATAGATGGGGAAATAAAAGCCAATGTAATGGTTTATTTTTAGTACTGAATGAGCTGAAACACTTAAAAACAGCTTGGAAATTGTAAGCACTCTACAAATATTAATATTTTGAAATCTAATTATATTGAACTAAGTCTTACTCCAAGTGATCATTTTAAATGATTACTTTTGTGTCCTTTATTACTTACAGTAAGTTATCACTTGTCCCTTGAGTGAGGACAAAGTGGTGCCCCCTACCTTTCTATTAATTATATTGTAAATTACCTATCAGTTATCTTCTAAACTCATTGGGTAATTGGGACTTAGCACAAACCACACTGAAACAAGGGCCTTTACTAGGAAAAACAAGAGGAAGAGCTACTGTCCTCAGAAAAACAATGAAACTGAGCTACAGTGTCCAATGCATTCTATATTAGCATGATGTCAAAATTTCAGGCAATGGGAGGATGAATGTCTAGATGCCTTATACTCTATAACATCAGAGCCTCTGACTGTATTCTGTTAATGCACAGTAGCTAATAGAAGGATAGATAATCCATCTAATTCACAGTCTGGTGCGTTCATATTTCACAATATTTGGGAGTAATAGAAGTATAATCCTCACAGTAGAAATCTCGAAGTAAATCCACAAGTACTAGAACTACTGAGCCTGATAGTAAGTAGGATGACTAATGCTTCAAAAGGTCAGATTAATAACATTTCTGGATTCCTTCTAGAGGTAATGAAGCCAAAGCATTTCTAAGGATGGAGAGTTCATGTTTAACAGGGAAATTGGAGCTAGTCGGTCTGTCAGAGAAAAGACGGCAGGAAGTAGGGAAGCCAATCCCTTCTCGTCCAAACGTGCATAAACCGATCATTAGGAATTGGCTGGAATCCATTTTAATATTAAAGTCTCGACACTAAGATGGTATGGTAGAAACGTTAGCAATTAAATTACTTCATCACTAAAATTCATATTAAATCAAATTAAAAGCAGTTAAATCAGAAGGGCCATTTACTCTATTCCCCTGAAAATTATCCATAAGCAGGTCCTCCACAATATGCCCTGGACACAGTTTGCATAGGCTCTAAAATGTGTGTGAATGTATTTGATTATTGCAAATCTTTCAAGGACATCCTTTGACTTTTTACTTACTTAAAAATACCATACCTTACCATCTTAATGTACCACCATTCAGTCAATAGTTAAAAGAAAAAAATCACTAATCAAACTAACTTCCTCTGTTTGGGGTATTCTTAAGTCACAATGGAATCCTAAGTAAAACTACTCTCACTACTGGATTGTGAGGAGACTTCCTCCAAGAAGGAGGGTCTTCCCTGGCTGAGATACTACAGATCATCTTCTCTCTCCGAAACAAGAAAACACAGGGCGTGAGAGGCATGATGGGCCTACCGAACCCACCCAAAGGACTACGCAGGTTAACCTACAGCAGGAATTCCTTCTGAATTCATATGCCTCATGCTCCTTTCTCTAGAAGACTCTGCCTGGGTAGTGAGGAGTGGATGAATCAGTTTGGAGGATGAAAATTATTTTAAACACTAAAACTGATGGTTTAAAGAGTACTTAAATTTTAACGATGATATCCTAACTTGTGAAAAGAAGATACAGTGTAATATTTATTTGCATCCTTTCATTATAAAATGTCGCACCACTGATCAACAAAGTGTACTGGATGCTCCTTATTTTCTTAAAGGAAAACATATCTATCAGTTTTTCACCCATAATTAACATAAAAGGTAATTTTCTCCCCCTAAACACTGTAAGGCACTGTAAATTTTTTGATCATCCCCCTAAAACACAGATCACTCAAGTCCTTTTCTGACAGCTGAGCTAAAAACAAAACAACACACAATGCAAGCATCATGGTGTAGGTTCTTTATGACAGCAATAAACGGGACTTTTTAAAATTATTATTACATGTGCTTATGATTTCTCCTTCCTAATGTTAATAGTAAATGCTGAAATACTCTATGTAAGTAATTATTGGGCTAGAAAAAGAAACTTGAATGCAAGTATTTATACTTTCCACAATGAAAACAAGATATTAGTGCTTCGCATGACCTTTCCTAAGTATGGAATACAGCATTTTACACAATAGCTTCTTGGTTCGTGCTTCAGTTACTGACCTTTACTGTGTAGAAAATTAATGCAATTTTCATTGTAACCCATCCGTACAAATAAGGTCCACAAGGAAGAATTCCACATATGGAATCTAATACACATAGAAATGTCAGCTGATTGCTTTTGGCCGAACTTTGTCATTATCTGTGTTCTGGGGTTCCTAGCAAACTCTACTTGTAACAAGCAATTCTTGTGTGGCCCATCAGGTATAAGAAATGAAAAAAAAATTTCCCTCTCTTCCAAGTTTAGTTTGTACATTTAGTTCCCTAAAAGCCAAAGAACTGGTTACCTGCAAGTCCTCTGTTGTAACCAAAAGCCCAGAAAAGAAAGGAAGGTGAAATTGGGGAGTCTCATTTGGTTTCCGATACAGGTTGCTACCATGAACTTTGAACAATGAGAAGGGAGCAAGAGGCTACTGTTATGTCATTCTACAACAATCCCTGTTCCAGACAATAAAAGGATGACAGACCCCAGACTGGGTCCTGGTCTGTGCCTCGCAGACAGGCAGAATATGGGAAAGCGTCCACCTCCCGAGAAAGGGGTGCCAAGGGGCCCGGCGCCCTTTCATCTCCGAAGTTGTCTGGGATGGTATGTGGTGGGAAGGGGCGCTGGCAATTAAGGAGTGTCACTTTCAAGATGGATAGTTTGGAGAGAAAGGAGTTCCCTCTCTCCTTCTGGCTTGGAAGGAAACGACTGTGTGTTTATAATTTGTAAACAGTTCCTGTCTTGCTGGGTGTGTTACACTTCCCAGAAGCAGGGTCTGTCATGTCTAACACGCAACAGAAGCCAGAAGGCCGTGTGGGTAAGCCCTGCAATGCCACGCACCGAGGAGGGTGGTGGCCTGGGGCCTGTGTGTGTAGGTCTCTGACCAGCAGGCTGCTGTGCATGGAGAATTGTGATATGGATGTGAATGACAAATGCTCTGGAAGTCTTGATATTGAAAATTCCCCTAATTACACATCTTTTTAAGAAGGGAGAGTGAAAAGATAACTGTGCAGTTCACCAGACTCCCCTAACAGTGGAAGGGCTGTGTTAAGCAGAAGAGGCATAAATAGAAGTCCACTTTGCATTTTAGACTTATTCCTCTTACAGGGGCGTCCGACCTTTTGGCATCTCTGGGCCGCACTGGAAAAAGAAGAGTTGTCTTGGTCCACACATTAAATACACAAACACTAATGAAAACTGACGAGCAAAAAGAAGGTTTTAAGTAAATTTACGATTTTGTTTCGGGCCGCATTCATAGCCATCCTGGACGGCATGTGGCCCACAGGCTGTGGGTTGGATACCCCTGCTGGAAGATTTCACAGAAATATAAAATCGAGCAAGCAAAACAGACATGGCCACACTGTGGCTATTAAGGGCTTTGTGAAAACACTACACTCAAAGTACCTCAAGAACAACATTGCCCTGGAGGAAGAGGGGAAGAGTCCTAGGACCAAGGTCCTCAGTGTGGGACGGGCTGCCACAGCTGCCTTGTGCAGGGCCTGCTTGGATGAATGTAATAGCTCCAAGGCTCATCCAAGTCCATGCTGTGGTTCCAACTTGCTCATCCTTGCCTCCCAGGGAGGGAGACTCTGAGACACCTCCGTGGAAGGGTCGACCTTGACAACCACCGATCTAGAGGCCAGGACTTGAACTGGTTCACTGCCAGTGTCCTCAGCACCGCCTTTCCATTCCCTGCCTTCTTGTTGGATGCTCTCCTATATCAGATGCACCCAAGTCACACGGTCACCCTGATCTCTAAAGGGCAGTTGATTATCGCATCCAATGGGTGGCTCATTTCAAAAGGGTTGGCCAAATAGAGAGAAATCTTCCTCCCTGCCAAGGCGTCATTAATAAAATTTACAATTTTTCCCAGTATGGGTTTAAAATAACCTCATTAAGACCGTGTTGCCTTTGGTAAAACACCCCATCATGCCCTTTAGCTTGGCTATACCTACTTCTAATGTTTAAGGAGTAACATCACTCAGAAGCTGTGCACACCGATTCATCAAAAAGAAAGTTGCAACTGTGTGACCTTTGTTCTGTAAAAGGGCAGTTCACTAAATATATATATATATTATATTATATTATTTTGCCATGGATGATCATTTTAATACAACAACTAAGATTTACTTCATAATCCTCTCATTTTGCTACAAATGGGCAAAACCATCTGGCTCTCTTGATTAATTTTAAGGCTCTTTGTGTTGTGGAGCTGGTGTTTTTTAAATTCATTTCTATTTCCTGGGCATTTTATATTTGAGACTAGCTCATAAGATTCCCCCTTTGCCCCTTTTCTCCCCGTTGAGCACCCCATCTACTGCCGCCAGGTGCCCTGTGTACCGGCAGGTTCTGGGGGACTGGGAGTCCATTAAGCTAGTGGCGTCGCGTTCGGCATTTCCCTTTTTTCATTTTATTCCAGAAGGTTTGTCTGAAAGCATAATGACAACGAAAGCTGCAGATTTGAGAGAGTCTCCCAAGAGAAGGAAAAGGACAGATGTACACAGACATAGAGCTGCGAACGTTGCCAGCAACAGCTGGGGAAGTGACAGGCTCCGACGTGGGTGACCACCCCGCCGAGCGCAGACAGGAACCGCGAGGAGGAGCGATCTCACTGGGTTTCCTTGTGACTTCCCAGGCTGTCTTCCGTCTACCTGTCCTACGGGGGGAGAAGGCGAGCCTTCGTGCGCAGCCAATGACAGGCCTCCTGCAGGTACGCGTTTTATACTATAGCAGTGACTCCTTACATTTTGCCCCTTTTATCTTCATTTTTTAAAAAATGAATGAAAAAAATGAATGAAAATACTATTGTAGTGACTCCTTACATTTTTCCCCTTTTATCTTCATTTTTTAAAAAATGAATGAAAAAAATGAATGAAAATACTATTGCAGTGACTCCTTACATTTTGCCCCTTTTCATCTTCATTTTTAAAAGAATGAATGAAAAAAAAGAATGAAAATATATCTTAAAAAGATACTTTTGTTAATTACAAAAATATTAATATACTGGTCACTCTATAGTACCAAAAAAAAAAGCATTTTGACTCAACCTGGAAAAGAGTTACCATATTTTTTCAGACAATAAGACGCAACCCCCCCCTCCAAATTTGGGAGAAATAATGGTTGTTAATGTTGCTGTTGAGTTCTGTTTACATTTACATTGGTGAAATATTATGTTATTTATGTTATTAAATATTTTATATTTTTTTGCTTCAAAAATTCTTTTCCTATGTTCCTCCTCTAAAACCTAGGTACGTCTTATGGTCTGAAAAATATGATGTCTGCTGAAAACATTAATGTCCCAGCCTTTTGTGTCTCTTTCTTTGGTACACTCACCTTGTCATCTTCATCCTCCTCATCATCTATGTCTGTGCTATCCTGAAAGGAAGACCCACAATTTGTTAATAAAACATCACCCGAAATTCCCAAATGCAAACTAAACTTGTTCACATTTCATAATTTTTTACATAATTTAAGCACTAGTATTTTTAAACTACAATATTTCAAAAATACTCTTTAAAATGACACTTTTAGAGTCCAAGGCCACTGTGGCAAAAGTATAAACAATATGCACAATCTTTATAAAACTTGACTATCAATAAAGCTATTAGGCGAGT
Organism: Phyllostomus hastatus; assembly: GCF_019186645.2. Lineage (NCBI taxonomy): Eukaryota > Metazoa > Chordata > Mammalia > Chiroptera > Phyllostomidae > Phyllostomus > Phyllostomus hastatus. The sequence goes on along the minus strand of NW_025334036.1, from coordinate 7,303,782 downwards.
GCCCTTTGGAGGCATCCAGCTTTAAAAATGTGTTGCCGAGTAGTACTTTCTGTAAATAGTTTTGTTCTTATTCTGACAAATGAACCAACTGCTACGTTAAGCCTGAAAATACCATACTCCGTTTGTGCTGGGCTCATTGTTATAATGATTTCTCTTTTCCTTTGGGGCCATTACTGAAACATTAGACAGTAGAAAATCCATTAGTCTGAATATAATCAATCTCAAGAATAAGTCACAGGTTTCTTTACGGCATTGTTGTTTTCCCTGGGCTTGGGCTTGAGGGGAAAGCAGGTGAGGGAAGGAAACGAGGGTCTGATGTGGACCGAAGGGTGCCTGGCTTTGGTTCAGGGGTCGCAGGTCCAGCTGTGACACAAATAGGTTGGTTCGGATTCGTTTTAAAATCTTGTCTATCTACTAAGTAAATTTCAATCATGTCACTCAGTATTTAAAAGCTAACACCTGTTGGTTCATATTCAAATGCATTTGGTAGCTTGCAAAGAATGCTGGGTATTAGAACACCAGGGCCCAGTTCAGCTTGAACACTTATCTTCCTACTTAACCTTGCAAAGGTCAAGCATGCTGTTTCGATGTCATTGTTCCCATGAAAAAATATTTGTCAATGTTATGCTCTTAGGAGGGAGAAATGCCAAAGTATCCAGAGAGTACTCTGCTATACTCCATTAAAACCACTGAGCAGCACCCTCCCCATGAACTTGAACTAGCATGTTGTGTGACACTCACTGATGCTGGAGAGTTAACCTATTCACCATTGGAGCAAGCAGTGTTCATGACAAGTGGATAAAAGCAAATATAATGAAAAGATTTTATAGGAGAAAAAACACTGTAATTAGGCCTTCAAAGACTTTGGCTTGACATGGTCTTGGGCTTCAGACACTGTTCCAGCACTTTTTGCTGTGTAACTTTGGGCAAATCACTTTGGCACTCTGGGCCTTAGTTTCATTAAGCATAAAATGAAAATAGTAATTCACGCCTCCATCATGGCTGTGTTATCAAGATTCATTAGGTAATGAGTTTAAAAATGTTTTACAAATTAAAAGTTGTTATACACACATATATATTAGACTCATGTACCCAGGTATATGTTTATATACACTATGTATAAAAATACACATACACATGCTATAAATATACACATCATATACATAGCTAGAAAAAAACCTGAAAGTTGTAAAATGTTAGTTGACAGCATTTTTATTATAAATATTTCTCAGTAAAAATTTCCCTCATCTGTACCTCTGTGAAATTTAGTTCTTAAAAGAACCTGTAATTTAAAGTTATTTATTTATCAGATGATTCTAACATCTTTAGGCCCTTTATTATTGATACATATCCATGCCTGCTCCATTAAACAATCCAAAATCAAACAGAATAGAATTTGAATTCACTTGAGGTTTTACTCCCTGCCAAAACACTCATTTCCCTACTTCCCCTATATCCCAAAGGATACCAGAAGTATTCCTTTACTATCCATAATTTCAGGGATGATTTTTGTAAAATCACGAGAACACTATAAGGGAAAATATGTGAAGACAGTCACCTTTTGAGTCTAGAAAAACCCCATGGGAAGCTGATCTGGGGTCAGGTCTCAAAATCTTAGATTTCTATTGAAAAACTGGAGTCTTGAATCTGGAATGCCAAGAGTATACCATAAAGCATGCCCGTAAATGAGTTCCTGCTCTCCTGGGGCAGGAAAGGGTCTCTGAGCTGGGAGAAGATGTCTGGGGGAGAAGATGTACAGAAGAAGGAAAGTAGGGGGAGGCTGGGTGTCTTTGACAAGAGGCCTTTTGCTGAACCTTCTTTCAACACCGTGGGAAGTGTGAGAATCACAACAAAAACCTGGGCACTCAACAATAGTGGGGTGCCTACCCACCCCCGCTCAGGTATGCCTGGGAGTTGGCAAGCCTCCAAGAATCCCCTGAGCCTCAGGCCAGAGGTGAATACTGCATGGGGTGCCTGGGCGGAGAGACCTCAGGCAGCCTCCCAGATGCTCTGTGTCCCCTGAAGGGGCTCAGAGAGCCACCAAAGGCTGTTTCTCCAGTGGCTGAGACTGTTCTTCACCGTAATCTACCCGAGCACCAGGTGTGCACAGGGCCATGTGCTACTGGCATGGAAGGATGACCGAGAACCAGAGGGCTCTCCCCATTCTGAGGAAGTAGGCTGAGACTCAAGAACACAAGGCGCTAGAGAAGGAAGACCACAGACGCCACCTAATATAAGATCTCTACTACAACACGGGCGCATGTGCGGGGTGCCTCCTTGAGCCTCAAACCAAGTGGACTTGGGCCATGATTGGGTGGTGTCATACTATTGGTAACACTTTTTTTTTTCTAATTAAACATCAAAATCACCGGAACCTTTGCTCACCTGACAGTCCTGGATGCTGCCGCCCTTCCCTTTCACGGGTTTGATGAAATTATAGACAAACAGCAGCAGCAACGCCATGGGGATCATGTACAGTTCAAAGTTCCAGACGGTGACCAAAAACACCTGATTGGAAGACAAGACAGAATCACTGCTTGAGAAGACAGTATGGAGATGATCTTATATTCCTACTCATCGACTTCAGGAAAATAAACCCAAGACTCCCTCTGCAGCCTCTTTTAGAAACAGTTACAAACAGGTTATCGCACACACATACACACATGCAATGATTAACCCAGCTTTGGAACTTGTAGAATGAGGACGAAATGGATTGGCCACTCACCCTCTGACATGGACAGATAAAGGAGCCCCATACCTGGAAACCTCATTACCCTACCAGCCCTCTTCACTTTCTTGCTCCTAGATTTATAGTACCAAAAAGGAGGTAAAGTAATATGCAAGCATCCAAGGTCTCCAAGAGGCAGGCCACAGACTAAATTTTGCCACCAGTAAGATTTACTTCAACTGAAAAAAAAAGGATAACTTTTAAAATTAGCTGCCAATATCTAAAAATCCAAATATTTCAGATAAAAAAATTAAGACTTCCAAAGTCCCTTTAAAAATCTTAAAATTTTCCAATTTTGAGGCTGGATGGCTCCAAGCAAATCATGGGCTAGAATGGTCTACATGAGAGAAAGCATGCATTTCGCCTGCCCAGTTTCTATCAGCCTTTGAATCTGTGACCCCTGCCATAAATAGGACAAGCAAGAGCTTGGGTTTGGGCCCGTGTCTATTGCCCCAGTGGTCACAGGAGACAAGAATGCAAATAAGACAGGGCCCCACCTCAAGGAACACACTACTTAGTGAAGCGAACAATCAAAGAACACACGGTAATTATTTCACAAGGCAGGCGTGAAATCTTGGGCAAATTATTTCAAGGCTTAAGTCTTACTTTCTTGTCCAAATTGCAAGTAGTTCGGAAGATGAAATAGGATAACTTGTGGTTATCAGATATCAATACATAATAAGGACTAAAAAAGGTCATTCTTACAATTTATCAAGTCAGAAGAGGCCAATTATTGCATCTTAAATATTGAAATTTCCTTTCCAAAAGCAGTGTTATTTTACTGATTACTAAAAAATTTTTCTGCCACTTAAAAACTTGTAGCTATTACATATTTATTGTTTATTTTTGGTTTCTATTATAAGTTAATAATTTATCTCACTATATTTTTCAAATGGGTAATTGCTGGCCTATAAAAGCAAATAATTTGTATACATTATTTTTTTTTACTTTTTGACTGAATTTTCTTATTGTTTCAAATAACTCTTTCATTCTTTTGGGGTTTCTGAGTCACATAATCCACATAATCTGCTTCTGTTTCCTCTTTTCTAATATCTGCGACTTGCTTTTTTATCCTTAATTTTATTTCTAACAAGGCAATGTTAAATAAAACCGTTGAGAGGGATATTGTCTAATTCCTGAATGTAACTATTATGCTTCTAGTGCCCATTTGGAATACACACATCCTTTCTTACTAGTAAGAAAGCGTAATAAGACACCAAGTTCAATGGCATGGCTATTTCCCCAAACACCTTGAGATCTGAATAACTCTCAGAAGCCTAATTAAACAAACAAACAAACAAACAAACAAAAACCTTGGTCAAGTTCTATCACTTGATATATGGTTTCTTCAACTAATCTGAGAATAGGATACAATTTCTTTTATCACACATATTGGCCTGTGAAACACTGCTAACTTCACTTCCATTTCAGAATGTGAGCCTCAACCCCTCCCCGCCCACGGGGACACACCCAAATGCCCACAGGGGTCAGGCAGGTCAAAGGTAAAGCAGCACAAGAAGTGAGGAGTCAGCGCCACCATCCTGCTCCTTAAAGCAGGTGAATGACTGTCCAAGTGCAACAGACACTGATGTAAGCATGAAGAAAACCACGTGGAAGATCAGGTTGGTTCGGTCTCTACTTCCCCAGTTATTTCTGTAGAAAAGCGATCAGGCTGTTCTCTCCTTCAGTGAGCAGGCATTTGCTCGGTTATCGGGTTATCGCTTTGATTGGCCTGGTGCTGGCGAGGGGCGGTGCTTAGGTTAGACTGACAGTTCAGCAGGAGAAAGGAAGTACAACCCATGTGTGATGGCGGCAAAATTTTAAAAGGCTTCACATACCTGGAGAGAGTAAAACATTCAATGGGGCTGGATCCTGAAGGGGTGGGGATGAAAACGAGGGTGGGGAACTACACAGGAGTGGGCTGGGAAAGACCTGTAAGTCTCAGTGACCAGTGGAAGACATAATTGTAAACTAACTGGGAAGTCATAATGGATTTCTAAACAGAGAAACAGTAGGGTTAGATGTTTGGCTAGATAATTCTGGTCGCTAAGTGCCCCTTAATTATGGGCGTGGGGTAAAGCAATGAGAAACTAAGATGCATTTTAAGAAGAAACTGCAACAGCCCAGAAGAGCGAGCAAGACCACTTTTGTCTGGGAGGCTATGGGCTGTGTTACAGGAAAGGGAGCTTTTTGTTGGTTCTTCAAACGTGTTGGATTTTGATTAACTGTGGGGAGCTGTGTAGAGAAACGCCATGGGTTTTTGTTACGTTGCCAAGTGGGATTGAGTTTACAGGTGGAGTTAAGGTTGCTGAGAGTCGGATTGTCGTGGGTTATCTGGTTAAATCCAATGTGATCACAAGAGTCCTTAACAGTGAAAGACAGAGGCGGAAAAACAAAGTCAGGAAAAGCTCTGAGGGCAGGAGCAAGGGCAGAGTGAGAATGCAGCAGCGTGCCCTCGCTGGAGGGGAGGACGGAGGGAAGGGCCAGGAGCCAAGGAATGTGGGCAGCGTCCAACAGCTGGCAAAGGAGAGGAAACAGATTCTCCGGAACTGCCAGAATGAAACAGCCCTCCCGACACCTGCCTCTTGGTTCGGTGAGACCTGGGGTGGACCCCTGACCTCCGGAACTGTGAGATAATATATTGGTTTGGTCTTAAGCCACTTACTTGCATGGCAGTTTGTTACAGTGGCAACAGAAAGCTAATAAAGGAGTATCATGGAAAATGGGTGAACTCACGTAGGAAAATTATGAAGGATCCAGACTCCAGTGAGAAAGAGGTGAGGGGATATACAGGCATCAGTCGTGGATGACAGGCCTTGGCAAACCTCAACTCAGATCAGGCCCAGAACTGCAATGCCTGTTCCCGTCTTAACCCACACTTTTCCTTCCTTCCTCCAGTAAAAAAAAAAAAAAAACATCATATTTCAACCTGCTCCCCTAAGTGATGTTCTGGTTGCCAAGATATATAGTTTTCACACTGTCTGTTTTCTTGAGATCCGGGTGCATAGAAACAGCATTTTGGGTGTTTATTTGGCATTGTCTTGGACCATTCTACATGACACAGAATGACCTGGTTGGTTCACGGGGGTGGGGGGTAGGGGGTGGGTCAAACTGGGTGCTTTCTCTTATTTCTTAGAGACAAAACTCCACCCACACATTCTAGTTCTGTGTGGGAATGACCCAACTGATAACTTACTCCCAGTGCTTTTGCAGAAAGACATTCACTTTTATTGTGCTCTGTGGCTATTTAAATAAACAAGGTATATAATTTTCAAACTGCTACTTTCACAATAACACTATAGTGAACATTTCCATGAAGAATATAGCTGACCACATTCTGATTTTAGAAAAAGTCTATACAGAAGAAGTCCATAGAGTCCTAATATTAAACATAGAGTCTTTTAGACTATATTCTTCTAGACACCTAGTTTTTGTTGACTTTTGAGTGTCCTATAGGATTTTTATTTAAAAAAAAAAACAGAAAAAAATGCTTCTAACCTGTATTTGTATACAAGGTTCTTACCAAATACATAATCTTTATTCTCTTTTTCATAGGAAACATGTATGAAAATCCCATGGCTTGCATCATGCAACTGGCCACACGCTACTTTACATGTTTGATGACTTCATGTAAATGGAGAAAATCAGATGCTCATCCACAGCCCAATGAAAACCCCATACCACTCACCAAGGCGGAACAGCCAGCTTAAAAAGTAGAAAAGCTCTGAACGAAGTGAAAGAAGGCATCTAATATGCTGAAACTACTGGCTTTTCCCCTTAAAATGATCATCATTTCAGGTCCAGAACCAGACAATAAATTTCTCATTATGCGTTTTTGCAAAAGCTGGTAATTGAGCAGTTGAAAGTCTGATTTGGGTAAATACATCTTTCAAAGCCATCAGCAAACTCTCTGCTCTGATTAGAGGAAGTGAGAAAAGAATCCTCACACACTTATTTATTCCCCATAAAGCTGGGTATCTCGAAGAGGTCAAGAAAAAAAATTGCATTAAATGTACCGATAAGTGTCTCACTCATTTCCGAAGTATAATTGTCGGCGCGGTGGGCACCCTCCGTGTAAGAAGTCCAACGGGGCTCTAATTGTACTCTAAGTGGACAAAGCGTTCTCTCTGAGCGTTCTCTGACTTTGGCCACATGAGCATCAGGCCGCAATTGCGACTAAAAGCTTCAACTTAACACTTAGGACTCACTCCTTCGTGTTCGTAGAAAGATTGGATCAGAATGAATACAGCAAAAGTGCTCTGGGTAATAAAGCAAGTGTATCTAATTAGCATTAGTGCAGTAACAGAATAAAGCAGTTCACTGTATTAAGTTACTCCACTTACAGCTTTATTTCTGGCACTAAAAGACGCAGGGTGGCAATAAGTTCACATTAAGTCTGCAATAGCTCTGTACATATTCAATGTGCTTGAAACCGACGAAGGTGCTTTAATTCGGGAACCCTCCAGGAGCGATTACTGAGCAATGCTATTTATAACAAAGTACAGTTCCTTCAGGAATCAGATCAAGAATGGCTTAGATGGCCTCCCATTACTCAGACAGACTACCTATTTGCACAATCGAAAAACTGTGTTTGTATCAGAGCCGCATGTACTCACCACTAAAAATAACGATGATGCCCAAGTTGGGATCGTCCTTTCCCTAAAATCAATGAATGCGTTTAGGGGTCCTGAACTTTTTGTAACCAAGCCGAGTCCCAAAAAGCATCCCTACAATGCTGAAACACCATGAACCAGGAAGAAATCCAAAATATGGTCTTTAAGCATGTATGTGTGTGTGCGTACACACACATACGAATACACACTCTCTCACACATTCTCTCTCTCTCCTTAAACCATCATTAGATCACCAAAATAAAAGTTCAAATTCCAACCCAGCAACTACGCATTCCATTTTTGGCCTGTTATGTTCAAAATCTGTTGCATTATGTAAATACATGTGCTCAAAACCACCACCACCAAGTCAAATTCCTGGAACAACAATGTTTACGTCTAATTTCAAACACAAAAATGGTAAGTTGGATGACACGAAGAGAAGAGAGAGTCTTCCTCAGCTTTTTTTTTTAGGATCTGACCCATTTAAGCACAGAATGAACATATTTGAAAAGGCCCTTTAAAAACCAAGAGGCAGATGTTCAGGTAACAGCGCAGCCAGGAAATTGTTTATTTTAATAAAGCCCGTATATGTGCAGCCTCAAATTAGGAGTGGCACCAAGGCTGCGACATGTCTAAACTATCACCACCTGTTAGCCCTGAAAAATCAATTAAAGTCACACTTTCCCAGCAAGTCCCTCTCTATCCAATAAAACTGAGCTGCGTCCTGAGACTTGAGTCGCTCAGAAGAAATGAACTTGAAACCTAAATCCTAGGTCTCTCATTCCAGCCCTGCTTGTATTCATATAAACTAACCATGGTAATAGAAACGGGAGGGAGAAGGAGACCAAAGGGGAAAGGAAAAGAGAAAGAGAGAAATTTCTCTTTCTATCAGTCTCATACTGAGAATCATACCTCCTTTTGGTGAATTCCAATAATTTCTTGAAAGGCTCTTTCTTTTTCTTTTTTTCTTTTTTTTTCTCCTTCAGAATAGAATTCTGTGCTACATTTTCTGTGCAAGAGAAGAGCTCCAACTTTGCAAGTTGAAAGCAAGGGCAGGGAAGCCATCCCAAGTGTTTTAGTAATTAAACGAATATGCATAATGAACCATATGCCCAAAGGGCCTGTTCTTCATGTGGGCCAGATTTTTGTTTGAATTTTTAATTTTTATATACAGATGAAACATTCAGTCTCATCGACCCAGCAGTGTGAGGGAACACGCGATCGGAAAAAGTGCGAGGGACGGTCCGTGCAGGAGCAGGGAAAGAAGACGCTAGAGAAATTCTGTTCTGAAGACGTTGATTCAAATGTGTCTTTCCCCCTCTAGCAATTGTTCCCGTCATCTGCTCAGAGTCTGTGGGAAACACACAGAACGAACACATTGACAGCTCCATACAGTATGAGTAAAATACAGTGCCATCAGATGAAAAGTGTGAAAATCCCATGGGACAAACAAGGCTTTCTTCAAAAAAAAAAAAAAATCCCTCCACACCCATCATTCAGGCTACCATCTTGAATTACAGGAAATCCTCCCAAGAAAGCTACATAAATATTATATTGCAGGCTGTAGGCCACATATATTAGCAATTTGAACTGGTCTAAGAGGAATGCACACCTCTGAAGGATGCAACTGTGTCTAGTGGGCAGCAAATTCACAGGGCGAAATGCAGGCTTGCCCTCCCCACTCCTACAGCAACACAGACTGTGAATTTAAGGGGTTCAAAGTACTCTCAAACCTACAGGTCCCCGATATTTCCTAAACTGCGATGGTGAAAGCATAGGTAAACCTTCCTTGAACCTTTTCAGTGTCATTTAGAATATCTGACTTATATACTCAAAGCCACATGAGAGATACAGAGTCTGATAAACTTACTATGTCATCTCTGGACACACAGGATCCAATAAGCATTCTCTAATGCAAAGACAAGAGCTTCTAAAAATGTGTTCACACGACATTTGAAATGTACAAGGATGGCCTGGAGAAAGTCGTCTGGCCCCACATGTGGGTCAGTCTTGTACATCTCCAATTCAGGATACATTTTTCAGAATGGGGCCACTGAGTATGTGTGTGAGTGTGAGTGTGTATTGGTGGGGGAGGCAGCTCGGAGGAAATGTTTCAAGTTCACTGTTCCCAACATCTTGAACCAAAATAACCTAAATGCAACATGCCACATTGGGCCTTACGGTGTTCAGGAAAGATCATGAAAACAGACCTGATCAAAAGTCCAAGTGAAGCCTTGGAGTCTTTATAGCCAACCCCTGCCCCCGCTTTGAACACAGATATGCTGTCGCCTTCACAATATAAACACCAGAATGGAATGCAAAGCATTTAAAGAGCAAGTAATAATGGAGCTGTAAATAACATCTCTCATTGCTTTCACTCTCCATTCGGAGTTTACGCCTTTGATACCAGGCCGGGTGACTTGATCTAGTGGTCTCAGTGGAAAGACAGATAAACTTCAACAGCGGGGCAGACGACAAAAATTGACAAGGAGTGTCACCTCTCCTGACTGTTTAAATCCTTTAAGGAAGTGTCGGAGCAATTAGAGAGGGAGTGTAATCTTTGCAGAGTGCATTAACACTCTCCGACCTCCCAGACAATAGATCAGACCTCAGACACATAATGCTTCCCTAAGGCTTTTTAGCCAGTGTATTTGATCTCTTAGTCAGTCATGTGCTACTCTAGGTATCATCCAAGCAGAAGGCATTATTCATGAGCACTGCCGTCCACTCGCTCTGAGGCTGGACCGCAATCCAAACAAAGCAGGAAAATCACCATCATCTTCAGCAGTATTTCTCGTATCTTTAAGATACGAGAGGGGGTGGGGGAGTCCAGACTTTTGGAACACAGTCTTTCCACAGTTCTCTTAGTATTTTTTTTCCAGCTACCAAGTCCATTCTGTCAAAGTGAATTAGTGACATTAATATGTGTAGGTCATTCGATGAGCAAGGGGCATGGGGTGGGGGGCATCTTCAAGACACTGGATGCATTTTGTCTCTAAGATGAACTTTATAATAGAGTCATTGAGGAAAACACCGCGTGTGATAAGCGACGCTTGAATATGCAAAAGAAAGCAAAGGGGGGAAATCAAATAAACTCCTTGCCCTGCATGCTTTTAAATCTTCATTTATCCTGCAAGTTATGCGGCAGGACGCTCTGGTCAGGCAATAACCTGTTTCCTGATGAACATATCCTGTTCCAGCTGTTAATCTCACAGTGGAGGCTTGGCTTTTCCCATTTATTATAAACATTTTCAAGAACTGCTTACCACGATATATTTTTTTAATGGATTAGATTTTGGTCAGCTGCTAACAGAGCAGAGAACTGAATATTCTTTATATGAAGGCAGCAAAATAGGTTTTCCAAGGGTCTGCTTTGCTTTCTCCTCCTCTCCCTCATGAGTAATTGGAATAGCAATTGAAACAGAATATGAGACAGCTAGTAGGTTTCTTTTCTTTCTTTCTTTTTTTTCTTCCCCCCTCTCCTCTGTTATAAGAAATTCTGTATCCGACAGTGTGGTATACGAGACCTTATTGGTTTTGAACTTCACCATGAGACTTAGTGAAATGTTCAGGAGAGAGACAAGACTGAAATAATTGGCTCCAGACCATCTCAGTTGTCTGTTGATGACACTCAATATCTAAAGCCTAAAGCATTTAAACCAAAATAATTACATTTTCTTAGAATCAAGGCAGCTCCCCTTGCAAATGTGCACTGCAAAGGGTTTTAAATGAGACTACAAGAGAAGAGTTGAAAATTAGCTTTATGTTTAAGCCAATCACTTCAGTGTTAGCATTTTCAGACCCCAACTTAAAAAAAAATGCAAGTAAAAAATATATATTCGCAAAAAGCAATTTAAGAACTTTTGAACCTTAACTAGCAGGAAAGAAAGATCTAATGAATGCTTTAACTTTGCTTTGACAATATCTAATGTCCATGATAAAATGACAACAATAATTGAATAAAATGTTATCATGTCCACTGTGCATTTTCTAATGTTTTAAAAGAAATTGCTTATGCTGTGTTTTAATCTCTGGGTAATATAACTTTCAAGAAATTTATGATCCCTCTCGAATTAAAACTAACCTTCAAAAATTAGCTATAGAAAGAAATGTCTTCTGGAAGCAACTGAATTTGATACTCTGATTTGAAGGAATATCTGTTCACACACACGCACACACACACACACACACACACACAGCACTATGCCTAAGCCACTTAAACTCAATAGCAAAGGATTTTATAAACCTCGCCAAGGGCACAAGCATCAAATGTTGGTGACAGGCGAAGTAACAATAAAAGGAAAAACAGACCTAAAATGGTAATTTGCCATAAGAAACCTGCACCAACTTGGCAATACGCTGAATCTTGTCCCTTGGGCATCAAGATGAACACGCCACAGAATATCTGAGAAAATTATGATGAAAACAGAGATTACACAGCATGAAAATTTTATTTTTTACTAATGCCATGATGTCTGCATGTAGATGACTGTATCAAATTAAAAACAAATCACTGAACTTGAAATCCCCAAGAAGCAGTCTGCAGACGGTTACCTCTGGGATTTTCATCATTCATGAGTTTCTATCGCCACCTGCAGGACAGTCTTTAAGTGAACTTGAACGATGGTCAAGCTATATCTGCCATATTCTTTTTTTTTCTTTTCCTTTTCCCTTTCCCTTTCTTTCCTTCTTCCTCCTGGCACTTGTGTGAGGGAGAATGCTAAATTTCCAGAAAAATTAATGATTCTCTTTTGAAAACATGTAAATCAGTAAAAGTTTAAAAATCACCCCTGAAATACAAAATTAAACTCACTGAAAGAAGTGTACTTGACTGAGGCCACAGGCAGCTAATTTGTTAACATCACATTGTCCATTTTGCAAAGCATAATTCTGAGGAGGGCATCTGCCCACAGAAATTCCCTCAAGAAAAATGTTTTCCAAGGAAAGCAGCTTTGACTATGGAGTAGTTTACAAAAATATATATATAATTGTATGTACTTGGCAGAAAAAAAAAAGGTTGCAATCAGCAAATCCATACTTAGTAAGTCCATTTCTCTTTAAACAACCAGCAAATGTAAGATACTATTTCACTACAAGTGTCACAAAAAAAGGACTATTATCATCATCATCATCATCATCATCATCATCATCTTCGCCATCATCATTAGCATCACCACGAAGTTTGATGGGAACCCTCATCTGCAGGAAGAGATGGGTCAGGCACCTGACTCAACAACGCTGATTTTATTCCTCTGTGGCACATCACCCCTCCAGAATAGCAATTCTAAAGACTTACAAAATATTTTCCAAATGTAAGACTTAAGGGAAAAAAAATTTTTTTTAAATTTTTAAAACAAAATCCATGGATACTGTGTAGATGCAGCTTGGACTCACGAACTAAAACCATGATTTCAAAGTTTGTGGCCACAAAAGTCACCCCCTGCAGATACAGTGTGGGGGCTGAGAACCCTCCGCTCTAACAAGACATGAGGCCTTGGGAAACTCACTTCACCGGAGCCTGCAGTTTCTCCCCTTGTGGATGAACATGAAAGACCTTCCAACTTGACATTCTTACAGCTCTGTGCATTTCCAGACTTAAATGAATAGCCACAGAGGTCTGGTTTTAACATCCATTGAGCAAACATGTATATTTCTTAATTTTTTTTTGTTTTCCTGCACAAAATGAAGCCTCTCTGGCAATGAGTTAAAACAAAAAAATTTAAAAACCTTGGGCAGAGATAGAAAAGTCATTTTAAAGGGCCTATATATATATATATATTGGCATACACACACACACACACACACACACACACACACACACACACACATGAATGATTGGGGATTGAAGAAAACTCCAGTGAGATTAAGTCAGTAAACACTATTGAGAAACATGATTTAGATGGTAATGTATTGAGTCAGATTTTGATTTGTCTCTGTATCCTTTTTTTTTTTTTTGGTAAAAGGGAAAACTAGAAAATATCAGGCTAATGAAATATTTCCCCTCAAACCCGCCTCTATTATTTAAAAAGCCAATGCCACAACTCCAGGATTGGAGGAGAGACAGCAAAATACGCTTTCCTAAATCATAAATCAAGTGGCAAAGCACAGCCCAGCCTAGTAAAGCCTAACTAGACCACAAAGAAGGTTTCCCTCCATAAACATCAGATCTGGCAGCTGGAATGATTACCAGGCTCTCTTGTAACTGTCACCTGTGGTGGGTCTAATTACAGGCTACCCCGGCAAGCACGCCTGCATCGCTCAGCAATAAAAGGGCCATCGCTTGCCAAGTCCAGCCAGACAAGGAGGGCACACGCCACCTGATGGGGAGCCCCGAAGAGCAGGCAGATAGGCTAATAAAATGACAGCTTAGGAACAAATAACAAAGCTCAGACCACAAAAAAAAAAAAAAGCAGGATCAAATTAGCCAGAAATATAAGTGCTGGGCATGGTTCTTCAACAGGTCAGAGCTGAAGCAGGAAATTGGCTGTAACTTTTCACACACACACCAGCGCGTGCGCTCGCTCTCTCCCTCTCTCCCCACCTCCTTCTGTTGCCCTTCTTCCATTCCTCCATCTCTTCTTTTTTTCCTAAATATTCTTGTCAATTTTTTTCCATCACACAAAAATGCTGGCACATCCAGGTATCACACACAGAAACAGGTGGAAAGGGAGAGAAAAGTACTCAGCTCTGTAAAAATCCAAAATTAAACCTCCCCAGATTCAAGACTTGTTGATCAGGATTAGAGATTTGCCAGGACCCTTCCTCTTCCCCCGGGTCTCCAGCTGAGGGCTGTCTTTTGGCCATTTTGCTAGCTAGTGCCATCCCGTGGGTGGGCAGGAACAAGAAAAAAGCTAGGAAAATGCACCTCGGACACAATTATGATGAAGTTGTTAGGTTGTCTATGGATTTTGCTCCCTGGTGGGGTCCATAGGCCGTTACGGTCAGAGGAGGAGTTGGAATAAAAAGAAAGCAGTAGCAGATGGTTTGCACTACTTTCAGCATTCTTCCAAGATGCATTGATTAGATGCCTGCTGTGTACCCCACACTATCATAGGCAGTAAGGACATACAGAGAGATGAGAGACTGGGCCTTGGCATTTCTGCAGCTCAGTGTCCTACAGCAATCCTTCAATCATATGGCTATGTTGTACTAAATAATTCTTTAGCATATGACATTAACCTGAAGTTTTAGGTCATTCAAATAATCCCTTCGATTTACTACATTTTTTTCAGTTACAGTTGGCGTACTGCATTCTGTTAGTTTCAGGTGTACCACATAGTGATAAGATATGTGTATACCTTACAAAGTGATCCCCCGATAAGTCTGGGACCCCCCTGAACCATGCACAGTGACTACAACATCACTGGCTATATCCCCTCTGGGGTCCTTTCCATCCCTGTGGCTGCGTTTCATAACTGGCCTATTTTTCACATGAGGACCTTAATGCATTAGGGCAAACATGGGAAGTACTATCACAGCCTTAAATACAGACTTACCCCCTTCTGCATTTGGTGACTCCATGCACATGAATTAGTCCTAGAAATAGCTGATTCTTGAACATTAGTTCCATGGCATATAAGACAAGGGTTTGCATTTCTACCCTCTTCTTGAACAGGTTGTTGGCGAGGCCCCATATCTGATCACATAAGTTCCCACCCATGTTTGTAGCTCACCTCATACTTGTCAAATTTTGTTATGCTTATTGTCTAATTTGATGTCCAGAAGGAAAATTTAATTTTTCCTATGATGTGATTTAATAATTAAAAGGTTACATCCTTGGTGTCAAATATAAGGGCAGGACAGTAGAGGAAAAAAAGCAGGGGTCAGTGAAGGAGGTGGGAAGGGGTGCTGGGGAGAGAGGGAAAGAGGGAGTAAGATCAATGATGCTTAGTAGGAAAATTCATCTTTGTATCTCAGAATCTCAGAGTGTATGAGACACTGGACACACAATGGCTGTGGAAAGGGAGGGAGGGAGGGAGGGAGGGAGGGAGGGAGGGAGGGAGGAAGAAGGCAAGCTTGCAGAAGGTGATCTAGCGTTGGCTGGGTCAAGAAGCGACATGCTCTCCAGACTCTTTATGATTTAAGATCTCAAAATCAGGATCAAGTTCAAATCAATAGTAGGGTTTCCCTGGACAGTAGAACTAGGCTGAATTCACTGGAATCTGCAAAAGACCATGGCTCCTAACCCAGAACATGCACAGAACATAGAAAGTGTGCTTGCAAGTACATCTCAACGGGAACCTCGGGGGAGACACGATAGAGACAGAGGGTTCCCACGTGGGGCCTGGACCTAATACGAGAGGGCGAGTTAACTGTTCACTTAGCTAACAGGGCTGAGTAAAGACTGGTAATGCACCTAGGATTAAAAATATAAGGATGTAACGCATTACTAGTCAAAGTTGGGACACTCCCAAAATACCATCTGATTTTAGTCAGTATAGCCGTGATTCTGTCTGGAAGTAAAATTCAATTATAAAGTAGAAATTATAAACATGAAAATATGCTAAAATAGTTAAGGCTGTCCTTTTAAATTTTCAACAGATAATCTTTTAATGCAATTACTATAATTTTATTAAATGGAATAATTAGTTAATGCCTGAGAAGTTGTCAATAGAAGGTGCAATTATGTTGTAAAAATTCTAATCACAATTTGCATTATTTGCAATAATGGATTGTTCTTATAAAAAATGCTGTATATTATTTAAAATATATTATGTAGTCCTCTGTGAAAAGGAAGATTGGGAATATCATCTTAAATGTTAAATAAACCAAATAATAAACTGTCAAATATTTTAAGCATTTTATGTATTTATACATTTTGCATATAAGTATGTATATGCATGCACTTAAGATGTCTACAGGATATCTTCTCCAGGCAAAATGATGATTGCAACTGTGGATTTTCTCCAGCTTTAGGAAGATACTGTTAATCTTTGAGTTGCAACTGCAGAAACACCTACCAACAGGCAGTGAGGCCTGCTTTGCACGGGCAGTTGTGACTTCCAGCGGATATGGAAACTGATACTGAAAGTTTAGTCAAAGGCAGGTACATCTAATTGTGAATAAACTGGTGATAGAACTGAAAGAAAAAGCTAACCTTCTAGGAACAGATAACAGAAATATCTAAAAACATGAAAAAATATTTGACCAGAACTATGTTAATAATAAATTGGAAAGCAAATTTTCATCGTAATGGTTGTTTGTACCACCAATGCAAATTCAATCGGAATGTTCTTTGGTCCACAGAAGGGATCAGAGACAGACGCTCTCATATAAATTTTGCCTAAACTGTATTCGCAAAATGTTCAACAGAGAAACGTTTTATTTCCCAAGTGCCTTTCGCTTCTGTGTGTGGGGAGGTGTTGGAAAGATCAGTTCTATTACTGCTGCTGTGGTTTTGATGTTTAATAGACAATTATTTCCCAAAATTATAGGATCTCTAAATGCAAAGGATTTTGTATATGTTCAACATGGGATATCACTGAGAGAGTGGAGAATTGCATTTTTAACCTTCTTGGGTGGGGGGGGGTTGATTGATGCTTTAAATTATGTATCATATTGCAGGCCCTGTCAACTCTGAAGAATACATTCTTCATTTTTTCTACACTCAAAAAGTTTCAGGAAAAACCTCACAGATGTGAAAATCATAGCTTTATGAAGATGCCCATTGATATATGGTGGATTTAGATTACTTTTAACATCAAACGTCCAAGAAAAAATTTAATAAAATAAGGAATCCATCAATGCCCCCCAGACTTGCCTCCCTTGATGCACTAGGTGTATAGTGCCTGAGAGATTGGTGCAAAACCCAAACTACATAAATGCAATCCTTTTTTACAGCATTAGGAGACCTTTGCTATTGAAAATAATCTTCTGATGATGACATCTGTCAAGTAAAAGCCTTATTGTCACATGAAAAAAAAATGAATGCATTTATGCCAAACTACAACTTTCGGTCTTTTATAGATAATACAGGGGTTTATAAAATATAAGTACCTAATAAAAACCAAGACAAACCAAAAAAATCCATAGTTATAATTGGTTCTATAACACCAATTCTGTTATCTATAAGCAGCTAACATAAATCTGGGGGCAAGATCCATGAAAGCAAAATGTTGCTCCCCCAAATAAAGGTCGGGCTACACATAACCTTACTTTAAAATGCGTAATACAATCAGGAAGCTTAAATGTATTTTTTAAAATTTTATCCTAAAAATGCATGTTCTCATTTGCTCTTGTTTTAAGAGCAGAAAGAGTTCTGGAATGACCCCATCAGGGAGGTCATTACAAAAACGTTCTCTAACAAAATTATGCTTCACCAGCTTAGGGAGGGGAGAACCCCTCTACAGCTACAATATCTCTAAGATCCCCTACGGTGGTCAACGTGAGTGTGAGACAAATGTAGAGTTTCCAATGAAAACTGTAAACCAGACACACATAAGTGAGCACTCTTCATTCCAGCACTTTCAGGACCACAGAGAGAAAGAGAGAGAGAGGGCGTGAGCGGCTGGCAGGGGGGATGGACAGGGCAGAAGTGGCCCCCCGCTCAAGCTCCCTTCCCGATCAGAAGTGCCCATTAAGACAACCTATTTCTATTCATTTGTGGTAATCTTTCTTCAGATCAGGCCAGCAGCCCATTAATCATTTCTGTCATTCTCCTACATAACCCAGGGCAACAGATCTGTTTTTCTAAAAATCACAGTGCCAGAAACTAAGCTCAAGGAAGAGAAAAATTCTCTCCTCCCCATGGAGGCTGGCTGGGCTGCCAAGTGGAAGAAGCCACCAATGGTGGTGACTTTCCTCTTTTGCCCAGAGTCGCACAGAAAGCCCCATGCAAAGTGTTTAGGAGAATTTGGGTAGGAAGTGGAGGAAGAGAGGCTAAAGAGGAACCTAATACAGGAAGCCCTCAGCAGAAGAGAAATTGAGAAAGGGGAATGGATGAATAAACACCAAGACAAAGGCAGATACGGATTAATTAATAACGTCCTTAGTAATGAGTGTACGAATGCCAATGGTTTTACCAGCTTCAGACCCAGGGGAAAATTTATTGAAGGTCAAGGCTGCAGCCATCATAGGCCCCCTACATGCCAAAGTAATGAAATGCTAGCATTAGCTAGACCAACCACAATGCTCTCCAATGACAGGAACAAAGGCTCTGAAAGAGATGACATACTTGCTCCATAGGTGAGAACCATAAAGGCTAGAGTGACCTTGAACTCACTGACATCTAAGCCTATTTTTTTTAAAATGAGGGTATGCCTTTGAGAGGGGAGAGGGCCTTGACAACGGAAAATAGGAGATAGAAGGACCATGATCATGACCTGGGGTCATGACTCAGACCACTCACACATCATATGAGGCCCTATTGAGATCGTTGCATAGGACAGAAATGAATGGCATGATATGAAACGTGCGAAATTAGCAGTTGAGGGACTTGGTTTCTCATCTCATGGCTGAGCCTACCAATCTGATGAAAGACAAGTCCCTTTACAAATGAAGGAGAAAGCCCAGAGATGTAGGGGCCATGGTGCCAGCTCCCAAGTCCTCCTAAGTCTCCAGGACCCTCTCTCAGTGGTTGACTACAGTGGTTTAGAGGTCTCTGGCAGCTCTGAGGTTCTGTGATTTCATGACACTTAAAAAGACGGGCCCATGTTATCAGTGAGAAGTGCATTCCACATACATTAGTGGTTCTCCTTTGTGGGGTTGAGTCAACTTGTAACATGTAGCAACCAATTATTTCTCAAGTCATGTGATATGAATAAATGATTTTTAATATCAAAGTTGGTGAATGGTTTACTTAAAACAAAAATTAGAGCAATTTCATCTTAACGCAGTTGTGGTTTCTCAATGGCCATTTTTTAAAAACCACTGGCATTCGCTGGAACGAAAGGAGAAATATATACACAAAGCAGGGACTATACTAATATGGTTACAATACCACCACAAAAACACTTGAAATGATACAGAACACTGGCTCCCTTGAACCTACCAAGAGGTAGTATATAAGTAAGATTTGGGTAAATGAAGCGATTTCCAAGGGTAAATCTGACTTACGTACTATGCTATCTTACAAATATATCTTCTACATAATGGCCTATGCCATAATATATTTTAAGAAAAGGGAATGGATACCATTTATGTTTAAGTTTCCATATAGTTTCCATAAGTTTCCACGGCAGCTAGGCTGACCGTGCATCACTCTGCGTCATGTCAGTAAAACGAAGTCCATCTGCCTTTGGCTGTAGGACTCAGGAGCAAACAATCTGAGCACAAAAAAAAAAAAACAAAAAAACAATCTGAGCACGAAAAAGGAAGCTTACCACAAACGCTACCGTGCTCCTCAGAGGGGACTCCCACTGGAAGCAGCTTTTAAGGAACTGTATTGTATTCCAGATCGCCATGGTGATTCTTTTCACACGGTCCACATCCCTTGATAAGATCTGATCAAAAGAAATGGAAAACCGAGAACTGGATTTGAACACTCCCAATATTCTCTTTAGATCAGGCAGCTTGGTCGTCTAGATTGTATTCTGTATTGCTGCCAGTTAAAAAATAGAATGGTAAAGTCCTCACACTTCTTCTAAAATCCCTTTTTAAAATACGATCGTCCATAGAGGAAAGGGAAATACGATGCATTTCGTGGCACCTTTGGGAGAGAATAAACTGCTTCAATAACATTCATCACAAAATTGGGCTGGTAAAAGCGACAGACCCGGGCCTCTGGTGTGTGTATGGTGTGTGTTTGAGAGAGAGAGAGAGATAGAGGGAAAGGGAGAGAGAAACAGGGAGAGAGAAACAGAGAGAGACAGAAGGAATGGGACCAAGTGCCTACCTTGTTTAGTTTAGAAGAAAATGGATAATTTATAGTAGAAGCGTACAGGTATTCTAACTCATCGAGTCCAGAAGCGTCTATAAGAAAGTGTAGCTCTGGAAAAGGAATCCAGTTCCCCCATCTCCTGGCTGTATGACTTGGGCCAGTGTCTAACCTCTGTTGGTATACAACGGGGTTGACACCAACCTTAAAGACCGTGGAGAGAACCAAAGTGCTTGGAATTGTGCTTGTCACATAGTAAGTGCTTTGAAGTATCTGCACCATAAGCACAAGTTTCAATTTTATGAACATTCAGGGACACCTAGTAGTGGGGGACACCTAGTGGTAAGAGGCACATGGGGAGGACCCTAACATACCCCAGGATGCCAGCCCCAAACCCTCTGGTGCTCTCAGAGCCCAAAGCCACCCCACGCGGAGGTCTGTGTTTGGCAAAGGAAATGTCTTTTCTCCCAGTTGTAGGCAGATTCATTTCAATTTGTTTGCAAAGCAGCTACCCCACCTACCTCAACTCAGGTTTTAACTTTCAAGTAAACAAAGCAAAGGCAATAAGAATAATAAAATAATAGGAGGTTTACTCCAATTACACAAAGTAAATATTACACTTAATGTTATTGCAGACCAAAGCAAAACACGTGGGTGCTCCCTTCAGGAGACGCTTAAGGCCTTTCCCGAGTGCTCCCAGAAGTTCATGGGAAACAAAAGGATGATAAGGCACCTTTATATTTAACTGCTCTATGTCATCCGCAGCTGCCCACCCCACAGGAAGTGGTGGAAGTAATAAACGCTTTCAAAAAGAGGACACTTTGTTCTTTGTTATACAACTGAAGAGGGACAATAGGTACCCAGTGAAATCCTGCCCGGTGTCTGAACAGGACAGGGTGGGGTCTGGAGAGAAATGTAAAAGTCATGTTTTTTAAAAAAAAAAAAGAAAAATGTGCAACTTCCCCTGCTGGGCTCAGACCTTCACTTTTGGTTGAAATGAAGACAGAGGAATTCAGGGCAATGGGCACAGAGAGAGAGGCCATTAAAAATGTGGTAAAGTGCCCGCACACCCCAAATTCAATGACACAAATGTGGTAGAAGCGTGTGAGTCTGAGACTAGGAGCCACTAAAGAGCCACAGGGTTAACTTTCTTCATGAACTAAATGGACAGAATACCTCCCTGAAAGCCTGAAGGGCAGAGACAGAAATGGCTGTGACTCAAGGCAAGTAGGCAGCGCAAGTAGATTCCGGAGAACACTTGCAGAGGCTTGAGGCTAGGAATCTCTGTTGATAGGATGGTTCAGGAGATTAATGGAGAGCTCGCACCTGTTTTATCCCATCGAGGTGGTTTAAGTCTTTTTCTTAGTAAGCTGACTGAAGTCTTTGTTTTGGGAGAGGAGGAGAGAGAGGAGGGGGAGAGGGGAGAGAGGCGACAGGAGGGTGGGGGAAGAAGAGGAAGAGAGGGGAGAGGGAGAGAGGGAAGGGGACATGCCAACAAGTAATGACAAAGAGGACTTCAGGTCCTGCCTGCTGAGTGTACCAACCAGCCAGCCTCCCACAGGGACCTACCTTTTTGGACAACTTGCGGCTATCTTCAACGAAACGCTTTTCCCTGGGAGTAAAGGTCCTAATACTTGCTTTGATCTAGAAAGACATCATGGTTAGAAAGGGAGGCATTTCTAAGAAATTCACGTCTCTCCTTTGCTTCTTCATGACTGGGAAGAACCTGGAAACCAACACCATCTGACCCTAAGGCCTTGGGGACGGGGGAGAGCAGGCAAATGGTGGCCACCCCTGTGTCCTATGTGTGTTTCTGGGGATCTCAGTGCAGGAGCCTCACTTGGACGGGTCGGACTGGATCTGGAAGACTCTAGAATGTTTACGAATCAGTGGAGGTATTTTAAACCACGGTGGAGATTGAGTTCATGAAGTTCTCACGCTGAAATGTCTAAATAGGAAAACTTGCCTTCGCATCAAAGTTGTGGACTACTTTCCACCAGGAACACCTTGCATGTGACAATATGCTTCTCACTTACAAAAACATCCTTTGTGCAGATGATCTCATTTCTTCTCAATGAGTCATAGAAATAGGATTGATACCGGTTGAAAACCGGAATGTCCAGCACCAATTTGATGGCTGTTTTAAAACACTTTTCTGTCCTTCTCCCCTCTACCCCCTCCCCTCCCCTCCCCTCCCCTTCCTCCTCCCTCACTCTCTGGGTCTCTCCCCTAGTCCCTCTCTCTTCCTCTCTGCAATACTTCTGAAACATTTTACATTTGAGTCTCTCCAGACTGGTCACCTTTCGTGTTAAGTATGGTGAAACTGAAAGACATGGCCCAGTTCAACTTACCGGATTATATATGAGGTCCATCTCCAAGTAAATCACTCCTTTGAAAGCTTGTTCTAAATCTTTATTCTTCAGTACATAACAATTTGTTTGCCCATCTCGAATCTGTCATAAGCAACAGATACAATAAAAAAACTTTCTGTGGGGTTTAAACTAAACAAACTGACAAAGTTGAGAATGCAGCATACAACACAGATGAAGCACATATTTGGCAAATATTACAATCGGCTTAAGTCAACTTTTAATTCCAGAGTGCTGTTGAGACTCATAAGAAGATAAAGTAACAGTTACCAGGCTGAAACCGATTACACTAATGGAAAATTAGTGGCAGAAATGATCACTACATCCACATGGCCTCTCCTTCAAAAATCTCAGAGGTCATGCATTTTTATTTATTTTAAAAAAATGATAAATATTCTACACAATTCCTGGCCAGCATTCCTCCAGACGGCTAAGGTCCTGGGAAAAGGGAAGTGGGGCCCAGCGGTCACAGATCAGAAGACGAAGGAGATAAGATAACGGAATGCAGTAGGGTAGGTACCCTGGGTTGGATCCTGGCACCCAGAAAAGACGCTGGAAAAGCTGGTGACATTTAAACAAAGACCAGAGTCGAGTTAACAGTAATGTACAATGTCAGCCTTTGGTTGGTTGGGTTTTTTGTATTTTTTCTTTTTTTTTTTTTAGTTTTGACAAATGTATCCTGGCTCTAAAAGATGTTAACACTAGGGGAAACTAGGTGAATGGTGTCTGGGAACTCTGAATTATCTCTGCAACTTTTCTGTACATTGAAAATTATTCCAAAATTTAAAAAATAAACAGTAAAATATTTTTTAAAATAAATAAAGGGACTGATTTTAATACAATGATCAGTGTTTCACAGTCAGGGGGACATGCAAATTAATCAGATAGCTAAAGTTGAGGTAAAAAAAAATCCACGAATATTTAAAATGTACAAAATACTGACCAACCTTCAAAACTAAAAAAAAAAAATCCATCTGATAAGCCTGTGTTGGCAGGTATGCCCCATCAGTCCCACACACTCATCTAGCTGTGGACTGCAGCTTGTAAAGTATATAAGAAAACCATTTCCTGCATCATTTTGGTAACACGTCGGCTCCCGTTAAAGGCACTTTCTTTTCAGAACGGAGAGCGGTGATGCTTTTATTACACACAGTAGTCGTATACGTATTGATTAAACTTTGGGCCTGCCAGAGGCATCCCTGTTAACTCCAAAATGACATCAGCAGAATTGGAGCTGACCGAAAGCTCCATCTGGGATTGTCGATGATCAAAGATTTGAAATAACACAGAAAATTTGAGGCCATGAAATTTGAGCCGTATTTTAAAGGACTATTGCTGTCACTACGAGCATCCAGCACAAGTGTGCTTATAAACAGGGGTGGAAGTGAGTTGAATAAGTCATGGGGGTGGAGGGGGGGCGGGAAACAGAGCCATTTCACTTTACAAGGGAGAGGTCACCTTCCTGGCTGAAGGCACCCCACCTCTCTGCATTGAATAGGTCTTACACAGAAAGAAGGTTTTCCTGGCCAGTGGCTAAAAGGAAGGGGCTGCCCCATAAAGACCTGGTTCCCTTCCTAAACGGTGTCCAAACAGGATTCGGAGCTTCCTCTTTTATTCACGGTCTCACTTAATAAATTGTGGGTGTGAAAGTTGAAAGAAATAAATACAAAAAGCAGCATGACCATTTGCCAAGCTGACTTTGGTCCAATTTAGCTTGGCTATCTTAAAATTTCCATGATTTCTTAAGGGTTAGGGAAGGTCAACAGAAGAACAAGAAGTGTCAGTATAAAAAGAAATATTTCATAGTAAAAGAAGTTTTGTTGTTTCATTGGTTTTTTTTTTTTGATCTGGTAAATGATCATTTCCTCTTTCTCAATATCCTAGAATTGTGTCAGCAAAACACAGAATCCACCTAGGGACATTAAAGTAGCTATTAAAGACAGAGAGATGATTAAGGCTATTCAGATTTGGCACTTTAGCATAATATTGTCTTAAAATATGTAAATTACAAATTTAAAAATTTGTAAAATGTTTGAAAAAAGACAGAAAACATTAAAGATCATTTAAACTTCCATAAATACTGCAGTTCCTCCCCTGGATGGGAATTAGAGAGAAATTTGGTATGTATCCTGCCCAAATTTTTATTGAGAATTTATTTTCATAAACACATCCTTAAAAAAAAGTATTTTAAGTTTTGGTCTAGGTATCAAATTGTATGTACTCTGCAACTTCATTTTGTATCTATCAATATGATTTCATATTGAATAATTTATATTAGTATATAGATCTACCTCATTTCTTTAACCTGCTATATCATGTTCAAAATATAAATAAATCACAGTTTATGAATTTCCTGTTGATGAGCATTTGGTTGATTCCACTTTTTCAGTCTGTCTATTATAAGGAATATCTTTTGGGAAAAAGTAAAGAATAAAAGAGAAAGGGGACTATACTACTTCATGGGTGAAATATGTTTGGTTCAAGAATAGATCAATGCATTGGAATATTTAGTATCATAATTAAGTACTGAAATGGTAACCCAAAAGAAAAAGTTTAAATAATTTCATTTTCCACAATCTTTTAATTTAATCTTTATTGTATTTTGCAGTCTATTCAAACACTAGAATATAGGATTAAAAGTTCTGCAAAATCCCAATTTGCTAAACTCCTATAGGTAAGCATTATGGAATAGGAAATAAGAGGAAAGCATAATTTTCTTGTCAAGACTGTTTATTATTGATACTTAGAAATAAGAAAATTATTTCTATCACTTTATAATTTGAAAACCTCCGTTAAACAGGACAATTAAAGCACAGCCAAAAGAAAATTCAGTGTCCTAGGATATAGCTATTTTGATGGTTTTTTCCCCTCCTACAATACTGTATTAATTTATACTCCTAGCCTCTGTGAATAAGCCCATCCATTTTCTTGCAACTCTGCCAACTGTAGGCATTTTTATTTAATATACAGCAATTTCATAGGAATAAAATGGCCTCGGGTTGTTTTAATATGTGCTTTTTTAATAACTAATGAGACTGAGCATTTTCTTTCATATGTTTATTAACAGCGGGCCGTGGTAGGACGGTGAGGCCAGATAGACTTGGATTCAATTCCCATTTCTGGCATTTAGCATCTGTGTGACTGTGGGTAATGACTTTCTCCTCGAGTCTCCATTGACTCTCTAAAGCAGAGACCTGGAATATAAATGCTCAAAGATACGTGCATATTAAACTTTAATCCATTTTATCAAGGTACCTTCAACAAGACTTGTTCCAAGTCGTGCTCTCTCCAACAGTGTTTGAGAGTCTTATCTCTGTACTTCGTCATCACCATCAATGAAAAATCTTTACTATATTTATTAACCCGGTTGCTTAAAATAATTTAATAATTTAAGTTACTCAAACAAAGGTGATGAAGAATGACAGCTTACACTGTATGTGCTTACTATGTGCTATACTGTAATCACTTTATATTTGCCAAACCATTTACATCCTCACCACAGACCTCCAGTGCAGGTATTATGATAATTGTCTTCATTTCATCAAGGAGAAAATAGAAACAGAGAGGTTTAGTAACCTACCAAAAATCACACAGCCAGTTAAGAAAGAAGACTGGGGGCCAACCCAAACAGTCTGGCTCCATCATTTATACTCTTGATAATCATAATTACGTGTGAATAAAGCATAAGCCATTCATATGATTATTAGTTTAACTATTCTGATGTCTACCTGTTCAAATTAACTTTTCTGCTAGGTTGACATGTCCTTTCCTTATTGATTAAAATAGAAAACCTTTAATGTCACTGACATTATCCATTAGCGTCTTTAATTACTTTTTACAGAACTAGTACATGAACTTATCAAATCCACTATTTATATATCTTCTACATTATTGCTAATTTTTATCTTCATTAATCCCTTTCTAATTTTCTTTGTTCTATCTTATTTTAGCTCCTTTTGTTGAGATGCTTAAATGACTTTCAACCTTTGTTGCTTAATTATAAAAACATTCAAGTTAAGAATTTCCCCTGAATAGTACTTTTGGCCAGTATCCACAGTTTTTATATGTACTATTTTATTGTTAAATTCTATAGTTGCAGTTTTGGTATCTGCATTAGCTACTTGGGACTTCTGTAATTTTTGTTCCTGCATTTCATATACTTTTTATGTATCTACATTTCTATGGGAAATTATTCACATAAAAGGTTCGTGTTTGTTATAACCTCATTGGTAATGAAATTGACTCTTTTAACCCATAAAAAACTCCTTCGTGTGTTTGACTTATCTTTTCCTTACATTTGTGGGATTATTTTGCTCATCCATTTCTGTAGTACTGTGTTTGAAGTGTCTCAGAGAGGCAGCAGCTAGATTTTACTCTGAATCACTGTAAGAAGTTTCTCCACTTAATAGCAGAGTCTAACCATTCAACATTTAATATCATGCCTCGTGATATGCTCAGGCTTATACATGCCACCTTCCTGTTCTGGAACATTAAAGAAATCCTTCTGGCCATTCGTCTTCTTCCCTTCACCTGTCTGTCCTAACCAAGTGCCATCCACTCTGTATACCACATACATTTCATGGTAACTCCAGCTCCTCAGAGACACCCTTGCAGAGTTTCCTGGGCTGAGGTTTGCCTTCTATTATCTTCCTTTATTTATTTCAATAAATACATTGAAGCAGAATTAGGCAGGAAGGAGAGTTGAACATTTGTGGTAAAAAAAAATCACCCTTTTAGCCCTACATTGGGACTACCCTTAATTTTTTAAATGTAGTTATACATGTATAATTATTAATACGAAGTCAAATATTGGTATTATTTATTTTCATGGCCAAGATTTGTCAAAAAAAAACACACAAAAAAACAAAGAAACAAAACAAACAAACAGAAAAAGATTGTATAAATGTTTCCATTATAATGTGCAAATCTCTTCTTAGGTGAAACCCAGGTACATACTTGATTGGAAATGCAAAGGAAGATTTGCATGGACATTTATTTGGTAAGAGCAATGATAGAGGATTTGTCCCACAAAACTGATTCAGTGAAGCTGCCATGGGTGCAGCTAGTTTATCTGCACGTGGCTGCACACAGAAAGCCAGGGGCTGCGTGAGGCCTGTGCCCCTGATCTCAGATTCACACGCTGGCATGGCCTGCACAGGGAGCTCGGATTTGTTTTGAAATGTAACACCTCACCACACTGCAGATATCAGGAAATAATAACAAATAAATGCTCTTCTTATTTTACAGGAATCTGATTTTCAAAGCCTTCCCAATTTGGCCTATGAGATAATTCTGAGAGGGTCAACATATGTTCAAATAAAAAAGAAGGACCTATTAGATAGGAAGAATCCCGCCAGATTTTCAGGACAAAATTAGGGTCACTTAGTTGAGGATAGAAATGTTAAGTAAATCTATGGAATCCGATAATTATTAGGAGATGGCGTCTATGCTGGACACATTTTAAAACTCTACAATATGTGTACTGTTTTCCAATGCCTATTTACTATATTATTGATGAGAAGATTTAAGGACTAAAGTGGAAATGGGCAAATATTAGAAATCTTCAGTAATAATTCATCCTAATCACATGTTTGCTTCTTTTAATTAGGTGTAAAACATTTTGCATATCTATGTAATTTTAAAAATATTTTTTTAAAAAGTTGAACACAAAGGAAATATCCAAATATATATATATATATATGGATAGCTCATTAGCCTGGATTCTTTCCTTTCTGATGTGTGTGTAACATACATATATGGTCTGGATAATTCGCCACCATGAATAAATGCACTGATTTCAGTACATGGGTTTTAAATGAGCCAATACTCATCTAGCACATTCACCCTGATTAAAAGAGGTAGTGAATTCACAACAGGTTCCTTATCTAACAGCCTGAAAGGCACTTAGCACATTACCATTTTGAGAGAGATTCAAAGTTGAAGAACATTCTCTATCTTATGCTAAGACATTTAAAAAGGTAGTTTTGCATTTTCTCCAAAAGTGTAAATTGAGTTTCAGTTCATAAAAAAAATGTATTCTCACAAAATTATTCACACTCTTCTCCAAGAAATATAATTTTTGTTCTTAAATATAAAGTAAGATATAATCAGATACTGTTCCATATCCTATAGATGTTATATTGATGAATCCATTTTTATGATTTTTCTCTCATATTAAGCAAGCAGAGAAATAAATTTTTCTTCTAAGAGGCACAGAACATGGAATCTATCAGTTATCTTTCTAATGCTTATTTCTGAAGTTTCAACCAGTATTTTCTTAATAAGGTGGGATAGCACCTCTTAGGAGCTAAGGCCCACAGGACACTGCCTAGTTCAATTCCAACCTCTATTGCTTACAGAATCCTTTCTGTGCTTCTGTGTCCTCATTTGTAAATGAGGTCAGAATAACAAAACCTGCCTCCTCAAGTTGTCAGAGATTTTATGACTTAATAGATGATCGGTGCACAGCATAGGGTTTGCTACTTAAGCATTAGTCGACAGATATAAAATGTTTAAAAACCTAGGTCTAGCCCTGGCTGGCGTAGCTCAGTGGATTGAGCGCGGGCTGTGAACGAAAGTGTCACAGGTTCGATTCCCAGCCAGGGTACATGCCTGGGTTGCAGGCCATAACCCCCAGCAACCACACATTGATGTTTCTCTCTCTCTCTCTCTATCTCCCTCCCTTCCCTCTCTAAAAATAAATAAATAAAATCTTTAAAAAAGAACCCTAGGTCTAAATAAGTAAATTTTAAAATACCCTCTAAATCACAAGATAAAATTATGTGAATTTCAAATGATCAGCTTAAAATTTTTCTTGTTACACATACTTAGCACTTTGTCATCTTTTACATCACATTTGTATATACACACTAGGTGGAGAATTGGTGCATCTGGAGAGTGCGAGCTGCAGAAGAAGATCCTGCATAGATCCTACATAGATCCTCTGAAAGAGAGGATCCCTTTCCTAAAGTGTTGGTCCAGGAATCAGAAGCTGAATTGAAAGAGCCCCCGTGCACAATGGCCACTAAAGCATCTTACTCAGCTCAACATTCCTGGGCCTCCCCGCCCCCCGAGTCCTGAACAGGAAATGTGGCTCAGGCCATGGCCATGCTTCCTCTACCCACCAGAGACCTTTTGGATCTGGGCTGACTTCTCCGTGCGCCCCACGCCTGTGATATTAGAAACAAGCAATGAAAATCAAATCACGCACTGCATGGCTTAAAACCTCAAGTAGTGTTCCCTCACCGCTAAAGAAGGACCAGTCTTTCAAACTTCAAGCTCCCGGAATCTTACTCAGTCCTCTCTCTCCCAGGCCACCCTATCCTGTGTCCTTTCTTGTCCCACGTCCACTGTCATCCACCTGGCTCGCTCCATTCCATCCATTCTCTCTGCCATGCTATCTCTGGAATTTGACAGCCCAGCTGTAAGTAGGAGCTTTTGGAAAGGTCTGGACTATCTGGAAGAGTTTCTCCAGACATCCATATGGCTTTCTCTCTTACTTCCTTATGTTCTTGCTCAAACAGCCCCTTTCCAGTGAGGCTGTCCCTGGCCAGCCCATGCCAAGCTGCACCCCTGCCCCACACACATATTCTCACCGTGCCTTCCCCTGCTTTACCTTCTACGTAGCATCTTACGTACTGTCTATGGTTTTGGATTTTTGTTGGTTTGCTTGTTTTTTTTTTAATTTTTTATTTTCTGGGTTGTATGTTGCCTCCTACAACCAAAATATAAGTCCCAAGAGAGGAGACAGGTTTACTGCAGTTGTGGTTAGAGCATTATCATCTAAAGACAATGCCTGGCACAAACTGGGCCCTGGGGAGATACTTATCAACCACAATGAGTGCAGAGATGGTGGGTCCGCTTATTATCGACCTCAAAAAACTTGAGGGGGCTGGGGGCTGCTTGAATTTAAACCGAGTCTTTCACTGACCATTTTATAATATCTTGCATTTTAGAGGATATAGTTTGAAAACTGCCACTGGTCCTCCACTAGGGGTGATTTTGCCTCCCTCAGAACTTTTGGCCATGTGTGCAAACATCTTTGATTGCCAGAACGGTGGAGGGTGGGCGGATGCTACTGACCTCTAGTGGGTAGAGGCCAGGAATGCTGCTCCGCATCCTGCGATGCCAAGGACAGCCCCACAACAAAGAACCATCCCTCCGAAAATGACAGTAGTGCTAAGGTTGAGAAACCCCAAACCTGATGTAGTTGGAGGTAATTTCTTAGATCTAAGTCAACAGCACATGGATATTGTACAAGGGAGGAGAGGAGGAAAGTCAGAGAACTTGTTGGTGTTACAGAAAGACCAAATACACAAAGCTTTTATAGGCAAAACGGGGAGGCTGGGAAAAAAGATATGCTATATGAAGCATTCACCCAGCAAGGAATAAAATACGCTACTAAAGATTTACCTGCAAAAACAAGGCAAGCAATATGAAAAATACGTAGAGGAAAGAAAGGAAACGTGTGTGAAGGACAGTCTTTGTTTCTCCCCCCTTTAGGCCACTCTAAAATTCTGCTCCGGGTTCCTGTTACATGTGTTCTTTTAGGAATAACTGACAAAGTTGTAATGAAAAAGGAGGAAATCCCAAATTAGCCTCTCCTCCCTGAGAGCCGGCGGAGCCTGCTGCCGACGGCGCGGAGCATTTGGCAGGAGCCGGCTCTGCAGAGGAGCAGCTGCTTCGCCGCTCTCTTCGAGCAACATCAGGGCTACGAGAACTTGGGGAGAAATTAACCAAGCGATCGGAACCAGAAGAGAGGCGGAGAGGTACAGCGTCACCCCCTCTGTAAAAATCAGTGAGCTGGTCTAATCTCGTGGTTAAATTACAGGCTGTTCCAGCTGCGATAGTGCACTAATAGCTTTGGAACAATACATCTTTGGGAGGAAATAAATAAGGCCTTATTGGCTGGTGAGACCATGAGGATGCCACAACAAATTGTATTAATGGCTGGATGAAAAGCTGAAATTCTGTCTTCAAGAAGAGTACATGTGGTACAAACATTCATGTCCAATTAACAGGTGAATTCAGATCCAAATGCTCCTCCTTTGCCCATGTAAGGTCATTCTTTGCTGCTTTCTCCTCTGAATTTTATAGGGTATGTTTCTTTTTTTTTAAGGTTTTTGTGATTTTTTTTATTCTTGCTTATTCTATTACAGTTGTCCCAATTTTTCCCCCTTTGCCCTCCTCTGCCCATCCCACCCCTCACATCCATCTCTTAGCTTACTGTGGCATGTTGGTTTTTAGCTGGATTTGGAGACAGCCCTCTTTTTCCAAGAGAGGCTCTCTGCTTTCTTCCACAAAGCATTTTTTGAAACTGAAAGCAAACATGACTACTAAGAAGACAAATACAACCTTTGAGAGTAGGACCTTTAGTAGAACTGAGAACAACTATGCAGTTACCGGCAATTCATCTTTGAAGAAATGGGCAGTAAGGAGGTAATACAGAAATACAGATATGTTTCTATTAACAAATGGAACATGAGTCATAGATAAGTATTTCTCGAAACCAAAGAGGAACTCCCATCTTAAGATGGAAAGAATGAGAGTGAATTAAATGACCAGACAAAATGTTTTGGTTGGTTCAATCATATTCGATTGACACAGAAAATTATGCTACTTTATATCTGAAACTGCTGAAAATACTTGAGGATAAGGACTAAAACAGTTGTTTCTTGCCAGAGCCAGAAGGAGGATTTTTCACCCTGGTTGACAAAGACAAGTGAACGCCGGACCACAGAAACTTTTCAACTATAAAGTGACTCACACACTGTGTATAGACAAATGTAACTTACGGACAGCAAGGGGATGGAAACTTTTCCAAGAAAATCAGGGGGTTTATCTCCATCTTCATCCAACACTGTCACTTCCAAAACATCGTGGATATCTTTAATAGGACTGTGACAAGAAACATAGCACGTATTATATACAAAAACACACACGTGAAGTTGGCACCGTGAATGTCTGAAAACACGGTTTCACTAATTAAGTCTGTATGTCCTTAGAGAATAAAACTACCATTTAATTAAATTCCAAAAATTAAATCAAACTGACTATATTCCCAAACCTTCCATCACAGAAGATTCAGTCATCCATATAAAAAAGTCAACTTTCTTAACTCGGTGACATTTTCCATGTCAATGTGCATCAAGAACAGGACTGTTAAATAAACAGGAGGAAGTGAGGGTGGGAGGACAGAAGGAGGAGAGTAAAAGGAGAGTGATTTCAAAGTAGCTTCCAAGTGAAAAGAGCAAAAATAAGACTGCATTTAAATTAATGAAGAATTTACTTTAAAAAAAAGGGATCAAAATCACTATTTGCTAAGGTCCCTGGAAAGCTTCCTACCACTGCAATACCACATACTAAAAATCCCATCATATTTAAAAAAATTGTTTTATGTTGACCCAAAGCCTAACATCAGCTACAATGAAAACTGGAGCCGAGCTGTGGTCCTTGGAAATATCTTCAGCCAATAAAAGATTCCGGCATGAGCCCATTTGCAAACCCACTTAGCAGAGTTCACCCACTTCTCATGGATCCTTGGAAATTATCTGCTTGGGAACCATCAACACCATTGAAAACCAACTTCATCCTTTCCATTATAATCCAGACAGAGCACTTCTTCTGTCTTGGGAAGATAGAATGCCACCATTTATTTCACCCCGATTCAACAGGGGCCACACCTGGATGCTCGGGTGCCTCAGAATCTACGGAAAACTAGGGAATACATTCAGCTTCCTAAATGCTTGAGTTTGAAAGCGCGCAGGGCATCACTACAGAGCGGGTCATCCAGATTAACTGGAATGCAAGGAGCCTTTGGGAGTCTTTGAGGAATCGCAGATCGTCTGTATTTTTGTTTTCAAAAGACTCTGGCAGAATATAAGCCTTCAGGCCTTAAAATAAGGATGTAATATGTAAGCTCCTTGAATTTAAGGTGGGCCTGCATTTGTAATTTTCTGTAACCCAGAAATGAATTCATCTGCATATAGGGCAGCTTCCACTTACTCCCAGATTAATTTAGTCACTAAAAGATCAGCTTTATATGCCTCCTTTAACACTCCCATGCAGTTCCAAATGGTCTCTTCTATTATTAACACTAAAGTCTATAAAAATGAAGGGATAAAAGGTTTTCAAAAGGAAAAAAACAATAAAATTCATTCTTGGCACATAAAAATGGACAGCAAGTTCCACTCAAGAGCCTAGGCTGCCCCAAACATATCAGGGAAAATTGGTCTCTACGTTCAAGCCACCCCCACCCCCGCATATTCCAGAAACTAAAGCACTTACAACGTGAAAACTTTGTTCCACTCGGGGTTGAGGGTTTTGTAAATGGTATGCGTCTGAAGCCGGTCATTGCCTAACTCCAGCAAGCAAAAGGGATCGCTCTTCCCTGGAAAGAGAACACAGACATTGGTCAGAGACACATGAATCTCAGAAGCGACAGCGGCCACGTGGACAGGAGCCACATGCTTCTCTAACAGTAAAACCGTGCTGGCTGAAAGAAGGAAGGGGTGCCCTCTTTCCAGCAAGCCACACAGAAGAGCTGTGCGGGAATTTGGGAGAACAGGTCTTGAGAGTGTTGAAAGTTTAGCTTCATTAACAGATCAGGGCAGACACTCACTCAACCCAGGTGCAGCCTGGAGCGCCCATTCCCACACGAGGGTCTAGAAGCACGTGTTCACTTGCCATGTGTGAAAGCATACTTTCGTGGCTTGCTTGGAAACAGGAGCTCATCTCCGTTTCCCTCCTCAATTCCCTTTGAGTTAATATAGATCAGAACTCCTGCAACCCGCAGCCTAGATCCCTTCCGGGCTTGCGTACGGTGTGAGAGAAGTGAGAAAAAGTATGAGCGTGGCTATTTAGGAGTTAAAACTGCTTTGGGATGAGTGTCCGAAAACGTGTATGATCCCTGCATACTTAGTACATTGTGAGAAACTATGCCACATTTTTTGGTGCTCACAAACATGCAAAAGTATAATTCCCAAAAGTCAGCTCAAAGTTTTTACCTTAAAAAGAAAAATAAAGCTTAACCCTTACTTATCCCACCTTACCTCTTTTTTTTCCATGGTATCTCACACAGCTTCCAAAAGAAAATAAAATAAAGAAGGTGAGAAAATCCAAAACCCAAAGCTGGACCCAGAAAGTTACCACGTACAGATTCTCTCCCCTTATGCTAGCATTGCCAGGAGGATCCAGAAGTGCAGCTGTCAGGGAAAGAATGAATGGCTCTATAATGTCCGTAGGACGGGAACACATGGCCCGCCGCCGCAGCTCACTGGCAATTTACAAAGCTGCGCGCACTAAATTAATTGGGGGCATAAGGACAGATGCTCCTCCAGCAAATGGCCAAGGAGACCCAGGCCAGGGCCTAATGCAGAGAGTGCTCAGGCCTCTTGACCTGCTGGCCCACCATTCAGGTCGCTGAACTTACATCTAATTCACTTAATAACCAGAAGATACCACACATCACTGGAGAGACTGACATGTGAGGAGCCTGCAGGAAGGTTATATTTCTAAAAAGAGAGAGAGAGAAGAAGAGCAGATGCATGGCTAAGGGTCAGCCTGAAACAGGAGATTCCATACAACTGACTAGCAGCCTGGACACTTAGATGCCTGGCCAGAGCTTTTAAGTCCGTGCTATGATCTCATCGGCCAGTAGGCAGCAATCAACCCGTGGACATAAATGAATGAGTCCGAGTTGTCAGTTACAAACAACAAAAATGGCCCCTTGTCTAAAAGTAGCAGAAAATGCATTCATTAAAATAATATTAAACAGCTCTCAGAATCATTGCGAACATTCCCTAATCGGGCTTGAGAAAGCACTTGAAACCAAGGAATGCTTAGGAAGACACAGGCACTAGAATGTCAGTCCTTAGCTCACACTGGGAAACGTCTGGTGTGGCGTCTGCTTCCCAGGAAAACGGGCCCCATGGGCACACCTGTCTCCGGACCCTGAGGACGGCCGCCTCCAGTATGAACTCTCTGTGTCTGCTACTGCCTCACTTGATGTCAAGGCCCTGGAGGAGGCATCTGACTGCTTCTGCCCAGCCAAGCATCCGTGCCCTAACTGCCAGTGCTCAGAAAGGGCAGGCTGGCTTCTCAGCTTCCGTGAATGCAAGTGGGCTCTGAGCCCTGCTCCAAAACATACCATGGGCACCACCCCACCCTAGAAGGGGGTTTCAGATGTTAGACAGCCCAAAGCTAAAGGACACCAAAATGCATCTGTAAAGTTCTTGCCTCTACAAAGACCGCTTTACTCTGG
This sequence comes from Phyllostomus hastatus, assembly GCF_019186645.2. Classification (NCBI taxonomy): domain Eukaryota; kingdom Metazoa; phylum Chordata; class Mammalia; order Chiroptera; family Phyllostomidae; genus Phyllostomus; species Phyllostomus hastatus. The sequence continues at coordinate 7,267,997 of NW_025334036.1, read as the reverse complement.
GAATGATTTGCAGGGCATGCGGTAGGGAGGAACCTGCCAGTATTAAAGAACACACTGTCTCCTCAACAGCCGTGAACATGAGAAGGGGCATGTGCTCTGGGCTTAGTGCTCAAGCACATGATGCCGGCTTCCTCAGCCCAAGCTGAAACAGCTACTTAACTGTTTGTCAGAGACAGTTAGTAGGTGTCAGAGCTGCTCCTCCAGAGACACCAGCATGACGTTTCATCAGCACTTGCTGCGGGGAAACTGTCTGACACTTTTAATGAAAGCCCCGTGGTGACTCCGCAGTAGGGCAGAGACAGGCAGCCCGTGGTGCACAGCCACAGGTGGCCGCGAGCTGTGGCCCCTGCCCACTCAGCTGTCCCAGCTAATGAGGACCAGACTTCCTCCTAGAAACTGGAAACTCCAGCGACGTGTCTCCACAGAACACCCAGCACCAACCCTCTGAAGATAATTCCATCAAAGCTCATTAAAATGCCGCATTTATTAATATCACAGAATAAACAGGCAGAGAGGAAGAAGGAGGAACAAAGACATTTAGGCATTTATAGAATATTTTATGGATTGATTTCTTTCCCCGAAAAGTTTCCAAATGTAAAGGGCCTTTCCATAAAATTCCAATAACAAGTACTTTTACTTGGGATAAGAATGATTTCCCATAATAAATGAAATGCCCAAATGTTCCTGAATGGTACTGAGCAAACTGACATGTACACACTTCAGTCTGTACTTTTCCTCTCTGCTCCACCTATTTGTGCAGGTAAAACAACTCAATGACCTCTTCCACATCCAGAAGCCATGTCACCTTGACACGGTCACACCACTGGCCATTGAGTTTCACGGTGTTTTAGCACCTCGCACTCAATAGCCTTTGCTATTTCCGACACCACTTTAAAATCCATTTACATTCCTTGAACGGCAAGTAGAGGTTTCTCATTTAAATAATTTTACCTTTATATGAGTTACAGAAGTCAAGTGACAAGTCATAAACGCATTTTAGAGGTCATGTCGTTCATCTGACCAATATTTATTAAGCATGCACTCTGCTCCTGGCGCCAAACCAGGCCCTGATGGACACACGCCACCAGGTCATTACCTTTATGGCACTCTCATAATAATCTCTGCTTTTTTAGCAAATGTCACCTTTTCCATGAAAACTTCCCTCGTGTTCCCCGCCCGTGGGCTGAGTGGTCCCATCTTTGATCTCTGTCTATTTCCTTATATCTCTTATATTCCACATCTGTGCATTTCTGCTCCCTGTTGAGCCCTATATTTTATTGAGAGGGCCCATGCAGGAAAATCCAACATATGCATGCCCCTACCACCCTTGTGAAAAGTGCCATGGCCCAGTGACACAGGACAGCGGGGACAATCCTGGTTCCTGGTGATCGGTGCTGGCTCGAGGGAGCCATGCTGAGCCCATTCTGTGCAAGAAGCTGTGCTTGATGCGGGTTCTCATTTAATCCTCTAGGAGGTAAGGAACATTGGTGCAGAAGAGGAAACTCAAGTTCAAGGAAATTTAATCTGGCTGGTTCAAGTCCACAAAGAATTCATCGTGGAGGTGAATTTACAGCAAGGTTTAGGAGAGGGCTCATTTGGGTAGCAGAAATGGGTAGGTCTTTCTTAATGAGACACGGATAGATCAGAGTCTTAAATTTATTAACAAGATAGGTAGATAGACTTGAGACAAAATTTCTTGAGATATCAAGAATGGTAGGTTTGAAAAGTGCTGTAGTGTGTATTTTTACTTCCTTAGATGGAAGTAAAAATAATTTGCACTGTAAAACTGGAAGATAACTCTAAATGTGCTCTAGTGATGACACAAGTACTAATACCAAAGGAGCATGAGAAATGTTTGAATTATTTTCACAAGTCAATATGATACTATAAACATTTCTAACTAATTAATGACTATTAGAAGTGGTCATTTCAGTGTTTTTTATCTACAACCCTGAGATATTCGTATTGGCCAAAAAATTTTTTGGATTTTTCACTGGGTATTTCCTTAAGGTCAAGATCATTTTATTTTGAAGCTTATAAAGAGGTTATTTCCATAGTTTTATTTTCTGAGGGAGAGGGAAAACTTTTTTCTTAAATGAAGTTAACATTCTCCATCGTTTTTGTAAAGTGTTTAAAATTAAAATTCTCTTTTCCAAAGTTTGAGCTTCCTCAAACTCTATCAAAAGTTCAGAGGTTACATAAATTCAGTATAATTATTTCTGCTGGAGGAAGAGAGAAGACCACATTCTAAAAATGAGAAAAAAATAAACATGCAATACCACGTCAATAGAACCATGCTGTATATAATATTCTTTGTACTCATCAATTTACTTGGTAAAAAAATACCTGTCTTACAGGTGTCTAAGTTGTTAGTCGGTACAGGGGAGTGGTTTGGTGAGGGGTGGAGAGTCACCTACCAATCAGACACTAGAAGGTCCGGATTTCTCTCTTCCCAGTCAAGCACAGTTCAGCAAAAAGCACATCTACTCTAGCCAATGTCTGAAAGTTTCAGTTAGTGAAGCACTAAGAGAAACTTCGTGGAAAACAGTGTTAGCTGCAAAGGCTGAGTCTGGAAGCTGATTCGGTAAACACTTCTCTGCAACAGTAACCCAAAACCTCATCCACGGGGCCACTTTGCAGTTAATAATGTTTTATACACATAATAAGATGGTGTCTGATTAGTTGACTCTTGGTACCAGAAATCCTTATATGCGTGTACAGGCACCTGATTTTTTAAAAAGTCACTTTGGAGCAAAAAGGGTAGGTAATACCTATTTTTTACCAGGTTGGCAAAAAAAAAATAACATTTTTTTGGTGTGCTGCAGAATTTTAGTGACGAGTTACATGCACCATGAGATAAGAAAGGTTGAAAATCACTTATCCGTTTGGAAGAGCATGATTGCTGTGTACATGCCTCCACTTATGAAAACACCTTGCTCTGCCATAGATCATGTCCAAGAAGAGAGAGAAGCAAAAATTAAAAATGAATGAGGACGTTGTGTACCTGAGAAGTCCGCAGCTAAGAGGTCCACTGCCTTCAAAACCTTCACTTGTAAGATGCCCACGTCCTTCATGTCCCTCAGGGAGTTCTGTAAGCTCTGAGGGGGAGAAACACGGGTCACAAATGCAAACAGCTTTCTACCGCACCATTTAATGATGCGAAGTCCTAGAAGGAAGAACATTCGGGTTGGATCGCCCCCTTTCTCACGGAACGCTTAGAAACGTTCACAGAGTGTGTCGTATCAGTCAACAGGACAGTTAGGCTTTGACAGCAACCAGAGGAAAAGTGACTGAGAATTAATTAACTCCAGCTTCAAAATGAACACATTACAAACACATACAATCAACTTTTAGCATCGCCCCCTGGTGAAAGCACAGGCATCCCACCGGGAAAATATGTGTGCAACTGCATTCCTTCTCCTTTTCCCCTTCTTTCACTTTAATGAAACTTCTAAATCACCCAGAAAGGCACCATTATTCTGACCTAGTTTGTGAAAACTTTATGGATACCAGAGGACTCGACTTGGACCCTCTGCAGATACTAATTAGCACTGCAAAGAGAGTCAGGATGGAAATAAGAGTGCATTTGCTGGCCCGTGCTGTAGCTAGCTCATTAAATCAGAGATTGAGCATCAAGTATCACCTTTTATTCCCATTTATTTTAAGGCTTAGTTTGCATGAGCCAAAGCTTCCATACAGGGTGGGGCAAAAGTAGGCTTACGGTTGTGACTACAGTTTATTCTTGTATTATTATTTACTAATTATTGTGTTATTCTCAATATGAACTACTGTAAATGTACCTTTGCCTCACCCTGTATGTCTACTGATATATTAAATTAGTAAATATACATTCAAGAGATCTACTAATTCTTAAGCAGGTGTAGCAATCTTTAGATGTCTATGGACTTTGCATCCTTCAAAAATTGAGATGGAAGAGATATATGCAGATAAACTCTCTTTAGATGCCTTTATAACACGAGCAGTAAAAAGGATGCCACTTTTGATACAGTTTTTCTGCCATCATCCAATAATTAAAAACCTGTGATAAGCAGACCCTGGGGATTTATGGAAGGATAGAAAAACCCTTATTATTGAGGCATTTGGAGTTAAAATAATAAAAGCTTCATAATCATTAAGGTTTGCTTAACCTAACATGTACCATTTCTAAGAACTTTCAAAAAGTAGTTTCTGCTCTGTATTGTCAACCTAAAAAATAACAACAAAAAAACAGTGTTTACGTTTAAATGAAAATATTTTAAGTAAATAGTTTTCAATTTAGAGATGGAAATGCTTTTGAAGGTTGTCTATTCTCACAACCTAAAACACAAATCCAGGCACCTGAAACTTGTATCTTGTACTATAGTGTTTCTCTCTTAACACTCCAGCCAGCTTGGTAGCTAAAAACCCTTGACATTTCTATTTTGATTAGTCTTTTCAAATCTCTTTTCAATTAGCACTCTGCAAGTCCCAGGGCATTATTGAAAACAGTCACCATGATCTTTTCTAGTGTCACTTTACAAATATATGACACTCCTCACAAATTTGGTAAAATTTCCAATGTAGCCACTAGAAAACGTGGAGAGACATTTTATTTCTCATCATCTGCCTTTCATTTGCTTCGATAAAGCCATCAGAGAAATATGAACAGTGGATTCTGTCGAAACATCTTTAGAGTATGCCAAGCTTGCACAAAGAAATTTGTGTTCACAATAAGATGTGTGGCTAGGTTCTGTACTCCTGAAGACAAAGAATTTTTCAATTAATCAATACACCTGCCCAGGGAAAGCTTTGTAGGCACTAGAGTTTAGGCTGAGAATACTATTCCCATTAAATAAAGATCCATCTTTGTTTCATTTTTATGCCACGTTCCTGAAGCATGTCTTCCATGTGTGGCAATAAAATAAACATATTGATTTGTACAGAAGATGTGCTAAAAATGGAATGCAAATAAAGACACCTAAAAAGCTGGAGTAGAAAAAAGTAAGTGAAGATGACAAAGCTATTTGATTTACAAGGGCTGAGTGGACTTTTAAGCACATTGCACTACTTAGACAAAAATCTCAATCTGCCAACGTTACCCCGAGGGGGATAGAACCATAGTCTTCTGGGCCTGTCAAGGGCCGAGCTCTGCTTTATAAGACACAAGCATTTTCTCACTTGAACCTAAAAGCTTCTGGAAAAGCATCAATAACATTGCAAACACAAATGGCTGCTTAAAAAGAACTACTTTTGTGAACTTCTATTAAAAGTCCTATTCATATAGGCAGACACGCTACCCAGGAGGTATCCTCCATGAGAACTTCTATTTTCTCCAAAAAGTACCTAAAACTATAAATTCAAAATGCTTCTGTTGGTTTGTAAAAGAGCAAGAAGGTAAACTGCAATCTGCTTCTACCTTCTCATTAACGCACCAACCTCTAGATCCGATGTCTGGTTTGATGAGACATACCATTAAACTTGGGACAAAGATCTCTTTTTATGCAGTTTCTCAATTCACAGGCTTTGGTGCAACTTAAAAGTGGCGGAGTAAGTGGGAACGGTGTAACAAAGCCAGGAACTCACATAGCGCTGGGTGATCTGCTTTCTCTCGCTGGGGTCCGCCAAGGGGCACACACACAGATCGGAGACAGACACTCCCGCGCAAGGAGTGAGCATGATCAGCATCAGGAGAGCCCCCATGCAGCTGTCCAGGGGCAGCTCCAAGCAGTTCGATTGCTTGAGTGGCAGGGCCGCGATATCCACTTTACATCTGGAAAAGCAGAAACCAGAGAAAGAAAAGGGGTCAACTCACGGTCACTTCGGAACCTCCAAAGCACCTCCCATGTTCATTTCTCACCCCCAAAACCACACCGGGCATGGGAGGTCCCTGGGGCTCCCCTGGCTAATCATTATATTCCCAGCCTAACACATTCTAAAATGAAGGAGAAGAGGAGGTACAAAAACAAATGGAATAGCAAATAAAAAGAGGAGTCGGATCCTTGACAAGTAAGGGCTGTTGAAAGACGATGAGATCAAGAATTAGGGAGAAGCCCTGGACGAGTGGCTCAGTTGGTGAGAGCATCATCCACACAGGCCAGGGCTGCGAGTTTAGTCCCTGGTCAGGGAACGTAGAATAATCAACCAATGAATGCATCACTAAGTGGAACAACAAATTGATGTCTCTCTTTCTCTCTCTCTCTCTTCCCTCTTTCCCCTCTCTCCCTTTCTCTGTCTAAAAATCAATGAATAAAAACTTGTAAGAATTAGGGAGAAAAAAAGTTTCCAACTTTAAGTATTATGGCTCTACATGGTTTCTCTGCACTGTGCCTTTTACCAGCAAAGAGAATAAAAGGTAAAAAAAAGAAAAGAGAAATACAAGTGGGAGAGGGTCCATGAAAAAAACATTTTTTTCCAGATTCATGCCAAGAGGCGAGTTTTTATGTAAAGAAACATGTTAAGGTGTTTTCTGACTAGGCCCAGTTCCATAGGGTTCCCCGGGCGGATTTCCTTTTGGACAAACGGAGCATGAAGTGCTGTTCACGGATCCCACTTCCGCGGCACTGCTAAGGAGAGGCTGTCCGCATCTGCTATAAATTGTGTGTTTTCTGCCTCTTAACAGCCCGTGTTCTGGGGATGTTGAAAACCTCAAACACATTTAAATACAGAGGCAAACACCAATAAGAAGAGATTGAGGTGCTAAGCACTTGTTTGCTTTAATACGGAAAACTTGGCGTTTGCCTGGACCACACCTGCTTTGTTGGTGCATGAAAGGGTGGAGGAGAGGGAGGGTTGGAGTGTGTATGTAATTCTCCCTTGTCCTCCAAAGCTATTGAATCAGACGAATATTTAAGGCTTTATAAAAGGATGAAAGCCCTGCCCCTTCTCATAACATCTGACAAGGATGGATTCTCACCCTAAATTTTCAGTAGACTTTGTATGTGTGCAGATAATTAGAAATAGTAAACTCACCTACTAGACTATAGGGCAATTTTGAGCCATGTGGCTATGTAGAAAGTTCCAGTTTAATAAAATTGAAAGTAAGCTCACAATCCCTTCCCAATTAAAAGGAAAAACATCAATAGTATTGAAAGTCTATACCATTTTTTACTAGAGCATAAAAATATGTTAATACTGACATGTATGTATATAAATTAAATAGATGTGGGTATTTTCAAATCAACACAAGTGATTCAGGTTACAAGAAGAGGTAGCAATTAGAGATTAGAGTTTTTGCATGTAATACATTCATCACGTATTTCTACTGAAGACACATTACAAAAAAATATGTCTTTTTACATAATCCCTGTATGATTTGAATCAAAACAATTTTTCTCCTGGAGCTTATTGAAAGTTAAAGCTTACTGTTGTGAAAAGACAGGTTACAAACTATTTTTATTGAATAAGCAAGCACGTAAAAAGTGGGGAATTAATTTTGCTTCGAAAGAAAGTTCCAGGACTTTAACTCTGCTGTTTCTGTAAAACTAAGTACCCAAAAATTCTTAACTAATGCAGCGGTAATGCATCTGGCAGGAACACTCGGCTGAGCATTATTTTATATTGTCACATACCCTTTCCTTTAATAAAACTCTGTCTTATGGAAAAACGAAGGATCCAGATTTGTGAGAATTTTCTCTAGGGATCACTTTTTCCTGCCCAAATTAGCAAGAACCTCTTTAGGGCACATTCATTTTAATATCATTAATAATGGAAATTTACTTTTGTCCTAAGCGTACCATTTTGTTATGGTGGTGGTTTTTGTTGGGTTTTTTTAACAACGAAAAGTTATTTCGAGATAAGAGCTCAGAGAACAACTAACGTGTGAGAGTCACAATGATACACAATGAGACGATCATAGAAATGTTTGTAGATCACTCAGAATGGACATAACATTAATTCTAAAAAGTCCCCTAAGAAGACTGGGACCCATATTAACATATTTACAATAACTTTGCCAACTTTCCTAGTGATTGCTTAAAGCCACAACTTCCTTGTACAGAGCAGTTTCTTATTTTAAACAAATGCTAAATCATGTACCAGACAAAATGCGAAGCGAATACATTTTCATGAACTTTCAGGCATTGCCACCCACTGGGAGACTTTTGCACCTATCTCATCTTTAAAGGTTATTCAGGTAGTGAAGAAAAAACACCTGCATAATATTATCTATAAAATAAGCAGGGTTCTGCCTATTTTACAGATAGAAGAGTCCTATAAACAATGGGTTGGACGTTTCAGCACAAAACGAATAGTATTTACAATCTCAGTTAACTAATAAGTGATTTCAGCCAAATACTTTCTTTGAATTTCTTAGGGACTCGAAGGAGCAAATTAAACTGATGGGTCTCAGCCTCCTGGCCTTTGCTGCAAATACTCAGCCCTCCCCGTGTAGCATGAAAGCAATAATAGACAACATAAACAAATGAACTTCTGTTTTCCAATAAAACTTTATTCACAAAACAGGTAGCCATCTGGATGTGTGGCCCGTGGGCCCTAGTTTGCCAGTGCCTGCCCTAGAAAGATGCTGATCATTCAGCTGCGCTGAGTTATGTCAATGAAAGCATTTTAAAAATTGACATGATTGGTTGCTGCCAGAAGAAACACATTGATAAGGGTATCAGAAATTTTGACCTAAGAATAACTTTCTTTAAGATTTTATTTATTTCTTTTTAGACAGAGAGGGAGAGGGACAGAAACATCAATGTGTGGTTGCCTCTTGCACACCCCCCACTGGGGACCTGGCCTACAACCCAGGCATATGCCCTGACAGGGAATCGAACCAGTGACCCTTTGGTTTGAAGGCCGGAGCTCAATCCACTGAGCCACACTGGCCAGGGCATTTTTAAAAAATAACTTCCAACTCACCACAGCCTAAGAAATTCTGGCCAATCTATTCAAATATGTGGATGTAAATTTAAAAAAAAAACAATAAAGCAATAAAATGTATGAAATGGCTTTTCTACCTGAAAGATGGATGTGGAAAACATGTGCTTAAATTGTGATTAAGTAGCATTGGCAAATGAGGTCTGTTCCAGAGGCATCGGGTGCGAGTTCACCCGCAAGGGCAGTGACCGTGTCTGACAATCATTCAGAAGATGCTACCCACACACGGGCCCTTGGCTGAGCAGGAAACTCTCGTTCCAAAGTCAGATCTCAGAATGCTTAGCCAACAACAGCTCCACTATGACAACAACCTGTGCATTACAGGGGGAAAAAGAGCAGAGTCACTGATGACTTTGCACCCGGAAAGGAGCGGCCCTGGCTCACCGGCAGGAGCTGGAAGCCAGTGGTTCTGAGGCCTCACTTCTATTCTCCTCTCCAGTCTCATCTTGTGACACCACCCACCTTCCCATTCTTTTCAGGGATCTTAGAATGTGTTCCTCTTCTCTCTAGGCCTTTGCCCTTGTTGTCCCACGTTTCTGGACAGTTCTCTAATCTCCTTGTTGGGTGAATGACCTCCCAACACACAGGTCTCAGCTTAAACCTCTTTTCTTCCAGAAGGTCTACTCTTTCCACCCCGAGCCACTGCCTGCTTACCTGTGTAGCCCAAAACTCACTAAAGGCTGAGGGCGGGACCCACACCCGTGTCCTTTTACACCGAACCCTCAGCGCTTTGCAAGTTGCCTGACACTCAGTGGGCTCTCTCTTTGTTGAATAACATGAACAAACAAAAAATAAATAAATCCCCGTGGTGGAAGAAAACTCCAAGTCAAAATATCCAAATTACAAAGGCAGTGTTTCCAGTTAACCAACGAAATCTTTGGCAGTCTCTATCTCCTCCCGTGTATAAGAAAGGAACGGAACGACATAATTTCACTAGGCTCCTCCCAGACGGACGGTTCTATTCACCTGAAGAAAACAAGGCTAAATTACTTTTTTTTTTCCTCTTTGCAACAGGCATATATTAAAGCTATCCTCTGGAGCCAACAGGCAGTTAATGTGCTGATATAGCATTGTTTCTGACCTCCTGTGAGCGTGTCTTTCTCCATTAATCCCCTAGCATTTTAATGTTTTAATTCAACACATAATTTTACCATATCAGTCAGCCCAACCTGCTCACGTCTCCCTTGCCACACTAGCTTTTAACCTCCTATTCATTACCATAATTCTATGTTTTATATTACAGACTGGTCAGCTTTTAACTTAAATGCAAGGGGCAGAGAAGAGTGCTATAGTTTTAAAAGCTGTAAATCTCCAAGGCTAAGGAAGGGGGTGAATGGGAAGAAAACGGTGAATGTGTCAAGCGTGGCTGTAAAAGCAGATCAACGACAGGGAATGCAATCTGTCCAGAGAAATATTCCAGGCCTGATTCTCCACGGCGTCGGAGGCACTAATAAGCTGGGAGAGCATCAGGGCCCCTCTCTAAGTCGCCCTGAGGGGCTGAGGACGGGGGCTCTGAGGCAGCCGGGTGAGAATGGGCTGGAGCCTTCTCATTCTTAAATTTTCTGGGCTAAATGAAGTGTGGAAGATTCTATAACAAGTTGATCTCTCTAGTCTCCTTGATATGTAAAATAGGCATTGAGGAAATGATATGATTACTTTGAAATGGAACAGCTTTACAATGGGAGAGTCTATAATTTATTTTCTTGCTATTTTGTTTAAAAGTTGAAGCAGCTTAAACTTAGCTTCAGATCTCACTTCCCCTAAAATGTCATTCTTTCTGGACCACTGATGGACTCTAGGATCAAAGACTGACCTTCCTTCCTTCCTTTCCTATGAATACATCTGGTTTCAGAGGGAGCTGCCCAAGCACCTTCATCTCACCAGTGACCAGCACAGACCTGCTCGGGAGTCACCTGTAGCTCGTGTGGCAGGTGCGCCATGACACAACGGGGTTTCAGAAAGCCCCGCAGGACTCAAGAGAGCTTAGAGGAGGCTGAGTGACTGGCAGGTCCATGTTTTCATTGCCACCAAGCTAACAACCCACCAAGGCCAATGTGATTTCTCTTTACACACCTGCCCAGTACCCCAACTTTTTATCCACAGCTACAATCTCGAGCATTGTTCAGATTAATGCCCACTGCTTCATCCTTCAGTCAACAGTACCACCATGCTCTTGGAGAAATTCACTGCTCACTTCCACAAAAGAAATTAAAAATGACTATCCTGTGTTGAAAAAACAATGTGCTGAATTTTACTTGTCACATTTCATGTGCTTAAATTGCTTCATTTTAGTTGCAAGTGTTGTAACTACAGTTGCCCTACAGAGAAATCTCAAGACGAATAGAAATAACGATGTCTACCATTTCAGGGCTCAAAAAGACCTAAGTACCTAATAAACATTGTTGCTGGGAGTCACGATGACCCTGCAGTTGGCCAGTGGCCCCACTACACAGATAGGGAACTAGATTCCACAAGCAAGTTCACTGCCCAAGGTCACCTAGCTACAAACGCTATGGCAACCAGCAAGCTCAGGATGTCCAACTCAAGGGCTGGTGTTCCTTCCTTCGTGTCAAGCTGCCTGCGAGGGGAAGCTTCACTGACATGAATTTCCTCAGGGAGGTTATTAGAGCTTCAAATTACTGCATCAAGGTGTTGTTCAAAAACAAGCTTTGGGACAGAGAGGCCTCAGAAGACACTTAGGACTCACACTGTCAAAGGGACTCCTAATGCAAAAAGGCATTTATTTCCCAACATTTGGGAAATCAAATAACTGAGCCTTAGAATTACAACAACAAAGAAAAGAAAATGACGGCCCTGGCTGGTATGACTCCGTGGACTGAGCGCTGGCCTGCAAACCAAAGGGTCACCGGTTCGATTCCTAGTCAGGGGGCATGCCTAGGTTGCAGGCCAGGTCCCCAGTAGTGGGTGTATGAGAGGCAACCACACATGGCTGTTTCCCTCTCTTTCTCCCTCCCTTCCTCTCCCTCTAAAAATAAATAAATAAAATCTTTAAAAAAAAGAAAATGAGAAAAAAGTGAAATTTTCACCATGAGCAGGAAATGGTAAGGAACGGGTCTGTTGTATGCATAACCTAGCACCATCCCTCCCACCCTGGGAGGATCAGTACATATTTTCAGCTAGTGATCACCCCACCTGGAAGTTTGCGGCAGGATAAATGCTGTGTAACCAGCTCCCAAGAGATAACTTTTGTTATCTTTTACACCGCAGGAGAGGAAAAAGGAAAAGGACACCGAAAAAAGCTCTAACGTCCATGAAGAGAAAGGACGGAATGCCCTCTGGGGCAGGTATACATCTAAGCTGCAAACGGGAAGTAGCTAAAGGAATAAATAAAGACCCAAATGACAAAACACGAAATGGAAGGAACATCTTAAATTAGTCTCTGTGTCTGAGAAGCAACTTAACACTCATTGGGAAATGCATTTCCTATTATGTGGGAAAAAAAATAATAAAACCCGACAGCACAATGACATTCAGAGTGACAGGTCATTATTCATCGCTCCTACTAAAATAACGTGGGGGCCATTCATCACGGGAGGTCCAAATTCCCACCATTGAGATAACACTTCAGGACACGGAGTTCTCTGCATCTGTACATTGATGTAACTGATCCTTACTCCACGGGTTAGCAAAAAAGTACCTTCTGATCCTCCTACCAATGGGCGTTGGCAGAGTACTGGTGTGTCACCGTGGTGACAAGTGTCAAAGTTACTCAGACATGTCTGGGGTGTCCCAGTGACTCTGAGGAGGTGGAGGAGGGGGAGTTGAGGCCAGACCAGAAATCTGCCGGGCAGCAGCTGTGAAATGTTGGACCACAGTTCGACCTCCTGCATGAGCTGGACAGTGTGGCAGGACCTACCTCAGGGCGAGCTACTGAGGTGAGACAGGGGATAAAAGCACTAAGAGCTAAGAGTCTGGGCGCCAGACACTGTGCTAAGTATTTCGCACAGAAATAGCCCTGCACGGGGTATTGGGTAAGCTTGGGACTCCTTGCATTTCTGCCTCAAAATTCTTTGCTGATGGGAAAACAATTTCATTTCCCTGGGTCTCTGTATTTCCCTGTCTGTAAAATGAAGAGATTACACTAGATGAGTGGTTTTTGATCTTTAATTTTCAGCAATAAAACTCTTCCTTCCAATGGAACCCCACATGCGCTGGCCCCAGGGGCAAATTTTAGGAGACCCCCTCCATCTCCAAGGGGTGACCCCAAGGCATTTCCCTGAAAGTGGGATTCCAGGGATCCTAGCTTGACAACGATGACAAACATGTGTTGAAAGCCCTTTAAATGCTTATTTTCTACATTCTTAAATGCGAACAAAGACAGAAGGATACTAGACTTCTCAGGATGACCACTTTGTAAGTTCTAGAAGTGTTTAATCACTACATTATACCTCTGAAACTAATACAGTACTGCCGGTCAATTGTAATGGAAAGTGAAATTACTTTAAAAAATGATTTGTGGACAAGTCACATGTATAGGAGATGAACAAAAGGCAGCAAATTGGTGGAAAGAACCTGGAGTTTGGAAACGTGGACTCCTGACCCTGAGGCTCACTGCTCTGAAGCCCATGGCCCAGGTATCTGTAAGGGTCCCGCAGTCTACTTCCCCATCTGCACAAGGAGCATGGTGCCACTAACTCACTGGCTATTCCGAAGATCAGAGTTGGCGATGCTTCCACCACCAGCACTTCCTCTGTGCTTACTATGAGTCAGCCACGACACAGGTACAACTGAACTTCATTGTACGGTTACTACCCTCCTACAATAGGAAGCTATAATGCTCAGTATTGTTCATTAAGCAAAAATCAATTCAGTGGGAAGGGTGCAAAAATAAAGAAATGAAAGAAAACAGAGCTGACCTCTAGAGATTTCATCACGGTTTGCCACCAAGTTCCTCAAGAACGTTTTCCATCATTTCGGGACACCTGGCGTCCTATTTTTACTAAATTACACAGTAGTTCACTAACTAGGAAAACCAAAATTACAGGGTGCATAGGAAATTTAGATAACTAGTTCCCAAATAGCCTGACATGGCATATTATCTCTCTTTACAGGATTCCTGAAACATACTCCTTTCTTCCATTTTAATCAATGCTGCATGGCATTTACTAATTAAAAACAAAACAAAACAACTTTACCCCGGTTAGTTAGGGTCCAGCTCACTGCTGGCTCCCTGGGGTGGGGACAGGAGACCTGACTCTAAGCCCAGCAGAGAAAGACCAGCCTGAGGCAGAAAGCAGAGCGGACTCACGTGCCCAGACGCTCCTCGTGCTTTTTGCCGTCCTTTCCCCAGACTTCAATGTCCAAGATGCCCATCCTGTCAGAGAAGTAGTGAAAGTCAAACTCTTCCCGCCACTGCGGATTTGCACTCTTACACAGTGTCTAGAAAACATGCAGTTATAACGTTTATTTTCTTCAAAATGCCATTTGTCGCGACAGCAGCTACACATGCATTTCATTTCTAAACTTTGCGGGAGGGGCAATGTGCCTGTCTGTCCCTTACAAAGTGGAGCTCTCCTTTTTTTTGGAAGAAAAGGGACTCGGAGGTTTTGGGGACTGGCAAAACATCGCTGCTCTTTTAGCTGATTCCCAGATTCAATCATTTATCCACCAAGTTAGAAAGAACACTGTTACCCCACAAGAAATTATAACATATATGTATGTACACACACACATATATATATACACACACATGACATATCTCAATGGTCATTTTAGATAGTTGTTCAGTCTTATAGAAAATACTATTAATTGGCTAATCAAATCATTTTTTACTGGCGCATTCATTCAGCACTGGCTTCAGAACTATATAAATGAACTGTTTGGGATCTTGATTACATCTCTCAGATGCATTAGACAAGAAACCCATCTCTTGTCCATTGCTGCCTGCCTTAATATCCCAGTTTCCTGGTCCCAGTCACCGGAGTGAGAGAAAAGACCAAGAAACTCCACCGCAGCCAACTTTAAAAATTAACAAGCGTGGTTTGAAGATGCCACGAGTGTTTATGTGTTCTCCAAAAGGGATTCCAAGCCGCTCATGTGTTTGATTTGCTGGCAGGATGGTTGTTTTTGTTTCATTTACACAGAGATTCAATTTGTGACTAAAAAGTGAGCAGAAATGTTGGTTACTGTGTCCCAGGCTCTAAGAACACAGCGGCCACTATTAAATCTTAGTGACCACTATGACGTCATGGGAAAACAGACAAGGGCAAGTCAGACCTCAGCCGTAGCGTCATTCAAGCTGTTTTTCACATTGGACTTAATATATCAGACCACGGAATTTAGAAACCATGAAGGAAAAAAAAACCTATCAGACCACAAATTACATGCAATATCCCTCAAGGGGGACTGGAGCAGATACTGGACTAATTCTACACTTCACCTTAGTCCAAAGGGCTAAGTGTGCCTAGTGATGAATAATTTTTCCATAAATCCTTAGCCCGACCTTGGCTGGCTACAGGAGTCTTAGTGGGGATACCCTGGATACACTCTCTGCAAAGTAGAGCCTGAAACTACCTAGTTCAAATAAGTATCTGCATATTTCTGCTATAACTCGCTGTTCATTTTCCACATTTTTTAAAATAAACGACTCGTCACCACGAGCTTTGATTCTCAGGTCCTTGTGTCAGCGTAAGTGACGTTTAGTGTTTGATTTTGCACTGAAAACTGTGCAGCGGAGACACCCTCGGGCCTCCCCAGATCCTGTTTCCAACTTGTCTGCATCTGTGACGCCTTCCACACGGGACAGCCCGCACAGATAGATATCCTCCGGTTTATTTGCAAAATCTTCCACTGATTTTTTTTTCTTATGTGGCTTTTGGCAAGGGGCTTCACTCTCAGGGACCCCAGTTCCCTCAGTCCATAAACCCTCGGAAATATTCCTGTCTGACAGTTATGTAAAACTAATTAATTACCATGGTTGGGAGACGATGGTTTTTGAAATGAAAACCACACCAAATTACTAAGATTAAAAATTAAATAGAATTGGGATCCACAGAATAAGAGGACTGCTTTGAAAGGCAGTTAAAAATGCCATTATTTTTGTTCAAAACAAACCACTTTTAATACTTTAGTTTTTATTTTTAACCAGAGCCAAAAACCAGCAACACTTAAAGTGCATTTTTGTGTGTGTAAAGAGAAAGAAAACTGTATACTTTTGAAAATACTTTAGTTGTCACAAATATTGTAGCCCAAAAGTAATATGCATTACTATTTTTGTTAGATTTTGAAAACATTTCGTTATCATCCTCCTGCATTCTATGAAACATAGTTTGTTTATTTTCGAAACAAAAATCATGCATTCAAATCTGTTGCTGACCAAGCTTTCCCTAGCTCTAGGTGCTGGATGAAAATAAACTATAGTCAGCATTGAAATATCCATATTAATTGACTGCACTGAGACCATTTTTTATGGAATAATCCTAATATAGTGAAGAGGGTTAAAAATACATTACTTCTATTTTTGTCAAGTGCAAGCGTGGGAAAACATTTGCTGGCAAAAACATTATTTTTAAAAGATCGTGTTCTCCTTAAGGCATGACAGGACTTACCTTACTTTTGTATCTCTGATCTCCCAGTTTTAACAGGACGAACATCTCTGTCATGCTTCCCCCTGAGACATTCTTCCCTTCCAACAGAGTGATGCTTATGATCCCGTTCCAGAGCTGGTTCTTTCTCAGGGCCTCTGAGAGCCGCAAGCTGCGTATCAAAGAGGACTAGAGCAAAAAAAATAATAATAATAAAAATAAAGAGAGATCAACTTGCTGATAATTCTGCAGGGCGATTTTGATGATCACAGGCATTCCAGCTTTCGATATGTGATCACCAAGAGTAACACTCCCTGCCTGGTGCGAGTGTTACTACTACTCTTCACCGGCTCTGCAGATCTGCAATCCCAATAATGGGATGTCCTTCTCCAGCACGGGGGCTCATAGAGATCTCAGGAAGGATAAATGTGAGCAACACTTGCATTCCACACGGCCTGTCCTCCCAGCCAGCTCTTGGGTCGGAATCCTTCACCTGGGCCTTTGGCTATTTTAATAGCAGGAAGGGAAGAAAAGCATTCTGGGAAACAGAGATATAAGCAACCAGGCATCGCTTTGCAGGGAAACAAGACCTCTGGGCATTCAGAGATAATGGTTTTGAATTTATCCTTCACACTTGAATTTGTCCCCACTTCCCTTTATTCCTTGGGCTACTGCTAAAAAGCGCACACCATTGCAAGATGCACCACTTCAGACAGAGCCTGCCATCGGCCAGCCAAATGAGCTTTGCAGATCTGGGGGAGAAAAGGACTGATAAAGCACTTAGCACAGTGCCTGGAACCCAGGACGGTTCAGTAGCTGTCGACTTATTTTTTCCTTTTCAAAATTATGTTGTTCATACCTAGTCACATACACCTTCAACAGAATATTGAAGGCAAACATTCCCTATTATTAAGGTATAAAGAGGTCAAGCCCATTTTATTTTTAATTTCCATTATGACATACACAAAGGTAGAATAGTATTCGAAATCTCCATGGAACTTCTTCAACATTTTGCTAATCTTATTTCATTATTCCATTTCAATCTTATTTCACCCTCCACTGTTTTCTCCTGGCTGAACTACTGGAAAGCAAAATCCATACTTCCTTTTACATAAGCGCTTTGCCGTGCTAACAAAAGTAGCCATAATCCCTTTAATATCGTAAAACACCCAGAACGTATTTCCATTCCCCTGACGGTCTCCACAATGTCTTTCTATGGTTGGTGTGTCTGAGCGAGGACGCCAATACGATGCATTTAGTTGGCGGAGTTCATTTATGGTCTCCGTTCAGTAAATGGAATGGCAGGAGCCTAGACCGCTTTATTTGAAGGAGGAATAAATGGACTGGAGAATGTAAATGGCGCCAAGTATCATAGTAAAGCAATGAATTTCTAACACTATATATTCTTCCTGTCATCTGCTCAATATATCTTCAAGATCGTTTAGACACCAATGCGCTCGGACACCAGTTAGTCACAATTTATCACAACAAATGGTATGTCGGTACCATATTAATTATATCCCAGCTTTCCTCATCCAACACACGTCACTTCGCCACTCCAAGTGAATGAGGCACCCATGCCACACCAAGCATTCAGCGGGTCATTTTATAGTCGCCTTCAACATTGAAGGAAACCTATACTCCCAAACTCCATATCCATGCCACTTTTCCCTTAAAATGCACACACACAAACACAAACACACACACGTGGCTGGAGGTGCTGAGACAGAGAATGGAAAATAAGAAAAAAATTAACTTTAAAACGAAGAGAAAACCCTCTCCTCTGAAGAACACAAACATTCTCTTGTAACTTCTGTTTGCCGTTGGGCTGTGGACCCAATATACTCCATAATGAAAGTTTATGAAATAGTTAACATTAAGCAATTTTCCATTTGTTAAGAACAACACATACCACCACGATATACAGATGCATATATAAATATGTATGTGTATATGTATATATGTTTAGGTATCTATATCTGTATGCACAGATATAGATACACTTAATGAATTTTATAGTTTATTAAGCACACAGGCTAAAAACGTCTACTTTTGAAAAAAAATGAGATTTTGATTCATATATCCTGCTACAATGTCTTTTTTTTTTTTTTTTAGTTTTTTCTTCTTCAAGTTTGACTTGCCAACCAACAAGCTAATGCATGACCCGTCCCGTGGCCATGCTTCAAAGTCCCGACAGATATATTCCTCCCTAAACACTGCAACTATTTCAAAATCCTTTTTATAAAGAAGGGAGTAATGTCCACAAGAGATCAAAGGGCATCCTACAGTCTGGCAATTGCCTAAGAAAAATGGCAGCGCTTCTATGAAATATGCCCTAAAATAATTTTGTGGCTTGGTATGTCCTAATTTCAAATTGGATGTTTATCTTGGAAAGGCTTCTATCTAACTTGTCCATAAAACAGCCCCACTTAGCTCTGTGAGCTCTGTGAAAATGGGATCCAAAGCTGGTCATTAAGGGGGCCGAGAGATAGGTTCCATATGGCGGAACAGCATGGGAGGGCGAGGCTAAGGCCTCCATCAGGCGCGGCTTGGCTGAAGCTCCCTATCTATCCATGGACACTCGTTGCATTACACCATAACATCTGGATTATTGCTTGTAATGTCCCTGGGAAATATCCACTTTCCATCAAAGCCTTTATCTATCTCAGTCGGACTTTGAACATTTTAGCATGTAGCGCAGCCATGTTTGATGTGATGGACTTACTCTTTGCCGTCCAAGATTTCTCCCACCCCCCTTACTAAAGGCAGGGTAGGAAAAGAGAAGTGTGTGTTGCACCATTCACAGATAGAAAAGAACATAAAACCTTTATTGTGCTTATTTCGCCCTAAATATTTCTGCAAAGACTACTATAAGTTTACATCCAAATGAAGTTTCATCTGCCAGCAACGTATTCCACGATGTGTGCACGGGCTTGTAAAAAAAAAAAAAACGCTTCTTAATTAATTTAACATTGCTCTTCCACCCGGGAGAGCTGCAATGAGGCTTCGGAGCAGCGTCTGGCTGGGGGCCATGTCCGGGCCATCCTGTGTGAGCCCTGATGCAGACCTGGGCTCTCAAATTCTTTAGTGGTCTTCAAACACTCCCTTTCTCCCCACAATAAATCGACTCCTCTGCACTCACTCTGTTAGCTCAATAGCTCAGGTTTTCATGTCTGTGCCTGAGCCTGGAAGGGAAATTTGTCATCTTAATGCAGCTTGGAATGTGAAAGGAGAAAAGGAAATGACCCATCAAAGGAGAAGCCCACCCCACCTGAGCTGAAACAAACACCCAGAGATAGAGCAAAGTTTCTAGGTCCTGACCCTAATTCCTCAGCAGACATAACGGATAAAATATAGTACATCGGGGTTTTGTTATGTTTCTCCTTCCTCCCCAAGGATCAGAACCTTTTACTATTTCTATGTTGATTCATTCATAGGCTCTCTCTCTCTCCCTCAGCTCCCACCCCACCAAATCCACAGCGTTCTTCTAAACAGCGCGACTTCCCTCCGAAACACACCTTAGTTATTACTAGTGAAAACAAGGTGTGATATCTAACTTAGATATATCCTGGATTTCATAAAAATGAAACAGCTTCCAAACCATTCATTTGCTTCTGGGTCAGGAAAACTTCACAGACAAGAAAGGGGGAAAGAATGAGGTGGACGGGACGTACAAGCTGAGGCACTGCTCTCACTTCCAACAGGTAGAGCATCCTCGGGAGTTTCTGATCTAGGAGCAGACTCTCAAAGCAGTGAATGGGTTGCCGTGCCTGGGACATATGAGATGGACTACAGCCTGACTGATATCGTGGGGTAATTTATTCAAAGTGTTTCCCTTGGGTGTAATAGAATGCCAAAAAAATTAAAGATAAAAATTAAAAAGAGGGGCAGTGAGAGGATGTTTTCACAAGATTTTTGTAGTAGAGCATACCTTGTAGGTGGCCACTATCCATGGGTGCTTTTTAAATCATCTCATTGGAAATAGAAAATGTGGTCCAATGTTGCCAATGCATCTTATTTTGACCCTCATTCATTATTTGTTTTTTTTAAGTCATTGTAAGAAAGTAGGTAGCCCATGGAAACAAATGCATGGGAAAGAATGAACGTTGTAAGTACAATGAACAGTAGAGCAAGATTGCGACGACGTCGGCACGACTCAGAAAAGCTAAGGGGGAGCTCTGGGTCTATAAGAGGTTTCCCTGAAATATTCCTTCCAAGCGTTTTCAACATGTAAAACTACTGCTCATTGTCAACAGCTCTTACAGCGTGACATGAGCAAATCCATACATTCGTGCCGCAGGCTCCCAGAAAACCTCCCGCCCGCAGCGCCTTATATCATCTGAAGAGGATCCTGTAGGCATAAATTCCCCTAGAACTACACAAAAATCTGTGTGTTAAGAATATAAAGAAAGCCTTTTAAATTTCCCACATGGACACGGCAGATGAGATTTATATCTGTAGATGAATAACACAGTCCCAAGGCTATGAATAATCTGTGTGTACAAAGATATTAGCCATAAAAGTTTTATATTCAGTTTAATATTTTTTTAATTGTGAGGGAATATCATCACTCAATTGTTGTAACTAAAAATAAAAATTAAATGAAGAGACTTAAAAAGTGGAGAGAGTCTATAAATACCCAATGTCTCTCAGGGTTCAGAACCAGGAAGATGCTTTGAATGTATTTAAACACGAAGAAAAATAAAATGAAAGCCGTGAGATACAGTAAGATTTTCTGTTTTGCCCCAATCTCTAGCAGGCTCATATGCCATCGTGTTCATCATCTCATCTTCCTGCATCACCTGCATCATCCTGTGGGCCTTCACGTCTACATTCCACGTTTCTATATCTCTTCTTCACTTCAAATGCTTCTGGGACTAAGCGAAGTGAGTGCAGCTCTGGGAATAAACAATTGAAGCAATCGTTTCCTCTTGGGCTCCTGCAAGGGCAGGGCTGGGATCTGAGCCCCCAAGTGACTCCTTCTGATTCACATCCCAGGCACCTCCCCCGATCCCAGCCCTACCTATGATTCAGCAGCGTAGCCACTGGCCTACACATCCCACCCTTCTTACTCCTCTGGCTTTGTGCCCTAGTCTACCCCAGAGGTTCTCACAGTTGAACGTGCTTCAGACTCACCCAGGAGGCTTTGCTAAGGGATTGCTGGCCCTGTCCCTGGAGTTTCCAATTCAAGGGGTCTGAAATGAGGGCCAAGATTTGCACTTATAGCAAAAAAATTAGGTAGTTTGGGTATATAGGTAGACAGAGACGAACAGGTTTATAAATGTACATGTCTGGTTTTTTACATAGGTATGCACTTCTCCACTCCTTTGGGTTTAACCAAGAAAATGAAATGGAAAGAAGGTGTTACTATGGGTGGGCACTGAGTTAAGAATGTGTGACAAAGAAACAAGAACAAAACAAATAAAAAGCACCTATTCATCAGAAAAGAGTTCCAGGCCCGATGCCCTCCCAACAGTTCCTCAAAGGACCACCCTTCTTGCAAAAAGTTCTTGCTTGTACTGCTTCCTGGGCCTACACGGATATTAGGGAACTGAGTTTATTAGACAAAAAGGTGTGGTGACAGGGTGTTCCCTCCAAATTCTTTGACTGTCCTCTTCTATTGAATCTACCCGCCCCCAACATTAAACTAGCTGAATTTGTTAAAGCCACATTTGCAAAGCAGCTGAGGCCAAGACTTAGCAAAATGGTAACCCTCTAAACGTGCTGCCTGTTAAGTGCTCAACCCTGAGGGAGCTCTTAAGTCTCCGCCAAGTGTTCAGAAGCAACATTGACATTGTCAACCTGTAGGACAGAGTCGAAGGCAAAAGCAGAACCACAAAAGTTTGCCGAAGTCTTCCCAGGTTTCACTCATCTGGCCGGACAGCTAACCCACAGCATCAGTCACCCCGGGGACAGGGGCCTCTCAGAGGGGTCAGAACCGACAACAGCTCTTACAGCGTGACATGAGCAAATCCATACATTCGTGCCGCAGGCTCCCAGAAAACCTCCCGCCCGCAGCGCCTTATATCATCTGAAGATGGCCTGGTCTACAACATATTCTCAAGACCCCAAAAGCACCCTGTCACGGGGGCTAAAGTGTGATGAGTCTGAGGTTGGAAGACTTTACGTAAAATAGGAGAACGAGCAGGGGAAGGAGGTTCTGGTCCACACAACAGGACAGCTCTCGGGGTTCAAGACCAACTCCACCTCTCTGACAGACTGCCTGCCTGCCCTACCTCCAAGATGCCAGAGAAACAGAGCGATAAGCCGAGCCAAAGGAGAAAAACAGAAGGTGGAAAAGGGGAAAGAAGGTAGGGAAGACATGACCTCAATTCATGCAAAACCCTCAGCATGTAACTGACAATTCTCATGCAGTCATCACAATAAAAAAGTGTGCAAATAAAAAAGGCCAAAAGCAAGGGCTTAGCCCATATATTTGGTAGTGGAAGCCAACAGAAGAAGAAAACCATTCAAGGTATTGAAAAGACTGGGCACCCAATGCAGATAAACCAAACAGAATACTGAGATAACCTAAGGTAAGCAATAGAAGGAAGCTTCTAAAACTTTTAGGCTGAAGCAGGGGAGGGCCACCTCTTCCTGTAAAGGTCCAGACAGTAAGCATTGAGGGTTGTAGGTCACCAGGTTTCTGTCCCAAAGATGCCACACTGCCACTGTCAGCCAGAGACGATTTATACACAAATGGGTGCAGCTGTGTTCCAATAAAACTTATTTGGGAAAACACACGTAGGGCTGGACTTGGCCCTCACACTGACACTCCATGACCCCTGGGCCACAGAGACAAAAACAATAAATACTAGGGTCAAGGTCACTTGGGAGAAGCTGAAACCACAGCTGGTCAGGCTAATGGAAGATGCAAAATACAGACACACCCACCTTCTTCCCTCTCCTCTCCTCTAGTATCCTGCCAATTCCTCCCCCTGGACAAAGCCAGCTGACAGGGGACCTTGAAAATATATCTTGCAGAGATCAGCCTCTGCAACAACAGAGTCGCAGAGATAAAAGGACATGAAGCCAAACAAGCCAAAAACTGGCACCAAGAGTCAACTAATTTCATACAGAAAAAAAAAAAAGTGTTATACTGGTATGGGGCACGTCCCCTACCTTAGGTTTGTCGTGTCTGTGACCTTGGATTGCGGACATGTGACTGCCTAAAACAGGGTCAAAGAGGGGCTGTGTAAGAATATGCACTTATCTCTGTGTGAATTAATCTAAAGAAAATCCCTAACGAAAGCTCAGCCATCGCACCTGGGCATCCTCAAATACTAGCAGGTGGGGGGGTGTGAGTGCACGCCCATCGATTTCCGAGTACACTCAGTAATTCATCAATTCCACTGTTTATTGTCGCATTTTTCCCCTGAGACTGTGCAATGTAAAACAGTAACTACTGTTAAATTTTTCTCTCTATTACTGCTACAGACATTACAAAGAGAGAAGGTTTAGAAACAGATCTATTCACATATAGTAAAGAGTACATATAGTAAATATCCAAAAAAAAAAGTTATCTGGTTGAGGCCCTATTAAATCAGAGTCTCAATTCTCATTTTAAAATGCTCATCACAACATCAACAAAGGCAGTGGAGAAAACCTAAATGTATATTTGAAGGCAATCTCTATATTTAGTACATTAAAATCACGGTTGGTGCGGGAAAGAAACACTTTAGAAGAGACTCCAAAACCACTCTGCCATTCTGGGCTCCTTCAGATGACACAAACTCACACACTTACAAATTTAAGAAGCAAATTACCTAAATAAGGTGAAATTCTCATCAGAATACAATGGAGGTGAAAAAGTCTATGACATTCTCTAGGGAACACATTACTTGGAATTAGCAAACTTTTAGATACTCATAGCTAAATAATAATCTTCATAGCAAACTCCTGCTACCTAATTTTTTAATATAATTTGAAAATCCTAAAAAAAAGAAGCTTATAAAAGAAGCTTCAAAATACCAAGATAGGTTGATCAGGGTATTTTAAGAACTCTTACACAGGGTCACTCATGGCATCTACAGAATTTCCAAGTGACTCGTTTTCATAAGCCATTTTAGAAGCAGTCTCATCTGCCTCTCCAAACTTGCAAACTATAAGTATCAAGGAGTCAATGTACCAGTTGAAATTCTTCACCAACATATAAATTGCCTCTCTCATGTAAGATCCTAAATAGCTTTCAATGAGTCTATTCATCTAAGGTTTTATTAAACACAGGTACAAGGTTTGGGCATTTATTATGTCTCTGAATCCAGGGCACCGAAGTCAAAATTCTAGAAACTACCATGCTAGGGGAAAACAAAAAACAAAAAGACAACACTCAGTGCAGCGCAGATATAAATACTGCTCTCCGGGATCCTCTGCTCCTTCCATATTTTTGATATCTTTATCCAGGCCGTCAACATTTTTTCTCTCCCTCTTCATTCCTTTGGCCATTCTCCCATAACCTCTCCTGTCCTCCCCAGGCTACAATATTCCCCAAGCTCACAATTTTTCTTTCCAGCCTTTATGTTCTTCCACAAACTGCCAGTGCTCTTCCACAGGCCAGAGCTCCCTAACTAAAGATGGTTATTGATGTCCAGGACCAGTGTTTTAGTGCAGCAGCAGAATCAATAAACGAGAAAATACTGCTTTGTCAGGTTTCACCAAAGCATGCTGGGAAACTTTACTGCTTCAGATGGTTACAGAGACTCTCAATGTGGGGGCACGAGAGCTGGGCTCCCTTCTGTGGCAAGAAATGATGTTCTTCTACCCTCTAGTGACTATAAAGGAACAAGGCAAAAGTTGGAGGGATTTTTGAGACAGCTTCGCATTTTTTTATTGCCTCTTAATTTCTCAAAAGAACCAGAGTCTTGGAAACAAAGTGAACTGGTAACATAACCAAATACCTGATCATCGTTCTTTATTAGTGTTCAAAATGCAAAGGATGTACATTTTAGGAAGAGTCAGAACTTTGATGCCTTTAAATTTTTAAAAGGCAAGTTTTCTTAGAACCAGCTGGCCTGTCTTCCTAAGTGATTGGGGCTGGTCAGGTTACAAATCTCTCTCTCTCTCTCCTCTTTCTCTCTCTTTCTGAGACACACACAAACTCCCACAAATTCACAAAATCTTTGTTTCAAGTCCTTTACAGAGAAGTAAACAGCTGAAGCGCAGTGAGATAAAAAATTAGAGCTGTCAAATATTAGTGCACGTGTGTGTGAGAATAAATACATACAGAGAGACTGCTGGTGCGCCCTCCCCATGTAACCCACAAACCACCGCCCCCACCATGCTGGTATTTCTCCTTAACAAAGCAGCCAAGCTGTTAAATTAAGGTATAATTTTTTAAAACATTTGGTTGGTTTATTTTTACACTAATTTAGACATTTAGTCACTTAAGGTACAACACGCTAATTTAATAACCTGATTATTTATAATGCATTTCTACCTTGGTACACATACAAATTGGACAGCAGTATATATAATTGTTTCAGGAGACACTAACAATGTAAAACATCGCCAGCACTTCATGAAGAAAGAGCTAAAGAAACTCACCTTAAAAAGCAATACATGGCTTTTTCAGAAGCTATGAAACATATTTATAAAATATACCATAAAATCCTTTCAATTAATTTTTTCATTGCTTTCTCTAACACCAAAGCTAATTTCTATCTAATGGTAAATAACTTTCTAAAAGACTAAATCTAACTGCAATACACTCCAAATAATCTAAGCTTAATGAAGTGGAACCTTCTAACATGGCCGGTACATATAAAATGTCACCACGAAAGCAAGTGCAAGTTCAAACATCTGGCTATGCCCTTATTAAATGAAATTTTAAAAGAGAGGTTGTGCCCTTATTCATAACGGCAGTAAAAGGGACTGAACACTGCCCCATGTGAAGGGTGGTTTGTATTAATCATGTATACATCTAAAGATGAACTTTTAACCAAATGATGTTTGAACTAAAAAAAAAAAACACAGCAATATTTACCTTGCTGGCACTTAACCGCTTCCGATTTGACCACCGCTGAGGATTGTGTCCATTGAATGGTGAAAAATGGCAAAAAGAAAGAGAGAAATAGATGCATTAACAATACAAAAATATTATCATGTTAGGGGGTGCAGACTACATCCAAACGACAAACACCCAACCTTTCTCTGAAGTTATGGAGAAAATGTGTTGGAACAAGAGAACAGTTACCAGCACAGAAAAATGACATTTCTGTGACTGTTACATCATTTTCTTTCAGTGCTTTCCACAATGAAAATACAAGGACATATAAATACTGCTCAGTCCGTAGGAGTCCATTTATGTTTTGAATTGCCTGAAAACATTATAATTTTATCTCTAAAAGCAAAGTGGAAGGGCATATTTTCACTCTGTGAAATATTCAGATAGTGTTTTGAAAATATTTAGGAAATTCATGGACAGTGTTTAGGTTTCCATAGTATTAGATTCTAGAAAAATAATTCCAGTTACTTCTACTGACGAAATCTCAATTTTCAAAACAAGAAGAGAAACATCTGAGTCATTCCTGCACAGTGAAGAAAAATAGGCTAATACAACTCTGAGGGAGGGGGAAAAATGTTCTGAACACCGAGGAACTTCACCGCTGTTCTCTTTCCAGCTCTCATCTGTCATGCTAAGGCTGCTGAATTTCATTTACAATTAAAATTCTCTCCCAGCAAAATCCTCTCCTCACTCCAGTCTCAGCCCAGGACAGGGAAGCTCTACTCTGGCTGGTTAACCAGCTAACTGGATGTTCAAAGTCGGATAAATTTGGGAGATTACAACTCAATTATGAATCTAATTGAGCAGACCACATTTGCTATTATGCTTAAGGAAAAAATACCTTCAGGCAAGTGACCTTCCCACCTGCCAATACATCTTCCCCATAAATTAGGAACCAAGAAATAAAGTCTTTGGGGGGAAGCCACTTACATTCCAATGATCAGCAACTAGAAACACTGGTCCAGAATATGACTTGAAAAGACTCTTTATTCACAATACTTCCCCTGATGAAACTGGGAGGTCAACATTCAGCACAGGGCAGAGGGTTGTAGCTACTACAACCTGCGTGCTGAGGGACTGAAACCGGTTCTTACGGTATTTTCCTAATAGCATATTGACAAACACATCAACCCAAAACAAACACCAAAATGAATTGCCATCTTCTAGGTACACAAGGCTGTCGAGGACCTTCAGACATATAATTCTTTTGATTTTTATAACAACCATAAAAGATACATAAAATGGATATGGAGATTAATAAAAAGTGATCACTACTGTCCGCTTACTATAAACAAAGAGCTACCGTATAGAGAGTGTCTAGCCCATGCCAAGCTCTCTATAAAGTAATCTTCGTCTTCACAATTCTGGGAAATAGGGAAGCTTTTTTATCCCACTTCATTCACAAGGAGATTGTAGAGTTAAGAGGGGTAAGGTTGCTCCGTGAATTTGCCCTGATCATTTAACGTCTCAAAGCAAGAACATGCTGGGATTCAAACCCAGGTGGCCTGATGACAGAGCCCGTAACTCTAACTACAGTCCTACTGTTGCCAAGGAAAAGAAAACGATACCAGGTCTGCCGGCCTTCCAGCCACCGCCGTGCCTTCTAACTGTACACGGCCCCCAGGCACATAAATCCGTGCACGAGGGGCAATTCAGGGACGCTTTGCACACGTGAAGATTTTTGTCTGCTTGGTTCTAAAGCAACAAAGATTGCCTCAATGATGACAGAAAGAGATATGGGTATGAAACTGAGAGTTCAAACTGCAATCTCTCCATCAGACTTGAAATGAAAATGGAGATGTACAAAGATGTTATTCCCTATCCATAGGCCATTGTCTTTCCAGTCTCAAGTGTGAGTTATTCTCATTTAATAAGCCAATATAAAAAGACTTAAATATTAACTTAAACTCAGTTAAAAAAAAACACCCAGAGATTTCCTGATATGTGTTCTATCCAAAAGGCCCCTGACAGGCCCTATGAATTGAATAAGTAACTACACACGCCCCATGATAAATTATCCCTTGCTGGGGGATACTTTGATCAAGTATAGACACTGGAAAATAAAACTATCAATTGGAACAAATGAGAGCAGGCAGAGTTTTCTATATTATAATACCCACATAAAATATACATAAAATAAATGTATTGCACACTAGACCTCTGCCAGACAAAGAACAAAGACAATGAGAAAAGTACATGAGAAAGCACATACCCAGTCTGAAAAATCTCTCGAAAAACAGGAAGGGAGGACTCAGAGGAAAGGAGAGCCAAACCAAATATGAGGACAAGAGCGGCCACTTTGAGGACTCAAAGATACTCCTTGAGATGCTTTACAAAAACAAACTCAAGTGGCATCTAATATTAACTTCTCTGCAACTCAACATAAATTTTTAACTAAGATAGCACTGCTTTAAAACTCCAAATTTCGGCAACATTTTAAAGAGACGGGAAGTGTCAGTGTTATTGCTGAACATAATCCAATACCTCACAGAAAAATTCACAAGGGGAATAAATATGCAGCGATTACACAGCTTAAACATGCAAGTGTTTTGATGGGGAAATTACCCAACTTTACCAATCCCACTTGTATGTGTAAGAAATCACTAGAACATATCAGCTAGCAAATTGCTCAACCACGTGGCAAATGATATTTATTTACATTGTGTGTTATTTTAACCTGGAATCAAGATCAAGTAACCAATAACCTATGGTTCATTCTGGACTCTGGTGGGATACTATGAAGCCTTAGGAGAAGCCACAGAAAATCCCTTCTTTGTTACATTAGATGGAAAAACAAATTTATTTTCAACAGCAATATAAGACATTTCAGCATCAAAATATCAGCTTCATAGAAACCTCATTTTAACACTGACCTGTTTTTAAGAATTGACGAAGGGTTTTCTTTTCTCGGTTATCATCAAATAAATACTCATAAGATTTTGCATTAAAAATAGCAACTATTTAGTTGACCCTCTGGCATTTGGAAAGTCACTGTGTAGTTTTCCTACTTCTTTAAGCCATTTTCTGAGTTTACCAGTAAATCAGTCATGATTTTCATCATGAAAATAAATTATAACTACAAGCAAAGATGATGTCAAAATGAAGAATATTCTCCTCCGCGACCCCAGTGACTCAATTCAAGAAGCATTATTGGAGGCCTAATTTATAAACAGGCTTCACATTTTCATGCCAGATTCTAAACATGCTGAATTTTAACACGTCTTGGTTCTTTTTCTAGTAGGTATTTTAGCTGGCTTTAAAAATACCTTTTAAGTAAGTAAGAATCAAAGATGCTTTTAGGTCTTATTTTAATTCTTGGGATTTAATTATATTCTCTAAATATAAAATGAGATTATTATTTGCATTCACATATTTGCTCATAATAACAAAATCTCAGCCATACTATCACAAAACCCAATGCCTTGTGGATCTTATAGGGATCTTCACTAGGCTGTGCATTAACTAGAAATTTCTATACAACAGACCAGAGAACAGTAAAATCTGTATCTTTCCAAAAGTACTCTCACTAGGGAATTTGGTAGGTAAAAGAAAAGAAGAAACTGAAATGCTTCAAATATATACTCGATCACCTTAATAATGTGCAATGCAATTGCAATTAATTGCAATTAAATCCTGGACACTGCTTTCCATAACTGAACAATGCCCAAGGCATCTAGGACCTAAAGAAATTGTAAATAAAGACCTTAACACTTAGTAAAAGTATTTTTCAGATGATATGTTACAAGTGAACAACAAGCAACGTATGTATTTTAATCACAGCAATACGATCCATATCCCTAGCAAAATAGAGAAAATCCTTAATTGATTTTCCTTCCTGATTTCTAAAAGAGAGGACATATATAACCACAGATAGGTAGATAGGTTCTCTCAGTCTCTAAAAATTTATTTGTTTCCCCCTCAGAATAATTGCAAAAAAGCATCTGGCAGCCCAGAACCAAAGGGAAAGGGGAAGGAAGGGTTTCAGAAGGAACACGATGGTGATCCTTACCTGTCTCTTGAAATCACCCTGTTTTACTACCAGGTTCAAATTCAACACAATCACTCCCATGTCATCTTCCAAACTGTTTGGATCTTCCAATTTTAAGATATGTTCAGTCGTTCTACAAGCAAAAACAAAACAAAACAAAACAAAACAAATAAGGCTATAGCACTTATGGCAGTACTGTGTGGCCTTGTAATGCACCAGAAGCCTATGGTAAAAAACTCCTACATCTGACTAAGGGTCAAGACACAAGTTAAAAAAACACGAAATTCAGAAAATAAACCAACCCTCTTCAGGGAAGAGAAACTGTTTGCCATTGCCTAATTCAACAGTTGGTTCACTGATTCTTCTCACCTACTCCCCCAAATAAAGTTTAAATACTTGTTTCCATTTTAAGTTAGGTAGGTTAAGAGCAACCTGAATATGAACAAATGAGGGTACAACATTTAATACACAGTTTACAATACATTATGGAGGATTTAATATCTGACAAGTACATTGGGGAGCTAAAAAAGCAAAAATCACTTAAAAATAACATTTTAAAGCACCCTTTCACTTATTCAGATTTTTCCTTGTCATTTGAGCCAAACAAATGCCAGTCACCTTGACCTTGAGCTCCCTCTAAAATTCACTAAGAACTATTCGAAGGTAAAAACACAATACCTGTTCAGCTCAAGATCACTGAGAGACACAAACGCAGACCCCATGAAATCAGATGTAGTTAAATCTCGATCGTAGACCTTAAAAGAAGCCCAGTAACACAGGTTATTATGGTAAACTGAGTTTATCAAATCATTCACAAATGTAACAGGCTGAGAACTTTACACAGTACACTTCAAGAGGAATTTAGCCAAGGCGACGGGAAAAACAAAATTATTCAAACTTGTCCATTTTCCCCACCACAGCCAAAACAGCAGCAGAAAGTACTTTTAAGGCAGTATGCATATGCATTCAGACGCCATGCACAGCGGACTGCTCTCTGTGGTTTAAATGGTCTCTCATTAAAATTTAGTATTTTCCACGGTGAGCAGGTCTGTCAATTAAACAGAAATTTGTTCAATATTCTAGAGCAATCTCATCTTGCACTCAACTCATGCAGTTTTAACCCAGATGTTAGAGCAATTAATGCTTACAACCAGTAGCTCGAAGCTCTATTAAGTATAAAGTTATTCCTAATGAGAACGGCTTTAGTACTGGTGGCTGCTGAACTAGCAGTAATAATTCTTCCACGTTCAGTAAGTTTAAATACAATCAATAGAGAGATTGTTTTCACTCTGAGTTTCCGTAGAGTAGATCTCACGGATCTGAAAGAAATATACAATTTCGACAAAGCCTCTCAAAAGTTCCTTCCATACTAGTATTTTTAACCCAGTGCTTAAGGACAACAACAACCAAAAAAAAAAAAATTAATTGGAGGAGGTTCTGTTTGAAGAGGGGCAAAGACTGCTGAGAAATAAATATTTTTTCAGGAAAGAACAGATCCGAAAGCCACCTGGGATTACCTTCACACGCAGCTTTTGATCAAGGCTTTGAATGGGCAAGACCACTAGCTCATCCCAAACTGGGTTCAAGTTCTTGTATATGACTTTGCTTTTGTACAGCGTCTTCCCGTTCAGCTTAAATTTCACGTAGGGGTCGCTTGTGCCTTTAAAAGAGAAAGAGAGCAAGACAGGTTTTTCAAATATACATGAAAGCCTAGGATCTCGCCATTAAGTAAAGATTCTTTCCACACTCCTCAGGCTCAAAGCATTTCATCGTGCGCACCCAGAACAAATCTCTCCCTGGGCAGGGATTGGAGGCCCCGTAGGTGGAGAGGAGAGACGTATGAAACAGTTTGGGGTAAATGACTGATTCTTCTTTGCCTTCGGTGGCGGAATATAAATAGGCTCCTTGAGCTTTTTCTGTTTTGTTTCATTGTGGGTATGTCATCACCATACTACCCACAAAAATTCAAGAAATAAAAACCCACTGGGTCACCAGCCAACAATGTCAGGAGTCCTGGGGAGAAGCCCACCCCTCTTTAAGAATGGCAGTGAGTCAGTGAAAAGGGGAGGAAAAAAAAAACACGTTTTCAAACATTTGGCCAGATGGCTGACTCAACAGAACCCTGTACTTCAGAATATAATCATAATAAATAAATCAATCTCTGGAAGCACGGGCTCAAAAGATGGGGCAAGGGGACTAAGACGGGAACCGGGGCGTTGAGATTAAACGGACAAAGTTGCCATTCTTTGCCGCCTCCCGCACCTGCAGCAAAGCAGAGAACACTGTTTCACCCCGGCCAGCTGAACGCCACATCAGCCAGGCCCTCAGCTGGCCTCGGGGCGGCACCCCTGACCCTCCGGCTCCTCCTGGGGAGCTTTGAAACAGACGCCAAAAGAAATGAATAAGGTCCCTCCAGCCACTATATCCAAAGCAGAAAAAAAAAAAAGGGGGCCAATGACAGACCCTCCTCCACACTTTCAGATCAATGGAGAGGGAGAAAAAACTGCCTGCAAACAGAATACATGGATTACGTGTGGTGCATGAGGGTTACATGCATGCAAGCGTGCCATCATACCTGGGACACATAACAGCGACTAGAGCACACTTGTGTGTTATTGCCTAGTGAGTCGTGAATGAAGGAGGCCCAAATGAACAGCCAGTGGATATTGCTACACAGAACGAGAAAATCTCTCACGTGGAGAGGCATAATATGATAATTAATTATCAAACACAGAAGTAGGAATAAGTACACAAAGACCAATGGTCTGTTTTGTTCATCGATTTATCCTAGGTGCCTCAGACAGTGCCCAACACGGGTCCACGCATATGTACTGAAATGAATTCTTGATAGTCATGTCAAGACAAAATAGTCCAAGAATATTGAATCAAAAAGTAGTTAGGCTACTCTGTCACTAACGGTGACCAAATTGTTAACACCCATCATTAATTACTCAAATCTTTTACTTTTTTAGCTCCTTTTTATGTTTCTATGTAGCTGCAGAACTAAAAATGACTGAAAATGAAGGCAATAAATACGTTTCCCAACTATTTGCACTGAAAGCCACATCCCTGGCGAGCAAGATATTACGCGTTGTTTAAAAGTCTTGGTAGATGAGCCGAGGAATAATTTCGGTGAGTCTTCCAGGATCTCAAGGCTACTAACTTAAAAAAAAATTAAACTACAAAGATACACATATACATATTCAAGGCTCACATTTTAAGTTTGGCAACATGGGGGCAAAAACCCAGCTGTCTCTAGTTTAAACTTGGACACACACACACACACACACACACACACACCAAGTTAAGTGGCAATTCTGAGTGGGATTATAAAAATGAGCACATTCATAGCCATTCGGTGCAATACTCACTAGTGAGTGAGTAAGCTGCCCACCCCCCCCTTACAAGTCAGACTTTAACAATCATTCTGATATATATATATAAAGTGGAGGGAAAACTATAATAAAAAGAGGGCTTTAATTAAATGAAATTGCCACTCTGGGATCAGGGCTTCATGCTTGTCAGCGTCCTCTCAAAATAAACATCTCAAAACCAGGCCTTGCTACTGTCACTTTCTCACAGGCAAAGCATACTGGGTAATCCCCAGGCATCTTGACAGCTACATAATGTTCAAACTGTTTCACGGGTGAATGGCGGCAGTTGCGTGAAAGAAAATATTAATGTCTGGAATTAATAGAAAAAGGGACCAGGGTTTACAAAGCCAAACAAGGAAAGAGGGTGTCAAGTTAGCACGGCGTTAATTGTTCGGGAAAATTTGAGAAAGGGGAGGGCCCTGGGGTGACTTTTCTGTCTGAGCCTAAGTGCCTCACTGTCAGCGAGGTGATGTCTCAACTAGGCAGGCTCTGAAAAGGGGTCTGCTGCTCAGAAATGCAACGCCCAGATTATACAAATGACGAGCTGACACCTGAATGGGTGGACTTTAACCTTTTCCACTGGGAGCTTCGGAAACAATGAAGCTCTTTGGAATAAAGAGTTAGGGTGGTACTTGGGGAGGAGAATGACCCTCGGACGCCAGGGACGGTGCCTGCAGGCTGGGGCTGCCACCGATTCTGCCATGGGGACCCCATGGAGTGACATGACCTCAAATTTAGAATATCAAGGCCTTCGTTATCAGTGGCCCTAGTTTCCTGCTCTACCCCAAACACACTAAGGCTCTGCGTACGCTCAGATAGATGACCAGCCATTCACCAGCCCTCCAAAAATGTCTTACCCATTTATACTCCTGACACCATGTGTGACAGTCCTCGTTTCTGCTCATGCTCAGCGACACTACGGCCCGCCAAGTCTCCCTGGACTCCTTACCTGTCAGGCCTGCTAACATCGCTCACGTGCCACACACCTGTACAGGTGACAGTGCATGGCTCCATGCCTGGCACTAGGAGGGGGGTTTCAAGGAAAATTAATCCCAGACCTTGCTCTTCTGCACCTGGCAGGCAGCAGGCAGACTGTAAATATCACCCAAGAGGTAAGTGTCAAAACAGAATTGAATTTGAAGTTATGCAAGTTCACGGTGAGGGGAGATTAGTCTAGCCTGGGTGTCAGGGGAGGCCGCACAAGAGATGGGAGTTGAAGTCTGGGTGAACCTGGATGTGCAGAGAGGGACCGAGGTCCTCTGAGCGGAAGGGATTGGCACCAAAAGGGCAGGAGGGGACAGAGACCATAGTGACAAGATGCATACAGTACCAGGCAAGCATTTCAGTCTATCCAGAAATGATGGGTAAAAATGTAATTAAAAAATGCAGTTTAAAAGACAGATCTGAGTCAGAGACCAAAGTGCCCTAAGATAATAGTTTCATTTTCGTTCTATAAGACAGATAGGGTGTTTTTGTTTTGTTTCGCCCTCTTTCCTTTTAGTATTTTAACAAAGGAAAGACCCGCTCACAACTCTGAAAGGTAGGAAATAAAAAGTAAAGTCTCTGCCCTCTTCTTAACTTCTCCTTACCCCCATGCCTGTCAGGTGCCAGTTTCTTGGGTGTTTTATAGGAAAAATATATGTAAGAATTGCTTTTAACTCGAATGTAATCACATCAAATGCACTGGACCACATGCTTTCACTTTCACAATTAAAGCACCTTGGAGCTCCGCTCAGACCATCGATACAGATTCATGCATTTTGGGTTTTGAGGAAACAACTGTGGGAGTTATCATTGTGTTAGTGTGTCTTCGTTGATGTCACTAGTCACCAAATAATGGATATTTACATCCCTTCTTTTTTTTTTTTTACTAGTACAGATGATACTATAATAAGCATCTGGTATGACTCTCTTGGGGTTCGTAAGTGGTTACACTGAAAAGAAATTTTTAACATTGGAACTGCTTGACAAATTAATGTGTGCCTTTTCTGGTTCTGACAGACATTGTCAAATTCTTCTCCCAAAATCTGTCCAATGTATACTCCCACCAAGTGGAGGGAGTATGTATATTTTTACTTGTTTCTCTACATGCTCACTAACATTGGAATTATAAACCTTTTTAAAAGACCAATGTCAGATGGAAAATGGTATCTCCATTTTTCTCTATTGACAGCATTTGAGTAAATCCCATTTTAGTGACCTACATTCCTATTTCTTTGTCAAGGAGATTCTTGTTCATATCCTTTTCCCCCCTTTTCTATGGGTTCACGGTTTATCATTTGCTTGCAGATTTTGAAGGGTCCGTAATTAAGGCAATCGGTCATTGGCTATACATCTTTTTATAATTTGTTTACACTTATGTTATTTCTTGCAATGAGTAAGTTTCATTTTTATTTAGTCAAATTTACCAAATTTCAGTCACATTTATGGCTTTGTAGTTTAACATGCTGCTCTGAAGAAATTTTCTCACTATAGGATTTTAAATTAGTTCAGCTCTGTTTTCTTCCACAGATTTTGTAGAGTTTCGTTTTTTACACTTAAGTCTTTGGTCCATCTGGAATTATTTTAGTGTGTGGAGGGAAGGAAATTCAGGTTTGCTTATGAGCAGGAGAGTAAAATGATCAGAGCCAAGCTGGAGAAATATAAATCTGGCAGCAGCTTATAATTCAGAAGGCAGAAGAAACGGGCTAAGGCAGGCCAACCTGGCCACTGAGATAATGCAGCACCGGGGCATCGAAGACAAGGAAGAGAGCTGCGCTAAGATGGTAAGAAGTAAAAACCCAAAGCCTCACGAACACAAGCCTTGGAATGTTCATCTCAAGAGATGCTCCATGGGCTGAAAGGGTTAAGTCACAAAAACCATCGAGAAAAGCCATTTACCGTTTTCTCACTTAGGACTTCGCATTACAGAGTAAAACACTGAGCTCTGCCAAGACCTTCATGAAAGACAGACAACAACAACGATAAAACAGCTGAAAACTTTTCCGCTCTGTATTTTGTAAGATGGTTTTAACACAGAAAACACTTGACTTGGAGCCCCTATGAATGTAATATTACACTCCTCTGATTCAAAGCTCTGGATATAAAATATATGTCCAGAATTACCTAGTCGTATGCACGGTAGATGGATTATAAATAGGTGATAAGTGAATGAATAAACTTTGGATTAAGATGGGCATGGTGAATTTAAACATAGGTCTTGCTTTTAATAACTGCAGTGCTTGGGGCAATGCCATGTCCTTATGCCTCCTGTTTTCACCTATAGAAGGAAAATGCCAACCTCAAAGAATTACGTTGAAACGGAATGGATCAATATACATCGATGATAGCAGGTCCAGCTACTTACTGAGAAAGTCCCATGGTAAGTGCTACTATTTTTAGCATTACTATTCAATTAAGTAAAATGGGGGAGAGTGTATAACAATATGCGTAGTACTAATTAAATATTCATTCACTTTATTTGGGCTGTCCAAGATCATATGTACTGATAATTTGTCGCTCTCATATCCCTTCTATTGCCATCTCTAAAGGTATGAAAGTTCTATCACCTCTCCTCATACAGTGAACAGAAAATGCCTTATTTTATGCATTTCTTACAAGGATCTCCTGTGGCTGGGGAAATTTTCCATGTAACAATCTGAGCTGTCCTGGAAGGAAAGGGATATATAAAAGCTAAAAATAATGACGTATCCAGAACCCCTGGCTACCACTCTACTCCAATCCTATGGTTATTCATTGAGGATTTCAGGGCCCTTGGCAGGTAAGAATCTGATGAAAATAACAGGCAGCTCAGTGCAAAGGGCACACGACAACTCGAATCTGTCATCAGGAGAGTCATCAAGAACCATATTATTTGACAATTTTGTTCTCCTCTTGGTATTTTATTTATCATCTTGAGAGGCTGTTACCACATTGAGAGCGTTAATGGGGGAAAAAATGGCCAGTCGCAGCAGGTAAGTGGTAAATAGAACCAACAATATCACCTTGACTGGCTCGAGAACCAGTCTAGCAGGCAAATAAAATAAATCTGTAACGAGGCTCTAATTACAAATAACTTCTCTTAGCTTTTTTGACTATAACAACTCATAGCAGTGTTCGAAAAAGTAGAAAGATACACACAAAAAGGAAATTATCACCATCTATAAAATTAATGTCAGCATGGACTTAGACCTTAGACACACACACCTTTCACAAAAAGGAATCAGCCTTCATCTTGCATTTTTACCTGTTTTCTTCAGTCAGCAGCACATCAGCCTCCTTACCTCCCCATAAATGTAGTTCTACAAACCAGTTCAATGGTCACTTACGTGCATGCTGACCCATACATATGAAAACTTACTACATAATACAATTTTAATAGCATTCTTAATTTGAACTAAAAATCCACTACATTGAATGCAAAAGCCGTATTTATAGGCAAACCTTCCTTATCTGCAATCAGCAAAGCTCTTCTGTCGAGTGAGACAATTTCACCATGCAGCCTCTCCCAAAGAAAGGTTGTCTCAGGCTAGAAAAGTTTTCTAATTAAACACATTTCTCAGAGTCGTTGTTTGCTCATGGAAGGAAATTATCTTCATGTTTTTATACTAAGCTCACATTCTGTAATGTCCGATCATGCTTGCCAGGAGAGCCTCAGAGTTCAGGCCCAAGTCAACAATTATTTTCCAAGTCTTCGGGGCAACTGACCTACCTGTAGAGTTGTTCATCCTGCAGAAGCAGTATTTGGAAACATGAGAGGCATAAATTTGACTTTTTGCTTCTGGTTTTATACACATCTATTTATAATCTTCTCAGCACATTCACGTATTTCCAATCATTTCTTTTTGCAGAAAAGAAAGACGAACCCTCAGCTGTTTTTCTATTGGGTGCGTGAGTTCAGGCTTTCTTCGGGGCTGGCTAAAATCAAAGAGCCAGGCCTGGTTTCTGGAGGAAGGGCCAGTGGAGATTTCTGAGCTGCAGCCGCTGCTGCCCTCTAGCAGCCAAGGCAGGATCTCCAGCTCCAGTAGCTGCTGAGCGCTTAACTGACCTCCTCAGAAATCACAATGAGTGTCCGGGGCACTGAGAGAGGCTTTTTCCTCCATCACATGGGAAAGAAGCAGCAACATTTTTCTTTGTACAGCAAAATCTATATGACTGAAGAGTCTAGCAGAAGTTCAAGTCTAGCAGAGGTTCAAGTCTAGCAGAATTCCAAGCCAGGTTCCTACGTCCTCCCTGGCCCGTCCTGCTACAGATGGTGACTACTGCTTCTATGAGTTCTTTTTCTTGTTTCCGACTACAGAACAGTTTTTCCTCCATAACTGTCTACCAGCCTCAGTCTCTGTTTTACTACTGATCACATCCTGGTTGAATGATTCCAGAACTTTATAAAGAAATAGAAGGAGCCCTGGCTCGTGTAGCTCAGTGGATTGAGCATAAGCCTTTGAACCACAGGGTCGCCAGTTCAATTCCCAGTCAGGGCACATGCCTAGGTTGCAGACCAGGTCCCCAGTAGGGGGCATGTGAGAGGCAACTACACAGGGATGTTTCCCTCTTTTTCTCCTTCCCTTCCTCTCTCTCTAAAAATAAATAAATACAAATCTAAAAATTTTTTTTAAAAAGCAATAGAAGGAAATTAGGAAGGGTTAGGAGGAAAGGGAAGTAAGACAAGAGTAAGCCGGAGAGTCATAAACATAGCACCCAGCCTCAAGCTCAGCACATTGTGAGTTTTGAAAGCATGATGGCAGGAG
This sequence comes from Phyllostomus hastatus, assembly GCF_019186645.2. Taxonomy (NCBI): domain Eukaryota; kingdom Metazoa; phylum Chordata; class Mammalia; order Chiroptera; family Phyllostomidae; genus Phyllostomus; species Phyllostomus hastatus. The sequence continues at coordinate 7,228,503 of NW_025334036.1, read as the reverse complement.
AGAACCCACTGCCCAGGGCTGTAGCTAAAATCAAAATGAAGCCAGGGACACATGGAAATGCATGGGTTCCCCCTTCATGTATTTCACCCTCTGTGTACAACATGCCCGCACCCTGAAGCAGAACACGCCACATCGACATCACACACAGTGAAGCAAAGGGAGTAGCAATAACTACTTGGAACCCAGCACACACACCATTCTGTCGGCACAGAAATGAACCACCCACAAAACCACCCGTGACCGAGAAGTCCCTTTCACCCAAATGGAAGACATGCTCCGTTAAATTCAAGGCAATCAGCCCGGGTCGGGTGGAAAGCAATTTGTTCCATGCAGCAGACCCAGGAAATGGGCCAGCTTTGCTCCAGGGTACTTCCTGGGAATGGGGATAAATCCCTCTGCAGCAAGAGGTAACTGACTCTATAAAGCAAGAGAGCTTAGAGACCTTCTCATTAACCCACAGGGAGGCACAGCCTCGCAGCAGAGCCCAGCCACAAAAACCTCCAGAGGCTCAGTGGTGGGGATGCATGAAAGGCTATTAGGACAGACAGGGCCAACTGATGATGATTTCAATCAGAATGGGAAGGGAATAAAAAGAAACAGGGTTCAAAATCCAGTTGCCCTTGCCTGCTGTGGAACCTGAGCAGGCTGCCAAAACTCAGCAAGTGGTGGAGAACCACCACTAGCTGTGGTTCAGCATGGGTGTTTGCATCTTGGAGGGTATCAGGTTGCCTCTTGGGTGACAATCTGTGGTGGGCTTGCTGGTCCTGTGTGTTTCTGTTGCTTTCTCACAACATCCAGTGATCTCGCGCCATCTGGTGGTCAGAGATGATACTCCAATGTGACCCAAACGCCAGTTTTTTGCAAAATAGAAAGCACTGATGGTGACCTTTGGATACACTGAAACTGGCATGTGAGCAAAACAACACATCTGTAGGAATCAAAGAGAAATCCAAGAAGCAGACCCTAACATGCATTGCATTTTAATATGAGATTAAAAAGTGGCATTGAAATCATGAGGGGAAAAGAAAGTTTAGTCCTAGTTCATTAAATGGTTCTTTGGCAAAAAATAAAACTAAGTTCTTACTCTGGGCCAGAAATCCAAATAAACTTGGGCAGATCAAAGAGATATATGAAAAATGCCAGACTCCACAGGAAAGAGAATAGATATAGATTAACGTGCATCTTTCTCAAGATAGAAAAGGCCTTTCTGAGTAAAATAAAATAAAAAATAAAAAACAAAGGAAGAAGCCCTTTGGAATAGAATTGCAAGGCTCGAAAAAATATTTGCACCTAAAAAAATTATAAACAAAGTGGTTATATATTGCTATGTTACCCTCCACCCCATACATGTGCCCACACGTCCCCACGTCCCACCCCCAAAACACACACCCCACACCGCTGATCTTCACCGTTACTGCTAGATTGTGTGTGAGCTGGTATTCAAACCCGGCGGGTCTGGGTCCAGAGTCTGCAAGCCTTACCTGCCATTCAATGCTCCTCGTCACTTCACAGCATGGCACACACACACGAAAAAGAGTGATTGTTTTTGTTGGGCACAGCAGGAAAAATGAGGAGGCTGTGGACAGGCTGGCCCAAGCTGGACAGGGCAGCCCTGAAGAGTAGGGGACGGGCCCCTCAGTCCAGCCCATTCACAACCCACCTGCGGACAAGCTGTGTGGTTGCTTTCCCATACACAGCACAGAGTTCTAGGAACACCCCCCATCTGTCCCTCAGCTACATCTGTGTGAATGAGACAGGGGCTATGTAGTAACAAACCTGACAAGCTCAGCAGGGCCACCCGGCAGGCCTGAAACGCTCAGCGGCCAAAAGCAAACACACGGGAAGGTCTGATCCTAAGTTCCGAACTTGGCAGGCCAAGGCGGGGAGTCACCTCCCAGGCCCGTAGCTTCCTTAGCAAAGGTCCATCCTTACGTGAGGTCTGCCCATCGCTCTTACTCATCTAGGATAACACACCTTTGAAATGTCAGAGTCCTTTTCTTTTCCAGACCCCAGGAAGGCCTGACCACAGGCACCAGAACACGAGGCCACGGAAACCCCCAATGTTATCTTGTTCCCCAAATACATCTCTGTGGGCCATAATTGTAACTTATTAACTACCCTGTATCCACCAAGGTAAGAGAAGTGTTTCTCCATTCTGCCTTTTCTGCAGTCTTGGAGATGTCTGCGCTTTGCTTTCTCCCACCTCCCAAACCTACCACTGATGGATTTCATCCACATTTCTATGTCTTCTCCTTTGATTCTAAATACATAAAAGAAACTGCAAAACTGTCATTCTCTAGAGCATTTTTTTTTCTCAATCCGTTGAGATTTTGCTTCCTGGCATGTCCTCAAAATTTTGGCTCAAATAAACTCTGGTAAAACTTTTCTATACACGTGGACATTCTTCCATTGACAGCCGCAAGGAAGAAACTATATTTCTCTCTAGGTCTAATAAGAGTATCTTTTCTTTTTAAAGAAGAAATGTATAATCCTAACAATTAGCCTATTAAGTAGCAAAAGGAAAATGGGTCTGAAATCAGAGGTACCCGACATTTGAGCATTACTGTAGCAGTTCAGCAATTCACTAAACACCTATCAGATGGCAGATCAGATGTCACCGTAGTGGGACTACATAGTGGGACATCTTCAAACCTTTTGTCTAAACCATTCTTTCCAAATAGGGAAAGGACTTTTCCTATAAATGCCCTCTTCCTGTAATGTGTTCTGAAAACAAAGGTCAACCTGTGCTGGGAATGGAGAGGAAGAACAGTTTGCTAGAAGAATCCATCCTGAATTTTCATGGCCTAAAACTCAGATCAACCATCCACCTTCCCACCTGCAGCCCAGGCATGTGGCCCTGGCAATGAATGACATTGAACTCCTTCAAAGAACCCCTTTCCTTTTTGCAGTACTGCAAAGTGGCCACCAGAGGGTACTAGCAACACAGTCTTCCACTGGTCCACAGCAGGACGCTGCTCTCTCACTGCCTTAACAATAAGGGAAAACAGAGGGTTCTAATGCAAGGGCTCTTGTTTCCCAGGAACTGATGCTCTGCGATTTAAGGGGAGCTGAGCACTTTTCCTGTATCACAAAGTGGTGCTCATGCCAGGCCTAGAAAGCAGGGCAGCTGTAAGACACGCACCCTTCTGCAGGAAACTGAGCCAGCGCTCAACTCCCACTATGGCCCACCCAGTTATAAAGCAGTTGGACTGAAAATCGATTCATCACATCAGATTCCTCCTGCTTGACCAATGTCAACATGTAGGAGGCCAAAGAGTTACTCGACAAGGGCAGATCGTCAACTTAAAGCAGGTGTGTGCCTGTCTTGCTAAGTCAAAAGCAATACATCTTGCAGAGACTCCTAGGAGAAAATGGGAAGGAAAGGGGGAAGAGGCATAAAAGGAAGAAGTTAGAAGGAGGAAAGAGGGGAGAAGAACAGAGCAAAGGACAATATGATGACGGGGAGAAGGAGACAGAGACCCACAGACAGGCAACAGGCAATAACTGAGAATCAGAGAACAGAAAGAGTCAGGCTGGACAAGGATCATTCTCGAGTAGAGATCACTCAAGGACCTGGGCTCAGGCAGTGTCTGGACCATTCATAGCATTCGGGTAAGGCTCATTAAAAGAACACAAGAGCAGCCCAAGCTACACTGGCAACACCTGGAAGCTCATTAGCAATGAAAACTCCCGGGCCCCACCCCAGACCTACTGCATCAGAAGCTCTGGGTGTGAGCAATGAGTATTTCCGAAAGTGTGCTGGGTTGCTCTGATGCTCGCTCAGGTGTGAGAACTACAGGTCCAAAGGACTGTGTCGGATAAAATTCAGAGCCTGGCTTGGGCCCCATAGAAACTATTGCTGCACTGGTAAGTAGTATCAGTCCCTGCCTCAACCGACAGTGAGCAGTCAAACATACCCTGATCCCTAACTGAATACTCAAGAGAATCAAGCAGAAATTAACACAGCCGCAGCATAAGGAGACCCGTCGCACACCCCCAAAGTACAGAAAAAGAACTTGCTGGGAGAGGGATGTTTTCTTAGTAGATAAAGATTAATCTTGCCAATAAAGGAAATTGACAGGAACAATCGTTACTGGTTATAAAAGAAACAGGTGCTGGAATGGCACCGTTTATGACCTAAACTCCTTATTTACACTTGGATTATGCTGGGTTTACACAAGATAAATCCACATTGTCATATGTGCTGACTCTGATAAGAGGTGACAATGGTTGGAATTGAGAGTGCAGACTATGGTCTCTCCTTGGTGCTAAAACAGTGAGATAGGAAGCGATGCACATAAACCACATTGTTTTGGTCATTGTTTTGATGTGTACAATGCCCTCTTCATCATCTACGAAGCTGGCTGGCCGTCTGCTAGGCATCTGCTATAAATGTATCGGTGTTGATACATTTTCTTCAGCAGTTGCCATATGCTGGGCACTAAGTTATTACAGTGACCTTAGTTCATTTAAAGCAACTGTATATGGTGTTGATTATCATCATTATTATTATTAATTTAATAATAGTAAAAGATAATAAGGTTTGGCGTGCTTTATTTTTCTTTAAGTTTTTTTTATGTTTAGAGAGAGGGGGAGGGAGTGAGAAAGAGAGAGAGAAAAACATCAATGTGTGGTTGCCTCTCATGCACCCCAATGTAGGGACCTGGCCTGCAACTGAGGCACATGCCCTGACTGGGAATCGAACCAGCGACCCTTTGGTTCTCAGGCCTGCACTCAATCCACTGAGCCACAACAGCCAGAACAGGTTCAGTATGTTTAAATAATTTGCTGCAAATTCCTCGGTTCCTAGAGAGGCTCAGACTTGGGGTCCTGTCTGTTGCAAACCAGGCTGAGACAGCAAAGGCTGGCTAACCACATTGTTACAAGAGTAGAGAGAAAGGAAGGTTTGCAGCTACAAAGAACGTAGCAGAGCTAGGCCTTACCACAGCGATCTCGGATGACCAGGTTCCGGCCCTCCTTCAGGTGGATGGTGAGGAGGTAGGCGAAAGGGCTGGGGAGGTTACTCAGGCCATCGCTGGCTTCCTCGAGGGCCTGCACAGATAGATGGAGAAGTCAAGTCAATTGTCTTGGGCCCCTCGGGAGAGAACTTCAGAAACACTTCTAAATGTAAGGGGAAGAGAATGGTCACTCCAACGGCCAGTCTTCAAGTGTGAACGCCCACTCACTCTGATGACTTGGTTACACCACATGGGAAACATGCTCTTTATATCTCTCCCCAGGGGGGGTTCTATCAGAATGCAGAGGCCATCCTGGAAACGTCTTCACCGTGGGAAGTCTCCGAGAAGAATGAAAGGAGCACCATGCCAACATCTGGAGCTCCCTGAACACCACTCGTTGAGGGCAGGGTTCTTAATAAAGAATCAGTCGTTCCTGGGGGAGCCCCGGGAGGGGAGGAGACGTACAAAGGTGCAGCCTGTTCCCACGAACAGGTGTCCGCACTTCTAAATGCAGCTGCAAAACATCTCCCTCTCCTCCCTGCTTCCCACCAGCCCCCATCAACTCTGGAACTCCCCCTCCATGTGTAAGAAAAACGTTCCAGTACAAAACCACTCGGCAGACAGCCTACTGAGCCCGAATGTCCACACAGCACATGGCCCTTGTCAGCGTCCCACGTGGGACACACTTTGTCTCTGTCCAGTGCCCTCCCCTCTTTAATATATTTTCCTTCCCTGGCCCCCACTTTGGTGCTTCTTACATGTACCCTCACAGTCTCACCACCCCCCAAAACAGCTCACTTCTCTCTCCAGACATGCATCAACTCCTATAAGCCATCATTTTTAATACAGGTCTACCTTAGAATATTTATTAAATGAATCCAATTAAAGTTGTGAACCAGGCTTTTCGTTCAAATGTTTGTCATCCCAAAGAGAAAGGACCGATGAAATCATTCATTGTTCACCTATTTGACATTCAAGTTCATTGATCCTGTGGCTAGGTCATCCTTGACAGCCTTCTTCTGAAAGTTTCCCCACCCGTGTCTCAAAGCACTTCAAAATGGCTCTGTCTCCTGTACTAAATCACTCAATTTTATAGCTCCTCTGTATTTTTAGAAGAATCTATGCCAGGCTCACAAATCAATAGGCACTGAATTTATCTTTTCCAGCTAAAATTTGCAAGGCCTGTCTCCATAAGTGGCTATGGCTGAGCATTCTTTAGAAATAAATGAGGCAAAGAAATACAGGTCCGAACAGATAGCAAGAAATATTTATAATATTGACTTTAGTGTTTATTTGCCTTAAAGGCATGCCACTCACAGATTGTTCTTCAAAGTGTTGGGATGTCATAGAAGCATTGAGATCTCCACTTCCACATAGCTTCTGTAACAAAAAGAAAAAAAAATAACCCTGCTTTTTAAAAAATGCAAAAAAAAAATATCAGCCGATAAGAAAATCCTGCATTAGGTCTTTCCCTTCAGGAAGCTGTCATTTGCATGCAAAGTTTCAGGTGTGTGGCTGTCTTCCAGCCAGTGTGACAGGTCTTGGCAATGAAAGGCTGACTCAGAGCAGCCTCAATCTGGCCGCTGCCGTCTTAGTCATTGATCAGAGCAGAGACAAGGCCGATTCGGCTTTCCTGCTGGGCTGCTCTCCCGCCCCTAGTTCGTCCAATGCTTAAGCGGGAGCAACAGGGTCAACCTGCTAGGTCCCTCCCAAGGTGGGCCCGCCTGGCCCCCAGCCAACGATCGGAGATGGCGGCTCAGGACCCAGAGAACCAAGCTTGTTAATGACGGAGAAAACATTTCAAAGTGGGATCTAAACGTTCTTCCTCAAACCACACACCAACCAAAAAGTAGGAAACACGTATTCTAAATGAATGACCTCAGAATGGGAGGCGTCTATGTTTCCTAATATAAATATTCCTCAGAGGCCCAGGAAATGATTCTGCAGGGCAATCAAATGTGCATGATTCAGCAGTTAGTACGGGATCCAACAGACATCGTCACTGGTTCGAGTTTAACTGCACAAACGCAGGGTCCAGAGGCACTCTGGGAGTTGGGCGAGGACTGCGCAGGAAACGAGGAGGGCGGCGGCCTGCAGAGGAGAGTGGAAGGGAAATGAGCAAATGGCCTCGCCGCATCTGGATGACGTTCTGGCTTGTGACTCTCACCAGCCAGGGCTGATTTCTTGTGTGAAACATAAGCAATTTCTCCCTCCAGAGCAGGCTGGGGAGCTCCAAAGGAACGGGCAAACTTAGAGAGCGGAAGCAGGCCCGCAGACGTTGCTGGTGATCGTTGACCATCGGGCGTTGGAGTGAGGACCCTCAGAGGCACTGTGGGCTTCGGCCCTTCCCATCCACAGTGACCATCAAGGAGGTCCTTGCACACTTCGGAGATGCTGCCTGGGTCTCAGGTGGAGCTTCAGGCCACAGGAGAACCTGTGTTTCCAAGGGCCATTCCTCAGCACCCCCTAGAGGGAGGGGTGAGCCGCTGCAAACAAACAGAGCTCTGGGGTCTACCTCCTCTGCGTGCAGTGAGAGCTGGAAATGCTGCAACCAGGCAGAAAAGAACCTGGCTTGGAACCTGCCGAGCCGTCACTGGGAAGAAGAGGGGCACCAAGAGTTCTTCACGTCTGCCTGTTTCTCCAGCAGTCCCCGGGTCTAATGCCCCTTGACCATGAATTCATCCCGTTTCATTCAGATGAACTCACACAGGGTTACAGGGGAGTTCAGACCCTTCGACCCTTCTCGCAGGGCCCCAGCTCTTTGGTCACTGCAGCAGCATCCTGAAGGAACCACACCGGCCCGCCAGGAGAAGAGCCCTCACTCTTGACGTGGGGCTAGACCTGACAGCAGACAGGAAAGGAGGCAGTGGGGCCTTGGCTAAACATGCCCTGATCCCGGTTCTTAGTATCTCCCATCTGCGTTATGTGTAAAAAGACACCCACGTGGTTGGACAGAACTGAAGACCACTTAATGAGGACCATCAGAGCCTAACCCGACTCCTCCAATGTCAAAGGATTCTCATGCCTTAGACACCACGGGCTATTATTTCCCAGACACTTAGCAATTCCTCTCCTGCCTGCTTTTCAAAACCAGAAAGGCCCAGCCATGCCTCCATGAGCAAGGCCAACCAAAACCTCTGCTGTCTCAGCCTCCGAGGCCTGCACAGCCCCAGCAGTGTCTCCAGCTTTGTGAAACGTAACGATGTCTGACTTGGCCAAACCCACTGGAAGGCGATTTCACAAGAGTATTGGTGCTAGGATCAGAATCCCTGGTTTAAGTGAATGGCTATTAGCCAAGGATCACGGTGGCTGAGAATCATCTGCAGTCCAATAAGATCAGCCCTCAGACTGGCCCACCATCGACGGTCTCCCAAGCTGGCCTCATTGGATTTGATGACCTTAATGAAGTGGCAAAATTAGTCCATATAACCACCAGCACTTTCTACGCTATCAAAAATGAGCACAGAGCTTTTACTCCAACATGCAATAAGTCTTCCACTTACAACAACATGGAAATTAAATGTGAAGCGTGACATTAATTCCACATTTCGGCTGGTTTTACTCAGGGAAAAGTCACAGAACTTAAAGTTATGGTTCCCACAGCCACCATAACTGTCACACGCCATATATACGCACCGAGGAAGGGAATCGGTCACCAGGAAGAAAAACAAAAATGCCACCCGGGCCCAGGAGGCCCGGACTCCTGCTGCTGGGAGACACGGAACTTACTGTCCCCCTACACCCTGTGCAGGGTCTCAGGGATCACTCACTGAGTAATTTGTGCATTGTTGCATGCAAATGTAGTAGCTACATCAGTGAGCTTTTGTTTTAAAAAAAAGGATAATAAATATTTTTCTCACCAGGAATCCTTGGTATCCCACTATCTTTAGAAGGTTTTCTTGTGATGTTCAATCAGAAAGAAGCCTAATCAAGCACTCTGGGTCTTTCATTTTTAAAAAAATAAAACACAGCAAAACTGTTTTTTTAATGCATGTGTAGTGCTGTGACTTTTAACACATGTGTGCGTTTGTGTTACTGCCACCACAAGCATGGCACACAGCAGTCTGTCCACCCCAAAAAACCCCGTCATGCTATGCCCCTGTGGTCGGTTGTCCGCCCTAACCCATGGTGCCCAGCCATCTTTTATCAACGGAACAGTCTCATCTTTCCCAGAATATCCTATAAATGGACTCATACAGTATACACATTTTTGATGCTGGAATCTTTCCCTCAGCACAATGCCCTTGAAGTCCATCCCAGGTGTTTTCTGTGTAGAGAGTCCATTCCTTTTAGCCCTGGCTTGTGTGGCTCAGTGAGCTGAGCACCAGCCTGTGGCCTGAAAGGTCTCCGGTTTGATTCCTGGTCAGGGCACATGCCTGGGTTGCAGATCAGGTCCCCCAGTTAAGGATCCATGTATCTCTCCCACATCGGTGTTTCTCTTCCTCTCTTTCTCCCTCCCGTCCCCTCTCTCTAAAAATAAATAAATGAAGTCTTTTAAAAAACAGTCCATTCCTTTTTATTGCTGAGTAGTATTCTATCGTATGAGTACACCACAATTTGTTTATTCATGAAGGACTGGTTTTAATAACTTCAAACAAATTGTTTGCAAGGACATAATCAGGTGAAGAAAATTAATTTTGAATATCATCAGTGCTAAAGAGTCTTACTATGGCAAACTATTTAGATATGTAGCATTAACATCTCAGTGTGACAATGAGTATGAAGTGACTCATCTTTCAGAATGCTCATCACTGCTTTCCAGGAAAGTGGGGGGTACGTTTAATGATAGTTTGCATTGGTATTTCCACTCCACCTTGCTAAATTGACACTTATGGGAAGATAATCCACACTTTGCATTCTCTTTTGATGAGAACACCCATTCTGCAAGAATGCAAATTTATTAAAATTCAGCAGGATATGGAGAGGTATTAGAATGGATTGATTATTTTTAAAAACAAAACAAAACAAAAAAATTCTCCTCTTGTCACCCAGGACCTTAAGAGGAAGACACAGATGTCAATAAACAGCATTTTCCTTTCGTGTATGCTAAATGTAATCTTGTACAAATACAACCTCCCCTGTGGCTGAAGGATCTTGCCATCCAGTACACACAGGAAGCCAAATGATAAACAATCTCACTCATCACTGGCTGTTTACACTTCAGTGGAAGGAGACAAAACTCACTTCCAGGAGAACTAAATCAGAGTAAAAAATTTGGTTGAGACAATCACTTATAAAGTCTTTGAAAAGTACTCCACTGAAGTTTGTGAGTACAGCAAAGCATACATATAATACACAGTTACTTAATGACTGAACCACATCTAGGTAGTTGAGAATAGGAATCCTCTGTGTCACAAACACAGACCCCTCCAGGGCAGGGGAAGTAACAAAATGAGTAAAGAGATTCAGATGTCTAGACAGATCATCCGGCACTGCTCAGACACAGTGATAGAATCAAAACCACCCACATGGCAATTAGGGGTCCAAATAGGAATGTCTGTCCAGAAAAAGTCAGGTCTACCAGATGGCTGAGTCTGCTCACACTCGATTTTTATGCAGCTTTTTTGGAGGGTATGAATCATAGTACATGTTTAGTTTTCTCCTCTCCCCAAGATTGTTCTCTAAGGGTGATTTCTCTAGAATACTACCTAATATACAAAACCTAAGTCATGCATATGTACATGTGTGTGCATGTCCATGTACACACACACTACTCCAACACAATGGCCAGCAAATTATAGCCCAACACTTGCTTTTATAGATAAAACACAGCCACACCTATTTGTATATGTATTATCTGTGACTGATTTCCCACTACAAAACCAACTTCATTAGTTGCAACCAAGAGTCCTTCTAGCCTACAAAGCTGGAGGTATAAGTTATCTGGCCTTTTCAGGAAAAGTTTGCCAGCACCTAGTATAATAAACCTTTCTTTCCGCACTTGGTAATATTTACCTATGAACTTCCCTGCACTTTTTTTCATGCTTATTAGCAGTAGAGACTTAAAAAAAATGGCTTCCTTAACATTTGTTTACAACTTGATAATTTACAAATATACACTTCTATTATCTTCTTGTAAGGGGTCCATGGACTGCCATTAGCGTTAACAATTGTATTACAGATAAAGAAGCCGGAGCTAAGAGGTTAGATCATTGCCAAAGGGAAGCAAGAGAGCCCCTCACCTGAGCACCCTGGGCATCCACTCTTTCCTGTACCATAGCTGTGCCCAGATCCAGGGGCATCTGTTAACAGAACACCTCACCTGACATACTGAGAGGCAACACTGCACAGTGCCAGATAAAGCTCTGGAGTCAGAAAGAACTAGGTTCACCCTGGCTGGTGGGGCTCAGTGGATTGAGCACCGGCCTGCGAACCAAAGGGTCGCTGGTTCGATTCCCAGTCAGGGAACCAGCCTGGGTTGCAGGCCAGGTCCCCAGTAGGGGGCGCATGAGAGGCAACCACACACAGTGTCTCTCTCCCTCTCTTTCTCACTCCCTTCCTTTCTCTCTAAAAATAAATAAATAAAATCTTTTTTTAAAAACATAAACAAAGAAGATCCGGGTTCAAATCCCACTTCTGCTACTTCCCAGCTTTGTGTCCTTGAAAAATTTACTTCAAGTTCGTGACATGGGGATGTCTATAAAAGGGGCAAATGAGATACTTACCTTATAAGTGCTGGGAGAAAAATTAATTCATTCAGAGGATATCTACTGAGCACCTCCTGTGGGCCAGACACAGTACTAGGCTGTATATAGAGGGAACCGAATAGATGTGGTCAAATGAGATAATATTTATGTGTGTGCTTAGCAGTTCCTTTCACACTAGCTCCTAGTAAGTGGCATCAGACTGGTGTTGCTATTCTATTACTATGAATATTGTCACTATAATTTTGTGGTTAAGATAGCGGACGTGTTTGGGAAGAGGAGAGAAAAGATAAACTCAGTGAAGGGGGTCAGCAACCCAAGTCCTTCCGTGAACTCTGAGCACCCCTTCCCCACCAACACTGTTCGCAGGACCAAGAGAGAGAACCAGCCGATGAAACCCTTCCCACACACAGCTCCTCAGCCTGAGCACGCTGCCTCCACAGTGTCTGTAGCAGGCACACAAGCACCGCTGCGTGCTGTCCGCCCATGCTGCCCTGCCAGTGAACAACAGAGCACTGAGCCCACAGGCTTTGCATCCTGCCCATTCTGTATCACGGGTAGATGCTCGAGTCCAGCAGAGTCACCTGGCAGGATGGGAAAGCCGATGTGATGTGGCCTCAGAAGTAACTGGTGTCTACCATCACCCCTCACCCCCACCTCTCCTGGCTCTTCCTGAAACACCCCAGGCGCACCCTGCCTCCCAGCAGCCTTCATGCTGGCTGCGCTCCCTTCAGAAATGCTTTCTCCCCACAGAGGCATGCAACTTGCTTCTTCTCCCCTGTAGTTCTCTGCGTAAGTGTTGTCACCTCAGAAAAGGTCTTCCCTGGCCATTCTGTTAAAAACAGACCACCTCCGCCCAGCACCCCAAAGCTCCCTTTCTGCATTCTGTTTTCTCCATCAAATGGATCACTCTCTGAATGTATCTGCAGCCAGTATTCAAAATAGGATCTTCACGAGGAAGTGGATTTCTGTCTGCTTGGTTGACTGCTGTGTTTCTGGTGCCTAGAACAGGATCAGCGCATAGTAGGTGCTCAACAGATAGGAAGGAGGGAGGGAAGAAGAAAAAAGAAAAAAAGAGGCCAAGTCCTCACAGGAACCTGGAACACGGCCAACACACATGTCCCGATTACACCATGATGTTGAGAGAGGATTCTCTGAGGGGAAACACAGGGACACATACCGTCACTGCGGCAGGGAGCAACTGACGTACTCGTTCCATTTGGGGAGCGGCAGGTTGTCTCATCTCCGTGGTGGGTCATTTTGCTTCTCAGTGGTCCCTAAATTGAAGCTCTGTGGTTGCCAAGCAGCTTCTAGGAATATCCCAATGGGATCCTTTTCTAAACCATTCAACGTGTCTACATAAGCGGGCAACCAGAGCCAGTTGTTTAAAATGCCAGCTGCCAAATAAAATGTTAGGGGAAGATGCACCCCATGGTGTGATGACGTGCGTGACAGGGAGCTAATAATCCTTCCAATCAGGATTATTAGGTATTGACAGTCAGATACCACTATAATTATAATTATCACTATAATTATCCCGGCTTTTAAAAGGGATACAGTGGACACAGAAAAATACATGTCTTCTTCGGATGCTCAACTTTTTTCCGTCACCAACTCTGACTTCTGATTTGAGATTGTTAGTCTAGCAAAGCCAAGAAGCCCACTAATGTTTTCTCATTAGTTAACAAGTAAAAAGAGGTAGAGATTAACGTAGGTCAGTTCTTCAACATGGTACTTCCTGCATACCGAACTGGTTTCACAATTCACTGAATTTATATTCTGATTAATGGAAACACGTTATTTCCAATTTATAAACACAGGAGCCATCATAAAATTGTTCCAGAAAGGATTTCATAAATGTTGATGGCACTGACAAAGTAGGTAAGTAAGGTCATTTCGTGGGTAGTGGGTGGTGTCTTGACACAGTAAAGCTTCCAAAAGGATATGTGCACAGCCTCCTCTAGGCAGCCAGGATGCCCGTCCCCAATTACACTGAAATATATGACGTAAGTCACAGGCTTCGGTTTCAAAAGCAAAACTCAAAATCCCAGTCGCATAATCAGCATTCTAAGCAATTATCACACTAACCTGGAATATAGTGTAGAAAAACCAACCCCTTTCCTCAACTTTCCAACCTCCTTCAGTGCCATTAAGGGAGGAAGGTTTAAAAATATGATTAAATAGATCTTCAAATCATGGCTTAATACTCTGGTGACTGAATGTAACCTAAACTCTTCCTGAGAAACCTAAGATTTGCCTTAGAATTCTATTTGGCTCTTTTAGCTCATTGAAATACATGTGCAAGCTTTGTAAAATCACCGAATTGATAAGAATTTGTTTCCTTTTGTGTTCTTTTTTGGAGAATGCAAGTGAAGTCGGCCACAGATAAGGACATGCAGGCACAGGAATGGGTATGCATGCATGTGCGCATGTATGAAGTAGAAGGAAGTTCAAACTCTTTGCAAGTCAATCTATTCACACATTTCTTAGGACTAGTACTGTATGTGTTTTGTCTATGGTAGGACTGGGCAAATACCTACAGAGAAGCAGACACCTACTGAAGCAAATTTAGAGGAAAAGTTAAGATCTCACTTTCTTTGCCAGAAGACAGAAAAAGGAAAACGTATCCAAGAGGGCTTTTAATGCCTTAAAGTGTCCTGGACAGGTTCCTTGTAAGAGGTTTAAAATACACAGAGGTCAACCCCAAAACTGACGGGAACACTCGGAACAATCGATACTCCCTTCATTTAAATTCTTGAAAATGGCATCCTCTCCATCCAAGCTAACCACGAAAGTAACTCCTAATCAGATTTTCCAAGGGCACTCAGTGCAATTAAAAAGAAGCGAGCAAGCCACGGGGCTGTGCCCAGACTGGGCCTCACCTCCGGCTCTTCCAGAGCGTCCTCTGCCAGCGGGGTCTTCTGGAGCAGATCGAAGATGCCGTTGCTGGACGCCCTCCGGTCCTCGGCGGGAGAGGCGAAGGCCTCCTCGGGGTCTGTATCTGCCCCATGGAGGTGGCCCGCTTCCTCCTGGCTCCAGTCCAAGTCCTCTTCAGACTGCTTCAAGGAGCTACTGCTACTCTTGGGCAAGATCCCCGCAGTGGACAGGCTGCTGGGCACGGAGGTGTAGGATGAGTGGGCCCCGGAGTAAGGCCGACCCTCCGGGGCCAAGGCCTTGGCCTCCAGGAGGTCAGGAACGGACAGGCTGAGGCGGCGGTCCAGGTGATGCCTTTCCCTTACACCTAGAGGCTTGTTGGAGGTCTTCTTCACCTTCTTCTTGCTCAGGTTCAGCAACAGGGGCCTGGTCCGCTGTTTGAACGAGCCCCAGACGGATGGTTTATCCAGATCCATGGCTGCATGAAGACCCCAGAAGTCGCTCTGCAAAAGGCACCGCCTCCCCTGGAGACTCCCGTGACTCCTAGAAACCAGAATACAAGGAGAAAGAATGTGAAACTGCTGTGTGTGGTCAGGCCCATCGAAGTGGAAAACATGACTCCAAAATTATACTCTTTCCCCTAAGTGGTCAAAGATGGAAACATTCGATCAGGAACGCCTACAAATACCAGGAAAAACCTATCTAAAGAACTGAATTTTTAAAGATGGTTTTAAAACCAAAGTCGTTATAGAAAGGTTACAGCAATTAATGAAACTCTCAGCTGACACAAGAAAACCAGGCTTCGTAGGAAGAGCACTTTCTTACTTATGGGTTATTTCCCTCTGCATCATGTCCTCCGGGTTGATCCGCACTGTTGCAAAGGGAAGCATCTCTTTTGATGGCTACATAATATTCCATGGTCTATACTGGGGTGGGCCAAAGTAGGTGTCCAGTTGTGAGAATTCAAAACACAGAGTTTATTCTTGCATTATTATTTGTTTATTAATTACAATTAATGTATTGTCTTCCATATGAGCACCTGGACACCTACTTTGGCCCACCCTGTATCTGGACCACATCTTCCTCATCCGTTCATCCCTCAGTAGGCACTTATGTGTCTCCTGCGTCTTGGCTATTGCAAAATAAGGCTGCAATGAGCCAGGGGGTGCAGAGAGCACTTTGAGATACTGGTTTTGTTTCCTCGGGGTATGTACCCAGCAATGGGATAATAACTGGATTCTGTGGTGGATCTGCTTTTTAATATTTTAAGGAAACTCCTCTCAGTTGTCCATAATAACTATACCAATGTATATTCCCACCAACAGTGTCCAAGGGTTCTCTATTCTCCACACCCACCAGCACTAGAAGCAGAATCTCTTTAAAAGGAAGAAACCTCTGCTCCCCGCTTTCATTTACTGAAGGAAAATGAGTGTTCTGCTTCTTCAAACCGCGAAGGACAGGACGAGGTCTTTACAGGAAGTGGCCCCAAGCCAAGGAGCCTAATGCAAGTTTCAATTATTATGGTTTTAAACCGGACACCCTCCCCTGCTAGCTGCCACCAAATGGAAAAGAACAAATCTTTTAAGTGCCTGCCCAAAAGTTTCTGATTGAACCAGGACCACAACCACTCTCCAGATAAGAAACACAGAAGAAGAAAGAGGTTGGAAAATCACAACAGCATAAGTTGTTATGATGGGTATTAGCATTCTCAGGGACAGAGGTTCACAAGGTCTCCCTGAGTGTAAATGTGATGTCTTTTTTTCGTCACCATTCAGTGAAAAAGGTGTCCGTTGTTCCATTTTGAGTTCTTCTGGACATAGAGGAGTTTGGGGAAGTCAAGTGATTAATTTCTAAAGCATATGGGATGTTCTTATCTTTGGGTTTGGCTTCTGGCTTGATTCCTAAGGAGTAAGTCAGAAAAACAATGTCCTCTGTCTCCATTCCTCTGCAGCCGGAGGCTTTCTCTACCGCACAGTTCACAGTGAATCCTGCAGCTGTGTGTCAATTAGTTGAAAGGGACTGACTGTCCTGGCTAGAGCTCTGTTCTCCGGGTTGACAGAACTCAGCAAAGGGTAGGAGAGAGGGAGGGAAATGCCAGGGCTGAGTCCAGCCTCACTGAAGAGAGTTCGAGGGCCTGGAACTCAGAAGTCCAGATTTTAAGGGCTATTCTGAGCTCAGTGCTGGCTTCTTTGTGTTTGAGGCGTTAAAGCACAGAAGCTGGGTTGGCGGCTGGGCACGTGACCGTGGGGCTCAGGGCGGGGGTGGGTCCGGCCTAGAGACAGACTTTGGAGAGCGTGGCATTCAGCTCATACCTGGAGGCCTAGCGATGAACAGGATAAGAAGACAATGACGAAGAGGATAAACCTGAAAAGGTGGAATGAGCTTTAAGGAGCTCCAGCACTTAATGGCCTGTTGGAGCAGGATAAACTTGCAAAGGAGAATTGAAATTAAAAACAAAAAACAGAGGCGGTAGAGGGGGGGAAAAGTGTGGTGTCACCTTATGACAAGTAGAACTCAAAGAGGAGGAGACAAAGGAAGGGTGTTTTATAGAGGAAGTGGTCAAGAACATCACCAGCTTCGACAGGTTCCTAACCACCAGGCCTGAGCCCACGGGCATGGTACAAGAGAGATCATTCGTAATCTCAGTGTGATTTGTGTCTGTGGCATTAAGAGGTAGGACGCCTGACTGAAATAGGTCCTGAAGGGAAGGGGGAAAGGAGAAATGGAGGTCACAGAGTAGATGACTTGCAAACGATCGGGCTGGAGGAGAAGAGGGACGTAGGTTGAGCGTAGGATCTGATCACAGTTTGAGCGAGACAAGTGCCACACTCTAAAGGCTAGAGGCACAAGCTTCTTTGACGGCAGGGCCCCATCAATCATCACCTCGCTGAACTGCCACTCATCACTTGCCAAACAGACACACACACACAGGAGCACACGCATTTTCTTGATTCCTTTATCAGAATATTTATTATCTGCCGTGCAACTACAGACCCACGTTTTGCAAACCAAGCACTGAGCAATAAACAGGCCCGTCAACACACACCAACCAGAAGAGGAGGTCGTTCGCTTCTTCACATAATTGCACTTAATGGCCCCAAAGTAAGCCGCTCACACAGAGATCTTAACCAGTTCCTACATTAGAAAGCAACTGAGAAACCTCAAATGCCCTGCCTGGCCTTATCAGCACCTTTTTAAAGGCTTCCTTGGCCAGGAATTACCTGCAGAAAGAGACTGTCTGAAGTATCTTTAGGACTTCCCAGGAGGAGGGAAAACATGAGGGGAAGCTGTTAACATGCAGTAAAAATCTTATCCCACCTGGGTAAACTGCATATTGCACGAGCTATTTTAGGTGATGAAATGCAGGGAAAAGGTTAGACTAAAGACACATTAACTCAGAACAAAGAAGACCTTATACGTATCTCCCTACACAATTTCTGTCGTGCACACAGAGCCGGCACAAGTCGTGTATACCTGTGAGCCACGAAACTAAGACAAACTTTTCAGGATGCAAAGCAAAATCTTTCAGAGAAATGGCTGCACCTGTCAAAAGCAGGAAGGCAATTTCACATGCAAATACCTAGCTTTTAAATAAGCATCTCACACCACTGAGTACTCCTCTATTTCCAAAACACCAAGCCCAGTATTCCTCTTTATAAAATAGTCTTTTGAAGCCTTTCTCAAGCCCACGTCTGTATCAACAGAAACAGCGAACCCCTATCGTCCAGCCAGAGAAAAATTACACCTCCTCCAAACAGACAGGGAAAATCAATAATTCTAATGCGCTACAGATACCTTTATTGATGGTCCCTAGAGATTTGCAACAGGTTTCCAAACACATACTCAACCACACGATGATCGCCCTTCAAGCAGTCTTATACAAAAATAAAAGGGCCATGCTTTCCTCAGTGAAATGTGATGGGAGAATCCCTTGGAAGGAACAAAGGATAAGGAGAGAAAACAATGAATATGTTGGCTGAAGTAAGGGGAAGAGCGAGTGCAGGGGGGGAAGGGGTGGCTGTGGGGAACCAGGCTGCCATTTTTCTATCATGCATCAAGAAAGCCGCGGCAGACGAGGTGAGCAGAGAGAGGAAGGAAGGGAGGGAGAGAGACACGTGGATGTACGTCGGGGAAGCCCCTTCCACACAGAAGACTTAGTAAGTGCATGAGATCCAGAACAGGGCAGCTCTGTCGGGGACGCTGAAGGACAGCAAGGAGGCCAGTGCGATGGAGCAGGACCAGGAGAGAGCCTGCGTGGAGGTGAGATCAGAGGCCAGAGGAAGGTCAGACCAGGCAGGTCCCTACAGGCTACCGTGAGAACCCTGGATTTTACTCTGTGTGGGCTAGGAAGCCACTGGAGGGTTAAAAACTGTGCCAAAGACCCTTTTCTAGTTCGCAGGATGCATCTAAGCCTTGTGCGTGGATTTCCATACATGATCAGCAATGTTCCAAATGATCTCATGTGTACTTTATGTATTTTTACTCCAACCTTAAGGAGGAGGAAAAGGCAACGTGTTCATGTTCATGGTGCTGCAAATTGAAACCCAGGCCTCTCGAGCTCAGCATCACTCAACACGAGGAATTACCTGCACACCTAACAGGACAAGGCTTTGTGACCTGGGACTGGCCTATGCATTGCAGGATGGCAGATAGGAACCTCAGCCCCTACCTCCTACATACATGCCAGCAACGTCCTTTGTCATTGTGACAATTGAAAATGTCATACACACCTTCCACAGTCCCCAGCAGAAACACTGCCTGCACTAGCTGGGGTCACAGGGACAGCCCCTGCCCACTGCACCATATTGCTCTGTGACCCTCGTTTGATCCCGCTACCAGAAAGCGGGGGGACTAGAATATTTATAAGAAAGATGAATGAATGAGTGAGACTCTTTAAAGCTGGACTATTTTCTCCATGAAAACCATTTGTTTGGGACACCCTACCCCGTTGTTCTGAACTCTAAACAACAATATCACTGTCACATATCAGAGCTGGAACACCAATGTCCAGGCCAGAGAATAACATCGTGTTCTTCAGGTAGAGTTGAGAGCCCTTGGGGTAAGAAAACAATTGCCCATGGACTTGGAGATAAAATGGGCTCTGTGGAAAAAGAAGGAGACTTTGCGCAGAACTTGAGGTATATTAAAAATGTGCTGGAAGGAAAAACTAACATAAAATACTACTCGAATGTCCACAGCAATATATAATTGTATGCATAGGAGCCCAATAAAGTCAATCCTTCTGAAAGCTGCGTCCACATGAGACTGCTTACATAAGAATCACTCAAAATTCAAATTGGGACATCAGTTTTCAGGAAGTCTTTATAAGGCAGTCCTTCAAAAGATATGAGTCAAGCTACTCAAAGTTGCAGGGATAAGTCTGTTATTATCGAAGATATTAATTATGCTTGCAGTTGAATTTCATAAGAACTGGAAAATTGGCAGAATGGGAAACCAAGCCCAAATCATTGTTGTGCAATCACTGAAAAGATATGACTCAAGACCACCAATGCTGTCGGGATAAATCTGTATTATTATCTGCCAGCAACATCAATTATGCGTACAAGTGAATTTGAAGAGAGCTTGAAACTTGGCAGCATTTGAAACTAAGCCCAAGCTAGCCTAACTGCTTCGATGGGCAATTTAGAAATAGCATTTGATCCCAGACAACATGACCAAAAAGTTTTTATACTAATACTTTAAACAGTAATATTAATAACAGTGTTCTGCTGATTGATCCCTGATTCGGAACTGAAAATCTGGCAACTACGCTTCTCTTAGATCCAAAAAAAAAAAAAACAACTATCAATAACATCTGTATACAAAATGATTTAATTTAGTATGTGCATTTTTTTTAAGATTTTACTTATTTATTTTTAGAGAGGGAAGGGAGGGAGAGAGGGAGGAAGAGGAAGAGAGAAAGAGAGAGAGAGAGAGAGAAACATCAATGTGCGGTTGCTGGGGGCCATGGCCTGCAACCCAGGCATGTACCCTGACTAGGAATTGAACCTGTGATGCTTTGGTTCACAGCCCGCGCTCAATCCACTGAGCTATGCCAGCCAGGGCAGTATGTGCATCTTTTTAAAAAATATTAACAATTTTCTCAAGGCTGACTTTACAGAACAAAGTTCTTGAACTCAGGGAGCATAGATGTTGGAGGAGGGGATGGATAAAAAAGAATTATAACAAAACCACAAACCAATCACAAAACATACACGTGCCCTGGTGAAAGCCGCTGATGAAGAAATATAAAGCCAGCAACAGGGGGACAACACAGTCCTCCTCCCTGACTCATCAGCTGAGCACAGGTCATCGTGAGCTGCTCTGAGGGCAAAACGGAAGTTGCACAGTACAGAGAAGTGGACCTCAGGCCACGTGCCCGGGATCACCCAGGTGTGCGCCCACCGAGACACTGTGGAGTGAGTGTGTGAGTGCACACGAGCGTGTGTGTGCATCTGCATGCCTGACCTGAGTGAAGAGACGGAAAGAGGCTCTCTAGTGTAATGGAAAGAGCGCCTTGCAGAGAAACTATGGACTGAAAGATAATCCTTAATAGTGAAAAATGGGCAGAGTATTGCCGTGGTGATTATATTCCTGGGTGGGCTTTAAAAAAACACAGGTAATTAAAAGCATTAATGAGGACATGATTACTCCCATTGCCTTAGTAAAAAGGAATATGTGATTATTAATAAATTGGATAAGAACAAAGGGTTTTTAATACTTATATGTTTTTAAATGTTTATATGTTGCTAATTTCATCTCCGCCTCATTCTTCCTTTTTAAAATCTTCTTTATTAATGCATAATTTACATAACACAAAATTTACCTATTTTAAGTATGTAGTTGAATAATTTGTATTTTTCTGAATTATACAACCATCTCCATAATCTATTTTTACACCAGTCATCCTTCCTTTTCAATATTTTTAATGCAAATTATACTGTACATATTATACTAGTCCTGACTAGGTATATGCAATATCCAGATAGATGCATACACATACAACTGCAGAGAAATGGGTATGTTTTAAAGATTATTTAATAATAGAGAAGCATGGGGACTAAAAGATGGGGACTGTGGCTTTATGAACCCAACCACAATGCCCCCCAAGTCCCTCCACCCCCTTATATAAGCCACACTGCCCTGGGGTCCTTTATCTGTCTCTCTGATGCTTTCACTACCGTTACACAGGATCCGGCACTTTTTAATACAAAATCTCTTATTACAAAATCATAAGCATGTAATTCTGTAACATAACAATAGCACACTAAAGCATACCACATGCCATTTTAGGTGGAATGGTCAAATTAAAACTATAAATGATGACACCCCTGTTATTACCCTACCCACCACGCACAGTCGCGCTGGTGGTGCTTCTGCCGCACCCTGTGGAATGCCCAGGGCCGGCTTCTGCACTTAGAGCTGGGCCTGTGTGATCCCGGATAAGCTCAGAGGGAGAGCAAACACTCAGCTCTTGAAGAGACGGGTGTTTTGGCAAACGTATCCTGAGAAGCAAGGAGTCCTCAGCAGAGGCAGTGCCTTGTGGCTAGCTAGGCCTGCAGGTCTGAAGGTCAGTGAGATAATGCACATCCTCCAAGATGCCAGCTTGAGTGACAGACACACAGACACACACACAAATGACAAATCAGCCTAGCAGGCATCTGAATGTCAAGGTATCCTATGAGGAAACAAGAAAAACATTAGTTCCAAAAATAGCTGCACACGTCCCAACTAGCTGCTTTTATCTAAAAGATAGTGAGAATCAGGCCTTTCCTTTTTGGGACTGGGTAGTACTCGAGGCTGAATTGAAAGTTTAGCTCTCCCTAATCTCAGTTTGTTTCATCTTTCCCTGTTCATCCTTGAGAACTCCTCAAGTTAATTCTTTTCCTTAACTTTCTTGGGAGAGTTTTGTTTTGTGGGTGGCGCATAATAAACTCCTTAAAAAATAAAAAGGTAAGTTGAAGATGAATAACTGAGTTGCTTTCATTTGTGGGCTTTCGTGCCAAACTCTGCCTAAATGCTTGTATGTAAGTAAAAATTCAGCCAAAAATCCAATGGTCACAAAGATTGAACTCAGGAGTCCATTTTGTACTACAAAGAAAAAAATAATAATCTAGATTTTTTTCCATAGAAAAATTATTACAGCCAATTCATTTTGCAACTAAAGTAACATAATATAAGCCTTTTAAAATGTGCCTGGAAGAGCAATAAATATTTCAAATGCATACTCAATGAAACTGCTACCCATCACTTCCCATCAATCTTGCAATCATTGTCAGATTTGCTTTTACAATGAAAGTGAAATGAAGATCGACTTTGTAGGAAGTTAAATGCAGAGCAGAGGGACTCTGGTCTGCTGCCTTGTGCTTCCTCCAGCCCCCATTCATTTAATTTGTGTGGTCTTGATAAATGGTACTGGGCCGGCATGGTCACCAGCAATTTCCCAGTCATCTCCCAAAGACACGGTTCATGTTATAAGTTGCTTAAAAAAAAACCAGTATTTTTGTGCAACTGCATTTTGTTGATGGTACATAATAAAATCACACATATGCACACACACGAGAAGCATAAATGAAAACTTCAATCTTCAAACAATTCTTTTCAAATGAAGCTCAGTTAGCAAATGTTATACACAGTAAAGGGTGTCATGAAATAATGCATTTAATGGTCATTGTACAATAAGAATATTATAGTTTCACTTCTTGCTACCTAGTAACACTATAATACTTTATGTGACTTCAAGTAAATGCCCTTTAAGTATAATTGATTTTCTATCTTTTAAAATAAGCTAAATGACCCTGGGAAAAAGAATACAGTAGATTATATTTCTCGATTAAAATGTATAGTGACAGTTGAGAGGAAGAAAATAAAATAATGACTTACTAGTTTCCCAAGAGTAATTAAATATTTGTCTAATTTAGTTAATTGACATATATAAGAAATTGTTTTTCAAAATCCTGAAATAAACATTGTTTCCGAATAACAAAGGAATACAACCTACGCAGACCACACTGGTTTAAATGAGATGCTCCATCCAAAGTTATGTATAATGGTAAACACTTAAGTTTATCACTAGTCTTAAAGTATGGCACGAATTCATTCCAAGAAAGACATAAATACCAGTCGAGCATGGGTTTTGATAGTCTAGGATATGGATACACAGAGTCCTGAGATAAAAACTAATGACCAGCTGGTGAACAGGCAAAGGGGAAGAGAGGAGCCGAAAGATAAGGAACAGGTGAGATCCGAAGGATCCTCAGGTGTATGGAACCTGGAAGGGTAATTATCCTGCAGTGGAGGGCATCGGGTTGCAGAAGGATGAGACTACAATCATCTATCGCTCTATCCGATCATAGTCAAGGTTTAAATGACAGTACCGGTACAAGTGACCAAATCAGGGCAGCTACACTGGAAAAAAAAAACTTTCCATTTTCAGAAGCTTTTGAATTCTGAAATGTGGGATGAGAGTTATGAAGCGGCAGTAACCACTGAAGCTATAGAGCAGGACCAGAAATAGACAGAGAACATAGTTTCTGCTTCCTGACCAAGACCCCACAGCAGGCATCATGCTATGAAGATGGGAAAGAGAGCATTCAATGGGTTTATTTTGGGCCCTCTAGCAAATGATTGTCTTTCCAGCCTCTCTGAACAGAGTACGTGCACCTTTTCATGGTGCATCTTCATTGAGGCCCTGCAGCCCCAGGAGCGGGAGGGCAGCCCCAGGGCAAACTGAGCATGCCTCAGGGAGGGACCAGAGCTTCGTGGGGCATGCAAAGAAAATGTTGAAACTCCATTCAGACTGATCTGATGTGTCCTTTTGATTTCTATTCTTGTGTCTGTTTAATAATATATGCACTATCAGTACCACAGTACCTGTGCATAATTTATGAGTAAATATGTAAACTTACATTTGGGTGTGCCTGTGGATGGGATGTCTTACGAAGAAAGAATGGAGAGAACATTTCAAAAGCACCTGAACAATTAAATCCTTTAATCTGCTGAAAAAAAAAAAAAACACAAAACCTCTGCAATACTAAGAAAAGAATCTGCTTTCCCTCTTCAGGCAGTGAATATTTTCAGAACTGTTTCTCCTCTTGCAGAAAGAGTATCAGGTAACAAATATAATACAATCCAGACACGCTGAAATAGGCAAGATGCTCGTGTTTTCTTTTTTTAAAAAACAAATGTGATCTAAATAGGGTTTTCAGTAAATACCGCTGCCACCTCTGCTAAAGGGTGCTTCTCTTGGGGAATTCATTAAACATTAATTCCAACAAACGATCTCATTTGTCTCTGGTTTACTCTTAACATTTACAAACTATACTCTGTTCTGCTTCCTTGGGCTTCCTCCGGCCCCCACTCATGTAATTTGCATTTTCAACAGTAGACACAGATGATTTTCTGTGCACCCAGGTGAGGAGGCAAAGGGAGGAAGTAAAAAAGATTTGCATCTCCACTGAGGGAGGAATCACTCATCATTAAAGCAGGAATTCAAACTCAGAACATGAAAGTGAATCCATTTATCTGGTGAACCGAAGCCTTGATGTCGCTGTGACATCATAAATAACACACAGGGACTAGAAATGCTGCTCAGGAGGTTGGCAAACAGTGAGGGGGCAAAATGCAGAAAGGACCATAAATATTCTTCAAATGGCAGTGTTTGCAGAAACAAAGTGGCTTTTCTTCTGAGTGCTCCCAGGTCACGGTAGTTATCGTCCCCCACTCTTGCAGCTGCAGAATGTGCAGGAGATAAGGTTGAGTTGGGCCCTATTCATCACAGACTCTGAAAGTTCCTCTTTTGAATGAACTCCCAGGATCATCAGCTTTCCAAGCCTGACCGGACCTCATGTACAGTCACCCATTCAGAAGCCAAATCGGACAGGGGAGGTGCTCTCATGAGGCTTGTGTTCCAAAGGCGACATATGTGTGTGTGGAGAGGGAGACAGAGCCATCGCAGGGAGGAGTTATATCATAGGAAGAGACTCTCAAGTGGCAAGAAGAGGCAATGCCAGCTATTTGGGGAAAAGGATTCCAGGCAGAGGGAAGAGTCCATGAGAAGCCCACTCCCCACGCCCCAGCTGGAGCAAGCTCCCTGTATCCTGGGAATAGGAAAGAGGTCAATACAGCCAGACCTGTGTGATCCAGTGGGCAGTAGGAAGGGCTGAGAGCAGAGAAGGAGCTGGGTCAAGCAAAGAGTTGAGATTTTATGTTAAGAGAGCTGGGTAGTCATGGCAGCAGGAGGAATGGGGAGGTCAAGTTCAGTCAGAAGACGGGTCTGATTGGGTGCGTGTTTTAATGATCATATTGGCTGCTGTGGGGAATGTGTCCAGCATGAAACAAGAGTCAGAAGAGTAAGACCAGCAAAGAGTGAAGGATCAAAGATTCTTCAGTTTGCTGTTTGCTTTTTCGTGTTTAGCTTTCTGGTTATTCAGATTTCCACAGAGAGGACCAAGGCCTATACTTCACTTTACATGATCCACTGCTGAGTCAAGGCAAGAAATGAGAACACAAGAAAGTTACACTTCCTTTCATAGAGGTCCGTTACTTCACTGGGAATCACATTCCCCAAAAAGACACCAATCCCTGAGACAGTGTGCCTTCCTGATATTCAGTTAGTAACTTTATAATAGCCTCCTGATGTAAATAACACCATGCGAATTTTTCCAAGGACTGCCGGGACTTTCATTTCTGTCCGAAAGGACTCCCATATTATGTAGGGGAACAGCTCAAGGACAAAGTTAAATACATCATTAATGGAAATTAGTATTCATTCATTCAGCAGACAAGGAGGAAGGGTGCATTTAATTTCTACCCTATGTCAAAAATTATTCTGGACACTCCAACATGACCAAGGTCCAGGAACTGAACCACATTCTCTCTAACCACAAAATCCACGCTTATGCTTTAATTTACATTTCCATCCCTAATTGGGGTATCAACCAATCTCTCTTCTGCATAAATCAGTCATAATTCCAAAGTTAACATTAAGAAACCCAAAATGGTACTTTTTGAATGACATTATAATTACTGGTGTGTTAGAGTGGGAAATAGTACAGAAAATTACAAAGGCTAATTAAAAATTAAGGGGATTTAAATATTCTATCAAATAAGTACCAATAATACACAGAAGCAATGAGAAAGTAACTGCAGGAACCTCCAAGTGCTTTTAAAGCATTTGTCGTCACCCATCTGCCATTGAAGTATCTAAAGCTTTCTATCACGCCACCTACCGCTGCCCCATCCTCTTCACACACACAACCTTGGTTTATACAGTTTGAAACTGGAGTCAAGTTTGAAACTTGGGTCATTGAAAGAGAAAGTAAACAGTACCCTTCGGACCATAAAGAAGCACGTTCAAAGCAGAAGTCGTTTTGAACCTACCAATGGGGCATAACAATACCAGATTTTGTTTAAGCTGTTGAGAAAACTTTCATTTTCCATCCTTGGACATTAATGGTTACAATTGTATGAATAGTGTAGTTGAATTAGATCTGTGACACGAAAGTCAGGGGACTTCCGTCCTGTTCATGTTTTTGTATGGTTGAAAAACCTTATAAATAGCAACAAAGGTATGCTTTTCCCCCATCCCCTAGGTATTAGTTCAAAGAATAAATTATACAGCACCCATTCTCCAGAGTTCAGTAGGAGACAGATAACAAAGCAATCCCAATATAGCACAGTGTGATCTATGAGCCATTATGAGACCCTAACTGAATATGTACAAGATGCATCAACCTATCATGGTAAGGGTCTAAAGAGCGAGCAGAATGGATGAAGTGAATTATGTGACCTAGTGATGAGATATATAGGTGTAGGAAGGGTAGGGCGAAGCAAAGACAGGTACCTAAGGTTTCCAGATGGGCCACAGGAGAGCCAGGGAGGACAAGGGAGAAAGATCAAGAAAGCTGAGAAAAGAAGGAGTCTCAAAGAGGGAGCAATCATTTCAAATACTACAGAGGAGTTGGTTGAGGAAGACGGAGACACACCCATTGTTTTTGGTTTTGGGTTTTTTGGGGGTTTGGTGTTTTGTTTGTTTGTTTGTTTGTTTTTACTATTAGGAGGGCAGTAGAGACACAGAAGCCAGAATTCAGGGATCCGGGGAAGCAGGAAGAAGATATGGCAAGAGACACTCTTTTAAGAAGCTTTGCGGTGAAGAGAGAGCACTCTGTAATCTTCTGCCAGTGAACATTCAGTAAATAGTATCAGCTGGTTAAAAAAAGTTAAATTTTCAAAATCAAACTCATAAGTTAAAACTAAGTAAAAGTTGTAAATACATACAGTTCATATTTTAATCACAGACCCCTCAAAAAAACCCTCACATTTGCCTTTTCCCCCTGTGTATTTTAGTTTTCGTGTCTTATTGTGATGGCAGGCAATCCTACCTAGTCTGAAGAGACTCTGGATTACACTTATAAGCTTAGATTGCACTTACAAGCTTAAGTTTAAGGCTTTAGAATT
The DNA here is from genome assembly GCF_019186645.2 of Phyllostomus hastatus. Taxonomy (NCBI): domain Eukaryota; kingdom Metazoa; phylum Chordata; class Mammalia; order Chiroptera; family Phyllostomidae; genus Phyllostomus; species Phyllostomus hastatus. The sequence goes on along the minus strand of NW_025334036.1, from coordinate 7,200,569 downwards.
AGAAAAGATGTAAGGTTGTGGGTTTTTTGTTTTGTTTGTTTTTGTTTTTTACTCTCAGAGACAAGAAAACTAAACAAGAGCCATGAATGGAAAAGTTGTAGTTTACATTTCTCTTCTCTGTGGCACCCAGTGCCGCAATCAGCTCTAAGCAGAGGTCTAGTTAACATTTGTTGAATGGAGCTGAAGGTCAAATGGGTACTTAGGATAGATACATGGCTGCAATCTAGATATTTTGACTCTCCAGGCAATTTCTGTCTATAAAACTCCAAAAGTTCAGGGCTTGTACTTGAAACTTTTAAAAAGAAATCATACTCAATGTCCTTAATCGTTAGGAAAATGCAAATGAAAACCAACCACAATGAGAGACCACCTGATGCCCTTTAGGGTGGTCACTATTAAAATAAATAAGTCTGGGTGAGGATCTAGAGAAACTGGAATCTTTGTGCACTGTTGCTGGAGTGGAGACATAAAATGGTGCAGTCATTATGGAAAACAGTAAAATGGTCCCTGAAAATAATGAACCATGGAATTATCATGTATTCCAGCAATTATACTTCTGGGTATATGCACGCAAAAAAGTGAAAGCAGGAAGTCAAAAAGATATTTGTGCACCCATGACTTCCAATCAAACCAAAGTCATCTAAGGGCCACTATTTTCAAATCATTTTCCACAGCCATGCTTTTATGTCATTATACAAGTATCGGTGAATTGCTTCTCATTTGGGTAAGGTATTTGCTAAAATTTGACTATGGGGACATTTTCTACTGCTTCTCATTCTATAAATACTTGACACCAATTCCCACTGAATGGTCCAAGGGAGACAGCTTTTTTCCCCCAGAACAGATCATTTTTGTGCTAAAATCGTTGGGCTATGCTGTCGATTTTGCTATCTTAGTCCCTTCATTCTGAATTCTATAAATAAGTGTAAAAAGCCGAATGTGTTATTTCAGGCCATTTTTCTCTTAATTTTATGATGGCTTTGGGATTGATTTCACCTTGCAGATTAATACAAAGACCCTCATGGAGCTAATAAGAGGAAAGAGGCACTACTCTCGGTCTCCATAGTGAGGTATAAATTAACTTACATGAACTGGTTTTGAAGGTTTTTCCATGGTGTTAGTTCTTTAGAGAGCCCAGTGATTTTCTTTAATGTGTTTTTAGATCTAGAGTATTTTAAAGAAAATCCACACACGCAAAAAAAAAATATATGGTCCAAAGGCTTCTATGCTAACTCCCAATACATACTTGCCACGTGAAATATTAAATTACTCCATGATCGCAGGTGAAGAATAGAATGTCTTGCACAGTTTGCACAAGGTGATTGCTGGGGTAATGTAAACTATAAATGCACTACGAGGCTAGGAAATTTAGCATACACCATTTCAGTGATGTATTTGTAGAGATGCACGCACATCGTGAATGAAAATATGAGCCACTAATCTCCATTAATGCAGCCATTAAAATTTAATTTTCTGATGCTACAGAGCCACCTGGAAAATGATTTATGCTAGAACTAAATGGAAAGCACACAAACTATAAAATCGTACCTAACCTATGTTTACAGCTCTGTAAAATGAGGCATACGTATTGGAGTCGAATACAAGGGAACGTGGGAAAACTTTTCATGGCTAGTTTTTTCCATAAAGAGAGTATTTGCTTTTGTTCCAAATGTTTCATTTGTGTTCTCTTTGATATTGACGTACTGTGTTCGTGTAATATACCCACAATAAAAATAAAAAGCAACGTGTGCAGTGATATTTTGCATTTGTGTATGCTTTCCTCCAGCAGAAAGGAAGAATCTGATCCCAAATATGTTCTTGGAGAAAAACTAGATTTCGGATGGCCACAGCTCAGATCAATTTGGGCAGCTGCCCGAAGAGCTATTATTGCCAAGGACCCTGGGGCTCAGTGGGAAAGACGAGTCATCAGCCTGGGATTCTGCTCTGCACCGGGTATCTGCCAGCTCCGTCCTGGCGGCGATCTAAGAAACATAGATCCTGTCGAAGGACCAAGAGCATTCACGGGCTTTGCTTTGAACAATCCACTCAGGAGGCCTTGGCCACCCAAAACGTGACAGAGCTACTTAGTTCTTGCACAATGGCCGATATAGAAAAGTCCATGTCCACAGGTTTAGATCTTAATATTCTAAAAAATGTTCTCCAAATAAACGCAGTCACTGCACTCCCCATGGTACAGACGTGTTTCAGGAATCACAACAGACATCTATTGAACGTGTTTTGTTAGTAAGCTGGTGTAATTCTTACTGATTTGCACAAAACTGCTTCCATGTGCATTGTCTTTGCACAAAAACTTCTAGAGGGAGAACAATCCTTATAAGCCTCCTTCTACACAAGGGCTTGAATAGCATCAAAGCTTGGGTTTTCGATTCTATTTGGTAAATTTCTGCTTTCTAGTCAAGTTCTGTATAGCCATGTCTTTCTCTTCTAAAGGAGCCAAACTGGACTGCTAATTTAGAATTAATCGACAAGAAATACACAGAAATTGCTCAAGCCACTGTGGGCAGGGTTCACACCACCAAACGGGTTTCCACTGACAGGGCACGAAGGGGTGTTAATTCAGGCCCCGGCACCTCTGCAAGGCCTCGTCAGCTGCGTTCATTCACTCTCCATAAACACACAAACCCATTCAAACTTCATACATGACAGAAAAGGCTAAAAATAATCCACAGTTGAAAAGAAGAGGAAGCTCTCATTTCCAGCAGGTGTCCAAAGACACAGTGAGCAGCATCTTGACCGTGTGACACTGTGACAGGACAGTGTGTCACCTGCAGAAGGCTGAAAGTGCCAGGTGAAAGTACGTATGCTTTGGGCATGAAAGGAAAGTTCAAGCAGCCCCTGTGTTCAGCTCACCAGCCAGTGTGACTGGAAAGTAAACAGAGAGGGAGCTCTTTTAGGAGCAAAGTTCAGTGGACTTGGGTTGTGTGGAAGGAGGAAGGCTGGGTGGCCCCCTGGAAGGACCTCCCCCAGGAGAGGCAATCCTCTCCAGGATGTTCAGTCTCACCTGGTGTGACAGTCAGGCCCGAAAGGAAGGAGCAGGCTGAGGCCCCAAAGCCAGGAGAAATGGGTGCCGCAAACATTTGGGGTGAAGGTCTAGGGATTTCGTTTTTCTCTCGGTTTCAGGCTGTTAGCTCCATAATCTGTTCTCCGTACAGGTCAAACACCTGGCTCTTCCAGGTCCCAGGTCAAGCATACCTCCCTAAGAAGCCTTACCCTACCCCTGACTCTAACTCCGACCGTGACCGTGACCCTGACCCTCTAGTATAAAGCAGTACTTCTGCACCATAATCTCTTGTCACACTGAGTCATTACAGCCTTCACATTAGAACTAATCATTTCACTAGCTTTTTTTTTAACTTGGTCTCCCCAATCCACCTCCTACCCCAGCCCCCCACGAGAAGTCCTCTGAGAAGATGGGACTGTACTGCCTAGTCCACCTCAGCACTTAGACCAATACCTGGCGCATGGCAGGTGAGTTCTGATAGAATGAATGAATGAATTCAGGGGGCAATTCCTTCTACTACTATCATCACTGAATACAGGGTGGGGCAAAAGTAGGTTTAAGTTGTGAGTACGGGAAACACAGTTCATTCTTGCACTATTATTTCTTAAGTATTGTATTACTTTCTGTATGAACTACTGAAAGTCTACTTTTTCCTCATCCTGCCTTTACCAGAACTGCAAGCCTGCCTAGAGACCAGTATATTCCATCAACCAAAAATTCCCACAGTCGAGTTCTTTAATTAATGGTTAATTGTTAATTAAATAGCATCAGGTACTATATGTATTGCTCGGTGATAAGTTGTGTGAGCAGTTCCACACACCAGATACAGAGCATTATATTAGTCATGGCGACCAGTCCCAACACGGCCTCCTTAGAGGCCTGGGCGTAACCATGGTGAAGACGGAGCATGGTTTATCTGCCTACATCTCCCCTAGCTTTTCCCCTCTTATCCACTCCTTTTATCACCTTTGCAAAATCAAAGTCAGGAAGTTGACAATGAGGCCCTTGAACTTGGCTGCAGGGTGAGGTCCACATACCTGATCTCTCTATCAAGCAAGAACTGAAGATCCTAGAACTGGGCATGACTCTGCCCAAGTCCACAGTTCCTCGGCCTCTTTTCCTCTCTCCCCATCGACATGTGGATTTCTGCAAACTGAGATGCTTTTTAATCCTGAGGGTCCTGGACAAAGCTGGGGTGTCCCAGCATGTCGGGACCAAGAAAGGGCCACAGGCGAGGCCACCAGGATGCACCCATGAGAAACTGATTCATGTGCATTCAGTCATCTCTGATCCGACCCAAATGCCTGAGCCACACGAGGAAACTGGTGTCAATGAATTAAAATGGCATGCACGTGCACACACAATCTTTCCTTGCCTGTGAGTTAAGAAAACATTTTTTAAATATAGATCAATGGATATTTCCTACGCCTATGTGAAATATGGTTTATATGAAAAAATATATTTCTAGGATTCTCAGGGAAGCATTACATTTGCCCAGATCACAAACCTTTTTGTCTCAAAATACCCAAAGGGGCTGCCCACTGTCAGCAGGAGGTCAGCAGGCGTTAGTATCTGTCAGGTACTCCATTACAGCCGCATCTCCCAAATGAAAAGGCAAAGAAGGCAATTATCAATATTGAAACCATCTATCTTTTAAAAAGGTTATATCGATTTCCCCCCGCCACGCTGATTTCACCGATGTCAGCAACAGCTCAAGGAAGAAGGCCTATCACCTAGCAGTTCCCATGGATGGTTCCCAAACGAACTTCCCCAGTTCCCTCATGCCACGCAGCCTGCGACCCGTTTCATGGGAGAGCAGCTAAGGAGAGGCTTGGAGTGATCAGAACTCTGCCAACGAATCTCCCCAGTGAGCTACAGTACTGCGCAGTGAGGTTTTAGAGATGAGGAATCATTAGGTTCTATTACAACAGGCACACCTGGCCTGTCTTAAATCACCGCTGAAATGAAGGGTTTCAACCCTGGAGTGCGTACAGTGGCTGCTCTCAGCCCCAGGAGTCAGAGACATTCCTTAGTTGACATGGGTCTCGGAGATTGTCTAGTCTTGTGATTAAACGCCTTTACTGGGAAGCAAGGCAGCGAAGAATGGTTAAAACTAAAGGCTGGATGGCTTGGAATGAAATAGTAGGGGGAGAAAAAGTAAAACTCCACTCAACTGGGTGAGCCTGTCCATACACCCCACTTCTCTGAGCCTCAGGGTTCCTGTCTGTAAAATGGGCATGACTTTTACCCAGCAGGGTCCTGAGAGGGTCAGGAATGAGTTAGTGATCAAGAGAGACTCTGACACAAGGCCGGAAGCTGGAAAGGATGTAATTAATAAACGACTGAATACTGATCTGTGATTAATGACCAGAGCCAACCCTATATGTTCAAACTTGTTTTTTTTGGTCACAGAAATAGTTCATGATATTTAAAAACAATTCATCACAGACCTTCTCAGACCTGCCATGCCTTCTGGTTCAATATTAACACAGGGAACTTTATGAACCCTCCTCCTCGATCCTGGCTATAGCTGCCTGTCTCCATGCCAGCCCACAGGAGATTTAAGGGAACAGAAGAAATGTCAGCGAAATCCTACCTGTTTAGACAGGTCTAAACTACTGAAGGCAACTTCCACTGAGGACTCCTACCAAGTCCAAGAAATAAACTCGGTGGGAAGAGAAGTACATAACAAACACAGCAGAGAGCAGGAGAGGGGGAGGCAGAGGCGGCTCTGTGAAGGTAAGGACTCAAGAGAAGAAGAGACTTACATGTTCCAGCAACAGACAGGCCACATTCCAGAGACGCGTGTCACCGTAGGACAAGGAACTGCAGGCACATTTGACCGAAGAGACTGTGTCACCAGCGGACCCCGTGAGGGTAAGAAAGGCTGCAGCGTCTCTGTGCTCCAGAGGGGTCCTCAGGAGGCTAAGTGCTGGCACCAGAGGTCATTTCCAGACTACAAACCCAGAAAGCTAAGCTAATCTTATATATGGAAAATCTTTTACATGAGGCACAACAATGATAACAATAACCTTGATCATGGGAGTTCAAGTAACACAGCATTCTTTCCCGACACATTACCTACATTCTCATACTAACCCCCGAGATCTTTCATAATGCTAAAAATAGTTCCCCAAACACCACCCAAAAAAAAGAAGAAGAAGAAGAAGTATTACCCAATGATGGTATTTGTTTTCAGTTTGGTTTGAGTTTTTTGTTGGGTAGTTTGCTTGCTGTTTTGTTTTTTGCATCACCATTTGGGTGACACGTTGGATCTGAACATGGTTAGCTGCAGAGATATGTTCCATACTTTCTTCTTTGTCTTCCTGATCTGTTTACACATCTCTCGTGAATATTCCTGCTTAGTAGCTGTCTTTAACAGACAAAGTTGAAACGGGCTATGCTAAACTTGCAGTGTCTCAAAAGCAACCACCTGTCAATTCGGATATAAAAGGAAGGGATTCATTTACGGTGAACTCACATGGCACGCGAGTGTTTTTAACAAAAGAGAAGAGGGTCAACAGTAAGCATTTGACCTTGTGACAATGAAATGGGCTCACACGCTGCAAGCCAGCTTCAACAAGCCCCCTGGTCACCGTCCTGCCCGCTGCCTGCTCCAGTTCAAGTTCGCAGGTCGGTGACTCGGGCTCTCAAACAAACGGAAGGCCAAAGGGAGTGGAGAATTCATCTCCACCCGCAATGAACGAGTGGAAGTAAACCTTTCCACCTTCCGCATCCCATTACACTCGTTCCTCGGCTGCCTGGCCAGCAGAAATGTCCCCATTCCCTTCGTGACCTGCTTCTCGCCTGCCTGCCGTCCTTGAGAGGCGGCATGAGTCAGAGCTGATATCAATGGTCAGATCAGCTGTGTTACTCAATCGGCTGATCGTTGGTTATTTCACGACCACATGAAGACCAGTTCTCGCAAACCTCTGCACCGCTGACCGCTTTCCTGGAACGCAGACCCTTATCCTAGCCACTGTCCACCCAAAACCCCTACCGTGGGGCCGTCCAGACATCCCAAACTCACGATGTCCACAAAATCATGATTATTCTCTAAAAACAGTCTTCTCTAGTCCTGACTGGTGTTACTGGCACCCACCCAGTGGCCCAAGGCACAAACCTCACTCCCTCTCTGCCCCCGACATCCACCTGGCCACGGGTGCCAGCTGCCAGATGGCTCTCGAATGCTTCCCCACTTCTGCTTCCCTGCTGCCCTCAGCCAAGCCCCATACCCTGACTCCTGAACTGTGTGATAACTTCTTAACTCCCCTGGCACCAACTCATGGCCGGAGCTAGGACACCTCTCGCCGGTCACCCAGAGCACAGCTGAGCAAGTTTTTCCCTGGCTGTGGGGATCCCATCTGTCTGACCTCCACACTGTCTCCTTTGGGTGCCCAACGCTGACACTTAGCACAACTAGGCGAGCAACCAATGACCCCATGAGCGAGTGGCCACGTGGATGAGACAGCTGGCACTCTCAGGATTGAATTCTGCCTCCAGCCACAAACTCACATTAATGTTGGTCTGAACATGTGTCACTGGTGGAGACAAGAAGACACAGGGACAAGAGTTTCACCCCCAAAGGCAAGCCGTCTTTCCCCACACTGATGTACATACTTGTGTCTACAGCTATATATTCTTACGCTGCCTGCCAGGATGTGGCTGATTTTCTGACGAACATCCAGAATTGTGGGTATAACTGTCTCTTTCAGAAAAGAATTCCTGAAAATGCAAGACACAGCCCTTCTAGACACCATTAAGACCTAAAGGCCACGCACACCAGCATCTGCAAGTCCTCTGTGGCCTGGGGAGAGGGGTAGGCCTTTCAGAGAGAAACCAAACCCCAGCATTCTGAAACAAGGCTCCCTCCTGTGGCCGCCCACTGCGGAACTCCAGACGAGCCCACAGTCACGCAGGAAGAGAGGCAATTCCACCTTACGCAACCAGGTATATGCAACCCTGTCCATTTGCTTGTGAAACTGAACATTTGCAGTAGGAGTGAATGATAGTAACATTCTTCCCCTCCATTGTGGCAGTGTGTCCCTCAAGAAAAACTCGTTAACCCCAGGCAGTGAGCAAATACCTAGGTCTGTCCCATAAAGCCATACCAAACAGCCTCGGGCCAGCCCTCCAGACCTTTCCCACAATACCAGCACAGGACAATGGCATGTTGAAGACTCCTGGGGAGGAGGGGATACCTACACTTAAATCCCAGGGCGTGTCCCTGTCTGTCTCTGTGTCTCAGTTTTCCCACATTGAAATGGAGGTGAGAAGAGATAGCCCTACCTGGCAGGACTGTGTTAAAGAATTCAATCCGGAAACACCAGTTCAAAAGGACCTACGCACCCCTGTGTCCCTAGCAGCGTTATTTACAACAGCTAAATGCTGGAGACAGCCTAGGTGCCCATCCATCCATGTGTGGACCAAAAAACCGTGGTTCATTTACACAATGGAATACTACGCAGCAGAAAGACACAAAGAACGCCTACCGTTTGTGACAGCAAGGATGGACCCGGGGAACATTTTGCTAAGTGACATAAGCCAGGCAGCAAAAGACAAACATCATATGATCTCATCTGTAAGAGGAACCTAATGAACGAAGCAAACAAATGAGCCAAACAGAACCGGAGGCATGGAAACAAGGAACAGGCTGATGGGGACCAGAGGAGGGGAAGGCGGAGGGGGAGGGAGGGAGGTAGGGGTGGAAAAATGGGGAAGGGACTAATCACGGAACCTGTATGAATGACTCATGGACATGGACAACAGAGTGGGGACTGATTGTGGGAGTGGGTGGGGTTGTGTGGGAAGTGGGGAGCAACTGGGGGAAAATTGGGACGCCTGTGATAGAACAATGACTTTCAAAGAAAATAAAATACAGAAATAAAAATTTTGAAAGTTAATTCTTAGCACAATGTACTACGGCCCAGTAAATGTCAGCAATATTAATATGAATTATAATTATAATATGGCTGTGATCTATCAGCCCTCATAGGAACTTCTTCTCCTCGTTGAGAAGAGCAGTTTTCATACTGTAGCTCCAGGAGCATCTGCAAGGCTTCCTAGAACTCAGACTGCTGTGAACCAGAGCCTAGGACAGAGGACCCTCCGTACATGCTGCCTGATGGGATGAACACTGAGAGAGCCAAAGGTATCCCTGGACAACCAAGCAAACCAGAGACCAGATTGGGGGCCTTCAAGCTCAGAACTGTTCAAAGACATGAAGTAAGCCCGGGGCCCTCCCACCCAGCTAGAGGGCTCTTCTGAGTCCCAGAGACCATGAGCTCTTTGGCTCCAACCGACAACTGTCCCTTTCCGTCTTTAAAGGTAATGGAGCTCAGCTTCTGGCCTCTTGCTGGCACAGGTCCTACTGCTGCGACAGGCTGCTGGGAGATGCTGAGTGTTCTCAGGGACAGGGGAGCCGCCGGGCTGCAATCAGGAAGCCGTGCTGTGTAAGCATTTCTTATAAATGGCCCAAATCGCTCTCAGCAGAGGCAGAACTCTCCAGCAAATTGTGGTCACGTCTTTTTCTCATTCTCCATACGTATTCGCTTTGATCACTCATTTTGTATTATTGTTCTTCAAGAGGATTCCAAATTTGCTTGCCTTTTTTAAAAAATTTTTTTTTCTATTGCTGACCTTTTTGGTCTTACAAAATCTGGACCTGTCCCTGCACTCTGCGCCTTGACCTTTCAGCTTTTCCAAGGTTTTCTGCCATTTATCACCCAACCTGCCCTCCAATGAATGGCAGCATCTTAAGGCCGACCACACCTTTATACACACCTTCTGGGCAGGATTACACAAGCTTCTAAAAAGGAGTTCAAGGTGTGTTATCAGTGTCACGGTCAAAAGCAAGCAAGTGCCAGGCAGAATATCCTGTCTGGTCTTCCCAACACAGGCTTTAGAAAGACCTTCTTCAACACAACACACTTTCATCGACTCCTTGTGTGAATTCAAATATGAAACCCCCCAATTTTCGTGTGTTGTCACCAGTGATTATAAGGAAGGATTGAAGAAAAGCAAGGGTTCTCCATGTTAGGAAATAGGAATTAGAATTCTAAGCACTCGTTTATTCTCACCCCATGTAGGATAACAATTTTAATATGAAAATCATTTTTTGTGGTTTACACATAGTTAAAGAAACTGTCAGTTTAGTTGTTACGGTTCCTTTACTCAAAGACGAAGTTAGGAATTTTAGGATTTCTTTCCAAAGAAGTTGCAGTGCTCCACACTTCCAGAGATAGATTTAAGGGAAAGCAGATATATCTTTTAAAGTAAATATTAGCTGTATTTATTCATAGGTGATTACAGATTTCTACACCAACACGCAGTCCTTTCTAGGGGACAACACCGTCCTCTATTTACCTGGAAGCAATGGGATCCATTTATATTGAATTATATACTGAGTTTCTATACTGAATCATACAAATCACATAAATCAAGCCGAATTATATGAAGCACATGAATAATATGAAAATTAACTGTGACTTCCATGTATAATGCATAAGGCATACATGTCCAGTTTCACTTATTTGCCTCATTTGGATATATTAGGCCCTTAAAAATATGTTAAGAAAGACACAGAAAAAAAAATTCACATTTTAAAAATAGCTGTTCATCGTCTTGCCCCAGATTGGCCCCGGTTTAACCACACAAGTAGAGTGAAAACAGTGCTCATTTCACTCCCAGCAGCCGCTTGAACTCCCGGGATGTGGACGGGTTATGAACGTGAATTTGAATTCTTATTTCCACAAAGCCGTCCAGGTCTCACGGCAGCATGGCATGGGGGAGGGGCAAGGTTCTACAGTCAGAAATGTCCCCCATCCGATTCCCAGGTCCCCCGTAACCTTCAGCAAAGTGCCAGATGCTTCCCTGCCTCAGTTCCCCCACCCCCACCCCTGGCAGAGGGGGAGTGATGTCTAATGTCTACTTTGCATATTTATACAACTAGATAGGTGCTCAGCGCGAACCCTCGGCCAAGAGTTGAATCTTAGCAACCTTATTTTAAGGGTGGTTTTGATAAGCCTTGTCGCTCCCAAAGACAGACCGGGCTAATGACATTCTTCTTAGATTCACGCTCTCCCTGCCTTCACATGCTTATTACCAGAGATTAAGGAGGCGGCGCCAAAGCAAAAGTACAATGTGCCACTGGTCTCCCTCTAAACATCTACCAGCGAGGAAGAAGTGCCCTAAAACTCGCCTTTGTGTCAACACCTGTGCACACCTGTGCACACCAGCCTGGCTCGCCGGGAGTCCTTCCTTAACAGGCGGACAATAAATATTTGTTAACCTGAAAGGCTGCTGAGCCCAGTGAAAATGAATGCTAATGGCAATCATAATCCGCAGCGCTGTTTGCGCTTCCGTGCGTCACGGAGGCGGGTTTCCTAAGGTCCCAAAGCTTCCCTGGGAAGCTGTTGGGTAACTGGACGTGCCCGCTGCAGAGGTCCCTTCCTGGGCACACTCACGAAGCATCCGGACGCGGCTGAAACCCTCGGACGTGGCACGGAAGGTCGTTCGCGGAGGGTTCTAACCCAGTTTAGAGAAAAGTGGCCTCTGGTAAAAGCCATCAGCGCACTGTTTGCTTAACAAAGGGACAGCGCGCGGAGCAACTAATTGCGGAAGCAATTTCTTCTCAACTTTACCACTATCACGTTTTTTTTTTTTCTCTTCCTTTTCAGTGTGATGAGACACTGGACCCTACGCCACTGTAAGGCGTTCTGCTCTCCTGCGGCTGAGCAAAGGTCTGGTAGGTAGGATATCAAAGTGCAATCTCCGGGTCCCCACGAAGGGACCGCATCAGATCCCACCCAAGTGAGGGCTGACCTCTGCAGAGAATCCTGGCAGTGGCGGTGCCGTGACTAACTCCCCTGCGCCCGAGGAGACCCAATGTGTCCTATCAAACGCAAAGAAATTAGAGGCAGGTCACCGCCCCCGCCCCCCGACACACACACCCTACCCGGAGCGCTCCTGGCACCCCACACCTGTGGTTTCTGCCTCCTGGCTTCAGTACAGTGACCCCTGAACAAGCAGCTCTCGGGTAATAGCTGCTCTGACTTCCCTCCCTGGTCTCCAACTCCCCACTTCGGTCGAGCAGAAGCCCACCCACAGGAAAGAGCAGGGAGCAACCCGGTGCGCGCCGGCGCACACTGCCAGGTAAACCCGGCACCACCCTCACCTGTCCGAGGCTGCGGCCGGAGGGCTGCAAAGGGGACCGCCGTGCGTCCCTCACGTGCGCGGGACCAACAGCCAACGTAGCCACCGCTGGCCCGCTCGGGGAGCAACTCAGACGAGGTAGGGGCGGGGGCTCCGCCGGGGCCGCCCCACTTCCTTGCCCCCCCTCCCCTCGCACGCGAGCCCCGCCTTCAAGGGGAGGAGGCGGCACCGTGCGTCACCTTGGGGAGGCCAGACCAAGCGCGGGCGCTGTAACTAGTCCGGCTGATGCAAGAAGGCGTCGGTGCGCGATTCTGGGAACTTCGCTGTGGAAAGAGAAAGAGGTTACAGTAGCTCATTTTAGCTTGGGCTGGCTCCGGGGAAAAGGCAGATGTGCCCCAGAAGTCTGGCAGTGGTGGGGAGAGTTGAGTTCCCTCGCGTTTTAGTTCACAACGGGAAAGAAGGCAAGGGTGGCTTGCTGACTTAAAATTGCTTAAGAGCATGTCTTCCCTGACCCTCAAGTAAGTGCACCTTGCTCCCGTGGGTCCGGAAGGATCGACGGTGAGAGAACAGGCTCCATTTTTACCACCACGACCCCGGCAAGAGGTACCAGAGTCAGGCCACCCACTGGTGTTCTGTGCGCACGTGGCGCATAACCTAGTCCTGTTTTAATTTTCAGGTATTAGTGAGACAGTTCCTAATATCCGTGGTGTAAGATGAGGAAAAGAAGCATGAAATAACCGGAGTAGCAGGAGCCGGGGAACATAGTGTACAAAGGAAAGATAAGGAAGAGCCACAGGAGAAACGGCAACCGTACCTGTAAAGCTGACTAACAACGGAATTAAAATAGTAAGTGAACCCACAAAAAAGGCTTTTTTCCTTCTAACTCCTGCCACAAAGAAGTTCCTGTTCTGTGGTTCCTGCAGCCCAACCGCAAGTCAGAATTGACTAACAGTATTTTTCAATCATTAAATGTTAACAGAAAGTGAAACATCTACAGAAAGGAACTCTAAAATCAGATGGCCTTCCCTGCATTATACTACACTCTATGCATCTGCGTTGAGGTTTGTTTTTTTTTTTTTCCCCAGTTGTCCCAACATGTTACCTGTCTCTTTCTAGTATGCTTTAGGCAAGGAAGAGTGGGATAATGCTGTTGCTTACACTAATTTAACTTCCCTACCAAACCACAACCCCACTCAGGACAGCAGTTGGACTCCTGTGTGGCGGATGCATGTCCAATACACTGTTACATTTAATTTCTTGATTGAAACAGGTTTTGAGCCAGGTCGTCATAGGCACTGTCCATGGTGTCATCATTGCTACTTTTTTAAGACACAAATCTGCATTTTTATAATGGGTGGTCTTCTCTGCCTTGCCTTCTGAATTTACGTAGGCAGCTCTGACCTCTTAAAAACAGCCCCATTATCAGTCTGGTGATTGAAGTGGAGAGTTCTCACTCCCCACACCTGTGTTGGTGTCCCACCAGATACAATTGCTTTTACACACGAGACCCCACGCGGCCTGGTCCGTGGCAGTCTAACAAGTTCACCTGTTCTTGCAGATTGTAAATGCCAGGCGTGCCTTCCGAGGATCGATGCCCTCCTCTGCTGTCACCGCTGGTGCTGCCGGTCACACATGCAGCAACTCTGCAGTGGAGGTATGCCAGCAATGTCACTGGGCCTGTTTGAATGAGCCACAGCCATTTAAACAGGATGCATTACAGTGTCTGTAATCACCTAGATAGGGTCTTTGCCCCTGGCGTGACGGGGCTTCTCTGAAGGACAGAAGAGCCCATTTGTGAATGCACAGGAGTGAGAGCTCCGACTGTTCTCTGCTCCTGGGGAACCGGGACAGGCCTCCACCAGAGCTGGCCCAGAGTCAGTCCAGCCCGGTTCTGGCTGGAGAACTCACGGTGAATCTTGTGAGTGCATGGCCCTTGAAGGAATACCCCAGAGAATGTTTTCTGAGATCTGCTAAGGCGTTGGCACCAAGCATCCCTCACATTTTCCTTCCTGTCCTTTCTGGGACAACAGAAACTGAAGTAGAAAAGCAACTGAGATATAAACATACAGATCTCGACCTTCCGGGGTGTAAAGCCAGCATAATGGTTCAGACAAGATGGAGTCCATTGTCCAAGGGGCGGGTGCTTAGTGTGCTATAAGGAAGCATCTGTCCTCGGTTAATGGCCCTGAGAGAACAGCAAACCTTTTCTTGTTAGTGCAAAGAGTTTTTGTTATTATATGTACTCACATTTTTTTCCTATTGGGGAATTGTTCTAGCAGGTGAAAGGAAACATCTCCCTTTTTGTAACATGTGCGGAGAGACCAAATTTCGCAACCCAATCCAAACCAAACTCTGCCATGGAACTTGCTAATGGGGTTTCCTGCAGGTGGTTGGTAGGTTTCGGTTTCTTGAACAAAGGAGGTGCCCTCCCAGAACAGGAGTCTTACTTTCTAATGACTCAGAAAGAAAATTATTTTGAAGCCTTTCTTTGGAAACCAACGCCAGCATTTACTTATCCTATTGATTGTAATCCTATGGAACAAATTATTTCAAATATTTGAACATATAGTGAACATAAGCTAATTAGCTGGGAATGTTCACAGTGAGTTGCTCCAAGTTACACTTTGATGGATGTCACAGCTTTTATGGGTCAGAACTCCACGGCCAGGATGAACATCTGGTAATAGTTGCATTTAAAATGTTCAAGTTATTGCAGGCATATGGAGTCTAAACCTAAAAAGACAGAGTCCCTCTCTCATCTGGTGGGTAAAGCAAATCCAAATATCCTTGATTAGGTGAAGCTTCCCCTTGCTCAAGTGTACTTGCTCATCACCGCCATTTTTGTCTGGTGATGTGAATTCCATCCCCTTAGCGAATAGCTTAAACCTTCCCCCAGGTGCACCCAAGGCAAAGGACTGATTCCTACTGTTCAGTGTCGCAATGGGCCCGCGGGGAATGGCCTTTGTTGAGTTACACAGTGGCCTGCTGCCCTTGGCCATGGTAAGGAGCCTCTTACACTCAGCCTTGAGAAATGGGGTGTTGAGTGTGCACTGGGATTGTTGGTCAGAGTTGTTTTTAAAATTCGGGTCCTTGTTTTAAGATGATCAGGGGCAGAAGTTTTCAGTCGGCTCAGGAGTGCAAAGCTAGGCTTCCCCACAGCAGCTGGCTGGTTTGCACCCTCTGGTTTCCACGGGTAACACAAGTGACTTCATTTCTTTAATGTGACTACTGATATGCTCAGCATGGCCTGCCTCTGTCCAGTAGTCAGAAACGCTTTTTTTGTACATTGTGTAATAGACTTGTATTTTACTACCTCGTTTTGCTAAGTCTGAGATGAATGAAATGAAAGGAAATTTCAAGACCAGAATATTAGGGTGATGATCAATTCTCTGTGCAATCAGATGCCCACTGATTTGCACAACTAGCTGTACAAAGCTGCAACACGTGTAGGGTCACACATGAGGATGCCTGCAGGGGCCAGGCCTGTGAGGCAAATGGGTGACAGAAAATAGACACTGTCACTGCCCAGAGCATGCCCTCCTACAGGCATTATATCAGTTATTGCCAACTCTGTACAGGCCAAATAATGCAGGTGACCTGAAGCCAGGTGGCTTGGGAGAATGTCTCCCAATCAACAAGGCGTGGTGCTGTAAGGTAAACACTGGGAAATAAGACTAAGGCAGCCGCTGCCCTCCAGGGGCTCACACTGTGGTGAAGGGAAAAGACTGGGAAACAAATAAGCACTAGAGAGTGGTCAGAGGGAGGGGGTCAGCTAGCAGCACCTGCAGGCCGGGCCTGGACAGGAGACCAGGTGGGGGGTGTGCAAGGCAAGTAGCAGGAACGTGACTCCATGCGGCCCAAGCGCTGAGCAGGGAGAGCCAGTGGGTGAACCCTCACTCACATCCCTGGGATGAGCAGGCACCAGCCAGCAGGAGAAGGGCAGCTGGAAGAGTGAAGCCAGACCTGTTTAGCAGTGTTTCTACCAATTGTTTACTCAAGTAATCAGACAATTAAAATACAGATGCTTAGGCAGAAATAATAACACTCCGGATGGAAGCCATGAACTGACTTCGGACTTCTAGACTTCGGACTTCTAGTCTCCAGACTATCTGTGGAACTGCCGGGGACATGTAATTCCAATAAGTTTTAATTCTTCCAGCCTCCAATTACTGGCTGTAATGTGACCTACAAAGAAAGTACAGAATCACTAATTAAGGGATTGAAAAGTAAGCAGGAAGCACATGAGGCTTTATTAAGTGCATAATAATAATATTTTCAAGCTGGCTTGCTATACAATTACCTGTTTTATAGATTTTTTTAGGTCCATCTTTATAATGACTGTTGTTGATGCTTCCTAAGAAAATGTGGGCCTAAAATAAAAATGCTAGTAAGAAACATGACTTTAAAATGAAGTGACTTTCTTAATCTCCAGTATTCAGGTGCTCAATATTTTTTTTCTCATTAGGAAACACCTAACTGTACTGAAAATTATATATTCTATAAAGGGCTTATTCTTTTAAAAAATTGATTAGTTTGAATTTCCTATTAGCTTGATTTTTAAAATAAAACATGGGAAGGACAAAAGATATTTTAGATCATTTAAAAAGAAGGAAGTCTCTCAGCCCATTCTCCCAACGGCAGACATAGGGGGACATGGTCTCGATCTTCTATGATCTTCGCACCCACCCTCAGAGTGGCTTGTGAGCTGGCTCCTTCCTCCTGGTGGTGTTTGGTGACTGTGATGAATCTGCAAAATGCAGCTCTGTTGTAGGTACCTCTCATTCGAAAATCCCAGCCTTCTATTGCAAGTGGGGTATGTGTCGCCATACACTTCGTTGGTAACACATGCTGAGGGATTCAAAAAAACTAACCCAGGAATCCAAGTTACTGATGTAGGAGATGAAAACATTTCGTGGCTTTGTGGCTTCATGCCTTAAAGCCTCATTTCTTATACACTTTATCTCAGGGGTGTCAAACTCATTGTCACCGCGGGCCACATCAGCCTCGCAGTTGCCTTCAAAGGGCCCAGTGTAACGTTAGGACTGTATACATATAACCACTCCTTAACTAGGGGCAAGGAGCTCTGCGCTGCCGCCAGGTAGAAACAAGGTGCCGGGCCGGATTCAGCCCACGGGCCTTGTGTTTGCCACCTGTGCTCTAGCTGTCTCCCCAAGTAATAAAAACTAATCTTCTTGAGAATCAGACAAATCCCAACACCTTGTTACTTCACGTGAACAGACTATTTTAGCATAGTATTCGGTTGGCCAAAAAGTCTGTTTAGTTGTTTCTGTAAAATAAAAGACACATGTTTCATTTTCACCAATAACTTTATTGATTTGGATATTTTGAGTATGTCAGCTGTCTCCTGCTATTGGCTGTTAGTGGGTAGGGGCCAGAGCTGCTGCTAAACACTTTCCAGTGCATGAGACAGCCCCGCAGCAGAGATTTATTTGGCCAAAAAGTCAGTAGTCCCAAGAAACTTTGCAAACCACTTTTGACATGTTCTATCAGTCACAGCACCTTCTCCATACACCACACAAATTTTCTTTTGCATTTCATTTGTTTTGTATTTTTCTTGAAATAATAAAGCATAATACACCAAAAATGGTGCATACCTTCTGCCTTCAATATTAAAATGGCTGCACAAAAATGCACCAATTTGATAGGTTTTTTTTTAAATGCATGCTGATAGGACAGCTGTCACAGTACAATCTAATAATAATTGTTTTGAAGTTAAGAACAACTAAGCACTCCTAGAGCCATCATATGGAAAAAACGCAACAGACTTTTTTCCTACCCCACAACATGAACTTCAGTTTTGTTAAATAAAGCCTGAGAACTGGGCCTCAGAAGGAGCAGGCTCAGAGGGCCAGCGTTTACAACGCTAGGAGGGACGCGGCCCTCTTGCCTGCTCAGATTTCACGTGGCTCTGAAGTGCGCATTGTAGCAAGGCGTGCTTCAGGAGGCCGTGTCCCCAGCAAGCTGGAAACTTCCACGGTCACTTCATGATGAGACCTGGCAGGAGAATTAGCAGCACCACGAAAAGTGTGACTGCACATCTAAAGGGTGGAAATTAAAAATGAAAAGGCAAGGGATCAATGTACAGTGTCGGGGAGTGAGCTGGCATTTAAATTGGCCAGGTAAAACGAGACCATCAGGGTGAGAGAAGCAGAACATCTGAGGGTAAGGAAGTCAGGTGGGCCTAATTGTAATCAAAGAGCGGACCCATGTAGCCCTAAGACAGGAACCTGGGTTTTTTCTTTTTTGTGATCACACCTCTCTCAAGACGGAGCTACCGCTGCAGTGTTGGGAAACACAGTAGTGCGTGTCTTAATGAAGACTGACTTTTAGGTGACGCTTCACTTTACATAGGCCTTTGGGGAGAGCACGAGCGTTTGGGCCATTTGGGTGGTTAGCAGGTTTGCTTTGAGGGTCCCTACTGCTAATGATGACCCTCCTCAGCTTCCCTTAAATGGCAAAGATTGCTTCTGGCTGTGTAGCCACCGAGTAGCTGCCTTTCCTCCCAAGCAAAGACGTTCTGGGCCTTGATGGATCAGACCACAGCTGCCTCCCACGGGAAAATGCTCCTGACATCACACTGAACTGTGACCCTTACCTGCAGCTCTAGGGAGCCCAGTGTCTTAGCCTAACTTCATCGCAACTTGCAAATTTCTTCCCTCCATCTGCCCACGTGTATGAAATCCAGTGTCAGTCCGATGACCATTCACTGCACATCCTCTGGCAGGGCAGCCATAAGGAATCCAAAGATGAATGAAATAATATGCATGTTCTTATCAAGGGGTAATTTTCTAAGAGTGGCCAAATCACGGCCACCACGCAGATGTAAAATGAACACGCAGCAGAGATTTTATTTTATTTGTTATTAATGAGGGGACCTTACCAAGACATTACACCCAGTTCAATGAGAGAAGCAAAAAAGAATCACCCCACAGATGTATGTGGATTTGGGTTCACCAACTGGTCCCCACCCATGGAGGACAAGGGCAGACCGAAGACAGAGGCAGGCCCCTTGAGACTGGTGGGTGGCAGATTTAACAAGGGAGCTCCGCACCTGCCCGCCAGAGTCTTCAGAGCTTTTCTGAAGGCCCCAGTGGGATTCAGCAGCCACATACTGTTCTTAGGGCCTCAGCAACCCGTTCCTCTCTCAAGGCTGCATCCTTGGAAATGACTCCCGGGGTGGGAGCAGTGGGCAGAAGGTACACACCAAGGACAGGGGAGCGGGGAGGAGTCTCTGGTGGCCTGGGTCCAGCTCGGGTGTCCACTGGTGGATTCTCTTCAATGACTCTCTGCTCTGAGGCAACGGGGTAAAAGAAGGTTAAAATGAACACGCAAGTGGCTGCAAAATTGCCCTGGCCAACGGTGGGGGGTGGGGGGGGGAACTTGCTCCGTTTGCATCATAGACACAGGAAGGACTTGGCACTACTATTACTCATCTAAAAGTTGCCAAGTTATAGTTCAAGGGCAAAGAAAGGCTAAAATCAGACCGTCTGGAAGGTTCTGTCATAGACAACGCACAGTTTTCCACGGAAGCACGTATTTGTCGCTGCACCTTAATGAGAAGAGAGATTAACACTTAGCAAGCACCTATGAGCTGTCACAGTGCAAAACGCCGTGAAATCCTCCTGTCCACCTTGGATGATTAGTTATTAGTGCCTAATACTATCATTAAAACATACCTTAGAGAAATGCTCTGGGTCTCTGCTACTAAATTGGAAAGCTGGGAATTATTTCTATTTGTATTTAATGATGCCAAAGGCTACTCCTCAACCTGGAAAATACTGCCTCCTCCAAGGAAGTTAGGGTCCAATGAAGAGGATGGATCATACTCCAATTTTCTGTGGGCCTTTCCCCTAGGCTCCCCACTGGAAAAGTCTGAAAATACTGTGGTGCATTTGTCACAATTAAGAAAATGGCGTCGGTATTTACTGTCACCTAAATTCATCAGTTTTTTCCATTAATGGGCTCTTTTCTTCCAAGACCCACACCAGAGCACCACATGGCATTGCTGTTCCGTCTCTCCCATCTCCTGTGGTCTGTGGCAGTTTTCTTCTTATTCGTGACCTTGACAGCTTTTAAGGAGTCCCGGCCAGGTGCACTGTACAATGGCCTGCTGTTTTTCTTTTGATTAGAAGGGGGTGTCGTTTTCTTAAGAAAGGCACATCTAGGTGAAGTGCCTTTATTTTCACATCCAGCTGGGAGGGTGTACAGGGTACAGGACCCCCACAGTTATCAGCAGTGCTGTTAACCATCACACTAGAATTTGTCAGCATTTTTGAGATTAAATGTTGGTTCTTGCCTGGGCATTTCATCTCGAGTACGGGGTGCACGGGATTCAGAAGGCAGGTACGGGCCTCTGTCCTACACGCTGGCTGTTTGCTCTTTCCATGAGTCAGTGGCCTGGCGTGCCCGGAGCTGGTACCCTCCCCCGGAACAGGAATGAGCAAGAAAAACCGCAGGCCCTGGTGGAGGGTGCTTGCCTTCTCTCCGCACAAGCCAGAGCAGGGGGAGCAGGGGGAGACGCCAGGGTTTCCAGTAATTTGCAGGGCAACTCTGCAAAGTCATGCCTCACCCCTCCTCCAGCAAGCCCTGTAAGCTGAGAGTGCGTCCTGGGCACACTCAAGGCCACTGCCGTGACCTCAGGGGACAAGGTAAGTTTCGAAATGAAGGACACCCAGCTGTGTGTCAGACTGCCCCCCTCCCAGTCCTTTCACACACAACTAGGTGTACGGATCTGTTCCATAGGAGACGGTTGCCCTCTTCTTCAAGGATTAAAAAACCCCATCTCAGACCCTCCTACATAACTTCATGTAAGCAAGGTGCTTTCTAAAACACGGCCTGTACCATGCACTAAAAACAATGTCTCTTTCTTTTTAAGGTGTTTTTTCTTCAGGTAGAGGCAGTTTTTCTTTACAAAGAGGACATATTGTAAGGAATTCAATCTCTGCGTGCATGGACCGTTTCATATTTTTTAAAAACTGACTCATTTCAGGTGAGTTTGAGAGAAGATACAGAACAAAGCAAAGGGGATTTTTTTTGTTCGCTTCTTGTATGGGTGGTTTAAAATAGGCTGTGCCCACTTCCTCTTAGGGGAAATACTAAGAGAGGCTGGGTGCCCAGGGGATACGCTTAAATAAATAAAGTTTGGCCTCAGACCACTGTCTCCTAATCCAGCTTCTCACAGGCTGAACCTTGGGACAGAGGGGGCCGTGGATCATGCAAAAGACAGGACTTGCTGCCTGAAATTACAGCTTCACTAAAGGACACGCTCCCAGTGCTATCTGCACATAGGCTTTTGCTGTGTTTTGGATGTTCATTGGCGATTAGGAAGACTAGCATAGATCGGGCCATTTAAGTAAATCTTAAAAGCGAGAACTTTTAGTCTATTAAGTGGGTGAATTCCGTTTCAGGTAAAAAGACGCAGAAGGAACTGTCAAAGCACTCTCGCAGAGCGTGGTGAACTTGAAAGTCGCTTTCATTGGGTTCGAGTGTATTAAATGTGTTAGTATTCAAAATAGATCCTACATTAGTACAGGTCGTAACTCTTACTTAAAAAAAATAAGCTATAAATCTTACCAGAATTCACCAACTTAGTGCTTCCTTAGAAGGAATGTTTCTAACTACTGGATTGGCCAAAAACTCTGTTATGTTTGTTCCGTACAATGGCTGTAGTAGTGCTTAGCTGTCTTTAACTTCATTCAAAACGATTGTTAGATTGTGACAGCTGTCTTATCAGCATGCATTTTTAAAAAAAACCTCCTCAAAATTGGTGAATTTTTGTGCAGCCATTTTAATATTGAAGATAGAAGAAGATACACAACATCTTTGGCATATTAGGTTTTATTATTTCAGAGAAAGGTAAAAACACAATGGAAGCGCAAAAAAAGATTTCTGCAGCGTATGGAGAAGGTGCTGTGACTGATTGAACACGTCAAAAGTGATTTGCAAAGTTTCTTGGCACTATTGACATATTGACCAAATAATTCTCAGCTGCGGGGCTGTCTCATGCACTGGAAGATGTTTAGCAGCACCCCTGGCCTCGACCCACTAGCAGCCAATAGCGGGGGACAGCAACATGCTCAAAATATCCAAATCAATAAAGTTATTGGTGAAAATAAACTATGTATCTTATTTTACAGAAAAAAACATAATGGACTTTTTGGCCAACCTAATAAAAATGTATTTGTTTTTAGTAGGTCAGCGCCACTCGGGTGACCTGTTTCTTCTTGCATGAGGTTTATTAGTTTGTCTTTCAAGTAATTTGTCCAAATAATCTACGGTGTTAAATTTATTGGCATAGAGTTAGTTATAAAATTCCCTGATATCCACTAATATCCGTAGCATTCGTGGTGAAGTAATCTGTCATTAGCATTTGGGTCTTTACTCTTTTTATTCCACATCACCTGTTTTATGAACATTACATATAATTAATTTTCTCAATTTTAATTTTATTTATTTTCTCTATTATTTCCTCTGCTGTTTCATTGATTTCTGCCTCGATCTCTGTATTCGCTCTCTTCTACTTATTTTGGTTTAAATGTGCTCTTTCTTTTTCTAGAATTTTAAGGAAGAAACTTCGGTTTCAGACTTGAGAAATTCTGTTTAATAGGATCGTTTAGTACTATAAACACAACTCCAGTTGTTCCACAGTTTGACAAATTTTAACATGTGTTTTTATTTTCTTTTTCCATTCAAAATATTTCTTAATTCTCTGTTTGATTGCTTCTTCGACATATGGATCACTCGGATGTGTGTTATTTAGTTTCCATATTTTAGGAATTTTCAAGAGACCTTTCTGTTATTGAATTCTAATTTAATTCTAAATTTCTCATAGAACATACATACCTTGCATGATTTGAATTTTCCACTGTGTTAAGACTCTTCTGGCCCAAGTTATTTCTTTATAAAAAGATCCCTGTGTGGTTGAAAAGAATGGGTTTTCCTATACATGTTGATAATTTTGTTCAACTTTCCTGTGTCCTTGTTGACACTATGTCTGCTTATCCCACCAATTATTGCAGGAGGGGTACAGACATCTCTGAAAATATTTGTGGATTTGTCTGTCTTCTTGTTTCAATACCTTTTGCTTCATGAATTTGAAAGCTCTGTTGGTGCACAAACATTTGGGATTGTTTGGTCCTGTTGGTTGACATTTTGGTTTTTTTTATTTATCAAACATTTTTTATTGTTTTCCATTACCATTTATCCCCCTTATACCCTCCACCACCCTCCCCCGACAATCACCGCCCTGTTGTCTGTGGGTCCCTTTTCTTTTTTGCTCAGTCCCCTCTCCCCACAGCTGTGTGCTTGCTCTCTGTCTGTGAGTCAGTCTCTATTTCGCTTGTTAGTTCAGTTTGTACATTAAATCCCATATATGAATGAAATCATATGGTATTTGTCTTTCTCTAAGTGGCTTATTTCACTGAGCATAATGTTCTCCAGGTCCATAAGTGCTGTTGCAAAGGGTAAAACTTTCTTTTTACAGCAGGGTAGTATTGCCCCGTGTAAATGTACCGCAGTTGTTTCATCCACACACCCACTGATGGGTGCTGGGCAGCTTCCAAATCTCGGCTATTGTAAATAGCGCTGCAATGAACATAGTGATTCTTCTTCCGAAATTCCCAGAAGGAACATAGGGGTGCTTATCTCCTTTCAAATCTGTGTTTTGGGTGTCTTTGGATAAATTCCCAGAAGTGGAATCACTGGGTCAAAAGGCAGGCCTAGTTTTCATTGATGAGGTGTCTCCATACTGCTTCCCACCCCGGCTGCACCAGTCTGCATTCCCACCAACAGTGCAAAAGGGTTCCCTTTTCTCCCCAACCTTTCCAACACTTGTTGTTTTTTTGATCTGTTGATGATAGCCATTCTGGCCAGGGTGAGGTGATACCTCATTGTGGTTTTAATTTGCATCTCTCCGATGATTAATGACATCCAGCATCTTTCTGCACATTTGTGGGCCATCTGTACGTGCTCTTGGGAGAAGTGTCTATTTAGGTCCTTCACCCATTTTTTTAGTTGGGTTGTTTTTGGTGTAAAGTTTGATAAATTCTTTATAAATTTTGGTTATTAACCACTTATTAGATGTATCAGCGAATAGGTTCTGCCATTTAGAGGGTTGTCTTTATTTTGTCAATGGTTTCCTTTGCTGTGCAAAACCTTTTTATTTTGGTGTAGTCCCATTTGTTTATTTTTTTATTTGTTTGTTTCTCTTGCCTGAGGAGATAGATCAGAAAAAATATTGCCACGAGTAATGCCTGTGATTTTACTGCGTATGTTTTGTTCGAGGATTTTTATGGTTTCAAGTCTGACATTTAAGTCTTTAATCCATTTTGAATTTATTCGTGTGTGTGTTGTAAGAAAGTGGCCTAGTTTCATTTTTCTGCACATACCTGTTCAGTTTTTCCCAACACCATTTATTGAACAAACTGTATTTAGTTCATTGTATTTGCTTGCTTCCTCTGTCAAATATTAGCTGACTATAAAGGCGTGTGTTCATTTCTGGGTTCTCTGTTCTGTTCCATTGATCTATGTATCTGTTTTTATACTAGTACCAGGCTGATCTGATTACTATGGCCTTAGTGTAGTTTGATATTAGGTAGCATGATCCCCCCAACTTTGTTCTTCTTTCTCAAGATCACTGTTGCTATTTGGGGTCTTTTGTGGTTCCATATAAATTTTTGAAATATTTGAATTCTGTGAAGTAAGTCATTGGTGTCTTGTTAGGAATTGCATTGAATCTATAGATTGTTTTGGTAGTATGGACATTTTAATGATGTTAATTCTTCCTATCCATGAACACGGTATGTGCTTCCACTTATTTGTATCTTCCTCAGTTTCTTTCTTCAGTGTCTTATAATTTTCCAAGTACAAGTTTTTCACATCCTTGGTTCAATTTATTCCTAGGTATTCTTTTTGAAGCAATTTTGAATAGGATTGTTTCCTTAATTTCCCTTTCTGATAGTTCATTATTGGCATATAAAAGTGCAACTGATTTCTGGATATTAATTTTGTATCCTGCTACTTTGCTGAATTCATTGACCAATTCCAGTAGTTTGTTGGTGGTATCTTTAGGGTTCTCTGTGTATAGTATCATGTCATCTGCAAATAATGAGTTTTACTTCTTCCTGTTGGATGTCTTTTATTTTTTCTTGTCTGATTGCTGTGTCTAGGACTTCAGAACTATTTGAATAAGAGAGGTAAAAGCAGATACCCCTGTTTTTTTCCTGACCTTAAAAGGGAATGCTTGTAGTTTTTGCCTGTTGAATATGATGCTGGAAGTGGGTTTGTCCTATACGGCCCTAATTATGTTGTGATATGTTTTCTCTGTTCCCACTTTGCTGAGCATTTTGATCATAAATGGGTGCTGGATTTTATCAAATGCTTTTCCTGCATCTATTGATTTGATCATGTGGTTTTTATCCTTCGTTTTCTTTATGTGGTGTATCACTTGTATTGATTTGCTAATGTTGTCACTACCTGGCATCACCGAATACATCCCACTTGATCACGGTGTATGGTCTTTTTGATGCATTGCTGTACTTGCTTTGCTAATATTTTGTTGAGGATGTTAGCATCTATGTTCATCAGGGACACTGGCCTATAATTTTCTTTGTTGTGCTGTCCTTATCTGGTTTTGGAATTAGGATGATGCTGGCCTCATGAAATGAGCTTGGGAGTCTTCCCTCCTCTGGAATTTTTTGGAATCCTTTGAGAAGGTGTTAGTTCTTCTCAGAATGTATGATAAAATTCACCTGTGAGGCCCTCCAGTCCAGGAGTTTGGTTTGTTGGGAATTTTTTGATTACTGCTTCGATTTCACTAGGTGTAATCTGTCTATTCAGAGTCTCTGATTCTTCCTGATTTAGTTTTAGAAGATCATATGTTTCTAGGAATTTATCCATTTCATCCAGGTTGTCCAATTCATTGGCGTATAGTTCATAATATTTTCTTACAATCCTTTTATTTCTTTGGTGTCAGTTTTTATTTCTCCTTCATTTCTGGTTTTATTTGAGTCTCATTTTTTCTTGATGAATCTGGTGAAAGGTTTGTCTATCCTGTTTATATCTTCAAAGAACAAGCTCTTGGATTCATTGATCTTTGTATTGTTTTTTTTTTTTTGTTCCATTTGCATGAAATATATTTTTCCATCTCGTTTAGTCTCTGTATATCTTTCACCCTGAGGTGGGTCTTTTGGAGACAGCATATACATGTGTCTTGTTTTCTTATCCATTCAGCTACCCTATGTCTTTGGATTGGAGCATTTAATCCATTTACATTTAAAGTGATTATTGATATATACTATTTATTGCCATTTTATTTTTTAACTGTTTTCCTCTGATGTTGTTGTTGTCCTCCTCCTCCTTCTACTTCTTACTCCTTCTCCCTTCTTCATTTTCTTTCTTCTTTCAACTTTCTTCCTTGTTTCTTCCTCCTCTTCTTTCCTCCCTTTTACTTTTCCTCTGCCTTTTCCTCCTTCCCTTTCTCCTCCTCCTTCACCTCCTCCTCCACATCCTACTTTGCTTCCACCTCCTCCTCCTCTTTTTCCTTTTCTTCTTTCTCCTCTCCTCCTCCTCCTCCTTCTCTTCTTCCTCCCCCTCCTTCACCCTCTCCTCCCCCCTCTTCCCCATCTCCTCCTCCCCTTCTTCTCCCCTCCTCCTCCTCCCTCACCTCCTCCTCTTTCTCCTCCTCCCCCCCCCCCCGCTACTTCTCCTCCCTCCTTTCTCCCTCTCCTTCTCCCCCTCCTGCTGTTTCTCTTTCACCTCCTTTTTCACTGACTCATTCTCCACCTCCTCCTCCTTTCCCTTCTCTTCTTACGCTTCCTCATTTTCCTTCTTCTTCTCTTCCTCCTCCTCCTCCACCTCGGCCTCCTTTTCTTTCACCTTCTCTTCCTGTTTCTTTTCCTTTGCCGCCTCCTTTCCTCCTTCCCCTACTTCACCACCTTCTCCTCCTCCCCTTTCCCCTCTCCCTCCTTCTTCCTCTGCTCCTCACCTCCTCCTTCCCCCTCCTCTCCCTGCTTCTCCTTCCACTCCTCCCCCCTCCCTCCCCTCCCCCTTCCCCCTCTTTTCCCCCCTCCTCCTTCCCATTTTTCCCTCTCCTCTACCTCCTCCACCTCCTCTTCCTCCTCCACCTCCTCCTCCTTCACCTCTTCCTTCTTGTCCTCCTCCTCCTCTCCTTTCTTCCTCCCCCTCTTTCTCCCTCTCCTCCTGCTCTACCTCCACCTTCACTTCTCTTTATCCTTCTCATCCTTCTCTTCCCCCTCCTCCTCCTTCACCTCTTTGTCCTCATTGGCCTTCTCCTTTTCCTTCTCTTCCTTCTCCTCTTCCTTTTTCTTCACCTTGTCTTCCTGCTCCTCCTCCTCCACCACCTTCTCCCTCTCCTAGTCAGCCTCCTCTGTCTCCTCTTCTCTGCCTCCTTCTCATCCTTCTCCTCTTCCCCCTTTTTTCTCCTCCCCCTCTTTCTCCCTCTCATTCTCCTCCTCCTACTCTTTCTCTTTCAAATCCTTCTACACTGTCAGTTCTCCTCCTCCTCCTCCTTCACCTCCCCTTCCTCCATCACTTTCTACTTTTCCTTCTCTACCTCTTCATCCTTTCCCTCTCCCTGCTTCTCCTCCTCTTCCACCTTCTCCTCCTCCTATTTCTTCTCCTTTCCTCCTCCTCTTCCTCTTCTTCCTCATTCACCTTCTCTTCTTCCTCCTCCTCCTCCTCCTCCTCCTGCTCCTCTTCTTCCTCGTTCACCTTGTCCTTCTCCTCCTGCTCTGACTTGGTCTCCTTTTCCTTTACCTTTTTCTATTTCTGCTCCTCCACTTCCCCCACCACCACCTTCTCCCCCTCCTTCACTTCCTTTGCCTCCTTCTCCTGTTTCCTTCTCCTCCTGCCCCCTCCTCCTCCCCCTTCCTCCTCCCTCTCCTCCTCCTCCCTCTCCTCCTCCCCCTCCCCACTCTCATCCTTCCCCTTCTCCTCCCCACTCTCCTCCTTTCCCCTCCTCCTCCCTATTTCTCTTCCTCCTTCCTCTCCTCCTCTTCCTCCATCCTCTCCTCCTCTTCCTCCATCCTCTCCTCCTGCTCTTCCTCTTTCCTCCTCTGCCTCCTTCTCTTCCTTTTTTTTCTGTTCTTTCTCCTCTTTCTCCTCAGCATCCTTTTCCTTCACCTCCTCATTCTCTTCCTTCTCCTCCCCATTCTCTTCCTTCTCCTCCCTCTCCTTTTCCTTTTGCTCCTCCTCCTCCTCCTCTTGTTCCTTCTCCTACTCCCCCTCTTCATTCTTTTCTTCTCCTTTTCCTCTTCCTTCAGAAAGAATGAGAGAACAAATTATAGTTGTCAATCCCTTGTTTTCGATTCCAAAACCCAACAACCTCTAAAACCCAGCAGATGTTCATGGCACATTTTACAGTGATATTATTATTCCACAGAATAACATACCTCTCCTCCTCCTCCCTTCCCCTCCTGCTTTCCTGTAAGCCCTTTAACATTTGTTGCAGTACTGGTTTGGTGGTAACAACCTCCTTTAGCTTTTTGTTGTCCAGGAACCTCTTTATTTCTCCTTCAACTTTAAATGACAGCCTTGATGGGGAAAGTAGCCTTGGTTGTAGGTCCTTTCTTTTCATCACCTTGAATATTCCATGCCATTCCCTCTGGCCTGAAATGTTTCTGTTCAGAAATTAGATGACCTTCTAATTGGGAGCTCCCTTTTGAGTAACTAACTGCTTTTCTCTTGCAGCTTTATAATTCTTTCCTTGTCTCTGAAAAGCTTTGCCATTTTGATTATGATGTGTCTTGATGTGGGCTTCTTTGGGTCCATCTTGTATGGGGGCTCTCTGTGTTAACTGGACTTGTGTGTCTTTTTATTCACCACATTAGGGAAGTTTTTGGTCATTATTTCTTCAAATAAATTCTCAACCCCTTGGTAAGTCTCTTCTCCTCCTGGTGTCCCCATGGTGCAGATGTTATGCTTCATATTTTCCCAAATGTCCCTTAAACTCTCCTCATTTTATAAAATTCTTTTTGCTGCTCTGCTTGGACGATTTTTTTCTAACTTGTCTTCCAAATTGCTGATTCGAGCCTCTGCTTCATCTAACCTATTGTTTATTCCTTCCAGTATATTATTTATGTCAGATATTGCATTTTTATTTCTGACTGGTCCATTTTTTGGGTTTCTGTGTCTTTTTTTCATGCTGTTGAGCATCCTTACTGTCATTACTTTGAACTCAATATCTGATCAATTGCTTGCCTCCATTTCATCTAGTTCTTCTTCTGGAGAATTCTCTTGTTCTTTCATCTGGGGCCTGTTTCCTTGTCTTCCCATTTCGGCTGCCTCTTTGTGTTTGTTTCTATGTATTGGGTGGGTCTGCAAAGACTCTGGTTCAGACCTAGGTCAGATGTGGCCTGCAACTTGGCCCTGGGCAGCCTGTTTGGAACTATCCACGACCCACAGGTTGTGGCGCCCTCTGCTGGGCCTGGGTGTGCACAGAAAGTGCCCTGTTGGTTGACATTTTTATCGTCATAAAATTTCCTTATTTCTCACTGTTCATGTTTGTTAAAATTTATTCTGTGGAATAATAATATACCTACTCTACCTTTTTAATGTTAATGTGGTATATCTTTTCCTTTCTTTTATTTTTAATCTGTGTCATTTTAAGTTCATTTTCC
This sequence comes from Phyllostomus hastatus, assembly GCF_019186645.2. Taxonomy (NCBI): domain Eukaryota; kingdom Metazoa; phylum Chordata; class Mammalia; order Chiroptera; family Phyllostomidae; genus Phyllostomus; species Phyllostomus hastatus. Next base: position 7,170,737 of record NW_025334036.1, on the reverse strand, counting down.
TAGGTGGGTCTTGCTTTTTGTCCAATCTGACATTTTTGCTTTTTACATGGTATGTTTGGGCTATTGACATTGAAGGTATGATTACTGGTAGATTAGGTTTCAATCTGTTTAGTTTTTTGTTCATTTGTTTTGCCGTTATTTACTTGCCCCATTTGTTCTTCATTCCCTTTCTCTCCTTGTCCACCTTCTTTGGGATTGATTGAATATGTGTTTGTGACTCCATCTTATCTCATTTTTGGCTCAGTCACTGTCCCATTTGCTATTTTAGTCATTTCTGTAGAGTTTGACTTGCACTTACCCACTTTCATGTGATGTCATACACTTCACACATGATGTCATACACTTCACACGTGATGTCATACACTTCACACACGATATGACACCTCCATTTCTCACCTCCCGACCTGTGTTGTTATACATTTGACTTAATAAAACTGAGGAAGAATGAAGAAAGAAAGAAACACAGGAAAGGAGGGAACAAAGAGGAGAGAGAGTATGTGAGCCAGAGTGAGAAGAAAGGGGAGAGAGAGAGAGAACCCCAGAGAGAATGAGAGAGAAGAAAATAGAGCTGTAATCCCTTATCTGCAATCCCAAAACCCAGGAAGCTCTATGAACCACAAATTCCCATGACACATTTTACAGCGATATGTGACCTCATCTGAGCTGATTTGGTGACAGGCAAAGACTTACCTTCCGTGGAACAAGGCCAGTCGTGGCCTTTATCCCTCCTGGTGCCATGCTCCATGCATGTCACCGCATGAAGTTGCATGGAACGAGGTAATGCGGCAGAGCCGAGATGGCCGTCCTTAGGCCTATGTGTAAGGTCGGCCCTTGATTGGCAGCTAGGAACTTGGCTCTTGATTGGCAGCTAGGAACTTGTGGTTTATGCTGAAAACCTGCTCTTTTCTTCCGGGGGTCTTGAATTCTGGTATGTGCTAGGCAGAGGGCGTGTATGTGTAAAGCTCCCAGTAAAAACCCTGGGCACAGAGTCTCTAATGAGCCGCTGTGGCAGGCAGCACGCTCCAGGTGTGGTCATGATTCGTAGCTGCAGAAATTAAGGACATCCTGTGTGGCCTCCCTGGGCAGGGGCCCTTGGAAGCTTAGGCCTGGCTTCCTCTGGACGTCGCCCCTTGAGCCCTTTAGCTTTGCCGGTTTCGCCTTGTCCTCTTGCAGTAACGTACCGTGGCCGTGAGCACGAGTCCATGCCGAGTTGTGGGAGTCCTCCTAGCAAACCGCCGGAGCTGGAGGAAGGCTCGGGGACCCCGACACAAAAGTGGGCGTGGCTGACTGTACAGAGCGGCACTCCAGGCTGGGTGGCGGTGCTGTGGCCCTAGGCTGTGTGCCCTGCGGAGCTCGTCTGAAACCCCCAAAGTTCTGAATTCCAAAAAACGTGGGACCTGTGGTTTTGGATAAAAGATTGTCTAACTGTGTCCACACACACACACCCTCAATGAAATATAAATACTTTACATTTACAGTTAGTTGAGTTGTTTCTATTACTGATTCTTTGCAGGTGGGATCCATGGCTATACCTTAAGTCAGGACGGTGATGATGATGAAGGTATTAGTAATTTAATAATAATAGCAGCTAACATGTCTGAAGTTCTCAAGCCCAGCATCAGACACCGTTTTTAACGCCACAGAATCTCAGTGTAGTACGTGTTATTTTAAAAAATGTTTGTTGATTTTACAGAAAGGAGGGAGAAAGAAAAACCTACCTGCCCTGACTGGGGATTTGAACCCGCAACCTTGGCATGTGGGGCAACACTCTAAACAACTAACTTGCCCGGCCAGGGCATGAAGTACGTATTATTATTACCTTTCCTGTTGAAATAAACTCAGGCCCAAATTGGTTCTGCACTGTGACCAATGCCGGCTAACAGGTTGGAGACTGCATTTCCCCCCAAGTTCACCGGCCGGATACCTGATCCCTGACCGCGGGGCCCCGGGAAGTGACTGCTGCGCGCGGAGTCCATTTCTCTCTTCTTTCGTGGGCTCTCGTCTCCCCCGCTCTCGGAGTCGTTTCTGGGACTGTCACCCGACTCTGCCTCCGACGCAGTCGCAGATTTGCAGGGACTGTTGGCCCCGCTCACTCAGAGCTGCGGGCTGGCGCGGAGGAGTGCGCCCGTGTGCCCTCGCTGGGCGTGTTCCTCCGCCTGTAATCCCCACCATATGCTGGGTCCTTTCCACTCCATCCACCTGGTACTGTATTAGATAATTTTCTGAGTGCAGACAAAGGCAAACTTTATCAACCCCACTTAGAGTGAACAAAATTACGACACAGAGCAGAGGGGAACGTACAGGCGTCAGAATGGCAGCTAGAACTCAGGGCTCGGAGAAGGCTAGGACTAACCCGGGACAGGCGGTCAAGGTTGAGCTGACTTCTGAGCCGCAGGTACATAATGCCCCAGGCTCATAGCTCTCTGAGAACACCCTGGAAGGTCTCTGGAAGGTCATCTGCCATTGGTAGAAAATTGGTTGCTCCTGGAAACCCCCTGGGGGCGGGGCTGGGAGATTCTGAGACTGGGTCACACCCCCGGGGGTTCTGATTGCACAGGTCACAAGGGTGGGGTCATCGGTGGGGGTCTAGATATCAGGAATTTAAAAAACATGCAGGTAACTTTATTGTGCAAAAGTTAAAAATATCTTTCCAGAGAAGTATCAGCCACTTCTGGTATACAGGGTCCATCAGAAGTAACACCTGCTTGAGTGCGGTTGGTAGGGTGATAATGGGTGTCATAATTTATAGCTTTAACTTGAACATTTCACCTAAAACGTCATATGGTGTGCCTGAGTGTGATACTGTTATGTTACAGAATGACATGCTTATGATTTTGTAAGAAAAGATTGTGTAATAAAAAGGGGGCGCTATTTGTGCTGGACCCTGTATTTTTAGAAAAGAACCAATTGTTGATTCAGTAAGTGTCACTGGAGTATCCACCTTATCCCCAGCCCTGTGCTAGGTGCCGGGGACACCAGTATAAAGAAGACAGCGGGAGGAAAGTTGTCACCTGATTATTAGTAAGTGACCAGCATTCCAGTGATCAGATTGCTGCTAACTGTCCGTGGAGGGCTATGTCGTTCAAGTGAGAAAGGCCTCATTAAGAAACCTGAACTTCATCTTGAAGAATGAGCATGTTTTATGGGCAGGGAGTGAGGACAGATTTCAGGGAGAGGCGTGGGGCGGGGACAGACACAGCGCGTGCTCACAGGTGTTCTCAGTAGTGGGAGCCCCGCCTGGGCGGTGTGTGGGAAGTGGGGGCGGAGGCTACAATCAGGTTTTCACGCTCAGGCCTCGTTCCTCGGGCCCCGGGATGGGGTTCAGGGAGGTTTCTGGGAGGTTTTGCTTCCATCCCGTGGCTAGTGGTCTTGAACTTTGCATATGTAGGTGGAAAAAGGAGTTGATGGAGAGAGAAAACACCAGGGAGGAGGAAAAGGAAATAGGACGATGGGGTGGAAATGACAGTGAGGTCTGGACCGGCACAGATGTGGCGAATAAAAGCTAAAGCTGTGAAAACAAGTCTGTTTCTACTCTTCTCAAGGCTTCTGAAACTGGTTTCTGGGAAGGCCAGAGGCCAGATTCAGCGGCCTGCACTGCCCCCTGCTGGTGGAAATCCTGAAGCAGCCACTATTGAATTTCTGCCCGAGCTTCCTCCTCAGCCTTGAGGAAAACAAGCTGTAACCAGAACACACCTGCGTCCCATCAATTTGCCCTGCAGCTGGGCCATCGAGTTACTCCCTTGTTCTTTATAGTTCAGACTAGCTTTTAAATGACTGCTTTTATCATCTTCAAAGGTGCTTTTTTTCCCTCTACATTTCTACATCTCTGAAATCGGAGTGTGTCTTGGAATGGATGATCTATCAGTTTATTGCCAGATTTATTTTCCTTTGTCATATACAAAGGACCATGTTACAAATGATGCCAACTTATACTTGGAGAAATATGGCAATATTTATTTTGCATATATCAGAGAGGCTGGCCTGATGGAAAAGATATATATTTATATATGAAATATTGTCTTATATATAAATATATACCAAGGGGAATATATTTATATGTACATATATCATAGTTATATAACTTATCATAAATATATAATTTCTGTTTATAAGTATTTATACATACATTTATATTATATATAACTATATAATATATAAATTATACATATTACATATTATATAAATATATAAAGGGGATATATAAATATATAAATCATATATTTACATTACATAGAAATTCTACATTTATATAATTTACATAATTGCATATATAATTGTATGATTATAAATTACATATAATTGTATATACATATTAAAACACACATTTATATTTTTTTAGTGTGGAAGACCTACTGTGACCTTGAATCCCTAAAATTCCTTTCTTCTTAAATCCTGGATCTCCATTATTTACTCGTTACTTGATTTTTGGCAGTTCTCCCTCTGAGCCTCAAGTTCCCCATCTTCAGTACTAAGTATCTTGTATGGTTTGTGAGAGGTCCATGAAGTTACATAGACAGCCCTGGACTGTTCCCTACTCAGTGTGTTAAAGTACTCAATAAATAACAATCATCATTTCCAAACTTAAAGCCTCGAAAACCAATACCTGCTCCTGCGTGAGTGAAACACACCCAGACAGAAAGTCTCTTCCTTCTCGGAGTGAGCCTTGGCATCCCAAGTGCACCCTGGGCGCCTTAATCCTCTGAGCCTATGAGAACCCCTGCGGAGCGGCTTGCTTTATGTTGATAAAAAAGGCCTGAGAGTTCAAAGGTCTATGGGGCACTTATTTTAAGCGCCCCAATTTGGATGTTTGAAGTCTTAAGCAGAACCCAGCTGTCTTTGCTCACTGTAATTCAGAACCTCTGAGCTGGGTTTTACCCTGTGCCCACAGATTTCTGCTCTATTCTGATAAACTGGGAAGGGCAGAGCCCGGTGTTTTATGAGGAACGGCATTTCCAGTATTTACGGCGGCCGAACCTAAATGCAAAGGAAAATGAGGACGGTGGGAGGAAGTGCTCTCATTGCTGGTTGTGGTTTGTGGCTCTCCCTAGCGATCACAGGATAAGGTAAATTTAGGGTTGAGGGCCAGCGTCTCTGATTGCTGCCCCAGGGACACAGGTAGCTGGTCCTGGAGGCCCCTGTTAGCTCTGCACGGGGCAGCTCTAAGGAGCCCCGCCCCCCAATGTGGAAGGAGCTGAGGAAGACATCACAGAGCAGGCTTCCGTATTTGCTAAGTGGCTGCCCCTGGAGCTCCCCAGTACCCCTTTCTTCCGTGAGATGAAATTGTGCAGTTCAATTCTCAGCACCACCGCCAGGGGGAGAGAGGCAGCGGCAGACACGGGAGGAAACCCAAGCCTTGCCCAGTGGCTGGCCCCGGCCTCCCCTTCCTGTAGCACCCTTGCATTTCTGGGGCCTGTGTTGGGAGGGGGAGCTGAAGGGAGACATGAGCTCCCGTCCTGCGTCCTGCCCGGGTTTTGCCTCTCCGTGTGAGTCTGCCCCTGCCCCTGGTGGTCACTACATTTTATACTCACAACCTGCGGGCCTAGGTATTGTGCTCATGGGATACCGGGTGGGTTGATAGGAATGAAGGAAGCTAATGGCCAATGAATGCTGGGTTGGCCAAATGGTCTGCTTGGCTTTTCCATAAAATAAAGGCACATTTTTCTTTTGCACCAATAACGTTATTGATTTGGGTATTTTGAGTATGTCAGCTCTCTCCCACTATTGGCTTCTCGTGGCTAGAGGCCAGGGGTGCTGCTAGGCATCTTCCGATGCATGGGACAGCCCCACAGCACAGAATTATTTGGCCACAATGTCGATAGTACCAAGAAACTTTGCAAACCACTTTTGACACATTCCATAAGTCACAGCACCTTCTCTGTGCACTGCACAAATCCTTTTTGTGCATTTCCATTGCATTTTTACCTTTCTTAAAATAATAAAGCACAGCATGCTGAAAATGTTACATATTTTCTTCCACCTTCAATATTTAAGTAGCTGTACAAACATTCACCAGTTTTGGTAAGTTTTTTTAATGCACGCTGATTTGGCAGCTCTCAATACAGTCTAACAAAATAGTTTCGAATGAAAAAGGCAACAGAGCACTATGAGAACCATGATACGGAAAAAACGTAACGGACTTTTTGGCCGACCCTCTGAGGAGGGTCAGTAGTGGCCAGGGCAGAATGACTCGGACAAGACTGGTCCCTGTGTTGGGAACCGCCCTGACTGGTATCAGAAACTGAAACCCCCGCCTAGGCTAAGGCTAAGGGAACGCCCTTGGAACCGTGAGCCGGCAAGGAGACAAAAGCTTATCTTCCTGGCAGGAATGCTGTTTCTGCTGCTGAACCCCCAAAAGCTTGGTCGGTTAGCCAAAGACGGGTAAGATTCCCCACGGGGGGAACAACCCAAGCCAGGCACGATCACTTTGGGAGGCCCCCCAAAGAAGGACTTGGGGGGGCTGCAGCAAAAAGGGGGTGATGGACCCTCACTCCTCGGCTTTGACAAAGTCTGAGTTCTCAGCGTCCGGAAGAAAATCTCCTTATCTCTCGGTGGCCTTAGTTCCCGCGCTCCACCTAAGCCTGAAACAATGACGGGGTAGTACAGCTCGGTACTGGGAAGTGCGGATTTCCCGGGGTGATCAGGCCTAAGAAAGAACATGTAAATTACTGTGAAACCTTCTTTGTTCAAGAATGCTCTCAGTTGAATGAGGAGGGTCTTAGGAGGAAGCTAGTTTGTTCCTCAGCCTTACAGCTCTTTGACCCCCAACTCAATAGACCGGCAGAGCTCTTTGTTTTCTATATTCCTTACTTCCCCTAATGAGTATTGTACGTTACCTGAGTTATTATGTAGCATGAGCCCAATAAAAAGCAGGTATGGACTGTAAATCGGGCGCTCCTCACTAGAAAGGGGTGGCCATTTCGTCCCTACTTCTCCACAGAAATTAGTTTGTCTCTGTGCATGTTTTTTCTCGCGTGTTTATCGTCGAGCCACCCACAGCGTTCCGTGGTCACTGCTAGCCGGTGACCCACGCGCAACATCCCTGAAGGCACGTCGTGGGGGTACCTTCCCAATATTGCCGGGGTTGCCGTCTCCCAGGAGCTGTCAGTAGCCCAGATGCTGGTGTGGATTCTGTGGGTGTTTCAGCACTGACGTGAGCGTGTCAGGAGGCCAACATGGGCAGGGGCGTCCTCTGACCCGGTCAGGGTGCCTCCTGGTCTCCTCTCTGCGTCTCCTCCGCCGCGGTCTGCCAGGTGCCAGGGGACCGCTGAGCTTCTGAAGGGAGACCCTTCCCCTTGCCCGAAAAGCCAGTTCACAGAAACATCGTTTGTTTAACAAAGGGCTGGGCTCAGAGTCTGCTGGTGCATTCTTTCTTTGCCTTTCTTTCTTTTCCTGATGCCGTTATTCTTGTCTGTTCAGGACAAAACTGCAGAAAGAAGGAGAGAGGAATAATTTTTACATAAAGCCAACGACTCATTTTGTAAGACTCCTTTACTCTGGCATTTTCATTCTGAAATGGAAGAGACAGTGGGCGGTGGAGGGCTTTCAGGCGAGTGTGTGTCTGTGCTGGACACAGTTTGAATCTGCATCGTGTTTTAATATTCTGTTTGTATTTTTATATTTTTTAAGCTTTATTGATTTGAGAGAAAGAGACCCATTTGTTCCACTTATTGATGCATTCATTGGTTGATCCTTGTATGTGTCCTGCCTGGGGGTCGAACCCACAACCTTGGCATCTCCAGACGATGTTCCAATCAGCTGAGCTACTCGGTCAGGGCCTAAATCCTCTATTTTTTAAATATATATGATAAAATCCAAAAACGGAAGACAGCTGACCTAAAAGATTCATGTTATTTTTTGTTCTCCTCTCCAGAGTTAGACTAGACTTCAATGGTGAACGAAATCCTGCAGAAAGTTCAAAAAAAAAAAAAAATTAGCAGGATGAGCGACCACGCCACACGTTAGAAAGTCCAGAGACAGCAACACGTCCACGTTCGAGTGAGCTGACTTCCAGCGGCGACCGACCGCAGTGCGTCCCCGGGTCCGTGTCCGGGGCCAGCGTGAAGCCCTCCACAGCAGGAGCCAAGTACCTGTGGGGTCACGGTGAGGAGTCTGTCGTCGCTCACATCTGCCGCTCAGCCCGGAGCTGAACTTCATCTTGCCAGAGGCACTCTGCAGCGGGACAGGGAATATGAGAAATGCACCGAGGACTGACTGAGCATGCAGGTTAAAAAAAAAAGAAATTCTGTAGAGTTATTTTTCTTCTGCAGCACCTGATTAGGGGAGGGGAGAAAAGAAAAGTTTAAAATCTGTGTCAGGCTCTTCATCACGCCCGTTTGGGACTCGCTGGAAGATAAACGTGTGTGTGTGTGTGTGTGTGTGTGTGTGTAAGTGTGCAAGGCATCGCTCCTGGTGAAAAGACGGGGCGGGGAGGCGTTCCGAGCAGGCGGGGCTCTGCGAGGACCTGGCCGCGGAGGCCTGAACACTTCCGACTGCGGTTTGTCTAGCAGTGACGTTCCATCACTGAATTTTTCCCGCTGAATTTGATACACAGGCTGCCTGCAGCCCGTAACCAATTCTAGGGGACGTACGTGTTACGAGAACACATTCCTCCTCCTTGCCGAAGAGTGACAGCCTGCGGCATTTTCCTCCTCTGTTAGCAGAGCCCACGGCCCAGGAACGCACTGGTCTTCCCCAGCGCGGGTTGGAGGTCGCAGCTGTACGACCGGCCCTCCCCCTCCCCCCGCCCCCTCCCCCCGCCCCTCCCCCCCGCCCCTCCGCCAGTAGGAGAAGAGCTCTCAGTGCGGACCCCACGCACATGTTTCAGGGGCAGGGCTTCAGCCCGGCGGCGTCTCAGAATCTGCCCGCTGTCCTTCCGAGCGCCGCCGCACCAGCAGGTGGCGTCTGGGACAGAGATGGCAGCCACGGCGACGTTCTCTTTGCAGACTCGTGTCTAAGTGTCCCCAGGGTGCTCACTCTTGTTCTGTCGGTATTTGGGGGTGTCTAGTGCTTTTTATCTCTTCTCTTCCCACATTTGCACATCTTCCTGCCTCGGGCCCAGCAGAGCACTCCGTGTGAGCGAACTCGTGAACGGGAGGGTGGCAGGGCAGAGCAGAGCAGAGGTGAGTCGTACACGGGACCTGCGTGTGTGTGTGTGTGTGTGTGGTTTTCCCAGTCCCGGGCGTCACGGGTGTGTTGTTGGCAGTATTTCCCAAAAACCCCCCGTCCCTGACCCACCGAGAGATTGAAGGTGACTGCAGAGACGGCGCGCGAGCCTGCTGGACCCTCGTGAGCCCGATGCCCGCAGCTGGAAAGGCTCGCAATCCGCAGCCCCCAGAAGGACGTTTGTGTCCCCGTGGTTTCCCACACGTGACGGCTGCCCACCTGCGTGGGAGTTTCTGGTCGTCTCTCTGTTCTCACCAATCTGCTGGGCACAGTCCCGGCCACAGAGTCCTTGCTGTTCTCTGAGGGTCAGCTTTCCCACCGTCAGTGGTGATGTCTTCTCCCCACAGTGTCCTAATGGCCTCCTCTTCATCTTTTTCATTTTAGTGCTTTTTTCTTGAATTTATTAGGATGACACTGATCAAGAAAATTATATAGGTTTGGGGGGCACAGCTCTCTAACGCAGCATCTGTGTATTGTACTGCGTGACCACCACCCCAAGCCCGGTCGTCCGTCACCGTGTGTCCCCCCTGCCCTCTGCTGCGCCCCCCCCCCGGCCCCCCTTCCCTCTGGGCGAGTTCTTGGCATTGTTTCCGCGTCCACCAGAACATCTTCCTTAGGAGGAAGATGCAGTACATTTCACCACTGCCCCCCACGTCAAGTTCTCTGAAGTCCCGTGACCAGTCTTGGCCGCCCTTTGAGAACTGCTGTCTTAAAATGCCTTTTTCAATAGTGATGCAACCTCATGCAAGTACTGGGGCTTCTTTCCCCTTTTGAAAATGCTGGCTGCCTTTTTTTTTTTTTTTTGAGATAGCAGACTAAGGGATACACTTACCATTCAGCCTCGTGCCAGTTTAGTGGTGACACCAACATTCTTCGAATTTCTGCAGTTTCCTCCAAGGTTGCCCCCTGGGGGAAAGAGACCGCCAGATGGTAAAACTGAAGCCGATTCAAAGGTCGGTCGGAAGCTTGCTCTGGGCCGGGCACTGTGGTGTGAACCTAAAAAGGGGGAAGACACTGTAACACACACACCCTGGGGAGGAGCCACACCCTGAGGCTCCTTCTGGCTGGGAAACTCCTGACACGGTGGGTGGGATTCACACCAGCTGTCGGGGGGAACCGGCGGCTAATTCTCAGGGGACTGCAGGGTGTGGGGCACCTGACCTGTCCGGTGTGGCATGGCAGCAGAGGGGAAGGTTCTAACCCAGAACTAGAAAGCCTAGGCTTGCTCTGGAGAAGGGGCACTCGGGCGGGAGAAGGAGGCCAGCACGGGTGAGACAGTTCAGTGGGACTGGTCTCCCAGTGCTGCCCACAGCAGGGTCGTCTCCGCTCCTGACAGACAAGGTCCTGTCGGGAGGCGGGTCCACCTGAGCCCCGCAGGTTGATGCTGGTAATGACCTTCGTTTATATAACTAATCTCTCTTGTCCTGCCCCTCAGTCCACACAGACTTCTCACCACGCCTGCCTGCCAGTATACTATTCACTGCAAATTAGTTACTTGCCATTTGGTGCCCTTTAAAACTTGGTGAAATTAGTATGAGAAAACCTCCCAAGGGACTGTATATTCTGCGGTCCTTAGAAAACCAAGTTCCTGGGTCCAGTGACAGACTGGGTGCCAGATTCTAGGGGGTGCAGACAGGGCAGAGTGTGCCAGAGTGGGAAGGGGACATGGAGGGGCACGCGACATTCTGAAGACTGGTAGCACCCCGCCCCTGCCTCCTGCTTCTGTGATAGAAAAGACACACACAGCAGTGAGCGTCATATTGGGTGTTTGCAAGGAAGAGATGCAGGGGCCCAACAGACCAGGTTCTGCTGGTTCCAAGTGTCTGCACAGACTTAAGGCAGAAGTTGGCATTTGAGATGAAACTTAAAGGATACAGCAACTTCCTTCCTACAGGCAAAGCTGGAACACATGTGCTCTGATCATTTCATTGGCAGAGGTATTATTGGGCTGGGTAAAATTATTTGGGCAATGACAAGGTATATTCTGGAGGAACCGGGAGCCTTCTGCTCAAGGGCTACTGGTTTTATCATGACTGATGTCACAGCGTCTTTGTGAGTGCCTGTGGCTTTCCTTGGGCTCAAATTCCTCAAAGCTGTGCGGTTTGTGGCAAAGAAGAGAAGGACAGTTTACCAAGAAACCAAGAATTATATAACTTCACTGATTCATTAAGCAAATGGCAGCCACAGCCTAGGAAGTAGATACCAGAGGGAGGACTTCAATTAGCGACAGAAGTGCGTGTAAGCTCCTTATCCTATCTTCAACTGTAAGAGTCTAAATAAAACAGGTCTGAGGAAGTTTAGGCCAATTTAGGCATGTCACCCAGACGTGCTCACCTCGTCACGAGGGAGTGAAAATACAGATTGTAGGGATTTCTGAGTCAGAACCCAAGGCAGACAGATCTAAGAAGCCCCCAGCTGACTCTGTTACAGCCAACAGGGAGCATTTGGGAGTCACTAATCCAAACTGTCTCAGATGCACGAACGTCTTCCCTTAGTCCTGACGACACCTGGTTCTCAAGTTCCTGGGGTGACAATCAGCATTTGTTTCCAGCACCAATAAACAATGAAATCAGAGACACTGAACTGAAGACAATGCAACTGTCCCCAGGTCATCAGCCACTGTCAGTAATCACGCACAGCCGGATGGACATTTCAGCGGTGATATTCTGGGCAACTGGGCTCTTTTGCACACGCTGTGTGTTATCACAGACTGATTTATTTGGGGATGATCGAAATACCTCCTCATGCTTGCCCACAGGACGGCAGCATGACCTCAGGAAGTGATTTTATCGGGGATGCTGGCAGTGCATTCTTGCTCACCAGACGGCAGGCGTGAGAACGCACTGCTAGCATCCCAGATAAAATGTAGTGCAGTGGTCCCCAACCTTTTGCACACCACGGATTGATTTCCTGGAAGACAGGCGACAACAGGAAGTGGAAAGCAGAGCTCAGGTGAACTTCACTCCCTGCTGTGGATGGGGTGGGCGCGGGGAACGGGAAGAGACAGGAGGAGCTGCTCAGGGGAGCTTTCCTTGCCTGCTGTGATGGTAAGGGGTTGAGGCGGGGGGCTGTGGGGACTCAGGCAGGGGAAAGTGTACTGCCAGCATCCTCCATAAAAATACTTTCATGAACAGTGCTGCCCTCCTGTGGACAAACATTAGAATGCATGTGGACAAACAATGCAGGGCCAGCAGCCCCAATAAAATACAATGCTGAATAGTGCTGCCCTCCTGTGGACAAACATTAGAATGCATGTGGACAAACAGAATGCAGGGCCAGCAGCCCCAATAAAATACAATGAACAGTGCTGCCCTCCTGTGGACAAACGTTAGAATGCATATGGACAAACAATGCAGGGCCAGCAACCCCAATAAAATACAATGCTGAACAGTGCTGCCCTCCTGTGGACAAACGTTAGAATGCAGGGCCAGCAGCTCCAATAAAATACAATGCTGAATAGTGCTGCCCTCCTGTGGACAAATGTTAGAATGCATGTGGACAAACAGAATGCAGGACCAGCAGCCCCAATAGGCAGAAAGCAGAGCTCGGGTGAGCTTCATTCCCCTGCTCTAGACGGTAGGGGAACCAGGAGGAGCCAGGGGAGATTTCCTTGCTTGCCTGCTGTGGATAGTGGGGGATGGGAGGTGACAGGGTAGAGGGGAATGGGGGGAGAGAGGCCAAAGGCAGAGCCCAGATAAGCTTCACTCCCTGCTCTGAATGGAGGGGTAGATGGGGGGGGAGCTCAGGGGAGCTTTGCTAGCTTGCCTGCTGTGATTGAGGGGTGGGGCAGGGAAGGGGTGGAGCAACAGGAGGTGAAAGGAACAGCTTGGGAGTTTCATTCCCTTGATAGGGATGGGGGGGTGGGGGTAGGAAGAGTTCAGGTGAGCTTTGATTGCAGTCTGGGCTACAGACAGGTAGAGGTACACTGCCAGGAGGTTGGGGGGGCCCTGATTTAGTGAACAGTTCAGCCCTCTTGGAGATATACCTTGGAATGCACTGCCAGCGTCCCCCATAAAAATCCTTTCGTGAACAGTGCTGCCCTCCTGTGGACAAACGTTAGAATGCATGTGGACAAATGTTAGAATGCAGGGCCAGCAGCCCTAATAAAATACAATGTTGAATAGTGCTGCCCTCCTGTGGACAAACGCTAGAATGCATTGCCAGCGTCACCAATAAAAAGGATTTCATACTATTATGCTTCCATCTGGTAGGCAAGCGTGAGAATGCATTGCAAGCACCCCAATAAAATTAAAGTAAGTAGGATTTCACTGGGGATGCTCTCTATGCATTCTGTTATTTTTCCACTAGATGGCAGCATTTCCTTACAAATGAATTTATTTGAGATGCAAACCATGCATTCTCACATTTCTCCACCAGGTGGCAGCATTGCCTCACAAATGACATTATTGGGACTGTCAGGACATTTAAATAATTTCCAGAATACTTGTCCCTAAAAGAGAATACAAATGTGTATAAAAGAGTTTCCTTCAAAGAGCCTCCCCAAGTGTAGTAGTCACTATTTGAGTTTTTAAATAATATTAAAAGTGTTTCCTAAGATTACTTTTTGTTTCATTGGCACGGAGCTCATGTTTCTACTTGTACCATGGGAATATCTCCATAAATAATAATTACCATAATATGTCCATGTGACTCATTTATTTTTGTGTATATCGAACATTTATTTTTCTTGATTATGAAAGTAATACATGCCTTTTACGATCAGAAAGTAGGGGGACCTCAAACAGTATATAAATATAAGCCATAAAAAATACAGGATCTGGCACAAATAACATCCTTTGTTTATTACAAAATCTTTTATTACAAAATCATAATGTAATTCTGCAACATAACAATATCACACTCAAGCACACCAAATGACATTTTAGGTGAAATGTTCCAATTAAATCTATAATTATACCCATATTATTACCCTACCAACCACACTCAAGTAGGCCTTCCTTTCGATGGACTCTCTAGAAAATTAACATCTCCTCAGCATACTCCCTTCCCCCTCTGTCTGATTTTCCAGACTTTCTATGGTTATCAAATTATATCAACAGGAGATAAATATACAAATCTAAGCATTCCTAGTTTATTTTTCCCAAAATGGGTAATACTGGCTTGTAGTCCACATTGTCAAACAGTAGTATCACTTGTTGAATTGATTGATACATTGATTGGATTATTCCTTTTGGAAGTCTCAATCTACAAATTACCAACAGTGACAGACGACATCCTAAACTGGTTTCTGCCTTTAATGAAAATATTTCTGGTTTTTCACAATACACATAAGGCTGGATTTGATTTAGTATGTGTAATGTCTTCTAAAACGTGCAGAAAGTATCTCTATTTAAATGAAACAAGTGATTTTCTTTTAAATTGTGGCTGGACATCAGCTCTCATTAAAGTGCTTTCTTGACATCTATGAACACTTGACATTTTCGACCTTATCATGTGATTAGTTATCTCAATAGATTTACTATTACAGAGCTGTCTTTACACCTTGGTACAAACTTTATTTCACTGTAACATTTTCTAAAGTAATGGTATATGGACATTTTTTGTAGGATGTGAGATGTGCTTACTGGTTTCTTCAGTTTTTATGCAAACTTTCCAAGATTTTGTTTTCCTGTCCTTCTGTTTTTACTAAAATTTGGGATTTTTTTTTCATTTTTCTTGGGACATTAAAATAACATCAACGTCACCTTTGATAATATTTTTGTCACCTTTGATCACTTGGTAACCAAGTGATCACTGGGTAACACGAACAGAATATTTATCTTGGGGCCTGGTACTTTGGATGGTGATGCTCTTTGACAACGGTCTCATTTGGTGTAGTTCTGATTTTGCTTTAAAGCCACCCCCTCCTTCCCCCATAAGTCTAATATGTGGCCAGGACTGAGAAATTGCAACTTAGCTCTCTATATTAACTTGAGTCCATTTTAATAAGTGTATACATGTATTCAAACATGTGCATGTACATTTATACATGAGTATTATGTCTATCTGCGGGGGTTAGTTGTTTTTTTAATACTGAATATATACGTATGTATTTTATGTGTGCGCTAGGTATCTTTCCAAATTTCATGTAAGACTTTTGTCTTTAAAACTGTATGCATTTCTAACTCTCTACGTCCCGGTTTTTCTGCTTCACCTGAACCAAGCAGAGATTTCTGCATTCACGGAGCCTGGCAAGTCCCGACTCTGTTTACATTCTTTCCTGCATATTTCCTCGCCCAGCAGCGCCTGGGCCCTGAAGAGTGTTCAAGAGTAAACGTGCTGCTTTCTACGGGCCTGGAGAAGTGGTAACCCAAGCAAATAGCATGTGACTCCGAGCCTTTGAAAGCTAATATTTAGCAACCTCTTGTGCTCCTCACTTTCAAAATATTTGTCTCTGAAAATAATGTGAGAACGAGTTTGTCCAGGCGAAGTCGAAGCGGACAGAACCCAACCCTCAGAAGTCTTTCTCTCCTGGTGGTGCCTGAGGCCCCGCAGATCAAAGGGGGCGCCTCCAGCACCCGAGGTCGTTGTGCAGCAACCACGATGTCTGTAACCCGAGAGGCCGGCTCCGCGCCTCGGCCACACTCCACCGAGGAGAGACAGCTGAGGGTTCCGGTTCAGGGAAGTTTCAGAACTTGTCTGGGGCGAATAAAATGGTGCGGCATCAGGTCGAAGGTGCATACTGTCGAGATGAAAGCTGTTTTCAATGTGGGTGTTTCCAAGTCAATATGTATAAAGGAAAAATGAACTCTTGGATGATGAAGACAAGTCTTGCTACCCAGTTTTTTAAATAAATGAAATGTGGATTGTATGGGTTAAGTGAAGCGTACACTTGATATTTACATCAAATTTTAAGTAACTTTTAAAATGGATAATAAGTCCAATGGAATATAATCTTTGAAAACAAGTTAAAAAAGATTTAGTAAAGGATTATTAAAATCTGTTTGAGGGGTCGACAAATTTGAGATTATAACCAGATACAGACAGGTGGGTCAGCTCCAACCCACCGTCGTCATGATTCTGGCCAGTGAAAACCCAAATGTTTGCCACGTGGCTAAGCGAATTACAGCGATCTTTCCAAATTCCATGTAAGTTTTAAAAAGCAAACCTCATCTAACTCCATAGTTTTAATGTTGCCACTGGAGATATGAGCCAATAAACGAGTAAGTCGCACCTCGGTCACTCGCGATATCCACTCTTCAACGGGTCATCGGTGCCTGGATGGGGGTACCTTCCACAGGTGAGGCTCCGGGCGGGGCGTTCGGGTGGGGGGCTGCACACAGCAGACGGAGCTCCTGGCCCTGGGGGGCCGCGGGTTTAGCTGGGAGGCTAAACAAACAAAGAAACACGAGGCAGAGGTAGGTGCTGCAGCTGCAGGAGGACAGGGCCCGCAGCGGGCGCGCCCCTCTCCCGAGGGCCAGGAAGGCAGCGTGGAGGTGGGTCGCTCGGGCTACGGGTGGCGAGCGGGAGCCAGGGGAAGGTGGGTGTGTTTCCAGGCTGTGCCTGCCCCTCCGAGGGGCCGACGCTGATCTCCCCACTGACGTCTATGAATTAGTGGGGAGGAGCTTTGCACCGACCCGGTGGCTCTCCTCAGGTCACGGGGCACATGTGGGCCTCCATGAGAGGAGACGGCACCAGGGGACATGGATTCAGGTTCCAAAACACCTGGGACGGCAGGGACCTGTCCCCTGCGGGGCTCCAGCGCGTGGGCCCACACCCAGGGGGACCCGGGGGACCCAGCCTCCTTCAGGCTCGCTGGGGGCCGGGGGGGGGGACAGGGCTTGGCTTCAGCGAACCTCCACGAGTGGTAGGAGCCTGCGGCGCTGGTGCAGCCCACAGCCTGCAGATGGGAAGGACGGGGGCGGGGAGGAGGTGCCCGGTTCTAGACCACCGAGAGAGGAGGTCACCGAGAGCCACGTACACGCACTGCAGTCAGAACCCTTCCCGGGTCCCAGGTTGCCGCAGCGACGCGCTAGGTCCTTGCCCGCCGACCTGGCTCCTGCCGCGGGGCTCGGCGGGGCTCTTCCGGCAACGCTCTTATTTCAGCAAGTCATGCCCCTCCAGGACAAGGTCACGATGAGGGTGAGGAAAAGCGGGCAGGGAGGAAGGAAATGGACCGAGACAAACGCACGGACTCTTTTACATGCTGTCGGGTCACGGGACACGCGTTGCCGGCCAAGAGGAGGCGGAAGGGAAGGAAGACGCTCCGCGACCGCAGCGAGCGCTCCGTCCTCGTGCGGCGCCCACGGCGCGGGGCGCCCCCACGCGCGCACACACACGGTCACACGACAAGACACCTGCGGGCGCAGCGGGTGCGTGTGGGTTGTGACAGTGACAACCGACCATTTGGAGGTAGGCCTGACCTTCTGAGACTGTGAGACCTTGCAAAGCAGACTGTAAAGATGGTTCTTTAAAATTTTAAGGAAGTGGCCATCTTAATTTTCTTCCCATGAAATGACCTTGGACTTCAGCCAGTGGAACCCCTTTACTTAAAAATACAAAGATGTGAGATCCAGGAAAAGGGAAGAGACTGTCACAAAGGCAGAGAAGTCTCTGCTCATCTGGCGAGAGGAAAACTAGCATCATTTCAAGGGGCTCGCGGAGCAAACAGCCCTGGGGGAGAGAGACGGGGCGGGGGGTCTCCCACTGGGAGGTCCGGGCTCCCCGGCCCAGGGCTCCGCCCCTGTGACACCAGGCGCTGTGTGCACCTGCAGCCCCGGCCCCGTCTGCGCTGGCCCCTAGGACTGGGCAGGGGCGGGGGCAGGAGTGGGGGTGGGTGGGAAGCGAGGGAAACTGATGCAAACACGCTGCGTTGTTGTGCTGTGAGTGTCAGAGCCGTGTGTGCTCCCTGCCGGCACCGCGAACCCGCGGCCGGCTCACGTGGCTCGTGAGGCAGGTGACATCCCGGACCCTGCACAGTGGCAGATGAGTGAGGCTCTAGAGCAGAAACTCTGGTTTCTAACTCGGTGCGGTGACGTTAGCTGTTTGGGGAGTGGCTGGCAGAACTACGTTTTTACAGAATGTTTTCTAGATGCGTGGGACATGCACACACACACAGATCACAGGGATCTGTGAAGAAATCACATTTTCAAGCTCATTCTAGCGCCTCAGGCCGAAAACCCACTAGAAATTGACCCCTGCCAAGTGCCTGGTACTCTCCCCAGGGTCTCTGTTGGGAAATGCAACCCAGGAGCCTGCACTCTGTGTGCGCGCCGGGGCCCCTTTCCCCGTGTCTGCGCCGGGTGTCTGCATGGGCTGCCGTGCCGCCACTCCACCCACGACTCCTGCTCCCGTGTCTTCAAATCCAGTGTCTTAAAGTCCCCCCGGGCTCACAGGGACCTGTCTCCCCCGCAATCTTTCATTTCCACGTGTCTGCCCTGGGCCCAACGCGGCTGCCGCCCTCCCCCTGGCCGCAGTGAGACTGAGGCCCCCTCCACCTACTCTCGGGAGCCCCTTCATGTATCTGCTGGCCCCTCAGACAGGCTGCTCTGCATTCAGAGGGGCAGAGTGGACGCCTGCCTTCCTCTCGTCGGCTCATGGGGGGGGGTGCGCCTTCATCGACTCAGCTCACCCCACCCCAGCCCCGCACCTGGGGAGAGCCCACTCTTGAAATCACAAGGAAGTCAGAGCGGCCGGGAGAAAGAGGGCCCTGGAGGAGGCTGCAAGGATCTTCTAGGAATGACGAGCGCAGACTGGAGTGCCCTGCTCCCTGGCATTCAAGAGCCGCCCTAGGTAGGGCGCCCGCCCGGCCCAGACTAATAAACACGTCGGCCGCAGTTGCGAGAGCAGGCCGCGATTCAGCCTCCTGAACCCCACAGCGAAATTATAGAGATGATCACTAGTTTTGGAACCTCTTCCACCCTTTCAGATCCGTTTTCAAACAAGAGCCCATTTTTATTTTTCTGTCTTCCCTGGCTTTCTGAGGAGCCACCACCAACATCCAATAAAGAAAACAGATGATTCCAGATGACGTGAGGGCTTGGCCTCAGAACCCCTCTTTTGCGTCGACCAGGGCGCTCCACGGGAAGAAAAGGCAGTGACTTGTGCGGGTCACTCGTTCTGCTCAGTGTGTGTGTGATGTCCCTTCCCCGGAGGAACTGGCCTCTGTTCTCGGCAGGCGGGGCGTTGTGCCTGCATGTTTTATGACACCTGCCTGCTGTGTCCTTTCGCAGCCCAGCAGCCCGGCAGGTACTGCTGGCCCCCTGGAAGACCAGCGCCCAGCTCTGCGGGGCCACAGACCGCCCCGCTGAGGCCGGACCCTCTGAGGTGCACCTGGGCTGCCCGCCCCTCCCGGGAGGCTGGCGACCCTCCCTGGGGCCACGGTTCTACAAGGACGCCCTTTCTGCCTCGAGCTCTGACACCCCCCAGTACGGGCACCAATGCCAACGCAAGGGTGGGTTGGAGCTCTGGGGGATGTGGCTGTCCGAGCTCCCATGAGCCCTCTCTCCCCCTTCCACAGTAAACACACACGCATACACACGCAGAGCGAGCGGATTCCAGGCATTTCTGAGGCTGAAGCTGAGGCTACTCAGGCCCCGTGTGCAGCAACTGGGCCTGTGATTTATGGCTTCTCGCCCTCATACCTCCGGATTAAAACCTCCGATGCGTGGTTTTATGGGGCCGAGTGTTTGGAAAGGAATGCAAACAGTTGTGATTGAATTTATACCTCCCGTCCCGCTGAGGAAAGGGTGAGGCTGTGTCTCCCGTGATCCTCGGGGACACACTCCCTAGAAGTCCCTCGAAGGACAGTGGGTCATGTTAGTCACCTACTGAGTTGGACACCCGAGCTGGACCGCTGGCGTGTCACAAACGAGGAGGAGGAACGGGTAACCCCCAGGACACGTGGTCCCCAAGGAAGAGCCTTCCCTCGCATCCAGGTAACCACACGGTCACACGTCCAAGGAACCCAGGACGCTGGGACGGCCTCACGGGAATGTCACCGTGAACACATCCTCCCCTGGCTCAGCCGGCGTCTCCGGCTGCTGCCCCACCCCCTTCTCTCCGGGGACACCTGCCCTGCCTTTTCCCCTCTGACATCATTGAGCTCGTTCAGTAGAACCTCGTCTCTCTTTACATGATTCCAATTGTTCTCTCTGCCAGCCCGGTGTTCAGACCCCGGTGCCGGTGCCGCAGACGGACGATGCCGCGAAGCCACGCTCCCTGCCAGGGCCGCCGGACTTGCTCCGAACCCCAGGGCTCTGAGGTGTCGTCTACGGGCAGCCCCGGAATGGCTCCGAGAAAGGGCCCCCACCCCCGCCCGCCCCCCTCCCCGCTGAGCGGCTCACAGCGAGCCCCCTGCCGTTCACGCAGCTGGCCTCCCGGTCAGCGGCTCCCCCTCCCTCCCTCAGTCCTCTTGCCCTCTGCCTGCTGCGGAAATCAACAAGGCGACCAAGGCCCCCGTTCCCAGTCCGTGTGCTACTCTGAACCGCCGTCCTCCGTCCATCTGCCCCGTAAGAGCTGGTGCAGCGCTGGCACTCGCTCTGCCCGGCCTGTCCCAGCTCCCGGCGCTCTGCCTGGTCTTCTCCAGTGGAGGGCGGCTCCCCAGCTCCTTAAGGGGGTCTCTTCCCGGTCACCTTAGAAATGCTCCCCGACTCTGAGGTCTCCCTAGACCTCTTACGAATGGCTTCTGATCTTGTCCTGTTTGTTTCCTAAATTTGTTTTGGAACCAGCTGCACACACATCTTTGTATTTCTGTATGGTCAAATGTCATCCAGTAGAGGCAGCGAGTCCAACAGGAGTACAATCAGCCATCAAATGAGTTTGCTTTTGTGTTTCTCCCAGTGCTACTGCCTGCCCAGCAGGAAGCAGAGTTCTCTGTTCTCTGTTTCGTAACGTGTAAAAATGCTGATTGGAACAAGTCTGAGGACCGAGTGTAGGGCGCTTCTGGACCACTCAGCATCCTGGAACCTGCTGGGAATGAACGCTGATCATGTGCAGACATTTAGGACAAGTGCTCAAGGAACAGGCTAATTACGGTGACGTGGAAGCACCTAGGAGGGCGGGACTCCTGACCTCCAGGTACAGGAGGAAACGTCCTCTTTCTGTTACTTCATAAGCGGGTGAAGTGGTAAATTGTTCCAGGTTCACGGCAAGCAGACGCCAGGAGACATCCGTTTGAGGCTTCCTCTGCCGCATGAACGTGACCTGAACCTCGCACTTCCCAGGGTGCATTTACAGGGGGTCCACACAAATTCCTTTCACAACAAAAGTCAGCACCGAAGTTTGGAGAATGCTGGCTCAGGCAGAGTGAAGCACGTGTCTTTTACTGCTAGCCTGCCTCCAGTTCTTCACTGGCAGTTTTGCCACATGGGTTTCTTCACTGTGTATCAGCTATGCAAGATTTCTGCAGTGTCTTTGCTGAGATGACCCACCTTCGCTTCCTGGAGCGCCGTGAGGGTTACTGGTCACCAGCGGAAGGCTGGCTCGTCAGGGCGGCAGCACCTGCAGCCCGGGAGGAGGTGCCACCAGAACAGCACACCCCAGGTGCCCCTGGCCTCACCTGGGCCCCACCCAATTCTACCCTGCGGGTAGAGGGGCAGGTTCGCCAGGGACAGGTGTCTGGCTTTATGCATAAAGCCATGCCTCAGTGTGGCAGCTGCGACCACGTACCCAAACATTTCCTGGACAAATCGATTCAAAATAAAAGGAAGAGCTGTTACCTTGACCACCAGCATCTAGAGCAAACTGACACCAGCAATTATCCTGTGACAGCCTTTCCTCTCCATCCACGCCCTGTTGTGAGTATGTGCATGTGCACAACACGCAGAAACACACACACACACACACACACACACACCCCTGGAATGTCCAGCTGCATGGCCCAGCAGGGCCTCGGCGTCTCTTCCGGGCTCCACTCTGCTGCCCCTGAAGTCAGCGTGCTCACCGCCCCAGGCTCCCGAACCATGGCAGCACTTGAGGAACTATCAGAACCCTGGGGTCAGCTGGGTTCAAGTTCAGAAGCGGTCGCCTCTATCTACAGCCCATGCCCTTGGCTTCTACTTCCCCGCCCACAGAAGGGGAACCCTCCGCAGGGGGCTGCTTCAGGAGGACGGGAACCGGATCTCTACCTTTCGCACCCTCATGTGACATAACCAGCTATTTTTCTCCCAGCACCCCCAGTGAAAATATCTCCTGAAGTCCTGGCCTTCCCCAAGGCGTGAAAAGGACACCCCAGGTTTACCCCAGCAAAGGAGAAAGTTCCAATTTTTCCTTCCTCAGCTCCTTCAAGTTATCCCCTCCCCTTAAAACTTGTCTTTAAAGTTTCGATGACTTGTCTTATCACCCCTAAGCGCCCTGTCATACATGCATGTCCCAGCTGGCGTTCTGGTCTTTGAGAGTTGTAATTGGCTGTCTCCTCCCTACTCGGAGAGTCAAGTTACCTTCGCAGGTGTCACTGAATTGGGACCACTGTGACTTCCACGGGACCGATGAACGCACTGACAAGAGGAAGAAGCGAAGATGACTCACATGAGAAGCACAGTAAGACATCGGCCGTTCAGATTACGACGGGGAGTCAGGCTGCATTAGGAAAGATGTCAAATACAGATACACTCCAAGACAAATTTACTGTTACGGAAGGGAAGATATGTATTTGTTCCTTTCACCAAAGAGAGATGCCTTTCAACCATTATCTATACGCAAATAAATAGCGACACTTATTCCTAAGAGATGAAAGAGAAGAATGTTGAAAAGGGGGCTGGCACTCGGGTTCTGACACGCGGGAAGGCAGGATCACCTGATGGTGGGAAGTCCGGTGCAGACCTGAGCAGCCGACTCACTCGGTGTCATGAGAGCGCACACCAATGCAGTGAGTGGCAGAGCTGTTTGAGGCAGAGAGCTCGGTGCTTTAACTCATCCGAGCCTCGGGTCTCAGCTCTGTCTTCCAACCCCAGCACCGCCCTCCCTGTGGCACATGGTCTCGGCCCCTGAGGTCTCCTTTGTCCTCATGAGACTGTAAGACATGCTTTTCTTCATTTTAAAATGTTTAAGTAGAAAGCTCTTTGAAACACACACTTTCCCTCTACTGGCAATGGAATGCAAAGTGAGAATTGGTCCAACTATTATTCCTCTTTGCATCTCCACCGCCCAGCGAAAGAGGAAGGGACAAGCAGGCAAAGGAAACACTAAAATGTTGCTGTGGGTGACCTCAGGCGGATATTACGTGCATGGCCCTGACCCTGGCCCTGACCGCGCAGCAGGGACACCTTCAGTCTTCAGTCTGCACCTCAGACCGAAGGGACTCAGCCAACGTAACAAAATGCACCCCTAACGCGCAGTGATGCAGAAGGTGGCGTCGTAACGTGAAAAGATGTTCAGGACATATCCTGCGCGGTAAGAAAGAAGGAGGGTGCGTCACGTCCCTGGGGGACAGTGGAAGGTAAGAGGCAAGGAGCGAACAAAGGATTAGCAGGAGAAATACCAAAATGCTAAATCACCTCTATGTGTTGGGGTTATGAGTGAATCAGGAATTTATTTTGGGGGTCATTTTTAGCTCTTCTCTAAATTTCTAAATAGACATACTTCTTTTTAAAGAAGAAAAGAAAGCGACATAAAAGAAAAAAATAAGAGTCCGCTGTGCATGTAGGCCTGAGCAAATAAGCTGGTGGTTTTATTCCTGCCTTGTGTAATCCCTACCGTAACCCCATCCCAGTGAGGCAGACACTCTCGTCCCAGCTTTCGGGGTGACACAGGGCCCCAGAGAGGAGCCTTGTGACCTCTCCCAGAACCTGGAGGTGGCCAGTGCTGGAGCGACCACCCTTCGCTCTCTCCTCACACCCCAGGCCTGTTTTCAGCGGGTTTTCCCTTATTTTCCCTTTTCATTCTCCATCCCTTAGTCTTCAATAGTCTCTTCCGACAGACTGTCACCCCCTCGGCAAATATTCGTGGAAGGCCAGCTCACCTCTGCGTGCACGGGTGGCACAGAAATAAAGGAGCCAGAAGCCCAAACCTCCCTGGGTGCACAGATCAAGATCTGAACCCAGCACCACGTTGCCTTGTGCCTGGGGAAGCAGCCCCGGCCCGCAAGGGGCTGGGTGTGAGCCCAGGAGTGGCCATCAGATGCTTAGTTTATGAGAACTGTGCCTGAAATAGAAGGGAACTGTGCCGGCATGTCCTAGGCCAGGGCAGGGACGGTGGATCCCTCCGCATCTAGTCGCTGGAGTATGGCTGGATTTTTTGCTTAAATGGCGTCTTGAAATGATTGCACATTATTGTAATGCTGTTGTGTGGTCCTACTGATTGTTGCCTTTGGTGGGGGGGTGCTGTTTTCCCCATCGTCTGGCACCAAATTTAAGAAAATTAGATGTGCAAATAGCTGTGATCCCTGAAGGGAATTTGTGCCTTCTTACTTTTAGCAAAAAGTACTTTTTAAAGTCAAGTTAGCAAAGACAGAAACAATAAAATAATTCCTATTTTAAACAAACATTTCTTGTGTTCTGCAACACAAACTTAATCCTTTAAAAACACACACTCGTAATCCTTATGAGTTATAATACGGCCTGTGTTAAGATTAAAAGTACATTTTGCACTAACATTTTGTAGTTCTTCACTCGTCCCCAGGCTTATTTCTTAATTTCGTACATTTACAAACACAGATCAGAGTGCTCCATGAAACAGAAACGGAGGGGTGAAGCCAGCCGGAAGGGAACCTGGGGCTGTACTACGCTAACTCCCTGCACGGCGGGCCACCTGCACGCCTGGGGAGACCCGTTTAAAGTGTCGCACACCCCCTAACCTTTGAAAGTGACTTCTGCAGCCTCAGACTCTGAGAGGTCCCGCGTGTTTCCCTTCACAGGCCCTACCAGGGGAGCTCGCTTGCATCCTGTGTGCCTGGGATCCAGCAGATCTGCAGCAGCCCAGGTTTCTGACAGCAAAATGACTCTCCCTAACAGGCTCCTCACTCGCCACGGCTTTGTGCTTAGGAGCAGAGATGCACTCGGATTAGCGGGGCCGTCTGGGAAGGGACGCCTGACGGATGCACCCTGACTGACTCAGATGTTGTTATTGCGGAAGGCATACCATTTTTTTCATCTTTGGCAAGTTTGACAGCTGAATCCAAACACATTTTCATTGATTGCAGTGTTTGTTATATTTCCAGATATTTTAAGAGCCCCAATGATTACTGTTTGATGAAGGAAGTTTCTTTTTCTCCCGAGAGCCTCATGGGCCGGGGCCGCTCTCCCCCAGGGAGCCCCGCAGAAGGGGGGGCAACGGGCTGTTCACTGCAGCCCGGCCTTAACGACAGCTGCTGGGAAAGGCGGCCTGGAGGGCAAACGAACTAAGCAAGGACAAGATTTTCCTAGTTTCTTAAGCAAAATATTTAGCACTTCCCAGAGGTCAAAAATCATTTTGTTTTTGATATCAAGAAGGTTTTTTCTTTTTGCCTAAAGATTATATTGATCCAGTACCTTATATAATTTTCACAGTGGCACAGGGTCCGTGACATGGTTTAGATAAATGGCATAAGCCAAGTCTTACGGAAATAGCGTCATTACGGAAGACAGCTGCTCACCTCTGAGACTCGGGCCCTCGCCGGTGGCCTTGGCCGCTGCTGCCCTCGGCATTCCTGCAGGGATGAGATGAAGGGACAGACGGGTGTGAGCTTGTGGGACCGTGCCTGGCCGACAGCACTTTCAACAAATTAAATGTTTATGTTGGCATGCAGAAGTGTCCAGTGAACTGCATTGTCTGAATCATATTAGCCGTTGTAAATAATATTTTATAATCTAACTGAAAAAATGTTTGTAAGTGGGGAAGAAAAGTTTGACGACATGCATCGCTCTGGGAATTTCCCTCTTTATTCTGGGAAGTACACTCGTTGATGACGCCCTGATGAGTGAGTGAACTCGGTGCAGGTCATTAGAAGTGGCTCCCCCCACCCCCTTTGGTATGAAGAAAACTTCTAAACTGCATCCTTCTTTTTTTAAAGCATCTTCAAGGCAGGTTCCAACACACGGGGCCTGCGTGGTACTTTGTGAGCGCTCGGTGCCATGGCCGTGCCGGCCACTGCACTGACACCATCGGGGGCAAACCCAGCTTCTGCATCCAGGAGCAGGGACGGGAGATGCCTCGGGGTGGGGGGGGGATTCTTACACGTGAAAGAGAAAGGTATCTTCGTTTAAGAACTGAGTCAATAAATAAATCAGAACCAAGGTGCACTCTTAGAGCTAATATGGGTGAAGTGTGACCAGAATCAGTGACTCAAAGGGATTTCCCATTACAAGTAACATGCTCTCATCTTTGTAGAACTGGCAAATTTCAGAAAAGCTCTCTTGAATTCTTTATGGATAAATTTTTTCAGGTTTACAAAGTTTTGGCCAATGATAAGAGCTTAAGGGATTATGCAGTGAGCACCCCCCTGAAAACGTTTCTAGGATATTAGTATGTTTGCAAGTGTCACTTGGTGCAAATGTGTTCATTGCAGACAGAGGATTCGAGGGCTGGCTTAGCACTCATCAGCTAAGGACCAAAGATGCTGCCGGGCTGGGCCTCAGGTAAGGCTGGGCCATGACAGAGGCAGCTTTTATGGGGTGTACCAGGCAAGGACACCTTTTAAGAGGGCAACTGTGAAACAAAAGAATTTTAAAGTGACCTTCGTCCCTGACAGAAACTGAGAACCTCGGGCGGGAGGGGCTAAGGCCCGGGGTGTAAAATGATAAACAACAGACTCTCGAGGTGCGTAGCGAGGGGGCCTGTCTGCCAGTGTCCGCCAGTGTCTCTGAACAACCCCCAGGGCTGGTGTCCAGCGGCCGGCGCCAGGCCCCCGAGCGCACAGGTGGGCAGAGGCCCCGAGCGCGGGCTCCCCCAGCTGGCCCATGTGGGCGCCGGCACGCTGTCCCCTCAGTCGGTGACACCGGCCACCAGGCCGTACTTCCTTGTCGGCTGACCATACGCTGGAAATGCTTGTGATTAATTATTTGTCAAAATTCCTATTTTCTTTTTTAGCATAAAACGTAGGAATACACGTGGCCGCAGTAGAGAGGTGAGGAGCGGCAGACAGACCGCGTAACCCTCGGGTGTCACTCAGACCAGGACGGGTAGCGTGCCCCCTGGAGCGGGGCCGGGTGGAGCCCGCACAGCCACAGGTGGTGGCCCTCCCACAGCCCCATCTGCTCAACGTGGCCACCCCCACACCCCAAGTCGGCACGCGTGGCCGTGGCCCCACATCCACGCTCTGCGCGAGGCCGCCATCCTGCCCACTCCCCTGCTCTCATCGGAATGGGACCTGCTTCCGTCTGGGCTCGGCCCCTCCGGTTGTCCCCACGGTCTCTGCGAGAGCAGGACCGCAGGGAAATCAAGAGAAGGGCGACCAGGGTGTTCTGACAGTTCGGCCAGAAGCCGCATGCAAAGGTGTCTGGGGACACGGCCAGGCCGGGAGAGGGGGGGAATCTCAGGCTGCCCACAGCCCTGTTGCCGGCCCAGAGCGCTCAGGCATGGCGCCCGCTATCTGGGGGAGGAAAGGAATGAAGCAATGATTCTGTGGGCAGCTGCAGCACCCTCCGAGGACCTCACTAGTCGGCTGCTCTCCCTCCCCGCTGCGTCATGGCTGCCGGAGCAGCCAGGGGCCTGAGGAGTGCTCTGTGGGTGGCTCTGCATGGGGCTGCAGCCCAGCACTAATCCCCACTGCTCGGACGTGAGCTTTTGAGAAAGAACAAGCCCAGTTGATTGATGGTGTTATTTTGGCCTTTCTTGGGGAGAAACTCACTGTGGGTGTCCAGGGAAACAGCCTGTCGGCGTGGTCGCTGAGCTCACAGACCCGGGGAGGGCTCCCGAGGGCGGACTGTGCTGTGCCCAGCGGAAGGTACACTGTTCCCTGCAGCCGGCACCCTCCCCAGTGACAGTCTGGATGAGCCTGCTATGGGCAGGAAACCTGGAGAGTTCAACGTTTGTGGAACCCTGGGGAGTCTAGTTTTCATGGAAAAAGTTGGGTGTTCCCACCCCAAGGCAAGTCAGGATTACAGATCGGAGGTGTTTGAAAGAATAGGGAACTGGGCCCCCCCCTCCCCCGACCACGTGCTTGTTTAGGTACAGAAAATGCAGACCCACCCTGAGCCCAGCGCTCCCTCGGGAAGTCCTTGGCAAAACCCCTCTCCCTTCCCAGAGCTGCCGGGCCCTGAAGAGGGAGGGAAGGCAAGCGGAAATAGCAGG
The DNA here is from genome assembly GCF_019186645.2 of Phyllostomus hastatus. Classification (NCBI taxonomy): domain Eukaryota; kingdom Metazoa; phylum Chordata; class Mammalia; order Chiroptera; family Phyllostomidae; genus Phyllostomus; species Phyllostomus hastatus. The sequence continues at coordinate 7,142,429 of NW_025334036.1, read as the reverse complement.
CCACATCCCCTCCTCCCCTAAGGACCAGAGACATAGCACAGGACAGAATTTCTCCTGCCGTGACAACAGGGTCCCAGTAACGAGGTGCCCGGAAGGTCTATGTCTGACCCCTACGGCACTGTGGCTGGAAGAGGGGGGTGCCCAAGAGCAGGGCTGGAGGCGATCGCTGGGAAAAAAGCAAACGAGAGAGTTTGCCCTGTTGTCTGGACGCTTCATAAGTAGCTGCCACTTATGGAGTGCCTATGTGAGCCAGACTCTTTGTTCAAGAACTACAAAGAAAAAAGGAACATTAAACTTTCATGATAATCCTAGAAGGATGTTATGATCATTTCTATGTTACAGAAAAGGAAACTGAGGCTCCGAGGAGGGGAGTTAAGGTGCCAAAGCCCCACGGGGAGTATAGGGCCGAGCTGAGCGCGGGCCCCCAGGCCCTGCTCTCTGACACCAAAGCCGCATGGTGACCAGTGCGTCTTCATGGGCGCTACTTTCATAATACAGTCCTCCCTGAATCAGGGGCCTGAGTCATTTCCTTCCGGGACGGAGTCCGTGAGCGGTCCAGATGGCAGGTCTGGACCGAGGGTAGGGGGGGCGGCGGGACTGTCTCTCTGAGCTTCATTAGTCCACCGGCCGGGGCCCCACACCTGCCTGCTGTTTCAGACGTGGAGGGCGGCTTGGCTGCCCGGGCATTTTGTGTGGCCCCGTTTTGTAACTTCAAATTCAAGTTGAGAATGAAGTCCAAGTGCTAACTTTTGCTCCTCAGGCAAAGTTTGGACCAAGTCTAGGCAGGGGCTTTGGGACAGTGACACACCAAGCGTCACTGGATCCCACTCAAAATGCTGCCGCAGCGATTTCAGGGCGGAGGCGGGGGCGGGAGGGGGTTGGAGCTGGCCTTGCCGCCCCCTCTCAAGGTCAAGTCCACCCTGAGCCACGTCTCTCCCTCCCACACACACCCGTTTATGAGCATGAATCACAGGTTCCCAAATAACAAGTATGAATTTATTTTTTTTTTTGAAACTCTCACCGCGGAGCCCAGGTCTTCCAGCCGCCGAGCCACCCATCAAGCGGATTCTGACCAGCCGAGGGGGGGAGCAGGGCAGTGGAGCTATGAAGTCGGCCCCCAGGAGGCTCTGCACGAGCAATTTGTAGTGACATTACCAGCTGAACCTGGTTGAGAACACGGCCCCGGCCCTGCCTGAAGGAAAGCCTCTTGCTGTGGGCTTCTGGGCTGAGAAGCAGGCCAGGGAAGGAGGACGGACCAGCAAGGCTCATGGCAGCAACACACTGTGCTCGGGGTCACCGTGGGTCCCCTTCCACCTCCTGAAATACGTGCTGTTGAGTCCAACAGAGCTGTGAAGGGCACAGGCAGACTGGCCTGCAGACCAGCCCCGCCAGCAGCTTCTTGTCGGGGACAGAGGCCGGCTCCCAGGCCCGGTCTACCCAGGGGTTCAGCACTGCCTTCCGAGCACCTTGCCTCCCTGTCTAGAAGGCTCCTGCCACTCACAGGGATTGTGTCCTCTGCTCAGCCCTACCTGGGGGAGGGAGGAGTCAAATCCAAAGGCTCAGGAGAGCTCCAAATCCTCCCCCACCTTTAAGTCCCTCGCAAAACATGAATGAATGTTCACGCTCCATAACTGTACTGTGCATTTACTGCGGAGAAAGTGCTCTCTCAGGTGCTATCTCCTTTCATGTTTCCAGCTCACCCGGGCCTGCTGCTGACTTGTCTCAGTCGACAGAAGATCAAAGGGGAACTCCCAAGTATTCACACCGGCACAGTAATAAATGCAATAAAAATCAACTCTGCCAGCTTCATTCAAGGCTTATCAGCATCCCCCAGAAAATACTTCAGGTCAGATATTTTAGTATCACTTATGCGCAGAGGAAAAGGAAAAACCTACCCAGAAAGCATCTTTCCTCGGGGGTCAGAGTCCCCGCTGCGGTGGTCATCACGTTCCCATTTTCCCCCGGCTGCCGGGAGGACCAGGGCGACAGTGAGTGGGCGGTTATCGCCACCGTCTCAGCCCTCACACTTACATGTTTGCTTTCTCCTTTCTGTTAGTTGCCTTCCCCCATCTTTCTAACCTGTTTGTATACCGACACCTCAGCTTTTGGAGGAACTGGGTTTGGGGCCAGCAGGGGCACCCCACCAGACAATGGACACCCACCTGTCTGGACGGCAGGGAGCTGAGGCCGCAGAGGAGCCGAATGGTCTGGACGCTGCTGGCCATAGGCCATCGACGTTCTGCGTCCGGAGCAACCCAGTGGCCTTTCCTTGAGAGGGGAAATGCAATTACAAGAGATTTGCAAACATATTTGGAAGGAAAAGTAGGGCAGTTATTCTTCAATTAGAAGCTGCTTTTAACCACCTTCCCAGCAGGGTGTCTGTCCCCTCGGGAGGTGGGTGCTTGTGCAAGCGAGCACTGAGGGGGGGTTGGGAAAGGGCTCTGGGTTGGAATGCCCCTCCAGCACTGGTTGTGTGGGCTCCGTGTTAAATCCCGAACCCGAGGCTTGAGCTATTCTCCGCTCTCCGAGTCCGGCTCCCGTAGCTGATGCCACTGCGAGTCTGCAGGAGCCGGGTGGGGGGCGGGGGGGCTCTACGGAACCGGTTGTTTGGTCTGTGGGTGCCCGGGCCAGAGCGCCAGGCATCGCAGCAACGTTCTGCTGGGAGGTTCTCCATTTCTCACACACCTCCCAGGAGAGAAGCCTGGGTGTGAGTGTGTGCCCATGTGAGAATGTGCATGTGGGAGTGTGGGTGTGAGTGTGCATGGTGAGTGTGCAAACACGGGAAATGTGTGAGTGTGCATTGGCGTGAGTCAATGTGTGACAATGCATGTGAGCATGGGATTGTGCGTATGTGCACGTGTGTGCCCAAGGGTGTGTGTGAACTGCATGAGGGCGACCGTATGCGTAAGCATGTGTCGCAGTGAGTTCTGGAGTGTTGAGTGTAGGTGCGTGTGTGTGTGTGCCTGCGTGTGGGCTGGCGTCTCTCTGGTGCGTTAGCGGGAGGCGTACAGGGGAGCAGAGTGCAACCCTTCGGTCCGCTTCCCTGACCTGGCCCAGAACTGACGGAGATGACGGCCCAAAACCGAACTCAACGAAAATGCCTCCCCAGCTCCCCCACACGCCGAACTGTCCTTAAGGAAACAAGGAAAGGCAGACAGACACAGTTCCCTGGAAAGGAGGCTAGCAGAAGAATCCTCCTGTTAGGTTCCCCACACAGGGCTCAGGGCCAGGCAGGCACGCGGCACGGCCCGAGGCCAGGTTCCCGACGGTCTTGACTGCCCAGCGGGTCCTGAGTTTCCGGGAAGGGGTCCTGGAGCTGGAGTCATCGGAGGGAGCCGTGAGCCCAGTGGTGCCAGTGTAGCTGTCAAGGAGCAGAGTCGCCGAGAAGCGTCTAGTTTCCATCCTGTTCTTAGGGCACGCAAGAGTGAAGGGCAGAGCCAGCGCCAAGGCCCGGAGTTCTAGGTGTACACAGAACGAGATTTCTCCTCGTTCCCCCAGCGATGCCTGCTGCCTCCCACCCTGTCCTGTCTTCTGGCTAATCCCTTCCTTGACATCTCTCTCCATGCGCTGACTCGCTCAGGGCTGGGTTACTTATGCTGTGGTCTGACTGGTCTCTTTTCACCTCACCCCACAATCACTGCCCCTTAGTGAACCTTAACATTGCCTTGGGCATGCAGTCCCCTGTCCCATGATGCACTGCGGTCTAGTGTCTACCTTCCTCATTTCCTATGCTCCTTTCCCTTTGTCGGAACTGGGTTTCCCAATTGCATAAATAGTGCACTCTATTTATTCCCTCTTTCACTGAACAAACATCATCGAGTATTTTCTACGGCCCATTCAGTGTTCTACACAGCACAATATTGACATGTACTCAATAATTACCTACTGTGCATCTAAATCCCCTACATGAAATCGGGAATGTGCAGGCTTCTCCATGAACAACCGCAGAGGGCACCATATGCTTAGATGACAGCACGGTGGAGCCTTTTGGGTTTTGCAGCAGCTCTACATGTAATCCTCACAACCTTAAGAGAGAAGTGATCTTACTGAACCCACTTTAAAATTAAAGGAACTCAGCCCTGGCTGGGGTTGTTCAGTGGATTGTGCGCCAGCCTGCAAACCAAACGGTCACCAGTTCGATTCCTAGTCAGGACATATGCCTGGGTTGCAGGCCAGGCCCCCAGCAGGGGACACCAGAGAGGCAACCACACCAACGTGTGGTTGTTTCTTTCCCTCTCTTTCTCCCTCCCTTCCCCTCTCTGTAAAATAAAGTCTTTAAAAAAATCAAAGGTACTCAGAAACAGTGACAGCGAAAGACAGGTCCGTCGTGGGGTAGGTTTCAGTGTGGGCGGCCCCCTGATGGCCTGGAGTCATGGTCCTCCGCTCTGCTACCAAAGGCCTGTCCCAGGAGCCTGTGTTGCTGACCAATCCAGCTCGAGTTGCCGACATAGAGCCCCCGACACCTGATGCACCTGGACTGACCGCTATCGAGAACGCGGTTCGGCACCAGGAGGCCTGTGGAGACCCCATCTAAGGGGCTGACCACAGAGACCCCAGGAGTTGGCTCTCACAGGAGTCCCACTAAAATCAGAAAATTGCCTCTGTCATCTTTCGGAATAGTGACCTTCCATGGTGCCTGTCTCCTACTCCCACTCCAACCAAGGTTCCAAATACATGGCATTTGGGCCACGCCCAGCCCAGGCCACCCTTTCTGGCTGTGTATCAGCTGTGGCTTCAGAATCCTTCTTAACCTGGCCCTTCCTGGCACAACGCTGACCAATCCAGGTCTGCCTGCATGCTAAAGCCCATTCACTCTCCGCAGGAAGGGATGTCCGGGCTGAGCTCAAGCTTCCATCAATTGCACACCTGGCCCTGAGCATCCCATCTCAAAGCGGTGACACCTGGCCTGACATCTGTCATATCTGTCATGTTTTTTCCTAGTTACCGCTAACATCAAATAAGGCCAAAAGGGCTCAGCAGGTCCAAGTGAACCAAAGGTATATTCTGCCCTTTATTTCCTTCAACCTTCTTCTAAGAATAACAAAGCAGAACAAAAAGAAACGACCTAGGAAGCCCCGGAGCCCCCATCCCCACTCATTTCACTGCCGGGATGTAATCAGAAAGATGCACTGAAAATGTGAAAAGCCAGCAGCTCGGAGTGAGTGTTCCCATCCCCCAGGCACGAGACAAATTCTCCAGCAAAGTCAGCTTTAAAACAGTGGAACCTGACCACAGTGTTTTAAACCCTCAAGTGAAAAGAGGTGGTGCTTGTCTCTGTCTGTTGGATACCAAACTGCTCCCTGAGCTACAGGAGGAAGCGTCTCCCTTTCCCGTTTCCATCACCCACGGTGGAGGCACCGCCACGTCCTATGGGTGCCATTTCTGGGCCTGCTGTCTCCAGGTCCTCCCTCCGGCCTCAGGTCTGATGTGCAGGGCTGCCGCAGAAGACCCCACTGCTGACCGCGCCAGAGACCGTTTCCCTCCACCCTGGGTCTGCGTGTTGGGTAAGCTGAACGTCCCAGCAGCAAGCCAGCAGGTCACCTCACACTGCCACCTCCTGCTGTCCTCAACGTGCCATCTGGACCCAGGGTTCCTTTTCATGTCCTTCTCTGGGCCATTGTCCGGAGCTCCTTCCCCACCAGCTGGGGCCCAGCTGCTACATTCTGACTGGAGGAGGAGTCACACCACTGGCATGGAGCTGATCTCCCCTCTGCCGCTTCCCATGGTGCATTAAGCCTTCTGGTCTTTGTTTTGAAAACAGTTCTATAAATGTCAAATATTATTAGCTGTCCAAGTGAGAGGTGGGAAAACCAGAGAGCTCAGGAAGACAGAATTGAAGAAAACGTTTCTAAGAAAAATGTTCTTTTCCTTTTTTTTGTTCCGCTGTTGTTTCCTTTTATAGCTGCCACTTTAATTTAGATTTCCAGACCAGCAATCAAAGCGTTGAAATGACCATCCCCATAAATAGATAAGCTGACACAAATCTGGAAATATGAACCATTTTAAAAGAAAACCAGGTTGTTATCATGGCTCACAAAGCAATGATTTTTGGCATGCAAGACAGAAATGTAGGCAAATGTGGCTTATCATCCCTAAAAACGTTTAGTGAAACTAAAATCATTATCCACCGTATGCATGGTGTCAGTGTGACCAGAAGTAGTTTTCTCTGAGGTGGCAAAAACAGGTCAGTGGATGGCTCTCCCGTCCTGATATTAGAGGTGTTTTTACAGTGACGTTGCCACTCCCTTCCTGCCTTCAGTCTCGTCCCTTCCGATACATCCTCTTCATGCACGCCACCTCTCCCTGGCACACAAGGCATATCAGGCCTTTCTCTTGTTGTTTTTGTTAAGATCCTTAGAGGAGATCAAGGAAAGTAGAGGGAACCCACTCAAGTGCAAGGAGGTACTTTCTGAATCCATCCTTTCAGAAGCTAAAAACTCACGTTCTAAAAGATACGTTAACTTATCTCCCATCTCTTTAAGTGTTCCTCCCAAGAGTAGAACCTGTTCAAGAACACGTTGCTACTGTGACTTAAATAAGATTTTTGGCCTTTGGAAGAGGTTTTGTCATTGTGCACGCCTTCCTCCATCTATTTTCACTTGTTAAGAGCCAATGTGTCAAGCCGGGAAGAATTTACCTATTTTCCCGGTGTCCTGCCTTCCTGGGAGTGGAAACGTGCGGCAACCCCACCCGAGGCAGTGTTAACACGTGGAAGCTTACACAGCGCTCGGGGTCACGTGAGCACTGAGTTATTTAGCCGAGTCCTGGGACCCACCGGAGCTCTCCCCTCTAATTGATTTCAGCTCGGCTCCTGGGGAGCTCTGGCTGGGGTCCAAGCCTGCTGGATTAATATAGGCAGGGCCAGGCTGCTCCCAAAGGGGGCACTTGCTGGTAAGCCAAGAGTTATTTACTTCAGATGAATTTCTAAACATATTTTCAAAATTGATTTCATAAATGTCATACGCTGAGGTAGTGTCTAGGTATGATTTATCGTCGAACAAGGCTCGTGCTATGTAGGCTTACCAGAGTGGATAGATTTCCTATTGCTGATGTAACAAATTACCACAATTTTCATGGCTTAAAAGCACACGAATTTATTTATCTTACAGTTCTGGGGGTCAGAAGTTCAAAACGCGTCTCCCTGGACCGAAATGAAGGTGTCGGCAGGGCCGGGTGCCTTCGGAGGCTCCGGGGAGAGCCGCTTCCTTGCCTCGCCCTTGCCCTTGACCCTCAGCCTCGGTCCTCCATCTTCAAGGCCAGCCTGCTGCGCCGAGTCCCTCCTCCAGTCACCCTCGCTCCCGTTCTTTCTTCTGATTCCCAGGATCCTCGTGATTTTTTGCACTGGGCCTTCCTGGATAACCCAGCCTAATTTCTCTCTGTGAAGGTCACCCGATGAGCAATCTTAATTCCATTTGCAACCTGAAACGCTCTTTGTCACGTAAGGGAGTATATACATGCACGAGCTCCAGGCACTGGGACACACACCGCTCTGAGGGGCCAATAATACTCTGCCCCCCAAACATGTGACGGGCCATCTGCCTGTGAACTGCTCATGGCGGGGACCTTGCAACTTCCTCCTGCTTGGCCGCTTTTTCTTTTCCTACGGCTCACTTCAGACCTCGCCGTGGGGGAGACCTGCGGCGCGTGTGGCTGACAAGAGCGAGGTGAGACCTGGACTCGGGGTCTGAGGTCACAGGAAACGGTTGTCTGTGCAGCACTGCTGGCAATGTGGCGGGGGGGGCTGCAAACGGAGCGTCGGGTCCAGGCGTTCTGACTCACGGTTCCCTGGAGGGGGCGGCTTCGGAAAACACAGGTGTGCGGGCTGCCCCGAGGGTGGTTTCCTTTACAGTGTTACTTCTGTCAAAATAAACTTTGACATTTTACCCCAGGGGTGGCAAAGCTCTGCCTCCCAAAGAGCCCCCTGGGGTGAGGTGTAATTTAGAGCCTTCAGACGTGAACGTGTATCTGGGTGGGGCTCAACATTGGGGACACCCTCACGGCGGCTTTTCCTTCTCGCTCACGGACGGTGCAGCCTCCAGCTCCCACTTCCCTGCGCTCCTGCACGCGGAGCGCTCCTGGGTCAGCCCTGGGCCTTTGCCCCTTAACCCCAAACTGACCCGGTGGCTGCAGAAGTCCTCCAGGTTTCAGTGACTTCCGAATTTCTACTCCTGACTTCTTGTTATCACTTGAACATCCAAAAAACCCCTCTGTTATTTACATATGGAACTTTAAATATAATCCCCCCACTGGCTTCTCACCCCATCTGACTTTCTCTGCGTAGGACTTCTTCCTGATTTTCTTCTCTTTCTCCCCCCTCCCTCCCTCCCTTCTCCTTTCTTCCTTCCTGCTTCTTCCTCCCTTCTTTTACTCCTCCACTAGACTGTAGGCTCCAGGAAACCAAAATATTTCGTTCTATTCCATGACTGTTATATTATTTATAAACAAGAATAGTGTCTGGGCCATCAAAATTGTCTAGTAAATATTATTTAAGCAAGTGAACTAGTACATTTTCTGGAGGAATTGCCAGCACTAAATTTTACAACGGATCCCAGAGGCCTAGAACCGCAAGGGACTTTGCTGATAACCGAACCCGTCCAGCCCCCAATGTAACAGGTAAATAACTGAGCAGCCGAAGTTGTAAGACCAGGGCTGTTTGAAACACTGTCTCTCCCCCTTGAGTTGCCGAGGACAGGCACCCACCCAGCAGCAGGCTGAGGCTGACCTTGTCTCTGTTTCCTCCCCAGACTGTAATCTGTGCGTTCAGTCCTGCGGGTCCCAGGTCAGTGTCCTTTCTCGTCAACACCCGAGAAGGGTTGTGGAATTTCTCAGTTTCCTCCCTCGGAAAACGCAACGTCAGGTACCTCGGGGATCATGAGACGTCTGAAGTTTGCTGTCCTTCCCCAACTCCTGAGTCTCCATTGTTATGCAGTCATTAAGCCCCGATTTTCTTCTGGTAGGACTTAGTTCAGAATGACTGGGTTCTGGAAGAGATGGACACTCCACCTCCCATGGGTGTGGAGGTTGCAGTAACTAATCAAAAGCGTGGGGTAGATCTTGTTCACCCAGCCCTACAGGTGGTGGGCGGGGGGGAGGCACAGAGAGGCTAAGCGACGTTTCCAAGGTTACACAGAAAGCTCTTGTCAGAGCCCCTATTCAGACTGGTCCATATGCTTCTGGTGCAATGTTGCTCCTTGGGTGGCGTCCACTCCCCTGTGGAGTTTCCTCCCATACTGACTCAGCCTGGCCAGGGAACTAGCTTTGGTGTGATCCCAGGGCGAGGGAAGCTCAGGCTTGATGAGTACGTGCACACTGGGTCTTGTCCTTTTGGATGGCTAGGTCTTGGGGCAGTCTCCCTCAGAAGCGAGTTGCCCTGCGGAGAGATGCCCAACCAGCCATGCGGAGAGGCCTCGAGGAGGAAAGGCCCACACGGAGCTCCCAGGGGACAGCCAGCACCAACCTGCCAGCCTTGTGTGTGAGCTGTCTTGGACACACCAATGATGGCCAGAGTCTAACTGTCCCGTCTGATGCCACGAGAAGCAGCAGCTGGAAGCCACGGCTAAAACCTGAATTTTGAGCGGATAAAAGCTTCTGTTCTATGTTCACATCTCTTCTCACAGTACTGCGCTGCCCTGGCCTCAAGCAGAGCCATCAAGGTTTCCACGCCAAGGCCTCCTCACCCCTAACCTTTACAGGTCCAGGCAGGTGTGAGACCTGATCGTCCCCTGACCTCCGCCGTGTTGTTTTATAGGAAAATAATGCAACTCCCTCCCTGATGGTAAGACGGGTTCCTTGTGCCTCTCTCCATCCCGAGAAGGAGAAAAGGTCCCAGAGACTCCTTTTCTCTGACTCAAAGTGGGAAGGGAGACAGTGGCCCTGAGATTGACTCCTCCTCCTCATCAAATCTGTGCCGTCAGCCAAGTGACTAGACCTGTCAGACTATCTGCTTTCATACTGCTCAGCTGCAAAGGATGGCCACTCCCAGGTGGCAGGAAGGGCTCAACACGAGTGTGTGTAGACTTCTGACATCTTCTCTGTCCTACAGAAGGTCCTTAATACACGGTAACTGCACGGTCCCTTTCAGTTACGGCTAACACCGTATAGTATACAAATGTCTGTGAAGGGATGCTCTCAGGAACTGATCGGCTGTCCGAGGCCTGCAGTCTATGCCGGAGGGTAAAGCTCCGGCTCGGACTGACTCTGGACACTGCAATCAGGGCTCACGAACCCCGTGCACTGATAATAAAAAGCAAAAGACACAGCGGTTTTTCCAGAAACGGGGAGTAGACACCAGTCTTTCCCATGAAACCTTCTCTGGCTTCCCCATTCCATGCAATGATCCCCTGGGACTTCAGAGCCTGCAAACACGAAAGCCAAATTGGAGATGTCTCTTGAAAAGCGTTTTCCCCTCAATTACTCCTGCCTTGTCAACTCCGTCCTGGCGTAATTCAGCTGTCAAGATAGGCAAATTATTTCCTCATTATTCTCCCTAAAGTGCTGCTGATAGATGGGAACTCTGGGAATAAAAGTCCTTGAAGAGGTCTGAGATTGGTGAAGTGGATAAAGATGTTGTTGGGGAAGGAGCCGCATTTGGAAGGGGACCCCTGGGGGTCTCAGGTGGAGCAGGAAACACCTGTGATAGTCAGGTGAGATTTTGTAGTTCCCTTTGCCAAGTACCCCTCTCTCTTCAAACTCCCCGTACTTAGGGAGAGGTGTTTCTCTCTCCCTCTCTCCCCACGCTCACCCCCCGCCCCCCGCCCCGACCAGGGATGTTTAGGAAGGAGATGCAGCAAAGAAGTAAAAATAATCAGTGCACCCCTCACAGCGTGAAATACGAGGACATGATTGATGTGTGACAGCACTCACCTGTCAGCTCTCCCTCTGTGACATCCCCTTGCAACCTGCAGAGGAATCTCCGCTTAGGATGCCCGCAGATCAGAGCAGCACGGTGGAGAAATAGGTACGGTACTTTCTGCAGAGAGGGGACTGTGGGCAAGAAGAAAGCAGGAAGTCAAATATCACATGTCGAAATATTGATGACAGTGTGAGATGGGTAAAATATCTACACCAAATTTTGCCGTGTATAGTGCACACCCACGCTTTTGTGCGCATTACACACGGGATTATGATACTCATGACTATACCCATGGTATGTAATCATTACACCCACATGTGATGTGCATGTGTCTCCTACTCGATTCACATGCCTGTCCCGCCAGAGTCAGTAGAAACACTCCCCACACCCTCCACCTGCGATGCTTTTATCGTTGCTTCCATGGTGCCTGTGCACACTTGTCCACATCGCTGTGATGTTATTTCAAATTCTGAGTTCCTCGGGGCAACATCTGCTTTGTCGTGCACAGAATCTGACACGAGGATGTGCCCTATTGTTGTTGACTGGACGTCCAGACGGATGCTCGTGTTTACATCAAACAAAACAATACCTGTAAATGTCACGCTGCGACAGAGACGGTCCCTCCGTCCCCTGGGAGCTGCGTGACTGACTGTGAACGTGGGGCTTCATCTTACACCCTGAGGAGCAACACGGAAAACAGAGACGCAAGCGGGCTGGTTATCTGCACTTCTGGGGCCTGCGTGCCTCCTCCAGGACTGCGCAGGTCCCTCTCAGCAAATGATAACATCGTTGTTAACCACTTTACATAAGTAAACTCAGAATAGAAGCAGGCATGTTATGTTGAAATAATCACAAGGAAGCCCATTGAAACCTCTTGAGAAATGACCACAACTGGTGAAAAGGCAAACCACTAAAATGAGTGAGTCCAAACAAACAAAGCAAAACAAGACAAAGCGATCGCTGAACGTTAACAGCACCTCCACAAGAACGAGGCCCTGCTGAAGGTGCGGCAGGTAAAAGAGTCAGGAGTCAGATTTCAGTGGCCCTATGGTTCCCCTGTCCTGAGGAGGCTGGAAGCCTGAGGTCCCAGGAGACTCCTCTCTCCGAGACACAGCCCGGGAAGGAGGGTGCTGTCCTCAGTCTGGCTTCCGGCAGAAGCGGAATTCCTAACCCTGAAGTCACCCACACGTCGTCGCCCAGAGCCCTAAGCAGAAGTTTGCTGTGTCTTTCCCCATATTTCCTTACGGTGCCCTGTCTTCAAACTGTGTCATTTATGTTCCTCCAATCACGGGTGACGCAATTTTGCTCAAGTTCTTAAGAGGCCTGTTTTCGTCATGTGCCTTTCGTAGGAGAAAAGGGAGAAAAGCAGGAGCTCATTTGATTGCTGAGCCTTTCTAAAGGAAGGAATGAGGCAGTTCCTGTAATAAATGTGTGGATCACAGTGGTTCGTCATTTCATAAAACAAATACGTGGATTCTCGTCTACAACAAACGGCTGCTGGAGTCTATGCAGAGAACTGGTCACATGTAAAGAGCCACTTTACTAATAAAACTAAAAGAATCTAAATTCCAATCATTCTAAACTAAACCTCTAATTGTTTCCCCTACTTCTCTCCTATTGTCAAACCTTAGCCTTTTTCTTACACTTCCTATGGGTCTTCTCCACTTTATCTTCAAACATTCTATGACATCTTATTAATTTAATTTCCATATAGTCTCTTGTTTGCTGAAAATTTCTTTAAACTCAATCTTTATCTATGGAAGCAATATCTTCTCTTACCTCTCCAATTTTAAATACACACACATATACATATATACACACATGAATACATATATGCATGTACACACACATGAAACAATATATTCTAATGGTGAAATAATTTATTGTATACTCTTGTGCTAATGTAACAATAACCCTAGTGATGAAACATGCCCCAGTTTATTTTCATTTGTGTGCTTTGGTTTTTCAAACATTTTTTAAGAAGCCCAGCAGGCCCGCAAGGGCAAGAACGTGGCGTGCAGCCCTAGCACGTCGCCCGGCACTCCCCGAGTGAACGGGTGTGTCAGAGGCAAGGAGTGCATGCCGGGAGAGGGGGCAGGGGACTGGAGAACAGGGCTGGAAAACGGGATGCTGGAGGGAGTGGCCAAGAGAGATAAATCCACCTCTCTTACAAAACGTCGCTGTAACCGAAGAAGAAAAGAAAACTGATGTTTAAAATCCCTATCTGAAGAGTTTTTATCCGTATTACATGAACAACAGCGGCGAGACTCCCCGCCCCCATTCCCTCGAGGTGACGGTGGATACTGAGGGATGTGAGGCGGTCCAAACGGCACGGCTGCGGAGCATCCAGGAAAGAAAAGGCGCCAAGGATACTCCACACATGGCCTTCCCTGTTAACCCATTTAAGACATGATGGGGAAAAAATCTGATCATCATTTTCAGATCAACTTTCTACCAGGCCTCGAGGGAGCCTCCAGTTTTATCCCATCGCCAGCAGGCTCTGTGGAAACACACATGGCCCCCTGTCTCTCCGAACAGGATCCAGGCTCTTCAGACAGACGATGCGAGAGGCAATTAAGTGCACACCAACTGCTACCGCAGCGTGGAGGAGAAGTCACGGGTATCTAACCGAGCAGCAGGGCTTTTCAGAAAGTCTCTCGGCCTGACCCGTATCTGACTGTGTACGTCTTCCCCATCTCCCATAGTTCTTCTTTAAACAGGTAAACCGCCCACGGGGGCAGGTTAAAGCCGGCTCTTTCAGGCGCTACACAGTCCTTAGCATAACTTCCTCCTGGCCAGTCTGGCGGAGGCGTGGTAGACCCAGGTGAAGAGGCAGGCACAGTGCTAAGTCGATTTGGCCCCTGACACCTTGTCAAATATTTCTACCAGGCTTTCAGAGCCAGGTCTGCTGCCAATCACAGCAACTCACCGGGGAGGCACTCTAAGGGGGGAAATAAATCAGATGCTCTGTATCAGAGGCTGGTGGGGGAAGAAGTATGTGGCAGGGAGGTCAAGGAAACAGACGCACAACTAAGTACATTTCCTAAAATGTGAAATAACACCTTTTGAAAACTCCCAGACTAGCTTATATGTACAGATTTCCAGTCCCGCCCCAACCCTGCTGAAGATTTCTCTACTATCCTTATTTCCTAGAGTAAACTAGCCAAACAGAAGTCCTCTGACACGAAGTCAGTGTTCAGGGCAGAGAGCCCCCAAGGTGCTCGGAACCAGTCGGGGCTGTGGAAACACACTCAGGACAACTCGGGACAGTGCAGGCCGCTGCTCCTCTGTCGCAGGCTCGGTGCCGGGGGCCTGTCCACCAGCGTCGTACGTCATCTTTCCGGTCATGCGCTGCAAGTCAGGCCCACTCTGAACTAGGGTAGGCTGGCTTCTGGAGCCCACCCTCTCTTTCCTGTTGAGCCTCTGACCTTCCTCTCTGGGTTCCCAAGCCTGATCTTCAGTGTTTAACTGCCAGAGTGGTCCTCTCCTCCGTCCCCACCCCAACTCACCAAAACTGTTACCAGAACAGTTCAGAGACAGAATGACGTTGCACCTTGAACTACCCCTCTTCGCTCCAATTTCATCCTCTTCACTGCTGCATTGTGCCCCTCGGCCTACCAAGCTCCATCTTGAAAGTAGCAGACATCCTCCCGTAATCACTTGTCGCCATCCTGCCACATGGCCACTTCTGGGCCCCTCCTCCAGGCCAGACTCTGGAAGGAGCGGCCTTTGCAGGCGGCCTCTCCGTCCCCGAGCCAGGCGTGCCTCCCCAGGGCCCACAGTCCGGCTTCTAGTGCCGCCGCCAAGCAGCCCCGAAACCACCGGGTGTCATCGTCACCGGTTTTCACTTAGATGCCAAAACCACGAACTGGCTCGTCCTTTCACCTGACTTTCCCTCCGGGGACACGCGTCCCAGTCCCCTGCTCCCCTCTGGAAACCCCCTCTCCTCTCCATGCCTGGCCCTCCTGACAGGGGTCCCCCGCTTCCGGCCGCTGTTCGTTCCTGCTGCTGTGATGGCATCTCTCCACGACCTCAAAGCCTGACTCGTGAGGACCTGGTCCTTGGTCTCTTGTGCCATTCTGAATTTTTCTAGGGGATCCTCTCTATTGGGGGCCGCCCTGCCTGGTCTCAGGAAGCTGTAACCTCCCATGACTTAGGCTGAGTGGAAGACCTCCGGACCAGGAGCCACGGAAGGAGACAAAACTTATTTCCGTGGCATGAACGCTGCCTGTTCATATGCCTCATTCCTTTTCATGCTTGAATGGCAGTCAATGACGGGTAACAATTCTCTTGGACAGAGAATGAATCTAAGACAGACGCGTTCACGAAGGAATGACAGGGATAAGACTCACAGGGCTGTGGAAATAATGGGGTGATCAACATCAATCACCAATTTTGCCAATGCCTGAGTCTTTGTTCCTAGATGTGAGAAATCCAAGTCTCCTGGCTGCCTTTGTCTTCTCTGTTAGCTGAGGATAGCAGGGGCGGCCCAGACCAAAAACAGCGGACCCCTGGGGTGATCAGGCCTGGGACATAGAATATGCAAGATCCTGTGAGATCTGTTTGCTGGAGGATATTATTAACTTGGAATTTGAAAGGCACAGACAGGAAACTAAAACTGCCCTTTGAGCCCTGTTAGATAAAACCCCAATCTCTGCCCAGAATCACAGCGGGGGTTCTGTCTGCACCTTTGTAAGTCACCTACTTCTTTTGATCTTTTCTGCCAGACTGTGAATCCACAAACTAAGTCTGTTTTCTCAATAAAAATCTGCTTGGGTATGGACATGAGGCACTCCCCATGTGAGGAGTGCCCCTTCTGTTCCTATTCCCCCACAGGACCTGGTTGTCTCTGTGTATGTTTTTAGCATGTTTCGATGAACATCTGCAGCCGAGATGGACACTGCAGGCTGGTATCATCCACACCTCTCTATTCCCGTAGATTTACGTACTATTATTGCTGTGTGTGCGCGTGCTTTTTAAAAATTATCTAAAAGTATATCTGCAGCTCAGAGTTCTCTCTGCACTTTTAGACACACGTGTAACTGCACTGCACTTACCGTTCACGGTGACTGCCTCAGACTTCACCAGCCTTAGTGGAGCTCTCTAGTTCCCCTTCACCAGGAAATTACTTCAGCAGCCCATCTTGCCTGTCTTGGTGTCAGTAAATGACGTGTTCACTGGCATTGCCACCCAGACCAGAAACCCAACTGTTCCCTCGACCCCTCCCTTTCTCTCCCTCTCCCCCACCCCTCCCATTATCAGGCACACTTGCTGATTCTACTTTCAGAATCCACGGCACACGTCTACTTCTTTTAGACTTCTGTGCCACTATGGTGGTCGGGCCTCCTAGGCTCCCACTCGGATTTTCACCCTGGACTCTCTGCTTCTCCCTGGCCCCTTCCTGAGGAAGTCAGGTAAGAACACTGTGTGGGAAAAGGGGCCGCTGTGACCAGGGGCATGTGCAGAGGAGCCAGCACTACCCTCTTCCCAGAGGGGCCCATCTGAGCCAATCCTTGAAGAGAAGAAGGCACTCACAAAGCAGATGGCCCGAGGCAGAGAGGACAGGGTGCATCAAGGCACGAGGCGGGGGAGCTCAACGCAAGACGGGAACATGATTGCCTCTACGTGGCCAGAAGGGAGGCAGAGTGTAGGGGGATGAAGCGGGGTGCAAAATAGAAGCCAGACCCCGAAAGGCTTTGTCTGCTGTGTCAAGCAGTCGGGAATTTAGCCTAAAGGCAGTGCTGACTCGCTGCGGGATTTTAAACACCAGGATAACGTGATTAATAAAGGCTAACATTTGGTAGGAGAGGACCAGGCTATGCTCTGAATGCTTCACACAGATTCAGTCATTTAATCCTCGTGACAGTCTGATGAGGCAGATGCTATTTAATATCCTCATTTCCAGAAAGAAAACCGACTTTGAAGCGTAAGTTCTTCCAGGACAGGTTCTTCGCCTGTTTACAAAGGGGTCCTGAGGTCTTACCGTTGGGTCCGGCGTGATGAATGATCGAACAAACGAACAAACGAGGTCACGCTCCCAGGGGCGGGCAGCACCAGGCTTGGAAAAGAGTGGCTTGACCTCGGTGACCTCACATTTAACCACAATCATTGTCCACTGGGAAGAAAAAATAATAGTTCGGGGTGGAAGTGGAAGAGACTGGAATGTGACAGAAGTCTAGCAAGAGCATTAGAAGCACTGTCTCATCGGCAGAGTGAGCAATTTCACTGCGAGATGAGCTGCCGCCTTTGAAACCTGAGGATTCTATAAAGGACATTTCCTCAAGTGTGGTCCTTGGGTCCATGGGTCCACGGGTCATCTGCTTCCGAAGCTCCTGAAACTGTCATTGAAGTCCTGGACTCACCCTGAATACGCTAGTTCTGGGGAAAGTGACCAGAGAATCTGCACTGTGGTCGATCTCCATGAAATTCTTATAAAAGTACATTTTGAGATTAAATGGTCTACCATCTTTGATCTTCTGAATGTTTTGAAGGGAAGTGATGTATGTGTGTGTGAAGGTATTTTGAAGAATTTTTCATCTGCTCTATTTCAAGAGATGCCATCTGTCAAATCAAAAAATTTCGATGAATTTGGCTGATTTTTAAAAAATGTCACATTTTATGAATCTTCCAGAAGTCAGCTAAGTCTGAAGCAGGAGTAAATATATTTCACACACATGTAAGGAATTTCACAGTCCACAAAATAGTGAGTATATGAACTATAAAACTATGTGCAGACTAAAATTTCATGCCTTTCTTGCTAGGCTAGTGATTGCCAAATCTGATTTTATCGTGCCCTGAGAAAAATTACCCATGTGAGGGGCATCAAGTATTTTGAATACATTTCCAATAAAAATAAGTTTTTAGACATTCCTTAAAATATGCATCACCCAACACTTTCAGGAGAAGCTAAACAGATACTTTGCATCGATTATGAAATATGGCAATAACCTTTACTTAGCGTGGGTTCTTCTAAAAAGCAAAGCTCGGGACAAGCACTTGGGTGCCGGGAGTCCTTTCGGAGAAGTGAATTCGGAGTGCACTTCGAGTGGATTATACTGAGCACCGCCGGGGCTGGGCCCCAGGAGGAGCGCTTCGATGAGGTAGCTGATGTAAGTGAATTTCAAAACCGCCACCCAGTTGGGCAGAAGAGGGGAACCTCTAGCCATCGGTCCTTGTTTTGTTGATCACGGGTTGCTTCACGGTTTGCTGACCCCTCACGCTTCTAGGGACGCAGAGGGGTCAGGATGGCCGACTGGCTCACCCTGCACCCACTTCATGCAGTGGCAGCCGGCTGACCGTGAGACCAGCCAAGGAGCACCTGCACCCATACCTGCACCCAGCCGTTGCTGTGGTGATGGCTTCTGTAAACGGGCAGTCAAAGCAGGACGTACGGTCCAAGGGGAGTCTGCTCTCTCCTTTTTTAGCTATTTAATAATGATCAGAAATGACCTCCTAGGCAAAGGAGTGTGTGTTTTTTCAAATGCGTGAATTATAAATATTTTATCTCCAGAGATTTTTAGTTTGGATTACGTCTGTGCCCTCTTTCTTCTCCTCCTGGCCTGATGAGAAACATTTGTCCCTTTGCGGTGAACGTGCCAAACTTGGAAAGCACCCACGAAGTAAAAGCAGGTTAAAATAAATTCCCTAGGAGCTAGGACTTGAAACTGTTTATTTGGTGACTGAAGAGAGTCTTGTTGGACACTGAGCAGATTATGAAGTCGCCACCAAAAGGACTTCTAAGCGTAGGTTGCTTTTAAATCATCCTGATGGTAACGTAAGCTACGGCAGGCTGGAGCCATTTGAGAAAGTGCAACACACGTCCCCTCACGCCTTCTTAGGATAAGCACAATGCGTCATCTTCTCTCCTCTGGATGGCCTCAAAGTCCTCCGAATCAGTTTCTCCTCCAGCTCCCGCTCAGTGCCTCTCACTGCCCCTCCCTAGTTCCCACCATTGTTTTGTGAAGCTGCAAAGGAAGGGAAGTATATTCTCCACCTTTTCTATTATTTCAGCTAGTGCAGACCCGTTCTTATTTACCCATATTTCCCCCGTATTCTTCCAGAAACAACTGATGCAGTGAAAGCTGCCTGACGGCAGCCTGGGTCTTGGGAACTGGTGAGAGCACGGAGCCTGGGGTTTGTCAACCCTGGGTTTGAATTCTGGCTCCACCGCTTGTAAACTGTTTGAACTTGAAATTGTTCTTGTACTTATTTGGGCCTCAGGCTCTCCCTGGTGAAGTGAGGCCAACAATAGTACAGCTCTCACAGGACCGCGGTGACACCCAAGCGAGGTCGAAGATGAGGAAGGGTTGGACATGGCGTCTGACACGTAAGGAGCACCTGATGAACCGTCATCATCGTCACTCAGTGCTGTCCACCACCTGTGTCTCCCTCTGCGTCCTCAGACGTCATCGGTGAGTCTGACGATAGATGAACACACAACATCACCAGGAACAAGAACTCAGAGTCAATCTTACCTCCCGGCTTTAAACTGATGCCCTTTGACCTGTAGTGTTTATGAACTTTGCTGAGCAAAGAGGAGCAAAGAGAAACGGGACAGCGCAAGTGCTGCCTCAACAGAAACGGTTCTTAAAAGAAACTTGAAGCAAAACCTCTGGATTTCTGACATGGGCGGGGAAACATAATTGTGAGCTGGCTTACCTTGGCAGAGACCTTCAAATGTGGAGCATTCTTTACTGGACATCCCATGGGCAGACGCGGCAGTAGGTGTTGCTGCTGTAGCTGTAAAGTGTAAGCTTTGTATGAGCACAGGAGGAAATGACTACGGCCCCCTGTGGTGCTCTTCGGTCCCACGCCAAGTGCACCCACGCCACGCGGTGCAACGATGACATTTCACTCTCGCTGGTGGTTCACGTGGGCAACATCAAGGCTGAAAGAATAAGAAAGCAAAGTTGTTCCGGGGAGTAAACTGGGAACCACACTGGAGGATATGTTATCAGTCATGCAAGCAAATAAACCAAGGGCTTTTATACCAAAGTGGAGAGAAAGGTTCGGGGAACTTTTCAAACACTTACGGGGTAATTTGGTTGTGACACCGGGAAGGCAGGACTGAACTGGTTTGGGGACGGGGTACACTGGGGTCTACTAGTCAGGCCTCGGACTCTGTGTGGAGGGACACTGGGAGAGTAAAAAGATGGTCAGCTGGAAACGTGGGAGAGGGAAGTCGGGGGGCCAGAATCTCACAGGGTTTGCCTAGAAACTGCCCAGAAGAGAAAGCCAGCGGACGTGGCAGGTAATAGTGCAGCCCCCATAAAGGCATCTTTTGCCGAGGAGCAATGCTAATCTGAGCTCCATGGGTACACGACAGCGTGCCAGAATTCTCAAGGGACAAGGCACTAAAAGTAGAAATCAAGAACTGCTGGAGGGCAGGGTTATGGGTAAGTCCGAGGTCGGATCGTCCTGTGGTAGAAAATAAACCCTTGAAGGCATTCTTCGTATAGCCATCTTCCCCGCACACGGACACTCTGCATCATTAAAATCAAAATACAGGTGTCCATGCTGTTCAAGCGCCGAAGTACACATCCCCACACCTGGTAAGGTGCAGCCACCTCATCCTCCCCATCAACCCAGAGAGCATGTCCCAACCAGCCTCTCAAAGATGTCACCGCTCTGCCGCAGCAGCCACTCCCACCCTGGGACCGGATCTCTGTCAGGCCCAGTGTGAATGTCTTCGGAGCAATTTTCCCATCTGAAGCGACCCTATTATTCACGTGTTTTTGCTGAAGTATTCGTTTCTCCTTGCAAAAGTAGTCACCTCTGTGAAAATTCTTCTGAAGCTTAAATACTGTTCATGAATTTCCGCTGTGTCGTCTTAGATAGATAGCTCATCAGCACCTGTCCTCGAGTTAGCACCTCGCCGATCAGGATGAGAAACTACACCTCGAGATTTTGCCCGTTTGCCCATTTGACATTCGAATACATTACTTGAACGGAACCAGCTTCTGTGACTGCACTCTCCGCAGCGGTATCTACTGACCACACGGGGCCCTCGAACGCTGGCAAGGTGGCTAGCCCCAACTCACACGTATTCTAAGGGCCTCGCACCGATGGTGAAAACTCTGTACACAAAGTGAACACGAACCATCTCATTAATCACTTTTGAGTATGTGTTGAAATGTTCATATTTTGGATGTATTGGGTTAAAAATATATTGTTGAAATTTATTTCACCTACGGTTTTGGTGCGGCTACCACAGAAACTGGAAACCACACACAGGAGCCCCATTAGGTCTCCGACGGACAGCGCCGGCCTCCGCAGCCGCCTCGGCGTCAGCGCCTGTGGGTCGCACTGTCACGCCCAGAGCTGGGTCCCTGCGAAAGGGTGTCTGCTGAGAAAGGCCCTGTGGTGGGGACGCTCAGCTGCTCTGTGGGGTCAGTCGGACAGTTCGGTGTGGGGACTTGCTCACAACGGCCCATTGTGTGAATCAAACGTGAGCTTTCTTGTGGGCTCTGTGTTTGCGGCGGCAATTACGGCTTCCAGGGTCAGGCACTTTCAGGCGGTTAATAACCAGTTTGACTAAAAGTCCATCAGCTTTTTAGCCATTCGTTAAATGCTCGGAAATGCCTTCCCCCAAGGTCAGTCCTGCTCAGCTCAGTCGTACTTTATGGCCGAGGGAGAATGCTTTCCTCTTCATTGTCAATAGCATTGATTGGCACTTCTCTGGGTGGCCCTGGTCGTTTTCATTCCCCCCCCCTTTGTTTTCAACTGCCAAGGAGGTGACATCATCTTTCCTTTCACAATATGGACATTATTGCGAGGCTGAAAACCTAGTACAAGGCACTCCACTGTCAGACATCGAACCTCACCTCTTTATTATTGTTGAAAGTGACTCACAGGGGAAAGGCAACTCGGAGGGGCAAGGAGGCCCACGCCGTCAGCTCCACAAGTCACCAGGCTGATAAACTACCATCTTTCCCACTGGTCACAATGCTCCCATTAAACTCAACAAGAAGAGTAGGTATGACTAATTCTTCCCTTTACCCGCCAAAAATAAATCACAGCACGGAGCTGGAATGAGACACAGGCTTTTCCAGGATGAAGAGTTGAGCTGGAGGCTGAAACGTTGGAAACATTTTGAAAATGAGCCAGGCGGCCTGAGCAGGGGATCGAGGAGCCACCTCTCCAAACCAGACCCGTCCGTGAGAGCTAAGCTGCCAGAGCTGTAGGACATGGCAGCATCAATGACATTCTAATAGATGCTGAAAATACGCACTGATGTCTTCAAATAGGTCACTCACTGACAAGTTTCTGTCCTTCAAAGACCTTCACAAATGACTCACGTTTACGGATCATTCCAGATCTTCCGAAATGCCATGCATCTCAAATTTACAGCAGCTTATGGACACATTTTTTGTCTGCAGCTGATACACTGAAGTTCAACTACATGACTCAATGCAAGCAATGCCTGGGACGTAAGAGGCAACAGAAAGAACGTGGGTATTTGGGGCCAGACACATGGCTGATTGAACTCTATTATTTCATTGTGTGTTTTGGATCTCCCATCCATAAAACAGGGGCATTAATAGATGTTCCGGGGGATAAACTACACAAAGGAGCTATCAACAGTGGCAGTGCCTGGTAATCACTATAGTGATTGGGGTTAGCCCACGGTGGAATACAATAGCTGAAGCTTTTTGTTCCTTTCGATCAGAATCCATGTATTTATGTGGCTGGGATAACGGTCTCAGAGAAATGTTAGCACATCCATGTCCACGGCAGTATTATTCACGCCAGCTAAAAGGTGGAAGGTGCCTGCGTGCTCACTGGCAAATGAGAGGATAGACAACTTTCGGTCCAGGCGCACAATGGAATACTATTCAGCCACAAAAGAAGGAAATTCTGGCACACGCTACCACACGGATGAAGATTGAAGGCATTATGCTAGGTAAAATGAGCCGGTCACAAAAAGACAAATATTGTATTGCGATTCTGCTGATACAGAAGTAGTCAAGTTCAGAGAGACGATATCGCCAGGCTCTGGGAGGGGGAAGAACAGGCAGGTGGTTGGGTGGGCGCAGCGTAGCCGCTCTGTGAGGGGACAGGCGCTGTGGAGGCGGGTGGTGGCGGCAGCTGCACAACAAGTGAATATTGTGACAGATGCTGAACCCTTACACTTGAAAATGGGTAAGATGATAAACTTTTATGTATGTTTTAAATTTAAATGTTTAAATATTAAATTAAAAAATAAGATAACACTATTTAATTTGTTTACATTTCTTGTTGAGTGTGTTATGGGATAAAGTCTTTCAGGATGTAACCCAGTATCTGGCACCTTCGTACAAGTCAAATAAATTGTAGGTATTAAAAAAAAATTACAGAAACCAAACACCAAAAACAACCAGCCACGGACTTTCTTTGAATCCACAACTGCCAGCTCTGAGCTAAGATGGCTGAGGCTGAAAACAAGCCTAAGAAGCTCCCGAAAACCTGAGGGAAAGAGCAGCTAAAAGCACACCCCCTTGAGGTCCTCAGCAGGACAAGACGGTCAACCTCAGCAACCCTGAGGGTCCGTGGGAGTCCAAGCCTGGATCCTCAGCAGACCCAGCAGGGGGCGACAAAGAGAGAGGCACATGGAATGGGACCAGGACCAGAAAGGAAGGCAGAAGGGGAGCGGCCTGCATGGGGTCCCACAGTGGGGGTCTCTGGGTACGCCTTCAGCCTGCCCAAACCCAGGCCCCTGATTCTCAGCAAGGCAGTAATTTTCCCTCCCCATCAGTGCTTTTCACAGGCTTTCGCCCACTTGGATGTGTCTTTTCCCAGAAGCCAACAGGCCTGGCAAGCTGTTCTTCTGAACAAGACATTGTGCCATTAGGGAGATTTTATTTTTAACAGAAGAGGATGAAGAGGAAGATTTCCTAAGTCCCTGGGACGACTCAGTACCTGTCAGGTCCGCAGGGCCCCGCTCGGCTGGGGCTACGTAAGGTCAGGTGGCAGTGATTTTTCTCGCAGGGCCGGGTCAGTCTGCTCCTTCAGCTCCCTTGCAAATCTGGCCACGCTTCCTCTCCTCCTGATCTAAAATATTCCAGTGTTTAATTAGTTCCAGGCCAGCCGATGTGACTGCCCCATCTCACAACGCATGTGTGCCAATTCAAAGTCTGAAGGCGAGGAACCAGCAGAGCCAGCTGAAGACCTGCTGGAGGAGGCACACGGAGCCACAGGGCTGCTGGAGAGCTCGCCACGGGGCCTGCCAGGCCTGGCCCCTTCCAAGCCCTGCCGGGCTGCGGGCCTCTTGTGAAAGGGCTGCTGAGTCCCAGGTCCTGCCCCCGCCTCTGCAGAAACTGAAGGGTGATGAAGGCCTGGGATGCAAACTCCCCTCATCTAGGGGGTGTATCCCAGGGACAGGGACATCCTTGGCCGAGCACATAAGAGCAAAGGTCATGGCCGAAATCCAGCAGGAGCCGTCAGAATGGAGAAAGAAAAGTCATACAGGTTCAGTTTCTTTTCAATACGCAGCCTCATTTGCCCCTGAAATACAGAACCAAGTCATGCCCTTGAGTCCGCAGCTCAGCTTCGCCCTGCGCTTCTGTGTTGGATAGTTTTAGAGGGTTCTGTGTTCATTACTTTCCTTATAGTATTCTTTTCACTTCTTAATGATAAGGAGGGGGAGAAGCACACATACATATAACATATGGGTGTGTGTGTGTGTGTTAGAATTTTATATTTATTTGTGTGTATGTATACACAGTATATACTTCTATAAAATCTGAGCTTGAATTAATACATTTAAATTCAGTGTTCCTTCATATTGCACTTTACCATAATACAAATGCTTAAGTCATAATTCCAGAAATAAAATAATATTCATCTAGTAAAAATGTCTCCTGTCAGCAGGGATTATGTTTCAGACAGTTGAATTTAAGTTTTATTAGACATGCAATAGGTGCTAAATTTTCCCATTTTAAGTGCCCTTTAAAAACATACTTCTATTAATTTATTTTTTCATTTATTGAGGGGATATTTATGGAGTGTCTACTATGTACCAGGCTAAATCTACTATCTAACAGTGAACAATAAAAAATACAAAGACAAACTACCTACTTTATAAAACTTACATTTTCAGGATATTATTTACCTTCTATTTTCTTTTTAAAAAATGAAAATGAATGCACCCTGGACACTAAGGTTCTCAGATGATTTTTGCTAGTTCACTGTCACAGCATCACGACTCCTCTTAGCTCTAAGATCACATTTGTAAACTCTGTAGGTTATCCTTGACCTTGACAGTCCGGTGTGACTCTCCCATCACAAGGGACACGGCATGGACCCCACCGCTATGCCGTCCTGCAGTCACTGACCCATCCCCCAAAGACTATCTGGGGCTCATAATGGTTGGATCACACTTTCATGCTGGAAGTACATGCTTTCTCAGCTTGGCATACGTGCAGATTCTCACTGAGATAGCACAAAAAAAAAAACAAAAGAAAGAAAAAACCCACAGGCACTTTCACTGCACCGAGTGACACAAGTGGTCAGGAGATGGCTCCTCGCAAATACCCACCCCACCCCCAGGGGGGAAACGAAAGACGCCTCTGGTCCCGGCGACACTGTGTGCACACAGCAGGCTCCCGTCCACCTGGGAGTTCTGTCACTGGCTCTGCAGTGTCCTGCAGACTTGCTCCAGCACACCACGCAAGTCCAGGTTTAGGCTGGAAGGTGTCATGTTACATCTCTCGGGATTTCGTAGAGTAACTGTGTCTCCACACTCTGCCAGGAGTCTTATTTCCCAGGGTGTGACCTTCTGTTACCGATCCCGCGCGGCTCCTCCTAAGCCCTGGGTATCTGGTTTCCAGAGAGTGTCATCACAAATTAGGAAGGGCTTATCGAAGAGAACCTGGTGCAAAAGGCCGGGAGTGTTTCTTCCGGGATTAACCATACTGGGGCCCTAAGGAGAGAAGGAAACTGCTAAGGGGAGCCTACCTTTTGATTTGGCTTACCTAGTAGGGATCGGCCAGGCCTACCTGTGACCTGTGGTGTTGACCGGGCCTGTCACTTCAAACTAAACACGTTTCACAGTGGCGGCCAGCCAAAAACATAAATTCCGCCCCAAACTAAACACTGCGGAAGGTCTGCCTCATTTCAAAACATCTATGCCAACTGCACGACACACAGCGTGTTATGGGTGTGATTCTGCAGAAGCTCTGGAGGGGAAGTCGGCACTCAAGGGGTTGGCTGCTGACGCCACAAGCCCCCTCAGTTTTGGAAGGGTGTCAGGGCTTGTCTTTGTCCCTAAGAAGTAACCAAGGCGGGGTGTGGGGAAACGGCTAAGAAAAAGGACCATTTAACTTGCTAACACACTTACTGGATGGCTTCACGACAGAAAGTTTACAGAGATGCCCCAGGGGAACCAGAGCGGAGGTGCGGGCAGGACTGTGCCGCCCACTCCTCTGTGACCTCTGACGTCACGAACAAGGTCAGAGGACAGGGCTGCGAGACAGGTTAGCTTACAAGAACGAGGGCTGTTGTGTGAAGTGTCCACTGTCCACGGTTTAGTATTTTATCGACTGTTGGCGATGATTTCAGGTGGTTGGGGTTTACTTCTTAAAACACCAATGTCAAAGAAAGTGTATGTGTTATTATTGCTTTTATAAACGTTGACGTTTTGGGTAGAAATGACGGTGATGGTGGGAACATCTGCTTCCTGGGGGGAAAAAAAAGCAATTTCTGCCTCATCGCTGGGGAAAAAAGAGTTGAGATGTGGAAATTTTCCTGGGATACAGGTACCTGCATCTCCTCTAACGAGCCCAGCCCTGCCTTTTCTGTAGTGATCACAGTACGGGAGACATCTAAGATCTGGTAGGCCACTGACACACTCTTTTTGGACTGTGTCCCTCCTTCTTCCCACCCATCTCGTTTTCAAACCTACTTTCCTAGAAGAATTTCCATCTGAATAAACTGGAAAAAAGCAGGCCAGGTTCTTTTTTCTGGCTTCCTTCTATAGTGAAGTTTCTCCTCTGAGTGGCCTCCATCCCAACGACTCTCTCTGTGTTCGTCTGGCATTCCAGGAAGAGTTTCAGGTGGTTGACAAGACCAAACAAAAAGGAGATGATTTAAAAGCTACAAGAGAAGCATCGACGTCTTGAGGAATTCCCGGACTTAAGAGGGGAGGTCAGGGCGTCTCACTCTGTCAGGTCTGTCAGTAGAGCTGCCGGCCAGGCAAGGGCCCCACTGGTGGACATCTGTGCCGAGGCACAAGGACCTCTGTCTCTTTGCTCGCAGAGAACAGGAAACATTTTGTCTCCAGCAGATCGAGGCTCAGAACATTGCCAAGTTTCGAGGCTCGGGAAGCTGGTGACCCTTCTGTTATCTGCAGCGGTTCCCGGTCTTCTCGGAACAGCTGCTCGTCTCCATCCCCCAGGCCGCGGCGAGGGGCACTTGGCTGTCCTCCGCGGGGCGCACAGGGCCAGGCCCCGAGAGCTGCTCCAGGCTCCGCTCTTCCCATGTTTGGTCGGCACTTGCCAGATGGGAACGGAGCGTCCACAAAAATATCTTGGTGACCGTGAAACTTCAAAGGCATGGGGAGGGCGCTCCACCATTAATTTCCATCTTTCTGCGTCAGATAACCCTCTCTACAAAAAAAGAAGGCTGTAATTTTTTAAGTAAGTTATAGTAATCCAGGTCTTCAGAAGTTTATATTCCCACCAGTGTTTTCCATGGCTCTCAGTTAGTGAGGTACAGAATTTTGTGCCTTGCTCTCTAACACCCAGACCGACTACATGACAATGCACACAGCCTAAGCCTCGTCAAAACGTGCATGTGTTATATCGAGGAGCATTTGTGTTTTAATACTCACGACATTACTGGAGCACCTGCTAGCAAAACAAAGTGTCTTTCCATTTAAGGGGAGTTAGGTAAATTTGGACCCGTGGTAGGTTCTATTACTGGAGTGAAATATATTAAATAGTTTGGCCTGTTTATGCAATTGGCATGTGTGTGTTTGTATGTATGCATGTGATGTGTGTCATATGTGTATATATTATATATGTGCATGTGCTGTATTTTTTCCTTCTCAAGCAAACTGAGGTTCTGGTATCAGACATGGTAATTAAACTAGACCCTTTATAAAGCACCGCAGGTGCCCCATACCCCCTGGCCACTGCTACTCCTTCTTACTGACTTTGCTCTCTGGCAAAGGACTAGTCACTGGCCTGAGAACCCAGGGTCCACAGCCACACTGTCACTCTGGTGTCATAGTTGGAGCGGATCTCAAGGCAGCGTGGTGACATCGCAACAGCCACACTGCTTCTCGTCAAGTCTGCGAGCCGCACCCCTGTGGTATCGGCGGGGGTGAGAGGATGGGTCCTGGGGCCTGTCTGGGCACTTCGGCGGCACGGCTGCGGTGCACGGCTGCGGCTCATGGCTCCTCTTCACAGACCACACAGAACCGTGCCAGCCCGCGTGCTGGTTCAATGTGCTGCAACCCTGGGTGGTCTGTGGTTTTTGAACGTATAAGGCACAGTACAGGAATACCTGATCTTAGCATGCAAACTCCTTAAACTCTCCAGCAGAAACTGTGGCATGTCTCCCATTTGAGTTTTCAAATGGAACTTAATTTGTGGTGCCAGGACATACTCTTCCAGGTCAGAGCTGACAGGATGGGAGAGGCATGCTTCATCCAATCGGATATGGGGGCTTAGCGACCATAAGCCTGGATGTCTGTCCTGGGGAAGCCCACACTTTGAAGCCCAAGGCTCTAGCACACAGGACCTTCCTTCCTGAGGGCATCAGGGACCCAAAGCCCCAGCCGCAGCCTAAGCTCTGCCTTGTGCTGAACAAGGGAAGAGCAGGCAACCCGGCTGTCATCTGCTCCCAGTGGCCTTTGTCTCATAGTGAAAAACAGACGTTTGGGAGGAGTCTAAGATGGGAAGCCTCTGATTCAGTCACGGATCTGAGTCGTATGTTATCCAGAGTTAGTCTCTACATACACCAGGCAGGAAGATTTCCTTGCGCGGATAAAGCTGAAAGACAGGGGGCAGGGGCGGGGGGTGCGCTGCGGGTTACACAGAGAAGGGAAGCTAGAACCCTCATGAAAATGGGCCTGAAGCTTGCCCAACCTCCAGACTTCTTCCTTGCAGAAGCCAGTAATTACCGCGCAAGATCTGAGCTTGTTTAAACTATGTTTTTTCTCTCTTACAACCTGAGCCATCTTAACTGACACTCAGCAAGATGTGACACTGGGGTTTGGACAGGCTACCATCACCTTGCGCTGGCACCTTGCCCCCATGCTCTTTCTACAAGGTCTCGACCTCTGGTCATGTCCCCACACCCACCTTGTCACCCACCCCATAAGGAAGAGTGAACATGTGCTGGGCCTGGTCCTCTGTGCACGTTGCTTCTCCAGGACCCTCTGCTTTCTGGCCGTCTCTCCATCGCTTCACCAGAGACCACGTGAGCACTGTTCTCCACTTCCAGCATACCACCCCCCGGCATTGTTACTTCTCACACTGCACACACTGCACAGTCCCTACACATACTGTCCAAATAATCACTCGATTTCCCTCCGGAGTAAAAGAGAGGAAAAAAAAGGAGGCCATAGGTGAGGAGGATTAGCCAGATGCGTTTTCTGACAATTAACAGAAACATCTGAGCAGTTCAAATCCCGCCCTTTCCTGTGAAAGAACACTGGCCGGCGATGTCTATTAGTTCTGTTTTTTCTGACATATGTTTTTAATAGTAGTGATGATGATATGAAATCCACCCCCCCCACACACACACACAAGTTGATAGCACAGAGAAAAATGCGAGCACAGACCAGGAGGTTTTTTCCCCCTAAAGCCAGAGCGTGCATTCTTGGGATGACCTGGGGTCAATCCCCATCATCAAAATCTTGCTGTTCTGAGCACTTCTCTTCTGCACATACTTCCTTTAGCGAATAGAAAAGTGTCCACTTAAAAAAAAAAAAAAACCCCTATAAGCCTTTACTCTGAATTGCAACCACAATAGTGTAGAAATGTTCTTATTTTTATCTGGGCCCATCTTTTCCCACTATTTGCTATTTCTCATTAAATGGTTCGCTATCACATCCAGATTTTATTATTCATTTCACAGATGAAGCGTTTTGTCAGCTGTCAGAGTGAAAGTGGGGCCGTGTTAAGGCAGATGGCTTAATTACGGGGGGAGCTGAAGCGAAGGCCCTTCAAAAGGGCAGACAAAGCCTCGCTCTCGACGCGGCACTGGGAGTGCCGAGCGCTGGCACCTTGCCCCCATGCTCTTTCTACGAGGTCTCGACCTCTGGGCATGTCCCCACGCCCACCTTGTCACCCACCCCTCCCGCTCCGGCTGACTCTCCCAGCGTGGCCATTGGTGAGCTGGCCTGCCTCGTCACACACCTGCCAGCGCTGGGGGCCGGCCTGGCTGGGACGAGAGCCTGCCCCTCAGCTGTGCCATCTGACTGCTACTTCTCACCTTTATTCTTCCTGCAGCAAACGTTTAGGGGACAACAATAACGTAGATTAGCTTATATATTTATAAACTGCAGCGTTTTTTTTTTTACACACAATGCACGTTCAGTGTAGAAAGTGTCCATAGGAGAAAAAAATACCCAAATCTCACATTCCAAAGATAAAAGTGCTATGAACATTGGATGTATATAGTTCCAGATTTCTTTGCATATGCATATGTGACAATCTGTGTTAAATGTTAAATCCATACATCAATCTGAATTGGATACATTCTAAAATATATGAATATACACTCCAATGTGATTATCTGATGCATATAGTTGTGTGAACTACTTTTTCATTTGCCACCGATGGATTAGATTTCCTTTCCAGTAAATAAATATACATATACTTCATTACTGCTAATGACTATGGGGTAGTCAGTCATATTAATATACCATAATTTATTTACCTGCAATAATATGCCATTTTATATGGCCTCCGGGTTTTTTTTTCTTAACCAGGAATGTTGCTGGCATGAAGATTTTAGTGCTTCATGTTCTAGAATACGTTCTTAGTAGTGTACATTTTACATTTTCAGTGTAAATGGGTATGGATTCTTTCTAGAGCTTTTGATCCACATCCATATTTCGCTCCAGAAACGTTGTACACGTATAGGTTCTGGCAGCGGTCAGGCTGGGCTGTGGCTGGGGTCGAGGTTCTCACCGGGCCAGATAATTAGAGGGACCGTGAGGGTTTGTTGTTGTCACCAGTCAGTTACCATTCACACTGGTCACTGGTGGTCATTACCGTTATCCCGGCCATTGCCTTGGACAGAAAATGAAATTTCTGACATTACCAAGGACCCAAAATACTTAATGAAATTAAATAAGTTAGTGCCAAATTAGTGTCAGATGACCATGGACTCAGACAGATGATTCATAATGTATTCACAGAGCAAAAATTGAAAATAATGTTTCCCTCATATAATCTTTGTATCAGAGAGGCAGCATTTATGTCCAATATATTCAGGGAAGTTCCAAATAGCTAAGTCTTGCCCAAATTTCCTCTTTAGTTCCAGGTCTGCATTTCTCTCCTTGCACAAGGTACATTGGTCTGTAGAGTTATATAATTCAGCACCTCCAAAGTCCGATTTCCAATTCTTCCTTCCAATTTTGGTGTTTCTGATGTAAGTGCAATCCAATCTGTTTTCCTGGCTCAGCCCACCTGAGCTGTCGTTAGCGCATTAAAATCGTTGTCAATTCTCTGTGCTGCCCCCACTTTTCTATTCACCCAAACGAAACCTGGGCCTCTCACATGCTTCTCTGAACGCTAGCCCACTGCTGAGCTCCTTGCTCCCTGTGGTTTTCCCATTTCTCATTCACTCGCTATTTATGACTAATTAGTTTTTTCTAATTGTCACGACTCAGTGTGACTCCCATATCAAATGCCAGGAGTGACTCCTGACTGCTCACTGGGGGACACCCACCACGCCGACCCGGCGGGGCGTGCCTGCACACTGCTGGTTCAGGCAGCCGTCCAGTGAGGCTGTGTGTCTCCTCCTACCTCTTCCCTCCAGCACCTCCCAGCTTGGCTGCGCTGGATGACCACTGTGCTCTAAATGCGGTCTGTGCTTTCTCTACTGCAAAGATCTGCTCACATCAGGTCCTGTCCTGGATGCTTCCCCCGCCCGTCTCGCACATCTGAGTCTTTCCTATCCATTCTACCTGTAGTATTTCTTTAGTGTCTGTGTCAGCCCAAAAGAGACAAGAGGCCTTCTGCTGGTGAATGTCCACCATGCTTCTGTTTAGTCCTCTTGGCCTTAATAGTTATTCGTTTTCTTATCTTATCCCTGTGGTTGGTCTCTTCAGTTGTCCCAGAGCTGGAGGTGTGACTTCCTTCTTAAATCTCCTGCCATTATGCGATACCTCAAGGATAGTAGTTGCTTTATAATAGCTGGAGGGTACCACAAAGACAGGAAAGGCTAGGTGGAGAATTCAGTGGACTAGTGTATATTAAAACATACTTTAATTATGAAGATTTAAAAATGACTTTCCTTCACAATTGATGAAACTAAAGTTATAATAGATACTCCAAGTTACATGATACATTACAGGATTTTAGAAATTCCATAATCTTGGAAGTAGTAATGGATTTCCCACAAGATAGGTAACTCTGTAGTAGAAACTTTTTATTTTAAATTGCTATTCTTTCAAAGGTCAGTATCCTAATATGAGTTGACTTGATTATCCTTTACAATGATCGATAATGCTATTCGACACCCCCCCGCAATGGATAGCACAAGTACTATCAGCCACTCTTTGATTTTTCAGAGAGAGAGAGAGAGAGAGAGGAAACCTTCCCTTTTAATTCATTCATTTTTTCCTCCAGATCTCCTTTGGAAACCCACAACACCTTGCCTTTGATAACTGCCATGCCCCAAAGTGGATAAATCTAGAAGGAAAAGTAACTTCCACTGCTGGTCAAGCTTCGCCCTCAGCCTCAGCCCCCAGCCCGCAAGAAGAAACCCTTCTCAACAGCTCAAAACCTTTCAGGGGTTCTCACTGTCCCTGAGATACAGACCACGCCACACCTGCTAGTCCCTCTTACAGTCAAGCCCCAGGACTTCTTCCCACGGTTCTTTCTAGATAAAAGCCCCCAGGCTGCAGCGGCAGGCTACCGCACTGAGTCTGTGCAATAAGCGGCGGGAACCGTTTACGACTGCTGATGTGGGGAGGAGCTGAGTCAGAGTCGTCACTTGGAAAGATTAACTAGGCGCAGAGTAGTAAACAGGAGCCCTCCGTGGGAGGGACATTCACACCTTCTCTTCTTGGGGCGCTCTGTTTTATTTTTCTGGAACGCTGCTTCCAGGGCTCAAATCCCACTCATCCTTCATGGTCCCTACGAGGAACACGAAGAATTTCCAGTTCACGTCTCCTCAAAGGGACACGTCATCCCCTTCTCAGGCAATCTTTGGCACAGGCTGTCTGAGCCATCCACGAGACATTCAATTTGCGATTGCTTTGCTATTTATCATTGTCATGCATTATCATTTAATGGGTTTTTAATGCATGTTATTTGTTTCTCTGATTAGATTACACATTTCTTGAAACCTGAAATTATATTGTACACATCTTTGGAGCCAACTAGCAACTTTACATAACAACGTATTTACTGCAGATACATTATTGGTATTTGGCAAATACTGATAATGCATAATGAAGTTGGGGAAAGATGGTTGCTCGGTTATCTCTGGCTCCCTCTAGTGAAGCCCAGAATATAACACGCTGCTGCACATTCTCATTTCACCCCATCTGTTACAACTTGACAAACTGTTAGATATCACTCGGAGAACACACTCAGCTACCAGAAAGGAATAACTATTATAGCCCCACTGTATCAATCTCTTATTGTACACCAAAAGTTGCTGAAGACATTATTCAAACCATCTCATCTAAGCTGCACAAAAGTCAGGGGAGATGGTTATTATTATTCTCCAGTTTCCAGATGAGGAGACGGAGGTGCAGGGAACGTCAGGAGCCTTGCCTAACGTCAAACAGTGGGATCTTCTCCCATTTTACTTTCTTTTTCCAGCTTTACTGAGATGTAATTGACATATAACATAGAGAATGTTTATGGTGCACAACATGATGATTTGATAACTGTATATTATTGCAAAATGATTACCACAATAAGGTCAGTTAACACACCCATAACCTCACACAGTTACATTCAGTGTGTGTTGAGACTTTTTAATATGTACTCTCCTAGCAACTTTCAAATATACAAAACAGTATTGTTAATGCTAGTCACCATGGTGTCCACTGGATTTCTAGAACTTGTTCATCTTGTAACTGGAAGTTTGCACCTCAGACCACCTTGACCTATCTCCTTCCCCCCAACCCAGACCCTAGCAACCACCAAACTACTCTCTACTTCTATGAGTTTGTTTGTTTGTTTGTTTGTAGATTCCTCACATAAGTGAGATCATATAGTATTTGTCTTTCTCTGTCTGACTTGTCTTGCTTATTAGCATAATGCCCTGAAGTTTCATTCATGTTATTGCAAATGGCAGGATTTCTTCTTCATCACTAAATGATACTCTTCTGTGTGTGTGTGTGTGTGTGTGTGAGAGAGAGAGAGAGAGAGAGAGAGACTCTTTATCCATGTATTTGTCAATGAACACTTAGATTGTTTCCATGTCTTGGCCATTGTACACTTATTTTAAAGTAGGTGTTCTGAAGGACTGGGACTATTGAATAATTGGGCTATTTGTCTGATGTGCTTGATTTCTAAATCTTATATGACTTAATCAAGAATGCATGGTTCTGACAAATACATATGCTTAGCAGGCATTACTCAGTTTAGCTTGAAAAGAATCGAACTGCATATGGCAATGAATACAGGCAGAGAAGGCATTGTTCAGACGGCCAACGTATTCTCAAAATTTCCAAGCAATGATTATTTAAAAATAGGCCTTATTTGGTATTGCTTTGCATATAAATAGGGTTAATTTAAAAGCTAATTATTTATTATCATTTAAAAAAGTCTCCTTTTAAATGTCCAACTTTTCAATTAATGACCTATTCATTACATGAATTTGGTTATAATGGGTAATGTTTTGGTACAGGCATGGTAAAATGGAAATGCATGATTATTATTTGCAATAGGTGATTTGCATAGTAACAACTCATGGACTTTCTCATCTGTTAGTTCTACAATTTATTCTGAATAAAGAATGAAACGGTGTCATTTAAGTGGGAAAAGAGTATATAATGTTAATATTAGTACTGATCCCCTATTCTGGAGAGAGGGAATCATATCAATAAACAATGAACAAAATATATAAGTAAAAATAAAAATTACTTGCACATTCCATGTTACCTCCCCAGTGAGAGGTAAATGATGCAGGTGGCCTTACATGAATAATGGTAGATTTTCAGTGTATTTTGAAGTTTTACATTGTCTCTAGCTAGACAGCCCCAATATTTCAGGGAAAACAAAACAAAACTTAAAAGTCACTCTTTTGCTCCCCCCTCCCCGCTACCAAGTATACATTATTATTAACAAGAGGCAGCTGGTTCCCATTAACATTTGAGAGACGAGATCTATCTTAGAAATTATGATTAAGTTGAATTGTAGGCCAGGAGAATTAGTCGGCCCTTCTGCCTCACATGCATTTGTAGTCATGCTAATCACCAGCGGGGAACAGATGTAAATGTCTTTCAGTGAACTGTAGGGCAAGTGAGTCTGGTGTGTGTGCATGAGAGATTCAGAGAGAGAGACAGAGAGAGACTGTGTGTGTGTGTGTGTGTGTGTGTGTGACAGAGATAGAGAGAGAGAGACAGAGATAGAGAGAGAGACAGAGAGAGACTGTGTGTGTGTGTGTGTCAGAGAGAGACAGAGAGGGAGAGACAGAGAGAGACACAGAGAGAGAGACAAAGAGAGGGAGAGAGGCACCTTGGAGATAAGCTGTCATGTCATCCACAGCAGGCATTCCACCTACCACAAGATCAGGTCTTATAACTTCTCTATGGTCTTGCACAAACGACCTTTAGGTATTACCTGGGTGCTTGGATATGTATTTGAAAAAATAAGTGATCTCTCATCTTTTATTAAAAAATATGGAACTTGAAAGCCTGAATAAGAGGTGTGGGGGGGGGGCGGGGGGGCAGAGGGGATGCCCTGGGACAGCCAAGAGTTACAGAGCGGGAGGTGGAGCTGCTTCGTGCCCAGAGCCCCGCAGCCTAAGCAGACAGACCTAGATTTGCAGCCTCTGCCAGTCACCTGCTGTGTGACCCTAGAAAAATCACTCAGCCTTTCTGAGCCTCCTTTTCCTCATCTTAAATGAATGATATTTATTCACAGAGCTGTAGTGAGGATTAAACTGAATCAGACCTTCTCTCTCGCCTAACTTGAAGAGTACCCAGACCCACAGAATGGTTGTATGCTCTCAGTCCATGCTTGTTTCCTTTTTCGGTCGCTTTCACCTTACATACTATTGGAAGGCCCGCAGTCTGTCACCTGCTTAAAATACTGGCACATAACCACATTATTCTCAGATAATGGCAGGGCCTGTATACCTTTGATGAAGTAAGATAAGAGGATCAGAAGCTTCCATTCCTCCTGGGCCAATAAAATAATGGCTTATTCAACTATAATTTAGCCCCCGAGTCAGACGGGAGTCAAATACATTGGACTTGACATTCTTTACGAAGACACTCAGTGACTGTTGTTGCTACAGAAGGAAGAGCGGGTTGACTGGCAGTTCCTGCTTCCTACGGCCCGGGGTCAGGATCAGGAAGCCTTCCGTGTGCGTGAGGGCCTCTGTGCTTTTCCTCTCTCCCTCCCGTCCCTGCCTCTCAAGCCCTTCTCCCATGGGAAAAAAAAAGGATGTGGTTGTAGAAAAGGTTCCCTAATTTTCACAACTTAATATAATGCACCGATAACCTAACTGGGGAAAAA
The DNA here is from genome assembly GCF_019186645.2 of Phyllostomus hastatus. Taxonomy (NCBI): domain Eukaryota; kingdom Metazoa; phylum Chordata; class Mammalia; order Chiroptera; family Phyllostomidae; genus Phyllostomus; species Phyllostomus hastatus. The sequence goes on along the minus strand of NW_025334036.1, from coordinate 7,105,718 downwards.
ACATTTTGAGAAAATAGGCCGCTCATATGACAACCTTGCTTATGAAGCTTAAGTCTTAAAAACAAGGTTCTGAACATCTTGAAACAAAGAACTGAATGTTCTCTGACTGACAATTCTCAGGCAGCATCGAGGGAGGGGAAGGCCACTCCTTGGAAGGCCGATGCGACATCCCCACAGGAAAACTGATGGTCTCACACTGTGCACTGTGGAAGCCAACCAGCGCCCACAAAATGCAGAGGGATGAGAGAAGGCCTGTTTCACACTCTGACTCCACTATATCCCAGGTTTGGGAGCGAGGGTTATGGTATGAGATCAGCGGGGCTAGGAAAGCAGTTGAGAGAGGCAAAGAGGCATCAAGAAGGCGTCCAATGCTGCAGAGAGAGAGACTTCCCATAGAGGCAAATGGCAGCAGAGGTGATGCCGAGGCAGGAGGGCACAGGGACATAGCAAACCCTGACCTGTCCATGCGGTGCAAGAAGTGTTTTGCCCTGTGCTCTGCAATCATGTTCGTGAGACGGGCCCTTGGACCAGGGCTGCCGACCAGTGTCATCTTTAGAAGTCGCCTGCAGCAGTCAGGGATGGGAAGCCAGGCTCACGCTGAGCTGTTACAGGAGAAAGGAGTTACCTTTAACCCGGTGCCAGCTGTCTGCCGAGCACTGTGCTAAATTGTGCTCGATGCTTTCCATTTTGCTCAATCCTCAACAATTCGATACTTTTGAAGTTTTTATCCCCCTTTTTTGTAGGTGAAGTAGCTAGTCCTGGTGCTATGAAATCATGTGTCCAAATGAACCCGGCTGGTGAGCGATGGAGATGAGATTTCAACTCAAAGCTGGCCGAGTGTCAGTCGATCTCCCAATCACGAGAAAGCTGTGCTGTGGAGGACAGAAACACAGACCTCTCTGGGGCCGGAGAGGACTTTCCCTAGCCAGTGTTTCCAAGGAGTGCCCTGTGGAGCACTGACTAGTCTAAGGATTTATTTCCCCAAAAAGCTATTTGTTGATTGTTGGTGTTACATAGATGTGTGTATTATTTTTATATGCTATGGTGACTTTTCAGAGAGTCATATTAGCTTGCTTTAATATCTGATAATCCCTGTCCTAAAAGAAATCAAACTATTTGACTTGGTTTTACTGAGCTTCAAAATTTTCTGACAAAAATGTAAGTCTCTGATAAAATCAGTGCTCTACCCTATATATATATATATATATATATATATATATATATATATATATATATATATATATATATATTTTTTTTTAAGCTGTTCCAGAGACCAGCGGGACACTTCTGATCTTTCTCCCACTGGGCTGTTTCCCCAGGCAATGCATAAACCAACTCATGATCGAAAGCTCATGTTGAATAAGAGACAAGCTCCACTCAGGAAAACATGAGTTCTGGGCTCAGACAAAGTGTTCAGACCCTACCACTGCCTATTTTGAGACAGGCAACTAGGACAAGATTTACCCAGTCTGAGCCCTGGCTTCCTTGTCTTTCTGATAAGAATAAGGCCTGCTTAACAGGACAGTTGGAACCATGAGATGAAATGATAACAATGCACATGAAATACTCTGTAAACCACAGAGCTAGAAGCGTCCGATTTTAACCCTGCTGTTTCTTTAAAGGATATGATATTTTCTTCCTGTGTCTTTTCTGTGACTGGTTGAGAGAGGACGTGGAGCCAGACCCAGGCCTCTACAGACTGTTGATGTTGGGTCGGAAGGACGGTACGACACTTCCTCAACTGGACACGTAGGATTTACCAAAAATCAAGTCTCGTCATCAGGCTGACCTCTAACATCTGGGAACCTATGCATTCTCACTAATACTTGGCACAAGATTCTCATTATTACTATTGCTATTTAGCTTTGTTCAGAAAATTCTGGACAACACGTAGGCTGTCCATAAGGATGGCCTACGTTTGTGTTTGGTAAAGAAGCTTCTGGAAACTCGCATGCAAAATCAGCCCAGGCGCCCAGCTCATGACAGCCTGCCGGTTCTGTCCTCTGGCCCCCTGTGTCCATGCCTCCTAGGTTCTGGAAAAGCCAGAGAGAGCCTAGAGTTTCCAAAAGAGTTCCCAGGACAGAGCGATCTGGGTGCCAGAAATGTCTCTTCTCTCTCCAAGTGACGTCATTCTTTTTCTGTTTCTTTTTAGGTTGTGTGTGGGAAATGGACTGAATAACTGGGGAAAATGAGTCTGGAGATGGAGAGCCCCAGCTGACCTGGCACATGAGTGTCAGTTCTGGAGCTGAGTAAAGGGGAGGGGGCAAGGATGTGGGGCAAAGAAACTGATCAAAGTCAACCCCTTCTTACTCTGCACGGGCTCTGACCAGAGATACAAAATCCAAATACTTTTTCACACCTCAGCTCTTGGGACCTAGCTTGGATTATCGTTTCTAAGATTATTCTAAGACTTGTAGGTGGCTCCTTAAAAAAATCCTTGATATCTCTCTCTCTCTCTCTCTCTCTCTCTCACACACACACACACACACACACGCTCCCATCTTCCATTCTCATCCTCAGTTCACTTCCTTTCACTCTTGCCTTCTCTGTAATTGGCATTTATATTTTATAGCAGAGGCTACAGACAGGCTACGTCAAACATTTTCTTGCAAAAAATAAATCTCCAGGACATAATCCCCCAAATGCCACCTCCCAGCCTGAGCAGGAATCACTAGAAGCAGCTGCCACTATCCAGTATCTGGAGGGGAAAAGTCAATCTGACCACATGTTGGAGGACAATTTACCAGAAACCATGAATCTTGGGAGCCTGGAAGACTCCCATAAAAGACAAGTTCTTACTTGAATACAAAGGGCAAAAAAAAGGCATTCTATGCAGACAGAATGGGGGGAAAGTCCCATTTCTCTCTTGCTTTCTGCTCCCTGTGCGAATCAGAGTGTGCTGGAAACCATGAAAACAACAGGCCCAGCTGCGGGGGCAATAAAGCAGTTTATTAGGGAGATGACATTTTTAATGAGAAACACTTGCTGGACGAGAACAAAAGGGCTTGTTTGGTCAGAAAGATGCTCTTGAGTCTCCTCTGAAGTGCATGAAAAAGTAATCTCATTTACGCAGCGCACCCTGAGCGCGGGAACTTCCTCAGGCTCCAGATGTTGTCCGGCACAGATGCGGAACAAATGGCGCAAATGTCCTGAGAGCTTTACCCGAAGAAAAGTAACTTCAGGGAATTTTATGAGGTTTGTGGCCAAGAAAATCATTAGCAAATAATGAGCTTAAGAAATAAAAGGCTGAGGTTGGCAATAGGTTACTGGATGTACAAAAGTGTTCCTAATCATCTGAAATCAAACACAGAGATCAGTTTCCAACTTAGAAAAATAGAAACCGTGGGTGTAGCTGCTATAGTTGGGACTCGCTCAGTGACCTTCAGAAAATGACTGGTGAGAACTGTTTTGGCTGACTTCTCAAAATGATTAAATGTGGTCTTACTATATATTAATTGTTGGAGACATGAAAATTTGGAACACAAAAATTATTACCTTACAGCAGTAATTCAGATGGTTTCAGAAAGGACAAAGCTGCCATTTCTGCTTGAATTTCCTTTGGAGGAACATTCCCTCTGTCCTGGACCAGCTCACACACACAGGTGACATAGATGCACCTGAGTGACAGCTTCCTAGGACAACAAGAGCATGATCCAGGTGGCCCTGTGAGCTAACTGCACGGGCTGAGCGAACACAGGCCAGTGCTCCCTGGAGAGCCACCAGGAATCGGCTTTTCCGAGCCAGCTCCTCCCTCACCAGCTCTGGCAGAGGCCTGTGTGTGCGGCTGGGAGAGACCATGGTTCATGTAGGGTGTTTTGGGTCAGGATCTAAGGACCAACTGTGCTTGAAAATTCAAACGAAATAAACCTCTGATTCAAGTGTCAAATCTGTTCATAGGACCCAAGTCATGAGCAAGGTTTCAGTCGGGAGGCTCATCTCAGGAGAGGTCACAGAGGAGCAGGTGCACCGTCTACAGGGCGGCCATGAGCAAGAAGGTAGAAGGAGCCACATGACATTTACTGCCACCCCCGGGCTGAAAGAGCCAGACGTCCTTGAAATGTCCCACCAACCCCTGCAGGAGAGGATTCTGTAGCCCTTGCCATGACCAGTGCGACTGCCATTAGTCATCATGGCCACAGCTATGAGTTTACAGGCACCGACCAGGTACTAGTTACTGTCTACAACTGTGCACAATCCTTTATCTCCATGACAGTGGATTCTGTGATCTGTCCCCACACTTTAGGACTGAGACGCTGAAGTGCAGAAAGATTAGGTAAGTTGTTCCAGGTCACACATGCAATTAGTGAAGGAGAAGGAGGAACTGTGGGTCCTCGTCAATCGATAATCCAAACACGCAAGGGAAGGTCTGTGAACTGTGGGGAGCAGCCAGACAGGCCAGTATTTAGAATCTGGCCAGTGCTGCGCCGTGGAGCGGCTCTCGCCGGCTCCGGGAAGTGGTTTTTAAATAAACGTCTTCGAAGCAGTAAATCATCTTCCATCTCTTAAGCAGATGGGAGATAAACAAAGCCAGTGAAGTAATGCCCATACATATATTAACCTCGCGGCTGAGACGTGGATGGGGATCTTTAATCTGTCAATGAGATGGAGTAGGAATGCACCCAGCCAAGGCCGAACCTCTTCATTATCCTGCATCAGGAGCTTTCACTGTTGTCTGCTCGCCAGTGTTTGCCTACCTGCCATTGGCTAGGTAACAAGGCAGAAAATGAGGAGCATCAAGGCCAATTAACACGTACCCTGCAGACGGTTACTGCTATCTGCAGTAAAAACAGCACCGCTGAGTGGTTCCCGGAAGCTACCCCTCCTGTAAGCAAAAAGCAGCCCCCCCCAGTGCAGAAGTCAGGTTGGCCTTAAGCCAGCAAGGGTGAGAGTGCTTCCAAGGATGAAGGACAATGAGGGTTTTTTATCCGAAAATGAGTGAATTCTGATCAATGCTTTTAAATACAAAAAGCTGGCCAAAAATTAGAATTTCATTGGTCTTCATCAGCCTGGTGCTCATGAAGGGGCACAGGCAGTGACGTTGACAGAACCCAAAGCCAGAAAGGTGACTTCAAACTGCAGCTACTCGCTGCTGAAGACGGCCTATGCTGCACTGTCCACACCATGCATTCTCCCATTTAGTCCTCCCAACAGCGCTGCAAAGCGCAGACAGAAGCATGAGTTTGCAGGGTCAGAACTATAAAATCTGAACTCTGATTTTACTTTGGTTAAATTACTTCATGTTTCTCAGCATTCATAGCATTGTTTGAGATTAAAATTTATGTGATGTTTGAGCACCCAGCTGAAGCTTGGGGCTGAGTAAATATTACTTCACTTTGCATTTTCTCTCTTCACCTAATATTTTCCAAGTATGACTGGATTCAGTCTTACATCAGCAGTCCCCTCTTCCAAATAAGGACAACCTAAATGATTAATTTGTAATGACTGAGATGACTGCAAAGGCACATTTTTAAACAAAAGGACTCTGCATTACTCATTTGCATAGGAACTGAGATATGTATATTTTAATATATAAGTATATTCCCAGATCTCAACCTGCCAGAAAATCTCAGCATGCCATAGCTACAATTCTGCCTCAGTATCGATTGCTTCTTATGAAAGAGTATTGCAGTTGTTAAAAAAAAAAGAGGAAGAAAAAACACCTTTTAGGAGGAATTTCTGTAGGAATCATATTATTTTTTCCATGATATTAGACGTGGATTAGAAGAGATATTAGATGTGGATAGTTAGTAAGGAAAAAATTAGAGACTTTGGAATGAGCAGGGAAAAAGTGTCCTGTGCAGCTCACTCACACAGGTTACCACAGCGTGCATCGCCTTCGGCCAGCTTCACAGCTCTGCAAACCGAGCGCCCCAATGAGGATGCAAACATTTCTCAAAATCGGCTGGGTCTGATGCAATACAACCAATGACTGCCCTGTGGACAGACCCATTTTGCATCAATTTGTAAATTCATTTTAGAATTCCTAATTCCTTATATATGCCTCTGCTCTTTGAAATCTCCTTTAAAGTAATTACAACATTTAACCTATTTTTGACACATGTTCATTTCATATTTGTATAAGAGGCATGATTCCACCATTTCATAAAAAGTATTCTTTCATAGTTTTAAAGACAGCTGACTTTTCTGGCTTTGGGGAAAGAAGGAAAAAGGGAAAAGGCTTTCGACTCTAAAGAGGTATCACAGATTGCCATTTTCCTCTAACGAGATCAGAAACTACAAACCTTGGGGAAAATCTCAAGCTGGATCTTTGGGTTTATAATGAAACTGCCTGAGATCAAGAGGGGGGAAAAGAGATTACCACATATAGCCAAAGTCTCGAAGAAATTCATGCATTTAAAGATGTTTTAGTTTCATGTCTCTCTAAAACATAAGTGTGCATAGAAGGTTTACTCTGTAAGTCAAGTATCTGTTCCTCTTTCCAGGTTCTAGATCATTTCTATAGGATCTCACTGGACCACGCTTTTGTAACTGGATTAGCAGCAGACATCTAGTCTACCAGAGCAGGCAGGCCCAATATGACTTCCTCAAACGAGGCAGGCAGCCAGCCTTGTCATGTGGACCTTCCATTATCCATAGTGTCTCTCTTGCTCAATGATACGCAGCTGAAGGAGTCACTTGGGAAGAATGAGACCTTAGGGAGAGCGCAAGGACTGGGGCACTGTGAATTGAGAGACATTCATGGTCTTTCCAGCTCATCAGAGTAAGATAAACAGGGTCACGATGAGAACACAAAATCCGTCTGGAATATCCACTGTATTCCCAGAAATGCCATCTTCTTCCAAAAGATTGACCAACTAATTCTCCAACATAGTAACTGATGTTAACATAGAGCGTCATGGAATTACATTTATTTCTTAAGTCTTAAAGCAGATAGAAACTTTTAAGCAATCGTGTATTTGTGAATAAGAAATGATAAAGATACAGATAAAGGGAATAAAAAGTGGGGCAAATACTTTCAGAGGAAGAAATTGTAAGCAAAGAAAAAAAATTCATTACTTCGAAAAAATTTTGTTAGGCCAGAGAAATTTGCATTACTTTAAAAAAAATTTTTTGTTAGGCCAGCTGTGTTCTAAGATGTGATATTAGTAGCAGGAGTCCTGTATTTTATTATTATTTTTTATTTTGCATTTTCTCCATTAAATCCAGGATGTTAAACTACCTTTAAAATAACTGGTCACTAATGGCCAGTGAGGACACATATAATATTCCTCGGGATATACTGAATATATACAATTTACTGGGTTTGGAGATAAGTACACATCTGTGAACCCACTGCTACACTCTATGCCATAAACCTACACATCCCCTCTAAAAGTCCCCTCCTGCCCTCTTTTATTATTATGATTACTGTCATTCCTTTATGCGTGTGGAAAAACACAACATAAGGCCTACCATTTTAGCCAGCTTTAAAGAAGATAATGCAGTAGTGCTCACTACAGACACGATTCCTCCCAGGAGACCCCCAGGACTTGCTCCTTTTGTGGGAGTCTCACTGTGTAGCTTTGATCCCACCTCCCCGTTCTCTTCTCCCTCTGGCCTCGGGCAAACACCATTCTGCTGTCTCCTTCCACGAGTCTGACGGCTCCGGGTTTCTGATACAAGTGATATCATGTATTTACGAATCCTTCAGCTTATGACTTACTGCATTTAACACAATATCTTTCAGGTGCATCCATGGTGTTGCTAAATGCAGAATTCCCTTCTTTTTAAAGGCTGTGTTATATTCCACTGTATGTATATACTGTACCATATTTTGCATATTATTCATCCTTGTGTGTCTTGGCTACTGTGAGTAACATTGCCATGGACATGGAAGCATAGATGTCTGTCTGAGATCTTGATTTCAATTCAAGATCTTTGAATTGAAAGATCTTTGGATACAGACTCAGAAATGGCATTGCTAAACTGTATAATGATTCTGCTTTTAATTTGTTTGAGGAAGCTACATACTGTTTTTCTTTGTGTCTGCACCAATTTACATTCCCACCAACAGTGTACAAGGGTTCCCTTTTCTCCATATCCATGCCAACACTTATGTTTTTGTTTTCAATAATAGCCATTCTAGCAGGGGGATACCTCATTGTGGTTTTGATGTGCATTTCTCTGATAACTAGTGATGTTGAGAATTTCTGTGCTCCTCGCCAAAGCCAAATTATCACAGAAATGAGGATACTGCTCTCACATTTCTCTCTCTACCACGAGCAAAGAAACTTACTCTTACTTCCCTTGTAAAAAATCAAAACAAAGACTTTTAATCCCACTGCTGCCTTCAGCGGCTGTGCTGCTGCTCTGTCCCCCTCTTCAATGGCACAGAAGATGTCTCTCTACTTGGTATTTCCAATTCCTTCTTCCCATTATCTCCTCCACCTGCTCCAATCAGGATTTCACCCACGAAACTGCACTGAAGAGGCTCTCGTCGAGGCCGTGCCTGCCTGGGCTGGCTGGTTCCCGTCCTCGTCTCCCCCGGCCAATCACACATAGGCAGTGCTCATGGTCCACTCTTCACGGCTCCCCTCCACCCCCCACGCCCTGCTGCTCTCCCCTCGTTTCACTTCTGCATCCCCTGCGTCATTTCCCTTACTTCCCCCTGTCTTGCTGACCTTTGATCTGTAGAACATCCTAGGGTGCAAACTCTGGGCTTCAGCTCTCCTCTAAAACAATTCCCTGAGTAAATTCATTCATTCCATGACTTTGAATTTCATCCAAGTGCCAATAGGGTTCCGTGAGGTTGCTGGTGAGGGCCCTCATTCTGGCCTATGGACGGCCACCTCCATGCTGTGTCCTCACACGGCCTTTTCTGGGTATTTGCACACTGAGAGAAATCTCTTCTTCTTCCTTTCCTTCTAAGGCCACCAGTCCTATTAGATCAGGACTCATTCTTATGCCCTCACTCAACCGTAACTACCTCCTAAAAGCCCTATCTCCACTACTGCCCCACTGAGGGTTAGGATTTCACTCTGTGGATTTTGGGAGGACACAATTCAGGTCATAAAACAGGGGAACTTAATCCCAGACTTTCCCTGCTACCTGAAATGCAGCTGAAAGTCGGCCTCCCCATCCTCTACTCCTTCCCCAGGGGCTGGCGGAACAAATGCCCATATGCTAGGACTTAGCAATGGAAACAGAGTCTGCGTTTCAGAGCTGCAGGACCATAGAGGAACCGGTTGGGCTTGCCAGGGTCAGGGCTTAAAGGTTTATGTGTCACCTTGCCATTGGAGCCCCGACCCCTGTTTCCTTTCTGGCCTGGACGTGGCAGGTCAGATGCTAGATCTCCGAGAACGGGAAACCTGTGAGAGGTTGAATGGCTGCTCGGAGCCGCCCAACAGCCTTCCCGTCCACGGCCAGGACCGTCGCCACTCCAACAGACACACGCGGTTCCGATGATAACAAATGCCCTTTCAGTTAAAAGTAATAAATCTCCTTTTGTTTGAGAAACAGTCCTTCGGGATTTCTGCTTTTGCTCTCAGCAAACTCATATGAGGAAAATTGAATCCACATGGCCCGGAGAGAAGGAGATAGGCTGAGTGATTGGATGGGTCCAGCTCGCCGAGCAGCCAGGCTGGAGGTGGGAAAGGAGGCCGGTGCTTTGTGCTAGAAACTCTTCCCTTTGCTGGGAACACTGAAAGCCCAGGGAGTGTGCATTGTTCCCTCTTTCCCAGGCGTTGACACGCGTCTTTCCCAGGGCCACAGGGCCCGTGTTTAACTGTCCCAGGCTCTCATTCTCAGCTGGCAAATGCTGCATCTGAGGGTTAACCACAAGAGGTGCGGTGCGGAAGCGCGTCCTCCGCAAGTGGAGGGCACAGGGCTGCATGGAAATAACTTTCTAACAGTAGGTAGATGCAAAAAAGAACTGAATGTAAGTAAATACATGTGAATCTGTATTCTTAAACCCAAGACTACATTTTTGTGATTTGTGTATCACACACTATATACAGCTTATTTCCCTCACTTGAAGTTTGACCTACATTGAGACTCTCATGAAACAGTAAGTCAAGTTCTCTCTCTTCCAGCAGTGCAGCCAAACGGTTATGTGCAAGACATCTGCCCTGCTTTCAGAGGGCACAGCCTCTGCCGCTCGTTGAACGCCGGACAGTTAACCTCACTGGGTCTGGGTTTGCGGGTCTACAGCAGACAGCACATGGCGGCGCTTCCCTGATGAGTGTCCTCTGACACTCACAGGAATTCGTGTGCAGTGATGATCGTGGAGCCTGCTGTGTAATGAATGCTCAGTAAACGTTATTGCTGTTTTTTCCCATCTCTGTAACTCCGTCTCAGAGCTGGGAGATGGGGATAATATTCATGCTTATCCCCATCTCCCACGATTGCCTGGCTGCTGCATGATTGCCTGGGCACATGTATGGGTACACGCTTCTCAAATATCTTCTGGCCCACAGCACATAGTCCACAAAAATTAGATATTCTTCTTCTCCTCCTTCACCTTGTTCTTGGCCAACCAAATTCATTCGCTTTCAAAATACACTGTCTCTCTTAAATGATTACAAAGGATAACTTGAATTATAGATGATATTTTCATCAGCCATGGATGAAAAGGAATTTAGAACATAAATTATCTTAAAAGATCCTCATCTAAAGTGCTGTGGACCATTGCACTGGTATGTTAAAACATCTATTCTAGACAGTCTCCTAAGTAAAACTTCAATATTTCAATCAAGTTGAGTCTCTGTGGTTTTCTGAATTCACCTTGACTGACAGAATCAGGGTAGGGTGGTGGCTGGTCTGTCAGACGCTTCATAGAGTCAAGGCTAGGGCCAAGTTTTATGAAAAACCATGGGCAGTTCTTCAAGGGTCCTTACAGAGTCGAGAGTCAAGTAGAAAGCTAAGGTGAGAAAATCAGAAAAAGGATCGGAATGGACCACTTAACCAAAGAGATGGATCAAATAAGATGCAAATATGAAATCCTAAAACACAGAGCCAGGGGTCATATACTGAGGGAGTGGAAGCAGCAGGGGGCCACATTTCAGGCAGGGGGGCTGGAGTGGATGAAATATGAGACGTATTACTGCTCGAGTCTGGCTTCGGGGTTGTACATGGCTAACCAGAAATGGACCTGAGATCATCTTGTAACGTACTCCTCGGAATGGTGGACATCAAGTATCCGTGTTTGAACCAGGAACTATTCCAACCATCTCTCTTAATTCTGTTCAGTCCTACTGCAAATGGTAAGAACTGTCCATGGACACAAAAAGAAAAAATGTAAAATTACACATATTGTTAACCTCTCCTGCCATCTGTACTTAAGGAATCATCCCTTTCACAGTTTGCTCGAAGATGAGGATTATGATTTATTTAGCTACATAGATGACATAGTCTAAACAGTATCTGAATTATATTTATTAAATGGATAAAGATATTCATAAAAGGTAGGAATGCATTATCAGTGCCAACATACAAGCCATTCCTTTTATTATGTAAATTATTTTTTATTGTGGGTAGGGAGCATGAACTAGAAACTTTGCATAAGACACAGCATGCACAAAATCTCTATGTATAAAATTCATGCAAATACATTTTAAGAAATCGTTGGAAAATATTACGCTTATCTCATAGAAGACCATTTTTTGCTTCCCACTATGGTCAAGCCACAAACCTGTGTGTGGGAGACTAGTAACAGGAGAGAGTAACATCTGGCAGACCAGAGAGTTCTGTGGTCTTTGTTGGCTTGGCCAGGAGAGGGCTTTTCTGACTTGACATGGGAAAGCTTTCATGAAAATTACAACAGTAATATGAGTCCATGACTGAGTGAGATTCCCATGTAGAGGAAAGAGACATAATGAGGAAGTGACAAGTTATACAGGAAGCTGAGTTAATTGATTATATTCATATGGGTCAAGGTCAAAACTAAATTTATTTTGAAAAATTCTAACTTTAATGATATCCAAAAGACTACACATTTAGCAGTTAACTTTCTATTGTGATTCTCAAAATTCCTCTTGGTTATAGATAAATATCCTTTACCCTAAAACTATTAAAGTTATTTTTCTCTCCACTTATTAATAGAGACCTGGGTTCTCTGTAGATTAATGGGTTCACTACTCTTCCGGCAAAAGGGAGCAAGCGGGGAGAAGGAGAGATGTGGACTCTTTCTCTCCACTTCTCGGTTCCACAGAACTCCATGTTCTTTCTTCTTGTCAACACGTGTCTTATCAGAAACACCATCTTTAAATACCTCGGACCTCATTTTCCATTCGGAATTATTTCCACCAAATAAACTGAAATGACCGATTCTTCACGCCACCCTCTCGCCTTCATTAGACCTCTGGATTCGACACACACAGGATCCGAGGACTTAAGTATCCCTTTATTTTGCCCCATAAATGTTTTCCACCCAGTTTTCAACACTGACCCTACTCTCTGGACATGCAGGCCACCTCTCCATCCTGAACACATACAAGCTTCCTTCAATACAGCTTACAGTTTCTGCACCCACTCAGTCCAGTCATTGATGGACACCTGGAGCGTTTCCTTACCTCAGCTACTGTGTTCAATAAATAATGCTGCAGTGAACACGGGGTGCCTGTATCTTTTCCAGTCAGCCTTTTCATTTCCTTCAGATAAACACCCAGAAGTGGAACTGCTGGATCACATGGTAGTTCTATTTTGGGGTTTTGAGGAACCTCCACACTGTTTCCATAGGCGTCACCCAATCCTCCCCAACAGTGCGCAAGGGTTCCCTCTCCTCCCCATCCTCACCAACGCTTAGTATTTCTTCTGGATAACAGCCATTCTAACAGGTGTGATATTTCACTGTGGCTTTTGATTTGCATTTCTCCGATGACTGGTGATGCTGGCCATCTACGTAAAAAGAAAGACATTCTATACTCATAGATTGGAACAGCCAGTATTAAGATGGCAACTCTCCCTAAACTCATCTATGTATTTAATGTAATCATGATTAAAATCCCAGAAAATGTTTTATGGAAATCCACATGAAAAGTCAGTTCCTGTTTTCGGACGTGTCTCTATCTGTCCTTGGGCACGTGGTGGCTCTCCAGCCCAGCGAGATGTTCTAGGCTCAAACATCACTTTCCCAAGCCAGCACTGGGTGGCTAATGGTGTTCAAGATTAGAAGCCATTTCTTTTCTATCAACTCCTTACTCTGTTCAATTAGAAGAGTAAAGAGTGCTGGATCAATCATAAATACCCCATCACAATTACCTGGGGCCACCGGAGAGCCCTGTGATGAATATGCTGGAGAATCAAAGACAACACAGGGGAGGACTCTTGCTCTCGCTGGTGTCACTTCATGGTATGGCCTTTGCAGGTCACCTACATAGTCATATTCACGCTCTCCAACTGTAAAAATAATCGTCTGCTTCCTAAGAGTTCTCGGAAAGTTAATTTGCTAATGCCTTGAGAGAGGTTTGAGGATTGAAAGTTCTATGTATATGCTAATGTCATTATCCGAAATGGGGCTCTTGCTCCTGACAATGCACGAGCCCAAGGGGTGACACCAACTGGAACACACAAGAAGCAGGCAAGCACCAGCGGTCCCCTGGTTCCCAGAACCCAGGTGCGCGTTTGCTTGAACCAACACTCACTGAGTGCACCACGCCTACCTCTGTGTAAAGTACAGGGCTTGGCCCTGTCTTCTGATTCTATTTCACTTTATTGCTCTTCCTTATTAAATCTTAACTTGGAAGAATCTTCCTCAGAGGGCAAATAAAAGTGTACAGAAGGGAGAGTTATGTTCTGTCGAAGAGAAGCTGAGAGGGGCAATGAGCAGATCGAGGTTCAAGCCCTGCTAATAAGGAAGAGTAGCCCTGGGCGGGGCACGTCACCTCTCTGACTCTGATCACCAGTCACACTGAGAAGCAGCAAGGCTGTGGCTCTAGCTGCACAGGTCACTGGTGAGGCAACAAGGGGTTCTGAGACTGTCGCAAGGGCCAGGATGCAGTGGGCAAGTGAGGAAGGAGGAGGCAGGACTGGGTGCACCGTACAGAATGAGCCTGCAGCCAGATCCCCTGGGAGATCTCTGGTTGTCCACCACCCACGCAGTTGTGAGAACAGCTGGACGATGGAGACTTGGGAATCGCTGGTTCAGTTTGTTTAGAAAGGCGCTGTAATAATTCGACTCATCTCTCTGGGCACTTCCCTTTTGCAATGTGAGCTTGCCACCCTTGCCATAAAATAAAAATTAAATGTTTCCTCTTCCTATGTATTTGGGCTCACCCTGGGGTCTGCTTAGACCAGGAGAATGCATTTCAGCAGATACTGCATGGCTCCCGAGCCTCAGGCTTAAGCAGCATTGGAGCTTATGCTTAAACTTGTTAGACTGTGAGACAAGCGTGCTATACGGGCGTCCAGTAGGAAAGACCAGTCCTGCCATCCCTGGGGCTGCACCCAGCGGTGTGAGGGCATCCTGGGCAGAGCCAGCACAGGAACCACCAGGCCCCACCCACACACTCATGAGAAATGACAGCTCCTTGCTGTTGAGGGCTGAAGTGGTAGAAGTAGAAGACTGAGACTGAGGGTCCCTGACAGAAATATTCACTGCACACTTATTACGGGCCAGGCACTGTGCAAGCCCTTCCAATATAAGAAGCCATGGAATCCTTTTAACAACACTATGGGTTAAGAACCATTAGCATTTCTCTTTAAAAATGGGAAAACTCACCCATGCTTTTGTGGCCAGGAACCAATCCTTAGCTTTGGCTCTGAAGCCTATGTCTTAACCCCTACATAATGCTGCAAATGGTGGGTATTTCCCTCTGGCCTGTAGGGCCTCCCCCCGGTTTCTAAATTTTTACAGATGGCATTAGGCAGCAATAACCTTTTGTGCGGTACAGGCCTGTCCAGTGGTTTTCTGCCAAAAGAAACCATCAAACCTTGTTTTAGATGGCTGCTGGACTGTGGGTGTGTTTTTGAATGCTGAAAGGCCATTATCAAGGCTGAGTATCCTTTCTTGATACATCTTCAGCTGGGAGAGGTCCTGGACTCACAGGGTCCAGACACGCATGTCTGGGGTAGAAAGGAGGGTGGAGAAACATAGCAGCAAATGTGTTTCTCTGGGATTTCAGAACAGGCCACCTTAAAGCGGCCAGCTGGTGAAGCAGGAAGAGCTCCAGGCTTTCCCCGCACTGCGCACCGGCCAAGAGGGGTCCCAGCTATAACGTGATCAGATCTGACAGCAGGACAAATGAAGTGCCAACAGCAATTACCTTCCATGCCCAGGCAGACAAACAATCCGGGCCTCAGGAGCGGACCTGGGCAATCGGGGTGGGGAGATACGAAGGGAAGCGTGGGACCAAAGTGTCAGACCCAGACAGGGAACTTCCTTCCTGAGACAGTAAGGAAGCGGCTCCTGATCAGGAGTGAAATCAGCATGATGTTGGGACCGTGGTAACGAGTAACATCTCCCTCTTCGCTGAAACACCCGCGAACATCACTTACAGAGAGTGGACGGTATAGCTGCAGAACTGATCTGGACTGGGAGTGAGAAGCTAAGGGGTAAAGAAAGAGTGGCTTATTTGGATCAAGTTGAATAATTTATGTGTGAGAGTTGAGAACCATGAGGTGTTTTTATGTCCTCTGTAATTTCCCTTATTTTAAAATCACAGTGGGTTTTGAATACAATCTAAACTTCTCAAGGAGCTGACCTGGTTAAAATGTTTAAACTCTCACCATTGTGGGTTTTAATTTAAAAATGGAGAACACATCCAAAGACAGAAATTGAAGAGTTGAGCAAAAAATATATGCACCAGCAATAATATTTCTAGTTTGCGACATACACTGTAATTCTGTATGGCAACTCTGGGTCTCTATGTGAAAGGCTGTGTGGAAAAATATGTCCAGCTCAGTAGGGGGGCTACGTGGCAGCAAATTCAGCTAATCCTTAAAAAGCTTGGAAAATATGGGTAATGGGGCAACCACTGGGAGGAGTAAATAAAAATAACAACAGTCAGAAGCCATTATTTACTTATTTACTCTATGGTAAGCAGTGTAAAAAATATCTTACTGTTCTGAGAACCTAATAAAATAGGTTTGCATTTTAGAAAAAAAAATAGCCTCCAAGAATAAAGAAGTTCTAGAAGTTCAGAACAGATGCCCCTTGACTCTGATGCACTTTCACCCCTAGGACATGTGCAGGAAACTGGACCCTTGGCCTCACCCCAAATCAACACTCGCCGTTTAGCTCTCAGCACGTTTGCAGTTACCATGCTTTGACATCTCCGTGCCTCCCTCCACGTCGCCAGCATGTCCACTAGAAGCCTGGCCTTCTTTTTCCTTTGAGCCACTTTTTAAAAGGGTAGGGAATTCAGTAGCCCACAGTTTACTGTCATGAAAGATGTGGAATTATTCTCATGTCCGTATAGTGAGGAACGGGTGTGTTACTCATGTCTCCCCTTTGTTCGCTTTTCATCATTCACTTAACATTTTTGCTGAGCATCTATTATGTGCAAAGTGAGATGATACACATTAGTGAGTCAACAACAGACAGCCATAAGTGGTG
The DNA here is from genome assembly GCF_019186645.2 of Phyllostomus hastatus. Lineage (NCBI taxonomy): Eukaryota > Metazoa > Chordata > Mammalia > Chiroptera > Phyllostomidae > Phyllostomus > Phyllostomus hastatus. The sequence goes on along the minus strand of NW_025334036.1, from coordinate 7,089,226 downwards.
CCTGCCTTAAACAAAGAACCAAGGAAACAAACATGGAACTATAATTGGTATTAAGTCCTACCAAATGGAAATATGTGATGCTATAGAGCTGCATTGTCCTATAAGTAGCCACTAGCTAACTATGACTATTTAAATGTAAATTAATTTAAATGAAACAAAATAAAATAATTCCCCTGTCACACTAGCTACATTTTTTTAAATGCTCAATAGCAACTGTTTACACCAGTGGCTTGATTGGAGCCTGAAGTCCATCTCGCCCTGCCAGACGCCCCCTCTGCCCACAGGTCCTGCACACAGTCTGACAGGGCCTGCTCCTTTGATGCCACCATCTTCACCAGCATGGGCCCCCCTTTGCTGCATTACCACCAGCTGCTCAAATTGTATCTGAACTCACTACTAGCTGTTGGTTGTTCACTGGCTTAGTTCCCCATGAACATCATCTCCCGGAGATGGCACTTTCCCTAATTCGTGTCCAGTACACCTTACCCTGTCTGCTTCCTGCTTCCCGCCAGTCACTTGTGCTAAAGTCCCAGCATGCTTTGCCCCGAGCGTATCTGACTTCCGTAAGTCCTGCATGTCTACATGTGTGCTTCCCGATGGCACCGTGAGGACCTACGGGGGGACGCAAGCCACACCTGCCATCCTAAACTCCAATCGTCTCTTCAGGTGCAAATGAGACGTCTCAGTCCCGAGAAGCCACAGGAGAGAGCAGACAGCTGAAATCCAATCTTAGAGAGATTCTGTAAGCAATCACCCCTTGCACCTAATGACCACGAAATAATAATGCTGACTTTAAGCTTAACTGGCTCATGTTATACCAGTTTACTCACATTTTTAGTAACCTGCACTCTTGGCATATGACTTTAGGAAAACAATTTGGAAATATAGAAAACTAGCAGTAAAGACATTACAGCAACCAAATTTGTATATATGTAATATATGTTATGCATGATGCACATATGCATGTGTGGATGGGTGGGTAGGTAGGTAGGCAGACAGCTTCGTGAATGTTTCAAGCCTGTTTTCCTTGCACTAAGGTGAATACCCTTTTGCACACCCAACCTCCCCTACTTACTCTCATTCTTTCCAGGGAGCCCTTGGCAGATCAGCTCGTGGGCTCCTTTTAGCTTCAGACCAAGTAAGAGCTGGATTTAGAAAGATTAAAAAGCCACTGGGCAGGATAGTTAACAAGCCCATGGAAGGAGCTGGATGGGAATCAGGGAGGAGAACTGGAGCGGGGAGGAGGGAGGGACTTCGGGGTCGTGGTAAGTCTGTGTGTAAATGAGGAGGGGGACACAGATTTGTAAGAAGAGGACGTTATGGTTTGCTGCTCATCAGGAATATTTTTAAAACAATGCAGTAAACATTGATACCATTTTCAGTTATTTTCCTATGCCAGGCTGGGTTTTTTTTTTTTAAGCTGGGCACTGTACTGAGAAGTGGTTATAAAAAGAGCTTTGCATGGCTGTTTTTCAGTTGTTCAAGAAGTAATTTGCCCTGAAATTTTCAAGTACAAAGACCTGTTATAAACATAAAAATATTCACCCAATTGTTACCAATAATATAAGAAACTGGAGACATTCATGTGGCCACCAAATAAGAAAAGGATCGAGTGAGTCAGTTATGGCTTAGAAACTACATCACTAACGACCCCACTTAACCTCTCCTGAGCCACTAGTACGTGCCGTTTTCCTCAGCACTCTGCATGTGACAACTCAGTGAGTTTTCACAGTACCAGTAGGAGGTAGGCACTTGTGACTGCCAATTTGCAGAAGGGAATGTTGAGGCAAACACGAATTCAGCTACATGGTCAAGGTCACGAGGCTAGCGAGCTGCAGAGCTGGCGCTTCACACCCAGGCACTCTTGTCTCAGAGTCAGTGCTTTCAATCAAGACGCCACATGCTGCGAATGTTGTGCCTGCTGAACACTACGCAATAAATGAGAACAAGGCACTTGTGGTAAGTCCATACAAAGTCGCAGAACCCAACTTTTATGAGATGTTATAATCACAGATGCTCACAGATATTTGCGGGGGGAGGGGGGTCTGGCAAGGAGCCAAGCTGTGGTGGCGGGACTATGGCTGATCCACCTGATTATTCTGAGCTTTCATAATGTTATGATTTTTACAAACAAAAAAGCACAAAACCAAGGTAATTAAATGCAAATTTAAAAGCCTATTCCAATTATTTGCATTCCCTCCATATGTTTAATTTTACATATTTATTTGAAAATGTTATCCCTTGCTACTTTCCCCCTTTCAAAAAAATTGTCACATGCATCTTCTTTGGTCGGGTTTTTAAAGATGGTAATTAAATCCACATATAAACATATGGTTATGTCTAGTTACACAATTAATGTTAATATATGGCATGTAATCATCATCTAATTTGAATTATATAGCATGTGGTGACATAATTATAACATGTAATGATGGAAGGGGCCTTATTGAAGCCGAGAGAAATGACTGCAGTTTGAATTTGATGATTCTCAAATTACAGTTTGTTAGCTGCTTTAAGGGCCCCTTGGGAAGGGGGACAGGCTCAGCTCTGCCCATTGTTATGAAGGAAAAAAGAAAACAATTTAAATCCATGAGGAAATAAGGTGATGTGAAGTGTGATGTTTCCTGTTTTAATCAGACAGAAAAGAAAGAGATTTGCCAAAGGTTATTTTCAGACTGTTGGTTAAACAGAAATTACTTTCAAGCTGAGACGAGGAATGCATTATTGCAGGTTGCCACTGAAGGTTCATTTCACTGGTCCGTGGAGAGCACACCCATTAATCACGGGACGGGCGCAGAATGAGTCTCCGGCAATCCTGCTAATCTTCACCCCACCTTCACGCCCCCTCCTTCTCTCTGGTCCCTCCTGACTTTTTCCCCAGCCAGGCATCCATTACAAATGTCTCGTCCTTTGCAGAAATCGCTGCTTCTGGAAAGGGCACAAGCTGACATCCCTAACTCACAGCCATAGTTGAAAGGAGGGACGTGAACTTCCCTTTGCTCTGGAGAAAGTGCTGAAGTCCCGGGGCCTCTAGCTAATGACAGGAAATGCATAAGTGGACGAAGTATCAGGTGTCAAAAAATGAGTCTGGGAGTAATAAAACAAATTAGGGAGGGGAAAATGTAAGCTAAACATGGAAGTGTCCCCTCAAGCCGACCTGTATTAAGTTGTGGAATCGCCTGCCAAGGGGAACGTTCTGAGCCGCCCACGTTTAATAATTGAAAACCCCTCAGGTTTAGACGCTGGAAATGAGATGCAGCATGACCTGCTTAATAAAAAGTGACCCTTACGCTTGCAGGTAATGGAATATTTTTGCTTTGCTTTGATTCCTTAAAACCTCAAGCACTGCCTCAGCCCTGGGGCCTTGGAATGGATGCCCTTTGTCTTGCGGTTGTTCTCCGTGTGTTTGTCTTTCTTCACTGGAACTGCCAGAAACCGCAAGCAGACCTGTGGTTCTCCTCGAGCCCCATGTAGGAACCCCGCTGAGGCCTTCACCTTCGGTGCAGGGCACCATCCCCAGTGCCCCAGTGGTGGGGGGACCCCATGTGCCCCCGGTGCTGGAACCAGGGCTCCCTCTCTAAGTTTCTGTGTCAGAAGCTGAGTCACCTTGTCCCTCTAGATCGTTTCCTCGTATGTTAAAAGAAGGCATGAACTAGGCAAGATCAAAGTGACCTGAGAAAAAAAAGAGGCCCTTCCTGTTAGAAGCCCCTGTGATTGCAGTGCTCAGCCATCCAAAAAGGTCAGCTTTGTGGGGAGGGCTGATGGCTGTGTCAGCCTCCACACCAGCCGGGGCGCCCCAGCCTCCGACTCCCTTCAGCTCCGCACGACATAACTCACTCACTCAGTCACTCAACAGGTCTAGGCCAACCAGAACGAGCACTAAACCTGCAGAATGCAGTGGAATGTGACTCAGCACCATGCTGAAGTAGACACCGTCATGATCTCAGATCCTGGTGAGTCAGTCTCAGTTTGGAGGCTCCTGGGGGCTCCACCCCGCCCAGGACCCAGCCAACCCTGGGGAAGGCAGTTACTGCTTGTCATGTTCCCCTCCGGGTGGGTGCCGCGAAGAGTGGCCCCTGACCACTGAGGGTCCTCCCTGGGATCCTTCCAGGTCAGAAGAAGCGTAGTGGGCCTCAGGCCCTTCTATGAGTCACCAGGGAAGGCAGAAGGTGCTCCCTGCGGTGCAAGGGCTGAAGGAGCAGGGGTTCCGGGCATTCCTAGGGGTCTGCTGTTGCCTATTCCACCTTGAAGGTGACCGTCTCTGGAGGTGGGGGTGAATGGCACCCAAGAGGGTGAGAGAAGCATGGGATCAGGTAGGCCCCTTGTTTTCCTGGGTATCCAGGTCCCGCCTGGCCCAGGGCAGGGGTGATTTCCCACACACCTCCTGCTCTCACACACAGCCTGCCCCGCGATCCACGTCCCCACAGGGTGGCTCGTGAGTTACAGCTGCTGACCCTACACTGATGCATCCTAACCCCTACCCTGAAGTCCGTAACATTAGGCTCCCCACCTCACCCCCACCCCCACCCCTGGCGCTGTGCATGCTGTGGGTTTGGACAAACGTGCGACATATTTCCACCATTACAGTGTCGTACCGAACAGTGTCACTGCCCGAAAAATTCTCCGGGCTCCACCTGTTCATCCCTGTCCCTTCACCCCCACCCCCGGCAGCCACTGGTCTTCTTACTGTCTTTGTAGTTCCGCCTTCCCCAAAAGGTCATATAGTTAAAATCACAGAGTATCTTCAAATTAGCTTTTATCACTTAGTAGTAAGAACTTAAGTTTCCTTTATGTCCTTTCATGACTTAATAGCTCACTTCCTTTGAGTGCTGAATACAGTCCATTGTCTGGATGGACCGCAGTTTATTTATCCATCACCTACTGAAGGACTCCTTGGCAGCTTCCAAGCTTGGGCAATTACGAATAAAACTGTTATAAACATCCATGAGCAGATTTTTGTGTGGACATACGTTTTCAGCTCCTTTGGGTAAATACCAAGGAGCACAATTGCTAGATTGTGTGATAAGAGCATGCTTAGCTTTGTAAGAAACCACCAAACTGTCTACCAAAGAGGCTCCCTTGTTAAATGAAGTTTTGATAGCCTCCTTTCTGAATAGAAACCATTTTTGCCACTTCAAGTGACCTGCGTGTCTGTCTCTCGGCTAAGAATAGAGCGAGCCACGGGTCTTGCCAAGGCGCTGGGAGACAATAATTAAGTTGCTAGACAGACTGAACTTGCCCTGCCCCTGCTTGTAAAACGTTCACCTTGAAAAGCAGGCAGCAGCCACAAGAAACACTTGCTCCCCTCGTCACATGACAAAGCAAGTCCAGGGAAGAGAGACTGGGGTTTGAATTCTGCCCCCTGTTGCCCTTAGAAAACTCTCTCACCTTTCTCAGCCCCAGTTTCTGCGTCTGGCAGGCAGAGATCACACACCTGCTCTGCAGGGTATGTGGTCAAGTCAGCCAAGTGAAGTCACTTAACCTAATGCAGGGAGCCAATAAATGCTAGTTGTACTTCCTTTTTTATTATAAGGTGGGGGGAGCATTTTAGCATGAAAGCTGAACCACAGAAAAGTTTCAGGACAAAAGATTTTATTGGACAGGAATTCAGCAGTGGGTTTCTTAGAAAAACTAAGCTTTGGACTGAACATGTGACCGAGAAGGTAAATATATACAAACATTAGTTGAAAGTCCAGCTCTGCAGAAAAGACAGGTCCTCGTAAGAGTCCCCAGTCAGGGCAGTGGCCATCATAGAACTCCTGTCCAGAGCAGGTAACAACAGCTCTGGCTTACCGAGCGCTTACTGTACCCACGATACTGTTTTCACTGTTGGATTCACAGGTGTCATTATTTCCTCCACCTTCACAGGCTAAGAGACTGGGCACAGAGTCATCCCGTCGCTCACCAAGGTGGCAACCCTGTGACAAAAGGAGGTCTGGCACTGAGACGAGCCTGCGCTCCAGCAGAACAAGGGACAGACCTGCCCTGAAGTACCGAGTGGCCGAAGCCTCGGGAAACTGTTTAGCAGTGGCAGTCACGTCTCAGGAACGGCTGCAGAATAAAACCAGAGACAGCCAGACAGCTGCTTCCTGATCTGATGGCCTCCCTTCCTAAAGGGCTGGCTTCCGCGTCTATTACGTGGATCCCATCTGAAAGCAGGGCTGTGTTTCTCCTGGGTCCAGGCAGCCACCTTGAACGCAGAGCGTGCTCGGCTGTGCACTGCTGTCATAAATTACTCCTGGCGTGCCGTGCAAGGCTGAGGACGCGCACAAGCCGGCACCTGCCAATAGAGGCAAAAGGCTCCCCGCCCCATCCCAGCCCCAATCTGTGCGTTGATTATTTCTATAAAACCAGTGAGGAAGACAAATTTAAACAAAACTCAAGCACAATGCTCCTCACTAAATACATGTGCATGTGTGTACGTTTCGTATATTAATTTATAGTCAAAAGCCAGAGACTGTGTCTTCAATCACCCAGTAATTTGTCCCCGGAGGAATAACTGGTACGCACTCGTGGCCGCCCGTGGAATAGCAGCATTTGCTGTGTGATTGTTTTATATGTAACGTAGGTCATTTGTGAAACAAATGTATAAAATATATTAAAGCCAACCAGCAACAATTCATGTCTCATAATCCCATTAAAAACTAGCATCTGTGAGTTACACGACTCATTTTTAAAAAGCTAAATTGTTGGCTGGCAATTTAAAGACATTATGTCCTTCATGGAGACATTTGCTCTGGATGGTTAATCAGGATTTTATGTTTTAACCCTACCCCAGATGAAGTGGTTTTTTTATTTTGATCAGTCCAACTCAAATCTCATCGAATATCATAATCATTCACTAATGTATTTTCCACTTTTATTTTGATAATGATAAGGAATTTAAAAAATAAATATGCCTCTCAGAAAGAGACTTTCTTTCTAATGCTGTTGATAAAATGTCTTGCTGTGTAATTCTGACTACACTACACACACGACTGATGGTGTTTGTGGATTCGCTCATGGGTTCATTCATTAAACATATACTTATTGAGCTAGCATATGTGCCAGGAACCGTGTTAGCTGCAGGGGGAGAAAATGATGAGGCCTACAGACACCCTCCCTTTTTGAACGGAGCTTGTGGTCTTCTAAGAGTGGGCAAATGTTTTCTGTAAGGAGTGAGGCAACGAAGGCTTTGCAGACCCCACAATCTCTAGTGCAATGACCTAACTCTACTGTCCTGGTACAAAGACAGCCGTGGACAACGGTCAAATGAATGAGCCGTCCACGGGGCTGTGGTCCCATCCAGGTACAAGGAGTGACCGACTCTGTGGAATCTGAATCTCGACTTGTCACTGGGAATGCAAACTGGAATGTCCTGCTGTACCTGATTCGACTACTGTTCCCTGATCTCTGCTCTCAAGTGTGACTCTACGGTTTGGTGCTCAAAGTCAAAAATCCCTGTGATTTTAACACAGAATGAACTCTACTGAAGTCAATGGGGTTGCATTCCTGATCGTCTCCTTACTCCACTGGGATTCATGCCATCCTGATACCCTGTGGGTGGCATTTCATCGTGCTTCTCCTCATGCTCCCTTTGGGCTGAGTCATTGCTTCCAGATCCTTGCCTTTTGCTGCACAGATCTGCAAAGTCTTGCCTCTGCTGGTTAGTGCCAGCACTGGGCCAGCTCTGGTGAAGAGAGGACTGAGCTCTCCTTCCCGACGTCGGGCTCAGCTGCACTAAACCTAGTTCATTCTGATAGGGAAATGTACAAAATCTGACTACAGTTCCCTCCACTCTAGTCTTCTGACCCCTACTGGTAAATATCCAACTGCACAAGCAGCAAACAGTTCTGACTTTTCCAAGCCCTTCCGGCCAGAAACTGCCTTAGAGTAGTAACTGCCAAAGCAGACAGGTGGTCCAATGGTTTCAGCCGCTTGGCACATGCAATGGAGACAGCCTTATTCTCCAGTTCTTCAACTGAGCGTGTGGGAGACAGGCAGAAGATATCCTAATAGCCTCTGGCATTAAGATCTCTGTCTGTGTGAGCTCACAAAGCCCTTTGTCTCTGCTTTAAGCCGGGTCCTCTAGGTCAGCATTGCTGTTGGCAGCAACGCAGAGCTGGGTCCCTGTGGCTGGTCCTCAAATGTGATGAGCTCCTCTCCCTCAGCTGGGGGATTGGAAATTGGTCATGGCCAAGGGCATCTGCTATCTGGATTATTGCAAGGCAATATTAGAAAGTATCTTCTTGTCAAATTTTATGTAGGTTGATTATACACGTATCCATTATTCCCCCACTGTCCTAAAAAAGGGTAAAAAATAAAACAAACCTATTGAGTCTTAAAAGAATCAACCATGGGGGTGCCATTTTTTAAATTTATGAAACTAATTTCAAATATGAAAACTTCAGGGTAAGGAGAATAAAGACCTAATCTGCAGAAAAAACAAAAAGCATACTGAAAGCTGTGGTCCAGAAGAATGCTTCAACTGCTGCTAATGGGAAAAGTAAAATGAGGCAAGTGGGAATAAAAAAGAAAGAAAGGAGAAAAAGCATGTGTTTGAGAGTGATCTTTAAAGAGACAGAGAATTCTAATGGCCACAGAAGTGTGTATTCCAAAGAACAGAGAAACAGGTTTATTTATTAATTGTGTGATAATGTATCTTTTTCTATCAGCATCAACCTCTGCTGTGACGTAGGAGCATTTATGTTCTGTCTCACCAGGGAAGGTGCTTCCATGTACGGCTTTTGGGTGCAAGAAGGTGTTACAAGGGAGAGTGAGAAATCCACAAGGGGCTATTTAATGCTTCCTAGTCAAGATGCCACCTGGAGCAGAGCAAACAGCCCTAAATTAATTTTAAAATGTCACTTAAAAACCAGTTACTGTGTATTAGGCATTTTAAGCATGCATCCTCAAAATCTTGTAACTTAGAATTATCCTCTTTATATAGAAAGGTGTGTCAAAACCAGCTTATACTAGTTTATGACAGTTGATTTTTCATTTTCAGGAATTTTGCAAGTTAATTGTTAAACACAGCCATTATTTGTTTAAAATAAAGAATATGTGTACTATGAAATAAGTTAAAATGAAAAAGGCAATACTCAGAATCCATCAATTCTTGTTAACTATGATAACTGTATTCTGTGAAGACTGGTGTGATAAGAAAGTGCATCTCTCCCCACCTCCACAGACAGTGGGCTCATCCTGTTGCTTGAAATAGAACACAATGGAAGTGTTTACACCACAGGAATCGGCAATCACTGCAAACAGCAGCAGAACTTATTTTGTTGCTTGTTTAGACTCCAGACATTTAAGGAGAAAATAGTAATGATTCCAATTAAACTTAAAAGCATATGATGTTTACAGCCATCAGATTATGAATAACATACAAAGTAATAAACATTCCTTTCAGTACTCAAAACTGATCGTTATTCAATTCTGCAAAAATGTCCTTTAGGTCACTGATGAACAAGTGACATTTTGCACATGTCTTTGTGGCTTCACCATGATCTCTCTGGTAAATGCAAACTAAATATCCACCAGCCTTCATTTCAGAACTATACCTGTTAATCGACTTCAGCCTTAGGTTGGCTATGGGTACAACAAGAATTTGGCAAAAATCAATGAAAATATTCAGTGATAAACAATTGGCTATAGGGAATTTATAAGAAAATATATTGTATATTTATTATTTATAAAATGCATGCTATGCATCTTTTACATCAGTAAAATAAATATCTTGCTTATGTATATACTTGTATATGTATTTTTAAACATTTACCAGCACACAAATGAACAAAGCTCTGAGACACTGTTTTAGCCAAGTCACATGGTGAGCAAGTGTTATGGGACTAAGTGTGGAAGAAGGAGAACTCGGAGGAGGCAGCGAGATATTTCTCGGCCCCTTGGGCCTCTGGTCTCATTTTCACTGGCTCTCGAATGCCTGGCTTTTGAGAGCTCACCTCTTTTTTCTGTTTGTTTGTTTCTTTGGTTTCTGATGAGTGTTGGAAAGAGTTGGTCTCATAAAACACATCCCACCTCCACTGACCCTCCTTCAGATTTCAACATTGATATCCCCAAGACCCATCACTGTCAGCCCTCTCCTTTGCTTTCCTATGAAGTTTGACAAAATATAGACACAGATTTTAAGTAAATCATCTTCTGGCTCTTTGGAAAGGAATCTCACTTGCAGACTAAACAGCATCAGTCATTTCCTACTGTGGGAGCTGGCAATTAGAACAGGTGGGCGATCGTTTTTATCTACAGCTTCTTTCTTATTGTCTAATGGCAATAAAATAATGAAAAGAGCTTATATTTTTACAGAACTTTAAGCTGTATAGTGTACTTTACTATCATTGTATCTGTTGGTCCTCATAACAGTGGTGAGATATATGGGATACATCTCATTTAACTGGAGAGGAAATAGAGGCTCGAGAAGATGAAAGACTTCTCCATGGTGGCAGCCTTATTACCTTATAACTCAGGTCTTATTTTCCATCATCACATCACTGTGTATCCCTGTGGTGGAAATATGAACAAAATCCCTCGGCTTTATGGAGCAAAGCAAGGCAATAAAGAAAGATTATGCAAGTCCAAATAAATCAAGCAGCAAAAATCCCATCGGTTCCTCACTGTGGAAACAAGAGTGCTAGTCAAGGACAGAAAAGACACTGGAGGTAACGCTGTGTCCCTTCCAAGTGCTTTTCCTCACGGAAAGAAAGAGTGCAGCTAACTGTGGAAAATCTCATCAATTCTTGATATAAACTCAACTCACAAATGAGCTGATGCTTTCAGGGTAGAGTCAGTAGAACGGAAAGTTGTCGAAAAGGTAACACAGACTCGATTGCGTCTGGGAGCAGGCGCCATGTGCCAGCTGTTTTCCCCTGGTGTCTTTCGGTCCATCACCCAGTAATTGCTGAAAACACTTCTACGAGGTGGCCATTATGATAATTCCAGTCTATAGATAAGGAAACTGAGGCTGAAAGAGATTAAATAACTTGCCTGAAGTCACTTGGGTAGCAAGTCTCAACATTTAAGATTTGCACCCAGGTTTGTCTGACTCCATAAACTACACCCTTAAACCCTGTGCGCTAATCTACAAAGACAGGGAACTGCTCCTTTGGTTGGGTTCCTGACATACAGCCTCCTACTCTCGGCAAACTATTTGTAGACGCAGCTCCAGGAAAGACCGTCCCTGTCGGAGGGCTGGGAACAGCCCCAGAGAAATGTTCATCCCATCTCTGACTCAGCTACTTCCTGCCCAGGCTGGACTCAGATATTGCCAAGACAGCTGTGGAGAAAAAATGAAGAAAAACCTAACTTTTTAAAAGCAACTCCTACGATTGAAATGAGAGTTAATCAAGTGGTTGAGTTTGGACACAAATTGAAGTTTCCGTGCAGAAAAAGCAACATGCTTGCTCAACACCACCAGCGAGTCAGCTCTCAGTGCCAAACCCTGGAGGCTGACTCTGCTAGCTCGGGCAGGGTGGGTCCAAGGAACAGCCCAGGTGACGGTCACATCCGGACTCGGTAAACCCTTCTACAGTTCACCTGCATGACGACACCGAAGCAGCCAGATTGGAACACAGTGAAATCTGAAACGTATTTCATGCCCCAGCCAGGTGGTTTAGTTGGTTGAAGCGTTGTCCCATACACAAAAAGGCTGAGGGTTCGACCCCTGGTTGGGGTGCCCAGGGAAGGCAACCAATCAGTAGTTCTCTCTCACCCCCACAAAATCAATAAACATATCCTCAAGTGAGGATTAAAAAATAATAATAGAAATGCATGCCATTTCCTTTTCTATTTTTTAGGCTAGTCAGTAGCTAATTCTTACAGTATTTATTTGTGCCGATTATAAAGGCAGTGCATGATCTTAATACAAAAGTGGAAAATTCAAGAAAGCATTAATGGAAAAAGCCATTCAGAAATAACTACTGTAGCAAATTAATGCACATATTCTTGTTCCCTATTACGTATGAGTATGTATGTGTGTGTGTATTAGTTATATACAAGGGGGACAAAAAATGGAATTGATTTATAAAATATTGTGTACTTATTCTTACATGTTTAAACTTTAGTCACCTTCGAAGTACTCTCCATTTGATGCAACACACCTATTGAGACATTTTTTCCCATTGCTCAAAACAGTTTTGAACTCACTGATTTTAATGCCTTTTAGTGCTTCTGCCATTTTTTGTTCCACCTCTTCTACATTAGCAAAACCTTTCCCTTTGAGGATATTTTTCATGCAGGAAAAAAAAAAAGTTGCTCATGGTGAGATGGGGTGAATAGGGAGGGTAGGGCATGGAGATGGGGTGAATAGGGAGGGTGGGGCATGGAGATGGGGTGAATAGGGAGGGTGGGGCATGGAGATGGGGTGAATAGGGAGGGTGGGGCATGGAGACGGGGTGAATAGGGAGGGTGGGGCCCAGGGGTCATGCTATTTTTGATCCAAAACTGCTGAACACTCAGCACGGTGTAGGCAGGTGCACTCATAAATCCCCCATCATGAAATAGGCAAATGAGTTCAAAGAGTCTTCAAACAAAATTCAGTGAAGCCGAACACAGCCTCTCACAACAATACCAGCTGGTACACTGATCCATATAGGTTCCTAGAATACTCACCTAGCAGGGGAAGCATATACTACAAGGGGTCTGCCCTCCAGAAGATAATTCCATGTTTTTTGGTCTGCCTTTCATATAAGTGACCTGGTATTATACAATCTAGGTTTTTAAAAAGTATTTATGGTGTTATTTTTTAGAGTTTTGACTTCTTTAATTTTCCCTCAAATTATTTCCCTATATAATATAATAAACACTAATTGCTCACAATAACTGTTCTCTCTGTGCACATTAACTGAAAACAGCAAATACTGATTTACATATGGAGAAACTGAGAGACAGAGAGGTGAGATGACTTTCCTAATATCGCAGAGCTAGAAAGAGGTGGAGCCAGGACTTAAAGCAAGTGATCACACTAAAGAGCTCCCATTCAGGAGACACAACACCTCTTATCTATACACAACCCATTGTTCTTTTTTAAAAAAAATTATACATGTTATCATGTAATAACTGACCTCCCACTCTAATATTTCAGTGAATTAGCATTCATTTGACAAATAATCATTGACTTTCTACCCTGTGCTAGACCTGTGCTAGTTACTGGGAAAACACAGTGTGAAAGGAGACACAGTTCTGATTCACTCATTTCTTTGTTAGAGAACTATTTTCTGAGTACCAACTGTGGGCCTGGGTCCAGATGTTACAGATGTAACAAGGAACAAAACAGAAATGGTCCCTCTTTTGCAGAGCTGACACACTTGGTGGTAAGGCAGAAAACAAACGCTGAGCAGAGCAAAGACACACAACAGTGTCAGGCGTGACTAGCACCAAGGAGAAACAGCAGGGTGAGGGGAAGATCCGGAGAATGAGGGGCATTTAAACCAAGACCAGAGAAGTGAGGGAGCGAAGCAGGTAGCTACCTGGAAAAGCACAGTTTGTAGCATATAACGATCCAGAGAGGGATGCAGATACACACACACAGGGAGAAGAGCCAAGCCAGACCACCGAAGCAGGAACATTCTCATGATATGGCCTAGGAAGAGCAAGCCCTCAACAGCGGCAGGGAGGGACACTGTGGGTGAGCTACTGAGGAGGGTAAATGGCTGGAAAGTTGATGGGAGTCACATCAAGATGAACTTGAATGTCAGAGATAGTCTTGATGGCACAGACAACTGGTATAGCTTCTTCTATCTCCAGCATTCTGTCATCAACTTGTGCTCCAACATTTAGTAGATGTTTTAAATTCTAATGAGGTTATAAGTGAAGTGATGTTTAGGACCCAGGAGCCGTAAATTTGCTTCCAATAATGAATAGCATTGATGAAAAAGTGAAAATAATGCTACCGCAGAATTAAGAAGAATCCTAAGATTGTCGAGACAATACGTTTCAATGAAGAGAGCTCAAAACATTCTTGATCACTTTACACGGGGTGGTTCAATGAAAACACTGTTGATGAATATTTTATCACACGCTTCCCAATGGGTCGCCTTGGAAATCTCGGGATGTGAGGCACGGCTTTATGCCTGCCCCGGCACTTCAGCAGTGTTCAGACTCAGCCTTCCCTGAGAGAGCACTGAAAGGAAGCTTCCGGGGGACTAGACCATCTCTGTGCAAAACGCGTCTCCCTCAGGGAGATACATTTGTTCCACTCAGACATTTGTGGCTCCGGAATTAATTTTTTTTAAATTTTATTTTATTTTAATTGTTGTTCAAGTACAGTTTTCTGTCTTTTACTCCCATCGCAGCCCACCTCCCCAGCCCTCCCCACCTCCTTCCCATTTCCACCCCCCCCCCCAGTTTTTGTCCATGTGTCCTTTATACTTGTTCCTGTAAACCCTTCCCCTTTTCCCCTGAAATTCCCCTGAAATTCCCTCCCCTCACCCCTCTGGTCACTGTCAGCCTGTCCTCTATTTCAGTGTCTTTGGTTATATTTTACTTGTTTGTTTGTTTCATTGTTTAGGTTCCTGTTAAAGGTGAGATCATATGGTAGTTGTCTCGGAATTAATTTTTTAATGGACTTCACGATCTTTCAACAACGTGAATTCTCATCCGCTATTGACCGTCACGCAGATTAATGGGTACTCTGACTTCAGGAACTGTTTTTCATCTCTGAAAAATGATGCAAGGGGTGAGGGAGAGGGAGAGTCAAAGGCAGTGGGAAATAGGAGGAGGAACTCTGAATTTTTAGAGTAAAAATGTAATGCTCCAAATGTTACTTTAGGTTATCTCTGTGTTTGTGTTAGAAAAAAAATGTTATAAAATTAGCAGGTAGTTCTCTGTGGCAGTGTCTGTGACCGTCTCGCGCACCCACGGGATGAGGAATGTGAGCAGAAGTCCTGAGACAGTGTGTGCTGCTTCTGACTCCTGCCCTCCCTGCTCTTCTCCACTGTATAGAAAATCGTAATCAAAATGGGACAATACGTGGTTGGTTTAACTGTTAAATTGGATTAGAGAAAAGCCATTATTAAACTGACATATGCACGTCCTAGAGAATATATTTTAAATCAACAACTATATCAATGTCCTCCTTTGCACAGCCCTTGGAGCGGGACTAGAGCCTACTGGCGTGTGTTTTTACTATAGATGGGGTCTGCTGGTGACTGTTTCTGTCATTGCTTTTATGCAAATTCTATCCATGCTTCATTGTGTAAGGTCTCCAACTTTTGTTTCTTTAAAGAATACCTGGAACTTAGAAGCAAAGCTACATAAGTGCAGAATTCTCCCATGTTAATTTTTCTTAATGATTTTTCTTTAATAAGGTTTTCAAATAAATTGCCTTTGTCAAGTTTTTTTTCCCAATGCTTTTAACTTGCTCTCAGAAAAACCAATTTCTCTTTGTGCTTCCATTTTATCACTTTGAGCAATTCTTATTTAAATCATGTAATTAAAATAACAAATATAACCTATACAACCAATCTGGTAAGAGGGGGAAAAAAAAACCCAAAAGCTACTACTTTGTGTGAAAAGAAAAGTGTGGGCAATCAGTGTACTGTGGGCGTCCTTGAGGGATCAGGTTGTCATCCAGGGACAGATTAAGTGAAGGTCAATTAAGAGAGCTTCCTGTCACTTTAACACAATATATGAAGAGCAAGGAATTTTTAAATGCAGTCAAAAGGGCGAACTTGGTAAAGGACAATATTTTATGTCCCCAAACCAAAAAGAAAAAAAAAATCTTCCCTTTAAAGACGTTATCACTACCCTCAAAACAAGACTGCCTCTAATTAATTAACTGCTAATAATACAGACTGGATAAAATCAAACATTATCGTAAGAAGGTATGACAAGGTGATGGCATGCTTACTTAGTAGATAATCCATCTAAAGTCATCTTGAATGGGCAGCAGACAACTTCCTACTAGATGTCAAATATATTGTCTTCATAGTGTAAAATAGAGATTTACTTAACAGCAATACTCACTTTTTATCAAACTATAAATGCTTGTTCATGCAAAAGTATAACCCAAATATAAAAAGAGGTTGCTATAATGATATAAAAGAGACTTACAATACGCTAACATCAAGTTCGGGCAAAAATGAGGGAAAACGCCTAGAGTCATGGAGTATTAACAAAGTATAAGCTGATAATTGGCCCTCAAGGAAAATCTAGGAGTGTTCATTTTAAAAACGTTCTTGAATCTACACCCCATTATACAGTATTTCTAATTCTAAAAATTTATTTTTAATAAACAATCAGAAACAACCAAAAAGATATGTATGTAAAAGTTCTCAACAGACCTGTCTATGCACAAAGAAAAAGAGGAAAGAAGAAAAGAACTCAGTGTCATCACTGTTAAGCTCAAGTGTGTGATTCAGAGCTTTCATTTGCAGACTCCTGTTTTCAAAATGCCTTTCTGGATCGTTCTGCAAGATGCTGTCTCTACTCTGTTATGCAAGAGGCTAGTCGGCCTGCCTTCCCACAATTCCCTCACAACTCCAGCTGGAAAATTCCCTTAGGCTACTGTGAAGAAGGGCGTTCAGAATGGGGAAAGACTGGCGCAGGAAAACCAATCAGAAACCTGTCTCGGTATAACCGGGGGCAAATTAAGATGGCTGGCGTCCAAGTGGTAAGAGTAAAAATAAATCGAACGAGGGAGATTCAAGAAATATTTAAGAGGCAGAAATGCCAACACTTGATTAATTGGATTTATTTGGGATGTTTGGGTAAGAGGCAGGTATGTCAAGTATACATACATCTCGGGTTATTTTTCGTTCGTTTTTGAGTGTCTGTAAATGCGCTGAAAATCGTGCCACTCTGTTCACTGCAGGCTGATCAGGTTGAGCTGCCCGATGGAGAGTCAAGTGGAAATGCCTACACAGCAGATGGATTATAGTCCAGAAGAGAAATGGTGTTGGAAAGACAAATTTGCGAGCAATGGATATTTAAGAGAAATGAATGGATCACCCAAGGCGAGCTTGTGTGACAGTAAGAGGAGAGGTCAGAAAAAACCCCAGGGCTATAAAAGTGCCTGGCCCAGAGCTGTCACTTAACAAGTGCATGAAATAATAAACTAAGAAAAGGATGAAGAGATACAGAGAGACGGATCTCTTTCTAATGAACTCATAGATGTATAAACCAGTAATGATCATTCCGTGTGTTATAAATAGAGTGCTTTGGAAATAAAATTAAATGTGCCCTACCATAATTTATTACACTTTACAATAAACAGAGTGGGTTAAACATGGAAGATAGTATTCTTACTTTAATCACAATACAATTGAGGCTAAAAGAGATGTTTTCATGCAAGGATGCAACTCACAATGGTATAACCAGAAATAAAACCATTTTTTAAAATATTGAATGAGGAGTTATTAAAATACAAGTTTTATTTATTTTATTGAAATCAGAAGAGGGATGGGGAGTAAAGGAGGGAGAATTTGCTCCTTGAACTATAATAACGCAAAACCACAAGAGTCTGAAGGCAGCTGTGCAAACTGCAGCCACCTGAAGGACGTGACGAAGATTAGACATCGCTGCTGCCTCGGGGCGGCAGCGCCACTCTCCCGAGCACCCCACAGGGGTTCCAGAACCGACTCCCTTCCTGCTGGGCTTGCAAACCCCTGCGTTGGTCTCCCATCAGTGCTAACACAGCAAGATTTGTACTAATAATCCTGCTCCACAAATGCATGACCTGAAATTCCTTTCAGATATTCAGGTTGTTGATGGAAATTTTGATTGGAATTTACAATGTATTACAAATTGAAGGCCTCTTTGCCCTCTTAAATCAGAAAGCCTGTCCAGAGGGGATTGAAATCTCTGAGTTGCATTAATGGGTATTTTAACATGTCAGGAGGGCAAATATTAATGTGTGTAATTATTCTTTTTTCATCCATCAACTACCGACTCATTCCCAAAGATTTCTGCTTGTGCGTGTGTGTGCCTCTGACAGCATACCTGAAGACTGTGGGATTAGGTCGAGGGAGAGGAGCGATCTCTCCCAGCACAGCCAGTCATTCTGCCCCAGGGACCTCTGGGGAGTTAGGTTACATGGGACTTCAAAGCATATTTCTCTTCTGCGCCAAGTGAGAGTTCCATTTTTACAGAGAGTGAGAAGGACCTGATGACTCTCAGTGCAGTCACAGCATTTTGAGGAGGGGTATGGTGTTGTCTCTCGGGAACCTAAGGGAGGGACTCTCAAGTAAAATATGAGAGTAACGTTAACTTCATTATAAAGTCCTGCCAAGGGGGAAGGCTCCTTCCCACGGAGAGCTGTCCTTGACACTGCGTTCTAGTGATTCTGGCCAAGGGGAAAGGCACTCAGATTTGAGGAGCCCCTCTCAATTATTCAGACGAGATATCACGAGATATCTATCAAGGGATCTTAGCTATGGGGATATTCCTTACAAACATACCCTCCCCCTTTCATCTGGTTCTTGGTGCAACGGGACCCTTTCTAATGTAGCCCTGAACACTTAGTGATTATACATCTCTTTAACTGGAAGGAAGGAGCTAGCGAAAAATCATTACGGATGGCTCTAGAATGCCTAGTCATTATCCAAGACAGCAAACCCAGAGAAATAGAAGGTAAGAGGGGAATGGGGTAGTTAAGAAGTTTGGTTTCAGTTGTGTTGAATTTGAGTGGTGACAGGTCTTTTAATGATTGCAAGCAAGTCCCAGGAAAGTGATTACTGCATGCTTTCATTCCACCATGATTTTCACCTTTCTCCTGCACTTCCTAGTTACTGTAAACAGAGGGCGGTCGTCCAGGAGAGGCTGCTTGCTGCCTACTCCCACTAACAGCTCCATACAGATTCTAAATTGTAATGGCCCTGACGTCCCACCAACCCACTGTTTCCACTTGGGTTTCTGATGCTCTCTAATTATAGGCAGAGGGTCTAGGTAATGACCGGGTTACATTTTCTGCTAGACAAATTACATACATAATTGTAGGCACGTGTTCACTGAGATATTGAAGCATCTGATGCTTCTATAGGGAAGATAATTGTCAACCTTTGTACTGTAATTAAGTCTAAATGGGAATCCTAATCATTTTCCAAATGAGCAAATGGGAAGCCGGTCTCGATCAGCTGTGTCACGGCAGCAAATAAAATGAATGTGCTGCACAGGTTAATTAGTCATCTATGAATGTCACAGCCCTCAGAAAACCTCGCATTAGATCTAAGCGCTAGAGCTAATTAGCAGTATATTGTTGAAACTCTATAGGATTTTTACCTGGCTTATCCCTGGAATTCTAGTTTCTCACAGTTTTTTCCCCCTGAATCTTTCTTCTCATTGCGATTCATACCAAGTCATTTAAAATTTCTACCCATTAATTGCAGTGCAGGCAGGAGAGAATGGAAGGAGCAAGGATGTAGAGTGAGATGGAGCTGGGTTCAAATCCTACCCAGTGTCATTCTTATTAGTGAAAATTTGGACTATTTAAATGTTAACCTCTCCCCGTTTCACTAGTTTATCTAGGAACTATATGTGATTCATCTAACTTTTGATCCATTTCCAAGTACACTGTAGACATTAATAAATCATTCCCTAAGTTTTGTAGCATGCACCTTATGAACAGCAGTTCGATGCTTGTTCACAGTCATTGTTTAGCTGTGAAATGGGTACACGAGGAAGTGGGCACATTAACGGTGTATGTGCTGGCTTTGGAGAGTGCACACCCCTGTGGCCCTCACACCCCCATTGAGATAGAGAACATTCAGATCACTCCGGGAAGTTTCTCTTCGCTCCTCCCAGTCAACCCCCACCCAGCCCCTCCAGAGGCAATATGCTTTCTGATATTTTCTCACCTATTCTGCCAGCTCTAGATTGTCATAGGAATCTAAAAATGTTCCCTACAAACTTATTATGTAAGGCTTTTTTTTAGTCGGCATAATGTGTTTGCGGTCTACCCACGTCGTCATATGGGTGCATCCTTCCTGCTGGAAGAATGAATAAACCCTGACATTCTGTCGTGTGACAGAAGTGTACTTCAGTCATGTCAGGGCACAGCTCAGGTATTCCTGTTTCAAAGACAACTGTCCCGGATGTGGGGAACCTGGTGAGCTGGGGCCTCTGTCATCTGGAGTTTACCTCTGCCTAAGGCCTTCTTCGTGCGCCTGGGTCTGGGAGCTGATGAAGAGAAGGGAAGGAGGGCAGAGGGCAACCTCCATGGCTTAAAAGCCCAGCCCAGAAGTGCCACGTCACCTCTAAGCATATTCAGTTGGTGAGGGTGGGCCACGTGGCCGTAGGTGTCTGTGAAAGCGGGAAGTAGGCCCTGGCTGGGTAACCTCGTTCTTGCGCTCTCCGCACCATGGGAGGGAGACTGCGCCTTTTCCATGTAAAGCTACTTCTCTCTGCCACAGTGTCTGACTTCAATCCATGACCTTCCTTCTCATCACGGTAAGTTCTTTACTGGCCGTCTCCGCAAGGCGATGAAAAACAAACACTACAGACCAATGAAGTTGTGTCCACAGGCGCTGCACCTAACGGATCTTGAGGTCAATTCCTGTCTCCCCTGTTGCAGTTGCCCGACAAACCTGCCTTGTCAACGACCGTTCTGCTGCTGCTCTGGGCTACCGGGTGCCGCAAAAGACGTTTTTAACCCCTGCCTTCTCTTCTTTATTCAGATCTCTCTCACCTCTACTAATCTGTTCAAACATTAGCTCTGAGAAATCACGTGCTTGGGGAGGTCTGCCCGGTAGCCAGAAGCCATTTTCAAGAAAAAAATATTTTTTCCAAGTCATTGTTAACAAGAAACCTGCACATGTATTGAGAAATTTACTATGTGTCTTGCCCTCTGCTAGGAATTCTCACAGATATTATTAATCTTCAAAATATTATAAGACATGAATTAGTGCTGCTATTCTAGGATACAAAAGACTGAGGTCCGGGCATTAAGTAGTGATGTCCCAAGACACAGAATTAGACAATGACCAGGGACTTGAATCCAGATAATGGACAATCTCATGACCAGAAGAGAACTCACAGATTATCTGTTTAATTTCTTCATTGCCGAGGTGAGGAAATAGAGGCTGAGGGCACTCAAGTGACTTGCTTATGTCCAAGAGCTGGAAAGTGTCAGAACCAGGCCAACCTAAGGCTGCTAATGATCTACTAGGTCATTCTATTTTTTTAAATATAAAGAGTTGTTATACATATGAACCATAAACAAAAAGTGGACTAGGTAGTCTGTCTGCAAAACAGATTTCTTAGGACAAAAGAAAGGACTGCCATCTGGGGTATGCAGCCATGCAGCCGTGCAAGAAGAGAAAGCGAGCAGAAGGAAGTTCCTCGTGCAGGAGGGGCAGAGGAAGCTAAGGGGAGGGAGGGGCTGTTATAACCAGAGTTCTGGTTTTGGGGGACACAGAGCATGAGAGCTCCTCCTACTGGCTCTTCCTATTTCTGCCATAAAACGTGACATACACAGGGCTGACCCTTGCCCTGTGCCTGACTTGATTCCTAGTTGACAGTCACTAGTCGGACAGCCTCTGTTTGGAGGTCACCTTAATCACAACACCCTCAGTTTCTACCTGAAGGCTAATGTTAGGTCAACCACCTGTCTCCCTGAAACGATCAAACCTACTTCACCTTTGCCAAATACAAAACCTGTAGAGCAGAGGCAAGAGCCTTTGACAAACTGTCCCCCGGGCCAGTGGCACGGATTCACGGTTTTGTCTGCTTATGTGTCAGTACAGCTGAAGGTGTTTTCTGCCTCAAGAATCAGCCTGTCCTATTTACTAACTTTATTTTTATTGTCTGTGAAAAGATGAACTTGGCTCAGTATCGGCAACTACTGTCACAGGTAACTACTGTTAGCTGTGTTCTCCGCATCACTATGTGTCTTTTATTTACTGTGATAAAGGTGGTAGATTAGTGTATCAAAGGCATCGCTTACATACTGAAAATAGAACGGAACGATATTTCAAGATGTGACATTGCTTGTGTGTGTTCTCGTTAGCAGCCATGTAAACACCAAGGTGGAGCCCCATGGGGTTCAGTCCTGGGAAGATATGTATCTAAATGGTGAGGATGAAAAGGGAGGAGAAAGATACTTGACAACTAAAGAACAATGACATACAATCCCGTGAGCTAGTCAACAAAGCACTTTTAGGAGATCACACTTGCTGAAGTGATATGTAATTTGTGGGAAACCACTAATTGCAACTTACATAAATTAGCTTTAAATCCTTCCAGAAAAGGAGCCTGCTTATTCAAAGGGAGGCATTTAAAAACAGCCAAGCTGCCGGAAGCTCTTGCCCGAGGTGAATGGCATTCTCCTGTCCCTCCGGGGAGAGACTTGTTTAAACCACTTGTGGTAGGGACTGGACTTAAGTGTCTCATGGGGTTAGCGGAGACACCAAAATGAAGAATACTTTTTAAAAATGCTGTTTAAGTACAATCTGACTGCAGGCTGCGAATCTAGAAGTCATACTCGCAGGGAGAAGGCTCTGTGAGGTGTCACTTAGAAAACAATAAAAATTTAAAAAAACATCCATTCTAAAGTATTGTACGTACTATAGAGACCACTACTCACTTCCTCGGAGCCAATGAAGACACGCTTTCTAAATAATGCGTACCGTTACCGTTCACTGAGAACAAACCATGCGCACAGCAGTCAGCCACAGGCCTTGCGCGTGCAGGCCAGGCTGGGCCTGTGCTGTTTCTCCATAGAAGTCTCAGGGCTCCTTGGAGTTTTTCAGGCATTCACACACACTGTGTGCTCTCCCCACTCCGTCTCCAAACCATCTTTGTCTCGCTATTTACCTCTTGTTTCTTGTCACTCAGCCAAAATGTCTAGTAACAGAAGGACCAGGGGCTCCTACCTTGGACATTTCCCCCCGATCTTGAACTTGCATAGTGTGACAATTTCCTACCGCGATACCAGACCCTGCTGTTCTCATGCTACGAATTCCCAGATCACCCTTTCCTGTTTCTCTCCTGACACTTTCCCCAACTGTGACTGCTTAGGGGAGCCCCCCAAGGACTTGAAGGACATTCTTGTCTTGTTCACACCCACACCCCCTTCCCTTGGTTCAATTCCTGCAGGAGTTTAAAAATGGAATGAATGCATCTTCAGTGAATTCTCACGTCATTTCTTATGACAGGAATTATTGTTCTTAATTACAGATAAGAACGCTGAAGTTAGTTAAGGAACAAACTTCTCTAAGACCCTCAATGCACTGAATGACAGAATGTCTGTCTCCCTTACTCTAATACCCACACCTCTGTGTCATATTTGACCCTATCTTATACTTTACCAGGAACTCTTACTTTGTGACTTCAAATTATAAAAATGTAAACAGTACAAACAAATGCCAGAAAAGTAAGTTGAATTTGTGTGACTTACGGTTTGTGGATAGTATCAGTGCTGATGTGCTTAACCTGATTCTCCTGCTTTGGATCATCACAGGCATGAGGTCGAGAAGCAGCAGGTCCTGAAAACACCTCCTGGCAGGGAAGTAAGAATGAAGTCAGGCCAAGCTGGATCTTCCTACCCAGACTCAGAGTTTGAAATGTGCAGGAGTGAGCTCGCAATCATCAGGGATGCCGTAAACCACAAGGGCCGTATCACTCTGTTGGGGACGGACCATGGCCATAACCCACCTCTGCTCTTCTTTTTAATTTGGGCTGTGGCTGTTTCAGCCAGAGGTAATAAAATTATAATCATGCCCAACCACTGTTAAGGGACAGACTGGGCAAATTCATCAGCATAGGACATCTGGTTAACTTTGGCAGATATGCACACGAACTTGAAACAGAAAGGCTTTGCAAAAACATAGCAAAGGCAGACGGGACCATTTTCTATCCTAGGGTGCTTGTGAGCAGAACACACGGTGGTGGTCGCCCAGGGCTGCCTTGAGGCTACAGCGACTTTATGGGAGAGCTTCATAGCCTCGACAGGGTGACGATTTCTCCGAGACTCAAAAATGACAGAAGTCACAGAGCTGTCACTGCCTGACATCTCCCCGTGCTGTCAATCTCATTAAAAAGAATGAATAAATCTGTACCTGAAGTTTTCTGATGAGCAAGTTTGCAAGTAGGAAAGCGTATCGCTGTTCAAGAAGCCAGTTCTCACATTTCTGGGTCAGAGATAGAGCCAAAAGAAGCGCAGAGTCCCTTAATTGTACTCTGGCTTTCCATGACGCTGCTGGCTTTGATGCACTTGATTGCAAACCCTCAACTATGGTATTACCCCAAGATACGGGAGGCATGGCCCAATGGCAACTTGAGCAACCAGTTGAGCAAGAAGTGGACTCCAAAGGGATTTGTTGGGCCAAAGATGAGAGGCACAGAAGAGGAAATGGGCAATTCCGGAAGACTGGGACAAAGTTACAGGAGGAGCATTAAGTTCATGGCCAGGAACTAATTTTGTTCATGTATTAAGTAAACACACATGACACATTTTTATAACCAGTTTCAGGGATATTGCTAAATCCCAGGAGTAGGAAAAACGAATTTCACAAGGTAGCTAATGCATTATTTCTCTCCAGACAATCTCCTAGTTGAGAGAAGAATCAGGTTATGTGCAGAAGCAGTTACATTATGAGTAGAGAGGTATTCACAAGATGATACGGATGCACAGCGCAGAGAGCTACCAACCCGCAAAGTAAAGAATTTCTAAAAGGACTTATGCAAGCAAAGTGACCCTAGAGAAATATTATTCTGAATGTTAGTTATGTAAGACATTGGAACAGGCCAGTGCTGAAAGGAGGAAAACATCCAGAGTGCTATTGTAGCAATCCAGGTTCCAGTGGGGTAATGTCAGAAGAAATAGTATTTGGCATTCGGAGCTGGCCTCGTCAGTTTTAAAAGAGTAATTTGCTTTCCTGTCCACTCCTTGCAGGGCTCACCCTCTCGTGGTCTGCAAGCACCTCAGAGCCCGAGATATTCAGAGCCCTGGTTCTAGCTCCAGACTTTCACAGAAATACACATTCGCTCACGTCATCAATCTGTGCCCATTCAGCACCTGCGCAGTAAATCATTTGTTGTGTCCCAGGACCTGGGCTAAAAACTGCCAGGGCCAAAGTACATAATAGAAGGACCCTGCACAATTGATAAAAATAGCTGAATGACTTTTTCACCTACCTCAAACTTTAGCCTAAACTGGCACCATGTTGGAAGGGGGCGGGGGTTGCCATGAGGAGTGAGAAGGGCACAGCCTCGCTACACGACGGGTCTCAAACGCGAGTGTGTCAGCATCACCTGGGAGGTTAGTTAACACAAGGATCGCTCGACCCTACTCCAGAGCTTCTGGTTCAGGGAGTCTGGGGGGACCTCGGGACTTGAATCCTAACATGTTTCCAGGAGATGCTGCTACGGCTGGCCAGGGACCATACTTCAGAACCTCTGGAAGCAGACAAGTTTCCTATTTCTTCTCTCTCTTTCACTGCTCTAGCCCGAGTGGCTGTACCTCCCAGTCAGTGCTAACAACACCACAGCCTGAATTTTACATGGTCTAGCTCTCTGTTTAACAGGTGGACTTGACTCTCCACAGGACTGACGAACCTGCTAGACTTCTTTGACTTTCTTTCTCGCTGAGGAGTAGATGCTCATTAGATAGTAGCTGAGACAGCAAATGTCATAGTTTCCAGGCCCCGAGGAAGAGAGGTAGCCTCTAAGATGAGGGCAGGAACGTTCACGAACTTTCACAGAGCATTGCCAGTGGACAGCTCTGCATTATGACCTGGACAGATGGACCCTCGGAAAGGACAGTCTTATCTGAGGGCTTGTAACCCCACAGGCTCAAAATAAACAAGATTTCAGTGTTTAAAATGTTTCAGAAAAAACTTCAAAACTTAGGCCAATAGAAAATATATTCATTATTTTAAAAAGAAAAACAAAACAAAATTTGAACCTGCAGTTCGTCTAAACACCCACTAAAAAGAAAGGGCTGCCTTCAACCTTAGGATAATCACCAATGGCCTGCAAGAACCCCTATGTGCCCGTAATCAGGCGACCAGCTAGCTCAGGCCAAAGGAGCAGCCTTCCCTCCCCAGGCAGTGAGCTCACTAATTGGGGAGCATACAAGGAGAGACTCACTGGATTAGTTTGCACGCATTTGCATATTGAGGTCAACACTTTACTGTGTAAACTGAAAAGAGGAAATTAATTAACATGACTTCCTGCAGAACTATCTGACTTTGAAAAATAGCGGCATCATCCTAATTCAAGTGTGCATGGGTGTTCTCCCTCCATTCAAACCTGGCTAGATCCAGTAAACCCTGTCCTGCTCACACACGACGCAAACCAACCGCTATTCCAACACACGTCTGAGGACCCCTTTGCTGACTGTGCACAAATCTGAGGCACCGGATGGAGCAGGCACACTGCACTTGGCCGAGCTCTGAGAGAGCGGAGAAAAAGCCGGGAAGAATTGGGAAAAGCCAGGTTTCCACATTGGAAGAGTGAGAATGCACAGGTTCCCACCTGAATTATCTGTTCTTCAGCCCAGTGCCTGGCACATGAGAGTCCATAAGTACTTCTGAATGTGGAATTTAGTGGAGAAGAGCCACGGGGAATTGGGTTTTACTCATCAGCCTGCAATTCATTTGGCCTTAAAATATTCCCCAGTAAAAAGTCTTGGCCATTCATGTATATATGTCTTAATTTTCCATGATAAGTCCTTCACAAGTATAAAGGTATAGAAAAAAGGTGACATTGTGGTGTCCTGCGGGGGAAATGTCTTTAAAAAGAGGTCATTGTCCAAGATGCTTAGTGGCACTAAGCCTCATCAGGCCTGCTGTCAAACCTTGCTCTTCCAGATGGTGCATGGATGTGAAAATTTTTATAAGCACTTCTCTTCCAAATATTAAAGAACTTTAATTTTTTTCTTGTTATAAAATGTTGATGCTCCAGCCATTAAAAATAGTGCAATATGAAAACTTGCTGATCTGCTTTTCGTCAAGAGAAGAAAACAACGTGTTTGGCAAAAGTCATTGATTTTCCAGCAATATGAGCAATAAAGAGACTAAATTCTTAGAAAAGTTCCAAATTCAACCCCACCTGCCTAATGTTTCCAGCAGATCCCGCCTATTTAGCTCAGAATCTGGAAACATTTATAATTTGTAGTTCTTAATGAACTGATGGAAAGGGGAAGGAAGACGTTGATAATTTCTACGTTTTACAAGCTATAGGTATAGTCAGCACTCCTAAGCAATTAGGAACAAAATATTTAAACTCTTGGCCTTGCTCTCCCCAACCATAAAGTAGGTGAACCAAACTACCTGCTTCTCCAAGTATTTTAACAAGGAAGGATAATAAGTCCTTTTTTAATGTAAGTATCTACTGCATGTGAGGAACTATGCTAAGACCCTGACTTGAATTAGCTCATGTGGTCCTTACTATAAGTCTAAAATATGTTCTATAACCTCCACTTTACAGATAAAAAAAACAACTGAGGCTTTTAGAGAATAAACAACTTCCCAAGTCAGTAAATAGATGTAAGATCAAAATGCAGGTCTCACTGCAAAACCAGTGTTCATAAACACTTTCTTAAGTGGAATATGGAGTCTCAAATTAAGATCATTATTTCCCTTTTCACAAGGCCTGTATATAATCACATATTAGCAACTGGAAAGAGAGATAGAGTACACACAGACACACACACACACACACACACACACACACACACACACACACAATTTTCAACCCTAACCAGCTGCTCTGGTTATTTCCATGACCCACAACAGACTTTTTTTTCCTGTGATTCTGGATAGATGGATCAATTCCATAGCTCAGGGAGGAAGAGAAAAAAAGAAACATGATCACTTTTGGACATAAAATGACTTTTTTTTTACAATTAATATGTCCAGTGAAATAATAATTTAAAAAACAAAACATGTTTCACTGTTAAATCTTTTCTTCCCCCCAGCCAGGAGCGAATCCATGTTTGGGGGTCCTAAGACATATACATCTTGGGGTAGGAACTATTTATAAAAAGAGATACACAATTTTAAAAATAAAAATTCAGCTCAACGGTGAATAATAATTGTAGTGTCACTGAAATGGTGAACCAGTATGCTCCGGGTGCTTATTCCCTCAAGGAAATATCAAATAAACAGCTAGAAACAGACTAATAGCTTTACGGAGCTCTGGAAAGCACCAGAAATCTGTAACAACCCTGAAAACGCCCAAACAAGAAAAAGCTGCATTCAAAAGGGTAAGGAATCTATCTCATGGCATTTTTATTCACCCCAGCCTCTCCTACTGCTTATTAACACGTGGCTGGGAGGAAGTGGCCAATTCTCACTTTCTTCCCTTGAATTGAGCCATTGTTTTCTTCTTGATCTTTATACCTTCAGTCAAACCTGAGATGGAAGAGCCTATTTTACACCCCTGGTACAGAGTGAAAAATGTTAGCGTAGGAAGAAAAAATGTACCATTGGGTCCAAACTATCCATTTCATAAAAGAGAAAATTAACAATGCTAATGTCCACAGGGGTTGATACCGGACACTGCTATCAAAAGAGGTCGGTCCTATTTCAGAGTACAAGATTCTCTGCAGCCATCATCTTCACACGTTCTTCATCATCATTTAACACTTAACGATTTCCTGTGCTGAGCAAAAGGATTATAAACAATTCTGGGCCCAAAAGCAGTGTCATCAGCCCAAGACTTGCAAAATAATCACAGAGAGCAAAGCACTGGCAGGAGCACCAGTGGATGGGAGCCCCGAGGGACAGCTGGTGTGCGTGAATCACTCACGCTGGCCAGGCACCCCGCCGCATGCATCACTGCGGGGTCCTCACCAAGGTGGGTCAGGACACACAGTACCCCGTTCGTGCACCTCCTACCCCACCGTCCGAAGACTAAAGCAGAAAAAAATAAGGCCCAGGGAGAAGTCTTTCCTTAAAATAGATTCTAGCCACTTCAAGTACTAAATATTAGAAAAAGAAAATACTCGACATTGTGCTCACATCTGGAAACTGACTCCTTACCATAAACATTGCAAAATTTTAAAAATAGAACCATCGAAAACAAAGGAGATTCAAACTGACAGCAAATATTTATAAGGTTCCCTTGAAGGTCATCTCCATCACAACAGAGATAAATCAATACTGGTTGTTTGCGATTTCAAATGTGTGAGCAAGGGCTCGAAACTATAGGAAGTGCAGCTTCTCCATAAATTTAAAGCGACACAGAAATTTAATGTAGAAAGACACTCCTCAAGCTATATCATCAGTTACATTCAAGCCAAGAAGAGCTGGCTCCAGCCACTGCTGACAATGGTTCTCAACCTTGTCTGCGCATTGTAAAACCTTAACGTACCTTTAGGTATGCTGGGCCCCACCTTCAGGGGTTCTCACGTATAGGTCTCACTTGAGGCCTAGCATGAGCAGTTGGGGAAGAATCTAAGTTTCCAGCTTGGATAGCTGCATAACTCGATGGGTGATAATTGTACCCACTGAGCAAGAATACACTAATTAGTAGAAGACTAGGTTTTAAAGAATGAGAGAATTATAAATTTAGCTTTGGTTATGTTTAGTTTAAAATGCCTTTGGCCTTCTACGACTGACATGTCAAGAGAGAAGATGGTTATATGGACCTGGTGCCTACAGAAGACACCAGCGATGGAGATGCTATTTATAAATGATCTGTGTGACGGGATAAACGAAGCCATGAGTTCGAATGAGCTCACCTGACAGGAGAGCAGTGGTTCTCACCTTGGGGTGATGTTGTCCCTCCCTTCTTCCCCCACTTCCTGGGGTACCTGACAGTCTCTGGAGACTTTTGACTCGGAGCATGCATCTCGTGGGTGGAGGTCCATTGTTCTGCTAAATATCCCCACATGCACGAGCTAGCCTCCTCCCTCCCTGCTACAGGGGTGACCCAGTCTAAAACGTCAAGCGTTCCGAAGTTGAGAGGTGCTGGGGCAGAGGCAGGAGGTCCTGGGCCAGATTTTTCTGAATCAAGATTTTTATTTTCAAATACTTATAAGTTTCTTCCTTTACTTTATAGACTCAATTAATGATGGTGAACTGGTCCCTGCAACTTTTTTCCCTTAACCTTCATAAATTACTTTTCTAATGAAAACACAGAATCTATATTGTTTTCTGGATATTTCAGGAAAATAACTGACTCTGGGGAGAAAATGATAAAAGCTGAATACCTTGAAGGCTGGATACATGAGGTCAACATCCCAAGGTTCACATCCTATGCAGTCAAGGAACCAGTACCATCAGTACCACCTGGGAACTTGTGAAAAACGCAAGTTCCGCGGCTCGCCCTAGATGCACTGAGTCGGAATCTCTAGGGGTAGAACCACAGATGCATGTGGGAGGCTGAGACATACTCCTTTAAACAGCCCAGTGTGTTAGGAGCCTTCTCTAGAGACCTGTTTAACTGTGAACTGCTGACTAAGTTCAGGCAACCATTTACCTGGCCTGCTGAACCACACAGGTCATTCCCATCCAAGAGAAAGGTACGTCACAGGTGGAAAGTTATGACATCACATTATTTTAAACAAAGAGAAATCTTGAGCACCATCTATGCCCCTCCCCCAAAGGCCTGACACTAACTTCTGTCACCATTAGGTCTCCATTGTCATGGCATGGCAACCAAGATATATAAAAGGTGATAAAGGATGCGGCTCTAAATGATCACACAGCTTTGCAGACATGTGGATAAAGCGAAGACAGAAATTCTGGAGAATGCCTCCTGCAGTACAGACAAGAGAACCTGGCTTGTATCATCGATGACCATTATAGGAAATAACAGGGTAAGACAATGACATTTACTATATATCAGAATTGATGTTTTAATCCATT
Source organism: Phyllostomus hastatus (assembly GCF_019186645.2). Taxonomy (NCBI): domain Eukaryota; kingdom Metazoa; phylum Chordata; class Mammalia; order Chiroptera; family Phyllostomidae; genus Phyllostomus; species Phyllostomus hastatus. Next base: position 7,058,483 of record NW_025334036.1, on the reverse strand, counting down.
AATGACATAATTCTGTTTTCCCCACAACTCTTGGAGTAGTTAGTATTGTTCCCACTGTACAGATTAAAAAGCTGAGGCAAGGCCAAGACCAGGCCCTAAGGCAGTTCTCTATCAATGGTACATCATGGCTTCACGTAGCCTAGATTAAATGAATAATTGAGGCTTTGGGAAATGATGCAATTCCAGCCATGGAAACATTCACTCCAGAGCTTGAAAATGGAATGTGTAATCATTCTTCTGTTGCTGTTCCTTCAAAATGCTGAACTCTGTGGGGGCCAAAATATGATTTCCAGTCTGGTCTCCACTCTCAACGAGCAAATGTTGGTTTAAAATGAACCAGAAGACGATACAACATAATCAAAACAAGTTCCCAAATGTGTGGCACAGATGCAAAGGACTCTGGAAGTCTGGGAAGGAGAGAGAGGTCAGTGCGTCCTAAAGGCCTTGGGGCGGGATTCCTGGAGAAGACGGGAATAGGGCAGGTTGGGGAGCTGAGAAATATTTAGACAGCTGGGGGAAGGCAGCCCGGAGAGCCGCTCCTTGGCTAAGCAGATTTGTATTAGAGCAGATCCTGTTCAATCTGGAGATGATGAGATTAGGTTCTTATTTCCTTCCTTCCAGGGAGAATTTATTGAGAGACGGACTCCTACAACGTCTCAGAACGCAAGATTCTGCACGAGATTCTTGCACCACCAACCACTCACGAGTTAAAACTCACAGAGGTGAGTAAAGGCTGTTTGATGGTCACTCCCTGGAAAGAGTCCAAGTTACATTCCTTTTGGGGCTTTGTTTTTTTATTTATGATTGTTCTGTAATTTATTGTTTATTCTATTATGGTTGACCCAATTTTCTCCCTTTTGCCCCCCTCCACCCAGCCCACCCTCTGGCCCACAGTCAGCCCCCTCTCGGTTGTCCACATCCATGAGTCACTCATACATGTTCTTTGACGAGCCCCTTCCCCTTCCTGCCACCACTCTTCCCTCCTGCCTCCCCTCCCACAGCTGTCAGTCCGTTCCACGTGTCCACGACTCTGGTCCTATTTTTCTCATTAGTTTATTTTCTTCATTAGATTCCAGTTATAAGTGAAGTCAAACAGCACAGATGCCCATCAGTAGATGAGTGGACTAAAAGACTGGGGTACATTTACATAACGGAATACTACAAGCAGAAAGAAAGAAGGAAGTTCTAGCTTTTGCAACAGCATGGATGGAACTAGAGACTATTACGCTAAGTGAGATAAGCCAGTCAGAGAAAGACAAATGCATTCGTTTTGATTCATGCAGAAATATTATGTTAGGAAAACTAACACATACTGTTTTTTCAGAAAAAGTGGATTTCTTATAGCTGAATTGATTTGTTTAATTTAAAAATTTTCCACAAATTTGTGTTACTTTCAATACAGACAAATATAGTCAAAGAGTTAGTGCTCTGAGTCAGACAGAATTACTAACAGTCTCCTAGGCACTGCACTGAGCACACACCAAGCCTGCAAAGGGCGTAGTCACTTGTCCCAGATCACACATGGCAATTCAGGGTTCGAACAGGCTGACTCAGAATCTGTTTCCCTTAACCACTATCCCAAATGCTCAGTGTGATTCCAGACATCAGCACTGGGTGAGCTGAAGCAAGTAAGTCAACTGGACTTCAGTCTTGTCATCTGCACAGAGGAGACCAGGAGACCTTCCCCAGTGACTCTGGGGATTCCACGAGGAAAAAAACACTCAGAGCTCCTTGTCCAGGTCCCTGCTCACTAATACTCACTGAAGCAGCACCTACATTTCATCGCATCATGCCCTTCTTCTGCACTGACCAGACTCCCTGCCTGCCCGCCAAAGCCATCAGAGAACGGGACCTTCGTTTGTTCTGAACCCAGTGTCCCCTCCCATCCCGAAGAAAGAAGGTTGCTGTGACATGTTAACTCTTTGAGTGAAAACAATGACCATCAATAGCAGCAATGTCAAGTAGGAGAGCTGGTAGACATTTTTCTATGAGCTTCTATTCCTGTCAGATTCTCATAGTTTTAAGATTGGTTCCTCAAATGTGAGCTTTGAAACTTCATTAACCCTTCAGGCCCTTACTCATCAAGGGGCTCTAAAGACCATTCCTTACTGGGAGTTCATCATTTATTCTAAGCTGCACTGCTAATTTGTGTACTACAGGATACAGAGGAGAAAAAGCCCAGTTATTATTTTTTTATGAACAGCTGTCTCCCTACCCCACTGGCAGCTGCTTTACAAATTACCCAGACATTAAGTAATTATTTCCTCGTTATCAGAGCAGCTGGGAGAGAGAGCCTGCCTCCCTCCCTCCCTCCCTCCCCGGCAGGGCCCCCACGTCCTTCTGCCTCCTCCTCCACCTGCCCTGAAATGGGTCAGGCCTAGGGAAGTGCAGTAGGGGTTTTCTTCTTGTAAGTGAAGATTGTGACTACGCATTCTGATCACTGATCATTTTTCAACAGCCCTTAAAGACAACGAAGGAATGACTTAGCGGTATGAGATGCCAAATCTTGAAGCAATGTGAAATATTACCTAGGTTGTTTCCCTTATTTTGTGGGCACGGAACTTAAGTGCAGAGAAGTGGTTTGGTCAAGGTCCTACCTAGCAAGGGGCAATGCTGAGTCAGATGCAGGTCTCACCACTTCCAGACCAGTGTAGAGCTTCTTCCACTACTCCTTGGAAATGGACCATGAACTTGCTTCATCTTCCTAATAGTCGTCTACTGTCTAGTGTTAGAAGAACTGTATACAATGAGTTATATTCTCTCTCTGTTTTTAAAAAAATCCTCACCTGAAGATATACTTATTGGTTTTAGAGAGGAAGGGAGACAGAGAGAGAGAAACACTGATGGAAGAGCAACATCAATTTGTTCCTCCCGTACGTGCTCCAACCAGGGATCAAACCTGCAATGCAGATATATACCCTGACCAGGAATCGAACCTACAACTCTTTGGTGCACAGGACAATGTTCCTTTGTTAAAAGGAGAATAACGCTGGAATTTTAGCAACCTACATATACCTTTTTTTTGTATAGTTCACACATAATACTATATTAGTCTCGGGTGTAGAACACACTGATTCAATATGTGTACATACAGTGAAATGACCACTGCAATAAATCTACTTACCATCCATCACCACACATAGTTACAATTTTTTTCTCATCATGAGAACTTTTAGTATTTACTATCTAAGGAAGCTTCAAATATGCAATACAATATTTTTATTTCCATTTTGTATCAGGCAAGCAAAGCTTAATCAGCCTTGGTATATGCAGTCTATTGCTGATAAGGTATTGATATACTTCTATATACCAGTGGTGAATCTGACACTCTCCTGTACAGGAGCAGGGCTCCTGTACTCCAGGCCCTACTCTGGGTCACCTCCCCTTTGAACCCCCTTAGCCCCTTCCTCTCCCTATTTCCCATGATTCAGTGGCTCACAGGTTAATGCTCAAATCTCCAGTGTCCGCTCCCAGGTTATGCTGCCATCTGTTCGTGTCTCACCAATTTATATATTTTAATGATCACTCCTGATTAAAAGTAAATTTCCAGCTATTAAGTGGTAAGCTAGAATTTGAACTGAGGCAGACAGATTATTGGCAAAAATAAAGGGCAGATAGAATATGTTATACAAAACAATAAAAAATTAAATGAATTTTTAAAAGAATCTTTAACATGGTCATGTGAGGAATTATTATAAAAAGAAAGAAGGTCAGGCAGGAACTAGAAAATGAACAGAGAGAGCCCTCTTTCATTTCAGCCAATGAGAAAACAGGTTCCACAGTTTTTCCCATCATCCCACTGGATGCTCCCAGGCTAGATACTGCCAGGGGTCTCTGCTCTCTCCAGCCTTGCGGGGACTATGAAATTGTTCTTCACACTCTGTGGATAGCCCATGGCAGAAACCATGACAGCAACATACTAAAAAAAGAGCAACTGAAAAAATGCAAATGTAGCAGATGTGCTCAAATGAAGAAAACAGCAATAAAAAATTGAGGTAGACAATATTAAGCCTTAGTTACAGTGCCGAAGAATTTATATACTTCCACCAACCCACAAATCCAGGTCACTTAGTGCGAGAAAGAATCTCACGGACCTGATAATGAAAATCTGTACTCCATAGTTTGCTACCTGTTGCCTACATTATGCCAAGTGCATGTTCAACAAGGAAGGTATCCTTCAACTTAATTGCATGTGATTTCTCCGCATTCTAATTCTGTTATGCAAATACATCTTTCTACTTCACTCATGCACACCCAGATCACTTCGCTTTTACCCTAAAGCAAAGCAGTGAAACAAAACAAACCTGGTGAGTTTTTATTTGCTAGGCATCCAGGGATCCCAAATAAAAGTATCACAGAGACGCTTTTGTGTGTGTGTGCGCGCGTGTGCGCGCGTGCACACGTAACCGCCCCCAGGTCAGATATTGAAACTTGTTATTTGTTTCCTAAGTTAGGACTGCAAACAATATCACCCTGCCTCACGAAGATAAATGTTTAAGGCAGTAATTCTCAACCAAGGACAATTTTGCCCACCTCTCCAGGTGGGACATTTGGCAATACCGGGTAACATTTTTGTTATCACAATGGGGAGGAGGCTACTGGCATATCGGGGGTAGAGAACAGAGGTGCTGACAAATATACAAGACTCAGGATAGTCCCCCCACAGAAAAGAAACAGTCCTCCCAGAATGTTAATAGGAACAGTGCCAATGCTGAGTAACCCTGATATAAGGAAACATTAAAGGCCAACCAATTAAACTCATTCATTATGACACATTACTTTTACATGCAAAGTCAAAGAGTTTTATTTGAAAACACCACTGGTTCATGTGAAAGGAATATATACTGTGGGCTCTTGTCTCCAGGAGCCAAAGCTGATTTCCACAAGGGCCCTTGCCATGGGAACTGTAGACTTGAAGACCACAGAGGTCTCCTCCACTTGGAAGGCTGACAATGGTCAGGACCCAAACATGAACCTGGAGGCCACGCCAAGGCAAGCATAGCCTCATCAAGTCTAGCAACAACGGAAAGGGTCCCAGAGTGGCAGCCAAGTCCTTAAAGAGCCTCAAGAAGAACAAGCTGATATCTCAAGTTCAAAACAGCATGCCAGTCCAAAGGTGGGTCGATAGGGGGCAACAACAAGCATAACACCATTGGCCTGAAGCTTTCCCTCCTTGGGGAATGATGAGGGCACCATGCTGGGGAGGGCAATTTACAAAGTACAAAATCCACGGGACCAGCCAAAGGCTCCACTCACACTGGATAGTTTTTCAGCCTGGCACTATGGCTCACTGGATCTTCTGCTTCAGTGGAAGGTTAAGCAAATAGGGTACGATGAGCACAGAGAAGGTGGCTCAGCAACGTAAGATTTTCCATCACTGCTCCTTTCAGGAGAAAGCGCTCTTTTCCAGCTGCGCCTCTGATTGTCTCTGGGTTCCAGGACAGAGAGGTCTGTATTCATCACCAAGGCAAGCCGGGGCCTGTGAGCTCTGATTGTTCTCCCGATTCGGGTCCTCGGGCTTGAAATGAAGCCACACTGGGGAGTGAACCCTAATCCCTCCGTGTGGATGGCTGTTCGTGTAGAATTTAGTGCTGACTCAACAGACAGGCACTGACATGTTCTTGAAGGGGGTGGCGGTGAGTGGGGGTGGAGGGAGAAAACAAAGAACTGAATCAAGGACTTAGAAAACACTGTGAGGACTTTCCTCATCTCTGCGAGAATACACTATAGAAAACCAAATTAAGCCCCACATCTTTCTCCACATATTATAAAAGGTTTCCACGGTTTTACTTCGATTGTAAGAATGCATATTGAAATGTTAAGCACTTCTCTCTGGGTTTTCTGAGATTACAGACAACTCTATTTGTCCTTGGCGTGGGCATTTCCCAAATTTGGCAGTGGTACTACTTCTAGGGGGATGAAAGAGGAGGAAGGGAACTGGAGGAGAACCAGGTAACTGTCAACCCCCACCACCTAACACTCCTCAGCTCCACCTGGGGCTAATGCAGGATGCCCATGGGTATCGTTTCTGAAGATCTCTGCGTTGCCGAGACAAAATTTCAATGAATAGTAACGAAAATGTATTCTTCGAATTTTTACAGAAACAAAAAACAACAAGATCTTCCGCAAACGGAAGAGTCTCAAGGCCAGGAGAGTACAGGAATGAACTCCAGGCAGGGCACAGAGGGAGCCGTGTCTAAACAGAGCACGGCGGCGCTGGAAGGGGCCTCTCGTCCAGTGCTACCCTAAGAGGCGGGAGTCTGCCAGGCAGGAGGGGAGCAGAGCTCCCAGGCTGGCAGGGCAGAGAGGTTTAAAGAGCTTAGGGGTCTCAAGCAAGTCCTGCTCAACCACTCGCCTCCCTGCTATGTGAAGTTACTCCGGTCACCGGCGGTTGAGAGGCACCTCACCATTCGAGGTGAGCGCTCTGTTACTTCCTGCCTGCAGTGCCCTACCTGCATGAATGCCAAGCCACACACTTGACAAGTTCACTTACAGCATGGGCTTACTTTGTCATCCCCTGTGTCTTGACAATTTCTCCCCACTGTTTTTTTTTTAATTGTTATTCTTCTTCAAGATAGTTTCACTTCCAGATCTTTTTATGTCTGTGCATTGCACATTGTAATAACAACCATGTGATTTATTGCCTTCAGCTGAGGGATTATGTACATAAACCACATATTAGCATGTAAACTTATTTTGACTAATTGAGCCCATTGAAGTGGGGCTCTTCATTCATTTGAAGGATCACGTGTCAGTCTTACTCTGGAAAAAAAACACTGGCATGCAATCTAGCAATAAAGACATACACGCACACCCAGTTGGTATTTTTTCACCGTTTCTGTGCCAATTTAAAATTTCTGAATTATATAATGAAATACAGAAAAGCACAGAGAACAGTGTAAAATTTACTTGTGGACCCAGATTAACAAGTATTAATATTTTGCTGATTTTGAGTTAAAGTGTTTTCAATTATCGATCCCCAATCAGGGCACATGCTTGGGTTGCAGAGCAGGTCCCCAGCAGTGGGTGCACCAGAGGCAACCACACACTGATGTTTCACTCCCTCTCTTTCTCCCCCTCTTCCCCTCTCTCTAAAGAATGAAATAAATTAAAAAATCTTTAAAAAACATAAAGTGTTTTACATTAAAGAAATAGAGATTAAGCATAAAGTTGAAGTTTCTTTCTCCCTGGATCTATTTCTCTATCTTCCTTCCCCAAAGTAACCATAATAAAGTATTTCTTAAAATATTTCAATATACATATATGTCCCTATAAACAAACTATAGAATTATTTTTTACTTGTTTTATCAAAGTTTTTCAGTGTAAATACCAATCATTGATTTGCTTTATGAGTTGTATACAGGGTCCGGCACAAACAATGCACTTTTATTACAAAATCTTTTCTTACAAAATCATAAGCATGGAATTCTGTAACATAGCAATATCACACTCAAGCACACCTGTGACATTTGGGTGAAATGTTCAAATTAAAACTATAAATTATGACACCCATATTATTACCCTACTAACCACACTCAAGCAGGCCTTACTTCTTTCTGCTGGCTGCTGTATATATTCTCCCAATTCGTAGCTACCTTTAAAGTTAGATTAGTGTCTTCCTTCCCTTCCTTCCTTCCTTCTATCCTCCGTAGACATCTCTCTCTCTCTGTAGAGACACCCTTCATTTGATTTATAAACTTACTTATGCTTCCATTTGTAGCTTGAGGTCACTGTGTCTTGTCTAAGAAGTCCTTTCCTGTCTCAAAATCACAGAGACTTTCATATTTTCTTACCGATTTTTAAAATATTTCTTTGGGGATGCGTGTGTGTACGTGTGTGTGTTCCAAATGTCTTTTGGAAAATCTTTAAGCTCTAATTCTCTTACTTATTTCTAATTTAACAGAGTTGTTAGCAAAGCATAGAATGTGTATGATTTGGGTAGGGATAAAGTTTTTATCACAAGATAAAAATAATGGTTATCCTGGAGGTACAGAAGATATGAAACTGCTTTTGATGCCCTTTGCCTTGTCAGTTTTCTCTAACAGTACTGCTATACCAGCTTTCTTTCAGTTAGCCTTTATTTAGTACATGCTTTCCTACTATATTTTCAACTGCCTGTATAATTTTGCTTTAAGGATGTTTCCTGCCAGCAATCATATATTTGACTCAGATCTCACCCCTTTGCTCACTAGTGCTTTAATGAACCCTGTTCTCCTGCTCTCAGAAGTCATTACCAGTTTTTATAATCAAGCAATGCTAATTTATGTTTAATAATTTATTCATTTTTCGTATGCTACTCTTCTATGTTGAATTTTCTTCTTTCAATTATTACATTTCACTGTCGTTAAATGTCATTTATTTTTCTCACCCTGTTAGAGGTTTTGCAATTCTAAGTTGACAGTTTCAGACCTTCAATTCTTGCATATTGTATCAGCCTACTGAACCTGAGCTGTGTTTTAAATTTGCCCCAACCTGGGGCCCTATTAAGCCAAGAGCTTTCGTTTTCATTTTGGGCGTGGGGCCACTGTACCATATTAGTAGCCTGAGTTCAGAATTCACACCTACTTACGGCCCTGGCCGGGCTGACTCTTTTTCCACCCTGGCCTTAGGAGGCAGGCAGGGCTCTTTGCCAAGGACAAGAGTCCCGCCACGGGCAGCAGGGAGAGCCCACCCCCTGCCGTCTCGGCCTGTGTCACGCCCAGGTCCCCCAAATCCCCCAACCCCCACCATGAGATTGTTGGCCTCCATTTGCAGCCACCATCAGCGCTGAGTTACCTCTCTAACTTTTGCCTTTTGTGGGGGATTTAAACTGAGCTATACATTGAACACTTTTCATTTATCTATTTTCTTAGCTTTTCCACATGCTTGGAATGAGAAAGAGGGTTTCTCCTGGCAGCTCTGTCTACCTAATTGGCCACATGTCCCTTCAGCATCCTACATGCTAGACCATCTCTCCTAGAAACTACCTCTTAATAGGGTCCACCTAAACAGCTGAAGAAGGAGGGAGACCCTTACAACCCACCAATGCACACGTGACTGTCACCCTCCCACTCGCTGAGCAACGTCGGCACAGAAAGACCAACGACACCCGCGCCTCCGGTCCCTACATGAAACTCCCTGCCCGATGATTCCAGCCAGCAGCCACCAGGAGGAAAAAGGTTTCTGATCCCCCGAGGCCCTCCTTCCTGGTCCGCTCATCCTCTGTTCATCTACTTGGGCCGTTTAGCCTCCAGGCTGGCTGAGGTTCTTGCCACCTCTAGAACAGAAGGTTAGGATCTTGGCATTGTCTCTTTGCCTGCCCTGAACCAGCCACCTCATTGACACCGTAACCCCTTCTGGGAGCCCTGCCCACTGTCTTGGTGAACCTCATCTCAGGAGCCTCACTTCAGTTACTTGGAACCTCAAGGTAATGACCTGGTTTCCTCTTATGGGGACACATGCCATCAAATTTAGGGCCCACACAGATAACCAGGGATGATCTCCTCACCTCAGGATCCTTAATTATGGCTGCAAAGACCCTCATTTCATCCAGCCATGGTGCTGCTATTTAATGTATGTGATTCTTTAAAAAAGAGGGCTCTGCCCACAGTGACAGGGGGAGTGGGAGGCAGAATGGCCAGCATGGGCACAGGCTCCAAGGGCTAGCTGGAATAGCATCATCGGGGCTGGGAAGGACCAAGCATTCCCCTTGCCAGTTAATTTGATTGGAGAACAAAGATCGAGGGACAGCAGCAATCCTTGAACTTGGGGAGGCAGCCAGAGCTGGCTCCACTCAGGCATCTCTTGGAAGAGCTCAGGTCTGCTGTGTGGGATCTAAGGCCAGGACATGTGACAACAGTAAGAACTAGGGTTGCCGCCAAGTCCTGCTGCCATGGTTTCCCCTTGGCTTTGACCCCTTGGACATTGTTATTGGCTAGACCGGGCCAGGTTAGCTGTGGGCTCCTCCTGGCCAAGGGCTGCCCTTTCTGTTCCTGCTAGTTCCCACTCTGTGGGCCAACATGTTTCCCTCTCGGACTTCCGGCAGGGCCTCCCAGAAGGCCTTAAAACTAAAGGACCCTCATCCTGGTTTGCACAGGATATGGGACTTTCAGCGCTACAACCTGGACAGTCTCGGGCAAACTGAAATGGCTGGTGACCCTACTCAGGACCAAGATCATGACTCTCAACCTTCAACAGGTGCAGCAACTGGCAGCCAAGACTCTGTCCCCTTACGTTCAACACTCAACTACTTAAGCACCTGTTGCTGCTATGAGGCATGAGTCTCAGCCTCGACTGCATGTTTACCTCCACCTGGAAAACTTTTAAAACTCCTTCTGCATAGGCCACACCCTGGACAATTAAACCAGAAGTTCTTGGATTAGAACCAGGCAGCCGTATTTTTATTGTATTTTTTCCATTACCACTATCCCCTTATACCCACTTCCACCCCCACCCATATTTTTTAAAGCCTCCCAGCTGACTCCAGCATACAGCCACGGGAAAAGCCAGTGGCCCAGAGCAACAGCAATGCCTGACTATTGAGTTAGGTGACCACCACCTTGAGTAGACCCTCAATTGGAGGGACTGCATTTTTTTTAAACCTTGATGGTATAACACATGCGCCTCCCTATATGGGTCATGAGGACTTGGGTCTGTCAAATATTTTGGAAATTGGAGCCATTAAATTAAGAGTTATAATTAAACTCAAATTAGATGGAGAGACATTTTCTTTCCAGTACCCACATACCTCTAGTTCTCATCTGCGTGGTTGAACCGATGGAACGGGGGGATCTCGGTTCGCAGGGTTTCATTGTGTGAAGAGCAGCTCAGATTTAAGGTCGACCAGTAACACTTAAAACTAATGGGTTGCTGCTGTAAGCAGCCGGGGGAACTCTCTGAAGCGGGAGTGAGTAATGTAAAATCATGCCCATCGATCACCTTCCCTCTGGTGTGCCTCCCGTTGTCCCTGGGGATGCTGTCACCATTTGGAAGGATTAACCATCCACCCAAATGCTTAGCATGCACAGAGCTGCTTGCTAACACATGAAAGAAATCAAAAAAGGAATTAGTTTACAGACAAAGTGTGGATTGTTGGAAGAATGGCAGCTTTGAGAGTCTATGAAGGCATTAGGTGGACACTGAATTCAGGCTCACAGAATATCTCCAGGACCCTCTGTGAAGTCAACCTCATTAGCATTTTGTAGCATATAGCCAATGGCGGAGAAGCGACTTCAGCCCCCTGTAACTGCAAATGTGTCTGAGGGGAGCCAGAGTCTGAGTCACAGGGAATTTAAATACCATGTGCCATTCCTTCACCAGTGGGTCTTCGGTGAGGAAACAACAGTGTGCCCATCTCCTTCTATGAGGAACGGCATGCATGTTTTGTGATGGGGACGATGCTCACACCTCTGGCTGTTGCATTTAGTCCTGGGACACCCCAAGTGCCTGGCTGTCCCTCGGCTGCATGTGAACTAGTCTGGAATACTCCAATCCTATGTTTACGAAGGGGCAGCTGTGAGCCCTCCTGCCCTAAAGAACGTAACATTTCAGAGCGTTTCTGAGTAGACTGGAAGAAATAAGGAGGACATCTGCCCCCGCTGACAGCTGCATGTATGGAAAGGGAGAGAGACACAGTGAAGGCAAATCAAGGGATCCTGCATCTGCATGCCCTGCCTCCCAGATCCTGGAGAAGGTGGGAACTTGCTCAGGCCCAGGTGCTTCCTTTGTCTCTCCAGGGTCTAAGTAGCCCTGGGAACTGGTGATGACAGAGTGAGACAGCTCCAAGTGACTAATGAATGTCCTGGCCTACATACTTTTTTCCTAAATACAGGCCCTAGGTCTAGGGGAAAAGTAGGTAAATATTACTCTTCTTATCCCCTTTTCTCTACCTGAAAACAATTTTTTTAGCTTTAAAAAAGACCCAGCAACACTTCATTGTTGTTGAGGACTCAGTGAAAAGATGGCCATAAACACAGGTAAGACTACAGTGATACTGGTGAGTTCACTATCTCATCCAGAAAAAAAAAAATCAACTAACTTGTTTTGGAAATTAAAGCTCCCAAAATACAGGGTGGGGAAAAGTAGGTTCACAGTTGTGAGTACATGAAACAGAGCTTATTCTTGTATTATTGAATAATTACTGTGTTATTTTCGATACGAGCATCTGTGAACCTACTTCTGCCCCACCCTGTATGTGACCCCTCCGTGGACATTTCCGTGCCCCGAGGGTCCTTCCCCTGCCGCACGTCTGGGGCAGAGGATCTGCTTGGCTGTGCTGGCTTCCCATCGTGGCTTCTCTACAACTTCACGTTCATCTTCCCATCAACCATCACTCCTCTTTCCCTGGAAGGCAGCTGGGTCCTTTCTCCCAAGTGCCACTAAACCAAAACTGTGTGCAGCTTACATAAGTTACTATAACACTGGGGATACCTAGAAAGATTGAGAGGGGAGGACACTTACACATTTTATGACAAGCCTGTTTATGTCCATCCCCCCATTAACTATGGACATTATATCTCTGCATTACAAATCTATCTTTCTCAAATATAGTCAATAATATTGTAATAAGTATGTTTGATGCCAGATGGACACTAGACTTATTGGGGTGATCATTCTGTAAGGTATATAACTGTCTAACCACTATGTTGTAAACCTGAAACAAATATTGTAAGTCAACTGTAATTGAAAAATAAATTTTTAAAAATAAAAGAATACACTTAATTTAAAAATAATAAAATCCACCCTTCCCCACCGTCTAGCAGAGAACCATGCTCTTCAAATTTTAATTACAAGATTTCTGCCCTCTTTAGAAAATTTCCATCTCCTATCCAGACATATTTTTTTCTAGGGCTTATTTTACTCTTCCAATCAAGGAATCTGGGGCATGAAAATTCCCTAAAATACATTTCCCCAATTGCAAATTATTCAGCTTGTTTTAATAAAATGTGCAGAGTGTTGGCCATGATAAACGCACCAGCACTCCAAGTCCAGCAGCACCTTCCAGGAAAATGTTCGTGCTCCGGGCTGACGTTTCTTCTCTACTGCCATAGGGACGTAACCCCCCTCGTGCCTTCTCCAGGAATGCCTTCAGTTTCCCCCCTTTTAACCTCTGTAAGAAACACACACTCGCCTGTGCACTACACAGCTTCCTGTCACTAACTCTGGAAACGACACACAACACACACACTTTCCAAGGACGAACAACAATGCACAGAGAGAAATTCGGTGTTTGCGTAGGACATGATGCATGCAAAGGACTTTTACTTTCATGGTAGCCACAAGAAACAAGATGAGAAAAAGCAGCATGGTTTTCTATGGGACTATAGAACAGTAGGGATTGAAGGAAGCCTTGAAGAGTTCCAGAGAACAAAGCTTTCTTGGGCAAGAGAGACGCGCAGAGGTTTCCACAACTGGGGGCAGGAGTCAGATGTACTGCAGCCAAAACCTGACACCAAGCCAAATACGCACTTGTAGGAGAATGTATAAACGCACTGTGGCATAATCATACGATGGAATACTGGTTAGCAGGGGACAATGAAGTATCGATGCATGTGATGATATAAGTTCAAAACCACTATACTGAGTGAAAGAGGTCAGACGCAAAAAGGTACTCACTGTAGGATTCAATCTTTATGAAATTTAGGAACAGACAAAACTCCTTGATGTTGACAGAAATCAGAAAAGAGTTGGCCTATGTCCCATGAGGATGGACTGGAAGGAAGCCTAAGGCAAGTTTCTGGGTCAACAAATTTTTTAAATATGTTGGGGGCAGTTTCATGAACACATATAATCACTTTGATCAAAATATATCAAATTGCACTTAAGATCTGTACACGTCAATTGTGCCTGAGTTAAACCACACAAAAATACATCGAAATGTATGGTTTGTATGTGCTCATTTCACTTCAAGTACATTATACCTTAATTACCAAAAAGACACTTTAAAAATCCTTAACTTTTCCTTCTATTTATAATATCCTCAAAATTAAAGAAACGTGTTCTCCGTGACACCATATGTGGTGGTGTGAATGGCCTGTTACATGCATCAGACACACCCAGGCCCACACGTGCACACACACACAGCCTGCGGCCGTTGCGTGCTGACGTCCATCAGGGCGTTTCCCAGCCCGGCCCTTCACAGTGGACCTGCCGCTCCAGGACCACAGGCTGGGGAGGCCGCTGTCTCAGGTGAAGCCTGCTCACCGAGTGCAGCCACTTCCCTGGGCATCCAGGTCTGCTCATGATGGCCACCAGGGTTGAAGGGGCAGCAGATTTTCATTACTCTTCAGGTCTGAGTGAAGGCTGGCTCCCCCACACCCGAGCCTCCCTGTTAACGCGACGAAGTGCGTCATCACGAGCTCAGACGTACCCATGGCCCAGGGACACCCACTTGCTCTGTAAAAGCTCTAAAACTGACACACACAGTGAAACTGGAAATAGCCATAAAGGTTGGCTGTCTCTTGATCGGCAGAACAGATGCGCTAATTCTTCTCTGCCACGGCCTTCTGGAGGCGAGACCTGGGGGCTCCAAACAGAAAGGTCAGGAGAGAGTCCCCGGGGGGCTGCGTGCCTGCTGGACGGGCGGGCGAGACTTGCGTGGTTGACGACTCACTATTTCCTCTGTGAGTAGCGGCCCATGGATGTAATAAATCTCCTCTTAATCCACTGACAAGGGGTTGACTGTGAACTTTGGTTTTCAGCCTCCCAAACAAAAGAAAAGTTCATGGAATTCCACATGGTCTGGGGGAGAAAGAACAGCAGTCGGGCGGGAGGTGAGAAGACATTTGTTGGGAATGTTTTTCCTTACTTGTCTGAGAGATTTTCCAGAAGCAACTTTCTCCAACGCTCCGAACATCCAAATGCACCCACATGAGCTGGAAAGGCAGGAGCTTGCGTGCTCGGCATGAGGCTACTGTTGATACCCGGAGGGGGACACGGCCAAGAGCAGCGCAGGGACACAGGACCTGACCCGTCAGACGGAGTCCACCCGGGGCCCACTCTCCTTCTGGGCCTCCTACCACGTGAGCCAGTAAGGCCCCTTATTGTTGACGCAGTTCTGAGGTGGCCTTTTGTTTCCAAGGGCCCGAGGAACCTTACGTAATATCCTGTTCAATAAATATTTTGCTAAAATCATAAATGGCATTTTCCCCAAAATTCACAATTATCTTTTGGGGAGGATTGATCATAACTGTCATGTATATGGTATACAGAAAGAGAATTTAAAAATCAACATATTTTACATCAATAACTTGATATTCAGAGTAAGCACAAGAATGTAAGGATTATGCCTCAAGCAGCTTATGTTAATTATATGAGAACTTTGCTAATAAGTGTATCTGAATTACCTACAACTATGTTAGTAACATCTACTCGTTAGTGATGGATCTGGGAAGACCCTTGCAGGTTACATAAACTAGTCGCTCTCTAGCTGGAATGAGACGGTCTCTCTCTGAGTAACAGTTGTTCTTCCCAATCCTGGGGGCGTGGAGATGGCAGCGGGGATCAGGAAAACCCATCACCGTGGCGCACGTGGAAGCCATCCCAGGCACCCCAACTGTTTTTCACAGCGTGAGCTCACTTCCCTTAACCACACTTCATGCTCTCCAAAAATAATGTGGAGGAAGCACACATTAGGCACTTAAAGATAGACCATCTGTTTTCCTTCTCTGCCAAGAGAGAAATTCCTTATTAAAATGAAAGCCTCAGGTCATCGTAGGAAGCAGAAAGCAAAGATAAATGTCCTTCCTCCCCCCCCAGCCCCGAAGCACATGCACAACATGTTTCCCATGGCTGCTCAATGAAACAGGTGGATACACTTAACTCTCACACACGAGCCATTCAGTGAATGCAAACCCACAGCCTGAGACTGTGTAGCATGAAGGATGCGCCTCTGACAGAACAACAGGAACAAAAGCTGAAACGGCGAATTCTCGGCCAGCGGCGCAAGCATTTCTAGAAGTGAGATCTTTAGGGCAAAAGCCTCTGCACCCCCCAACCCTGCCAGGCTTGGAGCAGGCACAGTAAATATTTTCCAAATGCATCAAATACAAGGACCCATATTGTGAGGCCAGTGATCTCAACCACTGAACATGACAATCACCCAAGTCACTGCTGAAACATACAGGTGACTGATATTCTCCTCCGATTAATTAAATCAGGACACAACTGCCCCCAGGGGTCTGATGAAGGGACTGTCTGCAATGCCTATTTAGTTTATACTGAAGAAAAATGTTTAAAATTGTTTTTGAGGTCCATCCCCTTCTAGTCCATCTCTTGCATAACAAGGAAAAGTTTTGGCTAAGTAATAGAAACAAACCTCAGTTTAAATATAGTTTGGATATGGTGATGGAAGTATGAGAAATATTTTTGAAGTTTATACACACACATATCTTTCCTAAATTAATTTCAGCAAAGCTCCAAAATGCTATAAAAATCCATCGATTTCCAGGCCCCACAGATTAGGCCAAACTGCAAACAGAAGATATTTAATGGAAGTAATTGGTTTTATAGGATTTCCAGATGAGGAATGTTAACTCTTGGAGATGTGGTAGGCCTTCAAATTGTTCAGTTTCACCCATCCTGAAAATTACTCTTTTTACTAAGACCTTTGAGAACAAACTCTGCGTTATTGCATGATACCCAACGTTCTGTGGACTAGATCATGTTGTCCTTCAACCTAAAAATAACGCTTGACTCCCGGTGGTCGGTGGTGTGCTCGGAGCCACCCCTACCGAGTCAGAACCCACATGTCAGTAAGACCCGGGCTCCACGTGTGCACACGGAAAGTCTGAGGAGTGCCGGGCAAGACTAAGTGGATCCAGACCGCTCCCCACCTTGGGACCCCTACAGCCCCAGTGCTGTGCACAGGAGGGATTGCAGCCCCATGAACTGCTTGGAACTCGGCAAATGCTGCATTCTTAAATTGAGGCCCTTGAAATAAGAAATCTTTGCCTTTACATCATCTGTGTTAAGAACAGGCTTTCTGGCAGAGGCCCACAGTCTCGAAAATTTTTTCACGTCTCTGGAGAAAAAGACATCTTTTTCCATTTTGCTTTTGGCTCAGGAGTGAGGACCTGCGTTATGTCGTGGGAAGGCCTAGCGTGGACGGATGGGCCCGAGAGCACGGCCCGTGCCCCATCCAGACAGCTGCTCTAAAAGGAGCAGAAGGAAGAGCGCCCGCCGCTATGAACGCTTGGGAGGAAAGCCCATGAGGATGCAGGAACTAAGTGCTGAGCTTGCATTTCCGCCTTTGCAACTACAGAGTGGCTCCTTTAGATACTAACCTCCAGCACGGGCGGCTCTATTAAGAAACACAGATCCCCACAGTTAGCAGAGTAACCAGCCAATCTGTTCTGCCCTTCCCACTCTTCAACACCCACTCTCTGTGGGGGAAATCGGGATTGTGTCTTCACCCACCATTCTCTGCCCCACCTCCCCAAACCTCACTACACAACGATTTTTAAGGGCCCCCTAATGCTTTCAAAGCATTCTCTTTGTTCCTCTGTCGTTTATCGCCTGCTAAGATGGGCTTTTTTTCTTTGCATTTAATACGAATAAATGGCCCTGAGCTAGGAATATGAACACAATATTAGGATACAATATTAATGTCTATGTTCCAAAATACAAGATAAATTCATTCCTGAAACAGACACAGCAGAGCTTTGGTCTTGATTGTTTCGGAGTATCTCGCCGTCCAGGTACTTGTGGGGACACTCTGTTAGCCGTGCGACGAGGAACTGAGAGAAGCAGCAGAAGGGCTTAAATTTATAATGCCCAGATTCTCATCACCCAAAGAAGAATGTCTTTGTCTTATTATGTCAGAACCTTGGTGATTAGAATATTTTTGGTTCCAAACATGTTACGACATTTTTTTTCTTCTTCCCTCCATGCTTAAAACATGCAGCAGTTATTACTGGGGAGAACTGAATCAGAGGACGCACGGCGTGTTCCCGGCACACAGTGCCTGGTGAAGAGCCGGAGATGCGTGAAGCCGCACCTCCGTTCCTCCATCTCTATCACAGAGGACACAGCAGAACTTCGTGGGAGAAGGGGCATTCCAGTGCAAACGAAAGGAAGAAGGGTTTGCATAGCTGGAGCAGCTGAGGCTGGAGGGAAATGCAGGCCAAGACAAGAATAAGTAAATTCAAAGAAGTGTGAAAGCAAGCAGAGACCAGCAGAGGCTGAATGTATTTAGAAATAGAGTGAAAAATGGCTCTGGTAAGACAGGCCGGGGGTAATTTGTAAATAAAATGTCTCTTGCAATAAAGCAATCTGTAATCAAACCATGGACAGTAGTATGATCATTAGTTTTTATATTCTGCCACTACATGGGATACTCCAAGTCATTTTTTTCTTTATGCTACAAAAATTCATACTCGGAGATCGCTGTTTGCCTAGGAACATGGAGAACCATATTGAGGGCTGAGTGATTCTCTTGTGCAGCAAAGCGAGAGACGGCTTTTACAAGTCACCTTCCCAAGAGCTGAGGCGCCGAACAGCTCATTGCGTCTCAGCGCCGTTCGTTCTCACGAAGCCGGCCACTCGCGGGGGTATTGGATGAAACAGCGTGGAACAGAACAGGCGCGGGACTGGCCCGGACCAGGACCTGGCACACGGAAAATGTCTGGTGATTTACTTTCTCGGGCACAGACTTGGTTTTAGCCCTGATTTATTCGTTCTGGCCCATCCTTATTACTGACTGTGTGCCTTTGGGCGAGTCTTGTAAAAAAAAAAATCTCTAAACTTCAATTCATCATTTGGAAAAAAGTAGGATAATCATCCCTATTTCCTAAAGATGCTGAAGAAATAACATTAGATGGTATATATATGTGAAGCCAGCATTTTAATAAATCTTTTTCAAGGTAGAACGAGCACCCTCATCGGTAAAACAATATCCCAGCTTGCCTGCCCTGGAAACTCCCTTTCCAAGTGAGATAAAAGTATCCTGTCCCTCCCAAAAACCATCAGTGCAGCCAACGGCCATCTGGTTTGATTCAATGAGTATCTTTAAATCACGTGAGCATCCATATGATACAAACACCAAGGGACACTTCCATTTCACTTACAAAGAGATGGGCTTTGATTGGAGGGGGGGGCAGTTCTTTAGCAGGAAGAACTTCATTTAAAAATCCCCAAAACAGTGCTCAATGAGATACCTCTGTGGACATCCACAATAAACTGTTGCTCTGGGGCTAATAATGGATTGGCTTCTCCATGAACTTTTCACATTTTGCAAATCCAGAGAGTGAGATGAATTCCAAACAGAATTAAAAGCGTGCTCGGGGAGTTCTCCAGGATGCTGGGGTGTGGAGCTCAGCAAAGTGCCTTAGCCGTTGGGGACATTTATGGAGCTATCTTGGAAAAGGGAGACGCTCAGCAATTGAGCCAGATGTGCCTTGGGTCCCTCCCACTCGGGCTGCATCTGGTGCCTGAACACACAGGGGTGGCTTTGTGCACGCATACCCCCTGCACAGGCACACACGCAGAGCACATTGCAAAATAGCGTGCCAGGTGGTGCTCCGAGCGCGCCGTGCTTGGCTGCTGGAGCCCAAAAACCCAGCCAGGGAGCAGCACAGTTCAGATGGCTTTTCCTCCAGCGCGGGAGGGAAGCAATCCCCTCTAAATTAAATGGCAGGTGTGAAACAGGTTTTCTTCTTTACGCTCCTCTACTGTGAATAAACAGAAATTCCTGTGCAAGTGCAAGATGATCCTTGCGTAATTCATCCCGGGGCTTCGTTTTCCAGATGTGCAGCCACCAGTGGGTTCTTGGAGATGTCCGTGCAGCCAGGTCCGACTCCGGCGCCCCAGCCGTCCTCACAGCCTCAGCCCAAGCCTCTCACCTTCTCCTGGCCCGGCAGCCCAAGCTCCCCAGCGTGCTGCTGTCTGGGAGCCTCTGCTCTTTGGCTTACGTTCAGTTTTCAGACCTTAATTTTTATCCTTCAAAGCTGCAATTGAATTTACCTTTACAAAGTAAACGCTCCTTGTTCCATATGGAGGATTTCTGGTTTCCTCTTGCTCGCTGTGGAAGGCCTCTTTCAAGACTGAGAAGAGACTTCTGAAGTTTTAAAGATTATTTTTATTGCGAAAGAAAGGAGCTATAGAAACTGGCTCTTCCCCGCCGGTTTTTCTGTGCTTACGGTGTGCCAGGCATCACACAGGCCATTTACGTGTAACTTTCAGGAAGACAAATGTCAAACCCATCCTCGGTATTGTTCAGCATCCTGTCCATCTCTGTCATGAATGTACTTAGGAAGGGATCACAAATTTGCTCCTAGGAGGCTGTGTGGGTTTACATGGCTGCCCCAGTGTTCCCGAGCTGTGTGACTTTAGGAAGTTAACCTAACCTATCTGTGCTTCTGTTCCTCACCTGTAACATGAGAACTGCAAGGGTTATCATGAGGGTCAAAAGAATAGGAGCGAAGTGCTCACAGCAGGGCCTGGCAACATCACTGTTTTGTACACCTTCTCTACTGCTCTCGAGGTCTATTTTAGTCACTGAAAGCTGCCGTTTGTATCCGCATGTACCTACAAAGAAACAGTGAATCTTGGAGGGGCTTTCCATCTGCCTGTCCCTAAGCCAGGAGCTTCCTGAGGGCAAGGACGGTCTCTTACTCATTCCTGCTTCTCCGAGGTCTGGAATATGTGCTTGCACACTGTGACTCATGGAACGAAGGCGTGCGAACCTGACAGGCAACGTTGACAGAGCCCTTCCTCTGGAGCCCTGCCTTGTGCAATCCACCCAGCCTCCTTAGGCTGCATTCACATAGCATAGCCCCTTCGGCCAAGCATTTCAGGAATAGCGTCCTCCCAGCTTCTGAGCAGTAGCAGAACAGACAAGACTTTATCTCCACTTCCAACTTCCCTCCCACAAGGAAAGCCCATGGTGACAGTTTTATTCTTCTTTGCTTCTTCTCTGCACTACTGCATGTGGGAGATGCTGGGGAAAATACAAACAGACTTAGAGACAACCAATTTAGTGTAGAGATCCTGCACTGGAAAAAAAAAAAAAAAAACAAGGAAAAGACATACGAGTATAAAGCTCCTTTGGGGTTGAGAATCCAACTCCAACCCACATCGGCGTCAGTCCCCGACACTACCCACTGATTCTCTGTATCACTAGCTGGGTGTCCTGGAGGTCAACTCAATTCTGGCACTATCTGCCCGGAGATAACATTCTATTCCCCAGGGTCAAGGGTCAGTCCCGAAGACTAGCTACCCTCTCCCTATCCAGAAATCAGTCACAAGTCCAGGATGTCACCTGCGCTTCTGACCAACAGGCTGCAAACTGGAGATTCCAGCCACCCCACCTCGGGCTGGATTTTGTTAGAGCAGCTCCCGTGACTCAGGTGAACATTGTTTCTTCTGGATCACCCATTTATTACAAAAGAATGCAACTCAGGAACAGCCAGCTGCAAGAGGTGCAAAGGGCAAGGTGTGGGGAAAAGGCTTAGAGCTTTCATGGCCTCTCCAGGCACACCACTGCCCCCAAAACTGCCCGTATTCGCCCACCCAGAAGCTATCGGAACCCCATCCTTTGGGGTTTTTATGGGGGCTTCACTACATAGACAGGATCGATCAAGTCACTGGTCACTGGCAACTGATTCAACCTCCAGTCCCGCTCATCTCTCTGGAGTTGGGGGGTGGAAGGGAGACTAAGAGTTTCAACCCTTTAATCACATGGTTGGTTGTCCTGGCAACCAGCCCTAATCCTTAGGGATGGTCCAAATGTCACCTTATTAAGATAACAAAAAAACACCTTTTCTGTTCCCACCGCTTCAGAAATTCCAAGGATTTAGGAGGTCAAACATACAGTTCTTATTCTGAATCGCAATAGCACACACATCCATGTGTATCGAGTATCTGTATGTACAGGTTGTCTTGACAATGATACCATGAAGGTATTTTGTGAGGTTCACCTTGAAGTTCTCGAACATCACTCATTAAGGCACCCAGACGACCAGGAGAGAGTCCTCCAGTTCTTGAAACCCAGACTCCTCGCTGAGAGGTCAGGACCAGAGACACTGGCTGCAGTTGACCTTTTCGGATGCCTCTGCCTCGCACTGACTTGAGGGAGGATCCCCCGTAACGTTGCAGGAGAGGGACCCAGCAGACGGCGGTAGGGCCTCGGGGAGGTGCCCCTCTCTCTGCTCCGCTTGCCACCACCCTCACTGTGCCCTCCTGGGCTGGCTGGCGTGTGTTTTAGAGGCATGTGCTCTTTCTTTCAAGTACAGCCAACGCATTGCCTCAGTATCAGCATGGGCCTCGACACAAGGTTTCGAGGGGAAAGAACCAGGAAGGTGGGTGAGGGTGGGGCGCCACGGCAAAGTACACAGAGCCGACTTTTTGTTGCAAGCGTGTCCCTGGAGGGGGATTTTAGATAGAAATCTATAGTCTGGCATCAAAGTGAACATACATCATTTTGCAATTAATTTGGGGAGTTAAGAAGAAACATTAACTATTGATTCCAACTAGCTTTGGGGTCTAAATTAATTGTTTTCCCACTTGAAAATCCCTTGACTCGTGGCAGGGGCCCAGGGTGGGAGAAGCCTGCTCTGCCGCGGCAGCGTGGAACCGGAGCAGCTCCGAAGGCCCCTTTGTCTGGCTGCACGACTGCTTGTCTCACAGCCGGGCTGCTGGCTGTCACTTCTCCGTGAAGCACGCAAGGTTCAGGGATCTTAGGCCACGTGACAGCCACAGTCCCAGCCAAAGGCAAGCATTTTCAACGTCACTTAGAATTTAGTCACACTCACCATCTATAAAAATGTAGCCCGCGAGTGTCCATGCTCGTCAGGTTAGATGTTTATGAAACACCCTTTCTTCCTTCCCAGGCTCCGAAAAGAAATTCCATTTCTGAGAAGATCTAGGTGTCTGGTGTCGTGGGGGCTGGCGTGCCTCGCCCGTCCCCGGGTTCCAGGTGTGACATCCAGCCTGCCCACGGAGGCCCCTCCAGTTCTACTTCCTGAGATCCTTGAGCACATCGACCTTGACATCTATCTCCCTGAGCCTCTCCCAAAGGCCTTTATTTATGGTTTACAAACGCATCCATCTCGCCTCTCCTGTTTACCTGTCGGGGATCTTTTCCAATTCCTGGTTGACAGGATAACGAATTGGCCCAGACACAGAAAATAATCAGATATTGACACTTTCACTTGGACATATTTAGCTTTGTTGAGAGAGAAATGGGTTTTGTTAGTGCTTCCAAGGCTGACCTTGTACTATTAGGATCCAAGACCGGAACAAAGAGGTTTTACATGTATCGTGAGTGAGTGAGTACACAGAGCCCCGCCACGCTGGGGAAAACCCTCGGCGACGCTCAAGGGAACACCAGGGCCAGAGAAAGGGGCAGGAGGGCGGCTGCTGCGAGCCCCGTGTGCCAGCCCTGCCTTCAGAACTGACGCCAGGGGGGCTGAGGGCCTGGTGCCTTTGAGCACTGGCTGCCAGGGGACACAGAGCGACTCCCGGGGAAGGCGCGGGTCGACCTCCACTTGGGGCGCTCAGTGACAGCACGACTGGCTGATGGAGCTTCTTGGGCCAGTGGGCTGAGGAAGCAACACAGGGGTCTGCTTATTTTTCTATGATCCAGAAAAAGTCCCCCGGAGTGACGGAGCCCTCCAGACCAATGCAGAGGGACTGAGCAGGCTTGGGCCCTAGAAGGGGACCGGAGTCGGTGCTGGTAACCACGGAGACGGGTCCAGAGACTGGCCCACAGGACACATAAACCCTAATCCCCACTCACATGGGGAATTAAGATAATATGATGGAGAAGCCTTAAAATTCCTCTCTAGGTCAATTTTTATTCAGGCCACTCAGCTTTCAAGGAAAGTATTCAATAATTTTCCCTGGAGAAACAGCATTGAAAAGACAAATGAAGAAATACCTAGATTTTCTTATTTAAAAGTGGATATTGTTTTATTAAGATAAAAAAGTATGTTATATAGAAGGCAGGTATCAAAGTGAAAGGTTTACGTTTCCTTTCAAATTACAAAATAACTAAAACTCTTGAGGGTACTGTGTTTCTCAATATATTAAATTGTTTAACGTTTCTGACAGACGACCGTGCCGGAGATCCACCAGGATGGGCGGGAGGGCTCCTCGCCTCCTGTGTGGCTGACCGGGACAAGGCAGACCCTCGCCCTGAGTGGCGGGCCAGGAGCAGGCGCCGGGGACGCCCCACCTGTCCACTCACACGTGTGGCCCTCTCCACAGCGACACGGCATTTTTATTGGTTCCCACCCTCTAAGGAAACAGCAGCAAAGTGGAAGGACTGTTCTGTGTGCAAGTTTTCTCAAAAGGAGAAAGGAATCTCCTTTTGAAGCAGGAACCTTGGCTATTCCCCTTGGATGTACCTGGGCTGACAACCTAGCTCTGAGCGCACCCTGGGAGGTGGGAAAGGCAGCTTCCTTGCTCTTCAACAGAGTGCATTTCAGGACACTGCCGTGAGCACTGAGACTGGAAAACGCTGCCAGCAGAGCAAATGGAGGAACATGTGTGGGACCGTGAGCTCGCAGCCTGCATACCACGTCTAAGATACACATAATATTTCTGTTGTAAGGCACTCAGGGCAATCATTTTACACTGTACAAAAAAAATGACACTCTGCCTTTTGTCCAATGTCACTAAATCCCTGAGCATAAGAAACGCCATAATCAGGACAACAAACGAAATGCATTTTGCCCTCTGAGAACTCTGACATAAGCCAAAAATGATAGGGTTGTCCTGCCTCTGCTTCTCCAGGTAATCAACCCCGAATACTTCCCATTAACCCAGGCTCAATCATCATGTAAATCGATTGCTCTTCTCTAACTATGAACAGACTAATACAAATGTAATAACCTTGGGAATCTAATATTTCTCTCATTAAATGTTTGTGGTTTTTATTTGCTGATGGAAGACTGCAGTCTTTCCAACATTTTACTCACTGACAGACAAACACTGCAATGAAGACGCTCAGTATTTCTGACGGTGAATCCTCCTTTCACAGAGATTCCTGAAGTCCCACTAAGACAAAGTCTGCTGCTGAGTCTGATGGATCATGATTTATCCTCTTTCCCGTCAGAATATAATTGGATAAATGTGACTTGTACATACAAGCGAGCACAAAGCTCATTTAACTAAGTCAGACATGCTCACTATTAAGGAGCAGAAAATGTGTTTCATGTGTAGAAATTATAGCTGCAAAGTACTCCCAGGAAAAATGGGCTGATGCTCCTCCCATGATTACAAAATCCACTCGGAGGTGGTAAAGAATGTCGGTGGGCAGGCAGATTCACACTGGCAGAGAGGTCCCAGGGAAAGAAGCCACCTTGAACTTGGAGACACACAGGTGCAACCTGCAGAGGTCAAAGGGGAGGTTCTTGGTTCCCAGTCTCGACAGAGTTGATGTGTACAGTGAAACACTTCTGACACACAAAAATAAGTTACAAATCCAGGGTCTTTTTAAATATTCAGACAAAAATTAACTTTTAAATTGAATATCGTATGTCTAGTTTTGTTAATGATACCAAACAAAAGTACATATTAATTAGTACTTCTTGTTACACCTCTATTTTTAAAAAAAACTATTCAAAAACCACAATATCTAGTGATTTATACAAAATCAGAACATTTCTAAGCAATTTTTGTGGTCAAATCGACATCTTGAAAGCAGGAAATTGACTATGAAGAGGGATCATAGAAAGAAAAAAGAGATGCTTGTACCACTTCCAATATGACCAAGAAGTTCATAAACCACAGGTAGACAAAAATAAAACTTTTTGTACTTGACAGAAACCAAACACGGTCAAGTCACCCTGACTTGGCCCAGACCGCAAATGGCAAAACTCTCACTGTTTCCTATAAATCTGAACTTTACAAAAGCACTTCTATTCCTGATGTTTGCTGTGCTGATGTCTGAAGATGTGTCTTGACACTTTTAAGTGGTAATCATGTGAGAAACTGTTTGGGATTTTTTTTTTGCCTTGGACATATCAACATAATTTGGAAATCACAGCATTTGGAATTTTATTTTCGATTGCACTTTTATTTGCTGAGCTCTTCATTCTGAAGTCTAATGTCCTTACACTCATTTCCTTCTTAAATGTTTCTGTCTCTGAGTCTCCCTTGGGCAAGACACAGTGTAAGTGCAAGTATTTCTTAAATGATTATTTAAATGGAAGGCCACCACCAGTTACCCACTGTCTAAAGTAAGTATCTCAAGTAATTTTAGATTATACTGTTTTTCAAAGTGGAAAACAGTTATTTTTCTAATTAAAAATAAACTGCATGTACATTTTAAATTAAAAAATACATAATTATATTTTTAAAATATTATAAACCAAGGTGGGAAAAATCAGATATATATGATATATGCAAATATATATATACACTGATACACTGTATATCTATACTGATATACAGGACATGTACACATAGAATATGTATAATATATACAAATGTATACAGAATATACAGAAAATATAATACATATTTTATATATTGACTGTATAGGCAATATATATTCTATTTAGCAAATTCATACTGGAGGACATTTATATTTTGTTCAAAATTTAGTGTGCTATATTAGGCTGTGGTTAATTCTCATGTCTCTGAAACTTGTCTCCCATTCTTTACCATCTTCTAAGGTTAAACTTCTACAAACAGAATTGCTGAGACATGATTCACACAGTTAAAGTATTTGAAACATACCGCCAAGTTGTCCTGCATAAAGATAAATATTGTGCCAATTTATACAATTTATGAAATATTATGTTTCCCCTATCTGCATCACAGTTATTTAAAAGTTAATTTATTTTTCCACTTACAGAATCTGTTTAAATTAATTATGCCATTAACTATTTAATGCAAGTATTCGCCTATATTGAAATAAAATAGAAGGCATATTTATGTTTGGTTTTATTTATACATCTATTATAAAATTTCATTATAAATAAGTTCTCATGCAGTCATTGGCAGTGTTAGCACTCACAAATCTTGACTGTTATTAACATACATACTTATTTTCATGCATACTTACAGAAATTCTGATATATTGGAATTGCCAAAAAAGTTATAGTCACTAATAAGCATATTAAGTTGTTGTGGCTATCATTTAAAAAACAAATAGCTTTGAAATAGAAGTTTTAATCTAAACCACATGTGTGAATTTGCAAGTTATTCTTTCCTACTGTGCATGCCAACTGCCACTTGAGCTTCAGCCCTGACGTACCCGAAGCCATGTATGCAGTCCATGCATAAACACACAAATCACCGTCGTGGCTACACCAACGCAATCCTGAATTTTGATTCTCTAGGGAGTTAGCTTTGTAGTTGGAGTCCATATCATGTTAAAGGTCACACGAGTTATGGGATTGAGTAATAAATATTAACTCAATTTCCTGGTCGCCCCTCTCGTACTGAAGACCTGTTGATAACTGGTCCACACAAAGGCACCTTGAGCTCTAATATTTCAATGCGGCCTGGTCCCTGCTCACCCGCCCCACACTCATGCGCACAAACCACTTTAAAAGGAACCAGATGCGGAGCACATGGCTGGGGCCTCCGGCAGAGCCTGCACCTTCTGGAGGTCCGCCTCACGGGGTGTCTCACCGTTTCAGAAGGGGCAATTAATTTCCTCCCAGCGCGGTGCAGAACACCACGGAATGCCAGGGGCCTGGCTGGCTTTCTTTCTGCGATACTACGTTCACACGTTTTGTAAAATATGGCTTTAATAAAAAACATGACGGTGTGACGGCAGCGCTCAGTCAGTCCCCCACGCGGTGCACGGTCAGTGTGATTCCACGTGGGGAGTGAGTGCGGCCCCTCCTGTGAGATGGTGTCCGCTAGTGAGCTTGCTGAAAACCACGGGAGGGTGGACAGCACGTGGTGTCCTCACTTACCACTGGCACTTGGATTTTTTTCCAAGTCCCCTAGGTAGTTTCTTAAAGATGCAAATTAAGCCTCAAAATGAAAAGTGAGAAGAACCCCAGAGACACACTGAG
Source organism: Phyllostomus hastatus (assembly GCF_019186645.2). Classification (NCBI taxonomy): domain Eukaryota; kingdom Metazoa; phylum Chordata; class Mammalia; order Chiroptera; family Phyllostomidae; genus Phyllostomus; species Phyllostomus hastatus. The sequence goes on along the minus strand of NW_025334036.1, from coordinate 7,030,530 downwards.
AAGCCAGGTTCAAGTGTCGCCTTTGCCTTGTAGACACCTCACGCTGACTAATGAACAGAAAAAGAAAACCTGGTAACTGAGGCACAAATATGCCGCCACGTTCACACACAAAGGGCATTGCTATTTTGAACAAATGAGGAATCTACGCTCCTGATAGGATATTTTTTAAAACTGTTACACGTATTCTTTTTAAAAAAGAATAGTTTTCCTTTTCTTTTGTCTCTATTTTATTCTCACTCTGTGGCAGGCAGGTTCGTGGCAAGGAGGACGCTCTTCCCTTCCAGGTCTGGCGGTGCTCCCTGCTCCCTGCAAGGATCAGTGAACACTGCTTCCTGCTTCTGGAGACAGTGCCCACCCCTGCCCCCTCTGGGCCGCCACACACACGCACACTCACACGCACACACTCACGCACACACAGCCCTTTATCTTGACATTGACCTGGAAAACATTAGACATTCTTACACATTCTACAGGACAAACCAAGACTTTTAAAAGTGTCATACATGGCCCCGGGTTTATATAAGGTTATCAGGTCGGTTGTTGACTGTCCGGGTTAGGTTATGAAGCCTGGCTGATGACACCCAAGGTGTTCAAGATGGAGCCCACCATGTTCACGGTGCCACGTGAGAATGTACCCACCTGTCTTTAGTACCCAGAGCACCACGCTGCTGGTCTCCCCTCCCATCACTGCTTTTGTCCTCCCTGAGCCTGGAGAGGACAGTGCTCCCACCTCTGCTCCTCATTCGCTGTGGGACCTCAGCCAAGTTCCTCGAGTGCCCAAACTCAGTTTCTTCATTTTCACTGACAGACAACAACCTCTCGTGAACATGGGGTTTTCTATAAGGCAACTAGCACCTTTCCTGGCACAAAGCGGACACTGACCACACCACAGGTAATTTCATCCTTGGCTTCCAAGGGCCACAGAATGGCGTTTAGTGCAACCCCTGTGACTAACTGCCAACTGAGCAAAGCATCACGGAGACTAACGTCAAGGCTACTGAGAAACACCAAAGCTACAGGAGACCCATTTTCCCCTATGACAATGGCAGAACGCCACTCCTACCTCTGTAGGCCAGCAGTGCATGGAGCAGCACCCAATGTGAGTGCGTGTGTGTGCTCATGTGTACATGTGTGTATGCACACGAATGCCCAAGCATCGCCCTCTCCCTCCTCTACAGCTGCCCACACACTTCTCCTCAGCTTTTGCCCTACAGAGGCAAAAAAGGTGGGGCCAATAATAAGAAAAAATTCACCTATACTAGACACATTGGACGGCATCAGCCCACCAGCAAAAATGAAAACACACGGAAGGCCAGCCCACTGCTTGCCCTCTTCCCAGAGATGATCACAGTAGGGTAACAAAGAGTGGTAAAGACCGACAGCATGCCACCCAGTTACAGCTGCTTGGAGAAAACATCCCTCTCATAATAATCTTATTAGGGAGAGGGAGTGGGTGTTTTGTCTCTCCTTTGTGAGGAGCGGCTTATTTTTATGGATAGTAAGAGGAAATAAATTTTCCTGAAACGGCTCCTTGGTAGATCAGGATCCCCGCAGCCCACTCTGCATTTACAGATAAGCAGAAGGTCGGCGGGATGTTACGTCTTCCACAGTGAGGCTCAGGTAGATGCTGCGGCGCGTGGCATGGGGAGGGAGCTCGTGGGCTGATGCAGCTGATCCGAGCCCCCGTTAGAGACTGGTTTGAGATTTCTGCACCAGAGGCTGTCAGAGGAGATGCCTATCAATTGCCTGTCACCCGGCATCTGTTTTGCTGGTGGGATTTAATATTCTGTAGGAGATTAGAATGTGTTGCTTTTGTCACTGTGGAAAGTACACAGATAATTTTTCAGGCACGTGTTTGACAGGTTTCAAAGGAGTGGCGTGTGTGTCCCTGATTAATGACTTCCTCCTGTGTTCCTGGGGCATTGAGACATTTCATTAAAATACAAAAACAGGGAACTGCTCGGAGATAGTGGAGAGAATCTGGGCCCAGGGCCCATTCTGGGAGCAACTGAGAGTTCCAGACTCAACTGCTCTGCAGGCAGACCCGCATGCAGCCCTCACTTGGGAGTGCCCCTGCATTCCTAACCACATTTCCCATTTGTTCAACAAATATTTAACTAGTAGCCACCAAGCACACAGCTCCACAGGCCTGCCTTTAAAATGTTTAATTTCTAATAGAGACAGAAAGGAGAATTAACTCAATAAGCTCTGAGTGTCTTGTACGCTAACGCACCAGCTTCTGGAAATCTAAAAGGGAGAGAAGCAAGACAGGTCACGAATATTTAGTGAGCACCTGCAATGGTCCAGACAATAAATTAGGCATTTGTACAAGGTTTTTCTCATTTTATCTTTGTAGATATTCTTATCTCCATCTTTTGGGGTACAAAGGGCTAAGATTCAAAGAGATCTTGGCAATAAGAGGTTATATCAGAATCCAAACCCAGACAGTCTGGCTGCTGCAGAGGGAGAAAGATGGCAGCGGGAGCGGGGAAGGTGCGCCTGGACAGAAAGGGCTCCTCTGTGGAAGTGGAGCTGAGCCTCAGGTCCTGGAGGGGTACAGGATAAAAACAGCAAACATCGGACAGACTCTGAGGACAAGGAAAGTGTGAAGCTGCTTTGGGTAGACAGGAGTGACCTTCACTGAGTCCAGCCTGCTTTCTTTTCAATGTGGCAAAGAAAGTAGTGAGAGTGAGCATTTCTCTCCTGCACTGGATCAGCGCTGGCTGAGGCAGGGATGCTGGCGGTGGTGGAGGACCCCACAGAAGTAATAGTGCCTGTGCCAACCCTGCCCTTCCCCTGAGCTCTCCCTCCGCCTTGGCCCTGCGGCCATCACAGAGGAGATGACCAGGGTCTCCTGACCCTGACCAGGGTCTCCTCCCCTGCTCCTCCTGCCTCTCTTCCCCAGGCTCCCTGGCCAGAGCTCGAACTCCTGACTCTGCCCTTAGGATGACTTTCTCAGCAACCTCCAGCCTCACCTCCTTCCCGGCTCTACCCAGGGGACCTCAAACCCCTCCTTAGGCTTGAACTCTGGCTCCTAAGTTTCTGAAACATCAACTCTGTCTTTGAGTCACTCCTCTGTGAGCCCTCCTTCTTTCCTACTCCCTTTTCCCAGCTTAGTGCAAGTTCACATTCCTTCCCACCTGTACTACAGCAGCCTCTTAGTGGCCCCTCCTAATGGTCCATTCTTAAAGCCCACATGAATGGTCATGAAACTGTGCTCATCGGCATCTCTCTTACTACTGTGTGAGCTCTTCCAGATAGAGATCAGAGTGGTGCCTGTTCACAGTCCCAATACCTGTCACTCTCTAGGCTCTCAGGGACTCGTGTGGGATGAGCAGCTCACCTGTCCCCCCAGTCCATCATGCACACAATGGCAAATTCAACTTGCTAACATTGTCCTAGGAAAATGCAGTGGCTCCCCACTACAGACAGAATAAAGCTTAAATTCCATAGCCTGCCATTGGAAGCCACTCACAAACTGGCCCTGGCTAACCCTTTCGGTCCTGTCTCTCACCACTCTCCAAGAGTAACTCGTTGTTCCAGCAAATTCTGCCCCTCCACTCACCCATCAAACTTACGCTTTCTTGCTTGCCCTCACTGTGTCCTCTCCTCCTCTCTTACTTCTTAAACCCTGCTCATCTTGCAAAGCAAAATTGAATCCCACCTCACTCCCAAGTCTTCTTTGATTCCCCTAGCCTTAGGTCATCACTCCCTTTGGCAAGCTCCATGGGCACTGAAAGCCTAAGACACACGTCATCCCCCAGATGCCCTTTCCTGTGAGGTGGCCATTATGGGACTTGAGCTGGTCTCTCTACTCAGAGAGGACCAGGACTCTGGCCCACAGAACACTGGCACCTCCACTGTGCTCTGCACTTGCAGGATGCTGGATAAAGCTCTCTTCGTGTTGTCATGAGTACATACATTCCAATACAAATAGATATACATACATATATTCCCTTTTCCCCCAGAACTTAGAAAAGAAGATAATTCCTGACAATGCACCCTTTCCTTCTCACATAAGTCAGATTCCAATCATTATTCAACACGCACGCACGGTGCAAGTCAACTCAGATCCTCCTTCTGCAAGGCTTCTTCTGAGGTGGCCTTGTCTGCAGGGCACATACCTGTCTGAGTCGCGAAGGGCTGGGTGTGTGACATTTCAAGCCCAGGTTCAGTTAGGGACGGTGATTCAATTACGGTGTTTGATACCTGTAATGGGAGCCACTGTTCTTTTTGAGTGAATTTGAAAGAAGAAAAAAGAAAAGGAAGAAAGAAAGCCTCTTCTACGCAGAAGTCCTTGCTGAGTCAGCGCTTGGCCCGCTTTCCGCTTGTGTCCATGTGCTTCCTACTAAAACCCATCCTGTGCGTGTGATACAGTACAACCCGGAGAGTCAGTGGTTTATGCTAGGTCATGCTGCCTGTAGACGGTACACTGACTTTCTCAGCTTAATTAAATACCTGCCTGGAGGGATTACAGCCAAGCAGTGGCTGAGGCCTGAAACCCTACCCACACTTGCTTTTGCGTACTTCTTGCTCCTGAATGGCTGGGCTGAAACGCCTCAAAGAAAGAGGCTGTTGTTGGGCAATGAGGTTGCATTACCTGCCCATCCAGCGCGGTGAATTCTCCTCATGCTGAAAATATTAAGCTGAACAAGATTCTGGGATCCCTGCAAAGGAGCAAGGTGAGTGGGAAGTCACAATGACTTTGCAAAGTAATACCAGCCCGAAACACTGATACGGGAGCAAACTCCACCCCCCTTCTGAACTGTCTGGAAAAGAAACACGGGGATTAGGAGGGAGGGGGTTCCATCTCAGCCCCTTTTAGCTCTGGGGGTACGAGTGCCATTTCCCCAGACAACGACCTTGTGTTTCCGAGCCTCACAGTAGTATTCGTGTGCTCTTATGTCGAAGACTTTCAGATGCATGTAAAGTTTGCGAGTTGAAAGGTCAGCATCTAGGTCTTCAGCATCCATCCATTTTCTGTTCCAGGAGGCCACTGACAGCACCCGGGTCCTGACAGCATCCCCAAGGTGACACACAAGGACTTCCCACGGTAAAGCAGAGCAATTAAATCTAATATTAAGGTCTATATTCATTGCTCCAAGATGCTGTATAATTGTGGTACTATTTCTAAATGAAAAATATTTTCATTCGATTTTCAAATGGCCCCACTGCTTGCCTAATGTGAGAGTCTGTGAAAAGCAAATCCATATTGTATGTCCCTTTTTTACTGATGGCTCAAGAATAGTTTGGGCAAAGGTCATGGCATTTTGGATCCGACAAACCAGAGTTCAAGTCCTACACATGAGATTGTGGCGAAGTCCCTTGCTGTCTCTGTTTCCTCCTCTATGAAAGGGGGCACAGTACCTGGAGCCCAGGACTGCAGTGAAGTGATCAAGGGAGACAATGGTTTCAAGGTGCATTGCACATGGCTGGCACATTGCACACAGTAGGTGTTAAGTACAAGGTGTGTATTTTGTTCTTTCTTTTCTAGCAGTGAATCAGATGGTAGTCATATAATACCAAAGGAACCTGCTACTTTAGTTTGTAAACACTTTAATAATTTACTACCAATAAATAACGAGGAAAAAATGATGGCCTAAGGTGTCTCACACAGCTTATTCAGAACACCACCGCTCACTGCAGTGTTGCCCGGTTATGGGTGCCATATCGGGAAGCAATAACATCAGTGACTCCATATTTGTTGGAAATAGAGTAGAGAGGTAAGAGAGACTGCTAACCAAAAATTAAAAGCCTTGTGTCCAGTCCCATTTTCCATGGAAGAAACTGGTGTTTTCTCGATCGGCGCACACACGTGTTTATTTGCTGCTTTCCTTTAATTTCACCACATCTGTCTTTCTCGATTGCTCAGCTGGCAACACGGCCTCAAATATTTTATGATACTTAATTTGAAGAAAATTGTTCCACCATGGTAACAAAATAACAACACGTGTAATGGAAAATATTAAATGTAATTCCCTACTGCACAGAACATTATAAACGTCATCTATATTTATTCAACGTGTAAGTAGAAAATCAAAGCTATCTGAGGCTGAGGTTGGGGGATGGGGGGATACATACAGGGTCCCTTCCTGATAGGGGGATTTTCTCTACTTGGAGTAGAGGAAATATTCTGGGGTGTCCTCTAATATAACATTTTCCAACATGACTGAAAATTGCTCTCTAATCCAAATGCATCCCATTTTTCTCATTAGATTAGTTTTATATACCTTGTTAAAACGAGGTGGCCTCTGGCCACAGCATTGTAGTATGACAAATGTAACAATATTAAAGAAGGCATGGAGTCAGACCAAAGATGAAGACGTTCTGTACAGGTCTGCAGTTGTCATCTCTTTAAAAGAGGAACCACTGGGGAAGATGGAGCTAAAGTTTTGTTGAGTCAGTGAGCCGGGGGAGCCTTTATTCCTAATGGCCATAGGGAATCAGCCTAACTCATGAAGCGGTGCCTTTGAAACCTACGATAGAGGAAAGTGTGTGACTTTGATAATGGGTTAAACTGCCACTGCGGTCCTGGCCAGAGCCTCACGTGTCCCCCCAAAAGTGGCAGGATCAGCAGTCAAGCAGACACACGTTCAGCTGCAGACCCGGGCTCTCTCTACTTCCCCCTGCGATGCTCAGCATTACTGCAACCCGCTTCCCACGGACAAAAGGCCCCCAAATGGCTGTCGGGAGTTTGTTTTCCCTGGTGGCATTCCAGGGAATCTGCTCCAGAGGTGGTTTTAAAAAGTAAACACAGGTTGAGCGAAGAGATGGTATACGAAATGTTTTTACCCTGGAGAAAGGAAGCTGCAGTGTGCTTCGTCCGAACCAGCTGGAGTCAAACCTGTACTGAGCCGTCTGCCCGGCCCCGCACGGCTTCCCCCGCAGAGGAAACGAGGAGTGGGCTGTGTGTGAACACCGCAGCTGTGGGTTTTCTGAAACAGCATCCTCTCCGGGAAGAATCCCATTGAATATTGCTGACTGACAGCCTTTTAATCTCAGAACTGGTACCTCAATCTCAGCAGTTGCCAAAACAAGAAAGGTAAAGATAAGGCTGACTTTGGGGGGAAAGGTCGTCCCCAGGGTTGCCAAGAGCTGAGTTAGCAGGCGACACTCATAAACAAGCTCAATTACGTTTCACCTCCTTTGCGCAGCTGGGTCATACCGCCAAGGGACGCCCCTCTCACTCTCACCAGGTGTAGATGTGCCGATTCCCCAGTGCACCGCGCAGCTCACAGTTTGTCCGACACACGTGTATTAAGTTCCAAGGGTCACCGCTCTCCCGGGTCAGCGTTTTTCTCACTCCTCCAGTAAATCAGGCGTGACAGACCAGTGTGTCCTCCACGCTCTTCTCTCCCCCAAATGCCCTCTTCAATCAATACCAATTCCCGGCGGTTCCATCACAGGAGAGAGTTTTCACCATGGGCTGGTGCGCTGCCAGCCTGCAGGACTCACGGCAGCTGAACAACAACATCGAACAGATGCGTTAGGAGCGACACGCCGCCCCAGCGTGACACGCTGGGAAATGCTCATCTTCAGCTGCTTGCAAGCTCAGGGGTGTCAACATGGGGAAGCCCATATTCTTATAAATTTTTTCCCATCTGGCCTTTCACGATCCCTTAGAAATATTTCTCAAGACCCAAACCCTAAGACAACATATTTTGAGCCCTGGCTGGCATAGCTCAGTTGATTGAGCGCGGGCTGCGAACCAAAGTGTCGCAGGTTCGATTCCCAGTCAGGGCACATGCCTGGGTTGCAGGCCATGACCCCCAGCAACCGCACATTGATGTCTCTCTCTCTCTATCTCCTTCCCATTCCTCTCTAAAAATAAATAAATAAAACAAAATAAAGAAAAGAACATATTTTGAAGTTGATGGCACGACAGAATAGCGACTTGAAATGTTGTAAGTTAAATTTAACTGAGCTGCATCTATATGCGAATCTGCTGATGGTTGGGATCCACTCATAACCACCCCTGAAAATGTAGGTCATGTAAGTGGTTATCTATTAGCAGCTGCTTATTAAACCATCAAAGCAGTCAGAGATTTCCACTTTATACCTGAAACTAAGCCCAGGCTTTGTCTTGTTAGTGGAATTGCAAGTGAGCACAGGGTCCCTGGCACAAAGATGTCTTTTATAGCCCTGGCTGGTGTAGCTCAGTGGATTGAGCGCAAGCTGCAAACCAAAGTGTTGCAGGTTCGATTCCCAGCCAGGGTACATGCCTGGGTTGCAGGCCATAACCCCCAGCAACCGCACATTGATGTTTCTCTATCTCCCCCCCTTCCCTCTCTAAAAATAAATAAATAAAATCTTTTAAAAAAAGATGTCTTTTATCATTATGCGTCATTGTTAGACTGAACGTTTGTTCTATTGGACACTGCCAGCTTGGAGCTGTAGTTGGTAAGTAAGTGTGCCCCTGGAAGAAGGATGATGCTCAGCACTTGTAGAATGAATGAACTACTGAAGGGCCCCAGTGATAAAAGTGTGCCTTTCAGCTATGGCTTTAATGGTTTATGATAATCTGCACTCGCTGAGGCTGATACACATACCATCCTTGCCTACCCCCTACCCCTTCACAGTCACCCCTTCAATGCCAGCGAGTATTCCTGCCAGTGGCGTTCTCCCTGCCTTCGGAGCTGCTGCCTGCCATCCTCTCATTTAAAAGTGTATACACTATTCATACACGTGTGCATCTGGAACTGTTCGCCGAATTCAAATCCCCTGCCGTGCTGGTGAATAATGTCACACATCTCCTATAACGCTTCAAAGCATGATTTTCGATGCTTTTCAGTTTCAATTCATTGTATTATTACATGTTAATCCCTAGGAAGGATCCAGACTCTCTGGGAAGTAGAAAGGCACATGAAGGAATACCTGCCGCGGCACCGTGTGAGGCCTGCTGCCTACGATGGCCCTGCACCACCACAGTCTTCGGGGCAATGCAACGGGGCCTTTATCGATGCTTTCCTAGGCTCTTCCTGCGTGAGCATAATTTCCCTGGAACGCTCTGAACCTTATCCTTCACATGACCTTGGAAGACAACAGAGTATGCAGGTTCAACGTGGGAAGTGTTGGGCAACCTGTTTCCAAAGCTCCAGGGAGAAGTTTACGAGGATTCGGAGGAGTGGGTGACTTCCATTAAATTGCCCTTGGAACCTGGTTTCTGAAGGGTCAAGACAGCACAGCTATTTCACTAAAAACAATCCTATTTCAGGTCTCACAGACAAGAGAGAAAACCGCAGGCTCCCAGTGTGGAGACCCGCCTTCCTCTCCGTTGCAACAGGGGGCTCCGCCTTTCAGATCAGGCCTCGCTCACGCTGTGCCTCAGTGGGCTTGCTTCCCAACTAGTTACCAGTCAGTCTTGTTACTGTCTCTGCTTCTCAGCTCCCTCATTGATAAAGTGAGGTTAATAACAGCATTTCCTCTACAGAGTTGTCAGAATGAAATGAGAGAAAATACGCAAGGGCTCAACATATACTGAGCCTGCAACCGGCACACGGCAAGTCTTCAATAAATGCCAGTGCCTGTGACCAAAACTTTCCCCCTTCTCAAAGAAATCATGTGTAGGGCTCGGGATGAGGAAACTAGGAGGTTTTATGGGGAGAAGGATCTGGAAATTGGATGTGATAAAAAAAAATTCTGAAAGTACTAATGTGGTGAAATAGTTCTGGACCCGGAGTCATGAGGTCTGGATGGAGTTCGGGCTCTGAGGCTAATTAACTGCGGGACTGGGGCTGGACGAGTATTTTCTGGGCCGAGACCATTTGCCAGGCACTGAGGATCCGGAGCCAGTAAAACCTTGTCCCTGTTCTCCAGGCTTTCACAGACTTGTCAAAGAGAAAACTATGCGAACGCAGAAATAAAATACTATGTGATTCACACAATAAAACAATTAGAAACAGAAGAATCGTTTATATTCTCTGGAGAGTCAAGGAAGGCTTCTCCAGTCTGAAATGTCACTGGAGTGAGCTGATGTAGCAGAATTTCGGGGGCGAGGGGAGTCACACAGACTTTGGGGGGGAACTCATACCAGCACTACGAATTGAGTGAATTTGGGTAAGTTATTTGCCCTGCTCTCAACCTGTTTCTTTTTCTGTAAACCACCTGTTTTGCAGGATTCTGGAAATATTAGAAGTAGTACGTGTCAAGCATCCAGCTGGAATCGTCAGTGTAGTTTAAGTGCCGGGCGCACGACGGAAACACAGTTGGACTGCCCCGCCCCTCTGAAGCCCTCTCAGCCCTCACCCTCTGCGCCTCTATGCATCAGACCCAAAGGAATGCTATGTTGTCACCTCTGAGTGCAGTTTTAGAAGCTGCTATGAACTTTACTGGAACTGAAAGTTTAATATGGAAAGTTTCATGAATAGTTGTTAGTTCAGGTAGAGAGCCTGGGTGAGTAAAGACGTGAGTGTATTTCTAAATTTCATCAGCTTGTCTACCAAGGCAAGGCAAAGGTTAGTCATTCCTCCTGCTTTTCACTTCTCCTCCATTTCTTATGGGAAGTTATTCCAACCAACACATTATCATCAATCCTATTTTCTCCCTCCCGGTGGGCAAGACATACCTCCCGGCAGTCTCAGCCTCACAAGAAAACATCTCCTGCTAGAGAAAATTCTGAGCCTCTCACCCCACCCAAATCAAGAAACAAAGTCCCTTCCCCGAACTGGGAAGCCCAAATTTCAAATTGCGGTCTTCCTCATAAACGCTTCCAACTTGAAAACTCAACTGGACGGCAGAAAAGAGCCCGCATTCTACCATCACAGAATTGCAAAGGGAAAGGATGCTCAGAGATTATCTGGTCCTTCTTAATCCTTGGGTGAGATCTTAGAGCAGAAAGGGGCATCAAGTAAAACTGAGGAGATAGGAGTTACGTATGGACTTGAGCTAATGCTAATCTATCAACAGTAGTCCATGCATTGTGTCAAATGGACCACACTAATGTAAGATGTTAACAATAGGAAAAACGAGGTGCAAGCTATGCGGAAACTGTCCTTTCTCAGCACTTTTTCTGTAAGTCTAATACTACTCTAAAATTAAGAATTAACTATGATTGACACATCGGCTATTTAAATTTCTAGCCCATGAATCACAGGGTGGAGTCTCTCCAGAATGGGCTATAGAGGACAGTCTAAATGATCTGTACAATGTGAGTCTCAAAACTCGTCCTTCCTGGTGACTAATCTTGTGATTTTGGATTAGGATTATGCATCTCAACTTTTTCCACACTCAGTGAATTTTCCCCACAGTTCCTTGCAGGCTGAGAGATCTGACCAAAAATATGCCTAGAAAATACATGTATTTAGACAAAAGATCCAGTAGAGAGCCACCTATGGGACCTAGTTGCCCAAATAATACTTTTTCCTGGAAAAACACTTACATAAGCCTCATTTTATAAAGAAACTGGAGGGGAAATGTGGCTAGGATTAAAATGGCAATGCAATGATTCCTCTAGGCATAAATTAAATGAAAAATCAAGGCGTACACCTCCTGGATTAATGTACCTAAATTACTAATATAATGTGCTATATTACTACAGAGGAGCAGGTGAGGGGCGGGGTGGGGAGGAGAAGAAAATATATAAAAGAACAGAACTGGACAGGTTTCCTATCCTCTGCTCTGGAGTTCATTAAGAATAACTTTCTCCATCCACACACTAAAGTGCATTTGTTTCTGCAAATTACTCAGGTCTCGAAATTGAAGAGCATGCTCCTCAGGGACATGGCGCTCTGCAGAGCCCCATGGTGGGTTGGGGCCCACAGACTGGCAGCAGCGATCTTCACTAGACCCGGAAAGAACCCCATCATCCACTCTTCATTGATGGCCTATATACATAGTTGCTTTTGACAAGAGCATCTAACACCAGCAAGAAGGGAAGTTCAAGGAGGGAGGAGGCCACAAAACTTGAAATAACAGGGCTGAGAAACAGTTTGGAGCTTGCTTATTATGACAGCTGGACGCTGGTGCTGGAAAAGCTGCCTCTCAGCCTAAAGCTCGTGGCAGATCAGGTGAACGGTGTCCCTGCACTGCAGACACGGGGAACCAAACCACGTGGGAGAACATGAGGATATGTCTGTAGTGATGCCTCCTGGGGGAACATGTGCCAAGACTGCACACGGCTCTGGGGGGAGACACCCCAGGCTTCCTCTCACTCGCCCTGAGCACACCCCTCCCTCTTTGCTCCCGTCTCCCTCTGGCCTCCCCAGAGCCCCTCAAGAGCAAACCATCTATCCCTTTTGCATTTCCCCATAACCTCCAGCACCTGTTTGTGTTCGGTGGCATGCAGAGAGAAGGGATTACCTGGCTTTGCTCCAGAACCATCGCTGGTCAGTTCATCTCAGAAAAGGTGTTTCTGAGCCTCCATCATGGGGATAAATAATCCCCACCTCTCAAGATGGTCGTGAGAGTGGAATGAGGTAGACCAGGTAAAGTTCCTCATATAGTGTCCAGGATGCATTCAGTTCATACTAAATGCAAATATTCTTGCCCTCCTCTCTCATCAGCAAGTCAGGAACTGCAGCACCTGTCTTGGAGGTGCTTGAGTGGTGTTTGAGAGAGCCATACAGAGTTCTGTCTAGGTAAATTGTTTTCAGTAAGTCTAGACATTTGCTAGAAACTGAGTTCTCCACGTTTATTTCTCTAAGGGCGGAAAAAGCCGATGGCTGGAAATGCAGGACTCACACGTGGCACACGAGTCCCGGTGCAGAAGCAGAGAGGTGGCCAGCAGTGGCCGGCATTGCCCGCTGAAGACCGTGTTAATGGGTCACTCATGCTTCTCTGAGGGTGGCTCCTGCCTTCACGCTGCCTGACTTCCAGCTCCTCACCCCAACTCTCCTCTGCGTTTCCCAGAGAGGCTCGGACTATCCTACACAAACTCCCCAATCTTCTGCCCCGGGCCTCTTGCTGACATCATTTCCTGAGAATCTAAGGTCTTTCTTGAGAAAACTAACTTTCATGCTACACGTTCCACCTTGTCCGGCCTCCCACAGTCATCAAGCCAAACAGACAGTCCTTTCCTTAGGTTCTTGCCGTACAGGAGACAAAACGTTTCCAAGAAGAAGGGAGAGTATTTCCTTCACAACTCCACATCATATTCTGCCTCCTGGAACCAGAGCAGGGCTGCTGGTGTTCCAAGCCGCACAAAGTCCCAGGGCAAAGTGCTCCACCTTCCCCTCCTGCCTGCCTCGCCCCCTCCAGAGGGCCGCATCGCAGTCTGAGCTCTTCCAGAAAACAGCATCCCAGGCTCTCCACCTCCATGCTGGACCCGGCTCCACTCCCCTGTCATTGCCTTCCAGCACGTACGAGCAAACACCTCCACACCACGAAAACAAATGCACAAACACTCTTCCGCTGCAATCACAACACACGCACTCACGTGCTTGATTTAAGCACACAGATAAAAACTGACTCAGTCACACAGCGAGACTCTTCCTGTTACTCATTTTCACTTTCTTTGCTTTTGAATGTAATTCAAGTGAAGTGTCTCTCTCAACCCACGCAGTGAAGACTGAGACATTTTAAATGCAGCAAAGTGAATCCTGTTTTTAATTTCATTTCAAAGAGCTATTTAACCCTCCTTAGTTACTGTTGGCTTCACAGATACCAAAAAAAAAGATGACTTAAAAGTATTTCATTCAGCTACTCAACTTTAAGATGTTGTCTTAACATGTTTAATGGGGGACAGCTCAAACCTGCAGTGTAGACAGCCAATCTGCTCCTTCAAATCTACTTTTTTTCTGCTGAACCAAGCAAAAAGTAGGCTTGATGCCTAGTTGACTCAAAAGGCTGCTACACCCTGGACCTGTCAACCGAAGTCAACCAAAGCTGAAGGGCCCCCTATGGAGACAAAACCAAAGGCAAGCCAGGAAAAAAAAATTATAGAATTCATATCCATTTGCTTAATCACCACTCCGAGCTCTTTGGTGCATGAGAGTAATGGATAGACACCTCATTATATTCATGTCTCTATTTATATTCACTGCTTTATCTCTCTTCACCCGCATTACATCTTGCCTTTTCTTGCAGTACCTGCACTGTGAGAAGGATTGCTCCCAGGCATCTCCCTTCAAGGTTGCAGCAGGTCATTTAAATAAAGAACGCTCTGTGAAACCACCTTAAAGGCTGTGTTCTACACATTTTTTCCTCTCCCAACAATTCACATTTTCTACTGTTTCACATTTCTAAGGCTCTAACACCTTCAGTAATTAGAAAATAAATATTTCTTTTTTTAAAGGTGGAAGTCTCGATTGGCCTTTCCTAGGGAAAAAATTGCCCCTGGGAAGCTTTTATAATAAAAACAATAGAGTAACAGAGATCTAAGAGGAGGAAGACAGATAAATGTCCGTATTTGGCCCTCTTGCTGAGGCCAAAGCTATTGAATTTTCTCTGACTCTCACATGTTGGGGCTGTGTCCTTGGCCTCCGTGAGCAGTTTTTTAGTTAACAAGTGAGCCTGCACACAAAGAAATCACATTTTAAATTGTGCTAAAATGCATGCAACATAAAATTTACCCTTTTCATTATTTTAAGTGTCTGATTCTGTGGCATTAATATATTATTCACTTTGCTGTACAACCTTCTCCACCATCCATCTTCAGAGCATTTCTTTTTGCCTTCCAAAACTGAAACTCTGTAGCCTGTTCAACAGTAGCTCCCCATTCTCCACCTCCAACCCCAGTGACCGTCCTCTTTTCTGTCTGTACGAATCTGATGACTCACAGAATCATACAGTATTTGTCTCTCGTCTCTGGCTTATTTTAACACCCTTTTTAAATCCAGGGCAACACAGATAAAAGATAGTTGATATTTTTAAAGGCACAGGGCTGAGTTTAAATCCTACCTCTGCCACTTAATCCCCCTGTATTCGGGGAAATCCCTCTAAACATATTTCATTATCAGTCCCAAATAATGGTATTAATGATGGGTTGTGTGACTGTCAGGAAGACTAGTGCACCTACAGTGTGATACAGGATATGGAGTGAATATTCAACAGATATGATGTCTTCTTCCAGCTATTAAGCCTAAGAAATTTGAGATAAATCCAATGTCTAACTTTCAAGTTAAACTACCACTTCTGCGCCTACCAGACATACACTGAAATTGACTCTCTTTAAAATGGCAATGAGTAAGAATATCTTTCTCAAAGGTTTACTGTGGTAATAAAATGGGATTAAATGAGAGCTCGATATATAAAATTTAATACCGGCTGGTCCGGTCTCTGTGGGAGGGATTCCGGAACGGCATCAGACGACCTGTGATCCATATGAGGAAAGTGATACAGTTGTCGGCATCCCCAAGACAAGAGAGAAGAAAAGATGACACAGTATTTGTAGCTTAAAAGAAAAGGGGTATGGACTCATTTTAAAAAACTGTATTTCCTGCAATAAAAAAATACTGTTGACTGGAAACATATGTTTGATAGAGTCTTTTTATTTTATTGCTGGAGAAAAAGCTAAAGGTCATCTATACCAATATTACTGCTTCACACAACAGGTAAGGGGCCTTTGCCCTACGTCCCTGACTCTGCCTCTGCTATTTCTGAGATGGCTTGATCACTCAGAAGCTGTGCGACAGTGTACAATCAGCAGAACCTGACTAATAACTCATGGTGTTAGAAGATTTTGTACCTGCTCGCCATGACAGAGGAGACACAAGGTATGTTGAGTTTTCAGCTTGTGTACTTCTGCAAGCGTATCTACAACAAAGGTTGCATTGAATTCAATCAAGCATAATATTTACTTTTATATATACTCCAAAGTGTAAAATGAACTGACCCATAAAATCACAGAATAAATAGGTAAACATATACATATATAACTTAGACCTGAAGACAGGAGTGAGGAATTCAAGCTGAATAATGGTCCCCCAAAGGCATTAGGTCCTAATTTCTGGAATCTGTTGATGTTAATTTATTTGAAAAAAGGATCTCTGCAGATGTGATTAAGTTAAGCATATTGAGATGGGGAGATTATCCTGGATATAAACCTTTTACCATTATTCTCAGAATGAAAGGTAAGACCATTGTGATATATCAAACAATGGAAAATTAATTCTGTTTGTCACAGTTTTCCATTAGAGCAAACATTGCATTTCTCTCCAAACAGAATATTTATTTGAGAGTTATTTTACAGCTACATATAGCCATAATCTTTCTTCAAAATGATTAATTTCAAAGGCCAAGAAGTATATGATAAAACCCCACTATATAATTTAATAATCTAGAAGAATGGTCTGACCATCACTGGATTTATGGACTCTGCGTATGACAGAGCAGACATGAGCTCAGACTGTGCTCGTGATGAACAGGCACAAGGGAATGCGCAGTAACTATTCCCTGAAGGCCAGAATCCCCTCAAGTCATGCTCATCTTTGGGTCAAGATGGCCACAGGCTATTGCAGATTCTCTCAACGCCTATTAAAAATGGAAATGCTATGAGGCAGCAAGGACCACAGCTGCAAAGGAAGGAAGTTTCAAGGCTTCTCGCCCTCAGCCAGCAGAGGTCCGGTGCCGTGACGTGATCCTGGGCACAAACTGGTTTTTAGTGTTTGTAGGTCACACTCCAAGCCGACTCTGCAGAGGGCCAAGGGCACAGGTCATGGGGCACCTTTCACTGCAGGAGCTTGGTTCGAGGCTGACGGTATGACCGGCACGAGCCTGGGGCTTTGGGAAAGAACAGCAGCTGGCCGTGAGTGGAGCACCCGAGAGCCGCTCACAGTTCAGGAACACTGCCCTCTGTGTTTAGAAAGAGTCAGCTATACTGTTTTTTATTGTATGATGTCTTTCTGGTGGTTTGCCTCTTTCTGGGAACAGCTCTAGGAACAGGGGAGGCATTTTAAAAATGTAACGCTGCATCAAGATGAGAAGCTTACAGAAGACAGTAACTCAATGAATTGGTCGATTTACTACATCTCCATCAGGCCAGATAGTAAAGCAACTGACAGCTACATATAGCCATATGTCCCACCAGACATGTTCTACACACCGTGGTGCCACAGCCCCCTGGAGGACAACTGTTTTACGTCTCTCCAAGGGAACGTGATCGGTGAGAAAATGAAGTCATCGAAGACCAAAAACAGAGACCTGACACCAAACGAACACTGTCCCCCAAAGCGATATGCAAACTCGCATTCGCCTCCTTAGTTTTAGAACTTGAGCAAACGAGCTATCGGGAAGTCAGAGGAGGTGAGTGAAGTGTGTCCCCAAACGAGGGACACGCAGGGAAGGTGAGAAGAGGGAATACGAGGTAACCGGCATTTATTGCTCTGCAAGTATGTGCCTGTGATTGTGCCCCCACGTACACCACTGTGCAGGTACAAGAGCTCTGAGAGACACTATTCATCTCTGTCTTACCATTCAGACCTTCGGGGTGGTGAAGTGACGTCATTTCCCAGCAACCCCTAGGTAGTAAGTGACGGTGTCAGGATTTAGATGCAGATGTGTGTCTGATAGGAGAGCCCTTGGTCTTTTCCTGTGTTTTGTGCTGCCACCCCCAGCATCTGGTCACCCTAGTTCTACCCCAGCTGAAGGTGGGAAGGGATGGGGAGGGTGGGGTTTCACCCACCAAATGCAAACTCCGTGTCTCACCTGTGAGACTGCATTCCACAGGCATCCAGCACACGCTGCATTTCCCCCCACCCCGATTTTCCCTCTTTGACTTCCCACAGGCACCACCCCCGGTTCTCCCCCTAACCCTAGCCCCTCAGCGATGCTTCTGCAGAGCGCAGTAGAAAGGACGAGTGGGTGAGTGGGTGAGTGGATGGTGCACAGAAGGAATCTGCCCGCATTTAACTCATCCTAAAGGGGCTATAACTAGGGACACGTTTCCATACTTACAAAAAAATGCCAAATATTTCAACTTTGGTAAGAAACAAAGAATCCCTGGAGATAAAATAAGATAACCTATTCTTAAGGGGGAAAAAAAACTTGAAGCAAGCAACAATTCTGTAAAGCAAGATTATTTAAACTGGAAGGAATATACCAAAACAAATATTTTTTTCTCTAGGTGAAAAATAAAAGATTTTCCCTCAAATTTTTTTAATGTTACATTTCCTAAAATGGAAAAACAGAAATAAATTTTGGCATAAGAAACCAATAGGAAAAAAGTTTCCACTCTGACAAACTTGCCTTGAAAAGTTCTTAGTGGGGACTTTGTGACAGACAGGATGCGAGATGGCTTTTAAGATTATCTCTGATATAGATTGAGTTACCTTCGTCAGTCAATTTCAGTTCAGGAATTGTCCTCGAGGGCTTCTTGGCAAGAATCTCGCATACTTCTCCCCTGTCCGCAGAGCCCCGGACAGGTCTCTTCCCCATTTGTTCCTAGCGACCGATCTCTCAGGTTTGACGGAGATGCCACCCAGACAAGAATGCAGCCGCTTCCCACCTCTCCTGCCCCATGCCTTCTGATGTGGCTCTTTTAAATCATGGAAAGATGTCTGAAAGAGTTAAGAACTCAAATTAAGGGCCAATGAGGGAGTTACCGAGACAGAAATTTAAATAGCTGCTATGCTGCCTCAGTCATATTTAATTCTTCTTCATTTTAGAATAGTGTCCGATTTACAGAAGAGGTGCCCAGAGGGGACAGTTCCCACGTAGCTCACACCCAGTTTTCCCCATTATTGACATCCTTCATCAGTGTGGTCCATTTGACACAATGCGGGAACAAATACTGATACACTATTATTAGCTCCAGTCCATACTAAATTCCGATTTCCTCAGTTTTTACCTAATGCCCCTTTCTGTGCTAAGATCTCACCCACGGGCCACGTTACATTTAGTCATCGTGTCTCCTTAGACTCAGCCGCACTGTAACATTCTGTCAATCACATTTCAATCTTGAGAAACCCGGAAGAGACAAAGGGGTGCTCTTTCTTGTTCTAACACTGGACGAGCTCACGTATGGCCACAGGTGCCCAGGAAGGTGTCTGCGTCCCTAGGATATACTTGAATTACCAAGATTCATCCAAACGCTAAGCAAAAGAGAAAATAAAAGCAGGCACTTGCCAGCATATTAATAGAAGGATGAACATCCTTTATTTCATGCAGCTGTCAGATAAATGTTAGGGTGGGGGAAGCCCATCTGGCTGACATCCAGTGCTTTTTAACAAGCGGAATTCAAAGACAGGGCCCGCCCCGCAGGAGAAGACAGGAATCAGCCGAATGCCTCACACGGTCACAGACGGTGTCATCTGGCACACAGCACCAAGCGCGGAGCCTGGTGCACGTGTCGAGGGGATGAGTATAGGTGAGGGAACAGAGTCCCAGAAGTGCCTGGGGGTGGGGTCCCTGGAGCAGAACTTCATTTCAAAAGGTGAGACGATTTATGTGCAACGTGGAAAGCTGCCATCAGCTCTAAAAGAACATAAACCAAACTCAGAACACTGTGATTTTTTTTAAATTTGAGCTTATGGTTTCAGAAAGATATACACCATAAAGTACAAAGAGCATATCACGATTGCTTCTATTGATTTGCTGTGGAGACCTTCAGGGAGTTATTGAAACTCCCCGAGAGTTAGTTTCCTCGTTTGGGCAATGCAGATGTCAACAGTTCCCATGTAGATTTGCTGGGAGAGCCAAACAAGACCATGAGACCATGTCTGATATGAGAGCAGTTGGCCTGATAGAAACTCAGCAAACGGCAATGAAACATCATCTGCATCATCCCGTCATCGACATGATCAGAAGCGAGAAAACATGTTCATTTTTATTGTCACCCAAGGGTATCACCTGCAAAGCAGTGGCTCCTCTTCTAATTCCTTGCTCCTCCCCACCACCTCTGTCCAGCATCAAGTTTTCACCAGTAAAACAGCCACATTATAACCCATCTGGCAAATGCTTTTTTTAAATATATTTTATTGATTATGCTATTATAGTCGTCCCATTCCCCCCTTCATATGTTCTTTAGCTTCTACATGTCCCATAGTATTCTTGCCCTCCCCCTGTCTATTTTCTCCCTACCATCTATGCTACTTATTCTCTGTACCTTTTCCTATTCTCTCCTCCTCCCACTCCCGTTGCTAACCCTCCATGTGATCTCCATTCCTGTGATTCTATTCCTGTTCTACTTGATTGCTTAGTTTGTTTTTGTTTTAGGTGTGGTTGTTAATAATTGTGAGTTTGCTGTCATTTTTCTATACATGTTTTTAACCATCTTTTGTGATGCACCTCCAAAAGCATGTCCCGGAAAAGCTCCTGTGTGCCCCTGCCTAATACCAAGTGAATCTCTCCACCGCACTCTCATTTCCGATAGTGCAACGCTTCATATTCCAGCCAGTAGGCCAGGAGTGCCTGAGAAACGGGGTAGGAAACGTGCTTGCCTCAGTACATGCAGCACCCAGCATACTGCCTACATGGGTTTTCTAGGACTGCTGTAACCAAGGACCACAACCTTGATGGCCTGAAAAAACAAAAAAATATTGTCTCACAGTTCCAAAAGCTAGAAGTGCAAAATCATGGTGTCGGCCGGGCCATGCCCCCTCTGAAGTCTCTACAAGAATCCTTTCAAGATTCTCAATGCTCCTGATGGCGATGACGCCCCTCAGCATTCCCTGGCTACCAGCTAGCTGCATCGCTCCAACCCCCGCATCCCCTTCACTGGGCACTCTGCTCCCTGTGTGTCTGTGTCTTCACGTGCCACTCTCTCCTCTATGAATGTCTATCTCTGCGTCCCTTCTCTTTTTCTTATGAGGGCACAGTCATGCTGGATTAAATGCCCACCCTAGTTCATTATGATTCGATTTTAATTTGTATCTACAAAGAGTCTCTTTCCCGAAAAAGATCACATTTATAGATACCAGGGGTTAGGATTCCAATGTTTCTACTTAGGGGACAATTCACCTCATAATACTGCTGAAAACACAGTAGGTGATCTGTGAGGTCCTGGTAGGGAAAGAGATGGATTGATGAGTAAAGAAACTTCTACTCTCCCGGCAACCAGGTCCAAGCATACAGGTGGCAGCTCATTCTTCTGTAGCTGCAACTACGCTTCAGAATCCTGTGGTTTCTTGACACCCACAGAACCCTACTTTTTCAAATCTATGATTAAATAATCTCATGCTAAATCTCACAGTAATTCCCTTCCACAGCTCTGTATTTGTGTCCAATTATGGCAAACCCAAGCCAGAGCCTCCAAGGCAACATTTTCAAAGTACTTTTTCCCTCTTGAGTTAGCTGTTGCAGGGGCCGGCAACTCACGGCAAGGGGCTCCTTTGCCTGTATGTTAGTAACGTGAAGGCAAAACAAATCTTTGCAGCCACATCCGATTTGTGGGGCCAGACAAACTGACAATGTTTGAAGACGGAAGTTTGCTGCCAGTATTCTCCATCCTTGACTTTGGGACAGGTAATCGGCATCTTAATTATCTTACCGTTTCTTCTGCATTAGAGCACCATGAAAGAAAGTGCTACAGAACACCCGAGACCTAAGCTTTCTGGTGTAGTGAATTCTGACTGGTGCATTTCCATGTTGTTGTTTTCTTCACCTTGCCTCAAAATCACAGAGAAATGAAAGTCCTTTCCAAGGTCCTGAGCCCTCGTTAGATGTTTTACTTTCTTTGCCAGCTTTAGTCCTTTTCTTAACCCTCACTGACTGCCCTCTCCAAGAAAAGGAAAAAAAGTGACTTTTCCTTAGGCCAGAAACTAACACAGTGAGCCTACCTGCTAATTCTTCTGGTTCTGTATGCCACTTAGCTGGCTGGAATATTGAGCTAAATTATCTGCCTGCAGCCTGTAAAGACAAATTTTTTAAAAAGAAAGGAAAAGACAACAGCATTGGGGTGAAAGAAATGTGAAAGGAATGATAAAAGCCACAGGCAACTTCATGCACATTACTTGTCCTTAGGAAAGTAGCAGAGAATGACATTCCTTGGAAATGTCAGCATTGCTTCACCTACAAAATGTATGTGTGTGTGTGTGTGTACATATCTCAATATTCATTCTATTTCTTTCTCATCACCAAGTTTTGCTCATTTTTAATGTGAGGTGCCATGAACTTATAAGACTTTAATGGGACAGCCACACATTTAAGATCATTAATCTGAGACCTTTTGTCGAGACACAAGGTTAAGTGCATGCCACCTTCTGATTGGGTTGTTACTGTTCAACACCTTAATCCATTCATTTGTTCCTTAAAACTCATAAAGAATGAGTTTTAATTGGCCATTTTCCAGTCTGTGTTTTATCTTTTACCATTCAAAACGAAAAAATTGCTTCTTCCTATCCTACACCACTTATATTTGTATTCAAATTTAAATTTAGCTTCTTTTAGATTTTTCTACACATTCCAACCCTATCATCTGTGAATGACTGTTTTACTTTACAGATGATTAGAATTACTAAGAGAATTTTTCAAGCTTGCTAGATACAAATTTAATGAATAAAAACCAATTCTGTCTTAAAGTTATCAACAATAAATTAGAAACAAAATGTGCTCTTACAATTTAGAGTACAATTTATAGTGGCATACAAAATTGCAAATAAATATGTTTTCTAACCCTAATGTGATTTCAACTGTGATTCATGGATTATGTGAAGTGTATTTGCTAATTTACAGAATTTAGTATTTTCTCTTTATTGTTGACCCATGTAGCTTATTTCCACTGTAAAAAGGTATAAAGTACTCTGAAGATATTAAATTCTTTGTTGTTGAGACTTCTTTTAATGGTTAAACATTTACTGGTAAGTATCCTGGCTTTTGAAAAGGCTATACATTTTGCAGTTATTGGTTGCAGTATTTTATGTATACAAATTAGATTCTGTATGATAATCATGTTATTTATGTAGCTTTACCTTAATGAACTGTTTTTGTCTGCTTTTTCTATCAATAACTGAGAGAACACTGTTAAAATCTTCCAAAATGATTATGAAGTAATATGTTTATCTCTTTAGTTATATCTATTCTAAATATATTTGGAAGGTAGGTCATTAAGAGCATATAAATGAATGTTTAGGTCTTTTATAAGACCTATTTGAATCTTTTATACTGTGAAATATCACTCTCAATCTTCAAAATGTTTCCTAAAATCTGTATCGACAATTCTTAACAATGTTACACTGCTTTTCATTAGAATTTGCATACGATATTTTTCCATCTCTTTCTGAATTCTTAATTTTAATGTATTTCTTATAAGCAACATAAAATTGTTTTAATATAGTCTAATTTTTAACTGAAATATGGACTCATTTTCATTTAATACATTTAATATATAAGTACAAGTAACAATAAGAATAGGATATTTTATCTGGTGTCTCCCAAGTACCTAGAACAGTGCCTGGCACACGGGAGATAAGGCGCTCATTACGAATTGCTTATTTAATGCATAAATACATGCATGGGTGATGAACATTCAGAATTAAGGATTCTAAATCATGTTAAAACCACGAGGGGAGATGGATTAAAGGAACACTGACAGGCAGGACACACCCCAGGTTCCATTTTGGGACCAGTGTCATCGGAGCCAACACGCCCTACAGACCAGGGACAGAAGCATGACCGCTGATCCACGGAAGAGAATTTCACTTCTAAAGCCATCAAAGGAAAAGCAAAAAGATATTTCTAATAGTTTTGTTGCCACAGGGGATCCCCAAAACCCAGTTTGCGTAAATCAAAAACCAAATATCAGCAGCACACAGTACCAAATGTAATTCTCAAGACCCAGGGATGTTGAAGACAAACTGATACAAGCCACTCCTTGGAATAGTCCTCATTAAATAATGTTCCAACACATTTCCCATAGCTCTTCATTTCTTCCCAAAGGATTTCCCTCTATGGTATGTTCCAATAGTCTAAGGGATTTTCATTCTGTATTTCCCCCTCTCCAATACCTCTGGTCAGAATAGACAGTGATGACCTAGAGACTTTAAAATTCAAAGAATAAATCAAAATGTCACATGCATCTAAAGCCATCCGAATGACCTCATCTCTCTTGTCAGACCCGGCAGCTCTGCAAATGGAAGAGCTGGGCCTGGTGCTGTGGGGGACGGGGACATGGACAAGGAATGAAATGAAATGAAATGAAATGAATTGAAATGAAATGAACTGAAAAACATGAAAAATGAAATAGGAAAAATGAAACGAAGTGAAATGAAACAAGAACCCCAGCTCCACCAGAGAACAACATCTGAGGATTCTGGGGTACCTCTCCCCTGTTTATCCCACCTTCAAAAACAGGCTTTGTGGGGTCTACATTGTTTCAGACCTCCTTGGACTTTGCTTCTCATTTCCTGCCATAAACTTGGTTCTTTCACTTGAAGACAGAAGTTAGTGTTCTCAGCGCTGGCTCTTGGTGCTCCTTAAATGTAGCCTTTACACATGCTCTGAACTTTCCAGCCTGTGTTTTTTTCCAGTAACTGCCCCATCTGACCTAGTGCCCTGAAATCCAGGAATCCCTGGGATCACCCTCTGTGTACTTGTGCCCCGATGAAGCCACTGTCGAGCCACATTCTACCCTTTCGGTTCACCACTGATCCATGACAATGGAATGAATAAAGCTTCTCTGTGATCCATTTATGGGGCACAGTAAGATCATGACATATTCAAATCTAGTATCTGGATCCTGTTTCTGTGCCCAGAGTATCTCCGTTCATTCCCACTAGATTCCCACTGTGATTTCTGGACACTGCAGAAAACCCAGGCTTTGCCCAAGTATATGCGTGCCCTGAAGAGGACAGAACTTTTTACCCCAAAGTAGCCATGGCTGCGGCAACCACACTGTCTCTCAAGGAAGCCCTAAGACCACCTTATACTGAGCACATTCTGAAAGCCTGGCACCAGCTACTCGGTGCAACCTCCACCTTAAATCTCGCGCACGGCCCGGCGCCAAGCGGTGTTGGACGAGGTATGCCACAAGCAGGAATCGTGTTGCATGGTCAGCTCTGAGGAGGAAAATCTGAAACTGCAGGAGCCACTTGGAAAAGCAGATCTAATTGGGAGACCTGAAACGTGGCCAGGTCAACTGGCTTCACATGCCATTCCCAAGGCTCTCGAACTCTGGCTTCACTCTCACCAACTGGCACTGGCTCAGAGAACACAAGCCACTTACCAGCAAATCAAGGAACAGATTTACTCTTCCTGCCCCCTGAGAGGAACAGCTGCACCTGAACAAACTTGCAAGGTTACGTTTGCAGGCAGTTGCTGAAAACCCTCTCTGGCTGCCACTCCTAACAAAGGCCCAAGACAAATTGAGCCCAGGTTTTCAGGCCTTTGGCCCACGGCCCCCTGTCCCTGCACCTAGCTTCCCAAACCTCATCAGTTAGCTGTCCCAACAAGGCCTGCTTCAGGACAGGAAAGAGACGTTCTCACATATCTCTCGTTGCATCTACGCCAGCTCCTTCTGCACCTGGGATCTCCTCGGGGGCCTCTTAATCGAAGTCTGACTAAGCCTGACCTTGCGTTGGTTTATGGGGGTAATGAATTCACAGCCCCAGGTGGCACGGCCAGGTGCGCTCGCTCGGCCACTTGGAGCCTTGTTATTTCTGTAATTTGTCACTTGCTGTCTCCTGCTTGGGGTTGTACTTATAGCCTAATGAATACGTTCTCTTACGGAGACAAATCTTGTCCATGCCAATCCAATTACGTCTATAAAATTAGCCTGGAAATTCTAGAGAAGTGGGCTGCAATATGGTTGGACTGTTTTGTTCTTTTTCTATTGTAAGTTGTTGGACCAGGACTAATTATGATTTTGGAAAGCAAAGAGGTTAGTGGTGAGATCCACTAGCAGATGTCAGAAGACTTGGGTTTTATTCCAGTTCTGTTACGTGATCTCGAGTAGTTATTCTTCAGCTAAAATAATGAATTGTCAAATAGTTGTGTTTGGCAATCTAGTCTTGATTAGATTTCCAGACCAGTTCTCTGTAATTTTTTGACCTGATAAATATCCTGTTTTCTTTTTTTCCAAAGGGCTTCTGTAGATATTGCTTCTCGTGGATTATCTGTACTATAGTCTAATCTAGGGACTAGTTAACATTTTATGTAAAGAGCTAAAAAATAAATATTTTTGGCTCCTCCAGCCTGATGGTCTCTGTCAAAAGCACCAAACTCTCCCACTGTGACGTGAAACCAGACACAGAAAATCTGAAAATGATGGCACACGTGCATTTGGCCGGTGGGCGATAGTTTGTCAAACCTAGTCTAACTTGTTCTTAGGAGTTCCAACTCAAGTTTTATAAATATCTATGCAGAACTGTCATTTTCTATTATATGCACTTTGCAAGTGGGGGAAAGGCACTGTCTCTCCTCCATCAGAACAGACTCTGTATTTGGATAACACAATCAATCAATACACTCGTGGGGAGAAAAGTAACCCATCAAATTGGCAGATACATGTTGAACCCCAACACTGCATTGGAATTGTGGACTTCTCCAGTGGCTGCAGTGGCCTTAGACCCGAGAGAGTGTGAACGTGCAGTCACAGCTCTGGCACAAGCAGCTCCTCACACCCGTTTTTCTGTTGGGCCCTTCCCGCTTCAGTCTCAAAAGGAAGACTTTGAGACAGTTCATGTTCTCCCAGAGGATTTCAGCTTATTGTCTCTGGGTCCACCTGGCATTTCTAAGGATGCCACTCTCTACTGGAAACTAGGGCTGGTCAGAATACCCCCCGAGAGCCGTTCCTATTGGGCGTTAATTCTAAGTGTTTAAACAAATGGGTCACAAGACTGAAATGAGGTCAATAAAATCTTCCGAGGAATGCTCCCTTCTGATGGATGAGCTGAAATAAAAACCATTTCAGAGCCTGCTTTCAGCAGAATAATGAATTCTGTGTTTCTGATCATTAAAGTTGAAATTATAATAGATAGCATTCTGTCCCACTGTTCATGAGATTTAACTCTTCAGAGGTCATAAGAGATATACCCTATTAAATAATGGCAGGCCAGACAATGCTGACTTAATAGAACTGAAATGTCACTTTGGGTTTGAATTGATTTTCCTACTCGAGGACCGTTTGCGCGTACAAATCAGAACTGCCGTGTATCTGCACGTCTGAAGGAGGTTGACTTTCCAAGGGCTAGCTGAAAAAATGCAGACCAATGGGCGAGGTTTGTGTCGGGTCAGTGCTGAACAGCCTTCTCTTAGGGCTGGAATTATTCATGAACATCCATGTGTTTTGTGTTTCTTGCTGAACACTGCGGAAGATGGGAATGGGAGGAGGATTCGGCCAGCTGCAAACAGATTCATCCTTCTCGAACAGGGTTAGCCGCTAGAGGGGCTGGGGGTGGACAAGGGTAGAGGCTGGATGTAATTTTACAGGAATTTGGATCAATAAACCTTAAAACTAAACAACTAGCCAACAACTGAGGATACTCAAGTTTGATGTTGTCCATGGCTCATTTTTGACAAGCTGCAGGCTCTTTAAGCAAAGGTAACAAGCCATAAAACCCAGTGCCGCTCTTCTGATTGGGAATATGGCTGTTCTTGGCTGCCTCTGATGACGACTACAACTCATGCAGTTGGGCAAGTGTGCAACTGGCACAGTGATGCAAGGCTCAGGGGAGCTAGTTCGTGTCCTGACTTACCTTCCTCTCAGCTCTGGGACTCTTGAGTATGCCATCTACCATTTCTCAAATACAGATTCCACTAAAAATCCATAAAAGGAAGCACTTCAGGCCTCTTCAGTGGTTTTCTTTTTTTTTTTTTTTTTTTGAGATGCAGAGCTCTTTCTTCAAACAAAACGTTTCCTACAAGCCGCATAAACTGAAGAGACACAGAACTAAAGGGGGTGGGGATGAAGGACACAGGGAAGAACCTCCCCTTTTCCCAGCTTGGTGGAATCAGCCTAGTGTTTTTGCTGACCCCATGCCCCCAGATATCAAGCCTGGGAAGCCAGGAGAAAGGCCGAGCCAGCTCTTCCTCCAGCTGGCACTCGTCCGGCCCGTGGTCTGCCTTTCTGTGGCTCACAAACTTCAGATCCTGTACAACCCCTCGGCCGAAACACTGGGAGTGCTCCGTCTTCAGAGGCAAGCAGAATGAAGCACTAGTGCCGAAAAGGCACTATTTTCCGCACCTGCTTCCTGACTTCAGAGGAAGCCTGCGTGTGCAGACTGTTTTTGAGAGCAGTTAGAGATAGAGGGAAGCTAAAACAGTGGAAAATGAACAGAAGAAAGGGTTCTTGGATTAATACTAGAGTACTGGACCTGGAAGGCTACAGCTAAAGCTAACATCTTCATTTTGAAGAGAGACTGAGCACATCAGGTTGCACCTACATCTGAAAGCCTGAAGCAAAGTTTCTCTACCCGTGTCTTTTCCTTACCAATCAGTGCCTCTGAGGAACCAACACACGCCCCTCTGGCTAAGGGTTAGCTTATTATTGTAGATGTGCATTTAGTGTCAAGGAGGAGTTGTCCTTTGTCATCTGAACTTTTATTTTGTTCTCAGTGGACAATAAGACAGTCATATAATTATCTTTTTCTGACAAAAACAAAATATGGCACCTTTCACCAGAATATAAACTTCATCTAGACAAGTGGTTCAAGAAAGATATCTAGAAAAAAACCTGCTTTTACTTCAAAATTCTGTGGCTGCAATGCTAAATGCAAAAAAAAAAAAAAAAAGGAAAAAAGAAAAGAAGAGGAAAGGAAGGGAAAGGAAAATAAAAGAAAAGAGAAAAGGGAAGGAAAGAAAAGGGAAAAGAAAAGAAAAGAAAAGAAAAGAAAAGAAAAGAAAAGAAAAGAAAAGAAAAGAAAAATCTAAAACCAAAAAAGAAATGTCTGAAGTTCAATTCATTTTTTTCCTTGCTGTTCACTAAGGCAATGAGGACTATGACCTTAGGAGTGTCACATTCCTTTAGACAGGGGAGGGAGTAACAACCAGCCCTCAAGATCACCCCTGAGTGGACAAAATATGCATTTATTATGCATGCAATTACCCAAAACTTTGTTATTTTACAAAATTGAATTCTTTCCTGCTGAAGTCCAATGCTGAGTAATCAAACACAGATTGTATTTAATTTTGTCGGAGAGTAAATAGCAGGGGTTATGGAAAGTGTTATGGCTCTACAGTCATTAATATTCCACTGGTGTTGGAACAGATTAGCAAGTGAAGAACACAGCAGGTTAAGATTATGTGACCCTATTCAAATCCCACATAATGAACATGGGGAAGAGTGATTTGAATGTCTAATATCAGTCACTCCGCATAAAGAAGAAGATCCTCAGACACTGGCGGGGCTTTGAAAGAGCTGTTTATTTCGTACATTTTCGCTCATTTACTATTATAATCAGACATACTCAGATAAATTGCTAATAATTGTCAAGTGAAGTAAAATCATTTTTTTTCTGTAGAAATTCCCCATGCTGTCAAAAGAATTCATATCTTGCACCTCCTTTGTCCGCAAGGACTTGGAGCAGATGCCAGCCAAGGGGACTCTGATGCACCTCCATCTCAATGCTGCCCTCACTCACCCACATGGGGGCCCACGGTCGTCCTATCTCTCTGGAGTTCAACAGCCACATATGGTTATTTTTGCTCTCTAGTGGAGATGACTAAAACGCATCCTCATTCATGTCACTTGCCTCCCCACTGTTTTAGGTAAAGGTAATCAGAAGGAGTTCTATGCTGCAATTAGGGATGAAAGAAATTCCCCAATTTGAAGATAAAAGAGCTACATCTATCGGAGACCCCCAGTGGTCAGGACAGGGAATCAAACAAATTGCGGGGGAAAGAGACAGGCAGCAAAGAGCAAATTCAGTAATGAACTCTGGGGGAGGAAGGGAGGGAGACGGGACGTCACAGGATCAAAGAGCCACGGGGAGGCGAGCACAACTATGTAAAGATTGCACAGCATCTCCCCCGCAAGGTCAGGAGACGTCTTTCTAGGAATCTGATGGACCATAATTACAAGGAAATAAAAGCAGATTTCTCAGTAATTCACCCAAGACTCTTTGAAGGGTCTTCACGACTGCCATCATTTTCTACTGAGTCAGCGAGCGCCATGACACTGCCCTGGAAGGTGAACCCAGATGGCGTGGAAAACAGGGGTACAGGTGACAGAGTTTGCTTTCAAAATAAGTGTCACTCATTTTAAACGTTTCCTGAACAACCATCTTGACATTACAAATGAATAAAAGTAAAAAACTTTTTCCTACATCCACGGGGACTACAGCAAGAAGTAAAAGCTCCTTGTGTTATAAAAATAGTAATACTAAAATATAATAATTTTAAAGGAGGAGGTGAGGGAAGAGGAAAATTGCCTCAAGTTTCCTGTAAGTCCACCCCGAGAGCACAGATGGGAACTGGCTTCCAATCCTTACTTTCTGGCTCTTGCTTCTTCCTGCTCACATGAGGAATGTGATTCCCTGTACAGCATCCGCTCTGCCTCCAGGGGTTTCAAGGAATCTTGCAGGATAACGCCCATGACCTACGAACTCACCCATCAGCATTCAGGGAGCATCACTGCCGAATCTCTGGGGAACTCATCTTTGCGAGGTACCCAGGGTATGTCCACCCACCGTATACTGGCAACAGGTGTGGCTGCCACACTTGCCACACACTGCCACTACTGTAAGTTTTGGCCACTGGTGCTAAGAAATCTCTGCCGTCACCCTCCACAAGTGTCAGAAGTCCACTTCCAGTACCTCTCACCCAATACAGCCTTGGCGCATTAAATCTCCACGATGCCCAAGCTGGACAGTGGTCTAGGGGAAAATCTTTACCGTTCCTCTTCATATTCTGATAGGACAGTGTTGACTTACCGTGACTTAGATGTTTTTGATGGGAAAACACTGCCAGTTTTATTTTAATCCTCTTTCTCCTTACGATGAACACAACAGTCCCCCCTCGGTGGGCGAGCTGGAGTCTAACAAGAGTGTTATTCTTCCCTCAGCACTGACATCACTCTGGCCCTCCCCTCCAGCTGCAAGGTTGCGCCTGCCTCCTCCTTTCCTTGACATAAGTTATTAACTGGGAGACGTGCGAGCAAACAGATTCCTGGTGGACCTGCCCAGCCTGGCTCGGAGAGACAATGCAGACCCAACCAGAGATCCTATGACAAACACCGGTAAAATCCCCCACGTCCATCTAGCATATTTGCCTTTCAAAAATTATGTTCATGTTATTCTGTCTTAATCCCGTCCCACTGAAGACGGCATGGAGTTGCAATCTCTGGAACACTTCTAGAGACCCAGCCTCTGAGAATGTTTCTGCCACCTGAGCAAATACAAACCAGCGTCCAGGCAGGAACTGACCAGCAACGCTGAGCTTCATAGTTCAAGTTTTGCAGTTCACAGTTACATGTCAAGTTATCATCCTATTGCTAATAAAGAATATTTTTTTCAGGGTAAGAACACTAAAATCCCCATCCAATACAGCCAAGAGATGGCTAACAGCAAGGAGAGAAAAGCCCTAGGATCCTACATGTATCACATCGAACAGCAATTTCTTTTGGACCCGTCTCTGCTCCCCACCAGCTCAGGGCTCACATCCATCTGGTTCACAGGGTATCGTCAGAACACAGCCCAGTATCTGACACAGCATTTTCACAGTAATTTTTTTGAATGAGTGACTTTAACACTTTCAGAAGTTTGAGTTACAAGACTTTTATCCATTTTTGTTTTACCTCCACTCTCTTCCTTCCATCTGAAACTTGAAAATACTGAGTGCTAAATAAATAACTGATAACTAAATTCTCTGGATTGGACTCAAGGTAAGAAAAATAAATTGGTTTGTGTTTCCACTGGATTGATAATATATGTTCACCTCCCTTACATAGGTAGCTATAATTCCCCAACAAAGTACACCTTCAGAGTGTGGAAACAAGATTCAGCAGCATGCTTTCACTATTTAACATTAAGTCTGAGACGGAAGATGAGTTTTGCCATAATCAGAGTGGCTCCCACCTGAAGGACAGTTTCAAAGTGTGTTATGCTAGGACTGGGGATTTTCTCAACCCTCTATGTACAAAGTCAAGGTGTTATGCTAATCTAATCATGGGGCTCTTTCAGGAGAAAAACATGGCTGATTAGAAGGAAGCCGTAAACGTAATCCAACAGGAAATACCCATTGTGAACCAGAAGGCTGGCTATCCTTCCAGTCTGCACGTGAGGCTCCTCTCCACACCAGGCAGGACATCCGCTGAGGTGCCACTCCACTGTGATGCTCAGGAACAACGGTCAGCCTCTCCTCACAGCTTTGTGGCTTCTGGATTCTTCATATTTTTAATGATGCCTTTCTTTTTCTCAAGTATATGACCTCAAGCCATGTTCGTCTCTAAAACCTCAATATTCCCACTAAAGAACAGCAGTTACATTGAAAGTATCCTTCTTACCTTTTCCTTGGCTAGATTAGTCACATCCGACTTCACAGTTCTGCGCTTTCATCCAATATTGAAAATGAAAGTCCTTTAAGAGCAGGAGCCCCTGCCAAAGCCTCGGCCACATCCATCGAACCCGCCGATTCGTGGGTGTGGAGGAGACCTGAATGCGGGTGTCGGCATCCGTGAGGCTGTGGCTGCTGCTGGCCAGGACTGCCGGGAAACGGACATCCTCTGGGGCCACCCACGACCAGGGACTCTCAGGAGCTGGTGTATAAATCCCCCAGCCACTCTGCCCTTCAGCTGGGTTGATACCAGGCCTTGTATTCTACACCACGTCCCAGGCTTTGCTTTCAGGATCCAATGCTCATCACCCACGGTGGCAGAGCACATTCCACTTGCTGCCTTCCCTTCCCTGTGTCACACGTCCCCCACGCCCACCCTCTGCCCAGCCCAGATGAACTGTTTGCACTTAAATCCTGTCTCAGGGTCAGCTGCTCAGGGAACCTGAACTAAGACCCAGGTGGATATTAAACTAAATGGAAAGTACTGTTTCAGGTATTGGAGTCTCCATTTTCTCTCTTCCTTTAGAGAATGGATGAAGTATCAACATCTCAGGAGGTGCCTAGCTGAACTGGAAGTTATCACTCGGCTGCCTTCCTTGTAAACAGCTCAGTGCAACTCAGGCAGCCCTCAAAAGAGCCATGGTTTGTGATTAATACAGCAAAGGTGGACTCAGAGTCCCCACATTGCTGGGGAGAAATACAAAGCAAAGAGAAATGTGCAGAAATTAAAGATAAAAAAGGCAACGTTTAATTTTGTAAAAATGATAATCCCAGGACCCTGAATCATAGCTGATTTATAAATGTATGCTTCTGTAATCTGTATGTTTAAATGACAGTTTTGTCCGTGATTCACACCTTGACAAGGACCCCTTAAGCGATGCGCTGTCCGGTGAGGCAGAGGACCTGAGACTGGGGACCTGGGAACAGAACTGACACAGTGGACGTCGGGAAACAAACTCGCCCAGCCGCTCGGTTTTTCCAGCAGCGCCCTGTGATGTCTGTCTCTGGTGAACGGAATAGATCCCACGCCAGCTAACGAAGGCCAGCGAGCGGCGCAGACAGAACACACCAAGTGAAGTCACACAGTCCAAGATCTAATAACCAGGGACGCTCGGGTGGAACACTGGAGTGGCTGTCTCTCAGGAGCAAGGTCATAGTTAAACAGAATTCCAACATATTCATTTAAGATGGAAACACTGCCATTCTCAGAGGGGACTCACAAACTCGTTTCCTTATTACAAGGAAAAAAATACTAAATGGAAAATCATTGTTACTTGGTAAAAAGGAAACTCGAACAAGAAATGTCAACTGATCACAAGAATGACTTCGCAGGGAAGGAAAGAGGCTGGAGGACCCCACGCCCACCCTGCCCATTTGTGGGGATAACTCGGTGGAGGCAGCCACGGTGCACAGGCCCACTTGGCCAGGACCAGCTGTCTCCGGGTGCAGACGCCGGACGCTTCCCGTGCCCTGGTGCTCCGCGTGCGTGTGCTTTCGGGACTGAGCCATCTACTTTCCATGGGCTTTCTCCAAAGAGAGTGAGCACGAGTAATGAGATTTCAGATGGCTGAATTGCATTTACATCCATTCCACACTGCCTTTCCGAGGTAACTTCCAGAAAGCCTTAATTACGGTTTTACGTTCCCACATCCTTTCGGCACGCACTCCCTCGCCGCCTACGGATTCTGGCCAGCGTCGTCCTCAGGGGGCGCTCCGTGTGCTTGTTCTCAGCAACCGCGCTCTGTGGCCCCCAAGAATAAAATCTGTCCAGCTTGGATGAAGACCACAGCTTCATTTTCTATGGCAAAGTGTGCTGTCTTTGACTTAGAGTTCTGATACACAAACAGGAAAAGGAAACCTGGAAATTAGTCCTAATAATTCTAAACTATATGAAAGACCTAATCAAGCCTTTTACTCAAAAATAATTAATAACAGTGGCTTTTTCTTTCAAGTTTTTCCTTCAAATGCTAATTCATTTTCACTGAAAAGTATTCAAGTTTTCATGTATAAAGAACAAATTTATGAAATGTTTAACCAGGAACATCTCAAACACACACACACACACACACACACACACACACACACACACCTATATATTAAAATATATGTATTTATAGAGACAAATCTGCCACTGGTGAGAAGTTTTTATCGCATCGGAATAACAGTTATAAAAGGACAAGCAGCGCCAATAGCATTCATGTCTACAGATGAAAACAGATGGTCTATCACACTGCACAGTTCCAAAAGTGACAGATTTTCTCCCTAAAAAAGAAACGTACCCTGGGCTCAAGTTCAACCCTTGACACCCTTGACATCCCGCTCCCTTCATACCTGGGGGAGGTGAGGGTTGATGGTGTCTCAGGGATCTAGCTACACTTGCAGCTTTCTGGGGAAAGCAATGCCCTTCATGGACCTTCCCACTGAGAAATGCAAATGAGTCCACGACGGGCAAATCAAGTCGATGGCTTTCTAATGTCAATTAGAGCACACCTAGGACGGGGAAACCTGAGTTGCATGAAGTTATCGGAAGTTTAACATGGCCCCAAAGGCACTGATTTTAATCTTTACTTCTCCTTGCAGATAACCTGGGTGAGATGAACCCTGTGGACGATGGCTTAGCGTGGACTCTTCTCAAGGATCAGGATGGCGAACACAGTCTCCAGTTACAAAATTAGGAGCCACTGCGATCTCATACAGGACCAGGAACCAAAAGGAGTCGGTGAGCACCCAGGCCAAGTGGTGTCAGTACCTTTAACCTACCTCTGGATGCAGTTCCAATCTACTTCAGAAATCCTTTGTGAGTGAACACCCAAAGAAAAACTGGTTTCTAGCAGAACCCTGTTTTTATGCAATACAAGAGCATGGGTTGGATTTTTTTTAATTACCTGAATAAACTTGTTATAATAAAATTCACTCACTGATCATTTCATTCACCCTACACCTTAGAATATCTAATGATCATTTATTTGTTCATGTAATGGGTATTAATTGGATGCCTACTAACATCAAGCATTATTTTAGTCCCTGATAATGAAAAAGTCAACAAATCAATAAGCTAGAGGTCTGCATTCAGAGATCTTACATCTTAGCAGGAGCACAGGCGAGAAATACACAAATGCACACAAGAACACAGATTTCTACATAAGAAAGATAGCTCACACAGCGACAAGTACACTAAGAAAACAAAGAAAAATGAGAGTCAGAGTGCCGAGGAGAGGAATTCCAATTTTGATATGTGAGATCAGAGAAAGCCTTGCTGAGGCAGTGACATTTGGATGACATTTTGCAGGGAAGGCAGCCGGGCAAAATCTAGAGGAGGTGGGGTCCCGGCAGAGGGAACATCACTAGGACAGGTCAGTGGTGGAAACACGCTGGGGATCTTGAGGAGCAGAAAGAAGAATGACCTGCAAGGCCCACATATGTGCACAGCGCGTCCCAGGCCGGGGGAGGAGGACAGATTTATGCAAAATGTCGTGTGCCCGGCTGTGGGACTCCCACGACCACACGCTCCGCCCTCCAGGCTTCCAGCCTGGACTGCAGGCACAAACACTAAACAGACTCAGGAAAATAAAAGTCGAACAACAGGCTGAGACAAGCAGCAGAGAAAGACTCCTGCTCAACTGGGGGCTTTATAACCTGAGAGCCTGATCTCATTTGGGGCTTTTTGAAGGAAATCATCTTTAAGGAGAAATTGGAACAGGAGTTATATAAGTATAAGCAGTTATATTAAATCTGTTATTTTAAGTATATAAAAATAAATAATATATAAATCAATGGATGGGTGGAGAGAGAAAGAGAGAAATTTATAGGATTCATTTACTTTAATTAAATTAAAAACTGATGACCCTCATGTGGCTTCTGATGAAAAGAATGACAAATTTTCCATCAAACAGAATATATCCCATCAGACATGAACATTTTATTATCTTTGCAATGACAGATTGATTCACTATACAGGCCTTCATAATATTTAAAATTAAGAACGCGGCATTACAGTTCACGAACTGATCACCATAATTATAGTTCATTTGATCTTGATTGCTTCTGTAGGGACTCCTGATTAAATCTGTCTGCCCTTGTAATTCCTAAAGCTTGTTTCTTGCAAAGCTAAAAGTTTCTTGGGATAACAACTCAGTGTTTCCCTTTCAGCCTTTTCCCTCTTCCCATACCGTACTGTGTGTATGTATGTGTGGGTGTGTATATATGTTTATCCATGTCTATGGCTTGGAGTTGTAATAGTCCTTTATGGTTCACAAAGATTTTCACTTACGGTATTTAGAGACTCAAAACAACTTGAGGAAGGCAAGTATTACTAGTTCTGTCATTGGATGAGGAGTCTGGAGACCACCAAGGAGAAGTGAACTGTCCTAAGCCACATAAACCCTTTCTGTGCTGTTTTCTCTTCCTCACATTGCCAGAGAACCCTAGGATGTTGAGACCCATGCAGGCAGGGAACCTCCTCACCAGCAGGGAAAGCTATGAGAGTCATTTTGCTTCTTTACCAAAGGAGAGTGGAGAGGATTTGATGAAGCAAGAGGGCAGAGGACACATTGCCACTGAAACGCACAGATCTTCTGACCAACCTCCAACTTTCTGAGCTCTCAGCCTACGCCTCAGAACTGAGATACTGGCAACCGAAAAAGGGGTTGGTGTCAGCTTCCTGGGGCACGGGAAGAGGCAGGAGGTGGTGATGTGGGCAGGGGGGCGGGATTTGTCCCTCTGCAGGCATTAACCTCTGAAGAAGACTTCCGTAACTAAAACCCCGGCCCTTTACAAAACACACCGCCCACGAGAGCTCAGGTAGGTGAACTGGCGTCACAGACTGCCTAGGAAACCAAGGCCACCAGTGTGGGGGTGGCAGACTGTGGGGGTGGCAGACTCTGGCCGTGAGAGGTGAAGGGCAGACCCATCTGTGGGGAGATCGAATTTCTGGAAAGTGAGGAAAAGGCTGCTAGTCCTCTTGTGTTTCTAAAAACTGCCCAGGACAGCAGTGACAACCACCTCCCATGAAGCATGCCCTTCCCTCCTCCTGACAACACAGCACACAAAGGACCACCCCACCCTCCGGAACGGACCGTCTCAGTGGGATTTATGGGATAAAAGAGGGTTAGGTTGTTCAAGTCTTTACAGAAACCCTTGGCATAGACACCGAAGATTCTGGAAGAAGGAAATCATGATGTCATGCTGATTATTTTCAGTAGTCTCACCCTTGACATTCTGCTATTTCCCTTTCTTTTCTTTCTTTTTTCTTCTTGCATTTAGAATCAGAGCCACTGTGGTTATACAGTTCTCAACTTGCTTTGGTTAAACTTTAGTCTTTAAAAAGGCATAGAAAGGCATTCAGATGAGACACGGTGATTGAGACCTGAAGAGAGAGCATGAGCTACTCAAAGCCGCCGGGGAACCTGAGGCCACCTGCGCTGCTGGGAGCCAGGCTGCAGCGCACAGAGGTGACATTGCCTTCACAAAGCGTCCCCACCCTCCGCGCTGCAAGTGGAACAGACACCAGGGTGCACAGCCAGAGGGGGCATTCCCCTTAAATCTCCCTAAGGATGTCCTTAACTGAGCGAGCGGGCAACCGACGCGGGGTGGTACTTCCCCTCTGCGGAGGTGGGAGCCCGGCTCGTGCCCTTGCCCGGCTGATCTTAATCACTCTGAATCAAATGAATCAGCAAGTCCATCACTCAGAGATCTAATTACCTTTTCTTTAATCACATCTTATAATGAACGACTCCAGGAAGTTATTAATTTTTCATTCCAGAATGAGCACATGTGAAGGCTACCAAATACAGAGTTTTGAAGAACTCCATTCATGCCTTGGGTCTGTGCTGTGAATGGACCACATTCTCCTGGTGAACGCACTGAATCGCACTGACTCGCACTGACAAGGCTCCAGACACGACTGTGCTGGCATGCATCTCCCCACCCGTTAACTGCGGCCCAGGGAGGCCTCACTTAACGTCATTGACAAGTTCTGCGACTTTAAGCAACACGATGTGTAATGAAAGCAGGTGTCACGCCCCCACCAATCTCTTCTAGAGAAGAAATATCAGGGTGCTTAAGTCTGGATAATTTCTTCTTCACTGCTTTGAGGAAATAGGTGACATATCATCACGCTGTTGGCTGTGGTGTGCTACGAAAAGTCTCTGATATGCTACAGAAGACAAGTTAGGCTTCTGTGTCAATCTGCGCAATTATGAGAGGCAGAGATAAGCATTTGTAATATCTGGCCAATAGCTGTGACTGCTTCCCTACGAGCTGGCTTTGACAGCATGTTCACATAAAACCTAGCTCCAGAGCGGTGATGTTTGAGTGTTCAATTCCACTGGATCTCCTCCGTGTATTCAATGAATGAATGTGTAACTCTGCATCTACAATCTCATCAACTAGGATTTTTAGAGGTTTTTTTTCCCAATCCCCCCGCCCCAGTGCTTCTTATTTTATTCAAACCACACCAAGGCGGTACTACTTACAAAAACAGAGTGTTTGGGAGGGGTCTCAAATTAGCCCGTCCTTGGTGGTGACTGACACGCTCCCCTTTCCGCCTCTCATTTCCGCCCCGGATCGCTCTTCCTCCACCTGCAGGCCGTGCACCGTGAGGGGCCTCTGCAGCGGGTGCTGGGACAGCTCCCAGAATGGCACGGCACAGCCTCCTTCCCGGCAAAGAGCCACGTGCATCAGCAGCACATCCATTCTCCACAGCCAAGACTACGGTATTCTCTCAGGTTTCACTTGATCAGGATAAGTCTCGTAGGCTATTAAATCTGACTTTCTGATCCTCGCTAACGGAGCATTTGATGAACTATCAAAGGGACCCTGTTGGACTCTCGTATATTACTCTAAGCCCTCGATAGCAGCCGGTATGCAGTTGTATGGCGGGGAATGCTGTCGAAAGATAAAAACAGGCAAGCGGGCAGGCATCAGCCCAAGCCCTTTAATTTCACACGTGTACACTCATTGGTGTGTCTGCAGTGAGATTAGGCAATGCCCTTGTTGGCAAACTTATCACTACTCCTCTTGAATAACAAATCTCTAATTAGTTTATATTATGGCTTCAGTACAACTAAGTAGAAGGGAAGAACAAATAGTACTTGATCCCCAAGAAGCCCTCTTGTTTTAAAAAAAAACTTGCTAGTGAAGTAGACACATATCAGATAGAAATGTATACAGGGAAGGATCTACAGTTCTTTTGCTTTAAAATAGTGGCAGGTGTGGGTAAGCAGAACAGACCAAACCCGCTGTCAGACCTTTTCTCTCTTCTGCCTTCAGAGCAGAAAGGAAGACGCTGTCTGTCACAGGCTCTCCACTGAAGCACTGCCCACGTCTCCCACGCAGTGGGAACCCTCCACTTTAGTGCGGCATCGCTCTAAAACAGGCACGCCCACGGGGGGCAGGAAGCACTGAACAAGACAGCCCTGTTGGATGCCACCTGTGGTTCTTAGCGAAAGCAAAAAGGAGAGGGGGGAGCCCGTGGCTGGTGAAGCCATCAGATTGCTGGGGACTGATGTGTTATGCCTTGGGAATAAAAGATAGGACATGCTGGTCACAGTAAGGCTCATCCCAGATGCCCGTCTGAGAACTCTGTTCAAGGTGAGAATGAGTGACTGGGAGAGAGGGGCCTCGGGCGGTGCAGGGTGGGGGGGGGCGGGGGCGCAGGCAGGAAAGAAAAGGGTTAAGACTGAGAACACTTCAGTCCTGTCACAGGTGGGCAGGGGCTGTGAATTCACATCTAAGAACTCACACAGATCCCATTCTGTGCACTTCTGCACCTATACTGTGAAATGGGTGGTTTTTGTTGATCTAGTGGAAGGAAAAGCAGGTCCTGAAGGACACAGTTATTTTAGCTGTTTGAATACTAGAATGAATGAATACGGTGGATTTGCTCATTGAGTCCTAGGTACTTGTTGCAAATGTCCCCCTGAAGCCAAAGGAAGCTGCATGCAGGCCCAGCAGGGGTACAGGGAGAGGGTCCTCCCGTGTGACCTGCCTACTTCTTCCGATGCTGGAATTTCACGCTGCTGAGATTACCTCTGTGTCTAATGGGAGAGGTGCTGTGAAATCTGAATGACGCATTATCTGGCTTTATGGCTGTGTTGCCTAATAGCAGAGAGAGGGCTGTGGGCCATAATTAATAGCCCTTCTTACAGATCTTTTAACTCTCTGCAGTCTCCAAGGAGCATGCTTTCCATTAACATTTCCAGAAATAGCTTACTCTCCATTATTAAAGTTCTTCAAGGGATAGTTCCCAAATTATCCCTGAGCTAATTGTTAAAAAGTGATTACTCAAAAAGCTTCTCCCACTTTAAGTTGTACCATTAAGTGCCATGCAGTAAATATAAAGATAAATCCGTAACCACTGGAAGAATCTCTGCTGATGATATAGCTACTTCCATTAAGTCAATCTCCGGTGTACTGTAAAGTGTGTTTTCATTACAAGTTATGGCACTAAATACCATGGGAAAAGATATGCAAATTAGCAATATTAACTATGCCAGTTAAGATGAGCCAAACTAAACTAATGAAGGGGCTATAGCCACTATAAAGCTATGTGTTGCTTTTTTTAAAAAAAGTTAATTAGAGTGCCTAATTACCCCAGACTGAGAGCACATTATTCTCTTGGAGAAGCAGACATAATTAACTTAGGCTTTCCCCACAAGCAAAAACA
Source organism: Phyllostomus hastatus (assembly GCF_019186645.2). Classification (NCBI taxonomy): domain Eukaryota; kingdom Metazoa; phylum Chordata; class Mammalia; order Chiroptera; family Phyllostomidae; genus Phyllostomus; species Phyllostomus hastatus. The sequence continues at coordinate 6,989,567 of NW_025334036.1, read as the reverse complement.
AGTAAATAGGGAAACGCCAATCTAGAAGGGTTTGTGACTATTAAAACCCAAAGGGCAGCCCGATGCTTATGTAATAAGAACAAACACAGATGCACACACATATTATAGTTGATAAACGTGGCCATCCTGTGAGTTTACAACACACAGGGAAGCGCTGTCTACAAACACACAGGGTTCATTGCAGAATCGCAGGGAGGAGCCCTTTTCTGGGAAGCCAGCAGATGGTGTGGGCGCCAGGACGTGCAGGTCCTAGGAAGCAGGGAGTAAAACGGAGTTCTGCAGTTAGATCGCTTGCCTGCGACACACGTGCCCCATTCGACAAGCTGCCGTATAATCCCCAACAGTCCTTGGCTCCCTAGAACATGACAAGGAATAGATAAATACTGAAATTAATCCTTATGCCCAAGCTTCTCCATCATCAATCTGTAATAAAGAAAACTCCAAGGCTCCTGACTCTGCCGGCGGGCAGCCTGAAGTGCACGTCCTTTAAGGATTGCTGCTCTCCGATCACAAATGCAACACTGGCTTTGGGTCCTGAGAAGTTTGCAAAGATGCAGACGTTAACCAAACACGCAAGCCCAGGAAAGGATCCCAGGGAAGGCTGTCAGGGCACTGAGGGGAACTCTGAGTGCTGGTTTCCACACCTGCAGGAAGAGCTGGCTCTCCTGGACTTTCTGTCTGCTCCCACCCAGGGCTTTGCCAGGGCTCCATGGCCACACCACGGAGAAGACGCAAGTGGTCATCCCTCCCAGCCGGGAAGCAATAGCTCCACCAAGACTCCACAAGCATCATTCCCAGCATCTCTGTGACTCTCACATGGGCCTGCGAGGATTACAATATCCCAAGATCAACACTCAGGCCCTCTCCTTTCCTCAAAAGCGTGCCATTCTCCTTCTGGGAGAACTTTCTGCTCCACGTGCAGCAGCTTGCCCTCTGCTTCCTCTTCCTTTAGACACCAGCTCTCCGGCCCTGACTATTTGCCTCTGCAAACTGGAAGACACATCAGAAATCAAGAAGCTGAAACGGCCACTTCCAGTACCAGCGGTCAGAAGCTACTGGAGGTGAAACGTTGCAGACACTTCGGAGGCCACGGGGAAGCAGTGTACTTCTCACAGCTATTTATCAGGGAGTCCAACGAGCTGACTCCAATGGAACACGTCGTCTCTGCTATGTCCCCTCTCCGAGTGGGTCCCCGCAGCGAGGAAAGGGAGCGCCACCCTCCTGCTCACGTGAAGCGGGCACAGACCTGATCAACCCAAACCAGCGGTTGCCGTCATCAGCCCACACTGGAGCCCCCCAGGAAGCCCTCCGAAACACAAACCCTGGCCCTCGCCACTGAGACTCTGATTCAGTCATTTGGGGAGGGGCCTAAAGACCTGAGTTTCTGCCAGCTGATGCTGACCCTGCTGGCCCAGGGTCCCCACTACGTGAGCCACTATTTATGCCCCATGACGTCTCTCCCAGGGGTGCAGGGACGGCAGGCAAATGGCTCACCATCAGCTTGGCTCGGGACGGAGATTTTGACTTAAATAGACCATAGAGGCAAAGTCAGTATGAAGAGAAATACATGGGTGTTTGGGAACACCCTGGCCCTATGATACTGGCTTTCCGCTCTTATCCCTCATCCATGCGAAACCAATGAGCTGATTTCAAAGGAGGGCGTTAGTGGAGAAGAACTCCTTCAATTAGCACATCAGTAACAAGAGATTATTGTCCGAATTTTTTTTGTTTTGTTTTGTTCAATAATCTTATCAGCCAGGCCCTGGAAGTCCAGCCAGTGAAAGGCTTGTAATTGTTTCTATTCACCCTGGAAACTAAATGCTGGTTCAGATGAGAATTCAATTGATTTGCAAACAGTATTTACTCCTTTCCTTGTCATCACACAGACAGCCAATTAATGACATTAAAGATTAATTAACAGGGCAGCTTGTGCACTACCTGCCAGAGATGATTACACTTGGAGTTCCGTGCTTCCTCCCAGAGAGGAAAACAAGCCCCCGTAATTAAAGGTGCAGTGGCGCCTTTGTTCTGGGTACTGAGCTTATCCAAGTCAGGATGAGAAGAGTTGGAGAGCAACTAGGGAGACCCAGGCTGCAGCCAGGCTCAGCCGCCCGGTGGCAGCTGTCCTCGTGAGTCATCGTGTGCCATCGTGTGAGCGGGGAGCAGCCCCATCTTGCCAGGGAGGTGGGACCCACCCCCCAGGCCCTAGAGTCCCTTCGCTCTGGGGCAGGCAGCGGCAGCCCAGGGCTGCCCTCCTTCTCTGCGCCTGCCCAGCTCTCATTCATCCACCCTGCTTTCCTCAGGCGACTCTGCTGAGGCTGCTCGTTTTCCTTTCAGAGAACCAGGTGTCAAAAGTAAGGTACCATCACACATTCCACAAATGCAAATTAAACAGAAATTTTCACTGAGGTTTGGGAGAAGGAGGTGATCTCACCAAAAAAACCTCAGACCATGGCTGGTGGCTCACACGGGGAAACATTTCACACCCACAGTGTGTGTTTTCCTTTGTGTTCCACCCCATTAAATATTCCCAACAGCCTAGAGAAGTTTGATTTTGTTTTTCCCCCGATGAGGAAACTGAGCCAACATGGATGTGCAGAGTTAGAGAAGGGAGGTGTCAAAGCCCCTCCCCCCCAGGGCTGCTCACGTAGCCATTCCGTCTCTGTCAGTGCCGAAATAGGGGCTTGGCTGTGCGTGTCCGCTTCATACAGCCCAGAGCAGTTAACGAGGAGAGTCCCACATGGAGAGAAAAGGCGGAATGACATAACCTCTAAACCTAAGGTCAGCCGCTCACCAACTGAACAGCACTCAGTTAAACGGAGGTTACCACTCACGGATCAGTAACGGGATGGCAGAGCGCGGCTCCCGTCCAGGACACAGTTGGGAACCGCAGGGAGCGGACAGAAACACGTGGGCACCTCGTGACTGGCAGAGGGCTTTGGAAACAGCTCTCCACGGTCATCAGTGTTCAGAGTTTCGGTGTTCTGGGTATTGCCAGGGCGGGGGCCCTGGAGACACAGAATGCTACAGTAGAGACGAGTGATGTGTTTTGACCAAGATGAGTTTGCTATCTGTTCCTGTCCAGGAAAGACTCTTCAGTTAGAAACCGTTTTAAACATTATTGGAAGAGCCATGTAATCAGAAGGGAAGAAGGAAGTAGTATCAGTTGAAGCAGTGAAGAAAATTTTATGGGAGGGGTGATATTTAAGTTTAACTTTGAAGGACCCATAGACAATCTATAATAATATTTTTCAGTTAAAAGAGCATTTGGAAGTTAAGGAGACTGTCTGAGCCAATAGTAAGCCAAGGTGATATTATGGAGGCAGGCATGTCACGTTATCCCGGGGAACAGGGGGCAGTCCTGACTTCAATGGCAATTCTGGTGCTTTTTTAATTTAGTTCTTTTCCTCTTAAAGAGTAAATGAATGCATATTCCACAGTAAGCTTAGTAACATGCGATGTTGTCTTATTGAGCGTGAACAATGTCCCCAAGAAGTTAAATATTTATGAAGTCATGATTTATTTCACATAAGAGATAAAACTGGCTTTAAGTAATGCTCAATATGAGAATTATAATGGTGATTTAAAAAGGCCATGGGTTGCAATGTTTCATAACATTTGATGTAATTACTGCAAAGCTTACTCAGCCGGCAGAAGACACGGCAAAATAACTGAGAGCTTAGAGGTGAAACGACCCAGAACTGGTAACTGCAATCCAAGAAGAAACGTATCCATTCGAATCACCAGACGACACTGCTTTCCTTAGGCAGCGAAATGTTACAGTTGCCATGTTTCATTCTTCACTCAAGTTGATCTACAGGCAGACAGAGGGTCATGATGAGACAAGCAGGCTGGGTCTCCTTGCCTTTGTGATCTCCTGATGCTCAGAAAGCACACCAGAGATGCTGACCTCACAGGAGTAAGGAGAACTGAGGAGAATCTTGAAATATTCATGCAATGTATATTGAGTGAATGCAGAAGTTAATAAATTAATAAATCCAATGCAATGCTGAAGGAGATTTCAGAGACCAATACAACTCTACGCGGGCATGGGATTCAGTGTAGAGAAGACACCTGTGGTGCTGTGGGGACAGGGCGGTCTTTTCTGTACAAGGTCCTGGATGAACTGACAGCCACACGGGGCAAAGCGAATCTTGTCCCACCTCATACAGGACAGAAAAACCAATTCCAGAGAGACTGCAGACCTATGCGTAGGAATAAAAGTACAAACATTTATGACTAGATGGTAGGTAAACATTTCTAAATACATCAAAAAACTAAAACCACAGAAAAATGTTAAATTGGACTAAGAATTTATGTTTACAACAAATTATCACTAAAAGAGTGAAAAGACAAACCAGAGAGACAGAGGGATAACTGAAACACTAGAGTGGTATATATTAAAGTGCACACACATATATGTGTGTATACATACACATATGTGCAAATCCAGAAAATAAAAAGAACTACAATAAAATAATTTTTCAGAAGACAGACAAGCTCATATAGAAAAGGAGGGAGGCAATGGAATTTAGCAGGTACTTCAAAAAAGAGGATGTCTAAGTGGCTGATAAATATATTCAAAGGGCTCATATGTATGTATTATCAGGGAAACACCAACTAAAACGACAAGGCGACACTAGTTCACACACATCCAAATGGCTAAAATGACACAGAGATCATACCAAGTGTGGGCAACAGTGCGGGGCAGCAGGGACTTCCCTACACCGCTGGTGGGACGACAAACTGCTTCGCTCTGACAGCCCCAGGGCAGGATCTATTCAAGCCACATAATCCAGGACCCAGAAACTTCACTCCTAGGTATATACCCAAAAGAAGCACACAGATAATTCACTCAAAGACATGTACAAGAATAGTTATAGCTGCTTTATTCCTGGTGGCCCAAAATTGGAAACAATCCAAATGTGCATGAACAGAAGAATGATAAATGCAGTTCTACAGCTGTCTGTATAGAAAAGAATACAGTAATAATAATAGTACAAGAATAAACTGTGTGTCTCACGTGCTCATGACTGTAAACCTACCTCTCCCCACCCTGTGTTCACACAGTGGCGTTCCACACAGCAATGAGAATGACGTACACACAACCACCCCAGACCACAGCACACATGAACCTCACAAACAACATGCAAAAGAACTCAGATAAAACAGTTCCTACGGTATGATGTCAATTATATAAACTTCAAAAGGAGGTTTATATAGTTAGAAGAGTAGCGAAACTAATCTCCTGTGCCAAAATTCAGCCCGTTATGTTGGCGGGCAGCATGTGGGGAAAGGTGGGCCTGGGTAGTGGAGCTCTGCTTCCAGAAAACCTCTATCTCGGTCTGGCTGTGGATGACACAGGTGAGTTTACTTTGTAAAAAGTGTATCAAGTTTATTATGTCCATAAACAAGTTTTTTGAAATCTTCAGAAAAACAACAAAAAAGGATGAAACGTGTAGGGGGGAAGGAAGGGATGCTGGCTGGGTCCCGTCAGGAATGAGGCGAAGAGAGAGGGTCGGTAGCCTTGGGAAGACATGCAGGGACCTCCTGTTTCTCCTGCAGGCCTCTACCCGCCACTCCCAACACCGGCTCTCTCGGGGGAGCTCCCAGCAGGCAGGGAGAGCGGGCTTTGAGCTGGCCGTGAGAACTAAAGGATTTTTAAAGTGCATGTGCTCTTAAAGTAACACTCGATATTTTCATTTGATGCGGGCGAAGTCCGTAAGTTCAAAGCCCCTTCCATGTCCTGTACGGAGCCAGCCCTGTGGCTCTTTCCACTGACACGGAAACATGGCCCGTGGCTTCGGCAAGCTCTTACAAGAGAAGCTTTAAATTGCTCAGATGCAAAATGGCAAACTCTCCAAGCTGAGCTGTGAAAGCTCCATTTGGAAAGAACTAAGGAGGCTGATTTCCTACCCCACACTGTTTCTCTCCAAAGCCAATTCTCTGCCGTGTGGTTTGGTCTTTGTGTCGGTTGAGGCAAATGCTACCTCTAAAGTTTTCACTGCAGCTCATGCACCTTACAACAAAAAAGGATGAAACGTGTGGGGGGAAAGGAAGGGATGCTAGCTGGGCCCTGTCAATGTGCTGTGCCCCTCGGTTCTTTCCAAGCACAACCTGCAAACCACTAGCATAGACCAAAACTACAGTACTTTACAGATTCACGCACTTATGTGCAATTTCAGCAAACATCTACTAAATGCCTCATGTACTAGGTTGTCTACCTAGAGCATGGCGAAGGAGAGATCTGAGTACGTAACTCAGTGTCATCCAGTAAATGGACCACAGCACAAACACTGGAGTTCAGAGCCCTTGCCCTCCTGGTCAGGGCAGTTCCACTGCCCACCTCTCCTCCACACCTCTGAAATTTGGGGTATCTTAAGCGGCTTGAGTTAAACACAAAGGAAAATGTTCAGGGGAAAACTCATTTAGTTGCCAAAATGACAAATATCTGGACAAGGTAGGAGCCAGGTGTTGCAGTGAGAATTGTTTTCTTCTTTAACAGTAGGGAGAAGTTGGGGCTGGGGGAGGCTTCTCCACCATCCTCTACCTCCAAAATGGAGATGAGACCTGCACCGTTGGCACCAGGAGAGAATCAAAGAAGTGGGTGGCCCTTTCAAAGGAAAGGTAAGTGTGAAAGGCACAGTATTAAATGTTCAGTCTCTTGGACTTTACCTTTCTCCAATAGAGACAAGTTTGTTTTCTGATCAACAGTAAGTTTCGGGGAGGTGTTCTCACCTAGATAATGAGATCATTAGAATGCACTTGGCAGGAGAGATGTATTGTCACCTTGGACGACCTTTCCATCACACAAAGCTCTGTAACATACCTGGCAAGTGATCAGGACGTTGTTGAACAGCATTGATTTCATAAAAGCTCTCTACTAAATTAAGCCAAATGCCCCTCCCTGTAATGTCTGTCCTCATTCTGAATTTTGCCTTTGGGGGCAGCATATTACAAGCTTAATCTCTCTTTACTTTAAGGGTTCTTTAAGGATTTAAAAAACCGCAAGCATATTATCCACCCCCAGCCTTTCTTGTCAAAATTAGAATTTGATCCACTGTGATTACATTTAATTTTCTAGTCAGTGTACTTTTTTCAAAGACCAGTTAAATAAAAACTAACCTTTATTTTTAGATTACAAAAATCAATATGTTCACTACTAAAATAATTTTAAAATCCAAATAAATATACGACATAGTAAAAATCACACTTCCCCCACTCTAAAAAAGTCAGTATCATATTTTATATTTCTTTGAACTATTTTCTATGCATATTTATAAGTATAACTTTCATTTTTAAATAGCTCAATACTATACATAGTGTTTCAAACCTTAGAAGTTGACTTAATGCATAATGAACTTGCTTTTTCTGATCAAAAGTGGTACATGAGATAGACATCAGCTGTGCAGAAAGATGACACAGGCTCATGTGTCCATGTTCTAGGTTTAACCAAACACCCTGGAAATTATTCAACTGACAATGACAAAAGGACTTGGAAAGCTGAAAAGAAGGTGGACTGGCTAGGAATCTTAGGACTTGAAGAACAACAATGTGGTGAGTTTGGGGGCTTATTGTCTTATGCCCCATATTCTCCAGACCAGGTCCTGGAGAGACCCGCAACCCAGAACCACCAAAAAGACAAAAAAAAAAAAAAAAAAGCAAGGCCTGCATTCTCTGGCTAAATCTCCCTCTCTTTCCACAAGCAGAAAGCGGTCCCATCTACCTGCCGCTGAGCAGCCAATCCCAGGACAACCCCACCACATCCAGCAACCAGGGTGCTGGCGGGTGGCCACCTCGCTGACAGCAGTGCCACAGTGAAGCCCCGCACATCCCCGATCTCCATCCAGAGGTGTACGGACACTCAGGCCCACTGGCTTCTCTGCCCTGCAACGTCCCTCCACACATGTGCACATAGAAGGTGGCCCAGTGACACCAGGCAACCCAGGGCAGTGCCCTTGGCCCTGCAGATGTCACCATCAGGGGTTGAGCAGGGGTCCTACCAGCACCAAAAAAAAAAAAAAAACAGTAGTGTTGTAAGGACTCTGAGCACAAACGTGTCACTGCAAATACAGGTCACAAAGGTAGGACAGAATTACACAGTAAATCTAAGCAAGGCTACTACTTGCTAAAACAGAAGATTTAAATAGAACCAAGGGTCTCCTAACACAATAACCAACGTGTCTGAATAAAATAAAACATAAGTTGTTCAAAGAAACAAGAAAGACACAATCTGAACTGGAAAAGACAAGTATCCAGTGTCACCATTGAGATGAATTGGATATCAGAATTATCTGCTAGGGATTTTAAAATAGCCATCAAAATGTTTCAACAATCAATTACAAATGCTCCTAAAAAAAAAAAACAGCCAATCTCAGCAAATAAAGATAAATTGTAAAAAGGAGCCCAATGGAAATGACAGAATTGGAAAAATGTAAACATGGGTGGGCAGCCGCAATAATAGCAGAGTGAAGATAACACAGTCAGTGAAACTGAAAACCAACCAGCAGGATTTACTCACTGAATAACAGGGAAAATAGACTGGAAAAAGAAATGAACAGAACCTTAGCAATCTGTGGGACAACACTAAAGTTCCAGAAGGAGAAAGCATGGGAAATTGAAAAAATATTCCCCCAAAATGGCTGAAAATGTTTCTAAACAGGCAAGGGCATAACGCCTACAGATTCAAGATACCAGATGAACTTCAAATAGGATAAACCCAAAGGAAGTCACAGGAGGCAACAACATAATTCAACTTCAGCAAGGAGGGAAAGGGGAGAGGGGCTCAGGAGCCCGGTTTGGGAAAACGCAGGGGACGGGCTCAGCCCGCACAGGTTCTGTCTCCCCCTTCGCTGAAATACTTGGCTCTGTCGGGAATGATGCTGGATCTTGGTCACAGCATTGCCAGTGTGACCTAGGGGAAGTCACTGAAGCTCTGTGAGACTCCACTTCCTCGGCTCTGAACGGAGAATGCAAGAACACACCTCCCAAAAAGTCACAAAACATCACGTGAGAAATTCTAAGCACAGGATCCTGGCACATAGCAGAGACTAGACAAACTGCCCACTTTCTCTCCCACTTTGTTCTGCTTCCCTAGCTCTTCTGCTTTTAGAGGCTGATACTTAACCTTCGGCTACATGTCCACTGGGGTCCCCACCGCTGACCATGATGGATACACAGAACCTCACTAAATGCTGAAATAATTATCATATACATTATACCCTCCGAGTTTCCTTTTTAAGTAATGGAAACTATGTGTTTAAAGCAGTCCAAACTTCCCTTTATAAGGTACTATCTAAAATGTGCTAAGCCCTTAGAAGGCGCCAAGATCTGTAGACTATGTATGACTATAAAAGGTAGGAAAAATGGTCCATTCCAGGTGACTATGTCAGGCAACGATCCCCCACTTTCTTTTCACATGAGCCCTCCCATTCATCACTGAGGTGTGCATTCTTTACTCCGAGTCCTGGGGACTGCCCTCCACCCTCGCCCTGAGCTATTCAAGATGTCTGGCAGAAAGACTCCCAAGGGTGGGTGTGTGTAATGAGGATCAGGTGAGCTGTCCTCTTTTCTCACTCCTCTTTCCATCTGTCCAGGCCCTCGCTGGTCATCTATCTCGCCGAATAACTGGTTCCAGATCGAAGCAGTTCTTTCCTCCATCTCCCCAGCCATACGCAGAAACTAAGAAACGAGCTCTTTTGTATTATGACCACTGTACCCTTTGGGAGAAATGAACTGTAATTAAAAATAGGATTTTTACAAAATGGCAATGGGGCACTTGGGACCAGGAGAACACATGATGGGAAATATTAGCACATAAGCAGCAGACCAGTTGGAGAATATTGCCTGGCACCACTCAGTCAAGTTGAAGGGCACTCTAGATCTCTCCTGGAATCCATAAAAACTTAGAACGACATTGTATGCATGAGGGGACATATGCACAAGTTGGAGCAAAGATGGGTTTGCAAGTGCACTGTTTCGTGCCTACAGAGTTAAGGCTCTCGGAGTCTGTGCTCGGAGAAGGACTGTGCAGTGTGGGTTTGTGATAGGAGAGATCGAGGGCACGAAGCACGTGGAGGAAGAGGCTGAGCTGAGAGAGCTTCCCAAAGCCCTTACCCCACGGTTTCTCCGCATTAATTATGCAGCTTATATTTATTCCACTAATACAGCAAAGGTTTCAGAGAATAACGTAAAGTGACAAGTGTAAGAATATTTTAAATTAAAACAACCTGCCATTCTCCCTGTCCACCCCACCTCACCTCCATCAGCCCCTGAGCTCCAATCTCAAATAAGGAAATGTCAGAAAGATGGGTTGGCGATAAGCAACTCAGCTTCTGGGCCCTGCCACATTTTGCTGACATTTTCAAAATGCATCTGTAATTAGTGTGTCTAAGTACAGCATGAAGAAAGGAAAAGGGGAACAAATTTACATTTCCAGTGATATTATATTGGCTGAAATCAGCCAGTAAATTATTTTTCATGATTGCTTCCATTATGGCCATGTACCTTGTATATTTCATCTTCAAATTAATGCAAATAGGGGTGCAAGACCCCTATCACCTCCAAAATCTATGTTGGCCACTTGCCCGTTTTCTGCCTGCTGCATTCTTTAAAATTGGGTATGGCTGGTCTCACAATCGAAGGGAAGTAGCTTCTAGAAGCCCCCTCAAAAGTCCCTGCTGATGAACAAGAAGGATCCCATGTACAGACAGGGTACCAATAATTAAGCATGTTCTGCTCTCCACTACCCACCAGGGTTGTCTTTAAAAATAATGATATTATGACACCCTTCACCTTGATATTCTTTGCTAATTTTAAAAAAGGGCTCAGGTATCCAGCCCAGACACAAAGCCCTTCTTGACTTGGACCCCACTACGCTGTCTCTGTTCTCTCACTGACACCCTAAGCCGTGGCCCTATTAAACCAGACATGTTGTTATTACCTGAATCCTCTCCTATCCAATCAGAGAGGGGAAGAAAAAAAGAGAAGGCAAATCTGAAATTTCAGAGGACAGGTTTGTAAGGACAACCTTAAATGGGGTTATTGTCAGGTTCTGATGCCCCGTTTCCTCTGATCTCAGCTCAGCCAGTGATACCCTCTCTGGCTTCTTCACAAGTACTTATTGCAAGAATCTATACTTTTTCTATCCAGAGTCCTCTCAGGTCAGAAAAATTGGAGCCTTAATGGTTTTCTTATAAGCTTTCCCACACCCTTTGCCTTGGCTCAAACCTCAACATAGTATCATTTATCATAAGTTAACTATTTGACCTTTGAATTTAAACCAGGTCCTGGCAAAGCAGCCAACTACAATGGCAAGGAGAGCTGAGAAACTAGCTTTTCTCTTTCAAAGGCTCATTTCCAAAGGTGCTTAAGTTTCTTTCTAAGCAGACTCAGAAATTGGTTTTAATTTTATGGGCATTAGATATCTTCTGCAGAAGAATGAATAGAGTGGCTAAACTCCTGTAGCTGGCTGTGTTCACTTGACATTTCTGCATCATGAGAAAGAGAAGCGTTGCCCATTTTCCAGATGCCTGATCCAGACAACTTCAGCTGCAAGGATCTGATCCCCAGGTCAACACCACCTTTACAACGGGTTCTCCCTAGCAGACGACTGAGACATATATGAGGTGGCCTGAAAGTCATGGAGCAGAGTCTACATCCCATAACCCCATCACAGAGAGTTGGAGGTGGCAAGATTAGAGGGGGACCCAGCCATCCTCCGTGAGGATGCAGCCAGGGATGAAAACCCAAGCGCCAATAAGGAACAGAAGCAACTCCTCACTAAGTAGCATGGACCAGTCTGACAGGATGAAGATTCTAACGCTTGCGTATAAATGTTTCAAATTGCTGTTGTGGGTTCTGACTTCAAGAACTTCAGGATCACCTTTGTTCTGACAGCTCCAAGTGGAGAGGATCCTTGCTCTGTGCGCCTTCCCGCAGACGGCCTCCTTCACTCCTGCAGCATCCTGCCTGGCTGAGAAGGACAGAAACAAAATCGTAGGGATCACTTCCGGAAGGGCTGTTGCGGAAATCCCATCAGCTACTGTCTGTTGAGCAGCCCTCAGGGTCGCTGGCCCAGGGTAACTTTAGGTAACTCTTCGTTCTCTTCCTTGCAAAGATATTACACATCTTCTGCTATTTTAACAGAAGATAAAGTCCAAAAGATTATATTTCTCAGAGGTTCCTAGGGATAAAATTAATACATAGCAAATTAAAAAAAAAACGCTTTGCTGTAGACAGTTTATTATAATTCCGACTACACCTGCTTTCAAAGAAATAGCTTTCATCTGTATACCTTCAATGGTACTAAGTATGCAGAATCTGGATGTGAGTATCTTCATTTTTTTCCTTTCCATCATATTGCTAGTTTACCAAGATATTCACATGCCCAGGGTGAATTAAGCTAAAAAATAGACGTCACAATTAAAGGGAACAAAGATAAAAGGAAATGTGTTAATGAAAACCTACATAGTGCTCTACGTGGCATCTGAATGAGGGGAAGAACAATAGGTGTAACAGGAAGATTATGCCAGGGATTGAGTTTCACATGGATCATTTGATATTCTACCTGAGCTGTGAGCAAGTCATGTTGCATTAGATCAAATCCTGATTGCATTCCACTGCTGAATATCCTATTGTCGCATCCTCGCCTTTTGCCTCTTCATTACAGGGCGGAAGCGCAGAATGAGCCCCTGAGAATTTGCTGTTTAACTGCTCGTGTGTACATATTTCACAATCTGCCACTGTCTTGAGATGCTCTGGTTAATAAGCAGATAATGGGATATGCAAATTGCATGTACCTGGTGAGGAAGGAAAAGAGCACTTCTCACCTCTGCATGAATAACAACTGGCCTCTTTGTGACCATGGCTGTGCCCTTGTCTGGGTGATTTATGGAACCTTCTGCTCAGGCAGGAAGAAGCCTCCCTTGGCCTCAGGAAATACAGGCCATGGAGTAGTTTTCCCCACAGTTTACAGAACTTGGAGTATGGGCAAGTCAGAAAAGTCAGAGGACAGGACAGAAGAATATTTTTAAAAGGGGCACAGTAAACCATAAAATAAAACAAGCCCCACATTGTAAAGTGTTTGCAACCAGACCCAGAAGACACATAAAATATGATGCCGAGGCCTGACTCAGTCTCAAGGATGCTCTCGAGAGATCAATGGATGCTGGAATTCACCAGCGGCAGACACTGTGATGACTCAGCCCCGGTACCAAGAGAACAAGAAGGTGATGTTGAGGTTTTTAGGCACCAGGAGTTACTCCAGTTTCTGTGTTATCCCTCTCCAGGGCAATGCTCTGTAGGACATGGCATCACACAGAACAGCCCATCACCTCCCTGTTCTGAAGCAGAAGAGAGAGCACGGGGCTTGTAAACAAAACACGCCGGTTTGGTGGGTGACCTAGGGCATGTCTCTGGCCTCAGTTTCCTCTATACGCAGCAATAACAACTGCACAGCCTTTTCATAGAACCTTTGAAAGGTTCAAAAGCTGGGCAACTTTTCTCTGCCCCCATTAACTCCCTCTGCCCTTCTCCAGCTTCACCTCTGCTCTGGGGGACCCACCTGGATAGCTTCCCTGGCCTCGGACCCTCTGGCTTCAGACTGGGTTTGACAATAAGGAGCAAAAGCAGGAAAACAAGAGGAAAGTGAGTGTGTATTCCTTTGTCCCCTTCCTGGGAACGTCACCACACGCCAGTCATGTCCTTTGACCTGAGGTAGCACCTACCAGGCCACCATGTCCACTCATCCTCCGTCTGTGGGTTCCTGTCACTGTCCTTTCCTCAGCCCCTTCTGCGTAGGTACCCCCTAATTTTTAACTAGCCCAGGGTCCTGTTTCATCTTCTGTGGTTTTCCATACCCTGCTCACACCATCCTACGCTGTCTTTCATTAAACATTACTGAGGTCAATTCTAATTTGAATGCACTGTCTATTTCCTGTGGGCGCCTCAAGCAATCCACACTCTCAAAATATTTTATGGGCTAGTTCATGTAACACTTGTAATTTAAAATAATAAAAAGAATTCCACAGCCCACTGTCAAGTTCCCCGCTTACAATTACTCATTTATAACCCCTCTGGTACAGTTAAATAAAGCAGCCGTGACAATGAAGAGCCCTGCAGGCCAACAGGAACGTGTCCACAGGGGACGAAATCAGGTGGATCATTTTCCCCTCCATCCGAGCTCCTCCTCGGCAGTCTAGACACTGAAACCTGTGCTACTCGGCAAACAAGGCGTACACGTGCCCCTCGATAACAGTTTACCCGTTATCAAACACTGTCATAAAATACCTCTCTGAGAGTCCGGCGGGGGCCCTCTGTCTTGTGTAGACCTCTTAAAGACATTGACTTCTTATTTCTGGCACGTGACTGCCCCCGCCTTCCACAGGCAAAACAGACAGACCCAGAGCCAACCACGGCCACGGTGACAACTGAATTGGGCCCAAGGTTCAGACAGGGACTCTCCCTGGGCCCTCTGGAAGGCCCGGGTGAACCGCTGTGTCTGAGTTCACGTTCCCAGCATCCTCTCTGGCCACTGGAAGCAGCCTCCTGCCTGAATCTCTGGCTGTCAAACACAGGAAATTCTCCCAATTGGCCTGAGAGCTGGGATACCTTGAAAGACGGAAATTTTTTGAGAAATGCAACCCAGTCCTCATACCTCCGCCGAAGACAAGATGTGGCATTTTTCAGCAGCTGTTGATGGACTGATTCAGAACTTGACTTTCACATACAGATTGAAAAGGAAAACACCACCATTACAGACAGAGACAGCACATGTTCTGTGAGGCACTGGGGGGACGTGCCCTGCATGTGGAGCAAGGAGTCCTGAGTCTGGGTTCCGGGTGCTCCCTCTGATTATCCGTCATGTTAGCTCACATTTAATTTAACTCCGTTCCCTTTCAGCAGCTCCCTGGCACCCACACTGAGCCCGGGGTTTTAGGTGTGGATATTAGAGGTGAACAAACCACAGCTCCTAGTCTCTTGGGGGATCAGGGCTGGGCAGGAAGGGCACGGGCACTCCAGGTGACTGGCCAGGTGAGGCAGGTGGTGGCGAGTGCTGCCAAGCTGTGCGGCTGCAGTGGGGTCCCCAGAGACAGCCCTACCTGGGAGCTTGTGAGATGTGCCGCCTCTCTGGCCCAGTGATGACAAGAAGAACAGGAATGGGAACAGGAATAGGAAAAGGAGGAGAAGGAGGAAACATATACATTAAAAAAAACATATAGCAATTATGTTAAATTTTTAACAACTAGGGAATGTGGATGAAGTGTAATCACAAGTTTTTAGCACTATTCTTGCAAATTTTCTGTAAGTCTAAAATTATTTAAAAGTACAAGGTAAATATTTTAAACTGATATACCCCTCTTTCTCTAACACCCTTCATTGCATCCTCGCTCCCTCGCTCCGCTGACTCACATTAGATAAGATTCTTCAGCTTTGATCCTCGTTAATCTGCCACAAAGACCAGTGACTCCATGTTCAGGAGCTGGGGATAAGAAGATCTCTAGTAAGCACCTAGAAATCAGGGGGCACCATCCATTTGCTGAGCAAAGTTCATAATGTGACAAAGGAACATGAATTTTAATTCATGACCACACATTTAGAAAGTCCCCAGCTTCCTGAAAACGGATTCTTGGTGACTGACACTCTTTCAGTGAACATTTTCAATCATACACCAACACTAGTTGTTAATGGAAAGGTACATTATCAGATCTCAGCGGAAGGAAGGAAGAGAGGGAGGAAGGGAGGGTGGGAGGAAAGAGAGGAGAGCAAGAGGAGAGGCAGAGGGAGAGGAGAGGGAGAGGAGAAGAAAAGCTGGATGGGCCTGTATTAAGCAACGCATTACAGCAGAAGTCAAAAGAAATGTCAGTATTGGCCTGGGTTTTCTAGATAAATTGAAATTGCGATACCAGATCTTTGTTAAATGAGAAGGCACTATTTGCCCATCCCCTCCAACATCCTAGCAAGCATAATGAATACAGATGGCTCACCTGGAGTCTGAAAGGCAAACAGCTATCGCCCTCCAACAAGATGAACGGCCAGCCCTGCAGCGCCGGACTGCACCATCCATCACAAAGAGGCCATCGGCACACACTGATGGTGCCCAGCTCCCATCCCCCGCCCCCACATCATTTCTAAGGTGAAGCCAATTCTTTGATGACATTTCAGTTCTTAGCATTCCAGAATTTTCTAGCACATTCTCTGGTTTCAGGCTTATGACTTGGATTCATTGGCAAATTGGTGGGAGGTTAGAGAGGAGATTACTTCCATGATGGCATTTGACATAGGACACATGTCTCAGCTATCTGCCGCCCAGCTCCCCCTCCAAGGATACCTTGGCATCACCAAAAACCTTGCCGAGTGTATTGACATTTATACTGAATGGTTTGAAAATCAACCAGATAACCCACTTCACCATATAGTCCATGCTTCATCTACAGATTAAGCCCAAGAATCAGAAAGCGGCATCAGTCTGTACGGAACTGCCCAGGCTCTCGTGTTACGAAGTTGAACGCTTGTATTATGCTTCAGTGTTCCCTGGAAATGCTGCAGATTTAGGGTTATAGAAATCAGTATCAATTTCATCATAAAGCCATGGCCTTACTCACTGCATGACACCTGGCTCCTATCTACACAGAATCACCGACGGCAGCTTTCAGAACAAATGCCAAGAACATTTTACTTTCCAGAGAAACCGGTACGTGTTCTTCGTGGTGAAAGGGACCCATACAGCTGAAGATGCTTCCCTCCTGCTTTGACCACTAGTTAGATTTCCAGTTCAGCTTTGATACAGTGTTAAGAGTCTGTGGGGTGGCCTGTATTGTGACCTCGCTTACACATTGCTCTTCTGATTGTTTTGATATTGGTTTTGTTTTTTTGTTTATTCTCAATGACTGTTTAAGTGAGGGAGAGCAGGAAGAGAGGGAGGAAGAAGGGGGTAGGGAGAGAGGAAATGTTGAAATGACGCTCAAGGAATCAGGAATGACCAATCAACACCTTCTTTTCCCTGCTTGATGTCACTGACAAGTGAACCAATTTGACACTCTTCATTAACACCAACTTCTTAAAGAAATAGAACCAAGTCTTTACCACAAGCTACGTGGCTTATTTTGACCAAATAGCGACAAGCAGGCTTCCTCCGCATAAAAGGGAAATTGCAAGCCAGCTAACCGGGAGAGGGAACCTCGGCCAAAGGAACAGGAGGGCTGCTCGGGTGTCAGCAGAAGTGACTGTGAAGCACTCCATTTTGCAAAGGAGAGTGAGACCGCAGCAGACAATGCTGCGTGGAGGGCACGTCTCGAGTCTCCTGGGCGCTGCCCATCTGCACCACTCGGATGGGATCTAGATGCCCAGGTGCCTCGGCTGCCCCTGCTGTGTGACTGTCTTCTGGGGCAATCCTCTGTGGTGGCCTCAAAAGTTTAAATGACAGCCACAGAACCCTAGTAGAGTATAATAAATCAGATTTAGAAACATATTTGGGTAAATGAAACATTAGGAGGCTCCTGGGAGACAATGAACAAAATAAATAGTATGGTTTCTTCTTTCCTTCATGTTTTTTTTTTCTTATGGAGTCCGATTTGAGATGGGTGTGAAAATCCCCATGGAATTCAAATAATATCCCTTTGCATGTAGGATTTCATGGGAACATTCCCACAGTTGTTAGGGTCCAGTCCAGATTACAAACTGGTCTAATAAATTAAACTTTTTAAGGAAAGAAAGAAGAGCCACAGTCTCTGGGTACAGTTGATTGCTACTATTTTGCAAAGGCGGCCACAGCTGCAGAAGGCAAAAGCCAAGAGAAGAGCAGACCAACAACAACGCTATTCCCAGGGGTCTGCATTTGCTTGCTCCTTCAGCTGGTGTGTTATCTCCCTCAGACAGGAACATAAATAAATGTTGCCTCAGACAGGAACCGCGGCATTGAATAGAAAAGCTGCGTATTTGAAATTAATTGTTTTCTGGCACCATTCTGTAAAAAAATGACATGCTTTCAGCTGAAGCACTTCCATGTACAGCCAATTAAGCAGGAGAAGCAACAACTGGGCTGAGGTCAGTAAAGGCTATTGGCTATTGTGCAGCCAGGAGGCAGGCTGGCTGGTCACCATCTGTGGAAGTGAGTCAGGACGCTGTTTTCAATAAAGGGTGTCGGGACCTGCTGGAAGCAAGATAACTAATGGAAGGAAATTAGACCTTCCGAAGGAAGTCTTCTCTGTCTTCTAGTTCTACCTCTTTACTCATCAGAGAATCAGAGACACCTCCATTCCTATCAAATCCTACTCTCGGTGAAGAACCGGCCATCTGACAAGTAGACACAGCTCAGTGTGAGGGTAGCTCTGCCTCTTCTGCCCAGAGATATCAGTGGGCCATACCTGATATGAACAGCTTAACTGAAGTATAATCTGCAGATCACAGAACTCATTCATTGTAAACATACAATACAATCATTGTAACATCACTGGAGTCCACTCTTAGCACATTTCCATGTTCCCCCAAAGGTCTCACCCACTGTAGTTTTACCTCCTGTTCCTCCTCCCACTGCCAGGCAACCACTAAGGTGCTTTCTGTATTCTGCATTTATAGAAAATCTGGACATTTCACACAAATGGAAACATGCTGGGAAGGCAACTAACAAACTTCCAGTATACCAGAAAAAGAAATCAAACTTAGAAAAAAAATGTTTTCCTCCTAGAATTATAACAAATTACATTTTTCACAGTTAAGTCTCTGATCCATTTAAAATTAATTCAGAGTCAAGTTCCAACTTTTCTGTTTTTCCAGATGGTGACCCAATTGTTTCAGTTCCCCATTTGTTAAATAGCCCACATTTTCTCTGCTGGTTCGAGATGCGACCTCTACTGAGTAGTAAGTTTCTGTAAGATTTTGCTTTTGGTTTCCCATTAATTCCATGTTTTTCTGTTCCATCTCTCTCTTCATGAGCCATCACCACCCTTTTGGTATTGTTTTCATATCTGCACTGTTTCCTCTTCTTTCTCAAAACTTTCCTTGCCTTTTTTTTTTTTTGGCCTGTTTTTCTCCCACAAAACTTTATCTTTGGTGGCAAAGATCTTTATTAACTCCAGCTCAAAGTTCAGAAACTATTAGAAGACCGATACATCTGTCTGCATGATAGATAAGTTCTTCTGCAAGACAAATTAGAAGAAATAAAAACCTATAAGCAGAGTGAAACGACAAATGGCAAATAATGGAATAAGTATTTGCAGCTCATATTATTGCTAATGGCTTAATCCCCCTAATATATATGGCGTTCCTAGAAATAAAACACCAGCAACACAAGAGAAAATTGGCAAAAGAAATGAATACTCACAGAAAAGGGCTACGATTACCCACTTTTAAACAGCCTCACGCTTAGCCTTCCTCCATGTTTGCCTTTTTGTCCGGAGATGTAATAGCGAGACTTATAAACAAACTCAACACACTTTGGGAAAACACTTTTTTGCCCCAAATTAAAGCTGGGCTTGGAAGGACACTATATAAACGAAAAGAAAAAAAAGCAATTTCTGCACTCAAGGGGCTCTTAGAAGTTATCGGAGCCCGCAGACCAAGACCATGAGAGAAACCCACTGATCGTACGAAGTTTCAGTGGTGTCTCAGGATGGGGAATCCAGAAAGGGAAGTTACAGGCTGATTTTTGGACACTTATTAATCAAGACCTGGGCAGGGACTGATCAAAACTGATGAACTGGTGGACTGTTGGACTAGTTAGCACCTCATCCCTGGAACACATGGGCCCACTCAGTCACTGGTAAAGCAGGTGTTTGGGGTCCAATCTCAGAACACACAGGTCTGAAGCAGCCGGTGTTTGAACAACTTGAGTTTTGATAGATGTGCTGCATGTCATCATTTGAGTCATTTTTATCTGTTTGGCAAGTTATAGGACAGGATGAAAAGCTGTGATTTTTTTTCTGTTTTCCTTTCTCATGGTTTATATAGCACTTAAATATCCACCCCAACTAATTCATTAGATATGTACTATAATATTCATTTTATAGATGAGGAAACTGATGATATGACTTTCAGTGTTTTGTCTAAATTCCCACAGTTATTAAGTAGCAGAACTGAGTTTCAAAAGCACGTCTCTCTGGCTCCAAAGACTAAGCTTGGAGCATCATTTCCTCCACGTGCCTGAGGGTGGGAATGCTGTACTCAGCGTACATGAGTATCTCCAGGGTGACTCGGGACTCCTGCGTGTTACACGCCACATTTTAGATGGCTCTGCATTCGGGGAGTGAGGGAAGAGCATACATGTACCCATCTGGTTCTCAATGGGTAGGTTAAAAATCTTTGCCCTCAAGAAACTGTCTCCCTAGACCTAGGACAGCTCAGTCCCCCATTAGGGTGAGGAGAGGATATCTATTTATTTTTAAAACAAAATGGGCAAGGTACCTCTTTCAGAACCATTATATGACTTGAGTTTCTGATTTGTAGCTTCTCTGGGATTGAAAGAAAGAGTAGAAGGAAGCAGACAATGACCTTGAACTGAGAACCCGCGGAACAAAGAACGCAAGGGTTCCATCGCACCAGTGCAATAAACAGCCTTGGGAGAGCTGCACGGCGTGCCTGAAAGTCGTCCAGGGTCTCTGGCTCTCTAAATCAAGTCCATTTATCCTCGAGAGATCCGAGGGGAAAGTGATATCAAAAGGATAACTCTGTTCTCTCTAAGTGGTTCATGCAAATTTGAAAGAAAAAAGTGGACTTTCAGTTTCTTCCCAACAAGATCTCATCTCAGAAGTTTGCCTTTTTAAAATGTGGAGAGGGGAAAAAGAAATTAAATTCATAGCATAATAGATGAGTTTGTTTCCCCAAGAGCCAGAAAACTTACTTTAACTCATCCGTTCATGTGACCAGTTATTCAAGTAGAAGTAGCAAAGGAGTTTGGGAATTAACAAAAGAAAAGATTATAGAGCATGAAAAAAAAAGAAAAACCCTGTGAGTTTCTCCCTTATGGCTTGTTGCAAACTATGCTCTCTAAAACAATGAATAAAATTTCGTGAGGGGAAAGATTATAAGCTAACGAGAACAGCAAAAATCCCCCTACAGACATAAGGATTTAGCATCATATTTTGGAAAGCGACAGAAGACAAAACAACCAAGCCACTCACAAGGCACAGCCGAAGAGAACTGCCTCCACTTTGGGAGATAATTTCCTCTGTTTTAGAAGCTTTGCACTGGGCTTTTTTCTTTCATTCACTTATCACATTATTGCACCCAACCTGCAGCTGTTCTGCACATTTCTGAATAAATGTTAATGTATAATAATGTGCTGTTTGTCACGGAAGGCAAGGGGGAACTGAAGTCTCTCTGTCCATGTAGAGATGGGGAGCAGCTGGTTGGAATCAGGGATTCGACATAATTCATTTTCTAAGTGTCTCGCCACCCTCACACAGCAGCCCAGCCACAGCTCTCTCCCCGTTGGTCTCTGTCGTCTAACCCCCCCATTGTTCTTCAACCATCTGGCCGGGGGTCTGCCCTCGCCCTTGGAAGTTTCACCTCCTGCGGAACGAGTCTGAGCGTTCCTGAGAAGAAACTCGGTGCCACGCCAAGGCAGAGGTTCATCAGCAGTCAGACTGAATTAACCGTAACCAGACGGCACGCACGCCCCAAGTCCGATTATTCATGTTATAGGGGAAACACGACAGCCAATTTGTGGCTGGGAAAGATTGCCCAGATCACGCCTGTGGCAAAACCATTAACACACATGAGGAACAAACAAAAAAGCAGGCACAAATGTCCTCTAAATTCCTCCTACGGTTTAGCTGGTGGAGGGTCACATCCGGATTACATGCCCCTGAGAAACACAGAGGTGGAACTTCCCTAGAAACTCTCTGAGGATGAAAGATGCATCAGTAACTTCAGGAATGTGCACATGCGCATCGAATGAGAGCGTGCGAAATTTCATCAGAGAAAAGGATCTTAAACTGGTCTGTTTAAGATCCTTAAGACACTGGATGTGTCTGTTGCCCCAAAGCTTTATCATGTACATTTAGCACACAGATTTTACTGTACTGTCGTACTAACATATATTTACAATTTACATTTCCCACAGATCCACTAGCCAAAGAGGGGAAAATGCAATGAATCTGGATATAAGAAGTAGTGGCCAGCTTGGGTCCCTAGCAACAAAATTATTCCCTTGTGAATTCCTAAATTCCAAGGACTCAGGGTTTCAAAGTCATTTTTGCATGGTCATTATGGGCATGCAGCTTTGCTTTTGCTCATATTTGGAATCCTAGTGAAGGGGAAGATAAACCAGCACCTAAATTAGATTGAAGCATAGAGAAAGTAAAGGGGGAACATCCAGGAAGGATTATTAAAAAATGCATGGGACACAATGTGAAGGTCTGACATGTATGTGATGAAAGAACCAGGTAGACGGAAGGCAGTGAAGTGGTGTTTGAATAGACAACAGCTAAGAATTTTCCAAAATGGACATCAGCTCTCAAGCCATAGATTCAAGAAACGGTGTAAAACAAAGCAAGACAAAAATCAAAAGAAAAACCTAGAAACTTTGTAGTAAAATTTCTCTAATCACAGACAAAGAGAAAGTCTGTAAAGCAGCCTGATTATGCATTTTTATCAAAACCTTCAGACAGCCATCAAACTACAGAATTGAACTTCAGAATCATTTTTAATACAGTGAGGAACTAAGTGAGTGTACCCAGTGTCTTCAAGTGCTCAATAGTCCCCCATCATTTCTTTAGGTCTAGTACTGCCTTACAGTTTATATTTTTGTGTTGTTGGGGGTTTTTTTCACATTTGAGATATGGCTGAAGAAGTTCAAGTATCTACGAGTCTAGCCTCAGAACCCACGATGAGGACAAACACAAAAAGATGTTGTTATCAGCCAATACAATACAATAAGACAAAGAAATAAATTATTAAAATTTGAAAGACAGGTTCACTCCCCTTATTTACAGGTTATTACACACACACACACACACACACACACACACATACACAATTGACTGGTAAAATACTAGAACTTATTATGGAGAATAAGATTCATTTAGGAAACCCGATATCCTTCCTAAACATCACTAATCAAAAAACAACAAAGTTTTTGCAGAACATGACAAACTGATCCTAAAATTGATATAAAACAGCAACGGTCAAATATAACTAAGACAATTTTACAGAAGGAATACAAAGTGTAGGGACCTGATAATGTGATATTAATTCATATTACAAAGTACAATGATTAAAATATGAGATCAGGATATACTGAACATGGAAGAAATTATATAATATTAAAATAAACCCATAATATATTAAAATTTGATATAGGAATGAAATCACAGTGAGAAGGCACACTTTCTCTGACAGAGGAGCCTAGATATTCTTGAAAACCTGTTGTGGAAAAACAACCCCCAAAAAGCAGATACATGCATACATACGTCCACATATATTCACACACTCACACATACATGCACTTAAATTTTAAACAAATCCCTTTATTGACAAGGTAAAAAATGTCTTCAAAACCAAGTATGTAGTGAAATCATGAAACCAAAAAGAGAAACAATCTCTGGCTTTAGTTCTTATCCTGGATTCATCAATGTTGATGAACTACAGTTTTTATTTTCAAACATTTATGCAGCATGCAGAACAGGAGAAATAAGCCCAAGTTTTTCCAAAGGTTGACAGTCAACCAAGAAATTCCTATCTAGTCCCTGGTTGGGTAAATCAGTTGGTTAAGAGTGTCATCCTGATACACCAAGGTTGTGGGTTTAATTCCCGGTCAGAGAAAATACAAGAAACAACCAATGAATGCAGAAATAATTGGACCCACAAAGCGATCTCTCTCCCTCTCCACGCCCCCCCCTCTCTCTCTCTTCTCTCTCTCGATCTCTCTCTCTCTCTTTCTCTCTGTAATCAATCATTTTAAAAAGTAAAAAGAAAACGCCTGCCTCAGGCTGGGACCGCAAAGGCCTGTTCCCCTAGTGTTCTTATTAACAAGTAAAAAAAGTCACAGAACAAAAAAAAGGGAACCAAAAATTTGCCCAACTCTAACTTGGTGTTGGGTAGAGAGGGAGAAAAAAATTTCCCTGGGGATTTGTAAACCTAAGTCAGACTTTATGAGAACTCAGGGGCAGAGTCACACTGTACGTGTCCAGAACACCTCCAGCCGAGAATTTATATTAAAGCTGTCCTGGTTGTTATTGTTTCATGTCTCCACAACAAAGAGAGTACAACTCCTCTCTGGAGGAGAAAGTGGCAGTAGAAAAATAAGTAAGAATATATAAAAACAAAAGCAGCAGTGTAAGAAACAACTCAAGATATTACGATCGTCAGACCCAGAATATAAAATGTGTGTGCTTAGTACCTTTCAAAAATAAAAAGAATCGAAAATAGTTTACAGTCATGAAAATAAACAAGAGACTGTGAAGATGACCAAGACGCTTGGAAATGAAATGACCACGTGGCGGGAAGGAAGCGAAGCACGGAGTCAGGTTTAGATCCCGAGGTGTCTCTCACTCTCACTGCAATTCCAGGGCTTCCCGTCAGAGGCAGAAAATCACAGAGTAACACCGAGCGTGCAGACCCCAGTTCCGATGCTCAGCCTGGGACCTCAGGAAACGCTCTTATCTTAACTACTTTCAGATGCAGTGTCTTCACTTTTTAATGAAACTAATGACACTACCTGTCTCACAGGGTCGAGAGCTTCTTTAAAGGAGATGATCAATGTCACATAGTTACTTTGAGCCGTGCACGATCAGCACCGAATGATGCCCGCTGCCACTATCATTCAGAAATGAATGATGAGACCGAAGCAATCCAGGCGATCTGCACTGTGCAGATCCTGGCAGTGGTGGGAAGAGTCGGCAGATATTTCATGAGGTTCTCATGTGTGCGAATACAGCAAAGTCAAGGACAGACACCAGCAAACAGGAAACTACCAGATCGTGTGATATGTGCCCTGGGAGAGGGGAAAAGCATCAGCCAGTCATCAATTTCAGAAGCGATTGCCAGTCAGTCCCGGTGACAACTATTTGCAAAAGGAGCTAAAGGAGAAAAGCAGCATTTTAAAAGTCAGTGTACAAAAGCATGATCTTGGAAGAAAATTTTTCTTCTGTGGCATTCTCACAAAGAGCAGTCACATACCAGAATTCACAGAGAAGGAGAGAGAGGCAGAGGAAGATGAACCTGTCCAGATGTCAGAGCGGATGAGGGCTGGGGAGCAAACTAACGCTTGGACCTGGAGGCAGTGAGGTGCCGTGGGAAGAACATGTGACTGGGATCTGCACTAATGTATTTCAGACTCAGTTCTGCCCCTAAGTGTTATTATTTCCCAAGAAAATTGCCAGGAAAATCCAGGCTATCTCGGTTAATCCCTTGGAGTCTTCATTCCATCCACTACAACAGCATACCGCAACGTAACACTGTGTGGCTGGAGGGCCTCCACGATCTCTCTGGCTCTGCGTCCATAAAACTATAAACCACAACAAATCACCCTTAAGTTTCCAATTTTGCAGGAATTTAACTTGTGTGAGGAACAACCTATAAAATTCCAGCAAAAGAAGCGTGTTTCTTTCTGTCGGACACAACTGGTTGGCATTATCCCGGAAACATCGCAGGCAAAAATATGTGTGAAATTGAATCACTCTAGCATGGGAAGACAGATTATAGGAATAACCCCAAGGGGGGCAGCGGTGGAAACCCGGGGGAACTTGGATGCTTCTGGATGTTGAGTAAGGAGCCTTCAACATACTCCCTGAAACCTTATCAACTGCTTATAATTAGACAGAAAATAATTTCTGCTTTATTTACATTTTCCCTCTTCGATGCATAATCACATTCTATAATTTTGGCTGAATTCTGGCTGATTCCTATTCAATTACTGTAAATAAAAAAGCCAGAAATAGGGAGTCGTCTTTTTAAAAATAGACTAATCCAGTATGACTTCATTCTTGGCTTCTATTGTCATTTTCGGCATGTGAAGTTCTAGCCGTTGAAAGGGACATGCTGTGTCACGATCCTCTACGGTCTCCGTAATAACTGAGATCACACCAGTAAGGAGGGCTGGTGATCACGGGCTACATTGTTCTGGAAACATTATGTGGTGCATTTTCGGCATGAATTGGAAGTGTCTTTATGGACTGGACCCTGCTTGGGGCTCCCATTGGAGTGATGTGACTCCTATGTGAGCCCTTCTTTTAAAGTGAACAGCCCTGTGTTCATGGGAAAGCCAGTCAACCTATAATGATTAAATTACAGGATCAGAATA
Organism: Phyllostomus hastatus; assembly: GCF_019186645.2. NCBI lineage: Eukaryota > Metazoa > Chordata > Mammalia > Chiroptera > Phyllostomidae > Phyllostomus > Phyllostomus hastatus. The sequence continues at coordinate 6,963,328 of NW_025334036.1, read as the reverse complement.
ATAATTCAGACTGCACAAAGTTATCATGAATGCTAAATAAGGGTTTATATCAAAATGCTCAGGTAACTACAAATCAGCTTATCAAGTTAAAATAACACTATTATTTTGCATAAACTAACACTATTATTAGGCATGAAGCACAGCATGCAAAGGAGCACAGTGCCCCGGCAACAATAAAAACAAAAGCAGCAGCACACGAAACAACTCGAGATATTCAATTATCAGACACAGAATATAAAATCTGTGTGCTATTCATTAGCTGTTTGTATTTTGTCAGCCGTGAATTGCCCACTTATGGTGCTCACTCATTTTTTTGTACTCAGTTGTTCGTCTTTGGCTAACTAATCTATAGGAATTATTTATTCTGAATATTAATCTTTGTGCTTCTTGTTCCTGATAAAGACATAAGCCATTCACTTATCTCTAATTTATGGTGGTTTTCATCCTATAAGTGTTTTGAGCTTTCGTGGGGGGAAATATTTTTATCTTTTCTCAAGATGAAATTTGATTTTTACATATTTCTTAGGAAAGCCTTTCCTCCTAAAAATTATTTAAAGCAAAATTCTTTTTTTCTAGAATTGCTATTTTCCTTTGCTTGTGTATTTCTTAAAGAATGTATTGAAACAGATCTAGATTATTTTTGTGTGTGGTGGGGGGGGTATTTTTCAAATAGATAAGCAATCGGCCCAATATATGTACATCAATCTATTACTTTTCTAAGGCAATGTGCTGTCCTTCCAGCGTACCAAATGCCCACAGAGACGGGGCTTTACTTCAGGGCCCCAGTGCAGGGAACTGGGGACATTTGGAAGAGCACAGGAATCCAGGGGAATAAAACTGCACAGAGAAATTACTTTACTCCACAACATTATTAAAACCAAAAACACTGCATGCTTCACCTCCTGGAGTTCTCTGTCTCTGCTGACTAAATACCTTGCCTGACTCCCGGATAATTCCGACCAGCCAAAAGCGAGGCAGCAATGGCTGAGCCACGATGCCCCAACAGACTGAGCCAGCCGCAGAGGAACGCGCACCGGATGTCTGAAAAGGCTGTGGAAGTCCTGGCGTTGGACTTAACAAGGTCAGAAGGCCTCTTCTGGTTCCGGTGCGTGGCATCTCTGTTGGGAGCCCAACCTTTAGCTCCGGGTCTTCGGGGACTTGCTGAGGCTAGTGCCCGAAGGACAAGCCGAGGCCGTCCTGCTGACACAACATTGGAGAGTTATGTGGCACTTTTGAAGCCAGGCCTGTTAGATTTGGCTCTCCTAAATAAAGAACTGAGCCAACTGGGTTGTGACCTCCTGTGTCATCCAAGGTGAGGGATTCTTTGACAGACACAAAGCAATGTACCATTGGGAACATACCCCTTGGTAAAGCAAAACCAGCCTCCAGTCCAGGCATGTGCAGTCAGTGTGGGTTACGGGCACCGAGAAGGTGAATGCGTTTCTTTACTTACCACCTACTGAGTCAGCTCACAGAGAGTCCGGGATTAATGAGGCTGTACGGCCAACAGAGGGCTTTTATGTTACAAGGTAAACATGGGCTTTTTCAGGTCAGAGCATGTTCAGGATATCCTCCCCGTTCAGGGAACTCGCCCAGCGAGGCTTTGCTACTTCCTGGTGACTCAGGGGACCACACCAACACACTTGGCCTGATGATGGCTTCCTTGGGCCCACAGGAAGGCAGGACCCCGTGCGAGGGTGAAATGGGGCCGAGCATGAGCCCACCCTGTTCCACCACCACAGAGCTTCACTCAGTGCCAGCAAAGACATCGCAGCCCATTTGGGAGGCTACAAGTGTCCTCCTCCTGCACTGACACCAACCCAGCCAGGTGCGGGTGGCAGGAGGATGACTCCTGAGTACGAAAAATGGAATTTCACCTGAGATGACCCTGACCTTCCTTTGCTCCCATGTCCAGTTGTCACTCACTTCCTTGGTGTTGGTTGTGTTCTGTCCACAGCCCAACAGCCCAGCTCACAGTTCAAGCTGTCTAATGCAGTAGCCACATGGGGCTTTTCAAAGTTAAGTTTTAATGTAATAGAATTTCCAACTCTGCTCCTCAGTCACACTGGCCATGTTTCACACATGCACGTGGCCTGTGGCTGAGCCACAGAGGACGGCAGACAGAGAGCACTGACATCATCACAGAAGGTCCCATGGGGCTCACAGGGAGTCCTTGAGGGACTTCTTCTATGTTTTGTGCTGCCTTCAAGGAGCACATGGGAAGAAGGGTTTCATACAGAAGGTGTGTCAAATGCACGGAAGGAGAGAAGGGGCGAGAGCAGCAGGGGGAGAAAATTCTGGAATGCCTTTGGGCCTCCCTGCCTCTGTCCTCTGTGTTCCAGCCTGACGGCAGGCTGCCCGCTCTCTGACTTCTCCCTCTCGCTGCTCGGTCCCCCGGCTCCTAATTACCATTAGGTTTTATCCCAGACGACTCAGACCAGGAAAAATAAAAACTTTTAATGCCTAAAATTTAAATTCTACTAAAACCGCCATCCTTTGCACATTTGGTGGAAAAATTCAGGCTCGGTTCGCTAACGGCCCCTGGCCAAGGAGGCAAGGCAAAGGCAGGTCACACTTGTGCGGCTGGCTCTCGGTGAACTCACGCAGAGGGCCGTGGGTCAGCACTGACTTGCAGCCCCCGGGCAGGGGGAAGGGGAGATTAGGAAGACCCAATCTTTTCTAGCAAGTGGAAAGTGACCAGAGAAAGGAGACCACAGGCAAGCGAAGTTAATTAAACAGAATGTGTGCGATGTGGCTGTAAACTTGGGCTGAGCTGGCAGAGTTTTCATCTGCATATTATTTATGGAATTATTTTATGACTTACACATTTCCTCCATAAACAGATATTTCAAGAACAAAATTATAAAGGAAGGCCAGCATTTGCAACAAAATTTCCAAAAAATGTGCTGGTTTGCCTAATTGAAAGAATAAATACAAGGGTGGAACTGAATATCTAAGTTTAATAAGCAAATAACCCAAGTTGGAAAACAGCTACTATTCAATATTCCTTTACAAAGCAGTAGAATGAAAATGAACTTTAAGCTCCCCATTCTAATGATAGAAACAAAGAAATTATTAAAGGGGGATTCTTAAAATAATAGAGGCTCTCCTTTCATCGTTGGTTTAGGAGAAATCTACACAAGAAATTACTAAGAGAGAAAAGTGAGAAGAAGAATATATAATATGACACTTTTGAAAAGCGAACCATGAGAAAACCCTTATGTAAATAGAAAAAAAAATACAAAACAGAGATATCATTTCAGGATAATAAATAAAATACAATTCTCTTTTGGTAAAATCAAACAAACAGAAGTCCTATGTGTGTGTGCAATTGGCTTATGCAATATTCACTTCTTTTTACTGCACTTCCCACCATGGTGGTTGGCATTATCCATGAGGCCAGCTCATTCCCTCACCTGTATATTCCCAGTACCCAACTGCAGGCTCCAGCACGTGTTAGGCATGGGATGCATTGTTGTTGCATAAGTGACACCAACTAGACCAAATGGTTGGGGGAGGATGCAGGGAAGAGACAGCAAAACAAAAGAGTGATGAACTATGACCAGTATGTTCCCTGGGAGGGGAGGTGGCCACGAAGGCTCTATGCAGGACTTACATTCAACACAAAAGACAGGACCAGCTGTACAATTTATAGGGCCCAGAGCAAAATAAAATTTTAGGGCCCTTAGTTTAAAAATTAAGAAGTTCAAGATGGCGACCACAGAGCATTCAACCAGTCACGGGGCCCCGGGCAACTGCATCGGTCATACCCTGTGTAGCCTGCCCTTTCAAGGCAATCGAGAGAGTTCCTGACAGATTTCAGCCAGAGGCAAGCTGATCAGATTCGAGAAAGATTTTTAATAAAGATCATCAAATACATTTTGGACTATTGTTAGCCAGAGACCTGGGGAAACTTGGAAAAAAACTGCACTAGCCATGAAAAATGGGGAGGGCCAGAGCAAATCAGCCAGTGGCAGAAGAGCTGAGAGAGGCAGGAGATTCCAAGAGGAAACTAAGGAATCCGAAGGCACTATCCCGACTGCACTGAGAGCGGAGACTGGCAAGGGGTGGGGAGGGGGAAGGCTAAAGAAAATGGATGGATAATAAGTAAAACTTACAAATTTCTGCCTCCAGCAACCAGGTAAATTGAGCTGCAGCAGAGCCAGCCCACAAGGACATCTGACATGCTCTGAGAATGATAATAAAACGTGGAAAGTGATAAATACCATAGATGTTATCGTGAAAGAATAGATATAATGAATTATTGGGCTAGGAGCAGACCGACATGACTTCCTTCAAAGAACCTGGGAGAAAAACAGGAATTGTCCCATGGCAAAGCTGGCGTTTGTGCTGCATCTCAAAATTCGGCGAATTTTGGGGTAAGAGTAGCAGGTGGAGAGCCTGGGAGGAGCCGGGTGTGTGGGGAGGTACAGGGCGTACAGAAAAAAAAACCCTGGTGTTTTGGATCACAGCACTTCTGTGAGCCAGCTAAGCCCTATTTACAGGAGAGAAAGGCAGGCACAAGGAAGCCAGGTGACTTTCCAAGGTCACAAAGAGAACTAGTAAAGAATGTCGCCAGACTCCTTATCCAGGGTTTTCTCAACTGACCACACTTTCTCCCCAAAAAGTCTTCCATGGTTTAGACTATGTTAATAACCAATTAAATTATCAGCATGGCAAATTCAGCAGAAGGCAGAACAGACCCCAGGTGTTAGGACCACCAAGGGCCTTAACAGCAAACAGTCGACGGCTGGAAATGAGTGGGGCTCCAGCCTTAACGGAATCTAACAACACATTTCTGGCAAAGACTTGCCTCCTGATTTTGATCAAGCGAATTGCTGAGCCAAATTCATCTCACAAGTGCTCACAAATCCAGGAACAGATTTCTTTCTTTCTTTTTGTATTCATTCAGGTTATGCCTGGATGCCCAGTATTGTCATGAGCAAGTGTTTGTTGGAACATTTGCTTCTTTCTTATTGATGAGCAGCTGTGGATGACAGAAACATAAGACTCAGGAGTTTCTGTCCCTTAGCCTTCTCAGTCTGTTCTGGTTCAAGATGATTACAAAGCTGCATTTTGAAACAAGAGCCAGTTAAAGGGGAGAGACGAATGGTTTTATTTCTCAAACCAGCTTCAAGATCACTCAAAGCTTCATCTCACTGATCTTTGCACAATTTTATTCTCATAATAGGTTGGAAATGGGAAGTCATTTTTCATAAGGCTGATTTTTAACTAGTTAGCAATGGAACTGTTAACACTGGTGCGTCCTGCAAAAGTGGACATTTATTATCTGACTTCTGGCCTGAGCTGCCCATTAAGTTTCCATCCATCACAACAAGCCCTTGGACACCCTGCTCCACTGTTCGCAAAGCCTTCACAATGTGATCCCAGGTCGTGAAAGGTAATGGTCAAGAAAAGTACTTCCCAGAATCTTTCTAAAGGAGCCACAAAACCAGTTTCTGAGAGAAGACCATGTAATATATCATTCAAACATTTTTAGCTTCTTCTGGAACATTTTTGAAAGTAAAGGAAGGTTTCATTAATAAGTACATCAAACCTATAAGTCAAGCCTGAATGAGAAAAACCATTTTGTATCTTCACTCTTCCTCTTATCAATGTAATTTCAAAGGTAAGCCAGCAAACCTTTGCTGCTGGGATGAGAACCTTGCATCATACATAAATATATGTCCTCTAAATGTAGAGATAAATCATATCAGTCAACTGACAACAGAATCTTATGTAATTTTCCCCCTCCATAAATTTGAATCAACTAACTCACAGATAGTGCCTGGATGTTCAGAAACTGGAATTTTTTTTTTTACTTGAAGTCAAGGCAACTTAAGTCTCAAGACTAAAGGAATTACGACAGCAAGTAAACACATTTTACTGTGTCTCACTCCATTCACCATGTCTGGAATTAATAAGTACTCATTGAATAAATAAATGAGGTGATGCATTAATTCCATCAAAACCCCATCTGGCTGCCTGTGATATTCTCCAAAAGCTGTACTGAAGAGCAAACTGGAGGTGATAGCTGTCACAAACACTTCGACGTGGCAAAGAGAGAAGAGAATGACCATTTCAATGCTTATTACATGCCAGGCAGTATTCAAGGCCCTTTATGTAAATTCTCTATTTTAACCCTCAAATCAATCCTATGAGACAGGCATTATTATCCTCATCTTACAATTGAGAAAACAAGGTTTGAGTAGTGAACTAACTAAACAGATCAAATGTATAACAGCCCAAACCCACGGCTGTCTGGACTCCACAATCCAACCCTCTTCCCTTCCCATTACAGATAATACACACTTTGCATGGGTCACCCAAAAGAAAACTCTCAGCATTAACAGAAATGTTAAGACACTACAAAATAGGTAAGGGAATTAAAATTTTATTGGGGGGAGTGAATTAAAGTTTTAGCAGGATAACAGAAAGGAATTAAAAATTACATATGTAAATACACAAAACAAAAACTTTGTCACTATGGTAGGGTCTTCAAAATGTGCGTGTCCCAATATTACAACTGGTCATCTTCATCAAAGAGTATTTGTTACGTGTGAGGTCCTGGCTGGTTGCCTGTGTCACTCACAAAAGGGACTATACATCCTTGTTCTGTCTTTCCGAGAGTTTCATCCCTCCATGTATCAAATCAGCAAGAAGTGATTTACTCACAGTTCAAGCACTCTGCTCGTCAGTGAGCGACAAGATGGGAGGCCATTTGAGGAGAACCAAAATTAAAATGGTCTCAACAGTGCCCCTCTGGACTTCTACAAAATCTTTTAATAAAAGCAGCTGGAATTTCATCCTGACTCATAAGCTTGCATCGTGTGTCCCAAGTACTTCCACCTTATTTTTTCTTTTGTTTTTGATGACTAGTGCCCAGTATCAGTCTTCAAAATACTGGAAAGATTGTTTGCTTTTCATTGTGTTCCTTTCTCAGGTTCCTTTAGCAAGTGCATTTTGGGTTCGGCACTCCTTAGACATACATCTTTGCAGCTAGTGACTGAAATGAGCATTTCCTCGTGACAGTGTTTAGCCATAAATGCCACTAGACCATGAGGATTTAAGGCATGCTGCTGACCTGGAGACTCCCCTGAGCATCACTGCCCTTCCCTCCGTAGTGCAAACTGAGGGATACATTTCTGATTCTCACCACAAACCCAGTGGTGTCCGTGGAGGCCAGGAATGAGCAATGTCAGAGGCAGCTGGTGTTTTGCACTCGGCTGAGGCCTGTTCGTGCCCTTTCCCCTGTAGAAAGCAGGCAGACCTTGAAGCCCATCCTGATGTCCCTAAAGCATCCCCTGCCAAGGGCGGCACTCACTCTTAGCTTGTGAGGTGTAATGAGCACCATCCGAGGCTATCAGCCGGGCCAGAGCTGCTGCCTTTCTATAGAGCGTGCAGCGAATGGGAAAACAGTAAGACCTGGAGCCCACGGCCCTGAAGTCCAGTTCCAGTTCCATCTCTTAGTAGTCATTTCAATCACAACTAGCTGGAAAGCTTATTTCCATTCCCTGAGCCTCTGATTTCTTGTTCTCTACAATAAGCTATTTATATAGAACTGTAGGAAAATTTTTTTAAAAAAAAGGACATTGCTTTGAATATAAAAACCTGACTGCAGGTATTTCTACTTTGTGTGGCTGGCAGCATAATTCTTTGCAGTGTTCAAAAAAAGGCTTCAATTTGGTCTGAACAAGCCACAGGGGTTCATAAAGGTGATACCATGTGCACAGAGTCTGAGTGGACTGGGATATAAAAAGGACCAGATTTCTGTTTCCAACAGCATGTGAGGAACTCTGAGGTTCTACAGGTAACCCTACGCCAGGGAGAAGGGTTCCAAGAGCCTGCAAAGAACAGAGGGATGAATGGAGGGCACTCCACTGAGGGCGCTCCAAGGGCTGGTGGGAGGCAGAGTAGGCCTGCTGGCTCTCACTGTCCTCTTTCTGAAGCACACACATTTCTTCACCTGGAGTCCAAAACCCTCTGGATTCCACTGTCCCTGCTGTGCATCTTCCTCCTTCTCAGCCCATGCCTTTCATTCTAACAAGGCTATTTTTGCTGTCTGGACCTCCCAGTGTCCCCCTACCTCCACGCCTGAGCTCAGGTCATTGCTTTCACACTGAATTCCTTTTCCAACTATAACAATCTGGCTCTGTCTTCAAGGTATACTTAACGTGCAATGAACTCTCCACATACGAACCCATCAAGAATTAGGCATTGTGTTCTTTGCTGAGGGCATGTTTAATTGACGTGATTTGATAATATACCTAATACATTAAAGGTACTATGTGAAATGCTGAAGGATTAATTCAGAAAGCCCAACTTCCATTTAGCACGAGTTCTAAAGCACAGAGACATGAAAGATAGAGATTAATGAATCAATTGATACTAGAAAAAAATATCCTTAATGTGAAGAAAGTCATAGCTCTTTATACTGAAAAGCACACTAAATAACAAACCAACAAATTTATAAAAGACTCATATAAAACATAGCCTAGTAAAATCATATAGTTCCACAGATAACAACAAAAGCGTAACATTTTCAAAGGAATGAACAGACACCCCTTTAACATTTTTACATTTGGCTTTTCATCAGCATCACTAGATAATTACTACAAATCAGAAGCAATATGTTTGAAGCTTCAGGATTCTATACACAGTCAAGGGCAAAAAAAATGTATATATCAAAAAAGAAAAAGTATTTAGGCTGTGCAAGCGTGCAGATGACTTATCACACCAAACCTGCTCTGAAGCACTCAAGAACGCACTAAGAGAAATGAGTCACATGATAAGAAGATGATGTGATACCCTGAGAATAAATCATGGTATTCATAAACAATAGTTGATGCATAATCATTATTGATTAAAGAAAATATAAGGCTATTATAATAGATGGTGACACAGGAGGGAGAATAAACAGAGATGGTATCCTAAAGTTCTTTCAGTGGTCAGAGAAGAATCCAATGACTGCCTTTAAATGACTACAGAAAAATACTAGTTTTTTAAAAAATGCATTAAACATGTTAACGTACGAAGTGCCACAAGTAGATACTGAACCGTAACTCCAAAGCATAGGAGGAAGGCAGAACCAAGGAGCTGGAGAGTCGCTGCGATGAGGTAAACTAGCTATAACACACTGATAGGGAATTTACGGTGTGCAAATATCACTATGACACATAAATCACCTGGAAGAAAACTCCATTCAACTGCTAAAATGGGCAAAGAAATCTGGTGCACTAACTGATGATCCATTTATTCAGGTCACATGACAAAGATGTGAGAGAGTCTAGCTCTCAGCACACACCACGAGGACTGGAAGGAAGTTGGAGATGTCCCATCAACATTCAAATCCTGACTCAAGCACTTTTGGGGCTGTAAATCACTATACACTATTAGTAGTTATTACTGTTAATATACACAAATCATCTGGAATCTCAACTATGAGAAATGGAAAACTAGACTTAACTATTTCCTTAATATACTTCTCTATCTTCAAAACCACTGCAGAAAATTCTGTCCCATCTATTTATTTGTCGGAGTTGATTCCAAAGCTGGCATCATTTCTCTTTGCCCGGTCACTGTAGTTTCTTCTCGGTTAATTAAGATAAGTTACCCCAAAAGCCAGAGTGCAGTGAAAGTGCTCGTGGTACGAGCACTAAACAAGATTAGAAAAATGAGCATTCGAAATGGCCATTTAATCTGGAAGCTATACTACAAGGGAAATGTCTCTGATTCCCAAGTGATAGCACACAGATGTCTACGTGAGATGATAGATGGAATAAAGAATGCAGGAACGACTAAAATTAATGGAGTGGTTATTACGGAGAGCCAGCTCTGAGTTAAACTGGTTTTCCTTTCCCCGTGGCGTATGAGACCGAGACGACTGGAGAAGACTGGGAAAAAAGAGGGATTTGGCGTCAGAAGTCTGAACTGCGGACATGGTGAGCAGGGCAGTTCACCCTCCTGCGCTCTGGTCCTCACCTGTGAGGTACAGGGAGTGATGCTGAGCTTCGGAGTAAGTTATACGGATTAAACAAGACGACAAGCAAAGCCCTTTACCAGTTGCAAAGTGTCCCCCAAGTGATCATTTTAGGAAGCCATGCAATTTGCAGCAAAGATCTGGGAGGGTCTGAGAGAGAAATCCTAACACCAAGGTCTATTCTATACCCCATCAGTAAGCACATGTTCGTGCGGAGAGAACAAACAAGTGAGAAAAGGGCAAATGCTCAGCCCATGAAAGCAGGCCAGGCTACCCAGCGGCACTCGGTGAGGGAAGCAGCAGGCTGGGCGGGCGACGACGGCTGGCCTCCCGGAGCCAAAGGGAGGCCGGCAGACCTGCCTTCCTTCGCCGTGCCTGGCCCTGGGGGCCTCAGTCAGCCTTGCTGGGTCTTCCTGATCCGTCCCGGATCCAAATTTATTCCTCCCTAGTTTTCCCATTTCACATCTTGCTGCTTTTCTGAATGATCTGATTGGTGAATTATTCAGTAAAGCAATTGTAAATTATTCTATTTCATCAATTTTACAACCCCTGAAGGAAGCTGTTCAAAGCATCTCTCGTGGCTCCTGCTCGCTGTGTTCCCGGAGCCCTCGCCCGCCACACACAACCTCACTGTGGGCCACAAAGGCAGGGAGGCCTGAGGTCTGTGCAGCTTCACCCCAGCACCAGTGTGAGGCGCACTTCTGCTCCGGAGGCCGTGTTCGGTGTGTTTGCCTTGGATGATGAGCACACACTAGCTGTGTGACTTTGTCAAGTTATCTAACCATCCTTTGCCTCAGTTTCCTCATCTGTAATATAAGATAATAGCACCTATCTCAGGGATGTTAAGAGCATTAAATGAGTAAATACTTGTAAAGCACTCAAAAGAGTGCCTGGCACATGGTAAGAGCTATATATGTGCTTCTTAAATAACGAAAGACATTATTTATAGGAAAAATCATGGATGAATCCATAACAACAAACTTTTAGGTGAAGATAAACATATATTACATATTTATTGTACATGAATATTGCAAGGGTGTTTGTCTCTGAGACACTATGTCAAAATCCATAGAGCTTCATAGAATAAACACTGAACCTTACTGTATACGGAGCTGAAAAATCATTTGAGAGGGGATTCCAGGGTGCAATGCAGACTGTGACAAATGAATCTGACTGTATCGCAAATGTAATATAAATGAAACAACCTCACTGAAGGAGTGGGAACAGAAAGTGCTGGTCTAAGGAACTTTGGAAATGAATAAAATCTGTAAGACTAAAGGCAAAAGAAACCACACACAAGTACTGTGCTCTGGTTGGTAAAGTCGTTTTCCATGGGGGCAGGCATTAATAATTCTGGTGACGCTCTACACGTACACTGGAATACAACAATTAAACAAGCAGATGGCGGATGGTGGGAGCTAGGTTTCTCGTTGCTGAGTGACAGCTTATAAAAAAGCACGGGAGAAGGCCAGGATAACCCATGAGGGAGAGACTGCAGCTGGAGGCATCGCGTGAACTCGTATTTAGCTTAACAGAGATGCAGACGGTTACACTCAACTCTGTGTATATACACATATGTATTCCTTGCTTTGTTAACTAACAGGGCTTGAAGAAACAACCCCCCAGCAACAACAAACAGACCGAGCGCAGAGAGCTTAGTTTTGAATGGTCTTCTCAATACAAGAACTAGGAATCCTGGGAGAAATGCTGCTTCTCATGACCTCATTCCTCTACACCTTATTGCCTCCCGCAGACACCGTCCCCAATACTATCACATTGGGGATTAGGAGTTCAACATCCAGATTTTAGGGGGACACAAACGTCTGTGTCAGGGAACTGAGAAAAGCAGACTGCTCTCCCCAGTGTGGGTGGGCCTCGTCCAATCAGTTAAAGACCTGCACAGAACAAAAAACGGAGCGAGAAAAGCCCTCCCATCTGACTGCTCTGTGGGAACGCTGGTCTTTTTGCCCCCGCTCTGATTTTCACAGTCCTGCTCACCTGGCCACCTCCTTCAGACCGCCCAAGGAAATACGAAAGAAATGACTGCACAGGTAAGTTATGCTTTATTTATTTATAGTTTGTTAGTGACCAAGAATTCCAAGAAAAGTCCTCTCAATGACCCTTTTCATGTTATTTGGCACAAGAACAAATTTTTAATATTATTCAAAATGTCCCTTCTGTACAACTCAGTGGTCACCGCCAGTATGACAGTGGGGCTGCGAGGGTGCATTCCGCTCTGCACGTCTGTGAGTTCTTCACCTTTTCACCAAACGGAAACCCCAAGTCTTTCTTCCCAGTGTACAAAACAGAAGTGGTGCCTTCGAAGTCCCAAATGTACGTTCACGTGCTTTTTTCTAGACACTTTTAAACCAGTCTGAAAAAATACCTTTGGAAACAGCATGGTATCCTCAGTACAGTTCTGAATATTATTTTCATAAGAAAGGTTTCAGAACTGTTGCCTCTTGAAGTCAAAGGAAGTTGCCAGAGAGTGTGTTGGAGGGGGAGTTAAAGGAGAAAGAGAAAGCAAGACAAAACTCTTTTGCTTGCCAGTGGCTTTGGCACCTGGGGATTTTTCTTTCTGATGGCAAAAAGATCAAACTTGGTTGAAGCCGTGGGTAAGTCTAGCATTTTCAGATACATAGGGCACTGCCATGCCTCCCACACAGCATCTAAAGCAGAGGCCCCACAGGCAGAAAGGGCCCTAGCACGCCACAGGTATCACTGGTGTTAGAAACCACCCGCCACCTCTCTGAACACAGGACTTTAAAAACAGCTCCAACCACGCACTATAAAGTTTCCAGCTCTGCTTACCATGTTTGTTCTCACTGTTGAAGCAGAAAGCGTGTTTCTTATTTATCTGACTTCTGTTAAGGAGAGGAAAGATGTGCTGTCAGTGACTTTCAACATCACCCTGCTGGTGTTCAAGGTGAAATCTCAGGTAAAACTCAGGTACACCTCAAGTAAGTTAGGAAGAGGGTGCAGTAGAGAGAATATAAGTGAACCTGCCTGTTCAGACAGCTTTCAGCCATGTGCCACCCTCCTGAGGATGAACTCGCAGGGGTCTCCTGTCCTCCCCGGCACCTTCTGGGGTTCTCCCACCACCCACAGAGCTGCATACTCCTCCGTCTTTTCTCCAGAAACTGAGAACGGTTTCATGCACTTTAAGTCACAAAAGCCCAGAGAAGAAGATGCAAACGCAAGGAATGAATTCAACTTCCGATGCCTGGCGCGCAAGAATGCCTCTCCTCACAGCGGTGCTTTGCAGGAAGGACTCAATGGGGACAGCAGCCCCATGTGGACAGCACTGCCACCCCACGGAAGGAGGGTGAGGAGTGATGACAGCGGGTCCAAAGACCTTAGGCCGGGTGCTGGCTCCTCCACATACTATCTCTGTGTCCTCTGGCAAGCCCCTCCTCCTCTCTGAGACTCGATTTCATTGCGTCCAAAATTAGACTAATAACCAAAGTGTCATAATAACAACAATCCACTGTTATGAGTCAGGCAATGTGCAAGGCACTTTTCTTAAAGTATCTCCTCCAATTTTCCAAACGCCAAGAAGGAACTGTTACTACTGTTAATTTGCAGATGCAGACATCGAGGCTCAGAAAGATGAAACGATTCGTCCACGTCATATATGAAGAATGTGTGGAAAAGGGATTTGAATCCCCATATGTCTCTCCAAACCATGTTCTCTCCAAAAGTGACATTGCTCTTCTGAAATTATTATTCTTCCTCCTTCCCTCAGGTTGTCACGAGAATCACATCCGAGAAAGTGCAGCAACTTCTCTAACTACACAAAGTGGGTGTAACATAGCACCGTGGGATACCTTTCACGTCCTAGGTTATCGACAACTTCAGGGAAAAGAAGAGAGGTGGGCAGGGAGGACACCTTCCTAGGTAGAAATACATACATGTGCACAAAGGCAGCTCAGACCAGTGTATTCTTGATTCCAAGGATGAGTCAATAACCACAGCCAGGGCTTTGGCAAGGGCTGACTTACGATTCTAGGACCCAAAGCCTTAAAGGAGGACGTTTTAGAGGTTCAAAGAGAGTGTCATGGAGAGGAGACCCTGGGCCAGGCTGTGGGAAATGGCCTCCATGTGCAGTATCCCCGGGGGAACCTCACGGGCCCCCTGGGAGCTCTCTGGAGAATACAGCTTTTGGCAGCCCCGTGAACGATGCCACAATTGCAGTGAGCCAGTGCCAGAAGGAAACCCTTCCTTCCTGCAAAATTGGCCCCAACTCACACCCAAAAGGAAAGCCCACCAACCGCAATAATTGACCTGTGGCTTCTGTTCCAAAGAAGAATGTGGCCTTTGGGGGCCAAGTTACAGGCTTACGGGATTTCCCAGCCATAAACAGCTAGTCAACGGTGTATGACTCGGGCTGTCCCCCATTCTGGAAGGGGGCTCTTACAAGTCTTTGGCATTTAATATGTGGTCCAAGGCTCTTTGCGGGACTCTGTTTCTAAGGCTCTTACAAATCTTCACAGTGTGCCCAGTTTGGGGGAGAGGTGGGGGCAGGGTTTGTTTTTTTCTGTTTTAATCTGATGACCTTCCAGCAGGACTGACTGCGGAAACACGCCTTTGTCATTACTGGTGTCATTGTCCCTTTCTTCTGACTTTGGAGTCATGGTTTGCACTGAATTGATTACCAATTTCTCATTTCCACTTGACACATGGAGTCACCTAATTACCCTCAAAAGGGCTTTTTCTTGGGATCTGACCACAGATGTAAAACATATATATTTTTAATACATGTATATTTATATGCACATGCATGTATATATATACACAGCAAAAAAATACATGTCATTCCAAAAACTTAAGGAAATCTGTGGATTCATAACCCCCTTTCAAGTTAAAAAAAAAAAGTGTGTGTGTCTATTTCTACACATATGTGTCTGCGTGCATGTGGGTGTGTGTATAATACTTTTAAAAAGAGTAAGCACAGCCACCGGCCACAGTGGTCCCGCGTGCATGGCAGGGGAGCCAGAGAGGCTGCCCGGATGCCCACCACCAGCCGGGCCCGCGGCAGCGCTGAGTTCCGGGGCTGGACGCCTCAGCAGCGCCGTTTATTCTGTGCCACTCGGGAATAGGAACAGCTAGGGCAGATAAACCAAGAAGCTTAAATGTCTCAAGTCCAAAATGCAATCCTGCCCAAAACCAGAAATAGAAGACTGAGCTTCTCTGTCAAAAACTCAATCAGTGCCGGCACAACACAGACAGGGCAGCAGGGAGAAGGCAACTCCAAGGAAACATCGCCTTGGATGCTTGCACACGCCCGCTGCTAATGAACTCAGCACGGAATACAAGCGATCTGTGGTCTTGGAAATAAAAAAATAAGATACAGTCATGCATATGTGTCAATCTTTCATAAATAATCTAGTAATTGCCATACATTTATAGCAGGAGAAGATATGAGTATCCAAAGCTTAATTCTCTCTAGCACAAGAAGCTGGCATATGCTTTCAATGGAAAATAGGTATCTGTTTCTAATAAACTGGCTTTAGACTCACTAATTTTTCACGAGACTGTAAGCTCAGGCTGATTGATTTAGTCATGCAGTGTACCTGCACTCGAATTCTTAATAGTTAATCGTTCACTGCAAGGGTCATTCCACCCCATTTGGGCCATCACCTCACTACTACTGGGTTCCTCCCATCAATTCCTCACTCATCCCACATGCAGAAATTAACCAAAGACTCAGAACATCTTTTATTTTCTTTGGGGGGAAACAGCTACTTTGGCAGGAAACGGGTATGAACAAATGGAACACAAGTCTAGAGCAAAGTAGCCCTTCTCTGTGTGGGATAAAAGACCAGAGATGAGTCATGACATGCCTCGGACTGGAACTTCCAGAACAAGGAAACCTTCCAGGGGCCAAGAGGGAGGCAACTTGTGACCCTTCCCCTATTTCCAAAATGCAGATGCCAGAGCCAGCGAGGAGGCCAGAAGTGGAGACGGGAGCATCTGGGGAGCGTGACGTAAACGTGCAGGAAGGCCTGGGTGGAGAGCAGTGTTTTCTCCCACGACATGACACCGTGTCTATTTTGGTAGAACGACGGAGACACCACAGAGTTACACGAAATCATCTGAGTGCCAGGATGACAAAGCACATTGCAGGGCAAGCCAAGTCCATTTTGCTGAGGCAACGTCTGTATGTCCAGCTCACTTCAACCAATCTCTGGATCCACCGGGAAATCCAGGCGGAAGATGGGAACACACCCAGGACACTCGCCATGCCATTTGCATTTTGTACAATATGTCCATTTTTGTCACAGCCTCCAAGCCTATAACAATCACAGCCCCTTCTTGAATGTTTTCTTTGGTTCTTGCACTTACTAAATGCATGCATATATGAGGCCAATCCTCCCAATAATCATGCAAAGTACATTAGCTTTTAAAATGAGGAAACGGGCACCCAGAGAGAGTAAGCCCAAGCTCACTCAGCAATAAGTGACAGAGCTCAAATTCCCGCTGGCTTTGAATCCTGTGCACCATCTACTACATCCTTTTCTACTTCCTTTTCACTCTCGACGCAGCTCAACATGAAGGTGCCACTTTTCAGGACTCTCACTTCCCCTGATCACTTCACCATCCAGTGCCCCTGTGGAGGCCTGCCCCATCCAGCGCTGCCCGAGCCTGGATGGAGAGGTCGGCTAACTCTGGAGGTTCACTGTGGGGAAGTCCACTTGCCTCGCCCTCTTAAGCCACATTTCATAGTCACTTTTACCACCAGTAAGAGCAACATTCTGTTTACCACTTACCTTGTTCTTTATCTGATTTCTCAGTTGGTTCGATACGCTGCTGGGGAAGCGGGGGGGGGCGGTTTGGGTGAGGTGCACACAATAAGCTGAAATCACTCTTTCAGAAAATGTGCTCCTAACCTGGGCGGATCTTGCCTCTGCTTACTGAGCAAGAGCGTTCCCCATGCAAACCAACACTGTAAGCAAGTCCAGTAGTTGTTTAACCTGCATGCACACGCACACACATGCATACTGCATGTGCAGAGAAATTAGGTTAAGAACATATGTGTTAATTTGTCTCTGGGGAACAATTTTAATTATAAATGAACCTCCTTTATTCCTTAACTAGGCCCCGTAGGTCGTCTCTTTGGCAATGCCAACTTTTTTCTTTTTCTTTTTTTTTTTAGCAGTTTGTTAGAAATGTTTTTTGTAACTGAAAGCAATAAAACTATTTTCATTAAAAAGGGAGAGGGAAATTCTATAAATCAGATTGCAATTCTCCCCCATAACAATGAGTCATTAAAATTTTATTTCGGCTTCTCTTTTTCCCCTGGTTAATTAATATGAAGGCCCCCCTCAATTCACAGATGGAAAACGGCAACATAGCTTGCTGTGTACCTAAACCGAGGAACCTCACGCCACACGCAGCTCGTGGCACGCGGAGCCCAACACTCGGCTGCTCCAGGGCCCCCTTGAATACAGCAACCAACATATTTTCTTAGCAAGAGGAAAAACATTTCACAGCATGTTCAATTAGCAGCTGTTTTGTGTAACCTCGTAAATAATAAAAGCCAATAATGAGGGCAGTCAAATGATGACTTCAAACTCACCCAGGGACGACCGGGTGAAGACTCTCGGTGGGCCAGGTTACTAATCCCTGAAAGAAAGAAAAGCAAGTTTATGATCAGATGGCCCACAGCATTAATCAATAGCTGAAAATTCAATAATCAAGGATCCATTCCAGTGCTGACTGACCCCTATTTGCATGTTAATGATCACATACAGAGTAAGAATAATTGCTGGGAATAGAGACTCTGAACTGCGGGAGACATAAGGAGTCACCTAACTTTGGGGCTCCATGGACAGCAAATGGATCACCCGGGACCACGACCGCAACCTCCACGGTTCACTTCAGTGTGTGCCCTGTGTGCCACCACCCCAAACTCAGACACCTGCAGGTTCAACTAGGTAACAAAAGTGAGCGATGCAGGCCCCAGGTAACTAGTTCACACCGCTTGTTCTCTAAACTTACAGCAGGACTGGCTACAGGATGTGCGGAGTCCAATGCAAAATGAAAAGGCAACGTAGACTCACACACCCATCCCTCAGTCCATGTACCTGCTGTGTACCTGCTGGCTCCCAGCCCACCCACTTCCAGGAGCCCCTCCCACAACCTGCTGAATTGGCTCACCATGTCCCAACCATGAGCCTAGCACCTCAACTCACAACAAGCAGACATGGCACCTCTGGGCCGCGTCACGCTAGGCACCCATATGAGGGGTAGATGAGAGGCTCACTCCTCTACCCAGTCATCCACCAGGAAGCACACTGGCACTGCCAGCCCCGGGTGAGACTCCTGTTCCCATGTCCTGCTCCAAGATGCCATGGGGTGTGCATGTGCAATCCTGACACTCCCCGGCGTGCTCAGTAGTCATGAGGGTGGGGTGGGGCAGGGCCCATGGTGACAACAATGTCAGAGCCTGAGCAGAACTCCTGGGGTGACAGTAAAACTTTCTAGGAGACTTAGACTGACCCCCATGGCTGAGTTGGCCCTCCTTCCTATTGCCACAGTCAATATCCCTTCCCTCTGGGAGCAGGGATATCAAAACTCCCACATGACTTTTACTACTGTATATACAAAGGGACTCATTTCCAGGCCCCAGGCAGCAGCATGGACCACTGGGAAGACATGTGATTTGAAATAATACCCAGCTATCAATCATCCTGGCCATGCAACCTTAGAAAGTTACTTAACATCTCAGTGTCTTACATCTTCTGTAAATTAAACCAGTAATATCTCATTGCATAATGCTGGCCATAAGGAGCAAATGTCAAAGGACGTGACTCTGTATAGAGATTGGTTAACGAGACACGGAATACGTCCGACTATGTCTGCTCACTCTTTTCTTGCGACTTTTCTCAACCTGGCCCAACCCTGCCTTAGAGACCACGGACTAAACTACCTACTATTAACTCTGAGTCCCTGGCTTCCACGTCTACCCAATTTCCATGTACAGAAAGACTCAAATTGGAAAATATATAGCTTTATGACCACATTGTGCCCGACTGACTGACTAGTTTAAATTCCTTATGCATTAACAGGGGATGAGGGCAATTATGTGGTTTGGTGTTCCTTGAACATGGGCCAAACGCTGAGCCAGAACCTCCAACCTCTGCTGAAGGGCCTACTGTAGGCTGACGCTTTCCATACATGCTCTCGTTTTATTATCACAGCAACCCTGCCATGTTACTTTTATAAACTGAGGCCCAGAGATGGTAAATTCCTTGCCTCAAGAAAACAGCAGGGCGGGGAGTCAAACTCGGATCTCACTGGCCTACACGCTTCGCCAGATAATGCTGTTCATTTGGCCAGAGGCTGCGTGAAAGCTGCTGACCGGGAACAGCACAGCAGGCCTCACACGCGCCGCTGTACCAAGTGGGGAGGAGCCTAAGGAGGAGCTGTTTGGCAAATAAAATCAGGATCACCCTGCATTTAAGGAACCCACTCAGTATGTTCCTTTAAAAATAATTGTTGAGAAAATCTACTGGCACCATCAAACATAAAAATGTGAAGACAGTAAGCGCTGCAGTGCTCTATTTCTTGAGAGACTCAGAAATGTAAAACTCACAGCAGCACTGGTCTTTACAAGATCTGTTGTTTGGTTTTCCTTTTGCTGTGCATGCTGCAGTTAATTTAATATCCCCAAAATGTCCCAGATCAGTGTTAAGGACAAGAATGTTTTTCAAAATTTAATTTGGGAGAAATAGACATGTTAATGAATTTATCTAAATCCTGTTAAGGAGGGGAATACATCAGGGCTATCATGTTGTTACAATACTCTTTCCTCTGGAGGTTGGAATGTAAAAGGAATGTCAACTGTATTATCGAAGTGATGAAAAGGTTCACTCGCCTTCTTGTGTGTGATGTGCTTGCACAACAACTTTGGGGGTGCAAGAGGAGCAAGCGGGCAGGTTGTCACCCAAATCTAGAGCTGAGGCAACTGTTTGGGTCTGTGACCAAAGTTGGGAGTGGGGGCCAGCAAGGCAAAGAGGTGGCAAGGCCAACACCAGGCTGGGAGGTCACAAGCAAGCCGGAGCCAAGCAACATGGATGGGAAGCCAAGAGCCAAGGCCCCTGGAGACAAAGCACAGGAGACAATCACCAGGTGAGCCAGCAGATCTTCCTCCCTGACCTCTGATTATCTGAGGCTTCTACAGGTGCTGCCTGTGACACAATGCTCCGAAAGCCAGGTTGTTCCAGGCACGTTCGGCATACTCTATGAACGAGAGCCCCTCTGACTACACCGTCCATACCTCTTCGATTTCTTTGGTTTCTCAAGTGCTATTACATTTACCTACAAAGAGCTCTAGAGCCCTCCTCTTTCCTTCTTTCCCTTTGTGGTGGTCCTTATCTCCACTCATCCAGATCACAGCTTCCTGTGACCAGACTTTCCACGTCTGCTCTCCTCTGGCCTCTCCCAGCACCTCCAACCCTGACCGTTCCATTTCTCTGGTGAGAGACCTGGATCGCATCCGGGCCGTTCGGCTAGGGTCAAGTGACTAGAGACTTGGAGCACACAATCTGCAGCCCCTTGCTGGTACTGAAGTTGACCTTGAAACTAACACTAATGAGCTGCTGTGTGCCTGGCTTTGTCGCAAGCCCCAGGGACACAAAGAAGAATAGGGGCAGAGCTCTTTCTTCCCAAAGAGCTCACCATACTCTGGAAAAGAAAATCAACTTCGTCTCCTGCCATCCACCTCTATTCACATCATGTTCCTGCCACAGTGTAGTAATTTGTGCTGTTTCGCAAGTTCTTGCCCCTGCTTGTCACTCCTCTGCACGGAAGATGCCTATTGGCCCCTCGACGCCCAACCCACTTATTATCATGCACATAAAATTCTTCTCAGTTCCATAAACAGACATTTGTCTTGTGTGTGTTCCCGGAGTGCTTTGCATTTCTCTTTATATAGCGATCTCATTAATTGTAAATATTGGCTTTAAAATTTTTCTCTTCCACTAGACTTTATCCATTTTTCAAGTGTAAGAACCATATTCTGTTCACATTTGCATTGCTCAAGAGCTAACAAGAGTACTAAAAGAGACAAGGCATTAAAGAAACACAGTGTTTAAAAAAGAATTTGTTAATTAATGTATAAATGCAGACAAGGTTCAGAAAGTCAGATTGAAATTTGACATAAAAGAATCACACAAGCATCTATATTTCACTCAGTGTGCTGAAATCCGGACGTGGAATGCCAGGGAAACACCCAGAAGTTTGGGTGGGTAACGGGGAGGTTCTCAGTGTTAGGAATGTAACTGTCATAGTTTTAAATGACTTGAAAGGCATCTATCTACCACATAAATAAATTATTTCCTCAAAAACACTCAAGTCCTATTTCTAATTCTCATCAGCAAGATCCTCTATTCCTGTCTCCTTAATCTTTTCTTTGGCCTGGTGTTAAGCTGATTTTATTAGATAATTTTTTCTGTCGACTGAAAGGCACGTTTCAGGCAGGCGGGAGGTGGATCAAGCTCTCCTTCAACTGCCGAACCATCCTGAGAGCACCCCTGGCTACCAGAGCCCAAGAAAGTCAGAAAGTCGATAACTGACGGCAGGGAAAGAGCCCGAGGCATTGATCATCTCTGAACACTGGGGAGTCGAGACAAAGCCGCAGAGTTCAGCACCTCATTAACTCTCTTTGTGCTGGAAGGGACGCACATTTTTAAATGATTTCGGATTCAAAGTGTGAAAGAGACTTTAAGACAATGTAACTGAACCCAGAGTTTCTCAGCTCGGTTGACATTTTGGACCAGATGATTTTTGGTGGGGAGGGTGGGTGGGGTGTTGTGCTGTACACTGTAGGTTATTTAGCAGCACCCCTGGCATCTACCTATTTAGATGTCAGTAGCAAGTCCCAGTCCTGACAACTAAAAATGTCACCAGACATTGTCAGATGTCCCCTTGGTGGGGGGAAGGAGGAGAGGCTAAATCAACCGTGGTGGGGAAACACTGGTCAAACCCATGACGCATGAAAAAAAAGCCTCTAACTTCTCTACAGAAAACTGCTCTTTCGAATGCTTTAATAATGACAAACTGTGGAAGAGTGTCAAATTCATACTTAAGCAAATAATGCTGTTCACATTATCCTAAAGATCATCTCTAACCCCCGCAGAAAGAACGGGGACTAGACTTGGACGTAACCTCAGTTAAAGGTCTATTCTGGATGAGCAGTGTAGGCAACCTGCCACGTGGCCACCTTCTCCTTCCTCGGCGTTTCTAGAGCGCATGCTGTGGCCTGCTCTGCAGCCAGATCAGAAGCATGTGCACAGAGCACAGATGTATGGAGAGGAGCTCACCGCACAAGTGAGTTAACAGCACGGTGACGTCTGAGATGGAACCATCTTACGTAAGGAATCTGTGGAGAAAAAGAGGCCAGAGAGAGCTCCTGGGGTATGGAGTGAGTCAGAGATGAAGGGATCCAATTCGAATGTTTTTGTAAATGCCCTACAGATAATCACCAGAAGCCCCGGTGTGGGTAAGCAGGAATGAGGATCCATCTGTGTTGAAATGGCCACTCTGAAAGCAGAGGAGCAACTTTATTGGAGACTGAAGGATTTGGGGACAGGAAGGTGAATCGGGATGCCCCGCCACCATAATTCAGGAGAGAAAAGAGCCTGAGGACACAGGACATAAACAACTGGGGGTGCAAGGAGTCGCAGGAAGAAAGGGACCAGGGAGCAGAGGAGGCACCCACAGAAGAAACCAGATGTGAAAACTTGCCCAATGAGAAGTGCTACAACAGCTCCACACCTCCTGAGTTTACACGGGCCTTCCATGCCTGTATTAATCCTAAGTAAAGACTCAGACGTGACAACACCGGACAAGAGCCCTGACAGCCAAAAGCATCAATGCTCTGCCAGGCGCTGCACTGGACCCGGCTCACGTGCTCTCTCAAGGACTGTGTGCCAGACGCTCACTGGTGCCCCTGCCCGTTGGTGTCCTTGCCCAGTGGTGAGGCCAGACATCCACCCCTTTCTTGGGCTGGCCCTCAGGATCTCCCCCAAAAGGCCCATTTTGCTCCATTTCTCCTGCCCAGCAGCAACATGAATCATTCTTTGGGTGACGTCAGCCCCACAAATCAATTCAATGAATGAGATCAAAACACAAGCCAAAGGCGTCAGGTCTTCTTTCCTCTGATTCGCACAGATCGAAAACTGCTCTGGGATTTCTGAAGAGAACAGCTCCAGCTCCTCCCTCCCAGCACCGCACTGGGCTCAGATGAGACCAGACCACCCTTGGGGACGGCTACGATATTCTTGACATGTCAGAGGCGGCACTGTGAGCCCCTGACCCTCCGTCACATTCTGGGCAACGGGTATTGATTTCAGGCACTGTTTCAGAGCAAAACTGAAAGCGTGTGAGTTTGCAGCTTGTCAAGCACTCAGGCCGGTCTTTGACAAGGGGTTTTGCAGGAGCAGCCCCATGCCTGGTGCCTTTGAAAGCAGAGCCAGGCCCCTGAGACTGGTTTCCTCACTCTCCCAGATTCGATCCGTGATGCAGCCAATCAGCATTTCCATTCTTTTAATAAGTGCATGCAGAGTGCTCAGGCAGGAGAAATGGAAGGCCTCCCGTCACTGGTGTGGACAAGGTTCAAGCAGAATAAAAACGTCAACAAGCTCTGATGCCTCTGTCTTTGGTACCTTTTGAGGGTTTGCTCTCCATTAGGGAAAGTCGGTGTTTATTCAACAGACCTTCATTACACATTATGGCAGGCTTTGGGGTGGGGAAAAGAAGATAAATAAGGAAGTCTCTGCCTCAGGAAAATGTGCAGTCTAGAAGGAAAAACAGACATGGATGCAGATGCTATGAAGGAGCAAATCAAAGTGAGAAGAAGGAGGCAAGAAGCAGGGTATGAGGTCAGAGCTGCACTGACCCTCAGGTGAGTAAAATTCCCAGGCCAGTCCCAGGTGGGTTATTAAAGGGAGAGAATGTTAGGACCAAAAGAGACATGGATGTTCTGCCATCTAGTTGATGGTGAAATCCTCATATCCATAGAAAACGCCTGAATTTAAAGTCATTATCAAATAGATCACCTATCCAGCTAAATATTCTCTCCACATTTTAAATCCAAATGACACTGGGGTGATTAAGTTAATCTCAGAGTTTCAAATTTTACAAAGTTTACAACCCTCATCTTTGTGCATAGGATACAGCTCTGCAAACCATCTTTTCATGACAAGGTGTGGAATGTGAGGATAAAGTAGCCTTCAAATAGGAAGTGGGCCCAGAGCAGGGAAACTGACATTGCAAGTAACCTTGAGGTTTCTCTCTTCAACCTCAGAGAACCACAGGAAGAAAAGGCCATAGTGGTGGAAATAAAGCAACATAGGTGTTTACGATGGTCCGAATAGTATCTATTTTTAACGATCTCGGATGCTAGGAACCCAAGGAAGGAAAGCCAAGTTTAAAAGTAACCAGTGAGCCCTTACTTGGTACCATTTCTCACAAAGTTGCTAAACTTCCCTGTGTCATCTTGCACAGTATCTTGAGGGTGTTGGCGTCCCCAATGCTTAGGTATTAGACAAGGAAAGGGAAAAGAAATGCCTAAGGGAAGGCATACCGTGAAAGACCTCCAAACATAAGCTAAATGATTAAATAAATTAAGCCAAAGGCCACCTACATATTTGTAGGAGAATCTCAGACTATTTGTTCGTGCATTTCATTCATTACGTCAACTGAATCCCTCAGATTTACCGGGAACTGGGCTGAGAGGCTGGTATTTCAGAAGCTGGCCACCCAGGAGATCATGCTAGGAATGCGTATGGACTTAAAATAGTAAATAAACTTTCTCATCTTTTTCATAAATTAAAAATAAATAACAGTCATTCTGCTTCTATTTCTCTCTCAACCAGTCGATTGTTTATCCAACCAAGACTGAAGCATTTGCTCCATGCCAGGCATTTCCCTACGCCTCTGGGGAATACCGAAATGAATGGAATACAACCCATGCCTTTAAAGAGATCCAGTCAAGAATTTCTGGTAATTCCAGTTCATTGTGATCCATACGATAATTAGTGCATAAACAAAATGCTATAAAATGTACCAGCGAGAGGTGGGAGGGATGGGGCGGGATTTTTAAACTTTTGAGGAAAAAGAAGAAGTGGCGTTTGATGTCACCAACTACGTGAAGGACTCCCCCAGGCCAAAAAAAAGAGAGAAAAGAGCATTCTTGACTGACACTCACACACGCTATGGGGCACAGGGACACGGGGCACAGGGACACGGGGCACAGGGACACGGGGCCCGGGGTGTGGAAGAACAATGTGCTCTGAACAGGGGACCTGACGTGCCCCACAGCGTGAGGCACCAAGGGCAAGATCCTGGCAGCTCAAAGGCGTTTAGACTTACCCCGGCCCACACCAAGGGTGCTTTCAGACACCCACGCCCACACTTCATCAAGCACAGCTCACACATTTAAATTTGGCCCAAGAACAAGTCTATCAACAAGCAAAGAGCCATTTCATTTTGCTTAGAGAATGAAACACTGCAGTCCTCCACACTGGGCTGAATTTTGAGAGGCAGAAAGGTTTCATCAATGGAGACACACGGGGCATCACCATCATGCCATACCTAACCTGTGTCATTCCCTCGTGCATTTATTGGACAGCTTCACATCAGTCCAGGCAGGGCGCCAGGCACACGTCAGACCCTCGGAGTACAAACCGTGATGCCAACAGACATATATGGGTCTGACAGGAGAGGCGGGAGGTCAGACAATGCGAGTGCCGGCTGTCAGACAGGCTCCACGGCAGGGACCACTGACGCTTTGGGAGTGCGTTGCCCTGTGGCATTCCATTCGACAAGCCCACTTGGAGGCAGCCCGAGCAAACCTCACAGCCAGTGTCCCGGAGCGGGCCTCATCGCACAGAGCCACCGCGTCCCCCATGGATGAACTCTTCCATCTGGGGGCACCCTGACAGCGGGGGGGGGGCACATCCTCCCAAGTGTGACAGAACTCATCCCAAAGTCACCGCTTTCTCTGTTAGTCTAGAGCGACCCTGCAACCTTGTCCAGAAAACTCTAATTGGAAAGGAAAACAAATCTGTGTCACCGAAAAGCTGTGACTGACACCATCACTTCGGTCAGTAGATGGGAAATTCAAGAGCAGATCCTGGGTATAATCACCCATCATGTCTCCAGTACAAAATCACTGATTTCATGGGGAAGAGGCATTCCACATGCAAACACTGTGATAATATAAAAGGAGAGTGGGACAGTAGATTTCATAAATGGGACAGATGAGCAGCAGAGATTTTCTTCTGCCACCATTTCATGCCTTGTGAAGATATATATGCTACAAATCCGTAATCACCTCCGAGTGAGGATTTATATACTGGTTTTCTTTTCCTGTAATCACAAGCTCTCCCCCATCCTCACACACTCCTTGTCACAGCTTCCAGGGCACCTGCAAAGAGCATGGGGCTAGGAGTCAAGAAGAGTGGGCTATTTCTTAGATTCAGTCACAGGCTGCTTTTTGTGGGCCAAGCTGTTTAACGCCTGCTCAATGTTTCTAGGCGAACAACATGTAAACAGCGGCACGCCCCCGCCAGCCCCAAACGCCCAGCCTGCTGGGAAAATCACTGGGTTTAGAGTTAAGAGGTTAAAGTTTGATTCTGGTTTTGCCGCTGACTGGCAAATTACTTCAGGTAAATCACATAACCTCACTGAAACCTAGGTAATTCGCCTGTCGAGGGGGCCTAATTCCACCTGCCTCATAAATTCGTCCTGAAGTAAGACAAAGTCTTTTATAAACCACAACCACTTGCAGTAGCATAAGGTATTATTAATTAGGATTGAAGAGGATCACAAGTAAGGTCTTACAACTATAGTGTTTTGCGGAGCACTCAGTACACGCGACACTGAATTTCTCAAGCAGCCAACCAGGCTGCACGCATTGTCCACAATCAGCTTTAACTCATCGGACGTTTGGGACTAGGTCCTTCTATCGCCAGCTGAGGAAAAGGCTGGGGGTCCTAAGGGGCAGGATGCCTGGGCAGCCCAAGTTGCCTTGCACTGGGTGTATCCGAGAAAGACTGGATGATGCTACAACTGAGTGACGGAGGAGCAACAGTTGGTGCTTCTCAGTATCAGGGAAGGTGGGACGGAGAATAGGCACTCCTTCCTGACGCAGGAATCTCAGGTTTAATAGTAAAAGGGGTTTTGTGCCACCTGTCCCCTGCTGTGCTCAGACCAGCCCAGCGCTCAGACCACGACTTGGTCAACAGGAAGCAGGAGGAATCTTTCTAAGCTAATGACACAGGAGACTGAACATCAGAACAGCCTTTGAAGGAGTCTCAGCTTCCAAACCCAAGTCCATTCGCTTCACTGCCTCCCTCTCAGACTTCTCCCGGCTTATGCACTGATCCACGGCACAGTTGGGCAAAAAGAGGGAGACACACTGCCCGACACCCCCAAGTGTCCCGGCATGCTGGCCTTCGTGACCTGGAGTGGCAGCCCTCGCCCTGGCACCTCCCGCTCTGGCCTTGGTTGAGGGTGCTGTGGGCGGGGCTTCCACCGGACCCCCTGCCAAGCCAAAGCCTGAGCCCACAGGCAAGGATTCTGCAGCCTCATCTCCCCCAGGGGGCTTTTACAGCTCTGTCATAGTAGTTACTTTTTCTAAGGTCAAGATTTACATGTTTATTTTGACTGGTGTTTCTTGGCCTAATCCAGATTGGAAAAGAAAAAAGAAAAAAGACACAAATAGATTAATAGTTTGCAAGTAAAATCTACAGCTCATTTGGGGAAATCTCTAATGAGAATCTTGCTTTATTTCATTGAAAAGGGCAAGAAAGAGTGACATTTCTGTTGGGCTTGGGGCGCCCACGGGGCCGAAACTCAAGTCCCAGAAAAGAACATCTGGTTGGCAAACACGAAGGAACACCACACCTGCAGCCTCCTCATGTGTTTACTCTGTGACTGGTTGTCTATTATCCACCAACAAAAAAAGATGTTTGGGGGCTGGAAATGGGCTGTGGGTGCCAAGAACGTCTGGTGTGATAACGCGGCCTGTTTATGTTGGAACTCTCCCCGCCCGAGCATGGGCGGGCCCTGCTGCGCCAAGGCAGCTTGGAACGGTTTCCTGCCCAGCGCCTCGGTTGAACCGTCTGCAGCTTCGGAGCTGGGGGGGGGGGGGGCAGGGTGTGCAGATGACTGCTGGGCATCGGGATGCAGTTCTGATATTATTTATTCCTCCGTGATAATTTTCTGGCAGGCTCTCCATTTCTTAGCCTCTGGAAGGAGTTGCGCATATCAGATACAACACCAAAACAGACCGTTTTAACACCCACGCTTACAGGAAACTTTACCCCAGGGGCCCGGAGTGCTTCTAAAGGAACGAGCAGGCCGGCTGTGCGCAGTGCGGCCCTTGGCAGCCGTGGCTGTCAGCCCCAGCGCAATTCTCTGTGTCCCCCTCTGAGGCACTCTTGTTCTGGGGTGAAGCCGCTCCTGAAGAGGCCTGGCTGAAAGCAGCTCACGGAGCTCAGGGCAGAAGACTTCCCACTCTAAGGTGAACCCCCTTACTGCCGGGGAGGCCCCCAAACCCAGCACCATCCCCCGTTAACATCCTGAGTCAAGGCTGCAGAGTCGGATGGGTACAGCGGATGTGTTGGCTCGGGGACAACTGGAAGCCTGAGATGAAGAGGACTGACATGGGCAGACATGTGTGGAAAACAACAGAATTCACGTTTCCTGGAGTCCCTGCTCAGGGCCAGTCTAGACGATTAGCACTTTGCATGCCTTTTCTCATATAATTCTCCTAACAGCTCTACTCTCCCCATTTCATAAGCTAGGGAAAGAAGGCTTGGGAGGTTAAGCAATTCTCCCAGGGCGGTAACTCAGGAAAGGCTAGGGTTTCAAACCAGGCCTCTCTGGCTGTTTTCCACTGCACCATGTGGCCTGCAAAAGGTTGACAGGCATTTATATTCCTTTTGCCTCCAAATGTTATGCAGAAAGTGTGGCGATGGGGCCTAGCTAGTGTGGTGATGGGTTGCTTGTCTGTTTCTAATGGCTGAGCCTGGTCTCTATGCAATCGCACTCCCCAACTGGTGAGGGATGGCTGGATACTGAGTTCAATCACCGACGGTCAAAGATTTCATCAACCGTGGCTGTATAATGAAGCCTCCATGACACCTCAAAGGGATAGGCTTCGGAGAGCTTCCGGGCTGGTGCCCACGGTGGTGCCCACACTGGAGGCACGAGAAGAGTGGTGTGGTGGGGTGGAGCACGGACGCTCTGCATCCTTTCCCCAAACCCTGCCCTACACATCTCTACCCGAGCTAGAGCCTTTCACAGTCAACTGGTGATCTAGTAAGTACAATGCCTCCCTGAGTTCTGTGAGCAGCTCTAGCAAATTAATTGAACTCAAGGAAGGAGGTGGCCATGGGATCCTCCAAACTATAGCCAATTGGTTAGAAGCTCAGGTGACAGCGTGGTTGCAGTTGGCATCCGAAGGGATGTGGGCAGTCTTGCAGGACTGAGCCCTTAGCCTGGAGGATGCTATCTCCAGGAAGACTGTCAGAGCTGAGTAGGACACGCAGCTCGGGTGGGAGAATCGCTTGGCGATGTAGAAAAGACATACATTGCAATGCATTACCTCAATAAACCTCATCAGCGTGAATCCCGTGAGGTGCGTATGCTCGGGCCCAAATGCAGATGAGAGCTCCACGGCCTAGAGAGCTGAGCCTAAAGCCACACAGGGCCCCGAGTCCCAAAGGGGTGCTGCTGGGTGGAGAAACCTACTGGGCAAGGATTCAACAGAGCTTCCAGGAAAGCAACACCAATTTTTTGCATTATTCTGTATTTGAATATAGGGTTCTATAGCTTCAAAAGATATAGAAAACAAAGGTTTAGAGAAAAAACAAATGCAGAGGTTGATGCAAATGAAAAGGAGAGTCACGAATGCACATGCCCAACAGGTGCTTTTCAAATTCTCTAACTTGTGTCCACCTCAGCCTCACTGCAAACATCCCTAAGATTTCACTCGCAACTGCAGGCAATTTGCACCCAGAAATTCCCTCCCTCTGTGGTAATTCGGTCATGAACTTGAAATGGTTGCAGGGTGGGGAAAGGGATGGGAAGAAGGGGGCAGGAAAAGGAAAGGTAATTTCCTTGGGCAAGGCTGAGGCCCTGGGGAGTGGTCTTTGAAGAAGAAGCCAACCCAAAATGTTGCTGCACCGAACCACGGCCTCTGACTAGAGGGGGTGCCTTCAAGTCAAGTCAGAATGGCCTTTTATTGGCGGGGTGGGGGGGGCGGTATTCCCCTGCTTTGTCTTCTCTGCTTAGAAAACCGAAGCACACACAGCCCTTGACCGGAGGCACAGTCCTGCCCGCAGGAGCCCTGTGCACAGTTCTCAGGGGTGTGATTAGCATCCCATCTGCCACAACTCCAGAGCTCCCAGCAACTGTGCAACTTTTCAAAAAAATAATAAGTTTGGGTTTATCTTTGGCTGAACCTTGTTTCACTGTGTGGCCTTGGGCCAGTCCAGTGACCTGCTTACGTCCTGATAAGTCAAACCAGCTGGAAAACCGAGTGAGAAACACGGACCTCACCGGGAAACAGATGCTGCAGCTGAGGTGAACGTTTTTATTTCAGCAAAGAAACTGGGGGCACAAGGGGAAGAGGGAGCGGTGAGCTGTTTCAAACACTCCAGCTGAGGAGCAGAGTCAGCCAAGGTAGGTCGTCTACGGCCAATGTGGCCGCCCATTCCCGAGGCACAGGGCAGAGCCCCTTGGCAGCCGCAGCGGCCAGAGAACCTCTGCAAATCCTGCTCGGTCTCGGGCAGCCTCCCTTTAGGCAACTTGACCCTTGAAGGGAAGGTCCTTGGGGATCAACTTTGTTAAAACATCGATTCATGCAAGCTGTACTGGTGCCCATTGGAAATGCCAAGCTCTCTTCACCGACACTGCCTGCCCTCCTCTCATTACTGTCTGTGGCCACCAGTGTCATTGCTACATAGCATCTAATGTGGACTACTTGTTTGCTAGAACATAAGCTCCTCCAGGAAAGCGACTTTAGTTTACTTCAGTCACCGCTGTGTCTAAAGTGCTGGAGATGGTCCAGTAACGAGTCTGTTTTCTCTGGACTGGAAAGCTGGGAAGATTAAGTGTCATGGTGAAGATACACAGGGAAGCTGCTAGCATGCTTATTAAGCAATTGCTCTGGCCAACCTTTAAGTAAGTAGAGTACATCCTACCAGATGTTCTTACTGTGACAGAACCAGATTACAGGAACAGATGCTTCTGAAGTCACGGTAACGGACCATGGTGATAGGAAGGTTGCATCACCCACACCTGGTCTGCTGAAACTGGACCGGACTTTGGCAGCCTGATCCTGCCTCCCTGCCTCCAGGATCACCATGTTCCAATGCACCTCCAAGCAGCTACCAGCAAAAATACAAACCTACCCCTGGGGTTCCCCTCCCCGCTGCTCAGTGCCGCGTGGTGAACTCCAGGCTCCACATAAGGCTCTTCTGGCCCTGTGCCCAACACACCTCTCCCGCCCTCCCTCCTGTCCCGCTCCACCTGCGGCCACGCCCTCCCGCCGCATCCCTTGCACTTTGCTGGGCTATGGGAGAGGGCTGGTCTTCAAACATTCTCTCTGCTCTTCCCCACTGGAACTCCTGTCCCAGCTGGTGAACGACTGCTGGCTAGCACATCGTGCTCCAACACCGACTCCTCTCCAGATCCCTGTTTGCTGCTCCCCCTCGTCCCTGCAGAGGTCCCTCCTGCACCTTGGGACAGCCCCCATGGCACACTGCTACACTGTGTTACACTCACGCAGTCGTTTCTCTTCCCCACTAGATGGTGAAGGTCTCAGGGCAAGGCCAGAGTCTTACCCCCACGCCTCACCCAGGGCCAGGCACACACGCACAGGCCCCCTGTGCCTGTCACATGGACGACAAATCAAGTCAGCTTCCTTTCTCAGGTCTAACAGCTGCCTGGTTTCCTTCACCTTCACAGATCACTTTAATTTATCAAAGGGGTAACGAAAAGCTGCTCTAAAACTAAAACATAGTTCCCCCTTCTGTTGGAGGTTCCATCTGGTGTGACATTCTGGAATTCTCTAATTCCCAGATAGAAAGTTAGGAGCAGGGTGTTAAAAGATAAATTGAGGCATATTAAAAATTTTAAGAGTTTTGAGCAAAACTAAATTCCAACTGGGCAATGCCAACGTGGAAAAGGTTAGCAGCGGTCTCCAGACAGGAGCCCGAAGAGAGACTTATGCAGAGAAGGTTTGGAAGGTAGGAAATTATTTGACTGGCTATGGCTTAAAGCCTAATTGGCTGTTTGTGATTGATTATTCTCAGTGTTTTGATATTGTAACCTTGAGGTATTTACAAGCTTAGATTTTGCTTTGCTTACATAAGCCAGCATGTCAGTCTAATGGCCTTATTTAAATTCACAGGGGTCTGAATTTCTTTTAGCTTAAAGAGCTAAATCGAGCAGGTGCATACAACCAAGATATGTTGCTGGAAAGCACAAATGTGTAGGTAGGGGGGAAAGGAGAGGGGCAGAGGGTAATGGAAGAAAAGGGAATGGACCGAGTACAGCAGTGCAGGGGAAATGCAGGGCCTATAGTTAGTGTGGGTTTCATCCCCCTGCAACCCCCGTTTCATGCCTTCCAAAAGTTCTGAGGCCTTTGGGGTCTCCTAGTGGTTATCCTCTTAGGAACCCCCCAAAGGGTAAATGTCTGGGAACGAGAGATACCTGAGTGCAGCTGCACAATTATATCCCACCCGCATGACGGGCTCCCCGTTGAGAACTACCCCCTTTGGGCTCCCTTGGAACACCAAGTAACGCTGAGCCAGGATCTCCTGGACCTCACAGATGTCTACAGGGTTCTTCAGGACGCCACTTTCATGCCTCCAAGTGAACATAACTGCACCATATCTTTTAAGGGCTGGTCTTTGTGCCAAAACGGATCACTGCCGAGAGGAGACACACTTGCAGAAATTCATTTTCTTCAAGGTGGGAGGCCAGAACACCCTAGAAACAAATGAGTGAACCTTACTACTCAGAGAAACACTGGCTTATTCTCCAGTCTTGGGGCTCGATCCTTTCCTTCTCTGGCTCAGCGAAGGATCAGCAACAGACGCTCTTATTCAAAGCCCGGTCCTTTCTTTCTAAGCTCACATTGACCGGAGACCAGGCAAGCTTCTGGCTGCAGGGGAGCTGACAACGGCTCCCTGTGGATTCAGAAGCGCCCTGGCTGACTCAGCTACTTCGGCTGGGGGCCTGTGTCTTGAAAGCTCCCCAAACCTCCCCCGTTCTTGTCCTCGCGGTTCCCTGCCAGCCTGATGCCCCTCAGACAACTAAAACGCTGTCATTTCCCGCCTCTGGGAATCTGAGCTTCCCTCTGTGTGGCTCAGGTCTAAGCTTGCTTCGTCAACAACGTGTCCAAGTGCCACGTAGGCAGGGGCCGTGCGCTCTTTAGTCAACCGTGCACTGGCCGCTGCGCCCAGCCAGCACCTGGAACAGAGTGGCACTCAGGAAACGTGTGTGGAAGAATGAAAGCTAGGCTGCGTGCTTTTCTTCGAGATTTCTGATCCCTTTGATGCATTTTCGGGCCGAGCAAAGGGAGCCCAACACCCCAGTGGGTAGGCTTCAAAATGCCTTTGCAACTGTTATTTTCCAATTGACTGTGAAAACAGAATAGCTTCCCATGACCACTAAGAAAGGAAGACAGAACTGGCTTACATGGCCCCAGGCTCAGCAAACCCACTGGCGGAGATGGAGCAACTCACAAAGGCCCCTCCCAGGCAGCCCGGTGGAGAGGGATTACTGTGTCCTTAGTCATTCTCTTGACTCAAGGTGCTAGTTTTGCCTGGGCTGGCTTTGAGTCACTGATCCTCCCTACAGATTGTATGTCCTACTTTAAAAAAAAAAAAAAAAACATTTTCAAGCTTCTCTTACCTCTTCACCTCTTTCTTTTTAAAGATTTTAATTTATAGCAAAGGTATCAATAAAAAATATTCACAAGCCTTCTTTAGGTTCTATAATTGAACATGTTTCATAAGTCTCTATTAGTTTTCTCAGGCTACTGGGACAAACTGCTGCAGACTGGGTGGCCTGAGCAACGGAAACTCATTCCCTCATGGCTACGGAGGCTGGAAGTGTGAGATGAAGGGGTTAGCAGGACAGTCCCTCCCCACTCCCGTCCGTGAGATTCACCTGCACTTCTGCATACAACAACGGCTTGCTGTTTTCATCTTTGGGATGGACATCATCGTACGCACACACCACAGCGGTTGTCCATCCTACCGCTGATGGATATCTGAGTGGTTTTCCATCGGAGAAACCATGCACAATGTCAACTTTCACACTTACGCTTGTCACACGTGCACTTACTTCTCTCAGTTCTACAAAGCAGCAGCACCCACTGACACTCCCGCCAGCAGTGTGTGGCCGTCCCACTCTGAGCTATAATCCTGGACCCAAGTTCTGGACCCTGAACATCTCAGTGTGTATACTGGTAGGGGATGGGGGGAGGGTGTCCATCCAAGGGGACAGGAAACTTGCAATATGTCAAATACACTCACCATGTAGCTATTTTCTGACCAGTGTGCTGGTCCCTCCTGCAAAACGACTGGGTGAAGGACAGAGAGTTGACAGGGAAGTAAGGAGGAAGGCTAACAAGCTAACAACAAATGGTATAAAGCTGGACTCTGCCAGCTGGCCAGCCTGGTGGACCCCGGCTAGCAGCATGGATATACCGTGACAGTCCCTCCAGCTAATGGGCTTCAGGACCAGGTGGGCTGGCCTGGGATCTCCTGGGTGCTGTACACAAATACTGGGGGCCTTGGATGCCTCCCCTGGGAGCTCTGCAGGGCCGACCAGTCTTCAGAAGTCCTTCCACTTTATCAGTACTCAGTCATTCAGCAGCCGCCACAGTGCCATGGGGAAGGTACACTTGAATCTCTCTGGCAACCAACACATCAGCGCACACCAGGGGTAAGTGAGCCTTTCACATCTATTACAATATCAAATGAAAGGGGGAAAACCACTAAGACTGAACCGGCTAGTCTAAATACTCTTGCTGAGCCCTTAAACACTGCTCAGGACATATCAGAGGACATCACAAATAGCTATGCTTCCGAAAATGTAAAGCTGCCTGAAAAACAGGGTAGGCGAACACATTTCTTTTTTTTTAAGATTTTATTTATTTACTTTTTAGAGAGGGAAGGAAGGGAGAAAGAGAGAGAGAGAGAGAAACATCAATGTGTGGTTGCTGGGGGTCATGGCCTGCAACCCAGGCATGTACCCTGACTGGGAATCAAACCTGCGACACTTTGGTTCGCAGTCTGCACTCAATCCACTGAGCCACGCCAGCCAGGGCAGGAGAACACATTTCACAGCACGTTCTTTAACAGTGGAAAGTTTCGCAGCAGATCAAAGGATACACTGACCACGGTCTAACACTTTATGACATCCTCTGATACTCACAACGACATTCTGAAGGAAGCGGGCTAATACGGTCACTGTCGAATAAACCCTGAAATGGAACGTGCAGATTTCATGAAACTGAAATGTCTCCATTGTTAAGGTAACAGTAGATGCTAATGTTGTAAATTTACTTCTAAGTCAGAATGAGAGATCACACAAAGGAATGGGAGACTGGGGCAAACGCAGGTGCTCCTGCATACAGGCACCTGGGAGAATACTCAGGAATTTCACACCGTCTTTCCAGAAAGTCAAGGTGCTCACCTTAGACTGAACCAATGCGCATGAATACAAATCAAGTTTGATTTAAAAGAGCCCTTTAACCTTTTAGAGACAGTAGAATTTCGTAGTGCTGTACAAACTTTTAGATGTCTTAAATAGAGACATTTACTTTGACAAGAGCTGTTTTTCCAGAATTCGTTTTACAAAAGAGTCTGGTTTTCAAAAATCTGCATTTCTATTTTGAGACTGGAAAAGATGTTTTTATCAAGCCTTTCAACTCCTTCCACGTGGGTTCAAGTTCAGGTGAAGAATCAGTGTAAAGGGTCGGGGAGGCTGCTGCTCTCTCGACACTAGAAAGGAGAGCAGGCAGGCATATCCGAGCTTCCTACAGATGTGCGTGGGTGTTCTTTGCGGGCCTACAGGGGCCTCTCCGGCTTGGCTCCCATTATGGAAATATCTATAGCTTCGGGCTCTCCGGCAGCCCTTTCACTAGAATTATTTACTGCTGCAAAGTCAACACAGCTTTTGTGAACCGGGAGCCCAATTTGATCACTGAACACACATAAGCAGCCTTCCACCCACAGGCCGCAGGGGAGGCTCTCAGTCCCATTTGCAGAGCTGCAGAGTCACAGACAGTCTGACGTCTCCGCGCTCAGCTTTACGTCTCACGATTCAGGAAAATGGGCTGACCTGAGAACCCGCGTCTTCTGCAGCTGAACACCAATGGCAAACCTCTCTGGGAGAAATGACAGTCAGAATGACCACCCTCCCATATTAAAGGAGAAAGTAAGTTCCCCTTGCTCTGCATGGGTCAACCCATGACCACTCCAGCCATTATTTCCTCATTACTGCCTATGTCTAGGAGTAACCTTGGGGCTAAACAAAACCAGCAGGGCAATTACATTTCCAACTTCTCTTGGAATCTAGACTCCATGGTAACCCTACACCTCCTGCCGCTGACCTCCTGGGAAGGAAATTGGTGTCCTCTGCTTACAGAGGAAGTGAATTGTCCCCAGAGGGCCTAGGTCACAAGCTGGCATTCCATTCTGTTTACGGTCAAAATGGTTCCTTTTTTCATGATTTCGCTATTAACACCAGTAAGCAGTGATTTCATTGACCTCAAAGTGAAGTCACCAGAATTGTCTCTTTAAGAGGAAAAAGATTGTTTAAAGTATGTTTAAATTATGGTCAGTGAAGAGATACTTGGTTTATTGCTGACTACCTACAACTCTTTTTCAGCATATGGCCTAACTTCCCTAAAGGTTTCATCAAGATGTTTGCCGGAATATACTTTACATATTTGAAACATGTATCCTTAGATTTTTCTAAGAGTCCCTCAGCTCCCCAGTCTGAGGAAAATGGACTTAAAGGGATTGTCCCTTTCAGCCATGAACAAACACTGACATCGCTTCACAGGGCTGACTTTCATTCCTGCTCTGCCACTCCCTGGCTCACTGACGACATCCACGTCTCCTCAAAGCACTGAGCCTTAGTCTCAAGTGCAAATAATACCACCTTCCATCACAGGACCACACTCTGAGCCATGGAATGGGCTGGATTCGAAACAGACCTAAAACGTCTGGATGGCAGCTCATCCTCCTGAAGCTGCTCGAGTGACCCCATTGGCATTTCCAAAGTTTGCATCAGCTGCCTTGTACCATGCGTCTGAAATTAGTTCAGCAGGAAGGACTATAGACAAGAACATCTAACACCAGGACGACTCCCAGAAACAAAACTACGTGCCGCCATTGAGTAAAAGCTAAAGAGAGTGGGTCAGTCCTCATTTCCAGAAGAACAATGGTCAATTTCCAACTCATATGGCATCACACTGGATACAGCAGCTGCATCATCAAAGACACGCAAAGGACCCCGCAGCAGGCCACCGGCTTCACACACAGAGGATGACTAAAAAACCAAATCACTCCAAAAGACACAGAATGGCTGAGCCCACAAAAGCAGTCCCACCAAACGGTCCCCAGGTCCTCACCAACCACCCTGGTCACATACTAGTCTACCAACAGGTCCATCATACTACACACGTTCTGACTGATCACAGAAAAGGAATCTGAATCCAATGAGCAATTTCCATCCTCAGCTGTTTCAGAACTGACAGCTAAAGAAGTTACCATAGAAAAAGTGACCCCACCCATTGCAAGAATGAAGAGGAAAAGAAGCAATGAGCCACTCAACAGCAAGTCAAGCGATGGAGAAGTTGCCGTTCACAACAAATGTGTCTTGGTACTAGAGCAACTGGAAAAGAAAAATCAAGGATCTGTATGTAAACATGGGCAACCAACGAAAACTTCTTGACACTAAGATGGCACTACTGGAGACCAAGGTTGACAAGCTTCAAAGACGCGTTTTTTATGTACTTACAGTCGATGCACAGGGCCCCTCCAAAGGGTGCCTCCTCCCCAAGGGTGGTAACGGATGAAGCCAGGCTGTAGCTGCCTCTGCCACAGCACCCCAGGACACAGAGGGGGAGTCCCACAAGATCTGGAAAGAATGGTTCACATAGCACATGTACTGAGCCAGTAATTAAGTTCTGCAACTAAATCCTCTATGACCAAACCCTTCATGCTTGGAAGACATCCCCCTATTGCAGTGATTGTACACTATAAACAACACCCACAAAAACATAAACTAAAATAAAAGGTCTGATCTTACAAAAACCCTCAGGTGCTATGCGCTCCCATTTTAAAGACTGAGAAACTGACTCTCCAAGAGATGAAATAACTTGCCACGGGTCATATATTTAAAAGGAAAATGAGCCGAGGTTCAGTTGGGGTCAGTTTCCCTACAAAATCCTACCTCTTTCTACTCAAATTCACAACCTCCCTGTAAAGCCACTGTGCATGCCTGTTTCTGGAGAAATACGCACAGGGTGGTGGGGGAAGGAATGGTAGAGCCCAGAGGAGGCCGGCACGGGCCTCTGGAGCCAGGCCCTGCGAAACTGACTCCCACATGGGGGCCTGGCCAGCCTGGGTGCGGCCCAATCCAACAGTGTCATTTCGCCCATCGTGCAGGCTCCCCGCAGGCCTTCAAATGGCGTTCATCTGCAAGGGACACACACACCCTTCCTCAAACGTGGTCAGGCCAGACAGACGGTCCCAGAACCCAGTTCAAGCAAGACAGTCAGTTCGCCTGAAGTGCCAGCTTGGGCTGTCGCAGCCTTGCCAGACCGATAAACTGCTCTGCCTCTGGTTCCTCTTAATTTAGAATTCATTACGTCTCCCTTTCCATGAAAGATAAACCAATGGCTGCCCTTGACAGCTGTTTCCTCTGGGGTCATTCCTTCTATCCACCCAGCTACTCTTTCTTGGGGGATTTGAGCGATGTAATGTTAGTCCTATCGATTTCACTCAATCCTTCCAGTGTAGTCTACGGTGACCGGGGAGACGGCCAAGCCCGATGCCCTTAACTGTTTGTGCGCTGTGCAGGCCAGTGAGGGTGGTAAGGAGGACACAGAGAGCAAGGTGCGAAAACAAAAATTCCTGCACCGAAATGCCTCCAACGTGACGTGCTGCTATGGAGGCACCCAGACCAGACACGCCCAGCAAAGTACTGGCCAGTCCAGGAGGGCACCCATCCTCTGCACTTCGATGTAGCCCAATCTGCCCGTGTCACCGTGGACAGGTCTCAGAGGAACTCCAGGCTCCAGTGACGGGTGGAAAGGATTCCTTCACTGTGGGGAGCCAGGGTGGTCATGGGGAAAGTGGACTGGGTTTTCTGAGAACTCAGTGATGGAGTCGGCCTTTGACAAGCATTCTCTATCTCACGACAACCCTGAAAGGTAGGCGGAATGACTGCCAGTTTTCACGTGCGTGAACTAGGGTTCTCGGGACTTTTTCCAAAGACCGCGCCATGCAGAAGAAGCTCGCATTAGAATGTAATTGAGACTAGTGGTTCTCAACCTGGGGTCACATTGCTCCCCAGGGGACTTTTATAATACCCGGGGGCATTTTTGGTTGTCGCAGCAGGAGTACTACTACTAGCATCTACTGGGTAGGGGGCAGGGGGTGCTGTTAAACATCCTACAATGCACAGGGCAGCCCCTCAGAACAAACTGTCCAACCCCACAAGCTCACAGTGTCTTGGTTGAGAAACCTTGGGTTAGAGTGACTCAGAGCCCATGAGGCTATGAGGGCTGGGGATGCGAGCGAGGGGACAATAAAAATTACTCACAATAACTAGTAAAATTACATATGACTTTTGTAATTTTTACTTCTGAGGCCTTGGTGCCTCCCAAACTCAATGGGACACATGGGGAAGAGTGATTTCCGTGCATAATTATAACGATTTGTCGACTAGAAAGCACGAGGCCAAATCCCCAGGAACCGCCTTCAGATTTTATCCCAAGTTCTCTCTGTGCCTGAAGTGAATTTGTTCAACATGTAGGAAGCATTTCTAAATGGGGACCAAAATGACCAAAACAAAAAAAAATCCTCTCTGCAAGAAAAATGGAACATATTTAAAGGGCAGCAGGGGAGGCCTCATCCAGATCACTTGACAAACATCTGCTTCATCAGACCCTTGGGCTGGAGTCAGCCTGACGGTGCCCCAGGCTCCTGTTCCCTCCAGGTGCTCCAGCCTTCCACCCTTGCAGGAAGGAGCTAGCTGAGACCAAAAGGAAAAGGCACCTGGGGACAGAGGAGGGTTAGAGATAAGAACTTCTCCTGGAGACGTCTGGGAATCGAAGGGCCTGTGTAGTGAGGTAAGCCACAAAATCTGTCTCTTAACACACGGATGTGATCTCAGTCATTTCCTTGCCTGAAACCCCACTGAGCACTTGTTCAAGTCCAAAGTCCAGCCACGGCAAGTGGAGTCCTTCCTGGTTTGGCTCTATGTAGCCCACCCAGATCCCTCCCCTCAGGCAGACCCCCAGCCTCCCCCCTAGGCCTTTTGCCATGCTGTGCCTGCTCTCGGGAAGGTTCCTGAGGCCACCCTGACCCACCTTCCTGGACACTCAGCATTTCTTCGCCTGTATTCTTACAGCATCGGGCTTTCCCCCGTGGTAGCGCTGGTCAGCTCCCACCTGAAGCTTCCACTCCTCAAGCACAGAGCCCTCCCTTTACACATTTCTGTCCCCAGCACTAGTAGACAGCAGCGCATCTGCAGTGAGATGAGTGAATGAAGAAAAGGCAGTGGCAAGTTGCCCCGGGCGGTGACAGACATGACATACTAACTAGACGATGGCCTTATGGTGCGTCCAGAGGCTTTGGAGTCAGAAGGCTCAGGTCTTCTCACACTCGGTTACGTCATCACTTGTGAGTGTGACTCAACCTGCCTAGACCTCAGTCTCCTGGTCTGCAAAATGAGGGTAGGGAGGTCAGCTCGAAAACATTGCCCATCTGGTAGGATTGTTGTGGACCAATGCACGCAACGCTCTTCATGAGCACCAGGCCTGGGGAAAAGCACTTCATTTAAAAAAAGAAAGGCCCCTTTTTCGGGGAAAGATGGTACAGTGGCCGATAAGAGGCATTTTGCTTTGGTTCCACATAAACGGACAGAGATCCCATCTGATTCATCCAGAAGGCCACAACCCCATCTTCTTTGCCACCAAAGGGGAATGGGTGTGAAATGGGGTTTGGCTATAAAATGCCCTCAGGAACCAACTGCTGACTGAAGGAAAGAGAAGACCCCACACATTTTCTAGCAACAGCAAACAAAACAGTAGCAACAACTGGTACAAGTAAGCAGGGTGGCGTGCCACAAAAATTGGCACAATCTGCCCTGGAAGATGCAGAACGTTGTTTTTAAAAGTAGTTGCTCTTTTCAGAGGCGCTACAGATTTCCCCTGAAGAAAGCGATCACTGTCTATCTTCAGGGAATGATGTGAGGCAAAACTACAAAATGCTTCTGCTGGAGCCACACAGCCCCTGCATTTCTCCTCCCTTTCTCCCTCCTCCTTCTCCCCTCCGGCCACCCCCTTCCAGCTCACTGGGGACCACCTTCTCTGGTATCCACTGCTGGCTTCTCATCAGCGCTCCAGGGAGGCAGGGAGATGTAACCAGACCGGTTGGGCGATGGTATCAGCTGCCCCCGGTGACTGGCACTTGGACTAAAAGCCTCCCCCCGCTCCTGCACTGTGATTGAGTTTCCTTCTCCCCCACCCCCAGAGTCCCCTCCCTCTTAGAGGCAGCGTCTGTGCCAAAGGGCTGGGCGCTCACCCCTCCGCCTGCAGCACTTGCCAACCTGAACCTGCCGGCTTGTCTGAATCCCAAAGCCTCTCTCCATTGAGCTGACAGCTCTGTTAGCTCTGGGCAGGATGGGAGCAGAAGCTAGACAATTCCATGTGCTTGGTCCCTGGGATTCTGGGGCTGAAATACCCAGGGAGGAGGGGCAAGAGATACCAGTGACATACTGATCTCCATGACTGACACCAGGGCCCTCAGCACTGGGACCTGCATGAAGGAAGAGGCGGAGCACACAGAGCAGAGGAGCTGGGGAGGGAGACCAGGGCCATCCGAGGAGTCAGGACCCTACGTGCAGCCTCACGTAGACCTAAGGAGCGCCATAATGCTGGCACCCAGCAGGCAAAAAAACTCGAGGGGGAGAGAGGGTTGCACTGGACAGGGCAAAGCCTCTGCTCACAACTTTAACACAACAGTCAAGAGAAGTTTCGATGTCCAATGTAGTTTGCTTCTTACCATTTCCCTCTAGTCTCCTTATGTTAATAGACTTGTCAGCCAGTCAGTGTGATCACTTAAAAAAATGGCTTAGCAGAGCTGAATCACTGCTACCACCACCCTGCTTTAGTAGCCAAAGGCAACTGCTCAGATACAATCCAACCAAATTTCAACAGAAATCTTGGCCACTTCATAAACCCATGTGTCATTTCATTTCCGAACACTAATAAGTTTGGAACTCATGCCTCCAAGGAGAAAGGGAGGACTAACATTTACTGGCTCCTACTGTGCGCCTGGCTCCCCCACACATCACCTCACAGAATGCACGCACGGCCTGGGCAGAGCTTTGCGACCTTTTTCATCTCGTGGCACATGTTAAATAATTTCTCCAATCTGCGGCACACCAAGAAATCTGACCAAAAATAGGTATAATTTTGATTCACTCACACTGGAAGGCTACAGTGTTGGCCGTTGTCATTTTTTTATCCAACACTCTAAGGGGAAAGAGGTCAGTGCTTCCCACTAAATAGTCAGGTATTGCATGTTTTAAACATTCTTGCAGCACACTGGTTGAAAATCACTACCCTAGGGGGGAGTTTCTCTCTTGGCATTTGCTCCAAATCTCACCCCGGAAACCTGGGACCTGCCTGGCAATCCCCCTTGCTCCCAGCTGCTGTCAGCAGTCCCCACGCACTGCCTGTCGGTTCACCTCTGAGCAGATTGTGATTTGACTCCACACTTGCTCAGCCACCCAGCTGCTACCGATGCTTCAGAACACAGCATGGGTACCACCTCCTCCACGAGGCCCAGGTCGAGCCAAACTCTCCTCTGTCTTCCTGCTCCTTGATCATTCTTCCTTTTTATCTTTCCAGTCATATAATTTTATTAAGTAACTATCTCGCCTAACAGACTGTCAACAGCCGGCAGGCCCAGCCTGTGTCTTATGGCCCAGAGCCCAGCTGTGTCTGCCCGGCACCGGCGGGCTGAACCGGGAAACTCTGACTGAAAGAAGTGAACGATCGTGCACGCAGTCCGAGGACCTGGACTCTCCCCTGGGCCGACGGCGGCAAAGCCTCCACGCCCCTGCGCCGTGGCCGGCCCAGCATCATCCCAGACCTACCAGAGGAAGCCGGGGGTTCTACTGTCCACGTGACTCATAACTGTTCCCAAGGCAGTAAAGGGCCCCCTCAGGCACGTCAATATAATGAATGGATGGTTACATTTTATTCTACTACTGGTGATACAGTTCAGGAACATCGATTAGGAAAAGTTTTCATAGATTATCCTAGAAAGGTAATCATCCTTGATTCTGAGTTTCAAATGACTCATTCATGGAATTTTAGATCAAAGTGCTAGCATGTCTAATCTTCGTAACAACCCTACGAAGTGAAGGGAGAGGTGGCTGCTGTTTAGTGCCTTTG
The DNA here is from genome assembly GCF_019186645.2 of Phyllostomus hastatus. Classification (NCBI taxonomy): domain Eukaryota; kingdom Metazoa; phylum Chordata; class Mammalia; order Chiroptera; family Phyllostomidae; genus Phyllostomus; species Phyllostomus hastatus. The sequence continues at coordinate 6,919,610 of NW_025334036.1, read as the reverse complement.
AGGATGATGTGTGTGATGCTCAGACCGAGGCCCAGATCACTTGTGAGGGTAAGAGACCTGCGCTGAGGAACCCGGGCACTGGACACAAAGGCATCAGGCATCCCCCTCAGAAACCCCCTTGGCACGGCATCTGCCATCCGTCCTTCTACACTCCCCCAGGCCCGCCCCCACTAGGTCTCTTCTATACACCCCTGACCCCAGCTCCCATGTGCACATATCATTCCCCTCACCCTCATACCTGTATGACTGTCAGGTAATGCCCTCTCTGGAATTCCAGCTTTCCTCGAGAAAGGGAATCGTGAGCATCTTACAAGCCTCTCCTAGTGGAAACGGATGTCCAGTGTCATCGTCAAACGACCTTCCTTTCGATAGTGCGTTCCTCCCACAACATCGGAGGAGCAGTCTCTGCCCCAGGGACACTCACGCCCACATTCCGTCCAATGTCAGGTGCCCGTTCTGCGGGCCCCAAGATAACCAGAAACACGGCCCCAGCGCAGACTCTGCTCAGGGTCCAGGGAGGGAAGTTCACTCACGGAGAAAGTACAGACTCCAGTTTCATTTTTAACTTTTCTCCAGTTCATGTTCCTTTTTAACAGAATGGCTTTCAAAGGCGCAAAGAGTTCTGATCCTAGGCCCCCATATCCCTGGCCAGGAAGGAAAGAAACTGGTGTCCTTCGCAATGAGGCCCTTTTCCTTCACATCACCTGTAGACCAGTGTGGGTCACTTGTAAGACACAGGGGTGGCACGGTGGTGACTAGACCTCAGATGAGTCTGAGAAAAATGGGATAATGGGTGGAATGACGTCTCTGTTCCCTTCGCGATAAGATCCCACATTCTGGCCACAAATACTCGCACTGCCCTGTGCTTCTGTAGTCGGGCAATGAAACACAGTGCGCGCTGGCTGAAAGAGGGGGACGAGGAGCATCTGATGGAGAGGCTGCGGGCTCCGGAGTCTCCCGCAGAGCCTTCCAGGGCCGGCCGGCGGCTCTGCGCCACGCCATCCCCACCCCCCTTCCCCTATCTCCATTGGAATGTGAACCCGCTGGGCGTTCTGGAGAGAGACCTGCCCTTCAGGCTGCTCTTCCCTTCTCTGTCTGTGGAGCGCCCTCGGTGCTGGGAGAAAGTGAGCAAAACAACAGAGCAGCTGAGCAGCCAACTCCCTTCCCCAGCCATGCTGACCACGGGCCCCTTCCCTCGCATAAATAGCACCAGCCGGGGTTTAGTGGGGATCTTCAAAAGTAAATGACCCAATGACCAAGGAGCTGTGAGGGAAAATAAAGGACACTGAGCATGACTATCCCTAAGACTGGCAGAGAAGCTGAGGGTGCCTGGCTGGGCTCGCTTCCCACTGCAGTTCTGTCTGAGGCCCTGCCTGGGACACGGCGGCCTCCGTACGCTATCGCAGTCTCCTTTTCGGGACACACAGTTATAAACACGCTTTTCTAGAGCAAACGCATGTTTTTAAGTAGGCTGGGTTTTCTTGATGCCCCGTGGTCAGAGACCCAGGAGGCTCAGGGCTGTTTCCCCAGGGTACACACTCCTGGTAACGCAAGCGTCCACCTGGGGTCAAGGTAAGTCCTGTCACCCATTTGGCTTATCCCAAATCATACAACAATCCACTGTCAAGCAAACAAACCCCTTATATGCAATCCCTTCACATAAAAGCCCACAGCGCTATAGACATAGAGCAACGTCAGCAGTCTCAATGCAGATCGCCATTTCTTACAGTCACCAACAGGAGAAATGTCCCTGGGACAGGCCACTCCATTAAAGGGACTGACTCACTGGATTGGAGTCGTACTGCCCCCTGTGAGCAAGTCCAGGAACGACATTCCCGGGGCCATCTTCTCTATCAACTGCACAGCTACACAGAGACAACGAAGTCCCTCCTGCCCTCACCCTCTATGAGCTGCTCCCTGAAAGAAGCACTAACAGCTTATGGTTCAAGAAAATGGCTTGATTCTGTGTCCCAGAACTTCTCTTTTAAGTGGCAAAGCCATCCTCTCCTGTCCTTCCACCAAATTCCCAGACAGGCGAAGTTGAACACATGCACGTACACACACTCACACACACACACACACACACACACACAGTGACAGAAAGTTCTAAGACTATACCGTCAGAGATTACTTCTACAGTTCGTAGGAAGTTCCGCCAAGTTATAGGGTTAATGCAGTGGAAACAACCAACAGGGCTGCATTTTTCAACCATACATGATAAGGCTGCTTCACCTTCTTCAAAGAAGGTGGGAACGGAGGGCATCCCCGACCCCGCAGGCCCACCCAAGCAGGGAGCTGGGATCCACCGACACTGACCACCTCTCCACCGCAGAACTGATGTCCTTGCAGCGCCCACAAAGGGACTCTAATCCCATGAGCCCTGCTCACCTCACTGCCTCCACACAGGTCCTGAAACTCCCGGTGAACAAGAGCCCAAGGAGGGTGAGTAGCTGGAGGCTGTGACACGCCAAGAGACCCTACCTGTGTAATTCCATATGAAAGTCAGAGGCACAAAAATCTCAGGTGGCGACTTCTGAAGAAGACTAACTTTCCACCCACCCGACCACAGCAGAAGAAACACAGGTCTGAGAGGACGTCTTCCAGCACCGTCGAAGGACCCGCCAAAAACTGCGACCTGGCGGGACCGAATTTCAGCTATGGAAGTACCTGAGGAAAACAGACAGAATGTGCACTGAGGATGGAGGAATAAGAGCCAGAAAAAATGGCAGGCACTTGAGGAGGGTGGGAGACACAAGCTCGCATTTCTTAGAGCTAAAGGCGTTTGTGACTCCAGGGGAAGCCACTGGAAGCAATGCCTTCGCACTATTTCTTTGAGCCAAGCACAGCTTGCCCTCTTCCTCCCAGGCGTGGCCCAGCCGTGAGGGTGGAGGAGAATGCAACTACTCTGGGGCAGCTGCAACCAGGTGGCTGCAGGGGAGGGTCGGAGTCGCCTTGCAGGCCAGGCCACGTGAGGTGGCAGTAGTCTGAGGGCCCCAACTTCCTCCAGCCTGGACTGTGGATGCACCCACATGACACAGCTAAGGCAGCAGCCATCAGTCAGGCTGTAGAACTACAGTAGGCAGGTCAGGCAGGACTGCCTGGGTAGGGTGAGCAACACTTGGTTTAAAAAAATCACACTACTATATGCTCTGTGAAGCTACTACATAGTGAAGGCCGAGACCCTGTGCTTGAAGCCTTATGGTCTGAGTGGCCATAGACCACAGGGCCCCACCCACTTAGAATGTTAAGGAGAGAACATCCCTGGTGGCAGTTGAAGGCAGCAGTTGAAGCCAAGGCTTGCGGCAGCACAGAATTCACAGTCCAGGGTAGGACACAGACACCCCAAAGAGGAGCTCAGGGAGGAGGCCCCTGCAGACAGGGCTGGAAAAGGCTGCCAAAGCCAGAAAAAAAGCGGGCATGCAGGCCTGGGAAGACATGAAAGGGCTCCCGAGGGACTGAGGATCCAGCAGGCCAGAGGCAAACTGAGCACTGCGTGACTCCGCTGGGGGCCTGCCCTGGAGAAAAGCAGCCCAGCCTCTACCCCAGCCACTGAGCTAGCAGGCTTGCTCCTCAACAGGCAGGGGTCATGGCTGCCTCTGTCTCCGGGGCCTAGCTGGTGCTCTGTGAAGCGTTCACTGGGAATCATGACAAGTCCACATGTAGCCTCTCTGTAGGCAGAGAGAAACAATTCATGCATTCATTCATTCAACAAATACTTATTGAGCATCTAGTACGCTCTGGACATTAGGAATGTAATAGTGAGCTCCTGCCTGATGGAGATTATAAGTCACTCTACAACATTTCCCTCACAGGTGTTTTAAAAGAGCAGTACTCGACCCTGTGAGAGCCTAAAGCCCTGCTCTAGCTGTGGGGCCTCTCTGAAAACAAAGGAGCTGGAATCTGAAAGGGGGGCGGAGAATTACTAGGTTAAAATGGGCAAGAGGAGAGGGCCACGGTGTTCTAGGGAGACGAAACTGCAGGAGCAATGAGCGAAGGGAAGAAGCAGGGTGTGTGTCAGATGGCCAGGCACCAGGAGCTCAGACAGATCTGGGAGGACTGAGGCTGCAGAGGCCAGCACGGGCCACACTGCGAGTATTCTTGGAGGTCATGGCAAATGTTTATTTTTGGAGCTCATGCTGGAAGGTTCTGGTGTTGATGCAGAAGCCAAAAAGCACAAGCAGCCAATGGTAAGACCGTAGCAGGGGCCAAACACAGAAGGTCAGAGCGTGTCCACATACACATCACAGAGAAAAATGAGCATGCGTGCAGTCAGGGGCCCAGAGGGTCCTGTGCCATAATCCATCACTATTAAGAAATCCCCATTCTTTCCTTGGCATCAGTCATGGAGAAAAAAAACATCAGGCATCTGGGACCCAGAAACCTACCAGAGGTGAACTGTGGTTCCAATAGCAACGGAGGGGCCTGGCACAGGTCTGTTGTGTGTGTGTGTGTGCGCGTGTGTGTGCATATGTCTCCAAATTACATGTATAAATCGGGGGAGAAGAGATGGGTCGCTTGTCTCACTTCGTAAATGGAGAACTGAAACTCAGAACAACTACAGAGATTGCCAAAAGTCACAAAGGAAAAAAAAAAAACAGAATGAGAACTGTAAATTCTCTCCTAGCTCTTCTCGCAACATGCTTTGTCTAAACAACAGAGGCCTGGCAATACCGGGAACTGATACTTGAAAAGAAAGTAAAATGAGATTAATTTACACCAAAACACTGCACTCCTATATGCTTCTGAAACAGCTGGATAATACATCGCCTGAGTTCCCCTCCACATCTGCAACTGAAGATATTAAATATTAGATAATGTACTCATCTCCAAACTAAAGTGGTTTGCTTAAAGCAAAGAAATTCTCAAAATCATAAAAGGAAACAAGAATAAAAATAGGACTAATTGGAGAGAGACTTAAGTAAATAATGATGATGTGAACCCATCCCAATACTATTTGTATCTGTGATGCTAATTACTCATTCATTACGGAACTTGAGACATTCCTGGTGACGTTCATCTGGGAGGCCACGTGGACACGCCTGCCACAGAACAGAGGCCCTGCGCACTCCAAAGTGCAGGGCAGGCATCGCGACAACCCCATGCAAACCACACTTAAATGAGCTGGAGACGGGGAGAGGGGACTGCGAATGGTTTGGAAAGAGAAGCTGAGAAAGGCAAACGTGGTGCCTGTGGGTGAGAACACACGAGTGCTAGATAAGAGCCCTCTGCTCCTGCCCCTGGGTCCTTCCTCCTGCTGGCTTCTACTTACTGGCTGGCTCTAACATCTCAGAAATACTTCCCACCCCGTCATCTGCCAGAGCTTCTCAGGATAGGTTCTCCAGGGGCTCCCATGCAACGCCCCACAGAGGCCAAGGTTATGCACGTCAGTCAGATTTTGACAGCCTCGCCTCACTAACCCCCGAATCCAACCAGATGCTTCTCTCTCCTCTTGCTCCAAGCGCCCAGCTTGCATCCTCCAGTGTACACATACCGGAAGCTACAATATCCCCAGAAAACGGATCCGAAAGAAACAGACTTCACATATTATGTGTCCATTCACAGCTAAACTTTGCGGTTCCCTAAGCTACCGGGACATGGCCCTTCCCAGCCCAGACTCTCTGCAAGGGTTCACAGATGGGGTCTCGGTCCTAGACAGTGTGAGCAAGAAAAAGTCAGAGCCTGAAAGGGCTTGGCTGTTCCATGAAGAGACAAAGGCAGACTGTTCCTTTGTCCACAAACTGAGATTGGCTCCAATGCATCTCCCTCCAAAATGAGACTGTGATGCTTAAGGAAATGAAGCGTGTCCTCCAAACTTCTTTTAAGTAGAATCTGAACTAATCCGAAAGGCCCCTCGCCCCCACCCCCACCTGCCCCTGGGGATGGCGGTAAGGAGTCCGGCTGCTCTGCTGCGCAGCGAGTCGCAGAGGCCGGGCCGGGCGAGGGCGGGCTCCCCCACATCCCTCTGCACGGCTGTCTTCCCTGAACTTCCCCACCCTCTCGTTCTCTCTTTCCAGCAGTGGCAGGCCTGCGGGGTGCCCAGCCGCTCTGATGGGGGGAGAATGAGCAGGGAGAGGTGGGCACGTGGTGGGGGAAGAAAAGGTCGGGGCCTTCCCCGGGGTGGGTGGAAGCGGCGCTGTCCCTGTCCCCAGGAAAACAGCGCCTGGAGGGGGAGTCCCCTCCGCTGGGCAGAGGGGCCTACCTTTCAGATCCCAACCCTTCTTCCACCCAGGAAACCGTTTTCATAACAGAGACCACGCCTGACCCTGAGGGGTCATCGGAGGGCAGGTGGGCTGTGACCCACACGGGGATGGCTGGGGTTTTGATCTCCCTGAATCCTCACTGATCCCAAGAAACTCCTTCCCCCAACCAAGGGACTATCCAGAAACCTTTCAGTGCAGCTGGTGTTCCATTTCCCATTTTTTCCTGCTCATTTTTGGATGACTGCCTCCTTCCCTCACTCTTGTCTTCCCCCTCTCTTTCTTCTCTTTCTCCTTTCATGAGATACTGTGAGCTAACAGGAACAGTATCGATCCTGCTCACCACTTCTCTTCTCTTCTTCTCGGCCCACACCCACACCCCACCCAGGACACAGTGCCCCAAAAACATTCAGCGTCAGACAGCGCGCCATCCCCAGGGCATCCCATTCCCGGCAGGGCCAGTGCCCTGGACCTAACTTTCCCTCCAGAAGCCAGACGGCCCCTCCTCCTGATCCTCACTTCTCACTTTTCTTTCAAAACCCATGTGTGCTTGCAACCACCCAGAGCACAGCAAGAATTTAAGTATCAGAGCATCCCATCTAATTCCTTTTATATGTGTAAATGTTACACTCTTGTCTATGCCTCAAGTTGAAATAAATCCCCTAGACACCCTAGAAAATATCTTAATTCCTCACGCTATCTCCCACAGACACTGAGCACCGTGCCCACTCGTGAGCAGTCATGGAAGGACCTCTAGAACTCAGCTTGCTCATCACGCCCCTAGAGAAACTCTGAAATTACTACGGAGTGAGGGTCAGCACTGTATTCAGATCTGAAGTCCATCATCAGTAGTTAAATCCTGTAACCTTAACAAATCAAGCACTTGTTTTCCTAGCATGTACTACAGACTAAATACCATTTTGTATTTTGGAAAGTATGAGGCCTTTAGTGTATGTGTTGCATGTGTGCATGCACGAGTGTGCATGTGTGTGTGTGTGTGTGTGTGTGTGTGTGGACAGGGTCACCATTGTAAAACTGAGCACAGCGATATTTCCTCCTGCCATCTAAAATGTGCAGGCAGGGGCGGGTGGGCAGGAAGGGGTTCTCCTTCATTCACTCCAGTGTTTGCATCTCACGGTTTCCTTGTGTCCCTTTTTGCCTTGAGGGTGATGGGAATAAAGAGGAACCGTCCAGTCCTTCAGTATCTCAGGCCTGTGAACCAAGACTCAGTCTTGTCTCCCAGAGTCTGATTGGTTTCAACGCCAACATCGTGCATCCTCCCAGGAAGGCGGAGGTCCCTGCAGGTCCGTCCTCTTCCTGGCTGGTCCTGGCTCTCTGGCCACCCAACTGTGGGATGGCCCCTAGGTCCAGGTCTCCCTGGGACCCAGGTCACTGACAGAGGCACTATTCAGCAATTAAAGGTAGGGCAGGAGCAGGACAGGGAAGACAGAGGCAGAATGAAGTGACCTAGAAAAAGGCACTCCTTTGGACGAATTCCCACCGTCTCAAGCTGAGACTCCCCACCTGCTACTCCTCTGTTCAGGACCTGCTCTCTCCAGTAGCATTCCACTAGCATTTCCAGGGCAAAACATCATGGTGGGGAGGCCTTACAGCTCTTTTTCTGTGAACTTGACTTCAACGGTCAGTGTTGGTCCTCTTATTGAGCCTGGGTCTCTGTGCTTAGATGTTTGATGTCTCACCTCCACCACGTAGTCTCAGAGCTACAGCTCTTCCAACGTCTCCCGGGAGCTGGAAGCTCCTGCTAGCTATAAGCAGACAGTCAGAGCCCAGCAAAGGCCTCTTACATGGAGCCCCAGGGGAACGGGTCCAGCCTGGGATTCTGGGATCTCTCAAGCCAGGCATTTACAGTGGCATTTCCCGAAGGGGACTGGTGCTCTCTGCCAGGCAGTCTCACAGGACAAGGCCAAAGGGTGGAGTCATCCCCACCCCAATGGCCTGATGCCCCACGAGCAAAGACCCCACGTTGCTCATTGTCCTCTGAAGAAAAGTGGTGAAACTGAGTCCAAAGGAATTGTCCAAAGGAATTCTTCAACCTGGCCCTTTTGTTGCACAACGTTCAGGATTTAGGGGGCAGAATACTCAGGCTATAGCAGAAGCTGTATTTTGCCAGAGTATGAGAAAAAAGTGAAAATCACAGACACTTTAGGTCCTTTTTTCTCCGACTTGGCTTCTTCATGATCTTGGACATCCTGCAACCCAGCACCCAGAGCATGAGAGCACTTTCCCGCGGGGACTCAACCTGGCTGTCTTCCATCCACGCGGGGATTCTCAGAGACGCCTCTGGCACCCAGCATGTCAATGCCATGTGCCACGGTCAGGGCCCCAGGCTGCTCTTCACGTTACTGCTTTGTACTGAAAAATGTGTATGCTCTGAAGCAGGAAAACCAACCTTCAAACCCAAAATTGGGGGAATTTTCAAAGCATTTTCATTCCACTAGCATTTCCTGGGTACTCGTGGTGTGCCCGCTGCACAGACAGGCAGTGGGTCTGACAGTATACGTTGTCCCTGCCCTCAAGGCCTTCACAGCCCACTTGTGAAGAGGCAGCAATGGGAGGATCTGAGGGCAATCTGTCCATCTCAAAAGGGCCTGGCCCACGGCAGGGAGAAACAGCCCCCTTCGAACGAGCAGGTGACTGTGAGAAGCTGCAATCCCCAGGGCAGGTTTTGGGAGCCAGACTCTCCTTTCACAAATCTCTTTGCTATTTGCCATGAGTTACATACAGATGTGGGCTCAAGTCTTGAGGTTTTGGCTGATTAGGATATTTTCAGTAAAGAGGTAGAGAATTCAGATTTAAGAGTTAAAGATATTTGAACAGCTGGAGGCTCGATTCCCTTTTGCTTTTCCTAAAGAACAAAACTGTACCATCAGTGACTGTCTCTGCACCAGGAATAGGACAGAATGGAGCTTCAGTGCCGTGGGCGCCCCTGGACCAGCCCCCTGAAGCACTGTCATTACTGAGCCCTGCTGGAATGGGGACAAGACTGTTCATGCACAAACACAGAAAGAATGTATCCCCTTAGCTCTGAAAAGAGGGTTTAGAAAGTAAATTTCATATGGAACTAGGGAAAAGCTGGCACCTTAAAGGGGCAGAAGCTTTCATTTCTTTATTTGGATAAAGCCCTTAAGATGCCAGTTACAAATGGTTCTGACACGTGAATGGTTCCTGCCCAGTGTTCAAGGGAGCCTCTCAGGGCAGGAATCCCAGACCCGAGGAGTTAAAAATGCTTCTGCTGTTTCTTTCTTAATTCAAGCCCATCCGATGGAAGTGTTCGTCAGACATGGGCGTATTTCAGAGTCCTGAAGACAGCACTAGAAAGCTCAAAGACCCGCCCCTCCCCCCAGCAAACTTCCCCCTCCTCCGAAGCGGCTCCTTCAGAGCCTACCCGAGGCTTCAGTGCTCTGCCCTCCTCACTGGGACGGGGACGTTGGCCTCTCACCTTCCCTGGGATGTGTTCCACTCAGAACTTCGTCCCAACTCCTGGCTGCCTCTTCAGTGCTTCCCAGGTCTTCCTGCCTCTACCCTCCTCCTCCTCCTCAGCCCGACTTCCCACAACCAGAGGCCTGGTGTGCTGCTGCCTCTGGTACCAGCTTGGCCTCCCATCTCTGCCTCTCCCACAGCCTGGGTGCCGGGGGCCTTCCCTCTTCCCTCTTCCCTCAGCAAGCAGCAATTGATCATGACAATGCGGTCTCCTGAGCCAATGCCTTTGGTGCAGGCCTGAGCGAGGGACTGAGCCTTGAGTTGGTCTTGTGACAAATGTAAGGCCCCTGCTTCTGGAAGCCAGCCCCCTCCTGAGTTTCATTTCCAAATGATGCACACAGCCCCCGGGCCCCATCTTCCCCCAGCTCTGCAACCAGGCCTGTTGTCCCCTCTGCCTGGCCAAGCTCCCCGCACCAGACTGCCCCCTGCTCAGCAACACAACCTTTGGGAAAGCATCTCTGTGGCCAAACAAGTGGAAGACCCTCTAACAGTCCCCACCTGTGGAAGTCGGGCACATGGGCCTCATCTTTCCAGGATGAAGGAGAAGAAGGCCCTGTCTGTGTCACCATTGCCCTCTCTTGGCAACAGGTAGTAGTCGGGCTGAGTAACCATGGCTAATGAGGCTTCCTTGAAGAAACTGGGTCTCTACAGGCAAAGGAGCTCTCCCCCAGGGAGGTCCCAGCAGACTCCAGAGTCCTGCTCAGGGCCTATGAACATCTTAGGATCCAAGACAAGGAGTAGAGATTTCTGAAGACTTCTTCAAACTCTTCATCTTTGCTCCTTCAAGTGTGCTACTTACCTTATGGGAGAATAGCAAGACAGTCCAATTCCATTATGGAAAGTCTCCTCAGAAGGAAAACCCGGACATAGACCCCCTTGGCTCTATGTCCGGTGGCACGGGGCACAGGAAGTGTGGATTCTACATGGAGCTAAAATGGAAAAGTCGCCTTTCCCAAATCACAAGCATAAACTACATGTACAGACCAAAAGATAACTTCCCACCCCTCACGGCCCTTCTTCCCCTATATCCGGTCTGCTCAGAGGACTGGGCAAGAACAATGGACAAATGGAGACAACAGCAAAGCACCTGTCCACCAGGAGTTTGCAGCCCAGTGCACAGGTCATCCCTATAACCTCATGCAAAAGCTCCAAGGTTCTCTTGATGTCTGGAATTATCCAGACCAGAGCTTGGGGACACTGAACTCCCCAAGTGTTAGCCTTATGTAATCAGCAATAAACTCCCTAAGCCTGTTTCTTTGCCTATAAAACAGAAAGAACTTTTCATGTTCTGATGTGAGGCCTGGAGTGATGTATTCAAAGCGCTTGGCACAGGGACCAGCAGGCACTGAAGAGTTGCCGTCATCCCTATGGAGGTGATGCTGGGGCGGAGTTTACACCCAGTGCAGCAAGGTTGGTAGGGAAAACAGGAATGCCTCCTCGGAGAAAGTGGGCATTCAAATTAGCCTTAAAAGATAAACGTGGTTTTATCTGAACATTCATTCATTCATTCAACAAATATTTCTGGAGTAGCTAGCATGTGTCAAGCACTTTAAGAACATGAGTGACATTCACAGCAAGTCTTTCATGTAATCTCATGCCATATGCAGATGTCAGCTCTACGGCTTGGCTACTTGGTCCAGATAACAAAGCTCGGCATCCACGGTTTTCCAATCGGGTACTGGAAAAGAAGCCAAGCTTCAAGCCCAGGTCATTCCTAGTTCTCTCTTCTGTGGCAGGAATACCGTTCCCTGCATTTATACGAATGCTAGTCTGTGATTATACACACATAGAAGTGCAAATTTAAATACTGCCATATCAAAATGAAGCCAATTCAAACGTGTAAGAATACTGAAAACAAGGTCTTGCTCATAAAATCTTGTTTCTGTTAATATTAGGAAAGTTCCAGTGGTCTCAGAGAAAATGTTTCTCACATCACCTGTGCAGCGGGTACGGGGAAGGAAGGCGGAGAGCCCAGGTGAGCCAGGACCTGGCTGCACAAAGGCAGCTTTTAAGCGCATTCACTGCTGACACAGTGGGAGGTGGGGAAGGTATTTACAGGGGTACTGGGACATGCCATTGGGGAAAATGTTTTGAGTTAGAGTAGACAAATCTTTTCCAGGCAGCCCTCAGACCACTGGGCCTCTGCCTTTTTGCTTCCTTTTTCTCCAAAAAGACTATAAAATCTTTCTCCGTTCCACAAGAAGCACCGCAGTTAAAAGGAACTTGAAAAACACCTTCTTGCTCACTGGGGGCATCAAAGTCCCAACTCCCAAGGTACCACTATGAAAAGTTGCGCAACAGCAATCAGCATAGAAATAGCTATAAAAAAAATAAAAATACAGACTCTCCATTTTGGGTCTCTACACCTAGATGTCCCTGTGTGCAAATTTTGAACATTTATTTGGAAAGACTGCAGCCCAGAGATGGACATTCCTTGCGGCCTTCACCTCACCGCGAGAAGCGCACGGATTGGTTGGAACGTGGAGCCAGGCTGCCTGGGCTGGAATCGGGATCCTCCACTGACCAGCTATGACTTTTAGCAAGTAACCTAGCCTGTGTCTGTTTTCTTCTCTGTAATACGGGGATAATGACATGAGGTTGCTCTGAGAATCAAATAGGTTAATACTGAGGAATAACTGAGTTAACACTGTCAAGTGTTTAGAAGCGTGCTTGGCACATAGTAAACACAGACATTAAACAACAAGCAATGTCCAACATAGAAGTGACGACATGAGCCAAAAAAGATACAAAACAAAGATTGTAGTATTCGTATCATCATCTTTTATAAGCTGTTCACACCATTTGGCAGGTTTCACTGGGGTGTTTGTCTTTTGATTATTGATTTCTGAGAGTTCTTTATTCTGAATGCAAATCCTTTTGTCAGATATGTGCATTTCAAATAATCACAGCAGAAGACACTGTCATTAGCCACTGGGGAAATGCAAATGAGAGCCACGATGACACGATGACACGTGCACACCCACTAGAACGGCTGACATTAAGATGACAGATGACACCCAGTGCTGGGGAGAGCGCGGTGCGCCCGCGTTTTCTGAGTGCACTGCTGACAGGAAGGCAAAAGGACAGAACCGTTTTTGGAAAACTGCTTGGCAGTTTCCCACCAAGCGAAACATTCACCTAGCATATGCCTTGGGTACTGAGCCGAGAGAAATGAAAACATATGCTTACACAAAGACTTGTGCAAGACTGTTTCAAGCTGTGTTGCTCATATAGCCAAGAACTGGAACCCACCCAAATGTCCATCAGCAAGAGAACGAGGAACTGGTGGCACACTGACACAGGGAACTGACAATGCACGGGACCAAGGTGGATCTCATGGACGTTATTATTTCCAGCAAAAGATGCCAGAGACACAGAAGGGTGCATCCTGTGTGCGTACCTCAAGCACAGGCAAAACTAGCATATAGGGACAGAAATGACGAGCAGTTCTGGGAGTAAGGGTCCTGACTCAAGAGCCAGAAAGGAGCATTCCATGGCAGTGGTTCTAATCGGGGGGTGATTTAGCCACTCCTGGGGACACTCTGATTGCCTGCCTCTAGCATGTAGCGCGTGGATGCTGCTACCCAGGCTACAACACACAGTGCGGTCCCCGACCAGGAATGGTCCAGCTCTACATGTCAACAGCATATAGGTTGAGGAGTCCTGGTCTCGAGTAACGGAAATGTTCTGTATCTTGACTGGTTCCATGGGGGTTGAACACATTAGACAAAACCTACCAAACTGTGTATTTTGCTGTATGTAGTTATACCCCAGTTTTAAAAGTTACTGAACAAAATATCAAAAAGGAACCAGATCAGAAGGGAAATGTCCCTTTGGGCACATTTGGCTTCCGTATTCACTTCCTGAGAATGTGCCGTTTTCCTAAACCCATGCTGCGCTTACAACAGTATTTCACATACTTCGCTTTGGTTGACCATTAGTAAATGTGTACGATTCAAGAGTGTAAGTTCACTTCTCCCCAAACCTTCTGACTGGCTGACTCCACAGCACCCTGAGTGCCCCATAGCTCCCTCTGGGGCTGAGACAGGACCCCCACCAGGCAGAGCCCGCTGACACCCCGGTGACTGGAAGCCTGACAGAGAGTGAGGAACCAGTCCACAAATGGGACTCGCCCCCCACAGAGTTTGGAAGACACCCAAAGATACAGTTTGGGGTAGGCTTTTTAAAATATTTCAAAAAAGAGGTCCACTTTTGGGGTAGGAAAAGTATCTTGCTTTTTGAGAGTATCGGAATGAGCAGACCCTGCCACAGACCTGTCCTTGATTTTCTGGTTCAGCACACTTTAGTTCTGGCTGCATGTTAGAGTCTTAGGGGAAAGTTTTCAATTTAAGATTTCTTATATTGTGTTTCATTCCATTCATCTCAAAGTATTTTCTGATTTATTTGTGGTTTCTTCTTTGACCCATTGGTTGCATAAGAGTATATTTTTGAATTTCCATATTTTTTAAATTTTACAGTTTTCATCTATTATTTATTTCTAGTTTCATTCCATTGTGGTTGGAGAAGATAATCTGTATGATTTCAAATTTTTAAAATTCAGTTCCTTCTTACAATTTCTATTTTTTTATTGATATTCTCTCTTTATTAAGACACCATTCTCCTGGTTTCCAATAGCTCTTTGAGTATACTTAGAGACACTTGATTTCAATATGAAGTACCAAAACAAAAAGCCCCAGGTTTACCAAGTCCAGCCTTCGGGTCAAACCTTGAAGATGGGGAAATCTGAAGAAGGGCAACTGAAGGGGAGAATGTTTCAAAATGAACAGAGGGTCTAACTTCCCTGTCACCAGAAAAATTACTAGGAAAAGCCAGAGCTAGCCAGAGCTGACCAGAGCTGACCCACGGGGGTCAGGCCGGCTCTCAGGCCACGCCTGGCTCTGTGCGGATGTGGTATGCAGGGGCGGGTGGGGGTGCGCATGCCCAAGCGCTTCCGTGTCCTGTTCACTCTATGGAACTTCCACTTGGCTTTTCATTAAGTCTCCTCACAACCTAAAGTTAGAGACAGATTCAAAAGGAATTTCTCTCTGCCTGCTGAGGGCTAAAAGCAGATTTTAAAAATGCATTAAAGCAATGCTTCACCTTTAACAATTTTAACAAGTTCATTAACTTGAAATATAGAGCACAAAATCCTAATATTCTGCCTCCTAAGTTACTAACTTAGGAACAGACCTCTGATAACCTCTGCCACTGCCACCATCAGTATGTATGGCAGGGATCATTCCAGAAAGTTCCCCTGAGCTGGAACATGTGTGGCTGTCAGACATTTTATTCCTGGCCCACCCTTCCTGTCTATACCAACCACTAAGATTAAAAATGCATCCAAAGTAAACCTCAGACAACTGAACCTTCCACAGCAACGTGGGGGGCACTTGGTATTAGAGGGTGGTCACCCTGAGTCACTGCAAAGGCTGCCCCAGGTGCTCTGCAGCTGGCTGGAATGGCTCGTGAAATTCTATCCTTCCAGCTCTCAACACACTGAGAAGTAACCCAGAGAAGCCAACAGCCCCGTCCCACCTGTGGAAATTAACGATGCCAGCTCAGCACATTGGCAGAGAAAAGAAATTTACACAGCAAACAAACTTGCTGAAAAATTGGAAATATTTGCTTAACAGAAGCACATTGATTAAAGTCACTCCAAGATCAAATGACCCTCCCTGCCTACACAATTTCACCCTGGAGGCCAGCAGACTTCTATTGGCACAGTATTGATGAAAAGCTCTCGCCATGTCTAGATGCACCATCCTGGGGGCGTTAATCTCACAGGTAGCCCATAATTTTCTCTTACACCCCGTGTCTTCATTTGGAAGAGTCTAATTCCAATACGAACAGTAAAAAGGAGATAAAGTCATTGATATATGCCTTTCCAATATCCCCCTTTGGTTAAGAACTTTTCATTTCTATAGTCAATTAAAGCTCACCTTAAATAAAACATGACGTTCGTTTCAAATAGACTTCCAAGGTTCCTTGGGGTTTTTTTTTAATTTTCCACAATTTCAAAGGGAAATAAAAGGCAGAGTGAAAGCCACTTCACTACCAAGATAAGCAACTCACCAAATAAATATGCTTAACACCATGCTCATCACAAAGGAGAGAAATTAGCAATTCCAAGAAGGGCCCTCACCTAGTACCAGAAGAGAAGAGCATCTGAGGGCTAGGCCATGGTCACCCAGCCACTGAGACAAGTCCTCCAGCTGTTTGCAGCAGCTGGTTAAGGCCTCTCTGGGTCCCCGCAGTTACACAGCTTAGATACCGACTTCTCATCACAACCGTGAAAATGACCCACATTTGACTTGCTGCAGCATTTTAAACAGCCCAAGAAGCAGCCACCCATGCCTTGCCCCTTCTGCTTCCTAAGGTCAGTCATAAGGCAATAAGACCATCTCAAACTCTGTCTCAGGTGGACAAGGAAGGGCACTCCAGTGCAGGCCTCCTCACCCCAAGCACAGTAGCTACAAAGCCCTAGAGCCTGAAGGTAGCTAGAGAAGGGTGGCTAGGCTTGGGGGTGGGGACCCTCCTAGCCTCCACTGTTCTGCCTCTACAAACAGACCTCGGAGCTCCCACCCCTCCTGTTCAGGGCATTCAGACCACAGCCCAAACACTGAGCTCAGCCTGGAAATCCCCCCACCCCTGCCCCACTCCTCACTCTCAAGGAGAGTCCCCAAGCCACCCACCTCCCTCGTAGGACAGCCTGCACTTGCTGAGTGAACACCAAGTTACAAAGTCAGTGAACACTCCAAGACACCTCCCTCATGGGCAAAGGACAAGCTCCTATATCCTGCCAGAAATCCTAGATTTCAAGCTTCCCAGCCAAGCCACCTGCCTCCAAAGAAGGTACGAAACCCACACGAGAACAACAGGCGCTTAGGTGGGATGTGCAAAGGTTCTTGCTTAGAGGGCCTCATCAAGAACTCAGGGAGGACAAGGAGTGGAAAGGAAGGGACAGAGGAAGCTGAAGATGCGGGGAAGTGGGGAGACAGAACAGTGGGGGAGGCAAGGAGGAGGGAGAGCACTGTGCTTGGGCACCTAGGGTCCAGATACTGCTCTGGGTGCGCTTTTTCCTATTTTTCTCTTGCAGTCACTGTATGACGCCTCTGGGAGAAACCAGGGTTCCCACTGTGGCTGAGTATTAGAATTATCTGGGAATCTCCAACTTGGATCAACTGAATCAGACTCTCCAGGGGCAGGGCTCACACACCCATGGTTTTTAGAAGCATCCCAGCAAAATTGCACTCCACAGGCGGGACTGCTGCAAGGAACCACTAAACTCCTTTTTTACTCTTGTGTCATGAAATACCCCCTAGGTAAGCAGAAAAGAGCCACCAGTGTGGGGTCCCTGGAGGGGACTCCCGAGGGGCCAGCCTCACCTGCTCCTCCTGCCCGGGCTCTGGCCCCACTGAGACTGCACTCAGGCATCACCCTGAGGACTGGGATTTTCACTTTGCGTGACTCAGAAAAGGACTGACCTGGAGTGAAACGTTGCTTTCTTAAACTCCTTAAGTTCCTAAGTCTTGAAAACATAGGCTCACACATCTTAGAAGGCCTACAGCTTTTCATGTGAGGTTTTTCTTTTTCACCAGACCGCCAAGCCACTCCAGGTTTGATGCGCAGTGAGCAGCCAGATGTCATTTTGAAGAGTAATTTTTTTTTGCTTAGGAGAAAATGCATGCTCTAGTTCCTGATAATTGATTTGCAAGGTTCCAATTTAGGCAGCAAATTGCTCCCGCTGCCCAGGTATTTCATATCTTATATGAGCACTTTGATAGAAAACTCAATATTCCTTATGCTGACCTGGAAATGACGAGAAGAGCTGCAATTTAAATTTTGAATCATTTCTCTAGTTTTCTTAGTACCATTCTAAGAGGCCCTGATTACAGATAGATCAAGGTAGTTTAAAAAATAATAATGTTAATGGTGTCTTCTAAGTGGCCTTACACCCTAAGGGAAGGCTGGGCGCTGGCCCCAGCCTCGTAATCAATCCTGATAAGAACTCCACCTGAGCCCAGGGGCGGGCCACCCTCAAGGACTCGGATTGAACCCGAGGAAATGAGAGCCAGAGATTTGCCTGGCTGTCAGTGATGGAACCAGGGCAAGCCAGGCTCCCGGGCACCCAAACAAGAGAAAGAGTGGAGGACCCACGTCAGGATTCGCAGCCCTCAAACCTCAGCCCTGATGCCTGTTTTAAAGGTCAACCCATGTACTTCTCTCTGCAGGCAGAGAGGTTTTCTCCTTCGTGAAAAGGGCTGCGAAGGTTGGAAGAGAAACTCTCAGGTGTCTTTCTCGGCTTCAACCCCTTGTGGCCCGAGGACTCCCAGCCCAGTGGGTGGTCGAAGAGCTGGCCTCAGGGTCAGACTGAGCCTCTGGGTCCATCTAGGACCCAGCTTCCAGGCTGTTGCCAAGAGAAACTGCTGGCAAAAACAAGAAAGGGGAAGGTGGAGAAGTCAAGGAATCACCACGTGAGCCTGGGCATGTACGGTCTACAACAATAAGGACAATTCACTTATAACCTGAGTTGGGCAATGCCCCTTCTGTTGCCATGATTATTCCCAGATGCTATTCCTGTGCAGTAGGTAAAGTGGGGGTGTCCAACCCACAGCGCCTGTGGGCCGCATGCGGCCCGGAACGGCTATGAATACGGCCCACACAAAATCGTAAATTTACTTAAAACATTACTTAGTTTTATTACTCAGTTTTATACCAAGTTTTATTACTTAGATATGTGCATTTTCTGTATTAGTGATCACAAACTAAGGACCTGCTCAACAACTTTAAAAGATTATCAAAAGGGCCGTTGCATAATTAGGGTTATTATGTGAGGGCTTTTTTGCTTATCTATGGTGGCAGATATCACAAAAACTATGCATGGAACTTTTTTTATTCATCAGTTTTCGTTAGTGTTGGTGTATTTAATGTGTGGCTCAAGACAACTCTTCCTCCAGTGTGGCCTAGAGACGCCAAAAGGTCGGACACCCCTGATAAAGTACAGAAGAGAAACGCAGCCAAACTCACAGATGCAAACGCATGCGGGAACCCACACACACCCCTTTGCTCTACTCAAGGTCTGGCAAAGGGAAGGTAAGGTGACGCATTGAGCAGACCCTGAGGGTGACCCACACAACCCTGCGTGGAGGCATCCTTCAGATTTTACAAACCGGCAAACCGGGGCTCAGAAATGCTAAGTAACACGGGTTCCACAGCTGGGTCACTTCGAGCCCAAATTCAAATCCTTGCCTGTTGGAGAATTCAGGGGCCGAGGGGCTGGCATCCACCCCACCTGAGGAGGCCTACGAGAGGAAGGCTGTGGAGGAGGCGCCCCGCCCGCTGGCACAGCCTCGGGGCAAGCTTTACTTCCACAGCCGGCCAGAAAAGGTAGCGTAAGTGGGTTTTGTTTTCTCTTTTCGTGGAAAATTCAGCCAAAGGGTGTGCCCTTCGATCTTTGTATCAGGTACAATTATCTTCTCGGGTCATTCTTCTTCAGGGATGTCTTGGCTGTGCATGGCCCTCTGATCATCCACAGAAACTTTAGAACCAGTTTGTGATACAAAGAAAAATCCAGTTAGGATTATTATAGGTCAGTTGGGGGAACATTAACTCCTTTATGATATTGAATCATACTATCCATAAACATGGAAGGTCTCCATTTACTTAGGGCTTCCTTAAAGACTGAAATGAAGTTGCACATACACAGATATATGTAAATATAAATATATAGAAATACATATACACACACAACAGTTTTTGCCTGCAAAGGTCTTGGACATCTGTTTTTCAATCTCCCAGGTAGCTCATTTATATATTTTAAATAATACTTCTGAAAACTCATATATTCTAAAGGCTGAATAGCAATGCAATTTTAGTTTCTGTATTCATTTTATATCTGCATAAACTACTAATGATTTTAGTAATTTACTTAAGGATCTTTTGGGTTTTTGTACAGGTATTCATGTCCAAATAACGGCATTCTCTGGGCTTCATTCTCACTTAATTTGCTGCTTTCTCTAGGATTCCAATACTAAGTATAAAAGATTCAGCTAGCACAGGCGTTCTGGTTCTGTTCCTCATTTTAAAGTGTTTCTAATGGTTTATCATTAAGTTTGAGGTTTGCTGTAGATTTGGAGAATTGCCTTTATGAGATTTTAAAAATTTTCCTAGTTTGCTAAGAATGCTTATGATGAATAAATGTGAAATTCTGTTGAATGACTTTTCTACATCTATTGCAATGATCACATGCTGCTTCTCCTTTAATCTATGTAGCATGATAAAGAGTATTAATCAATTTCCAGTTTGAACTATCTTACATTCCGGGTTCACCCTGGTAAACCTTTTTTCTCTAGCATATTTTGTCTAATACTAATACAGCTCCACAAATGAGCACTCATGTACTATCTGCTAATAAACTTCTTTCTTTCCATATGTTTTTCAAACTTTCAGGGTCCTAATGTTTCAGGTAAAAAGCATATCACCAGGTTTTATTTATTTGTAATCTACTGTGATGGTCTCTCAACTAGCAAGTTTAAATGATCATATACGTGGTTATCACATACATGTAGTATAGTTAATGTCAATATACTCAGATTCATTTTATTCTTTCTACAAGTTGTTTTTTCTTTGTTATTTTTCTTCCTTATTCACTTCTTTAACATTGATTACAATTTGTCTTACTCCATTTTTCTCTTTCCTTGTGTGGCACGTATATGTACTATTTTCTCTCCTGTGATTCTTGAGAAACTTAAATTGTGAGAGCTCTTGGAGACCTAAATAAAATGTTTTTTCTCCAAAGAGTATTTGCCTTTCCTTAAGCCAAGAAGAAGGAGGGCAGGAGGCAAAGGTACACCTGAAACTCAATTCAGTCTCAGCCTGAGGTCTTTTGGAACTTTTGGATGGTTTGAATTCTAGTTCCAAACCCTATGAAGGCCAGATTACAGTTAAGAACTCTCAAGAGACATTGTGTTTATCTTTGAGTTTTGTTGTTGTTGCTATTGTCTTCCTGGATCTGAGCCCAGCCCGGTTAGGGCAGTCTGTTTGTGTGGGACTGAGAGCGAGCGCAATCCCTGAATTTGTGCCCACTTACCGGCATTTCCCATTCCCGCTCCCCTCCCCGATGCAACCGACCACTCTGGTCTGCTGGATGTGCACGCCTGATTGAACAGTTTCTCCCCGAAGTCCATGTCTATCTAGGACGTAACCTTGTTTGGAGACAGGGTCTTTGCAGATGTAACCGAGTTATGATCAAGTCAGGCTGGGTCAGGGTGGGCCCTAACTCAATATAACTGGTGTCCTGGTAAGAGAGAAATCTGGACACAGAAAGACACAGACGGGCAAAGACAGAAGATGAAGGCAGTGACTGGAGTGGTGTATCTGGAAGCCAAGGGATGCCAAGGGTTGCCGCAACACGCAGAAGCTGGGAGAGAGGCCTGAGACAGACGCTCCCTTACAGGCTCTAGTAGGAACCAACCCTGCCAATGCTTTGATTTCATGCTCTGGCCTCCAGGACTGCGGAGGAATAGATTTATTTTGTTTTAAGGCCCCCAGTTTGTGATATTTCCTAGCAACCCTCGGGAAATAATACAATGGAGATCCAGTCATTCATTCCTGCAAAACACCAATTGCTTTGTATGACTGCATTTTTAATTCATATCCATGGCATTGCGCTGTGGATCACGTCTGCTTCCTCTCTTTCCCTGTAGCACTTGGTGGTACACCCACAGCACTCGCGTGTACCCAGCCCACTCACAGCAAGGGGCGCCCAGAAAACTTCGAGCTACCTGCCACCTCAAACACCTGCACATGTGTCAAATGACTAGTGTGACAACTTCTTTCGTT
Organism: Phyllostomus hastatus; assembly: GCF_019186645.2. Taxonomy (NCBI): domain Eukaryota; kingdom Metazoa; phylum Chordata; class Mammalia; order Chiroptera; family Phyllostomidae; genus Phyllostomus; species Phyllostomus hastatus. Next base: position 6,898,071 of record NW_025334036.1, on the reverse strand, counting down.
CACATACCCGAAAGAAGGAGGGCTAGGTCCCAGGGACTATGCACGTCCAACTGAAGCTACTACTTCCCAGGATGGCGGCACTTTTCTCACTCTGGCAAAGTAAGTAAGGGTCTCTCTCTCGTCTCAACCCCAAGGACACCTGTCCTTATCTGGCTTTTCCTATAAATTAAGCATATCCTTTGCCCAATTTTTCTTTGGGGATCCTACCTGTTGATTTGTAGGAGTGCTTTGTATATCCTAGACCAGCAAGCAAGCAGTTCACACATTTTGAGCAGAAAGCTCAAGTAACTTAGAACCCCAGAGCTTTTGTTTATATGTTGTATCTGTCAAAACATTTAACGTTTTTTTAAATAAAACAAAGTATTTTTAAAGATTCCTTAATTCATTTAAAAAGTAATAAACTTATATAAACATAACATTTTTATAAGAAATAACTATTTTCCAAAATAAGCAATTCAATGAGGAGAGAAGCGATGTTTTTTATTTTTCCAAATCTTTTTAATGTCCACCCGTTGCATTATTTTGGTTAGAGTATACGAAAATATGTAGTTGGGAAAGGCAAGGATATTTTAAGAACCTTTGCAGATAATTTTTTCTTTGACAATACACTAGAACTCAATACATGGTAGTTTCTTAAAAGTTATTTGCAGTGTGAAATCCAAAATTATATCAATGAGCTTTTTGCACACTGTGAAAGTCCACCGGTCTCTCTTGCAGTTTAAATAAATCTTTTGTCTGTGCGTGATTTTGAAGTACCGTTCACCAGCCATTTGGGAGACATTAGTTCGCAGAGTCTCGAGGATCTTCCAAATGTTGACTTTTCCTTACACAGGATCAAACAAGTCCCATTTGTTAACATCTCCGCCAACTTCGTCAGAAAAGTCTTTCAGCACCGGGAGGCTGTTGAGCTCACAACGGTGGGCAGGAGCCTTCCAAAATTTGAATTTCTGCTTGAACACTTGAACCTTATCACTGCCAACACCTGCTGTCAGTCCCTTCCTTTGAAGTGACAAGCTCAGTGTATTAATTTCTGAGAAAGGGAGGTGGCAGGTGTTGGGGCAAGAGGCAGGGGTTTACTTTCAGTCTCAGACGCAACCCTGGAAACCAGTCGGGCGGCTGAGACAGCCTGGCCGCGGCTCTCAGAGCCGGAGGGTGAATGAAGCCCTGGTTCAGACCCCACACTCGGCAGCAGAGGGCAAGCTCAGCCTGTCCTGTGACCGCCGGCCTGGGAGGCCAGAGGAAAGCAGGGCTTCCCATGCACTCTGGAGCTGCCTGCACAGACCCCTCGCTCTCCAGCTGGGTGAAGTTCTCCGAGTCTCAATTAACTTATGTGGAAGGCAGAAATGAGAACAGCAACTCTCACCCACGATTCACTGAGCACCTGTTGTCTTCCAGACTCGGGCTCCCAGCACTGAACCAGCCAGACAAGTCTCAGCCTGGAGGAGCTTATGACCTGGTGGTGAGCACACCTGGAGCCCTGTGGCAGGGAGAAGGGATGGGGAGTGAGAGGACAAATGCCACCCCTGGCTCGCAAGGGCGACCTCTTACTACTGAAGAGACTTGAGGCACCATCTGATCTGTTGTGTCTATCTGATAAGCTTCCACCCCTAGAGTCCCAAAGAACCATTAAATGGCAATCACACTGGCTTGACACTCGATATTTCAGTTAGCTCACATGGAAGTATTGTGGCTAAATCAAATATTTAAATGAGCCCCTGCACACTTCACCATGAGTGCCCCTGGAGCCTGAGCATCACAGATGAGTCAGAAAGTCCTCGTCCTTCACTAGAGCAGGGACACGAGACTGGAGAAATTTTAAACTACCTCTCTCTCTCTGTCACACACACACACACACACACACACACACACACACCCTTTGAATGCCTCCAGTAAAGCTTCATTCTTTTGGGATCTTCACGGAATTCTCGTCTCCTAGGAGAACATTATAAAATGCAAATGACCCAGGAGGGGGTCACAGCTAAACCCTTCAGAAGTTTACACCTGAGTTAACAATTAACTTTAGGAAAAGTTTACGGCTTATAAGGTCTTTAGAGGTCACCAAGTTAAGATGAGGTCATACTGGTCTAGGGTGGACCCTAATTTAATGACTGATGTCCTTATAATACAGAAAGAGATACATCAGGACAGAGACCTGCACAGAAGGCAGGCAGCATACACACACACGGAGAGATGGCTGTGGGGAGACAGAGGAAGACACCAGGGTTACGCTGTGTCACACGCCACGAAACACCAAGGATGGCCGGCCACCACCCCAAACTGGAAGAGGCAAGGAAGAATTCTCCCCTGGGCCCCTCCAAGGGAGCATGGCCCTGCCAACACCTCTGTTTCTGCATTTCTGGTCTACAGAACTGTGTGAGAATACACTTTGGATGTTTGACAACAGAACAAGTTAGGGATATTCTCATTTATTTCAGCTACCACTTGGCTCACCCTGACCTGAAGGCCAGACGGTGCAAAAATGCATGTTCTCCTTTCGCCCCTCCCTCCTCCCAAAGCCCCCTGCCCACCCCCACTCCATTCATCCCCGTTAGCCTCCGAAGGGTTAAATGCTGGAGAAGTGCCTTTCAGGAACAGCTGGAAACAAAGTGCTGCCCCAGGCTGACAGCATCCAATGAAAGGTCAGGAGGTTGAGGGAATCATTTTCCATGGGAATAATTTTCTAAGGGAAATGGTAAAGTTATTTGAGTCACCAGGTGGGACACATAAAGGACAATCTTTCTTGGCTCTCAAGAAATGCATGCTGCTTGACCTCACAGCTTTGCCTGTCTCTGATTTACATAATGAACTCGGAACCTCGGTAACACGAAATGACTTTTTATAACGTTCTATATATGCCATTTTAAGTTTTGTAAAACAGTGTCACCTTCTGGGGAATAAACATGGAAGGAGGGAGAGAGGGACATAAAATGTTCATAACCTTTGACCTGGTAATCCCACTTGGGAATTCAACCCCAAGAAATATATTCAACAAGGGAAACAAAGCTTTATGTGGCAAAGATGTTTGCTGCAACGTTATTTATGATAGAAAGAAAACGTAACGGTTCAGCTCAAGAGGGTGAGTTAGAAAATGACTGCACATCAACGTGGGAGAGTATCATGGGCCATTAAAACTACAAAGTAACATGGGAAACGTCGCCTTCAGAAAGAAAAACAATATGCACGGGGTGACATATTCACGATGTCACTCTGTGTCTGTAGGATATGAAGACAGCGTGGCACCGATGAAAAAGGGTCACCTGAGGCAGTAGAACCACAAGAGATCCTTCTCTTTTTCTCAGTTCCGTGTAATGGTAATTTCTTTTCTCTGACCAGAAGTTTAATTTTTACAATATTACTGACTGTATTCCCCAGGCTCCCCTTTGTATGGTGCCAGTGGGGCACTGGAAATATCAGCCAGGACCCTTTGTGAGGTGTAGGACTGTCTCGTCACCATGCTGGGCACCTGACACTAATGCAAAGTAACACTGAATGTAAACTGTACCCGGAAAAAATTTTAATAAAAAATATTTTTTTAAATGTGATTTTGTTGGGGAAATAGAGTGTTCATAAATTGTCGCAATGACACCGTCACCTCTGCAAGCAAGCTGAAACCCACTAACTTGTATGCCCCTGGGAGAGTGGTATGGCATGTGCACTGTATCTCAGTAAAGCTGTTATGAAACATTTAATTTTGTTTTTTAAAATGTGAGCCACTTCCAATGAAGAGGGGGAAAAATCTTTGTTTCCAACTTAAGAGCACCACTCAATAGCTGTATTATATATACAAGGTTTTTAAGTAAATTCTCAATGCAATTTATGAAGTTAGTGACAAATGGGATCTGGGGTCCCATTTTAACCAAAGCACACCCAATGTACTTCAGGAGACAGGATCTTTGCTGGTCCCTCCTGAAATGGAACCGATCCCACCAGGGAAAACATTTTGAAATCAGACAGATGGCATTCAAATCTGAAAAAAAATAAAAAAAGAAAAGAGAGGAGAAGCCCCACCACCTAATCATAGCGTTGCTTCGGGCAGCTTACTGAGCCTCTCTGAGCCCCTGTTTCCCTTCCACAACACAGAGCTGAGTCCACCTTCCTGATGGGGCTCTGGCGAAAATTAAAAGGCATCATACATGTAAAGTAATGAGACATATTTGTATTGGAACATAATATAGAGATGCAACTAAAACAAGTTTTAAAACTACTTTGGGTTTTGTTCAGGGGGCCAGCAATGACAACTGGTTCTTCCCATGGTGAATCTGGGGAGTGGTCTGCACACGTCTGTCTGTCTGTCTGTCTGGCAGAGCTGCATCGGTCTGAACTGCACCCCAAGAGCCCGCGGTGTTTTCTAAGAGGCTGCCCAGGCAGCAACCGTGTCTGTTCCTACAGCCCACCCCACATCACTGGAGCCCGGGAAGAGAGGGAAATCGCTATCCATGGGCCCCTGAAACAACCGCTCAGTTCGGGAACATGGAATCAGTTAAGTGAATGTCCTGCGGCCTAACAACAGGGATCGTGGCCTTGGGGCCCTGGAGTCCTGGGGCCGGACGCCGTCTCTACCCCCTAGAGCCTCCTGTCAAGTCTCGGACTACGTGCACGACTCGGCTCCCTCCTTTAGGAAACGTGAGCCAGCACTTTCTGGTTCATGTCGTACTAAACATAAACATCTTCGGGCGCACAGCAGAGACCCGGTACATGGTACTACTGCGCCCATTTCCCCATTAGGCTTTAACTGATGGGCTTCTCTTCTGCTAAGACAAGCTCATTCATCCTCTGCCTCATTCTCTTCCTCCTTCTCTTTCTCCTTCTCTTTCAGTCCCACCCCCAACCCCTGATTTCTCATCCTTCCCAAACCAACAAGTCCCAGAACGTAAGCCTCTAAATGTCAGTCGGCACCAACTCGGCCCACGGCATATGGCCCCGCGCGATCTCCCCATGATCTCATCCAGTTGGACTGTTATTTTCACAGACTGGTATTAAGGAGCATAGCCAGGAATTTTACAGACACTGTCACGCTGGGTATTCTCAGGCTTGCAGTGCAGATGGAGCGTTCCTAGAATTTTATGGTACGACACGTGGGTCTCTTCCCTCCTCCTCAGACCCCCGCTCTCCGGGGCCCCGGGGAAAGCGATGCAGGGCTCTGCGCTCCACTCTGTGCTCTCTCCCCTTCATGTGCCAACCGAGCGTTTCCTGCCCTCGTCACAGTCAGCAACCGCAGCCTCCGCACACAGAGAAGGGGGTGCCGGGGGGCCAGAATGGGGCAGGCATCCTGAGCATCCCACCACGGACAGGTCACTGGTTGAACACTCCGTGAACTAGGAAGCTGAAGCTGAGCTGCCTGTCAGTGACAAGCAGTCCTGTTCCTCTCTGCCCGAAAGTATGAGCTTAGCATGGGGGGTGGGGGTGGGGGGGGTGAAAGAGCAAGTGTTCCTGTCCCCCAGCTTTCACGGAGCCCAAAATCAAGAACCTCCCAACCACTAAACAGGTGGAAGAATGATCCAAGTGGCAACAAGTCACCTGTGTAAATTACAAAACATAAGCCATGAGGTTTCTGTTCTGTAATTATGTAATATATGTATTTTCCCCAAAAGTGAAAGAGAAAAGCAAAGAAAAAAATAAAAATAAAAAGCCCTCTGGTCTAACATGAGGGAAGGTGGACACTTGAAGAGCACACCATCTGTCTCTGCACCCTCATCCATCCATCCATTCATTCATTCATTTTCTCTCTCTCTCTGTCTCTTTCTCTCTCTGGTTCACTCTGCTCTTCTTTACTCATTGCATGCATTTCTGGCTTTCAGGCACTCAACAATCTTCTGTCATCAGTTGTGGCTTCTTTCTGGGTAATTGCAGTTATTTAAAAACAATGTCAGCATGAAAGTCTTTCTTCTGCTCCCTGGCAACCACTTTACACTCCCTGTCTTGCCACCTCTCCTGCCCTGCCCCTTTGCTTCACTCCCTCCTCTGTTAGCCTCACCCCTTACCTGGTTGGGAATGTCCATGGAAGGGAAGGGACAGGGTCACCAGTGTTTGTACATGAGGAACAACCTCTGTGCCTTCACACACAACAAATGCATTCAAGGCCAAGACCATAAGCATGTCAACCATCCCCCTGAATACTGTGATGCCACATGCACACTGGGACATACCCCACCAGGGCAGGCCCTAGATGGGGGACACAGATCCCTCCTCAGCTCTCCATGCGCTCCCTCTCTCCAACCAACTGGCAGAACAATTTCAAGGGAGGGAGGAAGGGAGGGAGGGAGTGAGGGAAGGACAGACTTATTTGTAGCCTGAGGTTCTAAAGACTCAGCTCCTCAAAGAAAAGGTAAGTGTTCACAACCATCTTCAGCACTTCAAAAATGCTGGTCAAAGCTGGCCCCACTGCCCCATTTCTCGGATTTGGCTCAACATGGCGCTGACTCAGTCTGGGATAACTGGCAGGCTCATGCAGCTTAAAGCCCTGAGAGGACAAATGTATCTTCCATTAAAATAAAAAGTGAGGGAAATAATGACTACTTGGAAAAATAGCATGTTTAGTCAGAAAAGAAAGTCTTTCTAAACACAGGACTAGTAGGCAAAACATTTTAAATGAAATGATCATTGACAGAGAAATAATCAGTGATCTCTGAATTCAACCTCACTGCAAGAGAAAGAGCCCCCTCGGTCACAGACAGCTATCTAGGTCAAAGCCCCCATGAAAGTGGCCCTAAAGTGACAGACAATATATCTCTGCTATTAGCCTCATGGCTCCCCAGGACATGGTGCAGTACGGACACCTCCATGACTCACTGTCCCGAGAACAGGGAAATGGAAGAGTGACCACTTCTGCCCCTTGACCCAAATCCCCACAGGGCAAGAATGGCCACGGAGAATTTCCTAGCATCGGAGAGTCAGGCTCCGGAATGAACAACGAAGAGAAAGACACAGTCCGGATCAGCATAAGCTTCAGGCTGCAGAGGAGCATCTGACAAAAGAGCTTGGGGTCTAGAAATGCACTTCTTCTGCAGAGTTTTGTCATCTTAAGAAAAAAAATCTCCTGAAATCTTGCCTCCTCCAAAATCCAAAAGCCTAGAGTAGTGATGATCGTGGCAAGCAGTTCTTTCCTACCTGTCCCTCCTCCCAGGTCACATGGAGCCCTGCACATATAAAAGGTGTCATGTCAACAATGACAGGCCACAGTTAGCTATTATTTCCTATTTACTAATAGTATGCCCGGACCTCCAGCCCCCCCACCCCAGTTATTTCGGGGGCCCAGGGAGTGTGTGTGTCCTGTGTGTGCCCCAATAAAGCCCCTGACTGACCGGCTTGTTACCTCTTAAGGGATGCCCAGGGCGAGGCCTCCGCTGCCTGCCTGGCAGTGCCAAGTTCCTTGCCCTGCGCCCACTGGACCACACGGGAGCCACTCCTGCCCTGCTCTGCGGCCTCCTGCTTCACCACCTTGGATGCTGTCCCTTCTAGGGCCCACCAGGCCATGTGCTATAGAAACTCTTCCTAAGTCAGCCAGCCAGATGGAGGCTCTTGTCTCTGAATTAATGGTCTCCTAAAGAGCCGTGCCGGCCATCGACTCTTTGGAGCCCTTGGAACATCTTTCCATCCACTAATGCAACACTCCCCTATGTGGCTGTTTTAAGAAGGTTTGCTAATCTTGTCAAAGACCAGCACCTTCAGAAGCAGTTCTCCACCCGCACTGCACCCACCACCCGCTATCCACATGCCCCGTGTTCATCCACAGCTGAGTTAGCTGAGAACCCCACACACTGGGTCCTGGATCCGAGGACGTCCTGTCCATCAGTAAGCAGGGGAGGCACTAGGAGAAGGATCGTGCCAGATTGTCAGTCAGTCTGTGCCATGAAAATGGCCTGATGAAAAAAAAACGGAGAGTTCCTGGTTGAAGCACTGAACAAAACAGAAATGCAAACCGAAACGGCCCTGGAAAACTCTGCCTAACGGAGCCGTCCAAAGGCACCACGGCGATCATTTCAGCAAAGCACCCCCTTGCCTGGAGAAAAATACTACCTGCAACTGAGTGGATACAAAGGTGGCGGAAATGCAAACCCTTCCATGATTCTGCTAATCTGGGGGGTGAGGCGGGTGGGCGGAGGTGATTGTGGATCCTTGCCTACTTGGGAGACTGCCACAGGGAAGCCAGAGCGCAGGTAGGCAGGGTCTGCAGGGAGAGATGGAAAGAGAGTGGCCGCTCCCTGGAACTGACCAGCAGACTGCAAGGGGAGAGCCATGAGCGACTTCCTTAGGAAGTTCACTCTACCCACCACCTACAGGGCTGTGGGGAGCCCTGCCCCACCGTAGCACCAAGCGGAGCAGAACCAAGTGGACCACAGGACTAACACTTCCAGCGCATCTACTATGTCCAGGGCCCAGCCTCACCTCATTTCATTTCCACCGCTTGTGGCAGGTCCTATGTCCCCTGTTTTACAAATGAGGACAATGGGGATAAATTCATGTCTAAGGTCACAAGACTAGCAACAGAGGGACTGGAAATAAGCATGCACATCTCTCTACACCCAGACAGCATTCTGGGTAACAGCTCACCATTCTGCTCCAGGAGAAATTGTGTTTTCCTTAGAATAGAAGGACTATTTCTTTGCCTCCTTAATGAGTAAGCCCAGCTCCCTCCCAGCCCGGGGTCACACTGATGCCATCGTCTGTCCCTCCCGCCTCTAGGACAGAGCCCGTCTTTTACTAAACCTCACCAAACCCAGCACAGGGGGCCCCAATCCAGAAGAAGAATCCCTGTTAATATCGTATTGTTCACCAGTAATTGCTTTTTTTCTGGCCTCCACCTTTTCTAAAGCCATGGGCCATTTCTCCCAGAGTCCACCTTCTTGAAGCTTTTGTTTAAGTCTTTAAAAGACATGGCTTTTCAAAGAAATAATTAAGGCTTTCGTGCCCCACACTTTTAACAAATATATTTTGACCTCGTTTCATCCCTTTGGGATGGGAGCTGTTCTCTGGCACCTTAAAGGGATTTCCACCCAATTATCCTCCAGAATCCTCTTTTCTCCCCTGCTTTCTTTCAGCACAAAAAGCTTCCCATTTGCCTCCAAAGGTGAAATTAGGTGCTTGCCCATTCATCACGGACAGAGTTTAAATTGGATGAAATAATAATGCTTCTTTGAGTTGCAGGGCAGCCTTCACAGGGGAAAATTAGAATCTACCCTTCAGAGCCACTCCATCATCTGTTGCCCTTCTATTCTCTCTGTGCGAGTGGGGGGAGAGTGGTAAAGGCAAAGGTGGGATTCGCACAAAACTCAAAGCGCCTCTTTACAAACTTTGTTCAGGAGCTAGGATAAAGGCAGGGCTTGCTTCCGCCCGGAGCCACGCCCATCCCGACACCTACCCAGCCACACCCCGAGCCCTGAGCTCTGCTGGAGGGAAACCTCGCAGAGTAAGACTCAAGAGCTGTGGCCCTGCCAGTTCTGGGCATTTTATTTTTAATGCAGCACAGTAAATTAGAAAGGAATGGTGACTAAAAGTCAAACAAAAAGCACTGGGAGTTGGGGGTGTTGGAATGAAATAAAATGGTGGGGAATAGTTTGATCTGAGCCTCTATCCTTTAACCTGAAACAGAGAGCTTCCCCCTCAAACGTCACACCTGCAGACGAACTGTCTCCTTGGTGCATAGAGCATCTAGTCGCCTCCCCACCACCCAGGACCCCTGCGTGCACACATATACACACGTGTTCTGTCTCTCTCTCCCCCACCCTCTCTCTCAAAGCCTAGGCATCCCAAAGAACTATTTCTAAGAGAAGCCTGACCCGTTGGCACCCTCTGCTTTAGATAATGGGATGGGAAGAATGGCACCCATGGGCCTCCTGCAGCCTCCCTGAGACACCCCCACTGACAGTCACGCTGTTACCAACTTCGTTCCTTTAGAAAAGTGAGAACATGTCTTCCAGAAAGCCTGCCTGACTTATTACAAAACTGAGGGGTTTGCTTGTCTAATTAGTCCAGTGTCACCAGGCAGAGGGCAGGGCCTAAATGCCTTGCACAGAAAAGACAAAGATCTGGAAAAGACGATGCAAGGCGAGGGCAGCAGCGGGGAGCAGTAAGCTCACGGGAGTCCCACGAGGGGCCAGGGACAGGGGAGAACCAAAAATCAGAAACAAGGGCAGCTCTTCCTGATTTTCAACTGGGTCCAGAGCCAGAACGGATCTTATTCTATTCAATTTCCTAAACCTGGTGCATCTAACGTGCTAAAACTCATCTACAGAAGAGCCTTTCATGTTTTATGAGCACATCTATTCAAACGATAAATATCCATGGATCTAAACGGGCCTCTCCATTTAGATCTTCTTCCTATAATGCATGCAATATCCCAACGGTGCCTCTGACATTACATTAATCTTCCTGCATCGTGTAAATGGGGAAATGGAAATATTTACAATGCAGGTTGCACCAAAATTTACTAGAATATCTGGATCCACCAGGCACTCTCTGCCAAAAAAAGAAAAAGGAAAAAGAAGAAAAAACCCATGGCATTCAAGAGTACTGCCCACACAGCCCAAAGGGAACATAGCTTACAGCTTCCCGAGTCCAGCCACGCCAACCCAGCCTCCCTTTTCCTGAAAACATGAGGTTGCTCCACTACTACCTTGTCTGGCTTTTCTAGGAAAGCCAGAGCACAGACTGCTATGTCAAACCCCAGAGTTTCTGAATCGGTAGGTCTGGGATGGACCTGAAAATCTAAGGAAGTTAGATTTTACACATCTAACGAAGTTCCAGGGATACTGGAACTGCTGGTCCAGGGGCTCTCTGTAAGAACCAGTTACTGTAAGGATCGACTTCTTCACCAGCGAGACATCCGGCCCAAGCAGTCAGCCCGAGGCCAAGGATGCTGTGGAACAGCCTATCACACACAGGACAGGCTGCACAACAAAGACTTATCTAGCTTTAAATGCCAACAGTTCGGAAGTCGAGCAGTCCTGCTGCAGAGCAGTCTCATCTCTGCTACCTACCTACACTATTGGCTCCTTTGCAAGGCCAGTTCTCCTCACGGTAACAAGAGGGCTGCCTGTCACCGTCTTTCTTGTCTACGGAAACAGACCAGCTTTCCTTTGCTGTCTCTTAAGATTGAAGAATATTCTCTCCCCTAGATGGGTCAAAATTTTGGGGACTTATTTCTGTGATCAACAGAAAAAAATTCTATTTTAATTAGCAAATTAACTACATAATAGAAAATATACTTGTATTATGCAATTTGTCCATTATTATTCTCTGAAAGAGACCTGGTATTGGAACTGAATTGTTACGAGGGTAATAGTTGCCCACAAGGCACACACAGATTTCATGCAGTTACTGTGAAAGTGTTAGTAAGTAATTCTCAGTATGTTCCACTATCAAATAAAGATCTGTTCTTTCCTGTCACTGCACTGCCAAAACGGAGTGTTCTCATCAAGTGAGGTTTCAACAATTAGTTTTATTTCTCCCCAAACTGAAGGTCCAAATATCTATTTGCTTGGTTATAGGACCAAACAATTTTTCTTACTATCTATTATTCTTTAGATAATTCAATAAACCATGCATGGCATTTTCAGTTCAACTGATTTTGAGAAAACGTAAAAAAAAAAATGTGGGGTCCCAAAGGGAAGATGAACTGCAATGTTAAAGACATTCTTCATTTGTCACCAACTCACGGAAAAGCGCATCCTCACACATAAGGTAAGTGACTTGAGGTTTAAGTTTGAGAGAGGAAATGTACTTTTAACCCTTTTCTTTTCAGAAGAGGACCTAAGATTTTTGAAAACCAAAGGCAAATGCCTCCTCTTCAGTCAGAGGGGTCAGAAACCAGGGTAAACCCTCTCTAAAAGCCCTTCATTCAGGGCACCTCTGCCTCCTCATTTTGAAGATGATCCACTTTAGTTCAGTTTTCCCTGGATCTGAAGTTCTCTCCTCCCTGTCTCCTTAGACTCTCATATAATTGAAAACGTACTGCATACACTACAGAGAAAACAGGAGAATCTAGAGTCAACATCACACCTGAACTGAACTACTTCGAATACTGCCTGTCCCCTGCCCACATCAGATGTGGGTGTGCATGGTGTGGGGGCTGGAGGTTTACTTGTTTGGGGTCTTCAGACTATTTCTGGGGAAACTTGAAGAAGCCCACAACGACTCTGGACTCCTGAGTCCCACCCGACTGACTGTGGGCCCGGAAGCGGAGAAACTGGAAACAGTCGTACAGTCTGCAGGGCTGCTGGTGTCCGGCTGCAGTTCCCGATCCAGCCCAGGAAGAGCCTTCCCAACTCATCCCGGGCCCCTGAAGGCTGGCCCTCTGAGTCTAAAAGCTAAAGCCCTCAAATTAAAGATGCAAGAGGACAAGGAGGAGTCCAGACAGAAAAAGCAGAATAGCAAATCATAACGTAAGACCCTTTTGTTTTTCCTGGAAGTTCAACTCCTGGCGACAATGGGTGACAAACACAGCTTCCCCGCCTGCGCGCTGACCGAGTGGGTGAGGTCTGGCAGGAACTATTTCCAGTCAGAGACCCTCACTTGGGTTTTATTTCACCGTCTGTAAGGGTGTTGTTTTTTGGCAGGGGGCCGGGGTGGCAGATGGAGAATCTTGGAGAAGACAATTCACAGGTTTTTGGTTTTGGTTGTTTTTTTGTTGTTGTCATCAACTTTGTTTTTGATAAGAGATACAGGTGTTCCCATTTGGAATGTAAGCTATATTTTTTTTTAATTAAAAATTCCTGACAGTCTCTTTGGCCCAAAAAAGGGAAAAAGCAGATGGACACCCTTTGGGGAGACGATAGCTTTCTGGCAGGGACTGAACTGTCGGGGGTAACACTGTCCAGATTCCGGCGTGGAAATGTGCTCCGAGGGGCTGCAGGGTCTGGGAGTTATTAACCACAAGACCCGTCTCCACGCTCTTCGGCGCTGCTTGCAGCTGTGAGGGAAAGTCCTGAAGGCGGGACGCAAGGTGCCATCGTGAGCCGAGGACACCTCTGCAGGGAATGGTGTGCATCCTGCAGCCCCCCTCCGGCCCCCACCAGCCCCATGCCAGCGTTTCTAAAGGGAATGCAGGCAACGGTTCGTAAAGTGATGAATGAATAACACGCCCCTAACCTGAGGGTGATCCCAATTATAAGAGCTAATTACCAAACCTTCACTTTATTTACTGCCACAAACAAAAACACAAAAGTACAATTAACAAGCAAAAGCAGGCACTAACAACTGAGTCTAGAGGTAAAATAATAAAATACAGAGAAAAAAGGATGGAAGGAAGAGGAGAAGGGGAGGGCCTAGGTCCTCTACAGTTGGTCACAAGCGTGTAGATGCTCGTTTTAAATCATCTCCGTGCTTCCCAGTCATCCTGTGAAAGGTCACTTGTGAAACCTCAGGGCCTTTAAGTCTGCCGAAAGCATCAACAGTGAAGGGAGGCAGGGAAAGCAGACAGCCAAGGAGAGAGGAACCAAGACCAATTATTTACATCTGTTTACCTGAGCTTCCCAAGCTTTACCTCCGCTCAGAGGGATCTCCAGATGGCTAGAGACCTCTGCTTTTTCCATGTTGTCAATATCCTCAGAGTTCCTCTGCCTACGTATGATTTTGCCCAAAGCTAAAAGACCAATATGCGTTTATCTCTAAAGCCAGCTTTGTCAAGAAGGCATTTCTGGTACTGGTGACAATGGGGTGATCATCTTAGGCTGCAGAGACAGGATAACAGCTTGTGTAGTTGGGCTTTATTTTGGTTCCATGTTTATCGACAGTCTACTACCGGGGTGTCGAAGTCATTTTCACCAGGGGCCACATCAGCCCCACGGTTGCCTTCAAAGGGCTGAATGCAATTTCAATTCCTTCACAGTTAAGGAGTAGTTACATTTATACAGTCCTAAAATTACAATGCAGGAGTGGGAAGTGGCGGGGTCACTGTTGGGAGCACTCCAAGACAGCCCCCTTAACTGCTCCTTAACTGTGAAGGAATTGAAATTCCATTCGGCCCTTTGAAGGCAACCGCGAGGCTGATGTGGCCCCCAGTGAGAGTGAGTTTGACGCCCCTGCTCTACCACTATGGGCGGTACCAGGCAACAACATATCCTGTGGCCAAGCAGCCTGGGGGCCCCCGTCCTCAGGGCCCCTTCAGGACCCTTGTGCCTTCCAGCTACTGAAGGGGAACAAGTTCAGTGTTTTAGTGCGGGGAGCCAGGCTGCCTGGGTTCGATCTGGCTCCGTGTGACTCGGTTTCCTCATCTGTAAAATGAGTGGCAGCAACACTGCAGTGAACCACAGAGGATTCTCTGTGCAATTATCCAATTATTTCCTTGGGGCAAATTACTGAAAGAAACTGGTTAAAGATTTTTGAAGCTCCTAATTTTATATAATTTTTTCAAGTACACATACAAGAAAGGGAGAGAAAGAAGAAGAGAGGGAGGGAAGGAGAGAGAAAAGAAGGAAAAAAGAAAAGAAAGGACAGAAGGGAGGGAGGAAGGAAAAAAAGGAAGGGAGGAGAGAGAAAAGGAAAGAAAAGGGAAAGAGAGAAAAACCACAACCCAAGTTAAGGAAGCTTTGTCTTCCTGAGAAGTCCTATCTGCTGAGTCTGCTGTCCACCCAGCTTCCTGGACTCACTGTGTGTCTGTGCCAAACCACCCCTGGGAAAGGCCGAGCCGGCCACTCTCCAATCCCCAGGTTGACGATGATAAAGACCCTCAGAGGCAGGGGCGAAGCAGTTCAGGGCTTTTTGTTCTGCTGCCCCTTTGTTCCAGTGCCTTCTCCCATCTCAAAGGATTCCAGCAGCACCGAGGGCGGACACTGTGCCCATCCTGGTTCTCACAGACTTCTGCAAGGGAGGACAAAGCAATGTTGGCATTGAGGAGGGCCCACAATGACGGGGGACTGAGAGAGAAGAAAGCGCCTGGCGGATCTGGCAGGCCCAGTATATTCAGTTGCTGTAGCAACTGGAAGTTAAACAATGAGGAGGAGAGGGGACAGCCATTTTCCGCACTTGGTCCAGTTGTCATGGATACTGGGATTTTAGAAGTAAAAGGGTGAAGGCTTTTCTTTACACTTTACAATCGGTGCCTTTTTTCCACTTACTTGGCCTGTGTCCTTGCTCTGGGACGGGGACCTTCCATCCTGAGTCTCACTGCAGGGGGCTAGGGAAGGGGAGTAACCTCGGGTGCTATCAGTAAAGGTGTCCTCTGGCCCGCAGCTCTAAAGTTTGTTCTCATTTAATGCCAGGCAGAAAGACCTAAATGTTCATGGAAATTTTCATTCACCAAACACCTCCCAACACTATGCCTCTCCCAGGAGCACTCACACACGGGCAGTCACCTGAGGTTTCAGCTTCGCATGCCTCCCACCCCAGAGACCCCTGGTAGCATCCTTCCCTGCTTCCTCCTCCAGGACTCTGCAGAAGGAATACAGCTCTGCTCCCTTCTCCTACACTGACCCCCAGCTCCTTCGCCCTGAGCCGATGCCCGCGCCCCAGCAGTGCCTTGCTGGGCTGTGCGGCATGGTACGGTGAGAAGGTCACCAGCTCTGCGGACCTAGGGTCAAGGCTCAGCTGCGCCGCTCACCAGACCGAGCAGAGTGCTCAGTCTCTCTGAACCTTATTTCTCCTTCTGGTGCAGTACACATCATAACACCCTCCGCGCAGCACTGGTGAGGGTATTAAGTGAGGAAGTCTATGCCACACTGGGGCTGACTGCAGGCACTGCAACAGTGACAGTCTCCCTACCCTCCTCTTCATCAGCTACCCCCTCCGCCTCCACACACACACTCCCCCCCCCCCCGCCACAGGCTTTCACACACACAATCACAGCTGGAGATGGAACTACTGGGAAAGAAGTAACTCTTTATTCCAGTCTTGAAGGGTGAATGTGGAGACCATCCGAGTATTCACATTTAACCTCCAGCATCCCCAGAGTGCCCTGGGCATTGAAGACAACACGGAATGAACACGGATGGAATGCCCTGAATTGACAAACCACTTCCCCGCATTTCAGAACGATATAGACCTGCCCAGCCACCGTCTGTCTGTGTCCATTCAGAGGAGACATCTTGGCACCTATTAGCAAAGAAAGGCAGAAGTCAGGGGTAGATCTTCCTTTAAAAAAAAAGTTGCAGAGATATCAAAAATCACTTCTAACACATATGGAGCATTTACCATGAGCCAGGCACTGTTCTCAGCACTGTTCTGAGCGGATTAACACATATAATCATCATTTAACCTCACTACCTAAAGGAGGAAACAGAGACACAGAGACATGAAAAAGAAAATGCTAGATATTACTCCAAGGGCAACAACGGGAATGAGTCTTGCCCGCTGGGTGGTTACAGAGGAGAGCACTCTGACTCGGGCCGCGGTCAGGAGAACCCCGGTGGGGGCACAGGAGCCCAATACTCTGCTGGGAGCAATCAAGGTGCCAGGGCAGGTGAGCAAGCAATTTACTAAGACTGCTCTTGGGCCTTAAAACGTGAAGTAGAGCGGGAAGTGAAGAAAGCAGGGCCACCTGAGGAGGACACGAAGGAAAGAGCTGGCATCACCGTCACCACCTTTGCTGCACAGACCCCCGTCCTTGATCCTCATGGTGTCCCCACATCGTAGAGATCACCTCCATGTGACGCCTCCTTATCTGTCATAGGAATACTTTTTAAGCAACACCCGAACCATCTTAAACTATTACCTCCAACAATCTGACTCAGGGAACTCTTAGTGTCTCAGAAGTTCTGGCTGTCAAAAGAGACAGTGGCTACTCTCTCCACCACAGGACGTCCCCTCTCTTTCTCTCTACCTGACCAGCACCCCAGCTCCCGGAGCCTCAGTGAGAGCCCCAGCCCCGCCGGCAGACACATTGACCCTGGCAGTCCCCATGATCCCTCTGCGCCTCCAGGCTGGCAAGGCCCTGAGAGACAAATGATTGAGCCAAATTTATGGAGAGAGACACTGAACCTTGGAGATGTTAAATGTTTTAACCAACATCCCAACCTTCTTGAGTTTCCCAGCTGAACCACAGCCGCTTTTACACAGTGGTGCCCCTTGCTGGCCCGGCTGACAGCTCACTGCCAGCCTGCTGCTGGGAGCGCTGACTGTGGGCCCCGCTGCCTGGACACGGGCCTCAGGTGGGCAGGGAGCAGTCTGCAGGGTGAGTGGGGCTCGGTCCCGGGGGCTGTCCCTCGGCACTCAAAGACTCCTACCACCTCCGTTTGTCCCAGAGCGCCTGCGGCTGTGCACCGTAATCCAAATTGGGTTCAAGCCCCAGGCCTCCGCACTCCATTGTAATGCTATATTTTTATTCAGCACAAGATCAGATCTGCCAAGACCTCACATTGCCGACATAAAAGAAGAAAGATTTTGTTAATCCCAAAGAAAATGAATTCCTCTTATATTTTCCTAGAAAAAAAGAAAACATGAGGGTATTACACCGGCCTCTCAAACCCCAGAAAAACCCCCACCATCGTGAGATGGTTAGAACATGCAGCTTTAGGAGTCGACACAAAGAACGGCAATTACACACCTCTTCACCTCTCGCTGGTTTGTTTTCTTATCCTGGATATTTCAACTGTTTTTTTCCTGGGATGCTTTGGATATGATAATCCCTCCAGCCTTGAAGCAGAGTATCAGAGAGGGAGTGGGGTCAGAGGGGGAAGACGTTCACAGGATCCGAGTACAGAGACGACGCCAGAGAGCGAGCGGGCAAGGAAGAACACCTGCCCTGAAAATCTGGTATGTTTTTACGAAATCTGAGTGCTCCAGGGCCAGAGGGGCCTTGAAGAGAACTAGTGAGACCTTCTCACTAAACACACACATACAGTGAATGAGGTTCGGGCTGGGTATGATTTGTCCAAGGAAACGGATGCTTCACTTAGGCCTACTCTAGAACGGGCTTCCTGGGCATGTCCCCGGACAGTCCACATCGCCGGGGCACCGACACTGGCCAGCTTCTGCCAGTTATAGTAAAAGGCCCTTCCACACCTCTTAGCATTTTCGTGTCCTTTGCTGCCAGAGCCACCGAGCTCACCATCCGCTCCCGCGACTGCCAGCAGTCTCTCCCCTGGCTAGGTGCAGGCACTCAGATGTGGAGTATCTCTCAAATGAATTGGGGTTTTGTTCCTTGCAACCTGGGCTGAAATTTACAAGACTAAAACAAAGGCACTCCCTGTGCCCTGGTCTTGGCTCCACCCGGAACACTAATTGCTCAACAACAGCACATGTGGGAGAAAGGGGCCAGCTCTGATTAAGGAGCCCCATGGGAAGGTGCCGAGAACAACCTTTTCTTTTTCTTTCTCAACTCGCCTTTGTCTCTGTCACCAGAGGCCACTCTGCCTCCATGCTGCTGGGCATCTGTGGGTACATAGGAGTCAATGGACCAGCAGCATACCGGTGTGGGAGACCACAGTGCACTGGGTACCTGCCGCGTGCTGAAGTGGCACAAGATGGTCTTGCGCATGAGCACTGCTCCTCTGACAACTCTAGGAAGTGAGCACCATCATCATCTCCACTTGGAAGATGAAGGAACAAGAGTCCAGAGCTACAGAATCAGAGAGAGGCTCAGCTGGATTATAACTCAGTCCTGGCTCAAAAGCCCAGGACCGTGCTTCCAGAATAAACTAGGAAGTGTGGTTTTTCCCAAATCCTAAAATCACAACATTTCACAGCTTAGAAAGCACTTTTCTTTTACATCTGGGAAGGATGACATTCATCTAAGACCCCAACAGTGAAGGGACATGATCCGGATCAGTCTGACAGGTTGGCTGGCCCTGACCTAGAACCCAGGACTCTGAGGCCAGTGCTCTTTGCCCTCTCCCTTCCGCTTGCTCACCCGTTGTTGTCCTGGATTCCCAAGGGCCTCCCATCCCTGAGTGCTGACCAGACTGATCTGTGCTGAACTGGCAGACTCATCAGTTCTGGGGTGCCTAGCATCTCTGTGAATGCTGCCAAAAACAAATATTAATTTTCCAGCTGCAGAAGGAAGAATCTATAAATAAGTCCCAACTGGAAACATTTGCAAGATCATATGTGTGGAGGAAAAATAGCCATCCTTTGTGCTTCCAGATAGAGTTAAATTTGGAGTAATCCCTGGAGAGCCTAACGCACTCCCATGTGTTAAAATAAAAGACACCCGGCAATGGAGGTAAGAAGGCCTGCATGTCCGAGAACCTGTGGCTTCACGGTGAGGTGCCTTCCTGCATGCGTACCGCCAGCCCCATAGTGGGAAGAGCTGGGGTCTGATGCAGAGAGCTCAGGGACACAGACACACAACCAAAGGCCTTGCTACTGGAGAGGAAAGCCCTGGAAGGAAGAACAAACTCACAATAAAATAAAGGAGGACAAACCCTCTTCCCCAAGCCTGAGGAAATCAGGTTGAACCAGATGAAAATCGGGCAGCAAGCCAAGTCAGCTTTACCTGACCTGTGCGACCACTCCCTGTTGTGTTTCCATGGGAATGGGCATCCTAGGTACCGAGCCAGCAGGTTTGCCACTGCAGGTATTTCTCCTCTGACAGTGATCAGCAGTGGGAAGGTAGATGAAGGAGCAGGGGGGTGGAGAAGGGTTACCGTCTTCAAGACTGGTGGCAGAGAATTAAAACCCTCTGTAGCAGAAATAGAAAATGCTGAGGTAAAACTGCTACTAAACTCTATAAGAGAATAAAACACAGGCACCCTGGCTGGTGTAGCTCAGTGGATTGAGTGCAGGCCCACAAACCAAAGGGTTGTTGGTTCAATTCCCAGTCAGGGCACATGCCTAGGTTTCAGGCCAGGTCCCCAGTATGGGGCGTAAGAGGCAACCACACAATGATGTTTCTCTCCCTCTCTTCCTCCCCACCTTCCCCTCTCTAAAATAAATAAATAAAATCTTTGAAAGAAAAAATAAAAAATATATAGGCTAAGTAATTCTAAATAGGCTTCTTCTTTTAATCCACTAAATGCAAGATAAATGACAAAGGTCTTAAATTGCAGTAAGGACACTGCACTTGAGCATCAATCACAATGGAAAGAATGACAGCAGCTAAATCAGTCCGATTCAGTTGGGCCACAGAGCACACCCACACAGTGCCTCAACCTGAATTATGATCTAGGCACTTACAAGGCACCTGACTACAAGTGAGGGAATGCACCCACATCTCAGCTCCACGCACCACGTGAGAGTCACAGCCTACTCACATTGAGTGCTTGCTCACGCACGTTGTCGCTGGAATGAGGTCCTAGATCATTTAGTGCTTATGACACCATGATCCCTTTTCTGAGCACCCCACGTGTTTATCTTTATTCAAGCCTCCTGACAACTCTATGTGGTGGTTACTCCTGTTATGCACACACGTGCACACACCACAGAGAAACGGAATCAGCGGCACATCAAGGTTAGATGGCATGCCCTCCATCACCCAACGGCAGTGAGTAGAGCCAGGATCTGAACCTATGCAGTCTGTGTCTCATCACCACACCATCTATCATTCACGTAGAGGTTCCCCCAGTGCCTGGCCCCTAACAAACCCTCAGGGGCCTTCAGCTTTAGTGTTGTTCTGATAGGCCCTGAACTGTTAGAAATCACTGCCAAAGCCTCTTTACAAAGTTGGCTGGGATGCGGAGAGCAGGGCTGTCCAGAGACCAACAGATGCATCTGATGGCAGCTTAAGGCTTCATCCAGACATCGATGTAGAATCATTGCTCTGTAAGCCAAGCCTCTGAAGCAGGGCAGACACAACACACAGAACGTGGGGGGCCAACCAAAGCTTCAAAGATGATCTTTGTTTTGCTTTGAAGTCTGAGCTTGGTCTGGCAATCTTCACCTTAATATCAAGTTAGATTCCACCCAAAGTGTTGACAGCATGTGTTCTAGGAAGGTGACATATCTTCTAATGCTCAAACTGACAGGTGACCTCCTGGCTGGCACCAATTGGCCCCCACCCCAGACTCTCCCTTCTGTACAATTCATAATATCTCAGCTGGTGGCAATGACCTGGACAAGCATGTGCCATGGTCTGTGCCTTCTGTACCCTGGGTAGCCTTGGATGGCTTTAAGCAGTGACTCAGAGTTGGCAAGGAAAAGCATACCATGCGTGCACTTCGCAGCTGCTGCTTCTCACAGCACACCACCACCCACACGGGCTGACACAATGAGTGTGTCTCACCAGGAGGCCCAGGTGCCTGCCAGCATTGTTTACCAGCCCGTGGTGAAAGCCCACGGGAACCTGGCTTCTCTGCCAGCCAGCTAGGCCTGGTTCCTACTCTTCGTGACTTTCTAAGTGAGTATCACAGCAGGGCTTTACAAGTAGAATTTCTAAACCCACAAGACTGCAGAAACAGACAAGTGTGGCGGCGTCACCTCCTCTTACGCATCCCCTATTGGCAGTGCTCCTTATGCAGAAGGTATCGGTCACAGAGAAAGTACCGAGACACCAGGCAGGCAGTCACTAGCATTTCTACTAGACTTACCTCCCCTGGCCCCTAGACTTGTGATCCATTGCTCAGGAAGAAAAGAAACTTTTACCTGTGAATGTCTGAGAAACAGCCTGAGGCCCCAGACTGAGGCCACAAGAAAGTAAGTCACAAGAGAAAGGACCAGCTAAGGCCTCCCACGTACACGGACCCCTCATGAGAGAGAGAACTGGCTCAGTCCCAAAGAACCCACGACTCTCCCTAAGGGGACAGGACCCACGAGCATCCTGCCTCATGCTCCACTGTAGTCTAAGCCACAAGGAGGAACCAGAAGATGCCACCAAACACAGGGTGGCCATCCACATGGTGAGGACATTTGGGGTTCTTGCCGAGGAAAAACCTGGTCAGCTTTTAGCTCTCAATCCTCTCTTTAAAAACTCAGAAACCCAATTTTTATAAAAATTTTGGAAGAGGCTCATCTCTTAAAGATGAGGTAATTGAAGCCTAGTGGTGGTAGTGTGGGAAAGAGGGCGAGAGGGTGAGACGAGGACGTGGAGAGAAGCCGGATGGGGCAGAGGGGTGGGGGCGGGGATCTGTCTGGGGCTTGCCCTTCATGCTGGCTCCCCCGGGCACACCCCACGGAACCTCGAGGGCTCCAGAAAGTTCCAGGCTTTAGACCGCAGTAAGTACCTGGCAGCCCTTCTCCGTTGTCTGTAAGGCTGCTGACAGTCTGTTCCTCAGAAGGCTGTCCGTAACTCGGGGGCACCCTTCCTATGAAACGCCGGGGTGCGGACGGATTGTGCGTGCTCAGGGCCTTGTTCATACTTGCTTCCACAACGTAGTGTTTGCACAGGGCACCATTAAGGAAGAAATTCAGAATAATTTCAAACCTACGTACCTAGATAGGGCCATTGAGAGCATACCTGGTATATTTCTTTCCATCCATTTACAATTCATTTCATAAAATTGAGCACCTAGTGATTCATCTGTTCGTTCTAAGTACGTTGTGAACGTTTTTCATGTCTGTAAGTATTCTTTGAAGGTATAAATTTCCCATTTAGTTTTAATGTGTATTTCTTACATTTCTAGGGAGATTTTTTCCTTACATTTATTAAACATTTTGATTTTTCTACTATTAAATATAATTTGACCATTTTATATTTAAAAGTGAGTTAGGTTTCTTTTTCTTATTCACTGTGGTCTTGTCAATTTTACTGCAAATATTTTTTTCAGCTTGATGATAGCTTTTTAAATTGGTTTCGATTTTGAGACAATTAGCCTTTAATGTATGAGCGTTACATTTGTGAACAACTGCATTCATGATTTCCCACTCCTTCCATGCCTTCAAAGTTGTTCCACATGCCTGAAGAGTTAAACATTTATTTCTCCTTCCACTTTTTTTACCTTCAACTCTTTTTTAGTGTTTCATGTGCTACCTGTATTGCTTTCACTATATATAACACAGCACTTGAATATTTAGCCCAAATGGTGTTCATTAACACAGAATAGATTAATTTTCTTCTATTGCTGTTTTGGACCTTAGCCTGTATTTTGAAATGTCTTGTAATTACCACAATGCCCACAAAGACCTGGCTTGCGGGCTGCAAGTGCAGTTCAAGGAAAGCTGGAATGGGCTCACTCAACAAATGAAGATGGAACCCCCATATCACCCAGGTAAATATCCCTCACAGGAGCTCCCTGAGCCCCAAACCTATATTCAGTCACCAGGTTTGTTTAGATCAATGAGCCATTTTGAGAAAGATTAATAGACATGTCTACACATACACAAACACAGATATTTCATACAAACATATCCCATGCAGCCCCCACCCTCAGATCCTGTGGATAATCAAAAATGACCACTGTCACCCCAATAAAATCAATTAAAAATTTTTTAAAAGTATATCAACACACTAGAGCAAAGCTATAGCCAGTAATTTTCAGGGGGAAAATAATTATCCTGACAATCAGGCCCAGAGCAGTGTGCTCCTTGTCAAAGAAAGCCAAAGATGCCTGTGCATATTTCTGCATCCACTTTTAACAGCTTAATTAATTTGCACACCAATGAAATCTCAAAGTCTAGGAATCCACCTGTTCATAAAATGACGAATGAGATTCATGAGGTTTTTTTAGCCTAATTCCCAGTTTCATTTGCATATTAGAAACCCTTCGCATCTCTTCCCCAGAAGCTGCTGGCTTCCAAGAGCCATTCGCAGTGCACAGCTATGGCTATAAATTCAATTACTCTCATTAGCGTAAATCCAGTGTATTCCACCCGGCAGGTGGGTTGTCATTTTTATACAGATTGCTCTCTGCCCTGGAGCGACCAACCTTCAGCACATCCTTAGATGGTTTTCGACTCCACATTAAAGAAGAACTCCTTTGCGACAGAGGAATGAAATCTGAAAAGCAACAGGGCCTCTCAGACCTGACACACAGGAACCTGCCTCCCACGACAGGGCTCCTTCCCACTGTGCTGCGCGCCCACTTCCCTGCTCGGTGTCTGTCCCCCTGTCAGTCAGGATTTCTCACAGCTGTCAGGCCACCAGAGGAAACTCTTCACTTTGGAGGAGGGTCCTCGAACCCCATACCCACAGCTCAGCTGAGCCAAACAACAGACCAGCGGGCTGGGGGTTCCATCAGAGGCTGGCTTCTGGCAAGAACGGGCAGTAACCCAGTAATGCACGCAAAGTAGAAACCTGTTTGGGGGGCAAGTGAGTGAGGGGGTGAGATGACTCTTTCCCTCCTTGTTCTCATCCCTCATTTTCCTGCTTCGACTATCATTTTAGTCATCATGTTTAAGTGACATTAAATATGAATTCTACCCCCAGGAAAGAGGACAGGGGAAGTGCAGACAGGGAGCAGTATTTCAAGAGCTCCAGCTAAGTGCCCAGCAGACTGCCGCACCCCACTTAAATGTCACAGCCCCGTGAGATTGGTCTGATCAGTCCCTGTTGACATGCCAAGCACCTGGAGATTGGCAAAAAGCCATCGACCATGCAACAGAAAGAGGGAGAGGGGCCCCAATGAAGATTCCAGAACCAAGGAGTCTCTCTGTTCCTCTGGGAAGCTTTTTCCTTCCTCTCCTCCCTGACTTCCCGGATCAGCAGGCAGAATGGCAGGCAGAGGCTGCACTGGGGCTGCCCCGAGGTTCTGACCAAGGCGCCAACAGGAACAAAAGACACAAAGCCAGCCAGGGGCCTTTGTAATCACTGGTCCTGCTAGGAAACCACTTCTTGCCTCACTAGTGTTTCTCTGAGGCTGATTGATGCTCTGGAGCGGGAAATCCATGAGAAAGTCCCTTTCCCCCTCAAAATTGAGGGCTTCCAGTAGACTTGGCAAATGTGCCCAGCCCCCCACCCCCAGCTCTCCATGGTGAAAGTCTGCATGGGGCAGGAAGTAAGCCTGCCAAGCTCTGTTCTGGGCTAAACACTCCCCAAGCAGACACCGGGTTCCCATGTCAATGAGAGCTCCGCAGTGCTTTCTGAAGGCTGTGATGAATATGTGAGAAAAACAAACACGGGTGGCAGGGTTGGGAAAGAAGGAAGGGAAGCTCAGAGAGAGGCGCCCCCAGGCAGGCCTGGGAAACCCCAGGGGTCTAATTGAAAGGGTTTAAAATAGTAAATATCAAATCTAAACCCAGATGGTTTTTTTTTTCAAAGGAAGCAAACCGTTCATTAAGCTGATTCCTTCGAGTAAGATTACCTTCAAAACAACAGGAAGCCAACCTCCCCCCACCTTCAAAACAACAAGAAGCCAGCCTCCCCCCACCGCTAACTTGCTTCCAAATCCCATTTTGATGGCACAGCTGAGTGGACAGGAGCCCCGAGCAGAGTGGGGGTCATTGGCAGGAGGGGGTGAATTCCTTCCTGATTTGCTATTTTGGGTCAAGCAGCGCTAGGGATGTTGTTGGCTTCTCCTGTACCCTGGGTTTGGGTCTCAAAATCCTTCCATGAAAAAATGAAAAATGAAAGCTGTTGACACCAGGCGGACCCAGAGAAATGCACCAGGGCGAGCGTGCGCGTGTGGAGGCCAGAACGAGGGGAACAGGGAGAGCAGTCCTCCCCCACCGGCCCCATGCAGGCACTCGAAGTCTCCCAACAGGCACCATGAGCAGGGCCCCCTAACACGCAGACTGAGCAGGTGCACCCAAAATCATGCGACCCCCCTCCCCCCAGAGTGGCAAAGCTTCCCACCGTGTTCATTCAGCCATCCTTTGACTTAGTCCTGGGTGTACACAGGCCCTGGGAGACGGACACAGCCAAGGCAGACCTGAGCATCCCCAAATTCCAGCCCCTCCAGACACCTCATCCACGCTGCACCCCAGCGACCTCCCACATCCCAGACTGCAACAAACCGAAGGCAGCAGCTATCAGCAGGTGCATCGGTGTTCCAGAGACCACCACGAAGCGGGAGGGACGCCACCACTGAGACCATGGCATTCCATCCACTTTAAGAAGCAGACTGATTTAAAAAATGTTAATATGTAAAAAAAAATGAGCATCCAGAATCAATGAAACACATTAATAGCTGATGCTTATTGAGAACACAGCCGGTGTCAGGCCCAGTGCCAAATAGTTTCTGTGGATTATCTCATTCACTCCTCACAACTGTAATTATCTCCATTTTTCAAACGAGGAAAGCTGGCCTTCAAGCGCTGAGTTAACTTGCCCAATATCCCACAATGTGGCCAGTATGCACACTCAGGCCTGTCTGAATCCAGGGGCCAAGAAATCATCCTTGTGGGTCCTTAAAATCCCCTAGGATGGCCCTCGGAAATAGACACCTTCGGCCCTCACCCTGCTGAGCTTCTGCTTCCTTAAGTCTCCAGTGCTGTGGACAGAACTGCATTTTATACGAGCACCCAGGCCATTCTGATAAAGGTGGCCCCAGTGCCACGTGTGGAGAAGCTGAAGAAGTCACCATGTGCAGGTTCACAAGTATCGGCCCTGGGCTGTCCACCAGGGCGCAGTGAGAGCTGGAAAACACCGCTTTGTCTGTTTGGGGTAACAGGTTACAGCCGAAGAGGTGCAGTCAATTCAGTGGCCTGTAGCCTCTTAAGAATGCTCTTAATTGAGCCAGTCACTCTGTGCTGGTATACCAGCCGGTGCACAGTGGGAAATGCACACTGCCGCTGCAAAACCAAGTTGCACTCAGTACCTAAGGACCGGCAAGAGTGAAGGGCTGGGCACAGGGCAGGTGTCAATCTGGGGCTGCTGCATGCAGACCAATGTGAGTCCACTGCACGCAGAGAGGAAAACTGCTTCTTGTCCACGCTGCCTTCTTTGGAACCATCCCCAGTCCTTGGCACAAGTGAGCATCCCCACAGCAAATGAGAGAGCCCCTAAACTGGGAACAACGCAAATTCTTTCTGTTCAAATGGTGTCTGTTAAAATAGCGCAGACTCATTGGCCAGAAGAGCGTGAGCCTTCGCTAGAAGAGACACGGGTTGGAATCACAGCTCCACCACACTAGCCTTGCCATTTCTAGTGTCTCTCTATACCCAAGTGCTTTCTGTAAAATGAGATTACCGATGCCTCCCTGTTGTTAAGACAGAATGAAAACGTGTGCTTCAGGCATTTGACATAATACCTGGCACCTATTAATAATTCAATAAATGTGAATATCTTTCATTTGCTAAATTTAAATATACGCAGTGCAGGATTTTACCTGGACCAAAAAAAATACATAGCAAGAGAAATCAAATAGCAGAACAGCAACTCCAAAAAAAGGGACTGAGCTCTATTCACTTGTTGGTTCTTAAACTTTCCTAGCTACTGAGCCATTGATAGAGATGCTGGCTCTGGATTTCTGGGTTTGCATCCTGGCTATGTGACCTTAAACTAATTTCTCACCTTTTCTATAGACATGGAAAAGGCGAGAGACTAGTTTCTCTGGGAAGAGAAACTTCTGGGAAGACTTGGAAATGGGCAAAAAAAAAAAAGATAATGGGTGCTCTGGGTTGCTACCACCTTGCTTGCACTGACTCAAAGCTCTTTCAC
This sequence comes from Phyllostomus hastatus, assembly GCF_019186645.2. Classification (NCBI taxonomy): domain Eukaryota; kingdom Metazoa; phylum Chordata; class Mammalia; order Chiroptera; family Phyllostomidae; genus Phyllostomus; species Phyllostomus hastatus. The sequence continues at coordinate 6,870,731 of NW_025334036.1, read as the reverse complement.
AATTCTATTATGCTGTAGCAATGCTACAGAAAATGTGGGGCAATGCAAGCCATCCCTGTCCACAGAAACGCAGACAGCTCCCGTGGAAAGCCAACTGATCACTGCGCTATGGATGGTGACCGCTCCACACCTGTTTCCTCATTCCTGACTGTAGTGCACGGTCGGGTCTCTGAATTCTCCTTTGAACTACTTGTGCCATTTTACTGGTTCCTTTGCTAATTAAGTAGTTAAATACAATCTTGGACATGTGTTCACTTTACTTTTATATGAGAGTCATGATTTTACTTTTTGAAAATATTGATTCTTTAACAGTAAGCCTCAGTTTCCTCATCAGGATGGTGAAAACAATAAAAACGTCCACTTCATGGGGCGGGAGTGAAAAGAAATGAAACAAATGGCACGCAGTCCTTGGCACGGCGTCCGGCACATCACACGGACACGGTTACCCCATTAGTGAGCACGTCTGTTAGGCTGTCAAAGTGGAGTAATGACTAACGGACAGAATGTTCTCACTTTTAAGTTGTTCTCCAACAATTTTTTTTTCTTAAATATTTATTACCTACTACTGCTCCTTTACTAGTGAACACGCACAGATCAAATGAGTAGATAAATAAGCAGCAAGTAAATATTCATAAAAATTTAGAGGGATACACTTATGGTTTGTTTGAGAACCTGGATGTCGGGTCTTAGGGTTGTTTTGTTTGTTTGTTTGTTTGTTTGTTTTTGGACATATGCCTTGGCTGTAATCTTATACCTCTTACATTTATCATACATGCCAATGATAAGCTAGTTTGAATTCCTATGATGGAGTCTGTATTAATATTTCCTAATGCCCCCTAAAGAATACAGCAAATTCCAAATTCACTCATCAGCTGACCACTGATCTAGGGGCTCATTTAAAACTGGGAGACAGGGAGTCAGGGCACCTACTCCTGATACAACTATTTTACAAGGCTGTGATTGAGTCATTTAAGATCATCTGGGATTAAGAACTCTTTAAAAGAATGGGGACCTAGAGAAAAGCAGAAAAACACAACAGCAGCTACCATCCGTCCAGCACTTAAATGACCTGTGGGTTCATTCAGCAACAAATATTCCACATCCTCAAGAAGCTCAGAGGCTAATGAAGCAGAGAGGGGACAATTTTCAGGAAAGCTTTCCGAAATGCAGAGAGTCCGATGAGCTCTGGCAGGGCAAACAGGGGTCGGAAGCACATCACAGCGAGGGTACTGGTCACACTCTGTGGTGGCTCGAAGGGTGAGCTGCGGCTGGGAGGTAAAGTGCTGGGGAAGGGGGCCTGCAGGCAGAGGGAGGTGCAATGGCAGGCAGGTGTGAAAGAGCCTGCTGGCTGACGCCAGGAAGAGCAAGGACATCCATGTGGCTTGAGGTGCTGGAAAAAAGGTCACAGGGCTAGGAAGGTCACCCAGGACCACGTCAGTTAAACCAGCCATTGGAGCCCCATGACCCCTCAAGGAAGGTATCACAGCCCCCATATCAAAAATGAATAAAATTTAAAAGCAGTGAAGTCTGAGGATCTAAGACTATGTATTTTGTAATCATCAGAGCTGGGGTTTTTTAAACCTATATGCAGCATTGTAAAGGCCTAAGAACCACAAAGAATCAGGGAAGACAACTGAAACCCCTAACTAAAGACAAATTTCGAGAATACACCTCCATCCTGGGGAAAGTGTCAGACACGGACGTGCAAGCCTCCTTCCAGTTACCACCTAGCATGGTCGTTGCTAACAAACTAAACCATTGGTGATTTCCTACCCAGAAAGAGCTCCCACTCGGCTGTCTTTTCTGTTCCCAAAGGGGTTCTTTGCCAGGGAGGCAGCAGCCGCCTGTGCTTCCCCCAGCTCTGGCCCCCCACGGTGAACGGCACCTGCTTCACCATGCTGACACTGGGGCTGGCACAAGAGAGACACTGGCTGATCTTGGGTCATCCTGAGCCTTGAGTGGGTCACAGCCACAGACAACTCTGCAAGAGATTTACAGGGTTTCCTTGGTTAATTTTCCTTTCCATAGGCCTTGGGGACCACCCCCCCCCCCCAGCAAGGAGAAGATGGCCAAGAGTTAGCCGCATGTGCACACGCTGTTCTGTGCAAGTGATGGCCGGCATCTGGGCAGAGCGAACGCCAAAAGCAACCGAGGCCATCTGAACCTCATCACAACCCTCAACTACGTTCGCCCAGCTGAAGGATGAGCACGGATCAAAGCCGCCTTTCCCCCACTTCCCTCCTCTCCCTCTTCAACATCTGGGAGAGGCCACTGGACTGCCAGACCGGAAAGACTGACGGACAGTCTCTCTTGGACCAAAGTCTCGTCAGGATCCTCTGAAACTTCTTCCCAGACAGGCCTCAGCTTTAGACTTTGTATCTGCCTTTGCTCTGCCTGGTTCTGGCAAGAATTCTTTTCTGGCAAAAGGATTTTGCCAGTGATCCAATTGGTGATCACTCTAGATCTCTGATCAAATTCTGTATTTCCCGCCACCCCCAGTGATGTCTGCTTGCCCTTCAGCAAGAACCTGGTTAGGTGGGTTCAGCAGGAACTCCCCCTTACCCTGAGGTTCCCCCTCAGAAACTGGCCACGCAGTGACCCCACCCACTCGCTGACTATGAATCCCCACTCGTCCAGGTTGCAGTCAGCAGCTGAGCCCCGTTCTACAATCTACACCAACATCTCTTTTCTCTCATTGCAACAGCTCCTGGATAGAATCTGTTCTACTACTTTAACTACTGTCCAGCTTTGACTTTCCTGTGACAATGCTGACAGGAACACGAGCCACAAGAGTCGACCTCACTAATTCAAGCCATGCCTCCAGCTTCCCAATATGGCAGCTAACATTCCAAGAGCCAATGTCGAGTCTCTTCCCTGTATGTCCCACAGCCATGGCCACTTGAGCACACCCTGGAAATGCAGGCCAGTCCTGCAGCATGTTTCCTACGGATACCAGCTCATATTCAGAAAGCAGAAGTCGTGACTTTGACCTTCATGATACGGTATATCCAAAGCCAAGACCTTACTTAGCAGGGGACAGGTAAGGAAAGGGACCCAGTTTTGACTCTACGGGCAGAATCACATAAAATTCAAATCACAGCTTTGATGCATTTGGGAGGTGATACTGGAAAGAAGGAGATGAGAGGCTTACAGTAATCTCCTACTGTTAAAGGAGGGCATGGTTCATAGTAATATCCACTTGTCCTGTGTTGTCTGGAACAGGCTCCTGCTAACTAGGTGGGTTGATGTATCCTGATGTGGGGGCTGGAGGCGGTTGTGCAAGCCAATCAGTAGAAAAGCCAGCTGCAGGCTGGGAGAAGTTGGGTAAGTATGAGTAACAGCTTGGCGCACAGAAGAGATGACAACCATTCTTTACCAAAAGAACCACCAAGTCTAAACACTATATGACCAAAGAAAAAAACTGTAAGAGTTCACGGTCTGTTTTGGAACCTGATAGTTATTAGTTGCTTTGTTTCTGATATGCCAGAAACAACAAATTTCTGCTTTTACGTTATAATGTGAGCATTTTAATTACGAAGAAATACAGCACCTAAGGAGAAAAAGTTAGTTTACATTTTTAAAAAAATAACATTGTTGTTTTTTTCTGATCATAACAGGAATACTTGTGAATGCCAAAAACTCAGAAACTACCAGAAATTGTAAAGGCGATAAATATTCTACCACATACACATAAACATTTTGACATCTATCTTTCCAGATTTTTTTCCACATATACAAAATGATTTAAAAAATAAGAACTAGTCATGTAATATCTTATAACTTACCCATTTCTGTTAGTTTTTTTGTGACTCTCTTTCCATGCTAGCAAACATGAAGTTATGTGATCACTTTTAATTACATTATACTACTCCAGTGTGCCAATGCATTTTTTTAACCATCTACTCAGTAAAAATTGGATGTTTCGATTATATTGTATTACGATCATTTCCGGGGCAAACATTCCTGTGTATAACTCTTTGCTGAATTGCCTAACTATTTTCCCTAGGAATCCCTAAAAGTGGAATTGCTGGATCAGCCATTCGCACTTGCTCTAAGGCTGCTGATCCATGATTCCAAGAAACCATCTGGAACAACTGGATCAACTCACCCTCCCCCAGCACACTAGGAAAATGCCCATCGCTCACACCCTCACCAACTCAGCGTATTGTAAAATGATTCAACCTTAGTTTACACAATTGCAATAAAGCACATCACTGTTCTGCTGTGTCCTAACCTCCAAGGTGCTTGGCCAGAAGCCCTGGGGCGGGGGAGAGAAGGACCAAACACAACCAGGAGCTCCAGGCACAGGGAGCATTGCTCCGGCCTTGCTCTTTCAGGGTAGAAAATGAAAAGGCCCGGGGCACTGTCTTTTTATGTGCCAACTGGAAGTTAGAGGAATCTGGGGAAAAGAAGGGGCCGTGGGTGTCACGGCTCACTTCCTTCACACTCCCAGGTGGAACACATTTCACCACCTCCCCCAGCCTCCCTCACCCCAAACAACATCTGCTGGTGAAAGCGGAGGAAGAAAGAGGAAAAGCAAACACAAGGGCCAGAAGGGAACAGCTTGGTCCTTCAGGTTAGAAGGGCAGCCTGTTCCCACCAGGGACCCCTGTTCAGCTGCAAACTGCTGCCTTTGACATTTCAATGTGGCCAGGGAGGGGTGGGGGAGGGCGAGGAGGGAGCAGAGGGGCAGCACGGGAGACCTGAATAGGGACCGGGGGGGACAAAAAAATCTGCATCTCTTTAATTCTGCCACTTGTTCTTTCTCCCCTTTTTCCCTCGCCAGAACGTGACATTCAGGAGCAAAAGCATTTTTTCTCTCACTCTCTTTTTTCCTTTTTCCTTTGACATTTAAAAACAATATACACTTGGGTGCATTGAAAGCTGGGGATGGTTAGTGGGAGGAGGGAAGAGGAAGATTGTTTCGGGAAGAATTGAACCTCAGGAAAGCTGCTTTCATCTTCCCTGGGACTTGTCCTGGCAGCCACATTCCTTTTCATCGCTTTGGAGGGGAAAAGTGAAAGGACTTGGGTTTTGCAAACAAAAAAGGTAAAATTCTAACCCTATCTAGTGAATGTGCTTTCTGGTAGGGGAGGGAATTACTATTCCTTGGAAAGGAAGGCCCTGGGAGCTTTAAGGAACAGGACTCTTCTGGAGCTAGCCTCGGACAACAGCAGCAGCAGTACCTCGGAGTGGTGCTGGGGTTAAGGTGGGGTCAGAGCTAGGCTGCCCTCTCCACACCCGTTCCTGAGATGGAGTCCACACCCGCTCCCACCAGGCAATCCAGCTGACCCTTGAACGAGGTGGGTTTCAGCTGCACCCATCCACTTGTACATAGCCCCCCACCAATAAATACTGTAGATGTGTTCTCTCCTCCTTATAATTTTCTTTGCTCTGGCTCACTTTATTGTAATCCAGTATATAATGCACACAGCACACAAGATGTGTTAGTCAGCTGTTATCAGGCTTCTGGTCTAGAGCAGGCTATTAGTAGTTGAGTTCAGGAAGGAGTCAGAAGTTTCCACTGTGCAGGGGCCAGTGCCCCTGACTCCTGTGTTGCTCAAGGGTCACCTGTACTGGCTGCAGCCTCTGGGAACACCACTGAGTGGAACACATTTACCAGTCGGGCTTGTCTTTACCAACTCTCCCCGTTGGCCCAGGCTGCACGTGAGAGCACCGAGGCCCAGGAAGACAGAAGGCAATAAACTCACAAAGCCAGGCCAACAGCCCCAAAGCCGAGTCCTTCCTCTCCGAGGAACACCCCCATCTCACTGTGGCCGCCTGGGTCTGTTACAAGAGACTGAGTCACAGCTCTCCCTCCAAGTCACAGTGGCTCTCTCCACCCACCACAGAGCAAAAATAGCAGGAAAATCAAGAGAAGTGTTCCCCAGGGGGAAGACGGGACAGGAATATCACTCACACTGGAGCAGGAAATGGGCAGGCTTGAAACTGAGAGGAAATGACATTCCAGCATCCTCAGGGACTTCAGGTGGCTGGGTCGGGAGAGGTTCCTGACCCAGCCGCTGGGATCCCAAGGACACCGGGGAGGAAACAGCCATGTGGGCAGGGCTGGGGGCATGGGGTAACAAAGGAGCCCAGGCCTGAGGCCAAGAAGCACAGGTGCCACTTCACCCAGACCAGCAGGGACTGTACCCACCAAGGCCACAGGTCACTGCCCTGGAGTGGACAGCACCAAGCTGCCCATGTACATTTACAAAATGTGGCCCTATTCTGCATCCCAAGCTCATGAAGTGAAACATAGGATAAGTTAGTACCTAAACCTTTGTCACAGTACTTGAAATCATTTTAGTCTCCAAGTATGACCAGAAAGAACTCGACTGAATTAAAAATACCCTTTTCCTACAGTAGAAAATATATATAATGGAATAGAACCTTTTTTAAAAAAATAAACTTTCAGTTGTAAATCAGATTTTTTAGAAATCATTGACAGTTCACAGGGTCCCCATGGATACTGTGCCATCCCACATCCACATGGCACATTCGTTACAACTAAAGAACTACGACCGGCGCATTATTAACCACGACCTATAACTTTACGCAGGTGTCTTTAGTTCACAAGCAATGGCTTTTTCCTGTTCTGGGGTCCCATCCCAGACAGCACACTACATTGAGTGGCCACGTCTCCTCAGGCGCCTCTTGCTCTGACAGTCTCCCAGACTGACTTTGTTTGGATGACCTGCTGACCGTGACAGATTTGAGAGGTTCCGATCAGGTATTCTGTGAAACGTCCCTCAGCTGGGATTGGTCTATGTTCTTCTCATGATTTGACTAGGGTTATGCAATTTTGAGAAGACCACAGAGGTAAAATGCCATTCTCATCACATCGTATCAAGGGTACATCCTATCAGCCTGACTTATCACTGCTGAAGTTGACCTTGACCACCGGGCAGAGCAAGTGTTTGCCAGGCCTCTCCACTGAGAAATTACTCCACTTTCCTGCCTTCCCACAGTGACCTCTTTCGAAAGAAGTCACTGTGTGTCGCCTACACTTAAGCAGTGAACGACATGCTCTACTTTGCTCCATTAAGAGCAAAGTATTTACATAAATTATTTAGAATTCTTCCGCTTGGGAGATGTGTAATAAACTCCTTTGTTAAATGTGGACTGAGATTACTAGCTTAGCATCCGTATTTTTAAGTAACAGGTTGTAGAGCATATGAGAGGTTCTCAAGTTGAGTCCCACAAAGCTGTGGGAATCCAGGGGGAGCTGGAAGGGCTTTGGGACAAGACGGGCAGTGAGCAGGGCTGCCGAGTCTGGCCGTGGTGACCCACCACCATGTCACTGTGCTTTATGAAACCCTTCACGCCCTTGTCTTGAATGACAGCAGAAGTCCCATGTCTGCTGTCATTCAGGTCTCTAATGCTTCACTGAGTGAGCGGGTCCCCATTCCACTGCTTATTAGCAAGCAGACCCTGGGCAAGGTACTTATCCTCTTGAAGTCCCAAGTCTCACTTTTAATGTGGAGATGACACCAACTCGTCCTCAGATTGCTGAAGTGAGGACAGAGCCAGGCAATGTGTGTCAGACGCTTCTGGGCCTGGCCCAACCTGGCCCAATGTAGGTTAATGACGCTGAGGAGCTATTCCTGTCTCTCTCTCGGGGGCTCAGAAAAGGGTCATGTGAACTATGAAACAATGAACAAAAAAGCCCCAGTGACTAATGCGGAGGGTGGGAATGAGAAGCAGCAATGTCTAGGAAAGAGCAGCTCAGAACGGCCAGCCGAGCGCGCTGGAACAACCTGGAAAGTGTCTCGGCCAGCCAGGAGAACAGGCACAACCATTCCCAGGGCACCTTCGCTTTGACTCATGGTTCAGAGTTCATGCTGCACTAGCCATGGCCGCTCCCCAAAGGCAGCGCGGGACCACAGGGCCTGGGCTCGGTGCTCCCCCGCTCAGCCTCTGCAGCTCCGTGCGGCCCCGCCCGAGCGGTCAGGCTCTCCGACTGCAGAGGGAAGTGCTCACGGCAGGATGGCTGACACCCCAGAAGGAGGTCCAGGGGGTGAGGGAAGGGAAGCAGCTGGGCAGAGAGAGAACCGTGATTTGGGCTTGCCTATGTCCTGGGCTAAGCACACACTCGCCCATTCCAGAAACTTCTTCAGTCATACATCTGAGAAGAAAAGAAACAAGAACATGCCTCGACCTGGTGGCCCCAGCAGCCATAGAAATAACTAATCTCTACCAAAAGTTTGAGGCTGCTCAGCTGCCATCTCCCCGTGACACAGGCAAAATCCCCACTATTGACATTGCTTGTTTGGGCCAAAGCACTGCCCCAAGCCCCTCTTAAACGGTTGATATGGCCTCTGAAAGGTGACACAGTGACCAAAAACTGCCCATCAAAATAGTTCATTGGTTTGGAACTTATAAAAAAGTTTTCTTTTTAAAGAGAGCAGCTGTAGGCAGAAAGGACCAGCTGCGGGGTTCAGAGGCCAGAAGACGGCCTGGCCTGCATGCCCGGAGTCCCTGTCCTGGCTCTGAGTTGGCAGCTGGGCCAGGAGATGACGGACAAACGTGTCTTCGAGACAGCCCTGCACGTTCAGCACCAAGGGCTTGAATAAAACCCAGAATGAAACCAACCCATGTAGCAAATTTCCTCCCCAAACAGTGTACCCATGTCTGGGCAAGCCCAGCCACCTGCCACCATCACCCTGTGAAACAAACTGACACGGTCAGATGTCACGCTAACAGAAGACTTTAACTGAAGCTGAGTTAGAGTCATGACATCATTTTGCTGTCCAAGCTTAATTCCCCTGAAGTTACATCATGAAACCAGGGCATTACCAAGGATTAGGGACCAAAGGAAGGTACATGTGAATAGGTTTCCATATGGCCATGACTCATGTCTCACAGTCAAGCCCCACAGGCGGGCCCTCATGACTCACCACTGATATCAGCACCACTTCCGTGCGGCCTCCATGTGTGTGGATGCCAGACCTTGGCCCCTGCTGCTGGGAACGCTGAGAGGCCCGGGTATAGTCAGGAGCGAGGGGAGCCACATACAGGAATCATCGTCCCAAACAGAGCCTCTCAGGGGAACTCTGCTTATCCGGGAAGACTTCACTACCGTCTGAGTTCAGTGTGGCCCCCAAAGTGTCCCGTGGTCAACACGTTTGGGGAAAGGATTGGTAAATGGGTTTCCCCACTGCAAGCCTCCTTGGGGCTCTCAACCTACCACTGCTCTTCGTGATGCCCACGAAAGCAAGGGAGTAGGCTGCATTTCCCAAAGCTGCTAGTCTGGGGAACCCTTCTTGAAGCAGAATCCATAGGGTTGGTGCACTAAAAAACACTCTGGCAAAACCTTTTTAGTTGTGGCTTCTCCCCACACTGTTCTCCCTTGCCACAAAGACAGAGAGGCCTCCAGCCCCCTGTGTTTCCAAGGCCTCTCCTTCTGCCCTACTCGAATGCTGCAGGCTCTGCAAGAGGGAGGCCAGATGAGAAGGAAGAAGGCAGAGAAGAGAAAGAGGGAGGGAGGACATTAGGACACTCCAGCGCCGCCGGCTCTGCCAGGCAGGCTCAGTCCAAGCACCAGCACTTGCCTGAACTTTGTCTTCCCACTTCAGGCATGAGCATTGCCCAGTGCCCATGCCCCTGCCTTGCCCTGAACTGTGGCTGCCTGGCAAGTCAGCACCATGTTTCTCCTACCACATGCACCCTGGCACCTCAGCCTCTGGCAATACCAAGAACCAAGAACTTGACGTTCCTCCAAGCATACCATGGCAGCCTACCCAGTATCCACTCTCTGCTTCTTCCTTAATAACAGGCCTTGATTAATTCAGGGCTGCAAGATGCTCAGCTAAAAGACTGTATTTTACTGCCTCCCTTGAATCCAGGCAGAGAAGTGAGAAGTTCTCAGAGACTGAGAAGTTTCTTTTCTGGGAGGTGATTCAGTTAGAAGGCATAACTTTTTGCCCCTTTTCCTTTGCCTTCTCCATCCTCTCTGCTTGGAACACAAACATCCTGGCTGCAGCTCCAGCAGCCACCTTGTGACTTGAGGATAGAAGACACATGCTAAGGGTGGCCAACGCAGAGAGCAAGAAGTCCCCTCCACACCAACGCCGAATTGCTTGCTTTTGGATTTCGTTATGAGAGAGAAGTAAGCTGTCATCTAATTTCTGCCACTTATTTGGTTTTCTCTTTTAGACAGCTAACCCTAAATCTCACACAACAGCCATGCGCAATCATGCCTCTGAGCCTTTGTATAGCAGTTCTCTCTACCAGGAAGAGAGCCTATGAGCAAGGAAGCCAAGGAACAGAAAGGTGAGTGACTTCAGGGCCACATAGGCGTATCTCTGCCCTCACCCCTCACTTCTCACAGTGTGATCCTCAGACCAGCAGCCACCTCCCCTGGGAACTTGTTAGAAATGGATCACAGATTGCTTCAATAAAATTGTTTGGCCCTCTCCATCATCCACAAAAATGTCACTATCCAGGGAACTAGCCTCATGTCCTCAGCTAGCTGCCCAACCAGCTCAGTGACATCAGAGAATGTCTCTGAATAGATGCAGGAGTCTAGGGCCTGATGCCCTGGGTGGGAACCCAGGGCTGTGTGACACTTTGCTTTCTGACCTGGGTTCCCAGTTTGTTTCGAGTTGACAATACCAGCACCTCAGCCTCTTCAGGTGGCCATGTGCACATGACAGGACGAAGAGTAGAAACCCATGCACAGCAGACTTCCACAAACGGCAGCTACTGACCCACCGGTCATGAAAAGCACTTCAGCCACGGAGTCTCAAAGCCAACCAGTGACAGAGTATTTCCCCCAGAACCCCTGGCAGAGAGCTGTTCCCACGTTTCTTGTGGCAGATGTGGCTCTCACTTTTATCCCTCCCTCCAAAAAACACCATGCAACACTGCAAGCCCTTTGTTCCCAGAACAGCTTAGCAAGGAATCTGCAGAGCTGCTGTGGGAAGCTATCGCACACAGTCTCTGGTGAGAAAGCAGCTGGCCCTCCAGCTGGGCCCAGGTGGTGAGGACATGGGCGGAGGTGGGCTGGGTGAGCCCTGCAGCAGAGGATAAAGGGGTGCTCAGCTCAGCAGCAGCAGAAGCCTCTCATCTCCCAGCCCCAACAAGAGGGGTCAAAGCTTGCCCCTCCTCTCCCCAGGCTGTGCTGGTTCCTCAATCAGCCAACCTCAGGCACAGGACCAGACTTTTTTCTTTTCCATAATGCAGGCCAGCTTGCATGGGGGAGCCTGGCCCAGCTGGTCACACAGCATGAGAGTGGCCCTGTGGGGCCACCTGGAGAGTTCTGAATTATCATGCTCTGAATTATAATGCCCCAAATTATCATGGCTACACATTCTCATGCAGAGCTGGGGTCTGTGGTTCTGGGAGGTGCTGAGATTCTGCATTTCTGACAACCCCCAAGTGATTCCTGAGCTGCTAGACCACAGACCACAGTTTGAACAGCATGGACTCAGCACACCCAGGTTTCAATACTACTCCACTCCCCCCACCAACCACACACACACACATACACACACACTCACTCATGATTGCACTCTCTAAGCCTGTATCCTCATCTGCAAGACAGAGTGACAATCAGCACCTAGTCCATAGGGAGGAGCTGGAGCTCACAGGCAGGCTGTGTCTCCTGCACAGCAAGAGAAAGTCTCGTAAGATGTTCAAGCAGGGGTGGGGCCCAGGGGCACTGTTGCCAGCAAGAGGCCATGTGACAGCATGGGTTTTAAATCAAACAGGCTGAATGGATTGCTGAGTCTCAGAAATGCCTCTATAACTCATGGGCAACAAGACTTAGAGAAAGATTTGGCTGTTAAAGTTAAAAAAAAAACAGAGAAAGAAATCTCTAAAGTGCTTAGCACAGGACTTAGCATGCAGGAAGAAGTCAAGAAGTGTTAGTTTTCTTCTCCCTATGTTCCTTCTTTCCTGGGCTAGTTTTGCACTCTCCTCTCTTCCAGAGAAGGTGTAACTGCACACCAGCAGGGTCCGTTAGGGGCTTCCCAGGCACATCGTTCAATGACCGTTAGCATGAACACTTCTCTCCAAATCACACTTACTTGTCAGGAACCTTCAGTTACAAATGACAAGACTTAACGGAAACTGGCTTAAAAGGGTACTACGGCCCCCTTCGCTGAACAGTCCAGTGGGGTTCAGGCACTGCTGGATCTAGCTCCCCAAGTGCTAGTGTTGGGAACCTGTCTCTATCTCTTTGTTCTGCCTTTCTCAGCATCGGCTTCACTCTGGGTCAGACTTTGAATGTGGTGGCAAAAATTTCCTCCAGCAGCTCCATGTTGACAGATTTGACAGAAAAATGGAAAAAAAAAAAAAAAAGATTCTTTTTCTCAAAAAATCCAGAAAAAAACTCAGGGCTGACTCTTACTGGCCCAGATCAAGTGACGAGTCTGTGCCTGAGTGAACTGCTATGCCCTGCACAGTCCCGAGTGGCATGTCACCGGCAGGCAGGGATAGAGCCCAGCCGCCGTAGCCTGTTTATGTCCTAGGACCGTCATAGCAATGTACCCCACGCTGGGCGGCTTAGACCACAGAAACTGATCGTCTCACAGTCCTGGAGGGCAGAAGTCCAAAGTCAAGGTGTCAGCGAGATTGGTTCCTTCTGGAGGCTCTGAGGGAACACCTGTCCCCTCGCTCTCTCCTGCCTTCTGGTGTCTGTCCACTCATAACTGTCTCACCCCACCCTCTGCCCCCAGTTCTTGTTGCGCGTGGGTCACCGGCCAGCAGTGACCACGGAACGCTGTGGATGGCTTGACGATAAACACGCGAGAAAAAACACATGCACAGAGACAGACTAGTTTCTGTGGGGAAGTAGGGACGAAATGGCCACCCCCCCTAGTGGGGAGCGTGCCGATTTACCATCCATACCTGCTTTTATTGGGCTCACTTTGCATAACAATTCAGGTAAAGTACAGTACTCATTAGGGGAAGTAAGGAACCATAGAAAACAAGGAACTCTGCGGGTCTATTTTGAGTCAGGGTAAAAGAGCTGTAAGACTTTGAGGAACAAATTAACTTCCTCCTTGGACCCTTCTCATTCAACTGAGAGCATTCTAAACAAAGAAGGTTTCACAGTAATTTACATGTTCTTTCTTAGGCCTGATCACCTGGGGAATCTGCCTTTTTCAGCACAGAGGTGCACCACCCTGTCATTGTTTCAGGCTTAGGTGGAGCAAGGGAACTAAGGCAACCAAGAGATAAGGAGATTTTTCTCCCAGAAGATGAGAACTCAGGCTTTGTCAAAGCCGAGGAGCCAGGGTCCATCACCCCCTTTTGCTGCAGCCCCCCAAGTCCTTTTGGGGGGCCTCCCAAAGTGATCGTGCCTGTCTTAGGTCGTTCCCCCCTTGGGGAATCTTACCTGTCTTTGGCTAACCAACCAAGCTTTTTGGGGTTCAGTTATGAATAAAGCAGCAGAAGCAGCATTCCTGCCAGGGAGATAAGCTTTTGTCTCCTTGCTGGCTTACGGTTCCAAGGGCGTTCCCTTAGTCTTAGCCTAGGCGGGGGTTTCAGCTTCTGATACCAGTCAGGGCGGTTCCCCACAAGTTCTTCCATCTGCTCCTCTGTGTCTTCACGTGACCTTCTTATGATGACACCCGTCATTAGATTTAAGGCCCACCTTCACCCAGTAGTATGACCTTACCTTAACTAATTATATCTGCAAAGACCCCATTTCCACAGAAAGTCACATTCAGAGTTTCTAAATAAACATGAGTTTGGGGTGGGGCCACTGTTCAATTCCGTTCAGGTGGTAAACCAGAAGAAAAATGGGGTATGGATACCAGAAAAAAATAAGATATGGACGCTTGGCAGGCAAACCCCAAAACACCACATAAGTGACCAATCCTCAGACTGTCAAGACAGGGGAGACCTTGAACAAATCTGTCTTCCCAGTGCCTCGAGACGACTGTGCCCAGTCACACGTGGGAAATCCCACAGGGAACCCGGTTCTCCAGCAACCAGAGTCTCATTTGGATGGGAATGGTTCTGAGAAGCTGAGCTAAATTTACAACAAGTCAGGAGACTGCCATTCTCTTTCAGGCAAACTCACAGTAGCCCCCCCAGCCCCGCCCCCTCGACTGTTCTGACTCCACATGTGTCTGAGATAGTGAGAGCCCTGCCCTTCAGGGAATTCGCGCGGCCCGTAGAGCCCAGCTGTGTCTAAAAATGTGAAGCTGCTTTGGGAAGGCGAAGTCAGCTGTTCCTGAATCCCCAGCTTGGGGAGGCCACCCTCCAAGTTGGCCGAACTGGCCCATCTTCTCAGAATCACCATCGCTGATACGCAAGCCAGTTATAGATTTTACTTCCCGTCCTCCCTGCAGAAAAAAAAATAATGATAACTTCCAATTTCTTGGGGGGAAAAGTTCCACGAGAGTTTAAGTCAAACTCCTAGCAGTGGTAATTTCTGGAGGGTAGGATAAAGGAGGGTTACAGGAGCATAAGTTATTTTTGAAAACAATTATAAAGATATTTCTAAATTAAAAACATCTCCTAGTGGTTCTGTGAAGGCTACCAAATCATGTCAGTGAGCTAACCACCTTTGATTTGGGATGTCTAATAAGTAAGAAACTTTCTCCCTCAACAATAAGGAAAGAAAAAAGTCTAAATGAAAAGAAGGCAGTGGAAACAGAAAAGTACATGTAAAAACTAAAAATCCAAGCCAAGTGCCATTTCACATTCTTATTTCCTCCAAGAAGTGAAGGTTTCCTACTTGGTGCAGTGACACCCCCTGGGGACCCGAGACCCTGGACAGGAGTCAAGATTCCCAGGTCTGACTCACAGCGCTGTCACTTCCCAGATGTGTGACTCCAGGCGAGTCACTTTACCCATGTGAGCCTCAGTCTCCTCATTTTCTAAAAATATCTCCACTATCCAACTATATTTGTATAGTTGTCATAACACTCAAATGGGTCCACCTACAGGCAAGGGCTCTGAAAACACCATCAACATTATAGGGGATTATTACGAAAATTCTTTGTTATTTAAGCATGTGTGGCATCCTACCAAGCCCCAATAAAATACATAACCAACAAAAGGTAATCCTTTTCCTCAAAATGATGGCCTTTTTTGCTTGCTTATTTTACCCTCAGGTATACTATTGCAATCATCACACTTAACCCATGAAATATGATCACACTGGCCCATGCAAGCTTCTACTCACTCTTTATTTATTCCCTGTTTGCTCCCTTCCCCACCCCCACCTGCCTCCTCCCTGCTTATAGGCAACTATTTCATTCTGGTTAATACGTAGTCTTTTGTATGTATTTCCTAAGAGCTGTGTATATCTGCACATTGTTTAATGTTTCATTTTGCTTCTTAGAGTTCTCCTTAAATTCTTAGGATGTTTTTGCATATCTGGTCTACATTTCCTCTCACTGTGGCATTGTACTTCACGTGCGTCCGAGGCACTTCACTAGCTGGGTCTCCCAGCTTAAAGGGGGACCCCCTTCCTCTAAAAAGAACACGGCAGTGCACATCTCTGCTCAGACCCTGGGCACAGGCTCGGCCCCAAGGCGCGTGCACACTCACTTCGCTGCTCTCCAGTTCAACATCCCTGCATCCCCACCGCACACGGCATCATCCAGCTTCCCCACGGGTACAAATGTGTAGACACACAGGGAAATGTCATTGGCTGATTTTCATCTAATTGATTAGGATTGATATTAAGCACCTCTTTGTGTGTTTATTATTTCAGGTGTGAGGGAGGGTTCTTTTTCTAAAAATTGCCTGTTCATATCCTTTTCTCATTTTGTTAGGAGTTGCTGTCTTTCTCCTGTCCGTTTGAGGGTTTTCTTGCAAAGCCTAAGTATATACCTTCTTCCTTTCTGTCATCTGGTGATTTGGCCAGGCAGAGATCCTTAATTCTGATGTGATCAAATTCCTCTCTCTTCCACGTTGTAGTGCGCACGCTCTGCGAGGCACCCCCTCCCTGTCAGCACCCGAGTCAGCTGCCCACACACTAGCCAGCAGCCCCTGCGCCACTGTGAGTGGTCCATCCTAACGACCAAAATTCACCTGTGCCTTCAACTCTCTTGCCGGTTCAAGGATGAAATCAAAACATCGTACTCTGGTATACAGGGTCCTGATGAACCTAATCCCACCTGTCCTGGCTCTTTTCTGCTGTGTAAGCCCCCACTTCCCTCCCAGACCCCTCTACCCCGCCTTCCACAAGGCTGTCCTACATACACTGCTCATGTGTTTAAAATACCCCCTACCCTGTCCCTCTTCTTAGCAAGTAAATGGGAAGACTCTTTCAACTCTTGCTTTTGCCCATTTGTAGTTGGGTTTTTTCCCCTACTCGGCACACTACTGACATTTGCAAGTGTAAAAAATGTGGTTTCATGTCAGAAGACACTCCTAATGGCCCATGACAGGCTACTGTCAGTACGGTCACTGTAGTCAGTCACTGTCAGTCACAGAGCAGCACACAGGAGGAGAAGAAACACCGGGTCACAGAAAATCAGCACCGGACATGTGTTAGGGCCGAGTTTGTTCAGACAACTGCCACAGAGGACAGAGACTCCGGTGTAAACTGAGCTCAGCACCAGCTGAGACAAAGGTAATGTGAGGTTTTCAAAGAAGAACAGAGAGGAAACAAACAAACAAAAAGGGTCTACAGGGAAGTGAAAGAGGGTAAAAAAAGACTAGGCGGAGTCTAAGGAAATGGGAAATTACAGAAGGGAAGGGGGGAGAACTGCTGTGCACAGTGCGGCAAAGTGAGTTGAGGCCACGGGCATTTTTAGACTTGACATCACTGTGCTTTCTTGAGCAAACACTCGGCGTGGAGGCTGAGGTCACTGTCAGGGACACAGCCCAGGGCAGGCGGAAGCCAGGCTGAGGCTCACTAGCACAGCGCTCAGGCGAATCCTTCGTGCCATACTGCGGTTCCTGATTCACTCCTCCTGGTGGTTAGATAGCTCGCACGTGGCTGCACCAGCAACAGGGCAAAGCCAAGATTGGAACACAAGCCTGCCTGACCACAAAGTCCTGCTTCTGGTTGGCATTCATCATTTCAGTGAGGCGCTTCTGTGGAGTGAGCCCTGGGGGAGGCTTGTGAGCAGGAGGCAAGCATTTATGTGATGAGGCAGCCCAGCTACCCTCGGGGTTGGGGGGCAGAGGTTCACCTCTGGCCCTGAGGCAGCAGGAACTCTTGTGAGAAAATATATAAACTGGTTTTTTTAATCACTTTGTAGAAATTTGCCACCATGTGAGAAAAAAACCTCATGGGAAAGTTGATGAATGATAAATATGCAAGAACTATTTGCTTCTTGAAGGGAATACAACCTAGGAGAAAGCCTAAACATTTCCTTCACAGTCACGGGGAGGAACTCCCAGAAGTTTCTAGAAGAAGCCCTCTCAAGTGTCTCCATTCTGAGACACAATGAGCTCCCTCAGCAGGTTTTGGCAGAGTGCAGTTCTGGGAATCAGCTGGAAACCGGCCAGGAGGCACCTGGCTGCAGGCCGCACCCTCAGCAGGGAGACACAAGCAACACCACTTCCAGCGACAGAGCGCATCGGGCTGTAAAACTCAAATCCCTCTCCCAGTCTCATTTAGATAATTATAGTTTGCCTCCTAGGACCCTCCCTGTGGATCCAACCGGCTTTGGTTGTCGTCGTTACTGCTATTCTCCTAAATTACTGGGTAGGGCAGGATTAAAAGGCCAAGCCTCCTACAGGGAGGATGAGCCGGGAAGGTGGTTTCCTCTATCAGCTAACTACCCCCTCTCAGAGAGAACTGACTCCTTCGCACAGAGCACAGAGCGCCTACATTTGGTGTCACGTCATCAGAAAAGTGAGTGAATCCCATGTGGTTTTTCCTGTCCGTGCACTGTCCTGGGACCCGAAACTTTCTCCACAACAGACCAGGTGCTGGGACACGGGCCGGCCCGACTCGAGGCAGCATCGCACAACCGTCACGAGCATCCTGTCAGAGCCAGGCTGTTTCTGAAACACTGGGCTGAGACAGACGCCTTCCTCACCTCGAGTCAGCAGAAGTGGCTGGCTCGTTACGCGCACCAGGCACAGGAGAGGCCCCAGTATGTGCTCAAGAGCATGAGCTCTTACCTGTCCACTCAGGATCAGGCCACCAGACTCCCTGAGGTGGGCTGTGGCCAATGTCATGCAGTTATTACAAATGAGGAGAGTGGTAGTGCAGTGAGCAGATACACTTGACCCTTGAACAACATGGGTTTGAACTGTGTGGGTCCATTTTATGCAGATTTTTTTTTCAATTGAGCCACACAGTTCAAACCTAAGTTCAAGGTCAGCTGCATAGGTTGTTGTGAAGAGGTGAGCTGTTATGACAAATGGCAGGCCCTTGGCATGTAGGGAATGGGCCACAGGGTCTGGAGTGGACTCTATCACACGCTGGGTGTGGAGTCTTGGGTCACACACACCTCCCTTCCCATGCCTCTGTCTCCCCATCTGAGAATACACCAGTTCTTATCTCTCTCACCTTCCATTCTAAGGCTTCCGAACTCTGCCTGGGCCTCACTGAAACATTCTTGCAAGGTCAGACTTTAAAATCATCTCAACTTGTAGTGTTTATATCTATATTGAGAATAAATCACCTGCAATGAAGACAAAAATGCGAAATCTAGAGGAAACTGAGCGGCCCCCTACACAGGCCTCCAAGAGTAACGCTGAGACTGGGGACTGAGGAGGGGGCCGGAAGGGAATTCCTCATGCCCGCTGAGTACAGACGGAGTCAGAAAAGCACTTGCCAGGAGGCCTTTCAGAAACCAAGAATGTCAGCACCATCACCAAGTGAGGGAGAAAGCAGGAGCCGGGGCAAAGGCCTAACCCTGCGGGCAGAGGGCTGTTGTGCTGGACAGGGCCAGCTACCAGGGGCGCCCAGGCCACATGCCCACGTGGGCCGACCTCAGGCTCCACAGGACCGGCCCCAGGTTCGGCGCCCACCTGTTCGTGAGGACGGGGCCTAATGAATGACCGGCGCCCTCTGCTTTGTCTCAAGCCCAGGATGTGTCTGACCCATCAGCTTGAAATTCCTCAGGGCCTTAAGCCTGCTGAATCTGGGGACAGCATAATGACAGCCAGAGAAATTCCTCTATAATTTTCAAGGCCCATTTAGGGTTTGATGCTTAGAAAGCAAACTCTTCATTTGTTCAAATCTAAAATGTTAAAAGCCCCCAGTGGACAAAAGCGCTATTTACAGGCCTGGCCCCCACCCCCTCCCCTCTCCTGGGCATCACTGGGCAGCTCAGCGTGTTCGCTGTGTTTGTGTGCTGTGTTTTGTTCTCCTCCTTCAAGTTGGTTCTGTGTTCCAAGAAAAAGACAAGGCTGACAACTTGAAGAGAGAGCAGCCCTCTCCTCTCTGGTCTACAAGGGCCAACATCTCCTTGGCAATCAGCCAGCCTAATTTAGTGTCTTTGCTAATGATGGGAAAGGGCTGCTGATTAAAAACCTGCAGACAAGGCCCATCAGGAGGCGTGGCAAACCCAAGGGGACTCCAGTGGCTGCACAAAAGGGGCTGCCAGGAACTCGCACCGCAGGGGGCTCACACCAGAAGGGTCAGACCTGCCATCCAGCTGCCCTGTCCTCACCTCTACCAGGCATCGTCACCAGATGCCAGTGCGTGGGCCTGGGGAGGCGGCGTCTGTCGTAAAACTGGGTTTTCCTGTAGACAGTGCAGACAGCAGAGGGCTAGCCAGGGCCTTAGCAAAGAAACAGAGGCAGAGCGCTTGCCAGGGAGTCATACTCCTTCCCAAGCAGACAGAGAGACTCCAGGTAAGGGGGAGGCTGGCCAGGGAGTTAGGATCTCAAGAGGTGGAGGGTCTAACCTGACTGCAAAGGCCCTAATTCTATTTCTACAATCATGACCGCGCGATGTTTCATCCCTTGCCTGCCCTGGGCTTTGAGGCACACATATCAGCTGCCCATCAACACCTCTTTTTGGCTGGGAAAAGCATGCTAGGTATGTTCATTGTGTGGTTATCCATTCCTCTTCATTCCCTGTGAACAGAACCTTGATTTGGTCTGGGGTGCGGTGTGCTCCCCAGATGGCCTTTCCAGTATGTGTGGCCGTGAACGTGGTTGCACCCAACAGGACACAGGTGGAGGGCCTGGGGGAGACTTGTGCTTTCCTGATACAGTTTCCTGTTTCCACCCCCTCCCACTTTCCCCTTCCTGCTTTTTCCCGAATGAGGATGGGCAGCTGGGCGTGGGGGGCAGTGACCACCTGTG
Organism: Phyllostomus hastatus; assembly: GCF_019186645.2. Lineage (NCBI taxonomy): Eukaryota > Metazoa > Chordata > Mammalia > Chiroptera > Phyllostomidae > Phyllostomus > Phyllostomus hastatus. The sequence goes on along the minus strand of NW_025334036.1, from coordinate 6,850,544 downwards.
ACTGAGAAGCCACAAACATGCGCACAAGGTGGCAGAGCGGAAAGGCGAGAACAGTCTCATTTTCAAAGGCGCCCTGGAGCCGCCGGTCCAGCCCTAGAGCCACCACCTTGGCCTCCTCGCTCCACGAGACACACAGCCCCACTGTTCCGTGCACACTTCTGCCGCTCGCAGGGAACTGAGCACGTCCAGAGCCAAACTCACAACTGCTCTCCAACCTGGCTCTCTGCCAGTCTTTGCACACCTGCAAGTCAGAAACCAAGGGCCACCGCGAATTCCCCAGGTCCCTCCTCCTCTGTGCTGAGACAGATCAGTTATCTGTCTGTCGCTCCTTCTCCTCCAACAGCCCCCGATTCATTTTCTACCCAGCACCAGTGATCTTCTCCAAGTGCCCATCTGCTTGCGCCCTACATACAGCCCTACAAGGGCACCACCCCCTCCATACAATTAGGAGAAGGGCCTTCACCTGATCAAACCTGGCAGCCCCACACCTCCTATCCTGGCCTCTTCTGCGCTCCACACACTCTTGCCTTCTTCCAGGTCACTGATTCCCAACTTTGTCTCATATTAGAATCACCCAGGGCTTTCATCAAACTTAACTAAAACTACAATCTCCAAGGGTATGGCCTAGGCATTGGTATGTTTTGAGATGATTCCAGGGTGCAGACAAATTCGGGAACCATTGTTTCCTTAACCAGCTGGTGCTCTTGCCATCCACCCATTGGCGTTCGGGTCTTCCTCTTGCCTGGACCGCTCAGGCCTCCCACACTGCTTCCTCGTACCTGCACCTTCTCCTCCTTCAGCCAACATTTCAGACATCACTGCCTTGAGGAAACTGTTCCAAGCCCCCGAACTAGGTGGGGTGGGCCCTGTCCCAAACACAATGTCTATTCCCCCAACCAGACTTGAACCTCTCTCCAAGCTCGGGTCCCTCCTGTTTCACCTGCATTGCATCTCCAGGTCAAGCACACTATCTGGGCTTAGTAGGTGAGCGACACATACCAGAGGGGACCCCCCAAAAACTGGAATTACCTTCTGGAGGGCAGGCCTCTTATAGTACAAGCTTCCCCTCCTAGGTGAGTGTTCTAGGAACTCACGTGGATCAGCTGCTGCTGTGAGAAGCTCCGTTCAGCTTCAGTGAAGTTTTTTTGGAGACTCGTCCAGTACATTTGTCTATTTCATGATAGGTGGTTTACGAGCACACCTGCCCACACCACACTGAGTGTTCAGCAGTTTTTGACCAAAAACAGCATGACTCCCATCTCCTCCCAATCACCCAATCTCACCATGAGCAACTTTTGTTTCCCCAAATGAAAAACATCCTCAAAGAGAAACATTTTGCCTATATGGAAGAGAAGAAACAAAAACAGCAAAAGCACTAAAAGGCACCAAAATTGAGGAGTTGAAAAACTGTTTTGAACAGTGGAAAAAATGTCTCAATAGGTGTATTGCATCAAAGGGAGAGTACTTTGAATGTGAATGAAGTTTAAACAGAACAATAAATGCACATTTTTTTTAATAAATAAATTCTGGGTTTGGGGGGCTCCCCGTCATTTTTGTTGAACTTAGGAATGGTCAGTAGCATCTCACCTCACAGGTGTGGATCTGAGACCCTAGATCTGAGGTCCAGTGGCTGGGTGTAACAAAAGGGCACTCACAGCCGGGTGTCAGCCCTCCTTTCATGACGGAGTTTGCAAACATCCAGTTCGTCAGCATCACCACGGAGGCCACGTGCCCAGAGTGCCTGATGCAGCAGGTCTGGGGAGAGGCCCAAGAATTCTCATTTCCGTCAAGTTCCCAGGTGACGCTATTGCTGCCGGTCTGGGGGCCACACTTCAGGACCACTGCCCGGGCTCCCCTCGTATGACCTTCCAGCCACCGGGTGCACTGACCGACAGGGAAGGGTCCAAGTCAATGCACGCCCACCTTTACTCCAACAACTATCTTTTTCTCGTTGCTTCTTTTTAAAGCTTTATACAAGAGTTACAGTCATATCATCAGAATCCGGAGTTCGTCCTGGGCTCTGAGAAGGGACTCCTTCCTCCCCATCGCCCTACTGACAGAGCAACTCCAGCTGCGGCAAAGCTCAGTCTCCCCAGGGGGCTGGCAAAGTTTCTAAACCTATCGGCAGCCAAGTGGCAAAGGGGTCTGGCAGGGCACTCTGATCCCTGCACACCTGACTCGTGTCCAGAAAAAGAGACAAGTGTGAAACTCTGCCTGGAGAGAAATGGGCCAACCACAGCTCCCCGCCAACCTCCCATGCCCTGCCCCCTGCCCGTACTCTGGAAACCCTGGAGATTTCCAGAAGATTCCCGGATCCACACTTTCAGACAATCCACAGTCTGTTTAAAAATCCCCCTTTCTCTACTCTTTCTTCTTCTCTGCAGCGTTTTCCAACAAACTGCCGTGAACAAGCCTGTGCCTGTCTTTCACGCACGCACACTTGGGTGAGTGCAAGCGGAAGGCACAGACTTGGCACCCGGGACAGCTGGCCCCACCCAGACCATTCCCGTCCTCGGCCTGGGAGACCTGTTCCTCTATTTTGAAGTTCCAGCCCACAGGTTTCATGTTCATACTGACTGCCTTGTCTGAACAGTGGTCGCCAAAAAAAAAAAGTAAACAAATAAAATAAAATCATAGTCCCTTAGCTAATGGTTCATTTCAAGATTGAGATCACCCTGTAAGAAATATTACAAGTGAAGGCAGTTCCATGGGGGAAAAAATGGAGACATCTGAAACATTTGTAACAAAAACCACTGGGTAGAGGGCTGGGGAGATGCCTGGAGTAAATGGGTTTCTAGCGCATTATTGGCCAGAGCGAAGGCCACTAGGACACTCACTCATCCGCATTTTACACTCCAGCATTTGGGAAGGAGATGTGCTATGACTGAGGCTTACCCCAACATGACTGGGGAAGAAAGCGTTTGTAGCTATTGTCCTAACTGTTAATTAACTGTGTCAACAAGATTGTAGAAAAAATGTTTTTAAAGCCTCTTAAGAGGGCAAACACATTTTAAGCACCTCTAAGTACTTTCGGAATACCCAAGGATTTAAATTGACAATGATAAACAATCACTAATTATAGTCATTCCTGACTGGTTCTCACCAAGGATCTGTATTAGATAACACTTGTGAACCTAGTTTCAACCACAGTGTATATTTAAGGAAGATTAAGTTCAATTTAATTCAAATCTGCTTTTATCGCGTTTCCTATAATGTGTGTCAAGTGATGAGACTGATTATTCTCAAACACGCTGTCTTTCAGACTGGCCCTTCCCGGGTTAGCCAAAAATGGTAGGACTTGACTCTGCTCTAAAACTTGTAACCACAGGAATACAACTTTATCACACATTGTACCAAAACCACCTGTGATGTCCCATGACAGGGATCGAAGTATCGTATCATCTTTGTACGCCTGGCACGCAGCACAATGCTCATCACAAAGAAGACCCTAATACATGTCCACTGGGCAATGGAGTCGCAGAAACAACACGGCCTCCATGATGGATTGTTCCAGAAGATGAAAGGAGAGGAATTAGTGTCACCAGCTTTTAAAGCAAGACTCGCTCTCTTTCATTGAACATTTGAGCCGAGCAAACACTGAGTTAAGCTTTTCAAGTGTTTCTTCTTACTGGAGCCTCAGGACAAGCTCTGAGGAAGGTCTCTCAATGACCCATTTTACAAATGCAGACTAGGACAATGGGACTGTGAAGGGTGGGAGGAAAAAGAAATCCCAGGTCCCTCGGGCTCCAGGCCAGCCCCTCTCAAGGGCTGGGTACCTTACCCTCCGTTCAAGTCCAGCCTGGGTCTAAGCACTTCTGACAACTTAAGAAAGCAAAAGACTCCAGAAGGAGCACGGTTACCCAGTAGGAGGAAGAGGCTGGACAGGGAGAGGAGCTCTCTGCACAGATACACAAAGTATTGCTTCATTTTCTCTCCTTTGTGTCGTCAAAACAATGAGGACACGCAGAACGAACAGCCTTGAACAAGCCACAGGCACTCCACTCACCATCAAAAAAATAAATAAATAAAATAAAGACCTTCTTGCCATTGTGATCTTTGAGCAAAGTAGCTGAGTAGGAAATAAATACATCAAGGTATCCAATGTGTTGTTGTTTTGTTATTTAAATCATTGCTTACTCTTAGCATCAAGTAGGTTTTGAAAGGAGAACAGGAAAATGAAGTCAGATTGTATGAGCAATGTTTTAATATAAGCAACAGCGGGGGAAAAATCACAGTTCAAGAAAGTGAGTCTCAAATTTCAGAGGGCATGAAAGCTCCAGAGGAGATCCTTAAAAACAGATTCCAGAGTCACACGGAGTCACATTCCCAGAGAGCAGGCTTGTGTGAGGGAAGCCCAGACCTCGTAGTTTCACTCCCAGTGTCCAGGCACCCTACCCATTCATTGCTCCGTTTACTGAGCAGCTACCGTGTCAGATGGGGGATCCAGAAGGCGGGGATACCGCAGTAAGCGACGTACTCAGAACCCCTGCAGTCAGAGTGGGGAGACAGGCCATAACCAGAGGCATCTACGGACATTGTGCCACAGAGTGAGAAGGGTTCGATGAGGAATAAAGTAGAGAGAGGGGAATAAGGGGCATCGCCTCCTTGTACCGGGGGTTGTGGGAAGCTTTTCTAACACTGGAACAAAGCAGGTTTCTACGCAGAATTCTAGGGAAAATGCATGCCGCACAGAGGGGACAGCAAATGAGAAGACACTTGGAATGCTGGTGCTGAGTCAAAGAGCACTTGCTATGTACTGGATGCTTCACAGCAGTGATCTGATTTCAACAGCACAGCGACTCCGCACCGCTAAGCACTGTGTCTCCCACTCACCCCATGACCGCACGGGGGATCTGGCCACAGGCCCAGCAAAGGGTGGAGCTGAAGGATGGCCCAGGTGTCCAACGGAATTCCCCCAAGCACAACGAGTTAGGGGTGTCCACCGTGGGGGACAGGTCCATCCTGAGAAGTGGTGAATATTCAAAGGAGTAAATAAAGCATGATTTAATTATAAGCGTACCTGCCTAAATGATACTTAAGAGTTTAATGATTTGGGTAAGTATAGTGGCATCAGAAGTAAAACAGTATATAGAATTACAGAGATAGAAAGGACTTAACTGTATAAAAAAACTGCACGAGAATATAAAATGAGAGGGGAAATATGCCAAAATGTGAACTGTGTTGTTGCCTCTAAACGTACATTTAATCCTTCACTTTTTCATACTTCCCAGTGTGTCTATTGCAATAAGCAGGTATTTGTGCGATCACCAGGGAGGAAAATGAAAAATATTGTGAAGATGTGCATTGCTCATGCTTGGAATTTTGACTGTGACCCCATCTGCAGGTAAGAGTGACGGCCCCAACTCCCATTAAGGCCATTCCTGCACTTGTCCCCTCAGGGAGGCCCTGAGCCCGAGTCAGCCGGGCGTCCCCGGAGCCAGGGTCCGGGTGCTGCTCCCTGGCTGCTGAGGGAGGGACTCGGGGGGGAAGCCTGTGCTGCCTCCATCCATCACGTGGGCAGCCAACGGGGTCACCTTTTACAGGCGGTTTGAGCGCTCCACTGGCGAACCTTCCGGCATGTCACTGCTATAAATTCTCCTGGCTCTTATTAATAAACCATAACGGTAATTCCCAGAATGATGGCCTATTATCCTAAGTCGCAGAATGACAGCACAATCAAAATCAGAATGAATTATAGGCCTGAAGACACGGTGGAGAGGTGGGCAAGTTTAACTGGCTTCCAGAGGAGCAGCACCGGCCCATGCAGCAAATCAAAGCAGTAATATTCAAGGCAATTGTTTACACGGCCAGAAGAAGCAGCATGGTAAGCTTATACAGCAAATGCTTCCCCAGAAATGGATGATGCACCAAAGAAGTGAGGGGGGCATGTGGTGGGCTGCGAACTGACCCCCAGCCAGCCACACTGGGCTTGTTTTCTGTGTTGTGTTTACTTCCTTCTCCTCCCAAAGTGTTTTTTGTTTTTTTAATTTTGCTCTGTGTCTGAGTTCTAGGTTGACAGTTCTACACTATTTCTTCTTTCACCAGGTAAAAACCATTCAACACATTTGACCAAGACATGACTAAGCCATTTGAAGGTGAAAGAGAAGTCTTTGAAGGCCGAAATACAAACGCCTCGGAGTCATCTCTAACAGAGAGCCAGGATGACTGGGATGCGCCCAAGTGGCTTTGTACTTGGTCTCCCACCGACATGAGACTTGCTGACTTCGGAAGTCCTTGACGGGGACTTGGCAGAGAGGACTCTGAAGCCACACGGTGGACTTCTTCCCCTGCAGAGGCCGAAGCCACCCACTGTGATGACTTATCTGCGACTCCGCCAAGCAAACTTAGAGATCCGTCTAATTCCACACAGGGGGCGATTCCCACCACACCACCTGTCATATTCTTACTGTGGGGCGAGCCTCCACCACAGTGGCCCCCAAATTCCGGCAATCCATCTTTTATTAGGTTCCTAACTCTAAGAAAAGGCAGTGGGTCTTAACCCTAAAAATATGGGGAGTTTTAATAAAAAACATCCATGGCTGGGATCCACCTCCACGATTTAATTGTTCTCTAGACCCTTGCTACTTGGAATGTCGCCCTCAAGCCAGCAGCGACAGCATCACCGGACAGATTGTCATGCAGACAGAATGTCAGACCCCACTTGGAAACTAATTCCTCAGAATCTATGTCAACAAGATCCCCAGATAATTCTAATGCACAGTAGAGTTTAAGAAGCACTGGTCTAGGGTAGAGCCAGGAATTTCTTTTTTTATATTTCCCCAAGTTATTCTAACGTTCAGCCAAGACTAAGAGCTCCCCACTTAAATTCTACCATTGGCCTTTTCTTTTCCTTGCTGACCACAGCCAAGCTCAGGGCCTGAGGCATCGGACCAGCTGATCCAAGCTTCGTCCCTCATAAGAGGGCCTGTTGTTAACTGTGGAAAATTCCCTCCATCCCACTCCTGCTTCCCTGAGGTTTACCCCAGACAACCACGTCTAGTGGTCTGCCCACACCCAACCCCAGGAATTTTATATCGCTCTCCTTATCCTGTTGCTGACCGTCTTCCTACCTTGCTTCTACCTTGCTTATAGCAGTTCGTCCCTCCCCATCAGCTGCCCTCTCCCCACCACCTTTGTTCCTTGGCAACTTCCAGTACAAGTGTCCCCACAATAAGAAGTACCAAATGGAACAAGGAAGGGCTTCTCTTTCTCTCGTCTTCAAGCACCATCTCCTCTTGCCACACGTGGCTTTCTACATGGCACATGTGTGAGTCACGTTAATGGCATGAAGGCAGAGAAAAGGAGGAGGACGGAACAAGCGGAGAGCTACAGGAGAGGCGTCACCTGACATCCGAAGGTAAAAGGAACAGCAGTTTCAAGCAATGACACTAAGTCCACGTGAGGCAAGTAGGACAAATACTGCACCTAATATCAGGAGATTCCATAAGTGACTCAAATGATCAAAGGCAACTAAAGGTCCAACACCAAATATTATCCAGTTTCAAACTGCAGCCCCAGTGAGAGAACACAGCCAGATCCCCTACATGGTCACTGTGGTTCAGAGCCAAGAAGCAGCCTGAGCCTAGGTCCAGGCGCATCTTCGCTTCACCGCATGTGCTCAAGAAAAATGCGACAATGTTAGAATGAAAACTAGACAGGTTTATACACCTGAGACACTCTGCTTACTCCAGGTTGGTTATGAAGGCCACATGGCAGTACATGCTCCCTGGTGGCCAGTCACAAATACACTCAGACACTGGTGGACAGCGCAAAATGCTTCGCCGTTCTGTCGTTTTTCACTTGGTACCTGGAGAGTCAAAGGCAGCCTCTCTCAGGCATCTGCTGGCCTCATCACCTGTCTCCTCTGCTCTCCGGTTCCTCTCCCTCCTCCCTCACCAGCCCCCAGCATCATCTTACTGGTTTTGAAGGGGCCACCGCTGAGAAGGCCGCCATTCCTGCTCTCACCCTGGGAGGGCACCTCGCAGCTCTCCGCACCCTCCATCTCTCCTCTGACCTTCAACAAGAAGCACCTGTAAAATAAAATGATACGTTTCATAAGAAATGGCATCTCAAGACATAACTTGAATGCATTATTACAGCAAAGACCCTCTTTGCACGTTCCCACATAAAAAAAGACTTCTCTGTCTTTGACCACACTTCCTGTTCTTGCATACCTGTATTCTTTCTCTCTCTCTGTGCATCGGTCAGTATAAACTGGGTGTTACTCCAGTAACACACAACCCCACCTCAGTGGCTGTAAAATAACATAGTTTTCTCTCTCACTGACTCCATAGTCTGCAGTGTGCCAGCAGGGGCTCTGTTCCTCACAGCTACTGTGGGGCCCCGGCAGGCCCCCAAGCCAAGAAGAGAAAGATTTCTGCAGATCACGCATGTCCTTCAAACAAGCTACGTCACCCCTGCTGGTCATTCCTTGCTCAGAACTAGTCAGAGGCTCTGTCCAACCACAAAGCAGCCACGAGTGCAGTCCTGCCATGTGTGCAGGAGGAGGACCAAGAATATTGCTTTGAAATGCCTTATTTACTACCCTTGCACCCTAAGTTCAAACTCCCAGGGGGAAGAACACAACCTGCTCCAACTGACCGCACTGTCTGAGCTCACTGGCCAGGCAGAAAGAGGAACCTGTGCACTTCGTGTGTGTCTGGGAACATGGGAAACAATGGACACGGATGAAAAAGGCAATGCAAGGGTCACGAGCCAAAGAAACAAACCGTAAGATATGAAAACAGGTCCCTTGGGTGTGGATGAGTTGGAGACAGGACTGGTGGGTTAAAAAGCACACAAAACAAAGCGCTAGGGCTTGCAGGGATGAAAACGGTGATAAGCAAAGAAGCTAATACCCATTACCTGAACTCAGTTTCCAAACATTCATGGGAATTTTCCCACCATGTAGCTACTGACACACCTGCAAGGTAGAAAAGCTTCTCAATCAGAGGTAAGCCATGATGGGGGCTGAACTAACAAGAGCACACTCAGATTCTTCTGCTGCTCCACTTATAATTTATGTACTAGTCAGACACAATTTTCATTTAATCAAGAGCTATCTTGTCCAACCTTTCAGCTGCAAGTAACTTTGTACAAGATGAAAATAACCTAATCCATCATGATGATAGAAAATTTTCTACTTCTTCCAGGCCCTCACTGCCAACAAAATGCCAGGAATCTTGCTGCTTTGGATGGTTTATTAAAACGCAGCAGACCCAAACTGCATTAGGGCTGTGTAATAGCACGCCCTGCCCACCAGCTAATGCTTGCCAGATGTGCGAGCTCAGCCGCATCTGCAAGCACCTGCTTAGAGGAGTGGGCCTCCAGAGCAGATCAGGGAGAATGCAACTACTGGCTTTATGTGCCCTCCAGTTGATGCATGCAGGGGCAAAGGGTTAAATTAAAATGGGGAAGGGGGTTGCCATGCTGAGCTGGCAAGTGTTTCAATAAAGTGATTTTCCACTAGCTTTTTGCAAGCATATTCCCTGGACTTCTGCACCCATATATTTTTGAGGCTGAACACCAAAGTTCTAATCCCCACCACAATGATCTTGGGTAGTAACGTCCTTAACTTCCCTGAGCTCTGGATTTCTAACTTGTAAAATAGGGACAATTACACTCACTTGCAGGCTGCTGTGAGGATGAAACAAGATGAAATATGAGGAACTGCTTTGCACAGTAAGAGTGACATAGTAATTTCTCAATAAATGTCCCATCCACATATGCATTTAACATGTAGGTAGGGCCAGAAAACCTGGATCTCTCTTCCACACTCAAACCATGTTACCCTCTACACACACGCCTATTCCTCCCCTCTCCATCCTTCCCTGCCTCCTGCTCCCCCGCCTGTCTTTGTCTGGGACTGTACTATAATGCAGAATTGGCAGAAGGGACACGAGGAGCACTCTGCCCAAGCCAGTGCATTTCTCTGAAGGGAAAAGTTCAGAAACAGGCAGGCAGAGTAATGGAAGCCCCAGCTCTCTCTGCCCCCTAAAGCATAAGGCAGTGCTGGCATGACCCGCTGGGTCTATGCACCTACCCCTAAGCAATATAGTACTTAGTCTGATATGTGTTTAAACTTTATACAAAAACTTATACATTCCCACATGGCTTGCATTTTGTACTCAGGATTGTATTTTTGAGATTCATTGCTGTTGGTGCATGAGGCTGTGATTTACTCACGTTCACTACCGTATAATATTCTACTGTGTGGCTATACCACCATTTATACTACCACGGACAGGCATCTGTGCTGTTGCCGGTATCCTCACTATTACAGACAGCACCACCATGAGTGTTCTCAGGCTGGTATACATGATCCAAAGACCTTCCGAGGCAGGAGGATAGGAGAACACTGCTGGGTCACAGGTCTATGGTCCCCAATTATTTTTCCAAAGAGTTTGTTCCAGTTTACCCTCTGATTGCCCAGTTCCTGGCAAAAACATTGCAAACTACCTTGGAGGATGTTACTCTTGCAAGTAGAGGTTGCTGGAGTTTCAGAACACTGGCCGAATCAGTTCCCACACATGCCACCTGGAAGTTCACGGTCACAAACATTCCTCCAGGGGAGGGAGAGGTTTGGTCGTGTACAGAATTTTGAACAAAGAGAGTCTTGAGATGAGTGGTTTTGCGGCCCCCTGGCTCGAGGGATGAAACCTGCCCAGGATTAACATGTACTGTCCAGCTCAAGAACAGAACAGTCTGTAGCTGCTGCTGTTTTTCCCATGGGGGTGGTGGAAACTGGCACAAGACTACTTCCAAACCACCCTTCACCAACAGACTCCAAGGGCTAGACTGATGTCTCTGAGGACAAGCAGCATACTTTTCTCTCTCATTTATATCTGTAACGTTCAGTATGGTGTTTGCACATCACAGGTGCTCAATGAAACTTCATATCATGGAATTAAGAGTTAATCATTTTGGCAGATACTGCTGTGTATTATTGAAATCTGTCTCTTCCACCTCCTGGGTGCGATGCTAGACACCATTTCCCAGCTTTACTCACAGTGGCTGTGACCATGTGACTGATTCTGACCAATCCAATGTGAGCAGAGGGGATACCCACCACCTCCTGTCCTGGTCTACAGAAACCACCCACAGCATCCTCCACACCCTCTCTTCTTCTGGCTGGCAGCTGGATGCTTTCCCCCCACACAGTCTTCACCTGGGCTCACATCAGGGAAGGTGGCTATGGCATCTTTTTCAAATCAACCAAGGAAATAAACATGTTTTCTCTGTAAAGCAAACAAAGCTGTGTAACAGCCCCTTTGTGTGTTTTTCATGAGACGGAGAGAGCAGATGAGCACGTTCATGACTCAGAGCCTGAGGTGACTCGCACTCAGCTGCCCAGGCTAGCTGCCAGGCTGGCTCTGAATAAAGTCGGATTTCTAATTACTAGGCCTTTTGATACCTCTTAATGTACACCAACAGGATGCATAATGAATGGTGGTGTTGAAATTCAACAAGGAAGTAACAAGGTATATTAATTACCTATCGCAGCATAACAAATTACCCCAGATTTCAGTGGATTAAAACAAAAACACTTATTATCTCGCATTATTTCTGTGAGTCAGGAATCTGGGCACAGTTTAGCTGAGTCCTCTGGCTCAAGACGTCTCATAGACTGTGACCGAGCTGGTGGCTGGGGCTGCTGTCATTTTCAGGCTCTGCTGGGGAAATCCACATTTCAGCTCACTCTGTGGTTACTGACAGGATTCAGTTTTTCATGGGCTATTGGACTAAGGGCCTCATGCAGCTTCTCACCAGCTGTTGGCTGCAGGCTGCCGTGTAGGGAGAGTGTGAAGGCTCCCTCAGAGCATGGTGGAAGCTTCATCAGTGAGCAAGTGAGAAAAGAGGGAGATGGAAGAGGGGTGGGGAGACAGGGAGGGAGCGAGTAAGCAAAGGAGAAGTCACAACCTGATCTTGGAAGCAACATCTCATTTCTTTCTTTATTAGAAGGAGGTGACTAGGTCCAGCCTTAGAAGCTACCTTCCACACAAAGAAATTAAAGATCACAATTTTGCCAATTCGCTCCTCGATTTTTCTGAACCTAACCTCTAAATTTCAATTATCTAGTCAAAAGTCTTAATAGCTCTTCAAGCTCTCCTCAACATTTCAGAAGCCAATGTCAAAGTGAAAAAACTATAATGAAAATTATATCCAATTTGCTTCTTCCTTAACTGGGAATAAAACTATCCACTTCTGCAATGGGATACTTTGGAAAAAGAATGGCAAGGGGCCTATTTTCCTCTCTTATGTCAACACTTAGAAATAAAACTCAAAATTTACGCCAATTATCTGGTTGATTTTTAAGTCAAAATGCAGAAATTCCAAACACAAAAGCAGGCCTGCCTATTTTAATGCTAATAATTAAATTTACATCTGCCTTTTAAAATTGTGTCTCTCAACCAAGTACTATGAACTATGTAATTTGTGCATGTACTTGTTGACAAATCATGCTTCTCTAACGGGCAGTAAATTACACAGTGTTTCATTTACTAGATAGAAAGGATTTTAAAATTCTTAAATTCAATTTTTATAACACGTAAAACGACAAAATGGGTGTTTTCTTTCAATCCCTACAAGATGAGGAGAGGTAAGAGACCGTATGTTCCCAGAAGGCCTAGGTGCAGGCTTTCGGGAAGCCTCTCTCTGCCTTGCACACCACACCCTCCTCTCCTTTCCAACCCATGTGACTGCGGACGAATCAGACCTTTTGGAAAAGACCCACCATACACTGTTTCCACGTCTCATGAGAGGCACAGATTTGGAAATATCAGTCCCCGGCAGCCCACACATTTTAATGAGCCGTGGCCAACTGCACTGACGGAACCCTTCAGCCACGTCGAGTGTGCTGCCACAGCTGGCCCAGGGCGGCAGAAGCTGCCTCCTCCCCGGGACACCTCCCCGTGTCTAGTCACAACCGCATGAGCCCCAAACGCGGAGCACATGTTCCCAGCTGCTCTCAGAGGCCCGGGGAAACTGGGCTCGCGGAGCGCCGGGAGCCATGGCAGTGTAGCGGGCGCTGGAGGAGCCGCGGCTGAGATGAGGAGTGGGCAGGGAATGGGGTACCAGGCCAAGAGCAGGAAGCCAAACCTCATCAGTCCAGCAACCTTGCAAAGACATCTTAAAGTGCAAAGTCATTCTCAGTTCCAAAACCAGGAACGTCTCCAGATGTTGAAATGGCTTTTGCCAAATGCTGACTTGGAAAATTTGCTTTTCCTTTGGTTCATTAAGAGAGAATAACCATTTATGCATTTATTAAAAGAAATATGACCCTCCAGGGTCTGTAAGCATCTACCCAGGGGCTGGAATAACCTCTCCTTGAGAGCCAATTCCGCTCTTTCTATCAGCAAACGTTTATTCACTGAGGGGCTTCCAGGTCCCCAAGAAACAGTGCCTGCCCTCATAGAGCTTTCAGTCCAGTGCAGGGACAGCCTGGGATGTAGATGATGATGACACAGTGTGGACCGTGGCCCTGCCTTCAGAAGCGGTGATCCAGTACTGGGCCATAAAAGCAGATGCACGAGATCCCTGGCCTGGCTGGGGATGGGGGCTTCAGGGCGCGAATGCGTTATCGTGGAGCTGACAGCTGAGCTGAGACCCCCAGGGCCTCAGGACTCATGGGAGTGACCCAGGGAAAGTGAGAGCACGCGCAGGGTCCAGATTCTCTGTGTATAGAGAGGCGCGTGAAGGTAGCTGGCTCAGATCAGAGCATGGTGCCTATATGAACTTATTTTATTCCCAACAGTCCCATACAGGTGCTGCTATTAGCCTCATTTCACAAATGAGGAAACAAGCATGAGGAGGTTAATTGACTTTCCCAAGATCCTCCAGCTAGGGAGTGGCTGAAAGTAGTTCAAAATGAGCGGAGCATGTGGGGGAGGCGGGGGAGGCCCAGGCCGCCCGGAGGCACAAAGGCAGGCAGAGGCCAAATAATGCCTTGTTAGGCATTTGCAAGCATCTGGGCAACCCCTGCAGGAGGTCCGAGGTGTTGACGCTAGGAGCTGAGGTAAGCTCTGAAGAGTTCACACCACATGCCTTGTGGAAAATGTGTTGGAGACAAGTGAGGTTGGTGGTGGCAGACCACCTGAGCCAGATGAGTGGCGGTGAGGGTGGCGGGGACTGCGGTTCCCGGGACCTTTGGTGAGTACAGTCGATTGAACAACGGCTGCTGGCAGAGGGCAGGATGAGGAGAGGGAGGCCCGGAGGCCAACTGCCAGGCTCCTGGCTTGGGTTCCACACAGATGGCGGGGCCCCCAGAAGAATTCTCTGAGATCCCAGAATAACAATGAAGGGACTGGCTATGATCCTCGACTATTTCATGGCACCAGGCTGGACGCCTGGAAGAATGCATTCACCCCAGGGGTCATCCAATGTGACCAGCACGTCCCCAGACACAGGCTCCTTCTCTCCTGCCCAGTGTTTGGGAGACCAGGGCCCGCACTGGTGTCTCCACGTCCTCCTGGTCTGTGTTTCTGGACAATTCCTGTTTTGGCAGGGCCTGCCTTTGCTCACTCCAGGAGAGACGTGCACCCAGGACTCTCGGTGAAGAAGGAGCAAATACACCTAGGTGCCTCTGGACTCTTCCATCTGCACCCAACAGGCTGAATTGCTTTTTGAACTCATATCAGGCTTGGCCCAGGCATATTTTCCCGACATATGTCGGTTTTCAGTGAAATTTATTCGGTCTCTTTCTGATTCTTCTACACTTAACTCATTCACAGGGTGTGAGGACACAACTATTTGACATCCGGGACACCTTCATGGGTGTTCTGTGGCATTTTAAAGCCTCATTTTCTTTCGTCTTAGACATAGGGAACAACAACTTGCCAAGTATAAACAAACTTTCTCCAAGATGATTTTAAACGTCTTCTCGGATGGAAGTAAGAGAACAGAACACAAGAAATGGAGACGGAGCAGAAGGCCTGTGGAAGAAGGAATACATTTGGGCTCTTGAATGACACCAAAGAACTATCAAAACTAAATTAAATACAGGCACCAGTGATGTGGTAAGTACCAGAGTCACCTCTGCCTTGCCTAATTTCTACCCCATCGGCCTCATCCTATGTCCCTCCGCAGAAGGCACTTGAAGACGCTAAGAGAACAGCTACATTGAGCGGTGGACTTTCACTGTGTGGCTAGTTCCAACTATTCTAATACCCACACGTCGGCTCAATGTCCTTAATCAGTGCTTCTCATGCTTGGGCCCTATAAGCGGTCGTAAGGAAGAAGTCACTAGATACATAAACCATTTAAGATTGAACTATTTTTTTTTTCATTTTGGAGACTTTCTCCTACTTCTTGGGAAAGAAACCGTAAAACCAGGCAGAAACAATCATTTTTTATGACTGCTGACACATCTGGGGGTTATGAGAAAAGTCTGTATCCCTTCCCCTCGTCCAGGCAACAGTTGAAAGAACTCATTTTGGACTTCTGCACAGCACCCTTCTCTTCTTTCTAGACCAATCTGCGCTCATCTCTGTCTTCTCTGGCAAGCCATCGCCCAGGGCCCACCTTTGAGTCAGTCTGTAAACAGTCTGAGAAGCAAGGGGTCACAGCAGGCAACAGCTTGTCCAAGGAGGCGCAAACAGGTGGCGGACCTCAGGCAGAAACGTACACTCCAAAGGGGGCGGCCCTGTGGGGCCTGAGGCAGCTGATGCGAGTGTTCAGGGTCTGGGACGGGTCCCCAGTGAGGGCCGAGGCTGATGATGAATTCCTGTGGGCTGATTTGCAAAGAACAACAACTGATTACGCTGGGCTTGTTAGGACAGTGTCCTCTAGACAAAATGTAACCCAGAAGATAACAAGGCAAACCTGCTGAAGCCGCTGTCACCAAGGGCTCTGTCCCACCCCTGACCACAGCAGCACGGCAGGGGGCAACCCAAACGGGATGCCATCCCCCACCTCAATTGCAACGTCCTATTTTATGTCTCATCTCATTGGCTCTTACGGAGACTGAGACGCTGGGGAGGGGCTGGCTCAAAGACTGTGACTGACTGCTGTCATCAGCATTAGCAAAAAATTCAGCCTCCTCTTCCTCCCCCACCCTGCCCCCGCTAGAAAAGGATCACTGATGTGGTGGGCAGTTTTGTCAGCCAAAGGAACCACTGCCACCCTTTACATGTTTGCTTGTTTGGGGTATTGATCAATGTGTGCCCAGCACATTCCACAGAGAAATTGAAGTAGCCACAAAAGAACTATGAAACAGACTGTAAATTAAAAAAAAAAAATTAACAGTGACGCACAAATAACTATTGTTACTGAGACTTACGCAGAGTTTCATGTATCAGGCTATGGACAGTAATGGTATCTGGCACAAACACCTTATCTTCTCTCTTTCTTTTTCAACATCACTTTGCTTTCCTAATATCAGCATGTGATAGAAAAAGCCTGATGAAAACCTGCAGTTGCACATCTGGACATAAATCAGCTAGATAACTGAGCTTTAAAAATACAGGCTGTGGACATCGGGAAATCAATCAATAACTGAGCCTCAAGGTATATGCCTTGGAATCACTGGCCTGGCACTCCAGCTCCAAAAGAGAAAAACAACTGAGGATTCTGCGGGGGGCACGGGCATGGGCATGGACATGCACCTTGGACTAGCATCCACCTTTGAAGAGCCTTGAGAATGCATCAACTAATGCCAACTGATTAGCTAAATATTTTGCATTTCTAAAACAGTAAAGCAACTGAAAACTGAGTATTCTTACCAAGTGTGAGGAATAGATGACTACCAAAACCTAAGTCTTAAAAATGTGTAGCTCTGAGAGAGAAGTTCAAAAAACAAGTACCAGGAGCCCTCTGACCCAAGGTATTCCTATCCATGTTTCCATAAGTTGCTGAGCCAATAGGAAGCATCCTATTGCAATGAGTCAGCCCCCAGTTCATCTTCCAGACTATCTAGTGGAGAGTTCTTATTAGGATCCTCTAGAAGATTTTGTAAAAATAGCCATGCCCAGATCCCACCCACAGGCATTCATTTCCACTAATCCAGGAGGACCCAGACGTGGGATTTTTAACAGATCGCTGGATCTGAGAACCACAGCTCTAATCCGTACAAGCATATCTCAATATTGGGTAACGACAAGGCTGTAGAGAGCGTGCCTAAAGTGGCAAGTAAAAAAGCAAATGCTCATCTTTTTAAGGCTACCCTGTCCAATACAGTGGCCACTAGCCATATGTACCATTTAAGCACCTGACATATAGCCGGTGCTATTGAGGAACTCAGCTTTTCATGTTATTTTACTACCTTTAAAGACTGAAACACAATTTAATCATTGGAAAACACTTGCGTACATTTGAAACAGCCTGGGCATATGAATCTACCTCTCAACCATAAATTTTGTGAATTCTAATACAGACCAAGTGTTTCTGGTAAAGTTAATGTGTAAATTGAGAAATGCTGGAAGCATAAAATGCATACTGGATGTCAAAGACTTCATGAAAATAATGCAAATGTCTCAATTTTTATACTGACTACATGTTAAGATAATATTTTTGATATATTGGGTTAAATAAAATACATTATGAAAATTAATTTCACTTGTTCCTTTTTACTTTTTTAACACGGCTACTGGAAATTTTTAAATGACATGTGTACGTTCCAAGGAAAATGAGCAATCTGCAGCCAAACATAACAAAAGACACACAGAAACTAAGGATCACGTGAATGTCAGCAGACACAATACAGCTGACTCAGCCTCACGAATATTTCAGACATTGGAATTACCAGACACAGAATATGTTAGATGAGAAATTGAAATACAAACAATAAATAAGAAACTTAAAATGAGTAAGCATAATTGAAAAAGAGCCAAACAGAACTTCTACAAATGAAAACTACAGCAACTGAAATTAAAATCTCAACAGAAAATGAGACACGGCCAAATGGAAAATTAGTGAATGGAAAGATACAAATAAATTATCCAAAATGCAAATGTGTTTGAAAACTGTGAACCTAATATTAAGAGGCATGGCAGACAGAATAAAAGGTTTAACAAATATTTAAGTCAGAATACCAGAAAGAAATGTCAGAGAAAGTAGGGGAAATGTAATATTTCATGAGAAAATAATGGGTTGGAATTTTCCAGATTTGTTTATTAAGCTTCGGACCCCGGAATTGCAACATCTCAAACAGGATAACCTTCACAAAACATAACAGAATAACAGAAAACCAAAAGAAAAAGAGGACCTATTAAAAGCAGCCATCAAATGAAAACAAAAATACAACTTATCAAAACTTGCAGAATGCAGCACAAGAAATGCTTAGAGCTTTCCGTGGCTATGTTAGAAAAGCGGTCATTTCCAGTAATGAGTAGTGAAGTACAAGAAATTTTTCTATACTATCCATGATGCAACCATGCTGGAAGAAAAGACTGAACCTTATTCGCTATTTCCTCCATAGAATAAAACATTGAAAATGACTGTCATATGAACAGGTGATCAAAGACTAGACAGTCAAAAATGTGGGAGAAATTGTTATAGAGATGTATCAGACGGCTGTACGTGGCTCTCACTTAACTGCAAGGCATATGGTCTCTGAAAGGACCACAATGCTGCCCAGTCCAGCCGCTGAGACTCTCAGAAACTCTACAAGCAGCTCTCCTCCACACCTCTGAAAGCACACACCTTGGCCAGCAGCCTGGTGGTGACTGGGCCCCAGGGAAAGTGTATAAAAAGGGGGTGGGCCTCCTCACTGTTATGTTTGCCTTGGGCTCACTTGGAGCGCCGCCTGTAAGAACTGCTCAGGGAGCTGCCTTTCTGCACTGCTGGGGACCGAACAGCGTCATTGTCTGATTTCTGGACTCCAATAAAAATAAAGTCAGAGAAAGGGGCTCTGGACATCTCTAACAAAGCTGTTTCAAAACACAAAATTGAATGCGATTGGTTGTCTAAACACATTCGTCAGCAGGTTCTCACTGAGCGTCCATGGGGAACCTAGGTCTGGGCTAAGCCTTCTGGAGCCATCATTAACAAAACATTCAGTTTTTCACTCAAAGGACCTTCTCTGGGATTTCCAGACCAGCTGAACTAAGTCAAATGCAGCTTTCAGGCATTGCTTACGGTACAGATGATGGGAATTTGGGTCCTAGAGCCTCCTGGCACGCTTTAGGGTATCAGCCCTTGGTTCTGAGCTCAGGCTGCAAGCCTCAGCCTAACATCCTCACACCTTCAAGTGCAGTGGGGGAAAAAAACCACACCTCATCTATATGTTGCTCAACCAAATGTCCTGAGATGAACTCTATTGGGACCTGATTGGTTTATGGGTCAACTACCCATTCCTGAAACATTTACTGTGACCAAAAGTGTAACAGGATGCAGCCAAGAGGTGGGCCCCAAATAGGGATTTGGAATGGGGTCCAGAACTCAAGGTGTTCAGGATATATTAGGATGTCCTCACCCCTTCTCCTACAGGTGTGGGTTGGGGGACGGGACACATGAAACAGGGCCATTGAGAGCTGTTTCGCATAGCAACAGCCTTGCAGCTAACCTCTGGTGTGGTCATTTAACATATCTATAGCCTTTAACTGGTTACACAGATACATTAAATAGCTGTGGCCATGCTCTGAACCAGGGGAATGGAAGTAACTTCCCCATCAAGATGTAACTGGGAAGCAGGTCCCTGGAGTCACAGCGCCTGCGTGAGAGCTTGGAGATGATTGGCTCCATGCCATGGGGGCCACACCTGCCCAGACTCACAATGGCAACCCAGTAAAGCTGGAAGGATATGAGGGTGCTGGCACGTGTGGCCAATTGTGGGAGGAGTTGGAAATCGGGCTGCAGAGAAGGATTGGTGCAAGGATTTAAACCCAGGTGCGGCAGCCACTGAGGGGAGAACCCTGCAGCTTTGGCTGGGTGGAGACTCCCGCAGCCCTTGTGCAGAGAGGACCACGCAGCTGGGGCAGTGGAGAAGCACTTGGCTCCCGCAGCCCTGGGAGGGCTCCCGCAGCCCTGGGAGGGAGAACCACACAGTTTTGGCTGAGTGGGGACTCCCATGGCCCTGGGAGAGAGAACCACAAGGCTTTGCCAGAGTGGGGACCTCCGCAGCTTTAGAAGGGGGAACCACCACCTGGCTTTAGCAGAGATCCTGGAGACACAGATGATGGTGCCAGGAACCCAGGGAGCCCTACCAGCCGAGATGGATTACTAAGAAGAACCGGGGGCTGCCTGAGCCATGGACTTCTTTTTCCTGAGATACGGTACCCCAGACTGGGCAAAGGGGGAAGGAAGGACTGTGTGTGGGGGGGGGGGGGTGTTTTAAGGGACTTTGGGATTTTGATGAAGGCATTAGGTCACTACTTTAAGTTTATATAGCATTAAATTAACATTTCCTTTCCTTTTCACGAATTTCTGGCATTGAGAGATGTCTTTCCTCTGGCAGTGGACATAACGGACCTGGGGGGTTCCTTTCAGTAATAGTATATTGCCCTTGGCGCCCCCTTGTTGTTCTGTAACAGTTTTTGGCGACCATGAAGGGACGATAATTGTCCGTGGCAGACCGACCCCCTCAGGTGGGAGAGTGTGAGACTTTGGAGTTTTCCCAGTCTTGAGAATTTCTCTGTGCTCCTCCTGAGGGCATCAGATGCCTAACAACACCTGGAAAGGTGAAAAGGAAATGAAACAGGGAGGGAGCAGAAACGTGAAAATGGTTTGGTTGAAAACTGGTTTCCGAACACCGTTTGGGAATAATGGAGTTGTGGATAATGGTTTGGTTAGTATGCTGTTCCCAGGTTGCCCCTGCCTGCTCACTTACAGTTTCGGTGAGCCCAGGTAACTGGTTCTGATAGGAATGGCTCTGGTTCTGAAGGTCATGAACTGAGGTCCAAGGGTGACCATCTGATATATAGGGTGTTTGCAAGGTCTAAGCTTCAGAAAGCTGCAGGATGTCCCTGCAAATCTAGGGACTTTTAGTGGAAGGTACCTGTAGTACTAGGGACTTTTAGCTGCCACATGCTGAGTTGAAGGATAGTCCTTCCCAATGTGGGAAAGGAACCACAATTAAAAGAGGATGATGGTTAAATCTGGATGAGTAGAAATATGTATAAAGGATGTGAAAGTTTTAAACCTGGAATAAAGGAAACCTCAACTACTTGCTTTCTGGTTTTGTGGGAAAAGAGGTAATTTCTAACATTGGTTTTTGTTTCTGATCAGAAACCTGTATCTGAAGACCTGTTTAAGGTCACCGTAAGACCTAGTGAAAGGTCACTGTAACTGCTTGGGGAGAATGCCTTTGCCACTCAGGACCCAGGAAGGGTCATTTGGGGCTGATGAGTGCTTCAGCCTGAGGCAAAGGGAGGATGTCTCTGCCATGAGACCAGATCTGGAAAGAGCAAGTCTCTGCAATTTGGTTCTGTTTCTGATCAGAAACCTGTATTTGAAGACCTAGGAAAGATCACCTGTAACTGGTTGGGGAGAATGCCTTTGCCACTCAGGACCCAGGAAGGGTCATTTGGGGTGGATGAGTGCTTCAGCCCGAGGCAGAGCGGCATGTCTCTGCCATGAGACCGGATGGGAAAGGAGCATATCTCTGCGAGGCACCAATGGACGCACTGGGGCAAGAGAATGCCTCTACCTGTGTATTGTTCTGGAACTCGATGTTTTGGGTTTTTCTCTGTATCTGCTCTGAAAAGACAGTTGAGGATTCCAGGGAAGGTTGAAACCTCACACTCTGTAGGAAAATTTTGAGAAGCCTGGTGGATATCAGAAGGGAAAGGATTTTCCTTCACACTTTGTATTTTTCTCCCTACCTGATCCCTCCAGAATTTGGCATTCTGAAGGAGTGATGACATAAGGTTTCTTTGCATAAATCCAGTAAGACCAGTCGCTAATAGTGGTTTTGTTAAGAAGACTTTGAATGGAATGTCAGGCCTGAAGGAGGCATGTATGGGTTCTGGTCATTACCAGAAATCCCTGAGGAACTGGGATTGACTTATGAAGCTAGCACAAGCCCATGAGAAAAGCCTGGTACTTCGGCTGGTTGTGCGGTTCATGGCAGTCTTTCCAGGGAAGGAACGAAGGTTGCTTCCCTGAAAGATGGCTGAAAAAGGAACTTGTAGGCACAATGGAACCCTCAAGGATTTGAGTGAAACAGCTGGTGCAGGTGAAGCCAGATGGCAGATGTGTGGCTCTGCTTCTGTGCCCCAAGAGGTGGACTGAAGCCAATCTAAAGGGTCCCTGTGTGAATTCCAGCAAAGCGGACTTAAAGATCATAAATGATCCAGGCTGCTCTTGGTGTGTTTATGCAAATGAACAGTCAAAATTAAAAGCAGGACTCAAAGTAGTCCCTTTAATAACAATAAGGGTGATCTTAAGGAGAAAAAATTGTGGTTCGAGGAAAATCACAATGCTCAGTATTGGACATCAGAATGGCACAGCTGTCTTGAAAATTTTTCATTTGAAAGTTGACACTGGGTTTGTAATAACACCAAAGATGTACAATTTACAGATATGGATGACCTGTCAAATTGCCATTGCTAAATGTCATTGCAGGAACGGCCTCGCTACTGAATGTCTTCCCAAAAGAGAGTCTCACAGGCACAGAGACTAGTTTGGGGATTGTTGTGTGAATTAACCTGTGTGTTCTCTTTTCCTAGGGCGTATGCTTATGACTTTATTACCTGAGTGATTGGTTACAATACAGGCCTCACTTCAGGAGCCCATTTTCGTCATTGCCCACTGAAACTCAACAGTTTGGCTGAACTAAGTGGTTGGGTTGGTGAAGGGGTTCGGGCAATCTGTGGGTTTCACTTTAGAACTGATTTTCCTTTTTCTGTCTTAATGGCTTGGACAGAAAGGGGCCAGATATCTGAAAGGAGGGAAACCCTAATATATTCCCCTCGGCCCGAGTGAAGTATAGTGGGCCACAAGGGTTTTGGATAGGTGTAGCATGCCTTGTACACCTTCCTCCTGATAAGCCATTAAGTACCTGCCTTTGCCATTTAGTGGTTATGATTTAATTGTGCCTTCCAACTTCTTCCAAATCTGTCACCTCCAGAATACGACGAGGATGCCAACGGTCCAGTAATGCCAGCCTTTGGACACCAAGCCTGCGACTTCCTGGTGACAGCCAGCTGACCAGGATCCTGTAAGGTCCTGCCCCTTACAGGAAGGACTCCCTCCATGCTGCACACCCCCCCTTTCAGGGCACCCCTGACCCAAGGGTAGGTAAAACAACGTCCATGGCCAGCAGGAAGTAGTTACAAGAAGATGAGACCTGCGTCCATTGTCCTTTATAAGATTATAAAGTGGGTGTATATCTGAAAGGAGGAATTGTAACAGGGTGCAGGCAAGAGGGGGGCCCCAAATATGGATTTGGAATGGGGTCAGAAACTCAAGGTGTTCAGGAAATATTAGGATGTCCTCACCCCTTCCCCTACTCCCTTCCCCTACAGGCGTGGGTTGGGGGAAGGGACACATGGAGCAGGGCCATTGAGAGCTGTTTCGCATAGCAACAGCCTTGCAGCTAACCTCTGGTGTGGTCATTTAACATATCTATAGCCTTTAACTGGTTACACAGATACATTAAATAGCTGTGGCCATGCTCTGAACCAGGGGAATGGAAGTAACTTCCCCATCAAGATGTAACTGGGAAGCAGGTCCCTGGAGTCACAGCGCCTGCATGAGAGCTTGGAGATGATTGGCTCCATGCCATGGGGGCCACACCTGCCCAGACTCACAATGGCAGCCCAGTAAAGCTGGAAGGATATGAGAGGGCTAGCAAGTGAGCTGATGGTGGGAAGAGTTGGAAATGGGGCTGCAGAGGAAGATTGGTGCAAAGATTTAAACCCAGACACGGCAGCCCTGGGAGGGAGAACCATGCAGTTTTGGCTGAGTGGGGACTCCCATGGCCCTGGGAGAGAGAACCACAAGGCTTTGCCAGAGTGGGGACCTCCGCAGCTTTAGAAGAGGGAACCACCACCCGGGTTTAGCAGAGATCCCGGTGACACAGATGATGGTGCCAAGAACCCAGGGAGGCCTACCAGCTGAGAGAGATTAATGAGAAGAACCAGGGCCTTCCTGAGCCAAATGAGAAGAACCAGGGCCTTCCTGATTTCTATTTCTTTTCCTGAGATACGGTACCCCAGACTGGGCAAAGGGGGAAGGAAGGACTGTGTGTGTTTGTGGGTGTTTTAAGGGACTTTGGGATTTTGATGAAGACATTAGGTGACTACTTTAAGTTTGTATAGCATTAAATAAACATTTCCTTTTCACGAATCTCTGGCATTGAGAGCCGTCTTTCCTCTGGCAGTGGACATAACAAACCTGGGGGTTCCCTTCGGGTAATAGTATATTGCCCTTGGCCCCCCCTTGTTGTTCTGTAACAAAAGGATGCCACATTCTGGCCACTTCTGGATCTTTCTATGGGAAGAAATACAGAAACAGTCTCGATCTAACTTGTATCACATTTTCCTCTATGTAGAAATTTTATTCAACCTTGTTTCAGCTTTTCAATTTTTTTTTTTTTGCCAATGAAATTGGAAGCAAAGCTAATCTGCCTAGGATGACACAGAGGAGTGGGGTCCTGCGGAAGAACCCCCAGGTGGTTGATCAAGGACAAAAGGAGAGGCTTCAGGAACACCCCCTCTGAGTGCCAATGGAACCCTTTATTTCCCAGCCCACAGACCAGCCTTCCTGAAGTGCAATTTCACTTATTAATGGCTGAATCAAAGAAAAGTATCTTAGTTCATTAACTTTCAGATATTTGGAGCTAAATAAAGTCAAAGAGCATTTTTGACTACAGGACATTTCAGAGCCTGTGGGATTCCAGTGAGTGCTTGGAGTCTCCAGGGGCAAACACAGCACACAGAATTTCCCGAACCTATTTGATCACGAACCTTTTGGAGCACCTCTTGGGACTCATTCCCTGGAACAAACTCAGGGACATGGTGCTCTGGAGGAAACAGACCATTTTCTGACCCAGCCCCACCTTATCCCGCCCCTCATTTTCACTGAAATCACGAAGCAGTAAAAGGTCACTGAGGAAGACCGGCTTTGTCCCTCCCTCACCTCTCCGGGATGTTTAAGAGAGGAATATAATAAAACAGACATAAACCCCACCAACTCCCTGGCTTCTCAAAAGAAACCCTTTCTTCATCCAACCTGTTATATAGTCGCTGGAATCAAACTGCAAAAACCCTGCATTAACTCCAGCTCCAGTGGGAGGAAAGACCACTGGTGGGCTACACCAAGGGGGCTTTCGGTCTCTGCGGGAGCTGGCGTTCACCTCTGGCAAACCTCTGCCTGCAGCTGCAGAAGATCACGTCAGGTTCACATCTGTTCCCCAGACACCCGACACCCCACCCCAGCTTCCCCATCCAACAAAGCCTGGCCAGGTTTTCACAGTTAATTCCTCCAGGGCCCCTAGCTCATCTCCTCCCTTCTCACTGCTATGAATTCTCAGAGATCAAAGCAGCAAGTTAGCCAAAGCTTTGTTTGCTCAGAATTCAGCAGAACACCTTCAATTCCCAGCTTGAAAGGGGGCTGAAAGAAGGTCAAACATACTCTATTGTTGAAAAACTCTAAAACAGCAAGACATGACCAAAGTATTAGCAGAGGAACCTGCGTGATTTCTCTGGACTCAGGGTCCTGCGAAGTAAGGGACTTCCCCCTGCAAATTTAATAGAAGAATCTGGTGGGAAGGCAGCCAGACTTTCCCTGGAGGTCACCCAGAGTTGACTCGGGCAATACACTGATTCTGAGGTGGACACTGGGAGCTACTGCCACAACCCAAAGGGTCAGCCTCGAAATTAAAATGAGGTCTAAAATGTCCATTCTGGACTACTCTTCTCATCCATTCAACCTGTGTTCTGGGCTCTTCCTCCTCACCCTGGCCTTAGTTCAAAAAATTGTATGGCATTTAGAACGAAAAGGCTCTCTAGTTTGGAGATTTTCAAACTGTTTGGCAGCAGCAAATACTTTTCCAAACAAACTCAAACAGGACCCTAATACAAAGTAGACAGAGTTGGGGGCACTGGGGGATGGGGAGGTGGGGCAAAACCTGAACATCCACCTCCTCGGTCAACCCCTCTACTACTGTGGCCCTGGGCTCCCACCATTTGAAAAGGTCCCCAAGGAGTCCAACTGCTTCGGTTTACACAGATGCTGGGGGCCAGGGATGGAGAGGGAGCTGCCCAAGTCTTGTGGGCTTGATTGCAGTCTTCGGTCTTCACTGACAGCCTGTACAGTTTGCTCTCCATGTTTAAAGAAAAAAAGACATCAAAGTAGTTGGTCCTAGTTTCAAAAATGCTCCCTTTCCGCTCTCACAATCACTGCCGCCCTCCTGGGAAACACCTGGCACCCCGGCATCTGCCACCAATTGCCCCAGGCTCTGCAGTTGCTCGACTGTCGTCGCTCCAGCTCAGTCAGTCATTAGGACCACCTTGAGCCTAGTTAAAAATAGAGGTCCTCTGGCCCAGGGGTGGGCCGAGTGAATCGGAAGTTCCAGGGGTGGGTGCGAGAATCTGTGGTTTGAACGTGCACTCCAGATGACTCTGATGACTGGCCAGCTTTGGAGAGCACTGCATTGAATTTAGGTTGAGTTTCTACTACAAATCCACCTCCAAAGTTAAGGAATTCTGACACTAAATCACAGCCCTTGTTGCCAGCAGGATCACAACTTCGTATCTTTCTCTGGACATCCTCTTGGGATTACAGAAGGTGAATGCTTTCTCCAAGACCTTTCACTCATGTATTCTAAAAAATAAACAAAAACCATGGACTTGTGCAAATATTTATCTAAAAGGATGTACATTGCCTACACTTAAAAAAACAGAAATCTTCAATAACAAGAGTATTGGGTCAATGAATGTTGGTGTAAAAACATAATATCGTACATTTGCTAAGAAATGTTTAGAAGATTAATAGTACGTAAATATGTCACAATATATGTAAAACAAGTATAACATGTTACAAAAGCAAATGTATAGCAAGATTCTACTTTTTCACATACATAAAGAAACTAAAAGTATAAACAAGAAAATGTTAATATCTCTGGAATGGTGGTGGAACTAATGGCAATGTTTATTTTCCTACTTGCATTTCTTCTAACCTTCCAAAATGTTTATAGAGAACATGAACGTTGAAATCCACAAAAAATGCACAAGTTATCTTAAAAGCATCTTTGGGGTGGGAATCAATAAATGGGATCAAAAGGATGACTTAAGATATTAACTACTTACACTCTTGCCCATATCTCTTAAAGATCATAAATAGATTTGTTGTTGTTGTTATTGTTTTTAGAATAAAATCTCTAGAAAACAAGGCACACTACCCACAGACTACATACAGTAACAAATTTCTAGACCACAGAAAGCAAATGAGATCACTAGATACTTAAGGAAAAGCAACCGTGTGAAGGAAGAAAATCAAAATGAAATCTCTAGTACATAAAAAAGTAAGATTTTTCAAATATAAGAGAAAGATGTTTGAAGAATCTATCCAAGAAGTCCAACTTCTGTTCACTGGGAGGAGAAAAGAGAAAATGGGGGAAAAGGTGAAATCAGAAAATAGAGAAAAACACTCAATGGAAGAAAGGCATGAGCAGGAAGATTAAAACAGCCTGCTGAGTTCAACAGAGTAGATCTTAACAAAAATACTGACCTCTTTCAGAGCGAGTCTCCAGGCTAATTGGTTTGCATGTAGTAGGTATTGTAAGCCTCACAGCAAACCTGAGTTTGAAAACCTCACTTTCCCCACATCGTAAGTGAGGCAACTATTTGAAGGATTCTAAAACCACTTGTCCAAGTCCACCCGCACACATAATATTCTTCCTTCCTTAATTAATAATCTTAATACCAAGATGGAGGTCCCTTTGTCAAGAGTGATCCTATTGTATATAGACTGCTATAAAAATAATGAAATATTTCTCTTCTGATGCAGAATATTCTTTCCCTAATTTATGGGCTGGTTAATTCTTAAGAGCTGCAGCAAATCAACGGACAGTTACAGCTGTGTTGTCACCGAGGGACTTTAGCAGAAAGGCTTTGGGCTTGACCCACATCACAATGCAAGCAGCTCATCTGTGTGACGCCAGCTCTCGTACTGACCACCAAGGCAGGAACTAATACCCGATGGCCTTGATTGGGGCACTTAACCTTTCTGCAATTGAGCAGATAACACAATGAAATAAAGTAATGTAGGAAAACACTCAGTCTCATGCCCAGCATGTAGAAGGTGCTGAGGGAAATAAATAAGCATTCGCTTAACAAATAAATAAGAAATGTGTTTACTTAATTCACTTATTAAGATATGTGAAGAAGCGACCTGTTTCTGTCAACACCAATACCAAAAGGTAAGGTCTTCTCCTGGAAGAAAGAAGTCTCAAAGATTCGATTTTCTTTCAGGATATAGGGATCAATCCTTGGATTATGGAATCTACATTGTGGGAAGGATGACAGAGGCAGAGCTTCAAAAGGGGGAGAAAAAAAAGAGAAAAGAATGGCAGGAGGAAGGGAGGAGACAAAGCAAGAAGCCAACGAATAATTATTATTTCACCAAACATTGCCACGGCACCTCCTAGGAGCCAGACTCTGCAGTGAACGCCTCACACATATTTACCTCATTTAATCCTCACAACGACCCTCCACGGCAGGGACTCGCAGTACATCCATTTCACAGATTGGTAAATTGGGTGCAGAGTAGTTACGTAACCCAATATGCACACAAAGCTGGAACTCACACTCTTCCCCTCGGGCTCCAGAGTGCAGGCTCCTTGATACCACACCGCTGTCTTTCAGGAAAGTGATAGGAAGAAACTTCCCAGTGCTTCTTCCACTGTGGTCCTAGAAGATGGACTGAGCAACTGACTGTGTCTCCTGCATCTGTTCATTCGAGGTACTCTTTATTGGGAATCTCAGTTCACAGGTCTACCTCCCAGGAAACCAGCTCCCTGAAGGCAGAAATGCACCTTCTATCTGTGAGTCTGGATCTGCCACATCCTAGCACCTGCCACTCATTAGACACTGAATCCAGAGGAGCTGCCGTGGCCCTGGAGGTGGGGGAGACAGGTGGCCAGCGCGGCGCTTCTGGGAGGCCAGGGTGTTTGAACTCATCTTGCTATTCTGACGGAAGCTTCTAGCTTTTCGGGTTGCTCTGGGGAGTCCCCATTCCACAATGCAACATGCCTGCTACCCAGTACTGGTGCAGTCTCTGTGATTTTGCAGGACAGTCCAGATTTTATAGGGCTGACTTTTTCTCAATCAAAGCAATTTGCTATGTGTTCAAGAATTATAGCTGTGCTCTGTTAAATCAATGTAAGACTTTTTACATAGATTAACTCACAAATCAGAGCAAATCCTCTGATGGCCCAGAGAATCTCTGCTTAGCCAGTTTGCTAGCAATCTTAGGGAAACATGACCTTCAAAGTCAGTCAAGACAAATACATGTAAAATATCTATGATATATAAATACATATATAGAAAATCCAGGGTGGGGCAAAAGTAGGTTTACAGTTGTTCATATGGAAAATAATGGAATAATAAATGATACCACAAGAATAAACTGTATTTTGCAACCTATTTTTTATCACAACCTATTTTTCTCCCATCCTGTATTATATATATATGGGCATATTTCACATGTATCTATATATGTGTGTGTATATATACACACACACACATATAATTAGAGAGAGAGGAGGAAAACATTGTAAACATTTCCATTTTTAAAAAGTATTATAAATAGAAAACAGAAAAATGCCAATAAGCAAAAAGGGGAGGAATAAAATTTCCCTGCCAGAAGTAATTACCTTCTGTTTTAATGTATACTCTCCCAGACATTTCTCTATACGTACGTACTGCTACAAAAAAACGGTTACAATACTGTTTCCAACCTGCCTTCTTCCCCCTTAACATCGTGAATAACATCACCCTTGTTTTCCATGCTTTTTATCATCGCTCTGACTGCGCTTTATTAGAACTTTCCCTCATTTTCTATGCTTCAAACTATTCTACAAAATGAATGCATCCTATTTACTTTGTAAGTTCCCTACTCCTGGACACATTAGACTGATTCCAATTTTTTGATCCTATAAAACACTGCTTAACCCTCTCAACGCTTTGAGTAAATGCCACTCACCTCAAACAATGAAACTCAGAAAATACACTACCAGCAGTGGCCTGACATCATGTGGAATCCACACTCGTCCTAAATTTCATTTTCTGTTTGGATTTTTTATTTCTAGATTCCATCTTTCCTGTCACCAAGTCATCCATCCACCCAAATGCTCCCTCTCTTGCTCCTTCAGCCCAGCCCCTCCCTAGCGACTCCTCTACCAGTTCTGATGAAACACCTTGCGCTTTCCCTTTTGTTAAGTCCCTTTCTGCTCTCCCCTCCCCTTTGCTTTCATCCACTCACCCTTCCTCCTATGGATGCTGCCCGCCCTTTGAAGTCTGCCGCACAAAGATACAGGCAGGCCCTGGGGGGAGGGGGGATCCAGCACACCCTGAGCCCTAGAGGAACTCAGAGTGTAATTGAAGACGCAAGGCACACATGCACGGTGGTGTGCCAGTAAATTGGCTCTCTGAAAGGGGGGAACCCTTGATATTTTTTCCGCCAATTTCCACACTATAAAATATCCCCACTACGGCCAAGCTATCAACATGATGTCACTGAGCCCGGAGGTGGGAAGAAATGCACATAAGCCATCTCCAGGACGTAACTGCATGTGCAGGAAAAGTTAAAACACACATGTGCTTTCATATATGTGTGCACATATACATGAATGCTTATATATGTGTGTATGTATACATACATATGCATGTATTTTAGCTTTCCATGGACATGCAGTCCTGTATGTATGCATCTATAACCAGACAACCAGATATTCTAGGTAGGTAATATCTTCTTTATCAACAACAGTAACTGAGCACTTATGATGTGTCCGGCCCTGCATTCAACGTGTTATATGTATCACTTTACAACACACTCCTAGCAAGAGGGAGCATCATCACTGCCAACTTGACAATTTTACCCTTGTGGAACTGAGGGGGTCATTTCCCCACAGTCATTCCACACAGTGAGTGTGAAGCCAGGATCCAATCAAGGTCTACCTGCTCTGAGGGCCCAGGCTCCGATGACTGCCCTCTCCTCCTGCTTCTTACCAGGGGGCTGGCCTCAGGGCCCCACATGGAGGACCCCCAAGGGCAGACTGGCCATGAGTCCAAACAGGTGGGCTGGCCTTCTCACTTCCCCACTGCATCACTTTGCCAGCATGCCACCAGGGCTGGTTAGTGTCGCCCAAACCTGCCCTCCAACTTTCTATGCAATCTCTCTTCATTTGGTTCCCATCTCCTTCCAGGGTATTTTTGTAAACGATAGCTTTCTCACGCCTGTCTGTATCTGTCTCCTGCACTTGTTTAAACATTTCTATCTCCTTATCAGTTATCATGGAAAATCCTTCACTGTAAAAACCTGGGGGACAGAGAACTTGTACAACTAGAAAGAATGCACACACGTCTAAAGAGGCAGACGAATGGCCCAAGAGGCCGGCCAGCTCGCAGGTGTCAGCAGGATTAGGTTGTCACTCAGAAGGCACACACAGGTGTGCACAAACGGTAGTGCCAGTGCAGGAATTTTGCAATAATTCTCCCATTGCTTGGCCCTAGGGAGTCTGAGTCTAGTTCCACAACAGAAAGACTGGAGGAAATTGGAGCGAATTCAGCAGAACACCACAAAAATGATTAAGGAATGAAAAATGAGACCAACAATGGCAGGATACACACACGAGGAATCCTCCTGCTGATGCAGAAAGCTGAGGGGAGAACGAAAAATCATTTTCAATTGAAGGCAGGAATGAGGAATTAATGTTTGTTGAATATTTACCATGTGCTGGGCACTGTTTGGCATTTAATGTGCATTAACTCCAATAACTCACAATTACCCTTTCAGAGTAGGCTGTATTCACTTCCAGGCTCTCAGACGCGTGAGGCAACGCCCACAGGGAATCGGGAACTCCTTCCAGGCCATGCAGCAAACACCTGTGGAGGCGGAAGGCAAACGTCTGTCTCACAGCCTCTGACGTACACTCACGGCTTTGCCACGTCAGGCTTCACCACCAGTGGGGGGCAGGGCTGGGACGTGAACCGGGACAGCAAGCGTCCAGAGCCTGCGGGCCCAACTCCCACCTGATGCAGCCCCTTACACCTACCAAGAGCCAACAATTTATTAGACAAGAATGAGCAGCAAGAATGAAGGCTTTTACTTGAAAATAATTGTCTCTGTCAAAATCAATCCCGCACACAGAGCCTCAAGAAGGCTTTCTGACAGGACTCAACACCCTCCCTTTGACATGTCCAAAGGAAAAAAGGAAAGAAACACATGGAGGATGCATCCCGGTCCCCAGGAAAGTGATAGTGGTACCTGTGGAAGACTCACCTGAGCAGCTTTCTGAATGAAAATTCTGAGGTCCCAAACCTGCACACTCTGCTCCCAAAAGTAGGTTTGCGGGGTGATGCCCAGAAACCCACTTTTCGAACAGCTGCTGGGGCTCTTGTGGTTCTAATGAACTTGGCTCTAGTGCCACCTGTTGCGGAATGAGGCCCTGGACCTTGGCCCAAGGTCGGCATACAAGCCTTGCTATGGTCTGAATGTCTGGCTCCCCAAAAACTCACACACTGCAACCCTAAACCCCCAGTGTGATGGTTTCAGTGGTTTTCCTGAGAAAGAGACCACGTGATCAGCAGGTGACTCAGCGCTGCCCGCCACGGCAGGCAGCCAGAAAAGGAAGGACCTGTTTGTGTACTGTATCTGCTGGCCCTCATCAAGGGCCAGGTGAGCATCAGAGCCATTCCAGACCTCGAGTTATCAGTCTTCGCAGCTTCTGGCAAGAGGGCTTAGCACAACAAGCCACAGCCCTTCTATTAGACACTGACTATTAGTGGGCATTGTCAACTTCTGTCACAGCATCATCAAGGTTAAGGCAGGATTAAAATCTGGGTGTTATGAGTGGCAGCCCTCGGAGACCTGCCTTTCCGCAAACGTGGCCCCAGGAGTGCCCGCAGCAAACCTCTCCTACCGAGCTCACACTCAGCAGCAGTGCAGCACTGGGGCCCGGGATGCACTTCCTGCCCCTTGTCCCCTCTCCAGGGATTAGCCCCGCTGGAGCACCTGGACAGGAGTCAGAGAGGCCTCTGCAGACTGAGGGCAGAAGCCACATGCGACAAGGAGCTGAGTCCAGCCTGTGCACCACTGTCTGCCCAATAACCAGCACACGCTGGAAGGCCCAGTGCATGCGGGGCACTAACTAATACAGACCTATGGGATGAAGAAATGAATAAGTGAACTAGTATCAACTGGGCCAGACAAGTAAACAGAGGCTGTGATAAGCCTGGCCCCTGTTACACAGGTCCCTGAGGTAAGCCTGTTTAAAATGCCTGATGGATCCCAGATGAGGGTTTTCATGGGCAACAGATGATCTGCACAGACAGGGAAGACCTGCCCCTTATCCAGGGGGCTAACGGAGGGGCCTGGCTTCACTCCTTCATTGCTGTCTTGAACAGAGCAGGCGCTGTTTGGTGGCCAATTAGCCGGCCCCAAGACTGTGGGGGAAGCCGCTGGAAGCCATCTCCATACCCAGACAAGCAACTCAAAGCACCAGCAGGCCAACAGCACTGTTTTTAACTAGAAAGGCAGAAACGACAAAGATGGTCTGCGGCACTCACTCCCCTGCGTTTGCCAGGACCCCGTGAATCTCTTCCGTGGGCCACTCCTGGCCAGAGTGTTCTCCCGGACCAAGTTGCAGGTCTCTGCTGACCCCGTACTCAGGCTGCGTCCGGCCCAGGGGGAGGCCTGAGCAGGAGGAGACCCGAGGGCCTGGCCTCTGTGAAGGTCATGTGCTCCCATGTGACCTGCCCCTCTCTCCCCCGTTTTCCTTCAGCTCGGCTTCCCAGGCTCCCAGCAGCCAGGCTTCCTCGGAAGCCACAGCACACATGGCAAAGCTCTTCTCCCCGCCCGGCCCAGCATGGCTCCTCCAGGCAACCCGGGCCTCGGGGCCTCTGTGTGAGCGCCCTGACCCATGGCTGAGGCCTGTTTTCTCTCCCCGGGCAGTGACCCTACCTCCCAGGATGCCTGCCATGTGTCTGTTGACTTTTCTCCTTCCTGTCTTCTCACATTTGCTCTGTCTTCCCCATCTGTAAATGGCATTTCTTGGGGCGTGCAGGAGGCCTGGGACCACAGGCATGTGTCCCGTCTGGGCCGGGCCGCAGCCCATTCCAGTCAAAGGCAGATGCCTGCGGTGCCCTGTCCTAGCGGGCAGGGGAAACACGGCCTGGAGTGTGGTCAAAGGGAGCTCTGTGTGTCTTTGTGGCTGCATGTTTGGGTGGCAGCTTGCTCCTCATTTCTCGCTATTTTTACTCTAAAAGACTCTCTCTCTTGTCCATGGCCCCTGCGCCCTGCCAAGCGCAATGCGGTACTATGAAACCATCAAGTCATTTGGAGCCCAGAAAGTCTTGGGTTCAAATTCTGTGCCATTGTTTCTTAGCTGCCCCTACCCATCCTCCTCCAGGGGAGACAACCTGAAGGACACAGGGACAGGGAAGCCTCCCACTTTGGCTCTTGTTAGGATGCTGGATCACAGAGAGTGCTGAGGTCCCGTGTCTGCTGGGCACTCCCTCAGGCCAGCCACCCACCCACCCACCCCTTAGGGCTGAACCACAAGAAAAGGCCCCAGGGACCCTTGTCACTCATGCTCATACACAATCTGCCCCTCCCAAAGCCTAGGAAAGAAGGATGAGGTCATTCTGTGTTGACCTCTACGTCCTCAATTTCTGGTGTTTTTTTTTTAAACAAAGCCATATTGTTATGTTTTGCATTGAACACTAAGTTCCCTTTTTTAACAAGAAACACATCAGTATGTAAAGGAGAGTGAGGACTTGTAAGTGAGAAATTGTAAGTGAGGAATTGTAAGTGAGGAACTCGTGACTAGGGAAGAGATGCTCTTGTTCACAGAAAGAACAGCTACCCTCTCAGCACCTAGTGGATGCCACATGCTCGGCTAAGTGGTTTACATATTTTCATCATATTCTTTCGGCTGGAAGGACCTAAGACTATTGTTGAGGAAGATGGCAATGAGGTAGGAGGGAGTGGATTCCCTGGGAAGGGAATTGATAAGGTACAGCACCCATTTATGATAAAAACACTCAGCAAAGTGGAATAAAGGGAGCATTCCTCAACACAATAAAAGCCATAGAGGAGAGGCCTACAGCCAACATAACTCAATGGGCAAAAACTAAAATCTTTTCCACTAAGATCAGGAACAAGACAAGGCTGTCCACTTTCACCACTTCTATTCAACATAGTATTGGAAGTTTTAGCCACAGTGATCAGATAAGAAAGGGAAATAAAAGGCATCCAAATCGGAAAGGAGGAAACAAAACTGTCACTGTTTGCAGATGACATGATAGGATACGTAGAAAATCCTATAGACTCCACCAAAAAACTGCTTGACCTAATAAATGAATTTGGCAAAACAGCAGGATACAGAGTCAATATCCAGAAATCAAAGGCATTTTTGTATACCAACAATGAAACAGCAGAAGCAGAAATCAAGAAAAAAAATCCCATTCGATATAGCAAAAAGAAAAATAAAATACCTAGGAATAAACCTAACCAATGAGGTAAAAGACCCGTACGCAGAAAACTATACACAACACTGAAGAAAGAAATCAAGGAAGACACAGATAAATGGAAACATATACCGTGTTCATGGACAGGAAGAATTAACATCAAAATGTCCACACTACCCAAAGCAATTTACAGATTCAATGCAATACCTATTAAAATACTAATGGCATATTTCACAGACATAGAACACTTCAAGAATTTATATAGAACCATAAATGACCCTGAATAACTGCTGCAATTTTGAGAAGGAACAACAAAGTAGGAGGGATCACAATACCTGATACCAAACTGTATTACAAGGCTACTGTAATCAAAACAGCCTGGTACTGGCATAAAAACAGGCACATAAACCAATGGAACTGAAAAGAGAGCCCAGAAATAAACCCAAGTCTCTATGGCCAGTTAATATTTGACAAAGGGGACAGCAACATAAAATGGAGTAAAAATAACCTCTTCAACAAATGGTGTTGGGAGAACTGGACAGCTACGTGCAAAAAAAAAAAAGAAAATGAAACTTGAGCACCAGCTTACACCATACACAAAAATACATTTAAGGTAGATGAAAGATTTAAATATAAGCCATGACACCATTAACATCCTAGAGGAGAACACAGGCAGGAAAATCTCAGATATTTCACACAGCAGCATTTTCACTGATATGTCCCCTAGAACAAGGAACATAAAGGAAAGAATAAACAAATGGGATCTCATCTGCATGGCTAAAAAAAACAGCATTAAAATAAAAAGAGAACCAACAGTATGGGAAAACATATTTGCCAATGATACCTCAGACAAGGGTTTAATTTCCAAAATATATAAAGAACTCACATGACTCCACTCTAAGGAGACAAGCAACCCAATTAAAAAATGGGCAAAGGACTTGAACAGACACTTCTCCAAGGAGGACATACAGAGGATCCAGAGACACATGAAAAGATGCTCAGTATCGCTAGCTATCGGAGAGATGCAAATTAAAACCGCAATGAGATACCACTTCACACCAGTCAGAATGGCCATCATAAACAAAGCAACAAACAAGTGTTGGAGAGGTTGTGGAGAAAGAGATCCCTAGTGCACTGTTGGTGGGACTGCAGACTGGTACAACCACTATGAAAAACAGTATGGAACTTCCTCAGAAAACTAAAAATGGATCTGCCTTTTGACCCAGCAATTCCACTGCTGGGACTATATCCTAAGAACCCTGAAACACCAACCCAAAAGAACCTATGCACCCGAACATTCATAGCAGCACAATTTGCAATAGCCAAGTGTTGGAAGCAACCTAGGTGCCCATCAGGGGCACCTAGGGATCAAAAAACTACAGTACATTTACACAATGAAATTGTATGCAGCAGAAAGAAAGAAGCTCCTACCCTTTGCAATGGCATGGATGGAACTGGGAAGCATGATGCTAAGCGAAATAAGCCAGGCAGTGAAAGACAAATACCATATGATCTCACCTTTAACAGGAACCTAAACAACAAAACAAAGGAACAAGCAAAATATAACCAAAGACACTGAAATAGAGAACAGGCTGACAGTGACCAGAGGGGAGAGGAGAGGGAATTTCAGGGGAAAAGGGGAAGGGCTTGCAGGAACAAGTATCAAGGACCCATGGACAAAAACAAGGTGGGGGTGGAAAGGGGAGGGAGGTGGGGAGGGGTGAGGTGGTGGGCTAGGATGGGAGTAAAAGGCAGAAAACTGTACTTGAGCAACAATTAAAATTTAAAAACTGGGGGCGGGGGAAGGAACAGACTATTGAGAATTCACTGACTCAGGTGACCAGAAGGCCCAGGAGTGGTCCTGGCACAACTTGAACCAAAAGTATAAACTTTGAATGGTATCATCTGTGCTGTCTTTCTATTTCTGTGTCTGTGTGTAGCTGTCTCATTCTGTGTCTGTCTCTGTCTGCCTTTCTCTGTTTCCCTCTGTGTGTCTTTGTCCATTTCTCTCTCTCTGATATACTCAGAGGTGTTTATACTATGTGGGTGCTTTCATAGAGCTTTTGAATCTGAGTTATCATCTGGTATTTCTATCAGGCTCCATCTGCTTCCAGAACTGTGTGCAAACAGTAACATCCCAAGCTCAGAAAAGAAGGGACATAAAACATTTTTATGTCTCTGACCTGAAGAGCCATATGATCCAGAGTATGTGGAAGGAACTCAGAAAAAGGAAGGAAGAACAGATTGTCAGGCCTAGCCACAGCCACAAGGAGATTCTTGGGCCAATTTTCATAAAACCAGCCTCAGCACATGCTTCGTGCCCACAGTGCAGCTTTCCAAACAATTGTGTCTTGTCTTTTAGGAGAGCATGCAGGCCTGGGTTTAAAACCCTGGCTCTACTGCTTTCTACTGTGTGATGTGGAAGAAGTTACTTAACTTTTCTGTGCCTCAGTTCTCTCCACTGTAAGACAGGAATAATAATTCCTACTGTTGAAGGGTGTTATGAGGATCAGACCTATGGAAAGCCTTTAGCCTGGTGCCTGGCCAACAGCGGTGACGGTGCTGAGCATGATGCTGATAGGAAGGGGAAAGAAGAAGTGGTCCAGATAGTGCTGGTAGAATCTTCCAGTTCATTCCTCTACTTTCCACAACCCACGTGCACTTTACAAAGACAGCACCTATCAGTGACAAAGTGCCCCTGCCTTTCAGACACACTTCTGCCTGAGACTTCCAGAGTCACCACTGAGCACTCCAGTCCCTTCAGCTGAATTTCCACAGGAACTGAGCAAGAGTCACCTCATCGTGGTGAACAGTGAGCTAGGCTCTGGGCTCGGGCCTGACAGTGCCAATGTGAACAGGCACATGTCTGTGCCTTCCATTTCACACCTTGTAACTGCCTAGCTTTCCAAGCACAGTGTGGCTTCCTTTCCAGCTTCTCCACTTCTCTCCCATCTTCCTTTCTGCTCCAAGATCTGACTTCTTGGTTCCTATTGCACCTGAGGTCTCACTAGGGTAAGCCAAGTGAACAACAAAAATACAATTTTTTTCCTCCTTAATGCAAACCAAGAACTTCCTCCTGCCTTGCTCCAAAGTTATCATGAGGAAATTCCTCAACATTTAGAGAACACGCTCTAAAAACCAAGGTGAGCTTCATCACTGCTAAACCAAGTTATGTTTAGAGCTGAAGCACAAAGAACTGAGTGGCAAATTTTAAAAGACAATATTGACCCAGAGCTCATTTCACCCTCGAGTGAGCTGACGGCTGTTCTTGAGAGAGAGAGATGCTGTCCCATCACGTTTTACAAACACACACTGGCCGTGGAGATTTCAAAGAGTATACGGAGAGGAAAGACACAAGATCTGGAACCAGACGCCTGGGTTCAGGTCCCAGCCCTTTGGTAGCTCCGTCTGCCTGAGTTCGATTTCTACATCTGCAGATGGAGGGTAAGCATGAAGCTGGCTTCTGTGTGCATGTAGGGATGGGCTTGAAACAGTGAAGAGCTCTGCAAAGATAAGGCCTTTTATCCTTTCGATCCTTTGAACATCATTCTAGGACAATTCCACTTTCAACCTTAAGGGCTGGGATGAGGCTCCCAGCTGTGGCAGGACCACATCCCTGAGCCTATCCCATAGTTCTCAAGGCCCCTCCCGCAAGCCTAAGTTGGAATGAGGTCAGCCATCACTCCCTTGCAAGGGGGTCGAACAGGCCTGCACCAGGCACTGGATCGTGGTCTGTGATGAATGCTATTACCAGGAGCCTCTGGTGCATTGAGGCTGAGGTGGCGGCGAATATTTTGCAGGGTAACTTGCATATATATGTATGTGTTCCTGGGCTGGGCAGTCTACTCCTGGGGAACATTCCAAGAATATAGGGACGGACCAGAGTAATCTATCTTTGAGACCCAAATGCTCTTGAACAAAAGCACATGGCAGCCGGGAAAAGAAGTTAAAACTCATGGCAGGTTTAGCAGCTGGGTTGCCTAGCTGAGCCCAAGGTGAGTGTGAAGGGATAACAAGTACAGCAAAGGTGCTCCTGTCAGGGCTTTCCCTTCGCACAGTGACCATCTTCCTGCATCCAAGCCCACACGGGCGAGTCTACGTCACTCACAGATCAAATAAGCGGAAGCGTGATGCCTGACCCCGAGGAGCACCAGACAAATGCTGGCTGCTGACTTTTGTCAATGTGGCTCTTCTTCTGCCCCTTGATCCTTGGGTTTGCATCCAGGACAGAAGGTAAAGCACTTGACCAGTGTTTCATGACCACCGGTGCGGCCAAACGTCCTGCCACAGTCTGCAGAGGGCACCCGGCACTCCTATCCAGCCCTGCCCCTCCAAGACCCAACAGCTACGAAGAAGCTAAGGAATCACTAGGGAGAAGAGTCTGCAGCAGAAGTGCAGTTCTGCACAGAACCAGAACCTCCGCTCTTGGGGAAAGGGTGTAGACAGCACTCACCCAAGTCCCCAGGGAGCTTGGCAGCTGGTGTGGTCACATCTGGTGAAGAAAGAATGAATGCATGTGTGAATTCACAAACCCCTCTGCATGCACTGTCACCTGTATGTGTCAGACTACAAGCAAATGAGCCAACTCAGTGAATAAAGCACAGAATGTAGGTCCAACTGCAGGGCTGCTTCCCACTGGCTCAGCGGGACTGAACAAGCAGCTTAACCACTCACTGCTCAGTGTCCTCCTCAGTACAACAGAGGACCCTGTGATATCTCCCTCACAGGGCTACCATGGGGATTAAATGAGGCAATTCATGAAAAGCACTTAGGATGAGCCAGGAACAAAGATTCAACGAATGCTAGCTATAGTGATCATGATAGTGATAACTACTCAGCTACATCAAAACAGTGAGGCAGCCAAAGTTGAAGAAGTGAAATGCAGATGCTGCCAACAGACAATGAAAGGGGCCAAATTAGCAGATCCCCTCATAGTGCTCCCATCACTGCTATAACAAGAAACCGCATGGGCAGATTGGTGATGGTGCTTTTTTACCTCCCAAGCCTCCGGGAATGGAAG
Organism: Phyllostomus hastatus; assembly: GCF_019186645.2. Taxonomy (NCBI): domain Eukaryota; kingdom Metazoa; phylum Chordata; class Mammalia; order Chiroptera; family Phyllostomidae; genus Phyllostomus; species Phyllostomus hastatus. The sequence continues at coordinate 6,809,957 of NW_025334036.1, read as the reverse complement.
TCAATAATCGAACATCTCCTGATAGCAACATCTTATGCACATATGTTGTCCCTGGCACCCTATGCCTGTTGTTACTGGTTGTGCTCTGTTTGCGTGTTTTTCCATCACTCTGGTTGGCAAATTTGATATCCTCATTAGCTGGGAAACAACCGACTGTGATCTCAAGTCTGTGGAAGGTCAGCTCAAGAAGCAGCATCTTCCTAGCAACAGTTGCTAGGGAAGATTATAAGGGTGGATTCAACTCCCAGTGGAGATGAAGACATGGAGGGCTATATAATTGGCATTTGTTTGAATGAGGCAGGTGGGGGACTTGCCACTATGAAGGGCATATGTAATCTCTTTGGTGAGGAGTTCTGGCTGGCCTTTTTGTTTTATTTGATGTCATTTCATTTTCCTAAAATACAAAAACACAAAAGTATCCAGTCCAAAGGTTTCTAATCTTATTAGACACATCACACTTTTATAGTAAATATTTTTCAATATCCCTTTTGCTATCCTTCAATGAAAGTATAGATGTATAACCTACCAAAGTGCACAATCTTTAAAAAAGTTAATGTCATGCAATATGAATAATAACTTACAAGATAGATGTCAATGTGCAAATGCTTATGCACAAATATACTCAGAAGACCTAATAAACCAATCAGGTGCTTGTATCTGGTCTTGATATATTATCCAGGTTTATTCATTCTAGATGACCTTTTTAAATAAAAGTTAAACAAGTACATTAACAAGAGGTATAGAATAACCAAAAACCTAATGCCTACGAGTGCAGTTAGAGAGTGCTGTATCAAACACTAGGAACAATGTCATCAGTGACGTGATTTTTCAAAGTGGTGAACAACTCAGTAAAGCCATTTCTAAACAAGGCAAAGTATGAGCTTTTTTCCATTTATGTGGCACTTGCCTTTCTAGAAAACTCAGGGTATATTAAAACCATAAAACAATGGTTCGATTTTGTATGTAAAACAGAGCTGGACTCAAAGCCCAGGTGATTACAAACGACTTTTTTTAAAGAAGAGCAAAGGAGAAGGGCCACAACTCCAGGTGCTTGTGAACTCAGATGCCTTCCCTCCCTGACTCTCACCCACTAAATGCCAGCACAACCCTGTCCCCTCGCTGCGACAATCAAAACCGTCTCCACAGATTTCCAGAGTGTTCCCCAGGAGCATCAGTGATCTAGGCTGATCCCCCTGATCATAATGGAGGGCGTAAGTCCAACCCTCATGCAATCCCCAGCACAAGCGTGAAGGTGGAAAATTTCTCATTATAGATTACACTGTCTTCTCAATAAAGCAAAAATCAATCCCCAAAACCAATCTTCCCAGTCAAAAGCATAAATGGATGGACAGAAAAAACATGTATCCAGTCTGTTATATATGGAGTCAATGAATTCACTATTAACATGTGACAAGTAAAATTGATTGCAACACTGACACTGGCAATTTCTCGCTCCTGTCCCTAGCGGTCTGGTCACCGCCATGAAACAGTGATGGGAAGACACACAGTGAGAAAAAAACCTCCAACCCCACCCCAAAAGAGAACCAAGCTGAGAACAATCGGTCTGGGCCATCCTGCCTCCGTGGTCCAAGCCAGCCCCCAAGGCAGCTGTCCTGCCACGCTGTATGAAACTGTCCCTAGAGGAAATGGGTGAAATTCACTGTTTGTCCTAAACTTTGAGGGAGATGTGACTTTGCCGAAATCCTCCAACAGATCTGGGAGGGGCCCACGAATACACATTTGTAGCTATCATCCCAGGCAGTTTCTGAGCAGGTGACCCTGAGAAGGTGCCCTAAGAAACACAACTAAGCGGGGGTGCGTGGCCGGCCTCTAGGGAGGGAGGAGGCAGACGTAGGCCATGAGAATACAGAGGTACAGGACCTTTCATTCTTGGAGCTGAGAGATCAGGGCAGAAAGGACTCAAAGAGTTAGGGGTTCGACTGCTTCTTAGAAAGAGCACTTCGATCAAATAGCTGTTGGGGTCTCCGTTTGCTTCCACTGTATTCCTGCTTGGGTGTTTAGCACATAATAGGTGCAGAGTAATATTTTTCAAGTGAATGAATGAATGGGTAAATAGCACATGGATAGGGGACAGTTTGGAAGGATGTTGGAGGGCAGGGAGGCTCTCACTGTGGCCACAGCATGGGATAAGGACCTGTGTCTAGCAAGGGGGTGGGAATAGAGAGGCAGAGAACTAATGACTATTCTGGCATATTCCAGGCCACGGAGACCTCATGGTGCTTCTTGGAGGCATTTCTGTATTTCTAGCATGTATGAGAATGTCTTTGAAACTAAAGCAGTTATGAGACATAGTCAGGACTCAACTGTATTGCAAAGTCTGTCCTCCACTCCACCCCACCCCTGGGAAATATATTCTTCAAGCACAGGCAGCTGGGCAGTGGGATGGAACGCCTGCTTTATCCAGACCAGGCAGACACGTTCCTAGCTCATTCCAGCTAGAGGTTTCATTCTGGGTTTGGCAGTCATTTTGGGGTTTTTGTGTCCTAGAGATATTTAACTCTGTACTTAATTTAGGTTTAATAGGCAGCTATTACGTTAAATAGAGACCAGCTGAACTGATTGTTTAAGACATAGTTATGGTTGTTTAACAACTATGTGGTTTGACTGCTACATCTCAATAAAGGTTTCCCAGTACTCGGATATTACTATGTTTTGTATACGACAACTGTCCTCACCTAGCTACTGCCCTCCCTTGAACAACTGCCTGAGAGCCTGGGAGCTCCCAGCTCTGCTGTGTCCCCTGGTCCCCAGACTGCTGAGTGTCTGAGAATTCATGAGTGCCCACAGAGACCAGGAAACTGGAGCTGAAGTCACGTGTGGCTGTGCAGGGGGGCCAAGCCCCGCAGACAAAGAGCAGGCTCATGGCTGTACGCCAGCTCCAGCCCTGCACCACCTGGCAGCGGGATTCGGGACTTGCCGACCATCGGCAACGTGGCTCTGCTGGGAAACTCAGAAGCCACAGCTGAGCCCCAGAGCTAACTCAGGCACTTGGGACTCTGCTGGGAAGAAAGAATCTGTGTGTAGCACAGAGAACCAACAGAATTATAAAGGCACTGACTCTCGAGGGATTTCCTCTATCGTAGTATTGCTTCACGTGTGATTCGTGGACCAGCGACGGTCTGAGACCTGTTCTTACTGGTCCACAAATTGAGAATGAGCGTTGTGTTGCAATCTGAAATTGTCACGATACCCAGGCTTGAGATCGATGGATCTGGCTGGGCGACCAGGCCAGTTTGGGCATCACTGAGCTCATGGGCAGAGGTGCCCATGGCCTAGGCCGAGGTTAGCCAAGTGCCCTTGGAACACACATCTGTCTGCCAAGTACTGAAAATGTGAAAACTAGTCTTTCAACTCAGATGCTGTCCCTAGCCTGCCTGCACACTTTGGGGTACATAACAAGACTTTTAAAATCTTCCCTACGTATTTTTAAAAATGGCTGATATGTTAAGTGTTGTGTTTATTTTGCAATAAAATAAAAACTTTCTTAAACTGAATGCTTCTGTTTCCAGAATCAAATTGAACCTGTTTCTTTTTTTAAAAAAAATCAATGATGTGAATATAATAAAAAATTACTAGATTGCATCAAGGGAAAATGTTATGGTATAAAAGGATATTTGTATAGCGAATTCATGTAAATTATATCTCAATAAAACCACTATTTTAGAAAAGACAGAAAGCTAGTTGGATGGGTGGGTGAACAGATACATAGGTGGATGGATACACACAGGACACACAGACACGACAGGAATGGGCTCACATCAGCAGACAGGCTGAGAAGACCCATGAGCTGCTGTCGATTAGCTGGAGACCCAGGACAGTCGGTGGAGTCATTCAGTCAGAGTCCAAAGGTAGAAGCATCAGGAGCCAGGGGAGGAAGTCCCGGTCCCAGGCAGAAGGCCGGGACACCAGGAATGCCCATGTCCACGGGCAGGAGAAGATGCATAGCCCAGCCCAAGCAGAGAGAGCAAATCCACCCTCTTTCCACCTTTTTGTTCTAGTCAGATACTCTATGATTGGATAATGCCCACCTGCACTGCTGAGGGTGATCTCTCCTCAGCCTACCAATTCCAATGCTAGTCTTTTAGGGGAATGCCCTTACAGACACGCCCAGAAATGATGATTTACCAGCTATCTAAGGGTCTCTCAGCCTGATCGAGTTAATGAAATTAACCATCGTACACCCAGTCACTCAACAACCACATGCCGATGCCAACTATGCCTCGCTCAGCAGCCTGAAGACTGAGAACCGACCAGAATCACAGGCCCTGCCCTCTGCAGCCAGTACAAGCCAGCAGGAAGAGAAACACGTGCCCAACTGACAACGACTCTTCAGGCTGAAAACTTCACCAGCTACAGGAACACACAGCACTGGAGAGGGAGTGATCAAGGCTTGTCTCGTTCACCGCAGGGACTCGCTCTACAGGATTGCTGGCAAAACTCGATCACTCCCCCGCTTCCAGTTAACAAGGAGACCACTGGACTGTGGCTGCCAGCTACAATGTTTCAACTTCAGGCACTTTGCCTGGGTCCCTCCATGGACTGGATGGCTCTGCACACAAGCTCGTCAGGCAAATAAGCCAACGCTCCCCACCCACTCCCCTAGACTGAAGATTTGGGGCGCTGCTGACTTTGACTCCAATGAGCTTTGACATGCTAAAGCCTGAGACAAATTTAGGCGAGGAAGGCCTCCCTGTGGGCTCATCGCAGGCCAGGACACTGAGCACCAGATACACATTTTTTAATCTGAACCTCCATGGAGCAAAAGAAATTGAATCGGCCTAAATCCCAGGAACAGGAAAAAAAAAAAAGGGAGGGCAGGAAACGTTAGGATGACGAAGCTACAGCAGGGTCTTTGCACTCACAGGCCAGAGAGAATCAGGAGCCAAACAGAACTGAGAGAGAAAGAGAGCGAGCGAGCAGCGAATAAAGTCATTAAAAGGAAGGACTTCACCAGCAGCTTTTCCAATGAGCAAAATCAGACTTTTGGAGGCAATTTCTCAAGTGGGGTTTATTTTAAGCCTTGACAATGAGCAGGAAAAGCCTTTGGGAAGCGTAGCATTCTGGAGGCCTGGGAACAATGTGGAGGTCAAGTTGGAATTATTTACACTCATCAGGGTGGGCCCAGTGTGGATGATTTAAACCCAGGCCAGCCCAATGCACCCATCAGTCTGCACCTCCACTAACCTCGGGGCACAGTTCCCACCAGACACATTTCACGACCCCACACCAGTTGTGTCTTCTGTCCAGAAAACACCCCCTGCCCAAAACTCTTACTTAAATTTTGTCCCAAATATCCCGCTGTGTGTGTGTGTGCGTGTGTGTGCGTGTGTGTGCGTGTGTGTGCGTGTGTGTGTTTGAAGTTACTTTAGTGAAAGCAACTTGCAGCTGTAATCACGATTTCTAATTCTTGCTAGAAAGTTACTGACTGATTTGTGAGGCAAAAAGCGGGTTTCAGCCGATTCTGGCCTGAGTGGAAGGCGCCTCCCCACCTCCCAGTGTTACACACACAGCGCCATTGTCCGTCACAACCCAGGCTCTGGAAACCCAAGTGTTCGCGCAAATTCCTAGAGCAGAGGCGGCCTGAGCGTCTGCATCGCCCCAGCCCGTGTTCTCAGACAACTCACAGGCATCTTGATCTGCGTATGTCTCCCCGAAGGCCTGCACTGCAGACCCGCCAACAGCTGAAAGTTATAAATAGGACAGCAGGGGAGGGTGGGGGTTCGGGAAGCAAAATCTAACAAGGATCCAGATGCAATGGGCCAAGAAAGCTCTTTAGAGGGACAAAGAAGGAAAATAGCTGTGGTGTGCTTCTAAACCCAAGCGCCAACCTTATTAATTGACTGTCAAAGAGAACCTGAGGGATCACTCTAACCCAGTGACGTTATTTGGGGAATGTCACCTCCTCATGTAATAGCTGATCCAGGTGAGTGGCCAGCCAGCACTAGTAGGTCCCTCTGGAACGGGAATTCCACAGGACACCTGAACTTGGCACAGTGGCACACACTAACCATGAAGCATGACCTCAAGGCCAGGGGTGCCCATGGCAAGGGCAAGTTCTGTTTGTTGGGGTGACTGAGTAACATCCGTCTCCTCACCTGGATCCTAAGCTCCCTGTCTGTCCTGCTTGCTAGTGCATGCCCGGTGCCTGCTATGGTGCCTGGTGCGCGGGAGGCACTCATCATCTCTTACCGCCTTCTGCCCGGCCTGGCCAGCCGCTGCACTGTGGCGTGAGCTTCACTCCTCGGGCCTCTCACTTTGCTGTGCTGTGATTCGGTTTCCCCACCTGTCTTCTCCGGGAAGGTCACAGCCCCAGTGCCTCACAGGCTGCCTGGCTCGCCGATGCTTGTAGAAACATTCAACTGCTCACTAAGGAAGATACACACGATTTAAAGCTCCCACTTGTGACTGTCTCTTATTATATACATTAACAATTTCAGACTTCTTGCTTTATTCATGATGTCATATATTCTTTCCTTACAAGTATCTTCAGCTTGGGAATTAGGAATAACCTGTTTCTTTACAGAAACAATGCAGGAAAGCTGACCTGCGGAAGACTGCAGAGGAGAGGAATACTTTTCCTCTCCTACAAGGTTTGTGGGTTTTTTGTGGTTTTTTTCTTCTTCAAAACACAGTTTGCCCGGATGGAGCCCATGCTACCCATGCTAAGCTAAAAGCCTCAGACTTCTTTCCCCATTTATGTCCTTAGGACCATCATCCTCCATTCTGGGTGTGTGCAGTTAATTTAACGCACCAGCCGGTGAGGTCCTTCTGAGTTACTGTCTCTGTGGGAAGCCTGACACCGAAAGCCACACTGTTCCCACTGCCAAAACCATGTCCCATGGCTCCACGGGGCTGTGTCCACCTGGGTTCCTGCCAAGGGCTTTCTTGGCTTGTTCCGTGCTCCTGAGAAGGAACAGCCTGATCCCTGTGGTCTCCAGAAGAGCTGGTCAGTGCATCTACCTCTCTCTCTGTCTCTCGGGTGACCCCAGGGTGACTGACTCTGCCACCCGTCCTCTCGCCAAGGGGTGGCGTCCACATTTCTCCAGAGGCTGCCATGCAGAGCCCTGCTCCTGCTGTGTGGGCAGAACCATTCAGTACAGTCTGGATGCATTTTCCTTTAGAACTTCTGTTTAGAAAACTGTTTTCTCTAATACCCAGACCTCTTGGTGGAGGGGCTAGATTTTACTGTCTTTGTATAGCTTTCCAAACTCTAAATTACGACCCTTCCATAGGACATAAAATTGATTTTGAGGACTGGACCAGTACTGAATGCATAGAAGTTCATTCTAAACAGGAGAAGGATGGACTGAGCATCTTTTGTTTTGGTTAAAGGTGAGAGAGATCTACTGGGAGGAACCGGCAGACGTGATGCTGGGGGCTGCCCAGCACAGGCCATCAGGAGCGCCAGACTGACCTTGCAGGTTGAAGCCGCCGCGCTCACACGGGACTTCTTCTACATCACAGAAACCTCGGCTCTGGTCTCAGGGCCTTTCCACTGACCAAACCAGGTCCACCCAGATTCTCTAGGACAATCTTCCTTATTTAAAGTAAACCGGTTGCAGACTTGAACCACATCTCCGGAATGCCTGCAGAGCGACGCCTAATTTAATGTTTGAATTGCTGGGGCCTGCAGCCTAGCCAAGTTGACACAAAAGAACAGATGTACAGTATACAGTGGGTTGTTTTTTTTACCTGTAAAACATTACAGTGGTACAACCTTATGCTAATATATTTGAAAGTTTTAATAAAATAGATCATTTTCTAGAAAAACACAAATTGATAAATTTGTCTCAAAGAGAGGTAAAAAAAAATGGCCTTGACCACCAGTCACAGAAGAAAGCAAACCAGCTTCAAAGAACTGCCTCCCCCCAAAAAAGGCTTTGGGGTCAGCCTGCTGTCACGGCATGTTCTTTCAAATGTTCACGGAACAGATCATTCTCACATTATGTAAACTGTTCCAAAGTGCAGAAGAAGATGGAATACAATCCAACTCATTTCAGAAACCTAGCAGAGCATCCAGACCAAAACCTAAAAAAGGATATAGTATGAAAGTGAATAAATTAACTTCATAATAAATGAAGATACAAAGCTCCATCCCAGTCAAATACTAGCACATTGAATTCAACAGGAGAGCAAAAGACAATGACAGCTTCTGGGGTGATGGGGTGGACAGCACAAGCTCCTGCCATCCGCCCCAGCAGGGATGCATGCATCTCCCGACGGGTGAATGACACCTGGGAGGGGGACTGGGGCAGCCCACTGAGTGAGGAACACCCCTCACTTACAGCCCCCCAGCAAGAGGACAGACCTGAGCTTGCAGGGGAGTTGAGCAAGGTGGTAAAAGGAGCTTTGTCTCCTATACCTGGGAACAGAGGCACGGGGAGCTCTACCGTTCCCCCAAATACCTCCTCGCTGTGCCCCGCAAGTTGATCAACGGTCTCAGGCCTGCCACAGAGGGGGCACCGACAGCCAGTTAGAAAAGGAAGTAACAGCCACCGGGAGTACAGAAGGTCACTTTCCTTCCCTTCTCCCCACCCCAACGTACTGAAAAGGGAGGGAGAGCCAACAGGAGTAAGAGCCAGAGGTCCCAGCCTGAGCCTATGTGGAGGGAGGCAAGGAGAGAGGCAGGATGAAAACAGTGTGAGATTGAAGTGTTCCACTGGCTGAAGGCTCCTAGCTCAGAGGGCCCTGAGGGCTGCAGGACCAGCATGCCATCGAGTCTAGGAAGGGAGGCAACACGGAGCAAGTGTGGCTGACATAAGTGCCCAAGAAATTGGTTATATTTTTCTCCTGCAATTGTCTATTTTTTTTATTTTTCTACAAGCAGATAATACTTTTATAAACAAAAACAATCGAAACTGTGGACTGTGTGGAAAGGAATAATTTGCCATTTAAGGAATATTTCACACAGGCTGCAACATTTCACCTGGAGAGGATTTAGGGGCACTTACCATCGTGTATCTGAAGAGGTGCCCTTTGTAACCATCAACTCCATAAAAAATGTGAGCTATATATAGTAACATTTGAAGAAAGGATAGGCTTATGCTGTGATCTTGCAGATTCCAGAGCAAGAGTTAATGATTTCCAACCTTAGGGAGACAGATTTCAGTTCTAAGTGAGGATGACTCCTCTGTCCCCTGGGGCAGCCCAGGGTGGATCAGGTGTCTGTCCAGGCTCTCCATCAAGCTGCATTATCAGCTTCTGAAGAGCCCCAGCAGCCTGTCCCACTCCAGTGTTCTAGGATCCCTACCTACCGGGCTTGCCCAGAACTAGCTGCCTAATGCTGAATCCAGCCAGACCCTCCAGGCCACAGCTGGTCTCGTCGATAAACACTGTGGACCTGTGCAAACTCCAGGACGTGAATGCCACCTCACCCCCAAGCAGTATCTCCTCAGACTCTCAGCTTTTCAGCTCCCCTAAGGAGGACCCTCACCAGCAGTCACACGTGATTGCAAAGCACAGGGGGAGAAGTGGCACCGTTTTCTCTCCCTCTGTTCTTGACGATAGAACAGTGAGATCATCCCCAAAGCAGCCCGGGGGGCGGGGGCTTAGACTTCACAATGCCACAGAAATGATGGGTTTGGTTAGCAACAACAGGGCCTGGCTTTGCAGGAACACTTGTGCGCACCAGCTGCACTCCCTCTGTGTGTTTTCAGCAGGTCGGACTACCCTGCACGAGGTGAGGAAAATATCTCGCACAGCGTTACGAAGACTCAAACCACCAGTCTCCAAGGTAGAGTTACAACTAGATTTCCCGGTAAAGCAGGAGGTGAGGTACCGTGCAGGCTCCTTGCCAGACACAGAAACCGTGCGCTAGCCCCTGGAGCCCAGCCAGCCTCAGCTCCTCTCACCATCCCAGCCCAGCCTCCAAATTCGTGCCTTTGCTAAGTCCCTGAGGCCCCTCGCCTTGCTTTCTGCATCGGTCCTCAAGAATCCCCTCAATGTTCCTGAAAGTCTGCTTGCCCACCCAACTCACATTTTGCTGCTCCCTCCCCGTCACCCCCTGGTAACCTGGCCAGGCTTCTCTCAGTCCCGATGATGCCTCCCTGTCATTGCCAGCCTTTATCTGGTCTGTGAGCCCTGGGTATAGGAGCTCTGTCTTCTCAAGCCCATGTCCCTTCCACCATGCCTGGCACACAGTGGGCACTCAGCAAGCACTGGGTGACGGACTAAGGCAGTCACACCACAGTAGATGTGTTCCCCTTTTTTCATCTGTGCAGCGGTGTTCCGAAGCCAAACTGACTGGGTTTGGCAGACCTTGTACCCCTGATCGCCCACTGTCTCTCCCAACTCTCTAAAGCACACTGTACACCCCACAAATCAGTTGAGGGTCATGTGATTATTGTGCATTTTGGTTAATTGCAAACCCAATTAGTTCCCATAATAAATGCTGGCATTTACACAAAGTTGAAATAGGCCACTGGTTCTGAAAGTGCATGTGATGTGGTTTCCTGATGGGCAAGGGAACTTAGCGGAATATTTATGACACTCACACATGACATCCTAGCTATTGTCCATGCTCCTCTTTATGGCATCATAAAGATTGCTTTTTACGGTCAGGCTGGCTGATATCTTCATCAAATCCCCTAATGTGCACATTCACCAGAGGAGCACTTGTGCCAATGAGTAACATTTCAGCAACGTTCAACAAAGGTTTATTGAGTGCCTGCTCTGAGCAGGGCACTGAGTAATGGGATTTGTCTCCAAAGCTTTCAAATCTGCTAAAAATATTCTCAATTTCACAAACAGTCAAGACAAAAAAATAGCTTGCTCTAGTCTCCCCTCTGGGGCCCACTGGGTGAAAATGCACCTAGAGCTGCCCAGGGAAATAAAACCTCCCTTCATGGACCTTCCAGATCTCTTGAAAAGTTCTGTCTGCAGCTGGCCCTGAAGAACTCACTCATTAAATTCTGCACACAAGCTCTGCTTCCAAGCAGCTGAGCTTTGGGGCACCCTGCAGCCCCTCGGCCCTGAGGACCTGCCTCGCAGAGTCCCAGAGACAGGGCGAAACACAGATGGCCACTGCCCTCCTCTCCCTACTTCAACACGATTCAAAGGCACCTTCAGAGCAGAGGGAACAACACCATTATTATGTCCTTTGAGCCCCCGTTTCTTCATCTGAAAGTGGGAATCGTGCTGTCTTACCTCCCGCCCCGCTAACCCCGGACCCGGGCTGCCACGCAGAAGGGGCTGAGAAGATGGGGGAAGGGGACGACAGGGGAGGAGCACGTCAGGACCCTCAGCCAGCCTCAGTGAGGAGCCAGACACGGAGGAAGGACGAGGACAGGGACAGTCATGCCAAGGCTTCGAGCCCAGGGGCCACGTGGATGGTAACTCCACAGACCACAGCAGAGGAGCCACACTAGCATTGAGGGCCAGTGGCTTTGACTTTGGCTGTTACGTGTGCCCAACCTCACTCCCCTTCTTCCCTACCCAAACCTAGTTCCCCCTTAAGCCAGTGTTTCTTCCCCCCCGAGGAAGCCTTCCTGGCCATTAGAGGGGAAAACAATCTCTCTTTAGTGTGTGTTCCTCACAGCATTTCGGAATCACTGGATGGGATCCCTCCCCACTCGATAGGAATGATGTGCCTGGGGGCCTGGGGCCAGCAGGCAGAAGACAGGCAGGACTGACACATCCAGGTGACATGTCCGGAAGCAAAGGCCTGGACTGAGAGACAATCCTAGGGGCCCCAGGGGCCCCAGGGCATGGTGAGGAGGCATCAGGAGTGGAGACAATCCAGGAGCGTGCAGGCAGGAAGGAAAGGAGTTGCCCTAAGGTACTGAGCAGAACGGAGCATGTGTGTCGGATGCCTGGTGATCCTTGCCCAGGCAGCTTTGGCACCCAGTGTCCCCAGCACCTTGCCCCCTGGGCCCGTCCCTACTGGGACACCCCCTTTCAGGCAATCAACAACGCCACCTCTCCTACCCCCAACTCAGGATTATGTGCCTTTGATGACTGAAGGGAAAATGAAACGCTCCACCTAAAAGCAAATAGCAACATTCTTTAAACATGTTTCTTTTTGGTGCCTGGCGCATAGCCCTGTCTGCCGGCTCCAGGCTACCCCTGGCATTGCCTAATAAAACCTTCTGAAGCAGAGCTGACGGGGGCATTTTACCTGGGGAGAAAAGCTATTGATTGTTGACATGCTGCTGGCTCCTTGGGTTTCCGATATCAATAGCTCATCAATGCCTCCTGAGTGTTGAACAACTTGCCTTCTCTGCACTCCGGACAGAACAAGAGCAGTTCCAACCGTGGGAAAGAAAGAAGAGCTCGCCCATGCGAGTACAGATTGTCTTTGTTTCAAATAACCTGGTTTTCACGGCCCGGTATTTATTACTCATTTATTCACCTCCCCAACACCCACTATGACGCATGACACACTGAATTTGAATCTCCTTCCCTTCACCAAGAAACCGAAGGCCCTGCTGACACAGGCGCCCTGGAGTGTCGTGGGAGGTTCCTACACAGGTCCAGGGGGTGGCCCTCATAGACACAGTTTCGCACCTGGTCACAAGGGCCTCAGCCACCTCTCTCAATGTCATCAGGACACCAGCTGTGAGGTATTTTAAATGCAAGCACTGTGGACTAATCAGGTCCGGTGGCTGTCATCTCCCTGGGAAATCTCAACCCCATGGGACCAGCTTCGGCCCAGAGGCCGATGTTCCCCAGGCCTGCACCCACATCTCATGTGACAATGTCTCTGAGCCCCAAAAGGGAGCTCCCTGCCTACAGGGACTCTCCAATGACCTGCAGACACCTCTACCTCCGTACATACGAAACCGAATTTGGAATCTTCCAACATTTGATCACATGATCGCATCTCCTCAGACTACGGGGCCACCTGTATCCTCGAGCCATAGTCATGAACATTTCCCAACTCCTTCCACAGCCAACTGGTGCCGCCAAAGCCTGCTGGTAGCTAACGCGTGATATCGCTACCACCCACTCCTCTCCATCCCCACAGCAGCCCCGGGTGGGCTGGGAAACAGCTTTCTGACTGACCCCTCATCTTCTCTCCACTCTGCTTTCACCCTATCGTCAGCATGATCTCCTTGAAAATGCAAACCCGACCCTGACCTGCCCAGCACTGACCTCCCGGGTCAAGTCTTCCCCTAAACACGGTACGGCAGCCAGAGAGATGTGCCGACAGCTCCCCGACGTTCCCACCTCCGGCCTCGGTCAGGCTGTCTGTTCCCCAGAGGGACCTCTTCTGGGTTGCCTGCCTGACTCCTTGTCCCGCCCTCAGTGCCTATCCCTCAGCCTTCTGTGCCCATACTCGAACCTTCCTCTAACTGTGCACTCATCGTGTGCCTGTTGCCCTCCACTTCTGGGTCAGTCTGGCTTATTAAAAAAGCGGGCTCCATCATTTACCCCAGCTGCGCCCCCAGCATCTAAGCAGCAATCAGAAAAGCCCATCTGACCAAGGAGTGGAAGGAGAGTTTCTGCCTCACCAACGATGTTTCCCTTTTTCCCAGGCTGGCCCTCACACTGCCCTCAGAAAGCAGCCAGTTTGGGGGTCCTTACCCTATGGACAAGAACCCACAGGGTAATTCAGATTGATGAGCTAAAGGAAGGTGCCCCCAAAAGTTTACAGCATGGAGACCTACTCGTTAGGGGGAGAGAAAGTGGTGCAAGCCCAGTGATCCTCCAGAAAACTCCCTCTGTCCCCGATGCCTTTTCTCCAGTCATGTAGGACTGGAGAGAGTGCTGGTCTCACGGGCCTTTTTTCTCCAGTTTCTTTAGCCAGGAATATTTTACGGTTTAATGCTCGCTGTTCTTCTCAAATGCAGAAGTGTGAGTGGCTCCCTGCTGGGAAGGCTGGCTTCATTCCCAGAGGGGCTTTTCACTGGGAAGTGAGTCTGCAGGCTGAAAGCAACCTACAGCCGGGAAGTGATCCTCAGGCTGAAAAAATACCAGGATGTGGCCCTCAAACCCCAGGGCCCCAGCTCATAAGACAGTCTAACATTTAGAGAAGGGCAAGGCATCCACCAGTAGAGTCTGACCCTGACCCTGGGACAGCCACCACGCCCTGTGGCCTCAGACTAGTCACTGCGCTGGCTAACCACTAGAGTCCTCACCTGTGACATAAAGGAGTTTGACTAGATGATGTGGCTGTGTTTCTTAAGCATCATACCTCAGTGCCAATTTTTGGGGTCTGGGGCAATGGTCACAAGTACTGAAACAGTCCTGGCCTCAGGAAACTTTCCCATAAAGTGCGAGAAGACAACCAGGAGTGAGGAATACTCATACAGTGTGTGGTGGATGTCTCCAAAGGCACTGGTTCATTGAATGAAGCGCTGATTTATTAAGAAGGATGACATCTCCTTCTCAATCTCTGGCTAGCAGAGCTGTTCACCTACCTTGTTCCAATGATGGGCAATCTCTTCTCTCTTCAGGAAGAAAAAATATCTCTTTGAGGTGGAGGCAGCTGAGAGCCACCCGTCACTGTCTGTGGTAGGCAAGGTCACGGCAGCCCCTAAGAGAGGGGGGTTTAAGAAAATTGCCTGATAAGTCCTTGTTCCTTAAGCTCAGAGCCTGGCAATAAGATTCAAACTGCTCCACAACCAGGCAATGTAAGAATCTGGTTCCCATCACTGGGGGTGAGATGGAGGGAGGAAAGAAGAGGAGAGGAGGAGAAGGGGAGAAGATAATGCTGCTGAAACTAATTGTAAATTGCTATTGATTGTTATACAAAATAAAATACAGTACACACACACACAACCTAGAACTAAAAGCCAACTTAAAAGGCCATAAGGTGATGATGAGGGTGTGGGGAAGTAAACTGCTAAGATCTGGCCATCAGAACGAATGAAGAACTGATTCATGCTACAACACGCGGACACTCTGTTAGGCCATCTGCAGAAGACCACATATGTACGTGCATCTACAGGAAATACTTGCAGTGTCTCGAAGACATGAATCCACAGATAAAAAGTAGATTCATAGTTACCCACAACAGAGGGCGGGAGGAAGGAGGGAGGTGAGGGCAATGACTAAAGGGTTCAGGGTTTGTTTTGGGGGTAAGAAAACATACTAATATTCATTATGACCATGTGAAATAATATACAACTCTGGGAGTATACAAATAATCACTGAACTCTATACTTTAAATGGGTAACTTCTGTGGAAATTATCTCTCACAAAAGCTGGTATATATATAATTTTTTAAGTGCACCAAGGCTCTTGTACTTGCTGTATTGAGGAGAGATCGTTATAAATACTGATTAGTTCTAAATACTGATAGATGAAATGCTGACTATTAATTCAATTACCACAGTAAGAGCCACTCCTTGGTCACAAGAGAGCAGACTAATCAAGAAATGTCACTCCCGAATGCTACTTGCTAAACTCGTTCTATTCCTAGATTTGTTTGGTGGTTGGAAGAAGCATCGGTGTTGGTTGTTCGGCAGCTGTAATAAAGTGAACTATATGTTTTATAATGAATGTTAATTCTGGCAGTTGCAATATGTGCAAAAACGGAACTCTCCCAGTAAGGTATGAAGTAAGAGTTCTGCTGGGAGACGCTGTGGAGCAAAGCCGGAGGGACGGGGCACGCTCAGGTGGAGAAGATGCCAGAAGGAACATGGGGAGAGGAGGAGGGGGCTGGGCATGGGGATGAAGACAATGTAACTTGCAACTCGTAAGTCTCATGGACCACGATGAGGCCAGCATGGTAGATATTAAAACTAGACTCTACTTGAACTCTCTTATGCTCCTAAGACTTGATCTTGGCAGAGTCCAATGGTTCTCAAACTTGTGAACGCACCAGAATTATCTAGAGGGCTTGTCAGAACACGGCCTACCGGGCCCCACCCCCGAGTTTTGGATTCAGTAGGTCTGAGATGGGACTGAGAATATTTATTTCTAATAAGAGCCAGATGAGGCTGATGCTGCAACTGAAGCAGCCGTTCTGTGGACCATGCTCTGAGCAGCGGCAGTGAAGGGAGCCTGCCAGACGCAGTTCAGCTCAGAGGACTCAAGAGGCGTTTCTTAAGACTGTTCGTGAGATGTTCCAGGGCAGAAAGGGTTAAGGGAGAGAGGACCCTCGTGCGGTTTAGACTGCATTCTGGCTTCCTGCTTACTGACTGCAGTCAGTCAAGTTACCCCACAACAAACCCCCTGAAACTGCTGCAGGGGTGATGGGCACAGCTGGGTGGTGCGAGTCTGTATTCATTAGGAGGTCATCCACACTGCATGTCTCCCACGGGTCTGACGCAGAACGATTTGTTCCGACCAACCTGATACTCCTCGGGGCTCGCCCACCTGCGAAGTCTGCAACTGAAGACACTGAAATCCCTCATGCATTTCTCACGGGTCTCCGAACAGTCTTCAAAGTGCTGATGCACACGTCCATGGAGTGGCCACACAGATACACACACGTGTCCCGAGTGTCTTGAAGCTTCTTAACAGCATGCATGCTGAGTGCTTATTATCTGCCAATAATAACAACACTCATGATTAGAAACAAGTTACTCATAATTATAGCCTGCATCGGGGGCAAATTAATGAATCTGAGCCCAAGAAACCTTTGTTTCCAAAATGCAATTTTTTCCCAGCTTTATGGAGATACGATTGACTAATAAAATTGTATAAACTTGAAGTACACAACATGATGATTTGATACACATATATATTGTGAAAACACTACCACAATAATGTCAGTGAACACACCTATCACCTCACACAGTTACTACTCTGTGTATGTGAGTATCTTTCAAGGACATTCGGGACTTCCGGCCAAGATGGCACCATGGATGCACCATACCTCCACGTACAACCACGATTGGAACAACAACAATTTAGAGGCAGAATAACACCTAGAACTGACAGAAAATTTATCTGAATGGAAGTCAGACAGCCAAGAAGTTGAAATAGACCTATTCATCCAGACCGGTAAGAGGGGCAGAAACGAGCAGCCGGGCGCGGGTCGCACCACGGAGAACAGGGAGAATTGGGCGCATAAGGCAACCGGGAGCGCGTAAGGCATCCGGGGCGCGCAGGATTGCAGCGGGTGGACCCTGAGTACGCAAGCAGCAGCTGGCAGACCCAGTGAGGCGGTGATTGTGGAGCAGGGCAGAGCAAGCAAGCCAGGGTCCCAGGGAAAGGACTAAGATCCCAGGAGAACGGAGTTACCGCCATTGTTCCCTCTCGACCCCGCCCTCACATATAATGTCACAATCGAGCAACTGGGGTGCCCAGCCCTGGTGAACACCTAAGGCTCCACCCCTCACCGTAACTGGAGCGACCAGACCAAAAAAAAAGAGAGAGAGAGAGAGAAGGCTCAAATAGAAGAACAAATCAGTGCCCCAGAACTCAACCTTTTGAGCGACCAAGAGATAGCTAACCTATCAGATGCACAGTTCAAAACACTGGTGATCAGGAACCTCACAGAATTGGTTGATTTTGGTCGCAAATTAGATGAAAAAATGTAGGTTACCATAAAAGAAATTAAGGAAAATGCACAGGGAACTAATAGTGATGGGAAGGAAACTGGAACTCAAAACAATAGAGTGGACCAGAAGGAAGAAAGAAACAACCAAAAAGGAAAGAATGGAGAAATAAGAATTCAAGAAAACAAGGAAAGGCTTAGGAACCTCCAGAACATCTTTAAACATTCCAACATCCGAATTATAGGGGTACCAGAAGGGGAAGAGGAAGAGCAACAGATTGAAAATGTATTTAAACAAATAATAAAGAAGAACTTCCCCATTCTGGCAAAGGAAATAGACTTCCAGGAAGTCCAGGAAGCTCAGAGAGTCCCAAAGAAGTTGGACCCGAGAAGAAACACACCAAAGCACATCATAATTACGTTAGCCAAGGTAAAAAATGAAGGAGAGAATCCTAGAAGCAGCAAGAGATAAGGGGACAGTCACCTACAAAGGAGTTCCCATCAGACTGTCAGCTGATTTCTCAAAAGAGACCTTACAGGCAAGAAGGGGGCTGGAAAGAAGTATTCCAAGTCATGAAAGACAAGGACCTATATCCCAGATTACTCTATCCAGCAAAGCTTTCATTTAGAATGGAAGGGCAGATAAAGTGCTTCTCAGATAAGGTCAAGTTAAAAGAGTTCATCATCACCAAGCCCTTATTTTATGAAATGTTAAAGGGACTTATCTAAGAAAAGATTAAAAAAAAAACTTGTATAGTAAAAGGACAGCAAACTCACAATTATTAACAACCACACCTAAAGCAAAACCAAAAGAAACTAAGCAAATAACTAGAACAGGAACAGAACCACAGAAATGGAGATCACATGAAGGGTTACCAACAGGGGAGTGGGAGGAGAAGAGATGAGGAAAAGGTACAGAGAATAAGTAGCATAGATTGTAGGTAGAAAATAGACAGGGGGAGGGTAAGAATAGTATGAGAAATGTAGAAGCTAAAGAACTTATGACACATGGACATGAACTAAAGAGGGGGGAAGAGGGTGGGAGAGGGTGTACAGGGTGGAGGGGAGTGAAGGGGGAAATCGGACAACTGTAATAGCATAATCAATAAAATATATTTTTAAAAAAAGACATTCAAGATCTATTCTCTTTGCAAATTCCAGTATACAGCACTACGTTAACTATAATCACCATGCTATACATTGGGATTTTCGCCCTGGTGAAAGGAGCATTAGGAAATACAATATTTTCTTAAGGCAACTTTCCCTGTAATGAGATAGGGCAGAGACCAGCTGTAGTAGGGCTGATGAAGATTAAGATGGGCTCCTTAGAAAGCATCTTGAGACAGAACATACAAATCACCATGGAAACCAAGCCATGTTTTTATTGTATAATAGGTTTGCTAATTATACTAAAAAGGTAAGAAAGTCCACTGCCTAAAGGGAGATCGGGATGAGGATTAATGAGTAACGCAGCAAGAAAACGGAGAAATGGGGCAGCCGGGAGCGTCCAGCACTCCTTGACCTGCCAGGCAGGAATGATATGCACCCAGGGGTCTTGCTATCCTGCTGGATGGAGGGAAATGAGGACCAGCCATGTTCCCCAGCCTCTGTGCTGCCTCTCTGATGGTTACGGTACCCATGGAACCTCCCAGAGGGTGGGGGAGCAGACCGTGCTGCCAGCACCCCACCCCCAAGGTCAGTGTGGTCCTGTGGCACACACCTTCCAGGTAACAGGCTGGACCGGAACACAAAAACAAGGAGGATGTAAGCGCATCCTGGACACCTGCCCAAGGGAATTCTGCCCACGTTAGCTCACTGCATGCTGTACTAAAACCTTGCCTGGACAAAACTTAACATTTGCTGAACACCAATCATGTCTGAACACTGCACCCTTTTTTCAAATTCTAATAATCTCAAGCACAAAGGAATATGAAGAAAGGGACAGGACAGTATTCTAAGTAAACACAGGCTAGATTCAACATATAGATTTGCCACACTTCTTTCAGACCTTTTCATTTTTTAAACACAGCACTTCTAATATAATTTAAGTAACTTCTGAAACACCCCTAATGGGGTCCTTCCTTTCTTCTCTGTTTTTACTAATCTAAGTACCCATAAAAAATAACATTGTATTTTTAATTTTACATAATTGGTATCACATTACATTTAGATTCTGCCACTTCATGTTTTCACTGGACATTAAGTTTCCGGGAGCTGGGGACAGAGAAAGTACAGAACACTAACTGAGCTCAACCATGTGGCGGGGCTCACCCCCATGAACACAGGGCACTTGCAAGGAAGGGAGCGTGTACGATGCACACCCTTGGGACCGGAGACTTTCTGAGACCTAGAATGTGGCCAGTTGAAGGAATGTTCCCTGTAGGCCTGCAAAGTGTGCGGCGTCTGTGTTTCTGGGGTTCCTCTGTGTGTACCAGATCAAGCATGTAAGTAGTGCACATGTACTAATTAGTGTCTACGTAGTCTCATTTCTGAAGGGTTATGTCTTAAATTATAGAAACAAAACTTTAACTGTTATCAGTTACTTCGATCATCACAACTTTTCAAAAACGTGGATGATCTGACTCAGGGATGGAAACGGCTTCTAGGAGTATCTTCAACTGAAGAAATGTTTACCTACTGGGGCAAAAAAAAAAGTGGCAATTCAGCCCACATTTAAGTCCAGATCCATGAGGCTCTGGAATGGTAACTCTCAGCCTCTAGATAACTGTGCATATTCTAGCAAACAAAAACCAAACATCTGAATTGCATCCTGCCGCCATTCACTTGGCATTCTGGTGGACCTTGTCTGCTGATTTGGGATGGGTCCCCCATCCCTAAAAAATTTCCCCAGAGTGTACCACCTCCCATTGATGTCCCAGCAGGTACCAGGCCCTCCAGGCCTCCCCTTTACCCTCTCCCGCTGGTCAAAGCTCCCATCTGGTGGCCCAGTGATGGCAGGTTCATGAACTAGGAACCAAAGCCCAATTCACAATGCTTTCCCAGCTTTCATGTCTGCATTTCAACCCTGTTAGAACAGAGCCTGAAGTGGCAGATTCACCATGACAATTAACGTAGCTGAGAAATCAAGACCCCTCTCTTGCAAGGACCCCTTAGGCCCTGTACTTCACTCTATAATTTTGTTTTTCCAAAGAGGACTCCAAAAATCAAGGGAACCTCTGGCCACCCAGAACCTGGAACCATGCCTGCAGAAATGACACCTTTACCTAAGAGATTTTCTAGCCAAGTAGTCAGGTGCTGTAGGGGGGTTCACAGGTCATAATCTCGGGATTACAGCTTAGATCACAGACACAGACCTCTCCGTGCCCCACTTGTGCACCAGGCTGGGCGCCTCCCCCCACCCCATGGGACTCGCTGGCCTTGGTCAGCCCTGCTCCGCTGTGGCCTTCAAACCAAGGAAAGGCCACGGCTCCCAGCTCAGCAATTCGCCGGGGGCCCCACCCTGCTCCAGCTGTGTCCACTGGGTTCTTGGGGAAGGGCCAGCCCAAGCCAGATGATCTGACATGATGAAAAGGGAAATTCTCTGCATTCTTTCAGCAGAAGACATTTGCCAAATGCAATGCAGAGAAGAGAAGCAGGCTGGGGTTTTCTTGAGCAGCCAAATGCATCTTCACCCCTAATACAGTTCTCTAAGGGGAAAAGCTGGATCACATCTCAGTAAATCGAATTTCAGGGGGAGCTGGTGTCTGCTGTGGACAGAGCTGGGGGCCAGGGAAGGGGAGCCAAGGAAGGATGTGCGACGAAGCATCGAGATGCTCTCCCGGTGCACGAACTTCCAGTATTGGAAAAATGTCTTCCTATTCCCAGAAATGACCCAATGGAACAATCAGATTACATTATTTTCTCCAGTCATCAATGCACAGTGATGGCTTCAGATGGAAAGGGCCAAAACCCTGTTTTTAACTCTGTCCTAACTCTCCCATACTAACCGGTTACCCAAAGATTCTCACAAAGGTCCTCTTTCCCAGATGTTCATTTTCCTCTCTCACCAGCAACTAAGGAGGTTTGGTGGGAAACATGTCAGTCTGTCAGTCTGAACTTCCCAAGCCAGCTTCAGCTGGTCAGCTTCTACCAAGACACTTGAGGGGTGCCCAGAAGGCTGGCCAGAGCTGTCTTTCCCCATAGCAAGGGGGGCATCTACAGCTCTAGAATCACTTCCAAACATACCCTCTCAGGAAGCCTGTGCATTTTAGTTATTAGACGCATCGGAATATCTGGTCGTGCTGGCAGAACCAAATATTCCTTCAACACTCAGCTGGTCACCTCCTCCACGAAGCCTGTCTGATTGCCTCCCACCCTGAGGCTGAATCAAGCATCCACCTCCCAAACATCTCTGTAGAATATGTGATTTTTATATAATTGTCTACATCCATTCTATCTCCCTCACCGGTCTGGAGGCATAACATTTCCACCCTCCCCTGCTATGATTCTATCTCTACCACCCTTTAGAGTTCAAAAAGACCTCTGACTTACTTCCCACTTAATTGTTATGACTACGAGTTGCCATTTTATCCATCAAGGAGCTGAGACTTGGAAAGGCCGTCAGCACCTAGACCTACATCCAGATCCCGATTTCGAGTCTGGTGTCACTTTCCCCATTCCGGGGCTACAAGAAACAAGGCTTTGAGGGAATAAAGATCCTGGAAGGGCAAAAGCCCAGAACATAGCTTCTCTGCCCTCAAACATAAGGCTGGATGATAAATTATAGTCAGAGGTGCCAAAAATACACCACAACCACAAATCAAAATGCCCCCAGATGCCCAGCTGGGATTGCAAACGGCTGACACAGTCCGGGCAGGGACTCGGACCCACCTGTCGGGCCCACCTAACAGGCCCACTTTTTATTCAGAGCCAACAGGTTGCTACCACACAGGAACACAGGCCCAGAATGACTAATTTTATTTTTGTAGTTGGAAATCTGGACTTTTAATACAAAGTCTACAATATTTAAATGTCGGCAGCCAACCTAAAGCTTAAAAAAATACTTAGGGCCAAACAACTACATCGGCAAGCTGAACACAGCCTACATGCAGGCCACCGGTGTGCAAACGCTGGTGCAGGACCACCCCCTGGACATCGATCGATCCACGCGCATCGATTTAATGCAGCTCTAGCACCCCGCCCACCCACACGGCACCACCTTGCCATGTAGAAAATGGGGCGGGCCATCACATTTCCTAGTGTACAGTCTGCGTTGCTTTGATTGCTAGCTCCCTTGGAGAACTGGAATTTCGGAGGGTTCACACACAGAAATGGTGGCTTCAGCGTAAGGCCGCCACTTTGACTTGACTTTCTGCTCCTCCATAAAGCCTTTGTCCTCACAGGTCACAGCTGAGTAACAACCTCACGATTTTATTAACCACAGGCCATTCAGATCAGCCAGCCTCGCAGAAGGAGACTATCTTTTAAAATTTGTGTCTGATTTGGCATTTATTTTGTGTCCATGAATCTTTCAACTACTTTCACATAGGCTCCCTTTCGGATGGCTGTTCAAGTGCCCCACGGAACCTCACCTGACATGTGTACAACAGTGAACATGTCACAAATGAGAAACAGAGGAACGATGGACTCCAAACCTTCAACGCGCCCTCTCCTCACTGCCCCTCTGCAGGCACTTTCATCTTAGGCCAGCGGAAAGGCTGATCTCTCTCTCCCGCCGTTGCAATCATTATCAGCACCTGCCCCGCACCATGCCTCACTGAATCCTCACAGCAATCCTCTAAGGCAGGGCCTAATTTTGGTGTTGTAAGGAGAACAAGGCCCGGAGAAGGGAAAATACACTTAAGTAGCCAAGCTAGGATTTGAACCCAAATGAAAGCAATTCCGGGGTCCACACCCAATGATAGATACCAGCTGTATAACCTTCACGGGCCCTGTTAGAATCCCTATTGTACAGATGGAGAAAGTGGACAGAGAGATCCTAAAACGCCCTGAAAGTCACGCCCAGCTGGTTAAAAAAAAAAAAGCAGATTCGCAATTATATCAGGTCAACAATAGACCCAGTTCTAAATCCACTTCTAAATTTTAACACAGGCTTAGTTGAAATGAAAAAATGATGATAATAAGTGTAAGAAAAAAGTTTAACCCTGGCTCTGCTCTAATCCCTGCTAATCGCACCTTTAATTAAAAAACTAAAGGGGAAAAAAAGGTACACATGAGCTTACCCTGCTGGCTCTCCCCCTTCATTTGTAAGTCTGATTTCTCCTCTGTTTACATGTTTGCTCTTGTCTGCCAGCCTCTCCCCGCTCCATGTGTGGTCCATGGATCCACAACATCAGCAACATCTGCAACATCTGTGAGTTCCCCAGGAGTGTGGGATCTCAGGCTCCCTGAATCAGGATCTGCATGTTAACAAAGCCTCCAGGTGACTGGTGTAGACAGGGAACTGTGAGATGCACTGACATGACCCCAAGAAATCTCAAGTATCAGCTGTTTTGTGAAGAATTCTTATCTGTGTTCAAGACAACATTGGCTAGTGGGCACTGATTTTTACACACACTCTCTCTACCCAGAGACACAGCTGGCAACAAGAACAGCCTGAGGGGAACATGATGAAACGTCTCAGAATCCCCGTTTACAGGCTCGGGAGACTACTTTGGGGGACCCCAGATTACACCTGTGTCCTTAACTCCCCCTGTACCCAGTCATCTGTGTCATCTGCCGCAGTGACTCCGCCTCCTCATCCAAGATGCCCACTCACCCTGCTACCTGTGCTCTGGGTCTGTTTTTCAGAGATGAGGGGAAGGTGTCATGGTTTTCAAACAGTGCCTTGCTGAACAACAGGAGAAAAACTGATCTTTTGCTACATGGAAAAAAATGCACCCAAAAATGAAGTAATGAGGGAATAACAATGAACCTTAGGGGCTGTCCATAAAGCAAGCCTAGGATAGGATTGAGAACTTCCTTATAAAGCCAGATGGAGGTTCCTCGGTGGCTGAGCTGTGGGTGGTATGGGGCTGAGACCAGAACTGTGGAATCCTGGGTTATAAAAGGTCAGAACAGCTTCTGCCACTGGTCAAATCTTCCATGAGTCCTTGGGGGAGACACAGGGGAAGGGACCCTTGGCTAAAAGGAGGATGCAAGCCCGGGAAAGCCAGGAGCCTTCTCCAAAAGGCGATGCTTGGCTTTTCTTGGGGCTTGCGGGAATTTCATTATCCTGTGCACACTGTACAGATGGGAATTTAATAATTAATTAGGGAGGAGCTCACCCGAGAGCTCGTGCAGGGGGATTATGCAAAGCAACTGAGATGTGGCAAGGGGCTGAATATTTTATAGTGTGTTTAATTTGCAAACACTACCTACTCAGAAGGCTTAGGCAGGAAACCTATCATCATCATTATAATTATTACTCATGCAAAACTACTTGAATTTCCATCAGACCACCTTCCTTTCAACTGTTTTCACCAAACACTTCTCACAAAAAAGTAATTTTTTTAATGAAGGAAAAGAAAGTAACAAATGCAAAAGAGTATTAGAAATGAAAGGAACCCATGTTTGAATTAAAAAAAAAAAAACCTAGACACCGCCTTTGTGTAGCCTGCAATTCTTTTTAACATTCGAACAGCTTCCATTCTGATAATTTCCTCTCATGTGCATTCTATCAACTGAGCTCAGACCCCAAACCCCCAAAGAAACCAACCAATGCATTATTTCTTAGGCACTCTAAACATAGCGCATTAATTATGCCACCCACTGATTCTGAGTACCCCAACATTCTATCTATAAATTCTCCTCTGCTTAAATAAGCCAGAGCAGTTGCCTACTGCCTCCCAACAACAAAAAAAACCCTAACTGCTCTAAATTGTGTGGATAATAGGGGCTAGAGGAGTGCACGCCCAAGGCTTTCTAGTTAATTCCACCTGTCCCGCAACCAGCACAGGTGGAAAACTCAATCATCTACAACAGGGTCAGCAAACTTTTTCTGTAAGATGCCAAATAATAAATATTTTAGGCTTCGCGGCCTCACCGTCTCTGTTGCAACTTCTCAGCTCTCCCGCGGTGAAGGAAAGCAACCACAGACAATCTGTAAACAAAACAGACGTGAGCGTGGCTGTGTTCCAATCAGACATTTCCAAAAGCTGGTGGCGGGCCTTAATGGTCCGCTATGGCATTTTTTTAAGACTTTATGCAATTTTATTCTTTAAAAAACGACTGGGGGTGGGGGGGCTCTCTCTGACCCCGAGCACACGTAATATGCAGACCTACATATATTAGATCAAACCGGTGGTTCTCACGTTTGGCAACATCTGGAGACCAGGGTGAGTTTCCCAGGTATGTAAGTTGCACGCTGGAATGGCCTACCACACTTAGAAGGGCCCCAGTCCCACACCTGATTTTAACACTTGACTATCACTGTGTTGAAATTCTTAATACTTTTTCTGCAGGGGGCCCACATTTTCTTTCGCACTGGGCCTCACACATTAGCTTGGCAGGCGTGCCGGAGACACGGAAAACATCAAAGATTGCGACGCCTGGGGAGACGCTGTTTGGGCTTCGGCTTAGTGGGCAGAGCGGGGAGGCTGTTCAATATTCTGCAACTCACCAGACAGCACCCGCAAAACGGCCAAGAATTATCAAATCGTCAGTAGAGTGGTGCGCGCCCCCCATTACCTGCAGCTTCACTTACCCACCGTCAGCTGTGGCCTAAAAATATTAAATAAAAAAATCCCAGACACAAGCAATCCCTAAGTTCCCAACAGCGCCATTTTGAGGAGCGGGAAGAAATCACCCCAGACCTGCTCCCGCCGAGGCCGGCAGGACGCTGGCTTTTGGGAGCCGAACGGAGCGGCGCACGCTACGCACGTTCCCGCCAGGTGGCCCGTCCTGGCGCATGCGCGATTGCAGGGGTGAACCCGGTACCGCAGTGCCTGTGGTCACAGAACCCTTGTTTCACTTCGTAATGTCCTCTAATCGCAGAAGTGGGGCCTCTGGCCATTCGGAAACATCGGAGATTAGCCAGGCATGCTTCCTTTAAGTGACAAGGTATGTATACAAACCCCCCCCCCAAAAAAGAAAGAAAAACCACAGTGCATGTAGGGTTCCATACTGTCTATGATCGCAGGCACCCACTGGAGTTCTTGGAACATATGCCCCAGGATGAGGCGCTACTACTCTAGTGCCCAAGCTTTAAAAAAAAAACTGCGTTAAACCATGTAAAATTGTTGCTATTCTACCTTTTTGGACATGCAAGTAAAGTCATTTTGTACAGTGCCGCCTAATTGAACCAGGTTTTACATGTTTATGAGACATAAAAGTATTTACGGAGCAAGAAGAAAGTATCAATCTATGCATTTCTGATTTGTTTGCGTTTGCCGCAAATAGGCCTCTTTAAATCTACCCCGACTTCTGTCCCCGTGTATTTATTCATTTCCTGTTTATTTTCTTAAGAAGGAATACATGCGAATGCAGGACTTTTTGAGGTTCTGAAACATGCTCAGTAAAAGTGACTCTCCCACCCACCCTGCCCCTCATCCCTGTTCCCCTTCTTAGGACAATCCCAATTATCACTGCCCCGCTCAGGCACTTTGTAAAAAGGGGGCACTCTGTATACGGGGCTAGTCCATTTTCTTTAGGGTGTCCTTTATCTGCCTGCCTCAGACGTTCACCGATGATCCGCTGTGCATGGTCCAGCCCTTGCTTTGCTTCCCTTTCCTCCAGGGGCCCCCCGAGGGCGGGGAGGTGGCTGCTTTCCAAAGAAGGACTCCAAGTATTTCAGGGCCTTCTCCTCCCCCAATTCTGCCTCCTGTTTCCCCTCTCTTGAAGTCACACCTGAATAAAAAGTAGCATTGCATTTTCCATTTCCTGATTTCTCCCCCTCGGTGTGCTTTGTCACAGAATGCCTTATTGCTTTATTTCAAGTCTGCTGGGACCCAGCAACGGTCAAAGTTGTTGAACAGAGTAAAAAAGCACTTGAGCTACATTCAGGCCAAACCTCTATAGATAGATTTGGCCCTCATTTCTGTTCCAAAAAGAGCCGGAAAGAGACGGCCTGACATTGGAAGCTCAACTTCCCTGGTATTGATTTTGACTTGAAGCATGAAGGAGAGGCCGCCTCTCCCTATGCATGTGAGCGTGGGTATATAGGACCATGTAGGTGCTCGTAAATTATTAATACCACGTTTGAATTGAAAAGAGAAAAAGATGAGCGAAAGCAACCAGAAAAGCATAGGCAGGCAGAGAACACCAATTCAAAAGAATGATTAATTATTTAGAAGTATTTAACGACTATCTTAGTTCAAGGGCAACATTTCTCGTTCAGAGAAGTGAGAAGCTTGCAGGGAAAGTGTGGCTCTGGCCCCAGGCGGCAGCAGATGGATGTGGGAGAACCCCAAGGCCCTTGCCTCCTTCTTGACCCTTGAACTCCTGGGCCACCATACTTTGTCTCCTAGGAGGAAGGCTGTAGGCTCCAGGCTCCCTCAAGCCTCCAAGGAGGTGAGAATGAGATGCTCTTGAGGGTTGGTTGTCCTGGCAGCTTGATGTCAGAGGTGGCAATTCTGTGATGAAGAGAAGGCTGAGTTGCATTACTTCTGATGGGGTTACCTCCCCAGAGCACTGCTGTCCTTACACTCCAAGGTGACCCTGACTGGTGCAGAGGCTGGGTTGGCAGGACAGGGGGGTTCTTATTGTTGGGAGGAAATCCCTCCACCAGCTCTTCTAACTGAACCCTCCTGCCTCCCACTCCTGCTACCTTGTCCTCCAGGGCACGTTGGGTCCTTCCCAGTTCTTGCCACATCCCTGTCTAAGTGGATGGCTTGAGATGGTGCAAAGGGGTGAAGGATAAGGTAGGAGTAAAAGAACAGAAAATAAGCATTTGGAATGGTGGAATAGTCTCGATTTTAGATTCCCAGATTTGCTGTGCTACAAAAGTCTGTGAAGGGTTTTTTGTGTGTGTGGTAAAATACACATAATATAAAATAATATAAAATTTACCCTTTTAATCATTTTAAAGTGTACAGCTCAGTGGCATTAAATGCATTCATACTTTTGTGCAACCATCACCCTCAGCCATCTGTAGAACTTTCTCATCATCCTAAACTGAAAGTCGGTTCCCATTGAACACTAAGGCCACCCCCAGCCCTGGCATCCCCTCCTCCAGCCCTGGCAACCACCATTCTACTTTCTGTCTCTATGAATGTGACTTCTCTAGGTATCTCATGTAATTGGAATCATACAGTATGTGTCTTTTTGTGACTGGCTTATTTCACTTAGCATAATGTCCTCAAGGCCCATCTGTGTTGTAGCAAGTGTCAGAATCTCCTTCCTTTTCAAGGCTGAATAATATTCCATTATATATATACCACAATTTGCTGAGCCATTCATCCATCCATCCATGAATGCTTGGGTTGCTTCCACCTCTTGGCTATTGTCAATAATGCGAATGTGAACATGGGCGTACAGATATCTGTTCAAACTAGGTAGCTTTTTAAAACATATCTCTAAGTCTTACCTTGTGAGATTTTTATTTCACTAGCTCTGGAGTAAGTGCTGGGAACCTGTACTTTTAATAAGCATCCCCCTGATTCTAAAGTCAGACCAAGTTTGGGAGGTGAGGAACTACATGCCTGAGCAAATTGTGCTAATCTTAGGGAGTCCTCTTTTTAGTTCCTTTGTAATCCCTGATGATGACAGCAAAAACATCTTTCATTTTGTAAATGTCTGTTCCAGCAGTCTGAACATCTGATATTTTTCGTTTACAATAGGGAAACTGAGGCAGAGACACAACTCAAGCACCAGGATTCAAGCTCATTTCTCTGACTCCAAAGACCGTGCTGTTTGGCTCATGAACTGTCCTGCTCTCACTCCCCTAAGTCTGTGGCAGCTCTCCGGGGGACACAGGGCAACAGCAGCGTGATGGGATATGAATGAAAGGAGAGAAGAGTCTGCACCACACAGGGGTGGCTGGCCGCAGGTGCTGTCCGGGGTAGCTGTTTCTCCCTGTCCAGAAAGATGTCATCCACAGCTTGGAAACAGTGAGTACGACCCGTGTTCGGCTTTAACACCGTAGGTCAGCTTCCTACCATCTTTAATGCGAAGATGCAAGGAAGATGCAAGGAGACCTAGATGGGGTGGCTGCCTTTTGCTGCACTCCTGCCAATCGATTCAAAATCCTGTTCTTGGTATTTTATATGATTTAGCTTATTGAGTCCTCGCCGACTCTTCCAGGAAAGATCTTTCCACTTTACAAATATGAAAATGAGAGCGATGTTGTATGATTTGCCCGTGGTCACTCAGCTAAGGCCAGAGCCAAGGTTTAAAAGCAGATCCTCCCGGCCTGGCAGCGAGTGTCCTCTCTTCCTCACTCTTTGCTTCTCACTCCTCCTTCCCTACCTTCCATCTCCAAAAAAATTTAAGATCACAGCACTTGAAGATCAGTGCTCAGGAGAAAAAGAATGTTCTCCTTTTTTGGCACTCTGCTAAACTTCTCATCTTCTAGCCATTAATCGTTTTTGTGACTCTGAAGTTCCCAGAAAAGGGGCCATTGTCTGACCAAGCCTACTGTGTGTCTCTGAGCCCCTGCAATGCTTACTACCCGGTTGTTTCGTGAGACTCTACTGGGCACTTTCAGGGAACCACAATATGAGTCCATCACACTTTGATATTACAAATCGTGTCCAGGGCCCTCTGCAGGGCTGTATACATGTTTATCTCAATGAATGATTACTGACCAGATGAAGGAGTGAACGAATGAATGCATACTTCTCATATGTCTTGAGTGGACCTGTTTGCTGTGTTAGTCAGGGTTCGCCAGAGAAACAGAGCCAGTATTAGAGAGAGATTTATTTTAAGAAATTGGCTCACATGATTCTGGGGCTAACAAAAAAAAATTGTCGAGCAGGACAGCAGGCTGGAAAGTCAGACGGGGTTTCTATGTTTCAATATTGAGGCAGAGTTCCTTTTTCAAAAACCTCAGTCTTTGCTCTTAAGGGGCCTTCAACTGATTCGATGTGGCCCACCACGTCATCAATGATGATCTACTTTACTTAAAGCCAGCTGATTGTAATTGTTATCATATCTAAAAAATACCTCCACAGCAACATCTGGACTAATGTTTGACCAAACTGGGCACCATAACCTAATCAGGCTGATACATGAAACCACCCATCCCAAGCACATACTTCTCAAATTCAGAGACTTATAAAAATACAAGATACTATGAATATTACCAAAGGAGAAAAGAATAAGAATGTTACAGATTGACAACTGTTAATGATAAGATTACTATGAATTTATAATCCCAAAGTCTAGAGTCAGATGTTGTTACTATTTATATCCTACTTGCTTAGAGAAAATATTTGAGGAATCACAGTCAAGAGCAACAATCCAAAATAAATTGTCAAGAGAATTGGAGTTATTGAGCTTTGCCCTAGTGAGTAATAAAATTATATATATTTTATCTCCGCTAAATCATAGGATTTTAGAACTACAAAAGAACCTAATTTGGAGACTACTGTTTTATGTAAAAATAAATCCAGAACCAGAGAGAAAAGTTTACTGAAGGTCTTACCCTATTAAGCCATATGCCCTAGCCATTCTGCAACCAGATCACACAGTCAAATTAACCCAACCTAGAAAAGGAAAAGATTTTTTCTTCATTGAATTGGACTTATTGCAGAGGCCAGCTTCTGGGGATCATGGGATCTGGCCTTCACATGTTAATGAATCATTTTAGTTTTCAAAGACGTTGAAGGGTTACTTGGGAAGCATGGTGAGTGGAAGGGGGGCCATAGTGAATCAAAAAGAATGAGTATCCACCAATGAGCTCCTTACCAACGGGTCCAAATTTGAATACCACGGTAAGATCTTCAGAAACAGGTGTGACTCACTTACTTCCTGGGAAGCTCACTGGAATACTTAAAGGAAGCAAATGTCTCTCTGAGCTTCCCCACAATTCATAGACTGACAAAGCCCCCCAAAGCCCACCAGGAAAACAACCCACCAGCAGAGCTTGCTCTGAGGACATTGAGTGCACGTGGCCGGAAGTGACGCCCTCCATTCTTATTTCACCAGCGTTGCCAGCGCTGCAGAAAGTGGCAGGTGTAGGTGATCCTGGCTCAAGCTCAGCAGGAGAGGTGGGAAAAGGATGGTAAGGAAAACAGACAGCATGCTTAGCGGAAAATGCGTTGGTTTGGGGCTCAGGAGGGTGTGGATTGAGTCCTGACTCTACTCCGTGTTCATCACCTCAGCTAACACTTTGAATCTCGGTTCTCACCAGAATGGGAATAGTTACACCCACCTCATAGAGTGTTACGAGGACTGAGGAAACATCTATAACATTCATTCAATGTCCTGGTAGGGATGGTGCTCGGTAAATGATAACAAAACACAAACCAATCCTGCCCCCGTGGCACCAGCTTCTAAAAGGGCCTGGAGGGGGACCCCTCCCAGAAAGAGAAAAGAAAAGAACGGCCAAGAAGGGGTGGACACCCCAGCTCTCCTGTTTTCTTCTACAACTATGAGTCCAGACTTTAACCTCTTCCTTAGAAACATTGCACACTGGACAAGAGAGGAAGTAATGGAAATAGTAGCCTTGTACTGCATTAGACACCACTCCCACACACACCAACCCCTGCTTGTTTCTTCATGACTTTACTTTTTTAACTCTTGAATCCAGGTTAGCTATTGCCTGTTCCTATTTTTTTAAGGAAATTCAGGCCCTTTGCAGTAAAGGAAACAGGCATTCTCTGGCACTTTCTATTGGGAATGTCTCTCGATTGTCAGTAGAAAGCACGTACATTTGTTAATTTGCACCCTAAACACACCCCATGGCCTCATTTAACTCTGAGTGCTCATCTGTGTATTGCAACTGCCTATGCATGGTTCCAACTTAATCAAGTACTTAATGAGTAGCATTAATATTCATTGTCTTCTCCACAGGAGCTTATGCTCATCAAGGTAAATAGCTGCTGGCCTGCCGCCTGTGCAGCCTGTGGTGGAGCTGAGAATTGTCTGTTTCCATCTAGACAGTGGACTGTTTGTCCCCCCAAGGCGGGGAAACCCTCCTGGGTACTTTCCAAAGGCTTCATTTTAAAACGAGATGTTTCCACTTAACATCTCGTATGAAAATGCCAAGTTTCTTGGCATATTTTGAAAATGCCAAGCAACTTGGAAGAGCAGTAAGAAATCCATTATCTGTGTGATAGTCATTCCAAAATTCTTGTAGCATGCCTATTATGCGCCAGCAGGCACTGTACTAAGTACTGGGGATGCAGTGATGGCCCCAGGCAGCCCTGGTCCCGCCCTCCTGGCTGCTTACCGTGTAGTGGAAGAGGCCCACACTTATGGAAGGGTTACCCTCAAGGGCATAACTGCCAAGTGAGAGCAGTGTGAGAGCATGGGGTGTTAGGAGAGCTATTCCCGAAGGAGATGATGGAGCTGAGTGCAAAGGTGATTAAGGGAAAAAATCAGTCATTCACCAAATACGAGGACTGGAACGTACACTCACCCAACATCTAGTACAACTCTGTTTACAGATGAGGAAACTGAGGCCCAGCAGTGTCTCAGTTTGCCCAACCTCTTGCCCAAGGTCAGAACTAATTATAGAAACCAGCCATCCCAAAACTCAATCCCTTCCTGCTAAATCCCATGATTTTATTTATATCCCAGCAATAGATTCTCTCAGTACACTTGGCCAGTGAGATGCAGGCTATTACTGTGTTAAAACCACATCCCTCAAGACCACAAGCATCAATAACGATTGTGCTTTAATGCGGATGATGCCTTTTCATTTTGCAAATCCAAAGAGTTCCCATCATATCAAAATCCAAGACGGTTTGTTTTCTGTAAGAACGGGAAGGTCATAATACTGTCTAAAAAGTACTGGCACATCTACCCCTGCGCGACGCGATGCTGATTTGGGAGTGAGCCGCGTTGAAGCGGACTTCCTACCCCAGCTGGGGTTGCAGATTTGCAAGCGGCGTTTGGGTGGCTCTTTGCTGTTTCCCCGCTATAGTCTGTCTTTGGACTCCGGAAGCCTCTGGGGATTTATCACCGCTGAAGCGGCGTGGTGGTGTTCTTGCCAGTGTGTGCATGCGCTGCATGGTTAAACATGCTTTTGAAAAGCCCGTGAGAATCCACTTGCAGTCGGTATGTATGCATGCAAAAGTGCAGAGCGAGGACTGAAAAGAGTCGCAGCTGAGCACACCCTGACCGGAGGTTACCTCTGGGGAGCGGCTGCCACGGGGAGGGAATGTGATGTGGTCTTTTTGCTGTAGATACGCCCAAGTTGTGCGAAACCTTACGCAAGAACGTATTCCTGTGTTACACATTTCATACATATGTATGAATTTTTCAAAATAAGATTCTGAAACAAAAATAGCTTTGTCAGTAGAACAAAGGTGCGTCTCCCAGAGGGCAGCGGCGTTTCTCGCGGCTGTGACTGTCTACCGCAGAGACCTCACAGCAACTCCCTCTGGCCATCAAGGAATTGAGGGTGCAAAACGTGCTGTCTACGGCATCCCTGCGGGAGATTTGGAAAGTTGGGGACATCTCGGGGATGGCCACACTAGCCTGCACCCCCAACCCGTGCGTTTAGCGATGTCTTGACTTTTCACAGTGCGTACCCCTCATCGAGCCACCCAACGGGTGCTGGTGCGGGAGGGTGCGGCAGCGACGGGGCGGGGCGAGCGGAACTCTCACCCCCACTTTCTCCCCAACCCGCCCTCGCCCCCCGCCCACGCCTGGGCGCCGGCCCGCCCCCTCCCCTCCGCGCGCAAACGAACCTCTCGACGCCGCGCTCCGCGACTGCGGGCGGGGGGCCGGGCGAAGGAGGGGTGGCCCGAGCCACCCGATTCCCGACTCTGCAGTTGTCTCCCGAGCGCGGGCTGCGCCGCCCGAGCCGCTGGGCTGGGGACGCAATAGCTAGCCGTTCGCTCGCGGGCCGGCTCCTCCAGGCGCTCGCAAGCATGCAGCGGGGGAGCTGGCGGCACGTCCCGGGCCGCTGCTGATCCGGCCGGGGCGGCGGGAACCAGCGCCTGCCGAGCCCCTCCCTCGTTGCCCCGGGGCCGACGAGCGGCTCCCGGGCACCCCCTCTTCGCCTGCAGCCACGCCACGCCACCCCCCGCGGGCCGCAGGGGCTCATGCAGCCGCCAAGGTAAGCGCGGGCCAGAAGCGGGGTGGACCCGACTCCGACCTCCCGGGGGCGCCTCTGACATTTGCCGGGGCCACCGCACTGGTTGGGTCCTCCCTAGCCCCACGTCTCATCTTGCTCCCATCTTGCCCAGATTTGGAGCTTTGCTGCGCCTCGATCGCTTTTAGCTCTTGGCAGCAGTAAAGTTTTTGTGGTTTGGTATTTGCTCTTTTTTTCCTAAAAGTCTCTCCCCAGGCAGCCAGCAGCGCGCGTGGTTGGACAGTCCCGGCGAAGGTCTCCACTGTGTGCGGGCTGGGAGCTCCTTTCCTTTTTGCTTGACCCCCTCTTCCCGGTAGCCAGCGATGGAGCCGGTCACCCGGCTGTCCCGCGGAGAACCCCCGACTGGCCCGACTAGCTCGACTCCCTCCGGCGGTGCGTCGGTTTTTCTAAACCAGCTGCACAGGCACAAGACCAGTGCCTGCACCCGGGGGCGTCAGCTCAGAGCTAGGTCAGGGCTCAGGTCCCAGCGGTCCTTTGCTTGGGAACGCAGGTGTGCTGGAAAATGCAGGACTTTGCTTAAGTGCTAAAGGATAGGATTTCCAAGTGGCCCTGGTGTCCCTGAGTGGGTGGTTGGGGCCTGCAGGCCAGGCACAGGGATCACTGCGCGCCTAGCTCTCGCGGTGGCTCATCCCAGGGAACCAGCTGGGGCAGGGGGACAGGTGTATTTAGAGGGGTAGGCCCAGGTGGGGACGCTGGGATGCAATTCTTGATTGCATCCTGTTAATGTAATTGCATTGGATTTGCTCGGAGGTAGAATCAATTCCCTCAAATTGAGATTTTAATGGGGGCCTTCGAGCTGCTATTATGTAGTGTGGTTTCTGAAGGCGTTCGATTTTATTTATTTTATAAATAGGGTGTCTTGTGGACGAATTAGGGGAAATTGCGCCATCTAGAGGAAATGGTGAGCTGCGAATTCCTTTTAGGCTGCAAAGTTAGGTGTTCTCTACAATAGGTGTCTCTTGAGCCAGGTCGGGAGGCAGGAACAAGACTGCAAGGAAGACTAATTGCCTATGTTTCTACAGACCCGCTGAGCCCCAGAGTCTGAGCTCAACGGACAGAATTGCAGGTCGTGGTGAGTGGCACAGTCGTGCTGTCACCTCAAGGAGAGCCATCACCTTCTCCATCTGGCTTTAGGATCCTCCAGCAGAAATGTAACATAAAATGTTACCTGCTGGTCAGAGGGGGTGCCTGTTCTTTAGACATCTGGGGCAGAAATCTGGAAAGTCTGTGCACGAACCTTGCTCTTCTCCCGTGCATCACACAGATGAGTAATTTTTCAGGTGAATCCTGAGCCCTGATCCCTGAAAACAAAATTAGCTGTGCTCTGAAGGGCAGCTGAAGGAGAACTTGGCAAGGCTCTTACCAATCTGTGCAGGAACTGTGTGGTGTGACAAAAATGGCATGTTTACATCTACAAAGAAGAGGTTTCCCACTGTTCCACCACCATAGCAGGTGACAGGCAAGCCCCCCTCGTGAGGGACATGATCTCCAGTTAACAACAGGGCAGACTTTGCTGGATGGCAGGCGGAGTGGAGGAAGGCGCTGGGTGGGGCGCCCACACACCCAGGCATCCCCACATTCTCTGTGGCTGAGTTTTGCTGCCACCTTCCAGGCCAGATGGTGTTAGCAATGAGCTGAGTTCTCTCTGTCCGGAAAGGGGCCGCGGTTCCTCGTAGATTAGTGCCACGTTCTGCTTGTGGGGAAGACCCTGCCCCATGAGATCCTCGGAGGAGCTCCGGTGGTGGATCTGCTCCCATCCTTCCTTCCCAGGTGTCAGACAGGTGCTTCCTCTCTGGATAAACATGGAGAATGGTAGGTGGCCTGTGTCCCACCCCCAAGCTGTCTCTCCCATTTGCAGGTGTTTATTTAGTAACCAGATTTGTGACAAAGGAAAAAAAGGGTCTTGCAGTAACCTGGCTTCTCTGATCTTTGCCGAGAAACCTCTGTTTGCCTTCTCTCCTTCCAACCCTCCTCAAGACACAATTCACTGCCTCCCTAGTGTGTGTAATAATGCAGAATAAGGTGTCAAAAGCTCCTACTTAAATGGGTCTCCAAACACCCAGTGAGGGACCAAACACAGGAATTCTTAGATGAGGAAACACAAAAGAAAATGAATAGATACTGAGCATCCCTGACTATGGAGCAGGCAGTGTTCTGAGCCACGCTCCCAGTGCCTCTGCATGTGCTGGTATTCCCATTTCTCGGAAGAAGAAACTGACTCTCAGAGAGGCGAAGAAGTGCAGGCCAGGATCTGCGGAACTAAAGTGCTGTTTCCCCTACAGCCTTGCTACCAAATGAATTAAACTCAAGCACTTGCTTTTACACTGTGTGGTTCCCAAATCTGGTCACACCTCAGGAGGTACAATCACCGACCTCTCCAGAATTCTGCCATCCAGACAAAGTGAAACCGAGCCTAAACAAATGTATTATCAAAAACCAGTGCAGCCTCACAGGAATCTATTATGTTGGTGAAATGAAAAGGTACCACTCCTTAAAGATCATTGTTCTAGAACTTGACTTATAATCCCAAAGAGAAGTTCAAGTAACTTATAAGCTTCTGTGGTGTTCCTGGGGTTCTTTAGGAAATGGCTTTGCTTTTCAAACAACATCATTGCTTATTCATTCAGCAAACTGAACAATAAGTTCAACCTGAAGCAGGGAGGTCCAGGTTTTCCCACCTGTGTGGTATCCAGCCCTACTCCAATGACAGACGATTCTTTTTCCTTCTTTTGACCAAATGACAGCTCGGCATCGGCCTCCTTTCTCTCAGCTACGGAGCTGTGAAGGAGCGATCATCAGGGCAGTGGGGAAAACTAAGGACTGCCTCGCCCAAGGGTGCACACAAGGTCAGAGTCACCTGCCGACCTGACGAGGTTCCTGGTGGCATCCCCTCCTAGGTCCAGCCCTGCTCCTCATCCCTCAGTGCTGAGTTTGGCAGGCCATTCTGCCCTCAAACAGGGGATTCATGGGCATTAATATCGTTTTACATCAGTCAGTGGAGCTAAAATACTCCGATCCTTAGATTTCAACATCCTGATTTCAAAATGCTTCCCTCACGATCCTGAAGCACACCTGGTTTCGGAGCTTGGGTGTCTCAAGATCATATGGTGAGAGAAAGCCAGATGCCAGCCTCTTCCATGCTGTCAGGGTTTTACGTTGCTTTTATGTGTCTCTGTTGAGAGCATTTCGAGAAAGGATATCCCTGTGCTCCAAGTGCCTGATCTGTTCGTGAGCGTATGGATTCTGTTGGCAGCCTGGCTGACTTTGGACCTGGCAGGGGACACATTGCCCCTCTGAGCCGGGGCCCAGAGTTAGTGAGGGCAAAGCAAACCCAAGCCAAGATGCTGCCCAGGCCCTCCCTTCCAGGGTCCATGACCCATCTCTAGGGGCAGAAGCCCATCTAGCTTTGAACTTGAGGCGTGCCCTGAACAGCTTGTGGCCGGAAGGGACTGCAGTGAATTGATGCTATAGATAGGCTCACCCAGATGCCTTGGTGCATGGTACTCACCTGTCATTCAGAGACTTTTAAGTGCAGGTGAGTACTATATGAAAACTTGACCTAAATATACCATTTAGAATGCAAAAGAAAGAAAAAGAATTCTGTAACTATTTTAACTTACTAAGTTTGTAGGGAGATGAGAGAGATTATTCAGGGAGACTTATCTTAAAATGTATGTCTTTGTTTATTTCTGGAAGACAGTATAATTCTAAACATATTCCCATCTCTAACGCATGGTCTGCCATTGGACATACAAGGTGTAGTATGTGACTAACGACAGCAGCAGCGAAAGCTCTGAGTGAAGATGAGAAGCAGCATAGCAGTCTCCTCATGTATGAATGGAGACGTGTGCGCCCATCCCATAGTTGAGACGACCCTGCAGTTTCGTAGGAGACTTACTCTGCTAACAGGAGCTCACCAGAACTTGAGTATAACTAATAGTACACTTTGAACCCACCAGGAGTCAAGTTTACCTAAGAGTCCTTGGGGAATTCTGCCTATTTCCCCGCTGGTAGACACTGTCCTAATCCAAACAATGGTTCTTAACCATAATATAAAAGTAATATTGGCAACTACTCATCAACACTTTCTCTTTGCCAAGCATCTATACGAAGTGGTCTATTACTGTTTTCACTCATTTCAT
The DNA here is from genome assembly GCF_019186645.2 of Phyllostomus hastatus. NCBI lineage: Eukaryota > Metazoa > Chordata > Mammalia > Chiroptera > Phyllostomidae > Phyllostomus > Phyllostomus hastatus. The sequence continues at coordinate 6,771,262 of NW_025334036.1, read as the reverse complement.
CCATACGAGAACCCCCTTGTATGATGAGCTAAAGTGTATCCCTGATTTACGGGCCCAGGTCTCGGCTCAGCCTGCGTGTTCTCGGCCAGCATGCTATGCTGCCCCTCAGTGTAGAAGTGAAGATACCCCTCGGCCTCCAACACATTTTGAAGAGGACACCGTGGAGGTAGAAGGGAAAGTCACGTAAATCTGGCACGTTTGTTCTTTCTGGATTGGCGCCCTTCCCCACCTCCCATCAACTGGGGATCTTCTTTCCTTCAGCTTTGCGTGAGCCATTCTAAACAACTTTGAACTTGATAAATAACTTGGTTATCTGTTCCTATTGCTAAACGTTTGTGGTATGTGTGCTTGGCACCAAACTGTTCATTAATCCAAATACTCCAGCCTTCTGCTGGTTGAGAGAGACACAGAGACTCCCTGGCAGTTCAAACACTTGCCTTTTGGTGCCTAAATGGTTCCAAGCTGGTTCTTCTCCCAAGAACTTAGTGGAATGGGGAGAGGTAAACACTAGGTTGTCTGTTCTCCATGACAAGAACCTGGTGCATCTTGGTACAGGTACCCAAAAGCTGCTTTAGAGCAAGAGGTTGCTAAATGTTTTTTACGGTGTGGTTTCAGATATGTAGAAGTATTGCTGGGGGTTATGACTGAAGAATTCATGCTGAGACTAAAGCACAAGATGTCACTCCTCAAATGACATTCCCCATTGTTCAGCGACATGCTCACTTGGCATATTCAAAAATGCTACAGATGAAGCTCCTCAGAGACAGAAGTCGGTGAGGCCAGTTAGGTACACAGCCAACACCAGTCCACAGGACGCCTGGACACATGGGGTCCCTCAAGCTAGAAGATCACCCCTCCAGGCGGCCAGGCCATGATTCTGTGCACTGGGAAGCTGCGGAGGTTGAGATAGGACAGGGCACCCAGGGGCCACAGAGCTGGAGGTGAAGTGACCCCATACCCCACATGTCTTTCTCCATGTCTACTGCCGTGTCAGGAAGTCTCCATCTCAGTGTTGGCAGGTAAGCAATTCAAAATGCTATCGCTCTCATCCCTGGCTTTGGAGGCAGGAGCATTTGCAAGCTTGTAGACTAGATAATAGATGTGCTCCAGAGTCTCAGACCAGATGCTCAAGAGGGAAGCAAGAAGAGGAGACTTTTGTGTATGAAACTCCCGTTAAACACTAGTTTATAATCCCAATAGGAAAAGATGGGAGAAGTACCAAAGGAGAAGATGCGGCTGCTTCAGAAGTTTACTGAGTAACTCCAAGGTCAAGAAGGAGAGGTGTGAAAAGATAGAGGGGGTGGGGCTTAAATGCAACCCCAGAAACTGTTAGAGGTCTCCAAGAGGGCTCCAACCTAGGCTGAGGCTGGGGGGAAGAGAGGGGACCCCTTGCCTTGTCCAGAACCAGTGCAGGAGCACGCTGATGGAGTAGGGATAGCAGAGGCAGAGAGAAGACCAAATATTCCCATGCCTGGGCAGGAGTTGAGCTCACTGGAGGTGGGGTGACAGTGGAGAGTCACCCAGACCTACTACCATGTCAGCCGGGTGACTTGTGGCCTATTACCTGCCTTCTGCAGTGGAATTTGGGATAAGTATGAGTTGTCTGACTTCCACATGGGAAGGGAGGGAATTAACATCTTTACATGGGAATTGAAGTCCTAGAGAGGACGTAGCCGGGTGAAGGCATTTGGCATCCCTCATCTGAACTGGTTTTTTTACATAAGTCTGCCTGTACATCCCCTTTGGCTGGTGAACTCAGTTCTTTGACTGCTTATGCCTTGCCATGATGGAAAGGTTCATAGGACTGTTTCACTGAGAAAGAAAATAAAGCAGGAAATACCCACTGGGGAGGGAGCAGGCAGAGCATTGCTAATAGTTTTTGGTAAAATGATAAGAACTAGATAGCTTGATGGATTGATTGGTTTTGTATCTGTCTATCCTGAGAACATCTGGAGGGGAGGAACCATGGGTAATTAAAGATGGTAGTGCTACCTAGTGGCCCAAATGAGCAACTGCCCTTCCACGCCAGCCCCGCACCCAAAGGCGTACACACCGGGCCCCTTGTCCACCAAGGGAACCCACCCATGTAGGAAGGGTCATTTTTAGTAGTCACTTTGGTGGAATATATACTAAAATATAATATCACTGAGCACTTTTCAAAGTCCCAATTAACAGCACAAAGCACAACACACTTTCTGGAAAAAAAAAAAAAAAACCGGGAAACCAAGCCAGTCCATGAGCATTCTTCGAGGAGGCAAAAACAGGCTTGGAGACCAGGGAGAAACCCAAGGGTGAATTCTGTTTAGACTTCCAGAATTCCTTCTGACAAAAGTCCACCCCCAGGGTCACTTACGATAGTAAGTTGTGCCAGAGCGTGGGGGAGATCGCCATGGATCGGAATTGTCTTTAGAGGCGGGAAACAAAAAAAAATAGAATAAACAGGTACTTTTCTGGATGAATAATTATAAACAGCGGGGATCCCCAGGGATCACTGGTGCTCCCAGACTTAGTGTAAATGTTCATATTTCATCTGGAGCAGAGAACACTCAGCTGGTTTCAGGCCTGTGGTTGAAACGGCGGCTCTACAGAGAGATGGCAAAACAAACGGTGATTAACAGCAGGCCAGGCTTAGGCCTCAGCGAGAGAATGTGTATTAGGCTTTTGCAGGGGCCAGCCTCACTTAATGCGTTTAGGGGAACGTAATCCAAATTACAAGAAAATGGACTCTGTCTCTCCTGTTTACAGCCACAAAAGGGATCCTGGGGGAGTCTTTGCAAAATGTTTGGTGGCTAACAGCCACGCGGGACCGAGTGTTCTAGAAGGTATCCACCATGAGGCCCAGGCTACGGTCTCAGGGAAGAGGCGTCAGCAATGGGACTACAGCAGGAGCTGGGTGTCTGAAGTCAGCTACACTTTAAGTTCCCATGAGCTTCTTTGGCAAATGACATGCCGAGTTCCAAAACCCAGCGTTTCAAGGATTTCTTATTCTCACAAAGAGTTGTCGACAAGCTGGCTGCTTTGGCCAGCATGGACAGGTTCCTCCAGGTCAACACAACCCCACGCTGCTCTAATGGGCCTGGATTTCTCTTGATAGTCTAAACTGTGCGAAAGCCAAATCTCCACTTTTTGTGGTGTCCAAATTCAGCCTCGCACATGGCTCCTCATGAGAAAAAGGCCCTTGGCGTTACCTTTTCCAAATTATCTGCTTCTGCTGTGAGAATTGCTTCCCCTCTCCAAATGACAGCCAATGAGTCCCTGGCAGGCATGCGGGGGCGCTCCTATGGCAGGTGCCCCTCCCAAATGGTATTATCGGCCTGCCCCTTACAGATGAAGAAACTGGGATATAGAGACCGGAGGTCTTGCTGTCAAAGGCCTGCTCTTGGGCAGGGCAGGGCAGGGCTGTTTCGGGTCTTGAAATCACACTGCCTCTCTGCTATGTTCCGGACCAGCAGATGAGGCGGCAGTGGTGGTGGTGCATTTACAGGTGGGCGTACGAATGGGTCCCTTCTCTCTCATCAGCGGTAGGCTTTAGGTTAACTTGTGAAAGGCAGACTCCAGCCGGTGGTGCTGACTGGTAGGGCTGGAAGATGTCTCTGTAACATCCGGTTCTGTGCCTGCTTCAGTGTGCCAGGGCTGTCCTGGGCTCCTGAAGATTCTCCATCATTGGGTCTGGCCCAGGAACAGGCCAACCTGGAGAGGAATGTCATTTGAGACCTGGATTTTCGTGGGCAAACCTATAGTGTTTTGCAAACCAGGGCTTCAGATGTGGCTCCGTTTGGGGAAGTGATCATCTGACGGAGTCTGTTAGACTGAGACCTAGAGATTGCAGGGAAATGGCGGTGGCACCCCAGCTGTAGAGGCCAGTGGGTAGTTGTTTGGTGTGGCCTTTAGTCCCCAGGGAACCACAGCTTCCTTGTGCCCCACGGCCCGGCTGGCCTCAGGAGGCCTCCGTGGCCTTTTGTACCTGTCCTGCAGAAGCCAGATTCAAAGCGTTACTGCTCTGGGTTGTGTCTTCGCAGAGGTAGGGCTTTCTTCTCTCGCCCAAAGTTTGCTCCTGCAGAGGAGGCTCCCCTCCTGGCAGCAGAGGGCCCTGCAGCCTGTGTGGCCTCGAGCAAGTGAGGACTGTGATAGTGCTTAAGAGAAACATCTAAATTGGATAAAAACTCAGACTTCTTTTCCAACGAAGCAGATGAATAGGCTTGGAAGTGACGTGAGGGGGCCAAAGGAGGAATTGGTTTGACTAAAAACACTTGCTCTGGCCTATTTGTATTCCATCCAAAAGATGTTTCTCAGGGGAAGCTGCCAGTCTCTTAAATATCCCAGGAGCAGCGGCAGAAGAGCTGTAGGGCCTAGGAGGAGCCTCGGGGAGGAGACATTTTTCTCCCAGAAAAAGAAGCGACCAAGTGAAGGGCAGTCTTCACCCCGATGCCCTCCCAAGAGTGGCCTTGGTGCCAGGGTCCTGAGCACCGCAGGGATGGCAGTATCCACACCTCCTCTGCGGTAGCAGCGGTCCTCCCCCCGACAGGATCGCAGGCCCGCAGCTCGGGAGTGCAGCCAGGGCAAGTCCTCTCGGGAAGCAGCTTGGAGGGGATGCTGGAGGCAGCCGAGCCCAGGCAGGGTGGGTGGCCCGGGACAACGGCGGGCGGGCCTCGAGGTACGCTCGTGGCTGAGGTCCGACAGGCCATCCCGCCTAACCCCCGACAATTGGGAAGCGGATTTGCAGCCTCTTGCACCGGGGGACACATCTGAGTGAGAGAAATGAGCGGCTTCGGGACGACAGTCTAGTTGGAAAGGGGACCTGGGGTTTGTCTCCAAGCGCAGTCTCTACTTGGATCGGATATTTACGGGGAAGAATAGGGGCCTGGCGGGCCTGGGGAATGGGCCCGTTCTGCGTGAGGAGCTCCGCGCGCCCTACGTCCCGGGATCCCTGAGGTCCCCAGGGCCAGCGCCGCGGCGGACCGTCTCGGTCCCCGCCCAGCTTCTCCACCCTTGGCGGGCGGCGCTGAAACTCGAGCGCCAGGGGGCGGGCAGCGCGGCGGCGGGGGTGGCAGGGCCACGCCGACATTGGAGGGGACTGGGTGATGGATGGCGAGGGCGGGGCGCGCGGGGGGGGGGAGGGGGCGCGCCGGGCGCCCGGACCGAGCCGCCCGGCTCGCTGCTCCCGCCGGCGGAGCGAGGCTACCCTTTCTCCGCAGCGTGATTGATTTTCTGCTTTTCTTCTAAACTCTTCTTCTAGGGAGAGGCTAGTGGTAACAGGCCGAGCTGGATGGATGGGTATGGGGAGAGGGGCAGGACGATCAGCCCTGGGATTCTGGCCGACCCTCGCCTTCCTGCTTTGCAGCTTCCCCGCAGGTAAGGCACTGCCGTGGGAGCGCCCCCCGGGGGATCCCGCCTCCCATTTCCACGGGTCTTTGTTTCTCCCGCGCCCCGCGGAAGGCGTGACGGATGCCGTGGGGAAAGGGTGGGGGCTACTGGGGCTTCATTACAAAAAGGCTGGACGCGGAGGTCACTTGAGCCAGAGGTACCTCCTTCCGGGAAAGTGGGGACCAGGGATGCGTACCTAATTCCCTGGAGGAGGGGGAGAGGGGGTGGCCTGGCCTCGGAACTGGGGGCACTTTCCCTGGCTGCTCACCCGCCAGTTTGCAAACCTGCCGGCGCCCAGGGGTGGACCCGGGGCCGCTCCCGAGGTCCTAGCCAAGTCCCCGAGACCCCCTCCAAGTGGGACCCCCAGCCCGGCCCCACGCGGGGAGCCCAAGGACTGGGCTCAAACCCGCCCGTATTCCTGTTTGATAACATCCCGCGTCGCCCCCTGTTTGTTTTTATTGTGTCAGAAAGGGAGAGAATTTCAGAATTAAAGCTGAAAAAGCCCATCTGTTTCCAATGAATCCCCCATAGTTTTTCACAATGTTTTTGGCAGATCGCTGCTTTCAAATTCCTCCGAGCCCGGACCTCTTGTTTTTGTTGGGGGAAGGGAGACCAACTCCACAGAGAAGCATTTGTTCGTTCCCAAACGCTCCAGTTTCTTGACTTTTTTTTTTCCTTGGGGGGGAGGGGGGAGGCACGAAACTTAAATCCCTGCTCTGTTTTCTTTATAATGTTTCATAAAACTTTATTTCATTTTTGCCATATGCTATTCACAGCTGGGAAACACTAGTTAAACCCTTTATACCCATTTTTCTCTTGCTAAAAATACAAATAAACCCAGTGTCACGGGCCAAACGGTCCCCTGTTGCAAGGCGGAATCTCCAGGCCATTGTGCTGTTGGGGCTCTGAGGTGTCTTGCAAAAATGCAAGTTTGTTTCGCTCTGGAGCCCAAGGAGCGGATGCACAGCCCCCCATGCTCCACGGAGCTTTGCAAGAAAGGACTTGAGTTAGACTGGGATGGGGTTGTTTTGTTTGCTCCTCCGCCAACTGGGTTTCAGGAACTGGCAGAACTGGGCCATCCAGGCTACAAGTTACGGCTCCCCGCAGGCGGACCGTGCAGGCAGCTAAGGGGCCAGGGATCAGTTTACCTTCCGCCCCAGCCCTGCTGCGGGTGCCCCGGCTCGCCCTCTGGATCCAGCGCACCCAGTGCATACTCTGCAGCTGCACCCCCCTGGGGGCACCCTGGAGAGCCCTAACCTGTTCCCAGCCCAGGATTTCTTTGGGGAGGCCCAGGCCGGGGAGCAGGGGAGAGGAGTGGTGCCAGTGCCGCAAAGAGCCCTTGGACCTCCTGTGTCCCGGCCAGCCCGGGAATATTAAAGCCTCCACAGTGGGTCAAGCAGCTAGGCGTCCTCCTCTCTGCCCCCGCCATCCCCCCAACCCTTTCTAAGGCAGTTTCTCCATCTACTGAGAGGTCTGGCTGAAAGGCTGATTTGGTTGTCTCCCAGGAACCAAAAAAATATCATTAAAAATGGTCCTCTGGTTTAAAAGGAAGTTCCCCTTTTGGAGAGCAGGGGTTTGCGATATGTGTGCATCTCAGTTTGGTCTAGATAAAGATCCAGCCCATTGGAAGTTTTATCAGATGGGTTGATAAATGGCTTTTGTCCCTTGGCTGCCATGGGGGATGTGATCTCAGCTCCAAGCTGAAATTGAGAAGGGGGGCTTAGAGGCCCTTAAAACAACACCTTCCTGCTCTTAAAGTGGCAGCGCTCTTTAACTTCTTGGGGAGAGAGGGAGGAAAGGAAGGGCTGATGGAGCCCTCAGGGGCAGGGGGAGCTGCAGGGGCTACTGGTGGCAATTTTGTTTTTGTTTTTGTTTTCATTTGTCCATCTTTAAAACCTTCAAGTATCCCCCATAGTCTGGGGAGAGCTGGTGGGTTATGTAATTCACAACCCGAATTCCATCACTTTTGTTTCCAAGAAGCCCATTTCTTCTTGGCTTCAGGGCTGGTAACTCAAACCTGGCAGATAGAACAGATAGCTGCAGGACTGTCATGCCAACTGGCTAATGTTTCTTCTAATTTGAGGCCCTAACAGCTGCATTTAGTCAAAATTGCCCACCTTACTGAAAGCTGAGCTTTCAAGATCCCCAAACTCAGTACAGGGGCGGGGGGTGGGGTGGGGGGGTGCAGAAAGTTGTGTGCTCGAGAAACCCGGGTCAAAAGACAGTTTCTTCAGGCAGAGGTGAAATGAGCCATCTCCATGACAAAGAGATGGACTGTAATATTCTTTGATGCGTTGGCAGAGGGGCTGCTTTGGGGTCAAGTCAGAGAACCCTCAGATCTGGGGGACAGCAGGGTGGACGTTCGGTGGCCGGGGGGAGGAGGAAGCTCTGGCGAGGGCAAGGCACAGGGACCTTCAGGGACCCCTTGTGCCACGGCCTCTCCCACTGAAAACAGGTGGACTGTGGCTCCAGCAGCCGCGTGAAAGCGTCGGTTTGTTCGATGCTAGTCGACTTGAATGCCTGCCAGCAGTAACCCCAGGGGAGTGCAAATTAAATTGGACGTAGTTGTGTGGAGAAAGATGCCTTAATTTCTGCTAGACTGAGAGCGTTTGTATCATTCTGGAGTGTTTACATGTACTCGCCTGACGTTTATGGCACACCTACCGTGTTCCTGACTCGAGTGACGTCGGGGGCCCCTCATCTGGGCGAGGCTGGCATCTGCCGTCAGGAAACGGGAAAGGGGCTCCGCGGTGTCCCACGTGCTGTGAGCGTGTCTGCTGGGCCCGTGCTGCGTCCTTTAGTGGATGGACGGAGCGGCCCCGTCTTCTTGCTGCAGGGGACGGGGGCAGGAGAGGCTCCTTAGAACAGTCTTCCACGAGCAGTAGCCTCTTCAAAACACGATTAATAGATACGTTGATAACACGGAAACCGTTGGGGCTTCTTAAAACAGATTTCTAAGAGCAGCCCGTCCGAGGCGTATGTGGCCGGCACGTTGGCGTGCGTCCTGCAACCCCACGTGCGTGCTGTCCTCTGGCGGGATGGTTCTCAAAGTCTGGTCCCTGGACGAGCCCCGTCTGTCTCCCCTGGGCGCTTGCTAGAAACACAAGTTCCGGGCCCACCCCAGACCTGCTGGAGCACATACTATGGGGTGGGCCCTGCGGTCCATACTCTGTAACAGGCCCTGCGGGGGTTCGATGCACGTCCCAGGGTAAGGACTGCTGTGCTAAGAATTGCTGCCCTGCAGCCTTCCTTTTGTCTTTATTTTTCCCCTCTGTTGTTTTAAACAAACGGCAGCTGTTTTTACAGTGTTAGTCCTTGGTGGGGAAACCGAGGTTGGGGAGGCCCAGGCCCTCTGTAGCGTGCAGGCGCGTCTGTGGCATTAGAGACAAGAGACTATTTCTCGCAGAGCCATTCTTTAGAAATGTGCAAGCAAGGCAGTCAGCCTGCTTGCCACATCACAGCCCTCCTGGTAGGACTGTGTGTCCCAGAGCGAGAGAATGAAATGGTGGCCGGTTGCAAGAGCTAGGAGGCAGCGGTGCCAGCCAGCAGGCTGGTGCGGGACACCCCCGAGGGCCTGCCAGGGAGAGCGGGGGGTACAGTCCTACAGAGAGTTGGCCCCTTCGGCCCCGAGGGTAGTAAGGAGAGGACGTCTGGACTTCCGGGAACCCTCTGCAAGGCTGGAGAAATTGCTAGCCATCCCCCCAAAGCTCCGTGAGAGGGGGAGAAGAAGGTCCCAGGACCCTCTGGAGGTGAGAGGGTGGGCTGGGGCCAGTTTCCATATTGGGGGGCCGCCTTCCTAATAGAATTGGGCAGAGAACCCCCGATTTTGTGCTTTGGTTGAACAGTGAGGACCAAGATGCTGTCTCAGTATGTGGCTAAATCCAACCGGACGAAAATCGAAGGCACTGTTTCTTCCAGGTGACCAACCCACCTGGGTTTACCTGGGGCTTTTCTGGTTTTAAAACGGAAAGTCCCATGTCCTAAAAAAGCCTCCTCTGTCCTGGGCACCTATCCTTGGATGATTGCTCACCCCAGGTTCTTCCCCTCCTGCCCACCGGACTAGTACCGGCCTGTGTCTGTTAGGGATGCCACAGCCCAGGACCACGAAGGCCGGTCCCCTGGGGCTGGGCCTCCTGCTCCTGCCTGTTCTCATGGCCACTTGGCTACAAGCAGCTGTCCAGCTCGAGGACCCGCTTTCCCGTACCCCCCCCCCCCGCCACCGAGTTGCCAAATGACTTGCAATCCCTTTTCCAAAATAAATTTGTCTGCTTATAAAAACAAAACTCATTTTTAAACCGCAGGCTGAAAACCAAGTGAGAAAAGGTAAACAGCCCACACCCCACCCTCTCAGCAGACCGCTATCACTGACGAACACTCATGAACGTCCTTCGGGACATAGTATGTTTACGTTGTTCCCTCCAAAGCGTGATCGTTTGAAGGACAACAGTAATGTTTTGTTTTTAAAGCTCTTTGAAGCTTTACTGAGCAGCCACAGTATCTACCAGGCGCTCTGCTAAACGCATACCGACGGCGTCAGGTCATCACACCGTCCTGGTGCGCATCATCACGCCCACCGAAGAGGTGAAGAAACAGAGGGTCTGGGAGGTTGCCTGGTATCACACAGCCTGTCGGCAGCAGCAGAGCCAGAAGTAGAAAGAACCCAGACCCCCGCCTTTCCCACACAGCTGATCTTGTATCGGGACACTCATTGAACTTGCTGCGTAACTTATTAGACTTTGTTCTGTGAGTTTGCGTGGCTTTGACGTGGGGAGAAATAAGACACAAACTTTGGAGATAGGTGGTAGCAGAAGGAGGGATGAGCACATTTTGCGTGGATCTAGCTCCCTCGCCTCCTCCCAAGGCTCCTCTCTGCGCCCTCTCCGTCCCTGGCTTAGCTTTCCGGAGAGGATGCCACCCAGCCATAGGTTGGGAAAACCAGTTGGCAGGGCTGTCTCTGTGCAGATTTTCCTGAGTCAGATATTATGTCTTTTCGGGCTTTGCTTATTTATTCATCTCATGCACCATTTCACCCGAGCAGTCAGAATACCAAGACGCCCATTAAAGCTGTCCGTCCCTCCGCGCCCAGGTCCCTACAGAAAGGAGCCCATTATTGCTCCCCATGCTACGGAATGTCCCATGATCACAGGCTCACCTTCGTGTGTGTGTGTGTGTGTGTGTGTGTACACGTACACGTACCCTGGGCACGTGCCCAGCTGGCCTGCCTTTGCCCTCCCACGGCAGGAGGAAGGTGGAGGAGGAAGGCCTGCCTGCGGGTGGCGGTGACGGAGAAAAGCCACTTCAAATGAGTGTTGACCTGGAGTGGCCAAGCAGATGATCCCAGGGTTGCTGGAGGCAGAGCCAGAATGGAAAATTAGCATCTCCAGAGCTAGCCCTAGACTCAGGAAAACGGGTTATGCCTCACCTCAAAGCAGAAAGACTAAATTGCCCACCTGCAAGCTTCAATTATATCTGAAAAGTGATGTCTTTCTTTGCCCGTAACTGACCTCCTTGGGGAGCCCCGGCACCTCAGTTTTGTGTCCTAAGCCAGGGTGGTGTGGAAGTGGAATCCGTGCCCGGCCCTCGCCCACCATGGGGCCCTCCTACCCAGAGAAGCCCTTGCCTGCCTGACTGGCCGTTCTGTTTGCCGTTGACCTGGCTCCGTGTGGCCCCAGTGGGAGCTGGGGGAGGGCGTCCAGTTTGTAAGCTGAGGTGTGCCCTCTTGCTTGGCACTCGGCGTACTTTCTTGCAACAACTTGGCATGTCGGGGAGGCTGGGGCAGAGCGGGCCCGGCTGGGTGGGGCCAGGGGCAGTGCCTGTTGCCTCAGCCACCTCTGCCCACACTTGGCAGGGAGTTAACCCCTCACTCCCCAGGCCACCCTCCTCCCCTTCCTAGCTCACTTGAGATTCTCCGAGAAAATTCCTCTGGCCTCACTGTTTCTCCTGTAAGCCAGCTCCTGGAGGAAGCCCCCCCCCCCGCCCCAAGACTTCCAGTGCCTTCAGTGGGTAGGAGCCACGTTGGAGCCATGGGCTAGGCCGGCTCCCTGGGACAGTCTGCGTCCGGACTGGGGAGGAATGCCTTTTCAGAAAGGTGATCGATTCTGTCTGCTTGTCGCTCAGGTAAGGTTGTGTCTGCCATACCTGGTGAAATACCCAACCCGTCACCTGGGTGTGTTCCTTTCGGTGTCTGATGCCAAACACCTGCGTGTTTACACCGGGACGATGAGTGACATTCCTGCAAGAGCGACACAGACAGGCAGCCTCAGGCGTCTGTCAAGCAAGAAGACACCAGAATACTGCCCGGGCCAGAGTTTACCAAATACCGGCCCTGGGTCAGTTTGCTGTCCCCTTCTAGGTTCAGTGCAAAGGGACAGGAGAGGGTGCAGAATGGCCCGATGCTCCTTGGAGGCTGCTGGGTCTCAACAGGGGGCGAGGCAGGTTGGCCCTCCTGCCTGGCGCTCCTTGCCCACCACCTTCAGGACCCGTTCCACAGCTTGCGGCCAAGGAGGAGCCTTGGCACCAATGCTGCCCAGGGTGGGTGGGCGAGCAGTGAGGACGGGACAGGGAGGACTCTCGGGCTTCAGCATGGCCTTTCCAGAGCCCATGCAGCAAATTCTCTCCTAAGCTCTGCCTGCTTCTACCGCGATTGGAGCCACGGCCTCTGAAGTTACACCACGCCCTGAAATGGTGTGCAGGTGGCGCCGTGTGCTTACTGAGAACTACCCAGGAGCCCCTGGGTAATCAGGTGGGTCTAGTGCGAAGTCCTGAGGCTGGTGAAAGAAGACCACACGGGGCATGTCCACAGAGGGACTCGGCATAGGGGACGGCAAATGGGGTGGAGGGAGAGCGAGGGCCACGAGGGACCGTGGGGTGGCACGCAGAGTTGCAGGAAGTGGTTTCCACCCCTGGGGCGGAGAGTTGGGGGGACAGGTCGCTGAGGAGGGGCCCCCACCTGGCTGGTCTCAGTGCTTCTCAGTGGCAGCAGTGATGCTGAGGGGAGAGAAGGGCCACTGTCCCGTGGTGGTGATAGAGCCTGGGGACAGAAGGGGCAGCAGTGTGCGCCACCATCTCTCTCTTCTCCGTCCTGTGCCCCTTCGAGGTAGAATCCCACAGGGAGCCTGGTGGGGTCCCGCTCCTCACAACAGAGGGAAGTGGACATTCGCTTCCTCACGGGCACAGCTGGCACTCGAGGCTCTGGTGTCCGGCCCCAGTCCCCTGGCTCCACACCCACCGGGCAGCACTCAGCCCCCGGCCAACCTCAGCTGGCGGGAGGCCCCGTGTCTTCCTGGGACCTTGTCTGGGCGGCACCCATCGAATCCCACTGCCCTTCCAGACCCGATTGAAACGCTTCCGCGTTTCAGAAAGAAAGGATAGCATCTCCTGCCTCCGTGCTTCCATCATTGTTGCATTTTAGTACTCAGATGAAACTCTGCATTCTGTAAGTTTCCATGGCTTACTCTACCTGAGCACAGGAGCTCATGGGGGCTTGTTGCAGGAACAGCATGAAGCGCGGTGCCTTGCAGCAGGTCATGCAAGTTGCCAGGCAGAGGCCACAGCACTGCACACCCCAGCATGGCCATGGGGCTTGTCTGCAAACTGGGCTTTACCCCTTTAAGAAGAGGCAGGTTTTTCTGTTTCCTGGCTCACCCCACCCCTCCTGCCCAGCATCTGAAACCTGATCTAATCCCTTTGCACGCGGGTAATTTATTGGTCTATTGGGCTTTTCTTGGTGGCAAATTGCATTGTCTTTATTCCTGGGTTCAGGCTGTGGAGTGGCTCACCACATTCCTAAGACTCCTTTCTCAGGGCCCGTCCCTCACACCCCCTCTGCGCGCAGCCAAATAGATTTTATTGGGCTTCTTTGTCATGCAAACAAGGCGGTAATAATCAGGCTATTATTCTGAAAGATTGGGCTTGATTAACAGTTCAAAGGAGGTCTCTGAAAGCAGCTAATGCCGCTCTGGTGCACTCTGGTGGGTAAATATTTTCATCCCGCCTGGGACAGTGCAGCTGGTCCTCCGAGCTCCCTGCCTCCCTCTTTCTGCTTCTCAGAGGTGCCGGGTTGCTATCAAGGACAGTCATTGAGCCAGAAAAGCTGTGTGGCTGTGACTTCTCTCTCTGCTGTGTCCCAGTCCACGAGGGAGGTAGCCTGAAGCACCCCCCCGCCCCAAATGCGAAAGTTACATCTATGGGGTGCTACTGAGTAAGGAGGGTGGGAGCCAAGGATTCGGGACAAAAATGAGGGGCTCCTGCTCTCAGGAGACCCGAGGGCAGGAGGTGGCACTGGAGCTAGGGTATCGTGGATGACACAGACAGTTCAGCGGGGCCCACAGAGTGGCTGGAGGGTGAGGCCGAGGGTGGCGACACAGGAGAGCCGAGGGGCTGTCTTGGCTTGCAGGGTGGCAGCGTTCCAGCCTTTTCTGTGTGGCTCTACAGGGTGGATCGAGGTCCCGTGAAAGTCCCTGGGAGGCAGGTGGGGGTCCACCCCTGGAGCATCCCTGAGCCGGGGGCAGGGGGAACCGGCCCTGCGCTGGCCGAGTTCAGTGGCAGTGGAAGCTGAATGTCCACCAGGCCATGCTACAGGAAGATTTCCTACCTTGGGGGCTGGCTGGAGGTAGAAACCAGTGACCTCCGGCATCCTGCTGGCATCCCGCTGGCTCTGGGTTTTAAAACTCCCACGGCGCATCTTGAGAAGGCAACACAGAGGCTGGTCACAAAGTGCTCGTTGGGGCTTGTGACAGAGTCCATTGCACAGAGGACAGAGAGCGCTGGCCTTCACTGCACACGTCAGGGGCAGACAGGTCTGATGGATGCCCAGGGTTCGCTCCACCCCCAGTAAGTCTGGGAGACCCAAGCTCAGGCATCGCCTGCACCCTCCCCTTTCCCCATGCCAGCCACGTCTCTGCAGCCTCTGGATTCTCCCGTTTGTCCCCCTGTAGCTGATTCTGAACATGCTGTCCCAAGAGGCCTGGGTCAAAACAAAACACGCATCATGGGCTTCAAAGGACCGTCCGTCTCTGTGCGGTGCCTTTGCGTTTTCCTGGGCCTCTGCGGTACGGCCCGGGGGTGTGATCCTGGGCCTCTGCGGTACGGCCCCAGGTATGAGAGCTAGCAGAGGTCCCAAGAGCCGTCCCTGCCAGAGGACATGGTGGCCAAGAGGGAAATCTTACTTCCAATCCGTTTCTTTAATTCCCTGGCTCCAACCTTATTGGCTGTGTCTTGGATCTATCAAGAGGTGGTTGAAGGGCCAGAAGGGGCTGCCTTGCCGCCTGCAGCCACATCTCCGCAAAGGGGCTCGCACCGGTAGCCACGGGACCTGTGTCAGACTCCCAGACTCTGCTCTCCTTGCTTCTTGGGCACTCACATCGGAAAAGGCCAAGGTTTACTGCCCGGAATTCGGGTCTCATGGTTTTTTATTGGAGATACTGAACATAAAAACCAGCGCCCCTGGGGTCTCTTTGGCAGGTGACGCCTCGGCTGAGAGCTCTCCCTTTTGATGCCAGGCCAGGCTGCATTCCGGTCCCTGACCTGGGAGGCCTTCGGCCTGTGATTTAATGGGGTGGACACGGGGAGGCAGGATGGCTCCCAGGGGGTCTGGGGGCCCCTCGTCTCACCACCATGGGGACCATCCAGCCCTGGCATCCCTGACGCCCTTCCCCAAGACTGCAAGGAAATGACGGCCCCATGCATGTCCACTTGAGGCACATGGGCCCTGAAGAGAGGTGACAGGGGAGCAGTAGCCATCAAGTCCAGTCCCAGCCTGTCACTCTCAGTGGCCTCTTGCAAGCCAGCCCCCACCCTGATCTACAGTTTCTCCACCTGGAATGGTGCATGGGCTTCCTCTTCGACTCGTAAGAGGTGTAAGGGCCGAAGCTTTTACACAGCTGGAGACACCCAGGAAGTCAGATGTGTTGAAGCCATGGTTCTCAGACATGGTCATTTGTAGCCATCATGAGGGTCTCAAAGCTTGTGAGGGGCTTTTAAACACACACACACACACACACACACACACACACACATTGTACAAATCCAGAGTTATCACCCTCACTTGCTTCCTAGCTTGCTCTCCTGAGCAGGAGGTGGGGGAGGAGCTAAGCCAGCAAGGTGAGCGGAACCAGGGCCCCTGTGACAAGGGCTGAGCCAGTATCATACCTGTGGTTCCGCTGCATGCTGGTGCCTTTCTGAGTCCTCTCACGCTTTCAGCAGCCTCACACGGTAGCTGCTGTTACCCATTTTCCAGATGAGTACAGTGAGACACAGAAAAGTTATTTGCACAAGGTCACACAGTGTCAGAGCTTGGAATGCATCCATTCCCTGCCAGATTTCTTCTGCTGTTACCAAATTCTTAGGGGGTGGGGCTGTGAATGTGTTAACAGATGTCAGAGGCCTGCTGCCCCGGAAACACAGACCACTCCCCTCCACGGGCTGGGAGCTGTGGGAGGGCTGCCACAGCCCTCGCAGTGGGGTGGGAGTGTGTGCCTGGCCGCATGGGGTTATTAGGTCCTTCGCGGAAGGATCTGGACAACCGAGAGCCTGCACTTCATTACTACCTTTGGGTTTGTTTTTTCTCCAACAGTGTGGGTGCCTCTGCCCCGGCTGGGGCGTCCTTGGGTGTGCGCCCCCCCTCATGACGTGTCCCTTCCTTTCTCTGCAGCCACCTCCCCGTGCAAGATCCTCAAGTGCAACTCTGAGTTCTGGAGCGCCACGGCAGGCGGCCACTCCCCGGCTTCAGACGACGCCCCCGAGTTCTGCGCCGCCCTGCGCACCTACGCCCTGTGCACGCGGCGCACGGCCCGCACCTGCCGGGGCGACCTGGCCTACCACTCGGCGGTCCATGGCATAGAGGACCTCATGAGCCAGCACAACTGCTCCAAGGATGGCCCCACGTCGCAGCCGCGCCTGCGCACGCTCCCGCCGCCGGGGGACAGCCAGGAGCGCTCTGACAGCCCCGAGATCTGCCACTACGAGAAGAGCTTCCACAAGCACTCGGCCGCCCCCAACTACACGCACTGCGGTCTCTTTGGGGACCCGCACCTCAGGACTTTCACAGACCGCTTCCAGACCTGCAAGGTGCAGGGCGCCTGGCCGCTCATCGACAACAATTACCTGAACGTCCAAGTCACCAACACGCCTGTGCTGCCCGGGTCTGCTGCCACGGCCACCAGCAAGGTGAGGGTGCGCCTGAGGCTGTGGCGGCCCCGCGGGGTCCCCTCGTGGTCGGGAGGCGGCCTCCTACCCACCCCGGGGGCCTCCTGCGCCCAGCCGTGTCCTCATCCTCAGTAGATGAGCAGGTCATTTAGAAAGGAATGAGAGATTTTTAACGTTGCCTGGAGGGTGGTGCTTCTCAAGCTGCTGCACACCTGCACTGTGGGTGTGTGAGACCGGCTTTCAGGCTGGGGAGGTATCAGAAACCACATATGTATGGTTTGCAGAATCGGGCAGGGTAGAACAGGGTAGTGGAAGCTGCCATATCTAAAAGGCAGTTTACGAGTGCACTGTACGTGGGTGGTAAGGGTAAATGTTTGAGGAAACCTAGTTTCTGTCACGTACTGCGTGTGCACACCTGTGGCCCAGATGATGGCTCAGCCCTGTCCACCCCAGGTTCGCCTGCCTCCCGCACTCGCTTCCAGAGGGCCTCTGGTGACCGCATGTGCAGACTCGGCCAGAAGGAGGCGGGTGGACTCTCAGGTTCCAGGGGACACCTCTGCCCCCTTGGGGCTGGGCCCACCGGAGCCTCCGGGGTTTCCAGGTTGGCTGCGGGTCTGTTTTCCTGGGAGCAGCCCGCTTCCAGGGCACCACACTGGTCCACAAGGGTCTTTCTGTTCCTCCCCATCCCTCCCTATCCCAGAGGACAGCAAGGTGACCTGGCAGCCAGGAAGATTCCCGCCATTACCTTCTGTGCTGGTGGCCCTTGCATGCCCACAGAGGGTCTCCTTCTGAGACCAGCTGCTGGGTAGGAAACCAGTGGGTCTTCGCCCTGTGGACGTACTCAGAGGTTCTCAGTGCCAGGCCTTGTGGCCTGGGGGCAGCGGGGTTGTGGCCTGCCCTCTCTCTGCCCTGTCCCCCTCCTAGCCCTCCACGGACTACAGGGGGCCCATGTCAAGAACCCCCTCTGCATTCTCTGCAGCCCCTCCACCTAGCCACCTCCCACCTTAGATCCAAGGTAAATGAATACTGGGAGCCTGAGGCTGCAGCTTCTAAATCCAGCAGCACACACACTCTGGAAGGGCACCCTGCCCCCGTGTCCCATGCCAGCAGGGGCATATGGGAAGGGACCTGCCCGTCCTAACCCAGTGAGGTATAAGCACCAAATGTGATAACAGAGAGAGCCAAGGGAGGCATTGTGATTGGTGACCAGCCAGGCTGGGCTGCTGCCCCTAGTGACTGGGGGTGGGGGGGACACAGTGGAGCGAGAGCCATGCGGCCACAAACGACTGGGGCCCGCAGGCCGGGGCAGTGTTGTGCCTGGGTGCAGAGCCCCCGGGCCCCGCCCTCAGCTCGCTGCCGACATGCACTGGGGCACTGAGCCCAGTGGTGCTGTCCAAAACCCAAATGGATTAACCACTCCTTCTTGTGCTCCGTTCTCTCACTTGGCTGCATTTTCCCAGTCCCTGCTCTGCTGCAGACTCACTGCTGGGAACTGCAGCTGCAGGCCTGCCCCAGCAGTCCAGCTCCCAGAAGGCTGTGGGGCCCTGAAGCAGAGCAGGACCTGCCCAGCCCCTCTCTGCTGCAACACAGACCCACCTTGATTTTGCAGCGGGCTGAGGGCACGGCGGCTCTACACTCTGTCCCCATCAGCCAGGAGGCAGCACGTGGCCCTGCTAGAGGCCCAGCAGGGACAGGGTCACCGCCTGTGCCACCTGGACAGACCACCACCTCATGGTGCTGGGGTGAGAGGTGTCGCGGCTGTTTCCCAGCGCCCAGGGCCTGCCCCGCCTGTCCCTGTAGGCCCCACTGCAGAGGGGTGTGTGTTGGTCCGTTCGTTGAGTCTGCAAACACCTATTGGATGGACGTCTCTTGTGTGTCAGCCTCTGTGCCGAGGGTGGCCTGCCACCCACAGCTTTCAGTCTAATAATGGAGAACAGAGACCAGCAGCCAGCCGGCGCTGGTGCTGAGTATGCTGAGGGCTCTGCCCGGAGCCGTGGGGGCAGCCTCCTGCAAGTCCTTGCACTGAGCCTGCCCCCCAGGATGGGTGGGGGCAACCTCAGAGCCAGGCTGCAAGTGGGTGCAGCCTGGAACCCCCAGGGAAGGAGGAGGAGCTGGGGTCTTTCATCTCCGAGCCGATGCTGCCTGGGCTTTTTCAGCCCTGGCGGGAACCCCCTGCTCACCTGATCCCTCTCCCCTCCAGCCTGCCCTCCGTGTGGCGCATTTCCTCATTTCCCACAATAAGGCCATTATCCTGCCCGGCCCGTCCTCCTGTTCTCGTGGAAGAGCAAGATCTGGTCTGCCGTTTTAGCCGCCCTCCCACCCCATGGGCCTGCCCGCCACACCTGTGGGCTGGCAGCGCCCCACGCTGCAGCCAAGGAGACAGCCCCCCATCCCCTCCCCTCCTTGCTGGTCCCCCGTTGTGGCATGCTGCACAATTCACCTCCTCTGCTCCGTCTGTGACCCCTTCCGCCCCCACGCCCGAGTGAGCTCCAGGAGGACAGGAGTCTGGGACCGCTGTGTTCCCGGTGTGCGTGCAGCCCCTAGCACCAGGCCCCGCATGTCGCTGGCGCTCCGTGAACAGTTGTGGATGAAGCCTGGCTTTGCCCCGCGCCCACACGGTGGGAAGGGCCCAGGCCCCTCTGGGAAGGGAAGGGGGGCAGCTAAGGCAGGAGAGGCGGCCCCACCCGGGGCCCTGTTGGCAGCGAGCCGCCGGGCTTTCGACAGGCCCCCTTCGTGCTGTTACTTGTGGTTGAGTCCCTGGCACCGGTGCCAAGAAGAGTCAAGCCGCCTGTCAGCCTTCCAGGAGACTGTCTCCACGAGAGATGGCAGTTAGAGCAAAACCAGCCTTTCCTGTTCCAGGGAGACGGATGGCACTTGGAAAGCAGCCGCCCGCGCCCCCCCCCCAATGCCCCCAACCCCCCCCACACACACACTGTCTGTACACCAGGCAGGGACACCAGAGTCCCTCATCCCGCGCCCCCTCCTCCAATGACAGGACCACCCACTGCCCAGACCACCCTGGCTGGCCCACCTCCCGGCCCCCCACAGGCCGTCTCCACATCAGGGCAGGAGCCTTGGATGGCGAGAAGGAAGCAGCAGGAGGTGGAACCATATGAAGTCGCCGTTTTTTATAAGGCAGGGATGGTAGTGAGCGGCAGTTTCACACGGTTCTATGCAGAGGGCTTTGAGCAGGATGGAGAGGCCGCGGCCACCTTGACCATCCCACAGAGCACCAGCTCGTCCCTGCGCCCCATGTAGACAGCAGAGCTGCAGGTGCCCTTGGCCCAGGGGGCACTGGCCTCAGAGGCACCACATGAGCCTCGGAGCAGGAACAGGATAGGCCATGGTTGTTTCTCCCCCAGTTCTGTTCATGTCCAGCCCATGCAGTCCTCCTAGTCAGGATTCTAGAGGAACGAAGCCAGACACCTCTGCCCGGATGAGGGGTGTAGGGGATTCACACTCACGCCCTGTGCTGTTCATCTCCCATCCTTCTCCCAGGCCTCCCATGCTCTGGGCTTGTGGCTGGGAAATCCCAGGGACTGGGAACAGAGACTGGTGCCAGCCCTGCCGCTTGCTGGCTGTGTGACCTCGGGCGAGTCACTTGACTTGAGTTTCCTTGTCTGTCAATCAGAGGTAACGTCCCCCTCCCCTGAAGTGCCACACAGGACTAGGAATAATACAGGTGGTGCCCAGGACACTGGTGCAGTGAGGGTGCCTGTGTCCCTTGGTTCTCGGGAGGTCAGTGACTAACATGACCCATCAGGGACTCAGCCCGGCCCCGCCCCCTGCCGTGGGCTCCAGTGCGAACGGGCCTCCCAGCTCCGGCCCTGGCCAGGGTTACGCAGTCAGCCGGGACACCTGTCGTCTTTTTGGCAGCCTGCCCCTTCGTTCTCTCCCTCTGCCTCCTGCTCCCCTCTGAGGCCTGCCTGCCTGCCTGGGTTTCGCCTCTCCTTCTTTCTTCTAGCATCGGCGTCTTCTCTTCCACCCACCGTTAGGTCCAGGCTGTGGCGTGCAGCCCTTTCTCAGGAACTCCGCTGGAGGCCCGCTGCACCTGAGAGATGGTGTGAGACGGTTGTGCACCGTATTAGTTTCATATTGCGCTGTAACAAGTACCACGAACTAGCGGTTCAGACAGGCAGAGCTTTGTTCTCTGACGGTTCGGGAGGCGAGGAGCCTGCTACGCATCTTACGGAGCTAAGGTCAAGGGGCTAAGGTCAAGGCATCAGCAGGGCGGGTCCTTCCAGAGGCTCCAGGGGACCCTGCATTCCCTGTCTCCTCCAGCCTCTGGCGGCTGCCAGCACGCCTCGGCTTGTCGCCGCATCACTCACTTGAGTCTCTGCCGCTGGGAACAGCCTTCTGTTCTGTGGTCTCATCTCCTCCGCTTCCATCCTGCGAGGATCCTTGTGATTGCGTGGAGGGCCCAACCCAGGCCATCCAGGATCGTGTCTCCATCTCGGACCTTCATCGGATGCCCTCTGCAGCACCATGGGCCCTGCCTGGTCCCATGGGTCACAGGGATGAAGGCCCTTATCCTGGGGGCCCGTTGTTCAGCCTGTGACAGTGCATGAGGGCCTTTTATTTTTAATTAGCCCTCCTTTTCTTTGTATGGTTCCCTTTTTTATATAGTAAATGAGCTGGTTTCTTATTTAGTGTCATGATACAAAGTTCCTATTCTAAGTCAGTTTATTTTTTTTTTTGGAGTAATAACAAGTTGTTATAAAGAAAAAGACCAAGTGCCTAATAGTGCAGGAGGCAACTGGGACCAAAGCGGGGTAGGGACGGTCCAGGGCACCCTGGGGCAGCGCCGTGAGCCTGGGGCTGCGCCCTCTCCCCCCACAGCTGTCTGTTCCGTCTAACCCCCCTGTCCGCCTGCTTCCCTGCAGCTCACCATCATCTTCAAGAACTTCCAGGAGTGTGTGGACCAGAAGGTGTACCAGGCTGAGATGGACGAGCTCCCGGCCGCCTTTGCTGACGGCTCCAAGAACGGTGGGGACAAACACGGGGCCAACAGCCTGAAGATCACAGAGAAGGTATCGGGCCAGCACGTCGAGATCCAGGCCAAGTACATCGGCACCACCATCGTGGTTCGCCAGGTGGGCCGCTACCTGACTTTCGCGGTCCGCATGCCGGAGGAGGTGGTCAATGCCGTGGAAGACCGGGACAGCCAGGGCCTCTACCTCTGCCTGCGGGGCTGCCCCCTCAACCAGCAGATCGACTTCCAGGCCTTCCACGCCCACGAAGGTGCAGGCGCCCACAGGCCCCAGGCTGCCAGCCCCGCCCCCGCCGCCCCCGACACCTTCCCATACGAGACGGCCGTGGCCAAGTGCAAGGAGAGGCTGCCCGTGGAGGACCTCTACTACCAGGCCTGTGTCTTTGACCTGCTCACTACGGGGGACGTGAACTTCACGCTGGCCGCCTACTACGCCTTGGAGGACGTCAAGATGCTCCACTCCAACAAGGACAAGCTGCACCTGTACGAGAGGACACGGGAGCCCCCCAGCCGGGCGGCCACTGCGGGGCTGTCTCCAGCCCCCCGGCTCCTCCTGGGCAGCCTCCTGCTCCTCGCCCTGCTCCCTGTGTCCCTGGAGGCCCTCGCTGCCTAGGATGGAGGGAGCTGCACTGCCTGTCACCAAGCCAGCCTGCAGCTGCCGAAGGGCTGGCTGCTTCCCAGTGGCCCCTCGGTCTCTGCAGGGGCCCGAAGCGAGGGCGGCGGCTGGCCGGCCGGTGAGCTGTGGGACGGTTACCTCAGAGCTGCCTTGGGCTGTCTGCTGGCAGGGGCTGGGGGTGTGGGGCGGCCCCTCCCCCTCCCCAGGGCCTTGGACAAGGTGGTGGCGACTGACTGGTGCTGTGACAGCTGTGACAGCAGAGCCGTGTGAGGGGGAGAGCTGCTCCCCCCTGCCCACCCCGCAGTGTGAATGTGCAAAACCGAGCCCCTCAGGGCCTCCAGCCCCCGCCCTGCCAGAGACACTGGGAAAGGTCCGAGTCAGCTCCTCCCGCCCCCTGCAATGCACTGAACGGCCCAGCCGACTGCTGCACGCGCCCGCCCGCCGTACGCGCACACTCCTCCACGAGCACACTCGCACACACTGGGCTGGCAGGCCCGGGGCACCCTCCAGGCTGGGCCCTGGGGCAGGCCCTCCTCTCCCGCGGGGCCTCAGGGCACCCAGGTCCCTGCCTCGAGAGCCCCCAGCTGGGGATGGTGCGTGCTGGCACTTGCTCGGAGCGACGCCACTCCTGGGCTCAGATGCCCTTCTCTGGCCCCCTCCTCCTCATGCTTAGAAAGTTGAGTTTCTAAATGTCTAAACAGAGAACTGCCCTTTGATTTCTGTTCCTTCCTCTCCAGCAGATGGTCAGACCCCCTGGGCAGGGGGACCTGGGCCACAGGGCGTGGGCAGGAGACCAGCGGATAGGGCCAGCTGGCCTGCCCTGATCCTCTGCTCTCCCCAGCTGCTCCCCAGAGCCCTGCTCCCCACCCTGCCCGTCCGCCCAGGGCTGCTGCGTCTGGGGAGAGGAGCAGCCTTGGCAGGGTCTCCCCCATTGGGTCCCTTCCCTTAAGTCTGGGGCCACACAGCCAGGAGAGACCTGCTGCTGGGAGCCCCAGCTGCCCATCCAAGGAGCCCTGGGCCAGCCCTGTCTCTGCTGCTGCCCGAGAGAACTGCAGGGACCAGCACCAGCCTGAGCTCCGCTCCCGGAGGGGCTGCGGGGCCCCTGAGGGCCGTCTCCCCAGAAGCCCTGCAGCCCCTCACTGTCCCCACCTGCCCGCGGCACCAACTTGGCCCTTCTGCTGTTCCCCAGGGACCTCTCATACACTGGCCTCCCCCCTCAAGAGGTCCCCTCTCTGCCAAACCTGGGCAGGCGGGTGGGAGGGGCGAGGCCCCTACTGGTTTTTGAACAGCCCCTCTGTTGGAAGGAAAAAGTGAAGCACTTTATTTTGGTTGTGTTTGCTCACGTTCTGCTTGGAAGTGGGGACCCCTCACTGCGTCCTTGTGTCTGTGACCTGTGTGGAGTGTCACCCCGTGTACATACTGTAAATTATTTATTAATGGCTAAATGCAAGTAAAGTTTGGGTTTTTGTTTTGTTATTTTCCTTTGGGCTACGTGTTGGAGTTTGTTTTCGGACTGGTTCCTTTGGGGGCTGGTGAGGCGGCCAGCAGTGGGCATCCCCTTCCGGCGTCCTGAGGTGTGTGTGGGGAGGAGCCAGCATGTGTGTGTGTGTGTGCGCAAATGACCGAGCAGTTGGACCACCAAAGCCCCTGCTTTTCTAAAATGACCTTCTGTCCTTACAATGCTCTGTCTTTGGGGCTGGATCCCTGGCTCTGGTGGGGGTAGAACAGAATCTTGAGGACATGCGGGCACACTGCAGAAGGGTGTAATGTGCCCTGGGGGCGAGGGTGCACGTGCTGGCCTGAGACCCAGGGTGACTCCATCTCAGCGGTCAGTCTGGAACCTCAGACCTGGGACTGTCGCTGTCTCCCTTCCCCCAGGGTTCCTCTGTCACATGCAGCCTGGTGGAAGAGTAATGCTCCACAGAGCCGGGGGCCACCCACATCTGTGAGAAGGACCAAGGCTGACTTGGGGTCAGGTTCACTGCTGACTGTCAAACCACTCAATGCGCCAGAAAGAAATGCACACCCATTTTGCAGGTGAAGGAATGGATACTCGAATGTGAGTTGCCTTGCCAGGGATTCCTTAGCAAGGAGCCAGGCCAGCCAGGTCCGCTCCTGCTCTTGACACTACATGCCGTGAGGCAGAGCAGCAGCAGAGTGGAGCCAGGCTACATCCCAGTTCCTCCACTCTTCTAGCTATGTGACCCTGGGTGAGTCACTTAACCTCTCTGTGTCTCCATCCCCACTTCTGTAAAATGAGGGGCGTGTATCGCATCAGGCTATTGGAGACTTGAGTTAATTCTTGTATAGTACTTAGCCCAGGGGCTGGCACGCAGTGAGTGTCCTGAGTACCCCGATGGTATTCCTCCAAAGCAAGAGGGACTGAGTGAGACGGTGGGTGGGAAGAGGAGGGGGAGGGCCATGCAGAGCCTGGGAGCTTGGGAGGGATGTGAACTGTAAGGCTAGCAAGGGAGGGGAGGAGTCTGGAGTGAGCATGTCCACCAGTCCCCACCTGCAGAGAAAGGCTCAAAGTAGGGAGAACTTTCTAGAATACAACTCCTACACTTCCAGAGAGGACCTGGGGAGTCTGGGCTCTGAAAGGGACAGAGCTGGGCTGCATCCAGCATACCCTTGCGTCCTACCTACCCAGTTGCCCAAACTGTCAGCACCAAGGGGCCTCTCCCTCCCAGCAGAAACCGGGAGGAAGCCACTGGCGGGGGAGGCACCCCGAGGTGGCAGAGCGGCGGGCACTCGGCCAGCACAGAACTGATCACTGAGAAGTCAGGGCACACAAGCATTTTTTTAAAAACCTTGCTCACCGTCTGATGAAAATGCTACATTACTTGCCCGAAATAGCCTTGGTTTGGAATTTGTTCAGGACCCTCCATTCAGGATGGAGTTCTTTTCCAAGTCCCTTGCTACCGGCTGCCCTCCTGAACATGGACATTTGTCATGCGAATATGGAACGCAGAGTCTTGGGCTAAATGGTTCCCAATAAGCAGCTGCATCGCACACGGCGGGCTGGGTGGGAGCGGGTCTCTCCTGCCTGCGTCCTTGCGGCCCATCAGCCCACGGTGGTGAGCACATTTGCAGACGGAGGGGCAGCCCCTCGGTCCCGACTCACTGGTGTGCAGCTGGAATCTGGATGTGTTGGCTGGAGAACCAGAATGGGTAAGACGACAGGAGAGAAACAGCTACTAAAAGCCAGGGAATGAGGGTGGCATATACGAAAGGGGGCAGACCCCGGGATGAAAAGGAGCAGAACTCGGGCCGAAAAGAAGGAGCGGAACTCGGGCCGGAGCGGGTCTCCTCCACGCGGTGGCGGGGAGCGGCGGGGAGCGGCGGGGAGCAGGGGGTGGTCTTGGGCGGCAGGCCGACTTGGCATCCAGACTGGCTCTGCCCGGCGCTAGCTGTGTGGTCTGCCTTGGATTTCTTGAGCCTTGGATTCCTTATTTGTAGAATGGAATTACGAGTACCTACCTCCCAAGGTCATTGTAGAACTCCAATGAGCTCACGCTCATAAACTGCCTGGCACCTGGGCCCTGGCGTGGGGCAGGGGCCACCAAAAACAGCGGTCCCCTCCCGCTCCAGTTGTGTGCGTGCGTTTGTTCGTGGACAGTTAAGTAAAAAGTCCTGAAAGAGATGCACCCTGTGTCAGAAGAGGGTGGGACAGCTTTCACCCCTGCTGGGGTCGGCGCAGGGGACCTCTGACTCACTTGCATGAATTTGGGGTGCCAGACATGCAGAGATTGGGAGGGGGCGGACATTCTACACAGAGAAAAGGCTGAGTCAGGGACCTGGCGTAGCAACAGCAGGCAGTGATGGGACTGGACAGCAGTGAGTGGACACACCAGGGTCCGCGATGATGCCACAGAGAGGCCTGAGCCCGGCAGGCCTCGCCAGCCAGGGCACAACTTAGCATTTCTAGTCCAGCTCCCATTAAGAAGCCATTCGCAGGTTTTGAGCGTGGGAGTGATCGACTTGGGTTTTGAAGGAGCCGGTCCAACTGCTGTAGAAAGCTGAGGGCAGAACCATCAGGAGGGAAAGAGGAAGTCAGGGGCCGCGACACCAAGCCAGTCAGAAGCGGGTGGTGGTGGCCGTGCTGGAGATGACACGGACGGCTTTGGGTTTAAGGTGAAGGCAGAGCGGACAAGGTTTGAGGAGAACCTGAGAAGGGACTGATGTCCCACTGCAGGGGTGCTCAGGAAGACCGATGCAGGGAATGACAAAAGGAGGGTGCCCCAGTCTGCTGGGGAGACAGCTATGACAGTGTGGGGACAGCACATGGTCTCTGGTCACAGGGAGGGGACAGTCGGGAATGGGAACCAGATAGCAGGGTCCAGTGCAGCTGCTTAGAGGAAATTAAGCATGAACTGAGTTCTGACGATGAACAAGGTTTGGCAGGAGGTGACAGAGGAGGGGGTAGAAGCCGGCAAGCAGCCCAGGAGCAGAGCTCTGGCTCAAGGACCTGAAGTGGCAAGAGCAGTGGGCTGGCTGCGGTCAGGACTCTCAGAGACAGAGCAGTTCACAGTGGCCAGCAGGGGCAGCTCACAGGGGGCCTGGGGCCCAGACCAGGAAGCTTACAGTTAGGACCAGTTACTGGGAGCAGCAGAGGGACGTCTGGGCTTTGCGGCTCAGGATGGTCCCTCTGGCTGCCACACGAGTGGAAGGGAGGGGTGGCTGGACCCAGGAGAAGCCTGTGCATCCTTGGCTGAGGTGGAGCAGAGAACCCAGCTGCCAGGCTGCTTGGTCAGCAGTGCGCCTCTACCCCTGTTCTGGTCCCTAACCTGTCCCACCAGCTTCATCTATAGGCTCTGCAACCAAGGGGGGTCCGCTGAGCACAAAGGAATAAGGGCTGACTGAGCCTTTGCTGGGTTTCTGGGTCCGGGTGAAGTGCTGGGGCCAGGCAGGCCATCTGTGGGAATCTGCCGCCCCCTGCTGGACGGTTCCAGAACCACATGCACGCGGGCCCCTCTGGGGTGGCTGGCGTCAGGATGCCCAACACTGTCCTCTTGACAATGATGGGTGCCAGCCCACCACGTGTCACCTCAGTGGCCTCACTCACCCCACCACGGCCTCACAAGGGGCTCTCTGAACCACAACTCTGGAGACCCCAAAGGCTGACAGGTTCTCACCCAGGTCCAACCCGTCCCAGACCAGCACCTCCCTGTCCCTCCAACAATCTTCTGGATCTTTGTCCCAGGCAGCGAACATCTCACCTGACATTACATCCCCTCCTTAGCTGGTCTGGAGTCTGCGTCCATCCCTTGGCTAAGAGGGCAGAGCCTCATGCTGGTTCAGTGTGTCCCCAGCTCTTGGAACGGGACCCAACCACAGCAGAGACTTGAGATCTTGGTCAAGGAGAAACGTGCTCTGCTGTAACTGGTCCCAGCTGTACTTCTGCCATCCTGGGAGCTCTCTGAAGGTTCAGGATGGGCCTCCCTCCTGGGGTTGAATCCCCACCCCCCCCAGAGCAAGCCTGTTCCTGGGGCCCTCGGGCCCCAGGGGTCTCTCTGGCTCTGGGCTGAGGGCTGCTGGGGCACAGTGCTACTAAGCGGGCTGGCGTTCCAGGCCACCTCGTCCAGTCCCCCACCCCCCTCAGGCCCGGCCTGAGGAGCACTGCAGCCCCTAGGGTGTAGAAGCCTTTCCCTTTCAGGTTTGAGCTCTCACTTAAAAACCGCATTAATGCTAGAAGCTGCCTCCTCTGTTTGCAAAGGACAAGGCCAGCTGCCTAAGCACACACAGGGAAGCACTGGAAGGGGACTTTGCTGCTCAGTCCCTTCAGACAGACCACACTGCCTCCCGAAGGCCACCGCAGTTGCCTGTGGTCATTGAGAACTGAACTTTGTTAACAGCAGCTCCCTCGCGGGTCACAAAAGAAACAAAGATACCATGTGGGAACCCTCCCTGGGCAGCTGGCCCTGAGTAGTTGATGGTATTCTGTCTTTGAAATGAGCAGCCCAAGGGTCCCAGACTTGTCCGTGTTCCCACACTATGCCAGGTCACATGACCACAGAGCTGCGCAGGAAATCCCGGTGTCCGGCCTGGTGCAGGGTCCCCCGGCTGCCCAGGTTTCTAGGGGATAAAGGCCGGCCCAGGGCTTCGTTAGGACAAACCTGGCCCGGCTCCTTTAAGAGCCACAGGTTGGAACCCGAAGACCAGACTGGTCTGGCAAACGGCAGAGCCCTGTGTTTCAATAAGTGACCTTTATGTTGGCACTAATTGAGGACTTGCCTTGATGACAGACGTGCGCGGCCCCGCCAGGCAGGAGGGAGGAGGGGGCCTGGGCTTGCTGCTTCCAGTAAAAGGCAGGCGTTTTGGCAGGAGGCAGCTGAGGTTCGTTGCTATTGTAAAGCGTCATAAACTGATTATTGCAGCACTTGTTCCTAAAGTTTCCCCCAGTCGTTCCAGCTGAGTGGTGAATTACAAAACGGCTGAGAGTTTATCAGCAGGAAGAACCCTCAACGCTTGCTTCTTCCCGTCTCTGTCTTAAAGAGAACTACGTGCAGTAACAACCCCAGGCTCGCCTCTGAGCACCCACGGGCCAGACTGGGCGAGGCCCCTGCGGCCAGGCCACACCGAGAATTAAGAGTGTGAGTTTGGTTTCAGAGTCCCTGAAGTATCAGAAAAACCCCTCGGGCCCAGCAGACCGCTGGTGCTGCTGCTGGTGCTGCTGCTGGTGCTGCTGCTGCTGTGCAGACGGGCTCTCGTCCGCGGCCTGGGCCACCCTTCCTCAGTCTGGGCCTCGCCGGAGCAGGGCCTGCCACGGTGCCAAATTGCTCGAGTTAACATTTGTGTCAGTGTTTCCATTATAAAATGCTTTTTCCCCCTTCAAGAATATGTAACCCAACTGTTAAATTACCCTCAAGGCCGCAGGCTGGCAGACATGTTGTTTTTATTTCCTACAGAGGGTGGGGGCTGCAGGACCCCGATGCAGAGGGCACAGGTCTTCCGAGGCACCTTCCGGGGCACCTGCAGCCTGCAGGGCCATCTCAGCAGGTGCGGGGACACAGGCCGTGGACTGGAGCTGCCCCCAGGGACTGCTAGCCTCAGCAGTAGCTAGCTGCTCAGGGAAAACCTTCGGCCCCTGTGGCGTGAGGTCCTGGACCCAACGGCTGGCGCTGCGCAAAGGAACATGCCCAACTTGAAAGGCTCCGTCTCACCGGCTGTCGAACGGTCCACATGACCCAGAGACCCAGGGAGGGGGACGAGGCGCGGCCAGTCAGTCCGCACCGATGCAACCCAACATGTTCGCCCGATTCTACAAATCCTTAGTAACACCTTTTAATATCCAAGAATCCAAAGTACAGCAGTTTTACAATGTAGGAAAATTTAATACATACTATATAAACAACATTATTTACATCAGAAATCACTAGGACAGTGGCATTTTTCACAAATATAAATTAATTACTGTTTAGTCAACAGATTTTAAAAGTCCACAATTTTACAATAAAGAAAAACCGTCTGCCCCCGCACGAGGGAGGTGCAGACGGACTAAAGCAGCCTGGACCTTTGGCCTGGCTCCCCTCGCCCGCACGGCAGCCCCCGGGCAAGCCAGGTAGCCCCCGAGGCAGGCCCCGGGCCCGCTCCTGCTGACGGGCGCATTTTGGTCTGTAGGATCGCAGGGTCCGTGTGGGTTCGTAGCTGAACTGCGTGTGCACCGTGCGTCCCGATGCGGCGTCCAGTCGCCAGGCTAGAATGTCTGCAGCATGAAGTGAGAAGTGTTCTGGTTTCCCGGGAAGGGCGCAGGGAATGACTAGGAGGGGAGGGGGCCCGGGGCCCTCGGGTGGGCTCTGCGGAGAGCCCGGCTGTTTCCGGCCATCTCTGAAAGACAGCCATGCTGGGTCTGGGGGTCGAGTGCCCTTTTCCAGGGTGACAGTAGCTGTGTCAATCCTTGTTTATCCTCGGGTTTCAGGTGAGGCTAATTCCCCTCTTCCTCAATCCCGCTCGCTCTACCCCACTGTGAAATCTTTCCCAGTTGGGCTCCATGGAAGACCATCTTCCGAGATTCCCGGGGCAGCTGCTCCCATCCACAAACGAGAGCGTCCACCTGTGCAAATGTCCGTGTTTGATCTAAGCATACAGTATTCACACTGACTGATGTCAGCGAGGAAACGCCTCCCTTCTCCAGCGCACTCTCCAAACACACTTCAACACCTACAACAGATGCTTTTATAGGGATACTGCAATGTTAGAATCAACTTAACACTGATCTGGCTGATACTGCCTTTTGCTCTATTATATGGCACTCAAGGTCCTGTATGCAAACAAAAGGAACTTCCTCCTTCCTCATGATGACAGATCTTTGGGAATAACTCTCATCTCTTATCAACAACAAAAAGCATTGATGAGTACTGAAGTGCAGGGTCTCATAACTCCTTCTGGCCTCTTCATAGTGAAAGAAAACGGGGAGCCTGGAGGAGCCCCCAGGAGGGCGTGACCTGACTTCCCACAGGGGAAGACCTGGGGCTCAGCCCCACCCAGATCTCCAGGATCCGGCAAGCGCACTTCACCTTCCTTCTTCCCCGGGCGGCTCGAACATGGGGTAGTGTTAGCAACGCCAGCAAGAAGCTGACCTTATGACCGCCAAAGCAGAGGCCTGATCTCCTACCTTCTCCCACGGGGCAGTCACAGCATGTCCCCAGCAGGTGATCCTAGCCAGGGCCCCCTATGCTGCTCCTTGAGCTCCATCTCAGGGCATGCGTGGTACACGTGGAGGGTGAAGAACCCCACGTCCATGGGAGGTAAATGAGGAGGTGGTGGGCCCCATGGACTCCCAGCCAGGGCCGTGAGGGCCCAGACCTGCTCTGGGGCTCCATGCTGGCCGGCCTTGGGGTGTTCTGTGAGGTGGGAAGCGATGGCCACCGAAGCGGCACCCGCTTCCCCAGCAGGATGCAACCAGGGGGCTGTTAGTAAAGGCATCAGTGGTGTTGCCCAGGACACCAGCAAGTAAGTGATGATGATCGTATGAAGCACCCCCAGGTTTGTGCGGGGAGTTTAATGCCATGTATGCCCAGTGGAAGGCTTTCCCCCAGCTCCAAGCCTGGATGCGAACAGCAACACTGCATGTTCAAGTCAGTCACTCTGTCTCCATCCAGAGGCGCCTCTGGGTGTGCCAACAACCCTGGCACGCTCTCTATAAAATGAATGAAGGCCCCAGCATCGGGAAATGGAAGGAGCCCGCTCAATGGGTGTGGCCACCTTGCCCCCAGTCCTGACTCACTCACTGTCTGCACCTTGTCCTTGGAGGCTTCCTATCTTGGGAAAAAAGTTTACCTTGGGTCTACATGTGAGTCGATGTTGTTCTAGAAGAGACTGAGTTCAGTTCTAACAATAACAGTGGAAGCCTGTTCACCACAGGTAACAACTTACTTTTCACCTGTCCACCCCCAACGAGTGTCAGGAAAGAAATAAGACTCTTGTCGTCTCCTTCTTTGCGCTGTGTAAAGGGGACTCAACTGCCACCAGCAAACGCTGACCTAGCACAACACTGAACGCTCCCCCCACCTCCCGGCACTACCCTCCCACCTAAGCACCCCAGCTTGGTACCTGCTGGCACCACGCACGTCAGCAGGCTGCCTCTGCTTCCCCCTCCTCTCCAGGCCCTGGAGTTTTACTTCTCTTCACAGGAATCAGAAACCCACCAGGGATTCCAGTTTCCAGCCATACCCCGCCCCCCCAAACCAAGTCAGACCCCCGCTGACTTCCACCTGACTCAGCAGTACCCAAAAGTCAGCCACACAAACCCAACTCTCCCCGGCCCAGGAGGCCCATTCAGAAGGACTACACCTTTGAAATGTACAGACAGTGTGGGAAAAATTAGTGTTTGTAGGGAAGGGCCATTGTGCAGCTGTTCCCCTTCCTCCCCCACCCCCACCCCCTGCAACACAGGTGTCACACAATGAGGCCCAAGAGTATCACTTTTCCCAAGAACACATTTGAGGGGTATACCTGCTCCCCCCTTCAAGTTCTGTGATGCAAGACCCCACCCACTCATCCCCACACCCCATCAGCAGCATCGTCACGTCACCGTGAACCAAATCTCGCCCTGTCCACCGTCCAGCAGGTCCCGGCAGCCTTCATGCACACATTCCTTCCCTGACCACCGCACCCAGGTCCTGGGCACAGTGACCCCGGCAATGAAACATTCACGACTGAGGTCCCTTCTTCCTTCACTGGGGAAGCACAGCCCGTGAAGCTGGGAACGGGGACATAAAAGTCACCTCTTCCTCCTAGCACCCTTTGAAGTGGGAGGCCAGAACCAGGCTGGAGCAGGATGGGGTGCCAGGGTGCAGGAGTGGAGACCAAACCAAAGCTGGACCCGACCAAAGCCCCCCACTCCCGGAAGCGCCCCTCAGCTGATGAGCTGACAGCAGCAGCATGTCCAGAAACACCACTTACTGGTCTAGATAACCGGCTCCTGTTGGATCAGACCAAAAATATCCAGGTGCTTAATGACTCGTGCTCTCCTGTTTTCCGAGCTGTCCTCTATGTTTTCCGGACATTCCAGTTATAGTCTGGGTTGTTTTTCTGTTCTAGTGATCTCTCCAAAGGAGACCTATGATCCAGGGGTGACTTGGAGTCGTGAGGGGATTTCTGAGACGGGGGCGAGCGAGGATCCGAGACTGCAGGGTGCAGCGGGGGCAGGGGCTGCTTGTAATCCCCCAGTTTGTCTGTGTGGAAAGAGCGGTAATGGTCCGAGGGTCCCTGGCCGTGGTAGCCCATCGTGGGGCGGTGGTCGGACATTCGTCGGAAATCCTGCTGGTGGTAATTTTGCGGCCTGAATTCATCAGATCGCCGCCGCTTGGAGTCATGGTGGTGCCTGAAATGGAGATGCAAGGATTAGCAGGAAGGTCACAGCCACACTCCCACCCCCCTTCTTCATTGTCCAGCGGTCCTCTCGTGTGCTCAAATTCAAGGACACTTCCACAGGACTCATAGCAAGTGCTTACATTACTAGGAATCAAAACCAAAACAAAATTACAAAAGGCTATTTTATACTTATTGGCAAAACACGTCCTTTGAAATGACATAAGCCCCATCAAAGCTGCAATGGAACAAGCACACACTGGAATCACTGATGCCCTGGGACACTCACACTCCCTGCAGAACTAGCAACATCTGCACACACTTTCACAGTCCTTGACCCAGCCCCGGAGAAAGAGAGCTGCAGAAATTGTTCCCTAACTTACTAGCAAGAGCAAAAGCCACAACTGACCTAAATATTTAATAGTAGGCGAAGGGTTAATTATTTTAAAAAATTGGCTCAATGCAAAGAATGTTCAATCTTTTACTTAGGGCCATGGGAAACTGCTTGTTGTCCTAGTAAAAGAAAACTGCTACAAGTCACTGACAAGACAAACAATCCAATTCAAAACTGGGCGAAGACTTCAGTAAACAGCTTTCCAAGGAAGGTATACAGATGGCCACTGAGCACATGGAGAGATGCTGGACATCCTGAATGAACATTCACCGCTAGAAAGAGATGAAGATCCAACCGCAATGAGATACCCCTTCACACTCAGTAGGACGGCTACATTAGTAAAACCAGGAAATTAGTGTTGGCAAAGACGTGGGAAAACTGCAACTCTCTACGTCGCTGGTAGGAATGTAACACGGTTCAGCCTCTGTGGAAAAAAGTTAGGTGGTTCCTGAAAAGTTAAACACACGAGCACTGTACGACTAACAGTCCCACCCCTAGGCTTGCAGCAGCACTCTGCACAACAGCCAAAAGGCACCAACCACCCAGATGCCCACCAATGGGTGAATGGAGAAATAAAAGGCAGCATATACGTACACAAAAGAATATTCTTCAGCCATAAAAAGAAATGAAGTCACATGTACGCTACAGTGTGGATGGGCCTTTAAAACGTCATGCCAAGTATTCAAAGAAGGCAGTCCCCAGAGGTGAGTTTTTTTGTGATTCCATTTATGCAAAATATGCAGAATGAATTAGTCCACAAAAACATTACACACTGGGAATTGCTGGGAGCTGGGGACAAGGCAGAATGGGGAGTGACTGCTAATGGCCACAGGGTTCTCTCTGGGCGATGAAAGGGTTTTGAACTTGACAAAGGTGGTGGTTGTACAACACTGTGAATGTATTAAATGTCACTGGACAGTTCATTTTAAAATAATTAATTCGTGCTATGTGAATTTCACCTCAGTAAAAAGAGAGAAAGACAAAGATGGATGGTGACTTCAGGTCCCAGTCAAGACAGAGGAACAGAGACAAGGTTTACCCTCCTGCCTGAAACCACCCGAGACAAAACATACGCAATAGAGGTTTTCAGGACATCATGTCAGACGGACGCTACAAACAGCAGTGATTCCTGAGGGACGGGAAACTACTGACATGGGCCTGGCTAGCGGCCGGCACAGCCTGCAGAGTGTCCAGACCTCCGCACAGGGAAGGGGGACCCAGAACCCAGCGGACTTCCCGACCTGAGAGCCCGGGGCAGAAACAGAACCGGGGCAGCTGGAGTTCGCAGGATGGATGCCAAAGAGAGTTCTACACAGAGAGCAGTTCAGAGCTCTGCAGATGTGTTAACCTTCTGGGTGTCCTTCCTGGCTGCCTATCCTTGACCTGGGCCCATGATGCCTAATCCAGCTCCCTGCTGAGCTTGCTCCTCAGGGCCCAAATCAACAATCGCCAGCCTCACCTCCTCCTCAGCCCTCAAAAGACCTCAGACATCCCTACTACTAACCATCCGATCAGCACAGTGTCAGCTGCCTACATCACGATTCCTCCACAACACAGCGAAGATGCCGCGACGGCCAAGCGTTTGCTCAAACTTGGACCCTGTCTGGGCACATGCTGAGACGAATGCATTATCCGCTCACTGCATCTGACAACTACACTAATGCATCTGCCGCTGGTCTCTTCCCCACAACAGACAGCTCCTGGTGCCCCAGGGCCTGCCGCACACCTGTCATAGTAGTCTCTGTGCCCCCGGTGGTCTCGATCGCTGCTGTACTGGTCATAGGGTCTCTTTCTGGACAGGTTGTTGGGTCGGTAGCTCCCAGACCGGTGGCTGTCCATGTGTCGCCGGTCCCCATAATGGTGGTCCTTGTACCAGTGCTGCTCGTACTGATGGTGCCTGTCACTTCCCCACGGCGGGTTGTTGTTGCCACCACCGTAGTTGAACTTCCTTTCCCTCTGCCAGTCCCCTCGATCTGTGGGAGGAGAAAGAGCGGTCACCTCGTGGCTGGAAGGATCGACTGCGTTCCACTTCCACTGAAGTTTAAACTGAAAGGCTAGCATGTGTTATAGACAGACATTAAATTTCCTCCTTTTTGGTCTTCTCGCTGCTGGTAATATACCACTAATGAGTCCTGAGAGTCTTTCCCCCACATTTTAAGGCAAAAGAAAATTCATTACCTTTCTCCTTCTGAAATCTTAATAGTTACTGTGTTTTATTTTCTACCTGTTTACACCTTCCAAACTGGGGGTAGACCATTAAAATGAGATGCCACTCAAAAAGCTGAACACTAATTCAGAAAACAGCACTACAGAAATTCACAGGTGCAAGGTAATAACCTCTATTTACACATCTGAAGTTTCTTTACCTGCTAGTACCATAAGCTAGTGCCTGGTCTCTGAAAATTATTCCAAACTATACTCACTGGTTCTGTTATTCTTCCCTTGCACATACCTAAAAAAAAAAAAAAAAAAAAAGGAGGGTAGAAATGCTCCCTCCAACTTTGGAACTGGGTGAGCACTCAAACTCTCACGGGGAGAGGCTAAAGTAAAATTTGTTTTAGCTTCTTCAGCCTCCATGTCCCCCTGCAGAGAAGAATCATGCTTATTTCAATCAAAAAAAGTAGTGAAGACACAGAAGTCCAGGAATGGAGGCTATAGTGAGGTGTCCAC
This sequence comes from Phyllostomus hastatus, assembly GCF_019186645.2. Lineage (NCBI taxonomy): Eukaryota > Metazoa > Chordata > Mammalia > Chiroptera > Phyllostomidae > Phyllostomus > Phyllostomus hastatus. The sequence continues at coordinate 6,735,271 of NW_025334036.1, read as the reverse complement.
TCAGAACCCATGGATTCAGGGCCCTCGAGCCAATGAGACATGCTTTTGAGAGAAAGGCCCAGGGACACCTGAGACAGAGACACGCGGAAGGACGCCACGCGGATTTGGAGTCAGAGACTAGAGCGACGCGGCCCTGAGTCCAGAACGCCCAGAGTGGCTGGCAGCCGCTATGGGCCCGGACAGAGGCAGGGAACACATCCCCCGCTCAGTTCCTCCGGAAGGAACCAACCTGGTGACATCCTGATTTCGGATTCTGGCCCGCAGACTAGGGGAGAATGAATTTCTGTTGTTTTAAGTCACCGGTGTGTGGTAGTTTGTTACAGCGGCCTTCGGAAAGCAGCACAGAAACTGACCCAGAAGGAACTATGTGGGCTCACAGGGAATCCAATCTTCTCTCTACAACGATGTGAAGACCACAGACATGCCACCAAATAAACGTCTCCACTCATTCTGCTGGTCTCCTAGCATTTTTCTACAGAACCAAAGAATAACACCATCAAGGAAACTATGCAGCTTAGACATTTACACCATTAAAACCATGTACGGTCAGCCAGTGGCCTAAACTCACTGCTGATCCAGGGAGGATCGGGTCAGAGGACCAAGAAGTAAGAAGCTGGGACACTTCTCCCTAAGAATTGACAAACAACAACAAAATGAGACACCTCCACAATGTGAAAGGAGCACTTGAAGGCGGTTCAAACCAAACGGAAAGTCCGATTTCAAACGGGGTGTCAAGGCCTGTGGTGGAGCGCAGATGCTCGGAGCCCCGGCCAAGTCGCACTGCCTTCCCGAGAAGCCACACAGTGCTGCTCTTTCTTCTGGAGCCCTCTGCGAGGGAGGTCACCGGTTAGGAGCACCGAGCTATTAAGGAGATGGATGAGGAATCCAGGGTTTAAATAAAAGACTACAGTTAGCTTAATAAGAAGAGTTCTTTCAAAGGATCAGAATATAAAATCTGTGACATCACAGGAATAACACAAAACCAGCCCAATCCCAGGAAAAAACCGGCACAACTAATACAAGCAGATCTGAGCACACAGGAACCTTTCCCAACCACCCTGCACACTCATTCCTCCCCCCCGCCCCCCAATAAAATGGGGATCGACTCATTTGGAACTACTTGATTTTTAATATTAGGAGACATCAGACTTCTGCTTCCAAGCAGTTTAGAGGAGCTTGCAGCAGAAATTACGCACTGCCAAGAACATTAAGAAAGGGCAGACAAACAAAAAAGAACGTTTCAAGACATCAAGGAGCAGCCAGACCAATCAGGACCAGGAGGAGTGTGATTCCAAGGAGCAGAAAAGCCCGACCAGGGACGGGCTGGCTGCTGCAGCCTCGGGGGGCGGGGGAGGGGCGCGCCGTGGCTCTGGAGCTTGGGCGAGAGGCTGAGGACCCAGCTAGCCACCATGTCACACCAGCCGTCAGATTTCCTCCTCTGTATGCATGCCCTGATTCTAGCTTTTGCCCAGTTGTTTCTTTAAATTTTCTTTTTTAAGCAAACAATGAAGACCCAGTTTACCAGATTTATTTTTTAAGCCTAAGCTGAACATTGCCCATTATGCAACGGTGGAAACTCCCTAAGTTATCGGCATTTGTGCACACTAGAGGACACCCTCGACTTACAGTACGCCAGAAACGTACTGCCGCTGATGCCTTTACTACCTGTCACCGCTGAACACTAAAAAGAAATTACTCCATTTTTCTACTTGGTTGTCCTTTTGTTATTAACTTACAAGGGCTCTTTCAATATTAACAGTCCTTCAGTGTTGACAATTTTGATCATTTAACTATGACATATAATACAGATTGTTCCCCTAAGCCTATCATTTGTCTTTTGTGTATGGGGGCTATGTTCTTCTTTAAGTTAAAAGGACATGCTTTTATTTCATGTTTTATCTCACTCTGAACACCAGAGGACAACAACGTGATGGCTGAGAATACAGCACAGAGGTCCAGGTGCTGTCTCTGGAAAATAAAATGACCCTTCTGTCGTTAGCTCTGTTCCCCAGCCCACGTCACGACCCACCTGCGTTACTGAAGTGTCTCTTGTTGGGATGACCGTAGTTGTCTCTCGGGTGTCCGTGCATCTGCGGCCCGTGGGAGGCAGGTAGGTGAGACTTCTGGGGGTGCAAGCCATGCGGGGTGTGGGACTGAGACATCACCGAATCCCGGCTTGACCCTGAGGCCTCGGGCCGAAATGGCTTCTTACCACCAATCACATCATCTTTCTTCTTTTGCTCCTAGAGAGTGAAAGGAAACCAGAGACTCTCAAGGTCCCAGGCTGAAATCCCAAGAACGGTATACAGATCATCACCTTCAAACAGTTCCCGCTTGGCTTCTGACCTGGCATTTACTACCTTCTTTGCAAAGCACGCTCAGCGCACCACCTGCTGCCCTGCCCCACTAGGCCAGCTCCGCCGATGGGCACCTGTAATCACACGGGGCTGGAACAGGTGCCCAGGCGGTCAGTGCTCTCAGTGACACCCCTTCCCCATAAAACCAGGACCACCCACTTTCTGAGGCTAACTAAACCAGACAGCCCCAACTGGTCTAATTTGGTCCATGTGTTCTCCCTAAGCCATTTTTCTGTTTTTTAAAATATATGTATATTAAACAAAAATAATATTTGGTATTTTCACTTAACATGAAAATCTCATGTGAATACTTATTTCTACAATATTATATTGAAGAGTGAGTAATACTCAATGTGGATATATCATGATTCATTGAATCTAGTTCTCACTGCTGAACATTCGAGTTATTTCCACTACAAACATGCTTACATCCTCGGTTATCTCCTTAAACTAAGTTCTTGGACGGGAGGCCCACGTTTCAGTCGTGGGTAAGTCTCACTGAGCCGTCCTGCGGACATGCATGTAGACCCCACGAGCGGGGCCACTGCTGTTGTTGCTCAGCTCGCACCACCTCCGGACGCCCACCCCGCGGAAGCCCTTCGCTCCCCGTGTCCAACCTGCAACGCTCATCCCAGCTCGCACTCCTTCCCAACCGTTCCACCACTCCTTCCTCGGGCCTCTCCCGACTACCCATTCAAAGACTTCTCATAACGCTTCAAATTTACACTACCGTTCAGCAGTGCTAGTTTATCACTGCTGCTTTACTGCAAAATCACACATCACGTTCTTCCACGTGAGTGAGAACGTTAGTAACATCAGGGCACTGCTCCACAGCCCGAAGCAGTGCTGCCTTGCCTCAGCACTGGGCACGGGGCACGCTCATGCGACACGTCCTTCTGAGCACCTGCCCTATGCTGGCATTGTTCCAGGTGCCGCAGATACAGCAGAGGCCAAGAGACATAAAAGTCCTGCCTTCCCAGAGCTGCTGCATTACTACAGCTGGTAGTAAATGCTCCTAGACGGGCCCTAATGGCTAATGTGGGTTGGGCCCGCATGCCATGTCAGCACGTCTGCAAATGGACCTGTCTGCACAAGGAACACTGGCCTTGCACCACCCCCTACACCAAAGTGGGGGGGGGGGGGGCAGCTTCTGGGCACCCACTCCTGTCTGCCCCTTCACATGAGCAGTTGGGACCCTCAGTACAGAAGCCAGAAGTTCACAAGACCCAGAAAAGAACAGAAAAAAAGATTTTCTGCCCACAATCCTGTCACCTGTCAAGAGCCATATTTGTAAGTGACAACAGACATGTGCATCGGAAAAAGGCCTGGTGAATAAATGATCCCAGGACAGAGTAACAGAGAAAAACAACCCCTTATCAGAACTTCAACACCGTTGGAAATAGCCAATCAACGTACTGGCTATTTTCCCATCCGTTCATGTACGGTTAGCTAGTGGTGCGTGCTGGGAAGCTGCACAGCTAATATAAAGAAAAGGCGCACAGGACAAGGCAGGGTGGCCGGGGTGGGCTCCTGCACCCCTCTGGGTCTTATGCCTTCGTCCACACAGTCAGGAGGAGACCCACCGACCCCTCTAACACCACCGTCCCGTGATCCTACGATCCCCTCCCCAGGGAAAACAGCAATCAAGGAATTTTCCTATGGAACTGGTTTTTATTTGAATGAACTAAAATTAAATTTGTATTTTACCTACCTCTTCTTCTTGAGATCTTTTCTTATGAGCCATCTTGTATAACTTATGCAATTTTCGAGCATCGAATTCTGTAAACTTGGAAACAAAGATCCATAGGTTCCTATAAACAAAACCCAAAAACCACAGTTCTGGTAAACAGTAGAAAATAAAAAGTTACTTTTTATTCTTTTTTGATTGATGGCAAGCTACTGAACTTTCCTGTGCAATCTCTCCAGGTGTAGAAATCAAGTTACAGAAAGAAATACTCTTTCAGGCCTGTGCCTCAGTCGTCACACACCTTTCCTTGCTACTCTCAATGGGATCTGACTGGGCTCCGGAGACCAGGGCTCCCTCTCAGAGCTCAAATCTATCTGTCGCACTGGCACCTGGGACTCCAGTCCGAGCCTGCCTCTGCCGTCCGTGTTTCTGGCCTCCGCCACACAGTCCACCAGGACCCCCCCTCCCAGATACAGCTGGGTATGTCCGCATGGCTGCCCGTTCTTTCCTTCCAGAGGTCAACAAGGCCTCTCTCGTTCCTTCCCTAAAACCCTAAGGCACTCCTCCCCTCCAAGGGCACTGCCTGCAGCCCAGCACACAGCATTCCTATCGGCAGGGGAGTGCCTGATCAAATGGGTGTAAACTCGGAGACGCAGTCCCTCTCGGGGAGCAGGAGAGGGAGCCTCACACCCTCACGCTCTTTCTAGAGCAGTCCCACCCCACTGTGCTCAGCTCCTCGCAGAACACGGGGCTGGCTCCCTAACTCGCACACCTGCTCCGCCACGGAGAAAGCCGTCTGCCTTCCTTTCTAAGGACTGCTCTAATAGGACTTCCCCATCTTAACTGCCTTTACATCCTAAAAACCTCCCAGTCCCCTGCCTGGCCGGCCCACTTTGGGCCCTTGCTGCAGCCTGAGAATGCTCTTCATCTAAGTCCACTCCACTTTTCTGTGACCAGTTCAAGCGCACCTGCCTGCCTCTCAAAAGACCCGCCTCCCGACTCCTCTTTGGCATGCGCTTTGCTTCCGGGAACTCCTGCTACACTTGGTCTCGCAGTCACTGCTTCACAGTGCAGAGTTTCTCAGGAGCGAGCAAGAACTTTCCTGTGAATACTGACAGCCAGGACACAGCGCCTGGTGCACTTACACTCAGACAGGCCCCGGTGCACAGGAGAAAGCCCAACTTATGGAGCCGTGTGCTAGCATGGCCTTTTATCATCTTCCAATAGTGATGAAGTCCAGTTAAAAGAAAGCCAGATGGCTAAGCTTGGGAAGTTGGTAACAGTGTAAAGGAGAAGAGTGACATTTTAAAACTTAAAAAAATTTGAGTGTGAAGCATGGTATGGATGGCATCATGGCAGGTTTTAATTAAAACCATTTTCACTCTGAAACTAATCCACTGATACTGGACATATGACATGAAGATAACAATTATATTAACCATGAAGTATATGAGGTCAAAGTCACTGTGGACTGTGGAAAGAAATTAATGCTGTAATTATCTTTGAGAAATTTATTGTATTTTCTTAAAATATCAGAAGTAAATATATAAATGAATATGTAAGTCATGATGCCTTACAAATTAAAGTTGTACATTAACTGAATTAATCTAAAATATTGCTAGAGTTATTTAATTATCACAGCCCTGTGACTTTAACTTGTTTCCTCTCCTGTGTAGTCGAGAGCTAACAAACTAGTCACTATATCTGAGTATCAGCTTCAGACGGGTAAAGCAGTATAACTAGATGATTTCCATGCCTTCACTTAAAGGCTGAGTCTCTTCTGAGAACAGGCTAGCAAACCCAGCCTCACCGTCTTTCTCGCATAAATTAATGACGTCACCCAACCCACTCAGAAGACTGGTCTCAGTGGAACGGCCTGTTTCAGGAAAGTAAAATTCAAGCCTTGCAGGTATGTTGCCACAGATGGCTTTTGTCAGGGGAAAAACTGTTTCATTACATGGATGTGTCATAAAGACAAAAACAATTCTCCCTCCTACTCTCTCTCTCTCTCTCTCTCAAACCAAAGTGGGCAGCCAGAGCCCCCATGGGTTACCTCCTCCACAGTTTGATGTGCTCCTGGTCGGAGTAAGCTTTAAGGCACTCGGCGATGCGATCCCCGATCTTCAGCAAGCAGTTCCGGGTGTGCTCCAGCTGCTCCTGCACGCTGAGCCCCTTGTCGGGTTTGTCCAGCTGTTTCAGTGCCTTCTTCACAGGCCTCATCCTCTCCTTACACTGGAACAGGTCAAGAGGGGAGAGACATAAAGCGCCTGCCGCAGAGACGTGTCCTCCTCCCCTGCGTTCTGTGCCCTGAACTCCCAGAGAACACACGGCCCACCCCCGTGCCCTGTGATCGCTGGGGGAGGTGGGTTAAGCCAGTGGAACGAGTACCAGTATCAGAGTCAGAAACACCTGAAGTGCAAGTCCCACCACCACCACTTAGAGCAATGACTGTGGACGCCTTACTTGGCCTCTGAAAATGCTGCTGTTTCCTCCTCTGCCAGAGGGGCCTGATAATCCCACAAGGCCTTCATGAAGATCAAATGAGAAGCAAAATTACAGACCTAGCCTGAAAACCTCCCACCACAAACAGCTAAAATGGCAGATAAATTATTTGCAAGTTTTTTTTAATTGATTTACAAGTTCTTTAGACTTATAAGAAACTCAGGGAGGGGCTTGCAGACAAAGATGGTGAACTGAACATAAGAATCTGTTTCTCTCCTCCCCAACCCTGACATAACAATAATAAAGGGATTGTCTTAAAAAAAAAGAAATAAGCCCACAAAGTAAAAATGAAAGAGAAATCAGCAACAAAATACTGGCACAAGGGAAATAATATGAGAGCTGAGAACTGCCTGAGGTACATGGCAAATTTCCCCCAAAGCTCTGTCTCTAGAAATTAGGGCGAGGGCTCAAAATAAGGACTGGTTTTTCAAAGACAGCCCAAGAGTAACTGACACTCAGACTCCTAACAGACACCCAGGTCTCCGACCCGGGCCAGCCGGAGACGAGACGAGGAAACGCGTGCTCTGAGAGGGCAAGAGAAAGGCCTCTGGACTGGGCTGCGCGAGCAGAGCGGAGGGGCGGCGTTCCCACACAGAGGACAGAATCAGACAAACACAGGCGAACTAGACAAGCCACGGCCCAACCTTACGCCGCTCTCAGACTCCAGAAGGAAGAAAGCCAGGCCTCCACTCTCCAGTCAGGGGACTGGGAGATTTCTCCGTAAAACCTGACCACCCAAGAGGAAGAACCAAACGATGCTGACTACCCACTGGACACTTCCCAGGGAAGCTGCGCAGCCAGATCACCCCGGAGCGAACACTCTCAGTCCACCAAGCCCCGCCCACATGCTCAGAACTCCCAGTCCGAGTCCCACCCCACTCGCAAATACGAGCAGACCACCGAGGACTACTGAGCCATTAGAGTGTCTAACATGAACAACAGTGGCCAAATTAAAAAGAAGAGACAACTGAGGATTGATTACCAAGCCATCTGAAAAAGTATCTCACATTAATGTTGGAAAACAAAGAGAAGTATGAAAACATTCAGAGAACCACAGGGAGGGGAATGCTGGCAGTAAAACATGTAAAAGAAACAAAAACCTCAAAAGAAAAACTGGGAGATAAAGTTGAGAGGATCCCCCAAGAAGAGAGTTTAAGAAGCAGAAATCGAAAAATGAAAAAATAGCTAACGTAAGAGACCACTTTCAGAGTCCATTACCCAAAAACAGAAGTCCCATAAAGATACAACTAAGAACTTAGGAGGAAATTATCACAGAATAATGTGAACAAATTTCTCAGACCTGCCGGACATGGTTGTGAGCCACTGAGTGTCTGGCACCGTGACTCAGGCAGGCTCACGATGTGACCATGACTCGACCATGACACAGCAGGACGATGCAAGTCCTGCAATCCTCCGCAACTCAGGGGTCACTGCCAGAACCCAGACAGACTCTCTCGCCAAACTGCCTGGGACATAGGACGAGCTCCTCAATTCTCTTCGCCTTATTTTTTAATATGTAGTACTGAGGTAGTGACCTTCATCATAGGGTTACTGTGCAGAAAGCACACATAAAGCATGCAGACAATACCTGGCTGCTTATGAGAGCAGCATTATTATTGTCTTTAGAGACCTAAGGAGTGAAACTCTAACATCACCCACGAGAATAACGAGTGACTCATGGTCACTTCTGGGGACCTGACAACGGAAATGCGCGAGTTCAGCGGGGGGAACAGCATGGGCTTCCACTTTACATTCTGAGCTTTGAAAGCATGCAGATTTGACTGAGTTTCATGGCACCGTATCAAGGGGTATTACATTCCTAAAACTTCTCTGTATTTATAAAGATTTCATAATATAAAAATGAGTAAATGCTGCCATATGTAAAAGCATTGTCTAAAATAGCATTAATTTACTCATTTATTGACATCCTACTAGCATTTCCACGTACAGAAAGAGAATTTGCCCTGAGAGAGATCACAGGCTGAAGAGCACAGAGAATGAAGAAAAATGAGGTAAGTACTAAAAAAATACGTGTATGTATATACACACACCATGGGTTTGGGGAACACAGAGGAAAGAGGAAAGACAGGAAAGACCACTTTACAGGGATAAGGTCAAAATTCGATCCTCTACTGACACAGCGCAGGAATACTTTGAGATTTGGAAGATCACTTTCTCTGAGACAGAATTAACTGTTCAAGTGAACTGTAACTTGTGAAAACTGGGGGCAAGGAAGAGACCACGAGAGAGGCAGGGAAGGGAATCGTCAGGTGCAGCGCAGTAACACACACACAGGAGCTGCGGGAGGCAATCAGAACCCTGAGGACGCCCGGCGTGCGCCCCATCCACACAAGGCCTGGTCCGTGCACAGCCTCCCCAGCGCTGTCCCTGTCCGCAAGGAGACAGCGAGTATCCGAGGCCATGTCTTAGCTCAGGCCCCCCGCAAGGAGGAAGCACGTAGGGTATGCCCCCTCCACTGCTGCTCTAGCTAACTCAGCCAGGACCCCAGCCCTGTCTTAAGTCATGTTGTCCCCTTTCTCTCACCAGTCCAGCCACAGTGGCCTCTGCAACCGCAATACCAATGCTGGGTCCCGCCACATGGCCTTCATGTGTGCCACTGTCGTGCCTGGGCACGGTCTTCCCCTCCCTCCTGTCCTGTTACCTTTCCCTCTTCCTTGAGCATCCAATGCAAACATCCCTTCCTTAAACGCGCCCTCCTGACATCCCGACTGGGTCAAATCCCCTCCTCACAGACCTTCGTAGAATCCGGTCTTCCTCCTCCACTGCGCCGTGACAGCAGCACACACACGAGCTGCGTGGTGACCTGACTACCCCCTGCTCAAACGCAACGTCTACAATGACAGAAACAGTTCTCTGTTCACCATGGTAGCTCCAGGGGCTGCACACAGAGAGCATTCAACGAGGGTCAGCTCAGTGGACACTCCCATTCTCCACACGCTACGAAGGGCCCTTGCAGCGCTTCCGGACCAGAAGCACACGACATGGCCTTCGGTCCCTAATGTTCTTTCTCACTAGCAGTGCAGTATGAAGATCTTCCTACCAGCCTTTTCCAAAGCTCAGGGCTTTCGCTCTTAGAAGCTGAGTTTCCAAAGTGACGTGCGGAGGCTAAGACTGACCACGGCTGTGTGGCGGGGCCTACGAAAGGCAGAGCCACATCAAGGACTGGGGCTGCAGGCGCTGGCATCCCTCCATGTCAGGACTTACTATGCTGAATGTCTCCTGGTCCAGATCATCCTCCTCATCCTCGCCAATGGGGACAGGTTCACTTCCTGCTGTAATATGGACAGGACCCTGAGATCGCTTTGATTTACTCGAAGATTTGGCATCACCACCTTTAGGCTTTTAAAAAAGAGTTACAAGGAGTCATTGTCACTTGTGCCATCCTGCCTTGCAATTCGGACTTCCTGTCTGCGTCCCATCACTCCAGCAGGTGAATATGATGCCCTCCGTTTGTGAAAAAGGTAACATAAAGTCCTCTGGGACATCACGGAGCCACACTTACACGGTTCACAGCTTCATCATACATCACGCCCATTTCTGTCTCTAAATGTACCAATTCTAACTTTAGTTAAAATTTGGTACATTTCATCTAAATTTGGTACACATCATCTAAAGTTAACCTTTAGATTCATTTAGTGCTATTTTGGCTTGTTCCCTCATCCATAAAATGCACAAAGACACCATCAAGAGGTTACGAGTATAAATTGGCAGAGATCTAGTATGGTATCATTTAGCAGCTTTTATTAACAGCTGATAAATGACTATACAACTTTGATCTAAAAAGTTTTTTATTAACAAAAATATTCTCAGTGATTCAAATCTGCATAAATCCAAACTGATAAATCTAATTTCTCCATAAAAGTTTACAGAAGGGTGGAGATATAAGTAAATATAGATACATTTATTAAAAATTGCTGCATCTATGAATATCTAAAAACGTAAAACAATACTATGCTTTGTGATTATATATGTAGTAAAGGGAGCTATAATATCCGGGTAGTGGATAGATGGATGTTTGTTAAATCAATCTTTATTCTTTTATTTTTGAAATATTTCATTTTTTAAAAAAGGTACCTCTGTGGAAGATAAAACCATAAAGACAGCGGTCACAGGACGGTTTATGATATTAGATTTTGGAAACAACTTCAATCAGAGAGATATAAGCTGCTTCCAGGCTGTTATAACCATACAGAATTTTTTCTATTAAGAAAAATTATTTTAACATGCATTATTCACTTGGAAAGTTGTTTTGTGACATATTGCTAAGTGGGGAGAAAAAGATTCTCAAACAGTCTGGTCTGATATTTATTTTATATTTGTTCTCATGTGCTTAAGACAAGAGATCCAGAGGTACCCAGCAAGAAATCTACTCAAGTTACAACTACATGGAAGAGTTAAGAGTGGTTATTTGTGTGTTTTAACGGTGATTAGGGACTAATTACAAAATACTTTCATTAGAAGTCGGTAAGCATACATAAACCACTGTACCACAATCCTGTGGTTTGGAACAGAACCATGAAGGGAAGGTTGTATAATAGAACTTTTTACCCAATTCTATTCCAAAAGCTTAACTCTTGATGGTATTTGGTTTGAATCCTAAAGCCTTCAAAATATTCAAACTCATCTGTGGACTGTGCTCCTCTATCATGAATCTGAGAACACAGCTCAAGCAGTTACCTGCAAATGCCGGTTTCTCCCACCTGTCCTACCTCACCCAAACATCCCCTCTGACATATGTACGACATTTGTAGGTAAAGGCCTTCTATGTGGAAGAAGAGCTCAAACTTGCACACGCCCTTCTCTCTACGGGGAGAGGCGCAGCCTCCCTCTGACAGCCCCTCCTTCCTTCTTGGATGCACCCAAGATACGATGACTTCGGGGCCCTCAACACCCCGACCTATTTCTAAGCCCCGGAAGGGAATGTCAGAGACCGCGGGCCTCTCAGGAAGTAGAATGACACAGGTACCTTCTCTTTCTTATCTTTCGACTTCTTCCTTTCCTTGTCCCCATCTTTGTCTTTCCTAGAACTCATTTGTTTCTCCTTGTTCTCCTTGTTCTCTTTCTTCTTCTGTTTCTTTTTCATTGGACTTTTTTCTAAGCCATCGTCCTAGAAGACAAACAAGGCTATGAGCAATGGCCACCAACTCTGCATTGACTCATCCACACTCTGGAGAAGGCAACACTGCCCCCAGTGGCTCCTCACCGCATCTACACATAGTAGCGTGTTTTCCAGCAGACAGCCCTAAAGCCAGTACCCAGTTCTAAACTCTGGTAATGACCAGTTCAGCCAGCAGAGGCTTCGCTTACACCTCCTCTTCCGCCCAGCGACCCTTCAACACAGGTACTGTCATGCCCATTTCACAAACAGAAGAACTGAACACTGGAGGGTAGACAGCTGTCAGCTAGTGAGTAACTGGTGAGATGGCTGGTATCTGAATTCATGTTCACACGGCTCAAATCCAGGCTATTCCTGCACCCACTGCCGAGCCTCTTGGAGCTCATCTCGAAGCACAGTTACACTCGAAGAGTAACAACAACAACAAAAAAAACCCCAAACTCACTCGCTGAAACCCACTGAACGATGCTAGTGTATTTTCCACGTTGCCTAGACCAGAGGGCACACACTGGCAGGTGCTGGCCAAGCCTGACCCGCAGGTAAGTTCTGTCTGGCCCAACAACAAACTGAACTGCATGGTGGCTGTCCCTGGACATGAGCTCCCTGGTGGTGTCCCCACCACTCCCTGTCGGTCCCAACGAGGCTGAGTGTCCACTGCTACTCAGCACTGAAACATCCTTGGCTCTCTTTGTTAACGTCCACTATCTGTGAATGTGCAACTGCTGACTTAAATGAACAACTACACTCCTCTCAGGTTAAGCAAAGACATACATATTCTATTTTATCTAATGCACATGTACGCCAAACGTATTTTCAACGGTTTTATACAAATTGGCTCAGTAAGTGTAGCTTAAAGAATAGCTCTCAACTGGGGAGTATGGCCCATACCTTTACTTCCCCCTCCTCTGACGGGTTATCTGAGTGTCTAGGAGAGGAAAAGTCAACCCCTTGCTCATCTTTCAGCCTGGGAGCTTTGTTCTCCTTCTTCACTCGAGGCTTCCGCTTCTTTAACTTGGCCTGGGAAGAGAGGGAAAATGATGATTAAACGACAAATCCAGACCCTTAAAAGCTTGGCCAAATAACACAGGGACTCGTGAAGCAGCAGCAGCCGTATATCCTGACAAGGAAACTCAAAGGCGTGTGACCGATACGCCTGAGGCGGAGGACTGCAGGCCTCACGCATGGCCTGCCCCGCGTGAAAACACTGGGGGCCTCGGACCTGCCGACTCCACTTTTTGGAATTCATCCTAAAGGTGAAATTCAAATGAAGGAAAATCACCTTATATACAAAAATACAAATAAAGGTTATATATATAAAACAATAGCAACCCCCCCACCCAACCCCCCAAAAAAAACAAACCCAAAAGCATGCTTCATCTAAAAATAAGGGAAAGGTGTTTATCTACTTAGTCAAACCTAATGTAAGTATAAACGTGCCGGATCTGTATCTAGAGCATCACTGAGAGTATACGCTCAACATATTATCTGGAGAATGATACCACTTATGTGATACTACTATGTGAAAAAAACAAGGTGTGAAATTAGGGTAACTTTCTTCCCCTGTACAGGGATATTCATATGAATGGCACAGGTCTAAGAGGACTTAAGGAACATACAAAAAGGCTGCGAGGACCAGATGTAACTTGTATCTTCTAGCTGTGACAGCCATCTTTCTAGGTCTGAATCGAAATGAAAAGTTGGGGAAATAAAATGAGACACAGCTCAGATGAGTTCACTGGCAACTCACTTGGGATTTGTCACTGAGCAGGTAAGGCAAACATACTGAAGTCCTCCTTCTGATTAACTGTGGATTCCCATTACCTGTTTTCCCCCGCCCCACTATTACAAGTAGCCCAGAGTGAGCTGTGAAAACAGGCAAACCCAGTGGTGTTCAGACAGTTACTGGAACTATGTTCCAAAACTCGGGAAGCGGCATAAGAAAATGCAACAGTATGTCTGGACCAAGTGACACTGAGAGTGATGAGGACTATTTTGAGACAACCTGGTAAGAAAGATACCAAGGTGTCTGGGTCAGTAATTAAAACGAACACTTCTACTACCAACTAACCACCACTGCTTGAACCTCAGAAGCAGCACCTGACTACGAGAAGCTGCCACTCTGGGTGGGGGCCGCAGCAGGCATCCCTCCTCCCCAACCTGCAGGGCTGGAGCCTCAGATCACCGAAGAACACCAGGGGGCAGCCGCACTCACTCACCTCTTCCCCGCCGGACACGGCCCCCTTCTTCTCCAGGCTCTTCCTGAGCAGCTTCAGCAAATAGTCCACTCGGGTCTGTAGCTGCTTCCCCTGAGGCTTTTTATCTGTCTCCACCGGCAGAATCTTCAACAGGAAAGGAAGAGAAGCACCCGCCACCACCCATGTCCCGGTTAGTGCATCAGGATAAACAGAGACAAGAAGAACTGAGCAGTCCTTTCCCTCCCCAACCACCCAAAATACAGATACAGCCTCAGATCCTATCTCATGTCCATGGCTCCCAGTCACTGAAAATCCCTTATGAGCCGTTCTCGTTTTACAAAATGGGATGGAGAAATCCAGCTCTCCCACTGGCTCCTACCTGTGCTGTTAACAGGGTAGAACAACTCAGGTAGGAGGGGCTTGTTGGCTTCATCTGCTAGAACATCCCAGCCGTCGTGATTTCCTCCTTCCAGGAGCAGGGAATCCCTGGAGCTAGGTTAAAGCTTCATTTTAGATTGAAAATGCTTCTTAGAGCATTGCCGGAGAGCACTGAGCTATGCCAGGACAAGATCTGTCCCTGCTACTACAGCTGGGCCTCTCAGGCCGGAACGGATTTGGTCTCAGCGCTTATGGCAGGGTGCTGTCACCCTCTCTAGGACATTGCACGTGGGATGAGCATTGTTTGACGTGCCAGGAAAAGCCCTGCCAGGAGCACCACGTGGAGTGCATCCTACTGAAGTTTGAGCCAGTCAGCTTTCCCTGCTTACAGCTCTGAGCACGGCCTTGCTACCTGGTAGCCCGCTTGCAACGGATAGGGTGGGAGGCTCGATTTTGTGGGAGAAGTACGGCCAATGTTTAAATCCATTACAAAAAACACCAAGGTGGCTCGTTCTTTCTTTGCGTAGAGAACAGAAAATCGGTCGTTTCAAATGCAGTTGCCAACAAAGGGCCAACAAGAACGGCCGAGGGACGCTTTTATTGTTAATAATCTTACCCTGGTATTTGTTGCAATGAGACTGACCTATAATAAAAATCAGAATTTTAAGATTTCTCCTGTAATTTCCCAAGAATTTTACCTGACTATCATCTTCACCTATGACACAGTGTCACAGTCCACTGAAGATGGTAACGTTCCCAAGGATAAAGAAATCCCAGGAATTTGCTTTGTACTAATTTCTAAGTTGATCCCCGCCCCCCTCAGAAAATAGTTAAAAAGACATATAAAAATATTACGCAACGAATCTTCTAGAAATCTCCAGCATCACACAGTTCCTTACTTTGTCAGTTAACTTGAGCTCTGGATCTGTTTTAATCAGCTCCCAGTTTCCATAGCCATGCTCATAAATCCCCAGCAGGAGGCGAGAATCGTCCTCCACTCCCCACTCCACATCGAAATGGGCAGCTTTGACTCGACAGGTTAAGCAGTACCTACGGGGATTCCAAAAACAGGAGGACGTCAGAGGAGGGGCCTGTCTGATTTGGAGATAAACACTAATGGAAACAGACAAAAGTTTTCTGCCGCGTTAAAGAGAAGGCGGCGAACACACCACGTGAGCACACGTTAACTGTAACCCCCAGTCTATCTGCTACGGCACAAGCACTCCCTGCATAAGTACGTATAACACTCACTTTTTTTTTTCTTCAGGGTCCGCAGGGATAGACTTATGCAGCATCTCAAACTCTTCTTCATGCTGGAGAATGGATTTCACATTCACCTGAACCCCGGATATCTTGATTGTTGGACCTCTCTTTTTTCCTGGTCCTTTCCCTAAAGAAGGCCAATTTCACATTAGATAAATAAGAATTGGCTGAAGTTCCACAGAAAACATGAACCAAATCCTGAATGCTTATTCCTCAATCTCTGTCTTACTGTTAATCAAAGATACAACCTATAAAGCAAAAAAAAAAGCCTCAATTAATATTTGTAAAATAACCTCAAAACAATTCAGCTTTTTAAAGATTTTGATATTTATAATTATATTTTAATCTTCCTATCTGTTTTATACTTGTTTTAAAATTAACAAAATTAGCAAAAGAAGATTCTGAAGAAATTAGTGCTAAAGATTTTTCTTTTGTTATTCTAACTATTCCACCATTCACAAATTTTTTTTTAAGTTTTAAAAATGATCTCTACTAAAAAAGTATGAGGTCAAGCTAATATGTAACACCTCTAAAATGAATGAAAGATGTCATGGAAAGGTTACCGTAACCCTTGTTTCAAATTAAAATAATCCTCGAAGTAAAAATAAAACCCAGTACTCCAACCAGAGTCCAAGTTGCAATCCAAGAGGACAACACTTGTCTGTGACAGGGATAGCTCAGAGTGTGAGAAAAGATCTCATTTTTTTAAAAACACGCAAGTCAGTGAAATGGCACAACAATTGCAAACGATTATTTAGGGATTCTTTTGCAATCCACCAGACTGTCACTTGCAAATGCCATTCAAGACAACACTCACGGGAGCTGGGACAGAAAGTGGTCAAGTGGTCAAGTCGGCTGAAAATCAGGAATCTGGAATTTATTCCCCAATCTGCATAAACTACCCCTTCTCCCCTTTCACCGTTAGTTATTGACCTCTCTGGGTCTCAGCTTCCTAGACAATAAAAAATAGACGCCCTGGCTGGCGTAGCTCAGTGGATTGAGCGCAGGCTGTGAACCAAAGCATCGCAGGTTCCATTCCCAGCCAGGGCACATGCCTAGGTTGCAGGCCACGGCCCCCAGCAACCGCACATTGATGTTTCTTTCTCTCTTTCTCCCTCCCTTCCCTCTCTGAAAATAAATAAATAAAATCTTTTTAAAAATATTTTTAAAAAATAAACAAATAATAAAGACACAATTTACAAAAAAGGAAATTCAAGAGGCTCCTGAACATATGAAAAATACTCAACCTCACTTGTCATAACAGAAATGCAAATTAAATGTATACACATGCTAGGTTTACCCTATCGGGTTGGGAAAAAGAAAAAATGTGAAAATATTACACTGATGAGACTAAGAGAAAACAGACATTCTTACTCAATGCTGGTAGGACAAGATGGTACAAAATGGAATACATACAACAGGATTATTTACCACAATGCTGTGAAGCAACAGATCAAAAGCTGAATGTCCATTAACAGGACACTAAAATTGTATGTCCCTAACAGTCTATGAAGCTGTTAAAAAAAAATCAGGCAGTGGAGAAATGATGGTCCATTTTTAATGAATATAGCAGACATATACTGAATAGAAGAAATAAAACAAAACTGGAAATACCAGGAAAAACTCCAAGTGTATCAGAACTATAAAAGTAAATGAAATCACACAGGCACAAGGGGGCAAAAATCACAGTGAGTTACTTATAAAATCTGGGGAGTAGAAAAACACTGCGAACTGCAGGTTTACTTTTGGATGCTTTCTTGGTGCTATGAAAGCACATATTTGGATCATGGTCCAAACCTTTCAAGGGAGGGAGGGAGAGAAGGAATGAATGAATGAATTACATCTAAAAAAATGTTCACTATATTTAAGATATTTAGAAATCTCTTACTTCAATAATACCTTTGAAGAAAATATCTCAAAGCACAAATACTCCTTTATTTAATGATGATAGCTAATTCCGCAGGCCACAGACTAAACGAGGTAAGTACTTTCCATGTACGGGATTACTCAAGTAATCACCCAACTCTCTGAGGCAGGTACCAAAATACCATTTTCCAAATGAGACCATGAGAAGCCACCACCCGTACCTGTCTCAGCTCTTCCAGCTAAGAGATGGTGGAGGCAAGATTCCAAGCAAGCTGGCTGCCTCCCAGGACAGACCACTAACCACAGCTGACAAAGCCTCTGGTGAGGAGCGAAGCGCCAACAAAGAAGGGGGGAACTGGCATACATAAAGCACGGTCCAGTGAACCAGAGTGGCAACACCCAAGCCGCTCTGCCTGAGGTTCGACTGTGAGGGTCCGTTAGCCAAGAGGACGTCAGAGCTCTCTGTTCACAAGCCCCACACCTGAGGTAGGAGGCCCAGCGGGGACACTGGTTGGCGTGCAAGAGAACAAACTACAGGTCAAATTCATTACAATGAATTCTAGTGCTATGAAAATCTCAGTGTGACAAAACGTGTACGATACTCATCCGATATTTTACTCCAACTGATTTTCTAAACCCTTGAAATCTGTCACAACAAAAAAATGTGCAGGTACATCCAAGATAATTACTGATACTTGTGGTAAGTCCTCGTTTACACCCAAAATACAGGTGAGTCTGCTCAGCTTTACCCATTTCCATCAAACCAATTCAAACTTTCCATAACAACATAAAAAGAAACCATCTGTCCTGTTCATTACTCCGCACCTTCTGCAAATCAACTTCACTTGCAAGTGAATCTTTAGGAATCCTAGAGCACCGAACTCACAGAAAGGCAGGAGAAAACACACACCTCAAAGACCCACACGGGGACACATAGGGTGCAAGTCTGCTGCTCTAAGAAATGCCGCCCGGCAGCGGCAACGCCAGCCCACAGTGCCAGGCAGGGGAGGCGCACTGAGGCCGGCCCACTGACTTACCCTCGCTGGCGTTTTCTTTGAGCTGCTCTTCATACTCCTGCATTGCCGACACACAGCTGTTGTGAATCAGTTCGCCCAGGCGCTTCAGATCCGCCACTGACTTATCAACTAGCTCAGCATCGCGTGCTATGCACTCCAGCCTGAGGACACACAAACACAGGGATACTTCAAGGCCCTGTGCCCACTCTTCTGCTGTCACATGAAACACCCCTGGGTCTCATGTAAGCTTGGTCCTGCATTCTACATTCGTATTTCCCTACATTCCTTAATCGACAAGAAGCCTGCGGCACTGACTGAGGGCTAAAGGACTCCTTTTCCATCATAAAGAATTGTGCCTTGGAATAGTCCAATTTCAAAAGGCAGGGATTCAGCAATCCGCTAACTAAATGGGCCGTCCGATAAAGGCAGCAGGGTAGTGCCTGCGAACAGTGTGGCACCAGTCTGCTTCTGTTGTGCCCACTTTCCTTTCTCCAGCCTCTTTCATTCATCACACTGTTCCCAGCAGCAAAGTACAGTTACTTCTACAACGTTTTTGATCTTTAAGTCATATGCAGCATGTCAATGGATACACTGCCTAAAAATTAGGCTGTCAAAAGGTGCCAGACCTTAAATGGAAATAGTATCAAAAGAACACCCCAAAACAAAACAAAAAACTCCTGCTATAAATAAAAGAGAGGCAGGCCCTGGCTGGCGTAGCTCAGGGCACTGAGCTCGGGCTGCAAACCAAAGTGTCGCAGGTTCGATTCCCAGTCAGGGAACATGCCTGGGTTGCAGGCCACAGCCCCCAGCAACTGCACATTGATGTTTCTCTCTCTCTCTCTCCCCCTCCCTTCCCTCTCTAAAAATAAAAATAAATAAAATCTTAAAAAAAATAAAAAATAAAAGAGAGGCAGATAAAGAACTATTACTAAGCTTACCGTTCAAGGGGGAGACCAAACTTCTTATATGCCTTGATGAACCTAAAGAGATGAGCAAAAAAGCTCATTAAAAAGAGAGACTTGGGCTACACGAATGCAAACATATCCGGTGTTATAATATATATACCAGTGCGCCACGTAAACTGTCAAAAACACACTGGGCCCAGTCCTTGCAGCAGGCCCTGAATGAATGGGCGCCGAATGCCTCCGCAGATGGCCAACTTAAAATGCTGCGTGCTGGCAGTCTGTTCAAACTCAAGAGCCGCTCTATTCTCATGACTGATGGTGAAACTGCTTAGGGACCTAACTGAGGACAGTGATTTAACTCTGATGGTACCCATTTTAGAAGGTATATGTTCATTTGGTACATCCTTCAATCACCACAGCTCTGGAGATAAAAATCCCCAAATAGCTGGTCAGTGCAGTCCACTGCTGTTACTTTCAATTCCATACTGCGATATTTTTCAGTATTTTCCAGTCCATGATACAACTATGAGATTTTTAGGACTGCCTCAAATATTTTGGGGAATGAGACAAAGTAAAATAAATACATGACTTAAAGCTTCTTAGGCAAAATTCTTTTGGAAACTGTGCTGACTCCTGCCCAACCTTACCTCCAACCAAAACTCCAACCTGCCTTTCCACAGGTCTCTGCCCTAAACCACACGGTCTGCCCATCTGCTGCCCTCCCTGCAACTAACCAGCACTGCCAATGAAAAGCAAGATGTGACAACACACCAAGGGCCTCGCTGTGGCCTGACATGCCAACCACTCAACTAGGTGACAGAATCAGAAGAGATATTATGGGGAAAAAACTGGAAACAGGGCATGGTGAGTGAAGAAAGTGGGAATAAACGTAACAATAGCTAAGAAACACTAAGAAAGGGACAGTGTGGATACAGGGATTAGGAAAGTATGACACATGAAAGTGAACCTGGGGATTAGTCCTCAAGTCTTCATTCCTCCTTGATATATACACTGAAACATTTTACATCTGAAATAATATGACATTTAGGATTTACTTCAAAATAACACTGAGATGGAGAAGCACCTCTGGACCAGTGCACGGCTGTCTCTCCTGCCCTTCCCGGAGCGTCAGGGGTCCAATCAGCCCCCAGCTGAAGGTGTGCCCTTCCCACCAAGGCCAAGTGAAGGGGGGCCTCCACCAACCTGCGGATCTCTGCGTCCGTAAATCCCTCTACAAGGTCCTTCCGCACACTCCGGGGGCGCCCTCTGCGCTTTGGCTTCTTGTCATCATCGGAGTCATCCGTCTCACTCTCAGAGGCAGAGGACCTCTGGGCCTGCCTCTTGGACTCAGCATCAGAGTCACTGTCATTTGTCTGAGCCTGGAAGGGCAAAGTCGCATTGGAGCACATGCCAGGTCTGAGAGGTCTAAACACTAAGACCAGACTCTCGTGATTCTTCGGGACGCAAAGCTCCCATCGCATCAGACATTTTCATTGAGAAATAAGGAGGCAGATGCCATGCAATGAAGACCTGACTGGGACGTCACGCTTCCAGAGAAGTGCGAATTCTCCGTCCCAAGAAGTAAACCAGAATAAAAGTACTTGGACTGTAGGTTTACGTTGACTTCTTTGGACAAGTTACTTCTCTGTGTCTTTGCTTGCTATTTGTAAAATGGGGAGTATAGCATCTACAATCAGGGTTTTAATAAAGATCAAATGAATCAGGAACTGTAAATGCACTAGCTTATGCCTGGCACATAGTGAGTACTCAGTAAACAGTAGCTGCCATTACCTTATACTTATTTACTGAGATCTTAGACAAACTCAAGTCTCTTATCTCCAACAAACTGGGTAGTAACTGCCTACTGCGATGTCATTGTAAAAATCAGATTTGACAGGGCCTGTGGTGGTGCTTACAAGTCCAGTTCTATGATGTTTTGTAAGTATTTACACCAGGTGACAGAAACAAACACTAAAGGCAAAAACAGGTTTGTCACTGAGAAACAAATTATTATGATTACTGGTTCTAATCCCAACAGCAAAATGCAAACTCTGTCCAACTAATCTCTGCGCTTAGTACCCGTTCTGCTGGTACATAAAGAGGTAACGTGCAGCAGTGAAATGCCTCCCAGGGGTGCTCCCAGGCCCTGGGCACTGTCCCCTGTTCCTCTGCTGGGTTCCCAAGACCCTGCCCCAGAACCCTCTGGGTCTGGGCAGCAATGCAAGGCCCCTTCCTTGAACAATCAGCCCTTCTGCAGCAGGCAGAGCCTAAGAGTAGGGACGTATCTTTCATCTCACTTGGTCACCTTTTTAGTGGAACTCCGAATTCGAGGCAACATGTAAATTTCTTCCAGCTCCTTCTGCCGCTCCTCCTCCTCAACTCTCTTTCTTTGCTCCTCCGGAATGATCTCATCCCAGTCCTTGTGAGGACGCTCTTCCAGCTCTTCCTCATCTTCCATGGTGGCGAAATTGGCAACCTAGACACAGACAGACAACTGACATTTCCCTGTTCCCCAAATGCCATCTACTAAAACACCAACTCACACAGTGTTTTTAAGCTAAGTACGTTGCTATGAAAAATAAGGCAGGGGCCTGTGATATTACATAATCAAAGAATCTATTTTCTACTAATCTTTCCCTTATCCCCCCCAGAAATCAACTTTCCAAATCCTCAAGTTCATCAGCAATTTTACCAAAAATGTAGGGAAACAGATATAAAGATATAAATTGCCTTATAAAAGTTTTATTAAAACACATGCTGTTAATACAGATGATTACAGAACTGTACATCTGAAACCCATATATAATTTTAGTAACCAATGTTACCCTCCAATAAATTCAATTACAAAAGAAATATACGTTGTTAAATCATACAATTTCTAATATGCAAGCTAAAACTTTTATATCTAGTCAGACTACCTAACAGTAATCCATTATTAACTTACACTTCTATAAATTATAAATTGCTACTTAATAGAACTCACTGGAGGCAATGCATAACTCACAGCACTAGCTACCATCTAGCCAACCAGTTCCCTTCTTCCTTTTTATCAAACATACAGAGGCTGAAGTTATGCAATAACTCACATGCTCAAAAATGCCTTTCATACAGTCTCAGACCCGGCTACACAGAGACGCGCACCAGCTCTGGCCAGCCTCTGAGCCGCGGCGGACAGCCCCAGGCCAGGGCTCCACACTCCTTCTCTTCCTTCCCACCTGGACTTTACAACTATACCAAAGTATTGTGCAAGAGGGGTGTCCGAGTTTCCATTCCTCAAAGTCACTCGGGACTGACAGTGTGGTCAGAACTTTGGCTTTCAGCCAAAATTAACTCTAACTTGGAACATGGATGTCAAGGTCTTCACAGTCAGATTTTAAAATTCCATGACGGACAAGAGGTGTTATTTCTGAGATTAAAAATTTAACATTTCTGTTTTATATATAAAAGGAACCATCTGACCAATCTCTTAAATTAAGCACTGTCTGTAATTACTTTAGGTCTGACTCTTAACACAGCCCGATGAAAATGGTAACAAATGCTATAAATATCAATATTGCATATACCTATGTTTATGGTTCATGCAGGTGGGAATTGAACTTTTTCAAAGCTGGCATGGTGGGTAAGGGCTAGACCACCTGCCTAAGAAGTAGTCCCAACTCCACGTATGTGTGACCTTAGAAAATCTACTTAGCCCCTCTGTGTCATAGTCTCCTCATCTGTAAATGAAGATAATTCATCTACTGTTGTAAGAGTTAATATATGGGGAGCATTTAAAACAGGGCTCAAAGTACAGAAAGAGCTTCACAAGTATTGGTTATTATTACTTAAGAAAATGGAGATCTTATTTATCTCAAAAAACACTTGCTGTGTTTCCAACATGTCAAAAAATGGTAACAAAAAGATTATTGGGAAAAATGGACTCAGTGAAGCACTCCAGAAAAAGCAATGAAAAGACTCCTCCTTCAATAACAACACTTGACCAGGTGCTGAAACGTAATTGCCAAAAGGGCCCTGGAGGCAAGAATCACCAGTCATGTGACTTCTGATCAATCTGCAGTATGCAGAAATTTTTACACCTCAACACTCACACAACATTCTGACCAAGGCCACATCATAAAGATCACTTCCGTTTAAGAAAGGAGCAACTCCTCGTTGAGAAAGGAGCAGTACTCACAGAAATGGAATACAGCTGAAACACCAATAATTCATCTCCACCCTCGGACACATGAACTCTGAAACCAGAGCTCTTTGATCCACTTCCTCCCCGTTCTTCCATGAGACAACTTCTACCTGTGGCCAACCTTGACCTCATTACATACTGCTTCCTTCCAAACCCTGCACCCGCTTCTCCCTCAATCCTAGTGGGTCTCCCACACTTAACCATCACTGCACTGTACCTGGCTTCTCTAACCGGCATGAAACTAAGCCATGGTCCATCCTTTAGCTACGTTCCCACTTAAAACTGGGAAGCCTTTGCCGCTTTGGCTCTCCTCCGCCTCCCGAGCCAATCTCCTACCACCCTGGTATCGCCAACCGATCCAGTTTCTCTGACCTCGAGGACTGGCAGAGAAAGTCATACGAGCCAGGTGACCGGCTCCAACTGAAGCCCTATTTTCTAAATTCAGCGCTACTCCCTATCAAGTTCCTCCCCGTAACCCCTGGCCCCACCCATGGCTGTCCCAAATCTTTTCCACTTCTCAGCAAACACCTCACTTATTTCGCTGGTACTTAAGTTCGCCAAATGGAACTCCCATGTCTCTCCCTCAAGCGCACTTTCATTTTTCTTTCAAAGGCCAACTCCTTCATCTGTGCCTTTGATTATAAACCTTCCAGTCTCCTCTTGAGGCAACGTGTCCTCAAGTTTTCCTTCTTCCCTGAGAACCTTCAATAGCTCCTACTCTCAAATCCCTTCCTCAACCTAGAAACATGGTAACAGGTTTTTAGAAAACCTTGTCTTGCTTGAGCCTTCTGTCATATAAATTACCTTCACTCTACTCTTCACTAGTTGTTTACAACTCAGTGCTGGTGCCCAGCTTCTGCATTCAGTCCTTGATCTTATTTAATTTTCTGTTATATCAGATACCACTGGCCATCCTGTGATGACCCTTAAAAAAAAAAATCTCACCAAGTCATCAAGAGCCTCCTGTCACCTTCTGTTTTTGTACCTTTGACCTCTTTGTCATCTGACTCCATTAATGTCTCTCTCCCACGAGCCTTCCACCCCCCCAGTCACCACCTATCCCATGACATCATATCCTCAGCCCTCTCCCCAGATGTCTCTTCCTCCACCCACTGACCTCAGTGGTTACCTGCAGGGGAGGACGAGAGATTCCATACTGAGAACACGCTCGGAACTCCAGAGCATGATTCTGGGGACATGAGTCAGTTCGAGTAAAGGGAAGAGCAGAGTGTACCCTGTGCCCAGCAAGTGCCATGGGCATCAGCTATTATTGGTTAATGAGTCAATGAGAAGGGCTTCCTCCCACGACGGCTTTCATACCTTAAATTGTGACAGGAGCTCATCTGTCGCACTAGTTGACACTTCGTTCTCCCTGGTTTCAGCCAAGCGCAAAATTTCATCTATATCCATTTCCTAAGAGAAGAACAGCAATACAGCTAAGGTAACAAGGCGACGGTAGTCAGCATGCACTGAAATGTCTGATGCAAATAAGTCAGTTCTCTTTTCTCATGTTCCATTTCTACCTTTCTCTTACTGACCCAGTTTTACACTGTTTTCATTTAATATTTCAAACTATCATTCATACAAACAATTAGGTGATACTTCAGAAAATACAAGAAATAAAACTAGAAAAAAAAGCCAAAGGAAATCTTCAAGTGCTTTCCTCATTTTTTTCTTATTGAATTTATTAAGAGCTTAGAGCTTTATTGTAAAAATCGAAAACAAAAAACCTACGTCTTTGAAATAATTACTGCTTCTTTACAGAAGGCTGTTTAACACGGACTGGGAAATCTGCTTCCAAAAACCTCTCTCTCACAAACGATCCTTGTCAAAACACATTGTTCCCTCACTGTTAATTACCTGAGGCTCCGACTCCTCCCCTTCAAGTTCTTTGAAAAGATCCTCTGCTCCAAATTTCAGAATAGCTGTCAGCTCTTCTTTATTAAAAGGATTTGAACTGTGAAAGTAAAATGCAGTTGTAATCCCTTAGGATATCAAGTAACCTCTGTGGAGTTCTACTTTGTATCTGTCATTCATTAGGGGGTCAAATTACTGGTGAAAATATAAATTCTGTCATAAGAAAAATGATCCTCAAATATCTTATTTTTATCCACAGGATGTGTGGGAACTCTGACCCAGGAAAAGACTAGAAATCAATTCTCCTCCTGTTGGCTCATCTATTACATGATTAAACGAGACAGGTAATTAGCAACATGAAGTAAGGAAAGTCTGCCTCTGTCCTTTGACTCAGAATGTTACCATTCATTCACCAAGAATTTTCAACCTGCTCACCTCTGGTCCAAAATAAGAGAACCAAGCTTCTACCTAGATTGCTCTACAGTGGAAAATCATCTGAAAATATCCTGTTCATGAAAAGCTCACTTGACTCCACCTATATCAAAGCTACAAAGACCAGCAGAGAACACACTCAGCAATTTGGTCAAAATGTAAATTCTTTAAGAGAAATAGTTGTGCTTTCAAATAAAGATCGTAACTACCTTCCTTTTGTTTCGGTAGGAAAGATAACAATTTCCACACAAACATTTTTACCCACAGTAAGAAAACAGCTGCCAATTCAATCTGGTGAAAAGTTCAAGGCAACAGTATGCCAGGATGAAGCTGCTGTGTCATGTGTCACATGCGGAGCCAATCGCACGAGGCCAGAGAAGGACAGGAAAGAGAGAGTGAGCAAGATGGAGAGGAGGAGAGGGCAAAAGCACACATATGCAAAGGGTTGATAAGGAAAAGAAATAGGGAAAACAAAATAAAATAAAAAGGCTATCTTCTTGCAGTCTTAGTCGTTTCCAGATAAGTAAAGGCCTCTAACATCTGTTGTACAAAGTCCTATTAGAAGAATGAATGATACACCAAATGTTGATGTAAAATCAGCCTGACTCCGCTGCCTCCCATCCCTTTGGCACTCACTTGGACCTTCCCGAGTTGTTTTCCAGGACCGTCCGGCCAGTGGTGTCCATGCGCTGAATCACCAGATGGTCCAATACCATCTTCTTTTTGGCCCGTTCTATGATCTCTTCCTCCACGGTCCCCTTTGTAACCAGGCGGTAAATATTTACCTGTAGGAAAAAGAAATGTTAGACTTATGCCCGATCACACCAAAAAATGAAGTTACACCTGTCTAAAACCAGGAGGGGAAATGAAAGATCTATTCTCTAGCACCATAAAATGACTGTAAGCTACCCACCCAAGCAGACAGCTTAAACAGATGCACTATTTTTACTCTCTGCAGCAGGTTACACTTTAAATAAGACTGCCTTCAAGGAATTATGATAGCCTTGTTCTAGAAATAAAAAATCTTGCTAAAACAATCCATTTCACAAAAACTGGATCTTTGGCCGAGTATGAAACTTACGAGTTACCCAATACTAAAGCAAACTTTGAAATTCATATACAAAGGAAATAAGTATATATTTTTCCCACATTCCTTAGAGCTAGAATTGGTCACATATAATAAAAACACACCATGTTGAACGATGCTAAAGAGAATATTTAACAACTTTTCCATACTAAAATAGATGGAAATTTTCAGTTCTTGGTCAATTCATCATTTATCTCTCTTTGAGTAAACCAGAAAGTCACCGGTGACATACTTTTTAAACAGCAAAAGAGAAGCGTTCCTTAATAGGCTCATCTTGGCCCCAATGACAGCTTCTCTGCACTAATTAACAACAACAAAAATCTTCCCTTGGGAAATGAAGATGAACAGGAAAAAGTCAATTCACAAAACATCCCGAAAGGCCTAAGGAACTCCTCTCCCCGCCCCCCCAAGACATATCCAGAAGCCTCTCCCCACTGACCTGCTTCTTCTGACCAATCCTGTGGGCTCGGGCTTGTGCCTGCAAGTCGTTCTGGGGGTTCCAGTCAGAGTCAAAGATGACGACTGTGTCCGCTGAAGCCAAATTGATTCCCAGGCCACCAGCCCTTGTCGAGAGCAGGAAACAGAAGTCCTGTACACAATGCAATATACTACTTTATGCAGTGGCCTTCTCAGAAACAGTTTCACAGTCCAATAAGCCCTTACACCTGGAAACCCCTGCAGGTGTGAAGAAAAGTGAGATATGATGGACAAACTTTATGGAGGCTACAAGAATGTCAGGGACTTGACGGACGGCAGGGTGAATTTTCATTCAATTAGGAGGTAAGAGTCAGTACAACGAACTAGGAGTAAGGTAGGATCTGATAAGGCAATAGCAGCAAAACATTTATGTTCGCACCTGGCTAAAACTAGCATACAAGCAGTAACAAAAACTAGACAAACGTAATTATCAAGTGGCCTAGACGCTGACTTTCCACGGGGAGATCGATTGTGCCATGTAAGGCAGTCATGATAAACAAGGACCCTGTTCTGTAAACATCCCTCCATCTGTCAGGCTGGGGAGGACACAGAAACGGCGCACTCCGAGGCCACGTGACGGGACTGGTGAGAAGCAGGGCAGCCTCCATCCCCGCAGGACATGCGCGGAGAAACCAGAGCCGGTGTGGCCCGAGAGCTGCGTGTGCGGAAGGCCTAGGCACTGCTGGCACACTCCAGGGTTCACACCAGTGACAACAGAGACTGGGCGGGCACAGTACACCTGCCCATGTCTCAGTGCTCAGAAAAACACGGGCATGAGGCAGGAAGTAAACTATGTGAGCTAGATAAATAGAAGTCAGACTTCCATTTTCAGAGCATTTGATCATGTATGTCAAAGGTTGGCACAGAAGTAGCACTCAAAAACTGACAGTTCTGAGTTGTTGTCGTTGTTGTTTTTTAGTTTTTAGGGGTTTGTGGGTTTTTTTTAGTTTTTATTTTTAGAGAAAGGGAGAGGGAAGGAGAAAGAGAGCGAGAAACATTGATGTGAAAGAGAAACATCAATCAGTTGCATCTCACATACACCCCAACCAGGGACCAAACCCGCCACCCAGGCATACGCCCTCACTGGGAATTGAACCTGCAACTCTTTGCTCTGTGGGATGACGTCCAACCAACTGAGCCTGAGTTATGTTCTGATAAATGGGTACACATTCAATATACAAACATATGCATGACAAGGTCTCCATGTTCTAACTAGAGTCCCAGTGGCCAATGGCACGCCACAGAAATAAAAATGGAGACAGCTGTCTCCATTTTTGGAGAACGTTAAATAATTCCAGTAAAGAACTGATTAATGAGGATGTTGACGCACATGCTCTGTGATCCTTGGTAAAACACCAAGTGACACCAAAACGCTAAAGAAACCTACAGGTAAAGAGGACATTTCAGAATGAAATATCCAAAACTTAAAATCTGGGGTCTGACTGATCTCATTAGCCATTTTCAAAGTCTCTCTTTATCAAAGATAATATGAACTATAATAAGATGTTCTTTGTGTCCATTGTCAAATTGGCAAAGGTTAAAAATTATGCAATTCAAAGAAGCTAAGGGTGAAATATTGGAAATATTCATACGTAAACACTATGAATATCAATTATTTGGGGAAAGTAAATTAACAAAATGTATCAGAAACCTTTTTTAATTGTTCATATGCTGTTACCTAAATATCCGACAACAAAGTGGCTAAATAAGTAACGGTACAGGTATGAGAAAATATCAGAAATTAAAAAAATTTTAAATCTTTAATAACAAAGAAAAATGCTCAGCATATAATTTTTAATGAAAGGTGGTAACATTGTCCGAATCAGGTAAACATATAAAGAAATAAATGGTTTCACTCAGTATTAAAAGGAAATACACCCCAATGATAGGAATAAATAGCAAGTTGTCTCTGGAATGGGAGTTTTGCACAATTTCTTATTTGTGCCCTTTCCCATCTCCTAAATCTTCTACATGTGCATATATTTCCCCCAATGACTAAATAATTCTTTTTAAATTAAGTTAAAAAGACTCAAATTTGTAGAAAATGGTAGAGAACCTGTACTCTATATGTAGCCATGGGGCAGGGGGATCAATTGAGAACTAAGGAAAAAAAGGAATTTGGGCCTTTTTTCTGAGCAAACACGGTATGAACCACCCCACTCTCACTATTTTTTAAACTTGGAGCAGGGAACACGAAAACAATTTCGACAAATACTAACAGAAAAGCTAGCATTCACTGAGGGCTCACTGTGTGCCAGGCCATGTGCTCAGCGCTGAGCGTTGGCTACCGCATCTCCTCCTCGCAGCAGTGCCATGAAGGAGGTATTGGAATTACTGCAATTTTACGATGGAGGAGACAGGGAGGACCGACAGGAGGAACGGGAATGAGCTCGAGCTCAGTAATTCAGTTCCTCTTCTCCATAACTATTCGAGCCTTGGTTCTGAGCAGATTAGAGCCCCAAGCTCCTCAGGAACTAAAATTTCAGGCTAGAGAAGTCAGAAAACCACAGTTTAACTAGGACTACACGCAATTCCGGAGGTAGAAGGCATGCCAGTCTGGAGTATGAGACAGAAGTTAAGAGCGTGAAGCTCTTCAGAAAGCAGGAAGCCAAGTCTGTTCTGTTTATACAAAACAGTGGCCCAGACTTCTGAAGTTCTACCATTCTCTCCAGAGCACTTCTCAGTCCACTCTGGGTCTCTCCACAGCTTCCTTTCCCTCCACCAACAGCAAAGCTCTTCTCCCCACTTCCCTCCAACCCCACAGTTCTTTACAGTTTGATGTGCACCAATGACAACACTACCGTGGTTCCCAACTTGTCCTAAGTGGCTCTCCTGTATGTCTAAAAAGTGAAATACTCTGTAGCACCACATTCAAGCTGGATGCTACAGTAAATGTTGCTGTCAGCCAAAGCAAGATCATTAAGTCACTTTGTACCAGGGTCTAACGAATTTGAGACATGGCAAACGTACTTTACAAGACCCAAAGTCACCAAAAAAGTATAGATTAGAACCTCCTGGTACTAAAGATATGTCAAAATTAGCCTACTGGCCAGCCCTCCCCCACCTTCGCCTGGCTGGTTTCCTAGGCCCAGAAGCTTGGTATCTGGAAGCCACCAGAGAAAACTCAGTTGATATCAGAACTGTCATTAATCCACACCAGGGAGGTAAACAAGCATGCATTTGCTTTCCTGGAGTGAACACAGAATTAAGAGACACCTTTTATGTTAGTGATTTCTCATTTCCTTCTCCTGACAGGAGAATTGCAGTGAATTATTCCTGAAACGGATTATATTGAGCCAAAAGGGCTTGCCCTTGATACAGAGCCCAAGCTGTCCCAAAAGCAAAGCCATGCAGGGTGTACCTCAGAACCATCTGCATTGAAGTGGTCCAGCGCCTGTTTTCGGATTTCTCCCTTGATGGAACCATCCAGACGCTGTAAAAATAAACCACAAGGAAATCATAAGGTAGGAAGATCAGCTTCACTCAGAATAGAACACCAGACCTGCAACCTTTATCAGCGCAGCACCCACTGGGTAAAAATAACTGGAATGCCCCGGCAATGTGCTGTCTGGGGCTGTGCTTAATTAAGCAGCCCGCTCTACTTGCCCCAAGATCTCCCGTTACAAACTCAAGGTCAGAAGCTTCTGAATCAAAGGGCTATCTGGGTTCATCCAAGGATCAGAAAGGCTGCCAAGACCTATAAGGAAAAGAAGGCAACCCAAGCTCTGGTTTGAGGCTTTGTTTGCTTCTGCATCTGTGGGTACTGAGGAGACGAGGAAATACTACCCCTGGTCACCTAATAATTAGCTCCTGGGGAAAAAAAAAGCTTCATAGCTAATGTAGCTAAAATTTGTCCGGTTATTAAGTATTACACAAACAAAAAAATTATTTTCATCCTTTTGTTTGAAAAACATTTTGCAATAACAGAGAATGTTGAAAATTAAGTTGGTCATATAGCCCAGCTTCTCAAAATTGCACTCTAAAATGAGAGCCAAGTTCAACCAGCAAAATAAATGCATCTTTAAGAGAGCCTCTAACATTTCCTGGTACATAAAATGCTTTGGAGCATGTCAGTTCTAAGCAAAAATAAAATGTCAACATACAGAAACCACATATGTAAAATAAAAAGTAAAGATTACCTGTATGTTGTACATATAAAGCCCTTTCCACTCTAAAAATCATTTTAGTATTTCTTTCCCTCACAATCACCAGGGAGGACAAACAAAATACCTCGTTTTGCAGAAGGCAAAACTGACCCAAGAGAGGATGTCAGCTGGCCAATGACCAGTGACTGGCTGGGGACACCCTATGGAAGGACCTACATTCCCCCAGCTCACAGGTCTGCCGACCAGCCCCAGAGCCACCTGACCCCAAGTGGAAGCATACACAGGAACCCCCTTCTTTCAGATGAAGAGCCTCAGCCAACAGGTAAGTTTAAGTGGCAGGTTCACCGCCTTTATTTGAAATCCCAAAACCCAAATGGTCCCATTTAACATTCCCATTAATAGAAGACATTAGACATGATAAAGCTGAATGACTCCAGCCTACTTTTTCCCTGGAGAGAAAAGAAATGCATTATTTGACTTGATATCAAATGATTACTAGACCTGAAAGCTCACAGGGACCCAGTGCCTAACAGTGTACTGTATTTTGGTAATAACCACAGTACTAAACTATATGCTGTGACAGCTACTGAAAGACCACACAAGATGTCAGGGATATAGCAATGCCCTCCAGGGTATTTAGAAAGACAATCTATTAAGTTAGTTTTAAAGCTCAGCCTTCTTAGGAGAGTCACTGACTCCAAGTTTCTTCAATATCAGCAAAACTAGGCGAGTTGGCAGAACAGTCCATCCATTCAAAGTTAAAGAGAAAAACTATTTAAATAAAACTTAAAAATCAAAATGTTTTAAAAATATTATGCCAAGAGTAAAGGTAGATCGCAGACACATCTATACATAGCTCAGAAATCAGTTTCCCATAGTCTTACACCCAGAAAAATATTATGCTGAAGAAACTCTTTTCCACAAACTTTATTTTTCTTATCTCATAGGAGATAACTGAACAAAGACAAAAATCAGCATTAACAAGTCTGCAGAAGAAAAGGGGACCGTCGCCACGTGCTTCAGGGACCAGCAAGCTTCAGGCACACTGTTCCGCTGAGTCCCCGGCCCCACAGCCAGGGCTGGCCTCCCGGGAGCAGGAGCACGACACTGCCACCTCTCCTTTTCTGTCGAGGGCTTCGGTTTCTGTAACCAGGTTCCCGCCTCCTTCCTCTCTACCTTCAGCCCGGACTTGGGGAGGCCAGACATCGTCTAAC
This sequence comes from Phyllostomus hastatus, assembly GCF_019186645.2. Lineage (NCBI taxonomy): Eukaryota > Metazoa > Chordata > Mammalia > Chiroptera > Phyllostomidae > Phyllostomus > Phyllostomus hastatus. The sequence goes on along the minus strand of NW_025334036.1, from coordinate 6,702,612 downwards.
AGGCTTTTCTCTTGCCCAGTTTTGCCTTCTCTCATCCCCCCCAAAAAAGAAAAATGATCTTCATGCAACCATGCTCATTATAGGGTTAGAGCATAAAGGCATGGAAGTAAAAAACCAAGACCTCCCTGGAGCCTTCATCTCAGCTTGTTTCACACAAAGGAACTCTTGTTCACTACGGCAGGGTAATTCAGCAAACAAAGCACAGAACCCAGGGGAACGGAGGGAGGGAGGGAGTCCAATTACCGAGCGCCCTTACCTGGAAAGGGTAGTGCTTAATAGTCAAGTACTCGGCCAGGATATCCAACATCCTCACCATCTGGGAGAAGATGAGGACTCTGTTCCCCCTTTCTCGGAGCCTGGTCAACAGTTTATCCAACAGAATCAGCTTCCCGCTGCTCCTGATCAGGGACTGAAGATTGAAAAGACATTCCAACGTTTAAAATCCTGCAGTCTGCCCTTCCTCTCTACGAGTTCTCATTTTTAAAATCACATTTAAGCTTTCTGAAGCTCTCTGTAACCTAAGTGACATATTTCTAGCAATTCCTGAAATGCTCTTTACCTGTCATCGATGACGTTATTGACACCACAATACTTCCGGATTTTTCCTAGCTATGTTAACTGTTCGCACCTGTTTTTAAAGCCCCTTCTGATGCTTGAGTCATTTTGATAAGCAACTGTAAAAACTAAACTGTGTCTGAGAAAGCAATGAGAACAGGATAGCAAGCACACACCGTGAGAACCTCCTGTCCATTCTCCCTCTCGTTTTCCTCGGGCGGTTTAATCAGGTAGCAGTGGTTACAGCACTTCTTCAGTTCCATCACGATATTCAGGAAGCCGGACGTGCTGCCTCTAGTTCCTTTGGCGAGAGCCTTGTAATTCCTGGTCAGGATCCATCTGCAAATTACAGATGATAATGACACTCTTAGATGCAAACAACAGAGTTGGGGTATGCTATGAAAATACGGATAGTGAATCTGGATCAAATCAACCCTCTACACTAGTCTGTGACTGCACAGGAAACCAAGTATCCACAGTAAACTATGAAATAATGCCACAGAGCTAGAATCAGCAAAATCAAGGCAACACAGACCCAAGTTTCTTCACTCAAAGAATTTACAAGGACAGACGGAGACAGGTTAAAATAAACTTAAGGGACATGACAACCAATCCTAATGAACAGAACATACTCAGATCCCAGTGCAAACAACCAACATATGTGTGAGCAGATGCATGTGCACATAAGTGTGCACATGCATCTGCTCACACATATATTTATGACACCTATTATTTATGACAACCAAAAAAACTGTAAACACTGGACATAAAAATACTAAGAAATTATTGATTTTTCTTAAGGCATGATAACAGTACTGATATCATGCTTGACTCTTTTTTTAAACTGGGGTATAACTGACACATTGAATTAATTTCATTACATCACATTACGGTTCAGTATTTGTACATACTGCGAAATGATCACAGTAAGTCCAGTTAACATCTGTCACCATAGAGTCACAATTTTTCTTCCTTATGATGAAGACTTTTTTAATCCGTTCTCTTATCAGCTGAGGTCACAATGTGGTGCATCACACTCCCACGTCTGACTCATTTTGTACACAGAAGTCTGTGCCCTTGGAGCCGTTTCACCCATAGCAACTGCCCATCTGTCTTCTCTATAAGCTTGGGGTGAGGTTCTTAAACTTGATTTTGGGGGGCTTATCTTTTTGCTTAACTCTGAGAAAAAGAGTCCCTATTTTTTAGATGTATGGGAACATTTATGCTATGTACCTGGAACATGTTTCAAATGACAGAAGGGCAGGAATGGGGACACAAAAGGAGATCTGGAGGAACTGAGAATGGCCCTGAGCCAGCACCGATGAAGCTGGACTGTGGGGGTACGTGACTCCACTCTATTCTGTGTCTGTATGCAGTATCGACAGCTCCCATAAAAAATATTTTTTTTAATCAAGGGAGTGTCAGACAAACGGGTAAGAGAGTTAAGTACTGAAAATTCAAATCTTGTTCTTAGCCACTTTGTATAATTAATGAAGAACAAGCAGGGACCGTTAAGATGGCCAAACTTCTAACTTCAAAAGGCTAGAGCTTTTATGGCAATATCATTTGTTACAATTACTCCAGATCCACCTTTAAATCATCAAAATGAAAGGCCAAGCGTCACAAGCACGCTGGATGCTGCTCTCTGTCCTAAACCCACCGTTTTGCCTTTAACATATTACAGCCTAGACCCAGGCCATACGCTCCCCGTGGCTCCTGGAGCACCTCCGCCTTCAGAACTTTTCCTTCTGACCTTCCATCCACAGCCCCAGCACACACCTCAGTGTGAACAGCGCTCCTAACTGTCCCCAGTTTGTCTTCCCTACCAAACAAACAGAAAGGCTCTGGCAAGAACACATTCCACTCATCCTCGTATTCCCAGTATCTACAGGATGCTTGGCATTATCTCAAAACCTTAAATGACTGAGTGAGTGGCAGAGTATATAAACAAGCCTGCTTACTACTAGTAGGGGGTTAGCACTGAGAATTCACATATGCTTCAGACCAGTTACAGAACGGAAGTACTGTGCACCCTCTCACCCAAATAAAAAAGCAAGGATAATAAGATGTCCTCTGACCATTACATTGCTCCTTAAGTCTGTGCTGAGACATCACAGAAAGAAACAGTTGGTTTGTCAGTTACCCCTCTCATGGCTTCGTGGCATTGACCCCAACCCCATCAGGCCTAACCCAGCCCATAACTTACTTGTAATACTGTTTCTGAAGGGCCGACATCTCCACCCTGAGAATCTGCTCCACTTTGGCAGGCAGGGATTTCTCCACATCTTTTTTCACTCTCCGGAGAAGGAAAGGCTCTAGCACCTTGTGAAGACTCTGGTAGCCGTTCTCTCTCCCTTTCCCGTGGTCTTCTTCGAAATCTTCCCAGAACTCAAACCTGGAGATGAAACAATAGTGTTACTTAGCTACGTAGTAGAAAAAGGCATTTTTCCCCAAAAAACATTTTTAAAGGAACTAAGTGATTAAAAAAAAATCTTCCCCATAGGGAAAGATAAATCTTATCTGTCACTAGCCCTTGAATATAAGAGAGGGGGAAATCAAATGAATTAAGTTCACCAGTCCACACTGGATAACAGTTTTCCAATTTTGAGAATGCACCTAGAGTTCACGAAACATTTCAGTATGTCACGCAATCAGTATATGCACAAACACAGTAAGTCACTGTGTGAAATATTATGCAGAAAAAATATCGATAATCTTTTAATAAGCTTCAATTCCTTGGGAAAATAAAATCCCAAGGTAAAAGAATAATCAGTGGCAGTATTAGAGCTGTCGCTGCTCAAAGGTGAAAGCTATGTAATTTCCATCAATAATCTTCACTATTCACAGACTGAAAAGTTAATGGATTATAACAACAGAAAAAGACAACAGCCCTTAGACAAGAACAATACAACTGATATAAAGTTATTAGTGCAATCTGCAGACATAAATTTTATTAAGGAATTTAAAAACTTGTCTCTCGTGTGGTTCTGCCTGAACTCTAGACAGAAGTTTCTCACATTTAAATTTTAATTCAACCATCTTCGGTTCACACTAAAAGACTTGTGGCAGAAATCCAGAATTGGTCGTTATGACCAATTTTCTTCAAAAATAAAAAAGGAATGAGGAAAATTTGTTTTACGAGGATCAGAAAAACATACTTTGTCTTGCCACACAAACACCCACGTGGAAGAACTAGCCTCGTTTTGTGTGCAGACAAGCTCAGTAGGTGAAAGGGCGCCTGTGACCGAGGCCACAACTGGAAGCTTAGTCACTGCCGTGGCCTGCTCTCCGACACCAGGAGGCCCAGCCCGGCTGAGGCCAGGCAAGTCCCAGAATGACAAACTGGAGTGACTCGACATTACCCGGGGGTGAGACGCTGGGTCACTCAAGGACTCAGAGCACAAGCTCTTTGGCAAGATGGAGAGTCAGGGACAGTAATGGCCACCAGGCACAAACAACGGCATCAACCGCATCTGGGGCTACTCCTGAACTCATCATAAACGGCCAGGCACTGTGTCAGGGGCCGCCAGGTGGGTCAACACAAGCCTTAGAGACAGCCCCAGCATTGTTAAACCTCTACCAAAATGATCAAGAAAAAGAGACAAGACACTAGTTACCGCAACACAAAAATAACATCACTACTAATCCTTCAAAAATCAAAAGGATGAGGAAATATTGTAACTTTATGTCAAGAAATAGGGCAAGTTAGAGGAAATGCACAAATTCTTAGAAAGACACATTTTAACAAAACTAAACCAAGAAACAGAAAACCAGAACAGACCTGTAACTGGAAACTGAATTAGTCATTAAAAAAATCTCTCACAAAGGAAACCTAAGGCCCACAAATATGCACCAGTGGAAAAGAACTGAGAATCCAGAAACGGACCATTACATTTACAGTCTCAACTGATTTTCAACAAAGGTGCCCTGACAATTTAATAATGAAAGGGTATTCTTTTCAACAAATGGCCCTGAACAATTTCCAAAATCCCTCTGCAAGAAGGATGAACTTAGGCCCTCACACTTAACACTATAAACAAAAAAGTAACTCAAAATGAAATGCAGACCTAAACGTAAGAACTAAAACTTCTACAAGAAAATAAGAAAATCTTTGCAAACTTATGTGAGGCAAACATCTTATTTTACATCAAAACACAATCCATTTTAAAAAACAGTAGCAGTGTACTTCATCAAAGTTAACTTCTGCTCTTCAAAAGGCAACATTAAGAAAATGAAGAGACAAGCCACAGACTGGGACGGATACTTGCAAATCATACACTACTAGCAAAGCATTTTCATCTAGAATACCAAAAATAAAGAAAAAGAAGTTAAAAACCTGTTTAACACAGAAGACAGATGATCCAACTTTTCAGTGAGTGAAAAGACTTGAAAAGACATTTTACCAAAGATATACAAATGGCTAATGAACTGATGAAAAGAGGTTTAACATTACTCGTCATTACAGAAATCCAAGTTGAAACCATGACATGCCACCACACACCCAGGATGGCTAGAATCCAAATGACTGACAATACACCAAGTACAGTACTGGTGACGATACAGAGGGAACTAGCAAACTGAAACATTTCTGATGGGAACATGCAATGGTACAGTCTCTTTGGACAACAGCCTGGTAGTTTCTTAAGAACTATATACTTTCCTAGCAACCCAGCAATTCCACTCCTAAACATCTAACCAAGGGAAGTAAAATGTACGTCCACACAAGAACACGACAGCTCAGCACTAAAACAATCCAAATGTCCATTAAATGAATAGGCATACAACGGAGTATTAGTCCACAGTAAGAGAATAGTCCCTGATTAACTATGACAAAGGTGAATCTCAGAAATATTATGCTAAGTGAAAGGAGCCAAAAACAGAAGCCTACTTATCAGGAACCCATTTATGCAGAATCTCTAGGAAAGGTAAATCGCTACAGAGGAAAGCTGATTCGTGAAGGCCTAAGATTGCAGATAAAAGCAGAGATTAAGGGAATTTTGGGGGGTGAAAAAATATTCTAAAACGAGATTACGGTGATAGATGCACAACTCTACAAATTTACTAAAAATGTTCAATTGTATCCTTCCAATGGTATGCTTTATGGTGTGCTAATTATGTTGAAAAGTTGTTTTAACAGTTAACACCACATGGGGGGGAAGGGACCATTTCTGTGTTGGTCATTAGGCTACCCATAATGCCTTGATCGGTGTATGACTCACAGTAGGCACTCTTATCTTTTTTAAATTGTAGAAAAGGCAGGAGCATTCACCTGCCAGTTTGACACCCCTCAACCGCACTGCTGACTGGGTGCCAGGTCCTATTCTTGGCAATCAAGTGCAACAGATCCCTGTTACGTCTGGACTCATAATTTAATGACATGAGAAGGATGAGGGAATGAAAAAAAAAAAAGGTGTCATATAGAAAATGCAACAGGGTAGGGATGGTCAGCATGTCTAACAGGCTACTTTAGGTTGGATGGTCTGAGAAGGCCTCTAAAAAGAGGTAGTCACATAAGCTAAGGCAATAGTGTTAAGTGACTGGCCAGGTGAAGACAAGGAGAAAATTCATTGCAGACCAAAGACATGGCAATGGCATGGCATGCTACAGGAACGAAAAGATGGCCAGAGGGGACGACGCAGAATGAGCGGTGGAGAAAGAGGAACGATACGCGTCGGGTACCGTCAAGGGGCAGACTGAATAGGGTCCTTCACATCAGGGCAGCCAGTACAGATTTCATTTTAGGCATCATCAACCACCAGTGGGTAATTTTAACTTTTATGAAACTGGATACCATCTCTCCCAAAGAAATCTTTAATGAGTTAAAGACTGGAATAAGACCTTAAGCTGATGCTTCTGTTAGCAAAGGTTTGGATTTAAGTATTTCTAATGCTTGTCAGATTATGTACCTTATAGACTTCATTTAATTTTTACTCAGTACCTTGTAAGAACAGTGAGAAGGTCTGATGTTTCCTATTTACTCATTATTTCCCCAAAGCAGTAACGGATTCAAATATTTGGTAGACAACCTTCCCTCCCTAACAGGCTGATTTCTCTGCCTTCTGTCATTTATTATGGAACGCTGTAATACATTTGTTCCTCCCTCAGTCAATGCTTTGCTTTCCCCAAAACATGCCATCCATTTTCCCTAAGGTCTACTAAAAAAAGAGTTAAAAAGCATTGGCATTTCAGACATTCCAGCATGTTTTGAAATACACAGTAAGGAGCTTACTTCTCCGGCATAATAAAGTGCAGCAAGGACCAGAGCTCTTTGAGGGAATTCTGAAGAGGGGTCCCCGTAATCAGGAGCCTATGGTTGGACTTGAAATCAATCAGAGTTTTATACAATAAAGAGTCATCATTCTTCAACCGATGGGCTTCATCCACTCCCAGAAAGGCCCAGTTAATACTGCCCAGCACAGTCTGAAGTGAAAACAAAACAGAACGAGCCACCAGGTCAGAAGGGAACCCAAAAGTGCGTTCAAGTGTTAATCATCTCTGTACAAATACCACCACAAAGGTATACACAGGAACATTTATTCTCTGCTGACTTAAAGTACACAAAGACTCTTCTGTTTATTTTAGTTGGTTGCCAGATTTATGTCTACTCAAAAGGGCACATCCTCCTGGAAGAGATATAGGGAATCTCTTATGCCAGGTATTGCTGTGTGCTCTTAAGAAAGAATGCAAAAATTGATATGCTGGGCGAAAAAAAACACAGAAAAACAAAAGAAAGTGATTTGGCAGTCTCTCCTTAGTGAATATTCTTCTCTCCCTGTTCTCCAGCCCCACTGTGAAGCACAGAAACATCAGGAGTCACCAAACTGACCTTTACACTTATTTATCACCAATGGGATCACCTGTCACATACATTTCTTAGTAACAATAGAAAGGAGATAACTTGGAAGAGTTCCGTTTTCTGCCCTCCTCATCACAGAGACTGTCCCCACCGAGTGCTCTGGAGAAACCTTAGCAAGGACAGGATGGCTCTCAGGCCCCGTTTCCAACACCTGACTAGAACCTCAGGGAAGTTACAGGTCTCAATACACCTGCATCCTGCATCATTCAACTGGACCAGGTGACCTAAGGCCCCCTTCAGCTGCGAGGTTCTAATTTTTATTAACAACCTTCAAATTCTTTCTGGATTTGTCTGTTCATTTGTTTGCTTTTTTAAAGAAATAAAGACAGATAACATGGTAACTGGGGGGTATAAACCCCACCATTTGGATAAGTCACTCTAGAAAACTTAGCCTTTTAGCTACCAGTTACATACCTTATCTTTTAGGAGGATCTCGTATGTTGTAATAAGTGCATTGAACTTGAGCCTTTTGGTCTGAGAATGAATCCATTCATATTCCCGTATCTATAAAAGAAAATGATAATTAAAATACAATTTCCACTTTTACTTTTCTCTATCACCAGCAAGTCTTATGACATGCAACAGAAACATGTTCAACTAAAAAATCTGATTAGAATTTAACAAATACCGTACACATTCTAAAATGACATAATTTAAGCATAAAGCAGTAAAAGAATTAAAAGGTCTATCACTGAGCGGCAAAAACATTACTGCCAGAATTCAAATAAACTGTCGTTTCCCTTCGCCCCTCCAACCCCAACACAATTGAGCAAGTGATGCATTTCGTCAGCAATTAATTCCCAAAATGAGGGTTTTCTTAAGGAAATATAATCTGATTATTTCTCTGGGCAAGGCAATACTTTTATTAACGAGTAACTCCACCCACTAGCTGGGTCAGAAATTTCATTAATCACAGGGCACAGAGATATGGGCCCCAAGGAAGAGGAAAGTGAGGGTTAACAGATGAAAACAGCATTTAACACGAGTAAAAACAATGTCAACGTGAAGGGAACACAAAAGCTGACACATTCTCAAGGAGGGTGTAACTGGACACCCAGCCAGCAGCACGAGGGCCCGCGACACAGCTCTGCCGTTTGCTTGACAAGTTAGAAAAGGACACGAAGAACAAGGAGTACATGTGGCCGATCACCGCCAAAGGGGAAAGAAAGAAAAAAAAAAATAGTGAGGACCATTAAGAAAACTTCCCTGATGCCACAATTTTTCAGAGTTCTCCTTGTCTTCGTTATTACATAAAGAGCAATCTAAAAAGTTTATTTTTCTTTCGTAATGGTTAAAAAAAATAAATTAGCAAAGCTAAAAACTATTCTATGCTTAGAAATTCAAAATTAGGGCAATGAAATCTGCCAGGGATTAGGTTAGACAATGAAAACATCTAATAAAAATAAATTTGAATCAGTCTGATAATACATGACTCTAACATTTCCCTCAAAGGTTTCTGGATTCCTGATGATTTGCTTGCATTTATACAAGCAGCACCCGGGAAACAGCACACTCAAACACACGGGGTGAAAGAGCAGGCGTGTGGGCCCAGACACGTCTCTGTCCCACCCCACGTTCCAGGGGCCTGGGGACCAGTGTGAAACTCTCAGTCAGTATCTTCCTCGGCTGGCTGGAAAAATCATGGTCTACTCTGAAGACTATCGTGAGGACTACAGGCAACATACATAAAGCACCAAGCACAGGGCCTGGCACATAACAGGTGCTTCTTAAAAAAGTTATAGGTATTATCAGGAAAAGAACTGCCAAACAAAGATAAACATTAAGGCCCAGTGTTCTGAGTTTCTGATGCTAAGTGTGATAACAGGCAAATCTCCCTTCTGCCACCTTGGAATGGCTCCTTGTCCTTTCCCCTTATCCCTTGCTTGTAAGTTACGCAACCTCACCATTTTAATTAATTTTTGTTAAGTTTTAAATTTTTTTCAATTACAAACAGCAACAATAATATTAACATTCTATAAGGTATTAACTCCTTCTTATAACCCTTCATAAGTAAAGTGGTCTTGAAAGTACAGAAGACAGAAGAAAAAATTAATACTGCAATCTAAGAGATTCCCTCACGAATTTTCTTTAAATACAGTAAGCGTATTTTAAAGAACATCTAAGTTGCATTTTTGTGATACATATTATCTCTCAGTATCAGGGGCACAGCAGTGTCAGAATCATAATTTTACTAAACACTATAATGGGTACAGGTCAATTTCCAAAACACATTCATCACACAGATTCCATCCCAGTTCTTTTGGTTTACACACCGTATTTCTGCTCATCAGGTCACCTATGTAAACCACTACGTTAATCTCTGGTGCCCAGATCTCAAACTCCCTCTGCCATGAGGTGAGGGTGGATAAAGGGACGACTATAAGAAAGGGGCCATACAGCTGGTGTTGGTGGAACAGGTAGGAGAGGAACGATATGGTCTGGATGGTCTTTCCTAGGCCCATTTCATCAGCAAGGATTACACTGTTACTTCTGCAGGGAGAAAAAAGAAAAATCATTAGTTCATTCTCACACACACACACACACACACACACACACACACACACACAGTATGTGCACAGAGAGCAAGGACACCACTGCCCCACTCTGTCACCAAGTAAGACATTTCGTAGTGAGCCTCAACTGTATTTCCTCTCACCTGCAGTCAAGCCTCCTACATAAAATAGGACAAGCTACAAACAACAATGAGTGACCTAAGCATGGTCAAGACTTGGATTACTGCAAGCGCCTACTCAGACCATGTTCCTGACCTTGCCTTTGGTCTCCTACGTATATCTCTTGTAACAGAGAAGGCACGTGGACTCAAGCACATGACCTTGGCTTCCAATACTGAAAGCAGGGCAGACTGGCTAGCCCCACTGTAGTGAACCGACTGCCTGACAGTCACGAGTGTCTGCTCGAGTTACCCACCCAGTCCACTGCATGCCACCACGTTGTTCAGTGCTACACACACTGCCCCTAGGTCTATGTGCTGCTGTGCATACAGCTTGTTTTAAATACACCACAGTCTACAGCAGGGGTAGGCTGTAGGGTCCTGAATTCTGCCCCCGCACCTACTGAATCAGAGTATCTGTGAAAAAGCTCGGGAATCTGCATTTTTAACAAGCACTTCTGCATACTCTGATGCAGGTGTATTCCTGGGACCACACTTTGGAAAGCCCTGCTTTAGCACACGGGCTGGATTTGAGCAGGACACCAATAGGGACAGGACTGTGCAGAGATAAGGGGGGAAAAAATGACGAAATGGCCAGAGTCAGGAAAAGTATGTTCAGAAAATAGTAAATAGCTTATTCAGCAAAAAATTAGGAATACATGTATGACACAGGTTGCAAATATTAAAAGTTTCTTGAAAATCGGGCCACTGAAGGTTTACACACATATAATCCATGTTTATGCAGTGAAGCAGAGAATGTGGGACTGATACGCAAGTTAAAGACAACTTAACTGAATAAACGAGACATTCACTAGGAAAAGATTAAACTTGTAATTTAGGGAAAAAGCACACAAAAGAACGAAGCAGAACATATTCAAGGAAGGGAAAAGGAGAAGGCCATTTCTCTATAAATCTCAGACACACCTATGTTATGTACTGTTCAGACACAGCGTGTTCCTGAGTCCTCATTATGTCTCTCACCTTTCCACTCTGCTGACAGGAAATGATCAATTTTCAGCAACATTCATTTCCTCTCCCTAACAAACTTTTCTCCCTAGAATACTGTATTCAAAAACTGGTTGAATCTGTGGATTTGAAAGGCTGACTGGACTTCCCCAGAAAGGAATTCTCTCCATCTCATAATTTTCTTACTTCTACAATACACAGGAGAAAGAAGTAATGCTTTGCATCTAACAACAAAGAAGCCAGCAGCAGTACAGACAATTCCGAACATCTTTTTCTACCTACTTGCACCAGGAATGAGCAAGCCAGTTGAGGCCTTCTAGCTGATAGTCACGGAGCTCTAGATTTTCCCCTCCTAAATATGCCGGCTGTTTCTTTAAAGCTACAAAGCGTGGTCTCTGCTTCAGGGCCTGAAAAACAAAAATTAGCAAAGTAAAGATCTCCCCAATATCTGATGAACCTTTGTATCAATACATCTTCCCCCTAAAAAACCCCAAAACACCAAAGCCAGCCAACACCACACCTTGCACTCTCTTGTTGGAATGGTTTTTGAATTGTTCCGACTGTGGAAGCTGTCGATGCAGCCCTGGAATTTTTTTCCTATCAAGGCTTCGTCTTCCCAGCTGCACTCTGAATAAGGCAGTCCCATCCACTTGCATAGATATTCAGGTTCATTCGAAGGTGCCGGCTTCCGGCTGTGAGCTAGTTCACATGTAAAAATACACAGGTCATCCACTGTCCATTAAAGGAGGGGAGTGACATTCTGTTTTACATATAATGAATGAAACATCACGTGGCAAAACATGAGCTGTTGGTAAATGCTGAACATTTATAAATAAGATTACTTACCAGGAAAATCTGTTTGACCCAGTGTAGATTTGCTTGTCTTCATAGCTAAACAAATGGAAGATAATAGAGAAAGTTATCACTATAACCAAGGAGTGACACTTTAAGTCCTATGAACAAGAATATTAATACACGGTCTCCCATCTTAAAAAGAAAAAAAACTCTCAGGTCCACATTGCCCTGTTCTCTGTGCCTCTTGACAACATGATGCCCAAGGAGAGCTGTTTTCACTCCCTGTCCACTGCTCCTTCTCCCCAGAAGCTGCCCCAAGCAGGCTGCATCCCCACCACTCCAGGACCTGCCGCCAGTGCCCTACCTCTCGCAAGACACAAGGATCCAGTCCCAGTTGGACCCTGTGGACCAGCAGCATTTCCGCCTTCCTGAGCCACGTGGATCACTTGCCTTCCAGTCTCCCACCCTCCCAGCTCTCCTATCTCACTGGCTGTCTGTTCTCAGTCTCCTTCTGCTGGTTTCTTGCTGACTTCCAAAAGCCAAATGCTCTCGGACTTCCTATTCTCACCATGTGAACTATTTCTGATGATCTCTTTAAACCTCAGGCTTTAAATACGATCTATGTACTGATGCATTCCCACATGTGAATTTCCAGCCCAGACTAGGAGTTCTAAGACCCACACATGCTACAGCCTTCACAATACTCTCCATTTGGTGACTAAGAAGTTCATCAAACCAGGTTCATTTTCCACCCAAACATCAGCTCTTCCAGTTCAGGAAGTGGTGCCTCTATTCTCCTGTTTACTCAGGTCAAATACCTTGGCATCACCCCTGACACCTCTTTCTGTCATTCCCTCACCTCCAAATTTATCAGCACATCTTGTTTGCTTTTCCTTCTAAGTATATCTAGGCATCTATTCCCAAAATTAAATCTATAAAAAAAAGTGTTTTTTTAATTTACATCATTCCCATTATTCGTGGAGCTCACACACTGCTAAAATAAGTCTCTGTGTTCTTACCTATTACCCTTTCTACTATCTGATACTGTTTGTTCAACTCTGAGGCTAGCTCTTGTTGGCAGTTGAAATATTCCACATCTTCAGGAGAAACTTTCCCCAACCTGGACAGAAGACAGAAAAAGCACATCCTCATTAAATTTGGGGTATCTGTACACACTTACCAAAGCGAAGTCAGAGACAGGAAAGGAATCTTGTCTTCACTTCCACCTGCCCCTGCAGTACTCTAACTAGGCCAGAGATTTTACAAAAAACATACACTTTTAGAAAACACCAACCAACTCAGACCCCTCTCTGATGTGGCCTGTTTCCAAAGAAACCTAAAAATAACTACTTTGTGGCAAATTCATGTAATTTCATGGGATAAACTCATGTATCCAAACAGACTGAAACAATATAACTGTCTTCCAGATTTAAAAATATACCATTTTTATTATATAGTGGGCTTTAGGAGTGCTTGAATGTGACATTCTTTGGAAACTATCCTTAGCACCAAAGCTCTTTAAAAGGACAACATTAAATAATACTGTACTTCTGAGAATTTTAAATTTCTATGCCTTATAAGCTACTCTTATTTTAGGAATATTTTTATATTTTGCTCAGAGGGAAAATACGTGACTTAGTGAAGTAGCATATTTTGTACTACAATAAAAGAGAAATTAGAACTCATCTGTCCCTATTCCTAACACAGAATAACCTGATCACGTTACACTGGCAGGTAGGATGACCAGGTATATGGACGCTTCCTGTCCCTCAGGCTGCAAATGTATTTCCTTAAGCCATGATGGGAAATGTACCATTGCTTGATTTCATCCTCTTTCTTCTTGAAGTTCTCGAGTTTTTTTAGGCCCTTCACTTTCTGCTGCTGCAAGGACTCTTCACTCTCCCACGTGCTGTGGATGTAAGACCAACCCTTCCACTTGATGAGGTACTGGACTTCGCCTTCCTCCTTTTCCGGGTCGAAGTCACCACTTGGGTCTCCGTTAGCTTCAACTGCATACACAGTAGTAGATGCTCCAGTGGCTGCGAAAGGATTCAGTTTCAACAAACCTTAAAAAGTATGTGAAAGCAGACACTGAAAAGTTTCCCATGAGCACAACTGTCTAAAGAGTCTCTTTCTGGATAAAGCACCAAAATCCTTCAACTTGAAAGAAGCAGAATTTCACAAATATAGAATAAACAAGGTCAGTAATTTCAAATATTTTCAAAATGAAGATCCGATTTTTATACTTTAAAATATATTCCAATTTGCTAGTGAAACTAAAAAAAAAAAAAAATCCTTGTGCCCAAACACAATAAAAATGGAACAGAAACATCTGTTCATTTTGGTACCTACTAACTCAGAAAGCAAATCCAGACCTCCAGGAATATTAAAAACAAGGCAAGAAAATAAATATCTCTCCACCAATTACCCAAAGTTCTCTGTTAACTCTATTAACCTCAAGTAAGACTAGATTAAAAAAAAAAAGGCAGAGAAAAATGAATTAGGTGTTATCTTGGTATTTCCTATATTGAAAGATTACTTTAAAGAAACTAAGTTATGAGATATCTCAATTTGATTATAAAAAATCTTCACTATCGTTCAAATATGCATTTAATCTACTGCATACTTTTCACAAGATTCAGAAACAAGTAAAGGCATATTTGCTTAATGTTAATGAGCAAGAAGCTCCACTACATCACTGCCGTTTAAGACAGTAACACATCTTTACTAGCTTCAAGTCTCAAAAATGTAAAACACATCCCTCTGGTCTCAGCTCTGAGACATGAAGACGGGGTCAGAAAAACTTCCCCATTTCACAACCAATACAGGCACGGACTGAGTGAAACGCATCACTTCAGAGTTGAAACGTGTAACATTTGGGCCTCACTAAGCAGCTGTAGAGAAGTATTTTGCTTCCCAAAGGCACATACCTCCTTTCTTGCCCAGCCGTGAATCTAAGACCTTTTCGATGGTTTCACTATTATCCTGCTGGTCATCCACTCCTTCGCCAGTCATTTCAATGAGATCGTCGGAGTCAGTCTCGAAGTCATCATCTTCTTTATAACTGCAGGAGGGACAATGCTGAGTGAGGGGAAACTCTCTCTTCAGAATTTAACTCTGCCATATAGAATGTCGTTAGAAAAAGGAACCGTACCACGCTGCCTCCAGTACGCTGTTGTACAGATCGGCCACATATAAAGTAGGCTCCAAGTTCCCTGTTTGTGTATGAGTGCATGTTCATGGGTAACTACAGGAAGGCTAATCCATGTTTCAAAATAAAAATGGACTACATTTACACTGATTTGTGTAAGCAAGATATAAAAAACTTTAAGGACATGCGTATATGTTCTTTTTTAGTGAGATCATTACTATATAATAAGAAAACAACTACACTGAAAATGTAGAACGAATTTTCAAAAAACACTACTCCTGGGCAAAAGACAAGCAACATTTCTAAGATTAAATGTTTTAACCCTGTGTTTTGTCTCCCAATAACCAGGATATGAAATTTAAGTATCTTCAAACTGTTAAGACCTTCAACTAACATACTTCCTTTTAATAAAATGCTCAAACATGACCCTCCACCACATATTAACAACAGGTGTCGTGGGAGTCATACAAGAGAAAAGCACAGTCCTGGACTCGAGGGCAGCTGTGGGAGGAGACACCTCTGCATTAGCAAACTCAGCGTCTAGTCCTGGGTTTGGGATCACTCACTGGATACACTGGACAGGGTACTAATATCTCCAGAACTCAGTTTCAACACCGCTAAGTGGATTAAGAAAACTGCATATTTTCTAAATAAAAATTAAATGCCCTTTAATTCATGTAACATAAAATACTGTTTGCATGAATCTATTCCTTTATTTCAATTTCTGTTAATGCTTCATACCCTATTAGTAAGCTTGATAAAATTATTATACCCAAATACTATATATAAGCTGAACTTCAGAAAAATTTATCTGATCCCCAGAGCAAATCAGAAGCAAGAAAACAACCCAAACATCTTTCCTAAAAAAAGGATGTGATGAAATGAAGATACCTCGACAGAACATGAACTTAAAGCAGCTCTGTTTACAGGAATGAAGGCCTGCAATGAGCCATTGCTACTCTTTCCACATTCCCGTTGGCCAACACCCCTCTTCTGCAAGAACACAGAGCAGATTTCCAAACGCCTATGCAGGACATAGGTAATTATTTTTGCTTAACAGATGCACAATCCTGGGCTTCAAACCAAGTGCAAGCCAAGTAAACTATCGCCCTCACACTACCGAAAACCTTTTGGGGTGTAACCTACCTAACATTTTTAGCCGCTCTGCGACGAGTCTGCCTTTTTGGAGCTTCATCGTCATCATCATCATCATCAGAAGACTCTTGTTTTTTTTTCTTTCCACGCTGAGCTTTAGGTTGCTTTTTAACACGAGGTTTCGGCACTGTTCTAAAATGAGAAGAGAAAAAAAAAAATGGCCACTTTTACTATCATTTGTTTACTTCAAATCTGCATAATTGTATTTCCCAGATCAGGGGTTCACATGTAGGATTAATCAGGGCAAAGTTAGAAATTATATTCCTGGGTCCCATTCTCTGAGATTCTAATTCACTAGAAATCTGCATTTTCAACATGAAAGTGATTCTCGTGCTAACAGTCTTCAGTCATTGATTAGAGATAGAGTGGGTTCTCAGGCAATGGTTCCCCACTGCTCCTCGGGGTCACCTGACATACACATACACAAATTTCACTTCTGGGGACTGATCGTACAGATACACACCAGTACAGGCATATTAAAAGTATGCGCTGGAGTATTGTTTGCAATAACAAAAGATTAGAAAAACTCTTAAGTGTTCATCAACTGGGAACTAGTTCAATAAATAGGATACTATGGAGCCATAAAAAAAGAAAATGAAGGGAGTGTTTCCATGTACTGATATAGAAAGATTTCCAAGGTAATGAAAGAAAAATACACAAGGAGCATGGGATGCACAACCTGTATAAAGGGAGGAAGGATAAGAAATAACTACGCATATATTTTTATGCATAAAATGTATCTGGAAGGCTACCGGGGAGACTGCCCTGCCACAGACCAATGAACAGACCGAGGACACAGTCTTCCAGTGACGCCCGTGCACAGCCAGGACCGGGGGCCATAACGCGGGAGCTCACACATGAAATCCCCAAATTACTACAGTATCAGTGGTAAAAAGGTGACCAAAGAAAAGGGAGACAAAAACTCCCAATCACATCGATCTGTTTCTGTGAGACCTACCAAACCAATGCTACACAGGGGAGTCAAGGTTAAGGGCTCAGTAAATGACGGGGAACGTCTGGAAGACAGAACTGAAGAGCTGACCCATTCCCGAGTGCTCAAACCCAGGTGGAAGGAGACTAAACTCAGCTGCTGATTCCCCTGGGGGTGGGGGTGGGGGGACAGGTATGACGCCCTAAGCCAGGGGTCGGCAGACACTTCCTGTAAATAGCCAGAAGGTCAAGATTTTCTGCTTTCCCAGACAAAAGGCGAAACTGAAGCTACTACACAGCTACTTATGTAGTGAGAGAAAATAAATGTTCACATGTTTTATAGTGACAAAACTCAAAATAAAATAATGAGTTTTTCTTGTGTGTGTTACATATCTACTAATGAGAGTATCATTCTTTCTGAAAAGGCAGTATTGCATTTAATTGGGATTCAAACTGACTGTTTCCAATAGTCACACTGTGAATGTCTCCCTGTAAAAGCAATGCTTAGCTGGCACGCCGCACAAAGTGAGTGGTGAGTGGGATCTGGCCCAAAGGCAAGCACTCGCCAACAGCACCCTATACCCTCCTGCAAGGGGGTCAACTCTCCTGGGGCCTCTCCACCCCCTGCCCACCTTCCCCAACACCAGCACTTTATGTTGTCCTCTGATCAAAAATCACCAGTACCCTGCTGCCTCGGCCTACTTCCTTTCCTGCACAAGTAGATTCTCTGTTTAATATTACACAGACTATATGAACAAGGTAATAAACAGGGAAGTATGCTTTCAACTAGGCAACACACATTTTAAACTTTACAATTAGCTCCCTCAGAAAGAACCTGTACAGTGGTCAAACGCACAGGGAGCGCTTTTTAGAAGATACATTCTTCCCTCAGACCGAATCCTCCATGGAGTGAGAAACAGTAAGTCACTCTGAGCTACACACCGTGCAAACCCCCACAGTCAACACAAGCAGCTCCGTCATCCGGGCACTTGCTAACAATGCAGGCTGGCAAGAAGTGAACCACAGACATTCCGAACCCAGGGCCATAACACACTGCATTCCACCAATCAAGGCTCCCCGGCTAGCACTGCGCCGTCTGCACCTAACGCAAACTGGGTTCCACCAGAAGCAGAGACGGTCAAGCAAACACTGCACCTTCTGGGCACAGGCCTCCTGGCTTTCACTTTTATTTGCTCTGGTTCACTCTCTGCACTGGTGCCTTGTTCCTGTTCATCTTCTGAGGGCTCCCGTTTCCATTTTTCTCTGTGATCAAAGCAAAGCAGAATGATTTTTTTTCCAAAAGAATTCTTCCAGGTTATTTACTTGAAGAATCTGACAACACTAATGTTGATTTAATTATCCAAAAGACAGAACGTGTATATTTTAGTTTTATGCTAAAGAGATTTCTTCTAGCTCCATTGACATTTTGGTTCTGTTCTTTCGTGGACTATGTAATATCTATTCCTCTTTTCTCTCTTGTAACAAAATAAATGAAAATGGAAACTAAGAATGTATGTTTTAAACTATTTATTCTGGAAAAAAGTGCCACTAAATCTCATATTGTTTTGATTACTATCGGTGACCAGATTGGAGCTATAACATATACTCACTCAGTTCTTCTTAGATTTTAGCATCAATCAGAGCCACCTAAAGGGCTTATTAAAACAGATTTCTGAGGCCACAACCAGTTTCTGATTCCGTTGGTCTAATGTGAAGCCTAAATTTTTAATTTTAACAAATTCACAGATGATGCTGATACAGTTAGGGACCTCTTTGAGAACTCTCATACTAGATATTTTAACAGAATACATTTGAGGAAATCATCCCTAAAATTACTTTTTAATGATAAACCTACCACCTACCATCTCAATTATCTATGAGCTGAAGATGTAGTTTTTTGTAGTTTTTAGGAAGGTGTTCCTTTGCTCCTTGAGATCTCAGAAGGTGTGAAAGGGCCATACCCTACAGGTGTCTCAGTCCCCTGGTGTTTGAAGTTTGCTGGAAAACCCAATAAGGTGCCACAGGGACTGAGCGCATTTCTCATCTATGGGGAAGGAGGAACATATAATAGCTAGTGGGCATAAAATCTAAAAAAAATAAAATAAAATAAAACAAAAGGCAAGTATCTTGGTGTTTCTTTGCAAATAAAACAATCACCACTGGGTTTCTTGGTCTTTGAGTAGTAAACGGTTATGCTAAAGACACCTGTTTGCAGAACTGCAGACCTGCAAAGTCAAACCAACCTTGTTCATGGGAGAACAGGTCAAAGTAATAGTGGAAGCTTGTTGCAGGAAGGTGGCTGCTCTGGGGAGCCTGAGAACCTTGTAGGCAGGAGCCTGTAGGTTGGCAACCTACACCTGAATTTGTAGAGACTTTAGGGAAAAAAGTTTTTTTCAAGTCTTCCATGAAAAGGCAGTGAGACACTTTATGTCCATTACTTAGGTTCTAGTGACCCTGTTTCACATCCATGTCCCTAATAGCAGCTCAGTCCCTGTGGGCAGGGCCGTGTTTGTTCATCTTTGTACCAGAGCGCAGGTCAAAGGCAGGCAAAGAGAGATACTCCCTTGTTAAGTGAAGAAATAATTAAAGAGTGAGCCCTGTCAGCCTATCCGTCAGACGGGTAGGGTGCTTTTGGAAGTGTTAGGGACGCACACAAGTTAAGACAGTAAGGCCTATTAGCACTGCCTAATCCTTCAGTCTCTCTAAAACAATGACCTCCTTATGCCTAACGACACTCTGGGCACCTAGCTTATTCTCTTTCCCCAGAGCCTAGACAATACGCATCTGCTAAAGAATCCAAACAGAAGTGATGGCCAGCAAGGAAGCCAGAAAGATGTCTGCAGCAGCGGGGAGATTGGCACACAAAGCTGCAGTGCCCCAGGACCGAGTCCCGCACAGCCGGTGCTGCAGGAGGGGCTCACGCAGTCAGCTGCGGAGGAGACAAGCTTGAGAGAACACGAACAACTGATACTAAGGGACAGTAGATCCGATGAGAAAGATCCTCCCCTTAAGTACTAGTGGAGATACATGTAACCCTGCCAGGTACTGAGAACCTCAGTGAGGGCCTACGTCTTCCCTTCAGGAGGCTAACAGGGTGGGGACGCTGGGAGAAGGGACGCTGTGGCTGGAGCTTGCCAGTTCCCCTGCGGATGTATGGACTTTCAGACAACAGGAGGACTGAGAACCTCCCCATACGAGAATGTACAAAAACTCAGCAAACACCTCCTCCTAGAGAAGGAAACTAAAGCCCCGTGAAAACAAGTGGTTTGGCCACGTGTCCAAGCTCTGGCCCTGAGATTCTCAACCCTGAAAACCAAAGAATCAAGGAAAACTACAGCCAGGCTTACATATTCTGGGGGGATCTGAACAACAATCGGAGGCCTGATGCATTTTGTATATGTGTGTGTTTGACATTGACTGAATTATTTTAAATTTTGTTTTGATTTTCAAAACCGGGGGAAAAAGTAAAGGTCAGCAATATCACGTTACTTTGTACGTGCGGTGAGAAGAGTGATCGGTTAGTGGCGGGAGACTGCCTCCCAACCCTGCAGCTATGTGGTGCAGGAACATTACGCCGTGTACTTTCAGCTTTCAAAATGCTAATTCACATTATGACTTTGGGGAGGTAGGCCCCTGGAAGGCTGTACTCTTCAAAAATGTCCATGTTGTAAAAGCAATGAGAGCCCGTGAACAAGCTCTAGGTGAAAGAGACCTGACAACCGAGAGAGTATCTGACCCCAGACTGGCTCCTGTAGTGGAGATGGAAAAATGCCAGGGAAGCCATCATGTCCACGGGCAGACACGGGAGTATGAACTGGACAGAAGTATGTCAGCAGTGCTGAATCTACTTATGACAAAACCACACGGGGCGTGTGAAAGAGAATCTCCTTCATTCTCAGGATACACACACTTAGGTGTTTCAGGGTAAAAAGGCCCCATGATGGATACATGTATGTCTTCAACTAGCCAGAAGAAATCCTATGTGTGGGTATATATAAAATGAACAGCCACAATAAAGAAAATGGGGCAAAAATGATAACCAATGGTAACGCTGGTTAAAGCACACATTCTTCGTGCTTCTATTCTTGCAACTTTTAGAAAATTGGAATTCCCCCCCCAAAAAGTTAAAAAAAACTGCTCCTTCTAAAAATCTTTAAAATCTGCAGTAGTCTGCAGGGTTTCAGAACACCACTTCCCTGTGATGACATTGTGAAATTCCCCCTCCTCCCTTGAGTGAGTCTCTCTCACATCTCAAGCTCACGTGCGCACAGGCTGGGTTTGGTCCCACTTGCTCCAATCACAGAGGGTGCCTTTAGCTCCCTGCCTCCCAACCTGAGTCTCAGCAGCTGGCTATGGGACCTCCTCCAAGTAATCTTACTAGTTAAACTCACACAGCAGAGGCGCTCCCCTAAGTCCAGCTACCCAGAGGCTGGCTGGAAGCAAGGCTAGCTCAGTGCCCAAACACACAAGCTACCAGTGAGTTCCTAGGGAGCCTCAGGCCACGGAAGCAGCGTGACAGAAGACACACACCCCTGTACAAGAACAAAGGGGTTCTACTTTAGGGAAAGAGAGGTCCATGAAGGTCTCTGAAAGCTGCCAGCGTGGACAGCTCTGAGGATGGACAGGAGAGGGAAAATAAATGCAGGAGCCGGTCCAAAGGGAAAGCCCGATGACATGGCCAAGGGCTGAGAAAGTGCAGGCTTCTGCACACCTGGATGAGGCCATAAAGATGGGCAGCAGAGGATTTCAAGCGCAGCACCCCCGGATCCCAGTCGAAAGCCCAGCAGGACGCAGTAAGAGGTGGAGGAAAGAGCACAGTCATGCACTTCTCAAGGCTACCAGAGGCCACTTAGCCTGCCTGGTAAGCTGAGAATACCATCTCCTCAGTAGGCCATGCAACAGAGGTAGAAAAACAGCCTTTCAAGATACCAAGAAGAGCAGGCTCGCCTACAGCTATTATTTTTCCAACTCTAAATATTTAGAACAGAAAGAAAAACTGTGTGTTCTGGGAGCAGGTCACCACCATTAAAGACCAGACTCAGCATACTTTCTGATATTCCTGTTAGGTCAGCAGAATAGGCGGTACTCCACTTTGGAAATGAGGAAACAGATTTCGAAAACTCCAATCACTTTGCCTTAGGCCAAATACTTAAGATTACTAATATTTCAGAACAGAGAATATAACTGGGGCTCTCACTAGGGCTCTGAGAACTTCTCTCGGTTTACCAGGAGAAGCCCCTAAGTCTGTGTGTGAAGTTTTTTTGAGTGTCCACATTTTTCTTTCTTTCTTCCTTCTTTGAAATGACGCTACACATTTTTCTGAGGAGATGGGCTACAGAATTCAGACTTTCAAAGGCATCCCCACAACTACTCCAAAAGGGATTTTTAAAACTATTTCTCAAAAAAAATTAAATCCATTTTCACCATAAATAGAATTATTAAAATAAATGTTAAAATAATGAATTATAATGTTATAAAAGAATTTCAAAGTCCAAGAATTAAAATGTCCTGGCTTACAACTGTAATATTAAAATTACATGGAAACAAGGTGAATTTTCATATTAAAATGGGTGTCCCCAACCAATACAATTTTGCCAACACAAAAAACAAGTGGAAGTGAAAACCAGAAAACCTAAATTTGTTCCATGTTTGACTAGAATAGAATATTAAGTACATATATATTTGGTATTTGTGTACATTTTTATGAAAAAAAAAAAAAAAGTAATAATTGGGCTAATGGGGCCAACCAGATGGAGTAAGCTGGGTTCTGCCCCCAAGCAGGAGCCCACGCACATGTGAAATGCTGACTTACACATGTGGACACCTGAGAATCTTGGGCTGTGAGTGCTGCTGCCACAGCAGGGCAAGCTGGACAGTGACCCAGGATGGCTGGACAGCGACCCAGGATAGTAAGATAGGGAAATGGACTCTGGGACCCAGGGTATGATGAAGGCACAACCAAGCATTCCCAGAAATACTGACACGTTACAAACTACTAGGTTTTGTCGTATCCCCCAGGAAAGACTTACTGTTTTTTCAGCTGCCTCTGGCCTCTTCTCTTTGGGCTCCCACTCTCAGACCCGCTACTGGCCTTCAGTGTGTGAGGGGGAAAGAATGAGTACAGACTTTAGTTCACAGTTGTTACGGTCAACACTACCCCTGGTTCAACAGTCTACTTAGTACAACGGCATTCAACAGGAGCTTTCAGACAGAGAAACCTCAGCATCTGTGTGGTGGTGCTCCCTCTCCTTTTGCTTTGAAAGCTGATTTGTGTCATTACTAATGCCAGGAAACACTTCTCTCAGCCTGACTCCTCTACGAGCACAGTGCAGTGAAATGCTCTGGGGCGACGGCAATGCTCTGCGTCTGCGCTGTCCGTCTCAAATATCATAGCCCGCAGTCACATGTCATTCCTGCGGCCCCGAAATGTGGTTAGGGTGACTAAGGAATGGAATTTTTCATTTTAGTCGATTTTAATCCATCTAAAAAGTCACATGTCTAGGGCAACCATGCTAGGTACTGCAGATCTACCATGCCATGCAAAAATGCCGCATCCAGCGTGCACTGGAGGTGGTGACCACTGATCTTCTTCATTTTAGACTCACTGAAGAGCATGTTCAGTCATGAAGCGACCAGGCTCTGCTGGCAGCTCTTGGCCAAGGGAAGTACACGGTCAGAGACATCTTTGAACAGCTCTTTTTCTCCAAAAGCAAGTAAAACGGCAGACTACCCCTCCCTATTGCTCTCAGTCTTGTGCCCTACAGAGAGCATGTTCATTTATATGTGAGAGAAAAAAACATTTACACAACTACGTGGTTGGTTATAACAAGTGTGGCTCAGGAACCTAGTCCTAGACGCTACGGAAGAAAGAATGCTAAGGCAAACCAGCTCAGGCCACTCAAAATAAAATACCATAAATGCAATGCAGATTTACAGTCAAACAGATTTTTAAAGTAAAAACCCACCCCCAATTCACTAACGTTTGGTTATTAACATTTAGCTTTCAGCAGAAGGATGTTATATAGTTAAGAAGGGCAATGAGAAGGGACATTTCACCGAGAGACAAAAAAGCATCTCTTTAAGATGTAATCTATAAAGCTAGTATAGGGTTAAGAATCCACAAAAATATCACACAAACTGAAAAAGGTCTGCATCTCCAAAAACAACAGAACCCAATACTAATTTCTACAATCACCAATGTCTCACAATTAGATCAGAGTAAATATTTTATCAGAGTGAAACATTTTACAGTGCACACTGAAAATGAACTACTAAACTGCATTTAAAGAAGATGACAAACATTACTGATGTCAAGCAAACCCTCCTTCCTTTCTCAGAAATAAACCTGAAACTACTTCCACTGTTATATTTGTTTACCAGGCAAGTGACTCATTGAACAAAAATCTAGGAGATTTAGAAATTAGGCATTTCAAAACGTAAACATCTTGCTATAGTCAATTTCTCACTGTGAGAAATGCAGAGAGGAAGAAAACAGAAAGGGAGGCTGGTTCTGTGCAATGCTCACAGCACTGCACTGAGGCATGCACGTGACATGCACTTTCTGCGAAGTTTCTTTTTTTTAAAAGAGCCACTTAATTCCCATCCTGAAGTTGAGTCTTGTTAATGGCCATACACACCAGAGTCGAAAAGGATGAGGTAAGGCCAGGAGTTTCAGTACATCCCTGTAAACCCTTTCTTTTCCTTACCTCCTCCTTAATGTTAAATCGTGATGGTTCTTGTCGGCTTCGGTTTGACCGCCTCACCCCGTAAACATCAGGATATTCTTCCCACATCTGTAAAATTAACAGACCATGCATGGATCTTTTTTCTTGGTCCTCCATTTACTATGTTCATTGCTGGAACACGTATTTTAATTTAAGAGTATTCAGGTAACAGAATATCAAGAGGGTTGTTTTGTTAGTTTTATGAGACAGTAAGCAGCCATCTTTAAAAAGAATAAGACATATCATCCTAGACCACATTAATGTTTACCAATGCCTCCGCATTACTAATGGCTATTAAACTATATGGTACACTGCTTACACATCATTAAATATACATAAACTTACAGATAAATAAAATGGCAAGAGAACACTTGCTTCTAACTAAAGACAAAGTATTTCCTGCTGTTTAAGTCCCTCATGCTTTCCATTTCAACTTTCACTGCATACTGACCTATGTAAGACACTCAAAAAACAAGCTGGGCCCAACCAAGTCTGATTAAATAAGAATCAGGGCATTTATATAATTCCTCAGGACGGGTAACATGCCAGGTACGTATGAGTTAGGTATTTCTAACACTTAAATTAGAAATTCTCAGAATGAGAATTCACTGCCACCTTTTTCCAGCACACGTGATTTTAGTTTCTTAGCAGTTCAGGAGCCCTTTGCCTCCAAGCACTATTTTTAGTAAAAATCCTGACTAGTGATCAAAAAAATAAAGTTTAAAGGAGGAATTAGTTGAAGAGAAAATTTTTCTCACAATATATTTTAGCACCATCTTATACAAAGACTCACGCCAACAAATGCATAGTACAAACATTCAAGGTCCCTCCTTCCTCAGCCTCTACAGGGTCTACCCACAATCCCACGCTCCAACAGCTAAGTACATTGTATTCTTTTAATAAAATCAATTGCTCATACGCAGAATGCATCCCAATGCACTGTGGAATAGCGACTTGAAAGTGTTTACCAGAGTTAAAAGTGTAAGAGCTGCTTGAGAGCCAAAATTAGAAATGGGGTTTATCATTAAAACACTAGCGAAAGCTTATGTCACAAAAATATGTGACGGCAGGAGGAGAGTGCCACTGGCTAAGGCTCATGAAATATGTGTCAAGTGGCCCACAAAAGAAAAACTTGATGGAACACAACCCGGAAAAAAAAAAAAAATGTCATCAAGCCAAGGGAACACTTGATCAAGTGACTTAAAAAAAAAACAAAAAACAAACAAACCCTCAGCAAGCTACAGAAAAACAAAGGCTCCATAAAAACAAGCGAGATGTTCCAGGAAGAAGCATTTTAGAACTAGAATCTGAGCTAATCATGTAACCCGGGGTCTTTGGTTTTTGAAGGTGAAGACTGTATAATGGCCTCAGACTCCTCTGAGAGTCAGAAGACAAAAGGTCCAACCACGGGAGTCAGGAAGAACCAGGAGGTGGGAAATCTAGGCTGAGGAGGCAGCAGTGCAGAACATGGGCCAAACCCGGCAGAGGAAGGAAGGAAATGAACAGCTCTACTCCGGTCCCGTCCACCAACGCCCACCCCACCCCTCTCTGAACCTCGGCTGGAATAGGACATTAGTCCACACAGGTACTGATGGGGCTCTCACTAATGGGGGTGGCGGCTGACATTTACTGTCCCTGCCCCAACTAGCCTTACCATTTAAAAGTATCAGGCATTCAGACTCCACTGCTGAGACGTTAATTACAGTACATATTTTAACTCACACATCCTGAAACCATCTTAGTCCTTTTGAGGGCTCACGATATCTAATTCAACTCTTCAATGAAAAAGCTATGGTGTGGAAGGAACATGCACGAAGAAAACAAAGAACCTTCTTTAGAAGCTCTCCTTTCAGAGTAACAATCATTAAAGTCACAATCCAATCTTTCTGTCTGGTGTGTCCACCCATGTGTTAGGTGTATTAATTTTTTAGAACTGATCACCTTAACTTTAAAAGTATTATTTTAATATTTCTGCCTGAAGCTATATTTCTAGGTTGAAATTCGGTTCAATAGAATCTCTTCTTTCTTAGTTCCCCTTTATCTTCATAAAAGGCAAGGTCTTACAGTTAACAGCTGAGAATGCTGGACAGTAAACGTGACACACACTGGTCTCCTTTCCTCTGTACAAATAAAGAACTGTGCGCAGCAGGAGTTACATCCAGACTCATTTTTGTCCCTACACTGCATCAAAACTGTGCTGTGGCCCTTGGAAGAGGGCGCCTGGTCTAGACGTCCACAGGAAAGCAAGTTGAGGCGTGAGGCCCTAAAGGTGGCTCAGGGCAGCCTTCCACTGCAAGCCTGGGAGGTAAGTCTCTGCATTTAATGACACTCTCAGAGCAAGATTTCTCAGTGGCACTCTCGCATGCAGGTCTTTTTGAATGGATCCAGTCACCACCTGAACTGCCCCCTGTGAAAGGCCCACCCTACACAGCAGCAGGAACAAGGCAAGTACTGGAGGGTCCGATGGTCACTTCTCTGATGATAAGTTAGTTAGCAAGGACAACTTTCACTTTCCCACTGTTAACACAGCCCCCAGCATTCCCTGACCTCCCACCATCTCCTAAGGGTCACTTGCCATTAGCAATGGGTACACTGGGAACAGAACTGAAGCATCATGGTTAATTCCAATTTTGCTCCAGTTCAAGGCAATTTTATTTTCTTAATTTTAGGTTTCTGAAGCTATTCTGCAGTACCTGCAGGTAACTTGAAATCACTTGTACTACTACGAAAATCTAACTGCGGAACAGCAACTGGTATCTTAGAAGGACAAAAACTGATTTAGCATAAAGCTTTTATTTTCATTATTTTATTTTTAAATTTCTAAAGGCAGTATTCTTATGTGAATCACTAAAAATACCTAAGTGTCTCAAAATGATATTTTCAAAGATCAGCTGCATTCCTATGATTAATTAGACCAAGTCATTAAATTTTCCCCAAAACAAATGCATCTTAAAGTACGAGCATCAAAAGCAAAGTGCTGTGTGACTCAATTTACGTCTTTACATTCTTTGCTTGAAGACTCTTCTCTGCTGAGCGAAGAACACTACCTACACTGCCCAGGTACAGGTAACTCTTCCTCTGTGAGAAGTGTTTCTCTTCCATTGTTCAGAAAACAAAAAGGGCCCTGATTTGTGGATTGTGATTACCCTGTCACATTGCTTTACAACTGCTTTTCAGTCACCTGTCAATGATGCTCCGGTATTTTTAGGTATGGTGTAGATTTTTTTTTTCCAATCTAACCACCTTTTTCAAATGTTAAAAACTGAAACTACATAAATTTGTCCATTGCCCTAGAATTTCACAGTTTACGTAATTATTTCCTTTATAGCTGATGATCAGCTAGTAGAGCAGAAAGCAGTGCCTAGAAAAGGTGGCTGCAGTCTTCTCTATCAAGACACCTAACGAGTTTCCCTTGGGAAATAAAGGCCTGCCAGCTGGCCCCAGCCGGCAGGCAATGTGCACGGTTACGGCGAAGGAGCGGTACCTTCTTCACATCAGCTATCCGCTCCTTCTTGGAGGCTGGCTTCTCTTTGGCTTCCGGAAGGACTGGCTGGGACTTGGAACCCGCGGACTCGCTCTCGGATTCCGACTGGCTCTCGGAAGACTCGGAACTGCTGTTTGACTCGCTGCCATGTCCGCTTCCCGGGTCGCTGCCCTGCTCACTCTCCGACTGGCTGCCCGAGTCCGAACCTGAAGCTTCTTCGGACGCCGAATGACTTGATTAAAAAAAAAAAAAGTTTAATAACTGCCATATAAATCTGCTTTAAAAAAATCCAAGCAGTAAAATAACAGTAGATACTAATTTCAGTAATATACGATCAAAATTTCTAAATTTACTTTTATATTCTTATATTGCAAATATCATTACTACTAATCTCAACACCCCTATTTGCTACCATTTCCTGAGTGCCTATATGAAGCCATGTACCAGCTAATTTATATAGATTCACTCCCTTATAAAAACTCGGAAGGGGAATATTATTTTCTGCTTTATTCCAATGAAAAAATATCTGAAGCTCAGGAGTACTTAAGTAACTCTCCCAGGTGACACAGGGAGGATTTGAAACCAGTTCCATCTGTCTGAATCCACCAGGTTTACTTGTTTAGTACCATCCCTTCCTCCTTGACAAAACAACAAAACAAACAAACCCCAACACAGAACACAACGAAAGCAAGGCAGGGTTCCCCAAACAGTAAGACTGCAATCTCTCTGTGGTTTTCCAGTGTTCTCAATAATAGGTGCTAATCAGACTCGTCTGGGCAGCTCCGTAAAAACACACACATGAACCCCAACCCAGAGGTGCTACCTGGGAATCTCCTGCAGTTGAGTCCCAGACCTGGAAGATCTAACAGAACAAAGTAAACAAAAAGAACACTCTGATTCTAAGGAGAAGGCCACCTAATCCAGTGCAGACAGCTCCTGGCTACCACAATCCCTGCCCCTTCCTCATTCCCAGTACCCCTCCCAGGGAGGCAACCTAAGCAGGTGACAGCAGAAGCCATAGAACAGGAGCAGAAGTCTATTGGGAGATCACCAGCCTTGAGGAGTAGAAGGCAATATACCCTCCTGGTGTTCCAACCAGCAGGAAGCATGCCAGGAACACGCTGGCAGGAGTAAAGACACTTTAAGAGAAAGGACCTACAGGGAGTAGACATGTCAGAGGAAGCGGTGGAGGTGGACAGCTCACTCAGCTCTGCTGCTTAAAAACGACCTTTTCAGCCCTGACTAGTGTAGCTCAGTGGGTAGGGCGTCCTCCGGCAAACCGAAAGGATACGTGTTTGATTCCCGGTCAGGGTACGTGCCTGGGTTGCAGGCTAGGTCCCAGTCGGAGGTGTGTAAGACAGCCGATCATTGTTTCTCTCTTCTCTTTCTCCCTCCCTTCCCCTATCTCTAAAAATAAATAAGCAACATCTTTAAAAACATTTTCTAAAAAAAAATCTACCTTTTCATTTTGGTGAGAAGGAAGTGGGGCAGAACCCAGAGTAACATTAACTTAACAGAAAGGTCCCTGAGTTTAATAACCAGGAGATAAGACACACGACATGAAAGCCCAAAAACTCTAGAAGGGAGGCTAACTAGGACTGACACAAAAGTCCTGTGTGAGCCTCAGTAAGCACAATGAGCACGGGGGCGTTGTGTGAAGACGAGGAAGCAATGACAATAAACGGGGAAGGTTAGTCTGTGCCTTGGGAAAGGGAGACGGAATCATTTCACAAGCACCATGTATCACTCTAAGTGCTTTATATGTATCCTTCTGCTTCTTCCCCAGAACAACCCTCTTAGGCATTACTATTCCCATACAAAACAAGAAAAACTGAGAGGTTTTAAGTACCATGATTAATCATATAACCCAAAAGTGTGCAGGGTGGGAGGGCGGCAGGAATTCCTCCCCAAGTCTCGCTCTGAAGAGCGCACTCTACTTTACAAGAGGGGTGCAAAACCTTAGAGACTCAGAAAGTAAACTTTTCCCTCTCATGCCAAGTCACAAACCAGTCAGTCAGACACCCGGTACCAGTCACTCAGTATTGTCAGGGCCTCGTCACACTTACTGACTCCCTGATCCTCCCCCAGGTGTCCAGCCTGCAGCCCAGGATGGCTGTGAATGCGGCCCCACACAAAATCGTAAATTTACATAAAACACGATGAGATTTTTTGTGTGTGTGATTACGTGTTGCAATGTATTTCATGTGAGGCCGGAGACTTCTCTTCTTCCTCCAGTGTGGCCCAGAGACGCCAAAAGGTTGGACCCCTCTGCCTACGGTGACTAGTCGCTCCTCCACCTGTGACCAGTGAGAAGGCATCACCACGCAGAGAGGAGAGACAGGAAGGCTGAATAGCCTAGTTAGAAAGCGAAGGTTCCAGAGTCCATGGCTTGGGTCTCTGTCCTAGCTCACCTCAGACCTGTGCCATCTTTTAACCTGTGCCATCCTCTGGGCCATTCAATACAGTCATGAGCAAGAAATGACAGCTATGAGCAAGAAAAGCACCATTCTACAAATGCCAAACTCTTACCCAAACATGAGAAATTTCAGAATCTCACATCCAAGCTCCGCCTCCCGTCCTAACACAAAGTTCTTCCCAGCAAGCTCCCATGGGTGAGTCAGTGCCCACGCAATCTGTGGCACTGGCTGGAATTTATTAACAGCTGGAGCTCCGCCAAGTGCTCACAGAAAGGTACTGAGGCAGCTCCAAGCATGTGCTTGTGAGTAAGGGATTTAAAAAGGGCAGTCTATTAGAAACCCCAGTAGCCCAATGGATAAGGCACTGGCCCCCTAAAAAGGGCAGTGTATCTGAAAGGAGTGTCATTCATCACTTATCCACTCCTCTGCTCCAGCGACAACACTGAACCACTTGCACTCCTGCCTCCACTCCTGGCTTCAGCACCAAGCTAAGTACCTCTGATTCTTGAAGCTTCTGGTATCACCTTCTCTAGGAAAACACCCTTTGTGCTCTCCGGTCCGAAGCTCAGTGCCTACTAGGCACTCCCACGATACCTTATCTTAGCATCTCTGCCACAGCAGTTATTACCCCCGGGAACTGAGAACAGGCAGCACCTGAGCTTCAACCCCCACACTCCAAAGGCTCTCACTTTTTAACACATCCTAGAGCAAAAGATATTTGTTTAAAAAACAATAAACATCTCCACATTTAAGGCACTGATTGTCTAACTATTCCCTCAAAGGACAGGATATTTCCTGAAATATTATGCAGCTTTGCTATTAATGCCTGATTATAATACCAAACACCAGTAATGCTAAATTGTAGTTTGCAATGCTGATTCAGAGGAGATGATGAGAAAAATCCACAAGACTGACAAGTAGGGTCGAAGTTCAGTTGATGAGAAATCCTTTAACTAAGCTTTCACCTAAACAATAACCTAGTAAAATTACCTGATTTCCAGTGGTATGAATAGTTACAAGGCAATTAAAACTAGAATTTTCATAAATTATCCACCATACATACAGAATCCTCATGAAAAACAAGTATCTGAACCTGAACCTAATATAATACTGAATGTAAATTGTAATTGAAAAAGAAAGTTTAGAAAAGGAAAATCAGTATCTGAAACTTACTCAAAATGTAAATTAGAAACAAATTTCTTAATTTTTGACTGAACAATCCATACAAGGGAAATACAACACAAAAATAAATGAAAGCAACTCAAGTCAAAACTGAGCTTTTCGATCCCCATAGAAGAAAGAACGCTTATGGAAAATGTTTAACACTATTCACTTGTGGATAAAAAGAGTTTGGTATGTCTTCAAAATCCTTTTTGAGGCTGGCAAAATGGAGCGGTGAAGTGTTTCTTACAAATGGACTTTGAAATCAAGCGGCATCAATGGCTATTGTTCCAACTTTTTCAGCTCCATTTCCCAAACGGCCAGAAGAGGGCAGCACGGCAACATCCGCTGAAAAGTGCAAGCCTGCGGTTCTCGGCCCAAGAGCTGCCATTTCAGCACTTAGTGTTTATTTTCCTAAACTTAACAAAATGGCTGAACTGCTGGCAGAGCAAGTTTTTGTTGTTGCTAGTGGTGGTGGTCAAAGCAAAATCTGGTAAAAACACAGAGCAATCTATGCTGAGATTCCATAAAACTGATTTCCAGAGTAAGCTCTATCCCTGATACACAGCTAGTGTTTTCGGAGCACTCATGTGGCAGACATACGCAAAAATTCTTCTGTAACCCTTACATAACCAGGAAGAGGAATCATCCTCCTTTGACAGAAGAGACTTAGCCCAGGTGTGTGCGTGTGATGCCACCATCCCCGCCCCCAATCTGGAACCTCTAAGTGGCACGGCTGCCCCACCACAGCAGTCACCCTTCAGTTCAGCAGATGACTGCTACGCTGCCCCAGGCCGCTGCCCCAGGCCGAGGCAACGCACTGCCTTCCAGGTACCTCCATGTCAAAGATCCTTAAGACCTCCTCCAACCTCTGGCTCTAGGCCCATGATTCTCAAGACTAAGCTACCTACATCATAAACAAGGTGAAAAGGCAAGCAACAGAGAAAAGAAATATCAATGTATTACATAACACAACAAAAAATGTATACATGCAACAGATGAAGAATTCCACATCAAAGGGAAAAACAACAGAGAACTGAGCAAAGGAAACAGACATGCAGCTATACAGAACAAGAACTGAAATGGCCAATAAATTTATAAAAAGGTAATTAAACCTCACCCGTAACTTGGGGTGTATATGACAACAGATTATTTTACATTCATTTACTTTGCAGAAATTTTGAAAGTCTAATAATATTAAATGATGGTAAGAAAGTAGGGAAAATAGCCCTGGCTGGTGTGGCTCAGTGGATTGAGCACCAGCCTGAGAATCAATGGGTCACAGGTTCGATTCCCAGTCAGGGCACATGCCTGAATTGTGGACCAGGTCCCTAGGGCCAGGCATGTGAGAGACAACCACACACTGATGTTTCTTCTCCCTCTCTTTCTAAACCCTCCCTCCTTCCCTTCTGTCTGAAAGTAAATAATATATTTTAAAAAAAGAAAGTAAGGGAAATAATACTCATATACCATTATTGAAAAAGTAATCAGTAGAAGCTTTGGAAAGCACCATGACATTATTCGGTAAACCTCAAAATATCCATATGTATCATGCAGCTGAGCTTGCGGGTGGGTATGTAACCTAGACAAATTGGCAACCTTGTGCAGAAGGTGGGATATATAAAGTTGTGCAGAAGGTGGGATATATAAAGTTGTTCAGAGCTCTGCTCCTAAGATTTAAAATAACAAAAATCTAAATGTTTATGTATGAAAATATAAAATGGGAAATAGTCATACTATGCAATGAACTAGGGGATGAATTAGATCTATAAGTATCAACATGACAATTTCAAAACTATGTCTTTTAAGCAAAATATATTATGTAAACCATGTATGTTTTAATGTCTTATATGCCAAGCTCATGAAATTGACTAGGGAGAAGGGGTAAACCATATACATCTAACTTTCTTAAAACTTGAATTGTATTTTTGGCACTTTTCTCAGTTTTTCAAAAAAGAGGTTTTTTTTCTAACAAAAAAGAGGTTTTTTCTAACACTGCAGAACTGATCAGTATTCAAGAGCAGACTCACCTAGGATTCGACAGTTCTGGAGGTTACTGTAACACTAGTAACATATGGATCCTCTTTCCAGAAAAAGGCATATGTGTAACAAAAATGCCGCTGACAGTTCCGGGGGATGAAAGCCAAGTCCCATCAGTACCTCTCAGACTGAGGAATCCAGTGGTAAAGTGAGGTGGGGGCTGGGGGTCTACCTTCAATAATATGTTCCCAAAATTCCCAACTGGTGCCAGACAGAAGTCATCTTTATCACGCTCCTTAGGGCACATCAAACAAATGACACTCAGGCATACGTGTCATTGGAGGAAAATGAATTGTAACAAGAAGCGTGGCCAAGGACAACCTACCCAGGCCAGGCCTGGCGATGCACGAAGGGTTACATACAGGAAAAGGCCAAGTTTCTACACAGGCAAGAGCAGGTTAAGAGACTCTGCAACCCACAAGCAGTTAAAATAGGCATCCTGAGGGGAAAATCTCTCCCTTTAATCCACCATCCTCAAGTGACCTACTCGCATCCATTTAGAACCCTGAGGAGAGATGGCCTAGTTTGCACAGCAATTCCTTTCAGCCCACTGAGTCTTGTCTTTCCTTATTAACTTCCACACTATAATTTTTAGACTTTTATAACACAGCAACTCCGAAGTTCAAAGGAGATTTAGAGGCATGGGTGCTAACCTCAATAGTAAATTATGCCCAGAATGTCACAGGAAGTGAGGTTCCTGCATCACACCACAGAAAAAAGGGGGGAAAAAAAAAAAAACCACAGAAAAGGCAAGTGCTCACAACCCTCTTAGTAAGAGCCGACATTCACCATGTCAAGCAACTTGCTGAATGTTTCAGACCCATTTCTCAAGTGCAGAATCACTGACCTGTTGGGCTGTCCTGTGTGTTGTAGGATGCTGAGCAGCATCCCTGGCCTCCACCCACTAGATGCCAGTTGCACCCCAGTCCACCCGAAAATATCTCCACACGCTGTCGAAAGTCACAGGGTAGGCAGGGGACGCCCCTAGCAGAAGTGTGGTTTTACTTCAGTGCTTCAGAAGTGTGACTTTATTTCATTCTAACTGCCCTAACAGATATGTACTGCACATTCAAGAACTATTCCCCTAGAATATATACCTAATCCTAACCCTGGCTATGCAGCAGGCCCATTTGGGCGACTTCAGACAGAACGACTAAAGCCCTAAAACCTAACCAAATGTGGGCTGGTTTCTTTCTAAGTGATTCTGCTGCAAAGTCTATTTGCAAACTAAGTTTAAAACCAAAAGAAAGAAAAAAAAAAAGGAAGCAAAGTCCAATCTTCACAAAGGGGAATCAAAGTATGCAAGGACAGTTCTCCTAGGTCTCCAGGACACCACCCCCTGCAGCCCACCCAGCCCCTCACCCACCATCCTCGAACCACTCCCACAATGCTCCTCTAACTAGGACACAGGAGCTGCTCCGGCAGCTGCATTTTAACTGGGAGTCTTCTGACATAAAATTATGACCTGCTGAACAACATTATCTGTCTGGCACCAATCACACCTACAGTGCAGTGATTCTGAGTTTCTGGTTTCTTTAAAGTAAGCAAAGTACAGAATTATTCTAGATTTTTACTATGTTCTACAATCTCCCCCAGTGTCCTCGTACCCATCTAATTTGACAGCAACTTTTTAAAAGAGATTTTATTTATTTATTTTTAGAGAGAGAGGGAGGGAAAAAGAGAGGGAGACATCAATATATGAGATACAATTGGTTGCCTCTCACACGCCCCCTACTGGGCCCCTGACCCGCAACCCAAGCCATATAGCTTGACTGGGAAACGAACCTGCAACCTTTCAGTTCATAGGCCAGCACTCGATCCACTGAACCACACCAGCCAGGGCTGACAGCAACTTTTGACAAGATGTTAAAGTGGAACCAAACTGCCAGTGTTTGACTGCAACTCTACCATTTATTCTACCCTGTGCCTCGGTTTTCTCATCTACAAAACAGACTTGTGAGGATTACTCAATTTAACATTATACAAAGGACACAGGTCCCAAGCTATTGCTCAATCTTTCCAAAGGAATCAACTTAGCTTTCACTGAAACACCTCTCAAGCTCATTTCGTAGGCTGGTTTGATATTTAGTTGAAA
Organism: Phyllostomus hastatus; assembly: GCF_019186645.2. Taxonomy (NCBI): domain Eukaryota; kingdom Metazoa; phylum Chordata; class Mammalia; order Chiroptera; family Phyllostomidae; genus Phyllostomus; species Phyllostomus hastatus. The sequence goes on along the minus strand of NW_025334036.1, from coordinate 6,666,612 downwards.
TGCATGAAAACAAGCACAACTGGCATAAACAAATGAGAAGTAACTACTAATTCTTGTTAAGGATACAAAAGTCAACTAAAGGAAGAGAAAGGCAGCACGTATAAAGAAGCTCAGCAGGGTGCAGGACCACCCATAGACCTGCAAAGGCAGAGTGCTCACTGACAGTTACTTTGCAGAGCTGGTTACTTCTAAGGAGGTTACTAAGCAATTCTGCTACACTAACTCCCATATTAAATAAAACAGCACTCAATAAAATGTAAATCTACTGTTACTTTTTTTTATAAACTGCTCACCAAGTGCTACTATCCCTCCAAAAAAAAAGATTACTGGTATTCCAAGCACTGCTGGACTTAAGAAATAACCCTGCAGGCCTGGCCAGGTAGCTCCACTGGATGGAGCCTGGTCACCCAGGACACTGGGGTTGCAGGTGTGACCCAGGGTCGGGCACAGGCAGGAACCAACCCAAGAGTGCATGAATGGGCGGAGCAACAGGTCGATGTTTCGCTCTCTAAAATCAGTAAGTAAAAACGTTTTTAAGAAGGAAAAAGAAAAAGAAATAACCCAACAAAGTGCAAAACCCTGAGGTTCATTTTCACATGCTATTCTCTCATTTTCTCTTTAATGCTGGTTACACTTCACAATCCACCAGCAGTGACAAACACCACTCTAACTGGCTCCCCAGCGCAGCCCCGTCCACTCATACAGCCTGGGCTTCAGTTACCTGTAACAGCAAGAGGGAAAGGGAGTTCTGAAAGGACTGCAACTGAGTTCAAAGTTAATTCTGGAAACCAAGCTTTTGGAGGTATTTCAAAAGGGAAGAGGTAGCTCTAGAATTTAAAGCAATTTCGGGTGGGAAAAAAAAAACCCATCAGCATACACACACAATTTAAACATATGCTACAGCTGGATCTGGCAGGACACGATGCAGAAACTTCCCCTTCCATCAAGCACACAACCCAACCCCCATTCTGCCTCCAGACCTCCAAACTCAAGATGCTGTTGAAACTGCCCAGAAAGGGAACTGAGAATACTGGACAAGCAAAGACCAAAGGTTAGAAAACAATATAAGGACAAGAATTCTGGGCTCCACCAGAATATCTGAGACACATGGAAACACATGCAAATGTATGGAAACAAATGCAAATTTAAAACACATGGAGAGCTTTTAAGTTAACTGGGTCCCAGGGGTTGAACTGACCATGGGTATTTTTAGAAGCTCTAAGATCTGATATTAAAATGAAAAAGGAAGAAGAAATAGAATTCAATTGTTAAATAAAAATTCAACCAAGTAAAACTTAAAGATCTAATTGGCTTTATGGAATCATTCAGGAGTTGGGCAGCATGCCAGTTGCAAGCAGAGAGGAGCTCCACAGGGCTGTACAACAGGGAAGGATTTAAAGGCAGAAAGGGGGCAGTAAAAGGAAATTATCAGCAGGGAATCCACGACTGCCGGCAAGCTCCCCCTCCAGGGGAGCGCTGAGAGGTCTATGAGCAGACTGCCTCTAGGATGACCGGTTAAAAGCCACACTCTTGGGGAAGGTTGAAAGTGTAAATAGGTTAGGTATTAGGTCTTGGTCTGCTGTGTGGGGGCTTTCACACAAGTGACTCCATTTGGGGCCTGTTTTCTCTTTTTTAAAACACAACCGACTCATTAACCACAAAGGAAAGGAAGGATGTGGAGGAAACCCCCCAAAACCCCACAAATATTGGGACTATACAGTTCTAACATAATAAACGGGACTTCAGACATTATGCTAAATCAAATATACAGTGCCAATGTGCAGACCGATTACTGAAAGCAAGCTGCAGCCAACATAAACATGAGTTGTGAATGTTACTGCTGTTCCATGAATATTCCCAACCAGCACTGCACTCTGGCGTTCACTGTTGACTCTTACACAGCCTGAGAGGGAAAACGAGGCAGAGGGTAAGCCGGGGCAATGATCACTAGCCCCAGAGGAGGAAAAAGGGCATTTGCTCAGAGTGACTGCCAAGAGCATAGGACTAACTCAAGTAAGAGGCCACGCTCCAGTCCGGAAAGAAATCGCAGACTCCCTTGAAGGCTGGTATTCTCAGAAAGAAATTCTAGCAGAGGCTTGCGTGCAAAACACACAGTTTCTATTAACTTAAAGGGAAGTTCGTTCCTTAAAACCACCTGAACTTCTCTTGTAACTGGCCTAACCAGACCCTTGTCGGGGGAGACCAGGACACCAACCGAGGCCCTCAGGGACAACCTAGCTCTTATAACCGGGCTTAGAAAGTGCAAAGGGGTAAGAATGTAAAATGAAGCATCAGGAATAAAATAACATTACTAATAGCTTTCCTTTATGAAGCACGTTCAATAAGAGCAAATTGCAAGATTTCGCCGGCCTCAATCCCGGGAGAAGTTTTTAGCACTAGAGTACACACTGCATTGACACCTACTGTGTACACAGCTGTCACCAGACCCTGAAGGAACAAACCCATCACCAAAGACCAAACAACTCACTAGAACTGAATCCAAAGTATAAAACCTGGACTCTCCTCAGAACGATGCCTTACCCAGGGCTCTTCTTCAATGTTCACGCCTGAAGGCCAGAGTGATCGCATGAGTACCCAACCATGAGGGGCTCTCCAGGAAAAAGAATTTCAGTATGTTCAATATAAAATAAAGTCCAGGAGATGTTGCTGAAGTGTCAAAAACAAAAAAAGTGACCCTTAACCAAAAATGTAAATAAAATGATAAATTGGAACTGTTTAGAAATGTAGCATGGATGGCTTCCACACACCTCACTCCTCCATGATTTATTTCATAAAGTAATGCCGTCACTCACCTAATAAATTGCACTCAAAGGTAGACAGTATTGGAACTTACTTTCGACTTTAGACTGAATAGGCAGAAAGGTCCTAACAGACATTTAAACAATGTATTCCAAACCCCGCATTTGGTGAGTCACTTTTGCTGAGGTATAAATTTGACTTCAAAGCGCAGTCAGGCTGGGTGCAGGAGGAAATTGCTCAGCTGTAACAAGTACTCAGCAGAAGTGAGCCAACATAGTTATTTTTATTCAAATACAAAATAACTTGGGTGATTAAAACATTTATTAAAAAAAAAGTGTTAACTCTCGTAGGTGGCTTGTGGCAAGAGATGAAATAACCACCAAAAAACAATACTGTTTCTTTGCTCAAGTGCTTCCCCCTTCAAGAAAAGCTAACTGAACTCCTAAGGTTTTCAGAAAAAAGAAACGATCTTTAAAAATGAAAGTATTCAATAGATGTCACACAGAGCAGTCACACAATCTTGACATTAGGAAAAGGTTTAGTGTGCCACATTTTATGGGAGAAATGACTGGAGTCTGGAAATCTCAAGTGGCCTCAAGATTTATCACAAATGTGAGGGGACTGCCATCTTTGGGGGTGTCTGGGGAGACACTAATTGTTAAATTGTGAGTTTCACATACTGGCAGGTATAACACAATTAAACTTCCAAGTCCACCTCTCCAGCAATGCCTTCTAAAGCCTTACCATAGTTTTTGCCCACCTTCCTGTGATGGCATAATCTTTACAAAAGATGTTACTCCAAAGAGTTAAAAATATCAATTGAAAACGACAGATTTTCGAAGAATCCAAAACAGAGAGATCAACCCTTTTCCATTGTGGACACAGGAGGAAAACACAGAAAAGGCTCGATGAACAGACCCCAGTGAACCATACTCTGGTTCTTTAAAAATATAATTGATTCACCTGGCATGTGAACAGTTCATAGGTAAACTGCCACATTATCAGACTGGTTTTAACTCACATAGCAATGATACCTATTTTAGGCTAAAGCATCTCCAGCAGAATGGTTTAGATCCTGGAACATAACTTCAATGACACAACTCTATTCCACCTTTAGGAATTTAAGGAAATACAAAAAAGAAATTACCAAATACAAAAATGTTAATATAACTATTTAATCTTAATGAACAAGCAAACCAAACAAAGAAAACCTTTGTTCTTGTTGTTTTTCATGAACTTCAAGAAGTTGGAAAGGCCCTAACCAGAGAGGGTGTGGCTCAGTTGGTTGGGTGTCATGCCTCAAAGTTCAAGGTCGCAGGTTCAATTCTGGGCACATATGCCTGGGTTGCCTGCAGGTCCAGCCCCTAGTTGGGGCACTAAAGAGAGGCAACAGACCTCTTCATCTCCACCTCCCTCCCTCCCCATCTCTCTAAAAATAAACACCAATTATGTTCAAGTTCTACAGTATTGGCCTCTAAGGCTGTTAAGTATGTTACATTTGACACATTAAAAAAAAAAATCACTTAGAGCCCTGACTGATGTAGCTCAGTGAATTGGGGTGTCCCTCTGCAAACCAAAAGGTTGGCAGTTCCATTCCCAGTCAGGTTACACACCTGAGTTGCGGGCAGGTCCTCAGTTGGGGGATGTACCAGAGGCAACTAATTCGTGCTTTTCTCCCACATCAGTGTTTCTCTCCATTTCTCCCTCCCTTTCCCTCTCTAAAAATAAATAAAATCTATTTTAAAAAATCACTTACAGGACTTTTGATGATCAAGTCTATAAAACAAAATGAAAACCCAGTTTCACTTCAAGTTTCCATGAAGTATCCAAAGAATTCTTCCTAAAGTACCAAAACTATGAGAAGTTACAAAACCACAATGAACTTTATACCTTTCATAAAGTGACACCCGTAAGGGACACATCTCTTTTGAAGTATTTTACTCAAAAAATGTCTGACCTATGGCCAACGGCATGACACTTCACTCCTGCTGATGCTAAAAGTACTCCAATGACTTACAAAACAACCTCTGGTCGGGTACAATAGAAAAAACACTAATACAGCCTTGCCTTCTTATTTAAATTAATTGTGCCTGTATAATGTCATCCTTGGTAAACTCTGATTTTTTTTTTAACCAGAAACCCTTGCAAGGGTTTCCAAACAAGGCAGGCCACGAGAATCACCACAAATTTATTGGGACTGAATTAAAATGTCCAGAATGCAGATTCTGAGATGTTTTCCAACACTTTGCCAAGTGATTCTAGTATCAGTTAAGTTTCAGGAGTCACTTTTCTTCTGCATGTGCTATTAAAGCTTTAAGGGTTATTTTCCTAGTATCTGTTTGCATAGTAATGAGTGCCTAAAGCTATATTCTATTTTTTAAGTTAACCTAATATTAAGTTATTAAAGTCAAAAACTTTAAGATACCTTCTACTTTACTACCCCGTTGTTAATCTTAAAAATAAACCACTATGCACATACTGACCTGAGCTTTACTCCATCAAATGCCAATTCAGAAAAGGTATGGTACCAAGTAAAAGGACACGGGGACAAACTCAAATAATCGTCCCTTTGTTTATGAGCCATGTATTTAAAACAGCTCTAACACCTGCGAAAACGTTTTGATTTAAATAAAAATGTTTCCTTTGACAGTGAAACAGTTTTGGTCAATAGCAACAAAATTCAACTCACTAATCATTTTGAACATTTAAAAAAAGGGGGGGCTATAGGATACCGGAAAATAAAGCGAAAAATATAAAAACGGGCAATTTTTTTAATCTGAAGGTTTCCGGCTGGTGCCTTCTACTTTCTCCAAAAGTAGAAGCTACTTCTAATACCAGAAAGCCGTTCCCAGGAAAAGTAAAAGAATACGTGCTGCAGGAAGTAGACGGCCTGAGAAGGTGGAAAGAACAGCCAGGAGCGAGATTACTCAGGGTAGTAAACTCCCCACGCCGACCGCGCAGGTCCGAAATCAAGATCCCTTTCCTTCCCGCTCCCCTTCCAGCTGCGGGGCTCGCGGGGCTGAAGGGGAAGCACCTGGGCTGCGCGCGCAGCACGTCACCACGTTCACTCGCGTCGGCGACGAGGCGTCTGACGTCACGAGGCGGAGCCGACGCTGTTGACCTGCTGTTACCAAGCGTGCGCTCAGCCAATCAGCTTTCGGCGCCGGCGCCGGCCGGCCTTTGAACTCGGCACGGCAACTTCCTGCTGTTTGGCGAGTACACAGTGCAATGCAGTATGTCTGTCAGCGCTGCGGCACAAAGGAACAGCCATTTTGTGACTGAGCTGGACCTGCACCAAGATGCCAGGGGCTCGCAGAGCTTCTGCCAGGGCTAAGTACCGAGATGCCCTTTATTTTAGCACCAGAGGACCAAAAAAGGAGAGGTGGGAGGAGAAGAGGTTTTGGTATTTCAGGTTTCAATTCGTTTTATTTTCAGTCTTGTGAAAACTCCCGATCCGTGAGAATTAACAGTGTCATAAAATGGCTGCCACTTAAAAAACTGGCTTTTTACAGTCCACAAAAGCAACTGCATTTACCATTTCCAGACACCCCAGGGTTTTAGAATAACTGCTAAAAGCTGAATGTCACCGTACCACAGGTTGCCAAAATAAATCTGGTTCAGAGGCAATTTGGAGATAAATTTAATACAAGGTTTCAGTTCTTAAGATAAATTGCAAAGGCGGAGGAGTCCTACAACACAGAACTCTTTGTGTGCCCACACTTCCATTCTGGTTCCCTTCTCTCCTGCTTCCCTTACTGGGTATTACTAAAGCCACCTCGAAATGTCAATTATTTACATGTGTGTCGTATACGCTTCTGTACAGGCCCATCACTGAAACTTTGTTTTAAATATTTAGAAACTTTACAGGTATCAACTGTTTTTCTAAATCTTATTTTTGAAAGTTAACTTGCACTCTTCAAAAGCCATGCTATACAAAATATAACATTGTACTTAAGTATATACTTCAACAAATTACAGGAGTAATTTACATAATCACTGGTAAGGACTGAGTTTTTTCCAAAAAGAGTAAACTTGCACTCAACCCCTTCAGCTCCTAAAGTAGTTCAGGCCAAAGTTTTTACTTGACCTGCAGAAAGTTCTCCCTTCCTCTTGTGCAAAAGTGGTTTTTGTAGTAAATACTATAGACTTTGTGACCTAGAAACAGGTCCTTAACGGGGAAATTCTGTTGGATTAAGGAACAAAGTGCTAGTTAGAGACAGTCTCCTTTATTTTAGCTCACTAAAAACAAAAATAACAATGTACTACAATGAAACACCAATAATATATCCTTTAGCTTTACAAGTTTAAAAGGAAGTGATGTCATAATTATGTACATGTGTTAAGGTATTCAATTTAGGGTAACCATAATTCAAGTAAATTTAAAACTTTAAGGTCTCTTCAAGGAGTCCCACAAGTATTTTTGGGCATTCATCAGGTACAGGAATCAAAATATACTTGAAAAATGCATTTAAAAACACACTATATGCATCTTGTTTACCTACCCACTGCCAGTAGGTAAAATACATGACAGCTTCAGAGTCGTTTTCCAGGTGAAAGAAATTATTAAAAGAATAGCAACACTGCTTTTTCTTTTTAATTAGAAAACAGAATTTTATCCACGTTAACCACAGCCCTTGCATAAGAAAACCAAAGGCCAAGTGAGACTATGCAAAACACACTCAAGGGATTAACAATTTTAGGTGCTGTATCTTTAGTGATCTGTCAAACACCTGTGGGGATTCTTACTTCTTCAAATCACTGTGACTTTTCAGAAAAATCAGTCTAGGATTACTCGTAGAGGAGTTCTCAGTCCTAAATCTAACCTGTGTAATTACAAGGGCATTGGAGTGCAAAAGACATCACCAAACTATGTGACAACTCAGGTTTCAGAAGAATGTGGAAAGGTATTTTTGGAGGAAAAAAAAAAAAGGGTAAACTATTCGAAGTCTAATGAAACAGATTAAAAGTCAACATTTGTAATAAACCATGTTAAAAACTTGCATATTCACTAACCTATAGCAAACTATTATTTATATAAAATGGTAAAAGCAAAAGTAGAAACAAAAACTATAATCATTCTTAACTACATGATTTAAAATTCATACCATGACAATTTGTAAGAACACAAGAAAAGCATTCATATACGTTTAAAAATTAACATACAGATCATACAAACATCTCAGAGGCTTTATTCCTTAGGCACTAATATATACTCCAACAAATGTGAAACAAATCATGATTTTTAACAGTACATTTGTGTAAGCTTCAGAAGATAAAGCATTCCAAAAGGCACTGTCGAAATAAATCAATAAATGTAAAGCAGCTACAACGAAAGTGCCAGGATAATATACTATACTACATCTACCAACCAGAAAACATTGTCTGAATGTAAGCATACAAATGTAGCCTTAAAATATTTTAAATGTAAAATATACAATTTTAATCACAGTAACAAACACAAAGCAGAAGTATATTAGGAGTACTCCAGGATTTCTGGGATCACAGATTTAATTTCATAAATGCAGGAACTGTAACCACTGCCTAAATGTTGATAAATCATACAAAATTTCTTAAAATGTCAAAGGTATCAAAAAGAAATATAGCATCAAGTAAAAATATAAACTGAGAGGCATCAGTCAAGGGGTTCCATTTGCAATTTCCTTTTAAAATGTACATTTTTTCATTCATATAACTTTCTCAAATGTCTATTTACTATAATTTACTACCACAAGGCTCCTCGATGGCCTTCAGTTACAAGTTTGGGAATCCTAGTTTCTTCAAAGAAAAAATTTGCCTTGTATGTAAAATGGTGCAATGCAGCAATGGCTAAAACCGACAAGGTCATTTTTCTACAGCACAAAAACCTAAAACCTGAAGTTTATTAACAGAAAAACTGTAGTTTGCAAAAAAGGCCCCCTTGAATAAAGGTACCTTACCTTTAGACTGCTGTAAGAGGCCTTAAGTCAACTCAACTTTCATAAATTGCTACCAAAAAATTAGGGTGTGGCATATTAGCAGTCTCAAGGTCACGCTTTAAAAATCGAATCCAAATTATTAAAATACTTAAAATAACACAGACAGCTATCCTTGTCTGTCAAGGTAAACAATGTAAGCTGAGGTTTCCCCCAAAAAAAAGAAAAAAGGAAGAAAGTTGATAGCTCATACCTCGATGCATTGCTGTGTGGCGAACTGTCCTCCTCTTGGCTTTTGTCCTTATTTCTCATCATCTTTTAATTCTTAAATATTAAGGGGGAGGGGGAATCTGTGTTTGCTTTGAAGTCCTGTGCCCAGGTATTTACTGTCAAAAGTTGAAAGAAAGGTAAGGTCCCAGCTTCTAGCTATGGTTTCATTATCAGGAACAAAGTCCTGACCACGTAATGATATTGTTATAATACAACAGCGGTAAGCACCAAAAAACAAAATATTTCTATTTTTACCTTAAAAAAAGGAGGGGATAAACCGAACAGGGGCAATCATCTCTATCAATAAGGAAAGTTTCTCAAAGTAACACACTGGATACAAATAACAATCTCTGTATCTTATTGCGTCATACAGGAATTTCTCATATTTACAAAAAATAAAGCAAACTTTAACATATAAATCTTCAAAATAATCACTAATGATCACAAACTTACCTGATCCATGTAGTAAGTCCAAAGCAAGAGTCCTATCTAGTAGTAGAAAAATATCAGATCCCAAATAATTAAAAATAAAAACAAAATTCTCCGCTAAAAGACCAAAAATAAATAAAATAGCCCTCAAATATGTTAACTGTTCAAAAAAAATAAAGCAACAATTAATATTAAAACGGGTACGAAGAAAAAAAACCTCATTAGGAGAGCGCACAAAAATGGAGGTGCGCCATGGCTTCTAAGCTGGAAAAAACAACGACCTGGGCTCTCAGTACGGCTGCTTCTTTCCAACAAGGCACGAAAAGAAAGCTCCTAAAAGCTGCTTTTCTCCCTAAAAAAGGTTCGAATCGACCCCAATAAGTCACTAGGAGAGGCAGGGGGCTGCGGGGGCCCCCTGAGGCTGCCCGAAAGTTAGGGAAAGTTGCGTAAAGTGAGGCGAAGGCAGGGAGCAGAGCGCGCTCTCTCTAAGGCACAGCCGCCATCTAGAGCCTCCTTCCCAGCTCTGAGAGCTCTGCCTTTGATTGACACTCTCTACATTTACCCCACAACTCAGGTGATGTACCATAGACCCACCCCTTCATCTCCACCAAAAATCTTTCATCCCAGGGAGCCTGAGGACCCCCCACCCCACACCTCTCTGCCCCTCCAGACCACCCCATCAGAGGGAGGGGGGAGGGTTTCTTAACCCCCTCTGGCTCAAGCACCCTTTTTAAGCCAGAGAGAAATGTAATTTGTTCCTTTTGTCTAAAGATCTGCTAAATATTTCAGTCCTTGAGCTAAAATAACTTCCTCTCTGGACAGGAAGTGCTGTTTTATAAAGCCATTTTGAAGAGGGGATAATTCTTAAGAGAATTTTAAGCTCATTTTAGTACTAATCTTTTTAAAAATTAACAACCCCCCTGGGTAAAATGGTTTCTAAATAAAAGCAAAATCTCAATTTCATAAGTTAATTGCAACTTTTGCCTTCTTTATGAAGCCTACAAATTATCTAAAGACAAAATTTTAGGGGGCATTTTCCATACCAACAGGAAGAAAGGGGTACAACTCAAGAGCGCCTCCCTAGTGTTCAGTTGCATTAGAGCAAAAATTAACTAGTTTTTATTCTAGCATCTCAATTTTTCTTCATACTTTCACAAAATTCTTTAACCCGTTATATAACCTTGCAAATTCCTCTCCCCCCAAAAATCTCACAGTCAAAATATATTTACTTCCCAGACTGATTCAGGCAAAACAAAGTTATTAAACTCAAGAATATGGAACTACCATAGTCACCTTCCAATAACAAATCCAAGAAACTCCACCTCTAAAACCAACACAACACATATATCCCCAAATCTTCCCTTGTATTTCAAGTCCGTTTCTATGTATATACACATTTAGACAATGGTTATTAACAGTCACATCTGACAACACAATTATCAAAGTAATGTCACAGGGCAAATTCTCCTAGATATGAAAACACTAAGATCTATGGAAACAAAATTAACACTAATGCCAAAAATCAAGTTATTCAACACTTTTTCTCCCAGGAAGCACCCAAGAAAACATTCACACATCCAAAAAAAGACTCAAACACTCCCTGTTCAACATTATAATCTTCCAGAACAATGTCCTTTCCTGAGGATATACATTTTCCATTTATACATACACTGGAAAAGCAACAAGTTGTATCCAGGTAAATGTAAAACCCATAACCAAAGCCCGGTTTCAATTCCATACTTTCTTTCTACAAAAGATAATTTTTGTACCAAAATCAAAATCCAAAATTCCACTTTTTACATATACAAACTAACCACTTCAAACCAATGAGTATACTGCATATGTACTGATAATGGATGTGTGTGCTATAGTATTTGGCGTTAATCGCAAATCACAGTATAAGTAACTATTTCTCACCAAGAACAAAAATATCAAGCTGGGCTATTCCTTTATAAGAAAATATTATCAACAATTCATTTGGTCTAGCAAAATAAAGTCTACCACACCTTTATAAACTGATTATCAATAAATATAATGCCAGTATTCACCTGGAAATCAAATAAAAGTAGCCTGTGGCATGATGTTATTTATTTTAAATTTCTTAAGGTACAGAACATTTCAAGGCCTTTTATGAATATATACTAAAGGACACTTCCTAATAAAGCCAACAATTCTTCCCCTAACATTAACTAAAGACAAAATGAGGTAACAGTTTAAATGTTCAGATGAATATTCTATGCCAAGATGTTTTATTAACGATATTAAGAAGTAAAAAATATCTTTTCATCAACACAAAATAACTCAGAAAAACACTGTATCACTCATCCTGAATTTTGAGGCAAAATGCATTTTTGTTTTAAAAGTTCATTAAAATCATGTGGCAAGTTAAAGATTCTATTATTACCCACTGGCTGGTTATTGTTTGCAAGACATTTTAAGAAAGCATAGAACAGCATTTCAACCAAATGACCATCTCTTAAAAGCACAAATACATTTCCACAACTTTCTGGAGAAAAATTTTAATCAACGAAGTAAAATATTTTGCAGCACACCATTGCCATTTTTACCAGCTTTATTCAATACACTTGAGTGCTGGGCAACTGTAAAGGCCAAAGAGTTATTTACGGCGATAATCGAACATTTAATTTAATGAACCTTCAGCTCAAAAAAAAAAGCCCAAACTGAGAAATTTTAAAGTGTTAGAAATTTTATTAAAGATAACATTCCACAAGTTCATATTCATACAAATAAAAATTAAAATGAAAAAAAAATTCCAGGCATACAAAAACATGCCATCTTCAATTCCAAATGTCAAAAATGGACTTGTTTTAATGATACAAAAAGTCTTTAGAAAGTCAAATCCACTGTCCATTTATGTAGGGTAAGAAATCTACTGTCTTCATTCATTTCATGCAATCCATGTTAAAAGAACCCTGTCTTGGTTGTATATTATCACAGCACTCTTGTATTAATCCATTTTCCTCTATTCCCCACAGTGGGCTGCCATCTTGATTTCTCAGTGGTAGGGTCCATTTGAGACTCTTCAAGCTGACTGGGTGCTTGATGAAAACATTAAAAGAAAAAAAATGCTGTTGGAATACCAATAATCTTATTCCTTAAAACAGAGAACATCCACCCACCTTGAAGATACTCTTAGCATACATAACACTTTAAACTTTTAACAGCTTTAAAACCATGAAACTGTCTTAAAGTTCTATATAGTTCACACTTAACTTGTCAATCAGAGACTCAAAGACTGTACAAGAGTTAACAAAGTTCTTTTACTATCACAGATACATAGGTAACCATAAAAAAGCAACAAAAAGATAAATTTTCACCAGTTAAGTGTGATATTGTTATACTGTATGTGAGAAGACAAAAATTCAAATGTAAAAATCCTGGAAAGCTAAATTACCGCAACAGTTTGAATTTTAAATCTCAATGCAGAAACTTTCCAAGCTTCTTCAAATAAAACTAATTATGTAAAAGAATCTTAAGGGATAAGAAAAACCAAAGCAGTGGATCATAGCATAATTTTCCAGTCCAACAGATGTTAATTAATTTTGCTTAGGTAATGCAAATAGACAATAAAGACGCCAAACTCTTTAGCTGCATATCTGAGAATGCATGAAATATGGCACCACCAGGGAAAACAATGATAGAAAAGGCAAAATATCAGCCTGGCTTACTAATATTTGCCATAAAATGCTATCATATTTCAAGTTAAATACAAATAAAATATTACCACTGACAAAATTTCAAATTGGGGTAAGGTAGAAGCCAGGAGATTTTACCATTAAATAAATAATCCTGATTCATCAGGATCAACATAATTGCAAAAGTAAGCTTTAGCCTTGGTCTTCTCTATAAATTTTGCAGCTCTCAAACTAAATTTTTAAAGTCTAGGTGACTGAATATCAGGGCACTTCTGCTTATTAGGTATTTAATACTTTGTATCTATCCTAAACTATAATTCAAATTTGTTGTCTACTATGTACAATAAAAATCTACTTAATAAAGTATTTGGTTAACTAAGAAACACTACCAACCATATTAAAAAATGACTGGAAATGAGTGTCATGACATCAGTAATAAAAAATATTTCTCCATAATATCAGTAATATAAAATATTTCTCCATAATATATTTTGCCAATTTCCCTGCAGCCTAAAAGGAAAATAACTCATTTGTCCCCCACATCAGTAAAATATCTTTCATTTGAATTATTACTTTAAATTAAGGGATATATACTTCTACATAGAACTGTGAAAACAGAAATACCATTTCTCATAATTGCTGATAGTTAATTATAAACCAATTTTTCCCTAATCTTTATTGTTTCGATGTAAAATTGAGCTGTAAATGAAGTTGGGGGTGTAAATATTGTGATAAACAAAACTAAAGCACTGGTATCAAGTTACAACCATTTCAATGGATATAGGTGCAATTTATTCAACTTAGAACATGAAATGATAAATCGATGTTCTATATTCTTCTGCCTGCCACAGAACAAGAGGTGAAATTTATCTAGGACTTTATATGAAATTTCCTTTTAAAATCCATCATTTAAAAAGCAATTTTTAAAAAACCTAGTGACATTATCATCGTTCCAAAAGTACTAAATAAAATCACCAGTTTGCCTGATAAAAAGAGATTAGGCCCTTCCATCACATATATTTAAGATGGTTAAAAAGGGGGTGGGGAGAATGACAAAATAAAGGATGTTCAGAGAAAAAGCATACAGTCTCTGACATTCAAAACCACTAACAATATGCACTCCTGTCAGGCCAATCAAAAGCCAAATGTGAGAATCTTGTTAAATAAAAGTGCTCAATCAGCAAAGCACCAAAGAGTAAGTAGTTTAGGAGTAAGCCATTTATTTTTGTGGAATTCCAAATTCTTAAAAAAAAAAACTGAAATTGCTAATAAGCAAAGTTATGTTTACAAAATTTTTAAAAAAGCAGGCATGAGTCCTGTGAGCCTAGAAATATTCTTGTTAACAAAGTCCAGTTCTTCATCTGTGAAAGAGAAATAGCAGTACCTACCTCGTGTGGCAGTAGTGAGGCTTAAATGAGATAGTACATCTATAGCATTTATATTACCTGGCATATAGAAAGACCTCAGTGTTAGCTATTACCTTGATATACCACAATAACCACAGTACTTGGGAGTCTACAAACTAACCTTACTAAATCAAATAATTCATATTCCCATAGTAATGAAACCTTGCAAGAATCCATAGGATTGTGGAAGTCAATTATTTAAAGATAAAACACTTTCTGCTTCAAAGAGCAGTCTTGCACTAAAATAACATCAGTACCAAAAAAAAAAACAAAAAAAAAAACCCCGAGTACGGTTTAGATATCAAAGGCCTACTACTTCATCTCTCACCAGTAATTCATGAATTGCTGCCCACATACTGAAGAGATGATGGTTCAATCTAGAATTCCTTCATCAAACAGACTAAGAGCTTTCGTGTATTTCACATACAAGTTACAGTTCAAACTCATACTATGGAAAATTAGACTTTTTTCCACTATGATGTTCAGTAGTTTATGCTCTCTTTTTTGGGAAATTGTTGCTCTAAGGTAAATCCCACAGCAAAGGTAAAGGCTACTATGGTAAGAAAATAGACAGTAACTGCTACCTCTTAAAATCCCAATATTATACATCCACAAATTAACATAAAATTGAGCAAGGAGGTCTACTCTTCCAATTCTAATTCAGTAAACTTGTTTCAAAAACACTGAGACACTGCAAAATAAAAGAGCTGAAATGCAAGCAAGTGGTTCTACTAGATTGGGTTTAAGAGGTAAGTGCTCCCCAAAAGAAGCAGTCTCCTTTCCTCTACTTCCCAACAAACCCCACTATTTTCTAATAGCAACAAAAATGTGGGGGACAGGGAAAAATACAAAAACAATAAACTAATGATTCTTAATTTTAAAAACAGGGGGTTCTAATATTGCCACAATTTATTAAATCATCTTAAAACTGGCACACTTAATTTGAAAAACCAAAGGGACAGATGGATATAAAATTACAATCTGCAGCAGACATTGATCCTTTCCACCATGGAATTAATGTTCTTGGTGCTTATGTCTTGATTTCACTATTCTTTGTAATGGTCTTTCATTTAAAAACATGTAATAGAAAATTCAAATCTGTTGTCTTATTACACAAAAAGAGCTCAAATTCTCTATAAATTACAATATATTAAAAACTCTGGATCCTAATAAAGTGGGCATAGCCCTGGCCAGCAGCTCCATTGTTTAGAGCGTCATCCTGCCAGTTGGATCCCCAGTCAGGGCACATACAATAATCAAGCAATGAATGCATAATAACTAAGTGGTACACCAAATCAAGATTTCTCTCTCTCTCCCCCTCTAATATTAATAAATAAAAATACTTTCAAAATTTTTAAAAAATAAAGGGGACAAAAACACTAACTACAGAATGATCTAAGAAAGACCAGCCAACTGTTATTTATGGTAACTGAGTCACCTTACTAAATCAAATCTTTCCCATTGCCCCTCTTAGTGTAAAACTTGACTACATCTCCTTTAGAGACTAAAAGTTGTAGTTTCTAGTCAATTTTAATTTTTACTGAGTTGAAGTTTTAGCTTTCAGGCTCACTGGAAAATTAATATTTAAAGCTTAATGTGTTTTAATGTGTTAAAACTTAATGTGTTTTTTTTTGTTAGACCCAAAACACTAGTTGATAATGTTTAATAGAAAGACATTAGTAATGTATCAACAAGAATTTGTAGGTAATATATCAAGAAGGATTTACTGAGCATCTACTATTTGCCAGGCAATTAATATCTTTAAAATATGCTAAAACAAGGTTAATAATTATACATTAGGAAAGCTTTCATTTCTACCCTCACCATCCCACATCAAAGAAAAACCACACACACAAAAGAAAAACTACTATTTTGTAGGCCTTAATAGCCATTTATACAATGGAAATTGAAGTAGTAATTAGAAGAAAAACTATCACCTATATTCCCAAATGTGATTCAAAAATAAGTATGCATTAAGAAACAGCTACTTTAGAATTATCATACCTAAAATTACCTGTCAATAATAAATAAATCCTCTTTAGAATCCATCCAAATTCCTTTATACAGCCTTAGTGTTTCCACAACTTCTCAGGCTGGGAGTTAAGAAACCTATTTCACAGTAATTGTTACCAAATCTAATTTCGAAGCATTAACTCCACTGTGAAAATTTTTGTTGGACTTTCAAGTTTAAGGGAAGTTCAGAATTACTTATTTTATTAGAATTACTACATTGAAATCCATCAAAAGGTAAGTTCTATTCCCAAAAGAGAACCCTCCCCCCACCACTTCTTGGCCTTTTGGCTAAGACCAAAAGAGAACCCCAGAATGTCCAAGTTCTACAATAAAAGGACAACAGAGAAGGATCTAGAAAAAGGGTAGGCAGGCTTTCCTCACAGAACAAGACAGTAGATATTTTAGGGTTTGTGGCCATTAGCTACAACTATTCTCAACTCTGCAGCTGTCGTGGGAAAGCAGACACAATGTATAAAAAGCATAGCCATGTTCTAATAAAGCTTTATTTATAAAAATATGGGGGAATCTGCCAACACTCAAATCTAAAGTGATGTTACAAACATGTTCATATCTGTGTTGTGCTGCATTCAACCTTTTGCCTCAGTTTAAGTGAAAAAAAGTAGAATAGGTTAGAACTAATAAGCTAAATTTAAAGAATAAACTTTACAAACATCTATGTTGGTTTTGTATTTTTGTGCTGCTTTGAGCTTCACTAAATCCCTCTATATTTTTACAATTTTGACTCACTCAAAATTTCCAAAAGTCACATTTAAAATTAAAAACAAGATTAAACATGTAAATTCAAGAAAACTTACTAAATGCTTCCATCAACATCTATTATGTTGTAGAGGCCCTTTAGAGATTCAGTCTCAGGTCATATTTCTGCAGAAAACAAAAAGAATATAATTTTATGCATAGAAAAGAAACAAAAATAAATTACTAATATGCCATGATTTATTCAGAAACATAAGGATCACTTGCCAGAAGACCAAGTCATATATTTATTTATGAACAATATAGTCCAAGCAGAAGATAAAAGTTCTACCTCAAATGATCTTAAATCCTTCTCTACTGGAGGCTCACCTGTAAAGTAAGTTACTATAAAAACAAATGTTCCAGTCCCCCAGAACTCCAAGAGAAGGTAAAAGACTGGCCTCCCTGGGTAGATCTAATGGGCAGTAAGGGTTGAGATCTAGTTGTTTAGCAGAGCCAACATCACTCCTTAATGGTACAGAATACTCTACCTTCTGGTCTTTTTCACCTAATCTACCTTTAAAACTTCTAAAGGAAAACTTTCATTACCTACCTGCAAGGCCATGTTTCTTCTCACTATATGTCATATTATTTCACATTATCATGTATACTCTTCTGAGATAAAGTGTGTTAGAAAAGAATCCTTAGGCACAATTTCAAACTATTTTTACTAATAATATTGACCTACTTGACTCAAACACTAACCCTTTCTAAAACACATAATTGATAACCAAAAATGATATACTTTTCACTAATAATTAAAACTGAAATACCTCAATCTAAACATGGAAGATTTGTTTCTCATAACTCAAATACCTCTGAATATAGGTTTATATTTTTTCAGTCACTCTTGCTCCAAAGTATGATTACAATAATCACAGTATGTAGAGCTACCAAAAAAAAAAAGCTATTTAGAAGTTCGGTATTAAAGGATAGCAATTTAAGAAGTTTTAGAAAGCAAAAGAATAGTTTAGGATTTAAGTTAAAACTAAGCTACTCAATGCCTTTCTATGCTAATGTTTCAAATTTTCAAAGTATTGAATATAAAGTTTCTGATTTTCTTACAAAATCTAAATCCCTTTAGTGTTTTTGACTAATCATAATCAATACAGCAAAAATCTGCTTCAAAATTGCCTCTAAGAGTGAGGTGCTAAAATATCCTCCTCCCAAGAGGTACAAAGCACTTTACAAGAAACATAGCATTATTTATTTTTAAGCTTCCAACGTAATCAGATTTTATAAGGAAGAGAGGATTTTCTGAACAGACAAATCTTGGATCAACAAAGTAAAATAAACTGATACAATTCCTAATAGAAGAATGGAATTGATTTAAGGAATATTAATAAAAGAAATGTCACATAGGTCTTATAATGTGCTAATAAAGATGCTACCTACCATTACAAGTTTGTACCTCTGGGTTTGCCCTTCACCAAAAACAGAAAAGGACTTGGATCTCTGTGCTAGCAGAAAAATGACTTAACAGATTTAATCCACCATACTGGCTCCTTCTCAAGAATTGACAAACTAATACTCTGCCTTCTTTTGAAGGAGGGAGAAGCCAAGATCAGCTTAAGCCAACTTCAGAGGTTAATGATTATGCCCATATTCCTACCTACCTTTAACAATCTGCAGTACTACAGATGTTCACTTAATATGAAATTATAGGTGACATGTAAATAACCATTTTGATTGTTGGGCCTTTTATCATAAAAGGTAAAGATGGTTTTAGTCAAGTCTTCTGTAAGCATCCTTAGCCCCATCTGTGCTTCACCATACTATTTGATTTTGTCACCTTTTAAAATCCTTAAAACAGTTTTTAACATTTAATTATAAAGTCTAAGAATACTATGAAATACTAAAAAAGTCTTCCACAAAAATAAGGTGGTGATAAAGTCATTAGAAAACACTGCTACAAAACAACTCACAAACTACAAAGCAAAATATCTAGCATGATAATCTAAAGTAAAATTAGTATGATTACTACGCAGTACACATTAAGGATGTAATTCTTTGAACAATTATTCCATTTCAAATAAATGTTTTAGTTTCAAAAGCAAAAGACTATTTTTCAAAACACAAAACTAGCTTTATACAATGTTTAAATCAAAACTATCAAATTGCTGTAGGAAAAATGTTACTTAAATGTTATATTAAAAAATCAAGTCACATTTTTATAAAGTTTATAATATCCTTGAATTTAAATTGTAATGGTTAATTACACTAATAAATAACAGCCAATTTGAAATTTAAAAGTTTGACCTAAGCCACTCGATCTGGAAAGGAAAGGTAGCTGGTAAAACAAAGACATCTATATCTTAGAAGTACAGAGATTTCTTAAAGGAAATTAATTATGTCAGGCATGGAAACTACAAATCCTCATCTATAATCTCAGTGGTCAGCTGCAAATGTTTCATTAGATACACTAAAGTTTAAATACATTTAATGAAATAATTATTTTTAAAACTCCAATAATGCTTTTATCACAGTATTCTAAATCTTAATTATTTAAAGACAATCTCATACCTTAACTGCTGTTTAAGATCAATTTTCCAATGTCTTCATTTGTACTACCTATTAATATTTTGGAATGTGTAAAATTAACCAAGTTGGGTCCACTATTGCTCAGATCTCAAGTCATTCAAATAGTTTCACCACAGAAATAGATGATTTGCAATGTAAGAATTACAAAACCTTATTCTCCCATTTTTGTAAGAAAATTAGACACTCCTTACTATTACTTTTACTGCAAAAATCTAAGAGCTGAAGTTATCTTCAAGAGATTAGAAACTCCAAATACTCTATAGTAACTAAGAGACTAAGGTGTACAGTGAATTAAATGTCAAAATTACAGGGTTTATTTACATTAGAAGTTAGGTCTCTTGATTGCTGAATCTGTGATATTTTCCGCTCTATCCCACACTAATGCAAAAGACAGGGATGTCCTCAAGTTACCCCTTACCCCTTCCCTTTGCCTCTCAACAAAGAATTAAATCTGAGAGGAAAAAAGGTAAATTCACTGGCTGTCCAGTCGCACTTTTTTAATAATCAGTAAAGTGAGTAACAGTGAGCTAAACTTGAAGAAAATTTTGTGTTCACAATTACCCATGTCACATCATCTATCCTCAGGTGTCACGTCACGGCTCACGAAAACCTTGTCAGCAACTATGAGCCTGGCTTCTTTTCTTTCTGTGGAACCTCAAGGAATGTTTCAATAGTTACTACCTTAATGACAAATGCAATGCAACCTAATCACCAATTTGATCAGGAGATTTTCTATGATTCAAAAAGTAGTTCAAAATGTAATTTAAAAATATAAGCACTATCACGAATGTTGAAGTACATGAAGACTTCTTCAGAGTGTGATCATAATCCTTTATCTCGTTGGTAATAAAAGGAAAGTTGTATCCCATTAGATTAGGGAATGATTTACAAGTCACTATATCATTTAGATTTTTCTATTATAATTATTGATACTAAAATACGATAAAATGTTAATTTAACATTCTAACCTTCAACTGTTCATTTTTTATTTTACAGGTTAAATTATACCTTTGGAAGGTCATTAGGAATTGTCGATTTATACTTAAACTTACATTGTACTTCACACACGTGTCTTAAGAGACCAAATTCTCAATTTTAGTAAGTGCCCAACAACATCTGAATAAGTCTAATATCCAATCATTTGCATAGAGGAAACCCTAATGTTGACATGTGTTTAAGAAGCTTGGAATAAAAGATGTTTTGAATTTTTTGTATGTTACATCTTTAAAATACTATAAAGGTCTAACATTCCATTTTCTTTTGTACACTATAAACAAACACAAATTTAATCAAATTGCAAAGCACTGCAAAGGAAAAAGTAAGCCAAAGCAAAGACAATAAAAATATTACCCCTTTCACCTATTTGAATCAACAGAATAAGCAAACACCAACAGATAAAAGATTTTCCACAAGAAAAAAAATTCAAGGACATAAGGTAAACTTGCCCTTATATTAATTAATGGTTATTTGGTATTCTTAAAATTCCCAACATATTATTATATTACATATTTTCTCTGATAAATCTTTACTAGTATCAGCTTGAAATTAATTTTCACATTCAATTTTAACTTGTAATTAAAGAATATTTTCTATAAATTATCAGTGGGCATGTTTTTTCACTGACAAACTAGTTTTAAAATGTAAAATTACTATATGTATATTGAATATTACTTCTTCCTTTTATGATTTAAAAATAATTATTAAGCTATGGAGGTCTTTTTAGATGAGTTATTCTAGTTTTCCGTAAAATAACTCATTTTTCTATGTTTGAAAACAAACTCATAAAAATGGGTACGACGACTATTTAAAATCCATGAAGCAGAAACCAGAATGTGAAAATATTTCGTGTCTGAAATATAGTCCTTATAAGAATCCTAAGATCTGCAAATGCGACATCCTACGCCATTTCTAAAATGTGATCAGTATCATCAAAAAGAATGTACACTTCAGATCATAAAGACCACTTTGATGACTCAACTACTGATTTAACTGTAATCCTCAAGTCCCATTACATTGGAAAGTAGTTAATGTCTTACTGTTCTGATAGAAACTACATGTATCAACTGTTTCAGTATTAATCAAAAGTGCTTTGATATAAGGAAATGGAATTTGATAGGCTTTTTCTCATCCTTTTCTCAAGGTAAAAAAACAATCTACAGTTTATGTTTCATTGACAAACTTTACTGATATTTTCCTACTCAAATGGTGGTAGCTATTAAATTTCAGATGTTAGATAAAAACATTTACTTACTTGCTACATAAAATACAGACTTTGGCAAAGGTTTCCTTTATCCTCAGAGATAAAACTCCACGCTCTCAGTCTCGAAAATGGTTTATCTTTTAGGGGGAAAAAATATTCTAAACAATTTATTGATGCAACAACCAATAGCAAGTAAGGACAAGTGTTTTATAACTTTTTATTAAATAAAAAAAAAACGAAAACTAAAATCTATGTTTACAAAATCTGATTTTTAAAATGTCCTTCCCTAAAATCTATTAGTAGGAATAGTAACTAGCTCAAGTTTTCCAGTATTTGTATTTATTTACATATTTAGAAGATTAAAACTGTTTGCACAATATATTAGAGAGCTAAAAACAAAAAGTGTATCATGGTTTTCCTCAGAATATAATCAGTCTTTTCTTGTTCCCAAAATTAAACAAAGGCATTAATGGGCCTTTAGTATTTAACTATTCAAAAGGCGTATTTATTTACAATGGCTATGCAAATATACTTTCCACTCAGTAAAAAGGTTTACAAGGCTTGTAAAATTATTTCAGATATTTATTAATATTCATAATCACCACTTACTGGAAATATAAATTATCAAAGAACAAAAACAAAACCTAATCGGCTAATTTTTATGTCAAAGTAATAAAAATTTACCCAGTCTTACCTCAAATAAAGAGCTGTATTTGTTCAGAAGCATCATCAACCAAATGTAATTGTAATCTTGTAAGTTACCTTAAAAAAAAAAGGGAAGATGATATCAATGCTTTGATTTTTAAACATTTCTTGGCCTAAGTTTCAGTGTGATGAAACAATAATCCATAGACGCAATCTATGGATAGATTTAAGAGACAGCTCATCCACACACTACCTGCACCTATTAGGTTGCAGTTATTTCTTATCTTAGCATCTGTCAGTCTTTGTTTTCCTCATCTTTCAGTTGCATGGACTAATACTTGTGATTAAGGTGTTGAAATTAAAAAAATATACAGAAGATTTACATCTTTAGACAGATTTAAGATTATGATTTTGTTTTTATTTTTCTTCTTTTGAGGCCAGGCAATACCAAAAAACAAAGGAAAAGTTTACCATTTTTCAAAGACTGAAATCTTAACATTTCCCTTACCATCTAGAAATACCTTTTAAATTTTTGAGTAATTGAAAATTAACTCTTCCAGGAGAAATTAGTGAAGTTAAAATGGCCACTGGCTACTTTAAATTTTTAAGCTACAAGTTATTTGATCTCACCAAATGGGATATTAGCTTTGTTTTTTAGTCAAGTCTAAGACATGTAGTATCTATGACATTTGTTCAATTTCAAACCAGGGTCTTGACTATTTTTAGTCTCTCCCTTCCCCCATTACTCATGTAAAAAGATCCTATGAGGTTAAACTGCCAGCAATTATTTTGCATTTCACTATTCAAAAAGGATTCTGAAACACCAGATTCAGAATATTCATTTCAAATCACTTTCAGTATTCAAAAATTTCAAAAATGTTCATTTGAAAAAACAAAACTGGTACTCAAACAACACTGCCTAAAATCAAGATATGCGCAACTGATGGAACATGTAGCCCTATATGAATGCCATTCGGAAAAAAAGAAAAAAAATTTTTACTGACAAATATACCCTCAGAAATACGGTCGACTCCTGCAGTTTCTTTGATCTTTTAAGTACTGTACTAGGTAAATTTGCCCAATACTATTTTTACGTAAATCTGCACCTTTACAACACACAAGAGGAAGAGGTACCGCAAAATGAAGACAAATATATTCTAAAATACACAAAGCTTTTTGCATCTGTGGTTTGTTCAAACCACTTAACTTCAATTCCCTCTCAAACAATTTTTCAAATTCGTAGGCAGAGGACAATGCAAATTTTTTGAAACCAATCTATATTATTGAAATACTGTTCCGTTTTAAGAATATCTAGATTTTCGTGCATGCAACAAATGCAACAAATATGGCTCCTCTTCTTCGTCCATTACCGAGAGCAATCCTACTTTAAAATTTACACTGCGAGAAAGTAACTTCACAAAGAGATTTGGTGTCAAAATATTCCCCTGTAAAAGTTTTGTCGACCATGGCTTGTGATAATATAGATTATTTTTTAAAAAATAATATAATGAAGAACTTAAACTTTTAAAAGTCTAGGAACTGACCCAAGTACGTTCTAACATTCAGGTGTGCTAAGTTACACATAACGGCTCCTTATGACCTTTTAAAAAGTATCAAAACATTATTCAAACATCAGAATGTCAGGTAAACTCGGCAAAATAAACTGTATTAATCAAACGTCATCGTCTAGCACCTCAATTAAATTCTATTCCCATTAAACAGCCTTGACATTATAGTAAACTTGTCTTCCTAATTTTTGAAATACGAGACGCCCTCCTCTAACTTGCATTTTAAAAGACAACCTTAACGTCATCAAGGTTTTAATAAGCAGCAAGTACCTTCTCATCTGTTAATCCTGCAGCCGTTTTCAAAATCGGCTTTGAAAGAGTTAAGAGCCAACACCCAAAAGAAAAAAAAACAAGTTTTATTTTTCTTTAAACGTAGCCAAGGTGCCATTGTTCTTTTAAACTCGACCATCAAGATGAATTCCCACCTTACCGGAAAGAGGTTAACAAGCTCCCCCGTTGAAGAACCTGAAAGGGATTTTCTTTTTACCCTAAATATCAAAATAACTCACCAGGACAGAAAGGGGTTCTTCTCGCGCGGTCCCCTTCGGGCTCCCGCCTGCAGTCACCCGCCGCCACCCCTTTCCCGGCGGGGCCGATGCCGGCAGTGAGGCCGCCCCCTGCCCACCGCAGGGTCTGGAGAAGGGCCCCCCGCACCACCCGGCCCTGGGCCCCGCGGCGCCGAGGCGCTTCCCGCCCGGGGAACCAGCCTACGACGCCGGCGGGGTTTTCACAGAGCCAGGCAGAGAGGCCCAACCCGCCACCCCCTCCTGCTCGCGTGTTCAAGGACATTTTGCTTTTCCTCCCAAGGACAAAGGACAATAAAAGGGGCCGGGGAGCCGCTTACCGGGTCGGAGCGCGGCTGCTGGCACCTGGAGGTCGCCCGCACACGATTCCCGCGCCGGGCCTCTTGCCCGCGCCGGGTCGAGCCTCCGGGGCTTTGGGGAGCCTCTGCAGACGATGCCGCAGCGGCGCTTTCGGCGTCGTGGGCCCGGCCGCTCCGGCAGCCCCTGCCGGGGGATCGGACCCCGACACACGGCCGATCTCGTCTCAGCCGGGACCGCTTCGCCCCCGCGAGCCTGCGGGCCGCTCCGGCGCAGCACCACGCCAACCAGCGGGCTCCGCGGCCGCGTCAGGACGCCTGACAGCTCGGGGTGCTGCTGCCTCTCCGGCCATCTTGTGCCGTGTGTGTGTGGTGTCTCTCTCCCGTCTCCTCTCTCGGCTTTACTCCCTCCTCCTCCTCCCCCCCGCCCCACACACCACACAACATGGCCTCTTCGCTGCGGCGGCGGCTGCGGCGGCGGCAGGAGATCCGCGGCGCTCTTGCCCGATCCCCTCCTCCACACTCTCGCCTCCCGCCTGCAGCCCCAGGTCCCAGCGCGCACGCGCGCCGCCGCCCGCCCACCGCGGCCATTGGCTCTGCATTCTTCCTGCCACGCCTTCCCCGGAGCGGCATCACGCACGCTCGCTGGGGTCTCCCTTCCTCCCAACAACAACTACTTCGATATTATTGGTTAGTTCTGACCCCACCCCTTCAGGTTCCTCCTCGCCGATAGGCTTGTCTCAGTGTCACTCACTTCCCTAGAGGGTTTATGGTTTTTCTGGATGAGCCCGGGCCAACGATTGGTTGATGATGAAAGGTTTGGTTTGAAGCTGTTACTTTGCACCCCGCAGTGCGGACCCCTCAGGGCCGTCTCGGAGGGAGGGTGGGTTCGTGACGCGGTGTCCAGGCCGGGATTACTAGAACAGTGAGTGCCCTGGAGATAAGGGCGGCTTCTTCGCCTCTGGAAAAATCTTGGGATTCTGTGCTTCTGAATTCAGGTTCTTGCTTTTTTTTTTTTTTTTGAGGAAAATGACTGACAGGATGATGAGCAAACAAGACGTAGGTTCATAGTCCTAAGGCAAGCAGCCATATCTTCTCAGCTATACGTATCAAAATTTTTGTTCTAAACAACCAGGCATCCTTCAGGGCCACAGAGTCAAAGCCAATGGTTTTACAACCAGCGCATGCCCTTAGCCCAATATCTGACTTGAAATGCTTTTATTTGAGAGTATGTAAGCTTCCTGTTGCCCATTTATACGAGACAACCTCCTGGCATGTCCAGTGTCCTGAGTCCTTAATGAAGCAGGATCTCATAACCCTGGTTGGGCCAGATTGCACCCTCTAGGGCGGTATTTGTTAAATGGGTAGTTTGAACCTGAGCTATCACCGTCTATCCCTTCTTCTCAAAGAGAATCAAACAAAACAAAGTTTGTTTCCTTCCAGCAAATCTCCCCTTTTTTCATTGTCTTCCGACTCAGACCCTGAAGCATCTCTGGGCTGCCCACAGGAATAACTGAAACACGAAATTTCCTTGAATTGAGTTGGCTCTCTCCCACTGCCAGCATTTTAGAAACCTTGCTCCTTTTGGGAAGGGACCTGGAGAAAAGGAAAGGAAGCCCGTGATAACTCCTTTTTTAACAGATTTGTTTTTGAGGGGAGGGGTCTTGAAGCTAGGTGAGAATCTTCTTAAGTTCTCTGGAGACAGTGCCCCTGGGTTAAAATCAAAGGATGTCGAATACTTGTAGGGCCTAGGAACTAGTTTTGGCCTTTTTAAAAAATGACAGTTGTTCATTGACTTGGGCTCAATATGGCATCCGCTGCTTCAGGCAGAGTTAGAACTGGAGCCCAACTCTCCTGACTTAGAGCTCTTAGGTTCCTGGTGCATGACCTGGCCACAGTCCTTGGCAATATAATTGGAGCCCTAAGTGTGCACACAAAAAGAATGCTTCTTGAACTGAACTTAAACTTTCTCCATTTAATTTCCAAGAGTCATTCCCTTATACCATCTAGCTTTGAACAGGTAGCCTACCAAGGAGGCTGTTTTCTCTGAAATAGTTCCACCCTGAACCCTTTTTCCCATTCTTCCTGGTATGTTCTTTCTCTTCACCCCCTTTTCCCTCACTATCGCTACGTGAAATCCATCTGTGGGTGTGCTTTTCCAGACTCATCTCCACATACTTCTGTGCCAGCAAAACAGGCCTGAACAGGCCTTTATTAAAAGTACTAGTAGCTGAAAAGCGTTGAGTTAGCTTTGTGCCAGGCATTGTTCTAAGCCTTCATTGTATAGGAACTCAGTTGATCACACAACACCCCAAGGAAAGACTATTATTATCTCTTGTGTGTTAATCTCCATTAGGAAACTGACACAGAAGGAGTTTGACCTGCCCGGGTTCACACTGCTAAGAAGTATTAGAACCAGACTGAGCCCAGGCCTCAGGCTCCAAACCCATTCCTTTTTGCCTCTCCCGGTTTCATTTTGAAGACCGTCCCCTTGCAAAATAGGTTCGCTTGGGTCTTTTGTTGTATGTAGCTGCCTGATTTGCCCTCTCCTTCCTCCTCCACTTCATTGAAGTCTTCCACCTTCAGAATTGGGCCTCCCTCCAATGGGACATGTCAGATCCTTTCTAACATAATCCCCAGACCTGGGCCCCATTCTGTTGTCAATCTCCTGGCATGTCACCTGGGAACCATCTAGTTCTCTTGTTTCTTGTTTGGGGACACCAACAGTTCAACTGTGGAGAGATGCCCCCTTCATAAATGTACACCTTGGGCAGCTTACATGAAACAGCTTTCTTTTCCCAAGCTTCCACACCACACAGCGACCTCTTCAGAGAAGGCCCTTATCTGCCACATTGAACCTTTATCCTCCATCACACACGAGAGCCGTGACTTCTTTTGCCAACTGCATTGTGTCTTCAGCCATCACTCTTTAAAGCTAGGCTAGCTTGGTCCTGGATAAAAAGCACCTGACACTTGGCTGATCACATCCTACCCCCACACAGTTCCTTTTCATGTTAGGTGATCTGCCAAGGAACCCAGAGGGGATCCCTGCCGCCTCCAGTCCTGCTGGCTCCTATTTCCACTGTTTCTTTCCCGGTGAAAATGAAGGGCAGAACCCTTAGCCTTGGCTCACTTAAAGGAACGGCCTCTGCATGTGCTCTGAGCACTTCTGGTTCCATTTCATTGTGTCCAAGGGAGTATTTCTGGAAGGATACAAGGATCTGTTTACACTGGTCATCTCCCAGGAGACCTGAGAGGGAGGTGGAGAACAGCAGTAAGTCTAAGAGCTCTTTTTACTCTATGCCCCTTTGTGATGTTTGAATTTTGAATTACGTGAACATATTACCTTTTTTTTAATGAAAGAAAAACTAAACTTAAATAACAAACTGAACTGAAAGCTAACTGCACTTGTCACAATAAATACCTTTAACTTCTTTTTCTTACGAAATAAAGGTCCCACAATAGTCAGTACCTCCGGGAGTATAACCAGCACCTGAAATGTCCCTGGTTGATGATAAGAATTCCTGGCACATGAGATGGGGGAGCAGCAGCTTCCATTCCTGATGTGACATGGCCTCAGATACTGCAGAGCAGGGCTTCCCACCGTGCGCTGTGCTTCCCTGCAGCTCCCCAGGTCTCTTTCCCGGTTTCTGCCCTCCTCTCCTTTGCTGGTAATTAAAGAAGGGGCAGAGATGCCAACAGGCCTGCTTCTCTCCTGTTTCCAGTCCCTTTTGTCCACCTTTGGCAGGGGTGTCTCCCTTAGAGAATCAACCCAGCTCATTATAGAGGCTCAGCGAAAACCCAGGGTGACCTTGACTCAAGTTAGAGACACAGTTTTCAAATACAGGGCTTTACAGATTCCTGCAGCTCTGCCCCTGCTCTTTGCAGCTTCGCTTGCTGCTCACACCCTGTGTGACTTACACACAGACTATCTCATTTCTGTATACACCCTGCTCCTTCATGGTGGCAACCTTTCCTTTTCCCAGGGTACATCGCACACAGGATTCAAGCTCATCTGATACTGAAAACACGATCTCCAAGCCCAGTTATAGAGCTTCTTCCCTTTACCAGGTACTGTTCTAGAAACTGGGGATTCTGCATGGACTGGGGTACCTGTTCTCATGGAACTTACATTCTAATGGCAGAAGTCCATAAACCGGAAAGTACCAGGTAGTGATGAGTATTAGGATAATGGGCACCTAATTACAGGTGAGTGGTCAGGGAAGGCCTCTCTGAGGAGGTGACATTTAGGCTGAAACAGGAAGGACACAAAGGAGGCAGCTGTGTGTGTGTGTATATCTGCATGCCAGTTCCAAGAGAAGATGGCAGATGGTATGCATGCAACTAATTTTGCTCCATTCCCAAACTACACTAAACATAGACTTTCTCTTTTTTTTTTAAGTCATAAACTCAGAAAAGAAATGTTCACTGAAATCCCTATATAATCTGGCCCTGGCCCCTGTGGCTCAGTTGGTTGGGCGTCACCCCAACCAAAGCAGAAGGCCACTGGTTCGATTCCTGGTCAGGGAACCGATGTCTTTCTCCCTCCCTCCCCTCTCTTCTCTCTAAAAATAAATAAATAAAATCTTTAAAAAAAACAAACCCTTACAATCTGAAATTTGACTTTCTTAGAGGAGTGGTGAATAATCATTTTTGCATTATCCAGGCCTTTGAGTCCTAATGTAATCAATCCTTAGGCATCTCAGAAAAGTGTGCATTCCCTATATATAGTCTTTTTTTTAAGATTTTATTTATTTATTTTTAGAGAGGGAAGAGAGGAAGAGAGAAAGAGAGAGAGAGAAACATCGATGTGCAGTTGCTGGGGGTTATGGCCTGCAACCCAGGCATGTACCCTGGCTGGGAATCGAACCTGGGACACTTTGGTTCCCAGCCTGCGCTCAATCCAGTGAGCTACACCAGCCAGGGCCCCTGTATACAGTCTTTATACAGTTTTTGGAGGTCCACAGACCCCCTGCAAGCCATTTGAGCACTTCAAGATAGGCGGGCAACTTCTTCCATGTTTCACCTTGGCGTCTGAACTCAGGCTTCCATCCTGAAGCCAGACTGCTTTCCATTAGCACACCTCTCATTGGAAATGCTCTTTCCCTTTTACTCAGAAACTCATTTACTACATTTCAAAAGGAAGTGTAAGAGAACCTGTGCTTACCAGCCAAGAAGTAGTGTCAGGAACCAGATTTACAGAGCCACGTGACACAAAGCAAAAACAAACCAAATACAAGAAACGAGGGTTTTTTGAAGACATCAGAGGGCAGGTAACAGAGGATCATGATTCTTGCGTACAGGAAACAAATGAGGCAGGCACTGCTGTTGCCCCAGCTTCCTTCCTGGGTTGTGTCTCCAGGCTCCAGTTCTGGGGGTGGGTGGTTCAGTCACAGCCCAACAATCTCTCTAAGTTGAGGAGATGGAGCTGGGAACCCAAAGAAGGCAAGGTGACTGGAGTTAGAGAGACAGGGTACCAGAGGGAAGAGAACATGAGCCATAGAAGAAGAAAAAAATTAAGATCTTGACTTTATAAATATTAAAATGTCTCTTCTTTGAAACTGTTAAAAAAATGAAAAAACAAGCCACAGATTGGGAGAAAATATTTGCAAATCACACATCTGACACAGGACTTGTATCCAGAATATGTAATGAACTCTCAACATTCAGTAATAATAAACAAACAACCCAATTTTTTTTAATGGGCAAAAGTTTCAGAGACAGTTCACCAAGGAAGATAAACAGATGGCAAATAAGCACATGAAAAGATGCTCAATATCATTAGTCAAAGGGGAAATCCAAATCAAAATACATATAGAAGTTTGAGAATTTAAAAAAACCTGCGAGGTGGTGAGGGTGTGGGGCAACTAAAAACTCTCATTCAAACTTTGTGGGTGAAAATGCAAAATGGTATGGCTACTTTGGAAAAGTCTGGTAGTTTCTTGTCTTAAACATGCTTGGGATATGACTCTGTAGGTATTTACCCAGTGGCATATCTATAAAATGGGATACTACACAACAATTTTTAATGAATGGCTATTAATACATACAGCTATTCATCAGTCTCAAAAATAGTCTTGCTTGAATAGAAGAAAGCAGACAAAATGATTCTGGTTATGTAAACCAATAGAAAGAGGACAAATTCTTTGGATATCTGAGAATGGGAGAGAGGGTAGAAAGAGGTAGGAGGTAATGATTTCAAAGGGCATGAGGAAACTTTCAAAACTAATGAATACGTCCATTATCTTAATTGGGCTGTGGCTTCACAGATGTAAATGTGTGTCAAAACTTTTAAATATGTGCAGCCTGGCATGTATCAATGATGCCTGATAAGCCTGTTTCTGTAACAGTTGCATGAATAATTTGCTTGTTTGCTTATTTGGTGATGGAGCATCATGTGACCATGGTAATGCTCTTAAAACATTTGCTCCTATTTCATCTATTTTTCTCAGCACACACGCATCGTATCCTTTGATTTAAATTTTTTTAAAATAGTTAACACTTCATTCAAAAATTAAAGAGTATACAGTGAAAAGCCTTTCACATCCACCCAGCACCCATCTCTGAAAGCAGTTAATGTAACTAGTTTCCCAAGTGTACTTCCAAAGGTATTCCAGCTTTTCTTATAAGAAACACACTACTGAGATGAATTTACAGTGTGTTTGTGTTTTATGTGTTGGTTCAAAGTTCGCAGGTTCAGGGCATGTTCAGTATCAGACAGACCAATCCAGTCCTTCTAAAGCCACGTTATCAGGACACCCGGCCCCTTGAAAATACGACCATCCATCTCGTGTTTTTCTCACACTGACTACTCGCCTCTTACAGCTCTCAGTATCTGCACACTTCTTCACACAGATGCCCCTTCTACAGAACCAGTGCCTGCAAACGGTTATTTTCTCTGTTTTGAAGTGACGGCTTTCCCTCCTTGTTATTTCTATAACTTAATGGCTGTGCTATTCAGTATTCAGTTGGCTCTTATCATAGTTAATATTTGTCTGTTGCTCTACAGATCACATGTCCCTAAGACTCCACGTGGCTTTCCTGGAGGTAGAGACTTTGACTTAGACTTTGTTTACCACTGCGTAGTTAGAGACGCTCAAGTAACAGCTGGTTAAAGAGTTGCTGTATTAAAACCGCCCAACAGACCATCAAAATCCCCAACAACTATAAATAAAATTCCACTGACTAGATAACTTGATATGGAATGAGCTTCAACAGATTTAGCCGAAGTAACTCTTCACAATTTAATGCACTTTTAATATAAATACAGGTTTCTATTTGTTAGAGCTCCTTAAAAGGAGGACACGCCCTGCCCGTTGGTGGTCAGAAATAGATCTTGCCCCTGGCACTCCAATGGAGTCTCTGGAATGCTGGCGTGTTGGGCAGTTGCTCCTAACCAACCAGCCAGAAGTATCTCTATCCTGAGAACTCCTTGGTATTTTACTCGAGCTCTGATCATTTTAACGTGCAGCAGAATGACTCCTCGACGCGTTTTTTCTCCTTACTAGGTGTAAATACTAGGAAGAGAGCGGGTACAGGCAGTACAGTCACAAGGAAAGCCCAAGGGCCCTGGCATCTTCAGCTTTGGGATCCAACCTGCACTTGGCCATAGCCTGGTGTCTCATCCCAGCCAGGTTCTGAACCTTCCCTACAGTCAAAACTCATGACTCCCACCGTCTCGGGCTCTCTCTGCTCTGAGGTTCTGCTTTCACTTCCTAATGGCTGTAGCTGCCCTGGGACAAATGTCTCCTGGTTGCTTAGACCAAAAAAGATGGCTGGCGGTCTATTAGACTTGAAGCTACTCCAAGCCATACATACGATGACTCAGGCTAACCAACACCCCTCCGCCCACCCACCTCAAAAGGAAACTTACCTTGAGTTTTTTTCTCTCTCCACATTTTGACTTCCTTTCAAAATTTATTTGCTTTTGTTCACTGTTCAGAGACATTGCGTAGTTGTGTTTTGCATTTTGTGTATCATTTGCAGTTGGTCTCTGTGGTGGGGCCAGTCTGTCAGGCACCTACTCTGCCCTAGTGGGAGTGGAACTCCTTCTCAGTTTAAATCTGTTTTTTATTGTTGTTCAAGTACAATTGTCTCTGTTTTTCTGCCCCCATGCCCCCCTACCCCACCCATCCCTGCCTCCCATCAGCTGAATCTTGAGCAGAGGATTGAGAAGAGCTGTGACTGAATCGTTCCAGAAAATGTTCTCAGTAGATGGTTCCACAAACTCCCCAAGCCTCCAAGTTCTTATCTTTTTGGAATCTGGCCCCTGAGACTTCCCTTTTCTGAGTTCCAACCAGAGCAGGTCTGTGTAGCTTACAGCTAAAGGTTAGGTTCTCGCACTTGTCCTCCCAACTGGGCTTTGGGTGCTTTGAGGGCAGGCGTTCGTTCTGTCCTTTCACCTTGGTGTCCAGGGCCCCTCAGCCCTGGCTGCTTTCCTGTCCTGGCCACCACCCCCCTGCTGTGCGGGGGTACTGAGACAAATAGGTGCTAATAACCTTGTTCTTGAGGATCTGCCTGTAAGTCTGGTGGCAGGGTTGGCATTTATGATGTGAAGGTAGCTGATAGGAAGCAGAATACAATCAAATATCTGATTGGGGGCTAAATAATAACGTCTCTGAAGTCCAGGAATGGCAAAGACCAGAGTGGGTGGGAATTGCCTGGAATAGTTTCTTGGAGAAGAGGACTTACCCTGCGCCATGGGGAGCTGGGTAAGGACAGGTAGATCCATGCTCTGTAGAGAGTAGCAGGACGGTTGATCATCAGTCCCCCAACACCACGCTCTTGAAAAGTCATACTTCTTAAAGTTATATGTTGACATAGCAGCTGTATTCAAACGGGAATAAAAAGAAGCAGCAGCAACATGAAACTAGCCTCAGACAGGTGGATAGAACGAGCAAACGATATAACAGATAATCAGCTTTGCTCAAAAGCTATGGGAGACACTTCATACTGAGTGCAGTACATAGCATTTAAAAATTAATCTGATCAAGCAGGGAAATTGGTGTCGAGCTTCTGTAGTCTCAGCTTGGAGGTCAGAGTGTATCATGTGTGACGTGAACATATTTAAGGGTAAAATCGGTTTCATTAGCTACCGCCTCCTGCGGACATGGTATAAAACTATGGGGAAAAAAAGAGGCAGAATTCTAGGAGCTAATATTTTCCAGTGTGCTCAGAAATGGGCAGATAAGTCAAGTTCAGGAAACTAAGGGCAGTGCTACAGGAAGATTGTTGCTCAGAGAGAAGGCACAAGAGGCAAGGGGAAGCCTGAAGGTTAGAAGAAAAAGCTGGAAGGCTGGGTAAGAATTAAACTCAGCAGGCAAGGTTTTACTGCTGTCCTGCAATGCTACAGGGCTGCGACGTTAACCCATTCTTCGCCAAAAGTCTCCCGTTCAGTGTATGTATTTAAATCCATGATAGTGGGAAAGGGATTGACTTTAGCACAGTTAAGCTTCTGCCCCACAGTTATGTAAAATAAAGATTAGGAAAGAAAGCTACTTAGAGGAGCCCCTTGACCCTTCTTTCTTCTCAGCCTCATTATACAACAACTAAGGAACTCTCGTGTTCTGTTCGTTCAAATGTTTAGTTGTACATACTACAGACACCGACCATGAGTATGGCGCTCGTGAACATGACCTACAGCTGAAGTTACCTCCGAAGAGGAAGCAGAAGAGAACCCTGGAGATTAAAAAAAAAAAAAAAAAAGTCCTGTTTGGTATTGGTTGCTGAGAGTAGGGGGTAATATTTTAAATACCTGAGGAGGAAAGAGGACAGAAGAAGTTGGAGGGGGTAGGGAGCTGAGCGGCTTCACTGAAGGACTGAAACTGGGGTGCTGTGAATCAGCAGCCTTGGGCAGGAGAAAAAAAGCTTTAGAAGAAGCTCGGTCTCCTGACAGTCAAAAGGGCACACACACCAGCTGGAGAGATCTACGGCAGGGCCGAGGATGGAAGGGGGTCCTTCTGGCTCTGCAAGGAGAAAACACTTGCGTGACTGAGAAGAACCTGGGGTCAGTGACTCCAGATGCTCCGAGTGAGGAGAAATTGGCTCCCACATGTGACTGGGCAATTGAACATTCATGGTGCTGCTTTGTGAGCACTGGGGCTATCTATAAAGCAGAAATACACAAAGGGTGACCGGACTTTCACAATCACACTTCAAGTGGTAACCGGACTCTAAAGATGGATTATTTTTCCAGGATCAGCATGAAACATCAAGAAAACCAGAGTAGAACTCTTCCCCCAACAGATACTTAGGTGATAAGGAAGATCTGTCTGTGACACACTAAAACACATATATCCCAGAAACCCTTCGTGTGAAATTGTATCTGCTTTTAAAAAATTGTGACAAAATACACATAACAAAATTTACTACCTCACTTTTAAATGTACAGTTCAAATGACAGTAAGTACATTCATATTGTTGTGCCGAGGTGTAATTGCTTTTTGAGAGCTCATGAAGCACTTCCGGATTTTGTGGTTCACTTGGTCATCATTGAGAACATTAATTATGGTCGTTCAGGAGGTTGGGAAATGCCTGTCAGTAGAGAAGTTGTAGTTGACAGATGACTGGCTATGAATCTCTGGTGTTCATATCGTTCAAGGGATCTGGTAGGGGCTGTTATTAGCCCAGTGCTGGGCCGCAGCAGCCTGGATGCGTACAGCTCTGGGTATGTTCCCTGAGAGGTGGGGCCGTGGAGGAGTTGAGAGCATGGGGCTGGAGCCAGACTGCGGGGTTCTGAATTGAGGCTGAGTGACCTGCTGGCTGCATGACCTGGAGAAGCTACCTAAACTCCTGTGCCTGTGTTTCCTCTTGTTTAAAAGGAAGGTCACTATAGCTACCTTATTGGTTGCTATGAGCATTCATGAGTAAATATATAAAAACCCTTAGAACAGTTTTTGATATGCCTTTTTTTAAGATTTTATTTATTTATTTTTAGAGAGAGGAGAAGGGGGGGAGAGAAACATCAATGTATGGTTGCCTCTCATGCACCCTGTACTGGGGACCTGACCCGCAACTCAGGCATGTGCCCTGATTGGAAATCAAACTGGCGACCCTTTGGTTCACAGGCTGGCACTCAATCCACTGGGTTACACAAGCCAGGGCCTGGTATGTCTTAAGTGCTATGAAAGAACTATTATTATTGGAGGGAAGGTAGAGTAGAGGAAAGATGGAAGGTGATGTTTCTGATGTTCAGGCTTGAGAGGGATGGAGCCATGTCAGCATGAGAGGGTTGAGTCAAAACCAAACCAAACCAGGTTACACGTGATTTCTATCTATGACATAATCCCTTTGGAGGGAGTTTGGGAAGATTGAGTGCCAGCCCCTTGGCACTCTGGAGTACATACCCAGCAGATCTAGCCATCTTAACAGTCGTCACAAGGACTCACATTGGTCTAACTTAGAATTCTTAGCACAGCAAATGGGTGCAGAAAAGAAAAACAGAACGCATTCCTGCAGGTCTTGTACATTTTCTTCAAATTCTGTGTATAAGTGCTTGAGGGCAGGTGCAGAAACGAGTCAGCACAGCAAGCCTTGGCTAGCATCTGGGAGCCTAGATTTCAGCAGGGGTCCCACTGTTCCCAGAAGTGCTAAGAATGGCTCACTATGACTACACTGTCTGGACAAAAATGTAGAGCATGCTTTCCTTCTGGACATCTGGCACGGGGGGCCTACGTGACTGGCCCCCAGTAAAAACCCTGGGCATGGAGTCTGTAATAAGCTGTCATGATACACACCACCTTACACATGTTGTCACAAGTCACTGTTGGGGAATGAAACGTGCTCTGTGTGCCTCGCTGGGAGAGGACACCTGCAGGCTTGTGCCTGGTTTCTCCAGACTTCACCCCACGTGCCTTTTCCCTTTGCTGATTTTGTTTCGTATCCAAAGTAACCTTGAATGCTTCCAATTACCTTTGGTTTAACTACTCGTATACTTGTGGCTGAATACTTATGATTGACCATTAGCTGTTTCAAAAGCAAAAAAAAAAAAAAGAAGAAGAAGAAGAAGAAAAGAAGTCCACAACAGGACTTTGATCTTTACTTTGATACTTCAACTTTTCCATCATTAGATTTGACCATGAAATCCTTCCTTTCACTCAGCTATCTTTGGTATTATTCTGTGGAGTGACAAGACATTTTTAAATGTCTATCTACCTGGAGATCTAGGGAAAAAGTCTTCTTGGGCAACTTCTACTGCTGAACATGTGGCAAGACAAAAATCCTTTCAATCTGTCAGAACAAATTCCTGTGTGGTTTTTTAGAGTAATTGAGATGAGCTTCTCCAGCTTATTGTAGTTTTCTCAGAGGGTGAAATGTGGAGAGACCTTAATGTTGAATTACTGCTTCCCCTACAGAGAAGGTCTCCAAAACTCCTGACCAGTCCTAGATTGTGACTCTGAGTCAGTGATCCTCCAAGTTTCTGTGGGTGTTCTACACACCTTCTCTTGGTGAATAGATAAACGGAAAATAAGGGGAGCCTTGAAATGATCTCACTGAGAAATCTACTGGTTTCCTTATGTCTTCAGTGTCTGAATTTTCACGCCATCATTTTTGTTGAATTATAAGAACTTCTGTTTATGTAGTTGCTAAGCAAAAAAAAAAATGTTCTTACTTAAAATGAGAAGTTAACTCAATTTCTAAGACCTCTTTCTTCATTGAAAGCAACAACAACAAAAAAAGAAAAGTAATATGTTTCCACACTGTGTTCGTTCCCCAGGGCTGCTATAACAAGCTACCATGACCCAGGGGACTTAACAACAAAAATTTATTCTCTCACCATTCTGCAGGTTAGCAGTTTGAGGTCAAGATTGTGGCAGGGTTGGTTCCTTGTAAGGATTCTGAGGAAGAATCTGTCCCATGCTTCTGTCCTAACTTCTGGTGGTTGCTGGCAATCTTTGGTGTTCCCTGGCTTGTCGAAGGATCACCCTGCTCTCTGCCATGTTCGAATCATCTTCGAATGGTGATCTCCCTGCGTGCAGTGTCTGTATCTGAGCTTCCTTATTTTATAAGGACACTAATCATACTGGGTAAGAGGCCCACCCTACTCCAATATAACCTGGCATTAACTAATTACATTCGAGGCAACCCTGTGTCCAAATAAGGTCACATTCTGAGGTGCCAAGGTTAGGATTTCAACAGATGAATTCAGGGAGGGACACAATTCAACCCATAACACATGTGACTACCTTTATCTTAACAAATGACTACATGACATTGTGTAAGAGAGCTCCTTCTCTGGGCCTTAGGTTCTTTTGTAAGAAGGGTGATTGTGACTGTTCTTGCTCCCAAGACTGTGGGTCTCCAGGAGGCCAAGGACCAGCTTGTCCTAATTGAATAGGCTGAGATGGAAACAGGTCCGGTTTTACTTTTTCTGTTCAGACAAGCACCTGGAAGCAGAACCATGTCCTTGCTCTACCTTCCGTGCTCCTGGTGGCAAGTCCTTTGTTCTCATCTGCTGCAGTCCTTGCACATGAGCTGTGCTTCAGTACCAGCTCAGCAGCAGCTCCCCACGTGGTTCCATCCCCTTTGCCAGGACGACATCCCTCCCTCCTCCCTTCCTCCCAGTATGTGAGCAACTGTCACCATTGCAGGTTCTCACATCTGGCTGCACGTTCTTCTTCTGACTTAGTGACACTCTGTCACTTCCAGCCTCCCTTTCCCAGGCCTGCCTCGTTCTCCCAGGACTAGTATGGCACAGGCCTCCATATCACACCAGACTGTGGGCGTTGAACTGCACACTCAGCAGCTCCCCTTATCGCGTGCCCTATTAGATGTGAAACTCCCCAGTAACGATATTGTAAAGCTACACATAATGTATTCCTCATTCCTAGAATAGAATTCACTGCAATCCAACTTTTGGAGCAGTTGGTTTGTGGAGCCAGTAAACCAGCTATTAAAATATGCTGGCAGTGATTGTGCTCACAAACAAAAACTATCAAAATCTTAACCTATATTCAATAAAACTTAGTAGACTGCATACTCACAGACCTGCTCTCAGGTCATGGAAACATGGGCTGGGAGGGGCCTTTAAATAAAAAGAAGACCAGGTGCCTCCCTGGATATGTGATATAGGAAAGAAATTCGATCCCATGAGAAGATCAATGTGAAGGTTAATTTCATGTGTCAGCTTGGTTATGTTACGGTGGCCACTTGTTTGGTCAAACATTAGACTGGATGTTGCTGGGAAGGTATTTTTAGATGTGATAAACATTTACAATCAGCTGACTTTCAATAAAGAAGATTATTCTCAATAATGCCTCATCAAGTCAGTGGAAGCTCCTAAGAGCAAAAATGGAAGTTTCCAAGAAAAGAAGGCATTTAGAAAGAGAGAGGGAGAGGGGGAGAGAGAGAGAGAGAGAGAGAAAGAGGGAGAGAGGAAGTATCCTATTGGTCCTATTATGGTAAAGAACCCCTGACTGATAGGATCAGACTCATTCCTAATGAGTTGTGTGAATAAAGGATCTGAGATAAACTGAGAGGCCCAATACCAAGTCTTCAGCAGTTGTGCACTCTGGGTGGTAGGGAAACAGAGAAGGAGAAAGAAAATGGCATTTGACAACTTCAGATAATTTGCTTCCCGCTTGGAACTTTGCCAATAAGACAAAGTGCTTCCAAGAAGGAAATCTATGAAGTTTTCATAAATCCCCATACCTCAGATCCAAAGATGGGGTGAATTCTCAGTCTACCTCTACAAGTAAATGCTTAGGACATGTCCCCATTAACAGGCTGTAAGTGTAAGGTGGACTTCTCTTCTTCATCTACACAGTTTTTGAAAAGATGCACTAAGTAGGTTATTCTAGCCTCAAAGGCAATGAAATGAAATGAATTATGGATGACTCAATGGAGAAAACTGTGCAGATAAAAAAATATACATCTTCTAGGTCAAAAATAAGCTAATTAAATCAAAACTCAAAAGGCAAACACTAGATGAAGGGAACTATTTTTTAATATTATGGAACAGAATTAATAGTCTTAATATTTAAAGAGGTCATAACATTCTGTTAGAAAACCC
Source organism: Phyllostomus hastatus (assembly GCF_019186645.2). Classification (NCBI taxonomy): domain Eukaryota; kingdom Metazoa; phylum Chordata; class Mammalia; order Chiroptera; family Phyllostomidae; genus Phyllostomus; species Phyllostomus hastatus. Next base: position 6,626,629 of record NW_025334036.1, on the reverse strand, counting down.
CAGTAGCTAAATGTGCCAAGGATTCTACCAAACAATTCTCAAAAACAGATCCTTTGAGTAACTGGCAGACATTTGAAAAAAAGTAATTCAAAGAAGTGCAAACTGAAGCAACAATTGATTTTTTAAAAAATATTTTATTTATTCATTTTTATAGAGAGGCAAAGGGAGGGAGAAAGAGAAGGAGAGAAACATCACTATGTGGTTGCCTTTTGCGTGCCCCCAACTGGGGACCTGGCCTGCAACCCACACATGTGCCCTGCCTGGGAATCAAACCAGCAACCCTCTAGTTTGCAGGCCAGCGTTCAATCCACTGAGCCACACCAGCCAGAGCTGAAGCAACAATTGAGATTCCATTTTTCCACCAAACAAATTAGCAAAAGCAGAAAAAAAATGAAACTACCCATATGGTAGTGCTGACGGAAGTAAGTAGCCTGTTGGGAAGCAATTTGGCAAAACCTAAAAGCCTTGACTTAGTAATTCCTCCTTTGGGAATCTACCTGAGGAAGGGTTGAATGACCGAAATGTTTCATCCAGCATTATTTAAAATAGCAAGAAATTGAAATATCTCACCGAAGGGGACTGGTTCTTTCATTTAGTTATTCAAATATTTATTGAGGTTCTACCATGGGATCATTTCCTGAGACTGCTAAACAGTGACTAGATATTCTTGATGAATCTTCTCTTAAAATGTGGGCATGTGGGTTGAATTTGTGTAAATAAATAGATGTGCATGACTATTCATAAGCTGATATGTGATTATGTGTGTTTAAGCTATGACTGGAAGGCTACACTAGGAATTCAGAAAAGAGATTGCTGGGTGAGGGGTAGAAGGCAGGATTACTTTTCACTGTACTCTTTTGCACCATCTTGAATTTTTAAACATGTACATGGATTTGGTTAGCATTTTAATAGTGCACAGTGTGTATCTAATCTTATTTTTCACAGACATGTCTTGAGTTGTTTTTGAATGATTCCATGAGTGTCTCATCTTCCTGAATATGAAAAGCTCTTCAAGGGAAGGGACTGTTTTACATTTCTTTGTATTCTCCCATAGCATTTAGCTCAATTTTGACACATAATGGGTATTCAAAAATACTTGAATAGAAAGTAGTGTAATTTGGTGCTCAAATACCCTGAGAGTAGAAGTTAAAGTCAATTGACTCTGGGTACTGCTTTAATTTTGAGTTGTATATTTTAAAGGATATCACTTATATTTTATATCATAGTTTGCTACTCTGCAATGGGGAAAACAAGACAGTCAATGACGTTCTTTAGTGGAACTCCATGTAGAAAAATGCAAAATTCCCATTTAATTCCTAGGTATCCACCTGTAATCTTAATAGTTAAATTGACTTAAAGGCCTCAGTAGCAAGTAAGGAAACTATATATAGACAATCCAAAAGCTTTAGTTATTAAAAAATAAAAATTATAATATAGGAATTATGCATTTATAACACATTAGGTTTGTTTTCCCATATGTTTGGCATCTGTAATCTGCAGCAATTCCTTTGTCATCAAATACACTTTTATTTTTCTTTATTCTCCTCTCTGTGAGAGACAGAGGATGAAGTTGTTATGGTGATAAGTTGCGTTTGCCAGTAAGTTTATCTCTTTTCTACAGTTTCGTGAATGAACCACAACATCGGTTGAAACTGGCACCTGATTTAGTGTATTGATTCCCTTCACTGTCTTTACACACACACGCCATGCCCAGAGCCATTTACTTTCATTGCGGCTGAAGAAATTAGCTGGCAAGCTACCAAAGGAAGTGTATTTCACTAAATGAAGTTCCTAAAATGCAGCTTTTGTTTTTTGTTTCTTTTCGCTCTGCCAGCAACTTCTGATAATGAGACAGGACGTTCTCTGCATTGCATAACATAAGACAGTTCAGGAGTGTTCCAGAAGGTACAGCCACTATTTGATACAGAGTACAAAGCAGGGACAGGCTTGAAGAAGAGAAGGAAGGAACTACTAGGCAAAGGATCTGTTTGTGTTTCTCCAATTCACAGGTAGAATTAGTTTGATGTTGAATGTTGGTGAAAAGGCAAACAGAAAAGGTCGGTCCGCCCCATGTGAAAACACAGGCATGGAGACAGAGGTGTCAGTAAGTTCTGTTTTAACCTGAGTGTGAAAAGGGCCAAGTTCAATGAGCAGAGTTCTCCCAGCTGGTTCCAGGGCATTTCACTGCAAAATTCTGTAATGAAAGGAAACCCACACACCTGCTGGAATGCAGTTACGCTACATGATGGGAAATTGGAAATTTTATTAAACTAGACGTATAGATGGAGTTCCCAGTACAATAACTGACAGATTACCAATGGTCAGTTGCCAGCCTGAGGCCAGAAATCAGGAAGGGTGGCCCAGTAGGATCTGGAGGATATGCCTTGTCACTGAGGGAGGGGGACAGAGCACTGTGTTTGTGCTGGTCTCGGCAGTGTTGCCTTCAGGGAGAGGAAGGCGAAAGAACAAAAAGGGAGGAAGAGAAAAGAAACCAAGGAAAAAGACAGAAGATAAAGAAATTCTCATTTCACAGAGACTAAGAAAAGAGAGAGAGGAAGAAAGAGAAGGAGGCGGAAGTTCATAGATGCCACCTCCTCTCCTCCTCTCAACAATCCCCAAGTGGTATTTTATCCCTATTCTACAGATGAAGGAGGCACAAGTGACAAATACTAGAAGTGGATCTTATAAAAAGTGAAAAATACTGTCCTCTTGACTGACTAAGGTGAAAATGAGACAAAACCACCATCATGAAGCAAACAAATAACAGATTTTTAATTAATTATCTTTAACTGTGGTAAAATACACAGAACATAAAACTCACTGTTCTAACCAGTTTGAAATGTACAGTTGGGTGCAGCCATTACCACCATCCATCTCAGATCACCTTTGAGTGCTGAAACTCCGTCCCTTAAACAACAATAATTCCCTATCGGACTGAACTTGACCTCTCGAGGTTACTCCCGGAAGTGGAGCCATACAGTACTTGCCCTTGTTCTGGGCTTCTTTCACTCTGCATGATGTTGTCAAGCTTCCTCTATTTTGCAACACGTTTCAGAATTCCCTTCCTTTTGTAGGCTGAATAATATCCCAGTGTACATATAGACCACTTTGGTTAACCTTCACCCATCATGGACACTGGATTGCTTTGGCCTTTTGGCAATGGAACTGATTTTTAAAATCTTGCATTTGTACCTCAATTTTCAAGAAAGTTTCAAAGCCCTTTTCCATATATGGCCTCACTCTGTTCTATGTATCTTCTTCATTGTGGTTAGGGATAAATTCATAGGGTTATTTTTTTAGACAAGTTTTGAAAGGGAAGTCTATCCCAAAAGGTGGGAAACAACCATACAAAGCCATTGCCACCAGTCCAGGGAGAGGCCCCATCAAAGGCAAGGAGAGTCCGGAGGCAGCCAGCTCTGTGCCCCAGGGTAGACTGGGTGTCAGGTTGCCCACGGCACACTGGGGAAGTCCAGTGCCAGTTGGAGCAGGTGGGAGAAGGAAGAGCTTGCCCTAGACCAGGCATTTATGCTCTGCTGTCCTGTTGTTTGATCACCAGCAAAAAAACAAAACAAAACATATGATAGGTTCAGCGGTGCTATAAAATAACTGAGGTCACAACACAAATGACTCTCTTGTCATCTGTTAGTTAGACCCGATCCTTGTATAATTCAGGATTAGGGATTTTCCATAAGGTTTCTCTGTCAGAGGGATGCTCCTATAGAGTTAATGATTAGAGAAGGCAGCCAAGGAGTGTGACAATTACTTGATGAGCTCATCCACGTTTGGTCAATCATTCAACAAACATTCTTAAGGACCTGGAGGGTGCTAGCACTTACTCATGGGTTGTCTCACTCTGACCTCTGCAGCAGACCTGTGCAGTCACATGTGGTAGGGTCACTGCCAGGCACGGTGCCAAGGGCATGGTGGCATGTGGGCTCTGCAGCAGAGGGTCTGGCTCCACCACCACCAGCTGGGCCACCTGGAGAAGAACTTCCCCATTCTGAGTTTCAGTTTCCACATTTCTGACAGGAGGTCAGTAATAGTGTCCACCTCCATAAGGCCGTGTGGAGGAGATAGAAGGAGATAAAGTATGTAAACCATTTAGCCCAATGCCTGGCAGATAGCTGGCATTTCACACATCCCACCCACTATTGCATGTCTGCATTCATCCCAGCTCACCTGCCCAGCAGCCCCATGAGGTGTATATTCTTCATGTACTGACTTATGGATGAGCATACAGCAGCTCAGAGAAGTGAAATAACCATCCAAGGGCGTGTGTGCCAGTAGTACACACAGGGGCGAGGTTCAAAGCTGGTATCTTTACATATGTTTGTAGAGCTGGACCTCCCTGGCCAGCAAGTTCCATTGTCCTGGGGTGGTTGTAGGTGGCTGTGTTGACAGTGACAGGGGGAGGTCAACAGGCTGGGAGCTGGACTGGGTCCCAGTTGTGTCCTTAACAGCACAGCAGCTGGTGTCTGCGTCCAAAACCTGCCCCGCTTCATTTGCAAACCCCGAGGCTCCTTCCCTGTCTTCACACCCCTCCCTCCTTGTCCCCCTCCTCTCTCTCTCTCACTCTCTCTCCCCCTTCCTGCAGCCACATGCCCCTCTTTATAGTTCCCTAACTTTCTCTCTTCCCTCCCTATTAGCTTAATTGGGAATGGAACTAAATTATTCTGTGTTCATTAAAGAAGGTGTTAAATTTCCTGTTCTGAAGTTTTAAAAGCAAATGAACTGAATATTTAAGCCAGGCTTTGAAAACACCTCAAATATCAGTGGCTTGGAGAGATGAAAGAATATATTAAAAGGAAAGGAAATCTAGGAAAATGTTAATTGTAGAATCTCAGTGGTACATAGGTGAGTGTTCACTGCATAACTCAACTTTTCCGTATGCTTGGGAATTTTCACACTAAAATGTGGTGATGGGGATGGCAATCAATGACTTGATATTTGTTACTTTCAAACAATTTTTGTTAGAAGGAGGGCTGGAACAATGGCCTCAATATAAAAAAGGGTTCTCGCTCATCCTGGCAGAGTGCATTTGTGGGGGGTCTCAGTGTTGGCATCTCTTCTGGGAGGGACATCATTAGGGGCTCAGTCAGGACTGGCAGTCCAGGGAGCAGGCGTTTTCAGACAAAGCAGGGCAAGGGCAGGCATGCAACTAGCTTTGCTGAAAGCTTTGATCTCAGGGCAGAGCATGTGAGAACTGAGCTGAACTAAGTTACTCAGGTCTTTCGCAAGAGAAACACCCGCAGGTCGGTAACCTTGGAGAACCCCCTCCTGTTCATTCCCTGTCTGCTGGTCCATACTGCCCTAACGTACAAGCTCTGCCTCTGACTGCCTGAGTCACAGAACGGGGTCCAGCCCCTGGGCCTAAGGGTCCGGTGGGAAGGATGACAGGGGCATAGTTGCCCAGGCATATTTGGAAAAGCACAAGGGGTGCTCCTGTTGCTGCTGCTACCAGACTTCAGCTGCTGTCCAGATGCTTTTTCCGAGCTCTTCCTCCACATAGCCACACGAATTCTCTTCTGACTATGGAGTAAACTCCAGTGGTAATCTATGTCTTGCTGGCTGGAAAAGGGGGGCCCGCCATAAACTCCGCACCCTCCCTCCCCCAGACCCGTGACATGAGAGATCTCAGAGGGGCCTACGCAGCACTGCAACAAAAACACACGCAGATTCATTACGCTGGCCTGTCAGAGCTTCCGGTTGAAAACAGCCTCATCCATCACCGTAGGGGACTGGTTAGATAAATTATGACACAGCCCGACAACAGAAATGCACGCAGCCCCTTTAAAAAGCGAGAGAGTGCTTTAGGCATCGACGAGGACTAGGTTCCAAGCTACACTGTTAATTAGAAATGAAAAGAAATATATAAAAACAGTGGGTGTAGTCTGTCCCCATTTGTATCATTAAAAACATGTACCTCTATGGTTATATATTCAAGAATATCTTTAGCTGGATGTACAAGGAAGAGGTTGTCTCAGGGGATGGAGACAGGGCAGGGGAAAGATGAAAAATCACAGTCACCAGATAAAATATGCTTTTTGTATTACTTGACTTGATATCATGTGTGTAGTCTCTATTAAAAAATTACTTAGCTGGAGAAAGTACAAAAGGAAACCAGACTCTCAAGGCCACAACATCAGAACCATAGTATTCAGGCTGCCCAAGCTTCCCTTTTTGACTGACATGTAAGTCCCAGGTAATTAATTCAACGTTGGGCCTAGAGGGTTGGATCAGATACTGAGGACCCGCTGGGGAGATCCCACCAGACTCCCGCATTATCTTTTCTGAGAGCAGGTTCCCTGGGGCATGTACAGCCCTAATTTCTGACTTCCAGGCACCTGGCTTGATAAGAGGGGAAGAAAAGTAAGGGGGAAAATGCAGCCAGGTTGGGGTTTGGAGTGGGAGGTGTGGCCGTGTCAGGTCAATGTGGGTGTTTCCAGGGGGACTTCTGGCAACATTCTCTGGGGGTGAGCAAGCTGTGGTCTCTCTCTCTCCCTAGGACTGCGACACGTGGGGATACTTGCCCCTGGGTTTTGATGACAAGCTGCCCAGGCTTCCCATCCTGGCTCCGCCTTTGACGGGCTGTGGGCCTTGGGACATGATGGGTTTACTAAGCCTCAGTTTTGTTTTGTTTTGTTTTCATTGGAAAAGTAGGAAGGAGGGTGGGAATAGAGAGAGAATGCTGCTCCTAATAATGTCATAAGGTTGTTGCTGAAATTAGACTTCCAATAAATATTGCCTAGTGTGGTAAGATCATGGATTCTGGAGTCAGACTGCCTGGGTTTAAATCATAGCTCTATCATTTACTAGTGTTACGAGTCTGGGAAAATTATTTAATCTCTGTGCCTCAGTCTGTTCACCTATTAAATGGACATAATAATAGTAGCTACATGATAGGGCTTTTATGAGCTCTAAATAAGTTAACACATGTAAAATGCGTAGAATAGTGCTGGGTATATTGATATTTGAGCTGGATAAGATCTTCACCCTGCTTTTTCTTTTTAATAATGAGGAACTGTGGTCCAGAGAGGGACTTGCCCAAGGGAGGACTGTTGATTAAACCCAGTGGAGTTAAAACCAGTCTCCTAACTCCCATTCTGGAATGTTTTCCCCTGTTTACTTCAGAGCAAAATGTATTCTATTCTGGTATGAAATTAGAAGGAAGTAAGCAAAAATCTGTTTCTTTGATGTCTCAAATAAAATGATACCGAGTTCAAATTCAGTTGCGTGGCCACAGCCAAGTTTCTTCAGCTCTCCAAAGTCCCTCTTCCCTGGGACTAGGTTGAGGATGATGACATGTGCCTGGTCGTGGTGATGTGGTAAGTGATCTGCGTGTGAGATACCTGGCACATAGTGGTTCTCAGGAAATGGTAATGTTGACACCAGTTAATAACAGGTGATGGTGTAGTGAGATCCCCCATCTGCGGATAGACGGCTCTTATTCCTCACTTCCAGGGCTTGCAAGCTGACTTGATAATAATCCCAGTGTGGATAATTATGACTATACAGATTCATTTTGGTCACGGTTATTTTCAAAACAAATTGGAAACGGCAGCATAACTTCTCACATGTCAGGGGTAAGTAAATAAGGTTGTTTCCTAAGTCGGGTAGTAACATTTCTGGTCAAAAGTGGGTGTGGCATCATGAGGAAGATACGAATCAACACCGCAGTGAGAAACAACTCCACCCCCACATGAAAGGCTAAAATTGGAAAGACTTGGTGATAGGTATCAAGTGTTAGGAAGGATGAGGCGTCTAGAACCCCCATGCACTCCTGGTCAGAGTGCACAACGGTTAGATCGCCTAGGAAAATAGTTTGGTACTTTCTTATAAAGTTCACTATAATCTTACCATGCAATTTATCTATTACTGTGGAACAAATTAGCCCCAAAATGAGTGACGTTAATCTTCATTTGTTAACCTCTCATGGTTTCTGTGGGTCAGAAACTGAGACCAGGCACGTTTTGCTCCACCTCGCCTGGACGCAGCTGGGACACTGAAAGTGGGGACGAGAGCTCCTGAGGGCTGGTTCACTCCCATGTCTAGTGGCTGATGTTGTTGTCAGCTGAGGACTGTTGTCTCAAATCCCCACCCATGGCTTCTCTGTGTGGCCTGGGCTTCCTCATAGTACCGTGTCTGGGTTCCTAGGGCAAGCCTTCTAAGAGAAGAGAAGGAGAGGGGGGAGGAAGAGGTAGGAAGAGAGAGAGAGAGAGAGATCCATGAAAGCAGGGTATAAACATATCTCTTTATATCCTCACAACAGCTTCAGCCTGGTAAGCAACTTTGTCATCCAACAAGTGAATTTTCCAAAATGGGTATATGTTAGTTAGCCTGTGTGATGGTTAATTTACTGGGTCACCTTGGCGGGGCCACAGTGCCTAGATACGTGGTCAAGCATTACTCTGAATGTTTCTGTGAGGGTGTTTTTGGATGAGATTGACATTTAAATCACTGAACTTTGAGTAAAGCAGATAGATTGCTCTCCATAGTATGGATGGGCCTCACCTAATCTGTTGAAGGGCTGAATAGTACAAAGATTAACCTCTGCTGAGCAAGAGGGAATTCTGCCACGCACAACCCTCAGAATTCATGCACCAGGCTGTCATTTCACTTGGCAGATTTTGGACTTGACAGCCTCCATAATCACATGGGCCAACTCCTTAAAATAAATCTACTTATCCATCCATCCATCCATCCATCCATCCATCCTATTGGTTTCTCTAGAGAATCCCAACTAATATAGCTTGCTGTGCTCATGTTACCAAAGCCATGGAGTTGTTGCCCTTGATTCAAAATTTCAAATGGGATTTTTATGTAAAATATTTCCTGTGCTACTTCTTCATAGTAGACGGCATGCCCCTAGCACACAGCATTTACATAGCAGCTGTGAGGCTTTGTAGCAAGGGGACAGCTCTCTGTGGCTTCCCAAGGAGGATGCGAACGGGAACTGTTACGTGGTTCGTCAGTAATCTGTTGCAAAGAAGCTGTGCCCATCAGAGCAGAAGCCAATCTTTCATCACTGGAAAATGCGAATCAACTCAAGTGAAACAGGGCTCTGTCAGCTTATAAAACTTAATTATGTTTTTAACTCCATGAATTTGTCCAACTAAAAATGTTTGAAAATGCCCAATTTCCAGCACGAACCAACAGAAAATTACTTATAAGAATGCAGTGTGTTAAGAAATGATCTGAATTTCTTAACAGTGTCTTCCAGCAAGGATGTGTGCTTGAAATTTTTGTGTCACTCTGCATCAGAGTTGCTCAGTTTCTTCTATAGAACAAATCCCAGAGAAGTCTAAACTTTCCCCAAGAAGAGAAAAACAGAGTGGAGGGGAACTCCGACCATGGCTTAGGTTTTTCACTCTTGTAGAGTTAGGAAAAACACTTCAGCCTGAGGACAAAAGCTCCCTTGTTTAAGCGCTTACCCAGCTGCACTTCAACTAAATATATCCTGGGCAGAGTGTTTTCACTTCTCCACCCCTCTCCTGGAGCCAATCACACGGTGACAAACAGCTCAGAGGCCCCTAGGGACGGGCCCTGCCAAGGCACAGCCTTAGTTACAGGATTTCACCTTCCTCTCCAGCACAGGCAGCTCTGCAGGCGCTGGCTTCCCCGAGAGGCTGCAGGGAGCCTCCGCTCAGAGAGGAGGCCTTCACGGGTTAACTCGGCAGCCTCTGTCTGGAATTCACGCACCACCTGGGCTGACAGCATGAATGACTCATTGTTTCCCCTCTGAGCAGTCTGAGGAGTGCTTCTCCGTGTCAATAATGGAGGCAAAGTAAAATTGTTTTTTCCCTTTCAACATAACCAGTTCTCAAAAACTGAATATAGAACTGCAAATCTGGAGAGTGTGTTTCTTATGGGGTAACCGTAGCCAAGGTTACTGCTTTGAGTTGGTCTGCAGGGACAAAGGATTTAAATTTACTGTCTACAAACAGAAAGAGGCCAAAAACCAGGGGTCCTTTTACTCATAGCTTGTGTGCCTGTCCTATAAAACAAAGCAAACTTAGCTGAAACGCTTCGTCTGCCTAAATCTGTGGTTGGACTGGATGCAATCCTAGATTTTATATTACTCACAATTTGTAGATACAGAAATTTTGATGGATCATTTCCCGTAGCTAAATGTAAGACATGCATTCATTGCAGTTTATATATGTCTTTTACACTCCTATTCCTCAAGCAGCGTAGTAATAATCATGCCCCTTCTTAAATTTTTCTGTAAGGAGCTCTTCCTTGGTCTCAGCAAGCTTTACACTCCTTGGGAAACGGGACTGGGAGATTGGCTTGGGCTGTGGGACCCTTTGCTTTTCATAAATACATCTCACTCAGTCCAAAAGCTTCGGAGCGAGATGACGTTTTTCTGTCTGCACATGTGTCGTAGACAACGTATTTTCAACTCATATTCCTCCTCCTTCTATTTACCTACATTCATAGGTGTTTAAAGGAAAATATTGAAAAAAAAGCTATGGAAAAATAAATCCAGATAGAAAGGAGAGGAAGGAAGCCCTGTGTAGATTCAGGACATAGGTTCTAACTCAGATCGGGGGGGAGGAGGGTGGCACACAGCAGAGTGTTCTTCTCATCAAATTCAGTGACAGCCCTGAATAGATTCCAAGTGCCTGTGACTTGGAATAAGGATGAGGGCTCTTGATACTGAAAGAAGAGGGAGTATGCACAGAATGTGGAGATTAAATGGGGTGCTTGATAAAATGGCAGTAATGCCTTTATTTCAGTTGATACGAGTCCATTCATGCAGCCTTTAAATTTCTTCAGGAATGGGAGACTGGCTAGTGTTTGGCTGGTTTCATGAGATACATGGGCCGACTCTATCCCATGGATGGGAATTCATGTAGATTCTGAATGAGAAAGAATCAAAATTACAAAGGGCATGTCCATTTCTGTCAAACCCATGCTGTAATGTAGCAGACTGAGTCTCTTTCTTTGGCTGTTAGTATCCTTAAAGTCAGGTATCAGAATATTTGCATTAGCCCTTTCGATGCTACTGAAAACCTGCAAAGATGAAGTATTTCTCCCTTTTTGTAGACAGGACACAATTATTGTAGCATGCTTAGGGAAATGGTAATAATCAAAGCTCTGGCCTCTCACATCTAACCACCAATGTGTCATGCTCTGAATGAGCCCATTTTACATCATACACAGTCTATTTGCCAGTGAGCTTCCTTAGGTACTGAAGATTCTGTGGTCCTTGTGCCAACACCATAATCAAGCAGAGCTGTTGAACTATCTGGAGGACTGTGACTGGAGACGAGCAGAATAAGCAGGATCCTACTGTGTGCACTATGGTTTGGGTCTTCCAAACAGAGACTGGAGTGTGTATTTTGGGGCAGCTTCTAGGCTGTCCCAATGAGAAGTGACTTACTTCCGTTTGTTCATCAGAACAACTGCCTTCCCCTTGTCCCTACTGAGTCTTTTCATCAAAACAGTTCTCACAACTTCAGCTGTGCTTCAGGTCCTTTTTGGTGACTGGTGGGCTCATTCTGCTTTTCTCAAGTCCGAAGTAAATGCAGCTTGCATGGCTGGTTGTTTTTTCTCCCAGTGCATAGAACCCTTCCACCATGAGCTTGATAGATGTAAAGTTCTCTGACACCCTTCCCCTTGAGAGCCCTGCTGTATACCCTTCATTTGTTTGTCAGCGGGCCTATAAGGAACACGGTGGCTCCCTAATCGAAGGGTACATCAGAATCAACTGTGAGGCTCTTCTGATTGATCCTACCCCAGTCACTTTCCAGCAGTTCTGCACTTCGGAAAGTACTAACAGGGCCAGGCAGGGAGAAGGGGCAGATGATGTGAGTTGCATGCCATGACGTCACGGCATGTCTGGAGCAGAAGGAACACTGGGCCTTGACTCCATGGTACCGTTCCGTGCTCTGTAATGCCGTTGGAGGACGGTGAACACTCAAGGTGTCTAGAAAGGTTCCCTGTTCCACTGAACCAGATAGGATACTTGTTCAAACAATGTATTAATAGCTGTAAACCACCAGACTTTAGAAGGAAATAATTGAAAATCCTTCCTTGAAAAGTTATATTAAAATGAATCTCTGGAATTAAAAACTATGTAACATATTAAATATGTCTTTTTAAAGATTTTATTTATTTTTTAGAACTAGGGGAAGGGAGGGAGAAAAGCAGCCATGTGTGAGAGAAACATCGATCAGTTGCCTCTTGCACACCCCCAACCAGGGACCTGGCATGCAACCCAGGTATGCACCCTCACTGGAAATCAAACCAGCGACCTTTTGGTTTGTGGGATGACACCCAACCCACTGAGCCACACCAGTCAGGGCTTAAATATGCTTTTGTTATCTTGGTTAGTTTTAGGTGAGGCAGAACATCAATACCCTTCTACTTTATATGTACATCAATACTTGCTGGTGTTTCGAGGAGAAAGTTTGTATTTATGTAGACGCTCATTTTGATATGAAAGCATCGATAGCAACAGGACTAATGATTTCCTCTTGTTCATAAGTTTTACAAAATAGTTCAAACATTGTCTATCATATATAAGAAGCTATGGATAATCCTCTAGAAAACCATCTTCATGAAGTGATTTTGTGTGTGTATTCCATGCCTATTGAGTCATTAAGGATAAAGGGCATATACGAGTACATGCACTTATCTCACCGGTTTTTGATAAAGTAGTTGCTATAGGAATCTGATTATCATGTGTATATCCAACCCAAATCCAGAAAATGTTGTATGTTCACAGTGAAATTGAAGAATTGGCTAAAGGTGATATTTTGGGAAGTCTGTTTAAATAGCTGGATTTAAGAGTTTGGAATCTTAACCATTTGCTTGAACTGGCTCATGCCTTGGACATGTGGATTTAAGAAAAAAAAAGAAAAAAGAAAAAAAAGAAACATGACTAGTTGTGTGTGTCCCAATAGGGGAAATGACCAAGTGTCTTGGGAGCCCAAGACAGACCAAATCAGAATGAGGTGAGTGATCAGGGGAGGAGGTCAGGGAAAGATCCAGAAGGAAAGTATAGCAGAGCTGTCTTGCTAGTTGAGCCAAGCAAACAGAAACTGGAGGATGGTGGTCCAGGCTGAGTATCAGTGCATGCTAAGTCACGGTGGCCACCAGCAGCCCAGGCCTTTTGTCAAAGTATCTAAGCTAGGTGTTTGACAGTCAGGAGATCAGTGGAGGGAAGAGATCTTCCCTCTCAGGCATCTCTAAGGCTGTGCAATGAAGAAGGATGAGGGAAGATTGAAGACTGAACTCGAAAGAACATCAAAGCCAGTCGCCCATTTGGCAATTCTGAGACACAGTTTCATGGTCTGGTGCAGTAGGCAAATTCACTCAGCATCTGTTAGGAATTAGATGTAATTTCAAAGAAAGCAGGAAGTAAGAATTTGAATCAGAATAGAAAAATTAACCCTCTGCATTTGGTCATTCAGTTCTGGCTTCCTACTATTCGGTTCACTAGTTGGTCTGTGGAAAGGGTGGGCCAGCGAGGTGAAAAGTTGAATGCAAGCAGATTCTGAAGAAAGAGGTGACCTGGGCTGTCTCTATATCCTTTGTCAGGGTAAATACAAATCTAAACAGATAAACAAATCTCCTCAGTACAAAATGGGAAAGAGACTTCCACCCCTCCCTTTCTTTCAGCATTGACTTTAGAAAATTTGTGATGTAAATTTTTTTCTCTGTCCCTTTGGGAAGTACGTAAACCTTTTCAAAAGCTAGGTTAGCCTCTGGCCAGCTTTACAAGCCAACGATGTCCTTCTCAGTAACCTGGGAGCCATCTCTTTGAAATGTAATCATCAAGGAAGATAACATCCCTATTTCCCAGTTTCTGTGGGAGAGGAGGAGTCTAACTTCGGTAGGTGCCTGGTTTCAAGTTATAAACCCTCCTCCTGTTATAAAAATAAGTTTCTTTTTCCTTCATATAAACTAATTAGCTACCAGCTACCAATTACCAAGGTGGATTTAGAATGAACTGTGTGTGACAAATGGTGTTGCCAAGTCCTCCTAACCTGAGGACCTGTTAGCATTTACCTTGAGAACAGGTATGTCACAGGATGTGTCTGTTTAGCTATGTATAAGGGTGAAGTGTCTTTGCATTCTCTCAGTGGATTGATTGCCTGTGCTGGACATCATATTTTGGTTTAATGTTTACTCAGTAACAAAACTGTTTTCTTTCTCTTTCACTTTTGTGGAGAGTTTTTGGGGGGTTGGCAGGTTATTTTGTTTTTAATTATATTTCCTTAACACCTGCCACAAAGGTTGGCTCAGTTTAGGTTTTCCAGCTCAGAGTATGTTAAGCATATAAACGCCTGGGCTCACGCAAATGTGGAAAGTATATTCATAACAAAGCAGAACATATTTCTGAGAAAGAGACTTTCACACTCCTCTCAGAGAGTGCTACAATTAGAAGATACCACGTACTCTGCAGGGTTCACAGACGCAGTTTAGCACAATGGCAGCCCAGCACAGGCAGTCCTGACTGTGGCCGTGGTTTGAATCTCAGCTCCACCCTTTACTAGCTGTGCGTCTGGGACCTACTTAAACTCCTGGCGCCTTAGTTTCTCCATCTATAAAATGGCAGACAGAATGGGGTATGTACCTCATAGCATAGTGTTTGGCAGAGTAAAAATCCTCAATAGTTCATTGTAATATACAGCGACGTTTTTTGAAGATTTGTTATAGGAAAAAACACTTGTGGGATAGATACAAAGATGGATAAAACGTAGTCTCTATGCTCAGGGGAATTTACAATCGTATAATAATTACAATGGTACCCTAGGCTTCACCTGGGTGTAAACTAACTTTTACAGAAAAAGAAAAACCAACAGGTATTTCTAAAGGGGAGAGGACTGCCAGGGGCTATTACCTAATTGAGCTCCACATAATTATATGGTTTATAGCCCAGCTTAAATCTCGAAAGACTTCTTCCTGAGCAACGTTAACAGGAAAAACCAGAATTCTTATCAAAAGAAGTGAATGTATCATCAATTTTGAAGCCAAAAGCCCTGCCACGCCAAGGTTAAGAGACCATAGCTTACACACCCTGAAACGCTCCTTGATTTCTCCCATCGAGATAACCTAACCAAAAGTGTTATAAAAGTAAATAAATATTGACATTGAGCTGTCTTAAAGTCAGCCAACAGCTCTTGATTTCTGCTAAGCTCAAGGGTGTTCAACTGGCTTTGCTTTGTTCCTGGCGCATTAAGACAGCACTCGGAAGCCATCTTAGAAACAAAAGGGCTGCGTGCGCCAGGGGTGGAGGAGGAGTTCGTATCCAGGCAACGAGATGCGCGCGCCTATGCGCAGCCGCACTCTCGCACCCGCCGTCAGCCGCGTGGGCGGAGCTAAAGGGGGGCGGGTATGGAAAATTACAGAGGTCTCTGTTAAAGGCGCCGGTAGGTTTCCTGCCCGAAGCTTTTGCCCTGGTCACCCTATTAAACTGGAATGTGAAGCGGGGTCTCAATTTCAGCTTCGGAGAGGAAATAAAATTCGGTTCGAAGTCAATTCCCAAGGCAGGCCTAGTCCGTAATTAGGTAAATATGTCGGAATGAATAGGCTCCCTAATAATCAAGAAAGGAAATAAGACAAAATACCAAACCCCTGTAATATCGACTCTGGTGCAAAAAGAGCTTCTAAACATACAGGAATGGGACAAAAGAAGCAATTTCATGAAGCCACATTGACTGTGGAACAGACTTTAAGTGATTGGGCTCTGAAGCAAAGACGACTTGGTTTTTGACAGATGAAGTGACAAGTATATTAAAAATTATCCTCCTGTTTAAGAGGCTCCAGGATGGGTTCAGGTTCAGCGTGCATCAGATTTGTCTTTTTATAGATCAGTTTATACAGTAAAATAATCTATGAGGCTTTTCCTGGTTCCTAGTCGTTAAAATACTTTTTCTTCATTGTTAGAAGCTTTTATGATTTACAAGTTAAGTGGTAGTTTATTGCTGTCTTTTCTGACAAAAGAAATAACATGATTCTTCTGGGTTTTGCAACGTAAACATTCTAGGATATACTCTACTACACTCCGTGGCTCCACAATTACTCCCCTTACTGAGCAATATTTACTAGAAGCCATCCTGCGAACAGCTGGATGTAAAAGATATACTGGTCTTCCCGAAATAAAGCTCTTGACACATTAAATATCTCTTCTGTCCATTTCAAAAGATGAAAGATCGTCCTCCTCTCTCTTCTTCCTCTGATGGTTTGCTCTGTGCCACTTTCTCTTTTGTAAACTGCAATCGGGCATACCCATCCTCTCCTGCTGCACCCAGGTTCTGACTGCAGACATTGCCGTGGGTATCAGAATGTATTGACAGGAAATGGGGAGGTGAGGTTCCAGTCTTATTATGGCCCAGGCAAATTGATTTTCCACTCCCCAACTGAGCCGTTTTCACCATGTTCTGGGCTATATTTAAGCCAACATCTTCTCTTAACATCTTTTTTTTTTCTTAATGTAAATTCCCTCACATTCCAATCGCTACTTAATAATTTCTGACGTCCCTGCGTCCGTGTATTCCAGAACGCAGAGCTGTGATATCTGAGAACTAAGCAAATGTCTGGCAGGAATTTGGACACCTAGGACAGTGTTTAGCCCGTAATTTTCAAGTTTAGACGTCAAAGAAAGGATGAGATTTGTAATATCCTGCTCTCTAAAACCACAGGTAAAACTAATTACAAGTAACAACAAGGTATGTTGCGTAGAGTTGTCATCCACTTTGAATTTGTAGATTTAATGTCACGGGAACTGTGCTTTTGAAACAAAAATACGTGCAGCTGCAGTTGGTGCCTGCATTTCTGGCCTACAAAATCATTTATCAAAGCTAAGAAACTCAAATCTTTCAGACCAGATGATGTTTCTAACTTTTAAAAGTCTTGGTAGTGGAAAGACTAGTCTGGAATGATACATAATAGCTGCAGAGCTAGGCCAGTGCAGGTACTGGAGCTGGGAACTGTGACTGCCCACTCTCCTCCACAGGAAAGTGGCATTTTACAGCTGGAATAGCTCTGCGGAGTGTCAGTGGCGGAGAGGAGCCCTACTGTGCCTGGGGGTAGTCTCTGCAGAATAGAGATGGACAGAAAATACCGTATACAGCTTGGGGGGGAAACTGTTGTACACATAACAGTTTATGCTTGTATTATTACTTATTATTGTATTATTTTCCATATGAACAACTATATACCTACTTTTGCCTTACCCTGTGTAAAGAATTCAGACGGAAAGGGTCATCTGGATTTTCCCTATGAGATCCAGTTCTACTGTTAAGAGGCTAAGTTATTGTAAACTAAAATCTAACTCCGATGGTTAAAATATAATGAAAGAATTCTGGAAGAAAATTAAGTGTTTCAATATGTGTAATAATTATTGGTAAGCAGAGTTGGGAGATTTTGGGTTGATTATTTATTTAATAATGATGATAAAATGGCATAGTTCACAAAATTCTCCAAAAAGAATTCTTAGGTCTCAGTGCAGGAAGACAGTTTGGGAATTCGGCCTTTGAAGTAGGGGTGTCAGGTAAAACACAGGACATCCAGACCAGTTAGAATTTCTGATAAACAAGGAATAATTTTTTTTCATATAAGTAATATACTAAATTATATAATTGCACTAACATATTATCAGAAATGTAACTGTATTTCTCTTCGTTAAATATGACAATCATACTTGAATGGCCTTATGGAGGACCCATGTAATTAGGTTTCTCCATCTGCATGAGAGTGGTAACCACCACCAGAAGCTTCGGGTTCAAGGTGCCAGGCTGCGCTATGAATGTGACTGACACAGCATACAAGTATGTTGTCCCAAATAAGTAATAGATAGCCACCATTTGCAGCCCATCAGAATATCACAAGCACTTACTATTAGCTTGCTCATTCATCCATTCATGAAATAATTATTGAGTGCCTGCTATGTGCCAGGCATAAATTCCGGGAAGAGCAAGATAAATAAGGTAAAAGTCCCCTTCTGTGAAGAGTACTTATTTTCATTAGGTGGACTAACATGTAAAATAATAATTGCAATAAATGATAGATTACAAGTTTGATTAGAGAGCCGCAGGAACATCAAGTTTATCTAAGGCAGGGGAAAAACAGGAAGGCTTCAAACAGGAAGTGACCTTGAATGACAGAGACTAAGCTGGTGAAATCCAAAAGGACAATAGTAGAGGGAACTGATGTGCAAAGGCAAGGAGTATGAGGGCATTGTGGGATTTCTTAAAGAGCAAACAAAATAGGACAAACCAACAACTACAAAAACAGTGAAAAGTCAGGTGGAGCAGGGGCTCTAAGAGGATTTGATGAGGCTATCTGATAGGACAGGATGGGGCCAGATTATAAAGATAAGTCTACTGAGCTCAAAATCTCTTGTGGGCAGTGAGAATAGGCTCAAGGCAGTGGTGGAGGGACTGGTATAGAAGTCCTTTTCTATTTCCTTTTCTATTTATTCTTTTTCAAAAAGTGTGTGCATGTGTGTGTGTGTGTCATATCTTGTGCTGGATCCTTGGAACGTAAGAATGAGTACAATACTGATCCTACCTTCTAGATGCTCTTGGTTTTCTAGGGAAACCAGTTGTGTGGACAGTTACATTCAATACAATGGAGGAAGTGCTGTTAAGTATAAACTCTGGGATAAGTCAGGGCGTGTGAGAAGGGCAGACTCTCTGGGAAGGGAGCGAGAATGCCAGCCAAAGCTTCCCAGATGAAGAGATTTTGGAATTAAGGTGGTTTTTATCTGTTAATTTAAAGAAATTTAGTACTTTTTTTTTTTTGCAAATGGTTAGACATTTTCCCAACAGAACAAAAAGATATACAGTGAAAAGGAAATATTTTCTCACCCAGACCCTTGACTGACATCAGAGGCAATCGCCACTGTATCATTGACATAATATAAATGTATTACTCCTCTCTCCTTTTCAGACAACTGAAGGCATCATCTACTCACCTTTTCATATCTCGATTTTTAAATTTAACAATATATTTTGGAAATCAGTACATGAAGAGCTAAATTTTTTTTTTCATTTTGAATGTATTTTTCTTACTCAGTTCTTTTTAATAGTCCCATAATATTTCATTGTAGGGATGAATCAAAATTTTTTATACTGATGCTCCATTGGACATGTAGGACTGTACATCTTTGACTATTACAGACAGTATCTCTGTACACATCCCCTGTTTGCCCCTGTGTAAGGACATCAATAGGATGCATCCCTAAAAGCAGAATTCCTGGATCAGTAGTTTGCTGTGTTTCATTTTGGATAGTTTTTGTGAAAAATTCCCCTTCGCAAAGAATTTATATTAATTTACACTTTCGTTGTCATGATAGTGAGGCTTGTGTTGCATTCTGATTAAAGAGTTGTTTACCAGGCAGATAAGAGAGCAAACAGCATGTGTAAAGGGAAGATGGTACAAGGGACCACCAACAGCTCAGGCGAGGCTGCAGAACCGGAGACCTGTTTGAAAGCCACTGGGCGGAGGAGAGAATGAGGAACCAAGTGTGGGTAGAAGGTGGTTTGAGCAAGTAGAAAGGTTCATAATCACTACCACCAACTGAGAGCTTATTTGTGCCAGGCATTTTGCTAAGCACTGCATACTGTGTATTGTATCCTCATAACAAAGAGAGAAATATTCCCAAATTGGGGAAAGGAAACTGAGACCCAGAGATGTTAACCTGCCCAAGGTCACACCAGTTTGCAAATGATGGATCTGGAACCCAGCACTGCCTTCCTCTGGCTTCTATGCCCCACTTCTTAACCGCTTCTCTGTGGGATCCTGAAAGAATGAGGAACAGGACTTGGGGGCTATCGACATGGGGAGAGAGGGACATTTGGGGGAGACTGGAAGACAGTGAGGTGGAGGCCTGGAGGGCCCTGACCCTGCTGGAACATGGGTACAACGTGCACGACCTCTTCCTTTCATGCTGGCACTGACTGAGTGGGATTTGGGTGTTTTCAAGTTTAAACAATTTTTAAATATTTAGGGAAAAAAAAGGTTTTTCTTCTTCCTCCTCCTATTCTCACCCCCTTCTTCATTTATTCACTAGCAGATTTTACATTTCAGCTCCTAGGAGACAGGTTTCTAAGAGCTATGTAGGTTCCAAAAGCTGTTCTAAGTCAATTGACCCTCAGGAGAAATACATTTAAAAATATCCATCCATTTGATGTCTTGAGTATCAGCTCTGAAATCTTATTGACAAAACAAACCAAAAAATCCAGAGCTGTTTTGAAAGGATTACAGTGAATCAATCAATCAATCTCTGATAACTGATTTTAATCTCAGATGCAGTGCTGACATAGATAAAAAATCCTCCTGTTGTATATTGTACATCTGTGGAATTAGACTCTTTAGTAACTGGCCTCTGCACTTGGGTATTGTCGCCAAAAGGAAGACTAATAGAGAATAATAGGGATTGCCAAAAATTGGAGCTTTTAATGCATCAAACCCTTTTGAATAAATATTCTTAAACTGTGTTCTCTATCCTAGTGGAATGCATCTTATTCTAAATATAGTAATTAAAAAGGACTTCATTTAAAGAGAAACTAGAGTTGTTTATAAAATATAGCAGGGGGATCAAAACAGATATTACCCCAGGAAAGGGGGTCACATTCTCTGAACTGATTTTATGACCATCACACAATGGCCTCTGATCATATTTTTCTGTTATTCATGAATTTGTTTTATTCCTCTTTACCTCTTGGTATTCTGTAAAACACTTGTAGAGAGCAAAGGAAGGATTGTGGCAGTTGAATTTTAGATTAGACTATACAGTGGCTTCCTGGCAAAGAGTATCAAAGTATCATTACACCAACGTAGAGGAGAAACCTTAGACTTGCTCGGCCACCTTGCTTTAACAGAGCTGTCTTTCCTGTCCCTGTGGATAAAGCATCTAGCAGCATATCCACAACAAAACAACAGAAAATTGCTAATAAAATGGTATGCATGCTAATATGTGATGTTTAGAGGTCTTTAGCCTAAATGACAACATTCATTTACATTAGATAATTTTGGAGAATTACAAAATTTATGTATTTGCTGCACTTTGGAAAAATAACTTCAGCAATTAGTTTCTCTTGAACCACATCTATATACAGAAATGAACTAGTTAAAAAAGAGGTTTCTGTATTGTAATAGGTTGACAGTGAAAGGATTCCTTTGAAATATTTTACTTGAAGTTAGACATTCATGTCTGCTGCTTGTTAGTCACACATCTGTATCAAAACAACACACCAAGATCGTATGATTTAGCCCTGACTGGTGTGGTTCAGTGGGTTGGGCTTCACCCCACAAGCCAAAAAGTTGCTGGATTGATTCTCTGTTAGGGCCCATGGCAAGGTCTCCTCCGGCGGGGGCGTTGCGAGAGGCCAGCAATCTATGTTTCTCTCCCTTTCTCCCTTCCCTTCTGTCTAAAAATAAACAAATAAAATCTTTTTTTTAAAAAGGATATATGATTTATAACTTAAAAGAATAAGTTTAGAGGAGTGAAGATAGGAAGGAGAAGGGTGGGTAGAAGTGGAAAAAGGCAATATAAGTGGTGATGGAAAAAAAAAAGACTGAGGACAATCAAACCATAAGAAATGAGATATTGCATGATATTGCATGATGCATGAGATTATGCATCAACTAGATGCATAATTTGTAATTAGAAGACTCCAGTTGGAACACCATTAACCCAACAATTTGGGGAGTCAAGTATGCATCAGTGAACCTTAAAAAGTTCCGATTCATGGTAAATCTTACTTTACCTAAACCTGTGAAAGCTTTTCAAGCAGAAGTATTCATGCCAACATTATTTATAACAGCAGAAAAATGACAAATTTGGTGTCTAAAAGTAAGAGTGTGACTAATGGTTACTTTTTATATAATCATCTGATAAGAGTATCATGCAGGCTCTAAAAATCATGAAGATTGTTATTTGACGTAAGAAAATACACATTATACATAGCTAAATACAAACTGTGTGTTGTAAAACTAGGCATACTATTATTTTAAGACAAATACAATTTGCTAAATATTGGCTATGTTTTGATAGTGGCATTCCAGGTGATTTTTTGCTTTGTATCTCTCCATATTTTATATATTTTAAGTTCAGCATAATTTGCTTTAGGTAACATGAACTAAAACAATTCATTTTAAAAATGGTTAGTGTGGCACAGTGGATAAGAGTGCCAGTCTGCAAACCAAAAGGTTGCCAGTTAATTTCCCAGTCATGGCACACACCTGGGTTGTGGGCCGGGTCCCAGGTTGGGGGTTTTCGAAAGGCAACTGAACAATGTTTCTCTCCTTCTCCCTCCCTCCCATTCTCTCTAAAAAATAAATGAATAAAATCTTTTGGGGGAAAAAAAAGGTCAGTAAAGGTACCAAATTGTATATGTAATATAGTCTCCCCCAAACACTTTAATCTGTGCCTTCATGGACAAGTACCTGAATTATTGGAGTTCATGTTCTTTTTTCACTCTTTTCTAGTTTAACAAAATCAAATATGCTAAATAAAATATTTTAACCTTTAAAATACATTTCCTCCTTTTATCAGGAAGGAGTGCTAATGAAATTCTGGAGGCAAACAACTTAAGGTCTGAGGATGCTAATTCTTGTGCTTGTGTGTATCAGGCACATTTACAGAAAAATTTGTCCAAGATTCTATCTGGATCCTGTGTACAAAAGGAGACAAAAAAGGGGTAATCGCTGCAAAAAATAAGGACAAAATGAGGCAGCCTCCTTTTCAGGAATTTTGAAGATGTGAAGTGCGTTCTTTTCCCCAGCTGAGGGAGGAAGGGCTTTGAAACATAGTCTGGCCTTTCTTTGCCAAATGATGGACTTGAAAGTGAAACCTGCGAAGGCATGTATACAAAAAGGGAGTGGCTGAAGGGGCATTCTCTCAAACTTCTGCTTCGGTCAAAAATCTGTCAAGTCTTAAAACGAAAGCCTGGGTCTTCCATCCCACCCCCGTCCTGATCTGTACATTATACCCTTTCCAGTCTGTCCCTTAATAGCAATGCAGTATTTTATCAGAGCCCAAGTGTTAAAATCCCTACTAGACTGAAGAAACCATAAGGACTCCCTCCTTTATAGAGAAATGTCTTTCCTGAGCTTTGTCACCGTAGCGTCAGAAATGTTATTAACCCTTGCAAACCTTTGGGAAGCAAGTTTTATTACTAAAATTTAAAAAGTCACATTATTTCGGAGGCTTCCTAATGGTCTCACAAGAATGAAAATCTAACCCCAACTCTAAGGGGACAAATTTATAAATAAAACCAAGGACAAATGACTCCTTTATGCTAAATATACCATCACAAGCCGAAGGGCTTGTGCTATTTTTACCCACACTGGCTCTTTTACATCCCAAACTCAGTAAAATAAAGTGGAGGGAAGGAATGAAAATTAATCCAGGGCAGTTGCCCAGGCAGAAACTGAAGGGCCCGGTCCATGAACCTGAAGGGGAAGCTTTGGGCCTTTACGTAAGTGCCATGCACACTAAATGACTCTGCTGCCTGTCTTATTTCCTGCATTACATAATACACAATTATCACCATCTACATTTTACTGTTTGAATAAACCACCCAGGTGGTGATGTAAAATAATAGGACTTCGTACTTTGCCACACCTTTTGTCTCAGAGCAACTCCTGGCTACAAATCAAAAGAATTCCAACCACACTTGGGCAGGGCAGGGCAGGGCAGGTACTTTAAGCCCTACAATCATTCAGGGACATTTTTCTCCATCTGCAGGGAGGCTGGTCTAACGTTCTGAACAAAAGCTGGAAACTGTAAATGAAACTGCAAAGAGGAGAAAACACATTTTAATCCAACTAGGACTCGCCCCGCACTATCTGCAGCACCTTATTTCTCCCTCAGCAAGAAAACGCCCAGAGAAAGGCGTTTCTGCCTTCCTGGTTATTGTTAACAAGGAGCAGCAATCATAGGGTCAAAAGACAATGGGCACCTAAAAGACCCGCGGCTCCTGGCGAAAGCGCCGCGGGAAACCTTAGGGGTGCCCAGGGCCTGGCCCACTTGGCACGTGCGGCTGTCTGCTCCTCTGCCCAGGAGCCGCCGGGTGGCCTCCAAAGCCGGGCAAAGTAACAGTGCAGCAGGTCTCCAACGCGCCATTCTGCTCGTTCAGCCCTGCCTCCTGCTATCCGCCCTTTAAGGGACCAGCCAGCCCGAAGGGCGTCTAGCGAACCACACCCTTCACTACTGCCGCCGCCATCTTCTTGTTTTCATCCCGGCCAGCCACGTGATGAGCCTCTGCGGAAGCCCAGGTCCCGCCCCAACTTCCGGCCAGACCGGTTCAAGCCAGCCGAGGCCTACAGACGCGAGGCTGCCCCCTGGCGGCCCGCCGCTTCCGGACTCGCTCACTCTTCCGCCATTTCGTTCCTGCTTTGCCGCACGTCCTGCTTTGCGGCAGCTCAGCGCCTTGCTGTTCGATCCTGGCACCGCAGTCCAGGCCAGCCTGTGCGGCGCTGCAGCGTTTTCAGTTGTGCTCAGTGCGAGTCACCTGCATCATTACGCGCACTTTAAACATTAAACGCATCACACTTGTATCGAGGGATTTTGGTACGTGGTGATTGGTGTGTCAGGACTTTCAACCAGGAGCCCCCAACCGCGGTGTTCCCACCCTGGCCCCGAGCACGTGGCGACGCAGCCGTTGCCAGGGGTGGGGCTGGGAACGTCATCCAGGGCCCTCCCCCGCCTTCTTACCCGCCGCAGCTCTCCTCCACGTTGCATTTCCTGAGTGTCTGTCATGACAAAGGCCCGTGCACGTGGTTTACTTTATTCACCCTGCACCACTCTGGGGGGTGGAAGTTGTTGGTTTTTTTTTTTTTTTTTAAATTGAAGCTCGGATTATTTGCTCCAGTGGTAGAACCGACCTTGAATCTTGGGCATCAAATTCCCCACAAATGACCCTGCAAATCTGTAGCCTGAGGGGACTTGCTACAAATGCAAATAGTGGGGCCTGCGTTCGCTGAGATTCACCGAATTGTTAACATTTGGCCACATTCGTTTTATCGTTTTTCTCTCTGTATGAGAGTTGCAGAGCAACCCTATTTTTAAGTTAGGGAAACCAGAGTCTAGATAAGTAGATAATTTGCCCAAGGTGTTCAATTGATAAAGGAGGGAGTCAGGATTTGAACCCAGTCTGTGTGTCTGTTACCTCCATTAAAAAAAAAAAAAAAAAAAGCCTAGTGGAGTTTGCCTTAGCTTTGAAACAGGAACGGAAATGTTAAGGATCGTCCTTCAGAGCAGCTGACCCTACCAGGCTAAGTTTCTCTTTTTGCAAAACATGTTAAGTCAAAGGCTGTTGTGTGATAAAGTGTGGGGAATGCTGCCGCGCAGGTGTTGGGCCCAGATGTTTTAGCAGCCCCTGAAGGGGCGGGGGCCATTAAAAGAAGCTAATGGAAGGAATGAGAGCCACTTGCCTGGAAGGAAACTGAGTCATGTGCTTTTCATTCTATTAGCTCCTAGTTTTTGTTCTTTTTATGCTTTGAGTCTCATGAAACTTTTCCTTTTTCTCTACCCTAAACTCAGTCCTTAGATGCCTAATGCTTCCTTTAGCATATCTCTAGATGATCAGTTGCTGGATTTCAGGGCCCAGGCTATTGGTCTTGTGGTGGCCTTGCTTCTTTCTCCTGTCTTCACTGCCTGGTGGTCTTATCCCTGCCCAGCTGACTGACATGGTTCTATTTTCAAACTGTAGACTCAAATACTCCTTTATCTCCTGGGCGTTTCCACCTGGATGTCACCAAAGCCCTTCAAAGTGAGTTCCACAATCTCCATTTAAAGTCCCTTCCCATGTTCAGTTTCCTTTTCGTCTGCTGTCCTGTCTGAGCAGATACTTGGGAGCCATCTCTGGCACTACCCCTAGCCAGTGACTTTTCCCTGCTGCTCAGGCCTTTCCCTTCTCCATTGCCCCTACCCTGACCCAACACACCTTCTTCTCTCATTGACTCCAATGAGAGTTCTCTATCTGGTCTCCCCACCTCCACTTGGCTGCCTTCAGTCAAATCGCCAGAGGGGAGCCCTGTCAAAATGCAAATCAAATCTAGCCACCAGCTCTTTCTCCCCTGAAGGGCTTTAAAAACCTCAGCGACCTCCTATTGCACTGTGGGTCTAGACCCAAATCCCCAAAAGAACAGAAAAAAGCTCCTGAGGCCACTGGTCCCTACTCTCTGGGGTGCAGACACGTAATCGTGCAGGCTTCCTACGCGTCTGGGATCCTTTGCCTGAGCTCTCTTTTCCTGCCCGACATCTCCCATCTCCTGCTATTTCTCAGACCTTGGCTGCTTCCTTTTTTGCTCACCTCTTTCTCAGCGTTGCTTCCCTCTCCCTAGGAGATGAGTTCTCCCTTGTGCACTCTCACAGCACTTAATAAGGAATGATATTTTATTGGTGTGATTCTTTGTCCATTTCATCACCCCAGACCATAAGGTCCACGGACAGAGACTGTGTGTCTTCCTTTGCTGGTCCTTGTATCCTGACTGCAGTGCCAGGCACATAGCAGGCATTGAATAAATATTTGTTGAAGGAATGAACGAGTCAATACTGAGTAACAGAAACAGTGTTCAGTTCTGAGAAGGACCCATCTTAATAACCAATTACTTAGCGCTGTTACTGCCACCTAGTGGTGACTGATGTTGTCACACCACTGGGCCCATTCTTGTGCGGTCCTTGAGCCATCCCTCACTGTATTCCTGGCACAGAAGGGAATCAATATGTGAGTAAGGAAGAGCTAAATTAAATTAAACATGGTTGGTTCATTCTCTTGACTCTAAGTAAAGAGTAACTTCAGGTCTGATTCTTTGACCACGCCAGGGATTTTTTAGTAACTGAATCTTACCAACGGGGTGAGTTATCAGATCTATGCAGTACTCAGAGAGTGACTTGAAAAAGCCCCACTTAAATGAATTGAAGGATGAACCCTAGACTTTATACACTGTCCTTTCCAGAAGCTGTTCAGGTATAGGCTTCCTGACAGCATGTAACCCAGAGCAAAGCCCCGCTTCCTTGAGTTCTTCCAAAAAGTATGTACTACAAGCCCGGATTCTGCAAGTCCTTTCTAACATCCTGGCACTGAGGTGCCCTAATGTCATGGCACCAAGGCACATGGACTTCATGAGGCTCAGTGCCACTTTCCAGACACAAAGAAAATTGTCGTCCTTGGCTCTTGAGTGAGGTGGCAGAAGGGTAAGAAGCCCTGAGATGTGGTGCTGAGTCCTGGTGCCATCGCTTTCCGGTGGAGGTGCTTTGGTTGGCTTGCGGTGTCTCCAGGGTACAGTGGGGCTGATTGTATGCGACTGTCGTACCAAGTTCTGATAAATCATAAACTTTTGTTTTCTATTCAGTAAGTCCTCATTTAACATTGTCAGTGGCTTCTGTGGCTTTAAGCAAAATGCTGTACGATGACAAAATCAGTTTTCCCATAGGCTAATTGATACAAACAAGAGTTATGTTCGTATGGCGTCTCATTGCCAATATTACCAAAGGACACTGAAGGAAATGTCCTTATTCGAGGACCTTGTGGGTTGAACCCAAGAAACTGCTGCGTCTGCTCCTACTGCTTGTGGTGGAAGTAGGGTGTAAGGCCGGTAGAGATGGGACTGCCCATCTTGGGCTGAAACATGGCAGGTCTTCCGCCATCCACTGGCTTTTGATAGCTGCATGCAGGTGTGACCCCTCTCCCTGGGCTGCAGCAGGCATGCAGCTCAAAAGGTTTGCCAGTCTTGATGGAAGGATATGTAAATCTGACTCAATTCACAGCTTCTCTTTAACAGTTCAGTGGAAATTGCATCTAATTTAGGCTCATTCATAATTGTCAGTGTTGTAAATAATTGCAAATGTGGAGGAGCCCACCACAAGGCCTGATAATTACTTCAGGATGAAAACCCAACTGTAGGAACATCACGGTTGCTATGACAACCATGGGAGAAGCCCGGTTGCCCACGGTTACCTATGTTGCCAGATGTCACTGGCGCTTGAGTCTTAGCTCTGAATGAGCCTCAGGAGCATAATGGGGAAAGGCAATGGGAACTGTGTGAGTGGGTCTGAAAGGAAGAGTCTCCTGGTGCCCACGGGGATCTCTGACATCCCTTTTGTCTTTTTAGTCCTGATGAGTTCACGAAGAGTATCTCATTTCAGTTGTCATCTTGGAGCCAGAGACTCCAAAAATGACCCCTCCTCTAAAAGGCTTTTCTTTTTCCTTTTCTTTAAAAAAATAATGTGTTAAATTTAAAAAGTAATAGAAATAATGTGGTTCAAGCCTCAAAAATGCAAAAGGTCTATGGGCAATTCTCCTTCCTATCCTTTTCCTCCTCCCATTTTCTCACTTTTTATTTTGCCCCAAACGTATTTTGTATGCCTATCCAAGATATATTTTTTCCTTTTCTTGTATTACACAAAAGTATATAATACACACAAAAGAATAATATATCATAAATGCTATTACGCACCTTGCTTTTTTCCTTACTATACCTGCAAATTGTCTTATATAGATCCACAAAGCACTTCCTCAATCTTTTTAAAGTGCAACATATTTTATTACATGGATGTGCCAAGTGTGTTCAACCAGTTCCTACTGAATGCCTTTAAGATTGTTTCCAGGACTTTGCTGTCACAAAGGTAGCACTGACTAGCCTTACATTAATGCCGTTTTGCATGTGTGAGTTATCTGCGGGATAACTGCCAGCTGTAGAATTGCTGGCTATATGGATTTGTCGTTTTAAATCACTTCCCACAGATCTCGTACTGATTCCCATTCCTCCCAACGTTGTATGTGAGGCAGTTTCCCCACAGGCTCAGAGTGTTTTGTCTAACTTTCGGGTTTTAGCCAATCTGGTAGGTGAGAAATGGTTATCTCAATGAAGTTAAACCTGCGTTTTTCTTGTACATATTTCATTTTAGTGAACTAGCTATTCACATGCTTTGTCTATTTTTCTCTTGGGTTGTTGGCCTTATTCTTAGGGAGATCTCTTAATATAGTAGGAAGAGGAGCACTTTGTGATACGAGTTTTAAAAAAAATTTTTTCTTCCAATTTGTCAGTTGTCTTGACCTTTGACAATATAGTGTAATGGAAAGGGCACAGGCTGCAGAGTCAGGCTGTTGATGTTCAGATTCCAGTGACTTGAATGACTGGAATATTTGCTTACGACCCTTCTGCTCAGAATTTAACGGGTAATGCTTTGTGCCTCTCCCTTTTCTGCCTGCTTCTGGTCAGTCTACAGAGCCTCACACAGCTGCATTTTATAAAAAGCCCTGAAATTATCGTTGTGATCATTGAGAAGAACAGACAGATAAACGTCACTGTGCTATTAAACAAGCTAATGTTATTTATTGCCTGTATTTTTGCAACATATTTTCCTGTACCCTTGATTCCTGCCATCCGGTCTCACGCTGTTAAGTCTGGTGATGCTGCTCCTTTCCTTGCAAGTCGCCGGCAGCCCGTCTCCCCGGGAATGAAGGCCCAGGTCCTTGCAGTCGGCTGTGTTGTCCTCTGATGCGCCCATCCCCACTCTGTCTTTCCTCTCTGACTTGGTGTCCAACTATCTTCCATTTTAATCGCTCCCTTCTTGCCAAGCTCACCCTCTCCCTATTCTTTGCCTCAGGGCCTTTCCCGCTTTTATTCTCTCTTCCTGGGATAGGCCTCCCCAACCCACTTAAAACCATAAATTCCTACACCCCTTCCTACTCTTGCAGTCTTTTTACCATCTCCGCTGATGGTTCTGATCTCCATACTGCTCAAACCCAGCTTGTTAATGGACTGTCTCCCTGTGCAAGGAGTGAGTTTCATGAAGGCAGGGATTGTTGTATGTGTTTTGTTTATGTCTGTGTTCCCAGGGCCTGGGGGAGATGATGTTGAACTCATCAGTGTCTCTTTGTCCCTAAGGATTCATAAGGCTAAGCTCCCCAGTGCTGAAAGTACATGTTCAGGGCAGCTCCCAGCTACACTGGGAAACGGGTATATTTTATCTTGGGCTGTGTCTCTTCACTCCTGTGGAGTCTTTCCCGTTGCTCTTCCCTTGCAGTGCTGGTCATTTGTCTTACAATTTGGCAAAATCCTAGGTATCCTAGGACACAGCACTGGAGTGTGATAAAATGGTGGCGAATTAGGTTTCTGTGTGGTTTAGGTTATTATTTTATTTTTTTTGAAAGGCTAGAAATGCCTTTTAGACATTCAAGTGGAAATGAGAACTTTTTTAAAAAAGATTTTATTTATTTATTTTTAGAGAGGGAAGGGAGGGAGAAAGAGAGAGAGAGAAAAACATCAATGTGCGGTTGCTGGGGGCCGTGGCCTGCAACCCAGGCATGTGCCCTGACTGGGAATGGAACCTGCGATGCTTTGGTTTGCAGCCCGCGCTCAGTCCACTGAGCTACGCCAGCCAGGGCAGTTTGGGTTATTTTAATCAGAGATAGCCTCAGGAGAACATGGTATCTTTTAAACTTGTTACTATCATGTAAAATGCACCAGTGTTCTAGTGTTTATAGAGTTAATAGGTAGAGATAAAAAAAAAGAAAGGGCATATGGTTTAATCATCATTTATGTAATGCAGTTTTATAAGCCTACATAAATTATGCATTGATGACCTTTAAATTAACTTAGGCTTAATGAGACAGTTTCATTATGTTTAAAGATGTAATATAATTATTTTACTATGTTTTTTATTGTTATCTAAGCTTGCTTATGCTTTGTCCTCATTAAGGCTGAAGTGTGTGCCCTTCTTGTGGAATATTATTTTAGCTGTTTTTTGGTGTGAGGTTTGCAGAAGCCGGATCTAACTTAAGTATGGTGCTTATAAATTGTTTAATTATGCAGGACACAGTACAGATTTAATGGAGGCCTATATTTCCAAAAGAGTTAAACATTGTGATCTGAAAATGGGCTCTTTAAAAATGAAGTTTGCGACAGGAATCTTTGTCATCCTGAGTACAAATAGAGAAATGAACCTAGAGTTCAGCTGAGGCTCAGCCTGCTGCCCTCTACTGTTGGATCTTGAAAATGCAGATTAATTTTGAAGAGGGCATTGGGAAGGAGAAGGACGCTGAACAGGTTAGTCTCTGGCCTCATCACATTCAGACACAGAAGCTACACTGTCACATATTTTTTTTTTTTCAATTTGGGACACTGCTAACCTCACTTGATAATATCGTTATTTTAATGCTTCACAAATAAAGGCTGAAAAATTCTAGTACTAGAGTGTAAGCACGTGAGACCTAAGAAATCTCTTGTCCATTTATGTCATCAGATTTTAGGATTTGGGCGGTATTTCCTCATAAAGAACATATCAGTACTTGGGCTAGCCCCAAGTAACTAACCTATGGGGGAATCGAGCATCTCTTTTCATTAAAAAACATGCAACAGGAGACTGTTGATATGCCCAGGTTGCATGCATTTGTAGTCAAACAGCCAGGCTTGGGAACTCCTTTGCAATACTGCATGTATTGCTTATAATCAATCAGTGGGTCTTCGATCCCACGGCAGGGAGGCCCTGGTAGAGGCACCGAGAAAGCAGTTGTGACGTCTGCGCTGTGGCTAGTTGTGAAATGTCCCCACCAACCCTTCACTGGTACAGAGAGAGGCAGAACATTCAGTGGTCTGCTGAGAGCTCCCTGGTGACACTGCCCGAGGCCCTTCCGTTCCCATCACCAGTAAGTCAGGCCCGCTCAGCGCAGATGACGGTCACCTTGTCTGTGAGGGGACGGGCTTGCTCTCCTGATCTCTTCTTCACATTAGTAAGTTTATGATGTAAGTAAGTCAGGTGACCAACCTTCAAGTTCTCATCCAAGCGTGCCCCCTGACCTCTCACAGTGTGCTCCTCCTCTCTGAAATGGGCATGGAAATACCCTTCATAGGAGGTCTGCAGGTTTCAATGGGATAATGTTTGTCTGGCATAGTCCCAGACACTTAGTAAGGGTTCAAAAATATCCTTTTTGAGCCATATGAAATTGCTGTTTTTTTATTTGATCAAACATGACTGAATGTCAGCAGTTACCTGTGGTTCAAGCTAATAGTTTTTCTTTCAGAGTGAAACATTTGAAATAGAACTTTCTATGTTAACCTTCAGTGCCTGGGAAGGGTACCGCGTAGGGAAAACAGCATGAGCAAAGGGTGTCTGAGGCCTATTTCCCCCATAGTTTCAGCCCCCTTCCTAGTGATAGTTCTGTGTGCATGTAGGGCTGAGCCATCCCTGGAACCTTGTGAGAGACCCCAGTCCCTGCTCATCCTCTCCTAGTTCAGAAACTGGCTGTGCTTCAAAGAAGACAGTTAGGGGTGGTGGCCAGTGTCATGGGCTTGCTCCTTTCTGGAACAAGCATCAGGAACCTCTGGGGTCTGCAGAGCCAGCAGCTTCACCCTATGGACTGAGGAGTCTCATTTTCCCAGCAAAGTCGAGGGACAAGCTCACACAGAAGTCATTGGGGTCTAGTGACCAGCAGAGAGTGAATCATTAAACTTTGTTTTCTTCCTGATGGTAAAAGTTACACATTTTTATTGTGGGAAATTTGGAAAATATCAAATAGCACAAGAAAGAGAACAAAGAGAAAGTATAAAGAGACTGTCAGATTCACCCCCTCCCCAAAGTAACAGGATCTAAGTGGCATGGAGTTCTTAAATAAGTTTCTTTTCTGTTTGCTACTGCTGCATAGCCACCCTGAAACTTGTGGCATACACTAACCATTTCCTTCTGTTCACAGGTCGTGGGGGTCAGAAATTCAGACTGTGCACAGTCGTGACGATGTCTCTGCTCCTTGATGTCTGGGCATCAGCCGGGAAGCCTGAAGGGTGGGCGTGACGTGACTGCAGGGGCTGGAATCATCTGGAAGCATCTCCTCTCCCGTGTCTGGCGGGTGACACTGGGTGATGACGGGGCCTCTCCAGCAATGGCTGCTCTACGTGGTCTCTCCGAGTAGACTAGCCTGGGCGTCTTTACAGCACGGACACTGGATCCCAAAGTGAGTATCTCAAGATATGGGAGGTACAAGCCGTTGGTGTCTTAAGAGCCCGGGCATAGTCATAGTGTCATTTCTTCTGTAGTCTATGGGTCAAGGACTAACAGAGCCCAGACTCAACCTTGACCTCACCTTTTGATTAGAAGAAAGGTAAAAAAGTTTATGTGGTTCTGTTTTAAAACCTTCAGAGGGCCTCCCTGGATGACAGTGGTTCAATCAGGGCCTGGACTTAGACTGCCTGGGTCCACTTCTCCCTTCCATGTGTGCTGGCTGGGTGACCTCAGGCAGGTTCATTGTGGTAGAAACTATTGTTGCTTGCCCGTGTCTACCTCCATTACGCTCTCCTTCCTGAGATCACCAGTGTTTCCCAGCCCCTTGCATTCAGAGCCAAGAGACTGAGCTAGCAGAGTAGGAGCGGAAGCACCACATGTCACCTTGGGTTGAACTAAGTCTTGGATATATACTCACCCTCTCCTCCTCGCCTGCTAGCTTAGCGGCAGAGGACCCACTGGGATCCGGCACGGGAGGTGGTGGAGTCACAACACGGAAGGAGCCTGGGTCCCCGAATGACTGCTGGGGCGAGTCCGTTCTCTCATGCCCTCTGCCAACAAGGACGTGGAGGACAGGTGGGCCTTTACCACGCTGAGTCGCTGAGATGTTGGTGGTGTTTGTGACAGCAGTTAACTTACCCCACCTAGTACATTACCTCTCTGGGCCTCTTTCCTTACCTATAAAGGGGTATGTCAGCAATAACTATCTGTGGGTCCCCTGTGAATTAAGTAGAATAGTTTAATGTACAGTACTGGGCACATAGTAAGCGCTCATTGGACATTAGCTATTGTTATTAGTGAACGTGACTGCCAGTTAGAGGAAGGGGCAGGTTTGTGTCTGGGAGGATGGTGGCCTAGGAGGAGTGTTAACTGGAGGATTGTCATTGTCATCACCATTGTGAAGATGGCCCCTGCCATTTACTACTGAACACCTGGTTGGGCCCGGTTCTGTCCTCGGGTGCATCTCTTGCACTCACTTCAGTCCCCTGGGGCAGGTGCTACTAACCTCGATGTCAGGATGAGGACCTGGGAGCCCAGAGCTGCTGCTGGCACTGCACGGAGCACACAGGCGGGTTTCGGCTCAGGGCCCTCTGACCTTGAAGCCTGACTCCTTCACTTCAGAAATGGCACTGTGTGTTTTTTGGGGAGATGTGATATGTATTGAAAGATTTTTTTTAATGAGGCCTCTACCTGCTTTGCTTCTCGCTAGGGAAGTATTATGTTTTCCTTCTGAGACTTGCTCTACTTCACCTTGTAAGGCTTGGCTTTTTATAAATTAATCCTCTGGCGTAGCGATCGGCTGTAGATGTGAAAGGCCCAGCTTCCTTTCCTTTCCCAGTGTCCTGTTGCTCCTGTTTTGTTTGAACTCCGTCAGGCTCTATGTGGAGCAGGTCAGTGGAAAACGGGACTGGATTTCCAGAACAATGCCCGTGCCTGAGTCCCGAGACTCTCCCTTTGGCTCAAGGCCTCCGGTGGGGATCGCGGCTGTTTGAAAGCCCTCTCAGTGCCTCACATCCCCTGAGGCGGAGCTGGCCGGGAGCAACTTCCAAGTCTTCACTTCTGTGTGGGGCGAGGGGGGACGTGTTTGCGACTCCACAAGTGCTGGTGCTTAACATCGTGATACTGGATTTACTAAATTAACTGAACGATTGGTTTCTCTTCACAGTTATGTAAAATCTATTCCCTCTTCCTCCCCTTTGAGAAAACAATTTTGGCGTTAGCAGCATAGCCGACCCCAAGACCGGTAGATCCATAGGTACTGACTTGGTCACTAGCAGCACGGGGTGTCACCGGGCTGCCTCTGCGTCTGTGTCAACGAGACGGTTCTGCTTGCAGCTGTTCAGGTCGTGCCCGCTTGCTGCGAGTTAAGACAGGTTTATGATATGCTTTCCTTTCACTGATCCTCGTCCGGGTCTGATGAAACTTTAAACACAAAACGTGTCTTCCCTTTCATCTCACAGATAGTTTCTCTGTCAAAGGCAATGCCAAGGGCAAGATGAAAAAAACCTTCTACCCTTAAGGTTGTTTTTGAAATATTTATGAATATGTTCGGGAAAAAGCCTGGACTCCTCGCTGCTGGAGCTATGGGTTAAGTTGCTTTTCTTCTAGAATGTTATTATTATGATTATTATTAAAATATTATTATATTAGAGAATTTTGCAGAAATTCTTCTACAATAGATTTTCAGAAACAGTTGTTCTTGAAAACTTGGTGGCTGTTTCCAGAATAACACGAGGTGGCGCTAGAGAGCCAACGTGGAGATGGATCTGCTTCCAGGCAGGAGCAGGGCTTGAGTGGAAGGGGTGGCCTCTCACAATGCATTCTCTGAAACAGTGCAGGAGAGTTCCAATTTCTCGAGGTCCTCCCAAATTTGTGATTTTCTGGCATTTTCTTTTCCTTTTATTAAATAGCCATCCTACTGGGAGCGAAGTCTTCTTGTGGTTTTGATTTGCATGTCCTTGAGGAAAGGGTTTTACTTACTTGTTGAGCCACAGAGCATTCTGTTGACAGCTTGTGTGCACGGCCTGGTGGTTAGGGACTTGGGGCCTGGTGTGTGCAGCCTGAGGGAGGTCCCCAGCACCCTCACACACTAGCCAAGGTGAGTCACAGCCACCTGAGCCTCCACGCCTTCCCCCATTGGGTGAGAACTCCTGCACATAGGATGGTTGGAGGAAGTCAGGGTGTAGATCTACGCAACTTGTTGGCATGCAGTAAGTGCTCAAAAACTGTAGCCATTATACAAAAGCCAGAAGCATAAAGCAGTTAGTTAATCAGGAAGGTGCTTAGGTTGATGTGGCCATGGATGGCCTTCAGTCCCTTCCTGAATACCAGCTTTTGTCCAGATTGCGGTCATCCTGTCCCCACATGGGACATCTTTAGCAAACAGGAGCCCACTTTGAGCCCTTCACTAAGTGGTTTCCAGGGTCCCTCTCAATGCCAAAGTCTAAGCCGATCCCCCGGGGTCAGCTGAAAGAGACCAGTGTCACCAGTATCACCCTGGGTCCTTGGGAGCCATTCATGGCTCTTGGCCCACACTCATTCTTCTGGAGAATAACAGCCATGCTGGGGTTCCCGCCTGTTAGGGAGCCCTGATTAGGACACCTGGATGGCACTGGAACATCCATCTGCCCAGCTTGGCTTTGTCTTTGAAAGATAGGACCAGTGGGTTTCAGAAAGAGGCAAGAGGGAAAGTGTCATTTTTACTCAAGACATGGAACGATGCTTGGAGGAAATGGGTTGTCTTGAACTTCATTAAGTGGGCAAATGTGTTCATCCTTTGCAATTATAACAGAGCAAGAAGCAGTTTGAAAAAGTGCTGCAAGTTCACCAAGAAGCCAGGAAGCTTGGGAGGAAAGAGCGGCCAGGGCAGGACCTGGGTCCCTTTTCCTTCCAAG
Organism: Phyllostomus hastatus; assembly: GCF_019186645.2. Taxonomy (NCBI): domain Eukaryota; kingdom Metazoa; phylum Chordata; class Mammalia; order Chiroptera; family Phyllostomidae; genus Phyllostomus; species Phyllostomus hastatus. Next base: position 6,590,266 of record NW_025334036.1, on the reverse strand, counting down.
GAACCAGTGATAACTTGGCGGGATGATTGCGTTTTGGATCTGCGCCACGAGGTTTGTTTCCTCTGCAGGAGCAGTCCATACAGGAAGAGATGGCATCTGTACAGGGCAGTCAGAGAGCAGCAGGCAGAGGCCAGCTCACAGAGGAGGCTTGAGCCGGGGAGGGCCAGGCTGGTGGGGCAGGCGGGCCCAGAAGGAAGGGCAGAGACCAGGGCTCATGGTTGGGCGGTACCAGGAGCTGCCCAAAGTGGTGATGCTGCAAAGGAATTCTTCCTGGGGCTGAGAGCTACAGTAGAAGGTTTTTCAGCTGTTGAGAGGGGCTGAGGAGTGGGGCCTGGGAGACCCTGTGTGGAGAGAGAGCATCACCACCTTTTCATTCCATTCAGGAAGGGCTCAGCCCCACATTTTCCCAGGTCAATGCTCACCGCTCAGCAGAGAACATGAAAAGCATCCATAAAAGGGACATCGAGGATTTTGTTGGCCATGAACCTCAAAGATGAATTTTCCTATCACGTTTTTTATGAATATGCGTTTTAAAGCCTTCCTAATGCCGGCTGACCCTCTCCAGAACCCATGAACTTCCTCCTAAGGTGACGACTGGTGGTGTTAACTCAGCCAGGAGAAGACTTTGGGTGATGCGCTGTGCTTTAACTAACACATGGAACTGATAGAGGTGATTATCTTTCTTATTTTTTTCATGGCTAGCAGAGGGAAGATTTTGTCTTCTTTGATCTTCTTAAGTCCATAGACAGGATCGGGCCCTCTGTGGGGAACTTGGGGGGATCCCGAGTAGGCAGGAGATGTGTGGCCCCCCAAAGTGTCCAAAGGCTCTGAGTGTTAATAAGAACAGATACAATTAAGATGTGGGTTTTAAAATTGGTTTGATTTTCTTTCGGTGTGATTATTTGCATAGATAATCCAGTCACTGCGTGGAGAAATACGCAGCAACAAGTCACCCCGACTGCTCAGTGCCCGTCACTTCCTCCCACAGGTGCCTGCTGTCTAACACCCACTCCCACGGTTTCTGAGGCATATACAAACAAATTCAGAGGCACGTTCTTACGCCCACCTTGTTTTTAAAACTGAAACTAGTATTTTCTGCCCTGACCAGAGTGGCTCACTTGGTTAAGCATTGTCCCACAAAGCAAAAGGTCGCTGGTTCAATTCCCAGTCAGGGCACATGCTGTGGTTGAGGGTCTGATCCCGGCTTGGGGCACTGTGTAAGAGGCAACCGATGGATGTTTCGTTTCTTTCCCCCTCTCTAAAAATAAGTAAGTAAACTCTTTGAAAAATAAATAAAGGTAAAAATGGTATTGTATTTTGTAGTACTGTTTTATATCTTGTTTTTTCTAGTCAGTACATCTGGGAATGTGGATTTTGAAGGCACCTCCGTGGAGGGAAGGGAGCGAGGTGGACAGAACTGTAGACTGATGGTGTGAAGCCTTCGGGGCGTTTGCCCAGTCTGCTCAGCTTACGGACTGGGCACCGGAACCTGAGCACGCTTGAGGCTTTACTCAAGGTTACCCAGTGGCCTCTAACACTTAAAAATAATTCTTCAATTTACAAAAGCAAAGTTTCTTTCGTTAAGTGGGGCAGTTAAATGAACACAAACCTTAATTTGTAGCCTAATAATAACCCAAAAGTTTTCTACTGCCCTAAATTAAATAAACCTCATTAAGGAGTGGGGCTGTTGCTGCAAGAAGCCACGAAGCATGGCCTGTTTTCCTCCTGCTTAGAGGGACAGCCACAGTTGTGGCTCGTGACTGAGGCAGTGGTTTTCTGTGCCTCCTCTGTGCTTGCGGGAGATGAGAGTCCTCAGCGAGACGCTCAAGGTCCCGCACTTAAGTAGCGTTCACTTCTGCCTGTCCTGGAAGAGGTGAAGACACCTTTTTTATTTTTCTCCCCATAACCTGTGATGGTGAAGTCAAGCCAGCTCTGGAGCAAGGGGCACATCTGCAAAAGTCGGGCAGGCTGAACCCTATCCATTTTGGGGAGCTGATTTCTCCAGGGAGTGTGCACCCTGCAAGGGCACAGAGCCCCAGACAGCAGGCTGCGCTTGTAGGCTCTGGAAACCCAGCTCTCCCTCCATCGGCCTTGTTTTCTGGTCGGAGAAAGCATGACCTGAAACAGATCTGCTCGGTCACATTCTGTCCACCTGGCTGGGCCCCAGAGGTGGATTACTCTCCCTTTCGTCATCTTGGATCTTTGTCTATAAACAGAGGCCTGGCCTGGCCCTGTATGCACGGGCAGCCCTTCCCCGATAGATGCTGTTCCAGATCTGCACAATGTATATAAAGACTCCAGCGTGGTGCCTGGCACACAGAAGTGTCCAATTATTTAGTTTAGGTTCCCCTAGAAACAAATCTTGAGGTGCACTGGAAAGAGGTGGGGGAAATGAGAAATGAGCAGGCAGGCAGCCAAGAAAAGGGTGTTGTGGGGCCAGCTGCCGCCCTGGGCAGCTGGAGCTCGGTCCTGTGGGAACCGTGGGCTGTGGTAGAGAAGTATCCCACTCGAGGGGGGAGCGAGTTGGGGTATTAATGCTGCAGCTGTCAGGGGTTGGCTGAGAGCTGGTGGGTGCTGATTCTTCAAGTGCCCGCACAGCTTCTGCAGCTTTGAGAGCACCCTCAGGCACAGATGGCGCTGGCGGTTGGCAGTGGGCCAGAGCACTGGCCCACCGGTAGGGCACGGCGTGGACGGTGGCCACCACATCATTACCGTTATTCTTTCCTTCTCCTCTCTCTGCCTTGGTTTTACAGTTTGCCTTACAAACTTCCAACCCACTTCTAGCTACCAGCTCTCCACTGAGATTCTGTTCCAAGCTCCGTATCTTCACTAATTTGCCTCAGGTACCACCACACTCTGGCTGTGACATTTAGTTTTCTTTAAATTTCTGGCAGACATGAGCTAGAATGCAAAGCTGGCTGCTGTGGATCTGGCACACTCTGTCTGCCCACTGGGATGTAGCCTGGGGGTGGGTTGCATGGATGCCTTAGAAACCGGTCTTCTAGGTGTTCCCCAGAAGGAAGTACACAGCTTGCCCAGGGCCATGCCGCTTGTGCAGCGGTCTGTCTGGCTGCACAGCCTGGGCCGTTTTACTGGTGTCTGCTTTGAGACGGCTTGTAGCCCGTGGTTCTGTGTCCCTGGCCCTCTTTGGGCCTTGGGGGTATCTCTTCTGAGCTGCTCTCTTGGGGAGCTGCCAAACCTCCCTCCGTGGCTCCAGAGGACTGAGTGTTGGATGCCTCGGGAGCACAGTGGAGGAGGGGCACCTCTGCCATGAGGTCCTTGACGATCAAAGGTTGGGAAGTCTGCAGTTGGCCCACAGTGGGTGAGGGATGGAGGGGCTCTGAGTCATTCTCCACGCAGTGTGCTTTCATTGTGTTGCAGTTTGGTAAAGCAGGCATGCCCACCCACTGCTGGGTGAGTGCAAATGGGGGACATCTCAGTGGTGGACAATATGGTTATTATCTATGAAAATTAGAAATGCACAAGGCTGTGTAGCCAGTAATTCCACTTTGGGGAGGTTATCGTGCAGACACACTCACATGCGTGTGAAATGGCTTGCCTATTTAGTGGGTCCCCACAGCCCTGTTTGTGCTAGCTCAGAAACTGCCTGAGTGACCATCGGTGGGAGACTGGCTACAGCAGGAGCTGGACGTCCATGCCGTGAAGTGCCAGGCAGGCACGGGAAAACGAGGCCGTGCCATGTGTGTTTATTTGTTAGAGAAAAACCCCACAGAGCAGAACAGTATTCATTATGCCATAACTTTTGTAGGGAAAGAAAATGTGGGTGTGTTGGGTGACTTACGCATGTCTCTGGCAGGAGACCCAAGAGATGGGAGACCCAGCACCGACTGCCTCTGGATGGGAAGCTGGGAGGCTGGGATTGAGGGGCGCAGAGGAGACTTTTCCCACATGCCCTTCGGTATGTTTGGAATGTCAGATGACGTGGATGTATCGAGTAGCTACTCAAAAATAAATACAATTTGGAAGTCTGCATATTCTTTTTGTTATATTACATTTTACTTTGAAATCTCAGTTTCCTTATTTGTAAAAAGAGGAAAGTGATATTTACTTCAGAGAGTGATGACCACCGTGTCTGTTTGTCTATAGCATTTACCGCTGCCCTGACAGGTTTAATTTTAGGAGCAGTTGGCTTGATCAGCCTGCTGCTGGAGGAGAGAATGGTTCAGTCAGGTCCTGGGGGTCACTTGGTTGCCACTGTATCTCCGGGACCTGCAGTTGGTGGGTGCTAAACAAAAATACTTTTTGGAGTGAATAAAAAAATGAGAGTACTTTGTTAATTAGAACATGCTCTCATATCTCTGCTTTATTATTCATAGCATTAAATTGCAAGAGGCAGTGGTACATAGAGGCTCAGATACTCTAGGGTCAAATACCAGCTCAGCTACGTGTTAGCTGTGTGACCATGGGCAAGTCACTTGACCTCTCTGTGCTCCAGTCTCCTCATTAGCAAACTGGAAACTGTAAAAGTACCTACCACATAGGATTGCTTTGGGGATACAAAGGTCTCATGCATCTAAAGGACTCAGAACAGCACCCGACATGCAGTAAGCGTGGGGTCTGATGACTTGCCATGACTTGGGTACTTTTCCTGCTATAAACCTTCCTCTCTACAATTCTGGCAAAACTTCTTTCAGAATTTGGAAAGACCTTTAAGAGTAGTGATACTTCTTTGCTTGTTTTCTCTTTGAATTTTTCCTTTTTTTGCAACATTAAGGGGGCTCATTCTCTGAAGGGTCTGTCTGTTTTTCCGGAGAAGATCATTCCAGGAACAGAGGCTTTCTGATTGAGAGGACAGCCGGCCCCCAGGTGACTGGGTAGGAGTTGTAGGCGGGGATCTTCTGTTCTTTCCTTCCTGGGCACGTGGAATGTTCACATGGTCCTGAAGTCCCCAGGTCCCTGAAAGAAACCCTTTAACTCCTTGCTGGCCTTCCCTGGGAAGCCCCGCCCTTCTCATTTCCCCCAGGTACAGGCCTGTCCAGCCTGTCCAGCTGGGGCCCGAGGGAGAGGAAGCCACACAGGAGTGCTGGAGAGCAGCAGGGAGCCTTGGAAACTTTCTGCTTGAGCTGGTATGGAGAGAGACGCTTTTGCTGCCAGCGAACTGGAAATTATGGCCTGAGTGGCCTTGATGGAGACACACAAAGGAGACAGATGACTGGGCCCTGAAATGCTCAGCACAGCTCCTTAGGAAGTGGGGCTGGATGCATAGGGGTCTGGCTAAGCTGATCAGAGTGCATTTGGAGAGAGGCTTTGAGGACATTTCCTCAGCATCCGTCTGCATTCCGATGGCCTCCCTGTCCTTGCTCTTAGCCCCTCGAGTTTCTGAGTGCCCACCCCTCTCTGACGGGTCAGGAGAGGCCGCAGCTGCCTGCTGGCCTCGCTCTCCTGAGTGGTTTTCACCCCAAGGATTGCATTGCAACCATCACACTTCAGGGTGTGGTGGCAAGTTCTCTGCCTCTGGGAGTCACGGTGATGGTGGGAGGTGGTCTCCGCAGAGTGCTCTGCGCCCCTTTGAAGTGTCTCCTTCAGAAGGCGCAGCTACCTCGGGCTGGCTCATCAGAACTTGGGCAGGTGACGGTGACAGACAGACGAACCCAGAAGACAACAGGAGCCCTGCACACCGCTGCCTGGGCTCGGAGGCGGAAATGAATCTGCTTTCTTTTCAGGAACCTCTAGGTATATTTGCTTTTCATCTTGTTTCCTGACACAGGATAACATCTTTTCACAGTAAGGTGAAACCTCGGTGTTCACTCCCCCTCCCCCCACCCCGTCTTGCTCAGCCATATGGAAACAGCAATAAACAAAATCACCAGAGTGTTTCAGACACCAAAGACAGGACAGTGAGTTGGCAGCAGCCTGAAGGGGAGAGAAGAAACCCAACCTCTTCAAATCTTAGGATTTAGCTGCTGATTTGCTGGATCCTGGGGGCAGGATGGAGAGAGAGCCCGAATGTCTGATGGTGGCTGTTTCTCTTGCTTTGAAGTCCCCATGCCCCAGAGTTCATGAAAAAGAAAGAAAAAACTTCCAGAGCCTGATCTTTCAAAATAGAAAAAAGCCAAAACAAACAAACAAACAAACAAACCAGCAAATACACCTCCCAGTCTCCTGTCTTCACACCCCACCTTCTAAAAGCAAAACATGAAGTAAAGGCCACCAATGGTAGACTGCAGGCTGTTATCTGGCTTGCTGGTGTGTTTTGTTTGGCCCACACAGTATTTTTTTTTCTTAAACTGGAGCCAACAATGGGAGATTTCAAATAATCCAGAAAATCTGGAGATTCTGAGCATATACGCTGTTGCACAACCAGATTCCCCGGGAAGTGGCAAGGGTTCATCAGCTTTCTACCATCTCACTGTTGTCTTAGTTGGTCTCTGGCACCTGCAGGGTCTGAGTTTGCCATCTCTGTTGTAGAAGAGCTGGTGACTAGCTGTCATTGCAGTGTTTTTCTGGATTAAGCTTTCTGGAGCAGTGAGGTATGGCTCTAGTATTCTTCGGTTCTTCTCCAGATTTCTCTCCCCAGCTCAACTGCCTTGACTGGTTTTGTTAATCCCGTTTCTGTATCCATGTTAAGCCCAGAAGGGAAGCTTCCATTTGAGTCTCTCTGCCAACACCCTGATTGGAGAACTTTGTTATTTGATTTTAAATGATTAGGCTTTGTCAATTTATGAGTGTCCTAACTTGAATGTTAGTGAGAAAGTGTAAGTGTGTAGGTGTGTAAACTATAGCATTTTCCCTCAGTTTGTAATTGAAGTCTCAGATTTCTTCTACAGCCTTGGACCATGTCAGCTTAGGAATTTTAAAAAATTTATATTTTAATTGTAGTTAGCTTACAGTATTATGTTAGTTTTAGGTATACAACATAGTGATTAAACATGTCTATACCTTACAAAGTGATCACCACAATAGTAATTTTTTCAAGGAATTCGTCTATTTCATCTAAGTTGTATTTTTTGGTAGAAAATTGCTTATGAAGTATCTTTTACTGTCTGCAGTCATGGCCTTCTCTCATTTTCGATACTGGAATTTGTGTCGTCTTTCATTTTAAATGTTCAGTCTCACTCAATGGTTCTTTTTCTTTTAAAGATTTTATTTATTTATTTTTAGAGAGGGAAGGGAGGGAGAGATAGAGAGAGAGAGAGAGAAAGAGAAACATCAATGTGCGGTTGCTGGGGGCCGTGGCCTGCAACCCAGGCATGTGCCCTGACTAGGAATTGAACCTGTGATGCTTTGGTTCGCAGCCCGCGCTCAATCCACTGAGCTACGCCAGCCCGGGCTCAATGGTTCTTAATACAGCCGTTCTTTGGCTCTGTCTCTGCATCCACACAGACTACCTGCACTGTCTTAGATTCCCTCTACGGTCTCTTCATTTCTCAAGGCACCAGCCATATCCCGGACCACACTGCGGACACCACCGGGCCAACCGGTCACCTGCCCACAGAGTGTTGTACCCTCCTATCCCCACCCATGCCCCACCTACCTGCCCCTGCCACGCAGCCTGGTCAGCCAGCCAGCCATATGCTTGGAGTTTCTGGTTCTTCCTGCCATTTCTGGACTTGAATAACCAGGAGGATTCTTTGTGGGTATTGGCATTTAAGTGCATGTAGAATTTAGGCCTGCCAAAATGGAGGGAAAAGTTATTCCATACAGAGATGAACGCTGGATAGTTATGTGGTTACTTAGTTGTACTATCTCACACTGTTCTGTGTAATTTTCTATATTCCTCATGAGATTATTAAAGTTTCAGAGGCAGAAGTCTTAGAGTGGCTGTTTCTCCATGTCTTCAGCATGGCGATGGACATGCAGAATATGGTATGAAGACATGCATGTGATCGGCTAAGCTTTTCTGTATTCAGATGGTGAGACGTCCTTCCCTCTGCTTACAGTTGACCTTAACTTTGACCTGTTAGAGCCAGGAACCCTGTTAACTGATTGCTTTTCACTCCTATGAGATGGACCAGGAGCATTTAGCTATTATAAACCAGGGTTGATTTCTGCTTCTTTTCACCTTCAGCCGCTCAGCAGCTGTCAGGCGCCACTGACTTCAAGTCAGTTGCTGGGTGTCAGATTTATTGGGTGAGTCATTGGCAACCTGTGAATGTTTCCCAGTGAACCAGTCACCCGGAACGTGATTTTGAATTAAAGCTCATGTATTGCTTGGAAGGAACGTGGCAGATACAGCCACAGTGGCAGAGAGGGGCAGTGGTAGACGCTGGCTGCTGCTGCTGCTGCTGCTGCTGCTGGTGGCCATGAAATGGGAATCCTTCCAGTGAGGTGGGAGAGCAAAGCTGAGAATATAAATATTTCACCTTGATGCTTACCTAAGATCAAGCTGCAACCAGGAGCTCTCGAATTCTGGGGATGAGCTAGCGGGTGGTATGCTTTTTAGTGCTGATATGTTCAGTCTGGAAGAAGAGAGACCGAAACAAACTCAGCATGGCACCCTGAAGGGCTGCGGGCTGGTCGGCAGACCCGAACCCTCCGGAAAGCACCCTTGCGGTGCCCCCTGGTTGCCCTTTTGCTTTGGGGTTCTGCACTAAAGTAATAAAAATTTCTCCCCGAATTCAGAGATTTCACTTATTAGAGATTCATTTTGTAAGAATTGCCTTCTCTGAGTATCTGAGTAGGGTGCCAGCCTGTGGTGTTTGAGAATTCCCCAGTCATTGCCCTGCAGACAAAGGGAGGCGCTGGAGCTGGGAGAACTGTCTGGAAAGACCCAGTGCAGCAATTAAGAGTTGCAGAGCAACTAACCTAGTACCCTAAGGCAAAGGTTCTCAACCTGGTTGCCTATTAGAAGTACCAGGGGAGCCCTGGGAGGAGCTGATGCACAGATCCATCTCTGGAGGTTTGAATTAATTGGTCTGGGATTGGGTATCTGTCTTTGTAAAAGCTCCCTGGGGGATCCTAATGTGTCGCCAAGGTGGCTGACCACTGATTTAAGGGAAGCTTTCTCTACAGCGTAACTACGTGTAAGGCCGCATGCATTAATTTATTTCGTGGGGGAAGGGAACCAATCCTTACTGGATTCACTGTGCTAACTCTTGAAATGATAATAAGTAGTAGTAACATTAATATGTATTAAAAGCTTGTTATATGCCAGGTGTTATGTTAACCATTTTATATCCATTTAAGTTTCACAATGTGTCTATGTAGTGGCTATTATCTCCATTTTACAAATGAGGAAACAGAGACTCAGTGAGACCAAGAAATTTGCCTGAAATTCAGGGACAAATAAATATATAAATGAGAGTAAGAACTCGCCCAGGGTCATGAAGGAAGGGGCACAGGATTTGAACCATGCCCTTCAACTCTTTCACTGTGATTAATTGCTATCTCGATGAACACATTTAGCAAATATTTATTGAAAATGGGCCAGATATGTGTCTGACGTTAGGTGAGATGTAGGGAATGTGAACACGAGCAAAACAAAACTTACGCTCTCCAGCCTTGTCAGAGAAAGACAGTTCATTCTGCAACAATGTGATCGATGCCATTAGGTGCTCCAGTGCCCCTGGGACCCTCTGGTTTTAGCAGTAAAAGTCCATTATTCAGGGTAATGCTTCAGTTCTGGGTGAGCTGGGACAGTTGGTCCGCCGCGCAGTCACAGAGGGGTGTGTGTGGACTCAGGTGGAAAGACCATTCTGGCCAGGATAGTAGGGTGGGAATTCGCTTGAGGGGAGGAGTCCAGAGTCTAAGGGAACAGTTGGGAGGATGTTACACAGATGAGGCCTGAGCACAGGAAAGAACGCTGACATCAATAATATTTCATGCCTGTGGATTACTTGATATGTACCAGGCACTGTGATGAGCTCTTCATACATGTATTATCTCTTTTAATCCTAACAACGAACTCTTGCATTGGCTGCTATTTTATGCCCTATTACACATGGTGGAAATTCAGACTTAGGTTAATTTAGTTTAAAAATTCACATAGCAAGTGTCTGGGCCAAAATTCAAACTCTTGCCTTCTGACTTTAAATACATATACTTAACCACTGTGTTACTTGGCATAAACTAGAGCAGTGCGTATTTGTTCATTCAATCGAGAACGTTTAATAAGCACTGACTGTGCTAGGCCCCTTCTGGCCGACGAGGACACAGCGGTGAACAAAGCAGACAGAGCTGCTGACTTGATGGACATTACATTTGTGTCTCTGTGTGTGTAGGGGGGAGACAGATAAGTGAATGAATGTGGATTGCGTTGCACTCTATTCCAAGGGAGAAGAGAAAAGACTTGGTGATGTGGGAGGGCAGAGCGGGAGGAATGCGGAAGACCCCCAGGTTGTTGGCTCTGCCAACCGATGTGCGGTGGTCAGCAGAGACAGGGAGCGCAGGGGACAGAGCAGGTTTGCGGGTAAGGCAAGAGCCCAGGTTTGGACATGTTGAGCTTGAGGTTTCTGGAGACAGACACTCTTAAGGATGGTCAGGGGGGAAATTGAGAAAGTCATTGAAAGCTAGGGCCGTGGTTGGGGCCCCAGGGAGGGGGCAGAATGAGGAGAGGTCTCAGGTGGCAACTCTGCAGACTGAGCTGAAGGCAGGGGAAGCAGCTCCGGAGAGGGAGACAGAGGTCAGGGGGAAGATGGAAAACCTGGGGAGTAAGGAATCCAGTCTCTCCAGGGAGCAGAAAGTTCCGAGGCAGAAAGCCACCTAGAAATTCCTGGAAGGAGCAGCTAGAGATAGTGGGGGCCAGGCGGGAGGCACACAAAGTTGAGGGGACTTTTTTAGAGTGATGGCAGACCAGAGTGGGAAGTATCTAGTAGAGGATTGAAGAGACAGAGAAAGTGGGGGCAATTTGTGGGACAAAGCCTTAGAGGAGACAGAGACAGGATCTGGAGTAAGGTGTAATGAATGGGATGGTCTTGAGTGGGAGGAACGTTCCTGAGACCGAGGGGAGCCGGGGAGGGACGCAGAGATAGAAGGGTCTGGAGCAGGGCTAGGAGGCATCCACAGAGGGGTGAAGGTTTGGAATTCACACCGGCAAAGAGAAGGTGCCGCCTGGGGCCATCTCAAAACGTACCCTTCCTGGGTCTCGGTCCTTCAAAAGGCTCTGCCTGGCCATTCAGACATTAGTGTGCGCAAACGCAGAACCCAACTCAGCCTTCGCCGAGAGCCTGGCGACAGCAGCTGTGGGAAGCACAGCAGGACAGGCACGCAGAGGGTGTCTCTGGACATGGGGTGACTCCTCTTAGAAATACAGACACCTGTGGACACGCTGCTGGTGTGTTTTGATCAGGCAGGCTGGAGTCTGCCTCCCAATTGCTATTTATTTTACAAACAGCCTTAGGAGTGTGAACTGCCCCCCGTCCTCACCCTCAGTTCTGCCCAGCTGGTCTTGGCCTCTCAAAAATCTTCCTTTTGAGAAGAAAAAGAATGACTGTGACTTTGATGTATATTAAACAAAAAGGAGCTTGGCAGATGGGCCACCCTTAGCTCAGAGGTTGGGCCCTCCTCCCATGATGCACTTGGGGACTTTGTGTCCTATTAAAAGCCCATAGAAGTTGCTTTGTGGGTGGCACTTTGTGCTGCAGTGTGATTGGCTGGGAGGGACCCGTCAGCCAATATTATGTCATCCCTGCTTGTTGGCGGGCTCTCCTAGGGGACACTTGAGAAACTTTGATAGAAATATTTCTCTTTGGCAACAGCCTGCTGTTTCCATGGTTGGACAATACTAACCAGATGTGAAGTCGGCCATCAAAGGAGAAGCCGGTCCTGGGAGAGAAGGTCCGTCCCACACTCACGTCCAACCAGATAGCAGTCAGATAGCATCCGAGGTCTCCTTTTTCCTAATCATCTCCTTTTTCCTAATCATCGATAGGGAACCGTCTGAGCCCCAGTTACCTTCTGGTCTTGTGAGAATGAGTGTTAGAGAACTTGGCAAATTGTTTAGTTCTTTTGGTGAATGACTGTCAAGTCCTTTGGACGATATATTTCAGAAACAAATGGAATAATAAAGCAGAGCTTAAATGCAATGATGTTATTTTTGCTTAGGTCACATAAACTATTGTTTGCCATTCTTAGAGATCTACTAATGTAAATAGTCTTCTCACCTGATATTGGCAGAATATTTTTAACCTAATTTTTTGAAGAGGTAATAAACTCACGTGGTTCAATACTCCAAATATGTGAAAGCGTGTAGTCACTATTTCATGCCCTGCCCTGTCCCAGCAGTCCAGAGTCCCTCCCCATGGGTCAGGTGACCAACATGTCCTGGTTTTCCTGGGACTTCCTGGTTTAGCACTAAACTTCCCATGTCCTGGGAAAAACCTTAGTCCCTAGCAGACTGGTTGTTACCCCTGTGTTATAAGGAACCAGTGTTATGTTTGCTGTGCTTCCTTTTGGAGATAAGCTGACAAAAACAATCAGAGTGACTTAAGAGTCATCACAGGTGATGAAATAAAGCACTAGTGATCTCAAAAACACTAGTACGGAATATTGGGGGCATAGGTGGGCCCATGATAACACGGAGGCCCAGGATTTTTACGCCTTTCCAGGTCCGGAATTGCTATCCTTCTGTAAAAGAAATCTCGCCGTCAGGCTTGGGGAAAAGTGACATAAATGTTAACAGTCTGTGGTCCCATTTCCTCCAGCCTCGGGTGATCAGACTCCATTATGCTTCTGTTTATTATTTATTTTTGTAGAGTTAAAAAAAGTATTTGTGTACTGGGGGCTTGGATTTTGTAAATATGCTTATTTGCCAAGTAATCTTTTAGAGTTCCCTGTGTGAATGTAACTGATTTGGGAAAGCCCACTTTCAGAGAAAGCATAACACTGCCCTTTATCAAGTGTGAACTGACAAAGACATTGGGAGGCCTTTTCCAGGCTAAAAATAGACTTAGAACTCCGTGTATTTTAGCTCGGGGACTTTCACAAATTGCCTGGCAAACCAGCCCATTATTATTTTATGAATCAGGCATCCATGTTCCTTTTAAATGTTCTAGCTTCGGGCTATTTTACTTCTGTGCAAAGAAAGATGAATTATTTATAAAAATAGGCATGAATATCATATGATAATACCCTCATTTCCAGTGGGGAGTAGAATGAGCTGCAGCTGGTCCTCTGTCAGCTCCGTAGGAGGGCTGCGTGGGAGCAAGGTGAGGGTGGGCTGCATCCTCCAGAAGGGGCTAATGCCGAGACACAGGATGTTCTCCTCACAGGGTGCCCAGATCTGCCCTCTCTCACTCAGGGAGATATAAGAAGATCTTCTTATTTTCGTACTCTCTCTTCTTATTCTTTCCTCTTTCATCCATCCTCCCTCCCTCCCTCCCTCCCTTCCTTTCTTTTTTTCTAACTTTTAAACTCCCTCCCTCCTTCCCTCTGTCTCTCTCTGGCAGACCTCAGAAAGCAGAGTAGGAGACCCTTCCTAAGCTGAAGTGTGGGCTGGTTTTATGGAACTATTTGTATACCAGTTATTTAATATCTCCACGTCTCAGTTTCTTCACAGTGATAATTGCATTTTCTCCAGAGGCCTCCGTGGAGGATTAAATGGGGTGATTATGTAAAGTACCTGATACCGAGTGAACACTCAATAACCATTAGTTGCTATGAAAGCCTACCAGTTGGGGAACACGTGTGTGAGGTGTGTACATGGGCTGAGGAGGGACAGGAGCCCGAGGCTACATGGCCTGAGCACGGAGAAGTTGTGTAAGGTGACCCAGGCTTCCTGGCACTAGCCTCGTCTTCGGAAGGAAAGTCCTGCTTCCTGGGAACCTCTCAGACTCAGGAACCTGGGAGGGCTGGCCCCTTTCTTGAGTTAGGTTGGGTTGACTTCACCCTCATTAAATGTTCCTCTCTTCTCAGCTGGAGACTGAATTTCAATTCAGTGATGCGGTTTAGACATTTAGTGTTCCACCCTTTGATGGCAGTGGCGTCTACAGTCCAGTGACAGAGGAGGCATCGGTGGTGGAGGAGCCTACAGAATATCTGGTGGACAGTGCTGCTGGTTAATAGCTTCCTATCACAGTCCTGCCCCTGGGCAGGATTTTGGCTTTGGTTCTAGAAGTCTAGCCAGATGCAGCTGCCTTTTTCTTGCCTGATGGAAAGGGGTTTGTAGCCAATACAACATCCATTTCTTCTTTCCCTCTTCTCTATAACAGAATTTCCCCTCTCCTTTCATTTTCTTCAGGGGGCTGCCCAAACCCTAGTTCCGACGCAGGTCCCATCAAATCAGTGCGTGACATTCCCCTGGTGGGCTGTCACTCAAGGTGGACCAGTTACAGTGACAGGTGGGTTCACATTCCATGTTGGAAGGTTTCTCTCTCTCTCTCACCTGCCATATGTGAACCAGAAGGTGTGCCCCCCTGATTGCCCCTACAGCAATGTTGTGACCAGGAGGCCACCCTCCTAAGGTTGAAGCAAATACTGTGGGCAGCAGAGCAGAGGCATGGAAAGAAAGATCCAGGGTCCTTGACGTCATGTAGCTGCTGAGTCAACCAGCCCTGGGGCCTGCCCGTCTGGGATTTCCTTTATTTGAGAGATTTGCTATTTGTTTACCTCAGTACAGTTGGATTTTCTCTTTCCTGTAGCAGAAAGTATCCTAATGGATTTACTCCTTTCTTTGCAAGCCTGATTCTGTGCATTCAGCATTTTTCAAACAACTTTTTTTTTTGTATGAGGAACTTCTTGGTCCCTTTTGATTTCCGGTCTTAAGGAAGGAAAAGGACCTCAAAGGCGTTTGTTTATGTGTGTCATACTGAATTGATATTTACTACACCAGAAATTTAAAATGGAGATAACTTTGAAATATTTAATTCATTTAAACACAAAATAACAGATGTATTAACATGTCAACATCAATGACATATTTAAAAACTATATTTCCCCTCCAATTAGAGGAGTAGCCTTGTTTACTATTTTTTACAAATCTACTTAATGTCACGCTTCTTAGAAGACAGCTGGACCCTCATATCTACATTTTCTTTCAATCCATGGTGATTGGTTGTTTTGGTTGAAGAATATGAAGAAAGCCTAGCCTCACCCAGATGTGCATAGAAAAGAGAGGAGATTTTAAGAGCCTCTTCAGATAGGATGGCCATTCTTCTTTGTTGCCTCACCAAAACTTTCAAGTAGTAGTTTCTTAAAGATCAGTTGCAATGTGACACTTGGAACCACACCAGTGAATTTTTGCACTATGTTTAGTCTGACTCCATTGGCTTATCTTGTGCTTTGAATGGATCTTTCACTCTTACGTGACTGTGCACTGGCCATTTGGAAAAATTCATGTGCTAATCATGCTCTTCCAAATTTTGATGTATTTCATTATACAACATCCAGACCCCACACTTTTTAGTATCACCACCATGCTCATCAGAAAACTCTTGAAGCAGACTTTGAGAAGTCTGAGAAAGACTGAGAAGCAGTTCAGCCCATGGCAGAAAGCACCTGAATTGACAAGTTGTTTAAAAATTCCAATTTTTGCTTGAAGGTTTGAATTTTTATCCTGGGCTACAACACTGTTACTTGTTATCCTTGAAGTGACAGGCTCATCTTGTTCATTTTTTGAGAAGATGCCCGTCAACGACCAGGTCTGAAGTTTGTCAGGCGCCCTTCTGATTAAGAATGGTGTTCCACGAAAAAAGTGGCAAGTTCAGTTTGCACGTGTGCTTTTTCCTGAGACAGTCACCACGCTTCGCTGTGCAGCAGAAGTGAGTTATTCATACTTAACATTTCCTCACGTTAAATATTAAAATGGTCTGTTCTCAAGGGCCAAGATTTAAATAATTTCATGGATAGTTCAATGGCATTCTAAAGTGAACCTGGCTTTTGTCCCCTATAGTGCATGGTCGTGAGGAACACAGTGACTGGAGTGTCACTTGTCCTGATTTGCGGGGGCTACTGTCAGGTTCCATCACCCTTGCTTGTGTAGCATCAGAGCAAACGTTGACTCAGTCAAAATGCCAAATAGCATCTTAGTGTTACTATGGGATTAGTGTGGACTTTGTAGGCTTCCTGAAAGGGTCTTGGGGACCCCGGGAGTCCACAGACCACACTTTCAGAACTTCTGATCTGACCGTTGATTCTAACAGCAGCCCAGCATGCTTCCAATGAAACTCCCTCTTTCTGAAATCAGCCAGAGTTGGTTTCTGTTGCCTGTCATCCATGTTCCATGCTAAAAAAAAAAAGTCATATGGATGGTTGGTTGAATCAAAACATTTAAGAGCTCTAATTTAGGATGTTTCATAAGTAAATCCTTTGTCGTTGATGCTTTGCACAGCAAATAATAGGGAGGAATGAAAGACTCTAAAATTTGACTTTTATAAAACAACTAACCTCTATGCTTTGTACGTTCATGATGTTAAGTCAGTATTACATAGTCACACAAATCTATGCTGATCCATGAATTGTGCTAAAAGAAGGGTCAGGGCACTAACATTTTCTCCCTGCTGTGACTGCTTCCTGTGACCTTTTCGAACTAAGTATGACTGTCCTCACTTTAGACATTCAAACAAACAAACCAACTTGAATTTGGTGGTTAATTCCTTGGCATCTTGACTAAGAGGCTCCCAAACCCCAGTACCTCTTTGCTTTAGAGGTACCTAAGAATTTCTGATAAGGGTAAAAACATGAAACTGTGATGTAAGAGATTTATGCCTTGGAACCAGTGCTGCAGATTTGTAGACATCAGGGGTGGTTCGTTAGGAATTTCTTTTATGAATTATATCATGATGACTTGATAATACTGGCTTTGTATTAAAGCAATGTTTTTGACCTTCCATGAAGTGGTATTTTTGAAGTGGAAGAGACCTGACTCATTTGCTCTGTCCAAATCTCTCACCTCTGGAGCATGCCAGCATAGTCAACATGCTTTTCAAATTGTACTTTCTGGGTGGTGACTTCTGATAACCTGACTAGTGTGCATTTCATGAAATCAAAATGTAGCACATGCAATGGCAGCCATCTCCTTAGGTGTCCTGGAGAATCCCCTCCCCTGATAGTCGCACCCTTGTGCAAACCTTCTGAGTGTGGACAAGGTCTGTGACTTGTCTCTAGCCAACAGAATATATATAGCAAAGGGGTTGGGATGTCACTTCTGTGATTGGGTTTCATAAGATAATGGCTTCTGGCTTGCCCGCAGACTCTGTTTTGCCTTCTAGATTTGCACCTTTTGGTGAGGCGAGTGGCCACGTCAGAAAAACCCATATGGTAAGGAACTGAGGGTGGCCTGTGGCCAACAGCCCGTGGGGAACTGAGGCGCTCAGTCCAACAGCGTGTGGACAGCTGAATCTGGCCAACGACCATTGATTCAGCTTCAGGTGAGACCCTGGCGGCAGCTGGCACCTTAACTGCACCCTTATAAGAGACCCCGAAGCACACCCACTGTGAGATCATATATGTGTGCTGTTTTAAGTTGTGAAGTTTGGGGATAATTTGTTAGGCAGCAATAGCTTACCAATACACTCTACTTGCTTCGTCTCTTTCTCTATCAGGTCCAGGAGAGTTGTGTAAGGTCACTGAGTTCTTGCCAGGAGTGTTTACCGGTTTACCCACCACTGGAGAGTCTCCTGCCAGAGAGAGCCCACCCCCAGGGTGAAAGGTGACACCTGAAGCTGTCAGTGTTCAAGATTGCCCATGCTCCAGGAAAGCCGTCTGTGCTTTCCATCAAATCCCACCCTCGGGCCTCACACTAGAACCTTCACTTAAGCATCATTTAGCCTGCAAATCAGAGACAGCCAAGCAGTTATTCCCTGGGGTCTGAAACCTCAGCCCAGGAGGGAGACTGACTTTGAATCCCCCCAACTGCTGTCCACAGCGAAGTTGGGAATGCAGAAATGCACATTCCAAACCAGTTTGTAAGTGGAGGTGCAAAATGTCTGAATAATTGAAGCCATGAGTTAAGAAACTTTTTGAGAGAGAGAAGGAAATTAGGGAGATACTGAAATATACGCAATGCACAGGGCATCCCGCAATCCACTTCACTCTAGACGGTTCAGTTTCCCCATCAATAAAGCAGGGGTTGGCCTCCAGGTCCCAGAGTCTTGGAGTCTTACTTTGGCACAATCTGGGTTGCTGTGAGCTGGCTCTCTGGGTCCTACATCAATTGTTAAATGAAAATAACAAATAGTTATCTCCTAAAGGGGTTGTGGGACTGAATGAAATAAACGGAAACTGCCAGCACAGAGCCTACACACGACTGAGCCTGGCTGTTATTACTGCTTAAAGGGGCCCTAGATCCTTAGGGTGATTGGGGCCGCGGGTGAGCGGAGCGCAGCCCGAAACCCGGCCTGGTGGCCTGCCCCGCCCCCGTGGGGCCGCGGTCCGTCGGATGACTCGGTGCAACGTGTGTGTGGCTGCGGCGCGGGCTCTTCCGGGCGCTGCAGTTTCCTGCCAAGCACCGCGCAGCCGCCTCGGCCGCAGGAGCCCCGGGCACAGGCCTCTGCGCGGGTGCTGGACCCGGGCTCAGCCGCGCACCCTGCGGGGCCCCACGCCACCCGCCCGCACGATGCGCGCGGCGCCACTGCTGCTGCTGCTGCCACCGTTTCTGCTGCTGCTGCTAGTGCTCCTGGCCGTGCCCGCCGCCCACGCCAGCCGTGTCCACTCCGCAGGGGCGCCGCAGCCAGAGCACCCGCCGCCTGGCTCGGGGCCTGTGAATACCACCCGGACCGGGTCTGGGGAGGCGGCGGTGGCAGGCGGCGGTAGCTCCAATAGCAGCGGCGACGCTCTGGTGACCCGCATCTCCAGCCTGCTCCGAGACCTGCCCACCCTGAAGGCGGCTGTGATCGTGGCGTGCGCCTTCACTGCCTTCCTCATCGCCTGCCTGCTGCTCCGCGTCTTCAGGTGGGTCCATTCGCCTCATTTCTTCCCCAGCAGGTCCCCTGCACCGCCTGCTGCTGTCACTGTGCGCCCGCGCCACCTTCACGCACGGATGCTCTGGATGGACCGCTCTGTTCCACTCGAGCATCTTGGTGCACTCCATCTACCCCTGTTCCCTTTGCTCCGCGGTGGTACGCTCGCCGGGTGTTCCTGGTACATTTTAGGAATTTTCTCCTCTTTTAACTGGAGAGATATAAAATAAATATTGGTCTCCCTTGAACTCTCTGTTAATGCTTAATACTAACAATAGCGCTCTGAATTTTGGTAACCTTACATAGAATATATTTTTATACCCATGTCACAGATGAGGAAAATATTTCCCCTGAGGCATGATGGCTTATCCAGGTAAACTTAGTGGTGGAGATAGAATTTGAACGCAGGTCTGTCTGACTTCAACCTTTCCCTTCTTTCATCTGTGGTTCCCTTAACCCCCAACCTGCCTTTTTTTTTTTTTTCCTTTCTCATGCTACCGAAAGAAGCAGTACCTAGCATGTGGTGATGACCACTGGACACACGTTGGAGGTGTGCATTGCAGCTGGGATTGGGGCTGGGCTTCAGGATGCTCGGTGACTCAGTGGCCTCAGTACTTTCTGTTAGTAGGGGACAGAGACAACTCTACTATGCTTCTGCCTGTCTGAGTTGGCCCAGTGAAAACTCCATGGCCATAAGGGACCTTGGAGAGGCTTTTGTAGGTAGCTCAAGTTCAAAGAAAAAGCTTTTGGGAAATTGGGAAGGGTGCCCAGGTCCCTGGGATAGTGAGAAGGAAAGACCCACCTCTCTGTGTAGCTCTCTGTGTAACTCAGGTGGGCTGCCAGGTAGAGAGAGAGAGAGAGAGAGAGAGAGAGAGAGAGAGAGAGAAAGCGAGTGAGCGCGAATTCACTGCCCATTCCCTCCCCTTCCAAGTGTACACAGTGTGCTCTGGTGTTTGATCAGCTGTTGGAAGTTTGGGGCCAGGGGCTTGCTCGCTCCCTGTGGGAGCATTTTCAGCGGCAGGAGCAGAAACCAGAGCTGGAAGGGCAGGCTGGGGAGTTACCCATAGGTTTGCTTTTGTTGCGGTGTGACTTTGAACCAAGGCGTTTCCCTGTGGGTCTGTGGGATTAAATGCCAGTGGACCTAAGAGAATGGAGAAGGGGGAATTGTGGCCCCCCAGCCACCAACCATCCTGTGCCCTGGCTTAGTTTTCCTCACTTTCCTGGTCCCCTTCATGTGGGAATTGAATTGTCCCCTTCTTCACTGTGGCCTTGCCACTGCTCATGCCTCTCTGTTCACAAACCTCAGTGGCTCCCTGGAGCCATTACCTGGGCACGGCAGTCAGAGCCCTTACAAAGTGACACCAGTACACCTTGTGGCCATCAGCCCTTCAGAGCCTTCTCTCTGTCACTTGCTCCTTTTCTTACACTCCACGGTGCTGGCTTGTGCTCTCCTGCCCCTGGGCCGGGCTGTTCCTGCTATAGCACCTGCCAATGCTGCACACAGACACCAAGACCCACTCCCTTGCTTCTTCCTCTGGGTAGTTTTCATGGACCTCTGAGTGAGGCTGGGACTTCCTCTTCTGGCCTCTTGTAGCCCTAGCCCAGCCCTTCTTATGCTGGGTTTAGTGCCCCGCTCCCGTACTTAGAGACAGCCCTGGAGGGCGGGGGTGACCAGTTCGTCCCAGTGTCTCCATACCTCTCACTGGCTTGGCATTCAGCGGACACGCCATTATCCTTTACTGATTCCTTGATTGTTCAGTTGGAGTAAACGCTGATGCCTAGAGCAACTCGGAGCTTGCAGGTTTGAAACCGTTAGCTCAAAATAGGCCGCCGAGCCCATAAGGCAGTGTACTTTTAAGGAAGGTATTTGAACTATTTTGCCAGTCTGCTCTTCATTATCCAGGAGTGGGGGGAGACAAGCAAGCAGCATGCGGCCAGATGTGAGGGCCCCGAGCTGCGTGCTTGAGCGGGAGAGCGGCACCCAAGCCTGGCAGGGGCGGGTCCTCACTGGCTTGGACGCAGAGTGTTGGGAGAAGGTTCTGACTCCATGGGAAGCCGGTTGTGGACATGATCTGCTTCCTTGTCCTGGGAAGGTGTTCTCGTTGGGGTGAGTTTCCGGGTAGACAGCTGTCACCCTCGTTGCTTATGTAGACCGGAACTTATGGCATTCACAGCAGGGAAGGGCCCAGATGGTACACAGTCCACATGTGCTCCTTGGCAAAGGAGAGAGTTGTATCTCAGGGCATGGTGTGAGTCATCTGTTTGATTCTAGAGCACTCCACAGGCCTGTGGCCCAGGTAGTGCCAGGGCCCCATCACGCTGCTCGGTGGTCCATACTGTGACCTTTCCCTCTTTCCACGGTCCTCTGCAGGCTCGGTCCATCAGGCTCCCAAAGGCGGGCTGCACTGGCTGGGCATCCTTCTCACCTGCTCCCTCTCCCAGCTTCTTAGCAGGCAGTTCCCATTCCTGGCCATTCTGCCCCTTGTCACCCTGAGGCTGTCCCACCTGTGCCCACAACCCTTTACCCCGAGGAAGCTTCTCCACCTGCGAGCCCTTCTGCCCACCCCGAATCCCTACTTTGTCTCTGAAATAGACACAGCAATAGTCTTCAGGGGTGCTTCTGCTGCCAACGTTGTCCCTGCTCCCTGCACCTCCTCTTCTTAGCATGTGGGCAAGGTGGCTCTTCACAACCAAGGCCTTGCCTCCCTCTTGAGCCCCTGTCTTGGCTCTGTCTGCTCCTCCAGCCCTCCTGGACTTCCAGGGGTCCTCCAGAGGTGTCCTGTGGCCATGGGCCTGCATGCCCTGCCTCACTCCGCCCCTCTGCCTAAAGTTCCCTGTCTCACCACGACCGCACTACCGGCTCTTGGCTGTTAGCCCTCCTGCGTTGTCTTTTGTGAGAAGCCCTCCTTGCCAGGGCCACCCAGTGCTCCCAGAGTACGCTGGAGTTTGGAATTTCCTACGTAGAGTCAGTGGTTACTGGGTATGTCCCTTTGCCATGTGGGTATGATTTGGTATCTCATTGCTTTGTTCTGCATTTCCCCGCTTTCTGTTGAGGTTGAGTAGCTATGTCTTCCTATACTTTTTAATCCATAAGGTTTCCCCATCCATAGTCTCATTTATATTTTTTTTGACTTATTTTAATCATTAAAGAAAACAATTTTAAGATGAGACAGAATTGGAAAGTGGGAAAGGCAGTTTGGAGGCAGACTGCCCCCTGGTGAGAGTGTGTGTGTGTGTGTGTGTGTTGCACACACAGTTCTGCCCAGCTCACAATGAAGCCACCCCTCGTGTCTGTTCCTTGACATGTTTCTGAGAGCTGGAGGGAATCAACACAGAGGCTGTGTCTAGTAAGTAGAAAACTTAGACTCCTCCAATTTTTTGTGCTGGGGTGTCTGTGGGGGTAGCACGGATGCAGGGATAACACACACATGCCAGTTCTCAGCACTTTTTGCCCCATGCGCTGTCTTAGGTCTAACTGTACCTTTGAGATCTAGGGGGGACTGAGCTTTCCTCTCTGGTGCCTTACAACAAGGTGGAAACAAGTCAGCAACTGCCACCTGAAACCACAACTTTCCTTTCCTCTTGGGGAACCTTTCCCTGTCTTGGCGAGTCTCCCAGCTCTCCTCCCAGGCCACCTTTCTCCCAGACCTCTGTTTGGCTGTAGCCCAGCCACCTCTCATTTCAAAAGCTCTGCAAAACCCCTGTGTCTGGAAGAAGGGTTTGTTGTGGTGCTTCCTGGGGGATGGAGAGGAAGAAGAATTCCAGGCGACCTGCCATCACCCAGCTGTCGCACGGACATCAATGGCAAAAGTGCACACCCCCGTGTCCTGCAGATGTTGGAAGCAGGGAAGCTTGGTTATTTTATTCAGCCAGGTCTCTGAAAAGGAACAAAAACTTCCCTGCTTAGCCCGGAATCCCCCAATTTCCCATTGACTGTGTATTGACATTTGTAATAGAATGGAAGTGAAGAAAACATATAAAAGCCTAATAATACTGTTAGGATTTGGAGAATGTTGCCATTCTGAAATGCTTTTAGTTACTGCTCGTTTGTGTGTCAGTATTGTTTTAATGAATTTGGAGCTTTGGGCAGAGCCACGGTTAAAAGGCCCCGTCCCTTTCTACGACTTTTGGAGAAGCCATGGAGTTTGTTTCACACCAGGAGGTCATCTCTGGTGGTTTGACTAAGATTTTGAATTGAGGAGAAAGCTATAGAAGTGAAACATATCCATCTTAATTTAATTTAAAATTTCAGTTGATTTTTTCTTTAGTTATGTTGAGATGTAATTGAGATACAGCACTGTATACATTTAAGAGGTACAGCATAATGACTTGGCATGTATATTGTGGAGTAAATTTAGTTGACACTCATCATCTCAGGTTTTAAAAAAAGAAAAAAGTGTGGGTTTTTCGGTGATGGAAACTTTTGGGGTTTGCTTTCTTAGCAACTTCCGAATACACCGTGTAGCAGTGTCAGCTCGAGTCATCACGTTGGGCGTCACTCCCCCTGTAAGTATCTGGCTCGTAACTGGGCGTTCGCACCCCTCGATCGCTTCCATCCAACTGCCCTCACACTTGGTTTTGTGTGCCACGGTGAAGGGAGAGCATTCAATAAACCTAATGCAGCAAAACTCCACCCAGACAGTTTTACAGGGGGTAGACAGGGGGCCCTCGGTTCAGTTCTCTACCAGGTTGAAAGAAGACAGTCGTGGCTCGTGGGAAGAACAAGCCTCTCAGCTGTTTCTCACCCGGGGAGGTTGTCCCCCTTGGGATCCGTTGGCAGTGCGTGGAGGCATTTTTTATTGTTGTGACCCGGCGAGGGGGATGCTGCTGGCATCCGGTGTGGGGAGACCAGGGATGCTGCTGAACACCGACTGTGCGCGGGACAGCCCCCTCCACACAGAGTGGTCCAGCCCGAGATGCCAGTGCTGCCAAGGAGGGGAAAGCCCGAGAGTCCTGGCTGTGAGGCCTGCCGGTAGTCCACTGTGGGCAGTTACTGTGCCTTTCTGGACGCCCGTTTCCCATCACTAACTAGAGTCCACACTTCCAAGGGCTACTGGGATGTGTACAGTGAGACAGAGTCACCACGTCCCCAGCTCCCTCCTCTTTCGGCAGCCAAATCTCCTACTGTACCTAAAAATACCATTCTGAAAACAGATGTCATTTACGCCCAACCTTTTTGGTCTTGCCTGCAAATGAAGATACAGTCATATGGCCCAGGGAATCAGGCAGGTGCATCTACTTCTGAGTTGTGTGAAGTGGAATGGATGACCCCTTAGCCTGTGAGAGCCTCCCTGAACCCATAGTACCCCTTGTAGGACCTGCCTCCCTTGACTACTGAACTCCCAGGATGCAGGGGGTACCCCTATTAACAGGCCTGTGATGACCTGGGACCTTCCACTGACTTCTTCTATTAGCTGGGAAAGGGAGGAAGATCACTCTTTAATTTAAACTTGAGCCCTCTGGCTTACCCGGCTTTACCGGTACGCTCTCATGCCCATGTACCCATCTGAGTGCTCAGCCTCCTGTGGGAAGGTGTCACAGGAGGGAAACCCTCCGGATTCAAGCAGAGGAGGTTTCCTGGGTTGTGCTCAGTGTTTTTGGGTTTGTGGCTGATGTTTCGGTTCTAACCATTTGCAAAGGGAATTTCTGGGACTGTGCATTTAGAATCATGTTGTCATGGTTTCACTCTCAAAACCTGTCTGCAGTCTAAGGGCGATCTGTCAGGAATCCAGGCTTGAGATTTCTTTTTCTGAGGGTGGGAAGAGGAGGAAACCCACACTCGGTGGCAAGTGTGGAGCAGGGAAGGGCGTGGTAAAGAGTGTGGGCAGGGCACCCAGGCCTGGCAGGGCCACGGGGTCTTGTAACCCCTCGGGTGTTGGGGTTCCTCACGTTCAGAACTCCCCTGGCCTCTTTCCCTTCATCTGTTTTACAGGCGAGGAAACTGAGGCCCAGAAATGAAGGTCACCCAGTGAGTTTGTAAGAGAAGTTGGACTTAAGCCTAGTGGTTCTGATGCTCAGCTTGGCCTTTTCTTGGCCTTCAAGATGTGGTGGGCTGGGTTTTGAACTGGGCAAGCTGAGTGTCCCCAACCCCCAGCCAAAGATCCAGGAGAGCACCTGGCTGAATGGCTGGTTCTTCCCAGTGCGTTTAATGAGACCTCCTGTGCATGTAGGGGCTGCCACAGGGAACACTCAGAGGCGAGGGAGCTTCTGGTTCAATCTGGGAGAAAGGATGATGCCCTTGGATGCTGCTGCTGGGCGGGTGAGAAACAATCGGTTTGAAAGGGGGAGTGGGGTATCAGAAGCAGCACTAGGTAAGCTCTCAAAGGAGGGGCCCGGGGATTTTGGAGGGGTACAGAGTAGCCTAGGAAGGCAAGTAAGGAGGAGGGTCAGGACTTGACAGGGTGTGAGGAAGAAGAGGTTCTTCCAGGGCCCAGTAGACCAAGCAGGGTTTGCTGTGGGTAGGGTTTGAGCAGATGATCACTTGGAATCATTAGGATGCTGGTAGTAATAGCAACTATTATTTTTTAAGCTGTTACTGGGTACCAGTCAGTGTGTGTGCTAAGTATTTTGTTTAGGTGTTTCCTCATTCTTATGCACCACGCTGTTGGAGTCCCCATTTCACAGATGAGTAAATCAAGGCCACGCAGCTGGTGAAGAGCAGGAGTTTGACTTCCAGTCCAGCCTTCTCCACCCTTACCCTGTTGTGGATTTTGGAAGACATGAATTCCAGCTGGAGGATTTGGGGGTTTGTGGTGGGTCGGAGGAGCAAGTGGGAGATTTGAACAGAGGAGTGAAATAACGAAGGGTGGTGTTAGACCCAGGATGGCTGGCGAGACTTGGGGAAGGCGCTGGAGGCACCAGGAGGGAGAGCTGGAGGCCTGAGTGGAGGAAGAGAAACATGTCAGGATGCCCGGGAGGGCCTGGAGTGGGGTCCGTGGTGAAGGGGGTGAGGGTTGGTCCATCAGGTAGAAGGTTCAGTGAGAGATGATGACGTACAGGTGAAATTTGCTCATGGAAATGCCAGTCATGCAGCCGGACATCTGGGCTTGAGGGGAACAGTTCGGGAGCTTCTACTGAGAAGTAATTGTCCCTGAAGGGGGGGTAGTGGTGGCAAGAACTGACATGTGGCAGGGGCAAGTAGATGCTGAAAGGATCATTTATGACGCGTGCCCCAAGGCACAGTAACACCAGCGTGTTACTGGCCGTGCTGGGTCCCCTGGGTTCATCCAAGAGTCCTTCCCGGTCATCTTGCCGCTGCCCTGGAACCAGCAGAGCTGCCCCTGGAGGCTGCCTTCCTCGCTCTAAGCCTCACTTTCCACAGCGGGCCCCTCACATGAACACGAAGTGGATCCGGCCCTTGGCAAACACACTCGAGAGCCGGAGAAACAGGTCTTGGGGCGTTGCTGTTGCCATATTTCAGGTGGTTCTTCAAACAGGTCAAACCCGGGGTATGATTATTTTGTCTTAGAGGAATGAGAATTGCCTTTGTCCCTCAGGCATTGAGAGAGGGAAGAAAAACAAGGGTAAGGAGCAGAGAGAGGCAAAATGCTGTAGTGTTGTGGAGAAAAGCCCTACAAAATTGTCATTGAGCTTTTAGGGGTCGCCTGGCCCATGTTGTGTGATGCTGGGTGAAGCACAAACCCCACTGGACACACTGTGTGTTGTGTGCTGGACACAGTTGTTGGGGTCAGCTAACATGGTGCCACTTTGTCAATCCTGCGGGGGCAGTGCCCAAGGGGGTAGGGGAGCAGCTAGGTTGTGTAAATAGCAGTTGGCACCCTAAAATCGTGCCTGAACTGCTGGAGAACAGATATAAGGGAGACCTTGGCTGGACTTGTGCATCATTCCATCTCTCTGGGCTCATGGTTTTTAGCTGGATTATTCAATGTCACTCATGCTTGGCACTTGTGACAAGTACACCCTGGCCAGGAACTGAGTCAGAGGTTGTGAACTGGTGGCCCGCAGGTAAGGTTTTCGTTGTTGTTTTGTTTTGATCTGCACAGTGGTTTTTGACTGAGGCAGTTAAGGGCACTTAAAAATGGGGAGTCTTCAAGTCAAAGTGAGATCTCCCGCTCTTCGAGATAAGTAGAAATACCTGGAAACGCAGGGCCTCCGTTCCGCATGGCAGTGCCGTGTGGAAGCAGGGTAGCTGCTGGCCCACCGCTGGTTTGGGGAGCACCGCTCTTTGTATCTCCTTCACTCAAAGGCAGAGAGTCGGCTGCCAGATGGCCCGATGTCATCACGTTTGTTCTAATGTTTATGTCACACCCGGCCCGCGTCGCCAGTTTTCTGTGCTTATGGGGCAGAGGGGCATGTGAGCTTTGATGTAGTGCCCTGAGTCATCTCACCTGCCTGGGTGCTGGTGCTGCGGCGGAGGGGCCCAGCACGGTGGGGAGGGGCAGCCCCAGGACAAGGGTGAGGCGTGGGGCCGCTGCTGGGTGCATCCGGGAGGCGCTCCAGCCCCTGTGTTCAGGAAGGCCTGGCCGGCGCCCTGTCAGATAGAGGTAGGGGGTGGTGACTGGCTCGGGGAAACCGAGACAAAGGAACTGCAGACCTGACATCCAAAGGAACTGCAGACCTGACATCCGAGCCCCAATCTCGGGGTGTGCCGACTGTGGATCTGACCACCACACGCCCGAAGTGAACTTCCAAACACGAAGTAACCCTGTGGGCTTGTTTTGTTTGCTTCTCTTTGCGGGGAGGGCGAGGAAGGAAGGGCTCTCTCCGAGTCTGTTGAGCTGAGCTCCGCTCCCTCCGCCTGTGTTTGCGTAAGCGGTGCCTGCCAGCGCTCCCTGGAACCTGCTGCCGACCAGCTGTTGAAAGGGCCTTTGAATAAACAACCCCCTGGCTTTGGTATTGCATTTCAGGGTAAAAGAATTTTGAACTTCTCCTCTGTCTTGTTAGAAATGTGTATTTTGGCTCCAGTGGAAGGATCCTTTGTCTTCCAGAATGTCCCTGGTCTTGCCTGATCCTGTGAAGCGCAGTGTGGACATTTGTTGAAATCCATCACCGCCACCACTTTGTTGCGGCCACCTTGTTTAATGAGACCGTGTCCCAGGGCAGAGAACTTGCCTCAAAGGGGCCGTGCTGTGGAGGATGAGCCAGCAACACCTTTTCCCTCCTTTGCTTCCTCAGTCTCCTCCTCCTCCTTCTTCAGGAAGCAGTATGCCCAGGAGCTTCCTGAAGCTGCTCTCCTGCTCGGTTCCCACCCCTCCCCCCGGCCCCACAACATCCATGTACAGCAGAGGAATCAGGTCTGTGTGTGCAGGAACACTGGGTTTTGAACCCAAGTCTGACTCTACACCTGGGCCCCTTCTAGAACCAGGTGCTTCTTCCTTCAGCTGCGTGCGCCTCTGAGGGAGGCACGGGCTCTGTCCACGAGGCTGACCCACTGTCCCCTGGAGAGACCCCAGTGGCCGTGTAGCCTGTGGCTTTTGCTGAGGCCGGTGCGCTCATAAACAGCCCTGTGAGGAGGAGCCACCAGGATGTCTGTCTGCTTGGAGAACCTGTTCGCAGGGAGCCCTAAGCGAAAATGTTTGTGTTGTCACTGAAGCACTTTGACATGTACGGTCCTTTGTTTCTGGAGCAGGGAAGAGTCCGAGGGTTTTAGAAGGTTTGAGGAAATGAGAAAATTATGCTCATATGTGGGAGGTTTACCATTAAAATGTGGAGAACCCCCCAGATGGCATTTATTGTTACAGCCGTGGTTTCAGCTTCTGCTGCTCCTGCCTCCATTTCCCGGCGGCCCTGCGGCATTCACTTTAGGTTGTGTGTGACGGAAAATTCAGCCCAGCCTGGCTTTGGTGAAAAAGAGAGTAGCTTCGTAGTTTATCACGGAGGGCTGGCTTCACAGGAGATTGAAACTTGGTCCCTCTCTCTCTTTGGGTGTCCACAAGGGGCTTTCCCGGGCCTTGGGTCTGTGTGTTGGGGCTCAGGCACAGTCAGCAGAAGGGCCAGTCGCGCCTTCGCAAAGCCAGGGCCCCTGCGAGCAGCCCTGAGTCATCCGGGTGGAGGTGGGGCTGTTTTCCTGAGAAGGGTGTGGGGTGTGGGTCTGTGTAGATAGGAGCCTGACCCTCGTCTTGAGGGCATGGGGACGGGTGGTTTTCCTTGTGGCTTTGTCTGGAATTGTTTGTGACATTTGGAGTCATTTCTGGGCTTAAATGTCCCCCATCCAGTACTGGCGATGGATTTGGTCAGGGATCGTAAGTCACCTAGGGCAGGATCCAAAGATTTATTTCAGTCCTTCTCGGGGAGGTGGAGATAAACCACGAATCTGTTGATGGTGAGAACGTGGGGCCAGTGGTGTTTTTGTAAAGTTAGCATTTACACCCCTGCACAAGGCTTGCTTCCAAAATACCATTGTCCCGTGACCACTGGGGAGGCAACTGGCCACGCTGCCCCTCTTATCTCCTGTCACCAGGCTTGGCATTGGCATTATGCTTCATCCCAAGTTCAAAACCCAAGCAGTCTCACACCCGTCTCTCTCTCTCTCCCTCCCTCCCTCCCTCGGTCCCTCCCCAGTGATAGAAGCGGGGAGGACACATTGTCCTGTGATGAGACTTTGGGTTCATCAAGCTTTATAGCTGGTTTCTTTCTATTTCCCAAAGCTTCTACCCAGAGAACTCAGATGACTCTGGAAGTGTTATTCACATATAATATGTCGTATTGTTGGAAAATCACAGCAGGTAGGGAAGACGAGCAAGCTGATGTTGCTAAGAAACTTTGAAAGTGCACTTGTGTTTTCATTGTTTTGTGAACGTAGAGAATTTGTGTATGCTGAGGACAGAGAGCTCTGGCGTGAGCCTTTGACATGGTCCCCAGTGGGAACGGCTTACAGTCTGCGGGAAGAATGGTTGGGAATATGATTCTTCAGTGCCCTGTTTATGATTTTTTGGGATCGCCTGGTTTCTCACAGACAGTATCGAATATACTTAAAAAAAGGAGGGATGCCGGAGAAGATAAGGCATTTGGGAAAGAGTTCAGGAGACTGGAGAAATAAATGCAAAGCGCATCAGTAGTCGTAATAATAGCAGTAGTCCCAGTGGCATCGTGAACGCTCAGCCATTCCCTGACAAATGTTGCATCCTCCACGCAGACAGAATGACGCTGGAGACTGAAGGCCTTGCCTCAGCACTTTCCCTGTGGCCCACAGTGGTCCTCTATTATTTCAGAGGTAAAAGCTTAGTGTTATAACCCAGTAGCCTCATAAATCCTCATGATGGATACAGTACTGACTCATTTTTATAAGTCCCGGTCATAGAAGAGAGGCTATAACACTTGTATTTGTTTATTATATTTACTAACAGTCATTTCTGCTGAGAGCCTCCTGTGTACAGCCTTGTTGCATGCATCATCTCATTTAATTCCCCCTTGCCTGGGGGAGGCAAATATTATTCTTTATTTATGAGAACAGTGAGGCTTACGGGGATTAACTCACTTGCCCATGACCACACAGGGAGCAAGTGGCCGGGCTCTGACCCAAACCCCACCTGGCTGGCCCAGGGGGCAGGACTCTTAACACCAGCGGGGCCACCTGTGCTTGGAGCAGCGGCCATCCGACACAGCAGGGCCGGGCTGAGGGTGAGGGGCGGAGCGGCCCTGCCACCAGCTGCGTCACGGCTGTGCAAGTGCGGGGCTGGCTCCTGTCCTCGTTGAACATTTTGACCTTTTGTTCATCGTGGATTTTCTTT
Organism: Phyllostomus hastatus; assembly: GCF_019186645.2. Taxonomy (NCBI): domain Eukaryota; kingdom Metazoa; phylum Chordata; class Mammalia; order Chiroptera; family Phyllostomidae; genus Phyllostomus; species Phyllostomus hastatus. Next base: position 6,559,782 of record NW_025334036.1, on the reverse strand, counting down.
GCATTGATTTTGCCATTTAAAAATGTTGTTCCTGGGTATTATTATCTATCTTGGTTACTGGAGTTTCCAGCATTCAGAGCAGGTGTAATCATCTCTGTTGTGTGGGTGAGGACCACCAGGGGTTATTGAGGCCAGGAGCTGGGATATTTGCCAGGTCTCTTGGGACCCGGGTTGGGGACAGCAGTGTGGCTTACCTTGGTGGGGACTGTGGAGTTCTCAGGAATGTGCTTCTCTTCCAGGTCGGGAAAGAGGTTGAAGAAGACCCGCAAGTATGACATCATCACCACTCCAGCCGAGCGCGTGGAGATGGCCCCACTAAATGAAGAGGAGGATGAGGATGAGGACTCCACGGTATTTGACATCAAATACAGGTACCAGTGGGGACAGCAGCTGCCTCCTGGGTCCCCGGGCTTGGGGTGGTGGGACACTTCACCTTTGGAAACCCCATAAGGCTAGGCGTGTGTTCTTGTTCTCCGGTCAAGTGTGTGGCCTTGGGATGTGCTGCCTGTGGGGCAACTGCTCTGATCCCTGCAGCAGCACACAGCACCCAGAAAGCAATGGGAAGCACTTGCAGAGAAGCCGTTATTGCCTACTCTTCCCGAGTGCCAGCACTGGAAACTCAGCTTGTCAGGAGGAAAGGGAGGGCTGAACTTCCGACAAGACGCTCTTCCTGTACTTGCTCTGGGGCACTTGCTGTGAGCAGCCCCACCTGTCACACACTGTTCGCAGAAATGGAAACCTCTCTCTCAGCCCCTCTTACACTGAGTCCCCGGAGCAGGGAGTGAGCGTGGCATTTACTGACAAACTCGAACGCCAGGTGTGCTTTCTGCAGGTAGCCGGTGGGAAGGTCAGGGTGATGTTGTGACTTCGAGAGGGGAGTGTGGTTTGTGGGTCCTTTTGGGATGTACTTCAGGTATGTGGGATTCTCAGTGTGAGAGCTGGGGGTGAACACAGTTTAGAGATGAGGGCTCAGGGGTCCACAGAGGGGATGTTGCTTGCTCAAGGTCTCAGTTATTAGGGGCAAAGGTAAGACACAAATCCACGCTGGACCCAGTTCTGAGCTTCGTCCCCCAGGGCTCTCCAGAGAAATAGAACCAACAATCCTATATCCATATATAAAGAGCCTTATTTATAAAGCTCCAAGCCTGAAGGACTGGGGACCAGGAGAGCCAAAGCCAAAGGTATGAGTTCCAGTCCCCGGGTACGAGAAGACCAATATCCCAATTCAAAAATAGTCAGGAAGAGCACGTTCTCCTTACTCAGACGTTTGTTCAGTTCAGGCCCCCAGCGGGTTGGATGAGGCCCCTCCACGCTGGGGAGGGCAGTCTGCTTTACTCGGGCTTCGGATAGAATTGTTACTCTCACCCGAAAACATCCCCAGAGACACGCCCGGAATAATGCTCGACCGAATATCTGGGCACCATGTGACCCAGTCAAGTTGGCACATGACACTGACCGTCGTACACAGGTTTTCCACACCTGGGAAGGTGAGTCTCCCACATCGCCCCGCCTCCTCCGGCACGGCCTTGGCTGTCCCCAGCCCGCGGCCCCCCTGTGTCAGTCAGTGCTCAGATCCAGCAACACAGCGTTTGGGGTTTCGACCAGAGCTGTGTGGACTCTTTCGATCGGTTTAGGGAGAATCAACCACTTTATGGTGACTTTTCCAATCCACGAACATGAAATGACTTACCATTTTTTAGATGTTTTCAAAGCTGTCTTTCAGTACTTTCAGAAGTGTCTCCGTAAATCTATTATACATTTTTATTAGATGTATTCCCAGGTATTTTATGTTTTGAGACATAAATGCTTTAAAAATACCATTTTTATATTCATGTCTAAAAAAAGGGTTGTGCTATCATATGTACACACATTACTGATGTTACAAATAGTTTGTTAATGGAAGACACCTAGAAGACACAAACAAAACACAGCCTGGTTACAGATAGCAGAGTTGAGGAACAAATCATTGGCTGTAATTGACACTTTTGGTGAAGAGCAGCACCTTTTGAAAAGAATCCAAACAACTAGTCAATTCATCCATACTGCAAAATAATACACACACATGAAAGGTAGTGATTGTACTGATTTTATTGCTAGGCCATTTTGTCCACCTCGTATTCAATGCACAGAAATAAGACCTAATGGGAAGAAAACTGCATCTTCATCATTAGTCACAATACAAAGGGTTTGCTGCACCCCGCAGGCGGCAGGCTGGGGGGTTTGTAAACAGGAGCACTTGATGGCTTAAGTGGATCAATGTGCTGTTTGGATTCCGAGCCACTGAATAGAGTTTTATCCATATTTGGTGACCAGAGTAGCTCCTTGGGAGCTGCAGTACGCTGAGCCATTTTTGTTGTGGACTCAGATCTCACCAAATAAGAAAAGGCCCCCAACAGAGAACTATGGCGATCACCCTGTCCAGAAATTCTATCTGCAGGCTCTTCCTTGAGTGTGAGGTGGAAAAGGGGGCCCCTTCTTGAGTGCAGGGATACGAGTATTGTCGCCTAAAGACTGCTAGATCGGTACCGTGTCGGCTGTAACGAAGATAAGGTGTGTACTGAAACCACAGTGGATGAAGAAACTTCCCTTACTTGCCTCTGTTCTTCAAACAGTGGGGCAGGCTTCTTTTCCAGGCCGACAGTCACTGCCGTGCTGGCACTGCTGGCTGCGACACTCACCACCAAAAGCAAATGAGTTTTTAGATATTTAATTTTTTTTTCAGTTTTATTGAGGTATAAATGACATGCATTACTGTACAAATTTAAGGTGTACAGAATAATGACTTCACATACACGTATTGTGAAGCGATTACCACAATAAGTTAGCATCTATCACCTTATATAGTTACAATTTTTTTTTTTTACTTTGTGATGAGAACTTTTGGGATCTGTTCTTGTAACAGCTTGAAAACACACCATACAACAGTGTTAACTATAACTATAGCTATCACATTATACATTATATATATCCTCAGTACCTCATTTATTTCACGACTGGAAGTTTGTGTCTTTTGACTGCCTTTACCCAGTCCCCCCGCCCCCAACACACCCACCTCTGGTAGCCACAAATCTGATTTTTTTAAATGAGTTTGGTTGTTTCAGATACCACCTGCAAGTGCGATCATATAGTATTTGTTTGTTTCTGTCTGACTTATTTTGCTTAGCGTGATGTCCTCAAGGTTCATCCACATTGTTGTCATTGGCAGGATTTCCTTTTCTTTTTAATGCTGAATAATATTCCACTGTATCTAGATCCATTTCTTTACCCATTTGTCCATTGATCGATACTAAGGTTGTTTCCATGTGTTGGCTATGGGAAATAATGCAGTGAAGATGGAGGTGCAGATATTTCTTCGACATAGCAATATCGTTTCCAAAGGCGAATGAGTAAATGAACCACTTGGTAGGTGTTAAGGCAGCAGATACTACTTCTGTTTTTAAGAGAACAGTTGCAAGGGCAAAGGCAGGCGAGAAACCAGGTCTCATAGCATGCTCTGGAGCATTTCATTGTAACCAGCACTCACCCTCTGACACGACAGCATGCGCCTGTGCACATGCGGTAACTTATAATGGCGGAATCCTCTCCCTCCGCCATCACCATTCTGGGCAGAACCTCAGGACCCAGCCAACCCACGTGTGTCAGCCTTTGACCCCAGATCACCCGTCATAACGAGCCCCTGTGTCCCGCAGGGTCAGTCTCCACGCCTGGGTTTCTGCCTCCGGGGCCGCCACTTTGCTCTGCGGTCACTTTGGGGACAGCTGCAGAGACAGGTTCCTCTGTGAGCCCTGGTCACGGGATCGGAGACCTCGTCTCTGGTACCTTTTTAAGACACTGTTTTCTCACTTTTTCCTCATGACGTTTAAAAATGCAGTTGATTTTTCAAAATACTGATTTTTAAAAATCCAGCAACTTCACGACATTCTTATTGATTCTAGTACTATCAGTGGGGATTTGGGGGGTTTTCTGTATAATATATCATCTGAAACTAGTACCATCCCCCCAAATCCTTCAACATGTTCTCTCTCTCTCTTTGGTTTTTCTTGTACTCCTCTTTGGCCTTTAAGTCGCTGTTAAATGGAAGTGATGATGACAGGCATCCCGTCTTGTTCTTGATCTTACAGGGTGTGCTTTTTGTATTCACCAGGAAGAGCAGTGTTTGCTGCGAGGTTTTGTCAATCTTTTTCTTGTTCTTTTTTTTGTTTAACCAGGAAGTCTCCTTCTATTTCTAATTTGCTAACGTCAAATTTTGTTAAATGCTTTTTCTGGCTCTATTGAAAACATCATGCTTTTTCCTTTACTCTGTTAGGGCGGTGGAATTATATTCATGGATTTTTCTAACATTAAACCAACTTTGCATTCCAGAGATAAAATGACCTTGGTCATGGTCAGGTTACCTTTTTATGCATTGCTGCATTTAGTCTGCTGATTTTTTTATATCTCACAATTTATATTTTTTAGTAGGTAAAGACACAGTCTGTTAAATAAAAGCAGTGCTCAGTTTGCTAAGGTTTTGTTCAGGACGTTCTTGTTCCTCTCAGTGACTGAGATTGGTGTGTGGTTTTCCTGCCTTGGAATATCTTTGTCCAGGCTCCGGGGAATGTTTGAGGAGCCTCCCACTGCAGGTTGGGGCACATGACTTGTTTTCCTTTCCTCTGAAATAGTTTGTATCAGATTAGAATTACTGGTTTCCTGAATGTTTCGTAGATCTTGCCAAAACTGTCTGGGAATAGCCTGATGCTTTCTTTGTGCAAAGATTTTTAAAAACTATTGATCAGTTCTTTGAGCATTTATAGGACTATTGAGTCTTTATTTTTTTCTGGGATCAGTTGTGATGGGTTGTATTTTTTTTTGAATTCTGTCCATTTCCTCTAAGTTTTCAAATATATCTTCCTTAAGTTGTTCACAACATTTCCTTATGGTCATCTTTTTAATCGTGGTAGCATATGTGCTTATGGTCCCCTTTCATCCTTCACATTGGTTACGTTTGTTCTCCTTTCTCTTAATCCAGCTAGAGGCTGGAAGTTTGATTTTAATTCATTTATACAAAGAACAAACTTGGCTTCTTTGATCTTTTCTATTATATTATCATTTCCAATTGATTTCTGCTTCTCTTCCTCAGGCTTTCTTTGGGTGCATTCCCTGCTTTTTTTTCTAACTTCTATTGACTATTTTGGCTCATTCATTTTCAGCCTTCTTTCCTGGAGTGTTTATTCTGCAACTTGATCTACTCCAGCTGCTTCCCACCAGCTTTCCTTATCTTGCCCTAGCCTGCCTCCCTGTTTGTTGGGAAGAACTGGGCTTAAGTAGCTCACGTTAGAAGCTTGTCCTGTTCATGGTTGCAATGATACGAGGATGTGAGTGAACTTGGAATAAATCGCTAGACACAGGACCGCTGTAGTCCTCAGGCTCAAAGACAACTGGCCATTTAGAGAGACCACTTAGAGGCTTTTTACATTACCGGTGCAGTGTATGGGATAGAAATGCAGATAAGAAAAAGGAGAAATAAAATTAATCTCACTGCTTCGCGGTAGCCACTAGGGTGTGTGTGAGTACATATGTGGAGTTTTCTCTTTTTAAGGAAACAGGACCGTGCAGCGCATGCTGTTCTGGAACATTTCTCACCTGAACAGCGTATCATGAACAACTTCTCAGGTCAATGCATTTGAAAAGAACAACAATTTTAAGGGTAATTTTATGTGTCGTTCAGTGTTTTTGAGAACTACCTTGTCTACATGTGATCATCTGTTCACAGGTCCTTGTCTTTCCTGTTTAGACAGACGGAGCTCAACTAAATGTTCTGGTTCACTCTGGGAAACAGTACATTTTAAATCGGATGTGGCTGGATCGTGACCTTGAGTGATTTAATGAGTGAGTGCAAAGAGGAAAATCATGTTCCCGGTGCCAGGGCAGCCAGGCAGTACCCTAGCTCTTACTGTGACACGGGTGTCGTTCTGATAACATCTCGTGACTCAGACCCTGCTGCCTCAGCCGGGCAGGAAACGGAGGGAAGGCGGGCAGGGTGAGGCCACAGCCAGCCTTGCTCTTCGGCTTCCGTCATCGTCATCGGGGATGTTAGAGTACGTGAGATAAGACCTCTAATGTGCAGGGCCCGGAGTTTGGGGGTGTGTGTGTTGGTGGGGGGGGGCGGAGGTGTAGAAAAGAGATTCCAACTCTGTACTTAAGAAGAAAGAGAGGAAATTAAAAGAGAGGAAATGGTGGCTAAACGGAGTACAGAGAACCCTGGGACTGTGGTTCCATATTTCAAAAGGCTCTTAAATCCTGGTTGCATGTGTTTTGAGCTTGGTTGGCCTCGCATGCAGCTGGGGCTGCTGTCTGGGGCCTCCTGCATCCCTGGTTCACCACAGGGGACTTTTATGGCACTCTCTGTGCGTCCCCTACGGCGAGGCAGACGCCGTTCCTCCTCCCGTCTGTCTGGTAGGTGGCAGTGGCCATCTGTGACAAATGCTGCCCCGAGGTATTGTGCTGGGAGGACACACTGCTCCTGCCAACCTTGCCTACCCCAAGAGGGAGGCCCTCGTTCTTTCACTACTTAGGTTTGCGGAAAATGTGGCCCGTGGGGATGCAGGCAATTGTTCTAGAATCGCCTGCCTCCCACCCTCTTGAGGATAGAGCTTCCAGTGGGAATTTAATTAGAAACCGATGAGATTTCTATTGCAACCCTGTAGGCCATGCCTGGCATCTTGTCTTGGGAACAAAGGGCATTTGGTGGCTGTTTGCTGCAAGGGGACCCTGAAGGCTACGCTGGGAATAGGAGAAACAGACTTGCCTTCCTTATTCCTAGGCTGAGGCCCAGGGCTCAGGGTCCCCAGGAGCACCCAGTGGCAGTTGCTAAGCACACTCGGGGCAGGGACTTCTTGAGTGGTTGGGCTCGAAGGCCTTTGGGCCTACCCCATACTTCCTCATGTTCTGGGGATGGGGAATGAAGCTCTTTGGAGCGCATGTGCAGGTGGACCGCGTAGCGGCAATGGATGTTGTGAGCCTGTGAGGCCTGAGACGAATCAGAAGGGACCTAGGGCTCTGCAGGTTTCCCTGAAGGTGCTGGAGCATCCGACCTGGGCCCGAACCATCATCCGGGGCTGCCCCCAAACCAGTGTGAATAAAGCTCTGCCGCCCCCCTTCTTGCACAATACTGACCTCACGTGTTAGAAGTGGGCATTTCACAGGGCATTTTTTTTTGTTTTTTTGAAAAGCAATATTGGTCCATGGGGGGCAGTTCTCAGCTACGGTATTGTGCATCTTAAAACTATTTGAGTTTTATGTCTGTAAGGGGCAAGGCTATGTGAACAGGAATTTTTGTGGCAATGAAAATTTACTACTAAATCTGACTTATTCATATGTAGCTTACAGTGCTACCTAAGAGTCTGTCAAAAAAAAAAGACTAAAAGAAAAAAATGGAAAACAACACAAATACCCTACCTAGCAATGCTTGTGTAGAAGCTAGCCACATTTTAGTTGTTTTCCCCCATTTTGCTGTGCTGGGGTGAAGATGGTGGGGTGGCAGAGGGCCCCCATGGCATGCAGTGGTCCTCACATCTGTCCATCTCGGCCCGCTAACAAACGGGGACTGGTTTCCTCCCTCTGCTTCTCTGTCGTCGTTTATCCCCATGGCCTCTGTGCCCTGTTCCAGCTGCATCCTTGCTTGATGCACCAAGAGGTCAGCTGCCAGGGTGCTGAACAGGTGCTGAGACAGGTGTTTTCATGTCGAGGGCTGTTTCCACCAACAGACAAGCTTCTTGTAGGGCAGGTAGGGACATGTTTTTCTCCTTCTGCAGGGTGGTGATAATCCAGTGTTGTTGTACAGGACAATGGGAAATCTGAAAGGAAGAAGCATGGGTCAAGGCATCTAAATATGCTTTCACTTCTCACAGGGTTTCCAGGGAGGGCAGGGGCAGAGGGGCAGCCTTGCCATCCTTTCTGGTTTACTTTGATGATGAAATGATGATACAGGAATGTCATTAACAGTTTGGCCATTCTCGGGGAGAGAAAGGGGTCGAGAGAGTCTTCTTCGAAATCTCTGCTTGTCATACTCTTCACGTGTCCAGCTCAAGATCCTGCTCATTTCATTCCCTGTGAGTGCAGGGTGGGTGAGCCTGGGCCTGCTCTCCAGGAGCGTGTGCTGTGACAGGAAGGCAACCAGGAACTCGGACACAGGGTGACCTGGTAAGCGCCACAGGGAGGAAAGAGCAGGATGCTGTGGGCGGCCAGGAGGGGCATCTGTTCCGGGCAGGAAGCTCTTTTCAGAGTTGGCGAAGCTTATGGAAGGGTTGAAAGGCCCAGGGAACAAGCCCAAAGTGGATTAAGGGGCAGGGGGGAGTGAGGGTGTTGCAGGAAGAAGTAGTTTTGAGTGAGTGTAGGGTCAACAGGTGAGCTGCAGCTGTGCGTGTCTGTGCCCCCGCGCCCCCATACCCCCAGGGCCTTCCGTGGGGGAGAACCTCAGGGAGACAGATGCAATGAAGAGACCTGGAACTTGACAGCCAGCCCCCTCACCCTGTCCCTGTGTCCACAGTCCTGGCAGCTTCCTGAGTCACAGTTGCACCAGAGGGTCTGAAGGGCAGCCAGCTCCCCCACTCAGACTTGGGATGGGCTCACATCCTGGTGGAGAGCCCCCCAAAGCCAGTGACCTCCATGGGAGCTCTCAGGTACCCAGAACAATTGCATCTCATGGAAGTGTGAGAAAGATCTGTCGTGTTCTGTTTTCCAACAGCAGCTCTGGAGGTTTAGCTCCGCCGTGGAAGGAACCCAAGGATTAGTGACATGCTGGATGAGTTGTGGGGGGGCTCCCTCCATCTGCTTTGACTCTCCCCAACCTTTGTGTGTTTATTCCTGTCAGCACAGGGCGTATCAGCAGCTGCACATGGGGTTACAGTGCAGGCAGGGGACCTGGCAGAACATCCTCGAGGTATGCTCTTGGGACATCTGTAAGATGGCATGTCACCAGATCAGAAATGGGATGTTTTGAAGGTGAATTCTTAGCAGGGTGAAGGTATACACAGTTAACACCTCTGCGGATTCTGGCATCTCCCCTTCCCAGAGTCAGCAGGCCTTCTGTGGTTGGCTCTGGTTCCTGGGCACGTCTGCTCTGGGGTAGGTATCAGAAACTGAGTCCTTTCACTTTGGTCTGACTTCTGGGTCCCCAGTCCCCGGGCTCCCATCGCTCACCCTCATCAGTGAGCTTGCAGGGGATGCAGTGGGAGACCTGACTGTGGAGCAGGCCCAGTGCAGGCTTACCCTCAGGCTGCATCTGCAGGGTGGGGGTGAGTGCCTGGGCTGTTGACGTCAGCCAGTGGGGGTGAGCCGCCCCTCCTAACCCGGAGGCAGGGGCACTGGTTGCCGTAAAGAGCCAGCCTGTACAGCTTGGACATGGCTATGGGGAGTCGTCTTTATTTTCTATAGTCTGTTGACCTTATTTTTTTATGGAAATAATTTTAAACCTAAAAAACATAGTACAGGGAGCACTCTTTACCCAGATTTTCCTCTTTCAACATTTCGCCTCATTTGTGTAATGATGGGTGCCTATGTGTGAATACAGATTTTCTTCCTGAACTGTTTGAGGGTAAGTTTTGTATATTATGTGTAAATAATAGTCAAGTGTATATTTCCTAAAAATAGGGTGTCTATATCTTTTAATAAATAGTTACCTGGTGTGATAATATTTATATTTGAGATCATACATTATGAGGAGAAGTTATTATTTTGTAAATCCTATTAAATCCCCAACCTTTGTCCATGTGTGGTTACATAATGCCCATGATGGGACACCAGTCGATGTTGGTGGTGGCTCTGACCTCTCGGACTTCTCTCCTTTTCTAAGTCCTTTTAGATGATGTCTTCAACAGATTTTAGAGGCGAGTGAACTCAAACAAGGGTCTGCCTGCAAGGAGCTTCCAGACTAAGCAAAGGATAGACGCAAATCAGATAATTACATAAACGAGGGGTCAGCAAACTGCATCTAAGAATTACATGCCATTCAAATTTCAGTGTTCGTAGAATAGTGTTTGTGGAACACAGCCACACTCAAACATCCGTGCTGTCCATGGCCGATTTTGCCCCACAGCAGTGAGTCGGGTCAAAAATACTTCCTTTGTGGACTTTCACGTAGAACTTTTGCTGAGCCCTCACATAAACACCTGTAGAAGTGCTAGGAAGGAGGAATACTTGGAGAAAAGAGGTGGTGGGCTGGCAGGTCTACATGGGGAATTAAGAAAGGACCCTGAGCTGGGAGCTGAGGGAAGGGAAGGAGTTACGCGGAGGAGTTCAGTTTGCCTCCAGACAGCAGCATGTTCAAAGGTCCTGTGGTCAGGCAGTGTGACCACGGGATGGAGACTGTTAGGGCGGGGTCAGAATGGGTGTGGAGCTCTGCGGGAGGGCACTCACTCACTCACTCACTCTTCCTTTTCTTTTAGGTAAAACCTGTTTTCCAGCCTGTTGGCCTCCTGTGGAAAGTTGATCGGCTGCAGCCTGAGTGTGAGGGCTCTGGAAGCCGTCTTTTCTCCAAGGTGTTGAAGCCAAGACAAACATTATTTATGAAACTCTGGCTCGTTTGTGTGTGTCACGCCTGCTCAGAATGTCACCGCAGGAGAATCACCTCTACCACCCTCTGGATGCCCCTTTAAAATGTCACCCTTTCTTCCTCCTCAAGGGGGCAAAGGGTAGAAATGTGTTGACTTAAAAATACTAATTTGAAAGCAACTGTTGACAAAAGTAAAAGTGATCGGAAGTTATCAAGAACCGCTCCCCAAAAAGCCTACAGGATATCCATGTGTGTATTTAGGATTTCTGACACCCTGCTCTCCCGGATCTATGACATTCTAGATGTCTAAACCTTTGGTGATCTTTTGGGCTGGGTCAGGTTCTGGCCTTATGTTGGGGATGACTGTGTGAAAGTTCAAAGTGGAAGTGCATAGGGCTGGTCAGCCCACAGCAGAAGTATTCACGTTTGTGGCACCTTCCCTTACCTCACCTTCCCTTCCTTCTTCTTTTCCTTTTTGAAGGGTTCAGCAGAATTAAGCACAGCTAGTTCACAAAGAGTTTTGAATATCAGGGACTGTATTTGAAGTTGGCCTCGGCCAGGCTGGACTAGGAACCCACTGAGCTCAGGAGGTACCACGGGTGTGGGTCAGGGGTTCGGGTGGCTCCTGGAAGCGAGGACTTGGGTTGACTTCTCAGGCTGATAGAGGCTCCCGTTTTGCTGTTTCCCTGGGGTCAATGCTTCTGCTAAAGCGGACTGGCAGTGCCTTTGGGGCCCTGGGACTCTGTTCTCTCTGGAAAGGTGTTTTGTACTTTTTTTTTGATCTCCTCTTTTCTTTTCTGGCTCTCTGCAAGGTTTGTGTATTTGCCTGTTAATTGCACCATTGCTTTGGATGAAACCTCTAGCCTTTCCCTGCTCACCCCCTTTTCAGATTCTTCAGTTTCCTGAGAAGGGGCTGCCAGAGCTGCAGGGTCCCCTGGTTCCCAACCCCCCTGGGCACAGTGCTCTGCAGCCCTCGCCTGTAAGGACCATATGGTGGCCTCTGCAGGAAGGAGGGGGACCCTTGGGGAGACCGTTATGAGAAGAGTGCTTGCTGCATGGAACCCACATGGCATGCTTGCTCCCCTCTGATTTCACTTCCTGTGTTGACTTTCCTTTTCCTTTTCTCTGCTGTTTGCCAGAGGGCAGGCCTGCTTTATCTCTCCCCTCCACAGTGTCCTCCTGGGTCAGACTGGTGACTCCACGGGACCGGCCACAGAGAAGCTGTGTGCCCCCTGCACCTTTGAACTGGGACTGCAGCTCACACTTGCCTTTTCGACAACTGTCAGGGAATGAGTGATCAGCGGGGAAGCTGGGTTCCTCTGCCTTCCTCCCAAACACCGGCTCCGGCTGCCAGGTGCTCATCGCCAGGCCTGGCAGAAGCAGCGGAGGATGACCTTCCAAATTCTGGAGCTTCAGCACTGTAGGCTCTTAAATAAAACAAACAAACAAACAAACAAACAAACAATAACAACAGCAACAAACAATAACAACAACAAACAAACCCTTTGGTGTGAACCACATGTGTACTGGCTTGGATGTTTTTGAGATATGGAGGCCAGCAAGGTGACTTTGGTGATCAGGGATGAGGGCCCAAGGCTGGAGTGGGAGGAGGTGGGGCCCTGTGGGAGGTGCCTGGACCTGGTGGTTTAGGGAAAAAAACAACTTAGAAATAAAATGGCCCTTGTGGGAGAAGGAGGACAAGCTATTATTTCATATATATTCTTAGGCCCATCTAATCATTTCTTGAGAACTGCCTCTTTGGTTAGTAAGTATGGAACCCTCATCGTTTTTGGGGAGTCTCAGGGTATCTCCAAAAACAGAGAACTAATTGTGTCCCGAACTGCTGGCTGTTGCTGCCTTTCCTACCTGGCTTGGCTTGAGCTTTCTAGGAGTGGGGACGGGACAAGCTGAGGCTGGGTTAATATGCCAGTGGTTTAAGCTCCAGAAAGAAGAGTTGGTTGGCTTCCATTCTAACACGAAGTCCTTGGATGCCATGGAGAAGCTGACTGGTGAGGTCTGCCTTCCTCTCCGGAGGACCTGCTCCTGTTCTCCGCCTCCTGAAGTTGTCCAGGGGGCTCTTTCTTGTTTTTACAGCTGTCCTCTGTGCCTTTCTTCTCTGATCGCTTCTCTTGCGGTTTGCTCTTCTACTTCAGTGTATTGTTTCAGTTCGCTTTGTGTGTGTTTTGTAGGTTTCTGGTTTGTGGTTACCATGAGGTTTATGTATGTCATTCTTTCTAGCAGTCTCTTTCAAGCTCATGGATGTTTAAGTTCCAGTATATTCTCTAAGGACTACCTTTTTACTCCTCCATACACGCTTCATATTATTGATGTCATATTTTAGATCTTTCTGTGCTGTGTATTTCCTAGCTACTTAATGTAGTTTGATACATTTTCTTTTAACCTTTGTAGTAGCTTTTTAAATGTGTGATTTGCTCTATTTATTGAATATTTGGCTTTACCTGTGAAGTTTTTCCCTTTCTCATAATTTTCTTATTTCTGGATATTGCCTTTCCTTTTCTACTTAAAGAAGATCCTTAACATTTCTTTTAAGGTTGGTTTAATGGTGATGGCGAAGTCCTTTAGTTTTTGCTTGTCTGGGGAACTGCCTCTCCTTGAATTTCTCGTTGGGTAAATTGTTCTAGGTTGCAAGCTCCCTTTGTACTCTGTACACACTCTCTCTCTTTTAAAAAATAGATCAAGGACTTTACTGTTGGGTGAAAATAGTGCCTGTTCATGGATTCTATGCTGTACTTTTCCCTCTCCAATTATGGGCCCAATCTGCCTGGTGCTGGGCTCTCTTCCATCTTGGCAAGATGAAGAGGCTTCCCATAGGTTTTCCCAGAGTGTGGTGCAAGTATCAGGAAATAGACTTTTGTCTCCAGTAAAAACCCTGGAGCAACTGGGGTTCTTCACCTTACACTTAGCACACCTGGCTCTTCTCGAGTCAAGGGGGAGGTCAGCAGACCCCATTCTGCAAAGAGAAGAATTCTTGAAAGAGATCCTGCTTTTCCCTTCCGGTGTGTCAAGTTGCTGATGAGAATGAGCTGACACAGACAGACGTACAGGGTTTCCCTTGTTTGTAACTGGTTTTTCTCATGCTTCCTTCAAGAATGTCTCTACCTTTCGATTTTGTATTGGTGTGGGTCTCTTTGGCTTCATCTTGTTTAGAACTCTCTGTGCTTCCTAGACCTGGATGTCTGTTTCCTTTCCCAGGTTAGGAACGTCTCCACCCATTATTTAAATAAAGTTTATGTTTTTATTTCCTCTCCTTCTGGGATCCCTATAATGCAAATGTCTGCATGTGTGATGTTAACCCAGGTGTCCCTTAGATTATCTTTTTTTCCCTTGTTTTTAATTCTTTTTTTTTCTGTTGTTCTGATTGGTTGATTTCCACTAATCTGTCTCTAGGTCACACTGCTTTGGTTACTTAGAGACAGACCATTAGCTAATCTGTTGATTTCCTCTGTGTTTTTCGTTTTAGTTATTGTGTATTCTTAAGATCTGCTTGGTTCTTCCTTATACTTTCTCTTTAAGTTCCTCTATTCTACTTCCAACATTGGTGAGTATCCTTATGATCATTTCTTTGAAATCTTTATCAAATTATTTGTTTACTTAGTTTTTCTCTTTTTTTTTTTTCTGGGAATTTTCTTAATCCTTCAAGAGATGTCCTGTCTTTTCATTTTGTTTGACTTTCTATGTTTGTATATATTAATTAAACAAAATAGCTGTCTCTTCCAGTCTTGGAAAAGTGGCCTTATATAGAAGCTGGCTCTGTGTAGACTGTGTGCCACAGGGTTTTGACAGGCGGGTAGGAGCTGAGCGGTACCTACGTTGCCCAGGGCACTGGACCACCAAACAGGAATGGGCTTCAAGTGGGGAGACCAGGGGTATGTAAGGATGCCCTGTTGGTCCTGCTTGCTCCCTTTGTCCTCTTCAGGCCAGAGCACCTGCATAGAGCCCCTGCCCACCCTGTGGAGGTGGACGGGACGTACACCATGGAGATCATCAGCCTCTCTACTCCGGGGGCCTCCCTAGGTTCCTCTCTCTGGTTTGTTGCTTCTGCACTAAAAGTGATCTGTGCAGAAGCAACCTCTGTGGCTCTGTGCTCTGGGTGGTTGTGGGAGGCCACAACGAGCGGAGCATGCGCTCTTGGCACCTGGGGGGGCAGGAGCCCTGCAGGCGGAGCGGGTGCTTGTGGGAAACCGGGTGGAGCCAAGCACGTGCTGTTGCCATCTGAGTCACAAGCCTGATAGGCGGAGTGGGTGCTTGTGGGAAGCCACGTGGAGCCGGGCACGTACTCTCGGCGTTTGGGGCACGAGCCTGACACGCAGAGATGGTGGTTGTGGGAAGTAGCTTGGAGCAGAGCACACGCTCATGGCACTTGGGGAAAGAGCCTGGATGCAGGCGCCCCTCCACAGGGAAGCCGGTGGCTCTGGTGACACCCTGTGGCTCCTGCTTGCGCCCTCTGTCCGAGGCCGAAGGCTGCAGGCCATGTAGCTGGGACTGGACTGAAGCTGTTACTGAACAGGTGGGGGGGGGGTCAATATACTATTACCCGAAAGGAACCCCCCAAGTTTGTTATGTCTGCTGCCAGAGGAAAGGCGTCTCTCAATGCCAGAGATTCATGAAAAGGAAAGGAAATGTTTATTTAATGCTGTACAGACTTAAAGTAGTGACCTAATGTCTTCATCAAAATCCCAAAGTCCCTTAAAACACCCATGAACACACACACAGTCCTTCCTTCCCCCTTTGCCCAGTCTGGGGTACCGTATCTCAGGAAAAGAAATAGTCCTTGGCTCAGGCAGTCCCTGGTCCTTCCCAGTAATCCGTGCTCCGCTGGGAGGCCTCCCTCAGTTCCCGGCACCATCAGCCGTGTCGCCGGAATCTCTGCTAAAGCCGGGTGGTGGTTCCCCCTTCTAAAGCTGTGGGGGTCCCCACTCAGGCAAAGCCGCGAGGTTCTCTCTGCCACAGCCCCAGCCTTGTGGTCCTCTCGGCACAATGGCCACAGGAGTCTCCACTCTGGTCAAGACCGTATGGTTCTCCCTTCAATGGCTGCCGCATCTGGGTTTAAATCCCCACGCCAATCCTCCTCTGCAGCCCCATTTCCAACTCCTCCCACAATCGACCACACTTACCAGCACTCATATCCTTCCAGCTTTACTGGGCTGCCATCGTGAGTCTGGGCAGGCGTGGCCCCATGGCGTGCAGCCAATCATCTCCAAGCTCCTCGTACTGGCTGTAACTTGGGGGACCTGCCCCCCAGTTACGTCTTGGTGGGGAAGTTGCTTCCATTCCCCTGGCTCAGAGCATGGCTACAGCTGTTTAACATATCTATGTAACCAGTTAAAGGTTATAGACATGTTAAATGACCACGCCAGAGGTTAGCTGCAAAGCTGTTGCTAGGCAAAACAGCGCTCACTGGCCCTGCTCCATTTGTCCCTTCCCCCAACCCATACCTGTGTGTGGGGGTGGTGGGGGGTGAGGACATCTTAATATTTCCTGGACACCTTGAGTTCTGGACCCCATTCCAAATCCTTATTTGGGGTCCCCTCTCTTGGCTGCACCCTGTTACAAAGCCATCTAGCAGGTAGGTCCCGGCCCCGGGGTAGACATCCGGCCGCCCCGCCTAGGGCAGGGGACATGACGCCCCCTCAAGCGCGGCGAGTTCCCGCCGCTCCCTCGGCTTCCCAGGCCTCTCTGTGCGGGCTCTTTCTCTGGTTCCTTGTCCCAGGCTGGTTGTTCAGGGCTCCGCTGTCTCGCAGGAATAATCGCTGCCCGTGTTCGAGTGTATTTGGTGTTCCACACGGGAGGGGCGAGTGCAGTGTCTTCGTACCCGGCCGTCATCTCTACCTTCCTGCGTTTTCTGTCAAGAATTATATGGCTATTCTCACACTGTGTGGGGATGGGGATAGATTGAAAAAAGTTTTTTTAATTATTATTATTATTTTATTAATTGTTGGGTAACTGGAAAAGACACTGGCATTCCGGCTGCCTGTCACTACCAAACCCAATAAGCAATGACGGCGATTGAATCTTTTATGGGCGTTTTGTTCAGATGGCCTGTTCAGATGGCCGGCGTTTGGAGAAGATGGCGGGTTCACACCCTAACAAACCATCTTCCCCTCTGTGTCCTGGCTAGATCTTTTATAAGGGGGTGGGGGAGGACAAACAAGGTGCGGTGAGGGCTTTGAAATTCAGGGAGGATTAGGTGAGCTAATCTGCAGCCATCCTGTCCTCAGGCAGTTAGCTGTTCCCAAGGGGTGGGGGTGGTCACATAAAAGGCCTGGATGCCTCCAACGTGTCCCCAGGCGGTAATCCCTAGCGGTGCCCCAGGAGGTTGGCGCTTTTCTCAGGAGCCAGGATGGGTCTTATCTGTAGTTTCTGAAACAAAAGCTTAACATACACAGGACTTGATATACTTACAGCTTTTTACCTTAAAGCTAAAATTTTCCAAGTCTTGAGTCCCCAATCAGTTGTAGACTGGGGAAGTTTTTGCAAAATGACATTTTATAAAGACGTTGGCACATTTATCCCCAAATGGGATTTGCGTCCCCTCCTTGCCTCCTTCAGTGGAATTCCTTTGTTTGAATACCATTTTAATACAATCAAGGGGAACTCACCCAGAGGAGCAGGATATGGGGCACGAGGTGTATCAGTGTCCCAAACTGGCTAGTGAGATTTTAGCAACCACAGCCATTTCAAGAGATTGAGACATTTCCTGGAAAGAGGAGGGGAGGGGAGGGGAGGGAAGGGGAGGAAAGTGGGTGGCGAGGAAAGAAGCATCAGCAAAGAGCGTTAACACTCAGCTCCTCCACGAGGGCAGCGTCACTACCAATCTCTCCTGTGCTGACTGAGCCTTCCTCTCCCTGAACACCTCTTCCTGGAGCAGGGCCATGAATTTGCAGGTCCCGGTATTGCTTGCATTTCTCACCACTGACAGTTTCTGGGCCTTCTGAGGGTGTTGGGGTTAGGTCCTACCTTATGTAATTAAAGGTCTTCATTCTTGGAGGGGGAGGGGGAGTGAGCTCTGGTGGCCTGGAGCCGTCTGCAGCCCACCAGGGCAGAAAAAGGGCCTGCCTCGGCGAGACCCCCAGGCTGCTCGGTAGAGACGGGGAAGACAGGTAGAAGCCAGCGCTTACTTTGGGCCTGCCTGGCAGTGCTGACATCTCGAAACATCCTTGTGGTTTTTATTATCAGTCGATTTAAGAACGCACGATGTGGACTCAGTGCACACAGGACACAGTTTGTGAAAGCAAGGTTTATTTGCATTATCGTTGGGAACTAAGTAGACACGAACATTCCGGGTGGATGTCATGAGCCATACTATGCATTGCTATCTGAGTCCTTGGTCCACGAAGTGCCTGGGTGTGACTCTCCTTGTAAAGTGTCTTGAAATATGCTGGTGTTTTCAGTTCAGTCTTCTGCAGGTTCAGTTGGTTGGCTTTCCAAGCAAGCTCTGTTTTCCCGGGGCTGGGTTTTTTGATGAGCTACGTTGACAGGGATGGGAACACGGTGAGCTCTTGTGTGTCTGTGGACAAAGCTGGCGGCCCACAGTCTCTGGCTTAAATATTGGGCTGGCAGCTCCAGCATCGGGCGCTGTGAGTTGTGGTCTGCTCCTTTGTCCGTTACCGTCAGAGTCTGTAAGAAAACTAGCCAGGCGGTGCTGACTGTGGTTAGAAGAGGAATCGGAATGCAGACAGATCCCCTGTGCTTCCTGGCCTCGCTGCTCATGAGCCCTGTGAGCTTGGCCTCACTTTTCTCACCTGTAGTATGGGAGCAAGCTTATCTCTTTGTTTTTTTTTTTATGATCATCAAAAGGGTTATACTAGCAAAGTGCATGCTGAACATGCCTGGCACAGTGTCAGTCAGGAAAAAGTCCCCTCCACCACCGGTAATGTTTGAGTCCCTTCTGTCTGGCAGGTGCTTCTGCCTCCACTTTCTTATTCGGGCCTTTGGGGGGCCCTTTAGGTAGGTGTCTTTCCTGGAAGTGGCTTAGAGTTCTGCTGTCATGTCCACAGGTCTGGGGCTCTTTCCACCGAGAGCCAGGTTGCCTTCCTGGGCTCCCCATAAGATAACACACTTCACGTTGGCCTAGCACGTTAACACTCTCTTAGTTCAGCCAACAATGTGGCCAAGGTGGTGACTGTCTTCATTTTGTGCTTGAAAGAGCAGGACTAGGAAGGTTTCATTGCTGTGCAGAGTCACCTGGTTATAAGGGGCAGGTCTTGGACCCAGAGTGCCCTGCCCTCTTCAGCACTGTCCCCTGAAGGGAGGAGGCAGGGAGGGGGCTTTCCTTCTGAGAGCATAGCGGCTCACTCATGGGGTGACATAAGATGTCTGAACTTTGGGTCAAGGACACTGAAGGTCCCATGTCCCAGCTGGCACCCCACGCTCTAGGGAGCTCCACTCTGGCTGTGGTCTCTTGATGGGGGAGAGGAATCAGCAAGACAGAAGGGATGTGCCCCCTGGGGTCCCTGCCCTTCCCTTTCTGGGTCTCACCCTAGAATTCTCCGCGCACATGTACAGCTTCCAGGACACCCTGCCTAGGTCCACTTGTGAGCCCACAACTTGGCCAAAGGATGTTTCGGCGTGACTGGGTTGGAGCGTGCAGGTTGGGCTGTCGCTCACAAATGGCAAGAGAAGGGAGTGGGTTGGCTTAACTGGGACCTGACTTCAGCTGTGCATGGAGGAACATAATGCCTTTTGGTCTCAGTTTTAGTTCTGATCTCATCAGCATTGTTATACAACATTCAAACCTTGAATGGGCGGATAAGGAGACACACACATGCAGTGAAAAGCCCCCTCTGGGTGCCTGTGAGGTTATGATGGACCATTTACCAAATGAGAGTCTGGTTCCAGAGATTTTCCATGTCTCTCTCTCTCTCTTTTTAAATCACAGATATGGTACGGATGTGTTTGAGATTGCCAGTGTCCCGAGATCGCATTGTTTGTACTGATTCTGTCTCTCACATCATAAGATTTTGAGAGCAGTGTTGACTCATCTGGCCTGGACATCAAACCCCGTTTTCGGACGCTCTTGCTCTCCCTCACAGTTCCCTCGAGGTCTTGGTGAGCACCAGTGTGCATTTCTCTCCTTTACTTGGAATCGCTACCCGTGGAATACAATTAGTTGGAAATGTTCTGGAATGGCAAGTTCCCTGAGCACCACATACAGTAACTAATGAGTGGAATAATCTCCTTTTCCTTTGAAAGCTACCCCAGGGCACATTGCAGTGCCTCGAGAGTCAGTCTCCCTTTGTCCACCTCAGGCTGGGCTGGGGATGCCTAGCTCAGCTGTCTTATGGCTGGATTCCTCTGGCAGAGACGCTGAAATTCTCAGCTTCCCATAAGGCAGGGTGTACGTGTGAGCTGGATGAGATGAGGTGTACCTGGTGGGCACCCGATAAGTGCAATGTCATTGTATTTCACATCCAGAAGGTGCTCAGGGAGCAACAAGGCATAATGTGGGTCTGCTGGGCTACAGAGGTGAACGGGACAGGCATGCCTCTGTCTTTTAAGGCTGTTAGAGTAGGAGGGATAGGAGGTTTGCACACAGAGCCCGTCTTGGCCATCTTCTGCTTTGCTAAGGCGTCTGCAGCAGTAGAGCATAAACTACTATTTACTCTGCTTTTAATAGGCTCCAGACACAGTCTTAGGACCTCAGGCTCTGAATTGCAGGCTCAAATCCTGATTCTAGCATTTACTGCCTGTGGGACCTTGGGCACACCTCTTACCGCTCTGTGAACCCCTTTTTCACCTGTAAAAGGGGGCTAGAAATCATACCCACATCTTCTGGGCATGTGAACTGGATGCATTAGCATATTTAAAGCACTTATACTACCGCCAGGCACACAGCACCGACATGGTAGTGTATGTCAACACTCTAAAGTAGCTTGTTATCATTTCTGCTTTACGAGGAGGAAACCTAGACTTTGATAGTGAACTTACCCAGGTCCGAAGCCCTGGGTGCTATGCACAGTGCTTCATCATCCCCCTGTCCTGGGGCTCAATCCAAGCTCGGAGCCAAGTGCCAACCAGGCCCCTCTGCCTCTAGGCCCTGCCAGAGCTACGGAGTTCTGTGGGATTCCAGGAATGCAGAGAGAGTGCTGGGGATGTGTGGGGGTCCCCTGAGGCCACTCCCTTTCCCTGAGCAAGGCATCTGTTGTGACTGGCGCTTGAGAGAGTGGGGTGCAGGGTTGCAGCTCCTGGGCAGGGGGGAAAGGGAGGATGGGGCAGGAGAGGAGGCTGCTGAAGGGCCTTCCTTCACCTGGATAGTCCAGCCCCTCCTCTTGGAAGGCGAGACCCATTTTCTGGAAGCAGAATGAGTTCAGCCCCATGGGAGCAAAGTCAGGTTGGAAGGAATATTGGCCCTGGGTGGGGTGTCTCCCTCCTTTCAAGCTTATTGTGGGCCTTTTAGAAGGGCCAACCTCAGTGGTCCTGAAGTGCGAAGAGGGTTCAGAACCACTGGTCTCCCTGAGCCCTGTCCCTGAAGCAGCTGTCGGGTGAGGCGTACATTCAACTTTATTTGTTCTCAGATGTCCAGCCGTTGTCCCAGCGTCACTGACTTCAGATGCCATCTCTGACATACACTGAGTTCTATATAGAGTTTTATGTTTAAAGCCTGAGAAGCTCCAACTCAACGTCTGAGGACTGCATGTTGCTAAGTAGGATGGTGCGTGGGATTTAGCATGTGTGTATTCAGGTGGGAGGGGCACTTGGGGGCCATGGAGCCCAGCATCCTTGTTCCATGCTGGAGAACGCACGCTCACAGAATTTATGGGAACTCCAACTCTTTACTCCACAGAGGGGTAAATTCCCTCCGAGGCTGGACCATTTGTACCCAGATCCCCAAGCAAGACTCAGCCGGAGGCCACCGGCTTCCTCTTCCTCCAGCTCTTCCTTCTCCACTTGGGCCTCATGGCTGCGCTGCCCTGCCCTGATGGGGGAGGATGTGGAAGGGCGCGTCTTGCACACCTGATCCAGGTCGAGACTGCAGAAGGTGTGACCACCGCATGAGGGCCAGAGAATGGATTTGGAACTATCTATTAAAAAAAAAAAGTCAGAACCTAGCAAAGGAGCGCATCGTGTTTCCCAAGGCAGGCAGCTCAGTGACCGAAGGATCCAGATCACTAAACCGATTCTGAAAGGCATGCACTTTGCCAAGGGGGACTGGGAGCTCTGTGACAAGGGGTGGCCCCAACTTTTCGGCTGTGGCCAGCTTCAGCTTCTGCTCCAAGGGCTTTGGCTGCATGTTTCTCAGTCTGGAGGCCCTGCCCGAGCACGCATGGGCGGGGACAGAGTGTGTCAGGGCTGGGTGCTCTATGAGGGGCCGCTGGGGTCCGGTGGGAGGAGGCAGCGCCCAGGCCTTGACGTGCCAACAGCCAGCCCACTGGTCCTCCGAGAAGGCCCACTTGGGGCCCACTGTGAGGTCCACTGAGGCCAAGACCACATGACATGTGAACACACATGAGAACTCGTCATAGACGCCCAGAGAGATTCAGGAGGCCCATGGTCTAAGACTCTGCATTTCCAACAAGCTCCCAGGTGAGGCCAGTGCTGCTAGTCCAGGGAACCACACCTTAAAGAGCAAGACTTTTAGGTGGCTTTTTTCCTGTATCCTACTTCGTCACCACTCCTTGGCTTTCTGAACCCTAGCAGTGAGGGTTAGGGCACAGCCCCATGATCACTGTTGACCCATCCCCAGTTCTGCCACAGTCCTCAAAGGCTATGTATGGTGCTTCCTAGACGTCTTGGCCCAAAGGTCAGCTGTGCTGACTCCATAGACCACTCCAGACGCCTGAGGCTGGCAGGCCGAGTGGAGGGTGTCTCTCATGCCTGCAGAAGAGCGGGGAGCGGGGGCTTGGCTGGGGTGACAGTTTCTCCCCCATGCCTAGGAGACCCACCCTGTTTGGAGGATCAGGGTTTCTACAATGGCAGGTGCCAGGAAGATGGTCCTGAGGTCAAGGAAGGGCCTAACTAGCCTGATAGGGATGTTGGAAGAAATAGATGCAGAGGAGAGAAAGAGAAAGCACCATGCAACCTTTGACTACAACATACATAAAGTTACAAGTTAAAACTTTGCAAGCAGAGATAAAGAATCACAAAGCTCACGCAACAGCGCGATAAGCACATAGGTTGGATATCTGAAATATCTTGACGAAGGTCGGATGTTTGCTCATGGGATACTTCAAATGTGTTCAGGACTTTTTTTTGTAAGTGGGGGACTAGATGGTGCAAGAGAAAAAGCAAGTGGGTAGAGGGGCAGCTGCGTGGATTCTGAGCGGGGTTAAGAGGACGGCATCGTGGTGATCCCTTGGCCTGACTCCCAGGAGTGGCAGGCAAGGAGGACCCGGCGCCGGTGAGAGCTGCCTCACTCAGGCTCATGTGCAAGTTCTTTATCCAGGGGTGTATGAATGGCTGCCAGGTAGGCATTTTGGGGCGGCACATGTCTCTGTCCAGGGAGACATAGACACCTCTCCTAGTGCAAGGCAGGATGGCATGATGCTCCTGTACACTTAAGAAGACAGAGGAAGACAATGAAAGGAAATATGCATCTCAGAAAAGCAGCGCGGAAATCTGAAAGTTCTCTTCTTTCCCCTAGATGAGCTCATTTGGCCTGTTTTCCAGCTAGCATGACCCAAGCCCTGCCTGCACCTTTCCAGGGCCCCCTGGGTTCTTTACCCTTCTCCCAGACACCAGTGTCACCCACGTCATCTTTTATTCAGTGTCTGTCCTCCTCTCCCATCCCTGCCTCCAACCAGCTGCTCATTGGTTCTTGTCACTTCTCCAGCCATTGTGAGCCTCCGTCTTCCCTCCCCACCCACAGCCCCGCTCCCATCCAGGTGCCCCTCCTGCGAGCCTGAACCTGTTCAGTTTCCCAGCTGGTCTCTTGTTCCCTAGGTGCCCCTGATGCCAGGGCAGGGCTTCTCAAATGCCACCCTCAGGGGAGGTTGTCTCAAGCACTCTTTGACCCAGGCACTCCCCTGGTCAATAACCTTCAGCGGCTCCCCATCACCAGCAGATTAAAAACCCAAACCCTTTAACTTAGCTTGGGAGGCTCTCTGTAGCGGGCTCCTGCTTTCTCCGCTAGTTGCCTGCATGGCCCTTTTGTTTGTGTCTAGCCCATCTCCTCAATTGTTTCTGGAGATGCCACACACCCTTCCTTCCCAGTCAAGGTCCATGGCCAAGTTCCACTTTAATGTGACAACCATCTCCAAGGCTGACAGGCCCAATGGAGATTTAAGGTCAGGGGAGTTTAGATGCAATTCTGTTCTTCGAGGTTTCTTTGGAGGCCTGAGGGGTTTGTGGCTGTGGGGTCATCTTGTCCCCCTGGTTCCTGCCTCTGTCCATCTGCTCTCTCCATTTACCGAGTCACTCTGGGTCTAATACAATCAAAAGTCGATCACACAGAATACTTGGGGGAAGTCTTTTGACTTTCTGGAGAATGTGGGGGTGTTCTGGGGAGGCCTAAGCTTGTGTTCGACGAACATACATGCACACTCTTACAAGAGTGCCTTAGACATCCTTGCTATCAAACATCCTTCCTGCCTCCTTGCTCCTGGACTGACCCCTGGCCCAGGGTCAGTGTCCAGTGTCATACTCTCGCCCACTCCTCTTTTTGCCCACTCTCTCTTTTTTTTGCTCTGCCTACTCCTTTCATGCCTTCCCCCCAGCCCCAATTTTTTTTTCAGATTTCCTTCTGGTTCCAGTTAGTTCATCCTCTTCTCTGAGCCTTGGAGTTCTCCAAGCCATGCTCTCAGACCTCACCTTCTGCCATAGACACTGACCAAATAGCATTCTTTCTCTCAGAAGATGCAAGTTCAGACATTCCCCAGGCACCTGGGTCTGCACCATCACGAGAGCACACTCACTGGTCCAGGATTCCCCGCGATGCCTCAGCTTCTGGGGAGTGTGTGGGGGATGGCGGGGCATGGGCTGCTAATTTCTTTTGTGCCCAATCAGGTTTTGCCCTAGGGCAGCAGGGCAGTGATGACTTTTGACAGTGACAATGACAGTAGTGTGAGGACTTGCCAGGAAGTGACATTGGGAGTGTTTTTACCAAAGGAAAATAGAGTTGATCTGCACTTTACTGTAAGATTACTCTGAAAGTGCCGGATGCCCCTGGCACCTGAAAAGTGTTGTACAAAAGGAGACAGAAGAGGAAAAAGAAGTGAGATAAGGAGGGAGTTCCCAGTATTCCTGAAGGAAGACGGAGCCCCAGAACAGGCTGTGCTGAAGCCCAGGCTTCATGGGAGATGCTGTGGTTTCATGTAGGCATTAGCTGATCTTTACTCGGTGCCATGCTCTGGAGCTGACTTCTCAGGGTCACACTCCCTCTCCGGACCAGGGCTACCTGCTGAGAGATCTTTGTGGCTCCTTGCAAAGGAAGATGTGGAGAAAGAAGACGATGAGTTTTAATGGTTCTAAAACAAATTGGCTTTTCTTTTCATCTAGCAAGAGGATGCCTCCAGCATGGACAGCAGCTTTCATAGAGAACCTGCAGCTGGTCCAGGTTCATCCCAGAAAAGAGCACAGTGAGGGCTCGCTGCGGCATAAGAAGGGTCGGCATGTTTCTGCCATGGGACTCAGATGTTTTAGCATCCTTGAGAGGTGACTTGCATGAAACTTTTTTAGAGAAGGTGACCTGCCAGGAGTTCCTGATGAAGAAAGACGTAAAGGATGGCTCTTTCTCTGAAGGAATTATTTGAGGCCCAACATGACATTATCTTGTTCCAGAGGAGACTTTTCTCTGCTGTTGACAAATGCCTGCTGGCCATACCAGGCTGGGGTCACCATGGTCTGAGTTCACAGTCGTAGGCTCCTGAATCACCCAGATGACATGAGGCTGAGCTGCACATGCGGTGAATTGGCTGAGTTCTCATTCACCTCTACTCTGAGAGTGTAGCTCTTCAGGGTCAGTGTAAAGGAGGTGGAGGAGGGCTTGGTAGGGCCCCCAACTTTGGCGGGCCTTTGGAAGCTTAGCTCATTTCTAAGCAGATTCACCTGCATCCACCAGAGCCCTCAAGGTCAAAGCAGTTTTGAGAGCTGAGTTTACTGTTCTGGGTTCTCTTCTCTTCTCTACTACTGTACCCAGTAATTCCTCACTAACTTGTCGTCTCTTTGATGCTTTTAAGAAGATTGTTCATTTTATAATATCCCACCTTTAAAAAAATTGTCGTCAGGGGACAGTTTCAGTGGCTTAGTGGGCCATTTCTGGAAGCGGAAGTCTTGGATACTTCTCTTGTCTCCCCCTTCCCCTCCCCTTGCAATGGGGCTTCTCACCAGCTTCAGCGATGCCCACCCTGGGAAATGGAGCCCAGCAGAGTGTGTGGGATGGGGAGGGCAGGGGGAGGCTGACTGGGGCCTGGGATGGTGGTAGAGGCAGGCGCGTTTGGACATTTGGGGCAGGAGTGGCTCAGATGTGCAGCCTCAAGTCAGAGACCCGTCCACCTTCCCAGGAAGGTTTGGAGGGTCCGACATCTGGGCCACCCAAGGGATCTTCCAGAGCTGACATCTTCAGTCGCTAGCTACCAGGTCCATATTTGTCTAAGCGATTTTGGGGACAGGGGCAGCCCAGAAGGAGAGAGGAGGAATCCGAGTGCTGGAGGAGCCTGCAGAGCTCGGATGACTGGTGAGGAGGGAGGGAGCCACTTGCTTGCAGGCAGAAAGAGCCGACATATTTCTAGGGGACTCTCACTTAAACCCATAGGTAGGGTTTTCTGGGTTTTTCTCCCCCCGAACTTAGGCAGTGCTATAGAAAAAGAGAGGTCCAGATGTAAATCAAATTACGTTTACATTCTTCAAATTCACTCGAACTCTTTTAGTATTTACATATATATTTATGTTACTGGGGTCAGCTTGTGCCTTCTGATCGGAAACGTGTCTGCTTCTGGCACATTTCATGGGTTTCTGTGCCAGTGACCCCTGGTTTGGCTTGGGACACAGTGCATTTAGGTCTTTCTTTTTATAAATCTCTAATAAGGGGGAAAAAAAGAAGCAGTGCGGGATGCTAAATCCAGAGGGTGGAGATGACAGCCGCAGGGGCGGTCAGAAGGCTGGAGATGAGCCCAGGGAGACACTGGGACACAAGCTGAGTACAGAAATCTGTCTCTGTTCTGAGCAAAATGCCGCACACTCCTCAGTGTCCATCATCTCCACAAACCCCTGCACTTCCTGCAAACTGACGAAGTCCTCTGTGGGCTTGGCTTGAATTTGAGGTTCCTGCCACATTTGCTGAGTGCATGGATGGTTTTTGGAGGAATGGATGCATGTATCTAACCATTCTCCTGTCTCGGGACCTTTATTTGGCTTCCAGATTTTCACGGTGACTTTATTACTACTTTGAAAACATCCTTTTACAGGCATCTTATGATTGCCTTCTCTTTTTTTTTTCTCAGAACAAATTCCTGAAAATGGGATCTCGGGGTGGGGGAAGCTGTTGGTATAGACACAATCATGGCTTTTGGTTTTTCCAGAGTTCATACTTGCTTGCCCTGTAGGAACCCGCACGTGAGCCTCGCCAACAGCCCTTACGAATGTGCCTTGTCCCGATTCCACACTCAGCCCTGATATAAACTCAGACGCATCCTGGAGCCGGCCCTGGGGGGATGAAAAGAATCAGGACTGTCGGAGAGGCCTGCAGACCTCAGGGTCAGAGCCCAGGGGCAGATACCGGGAGGTATGCCTGTAGGCCATGCGGATGGCCCCTGGGAACCCATGTCTTTCTATCTTTTCTAGTGATTACGTTGGCCTTGGAGTTTATTCATTTTCTGTACCAAGTAGAACCATGCTTCTGAGTTTGCAAAGGTGGAACGCAGGCCCTCTTGCTTCCCCTGGGCCTCCATGGCCTCTGGGGAGAAGCATGCCATCGGGTGGCAAGCCAGTTGCCCTTTTTGGTAACTTGCCTTGGGCAGTTTGGCTGGCATGCACCCTCTTTAGCTTCATAATTTCCCAGATCTGCTTTGTTTGTAAGGAACCAGTCTTGATTGATTCATTCATTCATTTCACAAATATTTACTGAGCACCTATTAGTGCTAAGTCCTATTTTGAGCCCTGGGGACATAACAACCTACACAATAGACCCAAAAAGACCTCCCTGCGTAGATTTCACATTCTTTGGAAAGATGTCCTGCATGAGGAGGTGCTTAGGAGCCTTCCACTCTTCTAAGTCGTTAGAGTAGGCATTTCCCTCCACTCCTGCCATTCCCCTTTCCCCAACCAAGGTTTGCTTGTTTCTGAACAAGGACGGTTCCCTCCAGGACTTGTTTTGCCCACAGCCCAAGGTAAACAGAGGCTGGGCAGATCCCTCGGTCAGGTTGATACATGCAGGGCAGGGCAGAGCAAGTGGCAAGACAACCAAAGCTCGGTGTTGTCACCAGCAGGCTTCTGTCAAGGAAGGGTGCGGGGCTGGGGCCTGCGGGCTGGTCAGACGCAGCACATGGCATGTAGCCCAGGCAGCCCCGATGTCAGCCGAGAGAGCCACAGCAGTTCCTTCCGCCTGAATGTCAGGACCCGTGGTAATGGCACTGCTGGGCTTTAGATGTGTGTCTTCAGAGGACCGCAGCGATTGAAAACAGGCTGGATCCCGTCACAGTATCTTCTGCATGCATTCGTTTGCATTGTCTTTCTGTTACGTGGATTAAGAAACGGGATGCATGACGTGTTTGCAGGATTGCAATTTAGCGCTTCTCCAAACCTGCAAGTGACTGAGCTCCGTGAAGACGTGCCTGTCGTCGGCAAGGCTGCAGTGCAAGGGCGGGGTCTCCACGCCCTCTGCAGCTCCCGGGGCCGCATTATCACCAGCGCTCCAGGTCGCAGTTCTACAGAAGGCCAAAGCACACCTGTGTTTTCCCGCCACTTTCCCGAAGGGGCCTTCTCACTGTGCTCCGGCCTCAGACTTGTACTTGAAATCATGCTGCCCCTGTTCACAAGTGTGAAACACAGCCCCTTCGCCGTTTTCCACAGACAAGGCAAGCGCACTAGGCATTTCTTGGCCTCTTCTGCAGACTTGGCTGTTTCAAAGGGAGGGGGTCACGCTGAGCCACATGCGGGCTTCAGAACTGTCACCGGTGTCTGCCCCCTGTATTGTCATGACTTCACTTTCCCCCAACTCCTTTCCCGTTCGGAGGTGGGCGTGCTTCTCTGTAGGGCTGACCTTGCCTACGTGAACCACTAACAGCGAAGTAAGGGGCTTTCCACTCACTCACCCAGCCGGCCCCCCTGAGGAGGTAAGGAGGCGATGGCTAGAAGTTCGGGAGGTGCGGAGGAGAAGGCGGTGAGGGTGTTTATGTCGGGAATACAGTTCCCAGGATGCAGTCTGCCTGAACCTGGTCCTGCTCAATCTGGCCGTGAGCCCTTCAGCAGCTGTTCTCTCTGAATTGACCGGGGGAGAGGGCTCTGATGAGGGCGTGGCCAGGGCCCATCCCCTCCCCCGCAGAAGACAGTTTCTGGAGAGAAGGGAGGGGCCGCCTCAGGTCCGGCGAAGCTCCTGAATCGGTGAATTAGGGTTGGACAGGCCAGGCAAGGGTGGTTTCGTGCCTGCCTTGAGGCCAGGTGTCCTCATCTCAATAAGAGGGCAGTCGGTGCATCCCAAGGGATACACTTCTCCTTCTGCAACGGCAGCTAGTGCGGGTTTTCCCAGGCGAAGGCGTGTTTCGGGAAATTTTGACGGGGGCTGGGGAGAGTATGCATCAGGTTCTGCAGCATGCAGCGTGAGGACACGTGCCCGACGTGTGTTTTAGGGTGTAAGCTCTGGAGCTTCCCCAGGGTTCCCATGGCCACCTGAGCAGCCGACGGAGGCAAGCGGCTCTTCTCCCCTTGCATTCCCACTGAACACGGATGGTGCTGCGCTGGCAGCCGTGGTTTTGTTCCTAAGACCCAGTTCTCCTCCAAAAGAAATTTCCAGGGTAAAGTCAAAGGCCGTTGCTCCTTCCAGAACTCCCTGGTTTTCCTCTCTCGTACACCACATTACCACGAGTCAGCGTTCTCTAGGGCCTGGAGAAGGAGCTTGGCAGGCAAGAACCAGCTGGGTCACACTGTACTGGATTGCTTTTTCGGACCCCAGTGAGGGATACCATTGTTTCCAGGGGGTCAACTGAAATAGGTGATTCATCAATAACTGCAATGTCAAGACCAGTGAGGCTGGGCATCCTGGATCCCCACTCTAGCCCCTGTGCCCCCAAGCTCAGCAGCTTTCTGTCAACAGCTTCTGCCAGACTCAGACAAGCGGCGCCCGGAGCCGAGAAGCCGCTGGGCCAGGCAGGAGGAGCGGGCAGAGCCCTGCCATCGACTGTCGGTGCTTATCCGTCACATGGCAGGTTCGCTGGGCCAAGGACAGGCTGCCTCCTCTGGTTTGGATCCAGTTCCCTTTCCAGGAGCTGGTCTGTCTACCTGTGAGACTGTCAGGAGGTGTTTGTTCAATCGAAAAACAATCCTTAATTCGATGCCTCCTTCGAACCAATGTCTGCGTCTGCCTTTAGGTTCAAATGCAGAAACACAGAAACTAAGGGCGACACCTCCAAAAGATTTCAGAGGAAGTTTATGAATATGTAACCCTTCACTTGATCGCCACCTAATGTTCTCTTTCCCTAGGTGGTCAGTACCCAGATTGTAAGCAATCGGGTGTCTGGTCATTTCGTTGACTGATAAAAGGAAAACTCGGGTCTTTGAGATTACATTAGGGCAAGCCAAGCTGCTCTAACAAACAGACCCAAAGGATAAGGCTCAAATGCAACAGATGTTTCTTTCTTTCTCACATAGCAGTCCAGAGCAGGTGTCCCAGATTGCTGAAATCCGGGGAGGTGGTTCTGCTGTATGGATTCCCTCGGGGACCCAGGCCGACAGTGGCTCTGCCATGTTTAAGCGGCTTCCATGGTTGCCGTTACCATCGCCATTCCAAGTTACGGAAGATGGGGAACGTGGAGGAGGATACCCAGGGGGTCTTGCGGGCCCCCTGGGAGTGGCGCGTATCCCTCCTGTTCCCGCTGGGGAGAACATGGCTGCACCTAGCACGACCGGGGAACCGGGTGGTAAGTTGGTGGTCAGCCATGCACCTAGCAACCTTGGAAACAGAGGATGAATTGGGGTGGGAAAAGAGAGACTTAATGACTTCGGATCTGGAGGAGGTCGTGGCTGTCTGCTCGTCCAATGACCAGCGCAGTCCAAGCGCTCACCCGTTTGCTCAGAGTGCTCCGTGCCCCCACGGCGTACCCAAAAGCTGACTTCCTAATCCAGGGCCTGGGGGAACACTGGGCATAAGTCCCTGGGAAGAGAACAGGAAGGGTCCCTTCTTCAAACACATTCTTAGTTGCTTGACAAAAGTGACACCAAAGGAGAAGATGAATCCAGAGGAGCCGCCCGCATGGGCGAGCCCCCTCTTTGCGGCCCGGCCCCGGGGGACTGGGGTTGGGTCGTTGCCCTCCGTTACTCGTGTGGGGCTTCCTGTGCTCAGGCCACCCCCCTCCAGCTCTCACTCTGTCGACTCCTGTCTCAACCACTTCCACGTGGCCTGGATTGTGGCCTGGATTCATTCAATATTAATTATGTCTTCTGAGTGACACTGTAAGCTCCTTGAGTGGAATACACCTTGTTTCTTGTTGCTTCTTCGGGCTCGTGTGTGGTAAATAGTGAGCGTTCCATAAATGCTTGCACATGACTGGGGGTGTGTGTAAAAAACTCAGGAGACTGCAGTGACTTGAGCAGGAGACAGCAGGTCACCCCGGGGTGGCAGGGATTGATAAAGTCCCTCTGCAGCCAGCCCTAGGCACCCCTGGTGCCTGGGAGCAGAAGAGGAGACTCGTCCAGAGGAGGGAACAACAAGAGAAAGGGCTCCCAGCCTCACTCAGCAACAGTGAACGTGGCTCCAGCAGAGTCAGGTCCTAGTGGGAGGATCCTAGGGCCTGGGGCTGTGCGACCAGCGCCGGAGAGCTGACGGTCTGAGGGGTGATGCTTGCAGCTCAGAGAGGACAACAGCTTCCCAGAGAGATGGGGAGGCTAGGGCGATGAGAATGGAGCGCAGCTGGGAGGGCAGGGCCGAGAACGGGGCTCTGGGCTGCCTCTCCCACCTTTCCTGCCGTATTTCCCCAGGGGCCTTTCTTGCCCCTGAGCAGGTAGAGAGTGGGACAGGGGATGGGGAATCACTTATTTCTTGTGTCCAAAGTGAAAAGTTTGTGACGAGCTTCGTCTCACCCTGTTCAAGTGGAAATTTAACGGAGTCCCAGCTGCTCCTACACTCTAGTCATTTAGGAAGGGGGTGACGAACCTGGCTCTGTTTGAGACTCTGGGTCCAGCAGCCCAGGATTCCCTGAGCTGTGGTCCCACGGGGTAATCCTGTTTCTTCAGCAGAGAGGAGGAAGGGAAAAGGCTTAGGCATGCAGGTGCCCGTGACTCTGCTGTGCCAACTGGCTTGGGACCTGGATAGGGGACGTACCGTACCTCAAAGCAGGCTTTCTCCAAAATTCTCTTTGTTCCCCATTTGCTTTTCTACAGACACTGGCTCTCTACCTCCACCCAGGGCCATGACCTTTCCCCTCTCAACCTAAAAAGTGACAGGAAGTATGCAGGGTTGAGTGCTGGAAAAACACGAGGTTCTGGAATGGCATCCACAGAATGGGCTCTCTGCTGAGACCATTCATCCTGTGCCTTTCCTATGGCCCAAAGTCCAGCGGGGAAATTTTCAGTGCCTGGCCGTCCCCCTGCCGGCAGCTCTGTCGGGGGGTGCCCGTTGGGTTCCTGTGACATACTACAGAGGAGTGTGTCACGCCGTCCGCTCTGCTTTGCTTTTCACTTTTTCACTTCTGCATCTTATAGCCAAGCCACACCTGTCACTCTTAGACGTAAACTGAGCTCCCTCCCTGGAGAGGGCTCCCCTGCCCCCAGCAGAACGGAAGTGAGGGAGGCCTGTCACCAGCTCATTCTAATTCTGATTGTTCCCCTCTGAAACCTAAGAGGAGAGACCTAGGATGTCTGGGGCCCCAAGGGATACCACCCGTCTCCTAGAGCACCCAACAGCGAGTTGTGGAGTAACTCAGGGGGTCCTGAGCAAGGTTGGAGTGATAATAGGAAACATCAGAGTGCACTGCACATAGCAGGGTG
This sequence comes from Phyllostomus hastatus, assembly GCF_019186645.2. Classification (NCBI taxonomy): domain Eukaryota; kingdom Metazoa; phylum Chordata; class Mammalia; order Chiroptera; family Phyllostomidae; genus Phyllostomus; species Phyllostomus hastatus. The sequence continues at coordinate 6,527,159 of NW_025334036.1, read as the reverse complement.
ATTACCGTTTGGTGAGACTCATGTTGCATCTTCGAGCATGCCTGTGTGTAACGGATGCCCACGTGAGATGCACTTCTTACCGCACTGCTGGCTAACACCACACCAGAGTGACTCTCCTAGAGTGTCTCAGCTGGTCCCCTCTAATCCTGGAGTTACGTAGCGTGGGAGTGAAGCCCAGACCGGCTAGTGGGGGAGGCCCCAGAGAAAGAGGTGAGCCTTTTTATCTGCTTCCCGGGAACGCCTCCTCTGATCCTCGGGGGTCTGTGGTCCTTGGACCCAGCCTTTCCGGGCCTGGGGGGTCCACCCTGAGCCTTGTGCCCACATCACATTTTGGGAAAGGCATCTCCCAAGAGAACCTGGGTGGAAGGAGCTGCCCTTTGGGAATTTCAAGGGATTCAGCAGTGGAAGTGTAGACATGTCCAGGGCGTTTCTTCAGCCCCGAGTTCTCTGAATCTCTGAGCTGCACAGACTGGAAGAAGAGAGCCTGCTGAGCCCGGAAGAGAGGAGGGAGGTGAGGCCGGCCCGCTTCCCCTTCTGCCTCTGGGCCCGAGCACCCCCTCCCCACAGCGGGTGGGAGACTGGCACAGGCAGCCTCTGGGCGTATCTGGGCCCGTTTTCCTGGTAGGTCAGAGCCACAGTGGCCTCGGAAGACCCTACGGGGGCAGAAAACAGCCTCTGGGGCAGGAGGAATCCTCCAGGAAGGGAGCTCACAGTTTACGTCTAAGAGTGACAGGCGTGGCTTTGCTACGATACACAGAACTAAAGAGCCAATGAGAGCAGACAGGGGCGGGGCCTCAAGGCGGGAAGGCTTCGTGGGTTCCCTAAGAGCAAGGAGAGAGGCCTACCCCCAAGGGGGTGGGGGTTTCTTAGCGTAGGCATTCTGGCGGGAACAAGGGCTTTGCTATGATTTTTTCAAACCGAAGGGTCTTTAGAGGATCAGTTGCCGTAATGTGCCCAAGCTACAGGCGAAAACATGGCTAAGAAACATTGACTGAGGTAATTTCCACAAGCGCATGCTTCCTCCAAGTCTTCAAGGTTGGGGCTGGCGTTCGTTTTCTGTTCCTCATCCCCTCCACCTTTTTTTTTCTCTGTTTACTCATTTTGGAGCTGCAAGGGGTCACTTTCAGGGTCAATATTTACAAAAAGGTGGGAAGAGTGAACATGCCCTCAGCCGCCTTCCTCTCCGATTTCCTCCCAGGCTGCAGTGGGGAGACCTGACCGGGAGAGATGGGTCCCTGCCCAATGTGTCCACGTGGGGGAGAGTGTTTGTACTTGAAAGAGCTCTCCGAGAGATCAGCACCCGGGTATGCGTCCAGACAGGCTCTGTTTATCATAGGGTAGCACCTAAAAAATGTGTCACGGGGTTATCACACATCCCTAAACGGATGGACTGTTCAAGAGTCACGCTCTGGGAATGCATAAACAGAACCTTTCCCAAATACCTCCTTTCTAAAACTAAAACAGATTAAGCAAAACAAGAAAAGTCAGTCCAAGGAAATAACCTTCTTCCAGGGAAGCCCCTCTCCCCAGGACTGGATGGTGGGGATGGTGCCGCAACCCTGTTTCCTGCCGTTCCAGGCCCCGTGTCTGCCCACACCGTCTTACGGATGGGTGCCTTCGAGTCAGGTGGAGGCACACCTGACCTTTGAGACCCCACCTGCTTTGAGCGGCTTCGGGGTGTGCGTGCTTCCTCCGGGTGAGCAGTCGCGTCAGGGGATGCAGAGAAGATCTGGGGAGAGAAGGGCATGGCTCCACTGGCAGTGTCAAAGAGCCCTCGGGGGTCTCCACGGGCTGGTTAGTCTAGCATTCGAAGACCCTCTTCGCCTGCAACTCTTGAAGGCTGTTCTGACCGGAACCTCTCCCTCAGTATTTCCTAGGACCTTTCTTCATAAGCCCTCCTTCCCATTGGTGGTCAAGGCCACGTCCTGTTCATATGCATTTCCTCCCTGTGGCCCTGGCCGCTCCAGTCATTGGATGTCCCCCTCCCCACGCCGCCCAGCCTGGGGCCCTTTGGCCTTTCCCTGTCCCTCGTGATGGTTTCCGTACATTACGTTCGGCTCAGTTCCACCGCTACCTCTTGTCGTGGCTGCTGTTTGGGTCTTGTTTATTAAAGCAGGGGCTTTTGATTATAATTTGCGTTGTTTACAGAAAACATGAGAACTATACAAAAATATAAAGAGAACAAGGTTGTTCATAACTCCATCCTCAGAAACAGCCGCCTTGTACATCTTGGAGGATTCGCCGCCTTTCTTGGTGATCATTTATAAAATTGATACAGTGCTGTCAATGTAGCTTCTCAGTTTATACAATTCAGGTTATAACACAAGTATTTTGCCTTTTAGGCATCTTCCCAAGTACTGACTGTAACACCCCGTTGAATGAGAATCACAACCCAGTCATTCGTAGTTTCCAGAAAGGTGTTCGTTCACACTCCCATCAGCAGTATGCGGGACTGCCCATGTCATTTTGGCGTCTGAGGAGCCTTTGGACATTTGTGAAGGCAAGAGAGGAAAGGATTGGATTAGAGCCTCAGGCTGCCATGTGGTTCTAGGAAGGTTTGGGGCAGAGGATGGGAAATTCCCCCGCTAACATTTCTCCGAGGGGGCATTCCCAGATAGGCAGGAAAGGGCTGGTGTGACACGAGGGGGGTGGGCAGCTGGAGCTGTCAGTCAACTCTGCTTCCCAGAGGCAGGCCGTCTGGAAGGGGACCTCAGCAGCACAGCACCCCTCCCTGACCCGTAGCCAGCTACTCCCTGCACCTGATCAGCTGAGAATATGAAACACACAGCAGAACTGGCCTCGCTTTTCCAATCCGCCTTTTTCTGATTAGGGTTCAGATCAAACGTTTCTCATGAATTTTGTTAGAGACCTGTGCTTCTTCTAAAAACTGTGTGCCCAGCTTCTCTGTTCGGCCATGATTACTTTCCTTACTGATGCATAAAAGCATTTGCTATATTAAAAGTAAATGCTCTTTGTTCATTTCCCTCCAGTACTTTTAACCAACTTGTCATTTCCCTTTCTATTATATGTAGGATGTTTTTGAGGTGTTTTTTAAGTAACTCACTCTTCTGTTATCACTTTCATTTGCTTTATGCTCAGAAAGCTTTTGCTCATATAGGCTTTAAATACTCACCCATATTTTCTTAGATATTTTCTAGATCTTTTTGGATTCACTTTTTATATTTAATACACTGGGGCTTTATTTTGGTGTATGGTATGAGGGAAGGATCAAATTTGATTTTTTCCTCCCAAACAGGCACATATTCCAATTTAACTTTTAAGGAATTCAGCCATTGATTTCTGGTGATTCCGTTCTCAGATTTAAGCTTTAAAAATCTATACAACAGATTTCAGGACTGTCTGATTCTACTTCATTGATTGGTCTGCAGGGTCCTGCATCAGCACCATGCTAGTTTAATTACTGTATCAACAATAGTAGAGTTGGATTACCTCTGAGGGAAAACACCTTCTTCATACTCTTTCAACAGCTCTTAGCTATTCTCGTTCCCTTTTTCTCTTCTAAACGAGCTATAGAATCTTTCATCAAGTTAAAAAATTCTGAGATATAATTAGGATTGCATTTCACCTAAAAATTACTGTGGCAAGGATTAACAGCTTTAGTAGATCTAATATTTCAATCCGAGGTTATGCCTTTCCATTAACGCTTATATCCATCTCTGCAAAAAGCTTATGTTTTTAATATAGGTCTTGGACATTTCTCATTAGTGTTGTTTCTAAATTTTTTCAATACTGCCGTGAATGAAATTTTCCCCCTAAGTTTTCGGCTTTTGTTGCAGTATAGAAAAGGTGTTAATTTGGGAAGTTTTGACACATTAATCTTGTATCTTACCCCTTCCTAATGTCTGATTCATAGTCAGACTGTTCCAGTCCATGCTCTGATATTACGTGGTGCATAATCATATTGTAGTCCACAGACAAACGTTCCGCTTCCTTCTTTTTAACAGATACATAGCTACTGTAGAGTTTGAGTGCAAGTTGACATGTTGTCGTGTTTGCCTCAAGGACTCAATTTCCAAATTAAGAGTTGAATTTATTTTGAAAATTTAAATAACCTTAAAGGAGAGCGTGTGATTTTAAGGTTGATTGAAATGAAGGCTGCCTTTAAAAAGCTTGAGCGATGCTGTTTGGAGTGACGAGTGGACAGAGCGGCCTGGATTCCAGAAGCACGGGACCACCCGTGCTTCTCTCAGCTGGGTGAGTGCATGGGCTTTGGTGAATCCCAGTGCCGTGGCCACTCCGTGATGCTGGGTGGGTGTTGGGATGGGCAGCACAGCCGGAGTAGGACTGGGATCTGCTAGGAAAGCTGAGGAAGCCAACAAGGTTGAAAGCACATGGGGTTGAGATAGCACGCATAAGGCTGGCAGGAGCGTTTCCCCCCAAACGAGCCAATCTACAAAGAGCAGCCCCAGACAAACCCCTTTCAAATTTTTAAAGTCCTAGTCCTGGTGCCTTTCCATCAGCTGCTCCAGGAGATGTTTCCCAACTGTTGGTTTATGAACTCGGAGAGACACGTGGAAGGGTTAAAGGAGGTATATATCTAATTTTAAAAGTCTGTAAGTATTTTCATATGACCCCCTTTTAAAGCAAAATGTGGATGTCTGTGCATGTATCGATCGCATCTGCAGGGTACCTGGGGAGACTGTCTGAGCAACCTCAGGACTCAAGTGGTGGAGTAGTAGCTCAGTGCTCAGCCGGTGCCTGCCACGGTGCTTTCGGACCCCCGAGTGGTTCAGCCCTCTCTTATGTGAACAAGACCCACAATGGACCTGTTCAAAAAGGAAGCCAAGGGAGTCTGGACAGTGAATTACAAGTTCATGTGCAGCACAGACATGAAAATAATTGATCATCATCTCAGTATCTAACAAGTAAAAAGAGGAGTGATAAACGGGGCCTAGCGTGCTATGATCTATGGCACTGGCCCTGGAGTAGAAACAATGTTTTTGCGTTTTGTCTTCCCCAGTTCATGCTGTGTGCTGCATTGAATGCTATCAGTACTGTTTATGAGTAAGTGGGTCCAGGGATTTTCTGTTTAGATTAATAATCTGGATTTAGAAGAACAGCCCACGGGAAAGTATTCTCTTTTCCAAGTCAAAATAGGGAGGGCCCATTGCTCGTGCTAAAAATCCTTAGACTTCAGGTTTAGACGGTTATCTTTTTAGTGGAACATACAGAATAAATAAAAGATTGCCAAAGGGTGACCGTATTCCCTGAGCAGACAGACTGTAGCACACGCACAGAAGGAACGCAAATGTAGTTGACGTCAGTGTTGTTTTTTAAATTAAGAGAAGGTAATCCCTCCTCTTTAAACACCCACTTGAGCATTCCTATTAGTTATGTAGAAACAGAGCAAGCGCTAATTTTTTTTATAGATTTGTTTCAGAACTTTCCCTGAATCTCCCGAATGCAGAGCTAATTAGGTGAGGAGGCGGACCTATCTGCATGGGAGCTAGGGTCTTCTGTGCAAAACTCCAAGCTCTGATTCCTGATATCCGAAGCCCTGAAGTCTTTTGGGGATGTGTATAAGGGTGGGCCAGAGTCAGGCATGTAATATTACCTTGGAGAAAGACTGCTGACCCAGGCTCAGTGTAAGCAAAATGCAAGGAAGTTGTGAGTTGGGGAAAAGGGTGGGATTTTAGCACACTGTGGGAAATGGGTGGAAGCATCTCTTGGCCCAGCTGCTCAGGCACACTGGACGTGCTTTGGGAATAGCAGGCGTGTGCGTGTGTGTGTGTGTGTGTGTATGTATGCGCGTGCTTGGAGGCGGAGCACCCTAGAGTGAACTGAGCTCCAAGACAGTGGGGCCACTTCTGTTGGAGAAGCCTGCAGCCTAGCCTGTTCAGGGACCAACAAGCAGCATCGTCACTGTGGGCTGGCACCACCGTGGAGAGCCACGCAGGGTCAGTGCTCAACGGTGACCCCATGTGGTGGTGACTCCCAACAACAAAAGAAAAGCTGCTAAAGAAAGCCAAACTAAGGTGGCACTTGTTGCATCAACGCCCCTGAAACCACACTTTCTGGCCGCCTCCTTTCCCGCCCAGGGCCGTGCTCCCCATTTTGAACAAGCCCACCGTGTGGTGTGGGCCTCGCTCCCATGAGAGAAGAGGTGTTGAGCGGGCAGTGAAACCTAACTCCCTGGAGGGACTTCCGAGCACCCCCTCCTTGGAGATGGAGGCCTGTGAAGAAGACCCATGACGGCAGGGCCTTCTGGGTCTCCCGGGGTGAAGGCGCCGGGGGCACGTACAGGGTGGGTTTTTTTCTCTGTCTGCCTTCGGGCATGATGTCATCGGGCCTTTGAGGAAACACGTGATAGAAATGCAGAACGCAGAAGGACCAGCAATACAGCCACAGTCTAGGCACCGCGGCCTCCCCGCACGGGCAGGGTGTTGGTGGTTCTCCTCGGGGGGCCGCCGTGTTACTGCCTGTCTAGTCCGGTGCCTGTGGGAGTGGGTGGCTGGGGAGGTCTCCCGCAAGTCGGTGGAAGTCCCAGTGACCTTTAAACCCTAAAGGCTGCTTCTGGCTTGGTTGTCAGCAGGAGAGCCCTTTTACCTGATAGTTTGGGATGTGAAACCATCATCAACCAGTTGGTGAGGTTGTTGGAAAGTCAAATTCAGCTGGGAGAAGAGGGGACCTTTCCCTAAAGGCCTTTTCTCCACTCCAGCCTTCACTGTTCTTAGATCATTCTGGGCATTACCCTCCTAGCACTTAGAAATGTAAATACAAATTCGAGTGATTATTTGATTAACGTCTGTCTCATCCCTCTGGACTACGGGCTTCCTGGGGACACAGGGCCTGTCTGCTTGCCCATCACTTCATCCTCATGAAGGCACAGGAGGCTGAGGTGTGCCCATGAAATTTGGGGGACATAGCTACCTGTTTCAGGTGCAGGATGGGGAGATGGTACTCGGGGGCTGCCCGAGGCCACTTTGTTTTGGGTCAGGGGGTGCTGCTCAGAGCTGGGGGGCATGTGCTCGACGGCAGCTTCAAAGCCATCTGTGGACAGGACCCCCCGCCCTGGCCCACACACTAGTTTTAGGTTGTGGTAGTCCTGCACCTTCCTTGTCAGGACTGATCGGGGCAGGGGACCGATTGGATGGAGAGGGGGGAAGGTGGCAATTCTTGGGCCTTGGGAGAGTTACAGCAAGTGGGTGAGCAGTTGCCCTGGCTTCAAAAAGTCATCCAAACAAGTGGGTGTAACACCCGGTTGGGAGGCAAGCTGGCCAAAGAGAAGACCAAAGAGTGAAGGGGAAAGAGGCCCTCTCTCGGGGAGCCCTGGGCCGAGGGCTGCACCTACGGGTGGGTAGTTTCTGCCCCCATTTTCCCAGCGACCCCTGGTTTCCCAGCGTCCCCCGTTTTCCCATCACTGTGAGCCCCATCGTAACACCCTCGGGGCAGAGTCACCTAGATAGGGCCCCCCCGCCGGGGCCAGCATCCCTGAGGAAAGGGGCCTGGGCTGCCTTTCTCCCGAGTTTGGTTCCAGGAAGGAAGGAACAGGGTGCATTAGCCAAATTTACGAAAGTTTCTTGGCGTCGAAAGGTCCCAATCTCCTGCAAGTTAAAAAAAAAAGAAAAAAGAGAAGAAAAGAGAAAGAAAACACCAGTGCAGAAGAGGTGCCGGTGCTATCGAGTGGAGCTGGGAGGAGCGTCATTCACCTCCTCCCTGCTGGGTTGCAGAGCTCCTCAGCCCGCGCTGATCTGGGAGGAGGCAGGGGCGTGGGCCTCGCTGCCTGCTTTCGATGGTCGCTTCCTTGTCTGTCTGTCCTATGTAGGCCGGAGCGCCGGGGGCGGGGTCTGACTCGTTCACTTCTAGTCCCCCCGGCTGGCTCCCTGTCCCCCTGCCAGAAGCATTCAGAGTGGGGGCCCTGCGAGCGCCGCCACCTGGCTTCCGCTCGGGCAAACGTTAGTACGACCACAGTGGAACTGAGGAGGCACGGAGCTGGGTTGTGCCGTGCGGACTCCTACCTGTGCCCTCCGCCTGTAGGAGGCGGGACAAAGGGAGTTGGGGCGAGGAAGGTAAAGCGGACGGACACACGACACTTCACAAAGTCACGGGCGGCGAGTGCCACAGGGTCGCTGTCGGCCCGCTGAGTCCAAAGACCTCATTTTACTCCCGGGGGAACTGGCCTGGAGGGCCCTGCACGTTGTCTTTGCTCAGTGCCAGGCTTTCTGAGGCCGGGCCCAGTGTGCGTCCACGCGGGATGTGGCCCCGGGGAAGCCGTCACCGTGACCAGCTGGTCACAGCCCACCATGGCTTCTCTGGCTTGCGGCACTGCCTTGCGTGACCATCCCTCAGTGGGGCCAGAGGAAGGTTTATCTGTGAGGACACAGGCATATAAGAGACTTGAGTGAGGCCCAGTGTCAGCAGGGACAGCATATCTTTAGTGGCATGAAGACCAAAGCACAGAGGGAAAGACACAGGGAGGACTCACTCCAGAGCAGTTTACCCGCCAAAAAACAAGTCCTGGATTGGGGGGGGCGCGGTGGGCAGCCCTCAGAGGTCCGGCTGGACTCCCCTCTGATCATCTTCCGGAGCAACCCCTACCCGCTCCTACCCCTGCTGACCTGGGCTGCGGCAGGGATTATCTGCTGGGAAAGCCGCCCTACCTGCTGACCACTGATGCTCTTCCAGAGGCAGCAGCCCGGGGCTTTGGGGTGGCCTGGCAGTATCACAGAGAGGAGAGCAGGGGCCTCCCCTACCCGCCCCCCTTCAAGTGTGGATAGAAATGCACTTCGCAGGCACTAGCCAGACGTGAGCGCCAAGAGGCGTGGCCCTGGGGTTCGGGCAGAGGTGGGCTCGGCTTCTGTGTATGGCGAGGAGCACGAGTACATAGCCTTGTTCCTGGTTGTAACACACTTTTCTCCAGAGACCCCCATGGCTCTCAGTGCTCGAGAAGGCCGGCCCAGACCATGAGGAGTGAAAGTGGTCAGGCTCTCGCCAGCCCCTAGAACCAACAGGAAACAGGAAAAAAGGTGACGCTATTGTTCCCCAAGGACAAGTCAGTTCAGAGGCACAGCGGGGCTCCAGGCAACGCACCAGCTGTCCTCTGTGAGCTGCCGGGCCCTGCCACCTGTAGGGCGGTAAGGTGTGGCCCCACCTCTGCTCAGCTACCGGTAGGGAAATGCCAGCATTGCTCAGGGCAGAATGGCGCTCAGGTCCAAGGAAAGCATTGTGTAGTACCGGAAGAGATGCAGGAAGGGTTGAGAGAGAGAGGGAAAAGTAGTACTCATCCCCTTGGTGGAATTTCTGTGATGTTGCATTGAGGCGGTAGCATTTCCATGGAACCCGGCTTGCCCGGTCCTCCAGCAGATGGGTGCTTTGGACTGTGCTCTCAAATAATGGCAGACCCCCCCCCCCCATTGTGCACTAGCACCCACTTCTCCCACACCAGACACCTGGATGTCACCTTTGACCCCAACACAATCAACAACTCATGTCACTTTCCACTCCCCAACTGCTCAGAGTGTGCCCACAGCCTGCAGAGGAGTCCAGACCCTGCCTGCCAGTCGCAGGAACTTCTGCACAGATTCCCCACGGGTGCCCAGTTCTTACACTCAGCCCTTCCAGTCCTTTCCATGCACCAAAGGCAGTTCTCCCCTGACACCGTTTAGCCCTCCATTTCTCCTGGCTCAGGAGAAACCTTCAGCAGCTTCCCATTGTTTACAGATTCAAGTCCAAACTCCCTAACTTGCTGTGGGTGGCCAGCCCTTCCCTGTGTAGCTCCCCCGCTGGCCTCTTTTGCTTTGTCTCTTACTCTTCATCTGGAGGCATATTGCATTCTTGTCCAAATGTTTTTCCATTGTTCCTTTTCCCTTCCCACACACCCCTACCTCCTTCTCACTGTGGCGAACCTCCAAACTTCAGTCAGATTCCAGCTCACACCCCCCGCCGCAGTTGCCTGGCACTCTTTAGGAAACTTGCAAACTGGTATTTTTCCTGCTGCTCCCTTATGTGGTTGCCTGTCATTTGTCTTTCCCTCCAAAGACACTGTAAATTCCTTGAGGGCATGGATTGGGTTTCATGGCTCTCTGCAACCTCAGCCTTAAATAAATGGGCCCGCAGACTGCAATTTCTCACCCTGCTGGGTTGTGAGTTACAGATTTTCCCGTGACCCCTAGGGTCCCGGTCCAGGGGAATTGTAACACTCAGTTGAAGAGATGCATCATGGAGTCAACAGTGACATCCAGTCTGGACTGGAAGACACCTGGGCTGAGATGAAATGAGGAGGGAGGAACAGAGAGAAGAGCCTGGAGGTGGCTCCTTGTGACCCTGAGGGGACAGGGGAACCTGTCCATACCCATCAGCTGAAATGCCAACCAGCCCAGCCCCAGCCCCAGCCCCAGCCGGGCCTGCGGGAAATTGCTGTCACTGTGCAGAGCATTCATCACATCCCCCCTGGGCTTCCGGGATGAGTCAGTGGGGCCAATCTGGCTGCACGTCAGTGGAGAAGCTGGTGGGGCTGGAAATAGCGCCATGAACACCCCAAATAGCAGTTGTTTAAGAAGAGTAAACATCTCAGACTGATGCAGAGTGACCTTCACCATCCAGAGAGGAGTGGGGAAAAGAATGTGCGTGCAGACATGGGGCCTTGGGCTGCGGCCGCAGGGCTTCCGTGCCTGCACCCACCCTGCCTGCCTGGGGCAGTGGCCATGGCCATGTGGGGAGGGCCAGGGGACCGCAGACTTCTGCCAAGGGATTCCCTGGCCTCTTCCTCTTTACGTTGGGACTGAACATCATCTCAGATGTGCCCCAAGCCCCAGCCATCCTTGGTACGCATGACGGCCCGCCCTCTGCTGGCTCCTCAGGGTCAGACAGAGGTGGTCTCTGTTATGAAAACGGTTTCCTGCGTGGAAAAAGAAGGTGGGATCTGAGAGGTAGGCCCCTCTGCCCAGCAGGGGGCCCCCCCACAAGGTGCTATTTTCCTGGGGACAGGGACAGCGCCGCTCCCACCCACCCCGGGGAAGGCCCCGACCTTCTCTTCCCCCACCACGTGCCCACCTCTCCCTGCTCATTCTCCCCCCATCAGAGCGGCTGGGCACCCCGCAGGCCTGCCACTGCTGGAAAGAGAGAACGAGAGGGTGGGGAAGTTCAGGGAAGACAGCCGTGCAGAGGGATGTGGGGGAGCCCGCCCTCGCCCGGCCCGGCCTCTGTGACTCGCTGCGCGGCAGAGCAGCCAGACTCCTTACCGCCATCCCAGGGGCAGGTGGGGGTGGGGGCGAGGGGCCTTTCGGATTAGTTCAGATTTGGCACTTCCCTCGGTATTCATCAGACTAGAAAGCTGCCTGTGGGGTGCAGGACTGAGGAAGACGCCTTGCTAACCCCACCCAGCAGTGGTTTTCACATCGCCAGTCACAAAGCATTAGCGGGCTGTGAAATGGGTGCAGTGCTTCATAGCTAGCGTTTTAAAACAGACTGAAAACCAAAGTGGTCAGTGTACCACTTGCAGAAAGGGAGTTTTGGTTTTTAGAATTGCATGTCCATCTGCATCTATCCATAGCTATAACTCTACCTACCTATATCTATACCTATACCTGTATTATGTCTAATATCTGTAGTGGGTGATGAAAGAAATGTGATCCTAATTCTTACTAGACTGGCCTGGGCTAGAACATCGCTGCCGGGCCCTGCTGGCCCTGGAGTACTGCAGAAAGAGACCAAATCAGATGGCCAAGGCCTTTCTTGGCCTCATGAACCTGGAGGCCTGGGATTAGGTGACCACCTCCTCCTCACTGGCCCTGTCTCCCCTTGGCAAGAGGACATGCTGGGGCCCCCGGATGGGAAGAAGTGTGATGAGGAACATCCTGGCGGACACTAAGCATATATCTAGCTGTCTAAATGCTATGGCTCCCCAGCGCTCGGGGGCTCGAGTTAGCTTCTGAGGTGCACAGACTGGAAAAAGAGAGCCCAGTATGGCTGAGAAGCCCTGGTGGGGCAGAACAGGAAAAGCGGAAGTTGTCAGCAGCCTTCTGGGACGTGGGGGCTGTTGAGCGAGCCTAGGGGATGGGCAGGAACAAGCAAGCACTTGTCTTTGGTAAAAGCATGAAATCCAAGATTGGCTGGAAGAGTGGAGGTGCCAGGGACAGTGACCTTCCTGGCAGGCCAGAGTCACGAGACTGCGCCAGGAGGCCACTGGAGAAAGGGCAAGGGACGAGGGGCAGTCCCTGCGGGTGCCTCAGAGCAGGCCCCTCTGCTAGCCGCCAGCTGCACTAGAGAAAGACAGGCGTGCAGGGCCGATCGCTCACTGTAGGAACACCTCACAAACTGCTGAGCATTAGAGAACAGCTTCCAGAATTCTGAGAGACGAGGCATGCCGCACACGGCGCTCCTGCGTGGTGTCTAGTGGTGACTGCACTGGGCGGGGGGGCGCCCTGGGTGAGGGGCACTTTGAATCAGGGTTGTGGGAAGGCTACACAGAGAACGGCACATTTCGCTGTGGGAAAAAAATTATACGGTGTCAGCTAGCACGCCATCTTGAATATACTCACATACTGCATGCTTAATTTACTTGGAATGACTTTACCCAAGATTTCAGAACTTTTTTGTGCTTGGTGGTGATTTCTGTGTAAACACAGAATTCAAAAGAGTGCCATGCTCAGGGTGTGGGAGCGTTCAGATTGGGGTTCCGGTGTTGAGCAGAGGCTCCTGCTTGGAAGCTTAGATAAAGTGTGCCTTCTTCTGTCCCTACTGATAAGAGACCCTTCCCCTTCCCCCATTTTCCTCCCACCTCCCTGGTACTCCCCACCCCTTTCCAGGGCTACCCATCTCCCTGGCTCTCGATACCCTACGAAGAGGGCAGAGAAATTAACTGGATGAAGAGAAGGCATGGTTTCAGATGTTGAGTCTGTCCTAGGCCGCGTCTCAGGCCCCGTCCTTGGCCAGCTGTAACTGCCATTTGCTCCTGACCGGGGGCAACAAGAAAGGATCCAGCCTGCCTCAGATTCGGCACCGAGCTCCGCATGGGAGAGCCAAGGAGATCTGCGTGGTATGTACCACGTTGTCATTTTCATCACCCCCAGCGATACCCTGAACTGCAGTGACTGCTCAGTGGTGGCCACGTCTCGTGAGTATTTCCACACGCGCTTCTGAGCACCTGCGTGGGCCGGTGCCGCACCCGTGGAGGGATCCGAGCAGGAGGGGGACGGGAGCTGTGGCCCCAGAGGGCGTCAGTCCTGCTGAGGACAGCGTGGAAACAGAGACAAAGAATAAAGGACGGCGAATAAAGGATGAGATCGAGAGCGCCGCTTTCCGAAATGGAAATTTCACTGCTGTGGTTGCTTTAAAATGCGACGCGTTTCGCACACGAAACACGTGTGTTAATGGGAAAAACTTTCTGAGACGCTTGGGAGCTTCAGCTTTCACAGCGTGAACTCGAATCGGCAGAACTCTCAAGGAGGCGAGTTATGTACGTGGCTGGAGAAACCCACACTGGCAACACAGCGCCTCTTTTTACAATAAGCTTTCACAAAAGTGTGAGACAGGCATGCCTGCCATTCTCTCACTTGGGCAGCGTGTACTGAAGGGCTCTCTGCCAGGATCCCTAGCCCACGGTTTGTGTCCAAGGTCCCCACGTTCTGCCCCGGGCTGCCCCAGGGCTCTGCAGCGAACACACAAGAACGCCACAGAATATTGTAAAATTTCCACCGTGAACACAGTGACATTTGCCAGGCACCGTGCTCTCAAGTTGTTCGCACCTGGCCACCCATTCATGGAACTGTCAGGTATTTATTTTAGGGCAGGGGTCACTGCAAACTGTTACTGAGACAGGGAGGAAGCCTTGAACTGGGAATGTTTGGCAACCTTTTATGGGTTCAGTGAGACCCCAGCACGTACCCAGTCTGATGGATATACGGCAAAACGCTGGCTCCCAGACTCCCTACCTGCACATCCACCCTCGGTCCTGTCACTGGCTAGCTCCTTTGAACTTGCCATTGATTTGTTGCTACAGAATACTTGCATATGTGCACGTGTTTCACCTTGCTGTTTCACAGCACAACCATGACCCCTGGTTTTTGGGCTGAGAGAGAGAGAGCCAGTTTGCTCAGTGGCCCTGGCAAAGGCTGTGGGTTTTCATCCTTGGAGCAGGCCTCCAAACAGATACACAAGGGTTGGCAGAGTCTCCTTTTACACCATCTGATCACGGTGCCCAGGCCCCTTCCTCCTGGTGCCTATCCAGTGTTCCCTGCTGGCTGCCCGCATGGTCTCGGCCAACCCTCTCCTCCCTCCTGTCAGCTTGCCCCCAAGGCCCCAGACTGGCCTTTCCCCGTCTGTGCCCCCTCCCGGGACTGCAGATCCTGCAGTCCCGAGCCCTCGTTCGACTGTTGCCTCCAACTGCCGTCGGAATGTTCCCTCGCTGAGATTCTCAGCAGTTGGGACCCCGGCTCTGCAGCCGGTTGGACTCTCAGAAGGCCTCAAAACCTGGGGCCAGACCTGGGTTTGGGGAACACTAGCAGCGGGCACATTGGAAACGCTCAGCGAATTATGAGATGAATCAATTTAGTGACTTCATTCCCAGCATGGGTGCACTTCATGGCCTCAAGCCAGTCATGGCTACACTTGAGATCTCCTTGTCACCACCTGATCCTTTTCCAGGGGCTCCCCCTGACTTAGCTGAAAAAAAACGTGATGTGGGCGCCTTGGCAGGCCCCGGAGAGACCTGTGGCTGGGGGACGTTGGCCGCCTCGTACATACAGCTCCTCTCGTCCCCCTTGGCTCTCGTGTCTTTCTTTCCAGGCAGACAGCCAAGTGCACGTAGCCCACAGAGACAGGGCAGGGCTGTTTGGAACGTGTGTGCTGGATATAATAATCTTTTCCCTTCTCGTGGTGACAGGGCCAGGAGACCTGATGTCTCCACGCCCCACCGTGGCTGCTGCGCTCCGTGTGTCGTCCCTGTGACTCACCAAGTGCGTGCAGGGGCTGGAAGGGGGCCGGGCAAGAGGTCACCCCTGCCTTCAACACACGCAGACTCCTCAGTGTTACCACACACCCTCTGTCAGCACCGAGAGGGTATTTTAAAGATCGAAAGGGGCCCTCCTCTGTTCCATTTTTGAATGCCTTGAATGTTAAAAAAAAAAAAATTGAACAAGAAAAATACCCAAAATCAGTACAAAAACTGTAAGTGGTATATTTGATTTAACTGCTTAATAAATGAATGCTCTTGAACACAAAAAAGTACAATGGCTAGGCAGCCCCCCGTGTGGAGAGAAGGTTCACTGCCTGTAGTTTGAGGCCCTTTGTGAATGAAGTTCAGAACCCGTGGCCATCCCCTCCATGTAGGTCCAGGTACCTTTTGTAGGTTTTTTGCCAGAATGCCCAGACTCCTACACTCCTCTGGGACCAAACTGTGCCCTTGGGCAGGGCATGGTGCCCTTGGGCTATCCTAGCCTCCAGTGGGAATGGTCTCCTTGCTGGGGATTGAGGGGCAGGGAAAGGGATACGCTCAGGACACAGCCCCGATTGGGGCCAGTCCCTGGGGCCTCCAGGCCCTCGTTATAGCGCAGGCAGAGGAGCTTCTCCGGGTGCCTTCCCTCAGCCTGTGCGGCCTTTAGCCCTGAGCTCTGTCTGCAGGGCCACCTTCCTGCTGGTTCCTTCTGTGAAGGTACCAGCTGTCATTCACTGCCTGAGAGGCCCGCATGGGCCAGGCCTTGTGCAGAGAGCCGCAGATACAACGATTATTCACAGAGGCTGCCCTAGAGGGGCTGGCAGTTGACTTGAGGGCTAGGCACAGTGCGTGAACCACGGCCATGATGAAGTGAGCTCTCTACTCTGGTTATGGCAGAATCACGGAGGAAGTCCCCCCGCACCCCCATCCCTAGGGCCCAAGTTTCTGAAGGGGTTCTACACCAGAGGGAGACTGAGCTGAGTCCTGACTGAGAAAGGATAGCCAGGCCAGGGCTGGTTATGAGCAGTCCGTGCAGTGGGGGCACCCAGCTTGGGCAGAGGTACCCAAGGAGTGAAGGAGCAAGGGTGGGGCCTCTGGGGGCCCTGAGTGTCAGGAAACCAGAGAGAGGTGGGCACGTGGAGGGAGTGCGGGCGGCAGGGGTGTTATCCTGTGGAGACGAGGGAGCAGCGGGTCAGTGAGGGGGGCAGACTGCTGTCTGGGGGAAACGGTTCTTAAAAAGAAATAAAATGCATCAAGGGAACATAGGCTAATAATATATAAATATCAGGTTTACCACATTATAATTCGATATCTGTCCACACTATGGCGTGCGTGCTCATTGGGTGGAATTCTTTGGTTGCACTCTGCATGGCACAGGTCTAGGTAAATCCAAGAATATTCAGAAGCACGCAGACCACTGCAGTGGACCAGGCAGGGCGAGAAACCCCAAGTGCAGGGAAGGGGGAGGAAGGGTTGAGTGGAAGAGATAGATGATCACAAGTTAGGGGTGACCCCCCCACGGGCCACCACCTAGGAAAGGAACAGAGTTGGGAGGTGGGGGTGACGGTTGCTTTTTAGGAGAAACAAATAGCACTTCGGAATACAATAGGGGAGGAGAGAGCAGGTCTGAGAGCCCGGGGAAGGGCTAACCTGGCAGAGGAGCGGATGAGGTGTCCTGTGGCCTCAGGGGAAATGGAAGGGAAGGCGTCTGTCTTTTGCTTTCACAGTGGGGGCTGCCGAGAGAGGCAGCCCAGGGGGGGTGGGAGGAACCGTGGGGGCGGAGGGCTCCCTGGAGGCAGATGTGTCAGTGGCAGACAGAAACCAGACAGAGGCAGATGGGGCCAGGGCACAGGCAGGGGAGCTTGGGACTCCAAAGAGCACTGGGGGGTGGGCTGTCACCCGTGTGCCCGCTGCTCCCACAGCTTGTGTAGGAGCTCCCTGGAGGCCGTGAGCAGAGCCTTCTGGGGTTCATCTCTCTCTAGCGTGCCTCATAGAGACAGACGGTGGAGGCTGTTTTCTGGGGTGCAGATGGGTAGGGTCGGGGGGTGCGAGAAAACGGAAAACAGTGAGTTTCAATGTTCTTTCTAGACATTTGACCAAGACAGGCAAGGAGGAGAGAAAGCAGAACACTCATGGTTGAGGCGATTTTTAAAAATTAAAAATAGCGCATTGCCCTTCCACTCCCCTCCCCCCAAAACCCATGGCTTGTTTCTTGCACGAAAGCTATGAAATAATGTAAGAAAGAAGAAAATGAAAGTCACCTGTAATTTTATTCATTAGAAATCTTTACTGTTAAACCCGGAGGTAATTTCCTCCCCCTAGGGTTTTTAGCAGGAAAGGCGGTCACACAGTGCATTCTCATTTTGCCACATATCATTTTCCCTTAATATTTCTTTTGTTTCCTTTTCTTTGGGTGGGGGGTTGCTGAGGGCCTAGAGGCCTTTATTTCTCCACTGGCCCACAGGGTGGTGGGCAGGGCCACTACAGGGCCACTCTCTGGGCCCTTGGCCAGATCCGCCTCCCTCTGCTCGCACTTCTAACTTCTTGCACTAGAGCAGCTGCCTCTCCCCAAACTCCTGCCGCTCCTGCCGCTCCCGCTGGAGGCCGGGAAGCCTGGGAAGCGGTGGCGCCTGCCCTTGTGCAGCCGTGTGAGGTCATGGGCGCAGCAGTCGTGCTGCTGGAGCATCAGCCCTGCGTCGTTCATCTCCTGCTGCGTGGCCACCATCTCTCGCCCCTGGCGGCCTGGGGAAGCCGGTAGTCCAGCGGGCGGGAAGGTGGGCATCCACCGGAGGGCGGGTTCTGCTGAGGTGTGTTACCCAGGCAGCGACAGGCCGGGTGCGCCCCCATGGCTGCTATTGCCACGGATTCCCGTGGCAGCCAGGACCACCTCACTCCTACCCAGGAGCACTCCCCTTTCTGCTTAACATTTCTCGAGTACCTGTCTCTGTCTGAGCTGCTATTCTTCCAAACATCCTCTAAGATGTCATTTCCCTGCCGATCTCGTATGTATAATTCCAGTGGTTCAAACTGCAGCGGGTAAAAAGGGCGTTCAGGAAAAAGTGTCCTGGCATCCCCTGCCTCTGAGCTACGTAATTCTCTCTGGAGGCGACCGATGACCTTGTCGTATCCAAAGGGTGGTCAGATAATATTCCAATGGGTGAATGTTTCAAAATTATATAACTCCCCGCTTTGTGTACTTAGATGCTATTTAATTTTGCCAGCATCCTAATGCTCTTGTGAATATTCTTCTAGTTAAATTTTTGCGCACACGCCTTATTTTTTTTAGAGTCAGAATCCTAAAAGTGGAATTCCTGGGTCAGAAGGTAGTCCCAATTTTTAAAAAGCCTTTCAATGCCAGATTTTGCCTCCAAGGAAACTGGTGTCGATCAACGACACTCCCACAGCAGAGCAGGAGAGGGCTCCTGCCTCTGTCTAGCCCTCCACCCGTGTCATTACAACTCACTTCCTCCAGCTGTGTCTCTAACCCATATCCCCAGATGCCATTTGTTTGGGGAGAAACAAATGGCATTTGGCCCCCGGGGCCTGCCTCCAGGTGGAGCCTAGGTATCGAGAAGACCTTGAGTGCCTCGGAGGGGCTGGCCTGGCCGTAGAGCAAAGACCAAGCCTCATGGTGGGTGGGCAAGGTGGCTGTGTCGTCACTGAGTGCGAAGCCCAGGGACAAAGCCCCTCTTCATTTTCAGAAATTCCCCTGCAGGAGGGACGGCGGGGGGGGGGCCCAGGTTATGAAAAGCCTGAGGGTGGTAAGAGAGCCAGAACCCACAGGCGAGGTGCAGGGGCAATGGGTACACAGGCTGGATTTTTGTTTGTGCACTGTCCCCCTTTTCAAGGGGCAGTCCCGTGGGTTCTTTACTGAGGGCTTTTTGGAGACATTGGGAGGGGTTCCCGGAGCAACATAGAGGCAGCGTGAATGCTCTTGGGCGAACAAAGGCCACCTGTCGCGAGATTTTGCCCCAGGCACAGTCCTTGGGGTGGGAGCACGTGTCCTTGTGCCCTCCGATGTCGGGCTGCGTGGTTCCCGGTTGGGCAGGGGAGGCTCAGGGCTGCTTGCAACGTGCGTCCAGCCAGGAAGGGAGGGGCAGGGCAGAGGAACTCCAAGGAGACCTGGGATGTCCGAGTTGGGCAGGAGTTTCCTCCACGCTCCTGAGAAGCCTTTGCTTCTGCAGTGCTGCTCCCAAAGGCAGCGACTTCTCTTTGGCTTATTTGACTCCTGTAGATGCTAGACTATTTAGAGCTTTTATCCCTAAAAAAAAAAAAAAAGGGAGGGGGAGCAAAATCATTTGTTTGGCAATGTATAGTTACTTGTCTTTGGGTTCAAGTTGCTGGAGCTGGCCCTTCCTTGCGTCCAGTCTAGTTCCGAGAGTTTGGGAGACCCAAGTTAACCCACCCTGTGCTTTTGCTGTCGTGGCACATGGTGTTCTCCTCCCTGGATGCGTCTGTGTGTGTCTCCTCCTCCTCCTCCTATAAGGACACCAGTCATTGGGTTGGGGGGCCACCCTAGTCCAGTGTGACCTCGCCTTAACTCATTACATTTGCAAGCACTGTTTCTAAATGTCACGTTCTGAGGTTCTGGGCAGACATGATATTTTGTGGGGCGGGGTGCGGGGGATACCATTCAAACCCTTGGAATCTCTCTGCCCACAGACACTTCAAACCATCAGTTGATCCCATGTACTCTGTCAGAGTCATTTTTCTCAAGCCGAGCGAGGGCGGAACACCTCACCCTAAAACTCTTCCGTGACTTCCCCCTGCTGACACAATCAAGTCTTCAGCTGGACTTTAGAAGACTTGCGGTGCTCCGGTCGCAGTGACCTTTTGCAAGTTCCATTTCTCAGTTTCTTACACCCTCCGGTGCCATTTGCAAGGGCTTCTATATTGCTGCATATGGTGTAAGTGCCCTCATCTCCTGCCTGGTCCTCTGTCCCTTGCCTAGGCGCAATCCTTCTCAGACACCCGCGTCGTGTTTGACCTTTCCGATCTCATGAGGACATTCGCAGCCAGCCGAGGTGGAAGGGCTCCTCCCTGCTCGCAGGCGGACCCCACCCCACGTGCCTCACCACTCAGACTGGAGCGATGCTCTCCTCCGCTGGAACTGCATTTCTCCCCAAGGATGTGACTCTATCTTCTACTTCTTTGGGCCCTTAGACTTGAAGGTGGCGTATTAAACTGGGTGGCCTCATCTGGTAAAGGACTGTGGGCGCTGCTGCTGCTGCTGCTGCTGCTGCTGTGAGCACGCTGGGGGGTCGGTTGGCAGCTGCAGCCCTCGGCGCGGCCATGCTGCGGTGCATTCACTGAATCACTCCGCGCCTACCGCCCTGGGGGCGTCTAGAGCAGACCAAGAAGAGCCCTGCACTGAGATGAAATGAGGGGAAAGGAGAGAATGGGTTGCTGCTTTGAGAGTCAAGGACAGTGGTCTGCCGAAGCAAGAGTGGACTGACAGAGTCACACGGCGGGAAAGGGAACAGTCATGGCTGGGCGCGGAGGGGCCCGGGGCTCAGTGGGAAACCTGGTAACGAAATCGGGGCATCCTCCTGCCCCGTCCGCCCTGAAGGGGGGATTGGCGAGCAGCGTGCTGGCGGCGGGGGGGCGGGGGTCAGGGCTGGGAGGGAGGTAAACGAGGAGGCGTGCGGAAAGGATAGCAGCACCTTTTGCTGCTCGCCTTAATAAATGCCCCGAAAGTAAGAAGGATTTCTTGTTCCCCAAATTGCTATGTTCTCGCTAGCTCCTGAAAAGTGGCCGTGGGTGGCCATTGGCAACTGACTCTTCAGACTCTCTTCCCAAGCCTCGAGTCTCTACCGGGGCACCCGGGAACTGGGTTCCTCTGGCAGCGGGTGTCCTCTAAACGTCCTTGTCTTTTGTGCTGAGCCCTTTTCCTTAGATGTCTCAGTTGGAGAGAAGCTCTGTAGGCATTGCCCTTGGGGATCGAGAGGGGTCCACCCCAGAAAGACGAGTAGAGGTAGGAAGAGTCAGGAGGAGTGTTCCGGGCGCACCGGTGCTCCAGGTGCGGGCCGCAGGCGGAGCCCGCTGGCACGGGACACGCGTGCTGCCTCGCAGGCGTGCCGGGGCAGGTTTGCAGCGTTAACGCTGCTGAAGCCATGGCGGCCCTTTCCTGATGGATCTCAGCAGTACTCCTCCTCCTTGTAGGTTCCGGAGCTCGGGTTAAGGACACTCCTGAGGGAGCGCGCCTGCCTCTGGAGATGTTTATGGAGCACCTGCAGTGCTACCTCTGATCCTTGCCTGCTCAATTTGTAACTGTGCATGTATGGCCTCACCAGGCCGGGTTCAGGAAATATCTGGTCTTTGTAAAGACAGGCAATCCTTGACGCCCATAACAGTGATAGTTCCTTAGACATCCCGCTGAAAAGGTTTGCCAGGTTTCTCCTCCTGACATATGGCCAGTGTGGGTATTTCTTGTGTCGACATTTAACACAGGAGGATGGACTTAGTCAAATGTCCTTCGTCAGTAAGTCTCCAGTGCAGCACGCTTGTTTCTGGGCCCTCACAGCAATTCTGCTCCGGTTGAAACAAAATAAAAAAACAAAACCCGAAAGGAATGACTCAAGTTTGCGTTGGTCTTATCCATCTACATGAAGACCGTGTGCGAGCATGAAATGCTCTGGGAACCAGGAAGGGGGAGGAGTCCCGAGCCGCGGAGAAGGGGGCGTGGTCCATGATTCTGCTCTGAAGCAGTGATTTTTTTTTTTTTTTTTGCTCACGCCCTGTGACTAGAATTTTCCATCCCTCCCTGACAGAAGAAAAATACGAAGACTATTCGACACAAAGTAAAATATGAAAAAAAAAATTTTCGGTGGCTCAGTGTTCTGACTGAGTTCTCAGAAGTAGTCCTTAGATTAAAACAAAACAAAACAAAATAAAACCGTGCGCCTGGGTCGGCTCCTTGCCCGAGTCAGCGTCGTGGTCCGATGCTGGGAGAGTGGAGCAGAGGCGGCCTGTTACCACTGTCCTTCTTGCCCCTTGCCGTTTCCCCTGGGGGGAGCCGGGTTGGTCCACTCCAGTCCGACTTCCGACAACATATCAAGAATTCTAGGTATTTGCTTCTGTGTTTCTTTTCCCAACGAGACAGTGAATTCCCTGGAGGACAGCATGACATCCATCTGGCTTTGCCTCTGCACAGTCAGCTCCATGATGGCATGGGAGAACACCCTGATACGTTTTTTTTTTTTTTTTTGGACAGTGGTTTACAAACAGCAAGGCCCTCTGTAAATGTAGGACACTGCACACCTGTTTTCCTCCAGAGCATGTCAATACTGGATACGAGGTTGCACTAGAACTGGGGTTCTGACTCACTGTAGTGTTCGGTGGTGCCTAGGGCACCAGGACTGAGAGACCAGAGCCCGGGCACCGGTGAAAAGGTGGAGCCGGTGGGAAGTCGCCGGGTGGGTGTGAGAGACAGAGGGTGAATCCGTGTTGTGCTGCCGCTGTAACAGGTTCCAGCACGACGAGTGGGTTAAGAGATCACACATCTCTTCTCCTACTGTTCTGGAGATCTGAACTTCCAACTGGGTCCCACTGGGCTAAACTCAAGGTGTTGGCGGGGCCTCGCGCCTTCCGCAGGCTCTAGAGAAGAATACTTTTCATGTCCCCTCCCGTTTCTAGAGGCCCCTGCATCCTTTGGCTCACGGCCCCCTTGCTCCATCTTCTAAGCCAGCATCTGCAGTGCGTCTCTTACTCTGACGCCGGCCATTCTGCTCTTCTCCTTCACGTCTGAGGACACTTGAGATTATGCTGGGCTCACCCGAATAATTGAGGATGACCTCCGCGTCTCGAGGTTACCCGATGAAGCAACCTAAATTCCATCTGCAACTTTTAATTCCCCCTTGCCGTGTAACATACCACTCACAGGTTCTGGGGCACGGGACAAAGACATTTCAGGGCAGGGAAGGCATTATTTTGTGTACTGCAGAGGGGCACTTGGAGATGGTAGAGTTCATCCTCATTGTACACTTGAGGGAACTTGGACTCAGAGATGTCCTATGAATTCCCGCTGGAGGCTGGACCATCTGTACTCTGAACCTTAAGCAAGATTCAGCAGGAGGCTGCCGGCTCTGCTCTTCCTCCAGTTTTTTCTTCTATACTGTGTCCCATAGCTTTACTGCCCCTCTCAGGGGAGAGTGCCGAGGGGAGTGTCGGGGCCGGGGAGCACACCTGGCCCACGTCCAGACTGAATGCAGAGTGGCCATTTCCCGAGGCCAGAGAATGGATTTGATCTGTCCATAAGAACCTCACTGGTTTAGCAGAAGTGCTAGCTCTGAGAGGTACAGCTGCCACGTGTCCACTTGGGGACACTGAGCTCAGTGCCCAGGGGTCCCAAGAGTCTGAAATCCTGGAATTTCTCCCCTTAGAGGTCCATGAGGGGAGTATGAGGGTGATCCCAGTTTGCCGGCTCAACAACCAACAGTGACATTCGCTGCCTGGGCAGCGGCTGTGGGTTTCTCAGTCTGGAGACCCTCTTAGACCAGGGCCAGCTTCTGGCACGAGAGGGTTTCAGCTGCTAAGTGTTCTCTGAGGAGACGCTGGTGATTCTGGAATCTGAGCCCACAACAGCAGATTTCCTGCCATAAGGTCAGGTTCAGAGGAGAAGACACGGGAGGACTTGACTACATGAGATGTTTACTTGGAAAGAGCAAAGCATGATCTCGGGGAGCACATGCCTAGGGCAGGGAGTCGTGTTTCATTTAGGAAGATTTTCTTGTGACTCCATTCTGTGTAGCTGGCCAGCCCTTCCCCTGCCCTTTGTACCTGGGGGTGGAAACCAACAAGAACCTGGCCTCGGGTCAAGGACCCACGGGCCCAGGACCTTCTTGGAAAGTGAGTCCCTCCAAACGCTGAGGCGCGGCCAGTCTTGGGAGGAAGATGAGGCAAGACCATTGGCGTAGTGGGGAGAAGGTGTCCTTGGCCTTCAGAGGGGGCCGACTTGCTCTGCGAAGTGGGGGGAGGCCACTGCATGTGGCTGGGGATCCTACCTGGGGAAGTCCCCTCAGCATAGCCATACAGAGTTGCCCTCTGTCCCCAGCTGCTGACGGGTGGAAGAAAAACTCTGGCCCCTAGGGGTGGACATTGGGAAGTGAAGCAAGCTCTCTCCCACCCAGATGAGAGGTCAAGTTCCATGGCTGAGCCTCGGGGGCGGCACTGGGATTACCAGGAGCGAGCTCTTCCTCTACTAAAATAAAGTCTTCAGCTCAGTATTCCAAGACCTACTGTTCTCTGAGAGAGACAGCTTGAGGTCCAAAAGGGTAAAAGAACTTTTGCAGGGAATGTGTATGAAAATTTTGATGGGTACATGCTGACACGGCCCAGGCCTCGGCCGAGGCTGCGGTCGGTGGTTCCCGCGGTGTGGCGGTGGGGGAAGACGAGGGTCAGGTGAGCAGCTTGCATTTCTGAGGGGACCCAATAGCAAGGAAGAATGGGGTAGGGGTGTTCTTCAGCCCGAGGGACGTTTCTTTTGCAGAAGTGAGCCCTAGCTGAGGAGTGATGACTGAGGGTGCTTCCTGGGCAGCGAGGGTGGTCCCCTGCCCCGCAGCCCAGCCGAGCTGGAAAAGCCTGCAGGCCCTGGAGGAGAGGGGCCTGGTGCGCTTCGTCTGCACTCACGGCTGCGGACGAGAAGGCAGGGCGCCAGCCTCTCCCAAGGAAGAGTCAGTTCAGAAGTACAGCAGATCCTTGCTGCCAGGGCCCCCACAGGCTTCCACAGGCTTTTGGAGCAGGATGGAAAGGAAGGGAAAAGGGGTGGAAAGGGGGCCAGAAGGAAGACAGGGGGCCAGCCACTGGTGAGCAGCTGGACTGGATTTCACCCGTAGCCACTTGGGGCCCCATTGCCTTCTGAAACTCCCCCTAAGACTGGGCATCAGCCTACCGGGTACCGTGTGTGGCTCTGGGCTCTCGTGACAGGAGTTCCTGGGTGGGAAGGCTGAGAATGAAGCTTTTCCTTCAGGAACTCAGTGTTCAGCCGTAAAATGTGGAATGACCCATGACGGCCCTCTCTTCTTCTCTTGGGACTTCTGACAGCTTCTAAGATGTACAGACTGGAATAAGAGAATCTAGCAGACGTGGAGGGAGAAGAAAAAGAGGCAAGGTCTTCGGGCCGGAAACGAGGCTGTGGGAACAGCCTCTAAGATGCTCTTCCTGGGGGGTGACAGTGGAAGTGTCGTGGGGAGCCCATCCCAAGACGCTCAGTTTCTTGGGGCGGGGGGAGGATGGACCCTTTTGGGACTGATGAGCTCATCTAAAAACAGCCAGATGTGTGTTTCTCAGAGGCACCCTGGTGGCCCCCGCTGTGTTACTGCCTCTGAGTGAAGGCTGGATCTGTTGTTGTTGATGTTATTTGTGCCATGGCTGCAATAGGGGTGAGTCTTGCAAGCACGAAGGGTTTGGTCATAGAGGATTTAGTTGCAGAACACAATCACTGGCTCAGCACGTGTGCTATGTGAACCATTCTTTCCAGATCCTGTGGGACTCCACCTCTGTGCCCTGGGGTGCTGTGGCAGCGGCAGCTACAGCCTGGCTGCATCCGTTACCACCCTTGGGGAGGAGGCACCTTTTTGGTGAGGCTCCTTGCATTGACCATGAGCGTGTAAAAGAAACATCTCTTTGGGGTTTGTCAACCTTGGTTTCCAGTAGTGTCATCTTGGTAACAAGAAGCTTCATGTGATTGCAATGGTTGGCCATGTTTGCATGGAGATCATTGATTTTCTTCTCTAGTTGCTCCAGTATTGGGGCCGATTTGGTGGGGGTGGCGCTTTATCCATTGCTTGACTCGCCGCCAGGTGGATCATTGCTTCTTTTCCTCTTCATTTTGGTGCTGTGTAGAATTACTTTTTCTGTGGTAGCTCCTTCAGCTATCTGTTCTGAAATGCCCAAGGAGGAGTGGTATCATCGGACTCAGGTTCTTCCTCTGTAATGGGCCCAGAATGTGCATAGTATCATGGACCTGTTGGTGGGTTGGTAAGCAATGGGGATGATTGTTGAGGACTGGGGGACCATTTGGTTGGACCGTTGCTTTTTTGTGTGTGAACTCAGCCATTCTGTGTCTTTTGGGATGATTCATTTTTTTTTTAGTCATCCTCTGTGTGCGAAGCTGGTGACCTGCTGTGTGGTCTTTTGCGTGTCTTTGATGATGCAGCTGGTATATCCGGTGTGACGCCACGTGAGTTGAGAACTGACCATCGTTCTTCTGTAAACGAGGACTGACCCACTCTCTTTAGCTTTCACTCAATGGCGGCACGTAGTCTTGTTTCTGGGAGTCGTCCTGGTGTTGGGCACCCTCGTATGTAGTTCTTCGCAATTGAACTAGTCTCAGGTGCATGGTACAAGGCAGCTGATGCGAGCTTTGCAAATTCTGATGGCGCTACTTTAGCAGCTTCAGGATGGCGAGTTGCTTTCGCATATGGAAACCATTCTGGTCCTATTTGCTGCTCCATGTGTTTCCAGGCCTTGAGGAATTTTGGTATTTCATCCGTCCCTCCAGGGATTAGAATAAGAGTAGAGTCAAACTCTTCGAGACATGTATTTATAGCAATCAGAGATGTCATCTGTTCTTTCTTTACAATCATGTGGACCTGTACCGTCAGAGACATGCCACTCCATGAACTTGTGTGGCCAATATGCCAACCAACACTTGGTGTCCCCTAGTTGCGTGCTGCAGTTGGGCAATGGAGGTTGACATACTGGAATAGATAGCGTGCATTACTGTCCATCCTGTTGCTGCCTCGAATGTGTTTAGCCTGTTGTCAGCTGCTCGAATGTGAGAATTACCTCGTGAGCCATGGTATAGAGCAACTGGGATGTGAGTAACTGTGCGATAAAGCCAAGACAGTGTGCAGCATCACCAGGAACTGGTACCACTGAGCTGGCCAGTGTTCTGTACCCAGGTAGCAGTCTCCTTCCTATCTGGTGTCTCAAGATGAGTGCCCACTCTGAAGTGCTTTCAGAAGCTGGGAACAACAGTGCCCAGTGTGGCTGTGCACACTGTGGGTGGCGTGTTCCTTTCCGACACATTGACATTGTAGAGCAGAAGTAGCGATGGGGCATGGCCCTTGGAGACTGGGAGGGTGGTGTGCCGAAGGTGTCTGAAGCAGGCCGCTGCCCCGATAACTGATCCATCTTTAGGATTCAGACAGGTTAGGCATTTGATGTAAGTGGTTAGGTCACCATCTATTGTTCCAAGATGGGATTTCGAGCAGACAAAGTCCTGTAGGCCTGGAGCCCCCAAAGACATGTGGGAGGAGTCAGGCATTTCTGACTCCCAGTGGGAGTATTGCTGCATCCTTGTTCTATGGGCAGCAAAGCTGAGACATACAGAGGGAGCTTGTGTGTCCCTGTCGTGAGCTGGTGAGTGGCAGAGGTGGGGCTCAGAGCTAGGCCTTCCTGTTCCAGTTCCTAGTCTGTGTACTCCACGGAGCCCTGGTCCCTGAAACGAAAGCATTCATAGGGGTGTTCTCTTTGAAGGGCAATACTCTGGTGCCTTGAGCTTTTCCTCATTCTTCAGAGCTCCTTTAAAAGTAAATAGAATGATTGGATGTTTTAAAAAAGGCAGTTCTCCAGACTTCCCTAGGAATCTTCTTAAACTGCCTCACAGGATCCAGAAGTTCTGAAATCCTGTCTCCACCTGCTGAACAGACCCAACCTTCCTGGAGCAGGGACATCAGGCTTAACCACTTCTTCCCTAATTCCATGTTGTGACTTAGCCACTAATTTCCACAGCATTATTTTCTACTCTTCAAATGCATTGTTGGTTATGTTATTAGTTTAATAGGTTTCTGTGGGCTGAACTTGGAATCTTACCACAACCGATGACATTATTTCTTCAGGAGATGTGCTTTGAATTCCTTATGCAATGTTCCTTATGCAATTCCTTATGCAATTCCTAGACATCTGTTTAGAACTCAGCCTGGTTTTTGGTGGGAAAACATCTTATGTGCTCTTATTAAATTTCTGAAAAATTTCTCTCTGGCATACACTTTGATAAAAATGTGGCACTTGTTTTTTTTATTATTATTTTAACCTAAAAGTTTAGCTCCTACAATAGTACGTACTACTGAAGAATGCAGGCATGGTATTTATATAACAGGGTGGATGATTAAGAAATGCAAAGTCAGAGAACTGGACATTTTTTTCCATCCTCATCCCAGGAAGGAGAGGCCAAGATATTGATGTTTACTTCCTTGCCCTAAGATTTTTATTGATTAGTGATTATTGGTATGCATGTCCTCGGGAACACCAAAGGGCCTGAGTGAACCTGGACCCCTTAGTGGCAGGTAGAATAAATCTGTTTCAGCAAGTGACAGACAGCTCAAGCTCCAAGGCCCGAGGCTGGCTATGGCTGGTGTCTGAGTGGCCTTCTGAGGGGACTGCAGGTGGGGTTTGAAGAGGGCTTGGTGGAAGCCGAAGACATCTCGTTTTCCTTCACCACCGGGAAGGCAGGTGGGGGTTACATGGCAAGACCAGTGTCCCAGTGGCTGGGGGCCAGTGTCTAGCCACACGTCTAGGAAATTCAGGCTCATGTAAGACTAAGCAGACCTCTCCAAAACCCGAGGGGTCTTGTATATGCTCGATGGGTGTGGGTCACTAGGTTCTCCCCGCCCCCCAAGTCCCAGTGCACTTGCCTGGTGCCCTCAGGCCCCTCGGACTGTTTTCTGTGCACCCTCCCCATCCCGCCCGTGTCTGTGGTGGGCCTGGGAGTTCGCACGGTCGCTCCTGCCCAGGGTCTTAGCTGACACCCACCTTTTTATTTTCCTTTTTAGAACACCAACCAGGGATTTGATAGAAATACAACCAGCATAGAAAAAATTTAAAACTATACATAAGCCCCGACCAGAAGGCCAGTGGTCAAGACAAAGGTAGAATTTTGGGTCCTTCAATTCAGCCGTCCCACAAGTAAACACCAACAAAGATGGCGAGTCAAGAGAATGAGAAACGAAGATTCCTGTGATGCTGTAGGAGGAGAGCTGGGAGGGGATGTCTGTGTTGCCCAGGGAACAGCTGAGGAAGACTCCAGGGTAGGAGCAGACATTGGGCTGGGAGGGCCTCGGCTGATGGGAGGGAGACCTCGGCTTCTGTGCCTGCCACTGGGCCAGCTCTGGGCAGGCTGCGGGTTTACCCTGACTTGCACCCCTGCCTGGGTTATTCCCAGTCTTCTCCCTGCTTGCCTGCCCTCTTCACAGTTTTCTCCCGGGAGCTCTGAATACGATATTTGCACACAAAACTTTGCTTCTAAGGCATTCAGCCTAAGTCTTGGTGCTTCTTGAATCTCAGCTATAGCAGAGGTGGTGCTAATGCTTAGATCTTGCTTATCTACTGGTGAACATGTAGAAGAATGCAGTAATTATGACAGTCTTTTGTGAAAAAGTCCTTATAAGAGACACCCAGACAAAAAGAAGCGCAGGCGCAGAGATTTGAGATATGTGACCATAGTCCAAGGAATGCCAACAGATGGCAGAATCTGGAAGAGGCAAAGAAATTTACCTGAGGGTTAAACCAGTTATTAACCTGGCCTAACTAGACAAGCACATCCCTGAGTAAACACAGCACCTTCTCCTGCTGAGCCTAGATTTGGCTGAAAATCTTGAAACGTATATTTTATCCCTGTGCCTCTAAAATGATGAAAACACTTTCTGCTCTTATCTGTTTATTCAGACAATAAATATTTCCTGCCCACCAACTGTATGCCAGGTCTGTTCATTTCCTGTGGCAGGTGGAAAAAGTTACCGCCCTGGTGGACGGGATTGGCAGTCGGAGCATCTCATGATAGCCCCTCAAGGCTGGCTGTCTGGGTTCTTCACGTGGCCTTTGCTGGCATGGCTGGGGCGGGACCCCAGTTCCTCTCTGTGGTATTTGGCTGCCTGGGTGGATTATTATCTAAAAGTGCTTGGTCTTACTAGGATGTCCCTTCCTGGTTCTTTGGCTAGAGAGAGTAGGCTTCGGTTGGGGCTTTTATTGTCGGAAGTTGGCATATGTATAGGGCAGGGAGAGGTCAGCTGCAGGATGGCTGTTCTCTGCGAAGGGCTGCAGCTCCTTTCGGGTAGCCTCTCTCGCAGCCACAATTAGAGCTTTCTCCAGGGGCCGGCAGCCATCCCTCCCATGCCCCCTCAGGCCTGCACTTACAGTGGACCCCCACCCTAGCCCTGGTGTACACCACCGCCCCTTGCGTGTCTCCTAAATGTACCCACACCACTGCGATCCCCTTACTGAACACCCATCAGTGGCTGGTTCAAGTGCTCCATCGGTGTCTCACCAGCAAGCCGACTGGTCATCACGTGACTGTATTCTGGCCAAAGAGACATTGGCCAAGTGTTACCTGGAATCTCCTGTGACCTTTGCTTAAGAGTTAGTCTCCTTCCTTGGCTCTTTCTTCATTATCCTGCCTAGAATGGGATGTTGCCCTCCATCTCGGACGACGAGGACAAGGGCCACCCCCTGGGATGGCGGTGTCTGTCCTGAGGTGGAAGGAGGGTTTCATGGAAGACCTGACGTCAGCACTTTCTGCCTGTGTGATATTGGGAGAACGGCTTACTCTTTTTGGATCTCGATTTTCGTATCTGTGAACTGGGTTTTAATACTGGCTACTCCACAGGCTTCCTAAGATGAGAAAATGAGACGATTTTTTATACAAGGAAATGCATGCAAACAAAAGGGATTCCTGTTGTGAATTTGCCTTTAATGGGAACTCCAAACTTTTATCTTCCCGCAGTGCACATGCACGGCCTATATTTACTCGCACCCAGGGAATAATAACACCTTAGATTTGCAGTTTGCAAAGCACTTTTGGCATTTATTATTGTATTTACTCCACGCTACGCTTCTGCGAGGAAGGAGACAGCTCAGTGCGACCATCCTTTTTTTTATGTCGGAAAAGGAAGAGCCGCAGAGAAGAAAATGGCTTGCAGGACGATACTTGACTCACCAGTTAGCTCGTGAGTGACAGAGTCAGGCCTGGAATCGTTGCCCTCCCTCCGCAGGAGAGATACAGGCAATTGAACATCCTCATGGAGAAGCCGGGTTTCCTGCTTAAATTATTTAAAAATGTCTCGTGGTAAATATCAGGCCTCAGATCAACTGTACCGGGCAAGTGTGCACACTGTTCCCTGAGGGAACCTGCTGCACGACCAACACAGGGGTAGCGGAGGACGTCTCTAGATGTGGGCGAAGTCCACAGTTACAAAAAAACATTAGGAAAACCCCTCAGCATCTGTCATGCTTGGTCTAAAGCACCCACGTGGCTGTAACAATTTTTCTTTTCCAGCGGGGGATGCAAGAGGAAAACAAACTAGAGCAACCGGTGTGGTCACTTGCAGCCATCAAGGCATGTCCAGGTCTCTGACAGTGTGATGCCTGTTTCTGAGACCACGGAGGGAAGCTGGCGCCTGAGCTGGCCGGACAGACGAGCAGACCCCAGGCTGATGCCCTAGAACTGTGCACTGTGAGAAAGATGCTTCCCGATCAGTTTTGCGTGAAAGACCAGGATTAAACTGTGACCAGCCAGTAGGTGACAATGAGAGGGAGGGGGTTTTATGAGATGGCATGTAACTATCTGTCTCCAGCACGGCCTTTCCTCACTAGAACATCCAGAAGCGGTGGAAAGAGATGACCGCTCCTTAAGGCAGACAGGGCTGGCACTGAGATTCACCAGTGACTGAGCTAGGGAGAGCTTGTTACTGATTGGAAGGCCCCTGGAGCTGGCTGGAGAGCAAAGTCCTGACCTCCTGCAGCCAAGGGCTGCCGGGGGCAGTCCCGCCCCTGGGCAGGTGGGACCACGGTGTAGTACTGATCTGGTTGCGGTCCTGGCCACCTGATGTTTCTCCGCTCCACCCCCTCTCCTGCCCTACTCAGTGACTCCTGTGTCCTATCTCCACTCCCCTCAGATTTCTGACTCAGTCTCCCCTTCGTACCCTCTCCTTGCCCTCAGCACAGTTACCCCTTAGTCCCACCGCAAGCGTGCACTCGCTCCCTGTGTCGTGGAAAAGGAGCCACAAGGTGGCAGACCCCTCAGCGTCACACACCAAACCTACGAGCCACCTGCCTTCTGTTCCTGCTCCTGTGTCTGAGCCAAAAGTTGTTAATATAGGTAAACTAGTCTGCTACAGAGTGTTTCCTGCCTTCTTTTAAGGAAATCCTTCCTTATCGGCTAGTATTCTCTTAATTTTTCTTCTCGAGGTCCTGAAATTGGCTCTCTGATCTTCCTTGAGTTGATTTTTGCATACTTTGTGCAGTAGGATTCCAGTTTTATATCTGTGGTGTGAAGTCTGGTTCCCTGTCTAGTTGTTTGCACTGAATGACCTCTGTCATCACCCGTCACCCGTGTCTTCTCCGCCATCACCAGTGTTATGTCCAAGGGGAGTCCGTTTCTGGGCTCTCTGCTTGTTCCCCCAGTAATTTTATGGTCCACGAGGATTACTGTTACTGATCAAGTTGGGTAAATGTTGCCATGTTTATAGGAGGAATGGTTTTAAATATTTTTGCCTTTTGGAGAACTTGACCTGAAGTTTTAGCGGTAAGGCAACACCATGAACAGCTAGGAAAGAAGAGGATGGGGCCACTTCACAGAGCAGGTTGCATCACGGTCGTCACGTAAGTATGGCTGCAGCAACCCTGTCCTGGGTGCTCATAAATAACTCTGTTAAGACTCCATGTTGATTAGAATATTTATGAGCAGAATCCTCCTTTGTGGCATTAATTGCACATATGACTATTATTTGCAGGGTTCTAGGAGCTGGGCACACTAGTAATAGCTCAGGGGAGCTATATTATGGAGCTAGGGTGATTACCTTTAGTAAGGTCTAGATGTAGAAAATGATGATTATTAGTGCGGACCTGATGAGGCAAGCCGGAAGTTTACAGTGTTAAATCAGGAATGAGGGAAAGTGTGATAAAGAAAGGTATAGCAGATAGAAAAATCTTGTTCTAATCATCTTGGGTGAACACTGTCTTTTTCGTGAGGTTATCAGCTTGTTCTGAATATCTGGACTGTTTTGGAAGTGTTCTTGTTTTCTGTAAAGCTCCGCTGAAGATCTTTGCTTGTTCTTCTGGAGGCCTCCTATCATTGGAGTCATGCAGTACTTGTCCCGTGTCTGGCTTACCGTCAAGTACAATGCCCCCGAGGCCTGTCCGTGTTGTATCGCGGCACAAGTCAGAATTTCATTCCTTTCACTGTCTGTGTAAGAAGCAGCCTGTGTTTTAACAGGTGCTCCAGGCTGTTCTGATGCTTACTCAAGTTTGAGAACCACTGACCTAGAGAGCGACGCTTCTCAGATTTTACTGTACGTCCGAATCACTTGGGGATTTGCGAAAATGCAGGTTCTGTCTTATCAGCTGAACTATCAGCTGATTCATTAGTGGGGCCCAAGCTTCTGTGTATCAAATAGGCTCTGAGCGGACAGGGCTGAAAAACCACTGTTCTTGAGCCATCACAGCTGCGCCCAGCTGCCCCTAGAGTGAGGGGCGACTGACCAGCGTAAGGGTCAGTCTCATTATGGGGTGGAGTCAGGTAGAGGGCCGGGGTCTGCTGCTGCCTCGTGGACCAGGAGACATGGACCTCGAGAGTCCATGTTCTCTGACTCGGCCTGTCTAGCTAGGAGGTGGGCATGGGCCTCCCTGGGCACCTGGATTGGGAAGGGCTGAGATCCGGGGACACTGTGGGGGCTCAGCATTAATTACTGCCCTCTGAACGACAACCCGATCCACCCTCAGTCACTGCCTTAAGGCTTTCTGCAATGCAGGGCTGGGAAAGAGCCAGGTCGTGCTGGAAGGAAGACGGGTGAGGTGAGGTGAGGTGGTGGGCACCGGCGAGCCTCGGGGACGGGCTGGGGCCGGCCAGTGCCATCACATCGGGGGCCCCTGAGCCAGGCAGGGGGGCCCGCACTTCTGTCCTCCTTCCGGATTAGATCTGACATGGCGCAGGGCAGCAGGCAGTATAAGGGGAGGATGGGGCCCGACGGCCTCGTCGACACGATGCCAGAGTTGGATTTCCAAAGCAACAGTAACCGCCTCTGAGTGAGTCTCACCACAGAATATCCACAGCCCAGGACTCTTCCACCCGAGGATGTTCCCACAGGAGAAATCGCCGCGTGCGACCGTGAGCTGTTCCAGTCCAACCCCTCAGATGATGCAAGCTGCCACTTGGGTGTGGTCTGCAAGTAGAAAGAACAAAGATAGTTGGGAGCAGCTATTTTAGAGCTTCATCTGTTTTGTGAGTAGAGTGGCTACTGCGTGGGGAAGAGAAGGAGTGAAATGCACAATAAGGAAACTATCGTTCATGTGATGAAATACTTTGAAGCCGTTGAAAATGTTATTTAAAAGAATGCTAAAGATATTGAAAACATGGTCATGATTAATAAGAGGGAAAAAGACTTAAATAACATACATATGCATGTACATACACACTTATCCTATGTAAAAATTTTAAACTGCATTGAAGAAAAATTATAGAAAATACAGTAAAAATACCAGTGGTCATCGGTGGGTAGTAAGAGCACAGTGGCTGTTAATTTTCTTATTTATTGTGTTTGTATTTTCTACTTTTCTGCATCATTTTTAGTGAGCGTACTACATTTACTAATAAGAATTGTAAAACTATATTGTAGGGAAATGATAAAAAAATTTTTAAATACAAAATTTAATCTATTTTTAATCTTAGAAAACAAGAGATGGCATTTTAGTTCTTGATAATATATAACTTTAAAGATTTTATTTATTTTTAGAGAGGGAAGGGAGGGAGGGAGAGAGAGAGAGAAACATCAATGTGCGGTTGCTGGGGGCTGTGGCCTTGAACCCAGGCATGTGCCCTGACTGGGAATTGAACCTGAGATGCTTTGGTTCACAGCCCGCACTCAATCCACTGAACTACACCAGCCAGGGCTTTGATAATATTTTAAATATTCAACTGTCACACAACCCTTCTAAAGGTCCGCCCGACATCCAGAGAGACAGCCCTGGTCGGACGTAGCCTCGATGACCCGCCCTGGTCTTGCTCCATGGTCCCTCCAACATCTCCCCCTCCACTTCTGGCCTTCCCTTTGCTCCAGTCCCGGGCAGGACTGCGGCGTCTGCATCAAACCCAGGGATTCCCTTGCCCTGGGGCCTTCCCTCGACCTCTGCACCCTCACTTAGTTCAGTGTTTCCCTCCAAACCGCCTTCATCCCAAAGCCTTTCCAGGAGATACTGCTTCAGATCCCTCCATTGCTGTAACATTTTATGTGCCTCTCTCTACTTTCATTTCCCTCATTAGCATATGTTGCTGTTTAACAACCTCTATGTTTTATTTCCCTATTTCTTTATGGCCTCTCCTATTCATTATATAATCTCAGCTGCAGTGGGTCAGAGATTTTTTGTCTTTTTTTTCTACTTCTGTAGCTTCTAGAACAATGCCTGGCAGTGGCTGGTAGAAATCAGTGGTTGAGTGAGTGGACAAAACAGAAATTCCATTTCTGGCCTATAAAATCATGAAGGATGAAAAGCTTGTAAATATTTCTCTACTAACAAATTACGTCAAAACCATTCACAGCTGAGGCACTTACTGCCCATTAATGATAGCACCCCATACGCTTCTGCTGCTTCGGTGGTTTATAGATGTTATTTTCAGGAAATCTGAATATACTCAATAGTGCCAGGAGTACCCTATTATTTGGTGGGCATGCTCGAACGAAAAGGCAGCTTAGTGTTTGGAATGGCGTACGGCTTGCTAGTCGGGGTTGGATAACTTGCTGGAAAATAGTCTGGAGAAAACTCTCTCTATATAACAGCAAGTCTTCGATTCATTTAACACGCGTTCACTAAGCATCTACTGTGCGATGAGACCTGGTAGACACAGTGAACAGGGCATCACTTTTTCCCAGATGTTGCTTACAGTGTTCATAGGGGATACAGACACGCAAACTACAAAAATGCAAAATGAGATACTGGAGACACACCAAGGAGGGACAGACAAGCAGACTTGAGAGGTTTGGGGGAGGTTTCTGGGTGGAAGTCACATCGGAGCAGGATAAACAGGAAGACGTCCGGGAGCAGGGCCTTGGTGGTGGTGGAGGTCGTGGTGGAGGTGGAGAGGGGGCTGAGCAAGAGAGCCCCAGGGAGGGCCTGGGGACATGAGGGTCAGCTTTCTCCCGAGAGGCCGAAAAGCTCCCTGTGGCTTGAGTGTGGACCGTGACACACTCGTATCCTGAATTCAGTCACTTTCCATCCGCCACACCACCATCACCCCATGCAAACCACTGCCGTCTCTCACTTGGCCCACTGCAGCAGCCGTCTCCCTGGACTCCCGGCTTCCACTCCGTACCCTATCAGTCCTGAGAGGGAGAAGAGCAGCCCCTGGCAGGCGAGAGCTGGTCTGACACGCGCGGCGGGGCCGTGGCGTTCCTCTGCCCCCCCGTGAGCACGTCACCAAGCCATGGCACCAGGCGAGGCCACGCTGGACCCTGACGCATGGAAGACAACACAAGACCCGCTCTGCAGTCACGTCTAAGCGGAGACAACAACTCGGACGTCATCCAGACCACAAGAGGGACCCATGAGCCGTCTGTCCTGGCTGAAGCAGGTCACGGCGGCTGCTTTGCCAGGTCACAGTTGAGCTCCACTCCGCTCCTCCCTCTTTCAGGATCAACAGTCGTGGTCTCCCCTGGCATCCTGACAGCATCCAACCCGAGCAAACGCCCGTTCCTGGAGTCTTCTCCGGAACCACCTAACACCAGCCCGAATGCTATCATTTCTGACACCCTGTAACGGAGACGCTTCCATAGTTCCCTCGATGCGTGTTCTCCCTCATTGCAAGGAGTGGGTAAACACAGTAGTTTAACCATTGGTGTGTTCCTTATGGTCTTCTGGAGGACACTGACGATACATAAATGCACAGATACAGCAATAGTTCCCTACAAAAAAAAAAAAAACAACAAAAAACCTCTGTAATGGCTTCCCATGACTCTTAAGAGTCAAAATTAAACTTTCCCCAGCACCTCCATCATGTGACTCTGCTCACCTCTCACGACCTCACTCATCTGCTCCACGAGTGTTGTTTGAGGACCCACCACGAACCGGAAGTGTTTCTTGGCACAGGGGCATTTCACGCAGCCGCGCGAGGAAGGGATCAGGGCAGGAAGCCAGGGCAGAGGGGAGGGAGACCGGCCGACCACGTGTCTCTTTCAGCCCAGAAACAGCTGGACTGGAATTGGGGGAGGAGAGGGTTAAAACCTGAGGTCCAGCATCATGCTAAGTGAGTGAGCCGGAGAAATACTGCATATCACTTACACGCAGAATCTAAAACAGCTGAACTCAGAGAAAGAGTAGAGCGGTGGTTAGGGGTGGGGGAGTGGGGGAAGTGAGGGGACAGTGGTCCAAGGACACCTACTTCCATTTATAAGAACAAGAAGTTCTGGGGATCTGATGTACAGCATGCTGACTACAACTAATTATCCCATGTTATATACTTGAACGTTGCTAAAGGAGAGTAGATCTTAAAGGTTGTCAGCATTAAAAAAATAGTAATTATGTGGCCCGATGGAGGTGTTTGCCAACGCCCTAGTGGTCATCATTCTGCAATATGTAAAGGTGTCACACCAGCACTCAGCACACCTTAAAACTTCTACAATGTTACATGTCAATTATAGCCCCGTAAAACTGGGGGAAAGACCAAAAATGTCCTATCCAGATTCCTGGTTTGGGCAACAGGGGGCCTATGCAGTGCTATATATTCCTGGGAGAGGAATCACAACAGATGTATCAGCCAGGGTTCTAGAAAAGGCCCCCACTCGGCTGGGCTGGAGGGTGCCTTATTTGCTAAAGAAGGCTGCTATCACATTATCCTCGGAAGGGGGCCTCAGCAGTTTGTGGGAAGGGCTGCAGGAATTCTTGGTTGCCTTTGGCCTGTGGGCTGGTGCCTGTCGCTGAAGGAAATTGTTTGAGTAATGTACCTATTTCACGTTCGAGTTTATTTATATGTCTAAGGGAGACATATTTCAGTGGAGTCAGTAATGTATTTCTTATAGCCTTCTGGGCTTAAATAAAATGATGATTAGAGTAATTCGGGGTTCATCAAGTAGTGCAGAAACAGCTGCCATCTGCCATTGCTCTCACTGGTAACTCATTTACTTTTTATAATGGGTTTGTACGTCTATGAATCAGGTTAGAGTGTGTGGCTCATGCTCAGAGGAACCAATAAATGACTGGCTTTTGTGTTAGAACTCTCACAAGTAAATTATTCAGTATTCATTGCTTGTAGGGTTTAAAGAGAAACTAAATTTATTTTGATTCCCACACCCTTCACTCTAGGACACGTTATAATGTTCCCATCACAGAGACTTGGTGGCATTGACTAATTGTGTGCTTTGCATATTTATAAACACTTGGTTATTTATGAATGGAGCCATTGCAGGGATGAAATTGGCACTTTACTCACATCACAGCCACTTCTGCAAGGCTCTCTACCTCGCGTCAGGGGAGCTGAGATTTGAACTCACATATTGAAAGCACAGGTGATCGACTGCCTTCTCAATGAGTCCCAAGGAGAGGCGAGAGAGGCTGGGGCGCAGTTTATCAGACTGGTCTCTAGAGCTGTGCTGTCCAGTTTTGTGAGACTTAATTTAAGTTTAATGAAATAGAAGATCCAGGTCTCCAGCCGCACCAGCAATACTGCAGGTGCTCAGCACCACCGCACTGCCGAGTGCCTGGTGTGTCCGTCCTGGCAGGAAGTTCTGCCCGACAGCACTGCTCTGGACTGGTTGGAGCTGGGGTCCTTTTCGGGTTCCCTAAATCAGTAGAATTTGGTTTCATTAATTGACTGGCTGGAAAGGCTGAGGAGGCTAAGGCATGCCTGGTCATATTTCAGACCCTGAGTATATCCGGAATTCGATTATTCTTCCTACCTAAGACCCTCGCTGTCAAGCCCCCTGGACTTAATGTGGTGCCTTCTGATTCCTCTTCCAGACGGCATCCTGGGCTCCCACAGTTCCCTTCTCTACGGAACAGCCAGAGTGACCCTGCCCAGAGCTTTCCCCTGGCTTTGTGTCTCACTTGGGGTCAAAGCCAGCACCCTACCAATGACTTCCAGGGCCCTGTATGTCTGACTCCCCGCCACCCTTCATACACCTCCTCGGTCTTCTCTGCTGCAGCCGCACTGGCCCCAGCGATGCTCCCCACACCTCCCCACAATGACTGTTTGCTGAAAGACTCTTCTCCCAGGTATCCATCCGTACGTCTTGTTTCTTCACCTCCTCCAAGCCATTGCTCAAAAGCCTTCCCTGGTGACCCTACAGTCTCAGTCCCCCTAGACAACATTTCATGCTTCCTTCCCTGCTTTCCTGCCACTTGCCACTATCCACATACCGCCCGTGGTACTTGTTAGTATTGTTTATTTTCCAGTGCCTCCACTGGAAGGTAAGCTCCGCCAGGCAGGTTTTGTCTGTTGTGTTCACTGTAATACCTCAGTGCTGACAACAGTACCTGGCACATAGTAGGTGTTTAATAAGTATTTATTGAATGAGTGAATGAATGCATTTTGCGATCCAAGTGCCCACTGGGTGGATGGCAATGAGTGGGAAGGCATGGGCCTTAGAATGAGTGAGACTGTCTCATTCTAGAGGAGAAGCTTTAGGCAAGTTGCTTAGTTTCGTTAACCTTGTTTCCTCATCTGTAAAATGGAAATTATAATACCTGGGTGGAAGGATTGTCATTAGGGTTAATTAGGGTGTTCCTAGCACATAATCAGGAGCTGCAGGATTTGGCCCAGGACCCTTCTCCATCTACTGGTATCTCTGTGAAAACCACGCCGGCCTTTCTTTCCCTGTGCATTTTGAAGTGCTGTGCTTTTATTTGAAGAACAAAAAGGATATATATATAATGTTTTGGAAATCTTACAAGATTTTCAAACTGTGTGAGATTTCAGAGCTCATCGTTACAATGGTTTTCAGATGTGAGAGCCAGTGGTCAGTGTTGGTACTCCGTACAGGAACGTCTTACAGAGACTCAAATGGAAAACGAGGTCGGGCTGTGTAGCATGTGGTGTTGTCAGCCTGCTGAGCTCAGGGGGAACCTGCCCCGTAGTGCATGGGCTCGTATTCACATTGCAGGGGGGAATTTAGTTCAGCTGAATAGTATGGTCTACGTGGGCTATCATGTTGAGTCGATGCTGTTTTGAATTTTATTGTTTTTATAGTTACTTAGGAGCCCTGTGCTTATAGGGTGTATGTCTGTCTTTATGTTTGTATGTGTTTCGGAGTGTAGCCAAGTCCCACCAGGAAAATAGAAAACCCTGTAAACATTGGAAACAAAGACAACTTAACACAGGGCAGTGGTGCCACAGGGCTGGAACTGCTGAGACTCAAATGGGATGGCAGTGCCCTCTGGAGACTGCCGTCTGCGGGAAGCTCCCCACCCCTAGGCTAGAGGGGCAGAAGGTGGTGGTTTCAGAGCCAGGACGTGATGCCACCAGGTAGAAGCTCAGACAACAAAGGGCCTGTCTGGGGGGCTGGAGCTTTATAGGAGATGCCACTGTTTCCAGAGAAGCAACCCAATGCAGACAGGGGTGGGAAAAATACTCAGGCTTTCCCCTTCCCTCTGCCCTTCACGTCTTCAGTAATGCTTCCCGTTGGCTGAATCTGGCAGAAGCCAGCTGACCTGGGAGACTGGGAAATGCACCTGCGGGGATCAGCCCTTTTCCACCGCATGTGCAGACACAGACACACACATACACAGAGTCCGTGTTAGTATATGTGCATAGGAAATAACTGGGAGGACATACAGAGAGACATTAGCGGGGTTTTTCTTTAGTAGTAGTCTGGGTAATTTTTGTTTTTCTTTTCACTTGCCTGTGTTTTCCAGTTTTCTACAATGGACTTGGAATAAAAATTAAAAAAGCATGAAAGAAGAGAGATGGCGAAAGAAGGAGGGGCAGGAGGGAGTGAGGGAACCCCAGGCAGACTGGGCAGGGATAAAATGTGAGGACAGAGGTGTCCAGCACAGGTGGGCACCTGACAGATCTTAGCTGCCCTGTCCTCCCTTTCCTGGTCAAGAAGCTACGGCCACAATCTCCTCGTGAGGTCCTAGCACCTGTGCCCTCAGAGGCACGTCTGGCCCTTGTGGCCCTTGCAGGGAAAGCTGTGATCCTGCACACGCCTGAGTCTGCAAGCCTTCTTGGCTGTCCTTCCGATCTTCCAGGTCCACATCCTCTGGGTAGAGAGGATGAGGCAAGAGCTCAGCTGTTTGGCCTGGCTAAGCAGGTTACACTTGCATTAGATACAAACCAGGAAAAGACCTCACCCTGGGTGAAGATTTCTATTTAGAGCTGGGAAACTAGGCCATTTCTGAAATCAGTGACCCACATTTCTGCTATAGAAATTTAAGATGAAATACTGTTAGGGCTGCATGTGGGCATGGAAACTTCATCAAAAGGCAGGGTGAAGGAGATAGGGAGGGAGGGAGGAAACTTGAAAGAGTTCCGTGTTTGTAATCTTTCTTAACCTAGCTAACAGTGTACAATAGTGCAAGTAAAATGAGTATCCCAGCTGTGTATTTGTATTCCTGGAAGAGCAATGTTTGCTAACTGGTGAATCGTTCAGCAGGGAAAAAAAATCCATTTCTACTCTGAGGCCTGTTAGAAAAATGACAGCTTCCCCGCCACCCACGAAGAACAAGTCCGGGCGTCTCAGGCTGACCAGCAGCCGTGTGCTTTCTGTTATGGACTTCCGAGAAACTGCCTGATCTCTTCCATCTGCGCACTTCATACTGGACCCTGTGGAGCATCTAAGGTCAATGGGCTTTGGGGGCCCTGAGGTGCCCATGAATCTTGATGGTGGGGGCGAGTGGTTGCCTGGAGGAAGAAGAAAAAATGACAGCTGTCCGCAGTGCTTCTCATTTTCCACAGCTGCGTCGTCGGGGATTCTGGGGGGTCAGGGCCAACGTTCGGATGGTGACAACTAGATGGAACACACGCAGGCCTGTGATCGTTTTATCCCAGGCTGTTGGATTGCTGTTTCTGCTGTCCCTCTCAGCCCTCATCAGTGCCCTCCCGGAACTGTCCTGTTTCCCGTGTCCTGGCCGGTGGGAGTTAGCGCCTCCTTTGTTCACCAGGCAACAGAGGCTCGGGTCATCCCCGTGGAAACGGCTCCGCAGAAGCTAGTTTGGGGAAGCTCTAAGAGTGTGACCCGCTTCAGTGCCCTGGAAGTGTGTTTCTTGATGAGGCTGGGTGGGCTGGGGCCATTGTCCGTCCCTCAGGGCTTGGTGGTTCTCCCCAGCCTCACAAAATTGTGCTTGGAACAAATAAAAGCCATTTCCATTTTGTTCCTGGCAGTTCCCAGAGTGCTTGTCAAAGAAGCATGTTGCT
Organism: Phyllostomus hastatus; assembly: GCF_019186645.2. Classification (NCBI taxonomy): domain Eukaryota; kingdom Metazoa; phylum Chordata; class Mammalia; order Chiroptera; family Phyllostomidae; genus Phyllostomus; species Phyllostomus hastatus. The sequence continues at coordinate 6,484,932 of NW_025334036.1, read as the reverse complement.
CCTCCTCCAGGCTTGCTCCCGAGTCTACATTTTTATCAAGTTCCATCCTGTCTGTCTTTCTGCTTTCGTCTTTAGCTCTCTTTCTGCCCAGAAATGTTGGCAGTGTTGTGAAATAATGGAAGCCTTTCTCCTTAGCTTTTCTGCTGTATCCTGTTGCTCTCTGTGCAAATGCTTGTTCAAAAGTCTTCGAGGAGAGTTCCCCATTTCTGAGCACCTCTGCTGAGTCCAGCCTGCCCGGGCAATTTATGTGCTGTTAACACTCATTTCACGTCTCTCAGTAAGTCACGCTGCTGCTTTAAAGATGAGAGAGGCTGAGGCTCGGGGAGGCCAAACAACCGTGCTCGTTTCCCCTACAATGAGAAGTTGGATTCAGCTCAGGCCCAAAGCCCACACCCATGAGTGAACCTCAGACCTGCCTCGCCCCCTGCCCATCATCCCTGTTTTCTCCCTGTGCTCCCTACAACATCTGCTTTCCATAGGCTATATTTTCCCAGCCTATATTGTCTTTTGTCCTTGTTCATTTTCTATTCCATTATTTTCCTTGATGGCAGAGTGCTGCCTCTTCAAAATACAAATCTGATCACATTTCCCCTTGGCATAAAATCACTCACGCTTCCCTGCTGCTTTCCAGGCAGAATGCAGGCGCGGCCTCTTAGGCTCTATCTGGACTTTACCCTTCATCAAGGCATTCTCTACCCCACACCCTGCCCCCTAACTCCTGCCAAGATAGAAACCCCTCCTTTATCTGAGGTTCAAAGGTTCACCTTCTGAAGTTTTAGTTATCCATGGTCAGCTACGGTTTGAAAATATTCAATGGGACATTCCAGAAACAAACAATTCCTAAATTTTAAGTAGAGGCTGTTCTGAATAGCGTGATGAAATCTCACGAGGCTCAGGATGTGAACCTGCCCTTTGTCCATGGTCTCCATGCTGTAGATGCTCCCGCCCACCAGCCACATTGTAACTGTCTTGGTTATCAGATCCCCTGTCATGGCATCGCAGTGCCTGTGGTCACGTGATCCTTATTTTCCCTAATACTGGCCACACGTGTACATGAGGGTAGTGCGATACTGGCTGCTCAGGTATGCCAGAGATAAGCCGTAAAGTGCAGTTGGTCTGAAAACCAAGATGGCTACCTCATGGCTAATGGGCAGGAGGCATCTACAGCGTGGGGACCCTGGACAGAGGGAGAGTCCACGTCCCAGGCCATGCGAGATTTCATCACACTACTCAGAATGGCTGCAACTTAAAACTTATGAATTGATTATTTCTGGAGTTTCCCATTTAGTATTTGTCGACCGCAGCTAACGGAAAGCAAAACCAGGGATAAGGGGGGACTACTGTAACATAGAATTTACAATCTTAACTCTCTTCCTTTTATTAAGAAGTAGATGCTAACACTCAAGGGGGAGCTCTTTATTGCAAACTACACTGGAGGAATTCTGGAGGTCAGACCAGACCTAAGCAGCTAAGGCAGGGAGCTTGACTTTGACCCAGAACGAGTTAAGTCTTAGCTGGAAAGCCAGTTCCGGGTGGACGCATGAGCCTTGCGGCCAGGATGCAGGGTCAAAGGCAGTACCTCTGGATTGTGGATGTTACCTTGAGACAAGACTTTCCAGCTGGGGCTCAGAAAGGGTTGTGGCAAGGACCCCGTCCTAGCCCAGGCTCTGTGCTCTGCCCTGGAAAACCACCTGCTTACTTGCCTTTGCTCACTTTCCAGGCCTGATGAATGCATTCCTAGGCAATGAACTTGAAGCGGGACAGTGACAAGGCGGAGTTTCCAAGAACAAGCCAAACATGGGTCTGGACGGGTGCCATCGAAGGAGCTGGAGATGTTTGCTCTCAACAGAAGACTCAAGGGCCCGAGGTAACCACCTTCAAATCAAAGCATCTCTGATTCACATAGTGGGATACTGTGCAAGTAACTGTGGAAGGGGCCCATGGCACATGGTGAGGGAAGCAAGTTCTCAGCATGCTTAGCATAGTGCATTCTCATACGCTGCGCAGAAGTGCTAACAAAACTATATACTGTAGTGTGCGTGTGTGTGTGTTCACCTGTATGTATATGTGCATGTATTAAATGTATGCTTTCAGGGGAGGGGTAGTGTACAGGACTCAGTTTTTCAGTTTACAAAAATGTATTTGCTTTCATCTTTACCTCCAAACTCAGAACAGGAGTCCCACTTCTGTAAGGGTGAAAAACCTGTGAACGTGCCACCACAGGGCACTTAGTCATCGCTGGCCTGAACTGGGATCTGTTGGGGGAAATGTCAGCTAATTGAGGGTCTGCACCCTGACACTGATACTCTGTGAGGTGGCCTGTGGGACATCCTGGTGCCAGAGGGCAGGCTGCATGTCTAGTCGAGGAGTTGCTCTGCTGGCTCTGTCCCGGGCTCCTGGCGCCGTGCTGGGGATGAGAACACCCCCAGTCCATGTGCACCTGAGAATGGGGCCTGTCCCCGATTGACGGTCTCCCCAGCAGATTATCGAACCTGAGGTCTGAAGCTGTTGAGAACCCTCAGATTCGCAGCCAGTCGATCTGAAGTGTGGGTGGCATCTGAATTGAAAGCAGTCTCGCAGCAAACTTGGTTCTTAACCTGTGGGGTCCTCGCTGACTCTAGCTGGTGGGGGTCAGGGTGGCGTTGCGGCACACTCGGGCTTGGGGCCAGGACAGCACAAGGGTCTGTATACACTTCGGAGTGTGAGTGTTGCCAAGCTGTTCACGCCCCCGTCAGTACTGCGTGTGTTTGGCTGGGTGCTCCTGACCCTAGACAAATGGCGAGCTTTCTAACTTATGCCAGCGTCTGGTGTCAGTGCTTTCTTAACTGCGGTTTTCATTTAAATTTCTCCATTTCCGAGGAGATTGAACGTTTTCTCATGTAGTTATTATTGGTCATTTAGTTCTTTATAAAGTGCCTGTTTATCTGTTCTGCTCAATTTTTTTCTATTGAAATCAATACAATCAACTCTCTTGCCTTTTTTTCTTATTAATTATGTGTGTGTGATATTAGTTTCTGTCTTGACCTTCTCCTTTCATTTTGATGTCTTTGAAGAATTCTGATATAATGGTGTTTACTAATGTTTTTCTTTGTGTCTGATGTTTTCTGGGTCTTGTGTGACAATTAAATTCTTACCCTGAGAGTCTTAAAGATCTTTTTTCTGTATCGTGTTCTTAATTTACAATTTTGATGTTCAAATACAAGTGTTCGATCTACCTGGAATTTGTTTTTGTGGACGATGTGAGGGAAGGGCCCCGTTTCCTTGGTTTCTGCATGAGTAACCGGTTACCCCAGCGCCAGCGGGTGCCGGTTGCCCCAGGGCTGCCCCGTGGCTGCTGAAAGGCCGGCGCTGTACTGAGTCGCTTTTCCGTGCGTGGGAAGCTTGCTCTCCGGCTCTTCACTCTGTCTCACGGGTCCGCTCGCCTGATTCGTGCCTGTGCGGCGGTGCCCACCATGTTCTTTCTGGCGCCCGCAGAGACACACTGCTCCGCCTTGCTCTGATGCCTTGGGTGTTCCTGGGCCTTTGCTCTTTCAGGTATAAACGTGTAGCAATCAGCTTAGCGAGTTCTATGAAAATAAAAACTGCTGGCATTTTGATTCTAATTTTATTAACCCTAAAGGTTAATTTGGGGCTAGTTGACCATTCTATGCCATTCAGTCTCTCAGTCCATCTACGTGGTATGCCTCTCCGTCTATTTAGGTATTCTGGAATGACCCTCTAAAGGTCTTACACAATTTTAATTAGATTTGTTCCTAGGTACAAATCTATATGCAGTCTATATATTGGTATACATTGTTGTAAATTGTGCACTGTCCTAAATTATACCTTTTAAAAAAGTTTCAAAAAATTTCAATTACAGTTGATTATATTTTATTAGCTCCAGGTGTACAACATAGTGAGTCAGTACCTAGGAGTGGATCATGTGGTAACTGTATGTTTAACTTTATAGCACAGTGGCAGAACTCCTTCCAGAGCTTCCATACCATTTTGCATTCCTGCCAGCGATGCACGAGAGCTCCAGTTGCTCCTCGTCCTTGCCAGCATTTGATATTGCCAGTCACCTTTAGTTTAGCCATTGTAGTGGGTATATAGTGTTTCCACAGTGTATTTTCCATTTCAATTATTATATTGTTAATTCCTAAGTATTCTATTCTTTTTTCTTCAAATCTGACCAGTCATTTTTAGTAATTTTTAGATATGTTCTCCTTTACTTTTTAGAAACATGTTACACTTACTTCAGATCCTGTGTCTGATTATCTTGGCATCTACCTTGTGTCAGGCTGCTGTTGGCTCTGGTCCTGATTTGTCATTGTTGGTTGCGAGCTCATGTGACCGGAACTGTATCGGAGGGAATGCTCCGAGGCCTGAGTTGAGGATGACTTCCCTCAGATATGGAAGACATCGCTTGCTCTCAGGTGCCTGGGGAATTACCAACCCAGAACTATTTGAACTGAAATCTTACCGTGAGCCTTTTCAAATGAACCAGGTAGTTTGAATTCAGCCTGTGAACCTCCGTGAGTCCGATTTGTGATTACAGACTGTCATGGGAGATGGTTTCCTCTTTACTCATCAGAAAGGTTTCAGACACGCCATTTCCTCGTAGTCCTCAGAGGGGTGGGCTCATTCCTACATCACTCTTGCAGTGAGGAATGGCTTTCAGGGTCCCAGCTTTTTGTTGGGGTCTCCAGTTACACCATCCACTCTGAGGGGGCCCTGGGCTTTGCTCTGCCAGCTGGAAAGACACAAAGAAAATGAAATTGGGCAGGCAATGAAACCTGTCAGCTATAAATACTACCTGAAATGAAAGTCACGTCAGAGTAAGAGGTGTAAAGACACCCAAAGTGAGGAAAAGCAACGGCAGAGGAGTAGGGACAAAATTATGATAGCTTTACTTGAGGACATGCAGTGAGTTGTCTCTGAGGCCTTACACATCTCTTCCTGCATTGATTCACATGTCATTTTCTCATTCTAGAAACGTCCTTGAGTTTTGCGGCATGCTGGGAGAGGTCACCTAGTAAAGCATTTAATTCCTCTTCTTCTCCAAAAAAACATCTCCAGCCTGTGGTGGAAATATTACGGTAAAAATCAGCACACTCTAATTCTGCTGTGAGGAGACATCTGGGAGTGCCAGGCGTTGCCAGCACCGGCTGGTGGAGATGGGGGTTCTTTTACTGTATCAGTGCTCCACAAGCAGTCTTGTATATCTTTCTCGCTTGCTGCCCGGTGAACTGGTTAGGCTGCCTTATTAGAAGCAGAATTGCAGGGTCAAATATATGCTGGTTTTAATATTGGATATTATTAAATATTTAATATTATCTAATTTTCATTCAGTTACTCTCTCAGCAGAGCGTGGAAGTTCTTTTTCCTCCATACTGCAGTCAACATCGGATATTATTTTAAAAAATTTTAGCCTTTTGTAGTCCTGTAACAGTTGTTATAAGTTAGTTTTAACTCTCCTCTATTAAATATACAATGAAATTCAATGTCCAAACCTCCAGTGGGCCAGTTTTTGTCCTTTCAGATGTGTGGGTACAGGTCTAGGTGTATGTGATTTCACTGCAGTGAGGATGGTGGCTGGGTCATGGAGGAGTCCCTTTGCCATCCCTGGATTCCTGATGACTCCCCTGGAGAGGATCGTTGTCCTGCCTGCTCTCTGGGTATCTTACTGACATCTGCTGGAGGCAGGGTCTGGTTCTGTCCCTACTCCCATTGGCCAGGCCCTGCCTAGGTTCTTACTGGCCTGGGAGATCTTGAGTCTCACCACGCATTCCAGTTGGCCAGTGGCTTGGGCCAGTCCCTCTGAAACCTTTGCCTGCTGAGTCAAGACTCTTTCACTTCCTGCCTCTCTCACTGCGAGGCCAGGGTGAGGATTCTGGCTGGTCTTTCACTGGAGAAGATCCTCAAAATGTCCCAACTTACAGACGGAGGGAAGGCAGATACACTGCCCAGCCCAGCCCATAGTAGGAGCCCAGTGGCTCCACGTCCTTGCTGGAGATTGCCCTGGCCCTTGAGATTGCCAGTCATTTTGTTGAGACATCATTTTTCCCCTCTCTGCAGTAGGCAGCCACACGTCTGATGGGATCCTCTCACAAACCTAACATGCTGGAATAGTGGGTTAAACAGGAAGAGGAAACGGTGCTCAGAGTTAACCACTCCTCCTTTTCTGACAGATAGCCACCTGCGGACATTCTTCTGTGAATGTATATCTATTTTAGGGTTGGGGTAGAGGGAACCTTCCTTCTCCTGTCTTCGCGTTTCCAAGTGGTAGGACTTCCATTACAGTAACTCTCCAGCCTTTCTCTAAAGTCTCACTGAATCCTTTGAAGATTGAAGAAGAATCTGGGGCTGGGCGAGGAAGCTGGGCCTGGGAAGCTCAGCATCTGCCCTTTTCTGAGGTCTGTGGAGGGCTCGCATCCTGCCTCGGGGCTCCCTGCTGTGAGTTTTGCTTGGGCAGGATCTGGTTCTGTTGAGGGAGCCCGTGTCTGCCCCCTGTCACCTGTGATCCAGTAGGCAGGGCAGGCATTTGGGGGGTTCCATATTGGGAAGCCCTCAGTATTTCTTTCTGTCTCCCTCTCTCTCGTGTGTATTGTTGAATCCCGTGTGGATTGATCATTATGTTGTTTTCATCTTTCAAAACACAGACTTTGTAAACATTCTTTTTTAAAAAACATTTTATTTACTTATTTTTAGAGAGAGGGAAAGGGAGGGAGAAATAGAGGGAGAGAAACATCAATCAGCTGCCTCTCCCACACCCCCAACAGGTCCCAACAGGGGACCTGGCCAGCAACCCAGGCATGTGCCCCGACTGGGAATCAACCAGTGAACTTTTAGTTTTCAGGACGACACCCAACCCACCAAGCCACACCAGTCAGGGCTGTAACCACTCTTGTATGTATTTCTGTCCTGCTTCTCTGATGTGCTATTAGAATGAAATCACTGCGTCAACCGGATGCTGATTTTAGATTTGGAAAGGTCCTACCTGATTTTCCTTCAGTACTCTGTCATCAGCAGAGTGTGGGTGTTCCTTTTCCTCCAACACTGGCTATAATTAACTTAAAAAAAATCTTTGCTCATCTGCTAGCTGAAATATTGTTTTAATTTCCATTTCTTTTATTACTAGTGAGCTCGAACATCTTTTCCAATTTGTTTTCCTTCTTTAATTGGCTTGTGCATGTTCTTTGCAAAATTTTCCATTAGGGTGGGTTTTTTTTCCCCCTCTTCTTGGATTTGTAAGAGTTATTTTTGTGTTAGGCCATCTCAGTCCTTTGTTGATGGCAGATGAGTATAGTGGCTGAGAGCCTGACTTTTCCAGCTGTGACTTTAGCGTAAGATCCTAAACTCCCTTGTCACTCCTTCATCTCTGAGTTAGTTCACATTTCCCAGGGAGGAAGTAGCACCCTTTCCCTCTCACAACCCCCACCTCAACTGTACCCCTCCAGGGATGACTGGGAGAGGCGGGATTGGTAGCAGCCGGGAGAATTGGACGTCTTTCCATAATAGCGACATACCCAGAGAGGGCAGGGGTCACAAAGAGAAGAACCCGGCAACAGTTTGAAGGACAGATGTGGAAGATCGGGGGCAGCTGTTGCCCTCCGTGGGGTGCGGGGGAGATGGATGGGCTAAACATTTTTTTTGAAGGAAGTCTTTCTGGGTGTTGTCATCTCTCCTTTGTAGACTCTGATCCCCCCAACTGTTTATTAAATACAGTTCTTTTTTGTGCTTGGATTCAGGACTATATTTCTTTAGTGTCTGCCTCTGTGTGACACTGGATTTGAAGAGAGCAAGGCGACTTCCTTGGCCAGGGATTAACTGAGAAGGGGTATGTGAGGTGCATTTTTCAAAGCATTGTCCTAATCTGTTAGTAGTCTTTGTACTAAATTTATGGCTTTTTTCCATAAAGAAAAAAAATTGTTTTAACTTCAGACATTTTCAAGTAAAGTCTCCTGGGCTGTGTCAGTGATGATGTATTTGTTTCCAGGTAACAGAAGACACGGCGCAGATGGGCCTAAGCTGTGTCAGCTGTGTTGGCTCAGGCAGAAGGAGGTCTAGCAGTGGGGTGGGCCTCAGGGCAAGGACTTTGATCTTTCCATCTTTCTTATGATGCCACCTTTCCGAGTATCAGTGACATCATAAGGCTGATTTCTCGTGTCGTTATAGGACACCTGCCAGTAACAGTCAGGGTGTCATTCCCTGCCTCTTGTCCGTGTTTAGTGGGGAAAGAGGAAAAGAGAGAGTGTGGCTTGCTTGGTGGTTCTCCCCAGAGCGAAGGAAGTCTTTTCCCAATGACTCCCGTCGGACGTCTGGCCATTATCTCAGAAGGTGTCAGCACCCCATTTCCGAAGCCATCGTTGGCAAAAAGGAGAGGCTTGGGACACTTGGCTTAAATCTGGGGTTCTCAAAGTGAGGTAGCCCAGCAATATCAGCCCTTCTTTGAGAAGAAGATTCTCGGGATTCATTCTACATCCAGCAAATCAGCAACGCTGTGCTATCAGATTATCAGATTTAATAAACCTCCAGATGATTCTGATGCCCCCTCAAGCCTGAGACCCACTGGCTCAGGGCACCACCGCAGCTGAGCTGGTTTCTGTCGCCTGAACCACAGGGTCTGGTTAAGGGAGGCTCGACCTCCTGAGCAAAGGTGAGGTGCTGCGAGGGAGGAAGGGAGAAAAGGACAGCGGGCAGTACTGAAAACGTCCATGACATGAGAGATCCAAAGCCCAGATGACCCTTTAAACCTGACTTTTCAAGTTGAAAAATTAATACGTGTGCATAGTCCAGTTTTCTAATTGTGGAAAGATACAGGTGACACATGATGCTTGAGACCTTATGCTTGCTTTTTCATTCACTGTATCGGGGCATTGTTTTATATCAACACCCATAAATCTCTTCCACGCTTTCTAAAAGCTGTGTATTGTTTCATTCCATGAAAGTCCCATAGTTATCTCCATTAGTTTCCTACTGGTGGACTTTTAAATGGTTTCTAACCTTCTGCAAAGGATATCTACATCCACATAGATATTTGCATGACAGCAGATACGTACAAGTGGAGTTTTAGTTTAAAGGGAAATCCTTTTAAAATTTTGATAGATGCAAATTGTCCCTCACCAGAGGGGCGCTAATGTGCATTCCTGCCAGCAGTGCATGGGACCTGCATCCTACCAGCTCTAGCTATTACCGTACTTATCACATAAGCAAAAAATTATTTTAATGTGCATCTTTTTATTTACATTTAAATTGGCATTTACTTATTTATGAGGAAGGCTGGATTACTGTTTCATGTTTTCTTATGTGTAAAATTCCTTTTTAGATCTTTTCCCAAGGTCCTAGCCACACAGACATTCACATTTATGTGGTTTCCTGCAAGGTCTCTGGCTTTAACATCAGGCAAAGAAAGGTTTTCTCAACTTCAAGATTTTAAAGTCATGTTCTAATAGAAAAGGGATTAAACACAGCATCTCTGAGATGATTAAAGTCAGTGCTATTCCACTTGCAAAAACGGTCGTGTACCCTTCCGTTGAACACTTAATATAATCGTGTCGAGTCTGAGCTTCTGCTGGAGACCTGAGCTCTGTGTCTGTAGGCTGATATTTACAGTTCCAGGCCCTGTAGCTCCAGCGGAACACCCCCACAGGGTGCCCCCCTCTCTCCGCTGTCGTCGGAGTCCCGTTCCTAGGCCTAGTTGATCCTCTGTAGGTAGCTTTCAAATACCAGCTCCTCTGGGTCTTGTTAAAATACTTTATCAATGCCCATCTTTCTCGGCAGGGGTGACCTTTAACTCAGCGGTGCTGTCACTACCTCACTTGGATAACCTCCAACGGAAGGTTGCCATGGCGATCCTGCCTTCAGCTCAACCAAATCTGGCTTCTGTATCTTATTAAACGTTCCCTAAAAAGGAGATCACCCAGAGACACAGAAGACGAGGGTCATTCCCATGTTGCTGTAATGTTCTCTTGCCCCCTCCCCTCCCTGATGGTCAGTCTGTCCTCCTCCGCTGTGAGTCCAGTCATCACCCCTCTTCCCCTTTCCCAGTCGCAGCTGTCTTGGTAAATGCTTAAATTTTAGCGGGTGTAGGGGTGGGGGATGGGCATGGCGAATGTCAGTTTGCCTTTCAAAAGATATTTTTGCCACTCAGATCTAGCACCACCGGCAAGTGTCAGAAGTAGATGCATGATGAGGCCACGTTAGAGGCACCGATTGGATGGACTCTGTTTTTTCTTGTTTCTTTTTATTGTGGCATCTGCCCGCTTTTCCTGGGGACTGTGTTTTCATGAGACTGTGTTTTCATTAAATCTGAGGAGGTACTCTCCTTTAAACTACAAGCTCGGTGCTCCTTGTTCGGGAGGGGAGCCGGACTGCCCGGTTGCTGTGGGGGACTTTCAAGAGGCTGTTCTGGATTCTCCCCATGGTAGGAAGGAGAGGGGAGGAGGCAAAAAATCCGTGGCACTCAGCGTCTGCAGGAGGACAGGTCAGCTCTCCGTCCTCTGCCGACAGTCAGTGTGGCAAAGGGGTGACTGGGCTCCAGGGGAGTAAGGGTCACTCGTGGAAAGGGCAGGTGCTGCCATCAGCCCAGAGTGCCTCTGCTTTCAGGAGCAGATGCCGGGCAGGAGAGAGAGGGCTCCGCGGTGTAGGGTTGAGGGCCCTTGCCTCTTTCCAGAAGGTCTGTCCCACTGTGTTAGTTTGCTAGCGCTGCCACAGCAAAACACTACAGACCAGGCAGCTTAAGCGACGGGCACTTATCCCTCCCAATCCCAGAAGTTAGACGTCTGAGCTCAAGGTGTCCGCAGGGCTGGTTCTCCTGAGGCCGCTCTTCTTGGCTTGTAGACGGCTGTCTCCTCGCCATGTCTTCACGTGGTCTCCCCTCCTGGTGTCTCTGCATCCTAATCTGCTCTTCGTATAAGGACAGCAGTCATACTGGATCAGGGCCCATGCTAAGGGTCCTATTTTAACTCAATCACATCTTTTAAGGCCCTGTCTCCAAATAGTCACATTCGGAGGTCCGTCCTGGGGCTTAGGACTTCAACATACAAATGTTGGTGGCACACGGCTCAGCCCATAATAGCTACCCGCTCCTGACCAGCCCAGTTTTCCAGGCCACTCTTGCCCCATGCTGCCTTTTGGGGGCACAGCTAAAACATCCTTTTCTAGAAGCACGTCTCAGAAACAGACAAATGAGAACAGTGCCCCGAACCTTATTTTTTACTAGATGTCAGATGTTCTGATGGAATGCCGATAAAATTTAATGTTTAAATAATACAGTAATCTCCTGGTAAAAATGTACTGTTCCAATAAAATAATCAAAGTTGTAGTCTCAGTTGCTCATTATATTTTCTTGTAGCTCTTTGTTCTTCTTCAGCAGGGCCCAATTAATTCAGTGCCTGCAGAATTATTAGTTATTGTTCGTCTATTCCTGATGGTGGAAACTCCCAGGCAAGAACCACAACTGTTTTATTCACCCTGTATCCTGGCCACCTTGCATAAGGCCTGGTGCATACTTCATACAGTGAATACTTGAATTTTAATGCATTTTTATTTCCCCCTCTATTAGAAAATGCATGACTGCTGTATCAGATGCTTTTCTGGTTAGTGTCCAACCCCCATTCACATCTAGAAAACCCACTCACAGGTGATGGAGGGGGTCCTGTACTAGAGAGAGAGCCCTACCTCCTCCAGCAGCCTGTTTTGGCGCCAGAGTTCAAAACTGGTTTTTGCCCACGTTTTCTAAGGGACTAACAAAGACATTGATCTGTTAGGAAGACTTCACCACGGCTTGAAGGAATTACTTGAAAGAAAACAAAGCTTTAACACTGGCCCTGGGATTTTACTTCCTTCAGAGTGCATCACCCCTGTGGTCTCACAGGGCTCTAGCCTCTGTCTCCCTGCCACAGCCACCGTAGCAGTCTTTTGTTGAGCTCCGGGCTTGTCCCCGAGTTACGAGGCCTGTGATTCCACAGCTGAGTCAGTCTGGTGTTCTCATCCCCTCACCCCTGCTCCCACCTCAGGTCTAGAGCCTCCAGTCTCCCCCTGGCCAGGTCAGATCCAGCAGACATTAGCTAGTGCCCAGATCATCTTTGGATAGGTACCCCCTCGCTACGATGAAGACTGCCAATTACATTATCAAACCTGGAGATCCACATCCCTATGGGAACGTTTGCATCCAGGTTGTTTGTCAGGCTCGGCATGTCCCCGTTCAGGACACATGCATGGGGACTTGTGTCTGCACCCTCTAAGAGAGTCACCCCCAGAGAGGTCTTTCCCAGTGCCAGAGAGGGCCTGAGGCAAAGAAAGGCCGCAGCTTCTGGCCCAAAGCCATTAGAAATGAATGCTCCGGGCTTTGGCTGCTAGCCATCCGAGTCCTAGAAACATTGGGGTTCAGAGTCTGAGATCCTTGTTTTGCAGATCTCTTTGCCCATAAACTAGGGCCCTGGTGACATTCTAGGACATTAAGGGGCAGTGATTTTGCCCAAAAGACTCAGCTGATAGCAAGGGACAGTAAGAGCACCACCGAGGATTGGTTGGCACAAAAATGGTCTGATCTTGGGCCGCAGAGGCTTACCTGGGTGAACCAGAATATGCTCCACTGACAGGCACAGTGGAGTGGGGAGGGAGAGAGGGTCCCAGGGTCAGCCCCAGGTGGTCACTACTCTTCCCACACCCTCCCTTCACTCCACAAGCCCAGGACAGAATCAGGGTCCACCAGGTCAGGTCATAAGGACAGGAGCTCCCTGGGGACAGAGACAACGGAGGCCCGTGTCCCTCGGAGGAGGAGGGGAGGGAGTCTCGGAGAAGCCTCCCCCAGGCCTACCTGCGCAGGAAGAGAGACGAGGAAATGGGCTGGGGCGAGGCTGGTGGTCGTGAAGGTGGAATTAACTGAATTCTTTGCATCATTCGCTCTCCCCATGTGCCAGGCACCATGGTAAGAATTTTATAAAGGTTTTTGTCCCATTCTTATAGGCCCCTGTGAATCCACAAACAACCAAGTGAGAGCTTCCAAGAGACCTAGATACACTGCCAGGTTGAGTCGTGGCAAGAATTTGAACCCAGATGGCCTGACTCTAAAACCAGCACCCTCAACGACTCCGGCCCACGGGTTCACCTCCTCTCCCACAGTGGGCAGGGCAGCAATGCATGCACTGTGCACCAGGCCACGGTGGGTGGTCAGGATCCAGGGCGAAGCAAGAGGCTGTGGTTTTGGCCCAGATAAAGAGCGTGCATCACCAGATGGAACTCCCTGTCCCGTGCAGGTGTGGAAAGCACACACCTGGAAGGCGAAGACAGAGAAACATAAAAGGCTTTATTGTAGTCGCAGCTGCGACCTCAATTCCATGAGTCACTGGGGGACCCCAGGACTCTCAGGGTGCCCATCCTGAGCACATAGTGCACGTTGTGTCAGATGAAGGAAGGTGCCAGCTGCAAGGGTTCCAGCTTCCTGAGGAGCTCGGCAGGCCAAAGGCCTGGGACCCTGGGGAAGACTGGCCCTATCTGCATGGGTGACATTCTTTCCAAAAATACCCATTGCATGACCCCCTGACACACACTACCTGGCCTGCTACAAAAGAAAGGCTGCTCCTGACCAAAGGGCTCCGGTAGCACTTTTCCTTGGAAATGATTTAGGCTGGGGTTCCCTAGAACTCCACCTTCTGAGGCTTTCTGGGATGGTGTAGTGCGTATAATGCATGCAATGATGGAAACAACTCCTGTCAACAACAAGCCTGGCTGCTTTCCGCCACAATTCTGCAAGCCGCTGAGGGATGTGTCCATGATGCCGGGCCAACCGGGACCCTTACAGGTAGAAGGTAAAAAATGAGCCTAAAACTGTGGCTTGCTGGCGGTGATGCATGAATCCTTTACATTCTTTTGAGTCGTCAGTGTTTGTCCTGTAGAAGGGCACAACCCTCCTGGTCTCCCTTCAGATGGAAGGGTTCTGTTTGCCAGTTTCACCTGGGGGAGAAAAGGTGTATGTTGCCGAGACTGGTTTGAAAACCATGTGACTGAGAGAGCTCAGAGTGGATCATTAAAGTACAAGCCTTCGCTCCATAAGGAAAGATGGGCCATGTGGGTTTGTCAGTGAACTCTGGCCTTTGATCAGGAGGTTGGGTGTCTTGACCTAAGTCATATCATGTGTTAAGGAAGTTAGTCCTATCCGGGTGGAAACGATGCTGTGGAGGTGTTCACAGGATTCTGCCCCGTATTGCTTTGATGAAGTGTTACGCTGACAGAGTAGTTGCCTTTCTTGTCGGCCCTTGTTTGAGTTACCTAGCACTTTACACAGGCTTGGTTGTCCCTCTGAAAGATGCAGCAGCTTAGATGGCTGTTCAATGCAGGGTAGCCGTGCTACTGTTTCCTGTTTGATCTCAGCACAGGCTTTGGGGCAGGAACACCTGTGTTCTTGGTCTGCCATTCACTAGCTCTGTGACCTTGGCAGCTTACTTTTTGAACTTCGTCCTCTCCCTCTGGAAAGTGGGGAGGACAGAGCCTACTTCCTGACAGTGGAACCAGATAACTCACATGTAATGTGGAGCGTGATGCCTGGCACAGAGCAGGGTCTCCCTGCATCATTCCCGCCATCATCACCATCATTAGCCTGGAAGCAGATGGACTGTGTAGGTCAGTGACAGAGCAGTGTTGGAGCTGCGTGTGAGCTCTCTGGGACATTCAGGGTTGAGCTCCAAGTTCCTCCCACTGGCTCTTCTGATGACACGTGGTCCTTGGAGATTTTACCAGTGGGGCACGAACAAGATAACTCCATTAGGCAGCTTTTAGGAGAGCAGCTTCTTGCACTCTCCCTCACAGCCTGGTCTTGGCCCATGGAAGTAGGATCAGCTCTGCCTAGTGCCGTGGACTTTGTGAAGTCTGGCTCGTTCTAAACGCCAAATGCTTAGTGCATGTCCTTAGGGGAAATGGCACGAAATAACAACAGAGCGTGGCTTGAAAGAAGGAAACAAGGCATTTTGTTCTTTCAGGAAGAATGCGGAACAGTCCAAACACCCCCGTAACTAATTCATTACTTTACACCAACCAGACATCTTTTAAATGAGGCAGAATACAAATGAGTCTTGTTTTGTGCCATTAATTTCAACGGTTCTTCACAACATTTGAATCCCTGGCTTTTCTTGTGCTTTGGAGGCAGACCAAGTCAGGCTGAATCTACTTGCATTAAAAACCATTCATGGGGCCTGGCCAGCCCTGTCTTGCAGATGGAACACCATATGTTTTGGCTCAGTACCCCATATGGAGCAGTAATGCGCCGTCCAAGAATAGAATGCACCATTTCTCCACATCTGCATTTCCGGTCACCTCTAACCCTCAAGCATTTTCCATTCTGGACCTAGGTAGACAAAATCATCTGGAAGAGATTCAGAAAAGATCCCGTGATTCTGAAGGAATGGTATTTGTTTCCTCTGGCCCCTTCCAGACTCAAGACCTCGAATGCAATCGGTTCCAGGATTTTCAGTGCATCCATAACATGGTACTTGGAAGCATTCCATTTTCACTCTTCCAGGAATACGTTAGGCCCTTTAACTTGAAAACATAACATTGACTTTTTGTTAAGGTCAGCAGGCTTTACAAGTAACGAGTTAAGTGGTTCTACTCCATTCAAAGCCATTTAAACTGAATGTGATGCTTCTGGCGGGGAACCTCAGCATGGAAAAGCAGAAAGTACTGTGGCTCAGAAGAGACTAATAAATATACATCTGCAACGAGAATAAACTTTGAGTGTTTGGAGAAACTTGATGGGAGAGATTAACCAAAGATAGGTAAGAGGGAACCATTCATTTCCCCATTTATCCAGGTCAGGTGGGGAGTTTGGTCTTTTCTCTGCTATTGACCGGCTCTCTGACCTTGATCAGAGGCTAGGATGATGCTCTTTACCTACAAAATAAGGGAAGTAGGTAGAATTGGGATGGCAAATGGATTTCATCTCTCATGCCCTCCTGCATTGATGGGTATTGGCTGAGGCTGGGCTTAGTGGGCAGGGTGGTGAAAAATTACATGTGAGCCCAGGATCTGAGCACACTTATTTGATTCAGACTTGAATGTCTCTGAGGTTCCTCCCAGCAATAATGTTGTGTAACTGTGATTCAGTCTGTTCAACAGTTGACCTTAAGAAGCCTGAGCACCGTTTGGAGACCTCTTGGTGCCTGAAGAAGGGCACTTCAGCTTCCAAACCATTCTCTTAACACTCTGTACAGACTCCCATGTCCATCCGCCCATTGCTGTGAGGTTTTACTTCCTGGCTGGGGAACAGTTCTAGCAACAGACCATTTGATGTCATGGAAACACAGATACAGCTAATCTGGAATTCTGATTTTAATGAGATTGTAAACCCGAAGCAAGGGGCAGATCATGGAATTCCATCTTGTTTCACCTCGCCCGTCTTCTTGCAGTTCAAGTTTCAGTCAGTCATAATCATGGCCCTTGAGTTACCAGGTGTCTTATCTTCTAGGTTCTTGGAGACTGAGCTCTAAGAAATCCAGGGCTCCGAATTGCCAGGCCCTGCAGGCTAGGCTCTCACGCAAGCAGCCTGGACCATTACCTGTAATAGTGTATTAAAACAGGACTTTCTGCCTCTCTTTTAGCTGAGATGTCCAAGGCCAAGAACAAAACAAAAGCAGAGAAGCAATCTCATATTCCAAAGCCAGGAGCTGGACATCCATGCATGGCTTGCCAGGGGGGTGGGCCTAAAAACCAAAGGGTGCAGACCCTTAGCCCATCACCTGGCTCAGGGGTATGAAATCACTGACACTGGCTATTGGGTAGAGTAGATGTGCTGGTGGAGAGCTCTTGGTGTGTGGTGTGACCTGCCCCATACCCCGTCCCACACTGTAGGGCAAAGGGGGCAGAAGAAGTGAGAGAAGCCATCTGGAGGACCTCCTGGAAAGCTGTTCTTCTCTGGAACCAGGGACACAGTGGCCTCCGGCCTGAAATATGTCTGAGTTAGAAATGAAGGCACCACAGCTGGGAAGACCAGGGCTGCTGGGAGACAGTGTTGTGAATTTCCCACGCGTCAAACGGACATGAGGAGGAGATGGGACCTGGGGATTCCTTAAAAGGGCGGTAAGTAGATTTCTTAGCTTCAGAGCATTTTTGGAGATGGCAGACCATGGTTATTTGAAGAAGCTTGGCGGAGTAGGACCAGTGCGTATAGAAAGGGACTTTTCTCATCATCCAGAACACAGTCATCTACCGAGTATGTCTTCAGCACCACAAAGAGTTGTGCCGTGACTGGTACCGTGGCCTTCTGAGTGAAAGGGGTAGCATAGTGCGGCTCCATCATGGACTTTATTTTTTTTTAACTTAGGAGAGGAATAATGTCTTTCAATGTTTTGAGAGTTCATTTAAAGGCTTGTTTACAGCTCGAAGAGAGTGCACTTTGTTCTCTCTATAGAGAGTCATAAAAGGCTTGATACACAGAAACACGTTGTAATGTGGCTGTTTCTTCCTCGGAGACTATGGCAGAATAAAGGGAGACTCGGGGAGCATGGGGGGCACGAGGACGGTTTGTCAAAGCTGCAGCCTGGAATAGGCTTGTACAGGGTTTGTATTGCTTCCTGCAGAAATGAGCTGTTGTCTGTGCTTTCCAGAGGGAGCACAAGCAGATGCTTTGTGCTGGGGGTTTGACTTCTGATCCCCACTATAGTGTTTGAAAGATTACTGGGGCTCAGTTAATCAATGCTGCTTTAAAATTTATTCTGGGTACACGAGTCCCCATATATATATATTTGTATGTGAACATTAGATGTTATTCGGCCCTCTGGTGTAGACCTGAGGCCCACCTGAGGTAAGCTCTGGTGGCAGCTGCCTACTGTCCTGCGCAGGGGCCACGGGCCGGAGTTACAGAGCCAGCCAGCCTCCTCCATGCCATCCAGGCCCGCCTCCTGCCTCCAGCACGTGCAGGAGGGGCTGTTTGGTTTGAGCCTAGCCTCTGATTTGGTGTTTCCTTGGAAAGCCTCATTGCAGTTCTATAATGGGAATCGCATTGTTCTTAAAAATCTCTCTCAGGATGGGCAAGGACAATGCCTGAATCAAAAGCAGGCTGGGCTCCTCTCTGTGCCCCAGCCCTCGAGAAACCCTGGACTCCACATTGTGCATGCTGTTTCTAAAGAGACTGAGTTCAAAGTTACCATCTGGTACCGGCAGAAGTGTAGCTTGTGTCTCCATTCGGGGGTGACTCAGGCAGAAACTCTGTTGGCATCCACATGTCTGGGGTGAGCATATAAGCACCAGTGAAGCGCTATCGCTTCACTACATCTTGATTCCACCTTGCTTCTTCTAACACATTTTCATCAGCCTTAATGATTGTCATGTCAACTTATTACCCTGAATATTTTTGAAAAGGCACCACTTTGTAGAATGAACTTTTCCTCTGTCTTCCACCTCCACCTCCAGATATGATTCAGGGTAGATCCTGTTATTAGTTTTTCTCCCCTTCTCTTTTTTTTTAAATTCAATTTAATTTTATTGTTGTTCAGATTCCCCCTTTCTTTTTAATTGAGGAAGGAAAATGTGAGGCAGCCCACAATTCACCTGGCTGCATTTATTCCTGCCATTCACCTCTCCCTCTTGTACGTGGGGGCAGGGGAGGGGTGCGTGCTCTGACTGAGGGCCTCGTCGCACACCCTTCATACCTGTGGGCAGGGTCATAAGGACCATGCCCTTGTTCAGGATGGGAAACGGAGTCACCTGGAGACTGTGGTAACCTCGGTGGGATCCTGACTGACGCACCATTAGGTGTGGAGACCCTGTACCTCCTATCCAAGAAAGAGTACAGGACCCGGCCAACCCATCTCGGTGACGTACAGAGCTGCCACTTCTTTCCTTCTGAACTCCTCTTCTCTGTCCAGTTTGACTCCCATTAGAAGGTGCGAGAAAGTTCTAGTGTCCCTAGGAAAGACCAGGAGACATCTGGGCCGCATCTGAATGGCCTGTGCCGTTGACAGCAATCCTGGGCGACCCTGCAGTGGTTCCGGAAGGACTGCACCGCAGAACGGCAGACCTCCAGAAGCCACCCAGGCCTTCTGAAGAAGCACCTGGGAAGTCAGGGTGGAGGCCTGCCGGGGGGACTCCCCCTCGGTGCGCCAGCCTGGGAACGAGCAATGCCAAGTTGACGGCGGGCAATCCCCAGACAAGGGAGTATCTGTTGGGACTGATAGAGGACATGTGGGCAGCCAGCATCTGGGCCGCCTGGGGTAGAATACCGCTGGAGAAGGGGAGACAGTGCTGTGGGGAAATGTCATAAAATAAGGACACCCAAGCTGGCTGCCCCTAGGTGGGGGAAAAAATCTGTTCCTGGCAAGTTTCTGGAGATACAGCACAGGAGGGACAATACGGGTTACAAAAGTTACATCCTAAACACTGTCTGAATCAGGAGAGTGTTGTGGAAAGAGCAGGGGCTCAGAAGTGAGATTAATTATCACTTGTTGGTTGTATGTCCTTGGAAGAATTACCCAAGATGTCTGAATGCCATTTATTCGTGTAGAAAATGTGAATAACGTAGATAAAGCTACTTATATAATGCGGGGGAATTGTGGCTCTTAGTCTGTCCGTGACACTGAATGAGCTACCGGAGGCAGACACACGCGGGCAGGGGGAGCCCGCTCCTCACCCTGAGGTTACCGGGAGACTCCTCCTGGGGGCTGTGTACTTTGTGAGTGAACTCCCTCCCGTGGCCCAGCAGCCGGAGGGCCACCAGGCTTGGGGGGTTGTGGGAGGCTGGGGGCCAGAGTGTCCTAGCCCCGCTCGCCCTTGTGGTCCACGTGTCCGCAGAGGGAAGGGGAGCTGCCTTCACAGCACAGGGACCCAGGCCCTCGGGCTTGGTTCACAGCTCTGCTCCCTCCGTAGTAAAGTCGTCATAGAGAGAGTGGACGAGTCGGAGAGGAAGGCGCTGACGTGAGTGACTTGGCGAACTAGCGGCAAGGAGAACACTCGTTTCTGGTCGGAATGCAAACACCCCCTCTTCTCTGCATTGGTGGTTTCACTTCTTGTTTCCAGGGTGGCCCCTGCCAGAGGGCAGTTACACGTTTTTCTACCAGCCTGCTGTTTGGCTGTCCCCGTGTCATCCCCAGACACTGGGCCAAGTGGCCTGGCATGTGCACAGGGAAACGTCTATCTAGTCCCAACTTCCCCCCGAGTTTGGAAGGTGGCAGCTACATCCAGCCAGAGCCTGTCAGTCACACAGTAGTGAGCATTTCTGCTCAGTGGACCTGCAGGTGTGGGGAGGGGCTGTCTGCCGAAATGCAGGGGGAGCAGCACCCATGGGCCCCAGCCGGGTCACTTGCTGGCAGGGCAAATGCAGTCCCCAGGGCCTTGGGGTCTGCCGATCAAGGTGAAGGTTGGACCTTCCTGTGCCACTTTGGGACCCGAGGACTAGGGTTCAGATCCTCGCTCGATCCCTTTCTAGTTCTGAAATATTAGGCAAGTTAATCTCTTTCCCTCAGTTTCCTCCTCTGTGAAGTGGGAATAGTAATAGCACCTGCCTCAAAGGGGTGTCTGTAAGGATTAAATAAATTATCCTGCATAAGCCATTTAGTGCTCAATACAGGTTATCTGCTCTTTCCTGGTCCTCTGCCATGGCCTCTGTTCCCAATCTCTCTCATACTCTTCCCCTGCCTCACAGGCACTATTCAAGGTGATCCTCTGCATTGCCAGCCCTGGCTGACTGTCCTAAGATGCCTCTCCTTTATCTCATGCCTCTTCATGCTTCCGCAATTGAATTTGCAACCTGTATCACACGAGCTACACAGAACATCTGCTCTGGGTCCAGGATGCAAAACAAGAGAGAGGAAAGCCAACCCCTTTTCCAGGCTCAGCTACCATAGAAACACCAATAAGATGAGTCTGGTGTCCTGCCCAGTGGTCCAAGTGCCCCCAAAGTCTTCCCACCCCTGGGCTCTTTCCTGGTATTTCTGGGAGCAGCGGTGATATGCAAATTATTCAACAACGCAGAGGGGCCCTGAGGACTTGGAATGGACCCTGGCTGCATGCAGCACCGGAGCACAGAGCACTGGGGGTGCTCAGGGCGGTAGCTCTTGACTGACTGGCAAGAAAGCATTTTAACAATTGACGTTGCTGCACAGATGTGTTGTGGGTCTTGAGTGGCAGGCTGTGTGTCATCTGGTGCCCATCCCAGAGCTCTAGCCCAGAGATGCTCGTGAGGACAAGAAGCAGCCATGGTTGTTACTACAACAAGTAACATCTCGCCAGCCTTGGACATTGAAATGGGAGAGCACGAGCTTGGCTTTCCTTGAGCACAGCAGCTGACCCCAGTGGTCGTCTTTGCAATATCCAACTTCCATTAAGCTGTAGTTATTCTGATGAACCAGTCATCCCTTCAGATGTTGTCCAGCAGCTCCACTGTGACAACCTCATTTTAGGAATGAAGGCTCTGTGAACTACACTGAAGGGGCGTTTTGCAGAGCCAGCCCCTCGTCATGGCTCACTACAGTGTTTGGCACTGGAGTCTGGGTCAGCCCTGCTCGGGTCCATGGGGTCCAGAGGGCAGATTCCCCACTGCTTGGCTGTCACCTCCTCATTTGCTATCGTGTTGCCAAGGGCTGGCTGCTCACAGCTGATGCTGGGTCCATTCTGGAGGAGCTGCTTCCGTATTTGAACATGTTGTCATGGCTGGAGCATTTGTGTCTTTCTTGACATAGTTCTTAGAACCTTTAGGGAACCCCATTTCCTACCCCTGTTTCTAGGGGGAGGTGGGATGGCAGAGGAAATGGTGAGAAAGACTGAGAAACACCACAAGGGACCTTTAGCGTCCTCGTTGGTAAGTTCTGTTGGGTTTGGTCAAAGACAACTGGGGTACTTCTAGACCAACTGGGTGACCTGGGGCTGGATGGCTCCATTCAGTGCGTGTGGGAACTTCCCTGCTCCCTGGACTGTTGTGGTAGTCCGTGGCCACCCACGAGAACAAAGCCCCTAGGTTTTGCTTCCTGGAGGGGTGGATAGAGTGCTCCCTATCCTCCTCCCACCTTGTTACCTCCCACATTGCCCCAGCTCAGAGCTTGGGTACCCAAGAGGAGCTGCAGTTCTCTGAGATCACCCTGCTCTTGGCAGATGCCCCGGGGAAGAGCCCTGGAGAAGGAAAGCAAAAAGATAGGATGAAGATGGGAGAGGTGTTGCCACCCAGCAGCACTGGTGAGAGGCAGGATGGTGGGGGTGGGCTGTCGGCATCAGTGGGGTGCTGTGAGGGGCATTTAGGAGGCAGCGCGCATGTCTGAGTCCTATGTGACCAGCATCACTCATCCCTGTCCCTGGTCCATCCGTCCTGGACGGGGAGCCTTCATTAGGCATGAAGGGATTTATCGAACAGCAACCCTTGGAACTGTTGGTCTCTTTGCCATCTGGGCAGATGGTTCCCTACCCTGTGACAGCAGCAGCAGGAATGATTTATGAGGTCCCACAGCTCCACCCCATGGGCCTTGTGAAACCTGAATGGCTTTTGTCCTCCCCCCAAAGGGGTGCAATTTTGCCTGTGTTCATGGGCACAAGAACTGGGGCTCACAGTGAGGTTCGCCTGGCTATGAAGGTGATGCCTAGACCCGCAGCAGCCAGGACTGTGCTTAGTTAAGGTCAGTGTTTAGTTTACAATGACCAGCCCACAAGGATTAACAGTAAAAGCCCTGGTGTAGGGGGTAGGGAGACCTGGATGCAAACTCTGCTGGTCTGTGTGCCTTCACGTCATTTTTTGCCTTGGTTTTATGACCTATACAATGAGGATAATGATTTCTGCACCTGCCCAGCTCACATGAGGTTTTTGGAGTTTCTTGTGACATTATAGGTGCAAGATAACTCCATTAATTTCACAGCCTGAGACAGACATTAAGGATTTAATCCAACAAACATTTATTGAGCAACTGCTGTGTGCTACGCACCACTCCTGGTGCTGTGTTGGACACAGATGAACAAAACACAGTCCCTGCCCTTGGCGAGCTTCCAGTCTAAGAACAGTCATATAGGACAAGTGCACAGTAACTATAATACAAGGCAGAATATGATAAGTGCCATGAGAAAGGTACAAATAAAGTGCTATGGTGGTTCAGCGGAGGGGGAGATCCCAGTGGTTGGTAGATCAGGGACGGCTTCGTGGAAGATGTGGCTTCCGCATGGGTCTTGAAGGAAACAGAGGAGAGCATTCCAGATGGTGAGGACATTCCAGGAGATGAGAACAGCGAGACCAAAGGCACAGAGACAGGAAAACCGGGCACCTCCTCCAGGACCGACAACGGGCGCAGGGTGCAAAGGGAGAACGGGGCCTTATGTCTGTCACGTCACCATGAAGACTTGTACGTTACTTTGCGGGACGGGAACTTTTGAAAGTGTGAGGATGGCTGGAGGTAACAATCGCTCTGCGTGCTCAGGTTGGACTGGAGAGGGTGCACGCGTGCCCAGAGGAGACCTGGGAGAGGAGACTGCTGCCGAAATGGCCCACGTGGCAGGGAGGCCAGGCCAGTGCTGGTGGGGAGGAGCGGCAAGGAAATGCGTGCAGAAGAGCCGAAGATGCCTCGAGGGTCTCAGAACTGGGTGGTGGAGGGGATCCGGGTCTTGTAACAGAAAAAGGAGGGACCGTGGAGGAAGGGGAGGCAGAGATGGCCAACCTGGCTGCAGACGTGTGAGTTTATGGCACTGCCGGAGTAGGTGGGGCGAATGTCCAACCAGGAATGTGCGATCCAAGCCTGGAACCCGGGAGAGGGGCTGGGCTGCAGGGAAGCGTGGACCCACAGCAAGGTGCAGGGCTGCTGATGGAGAGCGGAAGGAGGTCATGGAAGGGGACTGTCTGTGTTGTGGGCGAAGCGGAGAGGCAGCAATCATGGTCAGATCTACCTTGGCTCCTTTTTAGGTTAAGGTGAGGGCATCAATAAATAAATCATAAATACATAAATAAAGAAATACATAAATAAGTGACAAAGCAGCACTGGGAAAGGAGGAGAAAAAAACACAAGGACGTGGCAGCCTGGAAACCAAGGGGACAAGGAGTGTCCAGGAGGGGTCGCTGTAGAGCCAAGTGATGCGGAGACCTTGCTGGTGAGAAAGGGCCTTTGGATGTGGCACTGCGTGGGTGCCAGGGCCGTGGAGGCCGAGTGGGCTCAGGAGGGAGGACCGTGTACGCCTGGAGATGCCTTCCCAGGGAAAGGCTGTGGGAGCAGGCTGGATGGAAGGAGTGTGTGTCGGTGGACAGAGAAGACAGAGGCCACAGAGGAGTGGCTGAGGGTGTCAGGGAAAATGTCACTGGCCGGAGGGTGGATGTTGCTTCCTCCGAAATGGGAGGAAAGTAGATGAAAGGAGGGCTGGGGAGATCAAGAGATTTTTGAGGAGAGACCTCATTTCAGCAAGCTCCATGTCTTTAGCAAAGGAAGAGGCAGATAGTGGGGGTCATTTGGGGGTTTGAGGAGAACGGAGAAGGTTTGAGGGGCTTTAGAGGAGGTGGTATCAGGGCAACTGGGGGTTGACTGAGGGTCCACAGGTGGTGACCGAAAGGGCCCAGGGTGGCTGTGTCCACTGTCATGACGAGACAGCAGATCAGGGTATGAGGTGCAGGGGACAGGCTGGGCCGGGACTTCTTGGCCCCCACCTCCCTCAGGCTAGCTGGCTCATGCTGGAGGCTGTGGTGGAATCTCACTCACACTGAGCTGTAAAGAGGCAGAGAAGGAGGGGTCACCTCCTGACTGTGTGTGCCCAGATGCAGAAGGTCAAGGAGAGAGGGGAAGCCAAGTCCCCGGGAGCACCCACCATCCCACGGCCAAAGCCTTGTGGCAGTGCAGGACCCGTGAGTTGGGGGATGGTGCCGTGTGGGTCGTCCGGGGTCCCCAGCCTCTCCTTGGAGGGAACCCGGAGGCAGGTTGTACGGGCCTTTCCACTTCTTCTCAGTGTCAGTTTAAGGAGCCAGGATGGGCCCGAAAGAAAACCGTGCTTCCAAAGAGGTCTGGCCCTTAAACTCCCCAGGGAGGGGTGCTGGCAGGTAGGTGGAGTTCAGGGCCAACTCCAGGACCTGACCTCAGGGCTCACCATTGACATGTTCTAGAATCCAAGACCGTGGTTCATCCATGGAGGCCCTGCTGGCAGTCTCGCTCATTCCCCACAGCTCCACCAGCTTCAGAAATCAAATGTCTCCTGGGGCCTCTGAGATCCTCAAGATGAAAGGCCCCAAAGAAGTGTAAAATACGATACTAATTATTCCCACCTCTCATGACGAGTCCAAACCACTCAGTTCCCACGGAGGCTGTTAGGGATGGTGCTTTCTTAAAGATTCATTTTATCCTGCAAATCCCAAACCTTAGGTTTTGAGCACACACAGGAACAGCAGGGGAAGAAACACGGAGATGCAGAGTCGTAATCCTGGTCTGGAGCTGGGGTGTCCTCGTGCGGGGTTGAGGGTCCTTAGTATCCTCCACTGGCTTCCCGTCAGCCATTGATTAGGGGCAATTGTCCTGTGCCCAGCTGTCATTGATTAATTATGTCCGGTCTCATATGCTGGGGAGCAGATCTGGGTTATTTTTCTTAACTCCCTTCACCTTCAAGATAATGGGTTTTTACTTATCTTTCAAATATGTTTTAAAACACCATTATTTATCAGGCAAGAAAACACACCTAACAAACCAAGCTGGCTGATGCTTGTCTCTACGTGACCTGTGATGCCAGCCCCTAAGTTATTGGCATCCAGCCCAGGTTGGCCCTGGGGACGTTATGTCCAGTATTTGGATACTGCCTTTGGCTTTGGGTTTAAAGAAAGTCTTAACTATTTATCTTAATAAAAGGGAAAACAGATTTTGCAAAATCCTAAAATCCTTGCCTCTGGCAGGGGAGGGGGTGGGGGGGGCACTGGGACCGTCTCCCCGCAGAGTTGCAAGCCTCAGTGTTGGAGCTCAGTGCTGGCTAGTGTGGCCGTCAGGACAGGAGAGTGGCAGGCAGTGAGGCGGACGCAGCAGCGTGGCTGCAGAGCCCCGTGGTGCGCACGATGTGGGAAGCAAACGGAGCGCTTGCAGACAAGTGGAGCTCAACGCTTCCCATTCTTTCAGGCCTCCCACTCCGGGGCTCCGGGGCCCCCCAGAAAGGCAGTTGTGTATATTTGCGAAAGGATGACATTTATCTTTGCAGTGCCCTTTCAAGATTTCACTGCGGCTTCCCTGGTGGCGGAAGGGGACAGTGCAGTCCCTCGCGTCACATTCTAACAGGGCAGGAAGGAGGCTCACTCTGAGGATGACGTCTCAGGGTCCCTCCCTCCTCAGTGGACTCAAGTCGCTTCAGAGAACATCCATTACGACGATCGTTCGGACCCTCTTCTGTCTTACGCTGGAGGTGCAGTGCTGAATCTTAGCAGGTGGTCACCATTTTTCAGAAACACAGTTTGCAACACCCCACCTCTTTAGTGTCATCTGCCTGCCCCGTCCTGGGTTCTTGGTGGCTCTTGCGAAGCCAGAATATGACCTTCCCACTGTGTCTTCTCTAGCCTTCTCTCTGGAGTGGTGGAGGCCCGTCTGGAACCGGCGGGTCACCTGCAGTGCGTCCCTTGAGCGTTTAAACTCTACCTGCGAGGGAAGGCCTTCAGGCTCAGGTGTGGCCTCTGCTACTTGTTGTCCTTGTGCTCCTTTGCCAGCGGAATGGGACATTCCCTCCTCCGTGAACAGCTCTGTTTTAGACCTCAGTCAGATTGTCTCCTCTGGGTCTCGGCTCACCCAGAATCCACATTTCTGAGGCTCGAGGCAGCGGCCAACCGACAGGTGGCTCTCCACCCACCCATGAGCCCAGAGCTCCCTCTGGTCCAGGAGGCAGTTTGTTACCCAAAGTCCTGGGACTGGCTTCTCTTCACGTTGAGTCCTCGTGCCCCCAAAGGTGGACCGCGTCTCAATTCTGGTGGGTTCTCCACACCTTCTTCCTGTGGCTTATCTGCCTAATGCTAGATGAACACCACACAGTTATAAATACTCAGGTCAATATATATATGCAGATATAGATATATATATTCTGGTCACTGTTTTACACTTTAATAAAGAAAACCACTAGCCTGCTTGTTCTAGAGTTTGTGCCACCCCGACTCCCATCTGCCTGTGGTACAGCCGTCAGGAAATGTGAGCCCCTGAGTCCTGCGGGGCGCCCACTTACGTGGCCCCGTCACACTGGCCCACAGTCAGTTTCAAAGCCCCCTGCTCGTGCAGGCTCTTGAGGGCCTTGAACTCCAGGGGCATGGTGTGGGGGCTGGCCTGGGACGTGTAGCCGTACTTGAGGCTGTCGTAATAGTGGTACTTGACGGGGCGCTGGTTCTGGTCCAGCGGGAAGGGCCAGAAGCCGTAGAGGTAGATCTGGTTGCAGAAGCGCGTGGCCAGGGTGTACATCAGGAGGCCAGTGGTGGGTCTTTTGATGTGGACTTTGTTGGTCAGCCAGTATCTGAAAAGAGAGAAAAGTGACCAGAGAAACAAAAAGCAGAAACATGAGTGAATGAGTCATCCTTTCCAGGAAGAAGAAAAGAGCGTCCTGCTGTTCCAGGGGTTGTAGAGACTGGTCAAATGACCGTTTCCCAGCTCCCTGCACAGAGGCACGACACCCACCACTCATTTAGCAATGGAGCCAATGTCCTTATGCTTTCACGTGTGTGATTCAATGGAAACAAGACGAGCCTCTTCACAGACACGAGTGCAGAAATGAGGCTCTGAGATGAAAAGTGGCTTTCCCAAGGTCACCTGGGTGACCTCAAGCTGGCAGTGTATAGAACGAGGACTCCCCTCCAGGATTTCTGACTCTAAGTTCATATTATTCCCTCTTCATAACGAGGCCCAAACAGATACGGGGCAGCCGGGGGAGTGTGGCTGGTCTAATGGACTGTCTGGGGCTATCCCATGTCATCGCCTGCTCATACATAGGAGGTGCTGGCCAGGGCGTGGGGGGCAGGATGTTTGATGCTGAGGTTGGGGCATCCTTAGAAAAGGGGTCCTTCCTCAGACCACCTCCATACACTCTACACTCAGAGAGGATACGCTGGGCTTGGGAGGACCCTGGGACGGGGGCAAAGGCAAGGTGAGAGCGTGGAGGCGGAAGATCCCAGAAGAGCAGCAGCTGCTGTTAGGATCCCTCCACACATCCTGGCCGAGCGCTCGTCCCCCTTGGCTTAACCACCTCCAGTAGCAGGAGCTCAGCACCCCCTGAGCAGATCCGTTGCACTGCAGCTCCAACTCAGTGGTTGTCAACCGGGGCTGCGCACTGGAATCCCCTGCAGCTTTAAGAAAACTAATGCCCGGGCCCGACCTCGAGGTGTAGCCCGAACACGAATTTTTAAAACCTCCTCCAGTAATTCAGATACTCAGCCAAGGGTGTAAACACTTGCTCTAGCTGGTAGGTGGCTGTGCCAAAGGAACTGAAGAATGGCACATGCTCAGACAAAAGGAGGAAAAATAGTAAGCACGTGGAACAGTCATAGAGCTTTAAGGATGATTGGGCCTGGAGAGTCCTCTAGCCCCGTCGTGGCCTGGCGGGGGATGTCACTGAGTGAGCTGGGGGGTGGGACGCATGTAAGGAAAACTGACACGTGAACTCAGTGTTGCTAAGACAGTAAGGAGTGGTGGGGACTGTGGCATCCAAAAGGGTAGCCAGTTTTACTGTTGTCCAGTGTGGTGGTGCCAGATTTTTCTGCTTTTCATCAAGAGTATCAAAAATCTGGATTTTTCAATGTAAATTCTCCAAATGTTTAAATGTTGGCAACCAATTTACAAAAATTCCAAAAATACCACCTGCGGCCCCATTGGGCGGGTCAAACAGACGATGTCTGTGGGCTACCCGTGGGTCTCCTGGGTGGAATCTGTCCTCTTTCAGACAACAGGAGAAAACACGGGGGTCCGGGGTGACTTGCCTGAGAAGACTCCAGCTTCTCACGTAGCTGGTCAGCTAGAGCGCAGATGACGTGCAGCTCCTCCGTGCCCGTCTCCTGGACCTTTTCCACCCCGTGTGCTTCTGGGAGAGTCGGGGCCGGGAGGAAGCCGGCTACAGCTGCCTGTCGACACCATCCAGGGACATGCAACCAGCTGGCAGCGTCTCTGCATGATTGCATCTCACTGACCACTCCCTGAGCCGATTCAAGCCCTGGCACCGGCCACAGGCCACATTAGGGATTTGTGGTTTGTTTACTTTCTGACAGTAAGGACGAAGCAGGGCAAGGCTTTCAGAAATAAATTTCTTTTCAGGCTGTCAGTGCTATGCCCGGAGGTGGGGAGGGAAGAATTTAATCTGCGGCGAAACAGCCAAGGAGCTCCTGGCTGGGTCTGGTTACACAGACCTGTGATGTGCCTTCCCATAGATGAGCCTTTCCCTCACGTGTCCCCTCGGCGAACTCTCTTTCTCTCTCTTTTTTACCCCCTAGAACTAAGCACATACAGTACATCACGTCTTCTTGCAAATGTTCCCTTTGCTCTGTCGTCATCTCTCTGGCTCAAAGTGACTTAATCATTTCCACATTATTATCAAGAGCTTTGTTTCTGCTTCTCCCAATGTGCTCAGCAGCCTGGGCTGACAATCCATTGCTGTGTGGGTTGGTCTCCCATACGAAACTGCACTCTGATCTCCTCAAGGGCAGGGGCCATGCCTCGTGCTCCTGTGTAGGGGGTTCAAAGGCATGTGCTCGGTGCCCGCTGCAGCCAAGGCTCCATGGCAGACAGAGCAGTGCTCGGCAAATACTCCATGTGGTCTCCTGTCTCTTTCAGAATTCCTCGTCATTGAGCTGGGGTCACATGACCAGTTCTGGACAGTAGGCTCTGACTACAGATATGTTCCTTCTGGGCTGGCGTTGCCCACGATCAGGTCCTCACTTTCTCTCCTCCTGCCTTGGAGAACTCCAGAGCCTCCTGTAAAGATGCTATCAGTTTAAGACGGACAAATCCTGGATCCCCGAGTCACTGGTTGGAAAGGAGCCCCTGCCCACACACAGTACTTTGCAAGAATGAGAAACGGACTTCTGCCATGCTGGCATGTGAGGGTTCCAGGGTCTGTTGTTGCAGCCCAGCCTCGACTCGAGTCTCCTGACTTCTCCTGCACCCAGCAAGTGTTCGACTCCAATAAAATTTTTAAAAAACGGGACGAAGAAGAAAAGGAGAGAGGAGGACGTGAGCAGTGCACGCAGCTTTGTAACTGTGGCCGGCTGGGACAGGAATAGAAAGCCCAGCCTCTCCGATCTGTGCCGGGCTCTTCACCCGGAGTCACTCACTGGGAAAGGTGTTAACCGCAAATGAGGCTCTGGGACGAACTGAGAACTCGGCGGCGTGGAGGGACTCGCTTATTCCCTGTTCTGCGTCCACAGGTAAACAAGAACTCCCGAGAGACATCTGACAGGGACACAGGGCGCTGGTTAATGAGCAGCTTGTAAGACAGGCTGGCCAAGTTCTGCAGGAACAAAACACTCTCGAGTCCCTTTATATCTTCTCAGTTGCTCTGGCCAATTTAGCGACTGCGTGCTTGGCCGACTTGGAGACCGTTTCTTTCCTTAGGATAGCAGCTGGGTGTTAAAACACCAACTAATTAATTTTGCCCTCCCAAGTGCGGTTAGCTGGGTGCATCTGGGACATCGTATTGACAGTGCACCTTTAATGGCCCAGGCTGGAGATTTTAATTAGAAGGCGAAGTAATCTCAAAGAAGGCAGTAATTATTTTTTCAAATTGGTTACCCCAGTTGCCAAAACTATTAAGCACCGTATTTTACGAGCACGGACAGCAACAAATGAGGCTTGACAAAATCGTCTCGAAAGCGCGTTCGTCCTTCTCCCTGGACGCCCGGGCTCGATACGTGGCGAGAATGGGGGCTGCCGATGTTGGAAACGGAGACCACAAGGGCTTTCTCCGAGAAGCTGAAAGCGCTTCGTGGGATGTAGCTCATTTCATCCTTCAGGAGCCGCAGTGCCTCGGAGGCGGCTGCCGAGGGACCGTTGTTGCTATTTTGTGTGCAGTCAGCAGCGAGGCCAGGAATGCAGTGCTGGGGCTCCCGCATTCCCATCGTCAGCCTTGGCCCCGTTGCCGTCCCGTCCTTGGAAGCATTCTGTTTAAGACTCTGCTGTCTTGGGGGGACCTGTCTGGACAAGGCTGCCCAGCTTTGCAGTAACGGTAAGCTGGGCATTTTGTCTCACACTTTGGGGCCAGAGTGCAGAGCTGCTCAAGCCTGGGGATGCTCGAAGCTGGTCCCTTGTTCCTAGGTCTCCATGTTTAACCGGTTAGTCAGCTAGCCTGCAGTCTGACCGTGCCACCAAGAACCTTCCAGTAACTCCGGGAATCCACAGGGCGACAGCCGATGGCCTCAGCCGGGATTGCAAAGCCCTGCAGACCTGGGCCTGAAATCCCTCCCACCAGCTGGTAAGCACCGTCACGTTGCCACGAGGGACTCCTCGGCTTCCTCCAGGACCCCATCGCCTCCCACGACTCCCGACTGGCCACCCCTCCTCACGGTCTCAGCTTCCATGTCACTTCCTGCAGGAACTCTGCCCGGACCTGCCCGGAGGGTTTCTCGTTCCATCTGCTGTTCTTTCCCCATCACAGCATTCTTGTCCCGCTGCGCTGTCATCACTTGTTCACTCGTCTTTCTCCCCTTTGATGATTTAAAATTCTGGGAGCAAGTGCATTGGCTTCCACGTGAACCCCAAGATCCCAGCATAGTGCACGCACCAAGAACACGCACAAAGCGGGTGCAGCTTCACACGCCTTAATGAAACAATGAATGAAAATGAGCAAGCAGAGGCTGGTGGCTCCCCCTGAGGGAGTGGGCAGGGCCAGGGAAGGAGATCACAGGAGTTCTGTGTGGGGGACCAGCCCACACAGGCCTGGCCTCCCTCTCACTCTTCTAGGCAGCCCTCGGGTCTGCACGTGTGAAAGGCCGGCTGACAGTGTTCTAGACAGCATGTCGCCAAAAGGAAAAAGGGAAAACATGATGCCGGTTACTTGAGGGGTTCCCCCTGCCATAGGGTGGGACCCCCAGGGAGTCAAGAGACTGTATAGGCCCAGCCAGACCGTTTCTTGGCGGGTGGGGTGTGGGGGGTGGGGAAGCTTAAATGTTTTGGCTAGATTATGGGATTTAAACGAATGCCACTCCCAACTGAAAAATTATATTCACCCTCACCTGTAATTAAAGGAATCTAATTTTAAATAATCAGATGCCGTTTTCTACTGGATTGGCAAAGATAATATACCATGTTGGCAAGGTTATAGAAAAACAAGCTTTTTTAATAATCATAGGTCTAACTTGGCGATATCCATAAAAATTAATAGTGCATATATCCATTTCTCTTGTTAGCCATGACCCTTCTAAAAAGCAAGCCCATATGCAGAAATACGTGTGCAGGTGTCCGTGAAAGATGACCACTGTCGTACTGGTTATACCAGCAAAAGGTTAAAACACCCACTAAGTCCCCCACCACCCGTGGCTTTGCTCATGTTAACTATGGCCCAGACTTGGTGGGAGGCTAGGAAGCTGAGAAGTAAGACAAGGTGGTACCTGTCAATGTGGAGTAATTTCCAGGATTTAGCAAGATGTGGGTGGTGCTTAAAACATGCTTCCTTATGTGTGAAAGGGGATTTTTCTGGAAGGACACACGGACAACCAGTTTAACAAGGCTGCCTCTGTCGGGGAGGTCTTTTCACTTTAAGTCCTCTTACACTATTTGGGGTTTTACTATGTGCATTGCTATTTTAAAAAATTCCTTTTACTATGTGCATTGCTATTTTAGAGATAATCCATGAAAAATGACCAGATGCTACTAGCCATCTGTGCCACAGTAGCACAGACCCCTCTCCTTTTCTCCATCATGGAATGCCCCCGGGGAACACACTTCTACACTCTGTGTCCGCCGGAGAGGACGGCACCCAGCTCCTGTGACTGGTGCACGGGACGTGCTGTTTGCACTGCGATGGGCATGTCTGGTTGGGGACACCCCCGACCCTCACTGGTGTCCTGTAGTCTCTGCAGTGTGCTTAACCTCCCACTGCCGGGCCTGCCCTCTTCTGGTCCTCAGTCCTGCTCCCCACTGACAAGCGGCACGGCCTACTTCGCTGACGCGCCGCTCCAGCCCTGGCAGGGATGCCCACTGGATCAGTGCCATCCCGGGGCCTTGGCTCAGCACTCCTGGTGCCTAATTAAGCACCAACTCACAGGCCAGCTCTGCACCAGGCCTGTGGGCTGGGCAGATGAATGGGCCTGCTTTCCTGCCCTCTTTGTGGGTCACAGCCTCCCCCGTTGTTGTAACTGAATTAGAGCCATTCACTAGCAGCTGCTGACCAGTGTCCCACTCCCCGGGGGCCACACTCACTGCCTGGAGTCTGTGCCCTCAGTTGCTCACCTCCCCCGCCAGCAGCCAGCTGGTGCTGTGCCGGTTTGCAGGCCGGCAGAGCTGGAGTCCCTTGGAAGAGCCGCTCAGGCCCAGGCAGGGGCAGTAGGAGTTGCAGGGCAAGCCTTCTGCTCAAGGTCTCTGGACCATGCTGCCCACTCTGCAGTGCTCAGGCCCCTGAACTGTCTCAAGTGGGCAAGAATCTTGAGAATGCTTGGTGCTCAGGGACTCTCCTAGCACAGGGGCACTGAGTCAAAGACTCTGAGTGGGAAAGCGGCCAGCTAGCCCCAATGCTGTGTGGAATTCAACCTCCAGTACCTCACAGGGTGACCTTACTTGGAGATGAGGGTTCTTGACAGAGGTCATCGAGGTAAAATGAGGTCCTTAAGATGGCCCCGTCCTTAAAGTCAGGGGAAGTTTGGAGAATGCACGCACACGGAGAGAATGCCGTGTGAGCATGAAGAATGGCCACTGTCAGGGCACAGTCGGAGGCCTGAGCGAGCCTGCCCTCAGAGCCCTCAGCAGGACCCTGCCCTTCGAGCCCCCAGAACCGTGAGACGACAGGTTTCTGTTGTTCGGGCCATCCAGCTGGTGATACTTGGTCACGACTTTGGAACAGCTTCCCAGTAAATATTCCTGCATCCATGCTTGCCTCCTTATAGCTTACTCCCAACACTGCTCTCCAGGCGGGCACTACCAGTCGGTCAAAATTGCCATGGCAGATGAAACCCACTTGCCAACCCTCTCATTTCTCAGGAGGGGAGGGCTCAGAAAGGCCAGAGGTCATACAGCTAGCAAGCGGGGGAGCCGAGATGGACATTAACCTGGGAAAGGAGTATTGCCTGCCAAGCACTGAGCCCCCGCCCCACACTCTGTGATGGCCCCCATCCCCAGGGAGGGGCGGCTCACCCGCGGACGGCGTGCAGCAGGCGCAGAGAGGGGTAGGCCGTGCGCACGTTGACGCGGTGCTTCAGGATGAGCTCGTTCACCCACTCGACGCGCTCCTTGCCGCCCCTGGCCATGAAGGCGGGGATCCACAGGATGCTGCCGTTGAGGCTGTGCAGCCGCTGCAGCAGCTTCTCCCGCCACGTGGCGTTGACCAGGTCCTCGAAGGCACGCTGGATGACGGAAGGGTTCATGGTCACCAGGTCTGTCTTGAGCCCCACATCCCGGGCGTACTCTTGCACCGGGGCCAGGTTGCACCTTCCAGAGAAAAAAGCAGCATGGTTTTTTTGGGAAAGCTGAGACACCTCTGCTTGTATTTCACTTTATCCACCCTTTGCTTGCTAACACAAAGA
Source organism: Phyllostomus hastatus (assembly GCF_019186645.2). Lineage (NCBI taxonomy): Eukaryota > Metazoa > Chordata > Mammalia > Chiroptera > Phyllostomidae > Phyllostomus > Phyllostomus hastatus. The sequence continues at coordinate 6,450,347 of NW_025334036.1, read as the reverse complement.
CCCATGGCAGCCTCCGGCACCCACAGGCTCTCCTGTCATCGCTTTTCCTGCCATACATACTTACTAGGCTCCTAGCGTGTGCACAGAACTTGACTGCACCCTGAGGATGTCAAATACCTGCTTCTGGAGTTCAGTGTCCAGCAGAGGAGGAAAGAAGCAAGTCAGCCATCCCTCAGCCCACAAGATGACCATGCGATGAGCAGGTGTGACCTAGCCACGTCAGGTGCCTGAGGGAGGGCTCTGAAGGGACACTCCCAGGTTCAGAACCCAGCTCTGATTCTGTCTCTGTGATTCTGGGCAACCTGCTCAGCCTCTCTGTGCTTCCTGAGAGCTCTCTCATGGGGAGGCAGTACCCACAACAGTTTCTTGAGCTGTGATGGAGGTCACAGCAGCACACCTCCCAGGCCCTAGAGGAGTCACTGTACACCCAGTCCTTAACACAGTGCTGGACCACAGTAAGGGCTCAAGGACTACTGCTAGTTATTGTAACTATTGTCATTATAATTATGGGGGGAGGAGCATCAGGTGGTCTTCCTGGAGGTGGTGACCCTGGAGGGAATCTAGGAGGATGGATGAGCAGCAGTCCAGCAGCGGGAAGGGCACACTAAGACAGTGTTTCTCCACTTTGCCAGGCAGAAGAATCACCTCAGTCACTTGTTAAAAATACAGGTTACCCAGGTCCATCACCTGGAGATCCCGATTCAACAGGTGAGCTTAGGAATTAATATTTATTTTCACAAGCTCTTTAGGTGGTGAGTCTTATAGCCAGGCAGTTTAGCAAACACTATAGTATATGGCATTTTTGGTGTAAAATTTGTGTTCAGAGGCACAGGTGTGGGAAACTGTGGGTATTTAGGGGAAGGTAAGTAATTTGGTGTGGCTGGAGCCTATGGCATGGAGGAGATAGGGCAGGAGAGGCAAGAAGGGTGAGATAACGCAGGACCTGTGTGCCAGTGACTTGGTTCCGATGGTCATGGGGAGCCACTGAAGGTTCTTGAGCAAGAGTGTGACACGGACAGATTTGCATTTTATGCAACAGTTAGACAATGATAAGATGAAGTTGTGTTTATTGGAGGGGACAGAATTTGGTATCGGAAGGCAAGTCTGCAGGTGAGAGAAGCAGCTCCCGCCCGAGGCCCGACACTGGCCAGAACTAGCCATGCGACCACTTCTGACTTTCTGTACCTCGGTTTCCTCATTGCAAAAGCCAGGGCACAGTCAAACGTTCCTGACTGGGGTGTTGGGAGAACTAAGCAAGTTAATAAATGCCGTATCAAAGGGCATTTGTTTACATGATTCTCCCTATGAAAGGGTATGTGCGTGCACGTGCACAATGCAGTTTTCATCCCCAAACATCTGGGACTTGACTGCACATATATACTCTAATGGCAGTCTCCTGAACCTGGCACTGCAGCTCCTGGGGACCCTGTGGGGACCAGCAGCACCTTAGGCAACCTGTGCGTGGTCCGGCCACGACCTCCGTGGCCCACGGAGCTGCCTTTCCTCGTGCTGGTTTCTCCACCTCAACCTTTCCTCTGTGTTGCCCACCGCACCCCACCCTCACCCATTCTCTGGCTCCCCATCAGACTAACCTGCCGCATTTTCTTTCCCTTTTCCCCCCTTCCTCCTTCAATCTTTATACTGCAGGGCTTTGAGAGGTGGGGGCTGAGCCACTATAAAGGCCAGGAACAAATCATGAAAGAACCTGGCAAAAGATGAGAAACCAAAGCGGGTTCGGTGGCCAGGCCGCGGTGGCGTCTCTGTCCCAGTGGAGGCACAAGTAGACACGCCGTCCAGTCTCACGTTCCGAGGTTCAAGGAGCTCTGGGACGAGACCACTTCCCAGAGCCCTGGGACAAGGGTCTCTGTGCTCGGGGACAATCCCAGCAGAAACGTGAGACGCGGCATCCAGTTCCGCCAGGGCCAGGACACCGTTTGGGGTGAAACCCGAGACTCTGTGTGCCCTACTTTTGACCAGGGGACAGCAACACCTTGTTTCTGAGTCTGTCTGGCTGAGGGGTCGGGTGTCAGGGCCCCGGGTAACTATTTCCAGGTGAGTCCCAGGTGACTGAAAAGTGAGAGGTGATATTTTCATGAGAAGAATGGCCGAGTACAAAACTCAAGTTTCTTTGTTGCTCTCTCACTTCCCCGATTTTGACTTCAGGATATAAAGTTACTAGGAGAATATAACCTTCTCCAGTGCCTGAAAGAGTTTTTGCAAACTTGGACCAACCAGGAGATTTTCTTACTAATCTTTTGTAGCAGGTTCTATCCAGAGGTCAGCAGACGCTCTGTATAGGGGCAGATTATAAATACTTTAGGCTTTGCAGGCTATCTGCACTTTCCACTGCAATGGTTCAACCTTTCCCAACTATACAATACTACATTATAGTAAGAAAGCAGCTACTGAAGATATGGAAATGAATGGGCGGGGCTGTGTGCCAATAAAACTTTATCGATAAAAACAGGTCATGGGCCATGGACTGCCTACCTCTGCACTAGACCAGCAATTCCCAACCTGAATTATGTGACAGAATTACTGGGCTCCCTGAGCCACATGCCCCCCACCCTCCAGATCGATGTAACTGGTCTGGGGTGCAGTCTGGACATCGGGATTGTTAAAAGTTTCCTGAGTGATTCTAATGTGCAGTCAGGGTTCAGACCAGAGGCGTCGATATTTCTTTCTATTTTACATGCATTTACTCCATTCTACTTACACTGCACCCTTGTCATACAACCTGTAAGGCTGAGACTAACCCCACTGGTGTGCCTTGTTTCGACCTCTTGGGACGCCCGGTGACACCCAGCTTCGGCATGCCTGCTGCTCTGGACCCAGAGTCCCTGCTGTGGTTACCTTATGACGAAGCTGTGGGTGTCGATCTCCGGCCCGCAGCCGCTGTTCAGCAAGACCCCCGAGTTGCCCACGATGGCGCAGGTCCGGAAGTGCTTGTTCTTCAGCGGGGACGTCCGGGGGAGGAGCTCGTAGAGGTTCTGGGACACGTTCATCGTGCTGTCCCGGTCGAAGATGTAGTGAATGATGTCCCCGGGCTTCAGCGTCCCCTTGAGGACAGAAATGTCCTTTTCAGCATCCAAGAACTTCAAGATTTGTTTCCTACAAGAACCAAACGTACACGAGGGTAAGTCTCCCCGGTACAGGCGGCCCTTTGCCAACCCAGCTTTTCCTGCCCCGCGTCACCCTGCCGGGCTGCTGGAGCCCAGCACACAGGGGCGGAGCCGAGAGGTCGGATGCCCTCAGAGGTTCCAGGCAGGGCCTGTCGGAAATCGCCTAGCAGCGATTATGGTGGCGGCCACTGTGGTCACCCTGGTTACACCCACTCCCCATGAGGAGTGCAAGCTTGCCACAGGGGGCGGGCAGGCCCGCATCCTGGCTCTCCCAGGGCTGCCTGGTTTCAGCAATGCCCGGGAAACCCTCCATCTCGGGAACACCCAGCAGAGGGCACACTACTCCCCTTCCTTCGGCAGGATCCAGGGCCCTCATCTGGCAGGGAGTCCCGAACTAGGAGCAGAAACTGGGATGACAACTGTCCCTCATTCCTCAGGGATCTGTTTCTTCCATGGAAGCCTTCTCTGGCCCGGGGGCCTTCCAGGGGGCAAATGTGAATGTGGGTACCATGAGGTCTGTCAATCACTCTCCCTCGGAGAGACTGAGTCTGCAAGCTGTTCTGTGTTGTGGGTGTGATTTCCCCACCCCCTAATTGCTGCCTAGTTGGAGGTTTGTGAGTAGTGATGCTTCTCCAGTCCCGCAGAGCGTGGTCGCTTGGTGTTGCTTCAGAGCAAAGGTGATCAGAAGACAGCTTGGTAGGCTCTTGGGTGACTCTGCTTTAGGGGGAACGTTCTAGAATCATCTAGCATAAGATGTAGACATAAAAAGGATGGGTGTCCTATAAGAAGAACCAGAGAGTTTTACTCAAACCGTGCAGGCCTGGTCCCCCAGGAATCAGAGGTTTTCCTTTCTAAGTCACCCAAAAAATCATTAGAAATGATTCAAGTCAGAGAGAGAGAGAAATTTGGTACCCAGATCAGCTGAAACGAATTTCATGTCCTGCAGTGAGCTCCCATCTAGAACAGATACAAGGATGCCTTTTCGATACAAAGCCTGCTTTTCCCCAGAGTCCCAGAGGGACGGAATCTTCACACGACGTGCAAATGAGAGAATTTGCAAGATGGGCACCCCATTGTACAGGTGGTTGCACGGCCGCCCCAAGGCGCCTGAGATGCTTGCAGCCCGTGGTGCCTCCCAGTGGGACGCCCAGGTCTCAGCACACTTTCTAGAGCTCCACCGGTGACTTAACGTGCCCAGGCTGGGGCACCCCCGCTGCAGCCAGGGGCAGCTAGATGGCTTGGCAGGCACCACGCTCTTCTTCCTTCCACTCATCTCTCCTTATCAGTGACCTGGACCTCTTGCTCTCCTGCTGGGGAGGCCCTCTGGCTGAGTAATTCGTACCTCTTGATAGAAAACAGAGGCATTGTTTTAACTTACTGTGCTTTACTAAGTGTTATGCAACTTGACAAACTAATACAGTTTGGGAAATGCCAAAAAATCCTTTGTAGTGATTTATCCCAATGCACTTAGAAGCAAAGGGAGCCTCCAGAAAGCCCATAAACAAACACCTGAGTAGATTACTTTCTAACTAATTATAAGGAATTACTATCAATTATTAAACACCATTCCAAATATCTCACTGCATCTTTTATTACAAACAATTTTGGTGATTAATGGAAGTTGAAGGGAATTCTCTTCTCCCGTGGGTGAGGGCACGTGTTTCCTGTGAGATAGATCCCCACGAAGGCCACAGTCTGGTCTTCTCTGGAAGGGGTGGGGGTTCATTTCTCCACCCAGGTGGTGGGGTGGGGTAAATAGTGGCCCTCCCCAAATATAGGTCTACCTCCTGCCCCCTGGAACCTGTGGTGTGGCTTTAGTTGGGGGAAAAACATCTCTGCAGATGTTATTAACATTAAGGTTCATGGGACGATAGCATCCTGAATTACCTGGATGGGCCCTAAATCCAGCGGCAAGAGTCCTTATAAGAAAGGCGAGCAGAATACACAGACACAGAGGAGAAGATCACGTGACCACAGAGGCAGAGGTCAGAGCGATGTGGCCACAGGATACAGACAGACTGCAGCCACCTGAAGCTGGAAGGGGCAGGGGAGATTCTCTCGGAGCCTTCGGAACGCTGGGCCCCAGAACCAAGAGGGAGTAAGGGTCTGTTGTTGTAAGCCGCCGGGTCGGTGGGAACCGGTTACGGCGGTCCTGGGAAACCGAGAGGTGTCCTCACTGGTCCCACGGCGCTGCTGATCCAAGGGTCAGTATGCAGGCCTGCCGTTGTTCGGGCGGGCGGCGTGGTGAGGGTGGAGAGTCCACCCAGGGGGCTCAGAAGAGGTGCTCAGTGAGGGGTGGCAGACGGTGGTGGCAGAGGTCAGCTCCTTCAGGCGGCCTCAGCTGCCAGGTCTCAGGTCCCCCTCTCTATCCCCGACACTCCCTCCTCTCCCAACACTAAGCCCCGAGAATGAGGGTGTGGGGGCATTTCTGTTTTGACAGTGCATGTACCCGGAGGGGACACTTCCCTGCTCTGTGTGGTGACACTTTTGGCAGCCCCGGGCAAGGTTGACCGCTGTGCTCCCGCCCCCTGTTCTCTGCTCCCTCCCGATGGTTATAGCCTGGGAAGGTCGCCGCCACAGTCAAGGCGTTCCCTCTCTGGTCCTGGCTACCCCACCAACTCCCCACCCCACTCCCTCCCTCCTGCTCCGCGTGCTGGCAGCACTGAGCACAAACACCAGACCTCAGACCGCGTCCAAGCGATACACTGCTTGGCAAGTCTGGCAGACTCCTAATCATCCTTCAAAACCCACTGCCCCCTTCCTGCCCAGCCCCTTTGGTTCTCTTACAAAATGAGGCACTCTCTCCTCACATGAGCTTTTTATCTCTGCCTGTTTATAAAGATGCACTACTGCCTATCGTGTGTACCACACCATACCGTCCTGTCTTTGCTTATACTGTCTCCCCACTAGCTTGCCTGATTCATGTCAGCACTCCGGGCCCCCAGCTGATGCCCGGAAATGAGTGGTTGGATTACACTGACCAGTCTTTGCTGGGGCAGGGACAGCTCCATCAAAGGCGAGTAGCCACAGTGCGGAAGCTGAAATTCCCACGTGGCGGGTCCCCACGCCCACCACCCAACAACTGCAGAGCTCTGCCTTTGCCATCAGGTGTCATGCCAGCTCCCGGGCCAGCCAGCCAGTCCGGCTGTGGCCTTTCATGTCCGTGTCGTTGGGAAGGCAGCCTGCTCCGGCCGCAGGACTGTGTGTCTGTGTGTCAGGCGGGGAGCTCTCCCAAGACTCTACAAGTGGGAGGGCCGGCACCTCAGAAAAGGGCACAGATGCCAGGTGGTCTTAAGCAAAAAATGTCTCCTTATCCAGGGAAGGAGACGTTTCCCTGGACCTCCTTCCCTGGTCCCCTGGGAGAAGCCTCCTGTGGCCTCCACCCCCCAGGCTCTCGCTGCTGCTGACCCGAGAGCCCCACTCCTTCCAGCCCCACGAGCTCGGCTCCTGCCGCCTGCCACCCTCTCCCCTCCCACCTCCTGGTCGAGCAGGGCCTGCCGAGGGTTTTTATTTCCGATGGACTATTTACAGGCGAAACCTGCCTCAGTGGGAGGTAAACATGTTATTTCTATCCTGACTCCTTTGGGTGACAGAGAGAGGCAATTTATGGGCTTGTGCTGAAGAAGGGCGAGCCTGTCTCCCATCCTAGAGGTAATCGCCACTACCTGATCCTCAGAGAGAGCGTCTGGTTGTGCCTCCACTTGGCCGAGGCCGGCTGGATGTTGTGTTTAATGCTCTCATTACTTCTGTCAACCACAGCTGGTGATGAGGAGCCATTTATTACAACTTCAGCTCTGGAAGGGGAAAAAAAAGGAGGAAGAGGGTAAACATGATCTGTTAGCATGCCAACGACAAGTCTAATAGTTTTGTGTTTGCTGGTGCTCGGATGTAAACTTTGGAAGAGCAAGATTGCAGTTATTACTGGAGAAGGGGAGGAAGCCTATTTATCTTCTAGAATGCACAAACTTTCTCCCTAAGGCGTAACCCACGTATATTCTTGGGAGCAGGAAGGGGGTGATAAACTGCCTCGCTCCCACCCCACTCCCAGTGTTTCCTCCCAGTGCAGCCTAGCGGCCGTGGTCAGAATAGTAATACTTCTCCAAGTTACTTTTGTAAAACTCCAGGTAGCAGTTGCATTAGCAGCCTGGTGTCATGGTGGTTAACAAACTTAATGGAGAGAAAACACGAACTTGTATCCTCCCTGGATCCCACCACTCCATCCTTCATAACTGAGATGCCACTGCAAACATCTGCCTTGTTCGAGGCATCGACACTGTGTCTCTCCCACTAGACTGTAAGCAGGGGAGCTCCCTCTCATTGCGGGTGCTCAGTAAAAGGGTTTGCTGGATTCAGATTTGAATTCTGTCTGGTGGGGACAGGGGGGTCCTGGATAAGAAGCTGGCAGGCTCCGTACGCCTGGGGCAAATTGTGGTTCTGGGTGCGCACCACCTTTCCACCCAGCCCAGGAACCCCGGGCACTCCAGGCCCCGCCTCCATTCAGAGGCTCGAAATCTGTGCTAGTAGGTTTCTAAGAAACTAGGTTACAATTACATCTCCAAAGGCAGGAGCCACCTGCCTCTGCCAGCAGCACACAGATGCATGTGGGTCACGCCAGACACTCCTTTGTCTGTGCTGACAGCGAGCGGGTTCTCCCAGTTCCAGCGAGGACTGGATTTGGGATGCCCAGCTTTGGAGCTTTAAAGAATCCCAACCATGCATCTCCATCCTTTGCATTTACCTTGGAACGGCCAATTCAAAAAAAGATGACAGCTTTTTAACGGGGTCTAAACCCAGCGCTCTGTTTTGCTCTTTGCAGACAGAGAAGAAATTCACTTGGAGGTGCGCATTGTGTGCCTTCTCCCCATTCCTCAGTACTCCTGACTGCTCTGGTTGGTACCCCTTGTCTCGGGTTCAAATAGGGTAACTGTTGCAGAGGTTGAAAAGAGTTTTTGCCTCCTCTCTAGCATGCAGGCTAAGGGAAAGCCTACGGGAGGTATGGAGGACCTGACCCTTTGGAATTTTTGCTGCTTTTGTGAAAGGAAACAGAAGGTGTACTGGTAAGATTTCACGAGCTGTGTGACTGTGGGAAAAACACTTCACCTCCCTGAGCCTCAGGGTTCCCATTTCTAGAAAAAAGGTATAGGCAGAAGCAGAAGATACCCAGTGCTAAGGTTCTCGAATTCTATACGGACCACCAATCACTGGTACCCATCACTGGCTGCCATCCCGTAAGGCTCCGGTGGGAGCTGCTTGTGGCTGCGTTTCTGTGGTAGCGCTGCTTTTGTGTAAGGCCACAGGTAGGAGGGGTGACCCTCGGGACCACTGATGTAGCTGCTACACCCCAGACCCCAAGCTTCAGCACAGCTGCGTCAGTAGGTGCACGTGATAGAGACGCTGCGGTATTTGTGGTGAGGAGATGTCTGCCTAAGAGGTGAGCTGATAGTCTCATCAGAACCCAGTGACGGGGCCTCTTATGGCTTAATTTGGATTCAGTCTTGGGCGATGCTCCTCGGAAATGAACACATTGGGAGCCCCTGGGCGCGCTCAGTGGGAAGGACGTGCAGAGGTATTCTAGCACGGAGGCTTGTGGGGGCGCCCTACTCAGAAGCCTGCAGAATGGGTTCCGGGCTTCTCTGGGACACAGGCGATGAGGGTAGGGAAAGAGAGAGAAACGTTGGCACAGACAGTGGTCAAATTCCATGTCTCTGTCTACTTCCTAGCAAAACCTGGACGGGATCCTGCCTAACCATCCACAGTTTTACTGAGCTTGAACCCTGGCTCTGTCCTTGTCTTGCTGTGGTTCTTGGGCAAGTCTCTTTGGACCCCTGTCATCTTATCTGTAAAATCAAGGGGTGGATTTGGGGTGTCCAACCTTTTGGCATCTCTGCGCCACACTGGAAGAAGAGTTGTCTTGAGCCACACAGTAAATACACTGCGACACGTAATCACACACAAAAAATCTCATCGTGTTTTAAGTAATTTTGCAGTTTTGCATTGGGCTGCATTCACAGCTGTCCCGGCCCGCGGTTTGGACACCCCTGGTAGATGACCCCAGGGACCACCTCTGTTCACTGGTGGTTTGTGCTCTGTGCTGCACAGACTCGGCTGGATGAGTGAGTTGAGAGAGTCCTCCTCAATGAACACGTCCTCCTGCCCCTAGCACCCTGCCCACCCCAAGGACACTGGAGTCTCATGTCAGGCTCACGTTTCTCCACCCGTCTCCTGATGCCATGCGTGCATCCACAGCGACAGGAGTGCACGTCAGCTGCATGCCCTGAACACATCAGGCTGGGCTAGAGCCTTATAGTCACAGGTTCTCATCCTTGAAACACCCCTCGAAAAAGATGTGTCGTTATTCCAACTGAATGAGGAAACTGAGGCTTAGAGGGGTAAGATGACTTGTCCAAGGTCCCTGCTAATGCACCCTGGGGCCGAATCTAGGTCTGCCCGGCTCCCAGGAAGACTGCAGACCCTGCCCCCGACCCCAAGTGACCACAGGCCAAGGGACATCCTGCTCCAGGGGCAGGATCTTCCTTTTCAAAAAGGAGGCATGTTTCCACAGTGGGAGAGGGTCACGTGGTATGTCTGCATTTCATCAGGCGTTAAGAGCTCATTCCGAGATCCAGAAGCAATGGTGTCAGGGACAGAGAGGACAGTTTCCTCAGTCGGTCCTCTAGGATCAGGAATGGCCACTGTGGGCAGGTGCCATATGGCCTGGAGACCTAAAAACATTGGAAGGGCAAGTCATATACCTTACTCTGAATAACTGGGCCTCTCATCCCCAGACTGACCAAAACAGGATATTGAGAAAGTAAAGCAAGCTCTCTGTTTTGAGTAGTGGCCTTCGTTTATGTCAAATAACTTGGTATTCTCTTTTTTCCTTCCATTGCCCTTAAGCTTGGGCTTCTAAGACTCCAGGTCAGAGCTATGGGGCAGTTGTCACTGGACAATGGGGACTCAGAGGCATGGTCCAAGCATAGCCAATGGCAAGCCTGGATCTGCTGGCTTACAAAGTGTTTGCTCACTGCCCTGCATCAAGCTGTCCCCTGGCCAAGGGCTGTCATGGGAGGGAACAGTCTCAGAACTTAGAAGATGCATTCAAGTTATCAAGCTGACATTGCTGAATCATCTCCCTAATGTTTTTAAGAGTTCTCAGCAAAGTTTCTGAATGTTTTCTTTTCCACCTTAACATCCTGGACAAGTGATCTACAGTGAAACTGGGTGAAAGCCCTGATTCCATTGAGAGTCTCCATTGCCCAGCAAAAATGCAAGTTACGAATGTGCTCTTTGGTGGCCCGAGTGCTTCAGAGTGGGGTGGACTCTTTCCCAGAAAGTGACTCTTAGCGTCTGAGTTTTCCATTTCTGCAGCCTCCAGACCTTAGGCCATCTCATGGACTCTTTTGTGGACAGTTCCCCCAAACCCCCCAAAGGGATTAGGGCGATGCACAGCCAAAATGAAACAAAACAGATCTCTTTGCTAAGTAAGAAGGGCACCATCCAGCAAAGAGGGGAAGCAGATTAATAGCTGCCTTACAGCAAAAACAAATGAACACAAAATCTAATTTACAAACCTATTAGATTTGCTATGTAAGCTGTTCACAGCCGATCTGATTGTACCTCTGCCTCCAGAATCCCTGCAAGACAAAGGCAATGCATTATTTATAAACCCAGTTCTTCTTTTCAAAGCCCTCTTCCATCACCAGGAGATCCCGCAGCTGGCCTTGCAGAACTGGAGAGGGCGGGTGAGATCTCACTCCAGCCTCTCCGAGATGGGCAACACCTTGACCCAGCCACAAATGCAAGCGTTTTACACGGAAGTAGACCTCCCAGATCCTCCCCTGCCTCGCACGTGAACATTGTGTTAATTCACACCCAGGTTCCCACTCGTGACTTGCATTTGAGTCTTGAGGCAAAGTCCTTTGGGATTAATTTCCTCCGGTTAACCCCACAGGACGCTGTTCCTTAGCATGTCGCGGCATCTGCTCCCTGCCTTCTCTGGCTTCCACTCATGCGCGAAGATGCTGGCCATCACATTTTCCCCCAACTCGAGACACCAGAAGTTCAACAAAATGTGATAACACTTTGGCTTTGGGTGGCAAGAGAAGTTAACGTTAAGCGGTGTCACCTTGTAAGGAGCAGGTGGTGGGTGACCAGTGGAGTCCTTTGCTCATTCCTCTGGGGGATGCGTTTGTGAAGTAAAGGCATGCTCCAGCCCTTTCCGGCTCCCCTGTCCCTTCAGTTCTGATGAATTCCATTCTGTGGACCCAGGCTATTGGGCCACGAAGTCTCACCCCTGGGCCAGGGGATGGATGACTCCATCTTGCCCTGGTACCTTGCCCACTTTGTGCCCTGTGTACTGGTTTTTTAAAAGTTGTATGTGAGATTAATTATTTTAAGGTGAATTATTTTTTCCTACTGATTATAGGATGTGTGGTTTGAGAATGTACGTTTTGTGGTTTGTGGTTCTTCATACTCTCCTTGTTTTTTTTTTTTTAAGTTCTACCTAGTCTCTCAATCAAAGTGTTGATGCACTCCGAAGAAACAGTTAAAATCACTGGGAAAGTTGTGTATTTTAAGGAATAATGTGATTTAATGAGAACTCTCAGGGGGAGGTTAATGACTATTTCCACACTGGTTTTAAGTCTGGATTTTTCTATCAGTCTTCTTTAGCCTTAGCATACTTGTAGATATAATGTGAGTGTGCATGTGTGTGTAAACACATATACATGTCTTTTCCTGGTAGACTTAAATGTCCTTTAAACTCTTTGGCAACAGGCAATATTCTCCCCTTTCACAGACAGATGACCACACAACGGAAAGGATGCTGTGACCTGCCCAGCGTCTCAAATTTCATCCCTCCCAGTCTAGTTCTTAATTATACAGAGTCATTGGTTCTTCCCGCTTTCAGTCAATATCTAGTATTTCTTTTCATCCTTCCTATTTACTCTTGGGACAGTGGAGCTCTTGACTTCTCACTCTGGGTCTGGGAATGATTGGCCAGCCCTGGCTCTGTAACCGTAATCCACACGGGCCAGACCCCAGGGGCTTTCCTGGGCGTGCTGCTGTCCACATGTCACTGGCCTCTGACGTCCCCTATGCTGACCCCAGCCCTCCAAGTCAGCCCTCCTTGCAGGGAGGGAAGACCTGCTGGGCCAGACATTAGGTCAAGCGCAGTGATTAAGAGTATGATAATAGCTCAAGACTAATGAAAGGTTAATGGAACAAAAAAGGGTCTCCAGACATGCTGCATGTAAGAATTGATACATGATTTTTAGAAATCATTATCAATGGGAGATTCAGTAAATGGTTTGGAGTGGTCGGTTACAATCTGGAGGCGAGTTTTGGGGGATCAGTGGAGTGTTACCCTAGTCTAGACAGCCAAGTAAATTTCAAGGGGGACCCATCTGATGTCTCCCAAGTTTCGGTAATTTTTGTAACCCCATTACCCATTGGCTGTCTTTGTTAGTCACCCACAGTTATCCACATGACATTTAAAATGGACTCATCTCTAAAAACTTGAACTAAGCAAAGTTATCTGTGAAAACATAGGTTTGGTACCATGATTATGTATACTCATTTGCAAAAAACCACAAAATCATTAAATCACTAACATAAAAATGTTTGTGTCAATGGAATACCCAAAATCATCTTCTATTATTACCAAGACTGTTTATAGCAACCCTCTGGGAAATACTGAATTAAATAATGTTTAAATGACAAAGACATTTTAACTAAAATTATTAATAATATAGAATACATTGTATAAAATACATGTTAACTATTAATAACATATAAACAATATAAAATTTATAAATAAAATTTTAAGTCATAGAAATTATAAATTAAAAATAAAGGAAGGCAACTTATAAGAAATTAGTAAGAAAATGGAAGAGAAAGTTTATCAAATTTTTGGTGAGCTGTGAAGAATGTATGTGAAGACTTTTTAAATTCAGAAGCATAAGAAGAAATTGTCATAGAAAATGTAGACGAATTTGACTTTATGGAAACTTAAAACTCTGCTTATACACAGAGAAGCTCAGCCAACCCTGGTCAGTGTCCTTCGTGGGTCTGAGCGGGCTCCGCTGTGTGGACGCTTCTGTCTGCAGCAGTGGAACCGAGGCAGCAGGTCCCTACAGGCAGCCACCGACGGTCCTTGGGGTGCCCCTTTCAGACGCAAGCCCGCCCACCTGGTGCCCATACCCCTGCCATCTCCTTGACTGGGGTCTCACACCCAGCCCTCCTCCCCCTGGAGCCAGGTCCTAGACAACAAGGGACAGCCCCTGTGCCTCAGAGCCCTCTGGAATTATTCAAACTGGCCAACCCTTCGCCTTCTTACTCAGCCTCACCCTCCCTGCCCATGGAAACCACAATAAAGGCTCTTGACCACAGCTCCCCCTCCCCATCTGCCTCCTGAGCGGCCTGGGGCTTCTCCAGGTGGCCCTGCATGGCGTGGCGTGCCCCCTGCTCTTGTGATGGAGGAACACAACAAACCGTCTTTCCAGCGGCAGCAGTCTCCTCCTCTGTTGGCCTGACCACACCTAAATAACAATAAAACCTGCATTAAAACCAGGGGTCTTGTTATCCCCTTAGCCTGGCACAGCACCTTGCCCACTTGGGGCTCAGTAAATCCAATCTGACGCCAACATTCCACGGGACTTTCCGTCCCGAGTCCTCCCCGCAGTTCGCACGCCATGTCCCTGCACGTCATTCATGCCTGAACCAGACAAAGTGCTACCTCAGACATCCACAGGCTGGGGCAGGCTGTCATTCAAAGACTCTCAGGCTGCAGATGTCTGGCTCAAAATGAATCACTTGAAGTGGCGAGGGATTTTTTTCCCTAATTAGCTTTTGCCTCCAGTGTTATTAAAATAAGCGTACAGCCCTTGCGATGGGAGAAGGCTGGTACCTGCTTGGTTGAGTGACAGAAGGAGATGATTAAGTGAGAAAAATTTGCTGGAGATAATGCGTTACATGCTGAAGTCACAGGAATGTAGACGCCCAGATCATCCAAAGGAGAAAGCACATGCGAAAGCCCTTGGCGTATTATAAAGAACTCTGTAAAACCAGGCATGATAGGTGACCATCTGCGTCACAGCAGCTTCAGCTTCAGAGGCAGCGTGTGGTACTTCCAGTGTGGTGCTTGCACCAAAGTTAGATTTGTTCCCAGTGCCACCCCTGCCCATCACCAACTTGTGTATCTTCCCCAGTTCCACCCCTTCACCTAACTTCTTGCTCGTCAGGTCAGGCCTAATAGCTTCATCCTTGTGCTTAACAGTCTCTGAGACGCCTTTGCCTACACAGCAAGTCTTATCATTGTAGCAAGGCTCTTGAACTCCATGGATGCTGAAACAATGCCGGGCACAGAGCTCTGAAGAGACCTCATAGGTTCCAGCCTTGACAGTGGTGTTTCCATGGCAACTGGGCTTCCATGGGTGCTGTAGGTGCCAACAGGGAGGGTTAAGTCAGCAAGCTCACGGGCATCTCTCTTCGGCCCCCGAGCTGCCCTTACCAACTGCTCAGCTCCTTTCTCTGCCATCTTCTCTTCCTTCATTTGAAATATTAGCTTGATTTGATTTAGCCATTTGCTTTGATTTCGGCAAACCTGTGCTTATTAATCAGCTTCCATCAGAATATGAAAAGGTGCCAGTTCACCCAAGGTTCTTCCCTCTGCTCAACTTCAGAAAAGTGAGGGTGCAGGGCTTTGATTAGGTTCCAGCCAATGTTGCTGGTCTTTCTATAAAAGTCCTTACAGGCATCTGCACATCAAAATGCAAGTAAACAAGTCACTTGGATGCCAAGCTTTTCCTACCATATTTATTCCTGATCCTCTCTCATCACGAAACTGTCACCTGTACCCAGGGGGGACCAACTAATTTATCATCCCAACCAGAACACTTTCAGAGTAAACGGAGGCACCGACCTGAGGACACACACCTGGGATGTCAGAGTCATGTGGGACTTGCAGCCTTCCTGCCCACTGTCTTAGAAAGGAGACATACTCTGTGTACAAAGACTTCTGAGAATGCTGCATCCCCATGTCCCGACCGCTCAAACCCCCAGAAACAAAGCAGTTAAAACCCAGAGGCAATAGACGCTTGTGCTGTGGGAGCTGGAAACAGTGGGAGCTGTCGGTACAGAAGACTTCTTCTGCAAGGCGTTCATGGCCACAGAGCCTTTTCTGAGCCTCCCACCCCATTCTGAAGACCCCACCCCGGTGTCCTGGTCATACCTGCAGCAGCGTGCAGCTTTACCTAGCACGTGGCTTCAACACCAGCCTCCTGCCCCACTGCACCCCAAGACAGGGGCCAAGCATAAGACAGGGTCCTATTCATCTCTGTATTGCCATGCCAGGGTGGGGGGAGCGGGCATATCTCCTGCACACCAAACATGTTTAGAGGGGATTGTGAGTGCATAGTTGAGTCAGACGAGCTGAAGGCGCCCGCTTCTGAGCATGGCCCAGCATGAACAGAGGGAAACAGCAGCCTCAGCGCCACCACCACTGCCCACCCTGCCTCACCTGCCAGGCATGCCCCAGGCTCACTGGCTGTTCCTTCCCTAGAATGTTCCCCCTACAGACATCTCCGTGGCTCACTGTCCCCTCCTTCAAATCTTGCTCAGATGCCACCTTCTCAGAGTGGCCTTCCCTCCCCACTCCCATCTCCTTGTATCTTCTGGTCACCGTGTTCAAGTGTTAAGTGCGCTGCCCCACTGCAATTGAGCTCCGTGACGGAAGCGTTGTGTCTGTCTTGCGGATGGCTGCACCCCTGGGGTTGAGCGCAGTGCCTGGACATCGGAAGGCTTCAGTGAACATTTGCCAGTGGAAGGGCTCTGCCTCCTCCTTTCCTTGGTTACAGCAGAGGAGCCAGCTGTCCTCTGACCGAACTCAGGATCTCCACCTGAGCTCTGAATTGCATCCCGTCCTGCATTTTGAGACTCGTGTTCTATCAGCTGGATCTTCTCTTTCCCATATATTCACAGTTTCCTTGCAGCTGCGTGAGCATTCTGCCTGGACCTTTCTGTCGAGCTCTGTCCTACAAATTTTATACTGTTCATTTAAGCCTCACATAGCCCTCACAGGCAGCAATGGCTATCTATTTCTACCTGAGAAGAAACTGAGGCGCAGAGAAGGCGACAGGCTTGCCCAGGGCTGCACAGTGAGGAGGGACACCAGCAGGCTGACTGGCTCAGGGGCACAGTTCCTAATCCATCTGCCCTCTCGCCGGCTCACCCCAACTAGCATTTATAATGTTTGCTTTTCTTATCTTAAATAAACTACTCAATCTTCATTCCGTATTTCCTTCAACCACTTCTCTCTCTCTTCAAAGACCCATGTGTGCTAACTGTCACTCTGCCCTCTCCTAGTGCCACTCCAGTCTGGCTTATGTCCTGTCACTCTATCCCAGGAGCTCGTGTATTAACGCCTTGCAGTGGGCGTTTCTGCAGGGGAATACGATGAAGGGTCCCATCGTATTCAAACCCCATCAGTGTTTGACAGCGGCAGCCACTTCTTCCTTCATGGCTACGTTAACCCAGGGCCTCCTAGGCCTGACAACAGGGTGGCCCTGGCCAGACCTCCACCCTCTGCAGGCAGTGTGCTACTAGGCAGAGGGGTGATGGATGAATGACTCCAAGAGGTGGGCTATTTAGCATCCTCGGGGCATCTTTAATATTCCTTCCGTCTCAGAAAATCTGTTATTTTAAGTCACCTCCTTTCAATGCTTCAAATCCCTCTGTGAGTCTTACTGTTCCCCTGGCAGAGGGTGCCCCGAGCTAAAAGTCTCAGTTTATCTCTATATTCACGTCCAAAGAAGATGCAGATCATGGTCTGTGTGGAGTCGGGCCTCCTGGGCCTGTAGAACACTGGGCCCCGCACCCTGCCCTTCACCTGCCGCAAGGAAGGATTCAGTACGCAGAAAGAGAGGCCCCAGAGAATTAAGAGGAAGCAAAGGTTGCTCAACAAGCAGTTGTGACGCAGTAGGCGAGCCCATAGGGAAAACACTCATGTTAGGTTCTCCACGTGCACCACACCAATAAGGATAAAATGCAATCCAGCCATTAAGAGCTATGCTCAGGCACAGTTTTATGTGAAAATCCATTTGGTTCTCTTGTTTTAGTCCATTTGGGCTGCTAAGACAAATATCACAGACCAGGTGGCTCATCAACACCAAAAAGTCATTGTTCCCAGTTCCGGAGGCTGGGAGCCCGAACTCAGGGAGCCCGCGTGTTAAGTGGGGCTGCCCCTCGTATCCTCGCCTGGCAGCGGGAAGAGGAGTTCCTGGGCGTCTCTTTTATGAGGGTGCCAATCCCATCGCAAGGGCTCCGCCCTCATGACCCAGTCCCTTCCCCAAGGCCCCGCCTCCTTCTGCCATCACAGAGGGAGCCAGGGTTCCAGTGTGTGACTGCAGGGGACACAAATATGTGAACCATAGTGCCTCATTGGCCAGTTAACTTAGTGCCCATTCCTGACAGTTACTGGGGCTCCTGCTGCAGACACAGTTAACCCCGGACGTTGTTCTACCTTTGTGATGGTATTAGAAATATACTACTGCAAAGCCGTAACCCAGAGCTTGGCAGCCCTGAAAACTCCTCATTTCATTCACGTGGCACAACGTGGATGAATCCGTGGTCTTTAAGGAAGGGCAGAATGCCCACCCACAACTCCTGTGTGCCGCGCTAAGCTCCCGGACCTGCCGCGCCAGGACTTGAAAGGCCTCTGCCTTAAGCCAGCCTTTCTTCTCTCTCTTTTGTGCATTTCTTGAGGGGCCGAATTCAGACACAGTGTCCCCATTAATGCAGCCCTTTCCTGAGAAAACCCCTGGAGGGCACCCAGGAAGGGGAGGAAGCCTTTGAAGTTGCTTCTCTTCTGGGTGTTTGATGTGTCTCTTCCCCACCCTGCCCGGTTCTGGATAAATGTCCGCTCTCCCTGCCCAGCAGTGGACAGCAGACAGACAGGCCAGCGGGGCGGGGGGACTGGAGTTCTGGCTCCTCATGGGCTGTAGCTTGGTCACCCTAGACCTCTCTAGACCTTGATGTCCTTCCCTTACAGCAGGACCACAGCGAGGAGCCCGGACAGATGGGGGCGTCAGTTGTGGTGGTGGTGGTGGAAGCATTGGCTGCTGCTCTCCGGGGACAGAGCAAACCATTGCTGCCGGTGGGCGCTGCTGAGCTCTTTGAACAGCTGCCCTTGGGGAGGTTGTGTTCCTCACTGCTGCCCATTAGGGAGAAATAAGGAGGGAGGGTGGAGGAAGAGAGACTGTGCTCCCTGTGATGGAACCACTATTCCTGCCGCTTTGCTGATGCATTTATTGAACCAGGCCCCGAGCTGGCTTTGGTGTCACAGCGGGGACAGAGACAGATCACCTCCACGATGAAGCTGCTTAAAATCTAAATTTGGAGATAGGAAGCCCTCACAAGAAAGACAGACTTCCCAGCAAAGGAGTAGAATCACAAACACCAACCCGGGCAATGGTGCTAAGAAGAAAACAGGAGTGGTAACAGAGGGTTGCAGGCAGAGGGTGAGCTCAGGAGTGAGCAGGGGAGAGCTGTTTGGGGGAGAGCACTGTGTCGGGACCCTCTGTGGGGGGCACTGGCCTCACAAAAGGCTGTGGGAAGAGCATCAGGCAGAGGGGTCTGTACAGGCCGCAGTCCCAAAGGCAAGAAGATGGGTTAGTGGATCCCCAATCTTCCCTCGTTTAAACTTCACGATGTTCCTGGGCCCTCATCACCCCAGAAGATGATCTGTGAACCTTCATCTCTCCTCTTCTCTCCCCACCTGCTTATTGGTCCCCCTTTCACCCAAGATTGTGGTTCTGTCACATAACCAACCCCTCCTCTCTTTTCCAGCTAAGTCCTTGGACCCTTCCTACAGGTCCCACCCTGATCCTGGCTCTTCCAGAAAATGTCCCTCTGGTCCCCTGTGCTTTGTGAGGACTCCCTCCCTCTTTGGAGCTCTTGGGGTGCAAATCATCCGTATCAGTAGCACAGCGTCGTCATTTTTGTTCTTACTCCACGGCAGGGCTCACACTGAGGACAGGGACTGCCACCGGGTGGATGTGCTGCACATGCCAGACATTTGTTGGAGATAAGGAATCTCTCTGATACCCGAAGGGAGAAGGCTTCCCAAATCCCCCAACTTAGCTGTGTTTGATGACAGATTTTCCATACATTACTACACATACCCACGTGCTTTTCTGAAACCTGGTGTACTGAGCATAACAGCAACCTGTTGTAACAGAGCGCTTCTCCTGCTGGTGCCGAGAGGCAGGAATAGCAATGCCGTGGCGTCTATCTTGCAAGTGTATCAAGAGGCTTCATGAGTCGTGAAGATGACTTTGGCAAAGCCTGGCACGGAGCAGGCACTCAGTATGTTAGTTTGCCTTCCTCTTCTTTTTAATGGCCTTTTTTTTTCTTTTCAATGTAGAGCAGGTGGTGGATGAAAATAGATCAGCACCTATTTACTGCCCTGCTCTAAAATTTCAGAGCAAGGAATTTAGAGGCAAAGCAAAAGGAGTTGCTGTTTCCAGTGAATCTGGGCCCCTCTAAACAGGGAAATGCACTGAGGGTGTTGCCCCGCTGTGATGCCCGGAGTAGTGAGTTAGAGGAGACCTGCCCTTCATCTAACCCTCCTTGCAGAGGTGGGGCAACCGAGGCCGGGAGGGCTGGAGCTTGTGCGTAAGGTCCTGGGTCTGCTGGTGGCAGATTCCCATGACAAGCCCTGATCTCTGAACTCTGACTCCAGATGTGTTTCTCTTCATCCCACAAGAGCTGTCTCCCCCACCAGACCGCGAGTTCCTTGGGCACTCTCTCTGTGCTGCCTTCATCTACGCATGTCACCAGCATCTTGCGCAGGGCTTGTGAGCACCTGTGTCTGGCGAAGCAGATGCATTCACTCACGCAGCTCTGCGGTGACCTCGGACCCTCACGCTAACTGTCACAGAGCTTGGGTTCCAGGGAGCTGTCCTGAGGCTTTACTCCAGGGGCCTCTGTGAGTGCCTGGTAAGGCTCTATCTGATTGGAAGCAGATGGACTTTTCCAGCACGCTGGCCCCTGGCAGACAGTGCATGCTGGTTATGCTGAAATGCTACATTCAGGAAACGGTCATGAAGCACTTGCCAGGTGCCGTGCACTGGGTATACAGCGACAATCAGGACGGGGATGGGTCCCTCCCTTATGAGAAACCACCTTGTATAAGATGCAAAAAAACTAGAACAAAAGTAAATATGCCAGCACCAAGTTCAGGCCGGACTACCCTTTCCAGTGGCTAATTTCCACCTATTTCCAAGACAGCAAATAAAAACAACACTGCACAACGGGGCTCTGATGAAGACCCCAAATCCAAGAGTCAATATATTTTACTTTATTTTATCTCAATCGATCTCAGCTCCCGAACGTTTCAGCTTCAAAAGGTAAGATTAAGTGCCATTAAGCCAGCCAGACCAGCACTGATTTAAAAACCCTCCTTGATGCCATAGGACGGAGGAGCTTGGAGGCCCTTATTAATCTCCTTGTTATCAGCTTGATCTCAGCCTGCCAGGAGCCGGCCCAGCTGCTTCCGATTCCGGCCGCATCCCTCCAGTCCCCTGGCTACTGTGCGCCAGGCCCCCGAGCCTGTATAGAACCATGCATCACCCTGCTAACAACACCTACTCTGTCTGTGGGCCGGTCTCTGTGTGTGGAAGGGGGAAAGGGGGAGTGGCTTCATCTATGACCAGGGTGGAGCTCGGTGGATTTCAAACCAGACGACTACGTGGGAGCTCACATAGCCCACCACATTGTCTCTCCTTCCGCCATGGGGAGAGATGCAGTTGACCCTCGAACAGCACGGGCTTGAACTGTGTGGGGCCACTGATATGCAGATGCCTTTTCAATACTGTAAATGTATTTTCTCTTCCTTACGATTTTCTTAGTGACATCCTCTTTTCCCTGGCTTATTTTGTTGTAAGAATTTAGTACATAATACACATAACAGAAAATACATGCTAGCCAACTGCTCATGTCAACTGGAGGCTATCAGTAGTTGGGTTTGGGGGGGCGGGGTCAGAAGTCATACCGGGGTTTTCAACTGTGCGGGTGCTTGGTGCCCGTAACCCCCGAGCAGTCCAGGGGTCTACACTGTAGAAACAACTGTAGAACCCAGGTGGCAGGGGCCTTTCTGAGTCCCCAGGAGTTAACTCCCTTCTTCCTGGCCTCTCTCCTTCCCTGCCTTGTTCTCCGAGCCAGCACGTACCCTCTGCCAGGCACCGTGCAAGGAGCTGGAGGGGCAGCCCAGCTCAGGTCTGCAATGGTCCTGACCCTCTTGGGGCTGCCATCTGGCAGGGAGAAGGGCGCTGAGTGAGAACCAGGAAGTGTGAGGGGCGGTGCACAGGCAGTGGAGGGGGCCGGGGGGCGGGGGGGGCGGCCTGCACAGTAGGTGCCGACCCCGTGTGCTGCTCGGGCGGGAGGGCCTCTGGGCCTAAATCATCCCGGCCTCTCAGTCGTGCACAGGAGTGTTCGACTGGAGCGTGCTTTGTGCACTGGGCGCCTTCCCGGATACAGTGATAAATTAGATCTGGTCCTTTTTCTGGAAAAGATTAACTGGCTTGCGCTCTCTGGAAGTTTTGCAAGGAGTTGTCGCAGCTCTGCTGCCCGTGGGGGCAGGTAATGGCCGTGGGGCAGACGGCAGGCTGACACGCTGTCGCTGCCTAGACTTCAGTCACTGTCCTGGCCTGCCTTCGTGTGCCTGGTGCCTTTATGGACTTAATATTAAATCTTCTTCAAATCGAGTCAGTTAAAAACGTAAACGAATTTATCATAGAAGGAGTCTCCATATCACTAACGTAAATAGAATACCACTATCCCTTGCCCTAAAGAGAAAGTAAAGGCAAAATGAAATAGAATTACGTTCTTGGCTTCCGGCCTGCAGAGGCTGCCAGCCTGCAGAGGCTGCCTGTATCCGAAGGGGCAGACCGGTTCTGAAAGGGCCCCTACACTTGCCTTCACTCGCCCCTAGAGGCCTCCCTCTCAGTTCCTCCGGTTCTCCATGACTGAGAGTGGGGTTTGGAATGGGACTGCAGGCTGGGCAGGCCACTGAGACCACTCGGGGACCCCGAGAACTCTAGGGAGCTCTTACTGTGTGTCCCAGCTGTGACGTGAGGCCATCGCTTTATAAATGATCACAGAGGAGTGCTCTGCTGACCAGCTTCCCTGGAAATTGCTATTCTGCGTTCCAGCCCTGGGTCGAGGGTGTTTCTTGTACAGACGCACGGCAGCCTCCTTAAACTTGAATACCTCGCTCAGGATGTCTCCTTGCCTCACCTCCTGCCTCGGGCCTCGTTTGGGAGAAGAGCAGTTCAGTCCCAGGGCTGAATCCCAGCCCCTGGGAAACGGTGGTTAGACCTTTACAAAGCTCAATTCTTTTCTCTCTATTTATTAAGAGGTTACTTCACCTAAGTCTCAATTTACTTGTCCATAAAGTGGGTTTTATTAAAAAGGTGTGAAATAATATGTGGAAAATTCGTGGTATACACATGGACATTCAGCACGTGACTATAATAATAATAATAATTATTACTTTTCCCGACATCCATTGGAGGGTCGCTGTGGGCCGACTCTGTGATGGGCATCAGGGGTCCGGTATCGGGAGGGCACATACAAATTACCTGGGCTCTTATTATGATGCAGATTCAACTTCCTTAGGTCTGGGTCTGAGGTGAGGCCTCAATGTTGCATTTCTGCCAATACTCCAGAGGTTGCCCATGCTGCTGGTCCGAGGGCCACACTCTGAGTGACAGGACTCTAGCCCAGTGGGCCCCCCCAACCCCGGCCCAGTGCGGTCCTCAGAAGGACCGAAGGCATTGGCATCACCTGCAAATCGGTGATGCAGAGGCTCAGACCACTGCATCCAGGCCTGCTCAGTCAGAACCTCGGGGTGGGGCCCGCATGGCCTCAGCAACCTCAGACAGTGCTGAGCCCCAGCTCTGGCCCACCCTGCCCCTGGAATCCGCAGCATGTGCTCCCCTGTTTTCTTCTGGGAACCGAGTAGCATGAGCCTAAAAGGAAAGAGACAGGTAGCTCAGCATTTTCCAGCTGAGCAGGAGGCCAATCTTGGGGTCAGCATTTTGGGACCCTCCTCTCTTTTTAGATTCACCCTAGAACTAAACACTAAGGGAGGCAGGTGGTAAGGAAAGGGGTGGCGAGGAACCTGGATCTTGGAGGGAGGGGTGCTCTGGGCTGTCTGTGCCCTTGGCCTCCAGCCTCCCTCCCCCGTGCCTCTGGTCCCTGCTGCTCCGTGCCTTCCACTCGTGCAGTTCAGGCTTTCATGAGACCCATGGGCCCCTCCACCGAATGTGGACAGGCCAGTGGGCCAAAAGCATGTGCAGAGTACCCACAGAACAGTATGGATGTGCATGTTCCACAGTCCTTACTCCCAGGTGCTGGCTACTTGAGCCACTTCCAGAAAGTGTGTCCAAATATACTCGTAACAAAAAATGGTTATTATTTGTGTAATTCTAGTTTGTGTCCTTTCCTCCCTCCACTCCCTCCCCACCATGCCTCTTTGTACTGTTCTCTTTGTTGAGAAGATGTTGTTTTGTTAAAACCAAAATTACACTCTTAGATCAATGTGTCTTGAGCCAGGCACTGTTCATATTGATTAGGGTACAGTTGAGGCATTATCCAGACTTTAAATACAGTCAATTCCCAAACTTCTGGAACCTCAGAGGTGCAGTGGGAGGAGTCTTGCAGCTTACAGGAGAAGAGCAAAGGAAAGTCACCCACGCTATCAATTTACCGAGTCGCTTTCTCCGGATATCTTATGTCTCCTCCTTTCATTATTTAAGCAATGCTGGCATTTACTGAGAAAGGTGTGAATGAATCCTGGTTATCGTTCCTCTGAGCACAGCCAGTATTCTTCTTCTTGAAACTGGAGATGGGGAAACCTTATAACAAGCGCCCACAGCTCCCTGGGCTGCGTCCAAGCGAGGCCGCCCCTTCCTCGGCATCCACTGAGATGTGGTTCTCCAGGCTGATGGCCACCACTGTGTTTGGGAGGCTCCTCTGACCTGCCTTGAGTCTTCCCCGTAGTCGCAGATGTGTCCAGCGCCCCTTCACAAACTCTCTGCATGGTACAGAAAACAGGACTGAGAGTGTGGTGGGCCCAGGGCAGCGGGAGGAACAGGAGCAGGCAGCCAGTGACTTGAGTGCACAGAGGCCGCTAAGAGCAGCGTGAGCTGTGGCGTCAGGCAAACCAGGTGAAATCCACGCTTCTTGTTTCCTAGCTGTGTGATCTCAGCAAGTCCTGGAACCTCTCTGAGCCTGTGTTTCCTCGTCTGCAAATGGGCAGACAGGGTGCTGATGAGGGTTAAGCAAGTGACCCAGGTGGCCCTCAGCAGAAAGGCGGACACGGCGTCAACCCTGGGAAACAGGGCTCACTGTGCCGGTACAGCCTCCCCGGAGACGCTGTCCCCTCCCTGACCGAACCCTTCCTCCTTGGCCAGGCTCTGCCAGGCCCGAACAAGCTGACTGCACTGGTCCCAGAAGAAAATCCCTCCAGGCGTTAATCATTTGTGTTGTCTCTCTCTTCCTTCAGTGTGTTTCTCTCTCCCTCTCCACTAACGAGATGGTCACACCAACACCGTGCTCCAGCGCCATTCTAATGAGCCTCGGCAGGGGCAGGAAGGTGGCTGGAGGAGAAGGCAAGAGAGAAGGCGCAGTGTGTGCGTGGTGGGGACCCTGTTCCACGACAAGGCGGTCCGGAGCTGACAGCCCTCAGCTGTACCGCTCTTTCGGGGCTGCCGTGTTCCATCACAGCCCTGCTGTAGCACGTGGTCCCTGTATGTCGCTTCCAGTGTTGCTGCTCCCAGGTCCCTCCCCCAGACCTTCCTGCTTCCCAGCTTCATCCTTTGGAAATCTGAGCATGCATTGTTTTCCCCTCTGGATGTCATTTAGCACATCATTTCTGAACAGTTCTTCTTGTTCTCTGGGGCCTGGGTTCAAACCCCAGCACTGCAACTTACTAGCTGTGTGACTTTGGCTGAGTCGCTTTACTGCTCTGGGTCGTAGCTTCCTCATCTGTAAATTGGAGATAATAACTCAGACCTCGTGGGGCTGTTGGGAAGATGAACAGGCTTATTTAGGATATCATCTGGCACACAGCAGGCATGCCAAAAAAAAAATGACTGTTGTAATTCTCTGCCGACATCAGCCTCCACAGGGAAAAGATGTGTGAGATGCTCTTCCAAGAGAAACTCGGAGCCAGACAATTAGATTTCAGGGGCCAGCAATATTCCCGGAAAATTGGGGTTGGGGAGTCACAGGTTAACCAACCTCTTCAGCTAAGGGAGACCATCACAAATGTTATCTATCTTCACCCTCTTTCAGGAAAGAAAGAGTATCAATACCCAGAAGAAAAAAAGAACATCATCTCAGAATACAGAATAGTTAGTTCTCAGGAGATGACAGCTGGCAACTTGAAACTGACATAATTGCCACTGACTGCATTGTGCTTTTTAATTTTCCTTCTTTTTCCCTGGGGATCACCCCCTATCTGCAGAGCAGCATCTGGGAGCCCCCGACCTAAGGGTCATTTCTGAGAGGCTAGACGAGGATGAGAAATTGTAGCCCTGAGCCTCAAAAAGGGACCAGGGAGCAGAGCCGAGCACGTCTGTAGTCTTCCAATAATAACAAAGAAAAGTGCTCGGGAAACTCTCCGACAGCGACAGCGAGAGCTTCATTTTCACAGAGCAGTTCCGGAGCTCAAACACACCCACAAGCAAGGCAGGAGCTGAGTTTCGGAGAGCAGCGAGGGAGCCGAGATTCCCCGCACAGGCATGTGGGGCGGGGCCATGCCTGCTGACCTATAACACAGATGTACGTCTGGTCGGGCACTCTGCGCTCTGCCCAGCTGGAGCAGTCCCTGTTGCCGCGGCGGAGTCTGTGGCAGCTGACTCTGAGACAGCGCTGGGACAAACAGGTCCCGTCAGGACACTAGGCAGCTTCCTAGCCTAGTGACGAATTGCAGGCGACTGGGGAGAATTTAAAACCATCCCAGCTGCCACCCAGGAGAGTGACTAATCCCAACACTTAAGGACAAGCCCCAGACCGGCCATCATTCAGACACAGGGGATGCTTTCCCCGGGCACAGATGGCACCTAAGTGTCTCACCCCGGGGCTTCTTGGGGGGTGATGGGCCTGTCTCCTGATGCACCGCCCCCCGTGTTGTTCGTGTCCCGCCTCCCACCCCGCCCTGGTATTTTCACTGGTCTTTCCACCTGTCTGTCTAGCTCACTTTTGCTGAGACAGCTGAGAGGTACGAGGCTCCTCAGCTTACGCAGGGCTACACAGCTACCACAGGTCTCGACCAATCCATCCTCGTCCCCTGGTTTGACTAGTGTTTGAAAATCAAAACACGGCTCACAGGTGCTTAATAAAGAAAATCTCTGAGCTGACACACACAGACCTGGCCTCGCGTTTCATATTCCTTCGATGTCTCAAGCATACGACATCCAGCATCCCTCCCGGGGAGCGGCTCTTACAAGGAAACAACTGGCCCCAAGTTAAGTCTGCTCTCAAGGCTCGTAAGGAAGCCAGCCAGATGATAAAGATGGACAGAGCGGGCACTTTGTCTCCAGGCAGAAGGAGGGCGTGGCTGGGGACAGGGGCCGGACTAGAAGGGACTCCTGGAGAATGACGAGCTGGACAGAATTCGAGGCAGGCTTCCACATCTGCTTATTAACTGAACTGGCGGTGGGAAATACAGCCCTGGGTCCTCCTCTTTCACAAGCTAGAAAGGCCCTTTCATTTCCATCAGCGTGCTCCCCAGCATTCTGGGGCAGTGAACAATGCCCTTAACTGGGCCGTGCCCACCTTGTTGGAAAAGCAGTGGGCTCTCTGTGAAAGTGCAGGGTGTTTGATTGTTATTAGGATAGTCTCGACCTTTGGGGGCAGAGGCTGAATGCTTGTTTTTTAAAAAAAGATTTTATTTATGTATTTTTAGACAGAGGGGAAGAAGGGAAGGAGAAAGAGAGGGAGAGAAACATCAATGTATGGTTGCCTCTCACGCGCCCCCTACTGGGGTCCCAGCCTGCACACCAAGTATGTGCCCTGACTGGGAATCGAACTGGTAACCCTTTGGTTTGCAGGCTGGCACTCAATCCACTGAGCCACACCAGCCAGGGCTGAATGCCTGTTTTTGTCATGTCCTAGGCTAGAGTTCATTCAAAAAATATTTTATGGGCTTCATTTAATAAACCATATACTTATCACCAGGGGCAGGGGATAAGGAAGAATTAAAACCTAACTGGTTTTTTTTTAAATTTTTAAAAAGATTTTATTTATTTATTTTTAGAGAGGGAAGGGAGGGAGAAAGAGAGAGAGAGAGAGAGAGAGAGAAACATCAATGTGCGGTTGCTGGGGGTCATGGCCTGCAACCCAGGCATGTACCCTGACGGGGAATTGAACCTTCGACACTTTGGTTCGAAGCCTGTGCTCAATCCACTGAGCTACGCCAGCCAGGGCAAAATGTAACTGTTGAGTCCATCTCAACAGCTAAGGACATACACAGGAAGAGCAGCTACCCGAGGCTGTCAGAGGAGGGTCTGAGGTCTGAGAATGCTTGGCAAAGAGGGTGATATGAGTCCTTAGCCTGATAGGAGGAGTCACGGGAGGGAAAGATAAGCAGGAGTGGGAGTCTGGAAAGGACGGTATGTGCGAGGAGATTGTTCCCGAAAGGAGGAAGACACGTGCAAAGGCACTGAGGCATGAAGGCACAGTGCATTATGGGAACGGAGAGCAATGTAGAATGGCGGGAGCCGAGGACGAGGACGAGGGAGGCCAGGGCCGGGTTATGTATCACCTTGTTCACCGTGCTAAAAGCAATGCAAGCCTTTATAAAATCCCACTCTCTCTGAGAAGTGCTTGTAATTTGCAGTTTAGAATATCCTCAATTTGCAAAACCTAAACAATTTTAAAACCTAGCAACCCTGCTTTATCACAGGAGAGAGACCCTGAGTGGTGAATTGGTTTCTAAGATGAATGTGTATTTACTATTTAAATTTGATGCTAGGAACCATTGGCAACAAGGACTTGGAACAAGTGAGTTAAAAGCCAGAGTCTTTTTCTTTAGTATTTTATTCTCCAATGATGTTTATACTTGAGCGAAGCACCCAGGATTGAAGAGAAGAATGGACTTCAGAAAATAAGAAGTTGCATTGTCTCTTGCAAATACATGTGCTTCTTAGAGAGTGCCCGGCTGCAACTGCTCAAAGAAAAGGTCATTTTCTTTCACATCTACCTGGACTCACCCACTGAGGGTGCACCTCACTCACCTCACCCTCAGCTGATGGCAGTGGCTGCTGCTGGCTCAGGGATCTGGCCTCAGCTGACAATCACAGCTAGCCCCTCGTTACTTTCCTAGATAGGGCTCGAGGTCTGGCTGGGGGGCACCGGGACTCCTGGGCATGGTATACTGGACGACGTTGGTTCTGATCAGTTGGATGTCCATTCAACAGGTCGATGTGCAAGAGGGACCAGTTTTCAAATACCTTTACGCTCACCCTCGGCCCAGACCCCCAGATGCCTAGTCAAGGGGCATGTGGAAGTGGGGAAGGTGCGTCCCGTTGCGTCAGGTTTGCAGTGGGACGGGAGTTTCCCTGCCTGTGCAGCCTAAGGGCACACCTGTGAGCCTGAGCTGCTCATACCCACGGCAGGCAGGGCGTGTCTGGAAAGGCGGGGGGTAGTGCCATTCTGTCCTGTGGCATCACGCTGACCTTGACTGGGCCAGAGGGACACTTTGGGAAGGTGAGTCTGAGTCCCTCTCCAGTCCTCTTTATTTGCCTTCCCTCTTTCTGCAGGCGAAACTGCTGAGGCGAATTCTGAGCCTCAGAAGCAAACTTCTGAGGTGCGCGCTCCGAAAACTCGGGGCCTTTGGAAGAACCCTGGAGAAGGAGTTAGGAAGGCTGGTTCTGAGATCTAGTTCGTAATATTACCACAGAGGGGGCAAGGATTCAGAGGACGAGCCAGGCCAGCGTGGTGGTCAAGAGCACGGCTTTGGCTTCTTCTACAACTGGGGCTACTTGCTTAATCCCTAGCAATCTGCACAACCTCTCTGAGCCTCCGTTTCCTCAACAATAACCCTAACATGGCTATGGCACTTTGCTTAGTGAGGCTGGTGAGGAATGAGTGAACTTAAGCAGTTAGCACAGTGCCTGGCACCCAGAGCTCAAAAAGAAGTCACTTTCGGTGCTACTGGTAGGGGACCGTTACGAGGCCAGGAGGATGACATGTGGTAAATGCCCATAGGGCCTTTGAAATAGCTCTTGGCTCATAGCAAGTGCTCAGTAAATCAGTAAATGATAACTACCATCATCATCTTTATCTTTACCATTTTCCTGGTTACTTTATTATTACTAGTTACCTCCTCCCTAACCAGAGTTCTATAAACTCTTACACAATTAGAGGAGCTCATCTGTGGACTACATTGGGTCACAGAGGAGACCTGTGCAGGCCTGTCCCGTCCTTAACCAGAGGGTGTTGCTTCTCGAGGTGGAATTTACCCTGATTGTAGAGAGAGAGGAGGTGTCTTAAAGGGAGCCCTGGACTCCCTTCCCATCCTAAGGCTCCGGGAGTCTGAGCCTTGCCCAAGGACAAGTGTGTGTGCCCATCCCTGGGGCAGACCTGGGAGGGGGGGACATTCACCCACCAGATGTTCCTGAGTGCCTTCTGACTGATGGGGTCTGGGGACACGTGGCGGGCAAGACAGGCATGCCCGCACCCCACTCTTGGAGGTCACTCTCAAAACTAAAGCCCGAGGGACAATCAAGAAAAGACTTTAGCTTATGACTTCGCCCCACTGACTCTAAAATTGGGGGCACTGCACACGTCAGCTAATCAGGGGTGGTTTTTTTAAAGCTGCGCCCGACCCCGGATTCGTTTGGGCGCTTTGCAGAGAACTCATCTTTCTAAATTCCCTCTCTCATTCAGCCCCAAGGAAGTATTTCCACAAGCAAGTGAATTAGAAATGTAACATTTTAAATTCTTTTCTTTTTTTTTTTTTAAATTGAATTGATTGGGGGTGACATGGGTTAATGAAATTATACAGACCTCAGACGTACAGTTCTACATCACATCATCTGTACGCTGTACTGGGTGTTCGCCACCCGAGTCAAGTCTCCTTCCGTCACCATTTGTCCCCCCCTCACCCTCTTCCACCTCCCCCCACCCCTCCCCTCTGGCCATCCCCATGCTGTTGTCTGGGTAGAGACGTAAATCTGAAACCCATCCCCGAGGAAAGGAGATGTGTGTCTCGGGAAGACCCCTGGGAAGAGAGCCCTGACCCTCCCGACGCCGTCCGCGGCTTCTAGGGCGGCGCACGACCTCTGAGGCCCCCAAGGCCAGGGCCCCATCTTCTCAGAAAGGGAACCGAGAGCCTAAGGGAAGTGCGTCTCAGTTTTGTCCCTCCAGACAATCCAGGTGCAATTCTCCTCTCCTCTTTCATTTCTCATGCCTGCATCCCTGAGACATTCGCTCCAGAAAGAGGTTCCTTCCTTCTTTTCTAACAGAGCACAGGGTCCCGCTGCTCACTGTCTTCCGGAAACAGCCTTCCTTTCACACACTCACTGCTGTCTCCCAGGAACCCACAGAGGCAGGTCACCTGCAGTCCTCCACGGCGCGGGGCGCGGTCAAGTTGGGGAGGGGTGGGCGGGGCTGGTCCCACGGCACCGTGGTCTGCGGTATGGCTCAAGGCCTCCTGGAGAGGCATGTGGTGCGGAGGGCAGAGCGGGCACCCCTCACTGTCCCTCTGCCAGGGCACTTATCACACGGAGTCCCCCCTCTGGCTGCTCGAAGTTGGGGCGGTTACGAGATTTAAATAAGTAGAAAAGGGGCTGTTGGGGGTTCCTGTCCTCTGTCCCTTATCCTTCCTCCCCCAGGCATGGTGGCTCCCGGATATGCCTGCAATCCTCTGAGTTCAACATGTGGGGGACAGACTTAGGGTGCTGGCAGAGGTGGCTGTCTCCAGTTGTGACCGGTTAGGCTAGGGGTCAGCCTCAGGACAGGGGCCCCAGAACGAAGGACAAAGCCACAGCAGACAACACATTTGAGTGGTGTGACAATTTTCCCAAGGCTCGGCCCAGGAAGGGGTCCCCCCGTGAAAAAGTTCCCGGGAGCACTCCCATGGCACACGAGCCCTGGGTTTTAGATGTATATATAAGTGCCCTTCTTACCTAAGGTCTTGGAGCGGCTGCCTGGGTGCCCTGTTGCAACAGCCTAGTGTGGGGAGTGGGAGCTTTACCAGGCGTTTGGCAGGAAGGCGCAGCGTTATGTGCGGAGTGATCTCCTGGTTGCATTTTAGAAATGAGAAGTCCCTGGCACGTAGAAGGTATTTGGTGAAAGTTCAGCGAGTGGATGAGCAGGGGACGGCTGCATGAGTACACAGCCCTTAAGATGTTCTGTCGGAACAATGGGCAGCGGCTGGTCCCTCCCTCTCACAGTCAAGGTCAGCGAGTGGTCTGGGCCAGGCAGAGCCCATATCTGGGAGGAGAGGCGGGGAGTCTAGAGGAAGGCCCACCCCACAGGACGTCCATCTTCCGAAACTTGGCTAGCCCGTTTCCTTCCCTACCCACGTTTCTGAGTTGAGCGGCTACAGAGAGCTGTTCTCCATCTCCGTGTGGGAGCTGGTGGCACACCGTGTATTAACTGAACAGTATTTGGGAAAGTTGTGGGAGCCCTTGGGGGAAGTCGAGGATGACGAGGAGAAAGAAGCCCAGGAAAGGATTCTTGAAGTGCAGTCGAGTTCCCAGAAGGGATTCTGGGGGTTGCACAGATGGGGAGGGAGGAGAGAGTCCTGAGGGCCTGGCCATCTGGGCCTAGGATTGGCCCTTTCCCTTTCGAGGAAACTGTCAACATAGGGGCCTTCCACTAGCGCTGACATGATGAAATAACAAATCGGACAAAGGAGGGGCACACGCGGCGCGGGACTCGCATGGGGCGCCTGGCTTGGCACTAGCCCCCTGAAGGAAGGAAGAGACATTCTCTCTGCTCTGAAACCTCACCACCGTCGTGCCCAGGGTCAGGGAGCTCTCCTCTGGGCCACTCAGAATCTTCTCTGCCTCCCCACCAGCGCACGGTGGGTTGGAGGCTTTAAATGGCGCGGAAGCGAAGAGGGGCCGGTCCCCGCGTCCGGGAGGCAGCCTGGCGAGGCGCGAGTCTCAGCCTCGGGGACCCACGGCGGGTGCGCCCCATGCTGCGAGTGTGCGCTCCTGGAAGTCCCGCGCTGGGGCTCACGGCCCCGCCCCACCTCAGGAGAGATCGGGAGAAAAGCTAGGGCAAGACCGTGCGCCAGGGGGCCCCGAAGACCACCGGGAGGCGGTATAGACTTTCCAGAAAGGTCTCCGTCTCGGCGCGGAGAGCGCACGGGAACTCGGGGGTGCAGGGGGCGCCGTGGGGTTAGCTGCGCGTCCAAAGCCAGGCGAGGGCGGGGAGGTCTCAGGCCAGCCCCGCGCACTCCGCCTCTAAGCAATTTCAGCACGTGCCCCACCGCTGGGCTCCCTGGTCGGCGAGAGGGAGAGGCGCGTGTGCCTGTCCGTGCGTACTGGGGACACTCCCCTCCCGGGAGTCGGTGCCGAGCCCCCGCCCTCCGCTTTGGCGGGGAATCCCCTCCCCCAGCAGAGAGATCCCCGCGTCCCCTGCCCACTTTGCCAAGGCGAGAAAGCGGCCGAGCCGGAGACAAAGAAACTCCTGCCTCCTCCACTCTCTGCCCCTCCGCCCGCCCCAGACACTCCCCCGCGCCCTCCCTCGACCCTGGCGACGTCGCGCGTGTGGACTCTCCGGGGAAGGGGGGGAGGGTGGCAGGGTGGGCGAGTCTGCTCCCTGATGCGGGCCAGCTGGAGGCTGCCCGTGCTCCCTGCCCGGGGACACCCCATGGCAGCCGCGCCCCCGCCCGCCGCTCATCAAACAGTCCCGGCTCCACGGTACCGCCACCACCGACCGAGACGGTACTCCTACCTCTCCAGCAGAGCGACAGGGGGGCGCAGCGAGCACAAAGCCGGTGGGGAGGGCGGAGAGTACCCGGGCGGGAGCGACCCCGCCAGGGCTTGGCATGGGCCCGGGCGCTGCTATTTACCCGATTTCTTCTTCGATCTCCGAGATGTCTGCGAAGATGAGGAAGACCACGAGCAGCGTGAGCGCAGCCAGCATCCAGCTCCGGAACTGCAGCTGCATGGTGGCTTCGCGCCCACCGGGACTCGTGCGGGCTGGAGCGAGGAGCGGGCGGGAGGGCGCAGCGGCAAGCGCCGGAGCCTCCGTGCGCGGTGCGCAGCGGGGCAGACACCCTGCGCTCCCGGCGAGTCCGGGCCGGTGGCGGCGACAGCGGCAGACAGGGGCTGCTCAGGCGCCGCGAGCCCGCTCTCTCTCTCTCTCTCTCTCTCTCTCTCTCTCTCTCGGCTCCCGCCCGCCCCTCCTCTCCCTCCGCTCCCCTCCCCTCTCCTCCCTCTCCCCGCCCTGCGTGGGGCTCCGCGCGCGCAGTTTGACAGCTTTGCTCCGTGCTTCTGCTCGCCTCCTCCCACCCCAGTCAACTCCAGTGTCCAGCCGCCCGCCTTTGGCTGGCTTCTCTCAGGTCCCGAGGGCGCTGGACGTGGCCGAGCCTGCCGCTCCGCGCCGAAGGAGGCTGAGCTTAGGGCTCCGCGTGCCGCCGGTGCCGAGCTGAGCCCGGGGAAGAGCGCTCACCGCCTGCATACCCCACCGGCTGGCAGACGCCCTCCCTCGCCCGTTCTTTGTCCAGCGCCTCTGGTTTCTCGAAAAGTTTTCCCGACACAAAGACCCACACCTGGGGACAGCTCCCAGCGAGCGGCCAGGGGGCGGTTTCAGCCAGCCAGATGTTTCAGCAGTGGACGGATTAGGCGGGGAGGTGGGGGGAGGGGAGAGGGAAGACGAAATATCCCCGACAGGCCAACTTTGGTAGGGATGTTGATGGCAGTTTGTGGGCGAGGTGCTGAGCCCCAAGAACCGACCCTCCCCCCAACTGGTCAGTCACCTCGGTCTCCACTGAGAGACCCAGAGTGGGTTCTGAGAGGCTCCCCACTCTGCCTGAGGTCACACAGTCGTGGCTGGAACCCAGGGCATATGTGCTGGTGGAGTGGCGGCAATACCCACACAATGGCAGCCTCAGCGCCTGCCCCTCCATAGCCCTTGCGGTACTGACTCTGGTCTGGGCTTCATCGCTCCGTAGCCCTCTTCCCTGAAACCAGCTGTTCTCTCCTCCCATCCCAGTCCTGTCTTGATCTAAAGGCCTACGGAAAATACGGCTCCCACAAGGAGTATCACTCTCAGCCTGGTGCCTAATATTTTATGCTTCCCCAGTCTTAGTTTAGCTCAAATTATATTTTGTACCACCCTTTAGCCTGGGATGGGAAGGACCCCATTAAGTTTTACTGGAGTTCATAACTACCCCCCTTTTTTTTCTTTCACTAAGTATAACAATCCTGAAGTCAGGAAATGTGACTCTTCAGAAATGATCATCCCTTTTATTATGAAAGTATCCCTGGGGTGTGAGCAGCTGCATTGAATGTCCTAACTGCCTGGAGAGGCGTCCTGAATGAATAGGAGGGGCAGATTACCGGTGCCCCCAGGGCCACCCACCCCTACAGAGCCAGGTCTCAGAGGGCCTGGCAGTGGCTGAATCACTTCAGGGGGACCCTGGGAAGGTAGGAGGGGCACAAAAGCCTCCCCTACCAAAGCCTGTGCCTAGAGTCCTCCTGCCTGTTGGTGTGTGGGAAGGACAGGCTGGAGGGCGGCTTCGCGGCAAGGGGGAGGCCGGACAGCCCGTGGGAGGAGTTCCCACCACCTGAGCAGCAGAAGGAAGCTGCACAGAGACGCAGGGAAGCTCCGAGCTTGGGGAGCAGAGGTCTTTTCCCCAGAGGAGGGGCGTGCTAGGTCCCTTGTTAGCATTTCGTTTCACTTCCCAGTGCCTTGCAAAACTCAGGCATTGTTACAGTGAGCTCCTCCAAATTACTACTTAGTTTTCTTGGGCGAAGACTTGCTGGTGTTGAGCGCAATGTGGGACGTCACTCTTCCTGTCCCTTAGAGGTGGTAACAGACGTCAACAGAGGGTTTCCCAGCAGCACCCAGGGTGGTGTAACCGTCCTGTCTCCGAGTTTCCTGAATGAATGGCTGGGATACCTGAACAGGGGAAAGTAGGAGCAGGGTGAAGCTGTTAATGCTGCTCAATATTCCAGTCAGTCGTTCGTTCACTCCATCACTCAATATTAATTGAGCTCCTACCATGTGCTAGGCTCATGTGCTGGGGACAAGAGATGCCGACAGAGAGAGACACACGTTTCCTAACCTCCAGCGGCTCACGGTTCAGGAGGAAGATAGATGTGAAGCTGCGTAATTATGGTATGGGATGTGAGCTGCAATCCGGCTACGGTTTCCTGAGTAGCTTATAATTGATTAATAAGATCACCCAAGAGAGCAAGAAAAAGCTGGCTGGCCTCATTCTCCTCTGCTGTCTGCCTCTCTACCAACTACACTCTCCTTATCACGAACATCATGGGGGAGGTTGTGGTGATCCTAAATCCACCCCAGGTCAGATAAACCTCAATGCTACCGGCACTGCTATAACGGAGTCTATTTCCATTTCGCATTAGGTGACCCACGTTATCATCCAAGGCTCCGAGCCTTCCTCCTTTGGACCCATTTATGAAGAGTCATGAAGAGCAGCCAGGAAAAGTGGAAACTTATTCAGTGTTTCCCTTCTAGAGAAATCCAGCCCCGTGGAGCAACGCCCCCAAATGCATCCGCTGGGGAATAGAGCCCGTTTGGTACCGGAGAGGCTGTCCTTGCACCGAGACCGAGAGTCACTGGGGTGGGATTGTACTCAGAGGGTGCTCGGGAACCCCCGTGGTAGCTGACCGTGAGAACTCTCTGTAAGCGCTCACGGTGTGAGTCCACGCGGGCTGGCTGCTTTCACAGGGAACTCGGGCTCCACCTGGAACCTGGGAAGAGGAAGCGTGATCAGGCTGGCAGGGAGCATCCTGTCTGCCGAAGCTGGGTAAACAGCCTCGGGGACACACGCTTCACTCAGCCCCCCCGGACCCCTCTGTCTAAGCCAGTCCCTCTTCCTGCCTTGGTTTGTCCAAGTCCCAGGAAAGGGGACCCTCCCACTGTAATCCCTTCTGTAGGCTAAGTCAGTGAACGTTGGGGTTGGGATGGAGGAGTTGTATAGGAGTGGCAGCAAATTAAAAGTCATTACCATCCATTAACATTTTAACTCAGCAGAGTATATCAGCTATTCAGGCAAATTAGCTAATAAGGCCATGGGAAGTGCATATTGATGAGGGATGGAGGAGCAGGAGACTCTGCAGAGGTCTAAAAGGGGTTCCTAGGGGGACACGCAGCCGCCACAGCCCTTCTTAGCTCTGACACTCGCTACGGCCGGCTTTCCCCTCCCAGCTGCTGGCCTCGTGTGAGGAAGTTCCTGGAAACTCCAAAGCTGTACCTACGTGTCTAACTAGCCCTTGCCCCACCACCTCCTACCCCCCAGATATGCGGACTTTTCACCCGAACTGCCCTCAGGAGTGATGAAAGACCTCCTACCATCCTTCCCAGAGTCACCATTGCCTTCATTCGTAAATTCGAGGAAACTGAGGCTCCAAAGAGGCCACGTTGCCCCAGACGACACAGTTGGCAGAGAGGGAACTTGAGCTCAGTCATCCTCCCCTGGCCTCAGCAACATCTGCAACACGGGGTGGCCCCAGCCTCCTGCAGCACACCGGGCGGTTCCGAGTGGGTTTGGAGACAGGTCCTGCCTTTGGTCCTGCCTGTCTCCCCGCAGTTCCAGTGTGTCAGGGTTCAGGGAGCGAATTTGCCTTCGCTCACTGCACACCCTTCTGGACCAGGGAGACTCTAATCATCAGTCTCAGCTTTTCCCGCATGGACGAGACTAGTCTTTTCAGTCAATCCAACTTAAAAGCAAAAACAAGTTCAGTACTTTGGTAATAATTTCCTTATCTAAAATTCTGACCTAGCAGTACCCAACACCCTTGAACTTAACTCAGAAAGCAGTTTAGAACATTAACTACAAAGTGGTAATGACCTTGCTTTTTCCATGGAGGGGGAGCTATGCATAGCTACGGGAGGGCGGGGCGTGGGTGTCAGGAAATAGAATCTCGTAGTTGGGATGGAGTTATGAGCTGTTGTGTTTCAGCGCCTCCAATCACCGCGAGAACCTGCGTTCTCTTCTGAAGTTCACCCTAAGTTTGACTGTTCTCACAAACGTAACGTTCTCCCCTTCAGAATCCGAATCTGAGCAGCGAGAACACGGAAAAGTAAGTGGGTGCATTTGCATTCCATCCCTAGCTTTTGTCAAGAGCAAAACTTTATATTAGCCGAGGAAAGAAAAGAGAAGTGCCCCCAGACGGATGCTGTAGATGTCCCCGGGATTAGCGGCCAGAGGGCTTGGGAGGGACTTGGGCGTGCGCTCCGTGGGGAGGTGGAGGTGACCTCAGAGAGGGCGGATGGTTCAGTTTTTGTTGCTGGGATTTGTCCAGACTCTCCCGTCAGGATTAAAGCCGGTTTTGAACCCGAGCACAAAGTCAGGTACCAAACGGGGGGAGATGAAGGAAAACGCCTGTCCTTTCACGATTCCCGTCAGTGGCATTATCACTGTGAGCTCTGACTCAGGTTTCTCTGAATCATCCGGCCCAGCTTTGCACAGAGTCCAGCACGACACGCCCTGCCCCTGCCGAGAGGCAGCTGCGGAAGCCGGGCCACGCCAGCTGTCCCTGACGCTCTGTCTGGTTTGGATCGAGGCCCTCCACGTTCTCTGAGTGGGAAGGGGAGGATGCAGAGAGTGCATGCCTGTCCATTTCCTCATTCAACAAGTCCTGCCCCACCCATCACGCGTCTGGAGCTGTGCCGGAGGACGGGGTGCCGTGTGGGTCCCAGCCAGGCACGGTGCCTCCCCCGGTGGAGCTCAGATTCCTGCGGGGACGGAACCCCCTGGCACGGGGAGGCTTGCCCGCAGGAGTTTCAGAGCTGAGGACGGAGGCTGGCTGACTCGTCTCCTAGTTCCGTTCCGTTCTGGTTCTCCCTCACACGCACCTCTTCACGTTGTGGTGTCAGTGGGATTGTAAACTCCCAAGGGGCGGGGACCTTTCTTCCCTTCCGGTTGCATGCTATCTAGCACGGCAGAAACCCAATCAGTGCTTCCCACCACGGCCAGTTTCAAGCCCCTACCGTCACACAAATGAAGGCAGCCTTGGGAAGGGGTGCGCACTGACACACCAAGGTAGAGTGTTATACCGTATACACACAATAAATGAAATAACCTCAAGAGCACAGGTAATAGCAAAAGGCGGAAAATAACATTAGGGAGTGGTGAGTTGAGTGTGTGCTGCTGCCTTTGCTTTTAGTATAATCTATTTAATTGTAAGTTTATATACTTTAATTTTTAATAAGCTCTCTGAGTTCGTGGGCAACGCAGCTGTTTCTGGAGTTGAGTTTCAGATGGCTATATCTTTGTATTTCTCAACATTCTCCTTGGCTGCATTTATTTAATTGTCGTCCCCCTAGGAAGTTGGTGTAGTGGTTTGTATTAAGCAGACCTTTTTGTTCTAGTGCTTTGACACCTGGGCTTTGCTGGTCTTGGGAAGTACCCCTTTCAGGGCTGGGAAGTTCCTAGAGATAGTAAAAGGTTTGCCTGGGAATGTGTCTTTTCTATACAAACCAGCCAACGCAGAGCCTGCACCCCCAAATGCTTCCTTTATGAGCTCTCACACCCTGGGCGGTGGCCCTCTGACCTAAGCACCCTGATGCAGCTACCAGACATCTAGGGACAGCCCCAGTGCCCCTGAGCCTGCTGAGGTTAGCCATACCGGCCAATCCTAAGGCTGCTTAGCCTGCCTCCCCTGTTCCTTTCCACAGAACCCACAGTGCAGTTTCTTCCCCATGTTTTTTCCCCACTCCCTCTGCCTCCCCACAGCCCCGATGCCTCCCCTTGTGGTCCTGCGTGGCAGGGGGTGCCCACAGCTCTTGGGAACTGTGAATAACAGACTCTCTTTTCCATGGCAGCTGTCTCCCGAACCGTTAGCCTCGCCGTACCTGAATGTTAATAATTCCTGTACATAAAAACGTGGTTTAGAGCAGTGCTCCTCACACTACTCGTGGGGCAGGACCGATGGCTGACTGGTAGGCGAGTTGCTGCAGGACTCACTGGGGTTCACCCCACGTGCCACTCATGTGCTCGGCACCCTCAAACCCTCCTCATCAAGAGGGGGCACCGATGGCACATGTAGATGTTGCAAAGTAGTAGGTTCTTAATGCTCGTCTCCAGATTCTGTGCTTGTCTCAGGTTGGACCAGGGACACATGGTTCACCCACCAGCACCGGTCTGTGGACCACACCTTGAGTAGTTCTGGCTTAGAGCTGGTTTTGAGGTCACTGTTCAGCACTTAGCTTTTGGTGTGATCTTTAGCCTGAGTCTTCTTGATATCACATGGAGAACATAACCATACTTAACTCACGAGTGTCAGTAAGAACGGATGAGTGTGTCTCAAGTACTGAGCAGAACGTGATCATTACATATTGACTGTTTCTTATTAGTTAGGATATGCAAAAATAGAAAGGGTATAAATGAAGTGCAAACAGTGATTATCTCTGGATGGTGAAATTGGGTTGTTCTTTATTTTCCTCCGTACTTTTCTTCATTTTATAAATTTTCCTGCAATGATCATAAATTACTCTGTAATCAGAGGAAAACAGTCATTAAAATTTGTTGTGCCTATTTTCTCTGTGCTGAATTTTTTTTTCCTACCGGAGTTTAATGTTCTTTTTCAATAACCCAATATAAACACACATATTTAGTGAAGAAAATTGGTTTTGCAAGCAATTTCCTATCTTTCTTTTGATAAGCATCTACCTAATTTTCCTACTGCAATTTCCGATGAAGAAAAACAGTCAACGCCACTTTGTCCCACGGGTATCGGAAGCCCTGGACGTGCTTCCCTCCCCTGGTCTTCTCGCCTGACGTCACCTGGTCATCACCTAACCCGGACTCTGGTCGCTCCGGGTCACAGCTGAGCCCCGACTTCTGGAGCAGAGGGACAGTTTAGAGATCCAGGGGGAGGAGGCGGTGGTGGCTTCACACTCCCATGGCGCCCAGACCCCACCGCCACTTCCCCTCTCTGCCTCGTCCTTGCTCAGACCCTGCAGGGCGTGGCTTTGTGCAGGCAGCGCTACCGAGGACTCAAGGATGCAGGACTCTTAAAAGGAGGGTGACGGAGCAATGTTAACATGAGGGTCGTAATCAAGACATCCTTTCTTTCAGGTCTTCACACATCAAGTCCTCAACCGGGCCTTCTAGGCATCCCACTGTTCACAGCTCTCTCGGAGAAGAACAGTCCTCACCTTGAATGCAGGTATGTGACCACTGCAGATTTGAAATCTCCCTCCCTCCCTCCCTCCCTCCCTCCCTCCCTCCCTTCCTCCCTTTCTTCCTTCCATCCATCTATTCTTTTTTCCTTCTTTCCTTCCTTCCTTCCTTCCTTCCTTCCTTCCTTCTATCCTTCCTTCCTTCCTTCCTTCCTTCCTTCCTTCCTTCCTTCCTTCCTTCTACCCTTCCTTCCTTCCATCTGTCCTTCCTTCCTTTTTTTGGTAAGAGGAAACTTATTGAGATGGACAAGTTTCCCCAGATAGTTTTTTTTTAACAGAGATGTATAAAATTCATAACGTCTCAGTCTCTCCCGAACTCTACGAGGGCATTATTACTACTTCACATTCATTAGAGTTAGCAGTTTTTGGAATGACTGTGTTAACGACCTAGTAGCATTGCATGTTTTTGTGTTATAGATATTCTCTATGGTACGTTAAAATCCCATGTCTAGCTGAAATTCCGCGTGAGTGTTTACCGACAGGAAGATAATTCTGACGATTCTAAATGATTATAGAGGTTTGCGGCTGTGTACCTGACTTTTTGTCGACACAGTACTGGTAATAGCTGTGGTTTGTTAACGTCCAAGTCCTTGGCCAGTAACAGAACCCCTAGCTGCTGCCTTGATCCAGTGGAATAAACACAGTCTATTCTGCGGTTTCTGGAAATCCACTGAGATGACAAATGAATGCTGGGTCATCCTTTTGGTCTGAAAGCAGCTCAGTAAATTTTCCTGAGCTGCCCTGGGAGCGGGGCTGGCTCCTGGCCAGCCGACATCGCCGAGAGGGAGACTGGGCACAGAACGGCAGCACCTGTGAGCACTTAAGTGACTCATACACCGAGTCGGAGAAATGCCACACGATGTTCCCAATAGAGCTGCACACGGGTCCCAGAGAGGTCAGGGAGGCCAGTTTGATTTTTTAGTTTTCTTTCGGAGGGAAAAAGCCGGGGCCTCAGATCTGGAAAGGCCCCGTAGCAGGTTATCATAGGCCCGTGAGATCCTCAACCAGACTCTACACCTGCCCAGAGGAACCCACTGGCTCAAGTCTGTGGTCCCAGCTGTGAGGGTGGACTGCGGGTCTTGAGCTGTGGGGAAAGGTTATGAAGGAAGGGAGAACCAGTGACAGCTGGAGAACTGGGGGGACCTTCTTTCCTGTGTCGTTTCCTTTCCCCTTGTTCTCTGTCAGCAATCTGCATTTGGCCCCCTGGGGACAAGTTTTGTAACATTTATTTTGCAACTTTTAAGGTATAAGGGACTTCAGCTGGTCTTTTGCAGGGACCTCCCACATTCCCAATATTGTCATTCAACTTTTCCACCTGGATCGATAACCTCCCGGCTCTCACATATTCTAGGAGCTTTTATTTTCCCTAGTGCAGCTCAGTACGAAAGGCCATGTTCTCTTATGGTTCCAGGCTTAGAGAAGGGAACTGCATCATCAGCCCCCCCCCCCCTTCCTCACCTTGTGTTCGGCCGCCCCTGGGAGGGACAGACGCCCTTCCCACAGGGCGAGTCCCCGGGCTCAGACCACAGCTGGTCTCCGGCGGAGGTGCGCCCACAAAGGGCACACACAAAAGCAAAGCCGTGTTCACTTTAGGCTCCATTAGGGGCGTGCACTGGGCGATGGAATCAACGGAGAAGATGAGGTGGGCAGGAAAAGAACTTCTTTTTCTCCATTTCTAGAAAGAAAATTGACCATAAATAGCGATGGGGATGAAATCACTCAACAGCCCCCATTTTTTAAAAAACAGAGAAATTCAAAAATCATATCCAACATTTTTGTTATCATGTTCAACATTTTCAGCTCAAATGAACATAACAGCTAAAACAGATAATTACCACTTCATTCTTTTTTTTTTTCCTTATCGGGCAAAAAACCAGCCAGGAACCAGGGGTCCGGTATGCCGCTAGGCATGGTGAGAGCCAGGCGCTCTGTGTGAAACAGCAGTCACC
Organism: Phyllostomus hastatus; assembly: GCF_019186645.2. Taxonomy (NCBI): domain Eukaryota; kingdom Metazoa; phylum Chordata; class Mammalia; order Chiroptera; family Phyllostomidae; genus Phyllostomus; species Phyllostomus hastatus. Next base: position 6,407,875 of record NW_025334036.1, on the reverse strand, counting down.
ATTCGGAGATTGCTCCAGCCATTTGAAAAGATAAACTCTTAAGTATCAATAATATTGATGGCTCATTACAATTTCTGAGCTAATAGCGAGCCATTACACAGTTTTGCTTCCAGAAGCCAGCAGGGAGTGGTTAACCACTCAAAAGTCACCCTGATTCACTGACAAAATACAATAAAAGAGGTATTTTCAGAGAAGACGTGGCTAGAAATACAGATTTGACTCTACTTTTATACAGCTTGTGAATTTATGGGCCATTCCCCAAGAGGAGAAACATTTGTTTTCTCTCTATCAGTCATTTGATTTCTTTTCTATGGCCAATCCGAGATGTTTTCATTTGCAGCTGTTGTTGGGTAGGCTCCTCCAAGCTCTGGTTGTCCTGCTGTAATAGCAGAGGGGAGCCACCAGGCGGCACTGTGCCGGAAGGGGACTGAAAATGAAGTGGAGGTGCTAGGCTGAGCCAGTGCCAGGTAAACAAACACTGGGCCTGGGAGGGTCACGGAGATGAAAAGTAGACGTAATATCTCTGGAAATCAGGAGGCAAGGCAGACAAATCGTGGGGGAGAGGGTCGTGGGTCACCGAAAACTGGTTGGAAAATCCAAGTTACCTCTGAAGAGGGTCCTTTGGTTACTGCCCCTCCCAGTCTCAGTGAAGAAATTAAATTTGAGCCATTCTCCAGCTAATTAATAATGGAAATCGGTGACAGAGTGACTCCTTGCACTACTCGTGAAAATCAGCAATAGACATCTTGCACTGTCCCTGGTTTGGGCACACAGTGGATGTGAATTTCCAGCTGTTCAGATGGAAAAGTGAGAACACGGAAAGTGTGCTCAGTGATCCCGGCATACAGCCGAGACCAAGAATCAGCCTTTCCCTCGACAGTCCTGCCCTTCCCTCGAGGGCGGTATATAAAATAGCAAACCCACTCCTTTGGGGAAAGAAGATGAGGGTGACATTACTACAGCATTTGTGTCCTCACAGCTCACGTAAGATTAACTATCTTCCCCCATGCGCCCAGGATGGTGCCCAACACTCTGATATTTAAGAGACAGGAGGCAAGAGCTTTTGCAGAAGATCCTGGATTCACTTACGGGGGGTGATGCTCATAACATGTCGCGCAGAGATAGCTGCAGCCAGCCCCTCATTAACTTAATGGATTCCTACAGTCAGTTCTCCAGGGATGGGGAGTTGAAGACACCGAGATTCGCGGTGAGTGTGGGTGTATTTATAAACGCATCTCTCATCGCTCCCCGGCTCTGAAAGCGAGAGCGCGCTGCTCCTGCGGCGGCAAGCAGGAGGTGAGCGCTGCACCCAGCAGCTGTCATCCTTCCTCCATTCACTTGTGCTTTTTACACACCGAGCTTTGCTTCCAAGAAGAGAAAGCTGATTAATTTTGGGGCGCTGTTTTCGTCGTGGAGTTCCTGCTGGCCCGTTTCATCTGTAGTAAAGACTTACTCCTTTCAGGGCACCTGTCGGAGGCAGTTGGTTTGCTGAGGGAGTGCTTTTCTCTGTAGTCAGAGGCAATAACTATTTTTTCCCCACTACTTCTCTGGTATAAATCACAGCTCATAAACTCAGAGCCCAAGTTTGGTTTGAGCCTCCTAAATATTTTGGGGGGGGGCCAGCAAAGTGTTTCTGAGTCTGAGGGCCGCAGATGGTCAGCTCTGAACAGGGCCCAGCACTCCCCGTCATTTCACGTCTAGTCCGACGCACGCCCTCGGGACCTCTGCTGGGCGCCAGGGGCGTCGGAGCACCGAGAGCCACATTGTTCTCAGGAAACAGAACCCCGATGTGCCTGCTTCCTTGAGGACGGGCGGGCACCTCCTCACATGACAGATTTACGGCATCAGTGGTGCCTAGCAATAGCTGTCCTTTGGATAAACATGTTAATTCTTTTAAAAGAAAAAAGTCATACATATTTGGAAATTATTTAAAATTTTACTTAAAAATCTGCCCCTCAACACAGCCACTATATCATTTTGGTTAAGCTGAATACTTTTTCCCTATGTAAAAAATGTAAAACATACATACTAAGAAAGTGTGCATGCATGTTTATATCCTGATTTTTCACAAAACACAACAGCATGGAATTTTCCAAGTTATTATGGCTGCACAGCGCTCTATTTTAAACTTACTGCACAGTTAGCAAAACGTGCAGGGAGCCTGTATGGAGAGAAGACTACAGGCTTCAGAGCCAACAGACTTATCTTCCAGCATCTGCCGCCACTCACCGCTGATGTGGTCGGCGTGTCCCCTCGGTGCCTCAGTTTCTCATTGCTAAAACAAAGTAATATCAGCTGCCCTTTCCCGAGGTATGAGATTTAAGAGAGGCAGAGGGCAGTAAGCATTGACACCCCATTCCTGGTGCCATTTCTGTTAGGACGGAAGCGCAGGTGAGGGATCCTGAGCCCTTCTCCAGTTCTCCAGTGCACTAGAACTCTCGTCTTTATGTTGGCGTCTAGCGGGTCCCATGTTTCTCCGGGAGACTCTGCTGCGGGTTTCAGGAGCTAACAGAATACTGTTTTCTGCCTTGACCATTGCATTTCCAAGCAGCTCAGTCTCCTGTGAAACAAGTGATGATGTGAGCAAAGATCCAGCTCTTGGGAATCGAGGACCCGTCGGCCCCTAAAATGTTCCAGGAGCGTGTGCTATTGGCACCAGTGTCTCTGGACTCCAGCCTGTGACTAGAGAACCAGAGACACCAATTCCGTTCGCCTACTACCAGCCCGACAGAACACACTTACGGAATGCTTTCCTCTGGCCAGCTTCCTCCAGAGGGGGAATGAGACTAGGTTCCCAATCTTTATGCGGAGGGAAGAGACAGACAATAAAAATTTCAGCCAAGTTCACCACGTGCTAAGCAATGAAAAGTGACAAGAAGTTGGGGTGAGCCATTTCATAAAGGCATCTGGGGAGGCCTCTCTCGGGGCAGAGCCCGAAGCACAGGAAAGAGTGGCCGTGTGACGATTTAGGACGGTAGGGTGGCCACCACTTCCGTGTGCCTGAGACTGAAGGGTTGCCTGGGAAGTGGACTTTTAGTGCTAAAACCAGGGCAGTTTTAGGCTAATTGGGATGGTTGGTCACCCCAGGAAAAGAGTCCCAGGCACAGGAAACAGCAGGTGTAAAGGCTGGTAGGAGGGAAAGAGCTTGGTGTGTTTGGGGAATGTCTGGGAGGCCCATATGATGGGCCTACGGTGAAGCAGGGGAGAGAGGAGGGGCCAGCACAGAGAGGAGGCGGGGCCAGGCCACACAAGGCCTGCGGACGAGTAGCCTCCAGGTGTTCAGGCGCTGGGAGCTGGGGAAGGGAGGGGGCAGGGCCTGCAAAGGCAGGGCTCTGCTGCAAAAGGGAGCGAGGCCTGTGAGCTCCCCCATTGCGGCAGCAGGTGGGCACAAAGCCACCGCAGCCACATCCTGGACAGCCCCGAGGGCCTAGCTGTGTTAAAGCTCTTCCTTCCCGGCCTCCGCGGCTGAGCCCCGTCAGTGCACACGGGGAGAGAATGCGGCTGGTCGTTCCATTAGCAGCCACAAGACAATTAATTTTTATGGAGCTGCGCAAGCCTTTGCCCGAGGTTTTCACAAGCGTGCCGTTGGGAAACAGCCTCAAGTAAGTTGTTCCTTCAGGCCCCTGACGACACCAGGGCTTCTCCGAGGGCCACTCTCACGCCTGCAAAATGCCAGACTCGTCCAGGTCCGAGCGGGCAGGCTGCGACTGTGTCCACACTCCTTTTTCTCCAGGGGAGGAAACTGGACCCGGAGAGGAGGGAGTGACTCGTCCAGAGAAATTCAGGGAGGCAGGGGCAGAGCTGGGAATGGACCCCCAAGGGAGGCCCCTGACTGAGCCATGGTTCTTGACATGGAGCCAGGGATGCTGCAGCACCTAACTGGCACGGGTGGGCACCGCCCCTGCCTGGGGGTGTCCCTTGGGCTGGGCTAACAGGAATGTTTGACCTAAGGACAAGGGGAGAGAGGCTGTCTGATTTTACTCCTCTCAGGGCGAGACCACAGCAAGGGGCACTGAGGGGTATTCTGGGGCACTCCAGGTTTATGGGGGGGGCGTGGTGCATAAAATGTATAGGCTGCAGTCAGAGGGGAGGGAGCCCAGATGGTGAGGGGAATTGAAAGCCAGGCTTCTGGACAGGGGTCTGTGGGACAGACAGCGTGACGCTCAGAGGGGCCGGGGTCAGGGGTGCAGAACGTGAGTGAGTCCAAATGTGTGAAGGGCTGACATGCACGGAGAATGCACTTGGCATGGTTTTTGTTATTTTCTCTATTCTTCATCATCTTATTGCCGTGCTGCTACTTCTCGTATTTTTTTTTTTTTCCTCAAATCGGTAGCACTGTGATGCCTTCACGCAGGGTGAGCCGCCTAGGCATCCCTAGGCTTGGCCTGGGACATCGTGCGTCATCCTTTACAAGGGACAGTCCCAGCCCAAGCTGCACATTGTAGGGGCTCTAACGTTGTCCAAACTCCCCGCGCCCCCCCAACCCCCCTGCCCCCAGCCATTTCATTCGCGCGGTCTGGGACGGAGCCCTGGGTAGTTTGGGACGCTGAGCGGAGTGTTTCTTCCCGTCCCGTGGATGCTGGGCTTCGGCGCGGGACTTGCTTTGGCCAATGTTCGTGGCCTGAGCGGCAGCTTTCGGTGTGCTCAGGACGGCTTGTCTTGTGCACACGCCAGTGGTCCGTCACAAGGAGAACACACCTCGGGCGGCCGGTGGCCTCGGAAGAAGGAAACACACGTGAAGCTGACCGGAGCGCCACCTGCCGTCTGGAGCGCCACCTGCCGTCTGGAGCGCCACCTGCCGTCTGGAGCGTGTGCGCCCCGAGGTGGCTTCGATCCGCCGCGCGGCAGTCCTCCCACTGACCCGTGAGTGAGAGATGAGTGCTCGTGGTCTGAAGCCGCCGAGTGTGGGAATGCTTGCTGTAATGACGCTTGTCGTTACAGCAATGTCTAACTAATGGAGGCCTCCTCCCTCAGATGTCCCAACGGTCCTGGTTGGAGCTGAGGTGCGGGCATGAGTATGTATTAAAATGCTGCCCAGGGGATTTGAACGTGCTGCCCGGGGTTGATAACTGCCAGTTCGGAATTGCTGCTCTGCCCTGGAGTCAGGCGGCAGTGGTGTCACTGCTTGAACTGGTATTTATTAAAATTTGGCTCTGGCCCTGGCTGGCATAGCTCAGTGGATTGAGCTCGGGCTGTGAACCAAAGAGTCGCAGGTTCGATTCCCAGTCAGGGCACATGCCTGGGTTGCAGGCCATGATCCCTAGCAACCGCACATTGATGTTTCTCTCTCTCTCTCTCTTTCTCCCTCCCTTCCTTCTCTAAAAATAAATAAATAAATAAATAAATAAAAAAAATCTTTAAAAAAAGAATAACTCTCACTATCTCACTTCCTATAAAAAAAATTGGCTCTGGAGCTACCACAGCAGAGTCCCTTGGGCGTCTGGTGCTGAAAATGCAGATTTCTGGGCCCCACCCCAGACCCACGGAATCAGACTCTGGAGTGGGCCCAGGATTGTGCATTTTTAACAACCCTCCGTCCCCTGGGACACTTTTCAAAGCATTCTGAAATTTGAGGCAGGCTGATTTAGGAATTCTCTCTGATTTCTCCACCCCTGCTGATGATAATGGAAACATTCTGACTAAAATGTTACACCATCTCTGCTTGCCTCTATGAAGTCAGATGACTTTCGTCTTCTATGTCTTTACAGCGGAGGTCTGGGAGGGGGGAGAAACGGGCTCTGCTCCGGTTTCGATGTGATGGAGGAGGTTGGACTACATTATTTCTTCCAGTGTGAACACTCTGTGCTTTTAGATCATTGCATTTGTCGTCACAATTTGTGCAGCTATGGCCTGAGCCGGTTCAGCCCGTAGCTGCCACAGGCAGAATGCCGCCTTAGCGCCCGGAGCAGGATGGCCAGACCCCGATGCGTCCTGCATCAGATGTTGAGCCGAGCTGACCAACTGGGGCTCAGACCCCTTGACCTTCAAGGCGGCTGATCTGTGAGCCCCTGCAGAGGTCACTCTGGATTCTGTGGCTCTCAGCTGGTTGGCTTTTTTTCTTTCTTTCTTTTTAAACACGGGGCTCCATTTCTGCCCCACTTCGAACTCTCGGCTTTGCAATCTGGCCTCCAGTGCTGAGGCTGGTCCTTTGGACTTGAGTGTTGAGAAGCTCAGCTTTCTCTTGCTGACTCTGACTCGGCTCAAACCTGCATCCCAGCGATGGTCAGTGTCACCTGGGGGCTTGAGACAACCTTGATTCAGGCCCCCTCCCCCCCAGTAATTCAACCAGATTCTCTGCGGTGGGACGGAGGCGGCAGGATTTCCACATGCTCCCCGAGGTGTTTCGAAGAGCTTCCGGGCCTCAGAGCACCCTTCTCTGGAAGAAACCACCGCTCCCCGGGGCCCCTGCCTCTCCCTCCATCCCCAACGCCTTGGCTCAACCTGCGTCACCAGGGGGCTGCTTCTGCGTGTTCTCATGCAGCAGAAGGGTCCTTTCGATGTGCGCCCTGCACTGGCAGGCACCTTTGCCGCTCTCAGACAGAAGAGTCTGAAATACGCCACCGATCGTCAGGTTGCAGGAGGAGAACAGAGGCAGCTGGCCAAGGGAAAAAGAGTGCTCAAACGGGGGAGACGCAGACAGAGAGCTGCAGGGCCATGCAAAATGGGTCGCAGAGCCATTCCCTGTAATGAGGAATGGGCGGCAGGCGCTTCGTGGAGCCATACGGTTGATAAATACTCTGTACTTAAAGTGAACTTTGAACACATGCATAAGCGGAGATTGAGTGTTTTCTACAAATAGCAGTCAGCAAGGGCTTCGCACACAGAAGCCAGCACAGACTGAAGCGGAACAGAAATAGAGTTGCAGACTCCGTGCAAATAAGGTAGCCTAACTAGAGAGTCAGAGAAATTTCACAACACCCGGCCGAATCAGATGGCGGGCAAGGTTCTGGTGACGCTATGGAAGGGGCGCGCTGGTTTCGTAGTGAGAAGAGGCTGGAAGTTCGGACTGGAATCTCACCGTGTGCCCTGTGCACCACAGCCTCAACGGACTGCAGAATACGTGGTACACGACTTTTCATTCTGCAGGGTGGGCTCGTGGTTCTCAGTGGGCTCTTTAGTTGTCTTCTTGAAGGCCCAAGTTCGAGAATCCTGCCAGGTTCTGTCACGGAGACCTGCCTGGACCGAGGGGTGTGGGTGTCCAGCCAGGGGCAGCCTGGGGAGGGCACAGCCTTCAGAGAAGGGGCCCTCAGCATCCTGACTCGTCCCTAACTCTCCAGTCCTCGCTCTTCCACATTTCTCCCAACGCCGCACGTCACGTGAGCGCCGCAGCCCCGGGAACAGAGAGTACACACCGGCCGTGAGAAAGGGAGAATGAAAATCCCGTGGGAGTGATGTGACTGGGACGCTTTTCAGTGAGACGGGGAGCCAGAGCGACCTGGAATGGGCACCAGTGGTCACGCCGCTGAGGTTGAGGGAGTCAGGGGCAGCGTTTCACAGCAGCCGTGCCTGCTTGTCGTTGAGAGGGAAGACCAGATTCGTCCTGTCGTCAGGCAAGGCCAAGCCGGCTCTGTAAGGCCTCCCACAGCCACCGGCCCATCAGCGGTGCCGGTGACGAGCCAGGGAGAACGGGATCCGATGCCCTTGTCTGCCAGGACCGGATAGATTTATTTGAGTTTCGGACAGCTCCAAACAGAATTTGCCTTTCTCAGTGATTTAAATGGACATAATTTAGAAAGAAACATCAGGGCTGAAAGTCCAGGGCTGTGAACAGACTTATTCTTTTTAGCTTGCTTTCTTTCCCCATCCTCTAGGGAGGCATCTTTCATCTCCTCCACCGTCTTCTTGGAAGAGCGGCTGGAAACTCTGGATGGCAGAGGAGAGGGTTAAATAGCACGGCGACCCAGAAACGGATTAGGAGGGAAAGATTACTTGGGAGCTGAGCTGAAGCTGAGCCCTGCCCTGGCAAACCGCTCCTTGTGACAGCGTGCAGTTAGGTGGAAAGTCTCTTTGGATGTTCGCAGAAAAGGACAGCTTAGAAGCAAACAAAGGGATGAAAAGCCCAAACCTTGAATAGCTCTAGAGCAGCCGGGTGGCAGGAACAGCCCTTGCCAGGTCCTGTCTCTGGGGGGCCGTTGCGGCCAAATCCCATTTCACACCAGATTTACCGGGGGATTCTTCGGAAAGTCAAAATCTGCCTGGAACATCTTCCTTTCAAATGGCATTCACGAGCCTGATGGCTTCTTCGGGACCAGGGGGACCTGCTGCTCCGCCTGCAGGGTCGACACCTACGCAGGAACCTAGCAATTGAGTCTTCCCATCCACAGATCCGGTTGTACGATCGACTCTTTTTCTTTCTTATTCTTTCATCTGAGAAGAAAAGAATATTTAGACATTTAATTGGCACGTAGCGAGATAACTGCAACAAGTTAATTAGTTCTCAATTAAGTTGCATTTACCACTTCCTGAATGTATCTCAGCAATTAAGGGACATCTAATGAACTTGCAGTAGCTGCTTGCTCCCCGCAGCCAGCAGGAGGGTGAGAACATGCCTCTTGGTGTCTGAGGTCGCGGTGCACACTGTTTTCTTGAAAGGTAGCCTCGGTGGACATAGACAGCCTGCCTCAGGATCGACGGACTGTATTAGTGGGACAGTCAGCTGGACCAGTTCTGTGAAAGTGGACACCACGAAGCGTGGAACTGGTGTCCGGGAAAGAGGACTGGCTTTGCAGGCCAGGGGACAAGGGTTCAGGTGTTGACTACTGCTTCCTAGTCATGTGACTTTGGGCAGGTATCCCTCACACCTCTGAGCCTTGGTTCTCCCATTCCTGTCCTAGGTATAACCAATAGGAGCTCACCAAGCTTGCTGGGTAGATTAATAGGAGGGCAAGGCAAAGCCTCATAGGCCCTGTATGTAGTGGGCGGTGTTTCTGGTTTGTAGATGTTTCTCTGCAGGCTCCGTGCTTTTGAAGGATTTAGGCAAAGAGGCCACCTGGCTAAGCACTTGGCGGGGGGGGCGTTAATTGTCATTGGAAAAGCTTACGGGAGTCCCCTAGTCAAATTTCAGTGTCACGTTCATGGGGAAGGCTCCCTGAAAATGTTATGGAAACATGGCAGGATGGCCAGGGGACGCTGGTGAGCAAGGGTAACTCGTCGCTGTTTGTCCGAGTGTTTGCCTGCGACAACGGGGTCCAGTGAGACAGAGATCAGAACGCGGATGGACTTCACCAGCCGCGCGCTGGGGAGCCGTGAGAATGGGAGAATGGGACCAGTCCTCTCCGGGGAGGAGACTGGGGTGGAGAGAGGAAGGGGGCGGGGCTCTCGGCGAGCCAATCATCCCGCAGCAGCGAGAGGGCCTCCGGCTTGCGCGCTCTTCCTCCCCGTTGCCTCCAAGCCCCGGGCTCACCTGTCCTCCGGTGCCAGCGTGATTAAAAAGCCATGTTGAGGAATCATCGGAGGAGGGGAAAAAAAAATGTACAAAGTAATTTGCATTTTAATGAATTTTTAATTGAACCAAAATCTGTTGTTTCTGTTTAAAGATGCAGTGCTGATTTTGTGGTCTCTGCTGCTGAGGGCCAAGTGGGAGCTTAATGTGATAAAAAACAATGATGATGCTAAGCTTAATTAGGTTTGAAGACTCTCCGGGAAAGGCCGCGCAGAGTCTGGGAATGGCGAGCACTGGCTAGCAGTAGGCGAAGGAGGAGGATTTGGTGGGTAGGTGCCTTCTTCCTGAATCCACCAAGAACGGAGCCTAAGTCAGCCAGACACCTGTGCTGGGCCAGGACACACCATCGCCTGTCCTCCTCTGCCGTCTCAGCTTTGGATTTCTAGGCACAGGTGCCAGACAAGCCCGGTCAGTGGGAGGTGGACAGTGGCGTGGCTTTGATCGGGGGTCTTTGGCTCTTCGATTCTCTAGAAGTTTCCGAGGAAATCCCATGCTCTGTGCTCAGAAACTGTCTCATTCTTTTTTTGGATCAAAGCAAGGTAGAGACGAGATGCACGGATATGTTCTTCAGTGTTGATTTAAAAGATGCTCTTGTGTTACCAAGGCTGCCAGACTGGCCAGTTCAGGACTCCCTGAGCCCCTTACCCTTATGCTGCTGGTTCATGCGCCTAACTGCATGCTAGAGGTGGGGTGGGTGCTGAGGGGAGGGCGCACACGTTAACTCTGGCACTAGGTACTTCACATGCCGTCTCCTTAAGTCCTCACAGCAGTTCCACCGGAGTCCTCATTCCAGGGTCACACACAAACCCAGGGTCACGGAGCCAGCCTCTTGGGGGGGGGGTTCAGACCCTCCCGGCTGCAGAGTCTGAGCCTGTCTCACCATGTCACCAGGCTTCCTCGGGTCTCTGCAGCAGGGGACAAACGCAGGGAACTAAAAAGCCACATGAACAGTGAGGGTTAAGTGCCCTCATGGATACAGAAGCTAGGTAGTTTTGATTCGTGGAGATGGGGAAGAGAGGGCATTCCACACGGGAAGTCTGAATGAACATGGGCCCTGTAGGGCGGTGTTTGGGGAAAGGCAGTCAGATCAGTTGGAGTGAGTCACAGTGGGTAGGTTTGCAAAGGAACCTCACAAAATAATCATGTTAATAGGAATCCCACTTATCGAGTCCTTTTCTGAGGGCTAGATATTCTGTGGACTTCGTATTCATTACTTCGTGCAACCCTATACAATCACCCTTCAAAGTAGGGGCAGTCCATATCATTCATAGAGAAGGATGGGGCAGTTAACTGGATTAAATGCCAGCATTAGGATTTGAACTGGGATTTGTCTGGCTCTGGAGGATGGACTTTTGCCACTATTGGAGAAGAACATTAGGTCAAGATTTTGGAAGGTTTTGAAAGTCAAGTGTCTGGATATCAACCTTTAGGTGGGTCTTTTCCAGAACTTGTCCTACAAGATACAGTCTTTAGATTTCAGCAGATGTTTCGTGGGTCAGGGAAGTCCATCTCTGAAGCCCAGTTCATTGAGAAGCCCCCCAAACACTAGCAGAGGGTCTGGTTTGCAGCATTTTCCAAGCTTACTTGACTGTGTTTCCATGCTCAGAAAATCATCTCTGGACAGATTCCGTCAGGCACTGGAGACCCACAGATAGTTCCTGAGCAGTGGCGGCAAACAGTTTGACCTGTTTATGAAGGCATCTTAGGCAGTAGACTCAAGGATGGACACAGTGATGTGAAGCCTGGACACAGGGAGACCAGTTAATTCTGCTGAGCGGGGGTAGAGAGAGACATACACACACACCTCGTTCATCCATATCCTAATGAAAAGACTGGGCTCCAGTGACCCAGATGATTAGAGTGTCTTCAAAACCCTCATCCAATTAAAAAGCCATCCCATCTGAGAGAGCAATTTTGAAAACCACAAAGAGCTATACATACAAAGATTAGCAAAGGCTAGCCTTTCAAGACACGGAGTGCGCGGACAGACAGACTCCAGGCTATGTCTGCTGCCCAGCCCGCCCCCTTGTGTTGGTGCCAGCTGTAAACGGGCACAGTCCAGGGACTGGGCTCCCGCTGCCCCTGGGACGTGCAGCCACCAGGCTCACCGAGGACATTCCCAGGCCTCGTCGCTCACAGGTCCCTTCTGCACCAAGGCCAGCCCGCTCCTCCGGAGATCAGGAAAGTGCATCCTGGGCACCACCCATTCCCCACCCACCAAGGAATCCCTTGTGAGAGCTTTGCCACTAGTCTTGTCAGTAGGTACCTCCTTTTCTTGCTTCCTTTGACAGGTGTGTGTGTGTGTGTGTGTCTGTGTGTGTGTGTGTTGCTCTTTGCATCAACTCTGGGAATTGTGGGGCTCTGGACTCTCCCTCAGGGGACACTTTTAGTAACATAGCGTAGATGATGGTTCAGCTAATGTTCAGCCAACACCTGCTGTGTGTCAGGTATTATGGGCCGTGCGTTCCCACACTACCCTTTCTCCTCCTCATTACAGACCTTCCCTTTGGCTTGTGGGTGGGTTCTATTACAAACATCCAATTTGACATACGTGCATATTTGAGCTATTACTTCCGTGATTCCTTGGAAAAGTCCTGTTAAGACGAACCACGGCAGTGTATAAGGGCACATGGTGGAGGGGACAGACTAGCTGCCTTAGGACCCGACGGAATAGGCAGGATTCTCGATGCTGTGTCGTGATAGCTGAGCGACAGACAAGTTACCGGCTCTGTCTGAACTCCGGTTTCAACCATGGAAAATGGGGATGCATCACTCTCCTGTCGTGGGTTTGAGGGCTCCAGGTGGATAAAGCGCTCGGTGCAGGTGTCAGTGCCCTACATCTGCCCGGGGTGGGGGGGACTTGGGGGTGAGTGCAGTTGGCTTTTGTCGTTGGCACAGATCTGTTTCCTGTTCCGCTTGGCTTTTGCCTCTCGGCTGGTGCCCGTTGGGGTCCGGCGATGGCCTTCGCTGACTGGTCCGGATGCTCCGCTTCCTGCCCTCTCTGATGCGTGTCCCCACTGCGGGGACCTCCATGAAAATTGCTCTAGTGTCGCCTCCTAAAAGAATGGTGTCAGTTCTATCAACTCGGGGAATTGTCAGGCTCCGGACACCCCCTCAGGGGACACTTTTAGGACCGTAGCGTAGATGATGGTTCGGCTAATGTTTACCGAACACCTGCCGTGTGTCGGGCGTTTTGCGCCTGTGCATTCCCACAAGTCATCCCGCTAATGTTATAGGAAACGACAACGCTTTTACAGAAGCCTCAGCAACTCCAAGCAGCGTTTCTACACATTGTGCAGTCCGAATACTGTGAAACTTCTCTCTTCCTCGTCCAGGGGTAGTATTAAATGTATTCATCCATGAGCATGGTTTGGGTGCAAACCCATCAGGATGAGGCATTGGAGGACGGCCCTGGGGGGGCTTGAGGACAGGAGCTATGTACCAGCCAGAACAGAAATACTTCAACAATTCAGCTTTTGATATTTTAACAATTCAGGACTGACCTGGGGCAACCTGGATGCACACTAACCCTTTCCCTTTCCCCAGTGGTTCAGATGCCCGGGAGACGGTAAAACACTCCTTCGTCTCAGAGTTTCGGATTTACCTTCTGCCTCTTGCTGCCCTGGACAGCTCATCAAGAACCCAGTGCCTAGAACTTCACCATCAACCAGCCTGTCCTTCCCTGGTCCCACAAGATGGGGATGGCAGAAGTGTGTGTGTGTGGGGGGGTGGGGGCAGAAACAGTTCAATGGCTTCCCTCTGTGCCCGTCGGTCCGCAGGGCTGCTCCCTCCCTGGCCCCCACCCACCCCGCCCCCAACAAGACTGTCCATGCACAAGGGCACTTCTCAGTCTCATTACCCACCTTCTCTGGCCTCACTGCCCTGCCATGTTCCTCCACCCACACCGCCACCTCTGCCCGGCCAGCTGCTGCCCCTCCTTTGGGCACCAGCTCCAGTGGCCCTGTCTTTCTGAAGCATCGCCGCTGCCAGGAAGCAGCGTCGGACACGCCTGAGTTGTGCACTCGCAGCACCTGTGTGATCTCCGTTAGAGCACGTGCCCTATTGCGTGACCACAGTCTGGCTCCCCAACAGCAGTGTGAGGTGGCTCGCTGGTTCTTCCTCTCTGCATTGCCTCTGCCCAGCCCGTAATCGGTGCTCAGCATTTGTTACAATAATGCAAGGACCGAGCACAGAGAAGCCCCATCCAGCAAGCCTCGCTCAGCCTCAGGCGAGGGGGTAAGTGGCCCTTGGAGATTCAGCCACAGCTGCTTTCCTTTCTCCCTCCCCCCTCATCCTCTGGCTGCTCCCACCTCTTTTGTGATTTAATTGGGATTTGGCACTTCAGCCAGTCAGCTGGCCCTTTCAGAAACAGAGTCATCAGCACTGAAAGCTCTCCACGTCGCCTCACACCCACGGGGCGCCTGGCCTCTTCCGCACCTAAGCGCGCCGCCCAGGGCCCCCCAATGTGGGTCGGGTGGGTGGACAGAGTGGTTTAGAGAAGTGCCTGCACCTGGCAGGGCATTCTCACGGTGGAGATGGAGCTCAGGAAATTCATGCCAAGGGAGGGGAGTCACAGGAATGTCGGACTGCAGTTAGGGGCTCGTTGACCCTGGAGGCTGGCAGTATTAAGGGAGCTAATGTTCTGATCACGGGGGCTCAGCTGGTCTCTGTCTGCCGTGCTCCACATTGCGGCAGGAGCTGGGCACCTTGTCCTCGTGCCAGACAATGAGATGCTGGCAGAGAGGTGGCAGGCACGTCGCTGCAGACACCAAGCAGGGACAGCGGTGCCAAGACTAGGAGGAGCAGATGACTCCCTGGCAGCCCAGGAAGCTTCGCCCCATCCGGCCAGCCTCACCGACTCCACAGGAAATCTGGAAGGAAACCGATGCTGGTTGGACACCACCCATGTGCTGGGTGCTTTGTCTCATTCTGATCTGCCCAACGGCTCGGGGCCTCTGCCCGTCACCTCATCAGGCAGCAAAAGCCCAAGGCTCCGAGGACGAATGCCTCTGACAGCAGGACCACCTCCAGTATGCGGGAATCAGTCCTCCAGGCTGTGTCCTGCACAGGGGCCTGGGCCAAGTGGACAGACAAACGGGGGCTGAGACCTATCCACTCTGGTTGTCGAGCTGTGCCCACAGAGCACCTTTTTTGATTGACAGAAGCCTCTCGGAGTCCGGCCACCATCCTGCTTCGCAGACAGAGCAGGGGTTAAACTTGGGTTGGTTACAGTTCTCCATGAGCTACCCTGCCTCCCTGTGTATTTCAGTTTCATCCTCGAACCCTACGGAGATCCACTCTCAGGCCGGTGCAAACCAAACAGACAGCGGGGGAGAGTCAGTGCTGGAAGGAGCGGGGCTCCACTGACCTAGTCCTCCCTGCAGTCTCAGTTCTTCTAATCGTGACTGTGACCTGACCACTTCTTTGTGGTCCCACTCGGCTGCATATGTTTCAGTATAAACTTACTTGGGCTGCAGTTGAGTAGGGACACACATTATCTATCTATCTATCTATCTATCTATCTATCAACAATCAGCAGTGCTAATACACCTTCAATCCCAGAGTTCTCCTGGGCAGAAGATTGGCTTGCTCACAATTGATCAACTTGGGGTTTAGAGGTAGGCCCCTTCACGGGACTGACAGACAGACACAGTGAAGTCCAGGTGACTGTGAACCCAATGCCGCTTTCGTCTCTACTTGCTTACTGTGTTGGCCTCTGCCTCCACCTCCGGTCTCTCTGGCCCATCCTACAGACCGGTGGTTTTCACCCAGTGCGCCACGAGACTTTTTAACACATGTATTACCGGGCTCTTTAGTCAGGAGCCCTGGCCTCTTTTCTCTTAGAGTGTCAAATTAAAAAGAGGACAGCAGCCAACACGACAATAGCCATCCAGTATGAGTGAATCAAAATTATACAGATTTTTTGTCCGATCGGCAAAAACTATATTTTTTGCTGTGTCACAGAATTTTAGTAATTAGTTTATGGGTGCCATGAGGTAAGAGGTTGAAAATCCCTGCTCTAGACCTCTGGCAAATAAGCTTTTAATCATCAGTTAGTTCATTGTTTTTCTTTCCAAATCCAAAGCTTTTAGGGAATAAAATCCTCCCTTCATTCAGAAGTGGTTCTCCAAGTGTGGTCCCCAGACCAGCAGCACCAGCACCATCTGGGGACCGGTTAGAAATTCAAACCTGCAGGGCTCCACGCCGGACCTGCTGAATCAGAATCCCCGGAATCCAACGCAGCGATCAGTGTTGGAGCGAGCCCTCTGGGCCTTCCGATTCTGCGGAAGTTCGAGAACCTCTCGCCTCTCCTAAGTCTCTTTGTTACCTTCTGCCAAATCCCTCCCCTTCCTGTTCCTCGTCAGGGACTGTTCATCCTTTTTCTCTCTAGTCCTGTGATGCCCACTGGTAACAGCAACCTCTGGTCATCTCCTCAACTTCCATCCTCCCTTCCTTGTTACCAGTCGGTCTGCATTACGGAAACACCATTGTGTGGAGCTGACGACATTTCCTTTGCAACTGGGTGTGGTCACAGAATTAAATTCCAGCTAATGATTTTAAGTAGAAGTTAAGAGGGAGGGAGGGACCTCTGGCAAGGACAGAAAGCTTCAGTGAGCCCCTTTTCATCTTTTTGCTTTTTCCTCTTCCACCTGACTACTGCCTGGAATGTGGGTACAATGGCTGGAGCTCTGGCGGCCTTCTAGCGCCCTTGGGGTAACCCTGACAGGGAGGCTCTAGACAGCCAAGCAGAAAAACAGAAAAAGCAAGGGCCCCATGGAGCCACCACTGCAGCCCTGAAATCTGATATCTGAACTGTACAGAAAAAAGAAAATCCCTGTGAGTAGAAGCCATGAAAATTAGGTTTCTGTTAGAACAACGGAAAGCAATTTCTAACTCCGAATGCCTTCCAAATTCCTCTTTGTTTACATGTATCCAACCTGTTCTTTAAGGCCTGGCTTGCTTCACGTCTTATTCATTTTACTGTGTGTATTTAGCACATAATCTAAATCTTTTTTGCTTTTGGCCATTTCAGATAAACTCCAGTTGCCCTAAATTAAGCCCCTGAGACCCTGTCTCAAGGTCAGGGTTACAGATGGGCTTGGCTTGGTTCCCTCCCTCCAGTCAAAGCTGGACACACAGTTCACGGTGTGAGCTCAGGGACAGAGACTAAAAAGCACCGTGTCTCCGTGCACCTCATATCCTCAAGTGCTAAGCACAGGGCGTGCATTGCAGCCTCCTCCCTAGACTTTCATATGCCAAGATTAGAATTTGATCACATATAATTTGGCCAGGCATCACAAGGCATTTTGCTTTTTGTCTAATTCACCATTATCAGTGGCCATTCATGGAAATAACTACACTTTGCTGCTCAAAATAGCCGGCCCTGTCTTCGCTGCTGTCTCCACCACCAGCCAGGGTCAGCCCTCTGCTCCCTGCACACCGGCTCCTGGCAGTGTCTCGTCCGCAAGGAAATTTTCCTGTCCCTGTGATGAGAACAAAATGTATGTCCCCTCCTGCCTCCACGTCTCCCGAGGCATGAGTTTTGACCTGAAATAATGGTCCTCTCTGATGACGGCCTGTCTCCGGGCGGCTGGGTCCGCGGCTCCATTGAGGCGATCGCACAAACAAAGCACACTGAGTGGAGGCTGCTCCGCAGATGGACTCCGTCTGCCTACTTCACTGTTCTCAGTAAGCAATGCGCACCAGCACGTGCCTAACCCAGGAGGGTGCGCTGCAGCCCGCGCATCCCCAAGACCCCAGGTAGATTCCGGGGGCTGATAGAAACCTCAGTGTAGGGACCCACGTTTCACGTGACTTGTTCTTGACCGGAATCCCCTCCCTCTTCATTCTACCCACCAACCCCTCCTGAGTCAGAAGATCGGTGTGAATTCTCTGGAGTGCTGGCTGGGGGACTAGAAGTACAAGAGCTGCATTCCAAATAATTCCTCTGTGTGACTGGCACATCGCAAGAAGTCTTACGGCCCCGTGAACCCTTGCCTGCCACATCGCCTCTCATCTCCCTAGCTCCCACACAGTGGTGGGTGCTCTCTGACTTGCAGGTAGTAAGAAATGATTCATCGATGGGTGGGGTAAATTCACTCTCTCTGCATCTAGTCGGTGTAACCTAACTGACTCCTCCCCCAGGGTTCACGCCTTCCCCGTACTGCATTGCAGCCTACCCAAAAGGACTGTAAGGGCTTCTAGTCCCTCACGGCTTGAGGCTGTCTCAGCCTCCGAGAACTGTCAGTTCCGACATGTTCAATATTGTCCGGTTCACAGGATTTAGCTGTTGCAGGCCCTGGAACAAAAATAAGTGCTGTGAGCCGAGTGCTGGTCTTCGCTCCGCTTCTCCTTATCGCTACGGCGGCCAGAGCTCACTGGGGAGGAGGCGGCAAAAGTGAGTGTCCTAAACGTCAAGGCCTAGCTTAAGCCACGTGCTTAGAACAAATGTCCTCTGATGTATTTTGAGGTCCCCTTAACAAAATGACATTTATGATTTTCAGTTGCACAAATAAAGGTGGAGAAATCAAATCTCGAATGCCATGGCTTGCCAGTGAAGGGTGGGACCCACCACGTTACAGACAGCCACCACACGGACTTCTGATTCGTGGCTGAGACGTGATTCCACGGCGTTTTGAATGTGACAGGACCTGAAGAAGGAGTGAGGGAAATTACTGTAGAAATATTATTCTTGAGTTCAGGGGCCCTGTGCACCAGTGTTGTGTTGTTGGCAGGTGGGGTGGTATGTCCGTGTCCTAATTCCTGGAACCTGTGAGTGTTACCTTCCACGCCAGAGGGACTGCAGCTGTGATCAAGTTAAAGATCCTGCGCTGGGGAGGGTGTCTTGGGCCATCTGGGTGGACCTGATGTGACCACGAGTCATTTACTGCGCGCCTGACCTCCCAGTGGGGGACGTGTCGGTGAGGGAGGTTTGTTTGGCGTCAGAGTGACTTGGTGTGGAACACGGCGGTGCTTCGTCAGGGAGCGAGAGGGCGGGGGAGGGGGCAGTTCCGTGTTCCCGGCTGGCAGAGCCACGACGCATTCCAGTCACCCGAGCGAGCGAATCCGAGATTCGCTGGGGCGGGTAGCCGAGGGGATCTTCCGCTTCCAAGGGAAAGGTTAGAAGACAGAGATGTGTTCTATGGAAAATGACCTTCCAGACTGGACTGTTGTGAACAGTTCCCCGCAAGGGTTTCCAGGGTGTCGTTCTCGGTCTCCAGAACTCGGCTTTCCTGGAGCGGCTCCGAGCGTGGCCTTCCAGGCGGGGGACCGCGGGGCTCAAACCGTGGACGCACACAGCTCTCCAGCTTTGCGATCTGGGGCTAGTCCAAGCACGTCCTTAGGCACTATTCTCATTGGTGAGACACGGGTAATAAAACTGACTTCATGCGGTTATTCTGCAGTTTAAAATGCTGTGTGTAAATAGGTTAGTCCGTGGCCTGGCACACACTAATTATGCAATGAATGGTATCATTATTATTATTTATTCACCCATGGAAAGGCTGTGATAATCATGCACATCAGTGATTGTCAGCCGCTGTGCTGTGGCCCACCAGCATGCTGCAAGGATTTTTAAAACACGCAGTATTTTGCCTATTTAGTCAGGGGTATTGACCTCTTTTTCCCTTAGATTGTCAAATAAAAAAATGTCAACAGCCAATATACCCAGAGCTATCCAGTGTAAATGAATCAAAATTATATCTGTTTCTTGTCAAGTCAGCAAAAAATACAATATATTTTTTGGTGTGCTGCAGAATCTCAGTAATTAGTTTATATATGCCACGAGATGAAAGAGGTTGAGAATTGCCAATCGACGTGAATGCCACAGGAGCCAGGAGACATCCAGGAGGCACTTGCCATCCTTGATTAATGGATTAGTCAGGATTCTCCGGAGAGATGGAGTCAACAGGAAATATAGATATTCATACCCCTATCTCCATCTAGATACATGATTTATTACACAGGATTGGTTCACACAGGTATGGCAGCTGAGAAGTTGTGAGATTTGTACTCAGCAAGCCGGAGCTCCAGGAGCGCTGACGTGTAGGTCCAGGCTGAGTGTGAAGGCCTCACAGTGATGAGGCATAACCTCTACCAAGAAAGCCAGCGGGCTCATGGACCACCCAGAGCTCATTTCTCAGTGTGGGCCCAAGGACAGGAGAAGGTGCCGGTCCCAGCTCGATCAGAAAGGCAGAGTTTCTCTTTTTGTTCTGTTGGTCTTCAACTGATTGCATGAGGCCCACCCACATGGTGGGGGGGAGAGTAATCTGCTTCACTCTGTGTACTTACTCGAATGCTAATCTCATCTAGAAACACCCTCACAGACACACCTAAAATAATGCATGACCAAATGTCTGGGCTCCCTGTGGTCAGTCCAGTTGACACATAAAATTAACCTTCCTAATTGGCCAACAGATAAAAATCAATGGGCGAATTCCTGGTACCATTTTACAACTTGAATTAGACAGTTGAAGTGTGTGGTGTATAATGCCCTCTTTTCACTGACTCCCCCATAGTGGGAGCACATGTTGGGTGAAGCCTTTATTAGTCTGGACCCCTGAGTGACCACGATGAGCAGAATCCTTGGCTGACCTGCAGTGGACACGTGGCCACGGAGCAAGAAAGAGAGTCCTCCAAGCTTTCCGACGCACCAGCCTGACATTTAACAGCGTAAATCACTCCTCTAGCTGAGCGACTCCAAAGGGCATCCCAGATTTAACATGTTCACGTGTGCACCACAAAGCGCTCACCCCCCTCCCTTCCCAAATTGGCCCTTTTCCAGGTTACCCAGTTCAGTATGTGGCGCCATCATCCCTTTGGCCCCCTGATTGTTAGAGCCAAACCTATGACCCCTTCTTGATTCTTCCCTATACTCCCCACGTTCCTTCATCAGTAAGTTCAGCCTGTTTCCAATGTGGGGCCTGAAGTTTTCCAGTTCTCCCCATGCCAGTCCTATAGCCCTAATCTAGGCCGGGTTCAATGCAGTTGCCTCTTAACTCACTCTCTGCTTTAACATCCATTATTCTACAAACCCGTTTCTGCATAGCAGCTGGAGCAAACTGCTAAAAACGGAACGTGTATCTTGTCATTCTCCTGCTTAAAACCAGGCCACTACTTCACTGACCCATTTTTAATGAGCATTTATTAAGTGTGAGGCACTGTCCCTGTACACTGGGGGATGCAGCATTAATTAAAGCAACGGCCCTCTCCTCGAGGGAACAAATGACAAGCTCCGGAACAAATGTTCTATGTAACAGAATCGATGGACACAGATGCAGGCGGGCGGTAGATTTACCGATGGGAGGAAGAGGCCCGGCTCTTGGGCAGCGGTGTTCTTCCAGAGAAATGAAAAGCAAGGTCATTAGCTGCAAGTGAGGCCGAGGGAAGAGGTATAGGTGGTCATGGGTAATAAGAGAAGGTATGGAATGGTCGTCTCGGAAAGGGCGATGACAGATTGACCAAGGAACTGGAGCTGGCGGCAGGGCCGAAGGCTCCCTTGAGTTGTGAGCATAACTTTTGTGTCCAACAGGACTGCCTTTGTGTTCCTCTGCAGGTGCACCCAGCTCTGGCAAGGCCAACGTGGCCAACGCTGAAGCAGGGTTGGCATTTTGTTTGGCCGTTGCAAAGGCAGGAAGAGGGGAAAGGGGCAGAGGACACTTAAAGGAAAAAGCCACTAGTGGCGGACCATGGATTTAAGCTTAGAGAGAACGAGAGTAAGAGCTTGAGGTAGTAGTGGATAGTGAGAGGGTGGTGGGCTTGGGAGGCTGGAGGTCCTCATGGGACCAGGGACTGGCTGAACTGCAGTCCTAGAAGGAGTAATGGTGGCGGCGGTGATGGGCAGTGTGACGTTTGAAATACAGCCCGGACCGTGATGTGTCCCCCAACTTTTTCTCCAAACTTCATCTCATCCCATGTGGCACTGAAGTCCTTAGTTCAGCGCCAGCAGCCTCTTCTCTTCCTTGAACCTGCTCAAACCCACCTCTTTCGCTCTTCCCGTTCTCTCTGCCTGGAAAGCTCTTCCCCCAGCGGTCCTGTGTCTGGCTGCATCTCATCATTCGGGCCTCCCCAGATCTCCTGTCTCAAACAGTAGCCCATTATAGAGTTGCTCTGAGTCATATCAACCCCACGGTGCTGACAGAAACCCGAAGCTAT
The DNA here is from genome assembly GCF_019186645.2 of Phyllostomus hastatus. Lineage (NCBI taxonomy): Eukaryota > Metazoa > Chordata > Mammalia > Chiroptera > Phyllostomidae > Phyllostomus > Phyllostomus hastatus. Next base: position 6,386,280 of record NW_025334036.1, on the reverse strand, counting down.
TCTGTTGGTTGGTTCATTGTTTACTGCCAGCCTGCGCCTCTCACCTGGAAGGGGAGCTGCATCCCGGCAGGACCGATGACTTCTGTTTGCTGCTGTCTCTTCAGCACCTGGAACAGCTCCCAGCGTGGGGGGCGGAGCCTAAGGAAGACTGGATTAAAAGACGCGAATAAATGGATGTTTGTGAACAAAATTCCCCTTCTTCGCTTTAAAAATGGTTTAATCTGCAGATTTTTTTTTTGCCCAAGAAAGTTCAGTATTTTTTGGTGAAATCACTTGGAAAACCTTTTCCAGTAGAAGCATAGTTCTCAACCGCAGAGACATTTGGCAACGTCCAGTGACATATTTGTTGTCCTCTGTACTGTTGGCATCTGGTGGGTGGATGTCACGGATGCTGCTAGACAGCCTACAGTGCATAGGACAGCCCCCCCACCCCCCCGCCCCCCGCCGCCAGTGGGGAAGTTTCTGGCTCAAATGTCAATAGCATCGCGGCTGAGAACCCCGCTAGGGGCTGAAATGAATCACCCCGTGGGACTTGCTGACTGGACCAAACCCTGTGCGAAATCTGCATGTGACCCCGGGGTGCCCTGGAAAGTGCTGCTCTCCCATGAGGTTGGAATGCCTCCCCGGGCCCTGCCGGTGCCCTGCATCCCCCCGGCAAGGTCCAGCGAGGGAACCACTGGACTGGCGCCGTCACCGTCCGAGATAAATGGTGCAGAAAATATGCCCGCTTCTTCCAGGAAAGGGCACAGCCCAGAGGGCAGGCCTGCCTTTGTAACAGGTTGTTTTATCTGCCAACCGGCCTGGGCAGCCTTGCAGTGGACAAACACACAATTATGGGGCTGTGAAAGCCCACAGTGCAGGCCTTGAAGGTCCCAGCATCGAGGGTTCCTCAACTCCCCAAACCCTTCCTATTCATCACGAGAGACCCCATTTGCAAAACATTTATTCAAGGCTTAATTACTAATAAGTCCCCACAGGGAGCCACTCCATTGAAAGGCTGCACAATAGCTTGGCTTGGTAATCAGTGCCTCATTCATGTGCTAATCACCGGAGGCAAATGGGTGTGAGAGGGGTGGGGGGAGGCCCCGGGCAGGCCCTCAGGGGAGACTCCCTCTCCCTTCCTTTCGGGCTCTTCTCTAATTAGGACCGTGTGCACGTGCTCATCAGCCTGGGATCCTTGGAAGTTGGGGGCCACTGCCCCTGTGGGATTTGTGCTCTTGTGTGGGCACATGTGCTAGTCCATGTGGGTCTCCTCTGGCCTGAAACCTCAGCCCTGCTTCTGAGCAGTGGGTCTTGACACCTGTTTTTAAACAGACTGGAGGCGAGGCCTGAGCTGACCCATATCCCATCCTGGGACTGGGACTGGGACTGGGCGCCTCTCTGCCTACGTTGTTCTACGTTACCCTAGCACACATGTTGGACCTGGTTTTATAATTACTGTCCTGATGATGGAGAAGAGACAGCGGAGGTCACATGACTGTTCCCAAGTTACGTGAGTAGTGAGCAGAAGAACTGGTCTCCAACTCACCAGTGAATTAAACATTTATTTTGTGCTTGTGTGTCAGGTGTTGGAAATACGGCCCAGTGGGAAGGACAGACACAGAAGCAGATAACACCACACCGCACCTGGGGGCTCATGGGAGGCGTCTGCTCCATTCCAAGTCCAATGTCCTCCTCCCCTGCATTGAGTGTCCTCCACAGCCCCCCATTGGGGCGTGCGTACACCAGACTCCTCATCGCTGTGCTGGTTGTTCCAGGAAGCTGGAAACCATCTGAGGGGGTGTCCGTCATCTGGAGACTGGATAAATGAATGTGGAGGGCACCCATAGCACAGCGAGGAGCAGCAATTTAGAGACAATAGGTTAGCCGTAGCCATAGCAACATGGATGAACTTTTTAAAAAATGGCAATTAGTGAGAAAGGTAAGAAGCAGAATGAAAGATGGAACTCAGTGACGTTTATGAGCAAGTTCAAATACGTGCACATAAAGCAACACCATTTTGCAAGAACACATACAAACGGAAGCATGTGAGCACATGTGGATGGTTTTCCTTGGGGGAAAGGGACCAGGAGTGGAGAATACAGTCCGGGTTCCAGCAGGAAGCAGATGGCACACCCACATTAAGAGAATTCAGGGCAGGTGTGTTTGCACAAGTGTGGGAGGGAGTAGGGGGACCGTCAGAGGTAGTTCAGAAATCCAGAGTTAGGGAAAGGTGAGCTGTTCTTCAACCCATCCTGAAGGCACTGGAGGAGAGAATTGTTATGAAGGCATTAAGGGAGACTTGTGAGGAAAGGGTTTGCAGGGGAGCCACAGTGGCCTGTAGCTGCTGAGGGACTCAGCTGGACCTCGGTGACTCACTCTCCTCCCTCTCTCCTTCTCCAGGTAGAGCTCCCCATTGGCCTACCCAATAGAGAGGCAGAGGGTGGGAAGCCACTGGTGTCATGCACCCAGGTCTGCCTGCTGGACAGAAAGACGAGGGAGGCAGGGTGGTTGGGGGGGCGCATCTTCAGGGACAAATGGCAGCTACATGACTGAGGGGCTCAGAGGAGAAAAGGAACTAGTCAATAAAACAGATAAATATTAAACATGATGGGGGACTTCCAAAAAAAAGGAAGTTTCTTATCTAGGAGGAATCCAGGAACCAACTGTATTTTGATATCCTACATGTTGTGTGTGTGTGTGTGTGTGTGTGTTTAATGCAGGTGAATGTGTTTTGTGTGCTCACATTGATGATACTAACAGGTGGTGAGTTAAGACACATTAAACCACCAGTGGTCTCTCATAATAGTGAAATTTTGGAAATGTAACCTTTGAATATGCAAGTTTTATTCTGACCTTTGAGAAACAGTTACACATAGTGAGTTTCTGAATCAAACTTACACGGAATCCATGCCGACCTGAACATCCCGTAAGACCCTCATGTTTAAGGGCTGAGTTTAAAAATTACTTTCTTGAACAAATGCATAGCTCCCTGTGATTATCTAACCCACGTCATCAATCTCCATAATGTGTCCCCTCTTCCAGCTCCTGCCTTTGATTAATCCAAATTCCTTCTAGTTTCTTTCATTACAGAGTATTAATGTTTAAAATACCATAGTCTATAAGAGTGTAATTAAATGGCCTCTGGAAAATTCCATTCCTTCCTCCATTTGAATGATGAATCTTCTAAGAATGACTTGACCATATTGTGAGCAAAGGGTAGGCTTTTTTTTCTTGTTTTGCCCCACATTTGCAAGTTAGGAATGACTCTTGCACGCAACACAGAAATTTTCCAGGTGAAATCTAGGCTTGGAAATCAGGAAAGGCTTTGCTTGAGGCCTGAAACAATGGTGAGGGGGGAAAGGCTCAGTAAAAGCAATAGATGAAAAAAGTCGAGCTTTGTAAAAGGCTAGAGTTTGGAGGCAGATCAGTAAAGGGTTCAGACAAACCAAAAATACTGACTATTCCACGAGAGGGAGAAGACCGTCCTGAGGCCTGGAAACCATATCGCACAGATCTCAGCACGAGTGACAAAGGCCTTGTGAAGGGATGCCAGGTAGACCAGATGCCCCGAGCTGGGCTCTTTGGAGGTGAGTATGAGTCGGCTCGAGGGAGAGAAACACTGCACAGGTGAGCAGCTGCACAGAAATGCCAGGACTTCCGAGTCCAGAGCTGCAAGTCTGGGGCCCCAGCCAGATTGGAAAGCAGGGTTGGGAGAGACCTGCTTCACTTTGAGTGAGCTGGATGCTGGGCTGGTTGTGAAAGGAAAGATTCCCTTGCTCACAGTTCTGTCCAGCTCATTGACTCATGGTTTCTATGACCTTCTGTTCTACACTCCTCTCTCTCTCTATCTCTCTCTCCCCCCCTCTTTCTCCCCCTCTTCCCTCCCTCCCTCCCTCTCTCCCCCTTACAGTTTGTGTCTTTCCACAGCAAGTTGGATCACAGGCTGACATTTGTGATTTTCCCCGAAGTGGAGAGCCACTGAAAGTTAGTCTGGGGAGGAGGGGCACATCAGGACGAAATCTGAGATTTAGAACTCGGAGGCGACGCAGAAGGCAGGCTGGCAGGTGCCAGAGCCTGGAATGGGGCTAATGGATAATTTCGAGGCAGTTGACTTTTGTTATTTCCAACACAGTTGATGGGCTAGGCATTATTTCAGTCTAAATGAGTAAGAGACATTTTCTTACCCTTTAAAACTCAAGCTGATTTAAGTGAGGAGTCATTTCTAAAATCAATTTTGAAAGAGTTGTTGGGGAAAAGCAGCTGGTGGGGGTGGAGGTGAGGGCGACGGGGTAGAAACAGCACTGGGTCTCCGTGAGACACGCGGCTGCCTAAGGAAACGGGAGCGGTGAGCAGAGGACGCGTGGTGCAGCCTCTGTGTCACCTGTGCCGGGCTCCCGAACCTGCCTGTGCCTGTCCCTCTGCCGCCGTCAGGGCTGGGCACAGAGGGGGCACCCCCAAACAGCTACCCGATCCCCACAGACATCTCCAAGTAGAAAGCAAAAAGCAGACAACTTCTAGCCTCCCCTTTACAGAGTGGAGCATTCTTTGCAGGAAGAACGAAGGGGAAACCCGACCTCCCAGTCTGTGGGCACCGAGACCCCGGGCCTGCAGGCTTCACGGCTGTTCTGAGCAGGACACGGGCCCATCAGCGATGTTCACCCACAGCGGTGGGGACGGTGCCTGGATTTCGGCTAGTGAGCGCAGGGGTGACATTTAACTAGGAGGCCTTGGTGCAGATAAGCTAGTTGTCGAAATACCAAAATGCTTTCTTGGGAATCGGGAAATTGCTGCTGCCGCTGCCTGGATGCTCTTGTGCTTCCTGGCTGCCCCAGCCCCTCCCCAGGGTGCTCTGGACTTCTCCACGGTCCAGCAGCAAAAGAGCCAGTGTCCTGGCACAGCGGGGGCCTCTAGGCTCCTCGCCTGGAGCGAGTTACCTGCTCAGCTGGCTCGCTTTACTGGTTGTGCAGCGTTCTGAATATCTTCCCATGTGTGGGAGTCCAGGCGTGTCTCTGGATGGCTTCGCTTTGTCCTGCAGGTCCCAGCTGGAGGGGAGCTCTCTTCGAAGCCCCGTGCTCAGCCCTCCCCTGCCTTTTCTTCCGAGGGCCTGTGCTCAGTCCCCATCTCCCACCCCCCACTGTTGATTAGGATCTTCCTTTGTGATTTAATGGACCACCTTCTCCAAATATTACCATCAGATACAGCTGCTGTGTGCACATACCTGTTCTGTGTTGTCACAACTGTCTAGGTGACCCAGTTAGCACCGCCTCAGAGCACCTTCCTTCACCAGTCCCCCAGAACCCTGGGCTCCACTCTCCCAGTCAACCTCCCATCCAGGTCCTGCCTAAAACCACAGCATGCCCCAGCAGCTGGTGCCTCTGCGTGAGGACAGATGCGGCGACTTGTAAGACCGTCACAGGCATCTGCACATCATCACTCAGTGTGGGGGTGTGGCCCATTCAATTCAAAGCAATACTCAAGACTGTTGGAAACCTAAGAGGCAGAAGGTGAAAGCCTGGGCCTTGGTGGGGGCAGACACAGGCTGCTCCAGGACTGGCACTGTTGCGCCCAGGGTGGGTGACCTCAGGCAGTTTGCTGAATGATGTAGAACCTCAGTTTCTTTGTCTGCTGAATGGAGAAAAGTATGTTACCTTCCCAGGGTTGAGATGAGCAGCAAATGAGATATTGTGAAGTACTCAGCACGTAGGGGTGGTTAGTATGAGGGAGCTGCTAGTGTGCTGTTTGTTACATTGTGTTCCTCTCCTTTCCCTGTGGCGTCTAGGCCTCTGTTCCTGGGATCCACTCTGGCTGTCTCTGGACTGACCGTTGGGCCACTCTTTGCTCCCCAGCTCCCCACCTCCAACTCTGACTTGGGATTTTGGCTCATATGGCCCTCCGACTCTTTCCTCTCTCGATCACCTCACCTGCCGGTCTCATATTCCAGACCTCGTGCATCTTGTTGGCTGTGGCAGATACTGTGAGTGCCTTACCCAGTACCAGCGGTTGGGGCGTGACAAGCATTAGGAACAAAAGCTACAGGTTAAGGACCGTGGAGCCTGGGGCAGTGATCGCACCTTGGACCCGCCTCCCCAGCCTCATTGTCAAGGGGGAAATAACCCTTGATTTGGTTGGGTTCTGTAGCTGAGTGATGAACTCTACCTGGCACTCGGTGAGGAGAGCTGCGTATGGATTCACTCATCACAGAAGCTTTTTTAGGACACAGTCTGCTTCCGGCTCAGGTCCAATGGCCGTGAAGTGGCCCCTTAAGTGATGCAGCTGCAGTGCAGCTCATCCACAGAGAGAGGCTTCGAGCATCATCACAGCCTCTCCTGAGCGCACTCTACACCAGCCATCGGTGGTGATGGAGGGGCTCGGTTAGACCTCTCTGACGTGGCCAGGCAGACTCCGGCTCCCTTCCCTCTGCCCCCCCCCCGGGGCTCTGGACGCAGGAGGAGCACTGCATGGTGCCCGGAGGGCCCACTGAAGCCAGATAGCGATGGCCAGAGGAGCTCGGGGAGATCCGCCTGGTAGGACCTTGGCTGGGAACAGAGAACAGCTTCCGTCCTGGTCTCCCAATGGCCTGGTGTGATGCCTGTTCAGCACATGGCGCCTGCTCAGTGTGAGTTGTTCAACCGTTTGAACTGGGGCAGAGGAGGAAGAAAGGCATTTCCACATGGACATGCTAAACAAAACAAATTGTACGAGAAAATGAAAGTACAAACTCCCTCCCACACCTGATTCTTCTTCTCTTTCTGTCGTCAATTTTTTACTCATCTTTTCAGAAATAATCCATGGACCTACCAGTTTAATCCCATAGACTAGAAGAGGCCCCACAGCCAACAGTGCAAAAAAAAAAATGGTGGCTCAAAATTAAAAACAATAAAGGTTTAATTTCCTACTCATGACACTTAGCTGTTATGGATTGGTAGGGGACTCTGGTACCAAAAGTTGCCAATCGCTGTGCCAGTGGAAAAGCGGAAACTAGGACGTCCTGGATGGGCCATGAAATGCTCCAGCCTGCAAATGACACACATCGCTTCTGCTCAAATCTCATTGGCCCAGAATGACTCACGTGGTCGCTCCCAACTACGGCGGAGCCAGGAAGTCCAGCCAACCGAGGGCTCAGGTCGCGGAGAACCTGGACCGTCCCGTGAAAACCAGGATTGGTTACCGCGCACTGCTCCGCACTTGGGTTTTGATTCGTACTTTGTACCTACGTCAGGCGTTCAGAACAGTGTCTGTCTCATAAGTAAGTGTTTCCTCATGATCCTTTTTACCCATATTATTTTATATAAAATAATATGCATCATAGATTTTTACGGAGAGAGGCTTCTCATGTCACGGGTGTCTCTCAAACGAGAGACGAGCGCTGTGGGGAGTGCAGAGAAAGAAACTCAGTGGCCAGAATGCAGAGGCCACGCTGCAGACACAGCGCAGGCCAGTCCAGGACAGGAGGACGTGGGTATGGGACTTTTCTGGCGAAGTTCCCGCACCGCGCCGAGTCTCAGGACCCGATGCCAGCGCTGCCTTTGACGGCCTTCTGCGCCCGCATAATGACGCGCGTTCCAGCGCCGACTCGTGTTTTCTGCCTGGGAAAGGGCAGAAGCTGGCGCGCGACCAAGGCCCGGGCTGCCTCTTGGATCAGGTTCCTCCAACCACAGAGGACGGCCACACAGAGCCCTTTAAAAGGCATTTGCGATGATTTAATTAAATCTGACAGATATTTAAAAAACCACTAACCGGAGACCTCAACCTTATTTCCCGTCTATTTTTTTTCCCCTCTGCTTCTAAAGGTTAACAGCAAGCTTAACTCCTCTCTCTGCCCCAGAACCCTGTTCTTAATAAGCATCCCCGGGGGGGGCCCCTCCTCTGCCTTTGAATGAACGCACTTCATCTGCTTTGCTGAAAGGGGGCAATATAGGCGGGCAGTGAGCCCTCCTTATCTGGGAGAGAGCCTGGGAGACCTCCCAGCGTGGATGCAGACCTCAGAGGCTGGAGTGCGTTCAGGCTGGCATTCAGTGGCACAGACGCTGCCACTTCAGCCCGGGATGGCCCTTGTCCTCAGAAGAGATTGAACTCCAAGGGTTACACGAAGGTTCTGGACACAGACTCCCGAAGCCACCGGCGACGGGCGGGGTGGGAATGGCTTTGGGACAGAGCTGCCTCCGAGTTGGCCGGGCCGTGTGTGGAGAACGGGGCAGGGGTAGAATGAGCCAAGAACCAGACTGTCCCTGCACTGGATTCAGCCTGCCTCCTCCGTCCCACCCGAGTGGAACGTTACTAGTAGGCTCACCTAAATAAGGAAATCAGCAACTTAATATGGACTCTAGCAACATAATATGGAATTATCTCCCCCGATCCCAGGTTAATTTTGAATGGTCAGCCTCATGCTGCACGTGACAATTTTTCTTAGGGGCTTGGATCGCAGTCACTGGGATCGTAAGCAGCAGACCCAGGGCTTGAACCAGGGTCTCTGACTCTTTGTGAGGTGTTTTGTCCCCTCTCCCCTCTGGTCAGCCTGCGCCTGCTTCCCCAAGGCCTCTCCCGGACCTGGTGTACTGTCTCGTGAGTCTGTGCCCTGCTGTTCTCTCTGCCTGGTCTACTCCCCTCCCCACTCCCACAGAAGCTTTGCCTGCTGCTGTGATGGCTCATCCCAGGGTACCCTTGAGGATTTAGGGCTTTTTCCTCTGCTAGATCATGATATTCGCAAGGGCAGGGTCTCTGCCTTCCATGACCTATAGCATCGGCCCTAGTCCAAGGCGTGGCCCAGTGTCGATCAGCACATGTTTGTTAAATGAATACTAAAACTATAATAATGGAAAGGAAGGAGGGAGGCTCTGCAGAGAATAAACACATCACTTACATGGTGAGATGGAGAATAATCTCTGAGGTGCATACAAACTTACTGTGTTATCAAGCATTTTTTGGAGCACATTCGGTATGTGCTGCTAGAATTCTAAAGGGAGGAGAAAGGGGGCAGGCAGCTGCTGATCCTTTCAAATGCTTCTCCCATCACCACTGCCTAACGTGACAGCTTATTTAAGCAGGCTCAGAGAAAGGCCACCACTGGGAGCTAAGCTCTTCCCACAGCTGACCTTCCACTGTGTGCATGGCTCTCATACCTTGGAAGACTTCACTTGGTAACCAAGACAGCCAGAATCTCACAAAACAGCCGTAGATATTTGCCTTAGTTCCTGCACGCACGCGCGCGTGCACACACACACACACACACACATTCATCTCCAGAACAATTCTAGGGGGTCGGAAGGGCCTGCTTTGTTATTATTTTTGTTTCCGTTTTATGCATGAGGAAACATGCTTGGTGATGTTAAGCAACTTGCTGAAAGATACACAGCAAGAGGAATGAAGTCAAGATGTGAACTTGAATCTCCCTGACTCCAGATCCATCCATCTGTCTGTCCTGGACTGAGAGACAATGAAGGGAAAGAAGAGTCTTCATCCAAATGACAAGCTTCATGTGCATGTTTAATGGTGCTCGATTCTTTGGCCAGCAGACATCGGTCACCAGGCTGGTACTGCATCTTGCTTTTGTGTTGGGCAAGGGACTTTCACACAGGCTGTTCGGCTGCAGTGACTCCAGGGAGGCAATGCAAGCCATTAACAAGACCGGAGATTATCTTAAGATATAGGAAGAAAGCTATATCTTCTAAATTTTGTATCTTCTGCTATCTGAACAAAAGGTGGTTCCTCTACCCCACCGTCAAGGCATCTGGAGCCCTTCCAGGTGCCTGGGACACAGGCGTGGGACTGCCTGGGAGGGGGTGAGCACGGGCACTCACCTGTTGGCTGACTAAGCCAATAGCACTGCCCAAGGCCGCCTGGTACAAATCACACAACTTCTCTAAGGCTTGGCTCTGCCACCCAAAGGATGAGGTGGCCCCTCACTTGGAGAATAAATCAAATAACATGCGACATGCCTGGCAGAGAGGAGTGGCGCCTTCAAGTGCTCTACAGAATTAGCTGTGGATATTGGAAAGGTGGCAGAGAGAAGACAAATGCCCCACATCGCACCCTCATTCTGTAACCAGGTTTACAACCAGCATAAGAACTGGCTCCAGCTTTGATGGGAAAGAACTTACTGATGGGAGACTAAGTCCTGGTTGACAGATGCCAGGCCTTTGGGGATTGAGAGCCTCTTTTCTTCTTTGCCTAAGGCCAAGTGAAAGCCGTGGCAGCCCCCAGCTGGGGCTCCCACTGCTGAGGACGCTCTCTGAAGCACGTCGCTAACGGCATCGGCAAGAGAGAGCTCAGCAATGCTCAGGCTTCCCGAAGGCACCAGAGGCTCAGTGTGGATAAGGTGGTGGGTGGCTGTGTAAGCCCTTTGAGTGGATTAGGTGTGACACCAGAGCCGTGTGTGTGTCACTTTAATCACTGTTTTTATTATAACCACTCTAATGGAAAATTTAAAGACCAAAACACATTGCTTCTAATGCCACAGCTCTGTGAAACTGATCTCATTTAACAGGCCGCTTTTCTGCCCCTGTCTATTTGCCTAAGTGTAGACACACACACATCTACACATGTACATTTTCACTTTTCACTGATGTAGAAAGTACATTGGAAAGATTAGCATTAGGACATAGACCTCTGTCTATGCTGCACACTCTTCCTGTCATTTTAATAAGCACAAGCTCTCCTGTCAAGGTTGTATGTCACAGTTGGCTTAACTTCTTTTCTCATTCAGGGGGACCTGAGGTCCTTGTCAGTATTTTGAGTCATAAACAAAACTGCTGAATATATACATGCCTATAACCTTTTTTAGGAACAGTAGCCTTAGGCAGCTTCTCAGGGGTGAGGCTCTTGGGAAGTAGCCACGTGTGAAAATGCTGGCGGTGACTCAGGCAGATGTAAATTGAAATCCAGGACCGTCACCTTTGCCGTGTTACCTCACCTCCATCGCTGCATCTGATGGCACATAGCAGTCAGGTACTGCTGCCCCCAAAGCCAGCACAAAATGCAGCGGGACCCCACAATGAGCATTTATGAGGTTATGAATCTGGGGGTTGGTGGGGGGTCTGCAGGTCCAGATGGGGCCCAGCTCGGCGGCGACCCTGGCCCTCACTGCAGGTCTGTGGGTCACCTGAGGTTGCTCTGTGCCACTTGTCTCTCTCATCCTCTTCCTGTTTGTCTCATGGGGATGGTCCATGCACTAGAAAATGAACCCACACACACAAGCAGTTTCCACGTCTCTGGTCACACCGTAGCTGCTGACATTTCACAGGTTTTAGCTTGTAAGACAGCTGTGCTCCTGCCTGTCTCAGGCCCTCGGCATCACCCGTGTTGTTTCTCTCTGACTCTCTAGGCCAAAGTTGCTCAACCTGGAACCGTTTGACATTTTGGGCTAGAAAATTCTTTGCCGTGCAGAGTTGTCCTGTACACTGTAGAATATTTAGCAGGATTCATAGCCTCTGCCCACAAGATGCCAGTAGCACACTTCCTACTCCAGAGGTGACAATCAAAATGTCCCTAGACATTGCCAGTTGTTCCCTGGGTGCCCACAGCATTTCCAGTTGGTACCCACTGGTCTGGGCTATCCAGCTGGTGGCAGATCCCTTGTTCACAGCCTTCGGGGAGTGGAGGACTCTCTGTTCCCCGGACCAGGTGCAGAGACTCGCTCTTCCGGCCCAGGGTTCACCTCGCTGGGAAGAGGTTTGGTGGGCCGGCCTATCCAGTGGTTGAGCTCTGACTGTAAATGCCTTGCGTTGTAATGACTCTGGCAGAGAACGAGGGAGAAGCACTGTGCACCTGAAGGGTGAGATTATTGCCTGTGCATCAGTTGAAGGTAAAGAGGAGCTGGTTGAAAGGGTTCCTTTTCTCAGTGTGTCTTCTGCAGGGAGCTTTGTGATAGAAGCCTCTGGATACGAGTCACGGAAATGGCATTCTGAGTGGCTTTTGTGTGGAAGTAGAACAACAAAGACAGCTGTTGAGTGCTGACCTCTGTAATTTGCATCTGCAAACTATGCGGTGAATGTTAAGAAAAACATTTTATCTGCATATTCTGGAGACCGGTGCTTCCTTAGAACGGATCAATAATAGTAAAACTGTAGTGGCTATAAACATAAGGACAAACAAGAATATTGCCACCAGTTGTAACACTTGAGGAAAGTCAAAAGGCTATTGACTCGGAAGTAGACATGAAAACCTTTCTTTTAATGAGCTGCTTTGCATGTCTTCTGTCTCTGATATAATGACTGAATTTTTTCTTTGCGTTTGAAAACTTTCACAGTTAATCAATTTTCAGCAAAGGGAAATTAGGAAGTCGAAATGAACAAAGAGGAACATGTCATAAAATAACCGCTACAGGTAACTACTCTCATCACCCCGTGCATCCTCTTAGACAACCCTTTGATCTGTCTCCGTCTCTAGACCCGCATCTGTATTCGTGTATCTTTTTAAAAACAAATTGGGATCCTATTATATATAAAGTCTTATGCCTCACCCGTTTACACATGACATGCTGCCATAAACATCTTTCCTCATCAGAAACATAGAGCTCTGTAATCTTTAAAATGGGGCATAGTATTCTATTGAGTGAATGGAATACATTTTAGTTAATATGCATATGTTGAATTTTGTCTTTATAAGCAAGACAATGATGTACATCTGTTTATACGCATTCCCACGCAGTTTTCTAATTATTTCCGTAGGACGCTGAAGTTCGATCTCTGTGTGTCCCCAGAGTAAGGCATACTTCTTTTAAAATAGGTTCTGAGTTCATGTCGTGAAGAACCTTATGTAGTGAGGGTCAGGAAGGACGTTTGTGAAAGTGGCCCAGCACCCAGGACGTTGGGGGAAACTTCTTCGCTCAGGGTGCCAACCATAATGTACACAGTCTTCAAAACCCCTGTGTTCCAGACGGAGCCTGCAGCCTGTCTTCTGTTTGTCACCTGTGGCATCAGTTTTCTGTCGCTCCAAAATGAATGACCACGCACTTAGCTTAAAACAACGCAACTTTATTATCTCATAGTTCCCGTGGGTCAAGGGTCTGGGCAGAGCTTAGCTGGGTCCTCGGCTCAGGGTCTCGTGAGGCGGCAGTGGAGGTGTCAGCTGGGCCCTAGATATCACTGGAGTTTGGGGCCTTCTCCCAAGCTCATGCAGGCCATTAACTGAGTGTAGTGCCTCGTGGTCGTAGGAGGGAAGCCCCTGTTTTTCTTCAGTGAGCCGGAGAGCCCTCTCAGCGCCCAGAGGCTGCTCACAGCTCCTTGCCACTGGTCTCTGCGGGCAGTTCCTGGCGTGGACTTCCACTTTCTCCCAGGCTGTAGCCAGAGGCCTCTGACTTCTTTCACCTCTCGCCTCTGATGGAATCTACGGGCTCACCTGATTAGGTCAGGCCCACCTTTTAATCTCATCATCTGATTCAGGGTCTTAAACCCATCCGTAAGAAATCCCTCTTGCCACATAACATAAGCACAGGAGTATATCCCATTATATCTGCAGGTCCTGCCCACACGTGAGAGCAGGGGATTGATTATATAGGGTGTGCATGCCAGGCGGGGGTGGGTCTTGAGGGTCATTTTAGAGTTCTGTCTACCACATCCATAGTTGTCATCTCCTAGGAAAACCACTGTTGATGTTTTGGTTATGTTCAAGATTTTTGTCACCTACCCGTATGTTTAGGTATTTCTGTAAAAAATAGTTGTAATTATCCTACAGTCACCATGGAATCCTTTGTTCCCTTCATAATAATGTGTCAGCACATCACTGCAAATGCTGATGGGCATCATTTGAAAATTTTGATCAACAGTTATCAGACTGAAGGCTTGTGTCTCCCTTCGCCTGCAGTTCACACGTTGAATTCCTAGCCCCCAGCATGATGGCACGTGCAGACGGGGTCTTTGGAAGGTGACTGGGTTTAGATGAGGTCATGGGGGCGGAGCCCCGTGAAGAGATGGACGCCCTTAGAGGAAGAAGAGACACCAGTGCTTGCTGTTCTCCCATGTGAGAGGACAGAGTGAGAAAGTGCTCTCATCTCCAAGCCAGGAAGAGGGTCCTCCCTGGGAACGGCATCTGCGGGCACCTTTTGTTTGTTTGTTTGTTTCCAGAGTCTGAAATGAACAAGAAATATGTGGCTATTGTTTAAGCCCCCCAGTCTCCGGTATTTCGTCAGAGCAGCCGGAGCTGACTAAGACCATATTATGAATGGGGTACTTCCCCCGTTCTGTTTTCTAATTGGCCTATTGGCATAGCCCAGATTCTGAGTGTCCCACTAGTCCTTTGTTATCAGCTCCCCATCATGGGTGTCAGGGAACAAATGGGTAGCAGATTTGTCTTATTTTTTTTTCTATTGTTTTTATAAAAGAGGGCTGAAGTGCCAGAACAGACGAAGGAAGGCTTCTCCGAGATAGACTTCCTTCCACCAATGAAATATTTATGATGACACGTTGCCTAGCAATGGTCACCAGCTCCACCGGCACAGGCACGAGGGGAACTGGAGGGGGAGTTTCCCCAGAAAACACAGCAGAGAGAGAACCGGGAAGGGCCCGAGAAGCACCGCCTCCTCTTCCCTGAGGACACGCCTCCTCAATCCGGGCAGAGACGGTGTTTACCGGGGAGACGGTCGTGTTGGCTGGAATAATGTCACAGCCAGGTGAGACGCGAGCAGGAGGAAGGCTTTCAAGAGATAAAAACAGACAGATTGTCAGGGAGCATGTATCTGTCATGTAGCCAAATGTTTTATTTCTTGTCAGAGCCCAGTGGCTCGTATCCTGACCACATCATCCTTGCCCATGCCGGCTCGCCGGGTTCTGGCTGTCAAACAGCCGGGCTCGTGAAGCCGAACCAGGCCTCCTGGCGGAGGTCTTTGCACTGAGGACCCACTCTTTGCAGGCGTGTCGGTGACCAGGCATTAGGACCTTCCACAAAGAAAGAAGCTGGGATGGAAGTCCCGTGTAAAAAGGATTGTGCTCGAGTGTAATTCTGTTCGGGGTTGGTGCGGGGGGGTAGGGGTTGTTCATAGACTAGATGCTTTCTCAGAAGTCATTTTTCTCTCCCCAGGAGTTCACATCAAATCACAGAATGCCAGGCTGGAAGGAGCTGTAGAAATCGCTGTGGCAGAGCCCAGCTCCCGCTCTCTGGCTCTCTCTCTCTCTTTGTCCCTTTCTTCCTCCTCCTTTCTATTTTTAACCACCAATAACAGTTCCCCCTTTTCCCACAAACCCCATATTTTGAAGCTGGAATCACCAAACCAAAGGGATGTAATTTCAGGAGAGAGCAAAGAAATGGAACGCCTTCGTTAATGCAGGTAGCCCTGAGACAGGCCGGGTGTGCTGCTTCCACTTGACATTGCGCGGTATGGAAAGTAGCTCAGTGAGTTCACAGTCTCCTGGTGGATGCTCAGGGACAAAGCAACCCAAATTGGACGTTGCTAATCTAATCTAGCCTCATTTTCCAGATGAGGAAACTTTCCAGAACATTCAAAGTCACATACATTTCCTAAGAGGACTCAGGAGGACTAAGCAGGAAGCCTGGTCAGCGACTCCGGAGAGTGATCAGAGACCGTGACGGCAGACCGGAATCATCTGTGGAGGCAAAAAAGAAAAAAAGATCGACTTCCAGACCCAGAGGCCCTGCTTTGGTTGGTCCGGGTGGGGCAGGCTGTCTGTCCCGTCCTAATGTCAGCTGAGGCTGGAGAGGGGTCCCAAACGCTTCCAAGCATTGAGAGTAAATGCACAGGGATCTTCTGTGGAAGAGCTCCATTCTCCCCACCTGCATCCTGTTCTCTTTGCTCACAGAGGAAGAACTTCAATCAGAAATGAAGAGAGAGAGCAGCTGGGCTTCCAAAGGAAGGGAGAAAAGCCACGTGGCCTATAAAAGCCTCTCTGCAGCCGTGCCGGGAACTCGTGAGTGGTCTGTGGTTGAACGCAGAAGCTTGCCCGTGGCCACAACAGAGAAGCAAGGATTCGAACAAGTCGTCGGACGTTGCACACGTGGTAATGCTCTCCAGAGGTCCAGCTGCTGCAAAAGGGGTCTTAGGGAACATGGGTCTTGCTAGATAGCAAGCATGTAACGTAGTAGGAAATGGGGAGACTGGGCCCCCCCAAAAGAGGGTGCTGTGCACGAATGGAGGCTGGGGCTGGAACGTGTCCTGACTTTTCAAGATAAGCCAGAAATCCAGGCTTCGATGCAAAATGTCCTGACTTTTACATTTTGGCAACACGTTCAAACGTTCCAGCTCCACGTCTGGGGATGGTGTCAGCTGGCAGCACTCAGCCTGAGAAGGGCAGCTGGCAGTCATTTCCGACCCACGGTACTGCTGAGATCTCTCCCGGCCCGACTGTCTGAGGATTCTGAACCGGGGCGGGTCTCTGTGAGGGTTCCAGCGACCACGGCAAACCCCCCGGGGAGCTCGGCTTGGGTCGTGGCTGTTCTTTTCCGATGGAAAAGTTCATCTTGTCTCTGCCCTCCTCTGTCCCAGCTTGCTCGCCCTTGAGCAGGCAGCTTAAGAGCTCAGCCTGAGCCTCAGGGTCTCCGCACCGTGAAACAGGGACGACAGCTGCGAACTGTGAGCAAAGGCTCTGGGTAAGCCTGAGTGGCGTGCGTGCCTGTGACAGAGCCACCCGGGGCTGAGGGAGCGCCCGGAAATCGATGTGGGGTCCTCTCCCCGGAGCTGAGGTCGGACGATGGTTGCAATAGGTTAAACTGCTTGTCACCAAATCTAAGTATAAAACTTGAATCCCCTGTTCCCCGCAGCTGGATTGGGCTTCTAAAAATACCTCCAAGGCAGGCACTCCACCTGATGGCTCGACAAGCGAACAGTCATCAAAGCCGGGTTCCTTCCTGCTGCTCAGCCAGGAGCGGGTCCGTCCCTGGTCAGAGTTTTCAATTTTTTTCTTGAAATCTGTCACCTTCCCTAAGTGAGCAGAGAGCTGATGAGCATTTTCCTTTTTTTTTTTTAGATTTTAGTTATTTTTTAGAGAGGGAAGGGAGGGAGAAAGAGAGGAACATCAATGTGCGGTTGCTGGGGGGTCATGGCCTGCAACCCAGGCATGTGCCCTGACTGGGAATTGAACCTGCGACACTTTGGTTTGCAGCCCGCGCTCAATCCACTAGCTGTGCCAGCCAGGGCGAACGTATCTCTAATATGAATAAAAGTTCAGCCAGCCCATCTGCAGCGCCAGTGACATCCACCTGAGAACCTTTGTCTACTGGTGATCTGGGCCTTAATGGAGAGAGACCCCCATACGAGGCAGCCTGTGATAATAAGATCTGTGAGAACATTCTTTTCGAGCTGTTGGGCTCAGCTGGGAGGTGTGCTCCCCAAAGGCTGCGGGGGTTCATTTGTAAACCACTTCTGGGAAAAACTTGAGTAGAAGGATAAAGACCACCCTTTAAGTTGACATTGTATAGTCTGTAAGGGAAAGAAACCTAATGAAATATTAAAATGGACTTTGAATTTTAGATGCTTTTTGCTTGTTTATGTTTGCCAAACAACCCTCAGACAGCTTGTACTACATTCACACACACTGACCAAACTTTTAATAGTTGATATTTGAGCTGAAATGTTAGCGTTCTAAAATTACCTTAAGTGCTATTTTATTACACACTTGGGATAATATAACTAGTAACTTCAGAAGGTAATGGATATTATATACTTTACTTATTTTTATTGTTTTATTGCAACAGAGAAAATTTAATAAGGAAAATTGGTCGCCAAAACGCTGGCACAGAAGGAAGAGTAAACTAAGGAAGTTTGCAAGAGTAGTAATTGCAAGAAGCTGACACAGGTGCTAGGCCTGAAGCAGCCGGAGGGGAAGCGTGACTGCTGTCCATCAAAGGGGGCTGGAGCTGACGCAGGCGCACCGCCGTCCCTCCGCCCCTCAGTCCCTCCGTGTCTCTGTGTTCATGCTGCTGTGACGACCGCCTGGAGGTACAGTCACTGTTTCCAGTACGGGCACTAGAGCTACGGGGAACACCTCTCTTAGCCTCCAGCTTAAAGAATTCCACCTTTAGCCTCTTTACCGTTTCTTTACTCTTCGTCTCGGTAGCACACGCTACTAGTGTGCAGGTTACAGAAAACTTCTCTAAATCACCAGGAACAGCTCTGCAAATAGCCAAATGAACTCTCTAAGATATTTACCCATTTTGTCGAGTTTCATTTCTGAGAAACTTTCTTAGAGAAGTAGTGTTAAATATGGAAAACATGTAGGCATCAAGATGTTCATCACAGTGTTATTTATAAAATTAGAAACAACTGAAATCCTTAAAGACATGTTGAAGAATGTCTAAAGTAAAAATGGGAAATCATGTAAAATTTTTAGTGACGTGAAAAATACTTATGTTTCACGTCACTAAAAAAAAAAGCTAAAAAGCGCACAAAAATGCGCCAGCAGAACCGCATCTACAGTATGATCGCACCTGGAGGTCATGAGTGCTGTTTACTACTGGGATGGTGGTGGGACTTGAATTAAACACTGTGTTTGAGCCCTACTGAAGGGCTGGGCCCATTACAGCATCTGGTAAGTGTTAGCTCTTAGTGTGTTAAGCACGTACAAATGTGAATGTGTAAAAAGACAAAAAGGGAGGACTGGGCAGTGATTCTTTTATTTTGGTGGAGTTGTGATCGACTTGCAGGAGGATTTTCTACTTGTCTGTGTTTTGCAAATACCTCATAATGAAGCAATATTTCGTTCACCCTGAGGAACTGTATTAAACGAAAATAACACATAGGTTATTATTCAGTGTTTGGAGTCCTTGCTAAACCAACACAGAGATGGGGGAGAGAAAATCTCCTGGCCCTCTTGCACTCCCAGGTGAGCTAGCCAGTAGGTTCAGTGGTGAAGTCCACGAGGCTGAGACAATCGAGTGCAGGTGAAGAGACCTGCAGGTGAAGGAACTCGTGGGAGCACGCCGGCAGGTGGGCCGGAGAAGTAGACCTGAGCGGACTTGCCTCCCGCATCTGGGGAAGCGGCCGGGAGCAGCAGAGTGGGAACCTGCTGCGACAGGTAAGGACAAAGTCCTTCTTCAGTTCAGGGGCACCTGGCGCATCTTTGTCTCAAGGGAGGCAGTCAGCAAAAGACCCCCGAGTGTCAGCTCCATCCCGCTCCGGGTGCCTAATCTCACACCTGCCCAATCAGCCCCTGTGGTCCCCGGCGGGGCCTGGTGCAGGGCCGGGTGGGGGCGCCTACCGCACTTACTCGGGAAGGCGGGTGTTTGAGAAGAAACATCAGCTTAGTGTTCCGTGGTGGCGGTGACGTTGCAAGTCTTCCTGCTGGGGCTTTTATCTTCCTAGTCCCTCTCTTTCCTGCCGTGTTTCCAACCCCCCCGCCAAGTGCCTATGTGCATAAACTACTTAACACTCTGGGAGGCTGGTGCTTAGCAGAAAGGATTCTGCGTGTACCATTTTCATGGGCATGTTCCATTAAATGATCGGTTCCCACTGGGTGACGGAAGGCCTCAAGGGTGAGTCTACTTTCAATCAGTTTCTGCCCCAGGCTTTCATGGCGCCAAGCAAAACCTTCACGCTGGAGTCTGTTTGCTGCGTGATGGCCAAAGATGGAGGTCTCCTGGCTACACTTCCTTTTCTGCATTGGCTGTAAAGACGGGTGCTGGGCTGGGGAAGTGCTGGTGGCAGGAGGTCTCTGTTTTTGCTCCGGGGCTGCTGGAGGCGTGCTCAGGTGTCTGTCTACACTGCTAGGAGCTAGGTCGGGTCGTGTGAACACAGGTAGAGTCCGTTTCTCACTTGCTCATCTTCATTGCTCTTTGGATTCGGGGCTGAGGAGCTCATTTCCTGCCTCATTGCACGCAGAACCTGAGGGCAGCGTGAGCTTTGATGACTGAGTTGATCTCTAAACAAGCCGAATAGTCATTAGGATTTAAATCCAGGATTAAACACTGTCCAGGGCTCCCAGCGTTGTGGTGCATGCAGAGGCACAGGCTGCCTCCACGGCTGTCAGCCTTGAGGCAAGGAAGGCGGTCGGAGTCTCCGGGGGCTCAGCTGGGGCTGGCAAACACGGGTTCTGTTCCTGGACCTGTAGAATCCCGGCTCCTCTCCTCATGAAATTCAGCGGCGTCGACAGCAGCCTTGTGGCAGTTAGCTCAAAGCAGGCTTTGCAAATACTGGAAAACTCAAGTCTCTACCTGGGACACATGCAGGGTCGACCTCCCGGTTAACGACATATCCTGCCGTTGTTCTGGTTTCAGCTCTGCTGCCGTCATGCTGTGTGATGCTGGGCCACTCACTCAGCCTCTCTGGGCCTTCTGAGACGAGGCAGTTGGACGGGAGGAATGGTCCAGCTCAAACTTTGAGGACTCTGTTTTGGGCAGAAGCTTTAGGGTTTTCACTTTCTTCCTAATATTTGGGCTGGTACACCCTTTGAAGTCCCCTTTATTTTCCAAAATTTTGGGTCTTGTCTTTTCAAGCTCAGTTTTACAATTTCTTGGTAGCTCTTTCCCCCAATTTGTGTTTACCGTAGAAAGGGAAGTCCCTTTGTCTTCTCAATCTACCGCGTTCCTCGAAGCCTTCTGTGCGCTGCTTCTGTAATTTAAACGAAAGATAAGAAAAGTCTTTCTTCCAATCTGTCCACGTACTTCATATTCCCTGTGGTAATTTGAACAGTCTTTTCAGTGTGCGGAGACAAAAGGTTTTTAGGACCACGTTGTGATGTTGTTAAGACAGACCCCTTGTGGGCGTTCTGTGCTGTGTAGAAGCGCAAAGGGAGCCGTGGGGGGGGGCTAGAATCAGGCGGGGCGCAGACCCCAGCCGGACCTTGGCTCCGCAGCGTGGGCTTTGGCGTGAAAGCTTCTCGAGAGCTGGCACTTGCTGTCCCGATTCCCGCTCAATAACCCTGTTCCCAGCACAAAGGAAGCCCACAATAAGCAGTTGCTGAATGGATGAAGAAGCAAATAATTGTAACTTTCTGAATGTTTGTATCCTTAAAAGTAAGAGTAACAGGTGTCAGGTGGCTGTGCAGCTTAGAGACGGTGCATGTAAAGCACCAGGTGCGTGGTGGGCGCTACAGGCACGGTGTGTGGTCCCCGTGAAGGGAGGACCGTGGGGTTGGTCGAGGCGGTCAGAGTGGAGCGTGAGGGTGTCCTAGGCAGGCTTTTCTGTGGCTCCTCGTGTGCTGTGGGAGTCACCAGTCACTCAGAGAGCTCTGCCCACCCTCGCCCACCTGATGCACCTGTTGCCGGAGATGGCTGTCGGATGCAGTGTGGTTCTCACCACCCTGTGCACAGCGCCTCCGGTCCTGCTTCTCTTACGACCAGTGCTTGTTTTTCTCATTGCCGTCCAGTCTGTAAGGCAGCACCTGGCCTGCTGACTGCTGTCACCCTCAGCCTCTGCTCAGCATCCTTTGCGTGCTGCATGGAGGTCGGTCTGCGATCAGTTCCTGCCCACCTCCCTTTTTCCTCTGACTGTCTTGTCCCTGCAGCTGGAGGCTGTTGACGAGATAGCTTTTGTCCTTGCTGGCTTCCCACTGGCTGGGTGGCCCTGTGGTTTGCTACACACACACACACACACACACACACACGCATACACGCTCACACTCACACAATGTATATGTATACACACAAACACACCACAATTCCACATTGGTGTGTGATTTAGATGTCTTTGATAAGGAGAGATGACTTGGTTTAAGCTTTCGAATCTATGTGATTTTCAACTTGTCAACACTCCAACTATCCTTTCGTTGATTCTTTACCCCGTGTTTATACCTGTGTCAGGTGTGGTGGGGACAATGCACCCAGTCAAGGTTTTCATCTTTTGTGTTGAGAAGAGTAGTGTTTGTGTTTTGTTTTGTTTTGGTCTGGGAGCGTTTGGCAAATCAGAGATGGAGTCATAGGCTGGTGTCGAATGATGTGTATTCACAGGGGACGTGGTGTGACTCGGGCTGTGAGCAAACCTCGGATACGGAGATGAGATTGGGCTTATGGCCGGGGTGGGCTACAGGGCTTCAGAGGGTAGAAGCTTCTGCAGCTGGGCCTTGAAGGAGATGGAAGATTTCAACAGTGGGCTGGGCGGGGGCTGGGGGGCAGTTATAGATGGAGCACAGGTGCCTCAGGCTCCTTTCTCCCAGCACTGCGCGGGCGGGCTTCTCTTGTGTTGGAGTAACCCCATGCAAACTGGGCGCAAGGGTGGGTTAGAGGGTCCCGTGGAGAACACCCCACACAGGGCAGATAGCACAGTGGGAAAAAACCCAGCGCACCTTCAAGAGCAGAATCACTAACTAGGAATAAAGAGAAACTTCCGAACTGGAGTCAAGTATGTCTAGCAGAAAACAAAAACAAAAATTACTCCTATTTGTGAAACATTAAAAGAATTCCTACTTAGAAGAATCAATTTGTATACACTCTTAAAAACACAGACGCCCATTTACAGGTCGAACTGTCGTCTGGTAGTTTCTTCTAAAGTAATCACATTCACAAAATGTGTAATGCGTGTTTGCTCATCGTAGGAGCCTGTATTCATAAAAACCGCTGGGAGTGTTCAATAATTAGAGGCTGGTTAAACAGAGTGTGGTGTAATTAGGCAATGGAATGCTGTGCAAAGGCAAACACTACTTCCTGTCGTCCTCCAGGTTTCAATTCTATCAGCCTCTTCTGTGCGCCCGCCTGCAGCGCGGTCACCGTCTCAAAGTTCCATGCAGTCTTCAGTGTTCTGCGTGGTTTGGCACCAGGCATGTTTTGTTTTTTTTTTTAATGAAAAGACGAGTCCTAGAAGACATCACGATGGCCACTGGAGGGGCTGCGGAAGCACCGAGACCCCGGCCTGCTGCTGCCAACGAGGAGCTGCTGGCTGAACAGGGTGTTGAAGGTGCGTGCACTGCGGCCCCCGGCGTGGTGACTGCTGGAGCGGATGATGAGGAGCAGGAGCCCAGGAGGGTAAGGAGAGGGCTTGCTTTTGCCAGAGGTGGTAAGGAAGGCTTCGTGGAGGAGGAGGTACCTGTTCCGTGTCTCGATCGGACAGGTGGGTGTAAGGAAAGGGGTATCCAGAGGAGACAGAAGGGGGAGAGACTGCTGTTTGAGAACAGTGAGGGGTACTGTGTGGCAGAGTTCCTCTTGTAAGTGTGGAGGAATCAGATTTTATCGACTAGCCTGGGACCTTAACCATCACTGTTTTTACTAAAAGGATTTTTTTTTTATACAATGCATTTTCAAGGGAAAAAATCTTTTCAGAAAGCAGGGCCTTAAAAAAAACCTTGAGTCTGCGAGCACTGTTCGATCTGCCTGTACATAATAACAAGCTGGTTTTCTGCACCCCACTTGCTGCTAGGTTTCATTGGATAATTTTTAAAGGTGGTCCATCCTGGTTGCTGATATTGGAGATCTGCGCACAGAATGAGCGTCTCTCCCTGGATCATACCTTTGGGGCCAGTGGTTCCTTTATCAGCAACATGTCACTGTATTTAGGGTTGATTATGTGTTTAACAAGGCGCTCAGCTGGAAACACGTCTCCTAATTCTCACTGCCGATCACTGCTCCTGACGGGGGCCAGTCCTTTCATCCTGTGGCACACAGACACGAGCAGGGTTGACAGACGGCAACACGATGCTTGTCGGTCAGGCCTGCTGGGCAGGGGGAGCAGGGGGGATTCTGAGTTTCTCTGTAGAGACGAACGTGACAGCTGTTGGCCACAGGCGAATCGGGGTATAAGAACAGGAGACATTGAGATATGGAAACACGCTGGATGGAACACAGGGCCGTTTGGGAAAAGCAGTATTTGGAATATGGCTTGTTCCTGGGAGGGACCCAGGAGGTACTTTGCTCTCTTCTAGGCAGAAGGGGCCCTTGGGGCTTGTAGAAGATGCAGAAAAGGAGGAGGCATTCCTTTTCTCCAGCTGCTTCCTGGAGTGACCAGTGGAGGCCACAGGTGCAGCCACCTTTTGCAGTCCGTAGTAGCAGGCCTACTCTGCAGGTCGTGCTCTGGAACCTGTGTCTTTGACCACGCTGCCGGGGAGGGGTCAGCCTGAGGGGGTGTGGCAGGGGCTTTTGGGAACCTGATGAGGGGAGAGGGGCCCTCCTACCCTGGCAGGGTTGGTGAAAACAGGGATGCTCCCTGCTGTCTCCCGGCTCCCACCCTGAGCCCCAAACAGGCATTCACTCGTGGTCACAGGGAGCTGGATGTTACGTAGCTGTCGGATGCAGAAACCCGTGGTCGCCCGTGGCTGTGGGATTGGGGGTCCTGGGGAGCCCGTCTGGCCTCTGAGCCGGGGGAAGCATCCCAGTTCACAGGTGTTGTGCCTGCTCCCGAAGCTCAGACGTGCGGCTGTTTCTGTGCTGGGCTCACAGCCAAGTGAGAAATGCAGGGACCCCTCTGCCCACCCTGCCCACGCATGGGAGCCTGGGCGTGCCTCAGAGTTCTTTATGCGGAGAAACCAGCCACAGAGAAAACGGTTGTTTACGTTTTATTTTAAAGGAGGACGATCCCCCAGGTCTCAGGCGCCTCTTTGAGAAATGCCCTGTAGCACAGGGCCTGCAGAACTCCTTCCACAGACATCCATCCCCCATCTCTTCCACTTGTTTTCATCCCCAAGCCACACTGAGGGAGTCTGGTGACAAGAGAGCCCCTCTCCTCACTGCCCTGAGTCCCAGTGACAGCAGTCACTGCATGCACTGAGTCTTACTTTTCAACACGGAGACATGTTAGCGTAACTGTAACTGTAGGTTTACTTTTAATGTTATCAGTATTAAAGTAATTTTAGAAGCCATAACTTTAAAAATGGTTCATTTTTCATGATAAATTTAGTGTATACTTATTACACAAAAATTAGGATGGAAAAGAGCAGAACTTGACAAAGGACCGTGCGGCAAATGCAGCAAACACCTACATTTTGCCCTGTTTTCCATTAGGTCCTCCCTGAGCACAGAATAGCAACAGCACAGCAGTGACCGAGTTTTAGACGCGATGTCGTCTCCTTTTCTTTTTAAGTTAACCTAGGAAATGTCTGTGGCCATCTTGCTCTCGTGACCACGTGGTCTTCACTGACGTGATTTTACACAGGTCTGCACAACCTGATGGACTGAAGGCTGGGCGTTAAGTTGACCGTCTGTCACTTTCTAACCACGGTGAGTCTCTCCCTTATCTCATGAGCATGGATTCCAGTCACTGTACAGGTGTTTTAATGATGATGATGATGATAGGTTTCATTAGTTTGATCCTCCCATTCTGAGGCGTCCGTTCTTTCTTCAGGAGATGGGGTTGCTGTGCTGTGAAGTACAAGCCTTCATTGGACAGCTGCTGGGTAGCAGTTGGGGTGTGTGTTGGGGGGTGTTTGTGGTCCTTAAATCTGAGCGGAGGATTGCATTGAAGCACTCGGGCCCTTGGGGACAGTGCCCATCCGGCCTCGCCCAAGTGCCCAGTGGAGACAGCTGCCTCTCGGCAAAGGACGGCACCTGGCTCACACAGTGGCGGGCACTCTTGGTCCTGAATGTCCTGTGCTGTGGAACGCTGACCTCCCCACACTCCCCACCTGGAGGCTGATAAAGCCGGATGCGTTTTCAGAATATTTGAAAACCTGTGATGACCACAGTGGTGCATAAATAACAACAAAAATACGAATACTATGGACACATCCACCTCATTGAATCCAGGCGGATGCGCCGCCTTTAAAACACTCTCCCATTTCGCTCCTTTACCACCGGTGCTTCCTCTGTGCTGCATAATCTCCTCCCCTTTCCATCCAACCAGACCAGCCTGTTTGTCTCCAGCAGCCTCTTCGTGTCACTGAGGAAGGTCAGGAGCTCGGGAGCGCTGCCGCTTCTCAAACTGCAGCCTAGGAGGGAAGAAATGGCTGGAGAGGAGGCTGATCTTTACTGTCAATTAAACTTGGCAAACAGAGGTTCCCAAGTTCTCCCATCATCCCAAATTCCTTAACGTAATGTCTCTTGTATGTTTCCTTCTAGACTTTAACATGTAGGTTATTTATAACTAAAAATCATACTGTGCTCATTTATTACCTTGCTTTTCTCTTATCTTGTCACAGTTAATCTTCGTTGTTTGCTGCTTGAATCTGCAGACCACTGCTGCTGAGAATCTGGTCCCTGGGCAAGTGGCATTGCTGTGGCTCGGGGACTTGTTTAGCGATGCAGGTCATGGGCCCTGCCCCGGTCCAGTGAGCCAGAGCTCTGGGGGGCAGTACCTCATCCTCTGTGGTTTCCTACGCCCTCCAGGTGGTCCCGGTGAGCCCAGTTTGAGAGCCGCTGACGCGGGCTCTGGTTTTGAGCACCTCCTGTGTGCCAGACACCCTCTAATCCCTGCTCCCCTGAGTGTGGCCTCTGGACGGGAGCACCAGTCCTCTCCCCAACCCACTCCCGTCTCGTCAGGACCTCAGGCCCTCGCCAGGCCGACTGAATCAGAATCTTCACTTTAAAAGTGTTAACTGAAAACCAAAAAGGCCAGAGCGAGAGGCAGAAAGTGTTTCAGACCCAGAGAAACAGCTGTTTGGGAAATGCTGACTCCGGCAGAACCCCAGACGGTGCAGGGGGTGAAGGGAAGGGGCTTGGTGAGAAAGGGAAGGGGGGAATGATGGTGGACGTGGAAGGAAGACATTCGTGTGGGTGCGGATGAGCTACGCCACCCCTTAGCTGGACGTGGGGGTGGCAATTCCACAGAAGGTCTGCCCATCAGAACGCCCACGTTCCTGTTCGCATTTGAAAGCACTGTTTGTTGCGGTGGCCCAGGCCAAAGGTGGTTTTGCCCCGTTGAAGCACTTCAGAGGTTTTAGGAATAAAACCTTCAAGGCCGTTCCTCTGGGGTGGCAACTCTGACTTCATTTTGAAGCGGCTCCATTTATATGGCTTTTCCAGAGCACAAGGTGAATCACCTCTGCCTTGCTAAAGTGCAGGTTCTGATCAGGTGGGTTTGGCATGAGGCCTGAGAGCGCGCATTTCTCACAAGCGCTGGTGGACGCTGTTGGTGCATGGACCACACTTTGACTGGACATGTACAACATAGTTTTTAAAAACATAAGGAGCCTTAAAAAGAGATACAGTGTCTGATACAAGCACCTTATGTTATGTACTAATATCAGCTCCCTTTCCCAGGTGAGAAAACATGAGGCTGAGTGAGGTGAGGGGACGGGCTCAGGGCCGTGCAGCCGGTTCCTGCAGAAGCCGCCAGACAGGTAGGCGACTCCACCCGCTCTCTGCTACGTGGCAGCGCGTGGTGACTGCACCCACAGCACCCTCCGAGGCGGGGATCACGAGGCAGCCGGAAGCCAGCCTCCTGGCGCCATCATTTTCTCCTGGCGTACTTAGCATGGGTCTCTCCAGCTGTGTATGTTACTGTACAGATCTTTATAGTGATCACACGTTTAAATTACAGCAACAGAGGATGTCATTACTGATGTCTGCAGACATATCCAGTTACAGCACGTCACACATCCCGTATCATTCCCGCCGGAGACGACGATGTTCTAGCTCTAGTTTTTTGAGATTTGCTAATATTTTATCATACAATTACCGTTTTTTTAATATGCAATCTAAAACTATTAGCTACCTGATAAGATTTGATTTCATCTTGAATGTGATATTTTTCCGGAAGGTTCCATTTCCAGCTTCACACAGTGCTGCCAATGCTTTGTGTTACGTCCCCGAAGGGGTAACAAATGTACCTGATACTGTTCACATACCCAGTGTCTTTTGATCAGGATTAACCGTTCTATTTCTGTGTCCTGAAAAGAAAGCGTATCGTTTTCTGAAGCGATGACGGGGAGGGTATGTGGTCTTCGCTGATTCTCGTCGTCTTGTTTCGGAGTCGGCTGCCCGTGCCTGTGTCTGAAGGCCCGTCTTCGCCGTGAACCTGGCTCCGCGTGGTGCCCAGAGGAATGTACCCTGAACCCGTCGTGGCTGCGCGTGAGGCTCGGGCACGGTCGTCAGACACGCGTGTGGGCACCCGTTCTGTGCAGCGCTCCGCGAGGACGCTTGCTCTCTGAAAGGAGGAGGTGTCGTTCCGTGCCTGTTCCCGGCGCGTCAGTCCATCAGCCGCACGCGGCGTCTGAAGCTGTCACCGAGGGAGGAGAAGGAGAGAGCCCCATTGCACTTTTAAATTACATTTCACGTTCAATGATCTCATTACTCGGGAGGAAGATGAAAGACAATATAATTTTAGCATGTGTCTCTGGCAGCCTCTTCCTTTTCCATGGGGCGTGTTGGTGTTTGGGGATGATGGATCAGTGGAGAAGAGGAGAGACCCGGCTCGCTTCGTGCCATCAAAATCTCCGCCGGTATTTAGTGATAAACATAAGTAGATTGCCGTGCCACCCCCGAGGCAGGCCGGTGCATTTATGCAGACTGATGGACGAGGGCTTTCACAATACAGGCAATTTGAGGATCAAGCCAGAGGGATGCGTTAGAGGATGCTGTCTGGCACGCTCAGCATCAATAACACGCTGTTGCCGGGGAGAGAGGCAGGTGCGTTCCTTCCTCGGGGCTTACTGCCCAGGGACGGCAAATCCGTCCTCTGACAGCGTCACTCGGAGTCACACACCACAGGGCTGCCCAGATTCCTGTGGTCTGCGCTTTACAAATAGGGTCCCTGGGACTCCAGGACACACATCCGGCGGCGATTCTGTAGATGGGGCTGTGCATTTCCTGAGAGCTGGTAATGAGCTCTCTCCTAGCGTCATTCTACCTAATTAACCACACAGCTCAACGTGCAGTGTGCTGAGCCAGCCAGAAACTTATCCGCCTCTGTACTTTGGTTTGGACACCTCGGGTTCTTCACACTGATTCTCACCAAAGCAGCAAACCACACTTTAAAGACTGTCCCAGTTAAGGGAAGCTGGAAGACTGTCTTGTTGCTTTAACCTCGCCCCTACCCCCAACCTCAGCTGGATTCTGAGTCACTAGGGTAGGGATCACATCTTAAGTCTTGGTTTGTTTTGCATGCCCCCATCTCAAGCATGCGCGTACACACACACACACACACACACACACACACACACTCACTCTCTCTCTCTCTCACAACATTGTCCATAGGGGGTGCTCAAAAGCAGTTACTTGAGTCTTGTTGGAGAGGGTTGGTTACGTCAGCATGAACTCAACAGCTCTACTCACTTTGGGCTCTGTTTGTTGTACCTTCCCCAGTCCCTTCAAGTGTGAGGTTGGATTGTCTGGGATTTTTTCTTGTTTCTTGAGGTGAGTCTGTGATGCTACGAATTTCCTTCTAGGACTGCTTTTGCTGTGTCCCATAGATGTTTGGGTGCTTTTTCTTTTTCATTTGTCTCAGTGTCTCTCTTGATTTCTTCTTGAATCTCATGGTTAACTGGTTCATTGTTTAGCAACACGTTATTTAGCCGATGTGGTTGTGTTTTTCAGAGTTTTTTTTTTCTGTAATTGATTTCTAGTTCCATATATACCAAGCAAGTCATGAGGGCAGATACTTGGCCAAAGTCACAAGAAGTTCTTTATCTGGGCCCTGCCAGCTGCCCCTGTGCCCTAACCCCCGAATGAGCGTAGCTGGGGCATCATGTTCTGAACATCGTCGGTTAGCGTGCCTTTATTTAAAATCACATTTGCTTTGCAATGGTTAACTTTAAGTGCCATTTTGACTGGGCCACAGGGCAGTGAGATATTTGCTCAAACATCATTCTGGGTGTTTCTGTGAAGGTGTTCCCGGATGAGAGTAACATCTGCATTGGTAGGCGGTGTCAAGGCCCACACTCCCTATTGAGCGTGGCCCCATCTGGCCCACTGAAGGCCTGAGTAGAGAAAGAACAGGCTGGCCCTCCCCCGTCAGCGAGAACGCCTCCTGCTGACCACCTTCAGGCTGGAACCTTGTCTTTTTCCAGCTCCTTGCTGGCTCCTGAGCCTGCCAGCCTTCAGGTGGGAGCAGTGCCATCATCTGTCAATCAATCAATCAGTCTCTCTGTCTCTCTAGAACACTAACACATGCTTGACATTGGTCTAGAACTCCCGCAAAGTTCTCTGATGTGTTTCCTTTGTTATTTTTCAACGCAGCTATAGATGTCTGTCTTATTTTTATATCGCCTTGGTCATTCTAACGAGTTTCTAGGAGGGAGGGGAAATAAATACCTGAGCTCAAACCTGTCTCCATCCGGAGACCGGAAGTTTCCCAAGATACCATACTTTCGCCTCCTCCCCTCTAAATGTCTTGCCCCGTTTCTGTGCCCCTGCAGCTCCCCGAGCCGCCCCTCCTTTCCTCCTAAATCACGGCACATCTTCTCTTCCTTCGGTCTGCACAGCCTGTACTCTGGGCCTCTGGAAAAAAACAAACCCCATTTTTGTGCTTTTTGGTGGTTAAATGCCAGCCATGTGTTCCCTCAAAAGCTGTCCTTTCCCTTTTTATCCCACTCACTGACCCTGTGAATGGTATTTGATGTACAAGAGCCGGAACAGTCATTAGCTGAAAATGTTTTTTTTCTAGGTAAAAATCTCTCACAGCTCTGAATCATGCCCCCCCAAATTTTTTTTTAAAAAGGCCCCCTGCAGCAAACCCTCTCAGCATCCACGCCTGGCCCGCTGGGGCCTGATTGCACAGAGGCGTTCGGTGATGTGATTGCACAGGGCTCGGGAGTGACCGAAACTACCGAGGGGCTCCTGGGAGTGACCTTTTTCTTGCTGGTTTCTGTGCAGATAACCTTCCCTCTGAAATGAAAAAAGTTGAGTCTCTGTATCTTTCCTGTTTATCCGGTCCAAGCAGGATCCTTGCAGGAACCCAACTCAAGAGGATGTCTGCTGGAAGCCGCGTGTCTGCTGACGCTTCCCAGGGTGCTTTGGAGTTACCGCTAATTGAATGCAGTGGGGCGTTTCCCCCCGCCCCCGGCCCGGAACCGGTCACTCCTAAGTAAATGCAATGTTGCACAGTGCACAGGCATGACAGCCACCTGCCAGTGACCCCGTGTTCCATGCGAGGGCCCCTCTGAGCTGCTTCAGCTTGCACATTCCGTCAGGACATAAATAGCACCTGCAAGCAAGTTCGAGTTTGCTGAACAGACCCCCACACAGATCTGGGACCTCCAGCCCCTTCCGTCCGTGTTCAGACTGCAGTGACAAGCCCCGCTCCATTTCCAGACTAGAGCCCTTGCCTCTGTTTCCTGCCCCCTCAGAAACACAGAGGACCATAGAGATTGTGAGGTCCTGGGGTGTTGGCAGGAGGGGGCTCATAGGACCAGCGCACTGCCGTCGAGTTGCATGTGACCTACCCAGGAGTGGCCCCAGGTGCACGGTAACGACAAGCTTTACTGAGAACTGAAACGCATAAAAGTACAGAGCACTCAGCATCCCCTCAGTCCCAGGCAGTGGAGCCGATGTCCACTGCAGCCGCAGACGTGTTTCCCTGCCACCCCCGTGCCTCATCACAGGCTCCACGAAGGGAGGGCGGGGAAACCTGGTTTTCTACGGTACTGGGTGGGGGGTTCTCTGGCCTTGCTACTCAGGTGGTCACTGAGGGAGTTAGAGTACCAGAGTTGCTGATAGAACCTGCTGTCACTCGTGAACAGGGTCGACCAGCTGAACCAACTCACTCTCTGTCCTTCAGAGAGGGCTGCCTGGCGCCGTGGCAGTGGAGGTCACAGGTTTGTCCCCAGTGAGACGTGTGGCAGCTGCCTGCGGGTGGGCGCACATTCCCACGGTGTCTGTGTCCCACGGGGTCCCTTTCCCAGCCACCCCTGGTCTTTAGTCCCCGGGTAAAAATATTCTCTGGGCTCCTGCCGGTGCCTGGCAGGGCCTGCCCCACTTCAGGAGTGAGCCCTGTGCCCCGTCTCTCCTCAAAGGCACCCGTGTTTCCCCGGCTGGCAGGGAGCATACTCTCGTGATGCCGATGGGCGCACGTGGTCAATGACAACCTGAGACTCTACAAGTGGGTCTGCGCATGGCCGTCTGGGGAGAGGAGGTCCTGGTGCCCTGTGCTCCTGAGGAAAATGATGTCTTCAGCGTTTGCTCTTCAGACACCGTCTTGTCATGGGACCGTGGGTCTCCGGCGGGAGCAGACACAAAGATCAGGCTTTGTGACACCTTATAAAGAGAAACATCACAATGCGATCTGTTTTTTTTCTGATTCTAAAAGTAGTACCATTTTTGATTACTTCCTTGGGACCCATTCGTAGAAGTAAAATTACTGTTTCAAAGATGACCTTTTTTTTTATAGCTCATGGCAAGTATTTACAAATCATGCTCTAGACGGCTTTGACAAAGTACATTGCCACCAATAGTTGGTGAGAATATACGTGTGGCTGAATCCTCACACATAGTATTCTTTTAAAAAGCCTTGTAAGGGGTGAATCGTGAAGGATGCTATCTCCCTGATATTATACTTTTCATTTCCTAACACTGGCTCTGCTCTTTACCCTACTTGTGTTATGTACCATTTACGTTTATTTTGTGGAGTGTTGGACAACGCATTTTCCTCTTTCTGCTTCCATAGAGTTTTGGGTTTTCCAGTGTGGGTGTACAGTTCTGCATTCGCAATAGCAAAGTGTGAAAGCTTTGATTACTTCACATCCTTGCCGGCGCTTGTCTGTTTGTTTGGTTTTTGTTTTTGCTTTTTAAATTACTTTGGACATTCTAAAACATGTATAGTGGTATCTCCTTGTGGTTTTAATTTGCATTTCCCTAATGACTAGTGGTGTTGACATTCTTTCAGTGTTTACTTACCTCCTGTATTGTCTTTGTTGAAGTGTGTTGAAATCGTTTGTCCATTTTATTGGGTTATTTGCTTGTTGTTTTGAGCATTCTGGACACGGGTCCTTTTTGATACGCACATATTTTCCCCCATTTGTGGTATGCAATTTCATTCTCTCAATGGCCTGCACGGCAGATGTCCTTTTTAATGTTGCAGAAATATGACTTAGTGTTTTTATTCAATGGGTCGTACCTTCGGAGTGTGTCTGAGACCTCTTTGACACACAACAGCTGTGATCGTCCCATTTGTTTTTGCCTAGAAACTTTACAGCTGTGAGGTGTGCATTTAATGCTGTAAGTCATTTCTAGTCAAGTTTTAATTTGCGAGTACAGTTTGAGATTTGTTGTTGTTGTTGCATATGGCTATCCACTTGTTCCAGAAACATTTGAAAACATTATTCTTTCTCTATTTAGTTGCTTTTGTGTCTTTGTTTAAAAAAAAACAGGCGTGACCCTGTTTGTGTGGGTCTGTTTCTGGGTTCTTTATTCTGATCCTTTGAGCTAGGCAGCTAACCTTCACCCACACTACACTGTCTGGCTTATGTTGTAGCTTTAAAGTACTCTTAAAACCAGGTGGTGAGAGTCCTCTGACTTTGCTCTTCCTTTTCAAAACTGTTTTGACTATTCTGGTTTTCTTTTTTGCCTTTCCACATAAGGAACAGCTTTATTTTGAAATATCTGTAAAAATTCTGCTTGGATTTTGATAGGGGGTTAGTATTGAACCTATGGTCAGTTGGGGAGAGCCGACATTTTAAACGGTATTGTTTTCTTTAATCCGTGAACATGGCGTATCTCTGCTTACTTAGATCTTCTCTGATTTCTGTCATCGGTGCTGTGTGGCTTTCCAGACACAGACCCTGCAACGTCCGAGCTACACCTGAGCACTTCATGCATTTTTGCGTGACCGGCACTTGCAACATTTTTTAGTCCCAGTTGTGTGTTGCGAGTGTGTACGAATGTGGTTGATTTTTGTTGGTCTTGTACCCTGTGACTCTGCTAAACTCACTTGTTAGTTCCAGAAGCTTATTTGTAGATTCTTTAAAATTTTCTGTAGGCAATTATGTTATCTGTGAATAGAAGCAGTTACATTTCCTCCTTTTTTAAAATATATTTTATTGATTATGCTATTAAAGTTGTCCCATTTCCCCCCTTCACTCCCCTCTACCCTGCATACCCCCTCCCACCCACATTCCCCTGCTTTAGTTCATGACCATGTGTCATAAGTTCTTTGGCTTCTACATTTCCTATACAATGCTTACCCTCTCCCTTTCTATTTTCTACCTACCGTCTGTGCTACTTATTCTCTGTACATTTTCCC
Organism: Phyllostomus hastatus; assembly: GCF_019186645.2. Taxonomy (NCBI): domain Eukaryota; kingdom Metazoa; phylum Chordata; class Mammalia; order Chiroptera; family Phyllostomidae; genus Phyllostomus; species Phyllostomus hastatus. Next base: position 6,352,382 of record NW_025334036.1, on the reverse strand, counting down.
CCTCTCTCCCCCTCCATAGATAACCCTCCATGTGATCTCCATTTCTGCTTCTGTTCCTGTTCTAGTTGTTTGCTTAGTTGGCTTTTGTTTTTCTTTTAGGTGTGGTTGTTAATGATTTTCCTGTCATTTTACTGTTCATATTTTTTATCTTTTTCTTAGATAAACCCCTTTAACATTTCATATAAGAAGGGCTTGGTGAGGATGAACTCATTTAACTTGACCTTATCTGAGAAGCACTTTATCTACCCTCCCATTCTAAATGAAAGCTTTGCTGGATAGAGAAATCTTGGATGTAGGTGCTTGCCTTTCATGACTTGGAATACTTCTTTCCAGCCCCTCCTTGCCTGCAAGGTCTCTTTTGAGAAATCAGCTGACAGTCTGATGGGAACTCCTTTGTAGGTGACTGTCCCCTTATCTCTTGCTGCTTCTAGAATTCTCTCCTTCATTTTAATCTGGGGTAATGTAATTCTGATGTGCCTTGCTGTGTTCCTCCTTGGGTCCAACTTCTCTGGGACTCTCTGGGCTTCCTGGACTTCCTGGAAGTCTATTTCCTTTGTGAGATTGGGGAAGTTCTCCCTTATTATTTGTTCAGATAAGTTTTCCACTTGTTTCTCTTCCTCTTCCCCTTCTGGTACCCCTATAAATTGGATGTTGGAGCATTTAAAGATGTCCTGGAGGTTCCTAAGCCTCTCCTCATTTTTTTGAATTCTTATTTTCTTCCTTCTTTTCTGGTTGGATGTTTCTTCCTTCTGGTCCACACTGTTGATTTGAGTTTCCTTCCAATTACTATTGGTTCCCTGTACATTTTCCTTTATTTCAATTACCATAACCTTCATTTTTTCATCTAATTTGCAACCAAATCCAACCAATTCTGTGAGCATCCTGATTGGCAGTGTTTTGAATTGTGTATGTGATAGGTTGGCTATGTTTTTGTCACTTAGTTTTGTTTTTTTCTGGAGGTTTGATCAGTTTTTTCATTCGGGCCATATTTCTTTGTCTCAGTGCACCTGTTGCATTGCAAGGGGCGGAGCCTGAGGTGTTCACCAGGGTGGGGCAGCCCACTGTGCTGCATTATGGTGCTGTATGTGGGGAAGGGGTCCGAGAGGGAACAATGGCACGTCCTCTGCTCTCTGCCGGCTTTCAGTCACTTCCCCTGCGTCCCACAAGCAAAATGGGCCCTTCTGGTGCTGATTCCCATGTGAGTGGGTTGTGTACATTCTAGGACCCCGTGGGTCTCTCCAACGGACTCTCCTGTGAGGCTGGGAGTTTCTCCTGCTGCTGCCTCAACCCCCACAGGTGTTCTCAATCAGTGGTTTGAGGCTTTATTTCCCTGCACTGGGGCCCTGGGTTGCTTGGTCTGTCCCGCTCCCCAGGTGTTTCTCCTGGTTATCTGCACGTGAATGTGGGACCGCCCCGTCTGCAATCCACCGCCTCGCGGCATCCGCCAGTTGCTGCCTTGCCTGCCCCGGTCCTCCAGCCACCACCTTGCCACGAGTCCTCGCTGCCTGGCTCCGTCCCTCCTACTGGTCTGGATGAATTTGTCTTCTTTAACTCCTTGGTTGTCAGACTTCCATACAGTTTGATTTTCTGTGAGTTCTGGTTGTTTTTTGTTTTGAAATTTTTGTTCTACTTGTGGTTGTGCGAGGAGGCACAGTGTATCCACCTATGCCTCCATCTTGGCCGGAAGTCACATTTCCTCCTTTCTGATTTATATTTATTCAATTTCTTTTTCTTTATTGTACTGTTGAGGAGTTCTAGTACAGTGTTACAGGAGTGCTGAGAGTGAATATTTTTCACTCCCAATCTTAGAAGAAAAGATTAAAGTTTTCTACTGCTCAATTTATTTGCCACAGGTAATAGAGGTGCAGCTTACCAGTCACGTTGCATAATCAGGTTGTGTCTGATTGGTTAATTCTTGGTACCAGAAATCCTTATATACAAATAGAGGCACCCAATTTTTTTAGAAAGTCACTGGAGCAAAAAAAAGTAGGTAATTACTATTATTTTGTAAATCAATCAAAATTATACGTATGTTTGTCAGACAGGAGAGAATATACTTTTGGCATGCCACAGAATTTTAGTAACTAGTTTGTATGTGCCACGAGATGAACAAGGTTGAAAATCACTCTAATGCGGTTTTGTGAGATGTTATCATCGGGCGAAACTGAGCTAAGGGCACATGGTGTGTGTCTGTATTACTACTTGCAACTGCACGTGAGCCTGTGATTATTTCAAGGTGACTAGTGTAGTTTAAGGGAAGGAAAAAGGCATGGAAATGTGTGAAACTTTTAGAAAGATTTCCATAATTATTGTCGACAACGAAAGGAAATTTAATGCTGTTTGGGAAATGGCTGGCTATAATAATTCACTTCTCAAGATCTCTTGAGAACCTGGGCTTTTGTTTGGCATTGTTTTAATGGTGCTCAGAATAAAAGTATTCGTGGCAGGCATGGGTTTGGGTGGCTTAGTAACACTGTGGGGATTAGAAATGAATTGTCACCAAAGGTGATACGGAGGGTCCGTCTAGTGGAGAGTGTGACATCCTTATTTAAATCAGAGAGCCCTGAGTGCCAGCTCTGGCCTGATGGCATGACCTCATGGCCTCAGCAGGCCGGCACCTCGCTGTGCGTGAAGAGAATCCTGCATGGGCGCGGCCCCGGGACTGAGGGCCTCCTTCTGTGTCGAGTCTGGGACCCACCTGCTTTGCCCTAGCCTTGGCCCTGCTCCCAGCCTGAAAAAGCTAGGCTGCCCGAGCAATTGGATACGCGATTCAGGATTCGTTTTAGAGTTCTAAGATTAGTAATAGTAGCTACTGTGCATGGGTTTCTGTTTTAGCATCAGGTGTCTTATCCGAGAGGATTGTGTAATCCTCACCGCAACCTTCTGAGGAATGTCTTGTTCCCATTCCCATTTTACAAGTAGGAAAGTGGGGTGTCAAAAAGGCAGAGGAAACTTTCTGAGAACACACAGGGAGAGGGTGACCAGTGGTCCCCACTGGCCCAAGACTGCTGGATTTGCCCAGAGGTGGACCGTCCGGGGCTGAAACTAGGCACAGTCCGGGCAGTTTGGGCTGAGCCTGGCACTGCTTCCGGGAGGCCGGTCTTAAATTCCCGTGACTGCAGACCTGCCTTCTGTGCGGTACGGCATCACCGCTCGGGATCCAATAAACCCTGTAAGAGTTGTCACTGTTAAGGGAGCAAATCATATGTTTCCAGGAGGAATAAAGATGCCACCTGACAGAGCAGGAGAAAGTCGTAGGCAGAGAACCTATATTTGTATTCCACGCTCTTCAGCTTCAAAAGTAATTGGCGAACAGAAAGAACGGCAGACGAGCAATTAAAGTCGAAATGTATTAACATGAGAAACTAAGGGAGATGAGCCCGGCGTTGAGATCTGTGTGAAATGTTTGTGGAAGTTTTAACAAATAACGCGTGCTCCTTAGAAACAAACGCTAATAAAATAAATCTAGAAGAGTGGTTTGCAGCCGGATGTGAGATCCACAGATACAGAACGTTCATCCCAAGATTGGCAGAGTTAACGGCCCCAGGCACACGAGAGCTTGCTTTTGCAGAACTGCAGTTTGCATGGATTGAACCTTCCGGTCCCCGTAACCCTGCCTTTTGATGCTGGAAGGGCGTGAGCGTGCCTCAGAGGGCAGAGTAGCACATCAGGCAAACATGGAACCGCCAACAGCTTGGAGGATGCCAGAGCCAGTGACCACTGGAGCAGAGTTGGGTAGCAGATGTGGTGTTACCATGGCAACCAGTGGGCGGCTCCAGAGGAAGCAGGGACTCGGTTTCCAAGGACTGAGACCTGAGGGAGACTCTGACCCTGCCTGTTTCCAGAGCTCCGTGGTGCTGGAAATGTTGGGGGCAGAGGAGGGGATGAAGGGGGGACGGTCACAGTTTTCTTTCCTCACTGCTGTTGTGTCGTTGGTGAAAAGAGGGAAATGGTTAAAAAAAAAAAAGCCATTAACCTTCGACAGGAAAGACCCTGGCAGCTATGAATGAATGAGTTGTCTTGCCTCCAGTGGGGGAGATAGCCCTGCGCCCAGTTGAACTGAGGGCTCCTCCCACAACCTGCCTCCACCTCTCTTTGCTGCCCCAGGACTGTTGTTGGGGAAGGATTGGCAATCTTGCCAGAGAGAGGTTCCACGGGCCCTTCCTTGCCCGCTCTCTGGCTCTTCTGGTCTGCCCTGAAGCACAGGCACCCCCAGGCCGTCACTGCAGGAGCCCGGGTCTGCCCAGCGGGGCTCACACACTCATGGGGCCTCGGCCACCACCGCCCAGCCCAGCAGGGCGGTGCCCGCCCCTCCAGAGGCAGACTACGGGAGCGACAATGGTGACACGCCGCCCCCCAGTTGTTCTCTGTTCCCGTTCCACTGCCTCCCTGCGCTGGGAATTTTTTTCTGGAAAAGCTCTAATTATCTTTTGACTGGCACAGTTATACTGTGGTGTGTTTTGTTGTTGTTTGGTGTTTTATGTCCAGAGCCTTCACTTTTCACATGTGAGCAGTGAAAATAGTCCTTGATATTTAATGCTGCCGTGGCATTTCTTCGTTTTTCAATATATGGTAAACCTCCAAAAAATAGTGGTCATCCTGGCCCCTCACAGCCTCCGAGAGGCCCGGGGTCTGCAGGCTGGGTGGGGAGAGCCAGGCCCCCACCCCCCAGCAGTGAGTTCTGCCTCCTCGCTACACCTGGGCGGCTGCTCCTGGAGCAGGGGTCCTGGCAGCAGCCCCCTGGGCACAGGCCGGAACTGCCATCACTACTTCTGTCAACTCAGCCTGTAAAACTCCAGGGTCTGTATTTATGTTATAATGCATTTAATATGTTAACACAGCTGGGGGCTAATGTGCATGTATAACTTTAAATTTAGTACATGTTTACGGAGGTTGCATCCCATAATTTTTAAATGGCACACAATTCACCCGTGTAAAGCGCACAGTTCAGCGACAGAGTGCTGCATCCGCAAGCTAGGTTGGCTTCCGCACGCTCCCTGCGATCCCTCAGCCGCCACCCGGTCCAGGTCTCACCCTCCCCTCTCCCTCCCCCTGTCCCTGGGGGCCTCCCAGGTGCTTCTGTCTCTGCTGCTTTTCCTGTTGTTGATGTTTCGTACAAACGGAATCCCATTAAAGTGGCCTTTTGCTTCTGGCTTCTTTCACACAGCGTACAGTTTTCAAGGCTCACCCGCGTTGCCATGGGTGAGTGCTTTCTACCTTTTTGAGTCTGAATAGTGTTCCACGGAGGCTAGGCCGGATCTCACCTGTTCAGGCATCAGTGCTCTTGGGGGTGAGCAAGCACGACTCGTCAGAGACCCCCCAGCTGCATGACCCAGGTTCTGTGACAGGGCCCGGCAGAGGTAAGGCCCCCCTGAGTGTGTCTGGTCGGGCAGTAACACGGGTGTCGTAGTGTATAGTTTTAATTTGAACATTTCCCCTAAAACCTCATGTGGTGTGCTTGAGTGTGACAGTGCTATGTTACAGAATTCTATGCTTATGATTTTGTCATAAAACATTTTGTAATAAAAAAGGGGTGTGATTTGTGGCGGGCCCGTATGCACTATGCATCAACGACGGTGTTCGTGATAACAAGAGCAAGGCCCTCACTAACAGCGTGTCGTAGGTGCTGGTGCTGGGCTCCAGGAGCCTGCCTCAGCGCCCGGGGACACCCTCCGTCTGCCGGGTCCCGGGAAGTGGGAGCGGGGCAAGGAGCTCAGGGCGGACGCTGCTCCTGACTGACCCGGAAGAATTTCATTTTAACAGCTGTGCCTGCACAGGCGGGCGTGCAAGCTGACATCTCCCTGACAGATCTGCCACGAGGGTTAAATGGGGCCAGGCACACGGGGCCTTGTGGCGGGGGGGGCGTCTTGTTCAGACACATGTGGCACCTTGTCACATGCAGCAGGCGCAGCTGTCAGCCTGGTCACCACCCCCCACTCCCTGCCACCCAGGGCCGCTCCCCGAGGCCCCTGTCCTGGAAGCCGCAGTTCTCCTGGCCCTGCAGGGAGTCGTGGGACGGAAGGGGGACTGTCACCGGCACAGCCCCTGCGGCCCCTGCCCTGGGGAAGGAAGGCACGCCCGGAGGGAGTCTGAGGGGCCAGCCTGCCTGTGCAGGGAGGAGCCCCTGATTCATCCTCGGGCCTGTGGGTCGCTGCTCGGTTGTGTTCCTGCGTCACAGGTTTCCGGAGGAAACCGAGGCCAGGCAGGGTGACTTGCTGAGGATCGCAGACACACAGATCGGAGAGCCAAGCCGGCGCGCAGGGTTCCTGGTCCCAGGGAGGGTTCTCCCGGGAGGCCAGCCCCTGCGAGGACAGGCGGAGCGACGCCCCAGGCTGAGAGGCCAGCCCTTCTCCGCGGGGTGCCGGCGCCCTGCCTCTGTGCTGGGGTCCGGTGTACAGCAAGGTCACGTGCCTGTGCCTGTCAGGCCTCGTGGTAACCGTGAGCAACTGAAGGAGCACTTTGTTTCGTTTTGTTTTTCAGTTACAGTTGACAGCGTGACTCGGCACTGGTTTTGGGTGTGCTGCACAGCGCTCACACAACCACGCACTCTGCAGAGTGGCCCCCGGCACGTCAGGCCCCCCTGGTGGCAGGCGGAGTCATGAGCCCGGTGCTCCTGACTGTGCTCTTATCCCCCGAGCTGTGTTGCAGATCACCGTGGCCGCTTGGTGACCAGGTCGAAGGCGTTCTCGTCTTGGCCCCTGGAGGAATTAGATCGGATCCAGCTGATAGTTAATAAGGTAGAAAGTAGTGCTTCTCAGATTGGACTGGAAGGACTTAGTCCGCAGGAGAGAAGGAGGTAGGGGCAGGTCGCTGACACTTGTGACGTGTGGGTAACAATGTGTTTGGGATAGCGTGCAGAGAGGGCGCTCAGGCGCCCCGAGATGGGGGAGGAGGAGCAGGCAGCAGGTCCAGGCAGAGTGCGGCGGAAGCACGACCCTCGCAGACGAAGTGTCATGAAGGCCTGGGGCGGGGGCGTCGCTGGCGTGTCCGGACCTGTCTCGTCCCGTCAGGAAGCTCTGGCACAGCCCCTCTGGGTTACCTGATGCAGCAGCCTGTGTTCTGAAAGGAGAAGCAGGACCTGGAGGTGAGGCGGCTGGAGTCCCTGCCCGGTGGTGTGAAGGGGGTCACAGAGTCGGGGGTGCAGTGTCAGCCACGCTGTTCCTCCTGCCTCTGTGACATCCGCTGGCATCGGGCAGGGTACGTGGCTCCAGCTCCCCGGGGACTCTGCAGAGCGCTCAGAGTCTGTAGGGACTTGGGGCTGCAGGCAGCAGCAACCCCTCCTCAGCCGGCTCCGTCACGCAGGGCAGCTCTTGTCTCCCACGGTGGCGCACGGAGAGGCGAGGTGAGGCCGGACTCTGCGAGGCTGGGATCGGCTCGGCCGAGCTAGGCAAGGCTGGGCTGGACTAGTCCCTGCTAGGCTGGGTGAGGCTGAGTCTGCTAGGCGGGGAAAATCCCGAGGAAGAGAAGACACGTGTGTGCAGCACTCAACGAAGAAGTCTGTGTGTGATGGCTGGTGCTCCGCAGCCCTGGGGGGCTCGGGTGCACTGGACTGGCGGGCTCGTCCTTGGGTCTGCTGCTAGCGCCTCCTCGGGGCCACAGGCAGGGGCACCACTGGCCTCTTACCTGAACGTCCTTCGTCCGCCGTCTCCCGAGGCTCCTCGAGGGCTGGCGCCGGACACACTCAGGACCCACACGGACCACCCCGCAGCCCACTGACCAGAAGGGGCTCCCCTCCCTGCTCCCAGGGGCCACAGCTGCATTCTCATCCTCGGGTTCCTGACCTCCCTCCTGCACACTCCCCCCGTCATCAGTTGCATTAATGATCTCTTCTCCCCACCATCAAACTCAGCCCCTGAATTATTTAGCACAGCCCACTTACCTCAAAGGAGGATCTTCGTCCCTCTCTTTAATGGTTTTTATTCTAGTAGGCAGGAGCGTGGGAGCCGATTTCTGGATAAGGGTTAGGGTTTCGGAAGAGTGTTTACTTCTCGGTGGCTCCTGCCTGCTGGAGGCCCTGCTCCCCACATCAGCCCCAGGTGGGGCCTCCCTCACCCCCAGTTCCGCCATCCACACCTTAGGTCCCCTCCCCCCCCCACCCCATGGTGGGAGCAACACAGGTCAGGGCTCCAGACAGAGGTGGAGAGGCTCTGGGGCGAGGCCGCCTCTCCAGCCCTCACGCTTCTCGTCCGCATCGATCCAGGAGACACAGATCTTGACAGCGCAGTTGTGTAATGAGTGTACTTTTTTGTGTGTGTAAGAATCTCACTTATATTTTGAGTCCTTATTCTCTGTGGTGAAAGAAACGTCCTGCCACATGGCGTGGGATCGCACGTTTGGTCCCCGGGTGTGCATTTGTGTTCCGGGGGCTTCTCTGAAAACATCAATCTCGATGTCACTTGGGCGTCAGCTGAGCTTTCTCCCCCGCGTGGGTCTGCTGTCTGTGTATGCAAGGGCCTGAAACAGCCTCCTGGGGTCTGGAGGCCCTCCACCTGGACTCTCCCCTCCCCTCTCCCCCTCAGCAGTGTGGGGCAGCCAGCTCTCATTCTCTCCCCGGTCTGAGGCTCCTTCCGCCCCCAGCGGCATGCCTGGGAAGCGTTGCACAGCCGGCTCTGGGGCAGGGGTGGAGGGTAGAGAGGGGGCGGTTCTCATGGGTCGCCTTTGCCACTCCCTGGGGTGTAAATACTCCCACCGCGGCTGACTTCCCTGAAGCATGACCAGGCCACTCGAGCTAGCCAGCTCCACCTGCCACCTCTTGTCACCGGTGTGCTGGGGTGGGGGGGGCTGCCTCCCTGCCACCGTCCCCCCCCCCCCGCCCCCCCCCCACCCCCGGCAGATGAGGCCGAATTCTGGTTGCTCTCGCATTCTCGAAGTGAGTCTGGGATTATCCCACCTGTTCAGGCTCAGCCCAGGGAGACAGAGTTGGGGCCATTTTTTCAGCCTCCCCTGCCCGCCCCCAACATCTATGCTCTCTCACTGCTTTTCTCCTCCTCCCAACTTAAGGGACGTTTCTTCTCGCTGGTGGGGCGGCTTTGAGTCGGAGGCAGTGACTTGTATTACTCCACGCAGCTCTCAAGCAGGAGGAATTTCCATCAGCAAATGGCTTTTGAAATAGGCTCTCTGCTCGCTGGTATTATGTTCCTCCACTGCAGAAACTAACCTGCCTGACTGAAAGGAATAAAGGGCCAAGAGAGAGAAGTAAATACCAAAAAGAAAGAAAAAATAATCTCTATTGCTCACGCATCGTTCTGCCGCATCAGTACAGCAGCAGTTCCTTCCCGGGACTCGTGGAGGGAGTGAGACCAGGTCCCTGGAGGCTGTCCCCAGAGGCAGGCCAGCGCAGGGCCGCCCCCCTCCCCCCCAGCTGCGTCGCCGTGGCCTCCACCGGTGTGGGCGCTGGCGTTGTGGGTGGGGGAGCTGTGCGTGGCTGCTGCGGGCGGGCCAGGGGCTCGGAGCCTCAGGGCGTCTCCACCTGGACTCCCCCCTCCCCCCTCCCCCCTCCCCCCTCCCCCCTCCCCCCCTCCCCCTCCTCCCCTCCCCCCCTCCCTCCTCAGCAGTGTGGGGTGGCCAGCTCTCGTTCTCTTGCCCCGTCCGAGGCTCCTTCCGCCCCCCAGCGGCGAGCCGGGGAAGCGTTGCACAGCCGGCTCTGGGGCAGGGGTGGAGGGTAGAGAGAGGGGGCGGTGCTCATGGGTCGGTGGAGCCGTCTCAGGAGTCTCGTCCGAAGTCTGCGCCCCTTCTGGACGAGCACAGTCCAGCAGAGCCCGGAGAGGGTGAGAACGCGATAGCTTCTGTGGTGTGGACGATGCCATGGAACCTTCTCAGGGGCTGGCTGGAACAGCAAGTTTTCCAGGAAGGACGTGAGGGTTTCATTGACCCCCAGCGTCTGCCAGTCTCTGTAAAACCATCCACGGAGGCGTTCGACCAGAAAAGGGGAGGCCAGTGCCCTCTAGTGGAGACAGAAGTCACAGAAGTGCGGGGCGGGTCTCCAGTTCCCGCCTTTCTTAGCAGGGACTTAGCGCGCCTCTTTCCTCCTCCGAAAAACCTAAGTGCGCCTGCTCTGTGGCCAGGGCTGCAGGAATGAAGGGAAACACCCAGGACGGTGGCTGTCACAAAACTGGGCCTCAGTGAGTGCCAGCTGCTACTTTTACGTCTCCGCTGCCCTCTGGGAGAATCCGCACTCCTCGGGTCGAACGGTAGGACGGCGAAAGGGCAGCAGTGGCTCCCTGCCCCGCAGGTCACTGGACCCTGCCGTCTGGCATACGGAGACATTGTCCTGCTTACTCTGTGCGGGCTGCCTCGCACCTCGGGCTGCCCCTGGTTTATTACTCTGGGGGCGGGGGGTGTTGGGGCTGTGGTTTCATGCACTTGGAGGGGAGGGAGTGCATTCTAGAGTGCCCCTCGGGGTCTGCGTTGAGGGTCTTCTGGAGAGGGAATCCCTAACCTGCTCCCAGAAGAGTTGAGCATGTGGTGGGCTGAGGTGACGGCAGCCTAGGCCTGCCTAACGGGAGGGGACGTGACCTCGGCCCCCTGGTGCTGGCGGGACCCCCGGGGGCACAGCCTTCCAGGCTCGGAGTGCTCAAGGTGAGTTCGCCTCAGCCCCCGTGAAGGGGCGTCCGAGGGCCGCTGACCTCGCTCTTCCAGGGGAAGCGTGGCCCGTCCTGAAGAATTGGCACTGGACAGATCAGAGGAGATAGATGCACAGATAATGCTCTCCGTAGTGCACTCTAAGTTTTACATGTATCTACATCTCTACATCTATATCTAGATATATATATCTATATATAATTCTATATATAGTTCTATCTGTAGATATCTGTATCTATACCTGTAGATAAACGTATAGGTATAGATAGCTGTTTATGGGTTCTGTTCTGGGCCTTTGGTTTATCTGGCCCTGCGCAAATGACTGACTTTTCTAAGCACCATAGCTTTAGCAACGTGGCGACTTGGAGAACTCCTCACTCACTATTCCTTCTTATTGTTAGTTTCGGAATTACCACGGCTTTTCTTGAACACTTGGACTTGAAGTGTATAAAGTTTGTGAATCTGCATAGAAACCCCCTATTGATATTTTCTTGGGTCATTGAAATAATTTGGGAAGAAATCCCATTTTTCAAGTCTTTAATCATCTAATCTTGGAATAGAGTAGTACTCTTTTTCAAGTTATTGCCTTTGTCTTTGAGGATGGTTTCGCAGGTTTTTCATTTTAAAAAATCCAATTACAGTTGATGTTCAATACTGTATTAGTTTCGGGTGTGCAGCAGAGTGACCAGACACTCTGGCGTACCTGAGGAAGTGATCCCGCTGGTCAGTCCGGTCCCCACCTGGCACTACCCGTGGTCACCGCAGTGTCACTGACGGTGTTCCCTCCGCCACACTGTCCGTCTCGGCGACTCTTCCGTGATCACCAATGGCCCTTCTTAACCCCTTCCCTTTTTTCAGAGACCTTCCCCAAGCCTGTTTGATCTGGCAGTTTTACTCTTATCCGTGAGTCTGTTTCTGTTTTGTTTATTTTGTTTTTAGATGCCACACAGAAGTGAAGTCCTATGGTATTTGCCTCTCTCTGTCTGACTTATTTCACTCAGCATGGTACCTTCTAGGTTCCTTCACGGCGTCGCAAATGGTGACATCTCACCTCGTTACGAAACGATAGGCCGTTGTGCGTGTGTGTACTGCACCTTCTTTATCCGTCCACCTGGGGACGGAACTCGGGCCGCTTCCCTGCGCTGGCTGTCGTAAGGGATGTTGCAGTGAGCACAGGGAGGGATACATCTTTGTGAATTGTTTCCAGTTTCTTCAGATACATCCCCAGAAGTGGGATCTCTGGAACCTGGAACCTGTTTTTTCCAGGAACCTGCACACGGTTCCCACAGTGGTCGCACCCACCAGCAGCCCCCCCAGCAGCAGGCGATGGTTCCCCCCCGTCCGTCCTCACTGGCAAGCGCCGCATGTCGATTTACTGACGGTCATTCCGACAGGCGGGAGGTGGTATCTCCTGGCGGTTTTAATTCAGAGTTCTCTGACCAGTTGCGTGAACATCTTTTCATATATATCTGTCTGTTGACCATCGTCTGTAGGTCCTCTTTGGAGAGATGCGTGCTCAGGTGCTCTGCCCACTTTTTTAATCAGAGAGTGTGTGTGTGTGTGGGGGGGGATTGCATGAGTTCTTTACAAACTCTGGACATCAACCCTTATTGGATACATGGCTGGGGAATGTATTTACCCAGCTCAGCAGGTGGTTCCTTTGTCTGATGGGTGGTTTCGCCTCACCCCTTCATTAGTAGCTGCACACAACTGCGGATGTGGCCCAGTTACCAAGGTGAAGCATTTACAGTAGATTGTGGAATATATGGTCTTCCGTTTTCTGGAAAGAGGAAAAATCAGATAAGAATATTTCTCATACCAAATGTTTGCTGCAGGTAAATATTTAGCAAGATCATTGAACAGCCAAGCTAGGAGTCGAGCATAGAGACATTCATTCGGTGGTCCTGGAGCTTCGGTCTGAAGAGGTTAGGTGATAGCTTGTTTTGGTCTAAGGGCACGATTTTTATGTGGCTTGAAATTCCCGGAGCGAACCTCAGGCTAGACGCTGAGGCCTTTTTAAGTGTGCCACAGGTATGCACTGTGCCCGATTTGACTGCGGCGATAGCTCTGCGTGAAGATTCCTTTTACGTGTGTGAAAACGCGGGTGGTCCATCCCTTCCTCAGGCCGGGGCACGCCGAGGCCCCCTGTGCTGTCTGTCTCAGGGCGCAGCCAGCAGGTGGGCTTGTCGTCCTCGGCCACAGGAGTGGAGGAGGCAGCACTGGGAAAGGTGCCTTTCGTCCTTGAGATTTTTCCACTGGTAAAAATCCACAAGTGAGGTTTCATGCCTTGCCTATCTGTACCTCACAGGGGTGTTGCACGCACCCAGGATGTGGGCTGGTGTAGGTGCCTTGGAAGCTGGGAGTGAAGAGCTGCGTGTGAATGAGTGGGACCGGGAGACAGCGGCTATCCTGGGGCCGTGGGCGCAGGGAACGTGGACAGGGATTTGGAAATGCAGACTCGGACTTTGCCTGTCAGTGTAAGAACAGTCAGAGCACTGGGCATTCCCCAGAGAGGAGAAGGAAAGTCCCTAGGAGCAATAGGTTTGGATGCCGGTAATCACTACTAGTTTGCTGTGGAATTCACGGGAATTAGAGTTGGAGGCTCAATTTTTTAAAAGATTTTATTTATTTATTTCTAGAGAGGGAAGGAAGAGAGGGAGATAGAAACATCCATGTGTGGTTGCTGGGGGGCCGTGCCTGCAACCCAGGCATGTGCTCTGACTGGGAATTGAACCTGCGATGCTTTGGTTCACAGCCCGCACTCAATCCACTGAGCTACGCCAGCCAGGGTGGAAGCTCAATTTTAGAGTGATCTGGAGCCAACTCTGCAAATGATCATTTGGTATCCTGGGGAGTTTGAGAACAAAAAATCGTGTAAGTTTGTGAAGTGACCACATCCTCTCACATTCTTTGATAGTTACTTAAAATGAAACTCTCAAGCCAGGAAACGTATACTCAGTTGAAATGCTTGCTGGAGGGACTTGACCGCCAAGTGCTCGGCTTTGGAGATCGGTTCTCACGCAAAGGTCGAGAGGCTTTGTGTCTGTGTGTGGTTTTAGGAAACAATTGTCATTGTTGCTTCTCGGAGAGGGTCCATGTGTGTTTGTAAGGGCCGGACCCGTGCTGGTCTTTGGAAAGGAACTGGCATATCATTTGAATTCAGGGGACAGGCTTTCAAAGCATCCAGCTTGGAGAAGCGTTTCTGAAATAGCCCTGGGAAATAAATTTCTTTCATTAATCCCATCAGTCATTGGATGTCGTTCTTCCAATTTAATTATGTCGATCCGCCAATGGGTGGCTCTGCTGCTTAGGCGTGTAATTCCAGGGGGCGGGGCGGACAGCCACGGCGAGTCCTCGTCCTCGGGGAGATGACTGCGGTCCTAATCATTTACCCATGCGGTCAGCCCCGTGAGCCGCTCAGCCCTCCCTCGGAGGACCCGGCAGTGGGAGGGGCGCGCTTCCTCTGCCTTCGCGCAGCGGAGGGGCCCTTGTACTTCTGAGATGTGTTCTAGGTGTCCGGCTCGGTGCCTCACAGGTGGGACCCCGCTGATTCCTCACGCTGGTCCCGTGAAGCGGGCGCGGTTTCCTTCACCGTAGTGAGGGAGGGGAGTCCAGACTCCAGCCCTGGCCAGCAGGCGGGTGGGAAGTCACTCCTGTTTCGCAGGTGTTTGCAAAGCTCAAATGCAGAAGCTACATTGGTAAACAGTTCGGCGCAGTGCTTGGTGCCTTGTTCTCACTGCCCGCCTGTCCCTTCAGAGGGAGGTGGCTCTGGCGGCCACCGCCTGCTTCCTCCCAGAAGCCCACCCCGGCGGCCGGGGCAGAGCCTCCTGCCTGGAGCCTGGATGCGAGAGGTGTACCAGGAGGTCTTTGCGTGCCCCCGCCTCCCGGAGAGAGCTTCATCTGGGACTCTGCCCTCTGCACCGCTCCGATCCCCTGTCTCTGCTGTTCCTGATGTGCCCCCGAAGGGGTAGTGCGTCACAGGGGTCTCTTTAGTACGTGGAGGCTCCAGGGGCGTCCAGTCCTCGGGCTGTGGACCACCTGTGGCCCAGGAGGGCTGTGAAGGTGGCTCAACCCAGAATCACAGATGTACGTAAAACCTTCTGTTTTGCTGATGCGTTTTCCTTAGTGTTGGTGTGTTCAATGTGTGGCCCAAGACAAGTCGTCTTTTGTCTGTGTGGCCCAGAGGCGCCAAAAGTTTGGGCGCCACGGCACCATATATTGTCTGCGTCCAGGGCTTCCCTGGACTCCCCCTGGGCCTCCCAGGGTGCCAGGGCTTCGCACCAGCCCTGATCCATGGCCTTCACATGCAAAACCTACCAGCAATGACCTGAAGACTAGAAGGTGCTGAGGGCTCAGGCGCCAGGTCCCCGTTGATTCTGAAAAATGGGGAGATTGCTCTGGAGGGAGCACCACCCGTCACCCTGCCCCGTCGGCTGCCCGCGTCCTGGGGCGCCAGCAGCACAGCGGGGTCCAGTGATGTTCGTGAAGACAGACTGTGACTGCTTTTCTGCCCCACGGTGGAAGGAAGGAGGTTCCCCAAAGCAATTGCCCGTCAAGCTCCGGGTTGTGCTAGGAAAGGGGGCCTGGGCTCGCTGACCCGTCCTCCTCCTGCCCTGAGGGCAGGTGGGGCGCACACTGGGGAGGTGGGTGGGTCGGGCACAGGGGGGCACGGCCAGTCCCGGGAAGCAGCCTGGCACAGAGCCCGGGTGAGGAGGGCAGGTGGGTTTGGAGGCTGCAGATGTCCTGAGGACAGACCTGGTCTGGTACGAGGGTGGGGGACACAGGAGCCTGCTGCAGGGGCGAGACCCATGATTGGGTCTTCTCCAAGTTGCAGCTGCCACTTTACCGAGAGCTGCAGAGCCCAGGGCAGCTCCTTGGCCGGGAAGCCGCCTTCCGCTGGGCTCTGCCGGGGACCGCGGCCTCCCACCGGCGCCCACCGCGGGGGCTCCTCATTGGTGACGGCGGCAGGCTCAGCCATGGGCAGCCTAGTGAGCAGGGCATGCTGCCCCTGTGGCTTCTGCACACGGGGTCTGGAGCGCCCGGCCCGGGAGGCCGGGGGAAGGGGTGGGAGCAAGCAGATGCCTCCTTCCTCCAGGCCCCTGAGCCTGCATGCTGGGTGGTCTTGGATGCTAAGTCTGGGTCTTCCCAAGGGCAGCAAAGGCGCTTCACCGAGTATAAATGACTCGGAAGTCAAGGAATTGACGGAGAAGTCATTAAGGGAACGGCTACCCAGCAGGGAAGCAGGCTTTCGCAGAGCAGTGTGACGGCAGAGGCCGGTTGGTGTGTGTGTCTGGCCCGGGATGGGGCCCCTGAAGGAAGCGCAGCCCCCGGGGGCCGGGCCGGCTGCCCACTGCGTTCTCCCGACGGCTCTGCCCCCGGCGGGGCACGGCCTCCTCAGGCCAGCACCGCACGAAGGCGGGGCTCACGGCTGTGACTTGACTTGCTGACTCGGCCAGGCTGGTGGGGCCCAGCTAGGACATAGGCCCGCCCGTCCCCGCTCTCCTGCTGGGGGGGCCTGGCCGAGCTGTCTGTGCGAGGAACCAGGGCCTGGCTCTACGTGTGGCGGCACCCTGATCGGGGGTGGGGCACCAGCGGAGGGAGTGCTTCCCATCCCCTTAGCGTGCAGTGCCCGGGGAGCACCGGGTGCCGCGAGCAGCGGCGGGCCGGGTCGGAGCCAGGGCCCCGGGCCCCGGGGGAGCCCTGTCCTCGCCCCGCGTGGGTCTCAGCCCCATATCCCGCCCAGTAGCTGCCGCCTCCGTGATTTGGGGTGGGGGACTGAGCTGCTGGTACTATGTGAGGAAACGGTCCAGGGCAATGTGCTCCTTAGCTTACAAGTGTAAATAAAATCCTGACTCCGGTGTCTTGCTGAAAGCCCAGGTTCCTCTTCTAGCGCTGTGTGGCAGTGCCTAATCGTTTGCGTAAAACCTGGAGATCTAGGCAATGATTATTTTAGAAGCCACTGAAGGAACTGACATTTTCTTTGGGCTCTTTTTTTTCTTTTTAAACCATCATGAGCACTGATTTCAGGATGAAAATGCAGTGGTCTCAAGGCAGCACCATCCTGAGGAAACTGGAGGGCAGGCTTGGGGGCGAGAGCTGCATGTGGGGAAAGGCAGGCGCCCGGTGCAGAGCTGGGCCGTGGGCCTGAGGACCAGGCTTCCCTCTTCCTCGGCACCGGGTCTGAGAGGGTTCGCTTGTGCCTGGGGGTCGCGGCCACGTTCTGGGCGACACGTGACGTGGAGGAGCCTCGTGGGAACACGTCGCCTTCCCAAAGGAGCCCGTGGCTTCGGCCACGTGGAGGCCGAGTCCCCGAGGCTGCTTCCTGCATCGCTGACCGAACAAAGTCACGCATTTGTCACCCTGCCTTTGTGTCCCCAGCGGACAGCCTCGCTTATTTCACCCCTCAATTCAGAGGAGTGGGAGAGCCCACTGGAATGCTCCTGGAGACCCGGAACGTTGTCCTCTGGGGGGTCCTGCAAGCCAGACTGGGCCACCAGGACTCAGGAGGGTTGCAAGGCTTTCTTAAGTGCTCTCTGGAAAGTGGAAGTCGGTCTGTGCCCATGAATGAGTTATGGACATTTCTGTGCACAGTCAGAAACAGGCCTAGGGCAGGAAAGGCCTGTGTACTGCCCGAGGTAGCAAAGGCAAGAGGGAAAAACACGTAGGTCTTCGTAAGGTTGGGTGTGCGAGGGATTCCGAATCCACGTTCAAGGGCACAGAAACAGCCTGTTTGATCTGGGTCGAGCCGGAGGCGTGGGTGTGTGACCAGCCGTGTCCCAGAGACAGAGAAAGGGTCAGGTTGGGTCCAGAAGGGCCCGAGGGGTGTGCGTGCGGTTCAGAGCTGTCGGCCCTGGCGGCTGACAGGGTGTCGGGGACAGCTGGCACTTGGAGTTCCATCTCAGAGATTTATTCTCTCTGAGTTGGTGGCACCACCTGTGTGAACAGCTCTCCTGCACCTGCTGAAATACTGAAGGATGACTCTGTGGGCTGCAAATAAGACATCATGTCTTGGTGACGCTAAGATAAAATGGAAGGAGATTAAGCTTTTGATAAATTTTCCACCTTCATGGGGGAAAAGGTAGCAAGTGAATGGAAATGAGACCATAGACGACCAAGAAACGGGGAATGTCAGGCCGAGGGCTCGGACGCCCTGAGCAGCAGCCCCGGGCGGGTCCCTGCTTCCTCCTCCCGCCTCCGGCCGAGTGTCTGGTGCACTCAGCTCCCGCCAGGAGCCCCTGACTTTTTCAGCTGCTTCAGCATCTCTTCCCATTAGGACGGAGAAGGTTGAAATTGCATTTCCTTGGGATGTTTAGGCTGGAGAGGATAAATCATGTTGCTTTGCAAAACAAAAACTACAACTATGAAACCAACCATCACTTGAATAGCAGGGCTGGGCTGAGAGTCCTTCAGATGCTAACAGGCAGGTCGTGGGGCTTTAGGAAGGGCAGCTCGCCCAGGCACTCTTTCCTGCCTGTGCCCACCTGAGAGCACAAAGACATGCAGGGCTGGGCCGGGTGCTGTCTTCAGGTAATGGCGGCTGGACCAGCTTTGGTTTCAGAACAGCTGAACCACAAAGGACGCTGGGGCTGCAGAGGGCAACACCCAGGCTGGAGGGGCTGTGAAGAAAGTACGTCAGACACCGGGGCTAGCTCCGCAAGAGGAGTGGGCCGCCCCAGGTCTGAGGCCTGGAAGACGATCCAACCATTAGCTCCCGGAGCTCCGGTCTCTCAGCCAAGTCAGGAGTGTCGTGGGGACTCTGGGATGCGTGTCGGTGCCAGGCATGCCCCTGACCACCCCGCCGGCATGAGGCAGGAGTCCAGCCCCAGTGCATGAGGGTGTGGAGAGGCTGGGCCATCAGGAAGAGGCCCGGCAAGGACTGGGGAGGGGACCTGGATTCCAGCCATGGGGAGAGGCTGCAGGTGGGGGGGGCTCTGTGGGCCTGAGAGGGGGAGGCAAAGCCTGCCGTGGCCTCTGGGGGGGAGGGAGGACACTGAAGTCAAGCCCCACAGGCTGACGGGTTGGAGGCCCTTCGTTCATCCATCCATCCTTCATTCATTCATTCATTCATTCATTCGGTAGTACATGGAACATCCGCCAAATGTCTGGCCTTGTGCTGCGGGCACACCCTGAGATAAAGCCGTTCCCCGAGCTCCCAGGGCTTGTGGACAGTGGGAGGCCCAGAAAGGCAAACCAGACGGCAGCTGCACGCACAGGTGGGGAGCAGGTGTCAGCCGGCCCACTGTACAGACGAGGAAGCGGGCTCGGAGCGGTCGGACCGCTCGCTCGCTCAGTGCCGTGGCCCTGCAGTGCTGGGTGCGGAGTCGAGCCCGGGTCTGTTCTCACTGCAGACCCCGTGCTCTCTGGAACAATTCCAAGGCCACGGGCATGGAGCACACACAGCCAGAAACACGCTCCTGAAGAATCGTCGTACCCAAACCCACCGAGAGAAAGATGATAGAGATTACAGCGTAAGACAGGAGAATTAAAATAGTGCTTTTAATATAATTCTCAGCCATCATATAATATGTACTTTACATCACGTGTCTCTAAACGGCTCATCTAGAAAATAGAAGCTGCAAAAATACAGAGTGACACACTCAGAACCTATTGAGTGTGTGCTTCCCTGCTCCTGTCTGTGAAACAGGGTGACTTTTGTCCCCCTCCTGTCGATGACGTCGAGCCTTGGTGGGTTTGGGAACAGCTGTGGGAGAGGCCTGGGTCAGAGACGCACCAGCAAGTCCTCTGCCCGGGCGCCGAGGGTGGGCTGGGCAGGAGGGAGCTGTGGGCCAGGGCACTACTCCGCTTTAGTGGCCCGGGAAGGAGCTAGGGGGGGCCTCCGGATCACAGCCACCCCAAAGGACCACGCTCGGGCTGGGTGACTCCCTCGGGGGCCCTCGGGTTCCCGGGCCGAGCGGGCTAAGTCGGCCCTCGAGGTCTGCGGGTGCCGATGGGCCGCCGTCTGCAGGAGGGCGAGGGCCGGGCCCTCAGCTTCGCACAAAGGAGTCTTCGGAAGGTGAATGGGACCCGGGACAGGCTTTCTCAGTGTCAATGTCCTGGTACTCTGTGCCTAAAGGGGAAGGAGGGAAGAAGAGCCAAGAGGAAAAAAGAGAGGTCGGTCTTTTCCGGTTTTCCTGCTTTTGTAAAGGCCTATACAATAGCCCTGTGGCTTCGCAGTGGGACGGACCAGAACAGGAAGCCGTGGCAACACAGTGCTGGGTTTTGCTCTGTGCAACCCCAAGGAAGCAGATTTCCGGCCCAGCGGCCTTCTGGAAGGCCGTGTCTCCCCGAGAAGCGTGTTTATTGAGGTGTCTGTGCAACACTCACACGGATGTCTTCCACGGGGATGAGTCAGATGTGCCCTGGTCACCACTGGCTCAGTCGCCAATGACGGGCCTTTCGTTCTGTCTGAGAGTCTAAGTGTCACTGCAATTTCTACTGAGAGGCAGCCAAGTGCCAGGGAAAACCGCCGGTGTCCCAGCATCAGGCGCTCTCCTCAAGAGCGGCCCGTGTGGTGGCCATTCCGCCACAGGCGCCCACCGTGGGCCGAGGGGGAGCACCTCCTCGTTGGGGTGAGGCTGTGCGCCCATGCCACACATCCGAGAGAGACACCGTGGCTTCATTTGAAAGGCATTAGGGACCCAGCTGGCCCTGGGCTGACTGACAGGCCGTGCAGGTCTCGGCGAGGATGGCGGGCAAGGCGGGGGCCCGGGTGGTCCCGCTCATTTACGTGTGCTCCTTAGACTCTGACCCCGAGGGGCACAAGGTGACCGTGGGCATGCCGCTGCTGTCCTCAGGATCCAGCAGCTGAGATGTGGCCTGTAGAAGCAGCCCTTCCTGCACCTCACAAGCTCAAGTTCTCGTGGTCTCGGGGCTCTGCCCGAGTCTTAGGGGCGGGCTATGGGGACGGCTGGGGCAGGAGCGAGGGAGCGCGGCCTGGTCCCTGTGCACAGAATGAATGGGGCAGGGGATTCTCCGCTGGCTGTCAGGAGAGGGAAGGAGTCATTTTAAGCATCTCTGATGTCGTTTCTAAAGCACAAAAAGTTTTCCTTACTTTAGATTCCCGTGCCTGTAGGCACAATTTGGCTGAGGTTTTCCCCTTGCCTCTGGGTTCATTTCTCTATATGGACTTCCCTGTGGGTTTTCCCAGTAGGAAATGCACCGCTGGCCTCATTGAAGCTCCTAAGAAGGCAGCTCTGTGTCCCCACTGTGGGGGCCAGTGGCAGGGCGGAAAGGGCACCGGGTTCAGGAGTCAGGCAGAACTGGTATTGGCTCTTGGGGACTTTCTAACTAGCTGCGTGACCTTGGGAAGCTTGGGTCGACTGAGCCTGGTTTTCCGACCTGTAGAGTGGGAGAGAAACATACTCCTTGCAGGGCTGGGGTGAGGAAGCCGCCTCCCTGTGGCACCTGGCACACGGGTAGCAGGCTCCGCGTGAACTTGAGTCCCGGCCCCTTCCCTCCGGGCTTAGAGCTCCCTTTGTGTGGGGTTTCTCTTGTACTGGGACTCCCTACACTGCGTGCCTCCGGTTCCTTTTATGACCTGAGCTTCTGAAATCAAATGGTGTTGACAAATACATCTTCACGAGAGCCATCTTCCATTAAGTTCCGGTGAATTTAAGAGAAACATAATTTCAGGGGATTTAATGGGATGGTAAAAATCTCAACCTACGGAATATTAAACCTCCAGAGAATTTACTGTGTTGTTCCGTTTGCTCATAGTAGAGCATGATCGCTTTAGCATAAATTCCGAACATTTCCTCCATAAGGTGATCATCAACTACTGATTGCTAGCCCGAACCATTAATGCAGAAATGGAAATGTCTAGAAACCACGTGCGAAAGCCTAGCAGCTGACAATAGAGACACCACACCAGGGACCAGCGTCGGGGTGTCGGAAGGCCCCGGGCCAGGGCTGAGCCCTGCATTGCAGGGTGCGTCAGGGCAGAGAAACCCCCGACCCTCCTCTCACCCGTCTGCTTGCAGCCCTGTGCAAACAGGCCACCGGGCTCTGCGGTCGAGAGCAGCAGTGACACACGGAGGAAGGCCGTCCCCGAACACAGCTGTTGCGGGGTCCCGGTTGTCACGCTGGGGGCCCGGCAGAGCGTGTGGGGCCCCAGCGCCCACGCGAGCCAGCGGTCCCGGGTGGGGAGGGGTCCCCGCATCTTGCGGAGCAGGGAGTGAGTACTCATGGCCCTGAGGATGTGGGCTTTGGGTTCCTCGAGCTGGTTTGAATCCTCCCTCTGCCCTGTGACCTTGAGCCAATTCCGGAAGCTTCTTGAGCCTCCTGTTCTCTCACCAAGCGAAGGCTGTAGCAGTTCCCGACTCGTGGGGCTACTGAGATGGACTGAGTTAATATAAGGAATAAGCTGATTTACAGTAAGTGCTTGAAAAATGTTAGCAACTGTTATTAGTTTTTATTAGTGTTTACCAGTTACTCCGCCTGGCGCGTGTGTGTGTTTTATTGTGCCACGTTCCGTGCCGGTGGGAAGGGGGGAGGGGTGTGAAACGGTCCCCAGGGCCCGTGTGCGCCCCTGTCTCTCTGCTTTCCACACCTTCCCTTGCGTGCCCGTCCCCACCACTGCAGGGGCGGTCCGTCCGGAGAAGAACGGACCACTTACCTCGTCGGAACGTGCGGCACCTGAACTAGACTCCCTCCCGGCACAGTCAGGAATGTCCAGGTCGATGGTCAGCTAGCTAAAGCACACTGCCAACACAAGAGCTGGGCTGCCAGAGCCCCCACCTGCGCCTGTGCTCAGCAGAGCGGCCAGCCCTCTGCGGCCCTTGGCCAAACCCGGCTGGCCAGCGCCTTCGTGGATTCAGCTGTCGCTCGTGTGCACCTCGCCTAAGGCCACTGTCTGGCCCCGGTGCAACAGCACGGCTGTCAGAGCCCTTGTCTGCGAACTCGCTGTGGTAGCCCCACAGGGTGGGGGGCAGGCTGCCTTCTGGTTCCTCGACCAGCCCTCCCCCTGGGCCTCTGTGAGCCTCCAGGTCGCGAGCCAGCAGGTACCACCGCCGTGCATCAGCCCTTCCTGCGCCCACACGGACACCCAGACCGGGGTCTTCGTATTGCTACTCGGCTGCCTTTGTGTGCGGGTCTGTGCAGCTCACTGAGCTGTGACATCCTGGAGGACAGGACTGTGGTTCTGTTTTTCTCTACCTTTGTCTCTGGTCCGGGGCCTGGCACGCAGCCAGCCTTTCACACAGGAGGGAGCACGCAGTGCACATGCTTAGAAAGCGCGACGCTCGCACAGTGCGTGCCAGTGATGCCAGCCCTGCACAGGTGCTGCCCGGCGGGTGCTCTCCGAGGGGTGCGTTCTGCCCCCGTCTCCACGGGGTCAGATTTCAGAGGTACGGGAGGATCTGGGCTTTTCTGAGTTTCTGTGTTGGGCGTTTTCACTTGTCCTGCCTGCTGCGACGCCCCAGCACTCTGAGGTCACCCAGCAGTGTGAGCACGGGGGTGCGTGGGGAGCTGTGTGCGGACAGTGGGTGCCCGGGCCGTGCTGGGTGACAGGCGTGTGCACGGAAGCATCTGCTCTGCCTGTGCCCACAGACAGGCTGTCCTGCCTCTCGGGGGGCCGGGGCCCTGGAGCCACCAGAGGCTGCACTGAGAGAGGCCTCTGTTCCCGGGGGCTGCTCAGAACTCAGGGCTCTGTACTGAGTGGGGGGGGGGGGGGGTATAATGAATGAGGAGAGAAGGGCAGAGAGAGGAGGAGGGCTCGGTCAATACGCAGGTCCCAAACTAGTGTTCTAGGTGGAACTTGGTGTCCGCAGCCCCTCGCCCGGGAAACACGGCAGCCCATAGGTGTCGGTGCACTAACCCGGAGCCTAACCCAGGGCACGGCTGCGGGAGACCCTGCTGCGGTCCAGTGGGTCCTTGGGTGCAAGCAGCAGCCACCGTCAGCTGCACTGAAACTGGGCCTCCTTGGGTTTCTGCCCGCGTCGAGACCCAACTAGACCAGATGCACAGACGATGGGAAAAAGCACCGTTCTGCCTCCCTGGGGCAGGAGTCGGCCCGGCCTCCTTCCTCGGCCCCCGAGTTCCTGATCCGCTGCTCTGACCCCTGCAGTCGGCCTGTGCCGCTGAGCGCAGCGGAGGAGAGCACTCGGGAGACGTGGGCCCTGAGTGCCCAGATCACGGGTCTCGGGGGAGGAACCACACTTTCAGAACCTGAGCCAGAAAACCAGCCTCTCGGGGAGCCTCAGACTGTCCGGCAGGCGGGCCTGCCCTGGAGCGGGCAACGGTCACCCGTGAGCCACCGCAGCAGAATCTCTTCCCCGAGACAGGCCCTTGGGGTGGTGTGGCTGTCCTCCCAGGGCCGCCGTCGGGCGACCCGGCGCGTGCCTGTGGGAAGTGGGGCTGTGCCGAGGGAGGGGAAGCTCCGGCCCGGCTGCAGACAGGGAGCTGGAGTCGGGGGTGTGAGTGCGGGGAATGCCGCCTTAGAAGCCACCTCTGGAGGAAACCCTCGCCCCGGAAGGGGTGAGGAAGCAGCACGTTCCTGCCTTCCTGCTCAGAAGCCGGAGGAAGCCTGCTAACGGACGGACGGCTGAGGAGCTCCTGATTGTCCCTGACGACTCTGCCCGTTCAGCTCCACCAGCGCGTCTCCTTAGGGGCCGGGAGAGGAGGCCTCTCCTGCGCCTTCAGCAGCTGCGAGGGAAGCCCGTGTGCGGTGGCCTTCCGGCGGGGTGGCAGGGTCCCCAGGGTGCCCAGGAGCTTTGCGGCTTTGCTACGTAAGGCGAGAGGCAGGGAGCAAAGCTGCCCGTCTCCCCGACAAGTGCGCGGCCTGGGCTGAAGGAAGACGGCAAAGCACGTCCTCCTGAGACTCGTACACAGTGCGTGTACTTGGTCTGCGGGAACCAGGTCTGCGGGAAAACACCTCGGCCCCCAGTCAGGGGCTGGGCAAACCCGTGGGAAGCTGCAGCAGAGGGAGACTGCCCCCTGCGTCCCCGGGCGGGCTCAGCGGGGTGCTGGAGGAGGTCGCGGCAGCGCGGGAGGCCTTCTTGCTCCCGTTCTAGGTGGGCTGTGTCCCTCGGGCTGGTTTTCCGTGAGGTCAACGGGGAGAGCCTACCCGGACATCTTTGAACTCAAAGTGCCGGTCAGCACCGGGCCAATAAGCAAGGGGCTGCATCTGGCACCGTGTGTACAGCGGCTCTTTGCAGCACGAAGAGAGTCTGAACTGCACTGAGTCTGCCGCTGTGCAGTGTGTGGGAGGAACGAACATGCTGGAGGTGACACAGCGCACTCAGGGCCTTCTCGCCACGGGGGCTGCCGTGTCTGCCCAGGTGCTGGTGACACTGGGCCCCGGAGGTGTTCTCCTTTGTCGTCCTAGTGTCTCACTGGCATCCATCGAAACTCTCCGGGGGGGGGGGGAGGGGGGCGCGGGGGGGAAATGCAAGTAGTTTCCAGAAAAAATTTTTTCATGCCAGGTAGCTGCGTGCAACACTAGGTCACGGGGCGTCTGTGAGTCTGGGGGAGGGCTGTGCAGGGACGTGGGGGAGGGCTGTGCAGGGACGTGTGGGAGGGCAGGGGCAGCTCACGGTGTGTTGTGCACACGGCACGTGCTCCCAGCCTGTGCCGGCCGACCCCACACACAGTTCGGGCGTCAGCGGGAGGGCGGTCCAACTTCTCATTGGCGCACGCACTGACCAGCGCCCCGTTCTCCGTGAACAAGAGCGGACTGACACCGCAGAGAGGCACTGGGGGGGCCTCCCGTCCCAGGCCGCTGACCTGGGGACCCCGCACTGCGGTGGCAGCTGTGTCCTTCCTTGGGGGTGCCGTCTGGATTTGGGGGCGGTCCCTCAAACCACCCCTTTTGCAGTGCTCTTAAAAGTTTGGCACAACACCCTTTCTCCCAAACTTTTTTATTTTTCTTGCCTTAGCAGTGACAGCAACTATGGACCTGAGGCAGAGGAGCAAACCAACCAAACCACCCTTGAGGTCCTTGCCAGGGTCACGGGCAGTCTGGCCAAGGTCACCGAGGACGCACAGTAGGTGAGTCAACGGGGCCGTGAGTGCGAGCGCGCTCTCGCAGAGGCCCTGCCCCTTCCGGAACGGCCTTGGAAGGCCGCGTCTGCGGGCCGCCAGCCGTGGTTCCTGTCGTGCTCACCCCAGACAGCGACGGGTCTGCTCTCGGAGGTTCCTTCACCCACTTTCAGCACGTGTGAGCACACATACACACCCGTCTCTCAGCTGCACATCAGCCCTGACGGTCTCGTGGACGACTTAGACACTGCAGCAGCATCCCCGAGCCTGTGGGCCTGTCTGTCCCCCGCCCCAACCTGGGAGCACAGCATGCACCCCGCCCGCGGCAGAGAAAGCCCGTGGAAAGCCGGCGCGGGAGGGGAAGAGGGCCTGAGACGGTGCCCCTGGGCCCCGGGGAGCAGGGCCAGGAGGCAGGTGTGCGCATCCTGCCGTGCCCCTCCCTTTGTCTCAAGTGTGCAGCTCTTAAAGGCAGGCTGCACACCCTCTCGCGATTTCAAGTATTTTGTTTGGAACACATTATACAATATCCAACTAAAGGTGAGATAATAAAAAACAATAGATGAATTTCATCCCTTGAATCACATTATATTTTGGTGCATTAAAAAAGGAAAAAAGTAAAAGCAACCAGCATAGTAAACTCGGCCTAGAGAAGTGTGAGTGACTGGAAGGGTAACAGATTTCAGAAGTCGTTAAAAATAGCACGAGAGGGTTATACATGGAACAGGTGGAAATTCATATGCACGGAATTGTTTTTTAAAAAATGGCAAAATGTATGGCAAATGTAAGCACATGACTTGGGACTGTGCTGGGTGTCACCGGCTCTGAGTGAAGTCCGTCATAGCCAGGTGAGGCCCGCTGCTTCCTGAGGTCCCTCTGCGGGGCTGGGGGCGGGGCGCCCACCCGGGGAGCTGCTTCGGGGGAAGGCGAGGTGCTGGCCCCCCACGCCCTGCTCCCCTCAGTCTCGAACACGGAAATGGAGCTGGTGAGAGTCGGCTGTTACCGCCCGCAGCGCGGATCACCGCTGGCATCGCTGAGAAGTCTGGGCCCTGACCCGCCCGCGGCCGGGTGGCCCGGATTGCGGAGGCCCCCGAGGAGCGGGCTGCACCCCTCCGACCGGGCGCCGCCCACCCCACGGGAGGGGCCGTCCAGGGTGCGTCACTAGTGCTCATCCTGGCAATGTTGCAACGTGTTTTTTAGTAGACTTTCTTTAAAAATATGTCTTGTTTTGCTGTGTGTGTGTGTGCAGGAATGTCTGTCCTTCGAGCTGGCCGCCACTGTGCCCTGAATTTGGCAGTGCCTGTCGCTCGCGGCTGCCCGCGTCCCGGAACACCGTGCGCTGGCGTCAGAGACGCGGTCCCACGCGCCCCTGTGAGTCCCGCCTGACTCTGATCCGGAGACAAGGTGGTGGTGGTGGTGGCGGCGTGCGTGCGTGTGTGTGTGTGTGTGCTGAGCTGTTTTTTGGAACCCTTTTGTGTTTTCGTAGGAAAAATGACCCTTTGATCACTGCACGGAGTCCAGCCCTCCGCGAGTCCCTATAAAACGGACTCCATGTTCTCACACCACTCATGGTCTTCCAGGTTATAGATAAACTTTGTCCTATGCGTCTGGTTTGCGGGCACAGGGTCCCTCCCCGGATTGTCTAGGGTCAGAGTAGAGGCAAAGAACTCACTGGTGCTCAGCCCGCCCTCGTGGGTTTTGATGTAGCGTGTATAGTTTTTCCGCAGGCACTGCCACGTGGTGGTGTAGAGCACGAAGGCGAAGGCCTTGAGCGTGATGGCGATGCTGACGTACAGGTGGCGGTAGGCCACGTTGTCGTAGAGGGCGCAGGCGCCCCGCTCCCCGCAGAAGGTGCTCCAGAACAGGCAGGTGGAGTCGATGCCGGCCCCGAAGATGAGGGGAGGGGGGATGAAGCCTGTGGGGGGGGGAGGAACAGTTGGGGTCCAGCTCCGAGGGCGGTTGGCCGCCCAGGTGGACGGGGTTGCGGGTGGCTGTGCCGCTGCACGGACCCTGCTGGGAGACGAATGCCCGAGTCCCAGTCCCACCCTCTACCTGCCGCGGCGGCCACCTGGGCAAGACGCTCAAGCCCCTCGGCACCTTAGTTTCCTCCACAGCAGCCCCGGGACCCAGCGCCGGGCCTGTGCCGGCTGCCGGGACAGGGACGAGGTGGGTGCGTGGGAGGCACCTGGAATGCTTCCCGGAGCACGGCAAGCTGAGCGTGAGACAGAGGACCGCGGTTAATTGCCCTTATTGGCAACTGACCACCCAGAAAGGAAGAGGGGTCTCCCTGAAGGGAGAGGTGGGGTGGCTCACGGGGGACACCGTGCTCCCTGGGGCTCCCAGGGCTGCGTGCGCCTTCCAGGGAGAGGGCCCGGAGCAGGGAGCAGCCGCTGAGCTGAGTCCATGGCGGCTGTGGTCTGTGTGCGCACGTCGTGCGAGGAGTCTACGTGGGCGGAGCTCGGGAGAAAAGCCCAGCACGCGTGCTGACAACTCTTCGTCTGCAGGGTTTTAGCCGAGGACGGACGGGTTCCCTGGTGAGCTGGGCACGTGTGAGCCCCTCACAGCAGGGCACGCCAGGCAGCCCAGTGAGACCGAGTCTGTGCTGAGGGGGTGCCGCGGCTGGCTCTGTGGGGCGAGGCCTCCCCAGCGGCCTCGCACTGTTCTGGGGTCTCTCTTCTCTGCCTGCGGTTCTTGTGGACCCCAGCACCCAAACTCCTCTCGCTGTGTGTGGGGGGTGCAGAGGTTGCAAGTACTGGGGAGAACCAACAAGGGATTTGTGGGCGCACACCTAGAGGTGATGAAAAGCCTTAAAGCAACCTACAGCGGTCCTAACGCTGTCACCTACGTGTGCTCCGTAATGTTGTGTCCTGAAGTTGTCGCGAAGTGTGTCGTCAGTCATGCCCTGCAGTGGTTTTCCTGTTGCGTGAGAATGACGGTGCATGCTAACTAGTTGTAATTTCCATGTGTCTTTGTAGGTGTGTGGGGATCCCTGTGGGATGGCGTGGGACCCTGGCCAGCATGCCGGAGGGTGCCGGAGAGCAGGGCTGTGCTCACGCATGTGGGTGGGGTCTGGGAAGCTTTGAACGCCTGCAGTGCTCAGTAAAAGTGTTTTTGTGGGATGACTTTCGTGGAATGTTGTCATCTTTTTCATATCTGAGAAAGAGTCCCTATCCTTGCTACCAGGTGTTACAGTGTCACCTGTGGCCATCAACCCAAATCAGGGTGAGGGTGAGGAGGGGGCGTCACGACTCACATCTACGTTGTCGTCTTTCCCATGATAAGAGGAAAGTAAGCATAAGTGATACGCTGTCTGGGAGGCCCAGGTGCATTCAGGGGTTGCTGAGCTGGTCCTAACTGGCTATCGTGACTCCTGGCACATGTCTGTGTCCAAGACATAGAAGTCAGTCAGAGAACCAGGTGTCATTGAACTAGGTGTCACTCACGGGTCCTGGGCGGAGCAGGAATGAATGGTCATCGATGGGCGATGGTTTGCCGTAGGCAGCGGAGGGACGGGAAGGGGGCCTAGACCAGGTGTGCGCCACGTCCCCGGGTCTGAGGTGAGGCAAGGGTCTGAGGGTGGAAGAGTTTCTTCTTCCACGTAGCAATGACTGGAGTGGGAATTCATCTCGTGTCATCATGAAGATAACTACGTGGGATTTCATGACCTCAGTACTCAGAGAGAAGAACTGACACCATTTTTGTGTGCAGTTTCCTAACAGTCTCCCCCACGGGTGGGGCAGTCACGTGCCTGCGGAGCCCACTGCACAGCTCTTCCCCCCACATGTCCACATGCCCTTCTGGCCGGAATCGTCAAGGGCAGCGGAAAAGCAGCGGGGGTTCTGGACTGGAGTGGGTGGAATGGATTCCTTGGTGTTTGACATCCAGATTATGGGTATTATTTAGGGGTCCTTGTGTGCACACTGTGATACACATGTCCCCAGTGCCTGCGGTCCGTCCTGTGCAGGGGGACTGTTATCTGGGCTGTGCAAACACGGGCCTGGGCCAGGGCCCCTTCCCCATGGACGCACCGTTGCACATGCAGTGCAGGGCATCACTGCCATACTGCGGAAAGCGGAGGCCGCCTCCCCCGAGCTTGGCCCTAACAAAGGAGGTGACGGCCCCCAGAAGAGGAGCGGGGTGACCTTCGGGGTGGTGTGGCTGGGTGGGACAGGACGGGCTCGACGGGGCCCCGTGGGTGCGGGGCCGTCATGCCGGAGTGGCCCCGGGGCGCCAGCACCATGGCCTGTTGTCCTGACATACGTATGTATGTACGTGTACGTCGGCACAGCAGTAGAGGCCCCGTCGCGCCCACCCTGTCCCGCCTCACCACGCCACCCCTGAGGTCGCCCCACTCTCCTTCCAGGGCCGTCACCCAGACTTCGTCTCCCCACAAAGACTTGCCGGCTCCAGAGCGGGGAGGGCCTACTGCTGCATCCCACAACCCCACGGGGCAGTCCCCCTCGGCCGCAGGTGCAAAC
The DNA here is from genome assembly GCF_019186645.2 of Phyllostomus hastatus. Lineage (NCBI taxonomy): Eukaryota > Metazoa > Chordata > Mammalia > Chiroptera > Phyllostomidae > Phyllostomus > Phyllostomus hastatus. Next base: position 6,322,350 of record NW_025334036.1, on the reverse strand, counting down.
CCTCAGCACCCTTTCCACCCGGGCTGCCTCGGGGGGCCCGAGGGCGGTGGAGCAGGACTCGGGTTTCTGCTCTTCGACGCCGCACAGCACAAAGACCAACTCCAACAACCACACGGCACCGCTGACCCGCACTCACCTGGTCCTTTGCATCCACCGGATCACTGAGGCCACACACACACACACACACACGATGCTTACCTAACAAACGGAGGAGCAGAAACAGCACTCCCAGGGCGTAGGACTTCAGCTCGGGGCTCACTGTCCTGCGGGCACACAAACAGAGCAGAACGCACAGGCTCACCGCTGCACTGCAACGCACACACCACCCAGGGCCCCTCGCTGCCCCAGGTCACCGGCTGTTCCCGCCCACTTGCCCCCCGGCCCCGAGTCTCGACAGCGGCAGGACTTGCAGTGACAACACGTGACAACACAAGTGTTTCGTCACTGCAGCTCCTCAGGCCATTCCGGGTGCACAACGTCTACCTGGTCCACACACTCTTCCTGGAAAGACACCTTGTCTGGGCCAGGACAGGGCCGCATCCTACGTGACCACGTCCCACCCCCTGGGGAAACCGTGAGGGAAGGCCACCCCCCCCCCGACGCTGCACACACAGGCCCGCACCATGGACCCCTCTGCCGTGCTCAGGCCACTCGGCCATGTCGGCAGCCCCACACAACGAGGCTCCCCGGCAACAGGACCCGCCCACACCCACTCCCAGTTCCTCATGCTGCACAGGCGCCTGCACACGGCCCCGGGTCCTCACTAAATGGACCCCCATCTCCCTGGCTTGCCTCACCCACCACAGGCCCCTAGAACCATCTCCCCACGTGCTCCCAAAACCGATCCTCAGACCGAGCTGCGCAGACACGGGGGTCGGGGCCTGTTACTCCAAGTTCCAGGCAAGGCCGGGACCGAGCCGGACCCCACAACCCACTCGATGAGCGACCCTGCAAACACTGGGCAGCCCCCCCCCCCGGACCCCCCATCGCCCCACCCGTCCACAGGGAACCACCACCACTGAAGCCATCAATGCAGAGCCGACGAGAGCCTGGCACTGACACCCAAGAGGCTCCGGGCGCCCCTGCCCGGGAAGCTCGCAGAGCTCTAGCTGGCGTGCGGGCTCCCACCTGGGGCGGCAGCGGGCCCCCTGCTGGAGGACGGGGCCACAAGCAGCCACCGCAACCCCACACCGGAGAGCTGACACATGTTGCCCACACAGGCGTGACACACCGTCACCCTCCAGACACAACTCAGAAGTTCACTCCCGAAACACTCGGCACGTCCCGAAGACGTCTCATCTCCGTGCGCAGTGGTAGCAGCTCGCGTGCAGTGGCGGTGACTACCATCTGACTCCACTCCCACTCGGGTGGCTCTGCTACGACGCTGAACATGATAATAAAAACCCGGCTGCACTGAGTTTTCCTCGCAGAGACGCATTTCCGAAGCTCAGTGGCAAAAGGCAGGTCACTGCACACAAAAACCTGAATGCTTTCACGACTTCCGACTCACAACGCCGTGTGGCTCTCCGGAAAGGAACCGCAGGCGCCCCGATGCCACCAGCGCTGTGCTGACTCACCAGTCCTGCCGCGGCCCCGCAGACACTGCACGTGAGCCACTACAACACACTGTTCACATCCCGTCGGGGTGCAGAGAGGGGCACTCTGCCACGCACCCCGGCCGCTTCTGCGGCCCCACAGGGCTTCACTAACGACCTTCTAGGTAGCACTCAGTGCCTCCTGGAAACCCCTTCCCCGCCAGGAACTGCCAACCAGCACCGGGAACCCTGCGCGCGCCAGCAGCCGGTGACGCCCCCACGCCCCCCAGCCCTGACCTCCGAGCACTTCGTCCCCCTGCAGCTCTGGCCCCTGGGGCTGAGTCGGTTTGCTCCAGCCACTGCACCCCACGGAGGGTCTGTGTGTGTCCAGCGAAAATGCTGGCTCAGAGGGATGCTGGGGGCGGGGCACCTGCTTCTAGGCTCCTCACACCAGATGCCTCCGCACAGGTGCCAGTGACTCCGACCAGGACTCGCTAACTCACACCTGGGGCGCCCTGCCTGGCTCCAGCACAGGTCCCGAGAGACAGGGAGCCACCGAATGAGGGGCGTCTCCCTCCGACGTCTGCCTGCCTCCGCGAGCCAGTCTGGGCAGGGCCCGCGCCACGGGCAGGACCACCGACCTCACCCCCAGACCCAGATTCCTGGGTCTCACTCCTGAGAAGCACGTGCCCACTGAGGGGCCACATGGGGGCTGGCCATGGGGACGTGGCTACTCCAACACCACCTCCACCTTCACTCAACTCCGACCGCGCCTCTGCAGAAATCAACACGGGCCCCCGGTTCCTCCAGATCACCTGCAGATTCCACCCCCTGGAGGACACGAACGTGGACTGTTCTCCCTTGGGCGAGCTTTCCATTCATGGGCCGAGGCCCCTCTCCAGTGCACGGACTCCTGTCGGCCCAGGGACGCTGGCGCCAAACCCTCGAGCGGCACCTCAGGTTCTGACCACCAGGACTGCGGCCCACGCCCGTGGGGGCTGGGCAGGAGGGACCGAGGGACCGAGAGGCCGGGCCCGGGCCCCTGGGCACCTTCCCCGCTTACCTGATGAGGATGATGACCGAGGGCGTCTGCGCCATCGCCCCGATCATGCTGCAGACACACATCACGCACAGGAAGATGAGGAAGGCCTCTTGGCACCCGGGGCTGGGGCACTTTCCGGAAACCACGGTGGCATTCTCGGGCGGGCCGGCGCTGAGGCACGCACAGCCGGTGTGATTCTGAAAGGCAGCAGCCAGCCCTGTCACTGGGGGCAACTCCACCGCCTGAACCCCAACCCACCGGTCAGCAGGCGCTCTCACGGCCCGATCACACATTCCGGCGCATCCCATGCATTAGGCCTGAATGACCCAGTGACCTTTAAACAGGCTGCAAGCCCATGCAAACACACGCCTGTTTCTGGGGAGGACAGCTCATCTCCCCACCTCCTCTGTATTTCGTGTCCCTGCTCAGGAGCCCCTCCGTGAGCGGCTCGGTAGACATATCTGTCCCTGCCCCCCCCCCGGCATGCACACACACAGCTACAGAGGAAACTGCGCTTCCACAATATGATAAAACATTGCCAAATTAACATCGCAATTACTTGCCAATTTGTCCTCTCTTGCATGCAGTTATAATTACACTGAAGTGTATTAAAAGAAGTAAATCAGGTAACCTGCGCGTTGCTGCTGGTCTGGTGCCCAGTGTGGCACCATGGAGCACACGGCGTGCTCGGGGAGGGGAGAGGTGGCTGCCATCCTGAGGCTCGGAGTGGGGGCTAACGGGAACCTCCGTGAGAGGCAGACAGCCCAGAGGGCTCAGAGACGCCAGGGAGCTCCGAGCGGATGCCGCGGAGCAGGTGGCAAAGCCACTGCATTCCACGGGGCCTTCCCGAGACTCTCGCCCGCCGCCCCGTTCCCAGGCCTGGTCCTCCTCGCTCACGCTCCGGGAACCTCTGGCGGCAAAGGCAGGAGCAGGCGCTGAGAAGGGCAGAGCTGGCGAGCGCCAGGCCAGTTCAGGTTCAGTGACAACCGTGCAGGGGCCTTAATGACCGCAAGATGAACACAATCATCACTGATTCACTGCTCCTCCCTCCAGGGCTGCCGCTTTCAGAGCACCCTCGGGAGGGGATCCTCCGGAGGGCCACCCCACTCTGAAGTCCCGCTCCCCTCTTTTCTTCCCCCACAGAATGCACAGATGGGCTTTCCCTACCCCACAAAGCTACGTGGGATGCTGGCCGAGATATCCAAAACCCCGCATGCGCCCCCCACCCCAACAGGGCCGCCTGTTACATGACTGTGCCCTGCACGGGGGCCCCACTCAGGGGCCGGGGTGCGGGGATGCTGCACGGGCTGCCCAGCGCAGACGCCCTTGTGCCCCTCACAGCACCCAGGGGTGGTTAGGGTTGTCCCCTGAAAGGCGCGGGCCCTGCCCCTGCGAGGCCCTGGCCGCCCTGCTAGATGTGAGATGCTGCATGTCCTGGTGACCAGTCAGAAAGGGCACCGGGCTCCAGGCTACTTTATAAGCACCCCCGGCCTGGAAAGCGGCTGGCCTCCCGCCCCCCCGTTCCACGGGGGTGTCTCCCCACCAGGCCATTGCCCGGCCGGAGCCGTCGCACTGCCTCCAGAACAGCTGCACACCCTGCTGGCGCCACGCGCAGGGTGGCAGGCCCGGGATTCCTGGAAGTGAGTGTGCCCCGGACAGCATGCCGATACTCAGGGGACCACTGTGCGCAGAGAGAGAGAGACAGGCCTCACGGGCGCGGGAACCCGGGCGACCTCCAGGACGACGCGAGGCTGGCTCGTGAGACCTGGAAGGACTCATCCGACAGGCAGGCGGACCGGCCCGGGGATCAGAGTGACGCGAGGGCACCGTGAGGCGCGGCACTGCAGCAGCCGAGGCCCTGCGGCCCGCTCCTCACACACCGTCACGGCAGGGACTCCAGGACGCCACCACCACCACCAGCAACCGCCTCCACGCACAACAGGCACCAGTGAGGCCGGATGGGCTAAAACCCAGCAGGAGTCCACCTACCGGGCAGAGCGCTGCGTCGAAACGTGGGTGAATGGGCGGAGAGGTGGTACACAGGACAGTTTCCACACCCTCCCTGTGGTACTTTCTGATTTTTAGCCACATAACTGGAACATGTCTTACAGAACCAAGAAGTCTAGAACTTCGCAGAATAAACCAATGCGGGAGGAACCGCACAGCCACTGAACGCCGTCAGCATCCCGCGTGTCCCAGCCGTCCGTCTGCACTGAGAAACGCCCCCGCCCCCACACGCCACGCCGAGCCGGCACCGTGACCGTGAGGCCGGAGACCACAGACCCACAGACACGGAACCACGGCTCCCTGGAGTCTGGGGTTCCCTTCCACTGCCGGGGAAAGGCACGAGCGTGCTGTTCTGACAGCTCGTATACGCACAGACACTCACCAGCACTGCTCACAGACACTGGCAAACACCGTTGTTTTCCTTTGCGTCCCCCTCACATCCCGTGCTGCTGCGTCCCTTTCTGTGGATCGCACACACACACACACACTAGTTGCTGGGTCGAGAGGTTCCTTCTCCAAGGGCACAGCTGTGGTGGGGGCAGTGTTCCCTGCCCCAAGAGCCTGACGTGAAACCTGGGAGAGTGGAGCGCCGCTCCCAGCTCCCCACCGTCCGGAGTCCTGGGTTTGTTTTCCTTTCGAAAATGCACCCAGTCACCGGGGAGAGGGGACTGTCTTTGGGGAACACCAGGCGCCAGCTGGTCCTGTAGCGCAGGAAGGGCACCTGCCGGAGTGCGCAGCTCCTCGGGGGTCCTGTCTGCCTGTGCCCGGGCGTCTCCCACCCTTTGTGGGGACGCCCCAATCCCCAGGACGGCCCAGGGCCAAGGACACGGCCACAGGAGATGGGGACGCTGTCCTCGGAGCGACAACGTCTGTTCCGGGCCATTTAGGAAGTCTGTCGTGATGCAGTGAAGTTCCTCAGTGGTCCCCCTGTCACTCATCACTGCCCTTTTGTAGCTCTGCCCCTTCATCACCCGATGAGCCCGACCCAGCCTGCCGTTTCCGGGGCAGACCTTGGGGCCCCTCGTTCACCGGGAGCCCTGCCAGCGACCCACGGGCCCCAAGGCCGAGGGGCCGTGGAAAAGCCACGAGAGCATGCACACCCTCGTGCTCCCCCACGGGGTCACGGCTGAAGGACAGTGGCCGGGGAGAAAAGCTGAGAGACAAGGCCAGACCTCCGCCCACCTCTCGCCCCGCCACCTGTAAGCGGGGGGCCAGGGCACACCCTCCCGGAGCGGCGAGGACAGGGCTGTCCTCGGGGAGTGCAAGGCCCCCTCCTGCCTCAGCCACTCCAGGCGGAAGTGGTGGGTGGGCAGAGCAGGGGAGGGGGACGGTGTGACCACCAGGCCTCGAGGCTCCCCCTCCAGCTGTCTCCTGACCCCAGACCAAATCCTTGCCCCTACCGCGAGGTCCAAGCCTCCCCACCAAGCAAACACCCAGCCCACCCTGCCATCAGTCGTCCTCCAGAAAACATGCCCACAGGCCCCCCTTCCGGCCCCGCCCCACCCCAGCAGGCCTGAGGCAGCAGGTTCCCTGCCTTCCCCGCCCTTCCTCCTCCTCCTCTTAGAAGGCAACCACCTAACCTTTCCTGTGGAATGTTTTTAAATAAAGTTTTTCCTTCTTGGAAAAAGGATGCATGTTCATTTAAGACAGTTTAGAAATATACAGAAAATTTGAAATATATATAGATTAACTTTTCAGTCCCTAGTGAGAGGTAACCTATAAACAGTTGACTATATATCCTTCTGATATTTTTCTGTGCAAAGATATGCATGTGTTTAGGTTTTTCTTTTTCTTGACTGAAAGAGATAACACCCTAGATATATAATTTTATAATGTGTTCTTTTCCACTAACACTACATTGTAGACACAGGAGCCAGGCCAGCTGCTGCTCCTGGGTGCCCCCTGCACCCAGCCCTACAAGCAGGCTTGCTCTCGCTGCACAGCACACACGAGCCCCTCCCTCCCTCCCTCGCCTCCAGTCCCAGTGCCTGCCGGGCCTGGGACACCTTACGTGCCCCGCGTGGCCACGCGCCAGGAGGGCGGGCTTGCTTTCAGGGCGGTCCTTTCTGACGAGCCATCACCAGACACAGCACAAACTTTTCAGTGTGTTCTGGCAAATGGGGCTGGACCATCCGGGAGGGTCTGCAAGCTCTAAGCCTTGGGGAGCTGTACAGGAGACAGTTGAGAGAGATGGTCCAGCCGCAAGGGGCAGCCAGCGGGGGGGTCGGCCACTGCTCAGCCCCAGCCGCCCGCCCGCGGCCCTCCAGGGGTGCGGTTGCCGTGTCAGTTACGGCTGGATGTCTACAGAGACGGCACAAAGCCAGGTCTGTGGGCGGAGCCCAGGCCCGGTTTAGTCCACGGTCAACAACCAGCCAGCAGGGGCTGCTCCTGTGACCCAGGCCGACGGCGCCTCCGATCTCCAGCTCGGCGCCCCCTGTGGGCGGCACGAGAAGGGGGGGCAGAGGAAAGGACACCAAAGGGTGAGAGCTCAGGGTCTGCTCAGACGCTGACCTCTGTCTGCAGGGGTACAGTATGGAGGCCTCGTCCCCTTCCTCAGAGCAGTAGTTTGCCCTGGGGGTCACCGTCCCCCCACACTGCTGAAATATCCGGAGACACGCGGGAGGGTGTCTGGGGAGTACATGGGTACACGGCACGGCCAGAGGGAAGCGGGGAAGCTCGCCCCCAACAGCCACGCCCCGAGGCTAGGTCAGCAGCGGGAGGCAGCCGGGGCCTGGCCCTGCTCTCCCTCGGTAAGACTCCCGAACTCGCCTGCCAGGCTCGGGGGGAGGGTTTCAGGGTGATCGTTGGGCCACAGAATGCTGTGGACCAGAGACTCCCTCGGCCTCAGGGCACCAGCCTATACTTAATGTAATTCTTAAAACGGGATAATAACCAACACCGATTCACAACACAACTTTCTGAATATTAATGACATTGTTGTCGTGAAAAAAATAGCTTGTAGTTTTATTTTCACCACTCTCCAGATTCCATCCCTTTTTAAAAATTTCATTTCCAGTCACATAAAGCAACTGCTTTATCATCTAAAGTAAAATATACGTTCCTCCCTCCTCCCCAGGGTGATTTATTTTCTTTCCAGACAAATGTTAATAACTGGCCAGAAATCTAAATGTTAACAGCGAGGAAAAAAATAAATCTCTGGAAATGAAAATAAATGATCAACGCTTTCCGTCTCAGAACAGTCGCTCCCCCGCAGACACACAGGACGAGGCGCACAGTGGGACCAGTGGTCCCCGTCCGGGTCCCCGAGAGCAGCCGCCCGCCTGCGCACTCCTGGACACCGGGAGCACGGCCAGGGGCCAGGCCTCGCTCCGGAAAGCCCCGGTCCGAGCGGTGACAAGAGCTCTCGGCAGACCGCCCGTGAAATACCCCGGACGGACGGTCTGAGACCGCAGGGACAGGGCCTCGGAGGCACACAAGGGGAGGGCTGGTTTCCCGGGGCGGGGGGGGGGGCATTGGAGCAGGGTGTGGGCGGGTGGGCAGGAGTCGTCCAGACAGAGGGAGGGTATGCGAACACGCGTGTTGTGTGGGAGAAGCTGCACGCCGCCCCAGAGGCGGCAGGGCTGGAGAGAATACCTGCTGACACGTAACCAAACCTGGTTCAGTGCCCACATCCACCTTCTAGCTGGGCGACAGACTAGCATTAGGAAGAGTCACCTGTACAACAACAGAAGTCATCCCGGCCGCAGCGCAGGAGACAGACCACAGAGGGGCCACCCTGAGCTGCAGACACCAGTGCGGCAACGACGACCCTGGTCCAAGCGAGAGATGACCACGGCCTGGAGCAGGACAGTGCTGGTGCGGATGCAGGAGGAGGGCAGGTGCAAGACACACCTGGCACGCAAGGTCAGCCAGAGTTGGTCACCAGTCACTTGGCATCAGGCTGTCATTGCAGAGCACATGCAAAGCTGCAGGCTGACAGTCAGCTGTATATTTCAAGCCCCCAAAAAAAAACGAACCAAAAAAGAAAGCATAGTGGGAGTATAAAAAGGGTGGGGGGCATCTTGGTGAGAAGAAAACAAGGGAACTGAGCGGGAAAGAGGCTGAATTAATGTCAGACAGTCCCAGGTTTGGAAGAGGTCTTCCCTGATAAATGGTTCCCTAGCCTTTCCTGACATCCTTCTGTGGACAGGGAGCTGACTACCTACGGAGTCATCCCATTCCGCTGACACCCGTTGTGAGCACCATGAATCACAGTCTGTTTCTCTGGTACACATACAGCTTCCTTTCACTTTCCACTGCCACCTGCTCGATGATGCTGTTTGGAAACCTGTCTGGTTCAGCAAGGAGGGCCCAGCGGTCGTCCCGCCTACTGATGGGAAGCCCTTCACTGGGGCCGGGCAGAGGCTGACAGAAGTCACAGTGCAGGGACACAAAGCAGGCAACACGTGCGGTTGCCCACGCCTGCCCTCGCCCTCGGGCATAAGCTCCTCCGGCTGCCAAGGTCCCCAGCCCGCCCCGTGCCATGAGAACATCACTGTACCGTGCTGTTGCAGCCCGCAAAGCAGGCGGACAGGTAGGTGACGCCATCCGCCCCGCACACGGGAGTGAAGGAATCCGTCTGGCATTCACAGTTTTTATTGCAGGGTGAGTAGGGGTCCAGGGCCGAGCCAAGCGCGGAGCTGGAGAAGAAGAAACACGGGACCTGTTAGAGGAAGGCCCACTTCTGACAGGAACCTCACCCCCACCCCCCATCTCTCTCTGCCCTCGGCTGCGATGAGTGTGATGAGTGACCTGGCGCTGCTTTCCTTTCCCTCCTCCGGGCTTCACCCCCTCGTCCCAGACCCACTCACTCCCGGGAGCTCTGCGGGTTGCTCCCAGCACCGAGGAGCCAGGCTGGCTCCTGGGAGGAGAGGCAGCCTCTCGTTATCATTTGCACTAATGCGCCCCAGGGGCCTGGAACACCCAGGGGCTCTGCTCAGGGCCACCTCCTCCACGAAGCCCCTCCTGATCACTGCAGCCCCCGCCACCTCCTCCAGAAGCCCCTCCTGATCACTGCAGCCCCCGCCGGCTAACCACGCCTCCCTGCACAGCTGAGCACACACTTCTCCCCTCTCCGGGCGGTTCCTCGTCTGCTTTACTCCTCCCCAGCCTCGTGATGCTTAACAACCTGCCATGACAACACCATTTCAGTAACGACGGTCTGTCTGATCGATTCCACTTCCTGCGGAAAACAACACTAACGTATTTTAAATGTGCTTTTACTAAAGGCACAGTTAGCTAAAGCGGCAGACAGCAAAGAGGAAGAGGGAGGAGGAGTTTCTGGCGCTGTGAGAGACGGTGTCTCCTCTTCAGCCCGCCCCCGGGGCTGCGAGCACTTCCCGATGAGGACGGTGACAGTGACACCTGACAGTGCGTGTGTCCGACACCGCCCCAGTGCCGTGCGTGTCGTCCCCGTCCCTCTCAGTGTGACCCTGTGGGGAGCCCAGGGAAAGGAGTGCGTGCACCGGGACGAGTCACCCGCCCCAATGCACACAACTCAAGTGGCAGAGCAGGGGCTGGACCCCATGGACTGTGGCAGCGGGCAGAGCGGCTGCAGCCCCTGAGCTTTCTTCTTCTTCTTCTTCTTCTTCTTCTTCTTCTGCACTGAAGACTAACTTCCCTGCAGTAGGGCCCATGCTCTGAACCGCCGTGCGTGCACGGCCTGAGCGCTGGCGGAGTGCAGGCTGGCAGGGTTTGTCTCCAAACACCGCCATCAATGCCTGCACAACCCAGAGGGCACCCTGTTTGAGAGGGAGGGGCTGTGTGGGGGTGCGGGCCACAAGAGGCCGTGGTGGGGTGAAGGGGTCAGGGGGTGCACAGTGCCTTGTGCACGTGTGTGTATGAGCCCTGCACGGCTACAGAGAGCTACCCTGCCTGTGTTCTCCCGCTTCTGCTTGCCCTTGAGGGGTGGCAGGTAAGCCCAGCTGTACTGTATCCTCTGGCCCCACTGCAGGTGTAGGCCTGGCGGCCTGCCTGGAGGAGGAGACCAGTGTGGACAGGAGCTGGTACCCCTAGAATGGGAACTGGTACTCACCAGTTCCAACTGGGGCTACAGTTTGTAATTACTATGTGAGTGTCATGATAGCTTCTGACAGTCTAAGGAAATACTGAAGTCTATGCTGTCTTTCACTTGAAGCTACATTTTACAATGAAATTCATTCTTATTTTCGACCTTCACATCATTCCCACAGTCAAATGCCAGAAGCAGTACTTCCGGTCCTCTGGGGAGCGAGGGCGGACCGTCTCCCCCAGCATCCCTCTGCCACCCTGTGAGCCAGCGCTGAGGGGAGCGGTCGCCCTGTGCGTCCAGAACGGTCACACTGACTCTCTGGCTTTGGGAGTAAGAGGCAGAGGCGGCATCCACTTCCCGGCTCATGGTCACTAGGGACCACGCTGGCTGCATTAAGCCACCCTCGAGAGCCTGGCGCCCTGAGCCCCGAGCAGACGGGGCAGGAACAGGCACTGCCGGTACTCACATGTTTCCATAGGGAACAGTGACCCCGGCCACGGGGCCCGTGTCACAGCCCAGGAAGAGGAAGGAGACGTAGCAAGCTGTGGACACCAGGTTGACGAGCATGGCCATCCGGATGGCGCCCAGGGCGGACAGGCTGAGCTTCTTCACCAGGAGGCCGCCCAGGAAGATGCCCAGACAGGCACAGGGAATGGCGGTCATCCCTGCAGGAGAGCAGAGGGCGCAGCCGTGAGCAGGGGAAGCAGGGCCAGTCCACGTGGGGGCGCGTCTCCTGGCACCGCAGGGCGCGACCGCGCCAGGCCCCAGGGCCGCCGTCGGGGGCCTCATTCCCGCCCCAAAGGAGCTCACGGGTAGCCGGGCGGACCCGCACACGGGAGTCTCAGTGCCTTCTCCCACTGTGCGACGAGGGGTCCCCGCCCAGAAACACAGTGGGCGCGGGCCCGCCACAGATGAAGTCACACAGTGGGGCCCGCGCTCGCACTCCAGGGCCGTGAGTGCTGGGGGCCGTGGCGTGCTCCCCGCATGCGTCCCAGGTGTGTGGGGCCGAAACTCACCTGGGGTTTTCGCCTCCTCTCCACCTAGGCGAGGAGGGCATCGAGGAGGACGGGCCTGCAGCCTGTTTCACCAAAGGCCCCAAACGCGCAAACCCATGGAGATGGTGTTTTAAGCAGCCTCATGACCGCTCAGGAAGGGGCATCAATCAAATCAATACGTTTTTGTGGTAACTGCAATAAAATTTTTCTCTCTGATAAACAGCCGTCTGTAAAATATCGGGACTGTAAACCCACCGTTTCTGATTCTCGGAGACTAACGGGAGTTTAGGAGGGCAGAAGGGCCCTAGGCTTCCGGCCTCCTGCCTGCCTTCGCTGTGTCCACTCACGTCCACTGCTCCTCCTCTCTCCCCCCGGCATAGGCACCCAGGCTTTGCATTTCCTGATCCCTCTTCTAGAACATTTTTGCCCCACGCTTTGACTCTCCTTTCCAGAGAGGCCCTCTCTGATAGCTCCCGAGTGGCCCCTGCACCCCACCCTGGGGTCCCCGGTTGAGTATTTCCATGGCTCCCATACAATCAGAAGCTGCCATGTGTATTTTTGTTTCTTTTGTTTCTTGTTCCTTCTCTCCTACTGAGTTGCGGCTTCCCTGACGACAGGACCCCCTCCCACCTGTGCAGCGCAGCCGGGTTCCCCATGCGGGCATGGGGCGGGCCCCAGGATCACTGTGGGAGGAGGGAGGTGGGAGCCGGCAGAGCCTCCGTGCGTGAACTCGGTGGTGCACTCGCCCGTGACAGGGAGCAGGCCTGTGCTTTGCTCCGTCTCCCAGCAGAGACAGTGGGCGTGTCATCCGGCGGTGACAGGAACTATGACGACCTCCCCGCCCCCACTGCTGTGTGCAGGCCCTGCACCTTCGGGTGGTCCCCACTTCCTGAACCGACACTCGTTAACCTAACCCGGGCAGCAGATCGAGTCCTTTCACCCGCAGGAGCAAGTCATCGCCACCAGCCCCTGCGTCGTCTGTGCTGCTCGGTTCTGAACTCGGCCTCCTTTGCTGCTGACCCCTGGGTGGCCTGGGGCCCTCTGCCGACAATGTGACAATGCTCGGGCCGTGGCTTACCCTTCCCAGCGCCTCCCCTTCCCCTGAAGGCCACTGCCGGCCCCTCTTGCAGCCAGCGCCCCAGAGCCCACGCTGACTGGAGCGATGCCCGGGGCGGCACCCAGGGGCGGGGCGGCACCCAGGCTGCCTCCCCTCGCAGCGGCGGGAAGGTCCTCCCAGCCAAGTGCTCTCACAGACAGAACTCACGGGGAAAGAAACAGGCACAAAAAGTCAAGACTGTTTTTCGGACCTTCTGCCCTGAAAACCACTGATTTGTTTGTTGACAGAAAACTGAGTCGTCTCATCTTAAGCTGAAGACAGCCCCAACGTCCACGCAACTGTGCCCTGCAGTCGACACGTCAGGAGCCGCGCAGAGCACCCAGGAGGCGAGAGAGGAATTCTCCGGCGGTGGGAGGCGGAGCCCGAGCAAGGCCGGTTCTAATGAGGGAGTTGTAGCTTAATTACAAGTTTACCCTGTCTCTGTCAGGTAGGTATTACAGGACTGGCTGTGTGTTGCTAATCACTCTTAGAAGAAACACTTCTGAAGCAGTGCATGGCGAAGAGCTATCAGTGGAAAGAAAAACAGTAAGACTTGTGCTTCCCAAGAGGTTCCCAGGGAGACGTGCTAGGACCTGGCCATGTCGCTGTGGACGGACTTCCGTCTTTTCTGTCCCACGAAGTGCCAGAGCCGAGGGCAGGAGCCGGTGAGGTTTCCACTCCTACACGCCCGCCTCCAGCTCGGGTCAGCCCACAGCACACCCCCCCGCAGCCCCCACGGGGCTCCCACGGGTGCTTCCCCCAGGCCGCCCGTCATTCCGGCCTCTATCCCGCCGAGTACTCTCCCAGTTTCTACCTGAAGTTTGTGCCCTTTTACGTCTGACCTTCCCACTCTGTCCCATTCCACCACACTGAGGCAGTGCATCCAAGTCCTTGCTTTCTCGCGCCGTGTGACAGTCTGCCGTGTGAGCATACTGTTCACGCGGTCTACGGCTGACAGGCGCGATCTGGGTTGACTCCAGTTCGGGGCTGTCACGCAGGAAGCTGCTCCGAAGGCCGCTGCACACGCGCCTGCCAGTGAGCGGCCCAGAGGCGGGGCGGCTGGGTCGGGGCACACGCGCGTATGCTCGGTGCGAACGGGCAGCACCGCCGATTCCTCCAGACTGCTCGCGCCGTTTCGCACGCCCACCAGCGTGCAGCAGCAGCGTTCCAGCAGCCCCACCTGCCCCCAACGCTCACTGACGTCAGCCTGGTGGATGTGCGTCGGCACCTCACTGGGGTTCCAGCGTGCGCTGTGCTGGCTGACGGCTCAGGGCTGCTCAGCACCTCCGCATCCCTTGGCTGGCTGTGAAGGTAGCAGGTAGCAGTGAAGGGGAAGCTCAGAGAACACTGCCTCGCCCCTTCCTCCTCCCTCCCAGCAGCCACCTGACTCCCACTTAGAGAAGAGAACTCCACGGCCGGCTGCACCAGGCAGGGGCCGGCGGTCACCCTCACGTCTCTGCCTCTCTGTGTTTGCAGAGCAGATGAGCTCCTTGCTCGGGGCTGTCCACCGCATCCCCCTGTCCTGCAGCTCTCCTCCTGCTGGCCCTCGTCCCCTCTGCTCTGTTCAGAGACCTGCTCCAGCAAGTCCTTCCCGTCAGAGCAGCGGCTGCTTCCTTGCAGCGCCGGCACCGCCACTCCTCTCGCTCGGCTCCCAGCCCTGACCCCCACCTCGGGCTGCGCTGACAGTGTCCCACGGTCACTGTCTGCACCCCCCCCCCCCCACCGGCGGGCTGCTCTCCATGCTGCGGCTCGGGGCCCCTGCTACCGCTTCCAGGACACAGCCCTGGCGCAGGCTGGCGACGCCCCGGTTGTTACAGCTGACAGGACAGGCGAGCCCTCACCCTGCTTGAGCGCTCACACTGCTGACTGCTTCCTTCCTTGGAGCACCTCTCTTCCTCGGCTCACGGGGCCCGGGGGTCTCTTTGGGTGGCTGCTCAGGCCTCTCCACAGCTTTGTGGTGGTGCTTCCACCTCCTCTTCAGATTCTCACCTTCTCCCTAAGTCGTTCTGCCCCCAGTCCTCTCGGCCATCCACACGCGATGGCACGGGACCCACACGACTGGCCCCGGGCTCGCTGAGCTCCCGCCCAGGCCTGGACCGTCACGCAGACAGCGACCCAGGCGTCCGCACGGGGCGCCTGCATGCCGGCGCTCTCCTCTTCCCCACAGACCGGACTCCTCCCCGGGTTCCCACGTCTCCAGCCAGGGATCCGGGGGTCCCTCCTCACTCCTCCCTCCCTGTCACGAGCTGAGGCCGCTTTGCACACGCAGATAACTAACGCGGCTGCTCACGAGGGAGAACTGGCTTTCTTCAGCCTGCCAGCTCCAAACAGTTGGGGGCAGACGCCCGTGGTCCGCTGTGCAGCGGGCGGGAAGTCCATGCTTCAGCTTGAGGACAACGGCTGTCACGAGCCATTGACGACCCGGCCAGGGGCCCGCGGACGGAAAGGGAGTGGACGGCCTCCATGTTCTGCATTTGCTGACAGTGGGTTTCACGCGGCCAGGAATATTCCAGTGTCTTCATGTGCCTACCCCAAGCCTGCTAACCCTCCGAGATCCATCTTGATTTCCCTTTTCCTTTGCCGGTATCATTCCCCAAAGTCTGCTGTTCACACCAATCTATCGCCTTCCTGGCCTGTCCCAATGCTTCCTGTGCACATTTTTATTTTAGTTCTTTATTATCACGCACTTTCAGTAATTGCCTCAGGTGGGCTAACCTTACCTGGAGAATGCACTTTGAAATTCTGCTGCTTCAGAAGCAGCCTCAGCACCTTCGGGCCAGACTTGTCCCACGCACGGCAGCCCCCCTGCACCCGCCCCCCAGGGGTGCTGCGGCCCAGACTCACCGAGCAGCTGGTTGGCAGAAGAGGTGGTGAGGTTGAACTGCTGCTCCAGGTACTTCCCCAAGAAGGCAGCGAAGCCAGCCACCACGGCGATCTCCATGCAGGCGGCCAGGATGATGCAGGTGAACACCGGGTTGGAGAGCAGGTGCTTGGTGACCTTGGGGATGACTGAAGGGAGAGAGGCGGGGGCCAAGGTCACACATACTGCACTGCCAGGCCTTCTGTCCCTGGGTCCCTTCTTGCTTCAGGGTTGCCTGCCTCAGTCAACAGCCCAGGAGTCACCCCGTCCCTCAGGCCAAAACCTATCACCTTCGAGTCCGCTGTAACTGTGAAAACTCTGGCTTCCGAACAGATGCTGATGTTTTGCCAGTGAAACTGACAACTACTGAAACAGGAGAGGCTGTAACATGCGTTTTGTTATTGTTCACTGGAATCGCTAAAATATTTTATAAGGAGTCACAAGTGATTTTCATTCCCATCCCACACAAGAACTTTAGGGTTTGTTTCTCAAAAAGGAAAAGAATAACTTCATTTTGTGTTATTAAGTATGAAAGTATAACTCTGTCCTATCCACGTATCTAAGTACATATGACTAATTTATAACTGCATACGTGCGTTAAGAAAATGTATTTAATCTTAGCAGTTTCAAGACAGAAGCGACACTCCGGTGCTCTCCCATGAATGTTCAGAGACCCGTGAGGCCCGCTCCCCTTCCCCGCTGCCCCCACCATCACGGGGCCGCCCTGCACAAAGCCGCCACAAGCTCTCTGTCGGGGTTACCTGAGCAGCCCACCTAGGGTCTCGGTCTTCATCCCTGACCCGGTGTCGCCATTCCCTCCATGGCAGCGGCGGGGTTCAGCTCAGATCACAGTCCTCCCCCCTGAGATCCGCCCGGGACCACCCCCAGACCCGGGGCCTGGGCCCTCAGCCCTGTGATTGCACTTCCTGTCACACCCTGTGCTCCCTCCGGCCTGCCCCCTGCCTGGTGTGGTTCCCCCCACCCCCCGCCAGACCTCTGCCCCGGGCTGCTCCCTCCAAGGGAACACTTCGCCCCCAGCTCTGCGCTCCCCTATGTCCCCTTCCTCCCCCCACCCCGACAGAGGAAGAGCTGGCCACCGATGGCAATGGACACAAAAGTCTGTTGTGGCCTGCGCGCTGCTGAGGACCACCAGGGCCAGACAGCACGGCTGGCTGAGGTGATGCGTTCCAATCTCATTTTACTGCACTCTGTTCTTCTCAGACTGTGTCGTTTTCCAAACCACCAGCACTTCCTTGTATATCAGTGCTTTTCAAAGTGGGGTATTTGGTTCCTCATTAATCCCTTAAAAACAATCCCATTACGTGGGTATTTCCAGCGATCAGCGTCCTCGGCACCTGGTCTCTGACCAGATCTCCTTCACGGCGGGCTGACGGCGGTCCTGCCAGGACACGGGCGTGCTGCTGACACCAGGCCGACCAGACGGCTCCCACGGCTGCCCCGTCATTTTAACGTGGGCTTACAGCACGTTACCCGAAATGTCACTGACGTATCACGTGGCTCGTCACAGCCATCACAGTTTAAGATGATGCTAGGTTAGAACCGCCAGGTTTACTAAAGTTGCCTACGGAGACGTCTCAGGTAAACAGTGGAACCGGCGGCAAGCAGCGGAGAGAGTGTTTGTGGAAGCGGTGGGGGAGTGACTGCGGCCGGGGCACCCTGCTCTGCGGGGACCGCTGGGCACGTGCCTACCCGTCTCCCCCTGCAGCACCAGAGAAGGCAACGCTCCGTCCCAGGTCTAGGCAAACCTGGTCCGTGCCAGGTCCAGACAAGCAGAGGTGAGCGGGGAGTCTGACACCATTCCTAGGTGATGAATTTGCCAGCCGTCCTAAAGAACAGACCTAATTACACAGGTTCAATCTCATCTCCTAGGAGACGGAACCTCTAAATGGCCCAACTAATTGGAATAAAATAAGAATGGAGGACACATAAGTTTTAAGTAATGTTAACCGACAAGCTCAATAAATCAGAATGACAGAACAATGGGTCAGGGACGGGCACATACTCAGAACTGAGGATTTATCGTTTTTGGGAAAGACGCCAGGTTTCAGAAAGACAGGGACGTCTGGGTCCTTCGACACAAGGGAAGACACTCGCCGATGAGGACGGACCGAGCGGGTCACTGGAGGCCCCGGGCCGCTGAGGGCTGGGCAGCCCGACCTGCGCCCCAGATGCGGAGGCCCCGGCAACAGGCAGGGCGTGGCCGCGGTGGTCCTGCGGCGGTTCCTCGTTAAATTCCTAAGTCCCGAGGGAGGCAGCTCTTGGACTAAATAAACACATGCCACGCACACAGGGAAAAAACCTTAGAAAAGGTGCGAGCCAGCATAAAGACGCCGAGGGAGCAACTTCCAGCCCACGCCCTCCGGCCGCGAACATACGCCGCTTCCCTGCGAGCGATGGCCTTCGGGTGCGTGTGTGTGTGCTGCTGCTGCAGGGCTTCGGACCTGCAGGGTGGCCTGGCTCTCTCAGATACGCCATGCCAAACAAGTGCCTGCAGGTGCTTCCACTTCAAATCTACGTACTTCCAGCGCTGGGACGCTTTCCTTGGTTAGGGTCACATGCTTCCAGGATTGCACAAACACTTCTGGGAATACTGGTCCTGCACGTTTAAATCCGCGGACTGTTCGAAAACACAGATGGATACACCGGGCCCCAGCAGAGGGCAGCGGGGGAGTGTGTGTCTCCGCGTACAGAGCCCCCGGGGTGGGGCGGCGGCCCCCTCGTCACAACTCGCTGCTGACTTGCTCGAGCGCGTGGCACGCCGGGATGGTGCAATGCACCCGCGACGAGGGACTGGTCGGCTGTGACAGCGCAGCCAGCTGCACTTGCCGCAGGGAGCAAGGCGTAAGGACCGTCACCGGGCGGCAGGAGCTCCTCCTTGGCAGGAACAAGTTCGGAAGCTGGGGCTGCTTGCGTCTTGACAGATAACGACGCAGGTGCTCGGTCGTGGGGCTCTTTCGGAACAAAGTGCACGGACCCCGAAACACAGCCGAGGGTCGACAGCAGGCTGAGGACAGTCCGGGGAACAGCCTCGCCACCCTCCCGAGTCAGCTCCTCCTCCGCCGTGCGAGTGCAGGCGCAGCGTGGCGCTCTTCGGAGGGAGGGCGGGCGACCGCGGCCGCACCAGCCGAGAGAGAAACTGCTGCGATGGCAGTCTGTCGGCCTCGGAGCCACCTCTGCCCGGACCCGGGCCGTCGTGACGGTGGGCAGGTGGCGAGGGCACTCCCAAACCAAGGCAGCTCCAGGCGGTGGGTCGTTGTCGCACCTCAGCAAGCATTTTCATTATTCCAGAAGTCACTCCACTTCGGGGCGAAGGACTCCTTGTCCATCCAGGCAGGAGCGGCCTGTTTTTCTCTTAGTATCTAGTGACTCATCTTCCCTTGACTCAGGAGTGAAAACCACTGAGTCTGAGGGTTACTCGGCTGAAGGCCCAGTCCAGGGAGGCCTCCATGGGCCTCTCTTGCAGGAAGAACTTTCCCCCTCCCCAAGCTGACTGGCCTCCAGAAATGCGGGCTTCCGCCCAGGGTCCTCCCCTCGCCCTGACTTTCACCGAGGTAAGGAAAATGACTTGTAGCACTCTCAAAAGAAGATTTCTGTTCAACAGTTCGGCCCCACCCTCCAAAGCTCCGATTTGGAAAGGGTCATTAAATGGCTTGGTCCTAGAGCTCTCCCAGCATTTCACGCCTTTTCATTCAAATGGATTGTTAAGTCCATGAAGTTCTAAACTCCTAAGGAGGCGGCAGCTAATGAGGCGGCGCAGGCGCACAGAAACTGGCGACCCGGACAGCACAGCAGGACAGACCACCCAGCAGCCATCGTGCTGGCTGCCACGTGCCCGTGCAGTCTGTCGCCACCCCCCGCTCCCCACCCCGCACCACCTGTGTCCTGAGTCCTGTGATCTGAGAGCAGGGACGAGCGGCTGCATCCCCAGACGTGGGCGCGGAGCCAGGTGGGAGAACATGCTTCACAAATGCAAAGTGGATTAAAGAATCTGAAACAAATAAACAACTGCCAAGTCTTGAAAGGAACTGTCCCAGTCTCTTAGGACACGTGAGCTGTGAGAACAGGCCAGTTTGTGAGCACACCGTTAGCGATGGTCCGCGGGTCCATGGGCCACGATGGGGATGGGAGTGGGAGTGGGAGTGGTCAGCTGGCGTGCTCCTTCCCACCGCTGACTTCAGGGTGCCCAAACCATCATTCCCCCGAGCAGCTGTGGGGAGAGTCCAGGCAGCAGGCGAGGCCTGCGGGGACCAGACGTTTTCTGGGCCCAAAGCAGCAGGCTCGGGCCCACTCTGACCTTTTCGCTCAAGATGGACCTGGCCCTCACCGGCACCTGGCTGTGGCACCCGAAGTGCCCCCACCCCCCGCCCCCGCCGGCTCAGCTGTGCCCCCCCTTTGGCGGTGCCGCTTTCCTCTCTGGGGCAGGAAGAGGCCACCTGGCCGTCCGCGGGAGGAGCACAGAGACAAGCGTGCTCGGGTTGTGACGGCTCTGCTCCTTCAAGGATCGCTGGTGGGGCTCTGCCCTCCGATTCTGAACCTCCGCTTCGGCTGCAGGCGTCCAGCTGGAAAGCCCCTCAGAGGGTCAGGATGCGCCCACAAGGCTCGCAGGGAGTTGGTCCTCCCCTCCCGTTCAGGGTGCACCCCATCTCAAGGGCCCACTGTCTCAGGGTGCCTCTGTGCTCTTGAGCCAGCAGCCGGAGGAGTGTTCGCACACGCTGTGGAAGAGTCGTTGGAACCCGCGGATGCCACTTCTTCAACAAAGGGTCGGTTTATTGGCCGAGGACACAGCATAATGTTGCAGCTGAGAGGATGGGCACTGGGATCCCAGCCAGGAGCCACAGGCTCTGCTATCATCTCTAACTCTCAATTTCCTCATCCGTAAAAAGGTACCGATACCTTATAGGGCCGAGGAGAATTACACAGAAAAGTCCATGGAAAGCAAATGTTGGCTGCTTGTGTGTGTGTGTGACTGGGTATGCACACACACACACATATGCATGCTGCCAAGGAAGTGTTCATTCGCCCATACATTCACTCACTCCGCCAGGATCGCCTGCGTGCCAGGCACTGTGCTACGCAGTGGAAACAGAGGTAATGAGAGCTTTGTCCTTGGAGAGGCCACAGGTCTTGGGCAGATGCGGACAAGCGGAGAGGCCACCCCTCCGTGGCCTGGCAAGTGCTTTCCAGGGGCCGTGCGGCACACGGGCACGCGCACAGAGGGGCAGCAGGGTGTTCCCGGGAAAGCAGGGACTGAGTCCAGCTCAGAAGGACCGAGGGAGGGGGATGCACCAGGCAGAAACCGGGGCAAGGAGGACAGCGCCTGTGTGTTCCAGAAACCCTCCAGGACACCACGGTGAAGGTGCCCGGAGGTATGGTGCAGAAGGGGGCCCAGGCCCCACCATCGAGGCCCCTTCAGGGCAAGTGACTCAGGCGGCAACTCCAGTGACACACAAAACCGTGGACGTGAGATTTAACACACCAGCTGGTGACGACACTGTGCATTTGTCCATTACAGTCCCCTGAGCGCCTTTCTCCCTCTGGGTCTGGCCTTCCACAGGCCACTCTGCAAACTCTGAGCTTCTGGATACGGGAGGCCTCACCAGGTCCAGTCCTGCCCCCCACCCCTGGCTCACCTACGCAGCTCAGTGTAGGGAAGGGGAGGAGCAGACACAGTTTTAGGCATGAGAGCAGGGACACAAGGGGGCGAGATGGGTCCTGGAACGTGACCAGCACACGCTCTGGGGCATCTGAAGAACAAGATCAAGGGGGAGGGGCTTTGCAGCTGGGTGTAAAGGAGGAGTGGTTTGTTGGTACAGCTGAGATGCAAAAACGTGCCTTGAATTTGCAGAATTCCACCCGGAGGGGAGACTGGAACTTCACTAGTCCAAGCAGTTGTGTGCCTGCTGCCTGCTCTGCAGAAGTTCCATGACAGTCACGACAAGAGGGGGACTTCCGGGCTACGCAAGGAGTCAGCAGTAACAGCCTGCCCACACGTCCCAGAACAAGACTCGTCTTTCTCGTAAGAGCTGCAAACCCAGCCGATGACCGACTCTGCCGGGAGCAGACTCTCAGAGCCTGCTTTTGGGGCAGAGCATCCTGGAAAGGACAGCACAGGCCCCAAGTCCAAGTCCTAGTCACTCGAGCTTGGCTCCCTCGTGTCCAGGCAGGCAAGAGGAGTAATACCGACTTCAAACAGCTGCTGTAGAGAGGAGGCCAGACACCACACTCAAGCCAAAGGGAGTTAAGCAATGTGGCCAGGGCGGCGTGAATGGGAAGCGGCGGAGCTGGGCCTGAACCCCTGGTGACTTTCTTGGTCCCCGCGGGGAAGGGGACGGAGGGCCTGCTGGGGGTGCAATGCCAGTGCTTTCGGGAGACTTTGCTCCCTGCAGAGCACGGAGGGGACACAGATTAATGGTCGAAGAAGAAACCCTTTTGCGAGCTCAAGTGAATCAAAGGAGAAATTGCAACATATAGATTTTTAGAGCACCGTCAATCCCCCCGCGGTGAAAGGATGCTCGGCTCATCTGCACCCGGAACGTGCGCCTCACTGCACGGAGACCGCGGCGTTCAGGGCTGCAGGCGGATGAGGCGCCTGGGACGCCCACGGAGCAATGTGCAGGGGGGTGCTTTCAGCAGAAATGTCCATGTGTCCACGTGGCACGAACACGGCCTCCGGTGGAAGAATGAAACGTGTAAACCACCATGGACCCGCTCCACGAGCCGTGGGTGTAAAACGTACTCATTGGCATAACAGCCCGCTTCACCATACCCTGGCCCCTGGGGATTCCTCCAGAGACGCTGCCTGCCTTTCCTGCTGGGACACCCTTCGCACCCATTCAGAGACCCAGCGTCTTGGGGAATTGTCGCTCATCGTCAGAACTGAAGCCCACGTGTGTGCAGGTCACAACCTGGGGTCACCCACGGCCCGGTGAGTCTCGGACAAATCCACCCGACCGTGTGCCTGTCAGCTCAGCCACCGCACGTCCGGCGCTCACCTCGCCATGGCTTGGACTCGGGCTGCGGTGCGCCCCCTGCTCCAAGACAGGCCGCAGAATATACGCTGCCCTGGCCAATGCTACGTCCCTAATGGCCAGCAGGGTCTCAGTAACTACCGACTGAATTGAACAAACACGTTAATGACCAACTGCATCATAATGCAAGAATCCCAAAGCCATGACACCCCCTCAGGACTCGGCTGAGCTCTGTCTCTGACCCAGGAGGCAGGGTCTTCCCCCCCACTGTCCCCGTATTTCTATAACCTCCAGGCTGCCAGGCACGGCATGCTCACCACCCTGGGCTGGCCTCACTGTCTGGCCGGTCTGTCCCTGCGCTGGATGGCAAGCTCTTTGATGGTAGAACTGTATCCTTTTCACCTTTGTGAACCCGGAGATGAATGATGAGGGATGACCTGTACGGCTCTATCAGTCGACACTAGAGGCAAGCAGGACCATGGTCCTGGGATGAGGAAAAACCCAGAGAGATGGCTACCTGCCATATACCTCCCAGGGCAGGGGAGTTCCCGACAGGGCCCACTCTCACGCCAGCCCCACCCATTCCGGTGGGCCACTGTGCCACCTGGGGACAGCAGGCATCCCTCTCTGGTCACCGGAGGCCGCTGAGGTGGCCCTGTTTTCTCTGTGGCGGGCTCTCTCATTCAGCACATTCCCCTGGGCATCCTGATCACGGCACTCTCAGAGACACCAAGGGAGCAGCCTTCTCGTCTACCAGTGTCTCCTGGACTCAGGGAGATGGATTCTACGATCTTTTATGCACAATTCCAAATGGAAGGTTTGGCAGAAACCATCACGCAACATGAGGTCAGACATGACATTAGGTTATTACATTAATCTCTTTTGGGAATTAACACAAGTTCTTTCGATTCCTCGCAGCCTAACGGGTCCAATTAACAGTCCTCTGCGGGCACTGCTTTGATTCTCACGACCACAGTGTCACTTAGGGATGTGTTACATTTCACACTCGTGGAAATGGAGCAAGGAGAAGGAGCGGTCGCAGGGCTGGTCAAGAGCGGAACGGGGGTCTGGGCGCCGGGCCGCCTGCGGTCCTGGCCACGGTGCTCAGGCGTCTGCACAGATGGTGCACCCCATCATGCAGGAGCCCCATGGCCGACTTCCACTGCATTTCTCCATCGAGCATGGCAGGGCTGCACCTGCAGCTGCTGGAGGCTGCTCATCTCTAAAACCCAGCAGGCTCGCAGGGAACCCGAGTTCAGGGGTCCTGTGGATTAAGGAGAACTGCACCCACTTCACAGTGGGGGCATGTGTGTGAGATACGAAGCAGCTTTTGAGGCCCCACTGTCCTTTTCCTTGCCTTTACGAGACCAAATGTACCGAACGTGGAACCAACCGGAGGTAGGAGGAGGAGGATGGGGGGACCTCTCATTCTCGTTCTGCATCCTTGCATCTCCCAGTTTTGTCAGAAGAGTGCATTTTCCCTTTTACACGTGATTGTGAACGCGGTGCTGCACGCCACAGTGTGACTCGGCTGTTCAGATGAAGTTAATACTCCTTTCGTGGAGGGGACGGAAGGACAGCCTGGACCTGCAGGAACGCACTCTGGCTGTGGCTTCTAAAGAATGCCCGCATCGGGCAACGGGAGCCGACTCCCGAGTCCTTCAATGCTTTGACGCGCTTCTGAGCACCGTGGAGGAGTGCACGAGTGTCCCGGAAACGTCTAGCCTCCCCCCCGCCCTCTCACGCCCTCTTCCCCGGCAAACGTTTGTATTCATGACACAGCAGCTGCTACATTAGCCACGGGGTCCTCCGCTGCGGACGTCAGTCGGCTGCCCTTCTCCAACTGGTGACTACTCTACAAGTCAGGTCGCTGACTGCTCAGAAGTAAGTTATGCACAGGGCTGGAGGAGCAAGTCATGCAAAACAAATACGACTCTGCCGCAAGTCCCCAGCAGCCAGGCCTGACTGCCAGCCTGTCCCCACCACCCTTGGTCCCCAGGCACGCGGGCCGCTGCGGCCAAGGCTCCTTACCTCTCAGCTGCTGGCAGCAGGAGGCGCTGCTGTCCGGCTCCAGGGGGTGCCGCAGGACCCCGTTGCTGGGCTTGGGTCTCTCGTACTCCCTCTCGGGGAGCATGGCCTGCTCGCTCTCCAGGGCGGGGTCTGAGTGCAGGGGCAGAGACTGTGGGAACCCGAACATCAGGAGGGAAGAGAAGAAGAGTAAGGCACCGCAGAGCAGAAAGCCGCCCCACCAGGCTCCGATCCAGCGGGGGTCGTCCGGAGTGATGTCCAGGTTACCTGCAACCAGAAAGAGCGCAGTCAGCAGGAGGGGAGTGCTGGGGCCTGGGCCTGGCCCAGGTTCTGAGCCAGCTGTCCCGACGGGCCTCGAGCTCTGGGAAGGGCTGGGGGATCTAGACACCGGGCGAACAGAAGCCTGTTGCCTTACACTGGTGCTTCTGTTCCTCCCAAAGCCGAAGACCGACCGCTTTTGCTCCTCGGTTTCCTCATCCGCCCTGTGCCTGCACCACCCGAGAAGCCGGACCCCATCTAAATTTAGGCCGGAACTCACTGGCTAGGAAGAGCTGCTGAGGCGCACTAACAAAAACACGAGGAAACACATTTATTCTTCAAGGACGCAATTTTTACTAGGTACACTCAAATGCACACCCCTCCCCACAAAAAAGCAGCCAACCTGAGATCCTGTTCAATAGTCCACTCCCTGTCTTTAATGGGAGTTACGGGTCCTAAGGTGTGGCCCGGAAGTGAAAAGCCAGGATGGGGGGGGGGGGGCTGAAACCCCACCCCTTCTTGCTGTGCAGCCCCAGGCCAGTGATCCACCTCAACTCTACGCCCACTCGCCTGCACAGCAGGGGCGGTGACCACGACGGCAGCACGTCCAGTATCGGGTCTGGGGGAAGGTCGGATGCCCGGACCTAATGTGCTCCGAAGAGTGCCTGGCACCAGCCCGAACACTCGATCGATGAGAACTCAGTGTTTATGGCCGGGGTCCTGTTTCCCATCTGCTGGTGGAGAGGTTAATTCAAACCCCGAGGGCCGCTGTGGTTTGGGGCCGGTCCTCTATTGGAAAGCCTCGCAGCCACCTTGCATGCTGAAAGGCAGCATGCCTGCGGTCTGGCTGTCTCACAGTTACTGCTTTGATCTGCCAGCGGAAGTCATGAAGACATAAACTACAGCTTGCTCCTCTCGGGGGCCCCCGCCCACCCCCTCTCCACAACTGCATCCTGTGGCAGCGCTCCCAGACGAGCTGCTCCGAAACACCTCTTTGACGATACTCCCCTGTCCCCGGAGCCTGGAAGGAAATTCCTGGAGACCTGGGCCATGGCAGAGGAGCTAAGAACTAGCAGGGCTGCAGGTCTGGACCAGATGGACGGACAGACCTGGGAATAGAAATGACCACAGACGCCAGATGACCAGCATTTGTAAAAGGCTCTCTCTGAAGACCTTTTAGTGGACACCAATGAAAACGCCAGCCACCATGTGCCAAGGGCCTCCTGTGCACCAGGCCTCGGGCAGAGCACAATCTCAACTGTGCCCGCCAACCCTTCCCACAACCCTACAATCCTGTTGCCCGTTTCATGCAGCTGGAGCACACGGGGCTTAGAATGGCTGGGGACCTTGCCCAAGTTCACACAGCTGGAGGTGGGGCACAGGCATTCGGACGCTGGGGGCACCGCTCTGCTGCACCGGGGGCCCCTCCTGACGGCCTGGAGGTTGTCTGGGGCTCCCTGGAGGGCTCCAGGGGATGCTTAATTCCTGGGCTTTGTGCAGTGAGCCCAGCCCACCAGCTCTTTGGCAGATGGCAAGGTGGTCTTTGGAACATCAGTGGTCCTGGTCCCTGTCCTGGAGACCTTGACATCACCCCAGCAGCAATAACCAGGGGACTCCACGGGACCAGGTGCTTTGGTGCAGCTGCATGCTGGAGAAAGAGCAGAGAGCGTAGCTCTGGTGGGCTCAGCGCTGAATCCCAGCTCTGCCGCTCACTAGCCTGCGGCAGCAGGTTAAGCTCCTTACCCCTCCTAAGCCTCAGTCTCGTCTGGTGCAAAACAGAGCGCTTGCAGGCACGAGAGCTAATGAGCAAGAATCACCTGACACATAGTAGGCTCTTTGTATATGGTAAATCCTATTATGTTTACTTTTAGGTGCCTACTTACAGGAATGAGAACTTTAAGATACCGAGTTTTTGAAAAGCAGACAGCACGGGAAAACAAACGGCGAACCTGGAAGCACTTTACACGCAGAAGAGAGGCGGAAAGGAAGCGAGGCTGCCCGGCAGCTGAGCAGGGAGGTGTCCACCAGCCTCTGACTGTGTCTTCACCTGCGGCCGGCAATGAAGGAACACTCAGGGCTGAGAAAGGGAGCCACGGCATCCCCCGCCCCTCAGTATCCGTGGGCTCCAGGAAGGGCGAACCGGAAGCTAGAGCAGATGTGGGCAGGGGGAGAGAGAGATCCCGGCAGAGGCCCGAGGAACAAAATCAGTAGCACGGGGACAGTCATGTTTCAGCTGGGAAGGCAGTGACGCTCCGCTGTGTGCGAGAAAACACCCGGGCGGAGGGCCTGCGCTGGGGGAGGCGGAGGTTTGCGTGAGCGTGTCAGCTCGCTCCCCGCGGGCCTGTGCACGTGCGTGGAAAGGCGACACTTGCTCACGATTTGTAGCACGGGAAGAACGTGTGATCCATGTCAGAGTAAGGCATGTGTGCCAACTCAGGCAAGAAGAGGGGCCCACAGGAAGGTGTGGAGAGGGCAGGACTCTCTGGATACAGGAGAGTCACAGCGGAGTATTTCGGGAGGTGCTGACCTTCTTCCTCCACGCCAACTACCCGGAGCACTGCGGCAGGGAGAGAGAACACACGCCGAGAGGACGCCAGGCGGAGCGGCTGCCTGCCGCCTGCAGGACAGGACGCGCTCGGGGGGTGGGGCCGCGCGCTGCTCCCGGTGCTTCCCAAGGTGACACCTGGTCTGAGAAATGTCTGCTCTACTGCCCCTCCTTTCTCTCCTGTCTCCACAGCGGACGGTCTTTTCAGGAGGCATTCTGGCCGGTACGGTGAAACTCTCCCTCCACCTGCTCAGCAGGTGACTGCTCTGGCCTTCCTGATATTGAGGGAGAGTCGTCCGTGGCGGCCACCAGACGACGGGGTGGAGGACGTCTCTGAGATCTGTGTGTGCGTCCGGCTTCTCTTCTGAAAACAAGGAGGATCACACCTCCAGGGTGTGGCCGTGTGCCCTAGTTTTCCCCGGTAAAATGTGTCACGCCCCTCCTGTTACGAGGCGAGTACCTGTCAGCCGGTGTGCCACTGCCACACTCTGCCCCTCTGCCTGATCACGGGAGCCTGCGGAACCCTCCTCACTGAGGCAGTGTCCGAACGGCTAACTCAGACCAGATGTCCCTGCAGACCTGTGTTGGGTGCACTGCACGGCAAGAAATAAACCTTTCGTGTTCCGAGTCGCTGGGCTGTTGAGGGTGTTTGTTACCACAGCAGAACGTAGCCTACCCTGACTGACACAAAAGGCTTAGCCAATGAAAACCACGCTCTTTAAGAACGGTGGTCTTGGGAAGGCTTGGAAGAGGAAGAGTACTGTTTGAGGTGCAGTCTGGGGAGAGGCATGAAAACCTCCTCTCTTCCGATCTCGTTCCAGTTAGCATCTTGCCCTCAAAAAGGTGCTTTCGGACTCTTGCGACAGTCAGATGCACAGAACAAAGCTGAAAAGCACCGATCTGTCTCGTTTACTTAGAGATATCGAAGTGCCAATGGAACCATAGACACAAAAGGAGAAAGACCTCAGGAAGCGTGGGGCGGGGACGGTGCCCAGGGCACGGCACCCTCAGGGCACTGCAGGCCGACGGAAGGTGCCGGAACAGGGACCGGCGTGGGGGGAGGGCAGCCCCACGCCGCCTCACCAGGACGGAAACAACCCCGGTCACGAGGCTGGCGCGGCGTGGGGCTGCCTCTGCGTGGGCATCTGCAGGCCTAGAAGGGTTTCAGCTTCACGCCATCCGTTTTTCTAACCCTTCCATGGCCTGGACTCCGACATTCAGAGGGCCTTTGTGGTTTTGCTGGGTAAGCTGAGCAAACTTTTGGCTGTTGTGTGCTTCCTCGCTGAAGGTCAGGTAAACCTAGGGGACTGGGATTTCCTCCCGCTTCTGAACACAATTACCCTTATGTGTCTGGAGGAAAAATTGCTGCAAATAGGGTTGAATCAGCTTGAAACCAGCCAATCGACCAGCCCATGAGGATACCCGCAATTGTGAGAAGGGCAGCTCACAGCAAATGGGGACATTAGCTTCTTATTCCTGGACCATACTGATGAGTAAGCCATGCTACGGCTCTCTGGGTACTTCCTAGATTTTTTTTCAGTCCATTTACCTATTTGTCTAACCTAGTTTGTGGAACTTCTGCTGACCCAAGAATTCCAAGAGTATCATTAAGTTACAGACCTAATTAGGCAGTGGGGGCAGGCAGGGGCTGAGGGTGGAGGGCAGCGTGGAACACTCAGATCCCAGCCGTCGGGCTCATCAGCCTGACAGGGAGGGAGCTGGGGACAGCGGCCAGCCCCGGGGTGGCCGCGCAGGGGCTCTCCACGTGTCGGCCTTTTCTATGAAGCAGACGACCGCACACGCTCCATGGCTGTTGCGGGTCTGGCTGGCACACGCCTTAGGACAAGTCTGTGTGGATGGGCTGGTGAGCTTAGGTCGCCCAACTGCTCAGCCTGGGGCCAGACAGGTATGGGGTCTGAATCCTACTAGTTGCAGGAATGAGTTAACCTCCTCAGCTCTCCACCGCATGTAACTTGACTGCATGCTTACAACGCGCTGGGCATGAGCCAAGTGCTCTGTGTGATGACCTCACGTCATCTACGCACAGAGCCATGTCCCCGAGACTCTGCAGCGCGTACAGGGTGCAGCTGGGATTCAGACGGAGGTCTGAGTCCACACCAGCACGGGGAGCGCACTGCTGCCGAGGACGCCTGGTCTGGTAAGTGGGCCGAGAGTTCCAGCGGGAGTTTCTGAGTTCCAGCGAGGGGGCCTACGTACAGCTTCAGTAAGTGGTCCCTCCGGGCTGCTGCCATCCAGCTCCTGCTCTGATAAGCCCGTTGTTAAGGTCGGTCTGATCAATGCTTTGGGGCACATTCTGCTTCCAAGTCCTTTTTTCCAGGTTCTGCCCTCGACTGGCCGCCCTCTTACTGAGCTCTCCTACGCGGGAGCTCCTGAAGGACACACCGTTCCTTCCCCACTGTCGGAGCAGGCGGCTGTCCTCCTGAAGACGGCATGCAGAGGGCGTCAGCCGAGATCCAGCACAGACGCATCGGGCAGCGGCAGGATCCCGGCGTCCACCGGGCCTCTCCGCCCCACTGCAGGCCGGCCCGCAGCCCGCCGTCCCCCCTGCACCCCACTCCACCCGTTCAAAGGCCTCACGCCCGGGCTCCCCCACGGGCCTCTCCCTTCCGACCCTGTGTCCTCAGCCACTGCCAGGCTGCCTCGGAAAAGGCACGCTCTCTCCTTCGCCTGTCCCACAGCGGGGGGCCCTCCAGGAGCCTGCCTTGC
This sequence comes from Phyllostomus hastatus, assembly GCF_019186645.2. Lineage (NCBI taxonomy): Eukaryota > Metazoa > Chordata > Mammalia > Chiroptera > Phyllostomidae > Phyllostomus > Phyllostomus hastatus. Next base: position 6,292,258 of record NW_025334036.1, on the reverse strand, counting down.
CTGCCCCGCTCAGTTGCCTTTCAGGTCCCCCACCTGGCTCCCGGAAGAAATTTCAGAAACAAGTGGCTGTGCTCAGGGCCCCTGCGTAGTCAGTGCTTCAGGACACCCTCCCACAGACTGGACAGCCCTAACGAGGGGCTCTGTCCTAGTTAGACAGGAAAAGGCAGTCGAGGGTCACCCCTAAAAACCTGAGAACCCCCTCCTTAAATCACAGCCCCAATCCATTCGCAGAGAGAACCAGGGTCAGTCACAGGATTAGAAAAATAAAATTGCTGGGGACTCCAGAATTCTGCGGCTGGCTCCCTCATAGAATAAGTTGTGCTCTTCTGCCCCCTGCTGGTGAGAAGCAGCGCCAGCGCGCTGTGGCCTTCAGAGGGGACGCAGACAAAGACAAGTGACTGACAAAGCACCCTCCCGTCCCCGAGACACTCAGGCCGGAGTCCACTACTAACTGGTGAGGGGGAGGCCGCTGCCGGCGAGACGGGAGGGAATGCGCCCACCTGCCCTCACTCACGGGGCTCCGAACTGCTGGGGGCCCAGACCCACAGAGGCGGTGGCTCCGCACTGGGCCTTGCAGGGCGGAAGGCGCTGGGTGGGACGGAGTGAGGACAGCCCGGGCAAAGGCAGGGCATGCTGGGGGACGGTGAGTGGACACGCCGAGCCCCCTGCCGCCACCTGTCCACCCCTGGGTCACTCCGGGGTGGGGGAGCTCGGCGAGGGGACCCCTGAGGTGAAAACACCCTCGTGCTGAGGCGGGGCGCCGGTTTGTTTAAAGGCACCCCTTGGGTCGGGGACGTCCCTGTCCCTCTCTCAGCCTCGGTTTCTCCACTTGCATAATGCCGGAAAGGACCGACGCCTGGGGTTCTTTTGGGTTCAGCTTGCGTTCGCCCACAGGCCCTGACCCCAGAGGGCCGCTGCGCACGTGCCGAGGGCAGACACGCTGCCCGGCCCCATGGCTAGCTGTCCGGGCGGCTCCCCCCTCACACTGGGCGTGCGTGCCTCTCCCGGCCCCTGTCTGCCGTTCTGTCTGGTGCGGCCTGCAGGGAAGGGTGGAAGCTGGCTCTTTTGTCCGCAGAAGTTCAGACGGCAGCTGACTCGCTTCATGTGCTGTTTCCCTGACCTTTCACCGCCCTGAACGGGCCGCAAAGGGCCAACCAACCCCCGCGGAACAGCAGCGTTCAAACACCTCCCCAACGGGGCAGCACTTTAAAGGAGTAAATAAATAAGCCTGCGTCTGAGTATTCCTCTTTTCCCCCCACTTGGAAATTTGTAACATCATTAACTACAAGTAAATGTATCAGTGGGATTAATGGAGTGAATCACAAAGTGACGTGATTGGATTTAGAGCCGCATTATTTCTCTGGGATGAATTAGTAATTTAGCACTGTCAGGGGATGATGGATGGAGAACTCGGGGACTGGGAGTCCTTATTGATCCCGAAGACAGATCAGCAGTGAGGAGACGCTGGAATTACTTCCCTCGAACCGTTTTCAGAGAGAAAGGAAACGTGGCTGCTGCGCTTAACTGCCCAGGAATCACGTTGTCTTTGGGGCTGGGGGCAGAGTTGTGGCCACCAGTGGCAACCAGTGACTAGGATAATCTCCAGGATCCCCACCCCTCAGTATTTGCACCCTGTGGTATGACGACCCCTAGTCCCGAGGACAGACGGGAACCAGTGGCCTCTGTCTCCCACACAGGATGCAGCGGAAGCAGTGAGATGTCACTTCCGAGACTGGGTTATAAGAAGACCGTGACGCCTGTCTCAGGGGCTCGCTCTCGTCCTCTCGTGGGTTGCTCGCTGCAGGGCAGGTGGCCCTGTGGAGAGACTCACGGGAGTGAGCCTGAAAGTGGACCTTCCTCCAGGTGAGCTTTGAGATGACTGCAGACCAGGTCGGCACCCTGACTGCAGCTTCCTGCAAGACCCTGAGCCAGGACCACCAGCGAAGCTGCTCCCGGATGGACCCCAGACCCACAGAAACAGGCCGTGAGATGACTATCTATTGTTCTAGGTCACTACATTTGGGGTAATTTGTTACACAGCAATAGACAACCAAAGCACGAAAGGACTTGCTTTGGCCACTGAAGTGTGACTAGAGACAGTGCATCATTTCTGAGCAGAAGCTTCAGGAGTGAGTGGGCAACGTGCCACACTCTGGTTTCCTGCTCTGGGAACTGTGCGGGCTGGGGTCAGATGAAACTTCTGTGACCACGACGAGCCAAGTGTCACCCTCCGCAGCACTGCCAACCTGCACTAGACATGCAGTGTGACTGAAGAATACATTGGTCATGCAGAACCACGCAGGTCGGGGAACTCTTTGTTAGCGCTGCAAAACCTAGCCCATCCTGACTGCCACACTATTCCAAGTGTGCAAAGGAACTGGGGCACCTGAAGCAATCCAAGAAATACCAGTGCTCTTCCTACTAAGAACACAAAAGGTGTTGTCTGAAAGTTCTGAGACGTGGTCCTGCTTCCTTCTGGAGGCCACCACAACCGCGTCTCAGAGGAAGGACCTCCAAACACCCGGGCTCGTTGAGCCCATGTACACACTTGCACTTCCAGAACACACACTCAACTTTCAGTTTAGACAGTAGGGTCCTCAAGCAGGCTAACAGGCCAGCATTCAGTGAGCACACACACACGCACACACCAGGCACTTCCACCTCTAGCCTCTCATCCGGTTCTTACAACAGCCCCGTGAGGAAGACACAATGACCATCCCCCCTCATTTACGGGTGAGGGGTAAACTCGACCACAGGGACTTCTTCAGCCTCCAAGTAGACACCGGCAGGACACAGACTTCGGTCCAGGCCTCCAGGCCCCCAGGCCCCATGATGCAGGCCCCTTCCTTCTCATCCCGGGTGAGCCCCCCACACCACAGGGGTGCATGCATTACGGCTGCTGCTGAGCAGGAAGGCCCCAGGCCCATGGGCAGTGGGTGCCTTCATGAGGCCGGGGGGAAAGGCCTGAGGATGGCGTTTCAGAAACAGAGATATGCCTTACTTGTATCAATGAAGACAGCATCCACATAGATTTTGGTACAGAAAGAGCCCAGGATAAATCCACAGGCTGGTCCGAACACCAGCATTGTGAACAGGATTCCTGAAAAAGAGACAAAACAAAGATCAGGTTAAAGAAGATAGAGGTCATTCATTCCATGGGCACGAGTTGAAGGTCAAGAAGATTGTTTTATATCAATCCAATGACATGTCTGGTTATACGCATGGTGTTACAGAAATTAGTCTGAAAATCCTCGAGGGGGGAAGCTCGTATTTCTAATTCCTGGAAACTGCGGAAGCACTCTGTACTATGCAAGAGTTCTATCCGTAATATTTTGGCAGGTCTCTCTAAAATACTTGTGGGCCCCAAGCACACCTCCTTTTAGAGGACTCTACCCGTGCATCATGCCAAACACACTCAAATACAGGCACGTCTGCCACTGAACAAGTTTTCTGCCATAAACATTTTTGAGAGAGTTTTGCTTTTTCATTTATTTGGAGTTATATAATTTGTTTAATTTATGGTTGGCTGATGTTTCTCAGTACTCACTGTGTAAACTCAGGTGTCCTTGCAGAGCGAGAAAAACTGAAGCCACATATTACTGTCAAATGTAAAGAAATCTTTACGGGCCTCGAATGCAGCAAGTAACAAAGCTGACCTCACAGCATTCTTTGACAACATTCGATTAGGTATTCATTCATTTCAGTCTTGCAGGTTCCCCGGATTTCGCCGTTGCAACCTGCTGCTGTTTTAACAGTGGGTCAGGTCCCGGGCTTTTCCACAGGACTTACCGAGATGGTACTAGACAGACTTAAGTAGCTGATGGATGTAGTGCCTGCAGTTTGATCATTTCAGAAAAACAGCTCAAACCGAAACCCACAGTCTTTACCCCCTGCACTAAGTCTCACTTTGGCAGACACTCCCCAAGCACTGAGAGTCCTCCGGCTCCTGGAGATGAAGACGAGAATAAAGAGGCGGCCCTTCCATCAGGCTGGCTCCCTGCGGAGGCAATCCGTGTGTGTGTTGATGCGACCCAGGCAGCCAGCGTGAAGGGTGGGTGCTGACGGGTCCACACGGCACATGAAGAACAAGGCAGGAGATGACTGCGACCAGATGGAACCTGAGTTCAATGGAGGGTAATTCCGGCCTGTTCGCAGACAGGGACGCCCTTCAAGTGGGTCGGGCGCAGAGGCGGCTCAGGTCGGCTGTGGCTCTTCCCCACTAGGGGGCGGCATGAGCCTGGAGAATTCAGAGTCCTGGCTGGTGTCCTCCACTTCCCAACTGCCCGTGAAACCTCTGGTCAGCACACTGCTTTTCTCACTCCCATCAGCCTTCCATGCCCTCCGTTTATGCAAATGTATTTGGCTGTCTTCAAATATGCAGGCTGAAATTTCTCCCCTAAAGAGTGTTCCACATCACACATGCATGAATAAAACATGATGTACACACAGCAGGAAGCCTGCAAGACCTAGGACACATAGGTACCTGGAGCCCACTGCCAAGAGCCTGACAGCATGGTGTCACTGACCTTGCCTATCCGTGAGGGCGGGGGCGGGTGGGAGGGATGAGAGGACGAAGACGTGATCATTCACTCAACAGATTCACATACGAGAATTATCCCCACTGCAAAGTCCACAAACAAAACACTAAGTTGCTAAACCCCATGGTACGCGCCAGAGTTTAGGAACCCCTTTCCACAGCATGAGGCCTGCCCCCTCTTAAATCAGCCGTATTGCTGGGTCTCAGAGTTGGCTGCATGCTGGAACCACCTGGGAAGCCTGACCACTATGCTGATACCCATGCCCCACCCCTGAGACCTGAGGTAGCTGGTCTGGGGCACAGCCTGGGCACTGGGGTTTCCCCCGCGCTCCCAGGTGATTCTTTGTGCAGCCAGACGGGGAGCCACTGGTCTCTGTCCTTGCTGACCCTGACCAAGGAACCAGTGGGTACCCCAAATGAACCTGGGCACTCGGGAAAACAGAAGGACAGGAACCCTATCTGACGTCCGTCCTGAAAGGTAGTCGGGCAGCCGGGTACTAACCATGGACAAGGGAGGTCACTGCACAGCGGGGCAGAAGCCTGCTCTCTCCCGTGACGCCGGCCAAAGCAGCCCTGCGTGCCCACAACTGCGTGCTCGGTGCGGAACTCTGCCTGCCATTCCTGGCGTGGCCCGTGGCGCCATCTAGTTTCGAGGCCTGACTCACACTGGTCCTCAGCCCAGTTTTTCCCTCTTCTCCAGGCTCTGAGCAGTGCACCAAGTTCTACCCTCCGTTCAGAATTTGTCTGAAATGCCACCTCCTCCATGGAGTCTTCCTAAATTTTCTCTCTTCTTCTTTCCCATTCCATCTTCTGCCACAGCACCCAATTTGGGCCTGTTCCTATAGTTCTACAAACAGTCTGCCTGGAGGCAAAAATGAAGTTCCACATGTCCCAGCCTGTGCTGGGGAGCTCCAGCTGTGAAACAGGGCAGTCACTTGCCCTGCTGACCTCCTGCTACAGGCTGCATCGTATCCCCACCCTGCCCCCAACCCATCTGGTGAAGTCCTAGTGTCCCAGGACCTCAGGAGGTGTACTTGGAAACTGGACCTTTAAACATGTGATTAAGTTAAACGAGACCATTGTGGTGGTCTCTGTAAGAAGGAGGACTGGTGTCCCTGCAGGAAGAACAGGCACCAGGAGGGCATGCACACAGAGAAGATGCACGTGAGGCCACCGGGGAAGGCAGCCATCTGCAAGCCAAGGAGAGGGGCCTGGTGCTGACAACCTGACTTTGGAATAAATGCCTGTCGTTTAAGCCACTTTGTTACGGAAACCCCAGCACCCAACACAAGTCTCAAGACCAAGACCAGTGTGGGGATCTCACGTGACAACGAACTCGATGATATTTAAAAACTGCCGGTGTCACCCGACGGCACGGGATGCGTCAGACGAGTCAGTGAACGTTAACGGGGCTCTCCCGGACCCCCAGGCGCCAGGCGGGAACCCACGCCGGGCACCCCGTGCGGGGACGAGGACCGCAGGGCGCACACCCAGCAGGGAGCATGCTCTGGAGCACGTCTGCTGAACATCCATCTACACAGGACGAGTAGTTCTCACACAGGCGTGAGCCTGGGGGTGGTCCAAGAGCCACCGAGAACCAGACGAGGGGACACCTTACTCACGGCCGAGGGCTGGAGTCGGGTTTCGGGTCAGGACTACCAGTGGTGGTGGTGCTGGGTGATGTCTGCGCCCTGGAGGGGCTTCGGAACCACAGTCCGTCTTCTCAGGGGCCGCAGGCCCAGCGTCAGGCCCAGGCCCGGCGGGCGGAGCTCCCACAGGCCACTTCCCGGTTCCTGGTGTTCCTCATTCCCCACAGGCCCCGGGGGGTCACCCGAAGTGACCCACTGCAGTCTCTGCTGCTCGGGACGGAGAGCCCACCGCTACTTCCTTCAGGCCGACAGATGCATCGCTAACTGAAGTTAGTTTGTTAACTAACTCCACCAAGTGCCTCTCGGGCGCCGGGGACTTCAGACACTGCCTGTAATTCAATCCTCACAACCCCCAGGAGACCTGGGTCTTTTCGTCGTCAGTTCACAAATGAAGAAACTGAGGCACGGAGAAGTTAGGTCACCAGCCTGTGGCCACACAGCTGGAGAGGAGCTCAGGTCTTCGGGCCCCAATCGTGCACTTCCTCCAACCCACCCCTTGGCGGGAGGAAACGGATTCGGAAAAGCTGCAGGCCGTGAAAATCCTAATAAATTCTACAGCAACCGGTGTCTGCAGGGTCCTGAAAGCCCTGCTCTGAGCCTTAGCCTGCCCGTCGCTTGGAAGCCGAGTGGCGTGAAGGACACAGAGCTGATTCAAGCACATATACACATGCCCATGGGGGACTCTGTCCCTTGCTCAGCGTTGAGGGATCTCTTGCCCTCAGTTTTAATGCATCCTCAACTCAGGGTCTGGTCCACCATCAGTGGAAAAGGGCCAACGCTGAGGCGTTTCCTCGTATCAGCCACCAGAGGGTGCCAGACACCATCTCATGCCAAGTACTGCTCTCCCCCCGAGCGGAGGGAGGTTTGTAGTTCAAGGTGGGAGAGTCAGGCGTGAGCTTCTCTGCAGTGGCACAGGCTGGCTTATAACAAAGCAGTGACCAGGGACATTGGGAACGGGTTGACTGGCTTTCTTAGTAGGTAGTGAGCTCTTCACCACTGGGGGTGTGCAAGAGCAGAGACTGAGGGACTGGGCGTCAGGACTGAAGGAGAGGGTTTTCCTGCTGGGTGGTAAAGAAGGCAGATAATATGGCCCCCAACTGTGAGATTTAAGGGTTTGCAGCTGGGCAATCTTCCAGGAATTTTTCAGGCCTCCTCCCCATTCCAGGCACAAGAAGACTGGGGACCCTTCCCATCAAGTGCTCCACGCACACAGGGGTGAAGTTCCTCCCCAAAGTGAGTCAATGCAACACAGAAAGCAGAACCTGTGTGTGGGGGGGTGCACTTGAAAGTCGAGTCACCTCTGGCCACCCCAACTGCTCTGCAGTCTGCTCTCAAGACTCTGAGGCTGAGTCAATACTGCCTGTTTGAGCTGCACCTCAGTCCCAGAAGATGGCTTTTCTGGAAAATTATATGGGCAGACGCTGAATTTCCCTAAGCAAATATGAGAGCCAGGAGTTCGACTCACAGACTGGAGAACAGGAAAGAGGAGCTACTGAGGAACTGTCCCCTTTTAGGAAGAAACAGGACACAGGGGCAGATGGACGGCAGGACGAGAGACAGCACGGCACCCGCGTGGGCGGGTCCCTGGGTCCAGGCCTCACGGCCTGCCTGAGAGCAGATGGGAGAAACCGTCACAACAGTGTGAGCTGGACCACACACTGGGAGCCTCCTTTCCATGCAACATTGCCTCTGGTCCTGCCCGGAGATGAGGGGACGGGACACAACTAGGTAAAGCCAGGAAACAGAGCCTGTCCTGGCTGGGTGGCCCAAGGGAGTGCATGGGACTCTTCCCACCAGAAGCTCTGGGCAGGCAGCAACCTGAGCCTCTACTTTAAAAAAAAAAACTTGTGCAAGGAGGATGACCGTCTCAGTTTTGACACCTGACAGGCTAGAGCTCAGGAGCAGTCTCTCAAGAGCAGTGGCTTTTAACCAGGACATCTGACCATGCCTGCAGACGTGTCTGGTTATCACAGCGGGGGAGGGGTGCTACCGGCATCCAGGGGGCCGAGGCCAGGAATGCTGGCAGCATACCACGCAGGGGACAGCCCCCGCAGCAAAGAATGGCCCAGCCTAAAGTGCTGCCAGTGCTGAGGCTGAGAAAGCCTGCTTGAGGTCGGCTGGGCTGCAGTGGGTCTCAGAGCCTGGCCCGGCCCACACTGCAGGCAGGGCGCAGGGTGCGGTGGGCACCAGGATCTGTGGACTGTCAGGTGCCCTTCAAATTGAGTAAGCTTGAGGAGCACCCTTGTTTCTCCCAGAGAAACTCCCCCCTTATCCCTGCAGTTTAGAAGCTCTCGATTATTGCTGAAACCCAGAAGAAGCATTCTTGTCCAGGGATCCGGACCAGCCTGCCACGCAGTTAGATGCATCCCCATCACACCCATTATGTTTCCACGGGGTGGGGTGCCTCAGGGGTGAGGAGAGAGGGAAGGAACGACTCGAGGACGGCTGGGCTCATTGAGACCACACCCCGTGGGGTCGACCCAAATACCTCAGTTTCAGATGATGCAACGGAGATGTCAAGTCGTCTTGGCTGTGCCGGGCCCATTTCTGTCCCAGGATTTGACTCTGAAGTCTCCCAAATCTCCACTGAAGCCCTGGTTTTAACCCGGGCCCCTGGGGCCGCAGGGCAGCCGTGTGGGAGGGAGCTGGAAGTGTGGACGTCAAGGCCCTGACTGAGCTGTAACCAGGGACCCCTCCTTCTTACTCTGCCATGCAGCCTCCTGTGTAAGGTGTGCATCGGCTCAGTAATGGTTCCCAAAAGACATGTGCTCATCTGGGAACTTGTGACTGTGACCTTATTTGGGAAAAGGATCTTTGCATGTGTCATTAAAGGTCTCCACATGTAATCATCCTGGATTATCCCCACGGGCCTGCAAATCCAAGTGTCCTTATAGTATACCCATGGAGAAGAGCCAGAGGGAGAAAAGGCCACGTAGGGCCAGAGACTGGAGTGACACAGTCACAAACCAAGGGACGCCTGCAGCCACCAGAAGCTGGGAGAGACAAGCAAGGACCCTGGAGCCCCTGGAGAGAGCACATCCCTGCCCACGCCGGGATTTTGGACTCCGGTCCTCCAGAACCACGAGCCAATCAGCTCCGGTCGTTCTCAGCCATCAGGTGTGTGTGGCAACTCTCGTGGCAGCCGCAGGAAACTCCTACAGTTTTCTTTAAAGAAAGGTCCCATGGACAGAAGTCTGAAAACCGCCACCTGCACTGGGCCACCTCCCCCGGGCCTTCCGTTACCTCTGCACCAGAGACTTGGGAACAAAGCTGAGTGGGGGTCAGTGGGCTGAGCCAGGTCTTCTGAAGACTTGGCTCTCGCCCTGGCTGGCGTAGCTCAGTGGATTGAGTGCGGGCTGGGAACCAAAGTGTCCCAGGTTCAAGTCTCAGCCAGGGCACATGCCTGGGTTGCAGGCCATAACCCCCAGCAACCGCACATTGATGTTTCTCTCTCTCTCTTTTTCTCCCTCCCTTCCCTCTCTAAAAATAAATAAATAAAAATCTTAAAAAAAAAAAAGACTCGACTCTCAGCCTGGGGGTGGGGGTGAAGGGTGCACTGCTTATCGGGCTGAGGAGTTCTCAGTTCTTTCAAAACAGCCCCCGTTTTGCGCCACCCAAACTCTTTTGAAACCTATTAACTGCCTGAGCCGCTACTGGACTCCCCGAGGAACACAGACAGACACGCCGCACCACCGCCGCTGACCGGGCGTCTCGCACAGCGCCCTTCCCAGGGACGGAGAGATGAGCACCGCTAACGTGGGCGCGGTGACAGCTGAAGAAGGACGGGCTCCCGGTCACAGCCTCACCAGGTTCAGGTTGCTTGGCAGAAGGAATAAGAGCTTGTCACGCCCAGGTCCCTAAATCATGACAAAGACATCTGCCCGTGGAGAGTGACCCTACAAACGGCCGGTCACCATATACTCTTAGTCACGGAGCAATCAGAGACTCCAGAGGTGACCCGGCTCCTCGTCTCATAGGTGGGGACACCAGGGGCCTGAGAGACGGAATGACGTGTCCCCGGGTGTCACACTGAAGAATGAGGACCCGAAGGGAGGCCGCGGCTGCTCAAGGACCTGCTGCTCCGTCCCAGCGCTGGTGCTTCCTCCTGCCCTGGTGGGCTAGTGTTGTCCTCCACTGGGAAGAGCGCCCTGTGCCGCCGATTATTCTGCAAGCCCTAGCGCTAGGGGAAAACTTTTCCAAGGCAGGTGACACTCAGCTTCAACGAACCCTGTCTCTGATGTGTATTTTGTGAAAGGTCAGAGAGGTCAGAAAGGTCACTGTAGCTCGCACTGCATCTGTTCCTGAGTCCAGGCTACTCAGCTGGGCAGGCGGAGGGCCCCACACTGTCCCCTGAATACCTTCTGTCTTGCTCCACTGCGGCCTAATGGGGGGATTCCGGGTTCCCCCCAAGTGCAAGGCCACGCCGCCTCCGTCCTCACACCCCTGCAGAAGGAGCATCGGACCTGCCTATTCCTCTCTCTCTCCCTCCTCCTGTCTCTGGCGGTCACCTCTTGCACCGCCCCCCATGGGGACAGAGGCACTCCTGCCGCTAGGTGTTCGTGAGCTCCCTTCTCATCCTGGCTTGGCTTCGTCCCTCTGCACCGCCCCCCCCACACTGCTGCTTGGGGACACTGCCTTACAAGACACCCACACAGAAAGTCTCAGTGGTAGTGAAACTCCCACGTCAACTTTGACCACCTCACCCACTCTGAAGTGTGCAGGGCAGGGGCGTTAAACATACTCATACGCGGCACAAGCAACCCCCAGAACTCTCCCCTAAAAGATCGGTACTTTTAAGGGATGGAGAGTTCCAAATACACAAGCAAAGAGAACAGAGTAAAACACCGAAGGCCCAGAGACCCATCACAGGCAGCTCCCCACGAACACCCGCATCTACTTCTCCTGCCTGTGTGCGGCTTCCCGGCAGACCCTGACATCGCCTGGCCCACCGCCACCTCAGGACCTCCCTGGGACAGAGGCGGGGCCACAAAGCTGTCATTGCATCCCAGCGTTTACCAGTGACGGCAGGAGACTGTCCAACCCTCATGTCATCACACCCCAGCGTTTACCAGTGACTGCAGGACACTGTTCAACCTTTACAGCCCCTTCACCCGCCGAACCTCCCCCACCCTGTGAGGTGCCGTCCACCCCGAGGGCCGGCTGAGCTAAGCGATCGCCGCTCCCAGGCCGAGTGATTTCCTAGGGGCACTGCTGCCGAGGCGGAGACTTTCTGAATCAGAGACCACGTTCTCCCCACTCCCCCGCCATTTCCGCTTTGGAGGAGGACTTGCTCGCAGAAGCGGTTTCTGAATGAGCTCGATGCCCACGCAACAGAAGCCAATTTCCTTCATGCTCTCTGACCTTCCCGAATTCTAATTTGGGTGGCCGCCCAGTTCGCCTTCCATACAAATTTCCACTTTATTTTCTCATTATACCAGCACAAAAGTTACTGTCGTGGAAGAGTCATCTTCACTGCTTTCCATTTTATTTTTAGTCCTTCGCAGAGGGGAAGGCAGACAGGAGCCGGACGAGGATCCGTGGCGCCCGGGTGGGCTCCTGGCCGCCTCGAGGAAGGCTTTCCCGGTGAGTCACGGGGTGACTCACCCAGAGCCCTGCAGAGCTCTGTGGAGGGCGGGGCCTCTGGGTGCGAAAGGCAGATGAATGGAAGGAAAGGGACGCCCTGCTGAGGGCCGCCTCTTCCACCAGCAGGTCCGGCCCCACTCTGGGCTCTCTGGGCTCCCTCGGGCCGGGGCCCTGTGGATGGGGGTGAGCTCTGAGGGAGCTGCGAGAGCACCGGATCACAGGAGAACCACCAAATCCGGGCCCTTGCCCACCGAGTGTTCCGTCTCGCTCTCTTGACTCCGGCCACCCTGCACTGAATTATCTGCTCACCCACTTGGGTTCATCTGCTCAGACAGAGTTCCTCGGCCCCCCCCACTACTGCGACGCCAGGCACCGGATTCTTGCCTGTGCAGGACTGTCCTGCACCTTGGAGGGGCCCCTATTCCTGACAACCCAAAAGGTCTCAGTGACTGCCAAACGCCCCCTGGGGGCAAGAGTGCCCCGCCCGGGAACCGTGGATGTAAAGCACACGCTCACTAGGGCTGAGAACCTTCGTCCACCCCTTCCTGCTTCCCTGCAGCCCAGCACAGAGCCTGGCACACATAGGGACTCCCGGGACCCTCGTGCGTCCCGAAGGCTCACCCCGTGAAACAGGCGTGTGGCGCAGCACGTCCCAGACAGGGCCACTGTGACCCAGAGGAGTCCCGATCCCCCAGGTCACACAGCCGGTGAGTGACAGGGCTGGTAACCTGCGGCTGCCGTTTCCCAACCCTGCGTGTGGGGTGGGAGCTGGCCCTCAGCTCCGAAGAGCTTGGTTTGGGATTCCTCGGCTCTCCATCTCCCGGCCCAAAGAAGTGAGGCTGTTAGTGCCGTTTGGCCAGAACATTCCCAATGCCCGCAGCTGTTCATTAATGAGCAGTGCGGGGGACCTCCTACCGCTGGCATCCAAGTGGCTGGGACCACGTGGTTCTGCTGAGCATGAGAAGAGCAGGGTTAATTTTTAAAAATCTCTCTAGTAGCTTAAACCTGAATAAAGGATAGTGATTTGAATTAGCTTCGCAATGTGAGGCAGCCAGAGGAAGCTTGGCACCCCAGTGCAGTTGGGCTGTGAATGAATTTAGTTACAGACCTGAAGTGCTATCTTAATTAGGTTTGGAGTCTGGTTTCCTTTTCTGAGAGGAAAGTAGAGCGGAGTAAACCTTCTGACTCGCGTCTGCAAGTGGGAGCGAGGTGGGGGTGGGGACGGACGCCAGAAGCCTGCGATCTAGAACCCGACGGCTCAGGGAGAAGTCTCGTGTTTAACCCCCTCGCTGCAGGCCCGCCGCCGAGTTTTCCTTTAAAGGCACGATGACAGGTACGGCAATGACAGCTTCGCGCGCCTCTGCCCTCCAGAGGTCACACGGCAGTGTCCGTACGAGGCAGCCCAGGGCACACGTGACCACCCCCAAGGGGGCGAGTGTGGCTGCAAGGCCCACAGCAGCGTGCACCGGTGCTCCCGGTTCTGGAAAGCCGCCCCTGAAGGTGCACGCGGTCTACTGGCGACGCCCAAGGAGCCTCGTCAGTGACTCGGCTGCTGACACTCGGCACCAGGTCTAGCCCTCAAGCACCCCACGCTCTTGACCCCCCGGGGGTGCGAGGCCTCGGTCCAGCTGGCCCTGGGACGACGCAGGTCGGAACTGCGTGGGCCCGCCTTCCCTGGCCTCGTCTCGGCCGCCAGTGTGTCGCCCAAAACAGGTGACGCAAACTCACACACAGCCCTGTAAAGCTGTTTTCTCTTCCTCGTGATTTTCTTAGTAACATTTCCCCGTCTCTAGCCTACTGTATTGTAAGGGTGCACTATATGGTGCACAGAGCACACGGCATACGCATGGATCGACCGTTGATGTTATCAGTAAGGCTTCCCGACAACAGTAGGCCAGCGACGTTTAAACTTTTTAATCCCACAGCGCACATAAACGAATTACTAAAATTCTATGGCATGCCAAAGTATATACTTTTGCTGATCCGACAAGAATACAGGTATAATTCTGACTCATTCACACTGCATGGTTACTGCGCTGGCTGCTGTCATTTTTTTATCTGACACTCGGAGGGAAGAGAGGCCGGTGCCCCTGACTGCACAGTCAGGTGCTGCACGCTGGGGACACTCCTGTGGCGCCGGGTGCAAACCGCTGCTGTAGGATATTAGCAGTCAAGTCTCTGGGGAATCAAAAGTTACACGTGGATCTTCTACTACACGGGAGGGGTGGCCCCTCTACCCCCTGCCTTGTTCCGGGGCGTCAGGAGAAGGAAAGGGAAGCCAAAGACCCCACGGAACTGCATCTGAATTCTCACCAGCCTTGTGCTTCCGAGGGTGCGCACGCTCGTGCAGACACGGGCTCCGATGCTAACTGAAGCCCACGGAACTGCCTGCCCACAGACATCGGCCAACACTGACGTGGCCCTTGGCAAGCGGCTCGGCTCCACAAGGCAGGCACTGTTGTTCTTCCGCCCACTTTACAGAGAAGGAGACGGAGGCTCGGAGAAGGTCAGCAACCTGTCCGGCGCCCACACGAAAGCAGTAAACAGGAGAACGTGGATTTGACCCCATCAGGACGACGCATCCCCACTTCCCCGGAGGAAGCGGGTCAGTCTCCAGTGTGTTCAAGGTTTGCGTCCCCTGGGGCTGCTTTCCCCTCAGTAGATACAACTTCAGTCGCTGCTGCGTACTGAGTCCTTATTTCACCCTTATTGCACCCTCCGCATGCACACTGTGGTCTCGTCGCACGCAAACGCACAGCTTCCTGGCTTCAAACTTTCCAGTCACGGCTCGGTGGGGCTGGCACCCAACTCTGCATCCACTTTTAACCAGAAACGGCAGGGGAGCTGTGGACGTTTCAATATTAGATCGTGGTGATAGTGGTACAACTCTGTAAATTGTGCACATAAAGTGAGTGAATTTTATGGTATATAAATTATACCTCAATAAAACTGTTTAAAAAAAGAAAAAGAAGGAGGTCTTTAAAAAGCTATAAAAGTCTTTGAGCATATGGATCCTCGCTAATTACTGCAGGAGGCAGGGCTACACGGGAACGGCTGGCCCCACAGCTAGGGCAGCTCAGCTGAAGAGGGAGCCCCTTCTCCCTTTCTCCTCCAGGAAACCCCGGGACTGGGCTCCAGTGCGTCCAACTGACACGGACGCTCTCGCACAAGTTCGGCAGGGGGAGGCCACGGCCGAGGATGTCAGGGGCCCGAAGCAGAGTTGAGTGGAAGGTGCCTTCCTCACGGGGCTCGCCCACGGTGGGTCATTTACTGAGGTTCCACAGACCCCATCAGGGGCCTGTCTGATGCAGGGCTCATGGTCTGAACAGCTGCAAGGTCAGCCAATCGCTAGCAAGCTGGGAGTTAGCACACCCTGAAGTGCCAGTCATCTCACCTGTACAATGACCACACCAGCAGCACCCCCTGCAGGAGGGTGGAAGAAGCCCACACAACGAAGGCCGGCTCAACGGCCGTCGGAGGAACTCTGGGAAGCGCAGGCAGAGCTCTCCCCTTGGCCCTGGCGGGGAGTCTGTGGGATTCCACTCCATGTTCACAATGGTCCTCTTTGATGATTCTGACTGTTCCCCCTTTCTGGACAGGAAAACGGGAGCCCCTGGGCTGAAGACACCGGCCAGGTCCCCAGCTAACAGGTAGCAGGGCTGGGACTGGAGCCCAGGCCTATGTGACCGTGAGGAACTCCTCACTTTTCTATGCCATGATGACAAGGACCCTGCCCTGGTGTCCAGGGCTTGAACTGGAATGGGTTTAACTGCTTGTCTACACACACAAAGGCCCCAAGCAGCATCTGTCACATTCACAAAACACCTATCTTCGCTGAGGTCCACACTCTCAGTTGTCATGACAACATGCTCAAAATGAGCACCAGTGAGACATCCCAGAGCATCAGGTTCCTAAATGGTTAAACTTCCCCTCTTGCTTGGGAGCTCAGTACTCACAAGCAGAACCTGAACTAGCCCTAAGGGGCTATTTTTAGCTCCCCATTTTCGTTGTCCTTTTTGGGTGATCTGATAGCACAGGCTGAGCTAATGTTTTCTGTCCTGGTGTTTTCTTCTCACCAACTCCTACCTTGAGAAATGCTGAGACTCCAAAAGGACTGGCCCAGTTACAGAGCTCCAGCTCCTGACATACAGAGAGGGACCCGAGGGAGGCAGGTGGCTCCCCCAGGGCTGCCCTGGGTGGGAGAGGGGGTGGGTGGGAGCCAGTGGCTTCCAGGCACACTGATTTTCAGAGCAAGTCTTAATGAGGACCATACAGGGTCCTGGTGGAGGGACCATGCCCATCGCAAAGTCTTCCCTCATGGGCCAGGCCATGAGCAGGGGCCCCAGAGAGCGGCCTGGATTGTTGGAGGCTGCCTCTGGGCTATGTGTCTGGACCTCACTGACCCCAAGTCACTGTCCTGACGGCTTGCTGGTATCAGAGACTCCACCATTAGAAATCCACTCCTGGGGCCAACTGGTCTCCCCACTGCCCAACCCTACCACCCTTGCCAAGTTTTTTACAGCAATGCCAACCGAGTCCAGAGTCGCATTCTCCTGCACACACGCTTAACCACACCGACCCCTTCTCGAATCTCACCAGTGGTTTTTCGTTGCCTCCCTGAAGAAATTCACACTTCCCTGCAGGCCTCAAAAGACATTCCAGAACCTTCCTAGAGCCCTCTTCCTAGTAAGCCACACTTCAGGGTGCTGCGTGCCTGTGCTTCTCACAAACACTGATCTGACCCGGCCAGGGTCTGGCTGCTCCGAGCCATCCACTAAAGTTCATGCAGAACCCAAACATCACCTCCCCCAGAACGCTGTCCCCGTCTGCCCCACTGAACTTGTAGACCCTCATTCCTTTGCACACAGGAAATGCTCAGCCCAAGTCTGCTGCACTGAATGAACTGAAGGACCTGCCTTCGATTACAGCACGCAAATGCACCTGGAAAAGCAGCATTCCTCAGTCACTGGCACTCCTTTGCCAACGTGCTTGCTGGGTGCAGGTCTGATGGTGGCAGGAGGGCAGAGGGCCCGCCGCAGTGAGGGGGAGGAGGGCACAGAGCAAACTCAGGCCTCCCTGCCTGAAACCGGTGGAGATACGCTTTGGGCCACCTGGCAGCCTATGGTTCCTTCTTTTCGGTACCCTCACGCTGAGAGTGCTTCCAAATTTTGATTTTTATAAATGGTACAATGGAATGTTATTAACCAAACCACTGGAGACTTGGTGAGAAAAGGCCTCTGCTAAATGACAGCGGTCTGCCCACCGAAATTTTGTTCTGGCGTGCTTCTGTTGAAGTGGAAGAAAGGACCCCCCGGGGAGCAGACTGCTCCCTGGTGCAGGTGGCGATGACGTTTCCAACGAACTCGGAGTGTCTGCTGCCGCCCAGGCCGCGCCCTCGGGTCTCCTTTGCCAACGGGGAGCCTGAGGCCCTGAAACGACACGGTTCGCCCGAGGCCTCTGTCCACTCACCGCACTGCAAGTGCAACCACATGGCGTAACAGCCCGTGCGGCTGGCAGCTGGGACGTTTGACGAGTATCCCCAGGTGAGGAGGGGTCAGGCTCCTATCCCCTTCTTGAGAGGACTGAATGGTAGAGAAATTTAAGCTCAGCCCCAGAGCTGACACATGTAACATTCAGGGCCATTTTCTATCGAAAACTACTTCCATACAGAGAGGAAGAGGGCTGACTCTGGAACCCCTCTGGTTTCTGTGTCCGGGCTGATGTAAAGGGGTGTCACGTCACCTTCACTGTGCCCAAGGAGGCCACCACGTCCAGGCACACCGAGAGCACACCAGGGGCCCTCTGGCCACACAGAGGGCTCCCTCAGAAGCAGCTGAACAGAAGAGCTCCTGGGGACATCAGACGGAGTCACACCTGACAGTCCCCTTCAAATAATCTACTAAGAACTAACCTTTCTCAAGTGCTTACTCAGGGCTGAGCATTATCTAATTTAGGATAGTAAGAAAAAGTTCAACATAAGAGAGCTTAGTTTCATTCACATTTCATAGGCGAAGAACCAGAACATCGGAGAAGTTAAGCCATTTATCCGGGGTCACACGGGAACTCAGGGTAGAGACGACGGTGTCTGCACCCCAAACAAGGCTGGCTGCACAATCAGCTCCCTCAACTGCCGCACCAGACAAAATCAAGAAACTCTTCGTCACAGGCCGCGGAGGGCCTGCACTCCAGCAGGTGCTCGGGGAGTGTGCACATGGAGTGACCAGACAGGCTCAGGTTTGGGTCCCACAAAATGCACCACCTCCCGGGAATATCACACGGCCACGCTCACTGCCTCTCCCCAGCACTGCCAGGGCCCTGCTTGCAGCCCGTCTCCCTTCCTCGGAGTAAATGCTCGCCCAGTGCCGGGCGGAACTTGGAGGGACCACCAACTCCTTGGGGGCCCAGCGTCACCACTTTCAGCACCCCAGGTTTTCTCCGTTTTCCCCTCCTGCTGTTCATCTCAGGGGCAGCAGGCGGCCCTTTGCCTAGGAGAGCAAGGCCCTTTGCTGCCTGCTGGAGGCAAATCTCAGGAAAAGGTCACTCGCACAGGGGTCCCTTTGTTTTTCCTCTGCAAGACCGGCTGCACTCCTCAGAAACACCAGGGAAAGCCAACTGCCAACCACCACGGTTTCCAGGGGCCCAGGGTGCATCTCCAGGGGCTCTGGTGAGGATATGGTGGTCTTCGGGGACTCACTTTACTGGGCCTTGCTCTCTCCTCCGACTGCAGGGAGGAGGTGAGGCCACACTGGCCCCAGCCAGACCAGGATGTTAACCTTTCCTCCCAAGCGAGGCCAGCCACTGGAGGAAGCACAAGCCGCCCACTTCGCCCGTGTTCTGGTGGCACAGGTCAGTCTGGGCTGGAGTCGGAGGCAGACGGCCTGGGTTCTGGTCCCAATGCTGTCATCTCCTTCCTGGCGCCTCTGCTTCACTCAGTAGCTTTGAAAGTGGAAAGCCCCCATGCCCACCCCTGACCCACCTGCGCCATCAGACGGATGCTAAAGGTGAATCACGTCAGGAAGAATACGCAAAACCCCGTGAGGCACCAGGATTCTGCAGAGAACTGGTATCAGAGGCTGCTGTGATATTTAGACATGATAAAGGCCTCTTTTTAGTGGTTAAAAACCTGAACTTCTGCTATTATTTTTTTCTCACTGACATTTTCACTTGAGAGGCCCACAGGTGTCTCGGAGCCCCCAAGGAAATGCTGCCTTCGAGATCCTGTGATTCCAGTACAAGCATGACGGTCTCAGAGCATCCCCGACCGATGGGACCCCCACTCATGGCAGTGGGGTCTCGTGCCATCAGCACCTGGTTTTGGGGACGAAAGGCTCATTCGTACTCATTCTGCAAGAACTTCTGTCCCCTTAAAAATTTTCTGGAACAGACTGAAATGTAAACTGTGACTGTTCTGTGTACGGACGTGCACATATGTGTTGTGTGGGTTATGAGTTTGCCTTCCTTGTACAGGTGTTCGAGAGGTATGGAGTTGGGTGTACTTCCTCATGTGCAGGGTTTGCTCTCCATCCTATTTTGGGGCCCCCAGGAAGGGCTGGGGCACCTCACAGAGACAGCGGAGAGTGGGGGCTTGGGGAGGGCAGGGTGTGCATCGGGTCCATCACCAGTGCCTCTCTGGAGAGAACACAAAGGCAGCTGACATAGGCTTATCCCTGTGCAGGCCCTGCCCAACCTCATCCGGAGCCTCGACACCAGCACGGAGCTGCAATTTGTGGTCCCCAGAGGGGAGGCCCTTTGTGTGAGGTGGGCAAGCATCTGCAGGGACCGGTCCAAGGGGCATCTGAACGGGCACTGCCGACACCTTGGAGCTCCCCTGGCTAGCTCCTCCTTCTCCTGCCCCTTCTCGCCAGCCCTCTGCCCAATTCTCAGCATCCCCACGCCCCTGGAACCTCCTGCAGCATCCCCCACCTCAGGGTGGCCAGCAGAGTGTGGACACACCCCTGTTCTTAGCCTTCCCTGGGTCCTCCCAGCAGCTCCTGCAGCCCCTTCGGTCTTAGAGATGGCACAGCTCATCACTGAAGGAGAGCACCTCTGGGGCGATTCAGCGACCAGACCGTGCAGAAGTCTCCATCTCTGACTCTCAGGGGGGCAGCTGTTAATGATGCAGGGGCTTGATCCAAATGTGAGGGGGGTGGCTTCTACCCTGCTTCTCCTCCTCTTTGGTTCCTGGGTGGAGTGCAGCCAAGTGCTGCGTCCCGAGTGCTCCCTCTCACCCAGGTCCACACTCACCTCTGCCAGTTCTCAAGCAGTGCCTGTGGGCCTATCATTTGGATGCGGCTGAGCAGTCAGCGTCAGCCAGTGCACCTCTGGACGCCTTTGCTCTCCAGACCCAGGCAAGAAGAGGGGACCCCAGAAGCGCAAGGCTCGCTGACTGGGCCTCTACCACATACCAGGCCCAGTGCAAAGGAAAGGGAAAAGTTCATCAAGTCACACATATCAGCTGCAATTGACAAGTGTAAGGTGCATCCTCAGGCCCCGTGAACCCCAAATGTGGAGACCAGTGCCCGCAGCAGCTCAGGCCCAGTGCAGGAGGAAGCGTTATCCGGGTGGAGATTTTTCTCTGCACAGACTCTGCACTGTCAGAGCTGCACAGCGGTCGGCTCACACTGCTCTCACCTGGTAACAGGGCCTGCCGTGCTAGCAGAGGCCATGGGGCAGAGGCCAGTGTGGTGGTGGTGGTGGTGGTGGTGCTGGTGATCCGGCCCCGCCCCCATCAGGGCTTTGGTTTCTGGATCCCGGAAAGCCAGCTACTAGACTTACAGGGCAACGTGTGGCCCTGGGCTCCTCCCGTGCCATCTGCTCAGGGGCAAGGAACCCATGGCAGGAACAATGCCAGCACTGCTCACAGGCGGGATAACGAGTGAAGTGACAAGCTGCCCCACAGGCCGGGCACGTGTCCTGCAAAGCCCTGGAGAGAGGCACGGGACAGCTGGCAGAGGTGGGGCGGGGCAGGTGACGTCTCCGAGGAAGCGCGTCCACTGGCAGAGACAGGGAGTGTGCCAAGGCTGGGGCAGGGCTTTGGGGGGTCACTGAATCCAGCCCCCGCCCCAGTGCAGAGGGAAGGATAAACCAGCCCAGCAGACTGTACAGGTACAAAAATGAAGCTCAGTAAACAACATGAGATTGAACAGGGAAGGGAAGTTCTGTATTACAGGGAAAAAAGTAACTACGCAACCACAGAACAGGAAGCTTTGGCTCGTGAGGACTTACGACGAAAAAGGACACTGGATCTCTTGTGTGTGACGACAAGTGCAGTGGAGGTACAGCGACTGAAACTGTACTTTTAAGTGTGGAGGACAGGCAGAATGGGGGAGGGGGTCAAAATGTACTCTCGCTGTAAAACAAGTAGGTCCTGGGGATACAAAACACCACGTGGTGACTGGAGTCAGTAGTCCTGTATTGTGGATATGCAAATTGCTACAAGAGCAGATCTTAAAATTTCTCATCATAACACAAAAAAACTAACTGTGTGTGGTGATGGATGTTAACTAGACCCATTGTGGTGGCCATTCTGCAGTATATGCAAATATCTAATCGTTATGTTGTACACCTGAAGCTAATACAATGCTATATGTCAATTAAATAAGAAATATAGAGGAAAAAAACATTACTTGCGGTAACTCATTTAATCTTCAGAACCGTACTGTAAAACAGATACAAAAGTATCTTTATTTTAAGACAAGATGAATCTACAACATCTTGTAGTTTGCAGTTCCAGAAAGTAAAGAATTGCTCAAAACCCAAAAACCAAACAAGAAAACCACCCCACACCCACTCTGATGGGGGTTATGGCTGAAAGACACAGGAACCACTGGAAAAGTTCCCAGCGGCCAAAGCTGGAACAGTTTAAGCAATAAAATAAACAAAGTAGCCTCGGATGATAATCCAAAGTATAAATATTCATGAGTCCACACCGCTATAGATTAATAATTGAATAAATAAACGGTGAGAATAGATAAACTCCCCATGCGGAAGAATTCCAAGTAAGTGATGTAGATATTCCCTCAAGGAGGTGGAGTGTAACGTCTCACTTCTTAACTGTGAGCTGTTCACAGTGACTTTCTCCCCAGCAACAAAATACAGAAAAGAGGAAGCCCAGAGTAACTTCCTCAGCCAGGTGACCAAGGTCAACAGCAACAGCGCTTAAGCCATGCAGACAGCGTGTGCCCTTGATAGGAGGAGACGAGAACGCCGCTTGACCCCGGTGCTCTTCCTCCCCCAAGCCCATAACCACAGTCTAACCATGAGGAAAAACAGCAAACCGCAACTGAGAGACACCTGCAAACACCCAGCAGTAACCCCCACAGTCGGGGCCAGCAAAACCAAGGCAGGTGTGAGGGACTGTCGAAGCCAGGAGGAGCCTGAGGACATCCAGCTGTGAGGTGGTGTCCCGGACGGCCTTCTGGGGCTGAGAAGGCACATGAGTGAAAACCAAGGATGTCGGACTGCAGTGTGGACGCCAGCTAATGATAACATAGCAACACCGGGTCACTGGTCGTGCCAAATGCACTGCACCGTCACGAGGTGCTGGTGACGCGGGAACAAGCGTGGGGCCACAGGAACTCTGTGCAACCTTCACAACTTTTCCGTAAGTCCGAATCTACTGTAAAATAGCAAGCGCATGAACAAAGAGGAAAAGGGGGCTCTGGGAGGCCACATGTGGAACCGCAGTCCTGCTGGAGAACCTTGTTGACGGCTGTCTGTCTCCATCAAACTGTAATGCCAGGAGTGCAAAAACCTGGGGCAGTTTAAGTTATCGTCACGTCCCACCTCCAGGAACAGGGACCATGGGAAAGAGCCATCTCCCCAGGGCAGGAGGAGTCCAAGCCGAAGCCCTGCTAGGCAACCCTGAGGAAGAGCGCTTCTATCAACCTGGGGTGTAGCCAGATGAACCCCCCGGTTCCACCCAGTTCTCACCCAGCTTTGAGCCCCGAATTCATGCTTCGATGCGTGACATTCGTATGAAGCCTTGTAGAACACAGAACTCCACAGCGCACGTGATGTCACCAGACTCTTTTCCAGCTCCTCCAGAGAGATTTCTTTTTCTTTTCCTCTGTTTTCTTCCCTCCCTCCCCTCCCCTTTCCTTTCCTCCTCCCTTCCTCTTTTTCTTTTCTTTTTTCTCTCCCTCTCCTTTTTTTTTCTTTTCTTTTCTTCCTCTCCCTGCCCCCCTCTCTCTAAGAGAAAACAGGCTCAGAGAAGAGGCTGCTGCAGTCACATGGGGGCGACACCCTATCCCAAGGTGAAGGACACCAGCTGGGTTATGAACTCTGCCAAGGGGAAGAGTCCCTCAAAGTCCCCAGGCCACTCCCACAAGTCCTGAGCTCACTTGGCAGTGGCCCTGCCTTTGCCCTGAATCCGAGGGCCCAGGAACACAGGGACACGGAGACCAGAGCCTGGCTTCCCTCCCTGGGTACGGCTGTGTCATTTGGTCTTTAAAGTCACACCCTTGTGAGATCATCACCAACTGCTCCCCAGAACATTTGCCCAAAATAGCACTGACATCTGGACGTGACAAAAAAGACTCCGGGCCGTGGCACTGCGAGGAGCACCTGACCCTCACCAGGCAGCCCCCCGGTTTCTGCGCGGCTCGGACCAGCAGGGGAGGGAGGGACCTGGCGATGGCGAACGAGCCTGTCTTCCTGGAACAGCCACTCTGCCGGCATCGGGGCTGTTCTCCTGCCACCGCTGGTGTCGGAGACAGGCCTGAACCCTGCACACACGGGAACGCCTCACGACTGTTCAGTTCGAGGTGGTCCTGGAAACAAGACGCCATTCCTCCAAAGCCTCTCCTCGGTTCTCACTCTAAGGTGAAGCTCCTGATCTTGGCACACTCCACCTCCCCTGGCAGGCCTGGCTCCCAGTGACTTCTTCTGCGTTAGAAAAAACTCCCCTTAGCTTTTAAACCCCATTTGGTCCCCCTGAGCAAATCCGGGAGGTCTAGTGTATCACTCACTGTGCACAGAATGGGAGTCCAAACAGTCTGGTGTGTGCTTTCGGCAACCACTGACTCCCATTCCGCCTTCCCTCAGTCTGGTCTGCAGGCACGCTGCCCAAAAGCTGTTTCCTTAAAGTGACACACCCACTGGCCTCTGTGCCCTCTCTATGCTGTTCTCTCTCCTAAAATCCCTTCTATCCACACCTCAACCTGGAAAGTCACTATCTCTGATTCAAGTTCTAGTTCAAATGTCACTGAGGCCTTTGCCCACTGAGGTGCCTGAGCACAATGCATTTCTCACCTAGTTCTGATTATCTGCACCTCTCTCATAGCAAAACAAATGACGATTCCAGAACCACAAGGAAACCACAAGAGGGAAAATGTGCCAGGAGGACATAGGGTAAGAGGCACACTGGGAAGAGTGGTCCGAGAAAACGGCAGTTTCTGGGGCCGAGAGTGCCACGTGGAGGGCGGAGCCAGTGTGAAAGCCAGAGGTGGGCGTGCACTTGAATGATCTCGGGCACAGCCAGAGGGGCTGGGAGGCTGTGTCACGGCCAGGAGAGGCAGAGCGGAAGGACAGAGAGTCAGGAGGAAGACCGGCTCTTGCTCCTGGTTCTTGACCAGCAGTCGGCCGCATCTCCAGAGGAAGCCACCGGGATGTGGGCAGGACTACGCTGTAGTTCTGACCGCAGAGTGAGTGACGGGCACAGGAGAGTGCGGGACGGTGGGCAGGACTGCCACAGTGGACAGGGGACGAGAGTGCGGTGGGCTGGGCTGGAATTCGGAGGCAGAGCTGAGAGCATTTACTGATGGGTGAGAGGCGGGAGTGGAGGCGAGGGCTTTTGTCCCCTTCTCTGCTGCGCCGGCGCGAGCTCCTGGGTCTCTCTGGGCGGCGCACCGCGGCAGGGGCCGTGCAGCAGCGCGGAGCCTGCGGCAGGGAGCCCTGGAAAGCGCACGTTATTTCTATTTCCGTTGGAGCTCGGAGCACACTGCGCGCTCATCCTCACTCTAAAACCAGCCCCTCCTCCGAGCCCCACGACCCCCCGCGGGCAGCGTGTGCGGCCCCCAGTGGGTGCGCTGTCACGCCGGCCCCAGGCCCACACAGACCGTCCAGTCAACACCGACGGCGACGGAGGCAGCACCACGGGAACGAGAGGCCACGCTCACCTGTGTGGGACCCTCTCGTGAGTGTGTTGGTTAGACTCGCTTCCACAAACTTTGTGTCACCCGGTCGCAGGGCAAGGAGAGGCCGGAGCCCCGGGAAATACCCTGGATGAGAAAACGGGCCCTGGGACCGTGGGGCCTGCCGGGCTCCTCCCGCGCCCGAGGAAACGCTGCTGGGAGCCACGGCGCCCTGTGCGCGACGCTGCTGTGGCTAAAAGGCCCCCCACACGACCTGGACTCCTGCTCGGAGATGTCAGTGTCACCACACATTACCCGGCTGCCACTCGTTCTTCCTGCTCCCTCTCTTGCTGTGCCCAGAACAACTCTGAACATCCTCCCTGGGATGTCTTCCTGACAGGCCCTGAACGTCAGTAATCCCTTGGAAATCGGCCGCCGCTGCTAATAATGTTTGGGCTGTCAGACCCCTAACAGCCTTTGGCTCTGTTACTGGCTATTAGCTAGCTAACTCTTCATGCGGTGTTGGTGAAGATCAATTCCTGGGGGCTGATATGCCTCCAAGTGTTTGCTAAGTGGAAGAACCAGATGTGCCTGCTGACATCTCCCATGTTGTTGCTTTGGCTAAGGAGCTGGTGGGTGAATTCCTGGCCTTGGAGGCTCTAGGCACACGGACCTCTGTTGTCATGACGACGGCCTAGCCAGGGCAGTGGCGAGAGTGCCGGTAGCCCGGAGGCCAGTCACTTCCCTCCCCCACTCTGCTCTGAGCACACACAGCTGACAGGCCAGGGACAGACCGCCCACCATGGCTGAGCCGATGGCACTGTTTCTCCCGGGAACACGGACTGCCAACCGAGGCATTTTGACGAGACGGGATGGGGCTGCCGCTGCAGCCACAGGGAAGCAGAGGCCAGGAGAGGAGGGCCCTGTGCGTCACGAGCCCAGCCGTGCCCGTGCAGCAGAGGGAGACGAGAGACCAGAGCGTGAACTTGGCCCTCAACCTTGTGACTCTATTTCTGGAAGGCCCAGTCAAACCTCATTTCCTGTCTTGAGCTGCCATGAAATATCCCATTGTATCCTTAAAATAAACTCTCTGAGTGGGTTTTCTTTTCCTCTCAACCACACTGCTGTAAGATAATGGGCTCTGACGTCAGACTAACCTGAATTCAAACTGTGGTCCTAGCAGTTACTATGCTATCCACTCACATGCAGCCTCAGTTTCCTTCTCTGTAAAATGGGGCCAATGCCACTCTCTCCACGGGGTTACTGTGAGATTAAGTGAGTGGCTGTACGTGAAAGTACCTGCTTCCCAGTAATACCTACGGAACGGTTCTCAATCAGGGTGTGAGGAGAGGTTAGGCTCCCCTACTCTTCTGGGACACACGACGATGTTTTCGGTTGTCACATCTGCCGGGGGTGAGGGGCTACTGGCATCTGGTGGGCAGAGGCCAGGGATGCTGCTCGCTGTCATCCCACAACGCCCATCCTGACAGCGCCCCGCAGGCAGGATTACCCAGCCCCAAACGTCAACAGTGCTGAGCGCGCGCAGCTGTGCTCTGAAGCCCGGACCACCGCCGTCACCTCGGCCGGGGCTGCTCCCCACCGACAGCGTGGCCGCACGTCACACCAGCAACTGTGCTTTCAAGGCGGCCCCTTCTGGGCCCTGAGTCTCCCCCACAACACCGCCTCTATCGCCCTGTCCCCTCATGCCTCCTCTCCACACCCCAACCCCCTGCCTTTCTTTTCTGAAGGGAACGCAAGTCCCCTGTCCCAGGCTTCAGTTGGGACTCGCCACTCTCTCTGGGGAGAAGCCCGCTGGGGACCTCATAACAAGGACTGAGGGGTGAAGGCTCATATCTTGGGCTTGTGCAGGAGGGGATGGGAAGGGGAGGGTGGTGACTGGGGGACCTGCCTGGTGTGCTAGCAGCCCACAGGGAGGGAAGGCAGGCAGGCCGGGCACTGAAGGTGCGGTGGGCGCCCTCCACCACAGAAGGCCCTCAGACAGTACGGCTCTCTGAGCATGGCCTCACGGTCAGCTCGCTGGGCAGAGGGAGGGGAAGCAAGCACTCCTATAGCCACAGAGAAGTCAGCAGCACTGGGCAAAGGAAGGATGGTTTTAGATCTCTGAGTGAAGGGGTTAAGTGTGATAGCATTCGGTGGCTTTGGCCATGAGTGCCTGGGCACTTCACCAGGACGGGCAGAGGAAGGGGAATGACCCAGGAGGTACTGGGACTGGAGGACTTCTGCGACTTCCTGAGGGGAGGGCTGTGTATGTGGGGGCAGTGGCAGCCACTTTCCAGAGACGGATGGGAAAAGGGAAGCAGCTCCATCAGCACTGGCTGCCGGGTCCCCGGGTCCGACGGAAGGGCAGAGAAGACAGCCGCAGCTGCAGGCCACAGTGAAATGTGGGTATCGGGAGTTGGAAGTTGGGTCCCCAGGAGGTCTGTGGTGGCTCACAGACCTCAAATTCCACCAGGGACAGAGCAGGGGAGGAGAAGTTCCTGTGGAGAAGGGACTGTCAGAGGCTAACGAGGCGGCAGTCCCGGCCCATTAACGGGCTGATCGCCTAGGGGCACAGCTGGGTGCTGGTGAGTTCAGCGAGCACATCTGTGCCTTGTGGACCTAACAACCCAGCTCTCAAGTTCCAGGCTTGGGCATCAAGGCAAGCTCAGCCTCCACCTGCTGCTCCCGTGGGGCATTGGGAAGCTGCCAGGCATGGGGTCGGGCTGAAAAGGCACCTGGGAGCAGGAAGGCAGGGGGCCAGGCCAGTTCCCAGGCTGGCACAGAATGCCGGGAGCACCTTGGACTTGAAGTGATGTAGAGGAGTGAGTGGCTGAATCATGTTTAAGTTTTGACATTTTAAATAGAAGAGCTAAAGATGCCACACACACGTCTTCTAGTACCTGTTTACCATCCTAAGACGATGGTTTTTAAAGTGTGGTCCCCAGCCACCAGTGTCGGCGTCACCCTGGAGCTTGCTAGAAAAGCAAATGTGCAGGCCCCACCTCGGCCGTGTCGGAACAGGGCCTCCAGCCGTCTGCTCACGGGGAGGTGACAAAAGCGGGGTTGACACGGTGTACAGGGAGTCCTCAACGTCGTCAACAGGCTCTGTGACTGTCAGTGAAGTGACGTGTAAGGAACCTGATTTTACCACAGGCCACCTGATATAAACGCAGTGAAGTTCCTACAGCATCACGGCAATGTTGGAACGGAACAGCGTTGAACAAAACATTCTTCTAGAACCTGCTGTCTGGCCGAGGCCATCTGGCCGAGAGAGAGGGCCAGGCCGGGCTTCGGGGAAAGCCGCCTGCGGCTCACCCGAGCGCCGCGAGGACCTCTCCCCTCCTCCCCCTGCTCTCTAGGAGGCGCATTCTGCGCCCTGTCGAGTCTGAAGCTGAGCCCCCTGGCTATTAAATTACATAAACCTCCCTGTTCCTCCCTGCCAGCACTCCAATTAAATGATTAGGCTGTGTTCAGCATCACTTAGCTAGGAATCTATGGCACATAGATTAAAATTAAGGATTTAAATGTCATTTCACTTACCCTCCGTGTGTATACGCTTTGAGTCTTGAAGCCCCTTTTGTAGCTGAGACACTTGAGCCTCCGGGGTTCTGATGTCTAACACTGGGCGTGGGTGGGGAGGACAGGGCATGGGCGGGGGGCCTGCCTCCAGGTAAGGGTAAGATCCCTTCAGATCCTGGAGCTCTGGGACCTCGCCACACACACATGTTCAGGGGCAGCCGAATGTCTTCATCTGCCTTGGAAACATACATGTCAAAGACCACGCAGTTCATCCCAGAGCCTATGACTGCTCCCCCTTTCTCTGAATGCCTAGCGTATAAAACACTGCACAATTTAGCTACATACTGGCTGATTACTTAAGAGCTCTGTTAACTGAGCAAACATTATGTGATTCGTGTGCTGAAGTCTCACTTCCCAAAACAGGGCTCTCTGGTCCACGGTGCCGGCAACCATTTTCACACACTTGTGTCTCCCTCCCTGCGCCCGCTTGCTTAGCAGGGTGCCTGTCCTGAACGAACACCCGCTGAGTGACGGGCACATACCTGTACTCCACACGCACACGAAGGGTTGCGGGGAACCAAGAGCTGTCACAGATCTTACAGAATCAGAAATGACGCCGGGGCTGCTGTAACAGAACGGGCAGCACTGACATTTACCGAGGCTGGAAGTGCTCTACAAGGACTCACATTCAATTCGATGCTCACAGTGGCCCCGTGAGTGGCCCCTGCCAAGGAGGAAGCCACGGGTCCAAGGGTCGCTGGGGGCCAGGCCCCACAGCACGCAGGGACAAGTCAGGACACGCACCCAGAGGTCTGGGATTGCACAAACCATCCACGTTCGAATCAGCCCTGCTGCCTGTCAGAAATGTGAGATTCTAGGCCCCATCCCAGACCAAGTCAATGTGAGTTTTCTAAAAGTGGGATCTGTCCTGGCTGGTGTGGCTCAGCGGATTGACCACGGGCTGTGAACCAAAGGGTCGCCAGTTCAATTCCCAGTCAGGGCACATGCCTGGCTTGCAGGCCAGGTCCCCAGTGGGGGCCACATGAGAGGCAACCACACATTGCTGTTTCTCTCCCTCTCTTTCTCCCTCCCTTCCCCCATCTCTAAAAATAAATAAGTAAAAGCGGGGCCCTGGAAACAGGCATTTGAAACAGCTCCCCGATGCTCCTAATGCTTGAGACCCACAGCCAAAGGGCAGCAGCCATTAAAAAGGTGGACACCCACTCGGCTCCCCTTAAGAGCCACCCAGCTGCCATTGTCAGTGGTGATGACCCCTGTCAAGGTGCAGGCAATGGCAGAAGTGGGGCCCACTGCCCAGGCCTGACCACTCCCTCTCTGGACTTCACCGCGCAGGCGGAGCGCCAAGCAGGTCCCCGGGACAGGACAGCACCGGTGCCATCGCGGGACACTGCTTTCAGAGCACAGATGGATTTGCAGTCATCACTCTACCTCGATTAGCTGCTCTACAGCAAGACCTCAGGAAGGGGGCTTTCGGGGGACTCGGGCGGGTGAGCCTTCTCTGCCGGCCACTCCCCACTTCCTTGCCTGGGAGCCTAGAAGACGTGTGCTCGCCGTCGTCCCAGCCTGGGATGGAGCAGCCTGGGATGGCGCCTGGTGCTGCGGACTCAAACTCCCACTAGAAACCGGGGCCCCTGCGATCTCCCGGCCTGGCGTGGGAGCCAGCATCTTCATGGAACCTGAAACATCAGAGGCCGACCTGCTTGCTTTCCTGAGAAGATGTCTTCCTGTGAGGCGGCAGCAGTTACTGTTGAAAAGACGGGAGGCGTACGGGGATGCAGTGCCAGTGTTAGCGAACGAAGCTGAAGCTGGGCGTCCAAACTGCCCGTGTTCTTTAAACACCAGTTGCTCCCCATCCCCACGAATCTCCCTCTCCCCAGATCGCTTTCTCTGTTTATACAGGATGAGGAATAACCTCTCACATTTGTACAGAACTCCACAACATGCCAAATACTTGTACTCACATGGGCTTCGATGTTTCCGCCCGCCCAGCCAGGGAGAGACAGTTCGGACCAGATCATCATCTCCGTTTCAGAGGAGACACGGGGCTGGAGAGAGCTGGGGCAGGGCCACGCACCCGGCTCCACTGGACCGAAGGGCTCCTGGCCCCAGAGCGCTGGGCTGTGCTGTGTCCGACTCTCGCGAGAGGCTCATGCTCATCTCCAGGGAATTTTGGCTGTGAGCAGAGGAGACCCTCAAGACCATCACTGCGTCTGTGAGGCTGACTTCTCCTCGTTACATGGGACACTAGTGGTGGTCTAGTGGCCTTGGTCACGGACAGACCACCCTGTCATCGGAGACCCAGGTGATGGTCTGGAAGGCAACACCCTGCTGGAGTGCTCCCTGCTGGGCAGCTACGCTGGTGAGTTGGGGGAGAAAAAAATCAAAGACAGAAGCTGAGAAGAAGGAGGTCTCACACATCAGCACGTCCAGGACACTTGCTGGTGCTCTAGCAACTGCACCAACTGTTGGAGCAATGAGGTGTGGGCTGCACAGAACCTCAGATCGTTGGCCATGTCATGCAGGGACTCCACAGTCCCTTTCACACCAAGAATAAGAACGGAAGGCAATGACGTTAACAGCAGCCTGCTTTCTGGCAACTCAAAAACTGGTGTCACAGCAGTAAGAAGACAGCTTTAGAGATCCGTTAGGAATTGCCCGATGCTGGGGCAGAGTGTCGAGGTTGACAGGCAGGATCCGTAAAACAAGTTCCAGGTTTAGTTCTCTAGAAGCTCACTCCCTACGTAAGGACACGTGACTTTGTTATTGAGGTTTCTGTTGAAGAATCCTGGACTTAGTAGAATTAGAAATCCGGGTTGGACAGCTAGCTGCACCAGTTCTTTAAAATGTTACCACGCACCTGCCTCTGAGCCTCCAGATCCCATGTACTCACAAGTGAGTTGTTCGGCGGGTCTAATGAATAATGCATGACTTTCCCAAGTCAGGCCAGGAAGAAAATGCAGTCTTGTTTGGCAGTAAAACACAGCATTTGGCATAGGCATTATCACCAAAACACCACGTGGGTGAAAATGACTGTGGATCTTAAAGACGATGGTTGCAAGCGTGGAGCGTCAAGGCTCTGAGTCTGACAGAACACAGGCAAGCATCTCAGGGTGTGTTGCTGCAGCACGGGCTCCGTGAGTGCAGGCGTTTTTGGTTCACTCGCTGAAGTATCCTCAGCACTCACAACAACAGTGCATAGACCCTAGAATGCGTTCGAGTCACTGTTCGCTGAAATAAGGAAGCTCTGGAGATTGTCACCAGGATGCATGAGAACTTGGAAGCAAGACTTACGAGTCAACGTTCACCACAAGTTCAGACCTGCCTGCCCCATTGCTTCCATCTTAGAGGACACAATTGAAGGTTCTGAGTGCTTCCCAGCACAGCTCAAGGTGGGACGTCATGAACCCACACAGTAACAAGTCTAGGGCTGCGTGAAATCTCAAGGCCACCTGACCTCACCCTTTCAGAGACAGGATGAAGTTCAGACCCAGGGCAGCAAGTTCCCAGTTACATAACTGGTTAGCAGCAGGGAGTGGTGACTAACACAATGTTGTTGGGGATTTTTGTTTTTTAATTAGAAAAAATAGAGTTTGGCTCCGAGGAAGGCACACAGCTCCCCAGCATGGTGAGTGAAACAGCTGGATTCACTGGTGCCTCCGCTCAGGAGGGCAGAGGCAGGGCTGTCGATCTGCAGCCCTGTGGGAAGCCCGCAGAAGATGAAGCCTCTAATTCTTGGTCAGGTGGAATTTTCAGAGAGAGGAGAGGAACAACTTGAGCAGAATCATTAAAAAGCCCCAGAAGGTACCTCAGATACTAAACAGCCCTTCTTCAACAATAGGCTGGCAAAGAAAGCACAGAGATTAGATTTCCCAGAACAAACTCTCAGACTGGCTTTAAAAATTAGAAGAGAATGCACTCTGGGCAAGAACCATTTTGGGTTTCATTAAACCCAGCTGGCTAGCAGGACTGCCAGACATGCAGGAGAGATCCAGAAAACAGATGGGGCGTCTTCCTCTAATGCAACATGGCCGGGGGAGCTCCGAAGTTGGACTGGAGCCTGTGGTGCTGGTTCCAGCCCCGGCTGGGGCCCTGCCTGTGTCCCACGGGAGGAGGTGGACCTGGCAGACAGGCCCGGGCCACACCTGGCAAACACCACAGCCTGCACTAAGCACTACCTGAGCGCCCCACCCTGCCAACAAGCTCAGGACGGGGGCCAGCCTCCATGGGCCCGACTGTCATCACTGAAACTCCTGTCCCCTGCAGATTCTGCAACAACACAATGAAAAAGCAGCAGGCTGGGGCCTTTTCCGGGTCAGGAAGGGACAGCGGATGAGGGCTGCTACCCACACTCGCAGGCACTCGCATGGATGGGACCTCCCATGGATGGGCGTCCATGAGTCAGGGTCCCTGGGTTCTGGGACTCGCAGGGGGTTAGAGCTCAACCCTGGCTGTGATTAAGTTGGGTTTTGAGCTGTCCAGGAGGGGGGTCCCTGGGGCTGGCAGCACCGAGCCCCGGTCCTGGAAACTACAACCAGGCTGCCTGCAGACTGGTTCTTGGTCATCTCAGGTCACTCTGCCTGCCTGAGGGTCTGCTTGGAATTCACAGCTCTTTGTGTGCTGTGTTTACTCGAGTGTGTGCATTTTACGTTTAAGCAGATACAGGTTTCTACCTCCCTCGGGGACATACCACCGGGATTTTTACCATAGTTCTGACAAAGGAAAAAGCAAAGGGGAAGAGTAACAATTTCTGTCTGGCAAAAATTACCTTTGCACCCATTACCAACGTAACACACAAGCACAGAGTGAGTTTTATGGAGGTCCCTACGGACATGATCTTATTTCCTTATGTGAATTTATCTAAGGGCCTCTAGGCGACCTGTGAGGCCACCTGGAGGAAAGGGAGGGGGACCCCCCTGTAAGGACCACTCAGGAGTTGGAGTCCAGTGCACGGCACCCCCAACAAACCTGCTGAATGAACAGCAACCTGACTGAAAACCCACATCACGCTGGATCCTCCATCCCGCACCGCCCCTTTAACTCTGCCCTCGCATGAGGCACCGAACCTCTCCGAACCCGTTCCCTCGGCTATGAAATGTGGTGGCCTTCTGGCGGTGAGGAAGAAATGCAGATCACCTGACATACACGTAACGGGACATCAGTAAGTGACACTGGGGCTACCAGTGTTAAAGCAGGAACATAATTCTTCAATGGAGGAATTACTGTCACTGGCCCTTTATGTGGCTGCAATATGTCACTGCTGGAGGGGACATGGGAATGAGACAACCTCAGCCAATGAAGTGGGTGAACCCCATGGCCGCTGTCTTCCGACTTGATCCACCTGCCACCCTGGACCCAGGGGATCCGACCTCCTCCTGCAAACACTGCCTTCCCCTGGCTGCCAGGACTCTGCGTGCTCCCGCCCCCCACCTCCCCAGAATCCTCCTCCTGGCCCCTGGACCCGGTCCTTCTCCTCTGCCCGTTCAGTGAGGGGGTGCTCCAGGCTCCCCTTCACAATTTTTGTCAGTCTGCACCCACTTCCTGGGCCATCTCATCCAGTCTCACAGTTTTAAGTACCATTTCTACACTGAGACTCCCAAGCTGACATTCCTCCGACCTCCACACTCACGTGCCCGAGCACTCACAGTCTTCCCCTGGATGTCCTCTGGCGTCTCCCATTTGCCAACTCCTGACCGCCCCTGCAACCAGGCAGGCTCTCTGCGCCCTCCCCATCCTAGCGGCGGCCCCACTCATCCGTCCAGTTACCTGGGTCCTCCGTGGCCCCTCAAACTCCCATCAGAACGTTCTGTCAGTGTTCCCTTGAGCACACGTTCCCTGCTCCCGGCCCCCAAGGAGCCCTCTGGACCGCTACGTGGAGCCTGGCCATCCCCCTGCCCCTCCACAGCCCAGTGTCAACACAACCCACAAGGGCCATCAGGTCCTGTCGCTTCTCTGCTCGGCCCCCTGCCGTGGCTCCCCATGCTTCTGCGTAAGAGCCAAGATCACCCCAACAGTCAACAAGACTCCACCGGGATGGCCTGCTGACCCTGCGCCTCTCCCCACAACCTCGCCGCTCCCTCGGCAAAGCAGGTACGCCTTGGCCGCGCTGCCCTGTCTGGGATGCTCGTCACCAGACGACCCCGTGGCCTGTGCATTACACCCCCGAGGTCTTTACTCACGTGTCCCCATCTCAGTGAGACCCGTGCCACCCACAGCAAAGCTGCACCCCTCCCACACTGCTGTCATCTCCCCATTTTCCCCACCACAGCGAAAACCACCCATTCTAACCCCCGTCTATTCTGTTTCATTACATTATCTCGCTCCATACTAGGATATGAGATGTGAGAGGGAGTGAGCTTCTTGTCTATTTTTGTCACTGCTGTATCCCCATCTCTTAGGGGGTATGGCAAGTGGCAGAAGTCCCAGCTGAATCAGCTCACCCAAGTCCCAACTTCAAGTCACCCTCTGTTGTCCCCTGGTGTTCTTGTCACCACTGCCTGGGCTTTTACCCCCTTCAGTTTTTCACCCCACGTGTCCATCTAGCTGTCCAAGCCTGAATACAGATACTTCCCCACTACGAGGGCAGGAGGCGGGGGAGAACAGGGAAGGAGGTATGACCTTGTGGCACTGGCAGTGGCAGGAAGGTGACGGTCTTTCCCCAAAGGATGGAAATACTAGGAGGAGATGACTACAAATTGCAGGGTCCCAGGTGCTTGCACAATGTGCTCGAAGACCCCTCCAACCTGACCCCATTCTAATTGCCTACTTGACACCGGCACGGCCTTGGTTTCACGAAACAGAGATAATAATAATAAGGCCTCGTGGGTTTTTTTAGACATAGATTTCTGATTTCTCCACTCGTACACAAATATAACGTGATGATCTGTCTCCTATGACTCCCTGACTCCCTGATCTGTCTCCTATGTCCCAAACCCCCTGCCCCACGCTACCTGCTGAATGTGCTGACACGGATCTCCCTCGAGGCCTCGAAATCAAAACGCTCACACAGACATGACTCGCTTTCTCCCATTCTCCCTCCTTCCCCATCCTGACTTCCCATCACAGCTGCAGGGACTTGAAACTGAAGAGTAACTGTCATCTCTTCCTGCCCCTTGCCAGCCCAGTCCAATCTTTTTAGTACGCTTCTGGGATGTTCCTCAAACCTGGCTGCTCAGCCGTCTCTGACTTGGTCCACACCCTCCTGACAGCTTGCCAGGAGCACCCCAACAGCATTCCCCACCCCCTGCCACCTGCAGCCACTTCCCACTCCAGCCCACCCATTCTCGACAGCCAGAGCTTTCTGCCAAAACCCAAAGCATCCCTGCTATTCAAAGCTTCTGATGGTCTGCCCACTACAATCTGAATGCTACAGGCTTCTTCAAAATTCCCCCTGCGGCCTCCATCTCTGTTTAAACCCTCACCACCCCTCCACTTGCTCCAGGGTGGGGAAGCCCGGCCCAGCCAAGTGTCTAATTGACACTGAACACCCCACCTTTCCTTTCCTGCAGCTGTTCCCTCCACCAAGGACATCCCCGGATGCTCCTGGTGAGATTCAGTCCCTTGCGCCTGCCCGCTGCTGCTCCTCCACTCCCCTCATCACATGCCTGCCCCGGCGCAGCCCTCTGCGTTTGAGACAATTCTGGACGAAGTTTAATGCCAGCCTTCTCCTCGGAAACTTTTGAGTTCTGGTCCTCATCTTGGCCAAGGAGCGCTACTGTAGAGACCCAACACCAAATGGCGATGGAAAACCACATGGTGATGGCCCACGGGTCAGGGCAGGCTGAACACCACCGCCCACTACCACGATCGTCGACTGACTGACGGCATTTAGTCCTATGCCAACCCTTTTAGTGGACACAGCTGACACACCATTCACAGACGGTCAGCTGGGACACAGAAGAGTCTCACCCTCCTGCCCAGCAGCACACAACCGGTACGTGGCAGGCAGAGCCCAGCATCAGCCATCTCAGTCTTGCTCCAAAGACTGTGCCCTTCTCACATCCTCGGCCCCTCCCAGGACCACAAGTGGCTAAGGCAGACAAGGGCTCTGATCTCAGACACCCCACACACCTGCCTCTCGTGCAGGGAAATTCCAAAGAGAGCCAAAGTCGGGGACCCACAAAAACCTTTCGAGGCTTTAAAGAGCAGGACAACTGAGAGGCGAACACAGCCCCTTATTTGGGGTTCGGGGCTGTGGAAAGAGCTTATCAGAAGGCGGCTGGTTTCAGCCGCACACAACAGGCTCCCGTTCCTGCTGTGCACTGTGCGAGTTCTAAAAGGTTAACACAATTAGCACTCTTTATTTCTTCTCGGGCTTTTCAAATTCTTTTTATACTGCTATTATTTCTCCACTGACTCATCTCTTTTAAAAAAATCCTATTGAGCTCCTTTAATTTTTTCTCATTCAAGCCTCCACCGATTCCCTTTGTCGCTTCTCGCCCTTGCGCCCGGGCGTTCGCTAGGGGCCCTGGCACAACTGCATGAGCCCGAGCACATTCTGGGAGCCTCAGTGCCAACGTTTCTTTAAAGGGGTAACGGACATTCACGAGGTCCACGAAACGTGCCCCTCGTGTCCCTCCCTCGGAGGGCGTGCCCGAGGCTCCGAGGAGATGCCGGCTTGCAGCTAGTGGCACATTTGTGCCAGGTATTAGCAAAGCAGAAACTCCACAGGCTGGCATCTGTGTTTCAAGTAATCAGGCCACTGAGCCAAGGGTGAGTCTCATTTTCCCAGTACCGCAGGGACACAGCTCTCGTGTCCTTGGGACGCGAGCACTAAGGGGCCCCACAGGGCACGGGACGCATGGCCTGGGCTCTACTCCCCTCTTCCGTGATGCGTGTGGCGTAACGCGCACTGCCTAACCCCGGTGATCGCGCTCTCCTCACCTATAAATCCGAGCACTGGGAAAAGGCGGCCTCTCAGACCCCGTGAGGTTTAAGATTTCCTACACCTTTTACCCTTTAGGTCAGAGTTCTTCCAAGTTTGCCTTGGGTTTCCTTGGTTCGATCAGTAGCAACAACAGAGGATTTTCAAGCTGTGGGAGTGACTGTGTCTTTTCAAAGCTTGACTGTGGCCTTGGCATCAACAAGCAACCAGACAGTCCCGTGCCAAGTCCACTGCCGTCCACCCCCCTCCACCGCCACCGCCGGGCTTCTGCAGGAGGCAAGATATCGACCACCAGGATGGAATTTCATATTTCGCAAAGGTGTTTTCCCCTGGGGTTTGTCTAAGTGTCAACACATAAATCTCAAGGCCAGAGGAGAAAAAAAAAGACCCAACTGTGTCTAACATGCAGCTTTTGAAAACCAACTAACCCTTTGGGGCATTTTGCAGAATAAGGTACACAGAAAGAATCAACAGGATGTTGGCATTAAATTATTCAAGGGAACATGGTGAAAGCAAGCCTTGCTCTGCTGGTGGGGGCGGGGGAGAGCCGTGTTCAAGATAAATGCCCAATGCCTCTGGGACTCCTATTTCCAGCTGTTACAAAATTA
The DNA here is from genome assembly GCF_019186645.2 of Phyllostomus hastatus. Taxonomy (NCBI): domain Eukaryota; kingdom Metazoa; phylum Chordata; class Mammalia; order Chiroptera; family Phyllostomidae; genus Phyllostomus; species Phyllostomus hastatus. The sequence goes on along the minus strand of NW_025334036.1, from coordinate 6,254,387 downwards.
TAGCCAAGACGATTTCATTACAGCAATAATGCACCTTACAGAGTGTGACAGGGTAAGTGGACTGCGATTCCGAACCGCTCCTAAGTAACTGACCTGCTGCCCGATGGCTCGCAGACGCTGCACCTGAGCCAAGAAGGGGCCCGAAGGAATCCCAGACCTCCCTCCCTTCCATCACTCCGTGCGGAGGAGCTCCGTTAACGTGGATGAAGGCCAGTGAGCAGGCCTCCGCTGAGACAGGAAGCCAGCTCCTGGGGGCAGAGGCCGTTCACCTTTACCTTCACTAAATCCGATAAAATTATTCATTTATATGGTGCCTGCCATGTACGAGCTTAGGGGGAAAATACTGGGAAAAGAAGACAACTGCATTTGTTCCTGCATTGTGGGAAAATAGATGGTTCTTATTTTCCTTCTTGGCCTTTGTGATGTTTCCAAATTTTGTACGTGGCGTATGTATGTGTTCCTTTATGAGAAAACATAAACATTTTTCAAAAGCAAGTGTTCGCATGGGTCTCTGCCCAGAAAATGACTACGTCTCAAGTGGGGAAAGATGCACAACGGCTAACGTGTGTGTGGGAACCTGCCGAGCCCGATGACAGTCCTGCTTTGGTCCAATGCAAACACCTTTCCGTCCCCAGGGCACAGGGACCTTGCTGCCGCCGGTGCCCACCGCTGGGCAGGGCCTGGCGGGAAGGCGAGCAGCCCCTGACAGCTGCTCCCCTGTCGCCCAGGGCAAATCCTGCATTTGGCATCCTCTGGAGGTGAACAAGTTTCCTTTCTTTCCCCAGCCAGACATCTGATAGGCAAACAATAGGCTGTAGAGAGTTTTCAAATAAACATTTTCCTCTTGAAGAAAACTCCCAGTGATTCTAGCATAACTTTCCCAGAAGAGATTCCATTTACCGCCCCTTCCTTAAGAAATTACTTGGCAACGGGATGTAATTTAATTAAAGTATTTACTTAAATATATACTCTCTGGGGCCCAAAGAGATACGATAAGTCTTCTAAGCAACAGGCAGCTCTGGGGTTGTCTGAGTGTGGGCCGGGTTTTTTTCGATGACTGAACACACACACACACACACAAACGAGCACATGTGTGCGCACACACACACCTGCTTCTGAAGCAGGAAGCCAAGATCCCCCAATCGGCATGCCAGCAGAAGCTCAAACACCTCCATTTCAGATCCCCCGAAACTCACGGGAATGCCGAGCCCCCAGCATTCTGCACGCGGCCTCGGAAGAGATGGAGAGAGCCCCAGAGGCAGGGTGCTCTCCAAGAACACTGGAAGCAGCAATGTTATTGTGGAATAAAATCCACTTTTTTTAAAAAAGAAAGAAAACCCAAGTACTGACCATTCTATAGCCTTAAAAAATGTATATTTCTGCTGTTTGAATATTGCAGTAGGTCCGATATCCCATCAGTCTTCTTTCTAGGTTATAGCACTTCAAGATTTTGAGGGCTGATGTTTGTCTTTTTCTTTCCTTCCTTTCCTTCTGCTTTATTAAAAATGTAACCCCAGGGCCTAGAACTTTGGTGCTGCAGGCGTCAACAAATGCTCACTGAATTGGCTCAGTGCAGCGCAGCAGGGACGTCCTGTGGGTGTCCAGGAACAGGTGCGTGTGTGTCCGTGTGCCTGGACCAGGAGACCAAGGTCGGCGTGGGGGCAGGTTCAGCACTGGGAGTCCTCTGTGGGTCTGGAGGCCTGGGTGCGGTTCCCACCAGACGACACCCATCTGCAGATCTGAAACAAACCCCTGGAATTCCCAGGCGGCCTGCAGCCTGCACTGCTGTTCCACCCACCCCGGCTCCATCATCACCTGACACATGGCTGACCAGCTTCCCACGCCCCGTGCCTCCTTCCTTCCCTCCCTCCCTCCCTCCCTCCGGGACTCTGAGTCCCCCCTCTTCCTCAAGGGGTCAGCAGCACCCAGTGTGAGCATGTCAGCAGGATGAATTAGTTTCGTGCCAACGGTTAATCCTCGGCAGAAAGTAAAAGAAAGATTGCTAACAGGTGGTTTGCGCGTGTTGAGGAGATCGCTGTGACGAAGTGTCATCAGTACGGGCCCTTAGAGTCTAGTCCCTTTCGTGTCTGTCCTGCACACATGCAGCTCCCTTGGAAACTGAATTAAAAGTCAAGCTGCAGAAATGTCCACTTTGCAACGGCCTCCTGGTTTCCCTCCACTGCGGGGACACGAGATTACTTTATGCTGCCCTGTATGGGATCTGCTTGTCCAGCCTGTGCCAACTGTTCGGCTTCTACGGAAAGTCAGCCTTTATGCTTTCATGCGGGTCACAGATGAACATGATGAGTGGCACCAAGCAGAGGGAACACCCCTGCGGCACCCCAAACCTGAGTCTTTCCATGCTTCAAGGGCAAAGCCTGTGGCTACAGTAGCCCGAGAGGCAGCGTGGTGTCGCGGCCAAGAGCACTGGTCAGGGAGGCAGAGAAACTGGAGTGAGATGCCCGCTCTGCTTCCTAGCTGTGTGGCTTTGGGCAAGTCACTTCATCTCTCTGAGCCTCAATTTGTTCATCCACCATATGGGAAAAATCACACTAGCACCTTCTTCCCATGACTGATCTGAGGATAGCGCGGGGCAACATGCATAACAGGCTCAGCCCACGTCTAACACAGCTGCTTTCTCAACTGACAGCAATGTGTTATTTAACAAGTTCGTAAGCACAGCCTGAGAGAATCTGTTCTACACCTCCAGGACCTAACTTCGGTCTGACATAACAGCAACCGTATCAAAGATGTAATGCATTACATGGCTTCGCTTGTTTTTTAGAGAGCTCATGGTAAGTCCCAGCAATCTTCAAACAAAGTTCCTATCTGATTAAGAGTCTGCTCTAGACATTTGGCGGGACTGTAGTCACCCTCTCGCATGCACTGTCTATTGTTTTCAGAATCCATCTTTTCCTGTTTAATAAAAACCATGACAACTGCCACCTCCTCTGCCCACCTCCTTTTCCTCACTCTTCCTGACTCTCATCCGGGCCAGAGAGCGGGTCCATGAGGTCAGATCTCCAAATGCACCTGAGGAACAGGAGAGCAGGGCTCAGAGAGCCCGTCAGGGCCCCCTGCATTATTATTTTTTTTAGTTACTATGGACTCCAGGTGCTTTGTGATCCTGTTTGTCCCATCCTTCCTGTTTTAAGACATTCTAACCAGTGGGAAAAATAAAAATGAAATAGGAGTTGGCTGGTTCCACTTCCTGCCATCTGTTAGAATTTGCACCTACTCTGGTCATTCTGTCCTGCTGGTGAGAAACTTCTTAAAGACTCAAAAGTAGAAGAGCCCATTTAAAAAAATTAAAGATAAATAAAAACCTGCCTTCTTCTTTTACCCACCTTGCAGAAGAGAAAACCAAAGCTCCTGTCTGTTGCCAAATCTATTACAGCAATCAGATATCAGGTTGCAGCTGTCCTGCTTACATGCCCTCATGATACCACTGGAAGGGTCTCTGGACGCAGAGCCGGCATCCTGTCCCTACAAGCGGTGGCCAGCGGTGGAACCGACTTAGACGTGAGCGAGGCAGAGAGCCGCATCGGAGCACTGGGCTGCGTCAGGTCAGTGCCTGTGACGGGTCACCCTCGCCCAATAAGGGGCCTTGATTAGGTACTTAACAGTTCATAACGTCTGGTAAGTAACTTAGAAACCTCTGTACTGCTCTTTTAGCGTTTTCCGCAGCTAACAGGCCCTTGGGGAACATTAGCTCCCGCTCCACGATGAATCAGGCGGCACTGGCAAGACAGATAGCAGCTACTCACAGAGAGGGGAACTCAGAAAGTTCCCTCTGCTGTGCTGACGGAGCAGACAGGCTGGAGCACCCGAGTCTAAGAGTAGTGCCTGGGACCGATACGGGGGTGGTCAGGGGCACTGACAGCAGCCTCGGCCCGAGCCCAGTTTCCGTCCCACGGGGAGCAGAATAGACTGGCCTTGCAGAAAGAGTCATGCCCAAAACTAGAAACCGAGGATGGACCGCGCCTCACCCAGTGCCCAGCACGGCTCCCACACCACTGGGGGCTGCCACCAGCATGTGTGCTGGTCGTGACAGTGATGCTGTTTGCACTTTGCTTCAGACTGTTCAGAAGAACCCTATGAAGTACCAGCCACGGCCTTCATATAAGAACCTCAGACTCCACTGACTGGCTAGGAATCATATCCTCCTCAAGTGCTTCTTCAATTGTAAATCTCTTGGAAGTGAAAAAATCACTCTTGTAACACAAAACATGTTAAAAACTCTTAGAGCAAAAAGGTTAAATGGAAACTTTTACCCATCTGCTTTTAAGGGGTGATAATCCGTCTCTCTCAATAGCTGTAGGACACCGAGTACACGCAGGGTGTGGAAGCCATGAGGACATGCATTTGGAGGACGGGTGGGTGGGTGAACGGATGGATGATGGATGAGCAGGGAAATGGATGAATGGATGGTTGGGTGAATCTGTGCGTTGAGAAGGCCTCTGCACTTCTGAGCTTCCCGATATTTTCTGGGCTCACTCCCTTCATGTCATTCAGGTCTGTGTTCCAGTATCACCCCCCTGGAGAGGCCTTCCCGGGCCCACCGACTGTAAAACAGTACTTCATTCCCTACTGTTCTTGGCCTCTGATCCTGCTTTGCTTTCATTAGAGCACTTATTACTACTGCTGTTTTGCTGCTTGCTTGTTTTTCGTCTCCTTACACTAAGGTGATAGGCTTCAGGAGGATGGGGACTTTGTTCTTTCATGCCTGAGTCCCCAGGACTCAGAGAAGAGCCTGGCACAGAGGAGGTGCTCAGGAGTATTTGTTAGACAAACACGCAGGTAGAGGAACGCATATACCTATACACAACATGTATCAATGTATGGTAGTAGAAACTCCACTTAAACAGAGATTAGCGTGGAGTCCAATAAAGGTCTGAACTCACTGTAACAGTAAGTTGGTTGGACAGCATGTTATTTTCATAAACTTCCCAATGCATGTGAGGACTGGTCTCCTTTGAGACTAAGGCCTGATTGGGGGGTGAGGGGACCCTATTCCTCGTTAGATCTCAGCCAGTCACATCTACCGATGGACCGTGACGGACATGAAAAGAGAGAGATTCTGCTAAAGAAATCCCGAGGCTGAGCCTGTCCATAATCCTTAGATGAGTGGGGTCGCATCAGTTTCTTTCCCTTGTTTTTTCATTATTTTGTCACTCATCAGGGAACAGACCTATATATTGTCTGGGCTCCATCCTGGTGGACCCACAGCAGGAAGAGACGATTTAAACACTAAGAGCTAAGCCAGGTTGGTGGCATGCTCTGGGAGGCCAAGAGGCAGAGGAACCAGGGGACGGACTGCCCGACAGACTCATGAGCTGAATCCACATACTGGGCCTGGCTCTATCAGAAACCCAGCCCACTTGCCACCACTACAGACACAAAGAAGAGTTTTCAGTCCTGGAAGACGGAGCTCCGAAGCTATTCAGGGTAAGGAGCAGAAGGCTCAGGATCCAGCAATCCAAGAAGACTTCCTGAAGGAGAAGGAGAAGATCGGTCTCAACTTCCAAAGTTGTTTACTAAAACTCAGCCTTGCTCTTTCACAGCCACAGTTCCTGAAAGCTCCAGTCTTCTTCTGATGCAGATGATCAAAAAATGAAAAAGAACCTTTTAAAATGTAGTGAATTTGGAAATTGAAAACAACTCCAATTCCCTAGTGTTGAAAACATGACTAGGCTAAGCCATCTTGCACAAATGCAGCCACTTAGAATACTAGCAGCTACTAGACTTTTCCTTGCAAGTTCTGTGGAGAAAGGCAGATTCCACGGAGGCCAAGTCCTATCCTTGGGGTGCTGCAGAGAAGCGTCAAGAAGCCCTGGGGGGCCTTTCGCGCGCTGACCACCCACCCTGCCACGTAGCACTTGAAGAAGCCAAGCCCTGAAGAGCACGCACATCAGGGTTCCGGCTCAGACGTCTCCGGTGCCGTGAGATGCTGGCTGGGTGAGCAGTCCATTTCAATTTCTCCGTTCCTTCTCCTGTGAAGCCACTGGGGTGCTGGGTGACCATCCACTCTGGGTGCTTCCAGGAACCACATTCTCTGCACACCCTGCTCCAGACCCGCAAGCCATCCTTTTCGTGAGTGCAGAACAGCCTGCACGTCTCCCGCTGCCCAGCGTCCCCTCTTCCTCGGCCACCTCCTGTCAGCTCCTGAGGCCCTGGGTCAGATGTCACCCGGTCCAGGTGCCAGGGAGACGCTCCCCTGCCTGACCGTGCGGAGTTCGTCTCTCCCAACCCGTCTACCTGCCTCATGTACCTCTCGCACCGCTCATCAAAGCGGCTTTTAGCTGTGCCTTTGCAGCCCTGGCTGTGCCCATGGCAGGCAGCAAGAGGTGCGGCTCACAGAGATGACGTGAGTAAATATCTGATGAAATAATTCATAAACCAAAGAAAAACCTATTTTGTCTTTTCTCACAGACACTCCACAATAAAGCAAAAATAATGCATTTTGAGAGAACCAGTCTTATGAGGCAAGAGCCTTTTTCTCCATCTCAGACCCTCCCATAATTTAGAAGGAGTGGGCTAAGGCCATCGATTTCGTCAACAGTTTTATTGGTGACTGTTTACTGGTGACTATTACCCTGGACTACTTACTACCTTGGTTCTCCCCACTCCGAGGGGTTGCCCTCCTGAGACCAACCCCCAGCTCAGATCTTAAAAGACCTCTCCTGACCCCCTGACAGGAGAATGTGGCTTGACTTCACTCCCTAAGATAGTCCACGTACTGGCCCAAATTTGACAAGAAAAACTCTCTAGTTGGAGGCTGAAAATAATTTTGGAAAAAAGGTACCTCTACATATGCAACTTAAAAATCTCACCCTTTTAAAGTCAGGAATTTTTCATTCTCACTGGCTTATCACTGGCCTTCTCCTCCCGCCCACAAGGCCTCCCCCAAGGGCTCACCAGGATTTTATACCAACGGACGGGAACTTCTACTGCAGACAGAATTCCCTGCTTCATCTCTACACCTTCTGGTGGAACCGAGTCCCCAAGCAATAACATGTACTGACTTTGCCTTCCTGCCGCTTCCAGCAGGTGTGGGGCTCTCATTACAAACCAGCTTTTTGGCCTCTGGCTTCTGGAAATTGGGGTGTCACTGTAACAGGTGGCACAGAAGGGCAAGGAAAGGGGGCGCTCACACACTGCCTCCCTCCCATAGGCTCCTCCCAGGGCCCCCGTCACTGGGTTCTCAGTACCCCTGGTGCCTGCCATCATCAGAGCGAAAATGACATGACTGCTTTTGTGAGCATCTCCGCAGAGTGACAGCTACGTCAGGGAAGGGTTGTGTCTCTCACTCTTGTAGCCTCAAAGCCTGGCAAATTGGAGCTGAGTGAATCCCTGGATGAATGAGTACATGAATGAATGAATGAGCAAACAAACGAATGAGCGAACAAATGAATGAATGCCATGTGTTAAGGTAGGCTCCCTGCTGCACCACCCAAGGCACATTGCGCTTGGACCACCCAAAGCTGGGAGGGTGTGGTAAGGACAACAAGAGGCATCATAATCACGTTGACGATGACAGGACTGTGGCTGCCATTCACTGAACGCTTGCTACGTGTCTGCAAAACCCCACGTATCATCTCCTACCCCTGGCTGCAGTTCCCTCAGGAGGCTATTATTATTAGCACCCCCTGTCACAGCCAAGGACTCTGGTTTAGAGAGAACTTGCGATTTATACGAGGTCACCCAACCATGGAGTCCAAGTTTTTATACTTTCATTAACATCACTTACTCTCTATCACAGAAATAATGAAATAGAAATAATTCTAAGGTGGCCTGGGCGTAGACAGCTTTTTCAAAAATGCTACACTGTGCACTAAACTTCCTTCTGGCTTTGCTAAATCCTCGGCAGTCGCTCACAGTGACAAGATGTGGAAACAGACCCCTTCTGAGCTCTGATTTCAAAGAGAAGGCAGCCAGGCTCACCTGGCTGCCGCGGACAGCCCCCTCTCCCCCCGCAGGGCAGTGCTGGGTGGTGCATGGCCTGGGCCCCCCACCCTGTCCACCTGCTCACTTCCTCGATCAACGCCACCCACACAGAATTTCACGTGATAGTCCACAGTGGTCACTCTAAAAATACACAAAAATGAAAACAAATGTGACTGCTTTTCAATGCTAGTGAGCCCCCGAACCTGTGAAGCCTTGTTTTCACGTTGCCAGGCCAGGGGTCATGTGGGCCAGCCCTCACGGTTTAAGGAATTTCATATTTCTGGCAAAGAGTTCTGCTGAGATAGAGCTGGTAATTCATTGAGCTGACAGATTTCAACATTGCTTCAAACTAGAAGCTTCCGGAGATGACAAAGGTGTGTGCTAGAAGGGGAAAATACTGCCTGCAGTTGTAAGTCTCCCTGGCTCGTGCAAAACTTGACATAGAGAGAAGTGTGCATCTTGGACACACGTCACCTGGGGAAATCTGTTCCCTCCTTGTAGCTGAGGCACATCCTGGGGAGAAGGACGGTGCACGGACAGCAGCTCTTTGGGAGCACACCTTCTCATATGCCCTGCACCCACGGCTCTCCCTGCACAGGGTCCCCTGCACACTCTCATCACCCCAGGTTACAGACGAGCAAGCCCAGACTTTGAGAATGAGGTCAAGTGCACAGTTTGCCCAGGGTCACAGGGCTGGTGAGTGGCAAAGGCACAATTCATGGGGAGGCAGTCTGACTCCAGAGCACCACAAAAGTCCCTTGCTCCATTGTTTTCTCTGTACCAGTCCCTAAGACAGACACCCCCTAAGTCCAGGATGCTGTGGGGGCCACAGCTCTGGGGCCACAGCTCTGCACAGTTCTTCAGGACATAACCCGGGCACCTCCCCGATGGGGGAGGTAAGAAGGACCCCGCTCAAAGAATCTGACACGCCAGGCTTAACTGCCTGCACTGGAGAGAGACAGCGAGAAGCCACCCTGGCAGCGCTGGACTGGCCCCTGCAGCCTAGAACAGTGTCACCCCTCCCAGTTTGCACGCACCTGCCCGCCTTGTCAATGACACGCACACTAGTTAAGATATACGGTTCACAAAAGCAGTTCAGCTGGAGCACTCTAAAAATAGCCTCGTGGGGAAAAAAAGTCCCCACGTGGTATCTTGTCCCAGGCTGGGCACAGGAGTGCCAGCAGTGGCACAGATGCTGCAGTCACACTGCTGTGATGGAGGGACACAGGGTCACACCCCACAGCCGCAGTGGCCGGGCACTTTGGTTCGCAGGCATTCGGGCTTGGAATAGGAGGACACTGGGGGCATTCCTGCACTTGCATCCAGTTCCCCAGTCTCCCCTGTGTCCACCTGGTCAGGTACAGCCCATGGGTGAGTCCAGGGCTGCCCCTCGGGTGGTCCTCCCTCCTGCCTCCCCTTTTCCTGACCCACAATGGCAGCCCTGGCTTATCTGTCAGGGTGAGGTCAGGCTGCCAGGAGGCTGGTGAGGGCACGGATTTAAACCCGGCTGTGGAATTCGGAGCTTCCAACTGTCGCAGAAGGGGAGTGGCGGTGTCACAGGGAGATGGCTGCCTGCTGCTGCTCCTGACGTCGTGAGCAGGGCGTGGGGGCAGCAGCATAAAATAGGCCGGACGGAGATGCCAGCCCCGAGTGTGCAGCCTTGAGGCTGGAGCATCCAAGGTCACTGCTTGGGGTCACCAGCAGGGCCCCTGCTGTCCCCATGAGACCCTTGCACAGTAATGGAGCAATGGTACTGGCAGGAGCCCCCTGCGCAGAAACCCCAAGTGACTAGCCCACGGCCACACAGCCACTCTGCGGCAGGGCCTCTAAGCCCACAGTACACACCTGGCTCCCATCCAGTGCCCTCCCCACCACACCACCCACCCCAGGCCCCGCCCGCACCTGTTACCTTCAGCCTGTTCTTCTCAGCCACCCAACCCTCCCACCCAGCTCGACATGGGCCTCAGTCCAGCCATGACCCAGGCCACCACCCTCCCTGCTGTCTCTGTGGCCTCTGTTTGGAGCCCCCTTCCCCTGCAAGCCTGGCCCAGCCTTCTCCACCCGTCACCTCTTTAGCCCCCCTCCTTCAGGAAGCTCCTGTCCACTTCCCCAGACCTCTCACTGTTTGGGGTGCCCTCTGCATCGCAGCCGGCTGATGCACGTCCCCACGCAAATCAGCCTCTGGAAGCCTGCGGGCCTCTGCCCCTGGTTGGCTGGCCCCAGCCCCAAGGCAGGGGCCCCCGTGCACACTCCCCAGCCACCGTGGGGAGCACCGCCCCCCCCCGAGGAGTCTCCTCACCCTCCCTCCTAGTTAGAGTCACCTTCTCTGACTCTGGAGCTGGTCCTCCACAACAGTCCCCTCGGAATTTCTTTCCCCCAATGTCCCCTTGTACCTCCTCTTGCCCTTTCCTACCGCCCACAGCCCTCGCCCTCTATACGTGTTTCTAAGGAGACGGTGGCTAGTACATGTAAGCAGCCCTTCTCCCATCCTCGGCACCCCCAAAGATTCACCTCTACCCCCATTCTCTCCTGCTGCCCCGAGTTTGAGAGTGGGAATGTCTTTACTCCTCTGAGGACAGACTCCAGCACGTGCTGCCTGCCGCACCTCTCCTCTGCGGGACGTCCAGCGCCGGCTCCTCCCCCACGGGCACGTGACCTGGGCTCCCTGACTGCTGTGGAAGTTTGTTGACCCCCCTCTGCTTTCTTCTGCTGCTTACCGGCTTTCTCAATGGCACCCACATCCCCTTCCACCTTGATCCCAGCTCCCCCGGCTCTGTGGAAACTACATTCTTGACAACCCTCAGGACCTTCGAGGAACCAGTTCCAATAACCAGATCCGAGCCCTCATTGTCCCTAATCTCCCTGCAGCAGCTGAAACTACCCACCTTTGATGTTTTTCTCTACAAACTCTCTCTCCTTTGCAAATGACACCTAGTCGCTTTGTGTGGCTCCCTCTGCATCTTGGATTTTTCCTTTATCCACTCCTTCTCCTTCTTCGGCCCCTGACACATAGGTGTGGAGTGGGCGACCCTCTGCCTTCTTGCGCTGCGCTCTCTCGGAAGGAAGCGGTCTCCGCTGTGACTGCAGGAGAGCCTCGCCACAGAGGAGAGCGTCCTCTGCAGCCCAGCCCTCACCCTTCCTGTGCGCTAACTGTGCCTAACTCGCTTTGCGATACCATTCGGATGCCCACTGCCACTGCAAATCCACCGGCTCACAGTCACCCACCATCCTCTCCTGACCTTCCTCCCCTCCTCCTCCTGTGACTATGGTCGCCGGTCACACGTGCGGTCTGCGTAAGCTCTTCCTCTTGGTCACGCCCGCGCTTGCTTTGGTAAGTCGCTGGAACCCGTCCTCTCTCCTCCACTCCCACTGGCACGTCACCGTCCTGTCAGCTCTTGTTCCCTCGTTCTTTAAGCCATGCAGGTGTCCTTCATGTCGGTCTCTCTGCTTCCCAGCCCCTGGTCCCACGCTGCACACTGCTGCCGTGGCAACCGACACGGGCCTTGGCGACTGCCACTGCCTCAGTCCTACGGGGCGGGAGCAGATGCCGCCCTTGGGCCTTCAAAGCCTTTGCTAGTCACGGCACCAGCAAACCTGCACCGGCCGGCGGGACCTGGTCTGCCGAGACTCCCTACCTGACGTCCCTGCACCTTCCACACCACATTCCCCTCCCGAATGGCCACTCCCCTCCCTTGGCCCGACCAAACCCTGTAAGGCCGAGCAGAAGTGTCGCCTCCTCCTTGGAGGTACTCAGCCGGAAACCCTCTCTGGCCACCCTTCGATCCTCTGATGAGCAGTGTCCTTTCAACTCATTTGGTAATCGCTCAAGCGCCAGCTTACAATAGCTCTTCTGGTAGCCATTTATTCCGCCAAGTAAACTACCGGCTCCTGCCTTCGCCAGGTTTCTGAAGCCACCCCCCTACGAGCTTCACGAGCAGAAGCGGTCGACGCCCCAGCCCCACCAGTGGGCAGGGACGAGACTCAATCTGATGGCCGGTGCACGGGCAGTGCCCCCACCAGTTGCCCTCAGCACAGGGCAGCCTGTTCACCTGCCACCTCAGTGCCAAGCGGGGACACGGGCTCCTGCCCCAACTCCCTGCCCACTTAGCGTCCCAGCGCGTTCTGGGGAACAGAAGCTTCTCTGGGGAACAGAAGCTACAGGCATGATGTACAGAAGACTACTGGCCGGGTATTTCCCCAAATGCTCATCCCCAGGCCTAGTCCTGCCTGCCTCAGTCCCCTCAAGGACAGGCCTTGCTTGTCATACACCTCTCCAACTGGCTCTCCCACTTGAAATTAGAAACCGCTGCTCACCTGCCTTCAGGTAGTTCCTGCTGTCCAAGGCCTCTGTCTGCCACACCTGCTTTGCTGTGGAACCAAGCGAGAATGCAGCAACTCCTTTGGGGGCTGCGCACTGGGTGGTGGACCTTTCCCCCTTGGTGGTCCATTCTCCAGGGAGGTTGGCTTCCTCCTATCAGATCCCAGCCTGATCTTCCTCCTGCTCCCCCTCCCCCTCCTCAGCAGGCCGTGTTGCCGAATTCCCAGAATGCTTGGGTCTGAGTCCCGCCTCCCTCTCCTCCCTGCAGGGAGAAGGACAGGCCCTCAAAGTTTCCACTTCCCTCACTGCCTCCAGCACAGAGCCTGGAACACCGGGCACTGAGCAGTTTTTGCTAATTTGGTGTCTGAAGGAATGTGTCTCAGCAGGCACAGGGAGACAGAGGTGGGTGAGGCTTCTGGTGCCCGGGACGGATGAGAGGGCAGGTTTGCTCTCTCCTGCTCTTCAACCATCAAGCCTCATTTTCTTGGTGCCGCTTGAACACCGCTTCTAACAGGCCTGGCTGGTTTCCTGTGTCTGCACAGCCCGGGGCAAGCACAGTTCAGTGCCCATAATAGCGGCAAATTATGGCTGTAATTTCCACGGCACGCCTGGAAGGAAACCCAATCGCCAGGCCTTTTCGCCCAGGCAGCCCTCCGAAGAGTGCCCGTTTTCCTTCCAGCTCTTCCTCTGCCTCTTCGCACCGTGCTTCACATCCGTGCCCGGGCATTTGGCCCAAACCCGATTTGTGTATAAAAGAGAGGGCAGGTGGCCAGTCGCCCTCACAGCCCAGTGATCTGCGGGAATCTGGGTAAACTGCCCCAGGCTCCTCATCTTCCTTTCTTCCTCGGCGGTGGCTGAGGCACTAACTTTGCCCCACATATTTCTCTCCTGCCAAGGTCCCGAGGAAGGGAAATGAGGCTCAGGCCTGCATTAGGGGGCATGAGGAGGCCTCAGACCCACTCCTTGGAGTGTCCCCCTGGAGCAGAAGAGATGGGAGGGGCGACCCAGTGAGGCCATCACCGTTGCTATTGTTAGTGAGCACCTACTACAGGTCTAGCCTTTACATACGGTATCCAGCTCAATGCCTGGTGGCCCTCTGTCACCCATTAGGTAACCACTATTTTTACATCATTTCTAAAATGAAGGCTCAGAGAGGTTGAGCGTCTCACCCAAGGCTGCAGAGCTGTTAAGGCACAAGCCCGGGAATTAAACCCAGTGTGTGTGGCAAAGTCCAAGGCCCTCCCTGACATCCCCCTGTCAGCAGGATCTTTAAAGGTCCCTTTGGACGCCACAATTTTATGATGGGTCTGTGTCTCTGGTGGATTTAACACCAAGTAATGAAGCTTGATTATGAGTGACATTTTCTATATCACTGAAAAATGACCTCTGGCACATTCTTAATAGTTTTTACGTTCTCGGCTGACACACGGAAGCCAACTCAGGTTGTGGCATGCGTCACCAATAAAGGGCTCCCTGTGCTGCGTCCCCAGAGAACATCAGACCACAGGAACCGAGTCCACATTATCCGGCCTCTGTCACAACGAGGTCGCTGCCCTGTGGGGTGGGGACCAGATCTCACTTCCCTCCCTGTCACGGCAGCAGCCAACACAGCAGCTGCTCTGAAGTGCAGGCCACGTACCGCGGAAGCAGCAGGTGCACTGTCCTCTGCCACAGGGCGGGCTGCACAGCAAGCCCCGACTCCATGTGCCCCCTATTCCCGTCTGTGGATGGGAGTGACGGAAAACTCTGCGCTGCTGTGAGAACTGATGAGATCAGGAACTCACGCTTCCCCTGTACTGAGCAGGGCCCCTTCTCGCCCCCTTGGGGAGTATGGAAAAGTTGCTCTCCCCTTAGTGTCAGGGTCTGCTGGGCACCAACCCACCCGCCTGCAAAGGGGAGGCTTCCCCTCCCCTTCCAAACCAGTGGAGAGTCACCAGTCCCTCTTTCTCAGGAAGCTGTGTGGTCAGAATTGCTGGGCCACTGGCCATATTCCTGGCAGATCACATGACACAGAATCTTCTAGCTTACAGTGTGTGACAGCTTTGGTCTGGCAGTTGTACTTTACATCCAACAAATGGCATGTTCCTTCTCATAGAGCCTCCTCTGAAGTTATTCAGACTTACTCTCATCTGTGACTCATTTGTACTCTGCCCAGCCCCTGGGGACTCTGAAGCTGCCTCTATCTCTGTCCAAGGTGGCAGGGCCTGGGGTGGAGCCCCTCCCACTGCCTGGGCCCCTCATGGGGGAGACCCGCCATCTGCACAAGTTCTTCATTGCAGCCCAGGGAAGCCTCTGAGCTGAACCATTTCTAGAGCCAAATGGTCAGTGGCAGGAAGGGGACACTCTTTGTGCAAAGCCAACACCACCTCTGGGTGTAGCTTTGATTTCTGAAGTGCTTTGTTTGCTGTGCTGAGTCATGAAATGAATGACACACGGGCCCGTGGCCTCAAGGTGACTTTGTCCTTAGGACAGTGGGGGTCCTGGGACAGGACGCCACTCCTTAAACTCCACTTCTGATCTGCTCGTTTCACTGCCTGGAACCTGAGCCCCAGGAAGACTGTCCTTTTTGCCTCATCATCCAAACGGACCTATCACGGTGAGCTCAGCGCAAGCCACTGCGATCTCAAAGGCTTGTAACTGTGAAGAGTGAAACACAGTGGCATTTGTGAGAGGTGGCAAGGCCAGGCCTGGCAGGAAGGCACTCGTGCAGTAAACGACCATCACAACACAGGGGACAACCTGCAGCGAGGGCGAGGCGCGCACCGCGACGCCTGCGGTTGTGCGGGCTCCACCTGCAGCCTCTGCTCCAGGGTGTCTCTGCACAACTCCCTCCTCCCCTGAGGCTTCAGTCCCCACTGCATGCTGACAAGTCACTGGCTCTCACCTTCAGCTATGACTACTCCGAAGCAGCAGCCTCCGGCCCTGGGAAAAGCTGCCAGGCTGAGCCACTGAAATGCTGCAAATCGAGAAGCCCTCTGATGTCCAGCCTCTAGCATGTAACTCGTCCTGATCACCTCGCAAACAGACGAGGGTAACTGTAGTTACTCGTTCACCCAACACCTAGACACTGAGCTCTGCCTGTGTGACAAGCCCTGTACTCGGAGCTGGGGGGACCACCGAGAGCAAAGCCACACCCCTGTCCGAACCGGCTGACACCCCACGCATTGCTGAGACAGACAACCAGGAACTGAGTAACTGTATCACAAGGTGGGCACTACTGATGTGCAGTGTCCAGGAATAGAGCAGGGAAGGGGACAGGGCATACCTACTGGGCAAAGGAGTGGCAGAGGACTGCTGTTGGGCATGCAACGGCACAGGCTGTGGTAAGATGGCACTTGGCAGATGCCAATATTAAGTGAGGGAGCGAGACATTTGGCTGTCACAAGCGAGGAGAGGACCCTGCCTGCAGCATTCCAGAAAGAGCAAGGAGTCTGGGGTGCCTGCAGCAGGGTCAGCGAGTGGAAGATAGTAGGAACCCTGGTCACAAGGGCTTTGGAAGCCACTGTCAGGACTTGGGCATTTCCCGGGGACTGGAATGACTCCACTGAACTTGTGTTGGAGCAGGGCCACCCGCATTGCTGTGCTGGAACAGCTGGTTGTTGGGCAGCTGCCGTGATGGCCCAAGTGAGACACAAGGATGGCTTGGACCAGGGTGACTGGTGGTGGGGGTCGTGAGCAGCAGAAGGCACCCTGGACATACCTTCGCAGGACTGATCCGTCAGTGCCTGGTTTATTTGTTATGCAGGCTGCCCGACAAGCAGCAGGTCCTGTCGGAGACCTCACTGAAGTGGCCAGCACTCACCAGAGACTGAGCATGGTGGAAAAATTCAACCCAGGGCACCGCGCAGAGCCTGAGCCACCTAACCAGTCCCCGAAGTGGTGGGAAGCTGGAGACGTGGCAGAGCCCAGGGCGCTCCGTCCTCATTTGCTCTGGTCTGCAGCCAGCTGCCGGCAGAGCAGGCTGCTGTTTACTCCAGTCCCAGAGCCGCTCCTCTTGAAAACATTCTGATGGCGACGCTTAAAGGTTCACTGACCTCCCAAACATCACTGAGCGAATGGCTCAGGAGAGGGCAACACTGGAGGCAAAGTGCCGCCCTTGACCTGAACTTGGGTGACGGCTGGGGTCACCGAGAAGGCAATCAACTCAGTGATGAGAAATGTCATCACATACAAGTGTCACCTCAATAAAAACAAATGTCAGAAGTAATATCGTTTTCATTCTTCCTGTAACTGTCTATGATATAGTACAGACTCATTTTATACATCAGAAATCCACAAAAGCTCTTCAAACAGAGTCCCTATAACTGCAACGTTGCTCTTCTGGACGGATGGGGAGTTTATTTGCCTGTCTCGACACAACTGATCATAACCCCAAGCAGGTTTGCTTTTTGAAAAGATTTGCTGTTGGTTTCTGCTGTATTGTCCATTCATATGCATCATATAAGTGCTCTTAGTTCTAATGATTGTTTTCTACAATCTAGTAGAACTAGTCTAGTCTAGTAATCACATGAGCCAATATCACGGGAAGGTTTCACTGAGAAAACAACATATAGCTAAATACATGTAATCTTTATGTGCCACCAATTTCAACCCAGCATTTCAAACCTAACTGGTTATTCCAGGGTCAGAGATGACTCTAAAATTTGTAAATACCAATCTAGATTATTTTAACAAATGGCTCTGAAAGGCAGTCAAAGATTGAAAATGAATACCCTAACTGCAATTTTTTTAGCCTGCTGTACATGCTGATCAGCTAGGTACTTTATAAGTATTACTTTATCGTCACAAAACCCATGCGAAACAAGTGTTAACAATCCTGACTCTGGAGACGAGCAACTGGAGCTCAGAAGTGAGATGGACGCGCTCTCGGGGAGCTGCACACTGGGCGGGGGGGGGGGGGGCGGGCAGCTGGGACGTGAGCCTGGGTCTGTGTTCTGGGAAGCAGCCTGAGGTACCGGAGTCCTCACCTGCTGGGCCCGGGGATTTCAGCCGGACCCATTTCAGCCCAAGTAGAAATAATTCCAAGACTCCAAACCAACCCTCTCTCCCTCTCCCTTTCCCCTCACACCTCTGTGTGTGTGTGTGTGTGTGTGTGTGTGTGTGTGTGTACAAAGAGAAAAAGAAAAGTCTCCTGACTTGGGGCTGCTGTGTTCATTCAGGAAGTACTACTGGCGAGGGGAGCCTCCGTTCACTGGACCGACTTCTCCATCAAAGGTAGTAACCTCGCTGGCTCCGCCAGAGACCAGATGTGTATCTCGGCTGACCCAGGAATGACAAGTCCCCCCAGGCGGTCGATGTGGCTCTTTATTAAAGAAGTTCTTTCAAAGGTTTAGAAAATGAAGCTAGTACTCTGCAAACCAGGAGTGCTTAGATCTCAATTCCTTGGGTAAAATACTCGTATCAACCTCAAGCCACCCTTGTTTTATGCTATGGGGACTCTTTTAATACATTCTACTGGAGACGCCTAAAAAATGACACAACAGGGAAGATAAATGTAGCACTCGCCCTCCTCCAACCACACCCAGTTCTTCTGATTTCCAGTCAAGACTTCTGATCCTAAAGTCTTAAAAACCACTAGTCAAACAACCCGCTTCCCTGAGCCTCTCTGACACCCGAGGCCATTTGTGCACACGCGTCCCTGAGCAGGTCTGTGACTGGTCTTGAAGCGAGCCCCGCCCCCTCCACACGCCAGCTATTCAGAAAGAGGCCCCGGGCTCTGCCTGAACCTTCAACTACATCTGGCAAGCCCTCTTCTTGTCTCGTGTTTCCTCCTTGGCCTTCACGGATTCAACCTGAGAGAGGCCTCCCAGCCTCGACACTCCAGCCACGCACCCAGCACACACGCCAACGCAAGCTCCAAATCCTCAGCGATCGGACGCCCTTGCCTTTCCAGCACAGAACAATGACTGCACATTTTGTGTTTACGTATTCCCCGACCAACTCTAACAACATCAACCAGACGGGTTCTAGGAGAACAAACCGTAATCTCCCCTCTTCTGTGCAGCATTGGGCACGAGTCGGGCCCTTCCCACGGACACACGAGGAATCAGACTGCCTGTAACTGCCCGGAGTGTTTCAGCACAGACGCATGCCAGTCCTCTGGTGTGTCGGCGGGAATGCTCCCTGTTTTGTGTGTGAGCTCTTGCACAATGCCCGAGAGTGCTGAATTAGTACACTATGACGTGGACAGTTATATAACTCAATGTAGCACAAGTCCCAAACTACCATTTAATGGGTCTTTCTGCTACTTCCTTTGGAAATGACTTCGTCTAGGTAAAGGACTGCAGCCCTCTAAATCAGAGATCAGATAAAAGGAGATAATGCTAAGAGGATAAATGTGAGGACTTAAAGAGGAATCTTAAGTGGCATTTTCTCCAGAGGGGAGGTTCATTACTAGATGTGGCAGCATAATGAAGCAGACTCCGTCAGCTATGAGATGACTGACTGCATAGAACACATCCACCCTGTTTATTAATTCACTGCGCCTTGTCTTTCGGGATAGTGGGACTCAAGTTTTGAAAAGAGGCGTCTTTATCCACCACTGCTGTCATTTAATTAGAAGATTGTTTCTTAGGTTTTTTTCTGCCTTTTTTTTTTAACTCAAATACCTCAAAATATTTGACAAAAAGGAGTGCCAGAAACAGGAGAGGCAGGATCAGGCAGAAGTATATCTGATCTAAGCAGAAGACTAGTTACCATCACAAACCTCCGAACTTTTATCCTTTTTCTCAGAACCTTTATCTTTTTTCTACCAGAAAAGCATCTTTCCTCTTGAACTAACGTGGTAGCTGAGTTAGAGTAGCTTTCCTCTTGAACTAACTCATCTCCATCTGACAAAGGAACTGTGTTATCTGGTTCGCAGGACCCGTGCGTTTCAGCTCACGCCACAGACCTTTGCTACCGTCACCTCTGTGCAGATCCGGGTAAGGCAGGGCCGTCCAGCCTTAGGGCTCAGATGAGAGACTAGCCCTGCCTTCCCCAAGTGCAGAAGGAAGACAGGATGGCAAAATTCTCAGGCAGCTCCAGCACAAGCAGAAAGATGTGAGACTCAATTAACCTCTGGATCGAATGTTTTCTGACTGGTGCTTTCTAGGCTTTATTTATAAAAAAAAATAAAACAGATTAGCAAACTACCTAACTGCATGCTCAAACACGAGGTAACAGCAGCTCAGAGGCTGATCAAGAGGGACTGGGAATCTGCATCTATAACAAGTACCTGAGATGGTCCCCACATCACACACACCACGAGGCACTCGCCCATCTTGCACATTTCAGCAAACCTGGAAGATGTCACTAATCAGAAATAGAGGCTGACAGCTCCAGCTGCAGAGCAGGTGACAGCAGGGCCCTTGTGGGAACCATGCAGCTGGTCCCCAGCTGTGCAATGCTGATGGCTTAGCACTGCCAGGCAATGCCAACCCCAAGGGCTGTGATTTGACGAGGTGTCATCCTCTGGCTACTGAAGGGTGTATCCCGGGTCCTGTATCTGTGAATTCCATGGGGACTGGCTGTTGTGTGTGCCCGCTTGCTCACTGCTACTGCTTGGGGCACAAGCTGTACCAGGTGGGAAAACTCCTCAGCCCACACACAGACCCATGCACGTCACCACTGGATCTGGTCTTGCTCTCCCCCACTAACCCTGCTTTCCCACGAGGTCTGGGATTCCTCATCAACACAGCAGAGAACATAACAGAGTGTTTGCTGAAGGAGCAATGCGATGCCCACTGAGGAACAGTGATGCTTAACACTCAGATGCCAAGGCCAACACAGGCCAGGCCAGCCGCTGAACAACCACAGCAAAGTACAGGGGTAAGCAAAAGAAGTGCACACTCCACAGTATATGTACTTGGAAGCCAAGGGTAATTGCTAACACGAACACTGGAGATGATTCAGGCTGTGTCAGGTATTTCAGCAAATTAGTGCTTTTCATTCAAACAGCCGGCAACATTCATTGAACTGCTCTTAATGTATGCATGCATTCACTGAACGAACATTCACACGGTGCCCATCCTTTTCCAGACACCGTGCCGGGCATGGGGATATAGCAGTTGACAATGCAACAGAACGTCCCTTCTCATCAGGATGTTACAGCACACGCAGCCAGGGGCTGGGGTACGTAAGATGCATTTCCTACTACCTGAGTATATGCAGTTGGGGAAAGTTGGACATACAATTTAATGGAGGAAGAGTGATATATGAACCCACTTCATTTTACCTTTATGACAACCTGTGAGATAAACAAGTGTCCTCACCCCCATTTTATACAGATTTGAGAGCTGAGGTGCAGGCTAGTTAGCTAACGGGTTGCATCAGATCAACACAAGAACTGGGATGTGGAAATGCAGTGACTCTGTGCAGAGCTGACATTCGGCACATGCAATATTACTGGACAGGTACCCCTCATGTACTGTAACAAACAATTTTTTAAAAAAATTAACATACTGAGCTGAAAAGAGATGCACCTGGACTGACTGACTTATCTCATTTAATTCTCGACACATCCCAATATGGGAATTGGTATTATCCCGTTTTCCAGATGAGCGGACGGAAGCTCGGAGAAGTGATTTATCCAAGAGTCTCCAAAATCCTAAACGGAGACAGAGCTGGATGCAGAACCCAGTTCACCCCCCTCCTGGGCCTTCACCCTGCATCTCACCAGTCACCTGAGTCCACAGCTGACTCCCTAACACACTCTCCCCTTTAAGGACAACACGACGCAACCGCCAGGAATGTGGACTCTGACCAGAACGCCTGATTCAAATCCCAGTTCAGCCTTTACAAGTTCGGTGACTTTGGGAAAGTCACTGACATCTCCGGGCCTCAGTTTCCACATGTATAAAATGAGAATAACAGTACTTACTTCAAAGTACTTTGTTACAAAGGTGAAGGGGTTAATGCCCACAAAACTCTTAAAAACACTGCCTGGCAACACAGCAAGGAATGTGTATTAGTTATCTCTTGCTACGTAACACATTACCACAAAATCTAGAGGCTTAAAACAATAACATTTAACATCTCACAGACGGGCAGGGAAGGAATTTGAGTTATTCTAGTTAGTGGTCTCTCATAAGACCATAATCAAGACATCAGTCCAGGCTGCGGGCATCTGTACGCTTGACTAAAGCTGGAACATTTTTCAAAACAGCTTACTCACGCGGCTGGCACGCTGGTCTGGCTGGTGGCAGGAGGCCTCAGTCCTCTGTGGGGCAGGGTGCTCACCACACACCACCAGCTTCCCCACAGAGCGCGTGGCCCAAGAGAGCACGGCGAAAGCAGCAGCATCTCTCACAATCTGGTCTGGGACGCCCCACACCACCGTGTCTGCATTATCCTGCTGGTTACACCAGTCAGCCCTATTCAGTGTGTGGGGGGGGGGGCACTGGATAAGGGTGTGAATCCTGGGAGGCCAGGGCTACTGGGGGCCAACATTGCAGGCTGGCTAACACAGGACCATGTCTACTAAATAAAGAAAGGAATTGCACCTTAACTATTCTTGCATTCTAAGTGCCTGGCATGTAGTGAGATAATCAATATGCATTTATGGGAAGAATGGATATTTGGACAAAAGGAGGAAATGCACATGTCATCCGTCCAAGTTCCCTCTAGCTCTCTGTTGTTTTACTCTCTGCTTTCCGAGCCGTTCCCGAGGAAGGAACTATGTGTTCTCAATTTGACTCTAAATCATTATCTCCACGAGTTAGGTCTCGAATTTCATCTTCATATAAAAGTGTTTGGAGTGGTAACCTCAAACCTAAAGTGCTATTTAACTGTCTTCTTCTTCCACGTAAATCCAAATGAAATACTTCCTCTGAATTCTGAAAACTCAAAACAAAGCAGACTGAAATTTTACGCCTCGGCTGAAATGTCTGCACTAATGCACTGAAGCAGGCCCTGGGATGTGTCCCCAGACAATTGTGGGAAAGTGCCTCCTGGAGCAGAGGCAGGCGATCCGCTTCCTCCTCTCCCCACTGAGGCTGGACCGGCAGGTGAGCCTGGCTGGAACCCAGAGAGGGCTGCCGCTGAAACCTGTGAGTCTGGGAGCAGGCCGGGGAGGGAGGACCTGATGACTGAGGAAGCGACCACGTCTCTGAGGGGCCAAGATCCTCCGACTCCTACTTCTTGGCAGCAGTCTCACATCGGACCCACGCAGGGACTTTAGACACAGGGACATGCACAGCGATGACCCCAGGACGGCCTTTCCAACCGCGCTGACGGTTCACCCTAGGACGACGTTCTCAGTGGCACCAGCACCACTGCCTTGACTCACCAGAGGTGCAGGTGGACCTCCTGGGAAGCACCTGCCCAGCACGAGCGCACGGCGCAAGCCAGTCAGCACTGCGTGGAAATGGTCATCTTGAGCGGTGAGGACATGTGCTGCTCCTTGATTGCAAGACGAAGTCTTCGCTGAATGCAGAAATTCTTCCCCATTTTACACTGACTTCCTTGTTCATTTCGTTTTAAATACTTAAGGACAAATGTTCACCTTGACAATTGAGAGGGGCAACAACAGAAAAGCCCAAAGTGTAAGCCCACCTCCAACTGTGAACTCCCATGGCATGGGTCGGGCTCCAAATGGAAAAGTCCTTCAAAAAATCTGGTCAGCCACGCACGAGGGGCTCAAGAAAGTCTGTAATTTATCATTCTGGTGCCACCCTGGGGATTTTTTTCTACATAGTTCTTTGCATTGTTTTTGGACTCCTCATTCTCAAGGTTGCTCTCTTCTACTTTGATTTATCCTAAATTCAAATGATCTAGCACTACACCAGCCTAACAAATAAAATCTCACCTTGTTTTAATTGATGAATGTAATTAAGAGAATTGATGTAATTAATTCTTGCTCTTCACCATCCAGAGCTGTGACACCCGACAGAGTAGTCACCAGCCACACGGGGTTAGTTCACACTGAGATGGACACAAGAGTAAAGCACACGCCAGATTTCAAAGACTTAGTGTGCAAAACAGAATGTAAAATGTATTGGCATTTTTTCCTACAGATTACATGTTGAAGTATTTTGAATAATTGGGTTAAATATATTATTAAAATTAACTTTACCTGTTGTGTTTTACTTTTTTAAATGGGGGCTACTAGGACATGTTAGACCACACACACTGTCTGCACGTGTGTGCTGACACGGCTGGGCCAGGCGTCCTAAACCAGACAGTGCCACTGGCCGCTGAGGCCCACGTGGGGCTAACAGACAGTTTGTATGAGCTACACAATGTTAGCACAAAGGGGGATTTTTATTTCAAACAATAGCTAACACTAACAGAGTCAGCCAATCAGAAATAAACAAATGGATTCCACATTCTCTTTGAAAATAAAGGAATCTGGTAACCCTGAGCCGACATTCCTACATGGCAAGTGTGGCCAGGAGCTGCCCCCTCCAATTTTCCACTGCCCCCACCAGGCCCTAGTGCTCCCCAACACTGGGGAGAAGGTCAGCTGCCATCCCCCTCCCCCCGCCCCTGCAGCTTCACACATTGAACTCCCACTCCTCCGCAGGCATTTGAGTTTGAGAGCCTCACTCCAGAGTCAGGCAGGAGACATTCTGGCAAGCACAAAGGCAGCTGGAGGGTCTGCGGATGGTACGTGCAAATAAGAGAGAGGTCCAGAAAGAGAGGTGGGTTTCAAGTAGATGGGTTCAACTTGGGGACTTTTTATTTTTGGGGCTGGACATCTAGAGGGAGATGTCCTGGGGCACTTGGAAATACCTAACTGAATCTATACAGGACAGAGCCGGATGTTAAGACCAGTTGCTTAGAGGCACCCAGAAGCAAGAGGAAGAAAGAAGAAATGAAAACAGTTCAAGAGCCTGAGAAGGAGGTGTTCCAGTCAACGGGAGGCACCTGGAGAGAGTGGTGTGCAGGACGCTGAGCCTACAGGGGCGGGGTGTTTGCCCGCAGCGGACATTAAACCGCACTAGTCCTCGAATATGCAATAGCTACATCTCCATCTCTTTTAATAAAATCTATCATTTTATCTCAGCAAAACTGGCTTAGGAAAAAAGGCAGATTTTTTCATAGTGATCACACGAAACTCTAGCTCACCACAATTTCTGCAAAACGAACTGCCTTCATTGAAAACAGCACCCCATCCAATGTTTGTGTCCAAAACACTTTCCATTTCCTCACTGTAATTCACTGTCTCCCTGCCCTGTGACTTTAAAAACCGATTGTATGTGCAGTGAAGAAGCAGCAAGCACTGAGACTGGAAACACAACTACGAAATGAGATCCAGGACCCTCTGATGGGGTGTTGCAATATTCTGGATGATTACAATTCTAAAGCTACTCTTTTCAAGGTGAATGGAAGGCATTTTCATTCTCAATCTTTTTACCATCTTGGCAAATATTTTCCCAAGTGATTATGTTAGAGCTGAGTATTCAGACACTAGCCCTCCCATTCTTGATAACCTATCCTTGTGACCAAAATATAAAAGAGATCACAGAGGCTTATGGGTAACTATTTTGCAATATTCATTCATTTTCCTTGGTCTGGTATCAGCAAAATACTTTTCATTAGTGGATAAATCACACTTTGGCTCCTCCATGAAGCGATGAATATAAGCAGAGTTAGAGTCAGACTCCAGTGGAATGAGGAGCAAAATAATGGAAATCGCAGACTTCTCATTATCATCTTATTTGCCCCAAGACTCAGCACCTCTTGTCCAAGTATCAGTTACTTGAACTCTGCATTGCATTTATCGGCTGCAATTCCATTCTATTCATTTTTATAGACTGAGAAATATGGGATGCTTACACCAAATCATCCAATCACGCAGCCCACAGAAATCTGCTGTGCCCCTGCCACGTGCAGGCTGGGGATGGGGCCAACGGCTCCACAGCAGCTAGGTCTGATGCCTGTGCGGAGGTCACATGACGGTAAGGTAACTATACACATTACAGATTATACATAATGTGTTCACTTGCAGCAGGAGTCCATTTAAGGCACAGAAAGGCATGAAGGGAAGAACACAGACCAGGAACAGCCTCTTCAGGAGGCAGCAGCTGCACAGGGTAGCTGAGGAAGAATAACCCTTGCACTTAATGCAGAAAAAAAGTGTATGCAAAGGTAGAGCAGAATGAACAGCTTCTGCAGAAGGGCGGTGCCAGGATATGAGCTGACAGGGAGGGGCCAAGTTATTGAGAGGCCAATTTGAACACCCCACCCAGGGAGACACAAAAAGACTGAGTGACCTAGGCCAAGACACCAAGGTGAGCCTAGGGCATCTATGAGAACCATATACTTAGTGGATGTTTTCCCCTAAGGTTAGTACCCTGATGAAGGGTGAGACCATCCTCTGCCTCTTCCTGCACCTGAATCTGTGGCCCAGGCTTGCATTAATTAAAGGAAACTAACGCATGACATCACTGTGAAAGTAACAATGGTAATGTAACAAAACAGACCATTGGTTCTCAAAGCAGGGTTCCTGGACCAGCAGGAGCAGCAGCACCTGGGAAGTTGTTAAAAATGCAGATTTTCAGGCTTCGCCCCAGACCTACCAAGTTACAAACTCTGGGGGTAGGAATCACCCCATGGAGCAACATTTTCCTGTAGCTCACTTGATTTTTCATTAGACAAATTTTAACTTTATGTTTAAAAAGTTAATTTACATTTTTTTTCACTTGCTTCTTGATTGATGATGCCAGACTTCCAAATCAAGCCACCTTTTAAATTTACACTTCCCTCCCTGCAGCCCCAGAAAACCCCAAACCTGTGAGAAAGAAACAGTTACCAGTCAGGTCACAGACGGCATCCCAGAGATGGGCTCGGGAGCCACACTCACCCTGCAGCAGGTGTTCTTGAATGGGTTCCTTCACTCCGTTCCCGCCAAATCCCACATCCCCCAAGCAGGGCCCAAAGAACGCCTCCAGAGGTGCTTTAAATATCTGTTGTGCCTGTGACTAATCACATCTTCTAAGAGCCGGGACAACTGCGGAAGAGTGAGCTAACTACCCCCACGCACGACGACACGGGTGAATTCAACAGACAGAATGCACAGCAGAAGAACCCAGAAGCAAAGGAGCGCACGCACTTCCACTCTGTGCACATCAAGTTCAAGGTCAGAGAAAGTCACTGAAGTAACAGGCGTCAGGAGGGTGGTCGCTCTGGGAGAGAAGTGGGTGGGAAGTGACTTGGGAACCATTCCGGGAGCTTCTGGAAAGCATTTCCCAATCTGGATGCTGGTCATGTGGGCATGTACATTTTGTGAACATTAATCAAGTCGTACACTTACAATTTAAGTGCTCTTTTCTATGCGTGGCACACTTCAATTAAGAAAAAAGTTCCCTTTAAAAAATGATTTCAGCAAAGAAAGCATGGATTAAAGATAACAATAATATAAACACAAGTAAATACCTATGAGAGAGACAGAGAGAGACAGACAGGGCAGCTTGCTCGCCTAGTACAAGCTTTTTTATGGCCACACTAAAAGGTTAAAAATGGTAACAAAAACTCAGCCAAAAAAAAAAAAAAAGAGAGAGAAATTACAGAAAACATAACTTGGAATATGGATTTATACTCAAATCATTAGCATACATCACTCTAAATGCATATTTTTATGTTTTGAGATATCAGCCTATAAAATACTGATTATTTCATCTTTATCTTCCTTTATGTACATTTCTGCTTATTCTATAATTTACATTCTTCATTAATAAATACAGTATGAAATTGATAAAGTATTACTGGTATTCACAGAAACTTTCACTGATGGGGTTTAAGCAAAAACATCAGGAAACATTTAACTACATGCACATAATATACTGACTGTCTTATCTCTCAGGAAAAAAGTACAAAGATATCTAGACTGGGAATTCTGGACTTTTAAAATTACTTGTAAATTTCCAGTAAGAACAATGGAATCATCCAGGAAATCCGCTTCTATAAACTTTCATTTTTTTCCTGTACTTGTGAAAACACTGCTGAAGAGGGAGGTTATCACACGTAACATCATCTCCCTTTGAAGCTGCAGGAACTGTCTGGAGGGAGGATTTACTTCTCAGACACGGGTTCCCACCCCTGCCCCTTGAGAAAAGTCAACAAACTGGAGGACCACAAACCTCACGGTTCAACCAGGCAAGCAAGTGAAAACGAAGGGGCAAACCCCTCTTTTCAGGGGGAATGACCGAGTACATATCAGACCCTGGAGCCCCGCCTGGATAAACAGAACCCTTGTCAGGTCGGGAGAGGGTCAGAGGTGCAGCCGCTGGACGGAAAAGTCACATGACCAGGAACCCCCGTCCACTCTCACAAGCGCCTCACCCCTTCATAGCAACCGTCCTCATTTCCTCCCGGTGCCATCAGCGTAGTAGTCACCACAGACAACCCCCGGCAGCACCGAGGCTCCAACTGGAGCGCGGTGGGTTCAAGAATACAGCGGATGCTGGATGAGTCTCTGCTGACGGGACAGGAAATCAGAGGGCGGTCCCCGTGCTCACGTATTCCGGCTTTCTTCCACCCCGTTTCGGCTACCTGGCAAACTTCACAGCAATCTCACACTCATGTCCATCAACGCTGTTTTATTGCTCTTTGTCAAAAATGAAGCCTTGGTTTTCATGAAGTTGCAATCCCCATGGCCTCCCTGTGCCACAACCAAGCAGATGTGCTTTTACCGCCTCAAGAAATAAGTCATGTACTTTCAAAACTCTGCTGAGCGCCCGGGGAAAATTCAGCCTCATGCTTCTTTCTGACGGGTTTCAGCTCTCAATCCATCCAGGGGAGTCAATTAAACCTTAAGCTGGAGTTGGAGAGAGACCTCTGGGGCTGGCTCAGCTGGGGCAGCGCCCCTATTAGTTCAGACAAAGGACGAGAAGGGAGGGCACAGGGCACAGGTGGGCTGTGCACACAGAGGCAGCTGAGGAGGATGTCTGGAGAAACAAAGAGCCGAGGCCCCCCAATTCTCCCACAGCTAGGAAGTCATGCTTCCAGACAAACATGAGGGGAACGTACCTGGCCTTGTTATTCCAACTCCTAACCCGGACAACCTTCATAAAATGGGAATGCCATACAAACGAAACGTAATGCACAGCACACAGGAGCAAGCCTGGCCGGGGGTGCGTGCTCAGTTATCGATCACAGCAGCAAAAAGCCAATCGCATCTTGTAAAACGTAACATATTAAAACGTGACTGGCCAGCCCCATCCCCAGCCTGCAGGAGGTAATTCGGGGGAGACAAGGAGTGGACACTGTGCTTTGGGTCAAGTCTGCCTCTGACTGCTGCTCTCACAGACCCAGGCAGGCAATGCCATGCTGTGAAAGGACAGAACCCTCCAGTTCCTGGGAGTCTGGGGTGGGGCTGAGGCAGATGAGCCTCACCTGGAGGGGAGGGGGGGTCTGTTCCATTAGCCGGGAGTCCTGCTGAGAACGTGGGCTTGGACTCATGGGTCTGCTTTCCCAATGTAGTTGCACAGCTTGCGGCAAACCCAGGCAGCCTCTGCCCACCAGCATTCACTAAACAGCCCTGGTGGTGTCCACCCATCTCCCTGCCGCTCTCCCCCGGTGCTGCAGGTCAACAGCCCAAGCACTGGCGACTCCAGGACTCTCCCTCAATGCTGTTTGCTCAGAAGCTCTGTCCAGGGAGCCGAATGGCATGTGCACAGAAGTTCAAGCTCCACCCCCCCCTTCACCCAGAGCAGCTTTAATTTTGTCGTTTCTGTGCATCTAAGATTTTGTTTGACCAAAGATTCTCTAACTGAAAGAAAAATTAAAAGTTTGAAAATCACTCCTGTAGTGGGAAAGTGGGGATTGATTTCACGAACCCTCATGTGAAACCTCAACAGGGCTCTTAAAGAAAGCATGGGATTGTCTTTCCTACAGTTATTTCTCATAGGGTCGCTCCTCAAAGCCAAGGCCAGGCTGTGAAGCTGTTGCTCCAACAGGCACTCCTGCGTGGGCTGTCACAGCTGGGCACACTGCTCTGACCGCTGAGGAGTCTCCTGACGCACACCAGGAAGCCACCCTCTAGGCTCCCGTCTAGGGGAATGTGCAGCTGGCACGCCCCGGGCACGGTCCCCCACTCTGGCAGCCATCAACTCTTCCCGCCACAGTCTGGCGGGAGCTCCTCCAGCAGCCCCCTGAATTTGGGAGAGCCGGTGTGCCAGCTGAAGCAGGGTCTGTGCCGGCGTGCCAAGGCTGTGGGTTCGTCCCACCTGTGATGTGAGCATGCAGCTCAGTGCCTGGCATACAACCTACTCACCAACACACACGCAGCTGCTTTGAATGTGTATGTATACACCATCTTTGAATATATACAAATACACACACACCCCATCTTTACACCCAGGGGGCTGAAGAGGGGACCACAGTCCCCAGGGAGCTGAGAACCTGGGGCAGGAACTAATGTTCCCACGGATGCCATTCTGCAGCGTTGCGAGGTTTAACCAAGGAAGACTCGAGAGAGCTTGAAAAGGAAGGGACTCGTTCTTATGATTTCTCTTTGTAAAGGCTTTTTGGATAGGTGACCTGCTTTGCCCAGGCAGTTCTGGTTTGTGAACTGTGTTGCCCGAGAGCCCCAGTCCCAGTCTGAGTGGTGAGTCCTACGATGGCCTTACACAGGGAGGACGTGGTGTGCGAGCTGGTCCTTGAAGGACCTTTAGAACGTGCACAGTCAGGAGGCAATACACAGGGGGCAGCAGCTGGAGCAAAGAGCCACCAGGGAGGAAAGCAGGGGAACGTTTGGGAAATGTCAAGGGGTCTGGTCAGACTGGAGCACAGGGGTTTGCAGAGGGTCAAAGGAGAGATGGAAGAAGCCGGGTGGGTGCCTCATGGGCCGAGCTCATGCTTCCTGGTGCCGGCGATGGCGCACCAGCCATCTGAGCAGCAGTGTGTTCAGGTGTCGGCTCTAGCACAAGGGAGTAAGGAGGGATGGACAGACAGAGCTAGGAGAGAAGGAGGGCCTGGCTGGTGGGGCAGGAACCCTGGCACCTGAATTGTCCCATGCCAGCCCAGCCTCTGACCTGGTCTCTATCCTCTGGGGCTGCACCCCCCTGAAGCGTGCCAGCTCCCTCTCCCGCAGGGAGGCAGCTGCTCGCACCACTTCCTGGACACGCACTGCCCTAGCACTGTCTATTTCTGGCCCTCCCGGCCCGTGTTTGACAAGGAAGGCACAGCTGCTGGGCACTTCCACCCCAGTGGGGCCCGCCGTCCCATAAACGGTCACGCCACTTTCTGTGCTCTGAGTAGTGTCACCTGGCCCTGAGGACAGGAGGGGGCACCTCCTTCTTTGGAGCCGCCGTGCACGGTCATCTTTCCCCGGCCTGGGGAAAGTCAGCCACCTGCTTCTGTTGAGCATGTGTTGAAACATCAAAGCAGCTGTCCCTGGCATCGTGTTTGTTCAAGGCTGGAGGGAGGCGCCAGGAGAAGTCGCTCACGTGGAGGGGATCCAGCCTGCTGTGTGTGCAACTACAGCTCAGGAGGGAGGGAAGAGCACTGAGAAGGGAGGCAGGGTTGGATGGCTCTTGCAGAATGATCCCTGAGCAAAAGGCATGTATAGTCAAGGAATCGTGTTGATAAAGGGCCCACTCAAAACAGGAATAGGTCTAGAAATTTCATACAGACTAAAGCTTCATCCTTGCCCAGGCCAGTATCTCCTTCTCCCCTCCATCACCCTGTTAATCCACTTACCACCTATGGTGTGGATTACTTTAAAACTCTCAGGGTTCTCAGTGCCCAAGTTCTTGCCTCTCCAATATACTCTCATAATTGGGGCCCAAGAATATGACCCCTTCAGTGGCAGGGCTAATAACTATTCATCTTCCTTGATATCTCAAAGTGGCCAGAAAAAAAAAATATGTCAAATGAGTGAGTGGATGAATGAACCAAGAAAGGAATGAATGAAAGTTACTCCCCCCACGCTAGGCAGCCCTTGCAGACTCTAAGGAAACTGGAGCCACAAGGGTACGGCGAAGGCTGTGAGACCGGCTGGAGTGCAGTGACGGGCCTGCAGGACATCAGTCGTTGGCTCTGCCTTCAGTAGTGCTCTCAGGGCACCACACGTAGAAGGTGAAACTCCGAATTCACTTTCCCCAAGGGGACACAAGTTTTCTTTGCTAACCAGGAGCTCAGTGGCAGAAGTCTGGCTGACAAAAGTGGGTAGAGCTGACGGATACCACGATCCTCACCAGTAGTTTGCACCCTCAGCAATAAAATAACGGTAACACTGATGACAAAAATCACAGATGTCACCATTTACTTAGGATACACTGGGTACCAGGCATTATGCTAAGGTGTGACATCTAGTTGTCACAAATAGTCACAATACCAAGAGGTAGATTTTTATCACTATTTTTGGAGAAGGTTCAAAGGGATTAAGTATCTTGTTCAATATCACATACAGCTAGTAAGTGGCACAGCACAGGCTGAAACACAGACTATGAGATCACAAGTTTCCTACTACATTATAGTGTGACTTAATCGTCTTTCTGCATGGATAAGTGGTCATACTTTTTGAGGAAGAGACAGAAAGAAGGAAGGAAAACAAAATGCTAGGTGCTTTCTATATGTACACTCACTTGGTGCGACACCAAACACCAAAAATTTTATCAATAGCCCCCTTTTTGAATGAGGCACCTGTATCTTAGAGAAGTTAAATAGTAGGTCTGAAATAATATAATTAGCCCAAGAGATCAGAGAATGGCACTCATTTTGGTACCTAATGATGGAGATGGGGAAGAGACAGGGACAGTAGACGGGGGAGCTGGGCACAGCCTATGCTAACTGTTGACCCAGATCAGAGGTTGGCCGAGCCAGAGCCAATATTTTAGGCTCTAGTGACATAAACAGGATGTGGCCGAGAGCCACAGATTGCTGACCCCTGGATCAGATGATGACGATAATACACGGAAAGTTTGACACCCAAGGAGACTCTATTCCTAAGAGCAGCTGTCATATATTAATTCATTCATGACTTGAGAGTTTATTTTGTTCTGTGAACCTAGAATGAGTAGCATATACTGTCAAAAGGCAAAGCCCTAGGTAATTATTAAATTGACTCCAGTGGGAAAATTCTAAGACAAGTACAACTTTTACAGTGGGAGCAAAAAGGAGAACACTTTCCACTGAAATTAAAAAGTCAGTGTACGTTCCCGTACCCTGGGCCCCAAATACAAAGCAGATGCCAAGACCTCAACTGACATCCAAAGCCTTCGCTCCTCTTTGGAGTATGGCCCAGGGCTTAGGCGAGTTGGTGGTCTGGGTAATTAAGAACCCCAAAGATCACTGGCTTTCATTAAGCCGGCCACATGTTCACAGAGAGCCTTTGCTTGTGTGGATGCCAGAAACTTATGTATGGTGTCAATTTCACCAAAGAAGGAAAGAATGAAAGGAGTGGAGATGTCGAAGCCAGAAATAACCCATCTTCACGAACAGCAGTGGGATGATGCGGGGCTGCGGCACTGAGGGTGACTGATTTCTGTGTTTGCCTTCAACCAGTGACATCCAACAGATATGCTTCCCGGCCCCAGAACAGCTCAGGAGTCTGAAAAACTCCCCAGAACTGGATGACAGGAGAAAACCAGCGAGAAGCACAAGGTGGCATTTGTTTGTTTAGGAGATTATCTGTTTCGAGACAGACTCATAGATGGAGAACAGATGACAGCTGGTGGGGGGGGTGGTAGTTTGAGAGGGTGGAGGGACTGAGCAAAAAGGAAAAAGGACTCATGGACATGGACAACAGTGTGGTGACTGCTGGGGGCATGGGGTATAAGGGGCTACATGGTAATGGAAAAAATATAGTAAAGGTTACATTTAAAAAGGAGATTGCCTGTTTCAGTATCTGATTCCACATTCATTGTCTGAGTCAACATGCAATGTTCTCTCAGTGTCTGCACTGTGCCTGGCCCCAGGCAAGGCTGGGAAGACAGCAATGAGCACGACAGCCAAGGTCCCTGTCCTCAGAGAGTTCCGAGTCCACTGGGATACGCTTTTAAGTTCAACCGTTAAAAACATTTCTAATAAGGTTTGCTTGCAGAGGAACTCTTGGCCACTGGCCCTTCTTTACCGAGGTGTCTCAGGACTCCATCTTCCTATGGTACATTCTCACCAGGTTTTTCTTTCCTCCGTAACAAACTGAAACACACTGAGCTAACTGGCTTTCTCTGGGGGCTGCCAGGGGATGCCTCCTCTGTTTTGTACAATGGAACACACGGTTCCCCTCCGCCATGACGGGCAATGGGCGCGAGACGACAGATTCAAACTAAAGAACGATAACAAAGACGGTGACGCTACATGGACTGAAAGTGAGCCCCTGCGTAAGTGTGAGGGGTGCAGCGCAGAGAAGGCTTCATGGGGGAAAGAGAGAGGACCCAGCACATACAAAGCACGAAGGCACCAATACACAGGGCCACCCCAGTGGTGACTAAAAGCAGTGCAATGCCTATCACGGGGAGTCTTGTACATGTGTGTGCGCGCATGTGTGTCTGTGTGTGGGCAGCAGGTACAAACTTCATGTGTCGGTGGGGGGTCACTCGTCTCCACCCCAGCTCCTTCTCACTCCCTGTGTACAACTGAACTTGCTTCATTAGCACCCAAACTTGGTGGAACTGGTCCCCCATGGAGCCCTGTGTGTCTCACTCAGTGACCAGACATGATAAAATAAGAGGCGCTGTGCTAGTGGCAACACTCTCCTGCTGTACAGTACACACGGCCCAGAGACCTGTAGAGGCCAGTCTACTACTCACACTCGTCTCTAATACTCCCCGAAGAATGCCGCGGAGTTGACCTCAGAGAAGTTCAGAGGAGGCTAGAAAGCATCATGTGAAAGGGGCCAGGAGAGGGCGAGGAGGGCTGAGCAGACAGCTCACCCAGTCTCTCCTCCTACACCAGGACTGGGGGGGACACAGGCTCCCCTCTGCGGCCTTTATGATTATGCCCTCTGTCTGAGAAAGCAGACATGCACGGCACGTGGGTGGATGGGCCGTGGGCTGCTTGCCTGGATACCTTCTGGCAAGGGAAGGGAGAAAACAAACAAGGCAGTCAGAAGGAAAGAAGACAGGAGCACTTCAAAGCCACCCTGCATTTCTTCGGGCAGAGGAGCAAGAAGGGGAGGGACTGGAGCCTTCCTCACTTGCCTGAATTGCCCAGGGGTCTGCCTGGAGCTGAATCTTACAAAGCAGACAGGGCAGGAGCTGTGTCAGTGGGACTCGGGAGAATGCTAAAGAAGCGACCTGGACCTTTACTCCTGTCACTCTGCCCTAGTGGCCCCCAAATGGTTGGCTGGTTGAAAGGAACACAACCCCGACGGCGCTTTTGATATCTGACAGACCACAGGATCCAGGAAAGTTTGAACGACTACAGGCGCTGGACTGGTAATGGGCCAGGACCAAACGGTTAACCCACCTCTGAAACGGGTTTCGTTTATTCTGTCTGGGGTCATCCATATGCTACGTAACTCACCCAAGACTGGACTGCTTTTACATGTCAGGTGCTGTGTGTCCTCACCTCAGGGCGATGCTTCTGGATCCCGCCCCACGCCGGCTTCTGTGTACCAGGCTGGGTGGAAAGGAGACCAACACCATCCCTACCCGAAACCCTCATGGTGAAACCCTCATCCCTGGTGTGACGAGAGGACAGGGTGGGCCTTTGGGAGGCAACCAGGTCAGGGCCGCCGAGTCCTCAGGAGTGGGGTCAGCGCCTTTACAGAAGAGTCCCCAGAGAGCTCCCCTGTTCCCTCGGCCACGCGGAAAACAGGACGCGGGCCCTCACCGGACACTGGGTCTGCGGGCGTCTTGCTCTCAGAATTCCCAGGCTCCAGAACTGGGAGAGACGAATGTTTGTTGTTTACGGCACCCAGTGGATGGCACCTTTGTTACAGAAGCCTGAACAAACTAGGACGGTTTTAAAGCCATTTATCAAATTATTTGAAAGCAGAGTTCAAAAACGCAGATTATGTCTGGTTTCTCATGCTGCCCCTCCCCCAAAAAACCTACACAAATCTAGTCTTTTCTACGACTAGAGCTGTCCTTTGGAAGTCAAATGTCATACGAATATGATTTGTGGCGCAGCAGCCAAGTTCTTCCCAGAAGCGAGGGGTTGACTTTTTTTTACACTCTGCAACGTGCCGCCTTATCATTCAGTTTGAAGCCACCTCGTTACACGAGATGTGTCAGCTGCTGGCTTTGAGAGGTGTCACCAAGGCCCACGCACGGAGTCCCACTGCTGAGGCATTTTAACACACCCAGGTTAATTGAGATCTGAAAATGGTTCTTGTGTCTAAGGGACTCATTCAAATAAATGTTCCTAAAATTTGCATTTGAAAATCACATCTCTGCCTGGTGGTTTAATGTAAACCCCAGCCCACAAAATTCAGGTCCTGAGTGTAACACCTTGGTGGGGTCAAAGGTTCAGCTGCTCAGAATTGCAATACTGTGCCCAGATCCCATAGGGTTTTTCTGCCCCGAGCACCTCAGGGACAGGGCGAGGCTACACTGTGTGCCTGAGGGGGAAAAACACCTTGATGAAAGACTGGGGGAACCATCAGCAATCAGATCACCCTCAGCTTAAACTCTGGGCTGTCTAACACTCCACTCCCTGACTGGGAGCCACCCCGTCCGCACCAGCATCAGCGCTGGCCTCAGTCAGGACAAAGCCTCCACCCCTCCTTCCTCTGCGTCCCAAATCTGTCACAAAGCAGAAAAACCCTGAGCTCATCTTGAGCCACCATGGTGGGTGCAGCCACCATGCGGCTGGGGCTGCCAGGTTCCGTCTCTGGTTCTGTCTGGGTTGTTTCTCAACCTACCTCAAATCCACTTT
Source organism: Phyllostomus hastatus (assembly GCF_019186645.2). Taxonomy (NCBI): domain Eukaryota; kingdom Metazoa; phylum Chordata; class Mammalia; order Chiroptera; family Phyllostomidae; genus Phyllostomus; species Phyllostomus hastatus. The sequence continues at coordinate 6,218,374 of NW_025334036.1, read as the reverse complement.
GTCCCTTCAGATCAGAGCTGCCCATCGTTAGCCAGGGACAAATGCCCCACAGCTGCCAAAATGACAAGGCTCTGATGCCTTGTGGGTGACTCACTGGACAAACCAGGCAAGGGTGAACTACGCTGATTCTCTTATCTGAGCTCCCCCCCACCCCCTTCAGCACGAGCTAGGAGCTACATCAATGTCCTCACAGGTGGACGGGCTCCAATGGCCACAGCTCACTTCTGCCAGATGCCTCCAGGAGGAGATACGCATTCAGAGCAGATGTGCCCACACTCACGCCTAAGAACAGCCTTGAACACACACACAGACACACACACACACACACACACACACACACACTCACACACACCTGTTAACTTCCCAGTGTGCCTTCAAGGCCAAACGCTCCTTTGCCTCTCGGCAGGGTCTGCCTGCCCCACGAAAGGCCAGGCCAGGAGAGGGAGGAGGGGGCTGGTCAGACGGCAAAAGGAAAATGGAGGGAAGCTGGGAGAAACATCCATCTGGGTTACGAAGTGAACAGTCAATGAGGGTTATTTTTGGAGAGCCCAAAGCCGAGAAAGCCTCAGGGGCCCAAATGAGACTGCTCCTCACGATGGAGGATATTCACTTTGATCTGTCAGGTCGAGTTTAAAGGCTCCTCTTCAGTACAGCTTGAAACCCAGGGTGTGAGCAGTATCTTGGGCTTCTGCCTCATTACAGGACACACGGCCATCAAGCGGGCGATCGGTAAATGTCTCCTTCGGGGTCCACGAGGAACCCGGGCTTGGCTTTGGGGTCCCCAAGCACAGGGCTGGGGCCTCCTGTGCTTTTCCCTTTAATCATGTGCCTCTAGGAGTACCCTGATCTTTGGGACACTGGATTTTAATTACACACACCTGTCTCTTGTCCCCACGTTTCTGAACACCCTCAGCCCCCACCGAGTGTCCCCACTGGCCCTCTCTCACCTGGTCTGTGCACTGTCACTGGGGGGACGGACAGGGGTTATGACAGTGATCCTCCCAAGAGCCGGCACAGCACACACACACAAAAGTCTAAAGGTACAGGACTACTGATCACATTCAACAATTCATGGGGAAAAAATACAGGATGAGGGACAGGGCAAGGACTAAGTCCCTGGACCCTGGTCCTGTCACCAGCACCCCATCCTCTGTGTCCCTGAACAAGCTACTTAAGTTTTCTGAACCCCCATTTCCTCATCTGCAAAATGGGGAGGATAATAACTTTCCTGTGAGGATAAGGGCAATGATTCTCAAGAAGACGCCGGAACATACATAAAGGGCCATGCAGTTTAAAGAGATTATTGTACTCACAAATACTGACTCCCTGTGCCTGTGCCTTCCCGGGCACACGGCTGAGCCCCCTTTCCCAGCATCCCAGGGACACCACTGAGCTCTGGACAATGGACTGTGACTGCAAGTGGCATCTGCCACGGCCAGCTCAGCCCAAAAGACTCCTCCCACCCCTTCCACCATGTCCATCCCTCCTTGAGGCAGACAAACGCAGCAACCTTGAAAATGCCGTGTTGAGACGGCAATGCCAAGGTGAAAAGAGCCACCACTGGGCACAGAGCAGCCTGCATGCTAGTAAAACTGGTTTTAGGTATCACACGAGCACGACATGAGTATCAATCTAAGCAATGACATATGTGAGGGTTTGCTTGTTATGGCACCTGTCAGTGCTGCAAAAAAATACATTTTCCTTGCCCAAAATGGTTATAGTGTGTAAGGCACTATTAAATGTTTCACCTAAAAATGATCCACAAACTATCACAAGTGACAGGGCAATGAACCTACTTTTGGAGTTCAGCCTTAATTATTCACACAGATGTCATGTGATGTAGGGATCATCCCAGGTGAGATTATAATCTTGAGTGAGTTTTCTGGCACCACCACCAGCTCCGTTTTCCTGCAAACTTGTTTTCACAAATTGGAAACAGATTCCCCATTCAGACAATTACCAGCTGAGGTGCCTTCCACAAGCAGATCCAGAGCGAGGGGGGTGCTTGTTCTCATTCCCCACGCCTCTTAGTCATTAGCACACACTCCAGAGTTAAGCATCCTAAGCTGCTGTCCCTCCGAGAGCCAGAACCTCACTGGAGAAACATCAGGGTATACTGAGGCAGGAAGTACAAGGAACAGCCTGAGATGAACCAGTGGGCCAGTCTGGACCTAAGCTCCTCACGGGGCTCCTAAGACATCACAGCTGGGCTTTCCATTTGGGTTATGGCCTCCCACGCTGGGGTATGACTTCCCACAGCCACTTCCACTGTGTTGTTCCCCGTTTCTCCCCCACCGGCCCTTCCCTCAGCACCGGGTCTCTTTCGCCGCTGGTTTTCCAGCCCTCAGCTCTTTCCTGTTCTCCTTCTCAGGTCACAGGGAATCCTTGCTCTGTAAGTTTTAAAATTTCCACCCTAGTCAGTACCTCCTGTGCCACCTCCTACTGCAGTCTGTGGCATTTTTTGAGAATTTTCAAGTGACCTACAGAGGACATTCTTGGGCCCTGTAGCCCTGGGAGCTGGCTGCACAGGGATCCAGAAAAACTGAGCTCAACTCATGTCTCAGCCACATCCTACTTCGTGAACTTGAGTGATTCTCCCAAGTCACCCGGCTCTGGGATCCTCCCCGCGTGGCGGCAATGAAGTGCCCCAGCGCCAGGGTTCTCGTAAAACCCAACACATCCATTCATCGCCCCAACACATCTGCTGAGTCCTTCCACATTCACCGGACCGTTTTAAACTCCACAGACGTAACAGTGAAGGACGCCCTGTCACTAGGAAGCGTTCGTCCTAGTGAGAGACAACAAAGGAACAAACACACAGTCTGGCAGAAGTGAGGCCTGCTTGAGTGTGGCTGGCAGGGTAATAACATGAGTGTGATAATTTATGGTTTTAATTTGAACATTTCACCTAAAATGCCATGTGGTGTGCTTGAGTGTGATAGTGTTACATTACAGAATTACATGCTTACGATTTTGTAATGAAAGATTTTGTAATAAAGGACTGTTATCTGTGCTGGACCCTGTATAATATGCTAATGGAGATAAGTGCTATGGAGATGAAGAAAGCCAGGCACTGAGACCAAGAAAGTAGAAGGAAGAAGGGTATCTAAGAAGGCCTCTATGATGTGGCAACAGATGAACGGAGGCCTGAGTGAGCAAGTGCAAAGGCCCTGGGGTACGAACCATAATACAATGGACAGAAAAATGCACTAAAAAGCACTCTACACATGTGAGGCATGATCCATCTCTGGAATCCCACAGTCTTTGGACTGAGGTATTTTCAACCAACCTCCATGCCTGACACCCATATCTTCCCGCACTTCCTCCGAGGAGAACCAGGGAGCTCCCCACGGACCCCTTCTGAGAAGACGTGCCACTAACGCACATGCCCTTCAGAGCACAACTGGGGAAGGCAGGCCTTCCTGTGGGCACAAGAGAAGAGCCAGCCTGAGAAGTTCAAGCGCTGGTGCTTGGCAAGGTGTTCCTGAAGCTGCCTCTGCTATCACACCCTTGCCAGCAGTCAGGCCTTAATGAGTCTTCCGGAAATGCGTTTTGTAATTCTACTGGGGCCCTGGATAATGCAATTAGGAGATAAAGAAATTGACTGGAATGAGATGAACTCCAAAGTCAAAGATCGCATTTCAGACAAGTCCTCTCAAAGTCGAGGGTTCTCAGAGCAGAATGGCAAATTTCATTCAGAAAAGGGCCACTCAAGGGGGAAAGTAATGCAATCACTTCGGAGACCCGGGGGAAATAAAGCCACGTGGCTGGGCAGAGTGCAGCCGCGGAGCGGACTCAGGAAGATAACTAGCAGGAGCCAAGAGGGGCAACTGCCGGGGGCAAAAATCAAATGACTAACCAGCCGGTCATAAAAACCAGTAAAAAAATAACGACAAACTAATCCTATATCAAAGGGATGTTTGCTGGGATGAGGAAGAGAGCTCTATAAAAGTACAACCGCGATGTAAAAGGAAGGAGTTCAGGAGCTACTGGGGGACTTGGGATGTGGTTCAAGGTGTGACCACCACTCAGGGAAGCCAACCCAGACCGGCCTGGACCCCTCCCACTGGAGCTGTCCTCGCCCACCAGGAGTGCAGGACAGTGCTATGTGCAACCGTGGACAAGTGGGAAGCACCCGCCCATCAGTGGGTGAGTGGACAGAGGGCAGGTGATGTGTCCATACACTGGCATAGCATTTGCCATAAAGAAACGAAGTACTGATGCATGCTAACACGGATGATCCTTGAAAACATTATATGAAGTAAAGGAAGCCTATCACCAAGGCCACATATTGTATGGTTCCCTTTACCTGAAATGTTGAGAAGAGGCAACTCTCTATGGACAGGAATGCGATCAGCAGTTGCTCCTGAGTTGGGTTGGGGGGAGGGGAGTACTGGAGAGTGACTGGTAAAGGCGCAGGGCTCCTTCTGAAAGCTGATAAAAACACTCTGAAACTGGGCTGTGATGGCTGCACACCTCTCTCAGTACAGTAAACCACTGAACGAACTGTACTTTGGATGGGTAAATTCTATGGGATGTGAATTATATCCTAAGAAAGCTGGGGGTTTTCTGGAGAGGAAGAAGGTTTTTCTCTTTGTCTGTCTAACACTGAGTTAATACAGCACACCAGCTAACAAAGCACCGCACGCCCAAGTTCCCCCTCCTCCAACCGCCCGCAGGTAAGCCAGGTTCTGCCACTGCACCAGTGAAGGAAGGAAGGCTGGAGAGGTAACTTGCCCAGCAGACTTAGGAAATGGAAGAGGCAGAATTCAAACCCAGGGCTGCTTAAATCCAAAGCTCACTCCTCCTCCAGGACAAGGCAGCAGAGGAATCCTGGGTGAGCACACAGAGGCTCAGAGAGTGCCTGCCACGCGCCCTGTGGGCTGGGAACACAGCCGTGAATCCCACAAAGCCCTGTCTCAGGGCATCTGCATTTTGGTGGAGCAGGACAGAAACAAAACGCACAAACAAGCCTGCGCTGCGTCCAGTACTGCTAAGTTCTACGGAGAAAAATGAAAGTGAGAATGGGGGTCAGGGAGTGCGGGCTGAGTCTGGATACAACTTCTACGAGGCCGAGGGGGAGGGCCTTTCTGGTAATATCTGAGCAGAGCCTCAACCAACAGAAGGAGAACCACAAGGACCTGGGGAGTGAGCCAGGTAGAGGGAACAGCACAGGCAAAGGCCCTGGGGTCAGAATAAGCCCATGTATGTAAGAACAGCGAAGAGGCCGGTGTGCCTGCAGCAGGAAGTAAGGCCAGAAAGGCTGGAGGGTCTGGTAACATGAGGACCTTGTGGGCCATGGTAAGGGGAGCTTCTACTCTGAGCTGGAGGTTTTACACTGGTCTGGGAGGCGCCAGGGGCTTTGCTCACCAAGGCATTGGACCGGGCTCGCTCTGCTTTGAGGAGACCACACTGATGGCTGTGGTCTGCAGCCGTGTCTGACAGGGTGCTGGGGCAGAGTCAGGAAACTGGCGGGGGACAAGAGCAATAGTCCGGGGGCAGAAATCAAAGGCTATGCAAGTTGACTGGAGAGACACGAAGTTGACGGGACAGAGACAACCTGTCAAATTCTCAGACAGTGCTGGGCTGGGTGTTAGCCTCCCTCCCCAGGGTCTGGCTTCAGCAGGGAGACAGGCTCTCTAAGATGATACAGAAGCCCAGGTCCCCTGTTTGTTCAGACAAGGTTAAAGATCTCTGAGTGCCAGAGGCGATTTCCATTGCCAGATGAACCATTCATCCCAAGCTGTTTGCTTTTCATCTTTTGCAAACTGCTTCCCTTTGAAAAATTCCGCTTATGCCACTTAGAAATAAATATGCCAGCAGATCTGCAGAGCGGGAGGCAGAGACCCACAGGGTGAGGGCAGGCGGGGCTGCCCAGGACCGGGGAAAATGGTAACGGCTGACATCGGAGTCTCATCCCCACACCAGGGGGGCCCGCTCGCATCAGGACTCCCACCATCATTGGCTCGCAGACTCGTGCACAGCTTCTGGAGCTCAGGCCTCCTGCCGAGAGACCTCAGGAACTCTGTGGGGCTCAGACACCCAGACACTGGCCAGCCCCAGCAGGAAGGCAGAGATAAGGGAATTACAATAGCCAGACTAACTCATTTGCATTCTCCAAAAGGTGTCTCTGACTCCAGGGCACCCACTCAGATGGGCTTTCTAACTACTTGCTTGGGGGTCCCTCTCTCCTCCTCTTGTCCTTGGGACAAGCGTGTGCTCCCGAGAGGCTCCTGTCTTGCTAACAGCAGCAACACTACCTGCTGTAGTCAGAGGACTTTGCAGCACACAAAGACCCACCTGGAGCACTTTCACCAGAGACTGGGTGGCTTTAGAACCTGCACAGTCATTGTGGAGTTTGCACCTCTGCCCTGAAAAATGTGGGTAATTACAGCCTCCAAGCACACGGACAGGTGGCGCCGTCTGTTTTGGGTCTGCTCATCAGTCCATTCACCCATTTCTTTATTAAGGGCGTATGCACAAGGCATGGTGCCCAGACAAGCAAAGTATGAAGCTGGAATTCATTGGTCAAACCTCCCATGAGCACCTTCTATGCGGTAGCTCAGGGATACGAACACGAGGTTCCAGAACCGGAAAGAACATGACGCAGGAGGAAAAGCAGCCCAGGGCAGGGGTTAAGAGCACAGACAGGAGCCAGACTGCCTTGCCTGGGTTCAAACCCCTGCCCCAGCACTTCCTAAGCTGTGTGGTCTTAACCTCTCTGGGCCTTCATTTCCCCATCTGTGAAATGGGGATAATACCAGATCTACTCCACAGGGTTGTGGTAAAGACTGAACGAGGAAAATGTGTGCACAGCCCTTGGAACAGCAGCTCACAGTATGAGAATGAACCGCTGTGATTCTTGTGCATGAGCTATGGTAGGAAGCAGAGGTGGACAAGGTGACCGGAGCACTGTAGGGGACAGAGAATTGAACTAGGTTATGAGGGACACAGAGGACTGACCAGGGTCCACGGGAAGAGGGGAGAACACAGCTCAAGGCACAGAGGTGGGGAAGGGCCTGGCCAGGCACGGGAGGTGTGACGGTGTGCTGCCTGCGCTGGGAGACTCAGGGTGCAGCATCTAGGCTGGAGATGGTGCCCCCTCAGATCCTAGCGTGGGAGAGGGAGTGAACGGCGCTTTGCAGCCACCCCACCCACCCTTCACTCACCGGGCTCTAAGAACAAGAGCTTCCATTCTAATTAAATTCATAAAAGAGGGCCACTTTCTCCACCATGGTGTTCAACACTCAACTTCCACTTCTTAAGCTCGGAAGCTGCAGTCACTTCCTCCAGGAAGCCTGTCGGCCCTGATTAGGCTCAGCCCCTGTCGCCCTCCTTCACGGCCTGCTCTCGGTCACCATACAGTTATTGATGTTTGACAACCCCCCCCGCCCCAAGGAACCTTGGAGGTTCGGAGTTCCTGATTCAGTGTGGCACCCTCCCCTCAACACAGTGCCTGGCCCCAACATAGCACTCAAGACCTGCCACCCCAGCACGTGCACAATGGGAAACTCCCCAGGGGCCTGGGGACAGAGCGGAACGCGGACCTAGCTAGTACACAATCTCTCATCCAGTGGAATCCCCTGGGAGCCGCCAGCACCCTTGTGCAAGTGAGATCAAAACTATCTTCATCACAACACCGAGACCTTATCTTTTTCTCTCCCATTCTCTCACGAACGTACAGTGGGGGTTTCCACGTGGCATGCGAAGACATCGTCACTGATGGCTAATGGGACGTGTGCCTGTGTGTGCTCAGTTTTAACTGCTAATACAGTCAGGTCCACAGATATGACCCATGAACACACGAAATTATTGGAATCCTCAATAGTTTTCAAGAGAGGAAGAGCCCTGAGAACAAAAACTTGAGAACTGCTCACTGTTCTAATCATCAGTTGCACGTAGCTTCAAAGACACATCAGCCTCAGGAAGCTACTGGGTGAGACTTTGGGGACAGAACAGGCAAGCTTCCCAGAGACTGGCCACACAGCGCAGGGAGGGCGCTGCCCCCTACCCGGAGACCAGCCCTGCACAGAGCCTCCCTCCTATACCTCCTGCCACTCCCCAACCCCGCACCTCCCCGAGGCAGGGCTGAACACTGGTGGAGGAACTCCGACAGCCAGCCTCACTCTCCCTATTCTCGGAGACAGCCCTCAGCCTCCTCACTCTCCCTATTCCCGGAGACAGCCCTCAGCCGCCGTCACAGCAGGCCCCCTGCTGTTCCCATCTCCACTCCGTGGCTGCATGGGTGCAGGTCCCGATACCTGGTGCATGCCCCGGGCTACCTGACCAACGCCAGCTCCTCCCTGCAGACTCCAGCTCCTCCCCAGGGGTCCTCTCCTAAGCCTCCCTGAGAGGTCTGGGCCCGCCCCCTTCACCACCTCAAGTTCTTCTTTGCACTCATCTGCCTCCAGGACGAGCTCCTGGAAGGCGGAGCTTGTACTTGACTCCTCCCAGCAGCGCTAGGGCAACGCCCTTCCTGAACAAACTGTGCGCCCCACAAGCGCTCGTTCTGTCAATGAAAACACACATGGATGAGTGAACAAATGAGTCAGTGACTTACACTCTCTAAGATGACAGCTGATGTGACATTCGCCATGTTACAAACAGAAATCTTCCTCCACAGAGATGACCTGGGACCTGTTTCTGGGGTTACAGAAGTGTCCCTCCGGGTCTTAGCTGCACAATTCCCTCTCTCCCCAGTCCAGATTGTTTCCCAAGGCAACCTCCACTGAGCTCTACACCTCCCCATTTCTTCGGATGCTCGATTTCACGTCCCTGAATGACACTGTCCCACCGCGTCCCTAAGTCTGAGGCTCTCCCAGCTGCCTCTTCCCTCCCCAAGGCCACAGCAACTGAGCAGCTGGTACCTCACTCAGCGGATTTCACCTCCTCTTCCCTCCCGGACCCGGCAGATTGAAGGGGTCTGACGAGGATTAGATTGTGGAGTGGGGTGGGGGAGGCATGGGGACAGGAGGAAATGTGCAAACACTTGCTGAGAGGACGCAACCAGTATGTGACAATACGTGACAACTGTCATTCATTCTCAGCACAGAAATCACACCACACTCCCAGGGCTCTGCAAAGTCACTCTACTGATTTCTGAAAAGTGTATTTACTGCGTCAGAAACACAGGTGCGAGCCCAGCTCTGTGCGCTGGTCTGTCCTTCATCGATCTTGTAAATACTACCCAGACACACGACGCTGCAGCATGCAGTCGGCTCCGCTCAGCCACTCATCACCCGCCTGCACCCACCTTACGCAGACCCACGCCTGCCCTCGGAGAAGGGCAGCAGAAACCGTGCACTTATCCACTCGCGTCACCAGCACTTGCTGTGTGCCAGGCCGTGGGCGAGAGGCTGCTGACACGCAGGCGTAGGTTCTCTGGTGGAGCTGCTGGGCATTCACCCTGACGGCTACCAGGGGCTCAAGTTTCTGGTGAAAGGTACTCTTTCATGTTTTTACTTAACAACAGGAGAAAAAGAGACTCGTAAATTATGTATTTGTGGGTCTGGTATCCAAAAAATCTAAGAACTCTTACAATAAAAAGACTTAACAATGCAATTGAAAAATAGCCAACAGTTTGAATACACATTTTCCAGAGAATACGTAGAAACGGCCAGTGAGCACATGAAATGATGCTCAGCATCATGGGGGAAATGCTAATTAAAACCACATCACACCACAAGCAGGACTACAATGAACAAGACAGACAATAACAAGTGTTGACAAGACTGTCAGGGACTCAGCACGCACACACAGTACTGCTGGAAATGCAAAGTGGTGCAGTCGACACGGGAGACAGCCGGGCAGTTTCTCAGAATGTTAAACACGGTAATCACATGGCCAAGCCGTTCCACTCCTGGGCCTACGCCCAAGGGAACTGGAAGCCTAGCTCCATGCAGAAAATTGTACAGCAATGTCCACAGCAGCCTTATTCCTGAGAACCAAAGAGCATAAACAACCCCAATGCCCAGTGAGTGACGAATGAATAAACGTCTGTTTATTCCATACAATGGAATATTCCATGCCATGGAGTATTATTCAGCTGTAAAAAGGAATGAACTCCTGATACACGTTGCAAGGTAGACGAACCCTGAAAAGATAATGCTAAGGAAAAGAAGCCAGACAAGGCCACATGCTATACAATCCCATTCACGCGAAATGTCCAAACTAGAGACAGAGAGCAGGTGAGTGGTTGCAAGGGGCTGGGGGAGAGGGGGTGGGTGATTACTAAGGGGGCTTCTTGGGGGGACAATAGAAATGTCCTGGACTTAGGTGATGGTGATGGATATACTAAAAACCACTGTATTCTACACTTTAAAGGCTTAATTGTATCTCAATAAGGAATGTCATCTAAAGGACGGGAATGAACGAGGTGCACTTCAGCAAGTGCCTCAAAGCCACACGACCCCTAGGACCGTGAGAATGGGTTCCAGCATGAGAATGTGCAAGGTAACACAAGCTCCCCTGTCAAATGAAACGAAAGCCAGAGAAATGTTTCTTGTTCTTTTCTTTCTCAGATTATTAGCTACCTATTGTTAAAGTCAGAGGATGGTTCCCTGTCTGTACTCCCCAAGAAGTCTTTGTCATCACACTGCTGACGGCAGAATCTGCATTCCACATGCCATGAAATTCGGCCTCGTCAAACTTCACGGCATGCTCACAGCCCCCACCCCAAAAGCGGGAGCCCTGTTTGTGAAACACAGAAGCGAATGAAGTTGGACAAAACCTGAGTCTGCTCCAGAGGGAGCAAGGGGAGGAACGTGTGGAGAGAGAGGAACCGAAGATACACGAAGCTTCTCTCCTACCCAGTTAAATACCAGGGACTCAGGTAACGAAAAGGACTAGACTGGAGGATGGCGCCCACAGCCAAAAACCAGGGAACACGCACCTACATGTGTCCAGTGCGCTCTCCTGTGGCAGCTCGCCTGTCCTTCCCGACAGCCTGACCACCAGTCGGGATCAGAGGCCCCGTTGGGCAAGGCCCGGATCGAGGGCCAGGGGCACAGTTCCACTCCCCCTGGCTGCCGGGCCACGTGTAACGCCTCTGACTCTGTTCGCCCCGCTGGGCCAGCCCCCCCGCCGGCTGCCAAGCTGCCCTGGGCTGATTTCTGCTTCCCCAGCCCTCTATCCACCCCTCCACTACACACACACTCTGAACTCTGGCCACAAGGTGCCTCTGCATTACCCAAGCAGGCCCTGCTCCCGCAGGCCTCTCAGCCTTTGTCCCAGCTGCTCTCTGTGCCTGATGCAACTTTCTTCCTCGGGCGCAGCTTCAATTTCCCCTCCTCCTAAAAGCACTTCTTGTACAAGTTACTCTTTCCATCCTCTGAGGTGGGTACTCAACACCCACTCACAGGGGCAGACTGAACAAGGTCAAACAGCCAGGAAGGGGTGGAGCTGGGATCGAGCGTGGACACTCTGGTCTTGTGGACGACATCCTCGCCCGCAGGGCCACCCACCCCCTGAGTTTTTCTTGGTGTGAAGCGGAGCCATCTGCGCACAGAAGCACCGGCCCCCAGCCTTTCTGATACTTGTAAAACCCCGTCTCCAGCAGCAGCGCCACCCGCAACCAGACACAGTCCCGCAGAGAGGAAGCGCTCGCTCCATGAGAACCATACAAGGGTATTAGGGACAAGGACAGCTCCTGCCAGAGGGCAGGGAAGTCTACACCAGGGAGAAACACAGAGCGAATCATCCCCACGAAGGAGGATGTAAGCAGGAGGCCAAAAAGCCCTTTTCAAAGTATTGATTTGTTTATGGATCATCAATTCCTTCAATTGTTAACAGAAAGGAAGGTGGGGTGGGTGCTCTGCAGTCTGAGACCACTGACACAGAGGCTGGGCACCTGCCGCCCAGAGTATCTCCGAGAAAATTAACTGGGATACGAACCCCTGAGTCTGGTCCTGCCGGTCAACCTCACGTACAAGCTGGACTCACTGTGCACTTCCTGCACTCACCTCTCCTACTGGCTTCAGGGCAGGGAAACCCAGCCCTCGTTTCTGTGAACACTGGGCACCAGTGCAGCCCACCCGCAACAGCTCTGCTAGGTTTTGCCCACTGTCTTGAAAGCTTTTCAACCTCAGGGACAAACTCACCTGCAACAACCCAAAGCCCAAGGATGCACGTTTCCTACAAAAACATGTCTATGGTTGGCCCTTCCCAGTAGCACTCAGAAGACCACGGGAGCTGGACGGAAAACTCAGGGTCCTAACCAGTGACTCGCACTTTCCACCCTGTGGGCCCACAGGCACACCAGCAGGCCTGCAAGGCCTCTCAGTTCACCGCAGGCCTGGGGCAGGGGGGCTGGCATCCCACTTCGGGTCTCCCACACACAGCTACCCTCGTGCTCTCAAAACCCTGCAGGCTGGCAGCACCTCTCGGAGGCACAACACACGCACGGTCACGTGGGGCCCTCTGTGGAGGGCGGGTTATGACTTTCACACACCCAGGAGGAGCAGAACCAGTTTCCCAGGGGACAGCACTGATTAGCACAGGAACAATGGGCAGGTAATTGTTAGAGGCCGGGGCCTCACACCCCGCTGCTGGCTCAAGCCTGTATTAGGGTGTGGCAAGTTGAGCAAGACACGCAGAAGTCACTCCTCCACCTTATCTCCACCTGGCAGTGTATCTGCTCTGCCAACTCTGCGTCTGCTCCCGCGGCCCCGCTGGGACCCACAGCTGGGAGGAGAAACAGCGTCACGGGGCCCCAAAAGGGCCCCTGCAGAGTGGGCCGCAGTCCGCTCCTGTCCCCTGCGTGGGGAACGCACAAAAGCAGCCTCCAGGAGAGCACTCTACCGTGCACATGCCAACCACACGTCCCAAACTAAAGCAGATCAGGCGGAGCGCTGGCAAACAGAGAAGGCGAGTCCTGTCTAAAGTGCAGCCACTTCTATACTCTGGTTTCTCTTCAGATCGTATAAATCTTTCGCCTCTTAAAGTGCAGCCACTTCTGGGTTCAGCCATTCTTGCTCCAAGAAATCCAGAAGGCCCAAATCCAGCGTTAATGTGAGAAAATGACACTTTTAATAAAAACTGAAGTGGGTTAAACAAACCACAGAACTACTTAAGGCTGAAGGCGCTCCGCCAGCGCCCGGTGCAGAGGAGAAGGTACACCGTCCAGAGTGCGGCCTGGGGCAGCCGAGCTCCTGACGTTGCCCACGTCCCACAAGCGCTACAGAGACCCCCAAAGAGCCGCCACGAACCCCGCAGGTGGAGCAGGAAGGGAAGAGGGAGCGCCAGGTGTCCGGGAACACGACACCCCTGAGCGAGAGGCTGGGAGGCTCTAACTCTGCCGAGAGCTCACAGACCGAGGCCCTGTGGACCTGCCCAGGGAAGGCCGGGCCTGGGCACTCCCAGAATTTCACAGAAGGGCCTGGGCACAAACTGGATTTCCACGCAGACAAGTTGCTCCTCCTGTGTGGGTGAGCACCACTTTCTGCCATGCAACATTCTGGAAAAGCCGGGCTTGGTGCAGGGATCTTATCACTGGAGGTGCACTGGGAGGAAGGTCCCGGAAAGGGTGAGATGGCTATTTCAAAGGGCCAGCTTCCTGTGCCCTGTGGTCCTGTCTGCCACGACTCCACCCAAGGTCGGAGAAGGAAATGCACAGGGCCAAAGGTCAATGCACACAGCCCCTGTCCTCAAGTCATATCCTGTGGTCCCCGCAATCACTCAGGGGCCCAACAATGCGCTTCCTTTGTGCTGCCTTAAGGGATATAGTGCTGGGGACTGAAGAACGCGCCATGCATCCTGCCGGTGGATGCCACCCCAAAGCCACTGGCCATCCCCGTCTTTGCAACTGCACTGTGACAAGTTTCCTTCCACTGACTGCTGACATTCCCAGGGGCGTGCACACCTGTCCTCCCTCAGGGGAGATTTGGGTAACTCGCATCATTTGCTCTTCCTCCTTGGGCCTTAAGCACTACAGCTAAGTTGGAAAAATGGGTTCTGACTGCATTGCTTCTGTCCGATGTGACAGGACTACATTAGAGACATTCTGGGGGGAAAGTGTCATTCTCCTGAGTCCTTCCCTCGACTGCACTCTGCGCCCGACCTACACTTCAGGTCCAGAATCGGGTTCTTCACTCGGTTCTCCACCACACGCATCCGAAGTAGCCACCTTCCTCTGGCCGCGTTCTTTAACACCTGCAGAGTGTGCCATGGTTTTCCTGCGTCGGGATCCACTGGACCGCGGCCCCGTGTGCGGGTCTTCTGATTACACCGCAGCCCTTGGTGTTACCAGTGAGTCTGTGTCTTTGCTCTTCCATCTCGGGCCCATTTGAAATGCTCTTCTGGGGCAAACGAGTGACCTGGCTGCTCAACTCTGAAGGCAGACTTCCTCCCCAAAGGGACCTTGTGAGCAAAGGGCAAGGGACCACTGAGCACTCCTTATCAGAGACCCAGACCCTCTGGAGCTCACTGTGTCTTGTCCCTGCGGGCCGCTTGCCAAGGGCCGAGCAGCATGACAGGCCCCAGGGGAACGGAGAGGACCCGGGACAGAGCCCCTACCCAGTGCACACAGAAGCCAAAGCCGCACAGGTGCCTGAGGCCAGCTGTACACGTGCCCAGTGCTCTGCTGCACTGAGACCGAGAGGAAGGCCGGACATAAGCCGAGGGGAGCGGGGGGGGGGCTGTAAGAGCAGGCCCAGAGGGTCCTCTCTGGTGAATGGGCCTCAGGGCATCCTTGATAACACTGTCCCCTCTTATCAGCCTGGTCCTTCTGCCTCTCAGCCCCAAATCAGGAGCGGCTAAGTCCCAGAGGGGCTCGAACTCTAAACGAAGAGCCCTAGGAGGCCTCAGCCAGCCTCACAGTCTTCAGAGGGACCTTGCGCAGCCCTACGACCATCGTAAATTAACAGTAGACACGAATGTGGGGCTCACCGCGCGCCAGCAGCTGTTCTAAGTCCTTTACATGTATCGACATGTATCAACGACCCTAATGAGGGAAACTGAGGCACGGTGAGGTTGTGCAACATGCCCAAGGTCACCCTGCTAGGAAGTATTTGCAGTCAGGCTGTGGAGGTAGAAAGAAATACACTCAGAAGTTTCCATCTTTTTCTGTCTACAAGTACAATTGTTAAAAGAAAAGCTATGGTGAACCCCAATTAGGTACATTTAAACAGCAAAACAGTCGGCGGGGCATTATCTCAGAATAGAGAACAGGCCTCCAAATGGAATGAATTCAGCTTAGGACAAACTCTCCACATCACGCTGTGTCTCCTGGATGAAAGGCAAGCAGCCCAGGCCAACTACCCGCCTTTCGGTGTCTGGGCGCAGCCCCCTGTTCGCAGCCCGAGCGCCACCCCTCACCCCAGCCCCTCGCCCTCTCTCCAGGACCACAGGTACCCAGAGCCTCTTGGCATCTACGGAGCTCCCGCAGCATGCACGGCACAGGGGAGGCTGGGATGTGGTATCTCTCACACATGCACACACGGACACACAGAGGAACTCAACAAAGGGTGATGACTACAAGAAGGTATTCTAAACTTAAAAATGAGGAAATTGTTCTTCTTCTTTAAAGAGAGAGTGCAAACCCATCAGAGACTAGAAGCTGCAAACCCCACAGGATGAAGGAAAAGAAAAGATCATTTGCTGAGTTAAACAGTCTCGTTTCCATGATCTTTCTCTCACGAAGGAGAAATCAAAGCTCAGCAAAACTAAGTAACTTGGCCAAGGTCACCAGCCTCAAGTTGCAGAGGTAAGATTGAGCCTTCTCCAAGGCCAGGAAGAGGCCGCTCCCAGGGTGACCCTGGCACCCCGCCCCCTGGAAACCCACTCAGCAGCCCCCTACCCCACTGCTTCCCAGGGACTCTCGGAGCCTTGAGCTCAGTCCTAACTGGTCACTTACCTAGTTAACGTCACACACCCTGAGTTAGTCACTTCCCAGGGGAACAGTGCAACCTTGTCACTGGGCCAGGGAACACGCCTGCCTTCTCCCTGCCCTGGAGCAGTTTCACCCACAAACACACTCGGGGGGTGCTGCAGAATAAATTTCGCATTGTAGCTGCCTAACGAGCTCTAATTGCAGGGCTGGAGGTTTGCACATTAACGCTGGCAAAACTCCCCATAAATTTAAAAGGGTGATTTCCTTTCCACCACCCACCTCTGCCTCCCTTTCAATAACTCACTCCCCTAAAATGGCAGGTGGCGAAGTCCAAAGCCAGAGGTCAAGGGGGTCCTTACC
Organism: Phyllostomus hastatus; assembly: GCF_019186645.2. Classification (NCBI taxonomy): domain Eukaryota; kingdom Metazoa; phylum Chordata; class Mammalia; order Chiroptera; family Phyllostomidae; genus Phyllostomus; species Phyllostomus hastatus. The sequence continues at coordinate 6,202,188 of NW_025334036.1, read as the reverse complement.
CTGGCGGGATCCCTCATTAACATTTCGCAGCCCCTGCCTGGAGGTTCTCAAGGGCTCCAAGGGAAGGCCTGTGGCAGAGTCTCCAAGCGACAAGTGACAAAAACAACACAGGGAGGCAGTAGTCAGGACGCAGAGTACGTGCCCAAGCTCCCCACAGAAAATGAGACTCACTGGGCACCGAGCACAGCTGGCAAGGGACGAGGCCTCTGCTGTAGGAGCTGTGGGTGCAGGAGGGTCCCCAGGGCTGTGCAGGGAGCCCCTGAGCCATGAGTGACACCCACAGGGCACAGGTATGCACATGGCCAGGGAGCGAAGCATGCTCCCAGGGCTCATGAATGCGTGTCTGGGGAATCTGGAGGGGGAAGGGGGGCAGAGTGACACTCTTGGATCACCTGGTTACAATTCCCTGGACAACATGAAGTGCCCTTAGTTCAAATGTTGCTTTGAAATTCACTATGTCAACGCACTTTTATTTCTATGCGCTGGGAGAGACAGCCGGGCCCCGGAGCCAGTTAGCCCAGGTGTGACCTTGGCTTCAACCCCACCGGGGCCAGTGTGCCTGAGCCTCACTCCACTCTTCTGTGTAACCTGGACGTGGGGCTCAGCATGGTGCCCGCGTGGATGTGCGCTTAGTGGATAGTAGTATCCACCACTACTGGTTTTTGTTGTTGTTGTTGCTTGTTTCCTGAGACAGGCAGATGTCAGGCCCCTATGGAAGGTACTGGAAACAGATGTGGCCCAGGGAAGTACAGAGACCTAAATCCTCTAATGCCAGGTGGGGACTGCTGTCACCGGGTGTGGCCCCAGGGGGCACACACGTTATAAGGCATGGGGCAGGGAACAGAGAGGAAAGGGGAAGGCAGGCCACAAAAGAAAGGCCTTAAACAAAGTGGGGGAGAGGAACAGTGAGAGCGTTCGGTAGGAGCCTTCGGTAGGAAGGGGAAGAGGGAGGCCCAGACTGCCGGTGCAAAGCCTCTGCTGCATGACCCTGGGCAAGTGGCTTGGCCTCTCCGCGCTAAGTGCTCAGACCAGTGCACGGCCCACGAAGAGGGGTCAGCAATCGTTGGCTGTGACACGCCAGCAGCAGGCGGCATGGCTCTGAGCAGCACTCTGTGGGATGTGGGGCTGCTGATGGTCATGCAGCAGGGGCAGGCCCTGGGCGGAAGTGTGGAGGAGGAATGGGGGGAGGCAGGCCAGGCCAAGGAGGGAAGGAGCACGGGCTCTGAACCAGAGGGCTGGGAGTGGGGAGGGAGCAGCAGCCCGGCACCCCCTCTGGCTCCACCTCCTCCCTGGCATGTAGGCCCCACAAAAGGCTTCATCAAGGGGTGCCGGAGCTTCCGACAGGGCAAAAGACAGCTGTGGCCAACATTTACCGCCTCCACCAGGCCTGGCTGCAGCCAATGAGCAGTGGGGAACAGGAAGGCTGGCCCTTTTGCAGAGCTGCAGGGAGAACTGTCCGGCCAACAGAACTGCCAGGTGGGCGAGTCCTGCTGTGGAGCCGCATTCTCCCTTCACAATGCCAGGCCGAGCTCAGGAGGGGGAGGGCAGCCGTCAGGCACAGGTCAGCCCCGAGAGAAGGGGCAGCGTGATGGCCTCAGTTCAGAAAACGTTGGGCCTGCACCACCCCCTGTACCCCGCACCAACTTCTTGGGACAAGGCTAAAATCCACTGATGACCTGACCATGCTTTCTTTGCCCTTCAGCCCACCAGTCTCTGCCCTGTAGCTCCTGGGTGTGCCATGTTCCGTGCCGTGCACGGGCTCACGGCAGAGTGCAGTCCCCTGCCGAATCCAGAACTGTCCGCCACTGAGGGGACGACGCCACCGCACCCTGGCCAGGTGGCTGTGGACAAGACAGTTCATCTCTCTGTGCCTCAGCATTTTTATCTATAAAATGGGAATAAGAGACCTACTTCTCACAGTTGTCTTGAGGATTAAATCAGTAAATATATGTAAAACGTGCAGAGCAGCTTGGCACATGGAAAGAGCTATTGTAACTGTGGCAGAAACCATCTTGTAACCATGACACAAATACCTACATACCAAAAAGACTTTATTGCAGTGCTGCACACGAGTGCATTCATCCTGCACACAGCTGTGCTGCTGGATTAATTTTCCTCAAAGGCCAGTTCACCCCCTCACTCTTTAAATAAAGGGGTTACCAAGTGAGCACTAGGAAAGCTGGTTGGGAGGAGGAGAGGAGGAAACTGACATTATTGAGTATTTTCTATATTTCTGGCCCTGCATGAGAATTTTACAGACAATGCCTCATTCAACTTTGCAAGAGGTTTCATTACCATGTTGATGATGAGCAAACGAAGGCTCAGAAAGCTAAAGTGGCTGCACAAAATCAGTGGCACAGCTGGCATCTGAACTCTATGCCAAAGTCTATTTCTCTTCCAATAATAGTAATAAAAGTACCAGGAGGAAGAGAGAGAAGAATGACAGCTAGTTTTCACCGAGTGCTTATTCTGAGCAGTGATACTCTGACTGCTTCACATGTATTAACTCCCCCCGCCCCCGATTCATTCTCACAATGGCTCTATGAAGTAGATACAATTATAACCCCGTTTTACAGATATGAAAACCGATGTTCAGTCTTAGCCAAGATCGCATAACTTGGAAGTGGTGGAGTTTTCCTAGTACGTTGTTCACTGTCTTAAATTAAAACTTTGCACAATCTGTTCTTCCTGGAATGCCCCTTTCCCTTTTCCCCCAATTCAACAGCCCCACTCCACCTCTGCAAAGTGCGCTCTGGAAACCCCCTTCCACCAGGCTGCCGCGCCAGATGCGCCACTGCTCCAGGGCAGGGAGCAGTCACAGCCTGTGCCTCCTGGAGCCGCTCCCCACAGGGCCTGGCACCCAGTGAGCATTTTCTCCGCACCGTGTGCTCTAGAGGTAAAGCAGAAAGATGACAGCTGAGCACAGGGGTCCTTATTAACACCGTCTCTAATGAGCTCTCCCGAGCTATGAGCAGAAACTCACTTTAATGCAAGTGGTTGGTTTCCTTTTCCATCGTCAGCTAGGAAGACAGCCGGTGACTTCGCTACAGAATGCAGCTCCCACCATCCCTGTGAAGATAAGACCAGAGGACAGGGAGAAGCAGGTGTCTGGCCCCCTCTCAGGCTGACTTTCCTGCTTCGCTGCTGCTGGGAGCAGAGCCTGCCTCTGGCGCCTCTAACTGCAGTGACCACGGTCTAGAAACACAAATCGGGACACGCACTGCCAACGAGGGAAACAGAAGGGAAATGTGAGAATTCGAGAAGGTCCTGGGGGCTAGAGCAAAGGAGGAACTGGCCCCTCCTTGACTGGAGGGTCTGCAGGGGGCTGTGAGGCTGAAGGCACCGAGTGGCCCGCAGCGGCCTCTCAGGGCAGCCCCGGCCTTCACCTTGGAGTAACTGCCCTCCCCACCCTTCATCTACAAGGGCTTGTCATGCCTAGGTCACCAGAACAGCTGGACAGGCCTGAATCAGCACCACAGACATCCTTCTCTACGTGTGGAAAAGGACACTGAAGGGGGACGGGTACCCGGAAAAAGTTCCCAAACTGAACACTCAGCCACTACGATGTCATCAAGTCCCTCGGCGTCCAAGTCCTCTAGACCACGGCTGTTCGAAAAAACTTCCAGTGATGATGGCACTGTTCCACCATCTACATTCTACGCTGTCTAGACGGAGCCAAGAACCACATGAAGCTCTTCAGTCTTGAAATTTAGTTAATAAAACTGAGTGTGTTTTTTCCATTTTATTTGGCTTGAACTACTTTAAATAGCCACATGTGGCTAGTGGGTGCTGGCCACCAGCTCCAGGCCCTATTTAGAAAGCATGTAAATCAGTCAGTTGGGTTTGTGTGGGCATTCTGTTGCCTACTTAACAATGCACCGAGCACTTGCGAGTTCTGGCCATGGGACCTCGCCCTGTCACTTCCTGGAACCTTCCCGTCTCTAGTAAGGAAAACACTATCATCATTCCCACTGTGCCTAGGAAGAAACTGAGTCAGAGCTGGTAAGTGACGAGGAGTCAGGGCCAAGGGCAGCCAGTGTGATCACCAACCACCTGCGACTCCTTACTCCACGATGTGCGTGCACAGCAAGGGTCTGTCCTCTCCGCTCTTACTCTCACCGTTCAGGCCTGTTAAGACTTCAGTAATCAGATCTGCATTCCCTCTTCGCTCCCGAGGCGGACTGTGGTGGGACGTCCCTGGAACAGCGTTAGGTTCCGGAGAGACTCCGTGAGTCCCGTGAAACAGAGACATCTGAAGAGCAGGCCCGACGAGCGGTGAGAAGCTAGGGAAGAGGCCGGCTCTGCACAGACACTGACACCTGCTCAGCAGCTCGCTCGCGTAAGCACTCCCCCGGGAGTCACCAGGCGGGAAGCGCTAACCCGCACGTTCTCCCATACGCCAGGGACCCCTAAAAACGCCCTTTGTTCAACCCCCGGACTCCACCACTTTTCATTAAAATTCATGAAAAGGAAAAGGCTGAGGCTTACCCCCCACCCCAGTATGTGAGACTATTAATAATCAGGCTGGTTGGATTAAATAACACCCATCGTCCCAGGAACAGGAGCTCCTGCAGAGTAAATTGTAAGGGGAAGGGTATCTTGTCACAAGAATGACCTTTGCCTCCCTGAACCTGACCTTCCTCCCCTAAGCCAGGACCTGTTTCTTACGTTGTCTCTTCATGCCTCCGCGACCCTGGCTCCCAGTTTTCCTTAGTGGATCAGAGATGTATAGTGGGTCCTCTCCTTCCACCATTAACAGGTTCTGTGACTTTAAGCAAAAACATATAAGGAAACCAATTTTCCCACTGGCTCATGATGTAAGCAAGAGTTCAGTTCCTACGGCATCTCAGCAGCATCATAACCAGACGACGTTGGGCAAAATGATGTTGATGGAGGACCTGCTGGACCACATTTACGAAAGCTCGTTATACAGCTTTCTCCTCTCCTAACTTAGAAGGCCACTCTTTGCCATCAAACACAGGGGGCTTGGGCCTTTAATACTTCTTATTTCAGATAAGAAACCCGTTCAGGAAATTTATCGAGGACGCCAAACTGCGGGAGAAGGCTACCTCCCGTGAGTGTTACCATTCAAAGCCCAACGCATTACTGTGAAAAAGTGATGTTATAATCGGGGCCTGAGGAAGGGCAGTAATTGAGAAAAGCACAGAAAATCGTTGGCAAGAGAAACTGGACTCCCCATTGAAAAGAAGTTCAGCCAGGGAACAGAAAAGGAAATTAAAAAAACAACCTCCTATTATGTAGTAATGGAACTGATCGATGCTTGTCAACCTCATCCCTCTGGCTGGCTTTAAAATGTTACCTGTCACAAATAGCAAAGAAAAAGGCACAGTGAGGCTTTAAAATGTATTGAGAGTGGCCTTCAAAAGCGATCTCAGTGGCTTTGTGGCTTTGTTTTTTTTACTATAGGTAGAACCCAAGAACTACAAAACCTAGGGTAACTATGTCAAGGAATATTGGAAAAGTCTTTAAAAGCAGTAATTTGTCAAAGAAATGGTATAGGACACCCCCAACTGGACTCTTTACTCTAAAACGATTGCGATGGGTGAAAAAAAATTATGGGAGAAGCAATCCTTTGTGGATCTCCACACTCCTACACATCTTGCCAGGGGTGCCAAGCACGCACACACTGAGTATATATCTGTCAGTACTAAGAAATTACTACTAATTCTTCAGGCACAACAATGGGGTTGTGATTATGTTTTTAAAGAGTCCTTATCTCTTAGAAATATTAACTATTTGCAGACAAAATGATACATCTGAGCTCTTTAAAACTCCATGTGTGAAATAAAGGAGATGAGAGATGGGTTAGGGGGAGGTAAACAGGAAACAGGAAAGGCCCCTCGCTGAACTCTCTGGTCCATGGGCACCCTGAGCTTCACTCGACTCTCCTTTCTACTTCTGGATAGGTTTCAAAGGTCCTGTAACACACAATTATTCCAAAAAATCTCTACTTTGGGGCCAGACACAATCAGTAGACGTGCTGAGCTCTTATCACTAAGAGGCCTGTGGACAAGGTCCTTAATTCTGCTGAGTCTCAGTTCCCTGCTCTGCACAATGGTCATGATGGAGACGAAACGAGAAAACGTGAAGGGGAACGCTGAGCTCCGTGCCTGGCACAGGGCGCGCACTTGACCAAGGGAGGCTTCTGCCACCCACAGCTAAGTCACTGCCATTGCAGACGGCAAGTGGGGGGACCTACTCTTCCACCGTGACTTTAAATTAAAAACCTGCTTAATGCTCATGGGTTATTTGCTTAATAGTCTCCAGCAGGAGCAAAATGCACTCTTAAAAGAACATGCTGTCTTTGTGTGATAATCTCCAAGTTTCCACACCTCTCTCTCTCTCTCTCTCTCTCTCTCTCACACACACACACACACACACACACACACACACACACAGTGCCAGGTGGCCCCTCTCAAGCTGGCTCTCTGTGACCCACAGGAAATCACCCCAGCTGTGAATGCCCCAATTCTGAAAATGCTTCTCCCAGACATCCCGTTCAGAAGCATGGCCTCTTCTGAGCCTGGGGTGAGAGGCTTTGTCGAGTTATTTCCTTGCCCGAATAATGCATCGCATCGGGGAACAGCATGTGACATCTATGAAAAATGGAGTTTACACGAGTCCTTGCTTTGAGAACATGCAGAATGTTGTTTTCTTTTCCTCTCCACCAGCACTATGGTTTGGAAGACAGCATGTCTCTTTCCAAGGCCCTGAGTCATTACTCACACTTGTACTGTATTCCTGAGCACGCAGTCGATATTCCCCAGCTCTACGGCTACAAATGCATGTGCAGGTTCCCATTAGCTTGCTGCTGCTGCATTCTGCCCTCGATACGCTTCAGTCTCTTGCTTTTTATGACAGCCACTGATAGTTCACTGGGAGGCAGAGGAACACACCATCACTTAGGAAAAGGAACCCCCTGGGCTTGGGACCCGCCCCCCGGGTGTTCTTTACTGGGCAGGTTACTCAATCGGTGTCCCTTTTCTTCCTTCAAAAGTAGACATTAAAACCTAACTCAAAGAGAATCACACCAGATAACATATCTAGAGAACTCTGCCCAGTCTCTGGCCCACACAAGTGCTCCATAAACGTTTGCTGATATTATTACTCTTACAGCAGGGTGACAGGTCTGATTCATCCACGTACCCTCAGTGATTGACACATGGTATAAGTTCTCAACGTTTGTTAAATCAATGAGTGAATGGATTAAATGTAGACAATTAAGTTAACAAATCTCTGTTAAAAAGAAGTTATTTTAATTCTCAGAACTATAGTGCTATTATCTTAAATGTATGCATTATATTATTATACAACCCCATGTTGCCACTGTTCACTGGGCCTATAATAAATTTCAATTAGATACCAGGAAGATGCCTTTGTACTTTCGTAACAAAGGTTCCAGAACAATGTGCATGTCTCCAGGTTCATACATGTTCAGGGCCTGCTCTGGAGCAGTGGCAATGTGGAAGACAGCTTGAAGACAGGCCAGGTTGGGCATGATCAGACTCCTCAAAGGTGGGGAAATCATCCAGGGGAGGGGGCGGAGACGGCCTGGCCTGGGGCAGTGAAGCAAGGTGTAGAGGGCACTAGGGAGCCAGACACAAGGGACCTTCTTCAGAAAGAGGCAGTGACTTCCAAATGCAGGGGCTGGGCGGGAAAGGACAGGCAATGAGAAAGCAACACTGGGAAGAAATCAAGAACTTGAATTTTGGACTGACTGAACTTTACGCACTCCAGGACACCCAAGCAGAGACGTCTTTTGACAAGCCTGAAATACACTGCACACGAATGTTCTTGCAGCACCATTCGCAACAGCCAAGACGTGGAAGCAATCCAAGGGTCCATCAAGAAGTGAACGGATAAATAAAATGAGGGGTATGCATACAAATGGCTATTATCAGCCTTTCAAAAAGAAGCGTGTCGGGCACACGCTACAACATGGATGAACCCTGGAAACACATGCTAAGTGAAATAAGTCAGACACAAAAAGACACATCCTGGATGACTCCACTTTTATGAGGTAACCAGAGTAGTCCAATCCATAAAGACAGAAAGTAGGATGGCGGTTGCCAAGGGCTGGGTGTTGTTTTAATAGGTACAGAGTTTCAGTTTTGCAAGATGAAAGAATTCTGGAGATCTATTGCACAACAATGAATATACTTAACACTACTGAACTGTACATTTTTTAAATGGTTAAGATAGTCAATCTCATGTTATGTGTTTATCACAATTTTAAAAAATTTAAATTATAAAACTAAAAGCGGGAATACGGATCCATAGTCATGAGCCAGAGGAGCTCGGTCTTCCAAACTGCCAACTTTGCCTCAACAGTCCTTGGTCACTCGCACCCAGGTTCTGCCCCCGGAATCCTCCTTCCATTCCCCCAGGGGGACCAGGAGGAGACGGTCAGCTGTTGTTGGCCACCAACAGGGTCTTGGGAAAGTGTGACTTAAACACATATACAGGTAAGAGTGTTCAGCTACCTGGACATCGCACCAGGAATCTTTAAGGAAGTCTTTGCCAACCTCTAATCCCACATAAGCACCTTCTTCCACTAACCAAGTTCATTTTGAAGGTCTTCCGAACACCTCAGGGCTAAACACTCGGTGGAGGCTGATTGTTTTCCTGTATGGAAAGACCTAGGGAGTTATTTTAACTTTTGATTTCTACTTGTTCTATAAGTGTTCTTTCTTGTGTGTTCTCATCCTGCCTTCTTATCGTTTCTGTCCCAGCTGTGGCCTATTAGGTTGTACAGTCAGCTTCACCAAGCCTGGGAGTGAAAAAAACCTCAAGTCCAAGTTGCCTAACAGCCATGAAGGTACGCCATTTAAATGCGACTGGGCCTGAAATGCAGTGACAGCACTCCACCCCAGGGAGATTATGAAAACAATTCACGTGGGTTTTCTGGAGGAGCAAAGCTTTATCTGATGAGAATTTTAAAAACTCCCATGGGAAAGCCAGGCCCCGAGGACCTTACACCCACCAGTCCTGGCCTGCCCTAGAAACACATCACCTAGAAACACATCCTTTACTGCTAAAATAGCAAACAGCTCTATTAGTATGGGGTGTGGGGGAGACATAGCGAGAGCGAGAGAGAAAGCGAGAGAAGTAATTAGGTAGTTGGGTTACACTACTTTGAATATTCTGCACAGCACACTGGGGTCCTGTAGTATCCTGGTGGGGACATAACCGTGTCTAAGGATGGGGAAGGGAGGAAGCATAAGTGGAAGAGATAGAGTCTGTGGGATAACGGAGACCAGGATGGTGATCCAGGCCTTGCCACGAACTAGCTGTCTGACCTTGGACAAGTTGTTTAACCTCCCTCAGACCTTGGTTTCCTCATGTGTGCAGTGGGAGGAACAACCCCCATCACCATGGCCTTTCTGAAGAGCAAGAGAGAGAGAGACCACATGCAGAGCACCCACTCTCAGACCGTCACACACCAGTGACCCCATAAACAGAGCTGGTATATTCAAAGTCACTACGGACATTACTCAAAACCACAGGTGCTTAACGCACCTGTCTAAATAAGCAGACGGATGTTCAATTTTCCTGTGACAGCAATGAATCCTAAAACTAAGCACGTGCTCCCAACCGGTAACAAGGCCAATGTTAAACAATGAAAGACGCCAAGGTGGGAGACATTTGCTCTTTATACAGCCTGATGGCCTTTGACTCCTGTCTTCAGCTACAGAGTCACAGTCGTTATTGTCATGGATCTAAACCAACCCAGCTGATCTGACTGGATCAAGACAAGTTCTTTCCCCCATGACACAAATGTACAGACTGAGGCTGGCGTAGATGAAATGATTCAGATCCAAGAATAGACACCAGTGGGCTTTAAAAGGTTCCAAGTGTCCGTACAACATTTTAGAATCTATTAGAACCTTGCTGTGTTAATGAGGTCTCTTGCTGGGAACCCAAATTCCCTTTGTGAAGTCCATTAACAACCTACAAGGCAGGTGGGCAAATGTGACTGTTCTCATAGGCCTTGCTCAGAAAGGGAAGCAGTGGGAAATTGCATTCATTTACACCGCATGCACAGAACGTTGGAGAGAAAAGAAGCAAAGCACTTCCCGAGGAGAAAGGTTAGGATGGCCTAACCCCAGCCCCCCTGCACCTCCCACGCCTGGAACAGGAGGCACCAGTAACTGGCAAAGACAAGAAAGAGGTTTCTCCATGCAGTGCAGCAACTACCCCCAAAAGGTCGGGATAAGAAGTTTTGCCCATGAAAGGCTTGCCGAATTTATTCATGTACCCTGATGATTTGGGCCGGGGGTGGGGGTGGGGGTGTCCTTCACAACTTTCTGCCTATTGGTTTGGTTTTTAATTACTCTAAAGAGCATTTTTCTTAGTAAGAACACATGGAAAATTTTGACTTTGAGAGTTCAGATTCTATTAATGATCCAAGTGCATTTTTAAAATGTTTTTACTTTTAGAGCCAAAAATAAAAGTTTTGATTTTCCTATCTGTGCATCAGTTCAAACCAGCCCAGAAAATTTGCTGAATATTATCCAAAACACCCACAGTTGGGCTGAAAGAAGGGATGGAAAATTTCAGCCCCAAAGGAGTTGTGGGGGGCAGGGCTGAGCGGGTCTCTGTCTCCAGCGCACTGAGCACGCATCCTGACTTTTCATCCACAGTGGCCTCAGTGACGCGCAGATGCTTCCTGTGGTAAGCGCAGCGGCTCCCCAGGGAGCAGACCGAGCTGAGAGCTGAGCTGCGCACAACATTCCAGTCCCCAGACGCCATCTGCCACTCCGAACGGCCTACCACCTCAACTCTCCTGGCTTATCTCACCCCAAGATGCGGGTCATCAGGGTCTACCCAACATAAGGTCTCTGTGTGGTTCTAACCTTCTGTTGGTCATGACCCTCTTAGAGACTCCAGTGAAAGCTTCCCCACGAGAGCACACAGACATCTCCACGCACTTTTAGAAGGTTGTGGGCCTCCCCGAACACACATGCTACCACCTTTAGCTTAAGGACCGCAGTTACTTAGTGGCTTGATTTCTCCAAACATTTTTAAGGTACATTCCTGTATCCCAGGCCCAAGGACTACACTTAACTTTTTAGGAGTGGCATCTCCAGATTTTGTCTGCTTGTGTGCTCACACACACGGCTGGGCAGAAATGAAATGGCAAAGTCAAGTTGGGGAAGGAGCAGGTTCATGTGGCCTACCCACTCCTGTCAGGGTGACGTCCTTCGAGGGAGTTCGAGTAGCGTGGCAGCTGCCGTTTTGTAAGGAGGCCGGGCTTGGTTATGTTCTTTCCATTCATCGAAGAGCACGACTGAGTACACTGAGCATGCTCGACACTCTTCTGCCCACACAGCCATTTGCTATTTAAACACTCTTCCTGCACAGAGCTTGCCAACAGGTTATTTTTAACTACTTTTGTTTGGTTTTGGTGGGTAGGCAGAAAGTGGAGGGGGCAGTACTTTTGGCCTCTCGGTCCCTGTCCTGCAACTTAAATGTCTATGAAATAATGAAATGAAGAACTAGCCAGAACTCCCAACCTAATCATTTTTATTGCAGAGGGTCAGGAGTTCTTCAGTTCTTTAGCGTATCATGAGTGGGTACCTTGATAATGTAACAGTGTTAGCACTGGGACCGGAGGACAGCTGCCTTACCTGCATTTCCCTGGACAAAAACACTGCTCCCTCTGGGAAGAAGCTTGGTCAAGGCTCCAGATGAAAGCAGCCCAGTCCAAAACTCACATGACGTGATAGGGCATATGAGCCTGATCAGGCGGGATCCTGATGGCTGTAAGTGCGGGGAAGGATAACTGATGTGTTCAATTCACTGGGATTCTAAGGGCCAGTGCTAGCTTCAGGCACAGCTGGATCTCTTGCCCTCTCTCCCCCCAGGTCTACTTTTCTTTGCACTATCTTCATTTCTGGGTCAAGTTCTCAGTCTGTGGCAGCAAAGATGGACTCTGGAATATTGGTCATTCAGAGTTCTGACAGCTAACGGCCCTAGAAGAGAAAGTGACCTCTTTCCCTCTCTCTGAGCCCATCTTTAAAACCTTGGGGTGGACTCTGACTCCTTTTGCCCATCGTTCCTGACCGGAGCCCTTCTGTGACCTGGTTGGCCATGCTTGGGCCACACGATCATTTCTGCAGCCCGCAGCGCCCACCTGGGATCAGAGAAGGCAGTTTCCCAGTGGAGAAAACAAGGTGCTGGACACACAAAAGCAAACGTCCACACGAAGACTCTTACACGAGGCGTTCTGACACTAAAGGACTCTCTAGCCATGAAGAACTCACTGCCCACTGGAGAGAAGGCCTCTGACCTCCAGCCCCAGGGGTCACGGCAGCAAGTCCCAGCCCTCCATAGGCACCGACCATCCCCAGGGTCCGCCCTCACAGAATGCATCTTGCAGGTGAAGGGGAAAAGAAAATCAAGCCAAGACTGTTCTCCCTCAGAAAAGAGAAGTAAATGGTCTAGAAATAATCTAAAGGAAAAATATGTGTGTTGTTCAGGAAAATACCTCAGCGTCTTTTTAATTTAAGAACGCCTGTGTTACCGTTGGAAAGAAAAATAAAACGGGTTTGCTTTCACTACAGGTACAGTAAGAGGCTGGTGATAAAGGAATCATCAGCAATTGTCTTTGAGGATCTTACAGAGAAAAAAAGCTCCCTCGTGTGTGTCTCCATCTTTCCCGTGAATTTTCTCTGGGTTAGCCTGCACCCCTCCGGTCGTACACACTGTCCACCAAGCACTTCAATGACGGGCTCTAAAATCCCTTAGCAAGGATACTCTCAACAGGCAGTAAACATCCACAGGCCCAACAAACCCCAGATGGTCTTGGTTTCTGGATTCCAATCCATCCCCAGCGCCCCCCCCCCAGGAAGCTGTGAGTGGCATTTTTCTTTATCTGGCCATGTTTAGCTTGGAAAAATGACTTGGTTTCTTCTCCACTCGGAAATTCCCATTCCTATGGGACAGGAAGCGAAGCTCCAACCAGAGCAGCACCCCGGGAGGCTCACTCAGCGGGAGGCATTCATTCCTTTCTGCCACTGTGTCCTGTGTTTGCGCAAGAGCTCGCCCTCCTTCCCCAACCCAAGCCCAGGGCACTGGGAAATACTAGTTGTTCTGGCTGTGGCACTCAGGATGTGCAACTGCTTTCCTTTCCTCCTTTCTTCCTTATTTGCTAGTCAAGAGACAAATGCAATCTGAAATCGATGGTCTAGAGTTCAGAGCCCAAAATGACAAGCCACCGATGTGTTTGAGCTGGCTGACATGTCGCTGACCCACAGAGGGCCTGCAGAAGATGCCAATGAGTAGGCAATGGAGGCCATTTGAAAAATAGGGATTTCTAGACTCTTAAAAATCAGAGTGTCTGTCACGTCTGACTTTTCATTTTCACCAGGCAACAAATGGCCAAGGACGAGGCAAGGACCCATGCTTCCAGCCTCATACAGTCCGCCTTTCTCATGGGCTAGCTGAGCCCTGCAGCACCTAGGCCTGCTGCCCCTGCGCGGCAGGTGGGGGCGAGGTCACGACACAAGGGCACTGGCAGTCAGGGCCGGCCCAGCCTCTTTTCCTGACACCCTGGGGCCTCGCTCATTTCTCTTCCAGAAGTCACAGCAAAGCCAAATGGCTGTTCTGCAGCTCCCACTGAATCTGCCCGAACTGACCCAAGCTCTTCAAGTTTTCAGCAAATGTGGACAAGGCTACAGCCACAAAGATGTTCTCATCACCCAAATGTCCAACAAGCAAATGCCAGCATTTCTAGATGAACAAAATCATATGCAATTATCTGAAAAAAAGTTTACAATATATCAATTCATAAAAACCACTAAGTAAAAAATATGCACAAAGGAAAAAGGGCTGGAATAAAACACATAATTAGTGACAGTATATACTATAGGGTACCTAGATTGTAAATTATTTAAATTTTCTTATGTTTTTGTTTTTTACAACTTTACTAAAATGAAAATACGTTCTTTTAAAAAATTGCACCAATATTCAAAAGCAATGTATCGGAACCCAGAAGGCCACGCAGTGTATCACACTGGGGCAATGGGCATGTCCTGGGGTGCCTCCAGATATAATGTGTAAACCAGGTAGCCTGCTGCCCGGGATAACACTAGCAGTTTGTGTATTTTGAGCTGAGCTGCAGGAAGTGGTCTGCAGGCAAAGGAGAGCCCTGCTGATTTAATTTAGAACTGAAGAGGTTGCTATTCTCAGATCTCCTAGATGGGTTTTCTCCCAGGCTGAAAATCAGGATCTAACTGCTCTTGTCAAAGACCTGCCTGCGTGTTTAAATAACTTCTTCCTGCCTTACTTTCTACTCCTGGAAATGGAGGTGACAGGAACATTAAGATGAACAGGACGGTGTTTAATGATCTTTACCACAGACAGGGTGTCTGATGTAAAAGACTCCTAGGCAAAAGCCTTGCAAGGTAGATCCCAGCCTTTGTTTTTCCTGATAAGGACACAGAGTCAGATCAACTGGAAATGTGTCCAAAACCCCAGTGGCAGGTCTGTAGAGGAGCCAGGATTTGAATCCCAAGGCTGTAAGGACTCCGGACCCCAAGTTTGGAGTCTTGTCCCAAGTCACCCAGGCAGGGAGCACAGCAGTGGTTCCATGAACCACGGGGCATGAATTACGAGCAGCTGAAAATGAATGAGAAGCACCTACCAGCCCGGGAAACCTGGAATCGCCAGATAAGAGCCACATGCACGTTGCCTAGCACGCTGCTAAAGCACACTGACAGTGGCATGTGACCAGCGGGGATGGAACACAGCCAGAACAAACTGACCGATTTTACAGTGTCATTAATTTTAGAAAAAAAATTAATGAGGGAAACTTCAATATCAATGAAGTTGCAAGAATATAATAAGCTATGCTTGCTCCCATGAGGGACAGCTTTTTAATTATTTTTTCAGATGAAATGCAGTCACCGTGTATTTGATCCATACCCAACCCACACTCTTTGGAGAGTTAAAACACATTTTACCCAATGTCAAGTTAAAATAAAAACTCATCAGTAGCAAAATAACTCTGGGCTCCCGGTGCTCTGAAGGGAAATTTGGTTCTCTCTGGTTGCTGGTTGGTATTATGGTGATGTTTGCCTTAAACACGCAATTGGCAGATGAATTCTGAGAATAATTCTCTTTGCATCATTAACTGGAACACAGAGGGTTCCACTAGGTGACAACAGGAGTAACAAAGAAAGCGTGACCCATCCACGTCTAATATATGTGTCTCCTGACTTGGAGCAATTGCTGTGTGTCTGGACATCTGCAAAGGTCCCATTCTTCCTGGGGAGGCAGACGGTCCCCACAGAAGACCCCCTCAAAGAGCTGCTCTCCTTTGGCCAGGTCCCATTCCACCTACAGCTCGCTCTCTCTCTCTGTCTCTACCTTTGCACATGCGTGTCAGTGTTGCACGTGTCAGTGTTGTACGTGTGTGTTATCCATGTACACTTGCCTTGCTCAAATCCTATCAGCATTTCCTGTTCTGTTAATCCTATTCTGCATTTTTAAAACATCATCCACATGTTATACAATTGCACAGAACTACACAGACATGCAGAGAGATATACAACTGAATGCACATAAAACTGCTGAAATCTGAATGAACTCCACGGATTACCAGGTATGGTTTCCCAGTTCTGATAGTGTACTAGGGTAATGCAGTATGTTACCACTGAGGGAAAGTCGATGAAGAGCACAGGGGACTTTTCTACATTTTTAAAAAAACTCGTGATTCTATAATCATTTCAAAATAGAAAGTAAAAAACACCCTGTATCCTCCAATAACTACTTGGATACCTTGAAAAACCTACCGACTGACTGACCAACGTGACAATGCAGCTTCTTACAGAAAAGTGACAACGAAAGAGACAGTTATCCTGGCTTGGTTTGGTCCTGGTCCCGTAGCCCCTGTTAAGGGCTGAATCGTGTCCCCTCAAAACTAACATGTTAATGCCCGAACCCTCAGAATGTAACTGCACCGTGTTTGGAAACGGGGCCTTAAAGAGGTAATGAAGATTAAATGAGGTCACGTGAATAGGTCCTACCCAATGCCACCGGTGTCCTTACGAGAAGAGGAACTGTGACACACGGCGGCGGCAGGGACACGTGCACACGGAGGGAAGGCCACACCCAGGTACGGGGAGGAGAGGGCCCTACCTGTGAGCCCAAGGGAGAGGCCTCAGAGGGACCCAGCACTACGGATGCCTTGATCTTGGACTTCCAGCCTCCAGAACGGTGAGAAATTCAGCGTCCACTGCTGGAACCACCCGGTCTTGGGGGTCCTGCGCTGGCAGCCCAGCACACCACAGCAGTCCCCACACTCAGTCCTCTGGCTTCTGTCCCCCGACAGCACGCTCCCCAGGCCTCGGCACCATTTTCAAGAGGGCAATGGTGGCTGAAGTGAGGCAGGAAACCATATCATCGAGGAACACAGGTCCTAGCACAGAGGTAAGTTTCGGGTGTTCTCTCCTACACTCGTGTGAGGTTGGTGCAGCCACGTGAGGAGTTATCAAAATACAGAAGAGGGATCATACTTTTCCAGGGTGGGCCCGGAGGACAGACCCAGAGCCAGCTGCAGGAAGTGGTAAGGAGACGGACTTCTAACACAACATAAACACAGTTTCCTAATGGCTCCCGTGTTCAGAAACAGAATGACCAGCCACGTGGGGTCCAATGCCCACAATTCTGGAGAGGGGAGCAGAACACGGAGCACGCCCGCTGCCCCCACAGGCCGCAGCTCTGATCTGTGCCCCTCTCCTCGAAGCCCTGGAGTCAGGGCGCAGCCTCTTTCTGGAACCCGGACCGGAGCTGTGAGCTGCAACCACACGCCTCCTCCCTCCCACTCCCCGCTCTCTGTCTGGCAGTGGCGCCCACTCTCTATTCCAACAGCACCTCTGCCCGCAGATCTGAGACACACTGCCCTCCTCCCAGCTTCTGGCTCCTGTAATGTCTATGGTCTGAGGTACTCAGGCTGTCTCATGGAATGCCCTGCCTTGCACCTAACCCTTTGGACCCATCCTCTGCCCCAGCCTTGCAAGAGGATTCAGACGCAGCTGGAAAGAAACGCCACTCCCGGACCGGGAGCCCAGCCGCATCCCGGAGCCCAGCCGCATCCCGGAGCCCAGCCCCACCGAGCTAGGTCATCTCAGGCAAGTTACCTAACCTCCCAGAAGCGTAGTTTACCCGTCCGCTTCATTTATAACAGCAAAAATTTGAAAAACCCATGTTTAACAGTACAGGCCATTAAATATTAAGGTATATGCTCATGAGGGAATAGTAAATATGCAGAAGTAACGTCAAAGAGCAATATTTAGTGACATGGAGAAACGCTCATGAAATATTAAGAGAAATAAAATTGCAAAGCACTGCTCCTTATAAACAATTTTTTCTAGAAAAGAACACGAGTGCACAAAAAAAGACTTCATACAATCACAAAGCTAAGAGTAATTATTTTCTAATTAATCTTTCTCTATACTTCCCAAGATGTCAACGGTGTTAATGCTTTTTAACTAGAAATAGTTATTTTCAAAATCTTTAACACTCCCATGTTGGCTTGTCCCTCCTCAAAGAAAAAGATCAGAACCAACCCACTGACTGAGCAGCCTACCAAAAGGGCACAGTGGGCCCGTGACATCAGCTGCCCGTTCTCGCCTGTAATTCCGTATGCCATGTTTTGAACTTGGAGGAACAGAGCGGCCAAGAAAACTGGGCTAAGGGAAGGTCACCAAATGGACTGGTGGCATGAGGAGACTCCCAAAGGGTCAATTCTTGGACCCACTCATCAAACAGCTTCTACTGCCACTCTGCCCAATGGTCCCTCTAGGAAGAATGTCTGTCACGTGTCACCCACGGGCCACTGTCTAGCCGTACCGTGAGGCTTGGCTCCACCACTGTGCTGTAGCAGAAAGTGTGCCAGCAGAGCCATGTCCCCACTCACTGGGTTTTGTCCCCTGGTAATGAGCTCCCTTGGCTCCCTCCCCACGCTGGGAAGCAGCAGCCACATAGCGGTGCCAGCCAGAGAAGCCCCTTTGAATGGCCCATCAAGGAATCTAGGAGTTGGCAGTGGCTTGGCCACAGAGGCCAAAGCAAATAGTCATTTCAGTGGAAAACATCAGCTCGACTCAATTCGTGTCACTTCCCCCGAGTCGGAGCGGGGTCAATGACAGGGCCACAGACGTGCAGCGGGCACCCACCCAGCGACCACCGTGCAAGCGGCTCGGGGGCAGGTCTCGTCACCAGTGACTAGCAGCCCAGGCTCTGCACGGCTTTCAGCCCCTTCCCTGCTGCCTTCCCCCGCAAAGGACCCGCCAGGAACGAGCTGTGTTTGACGCACGCCACATTTCTAATCCTCTCAGTCTCCAATCCGCACTCCAAATTTTTGGCGTATGACCAATTGGCTGGTCACGGGCCTCTCTATCTTAACCAGCTTTTCAGGAGCTGGAACCTGGAGGCACACTGCTATTCCACCCAATGGGTACACGTTTACATCTACACTCCCAGCACCAGTCCTTTCAGACTTTCCTCCTCTCTGCAGGGAGTTAAGAGGCCATAATTCACATTGATTCTGTTCGCTGGGCTCCCCCGAATACTTCCCAAAGCAAATTTAGTGGCTTCAGAAGTAGCTCCCTTTTACAGCAGATGAATGCTAAAATAGTCTCATGATCACTAACGCTTTTTTACGACCTGTACAATGAATGAATGAACCAGTTACGTTCTGCATACACTATGGCCTTCTTAAATTGCTCCTGGAGAATCCAAACCATGCACGGAATAAAAGGCCACCTAGTGAGGCCAGGCTGTGCAGTATGCTTGCTCTCTGCTGGCCCCTGAAAACACGGGCCCATGAAACCATCTAGGACGCACTCGGAGTGCCCATCTTCCTGGCTCTGTGCTGTCATGATTTGGAATTTGGCCAGATGGACCAGAGCTACCAAGATGTCCATGCTCCTTGCGAATAGCAGATGTTCTCTGACTGCTTAACCACCACAGAAGAAAAGGGTGTCCGAGGAGATACTTGGCTGAAACGTTCTTTGTAACAAAGACCCACTGCAAATCCCACAGATAAGAGCTCAGGACTGGAGAGGGCCCCTCTGCCCACGCCTCCACCTCCCACGCCAGAAACCAAAATGCCTCCTCATCCTCAAGCGTTGCACACACAAGCCAGGCCCCAGCCAGTGCAGGGAAATACCGCAGCCCACCTCGTCAGGGAAGACTTCCAGAAGCTGGTTCTGAGTCTGCCGCTCTGGGCGGGAAGCCCCAAGCAGAGGTGATTTAGCATTGCTATTGCTTGAGGAGAGATTCTGGGGAGACATTTTTCTACTTAATTCTATCATCGGAGACAAGAACTCAGCTTTTTACTCTCCAATTCCTTCTCTGTGCTCTGATTTATCTGCCGGCTGTTATCACTGCCAGAAAACATCTCTCCCAGATCCTAGGGTGACATTCATCAAGTCAGAGGCCAACTGTCTGGCTGGACTTCAGGAGACTATTTTGGATCCACACTGTGGCCCATGTCCTACTCTGCAACAGAGTCACATGGGTGGCTGTCACTCAAGCTTCAAAAGTAACAAAATGTAAATGATTTCCTTAGCCCTCCTCCCCCGCCACCACCCCGCTCCTGCTGTGCCCAGCTGCAGGCACAGTGTGGAAGCCCCTAACCACATGGGAGCAGGACTCGCCGTCTCGGGCCTGAGCAGTCTTCTCTTCTACTGTGGGTTCCATGGTCGGGTCATGACCAGGCTCACAGGTACCACCCTTCTGACCAGGGGCCTGTCCCCAGAGGGCAGAAACATACATCGGCAACATATTTGTTCAGCACAAGCATCTACTCCATCGCTGGGACGGGAGGGCACACAGGAAAACCAGGATTCAGGTGCGCGGTACCTCCAGGCCCTCCAGGCCCACAGAGCTCGGCCGAGCAGCGTATGCTGACAGCCTGGCAGATGGGAAGCTTTGCGTCAAATCCTGCTCAAATGCCGCGGTAACCGAAAGCTCCATGTTATAATGAACTTCGCATCTCAAAGCACCCAGCTTCCGCTGGGAACGGGAGTATTTTCAAAGCTTAGCGCTCGGTGACTGGGGATGTGTCATATAATCCAACAGCTTGTGGAAAGCAAAATTACACTTGGTAAACAAAGGGTGGAGATACCGGCCCGCCAGCCCTCACCATACAATCGCCCGTGCAGCAGGGCCCAGAAGCAGGGACTGGCAACCAAGGACTCCGTGCCACCGTGCAAACATCAGATGCCCCCATTCGCTGTGGGAACAATTTGCCGCTTAGATAGACATTTCTTAACCCCTATCTGCAAATGACTTCGGTCCTCCCAGCAGAAAGTACCAGGAACCCATACAATGTAAAATAATTTTAAAAACTCAAGACGTACCTTATTTCTTCCAAAATATCCAGTTCTAGCACATACCTCCATTACAGAAAAAAA
The DNA here is from genome assembly GCF_019186645.2 of Phyllostomus hastatus. Lineage (NCBI taxonomy): Eukaryota > Metazoa > Chordata > Mammalia > Chiroptera > Phyllostomidae > Phyllostomus > Phyllostomus hastatus. Next base: position 6,181,744 of record NW_025334036.1, on the reverse strand, counting down.
ACATTACTCGGAGTCATCAACTTTGAAAGATAGCAATGCCAACGTGCAGACCCCCACGTCCACGCACACAGAGGAGGGCAGATAAATGAGCATAAAACTCCTCCTGACCATGTCCTTCCCTCTTGAGGTCTGCTGATGCTCTAGCACAACAGAGCTCAAATTCTGCACAGTGAAATCACCTGGGGAGCTTTTTAAACATGCTTTATGGCCAGGTTGCACTCCAGACCAACTACACCAGATTTTCTTGGGGTGTAACTCAAGACATCAGCTTTTCAAAACCCCTCAGTTTTGAAGCAAAGTTTGAGAACCAGTGCTCTGGCAAAACACTAAGTTCCCGGGCTCACCTCTCCCTCCTTCGTCAACACACCCCGGTTACTAACACGGTGCAGACCCAAAGAGAACCACGCCCCCAGCTTCGGGGCCACCCCTACCTATATAGAGCGAGGAGTCCTTCCTCCGCACGTGGTCGTCGATATAGGAGACGCCCAGGGGCTGCACAGGGGTAGCACCGATGCCCAGGAGCACCTGGGCCCCAATCAGCAGCAGGTACATCATGTTGGTGGCAGTCCGGCTGCGGCAGATGAGGTCAGGGTCAGGACCCTGGTCGCCACCCGAGCCATTGGCGGCACAGACATCACGGCCCTCGGCGGCCCAGCGGATCTCGCCAGCCTCGTACTTGTACTGGTGGGTCAGGAACTCGGGCAAGGCGGACAGCAGTGCTCCCAGCGCCATGACGATGCCCCCACAGCCAATGAGGCGCGGCCGGTGCCCACGGGCCCCGAAGTAGCTCACGAAGAGGATGAGCGCCAGGTTCCCGATCTCGAAGCTGCTGGCAATCACGCCCACATCGGTGCTCTGCAGGTTGAACCTCCGCTCCAGGGTGGTCAGCACACTCACCTGCAGGTGCAAAACAGTATCTCAATGTCAGTCCCTGTGGACACCACGGAGGAAACCCCCTTCGGGCCTCCTGGCGCACCTAGCCCTCTCGCCCCTCCCACCTGGAGGTTTGTGCTACCTGTGCAGGGTGATGTAAATCTGAAAAATCAAAACAATGTTTACTTAGTATGGGAGGCCTAGTTACACAGTTAGAGAACTAACTTTCTCACTGGCAAAGAGGGTTTTCTTGGCCCCTTGCCGTCGTGAAAGTGGCAAGCACTCAGGAAGCACCATTTCCCCTCCCCCACAGCCATGTGGAGCCTGTGCATCCTGCAGGAGCACAGAAGTCCAGAAGTCGGCAGTTTCTACCTGCTCCCCACTACAGCTTATGTATTTGTGAAGCCTGCTCTGGGAGGGCAGGACCCAGGAAGCAGGGGCTTCTCCCCAGGAGGTCAGCATAACTGAAGAAAATAAATACAATAAAACAAAGCAAAAACCTGGATGGCAAAATGGACAAGCCAGATGTGAGCTCATTAATCATTAGCTCTTTGCTTTCTTCTGGAGAGTTCCAAACAATGTAGAGACGGTCCCCAAAGGCTGCCAGGTAAATGCATTCCTTATTGCTCTATGCCCCACCTAGGCCCCCGGATGGGATATTTTTATGACTTTCCCCACCTTTGTATTTTTGTCTGCCTTACATCTGCTTGCTTAACAAATATTTACTGAATATCTGCTATTGGTCTGAAAATGCCCTAGACACAAAAGACAAAGAACAAGGAAGACATGACACCTGGACTCGAGATGCCACCGAGCGGAAAGGTGCGCATGAACCCAACTGGAAACCGAGCAACTGGGTGTCAGAGTGAGGATGCAGACACCGCACTGGGGGCAGGGCCAAGAGGAGATGCTTCACTTTCGGGCTTCCTGAATGAAGAGAAAACGTGAACGGCCCTTCTCTCTCGCTGTCTGCAGGTTCTCACAGGTTCATGAGCAAGACGCAGCTCCTGTCACGGGAGGCCTCCCAGCCCCAGCTGGGTGGTGAAGACCTCTCCCCCCAAGGGGGCGGTGTGAGCAGTGTCAGCTGGCCCGACTTAATACCGGGAGGGAAAGTACTAGGAAGGTGCACTGGGGACAAAGCCTAAGGAGCCACAGGTGCCGCCCTGAAGAAATCAGGCCATCCCACGCAGATCACGGCCGGAGGAACACCTGGTCTGAATCCCACCCAGTAGTTCCTTTATCGGCTCTGGGACTTTGGTCAAGTTACTTAACCTGTTTACGCCATGAGTCCTATGAAGTGAGAGTAACACCTGCCTACCAGGATGGACGTGAAGATTAGAACTAAGGTGTGCACAGTCCCTCCGCACGGAGCAGCCTCTCTCCCCCTGGCAGGAGAGCCTGCGGAGGAGCAGCCAAGCAGAGGGGCGCGGGGCCAGGGCTCTGGGACCAGAAAGCCTAGGCCCACCCTGACTCTGCGACCTTGGACAAGACACCCCGTGCTTTCACCTTCCCATCTGTGAAATGGGGATAAGAATGCTACCTCTTAGGGCCGGTGTCAGGAGTCAAGAACATGTATGTGTAAGTGCCAGGTGAGGGCTAGCTGTAACCCTTATTTATCTGAGGTCATCAGGGAGCTTCAAAGGTTTTTCAAGCACAGGAGTGATACCAGGTACAACTCCCGTGGATAATGGAGGGTGGAAGAGTGAAGGAATGCCAGCAGAGAAAAAGGCTGGGCTGTAATTAAGAGAAGAAAAGACCTGAGTCAATACAGTGCGATGGAAATGAACAAAACAGTTTGAGCATGGCAGAGGCAAAATTGTATCTTTGGGGAGACTGGCTCTGTCAGCTCGTCGAGGCGGTGCTAAGGAAGGGGAGGAGGGGGAGTCCCATGGATCTAGCCTTCCTCCAGGTGTATAAACGCGTGCACTGTTGTCAACGCCCACGCACCCACAACCTCCCCAGTGCTCAGGCACACATGCCTGCGTGCATACACAATATACACGTGTGATGTTCTACGTGCCTTTAATATAAAAACAAACAGCAGCCCAAATGATTCTTAGCCTTACTCCCTATTCCACACATTTATTTAAACAGACTCCTTTAGCCCTGAGGCTCCCCTTGCACTTGGAAAGCACTGAAAATTTCAGATGCCTGGGCCCTCCCAGTTTCTGACCAATTAGTCTGGAAAAGCCCGGGCCCTGCGATTTCCTTGAAGACCTGCAGGTGGTTCTGCTGGCTGCGCGACGCCAACACCAGAACACACGTACTGTGGGGAGCCCTTCAGCACTGGCGCCGGAGGAGCTGGGCAGAGCGCTGTTCCAACACTGGCACAGGCCCCCCTCCGTGACCTACGAGGGGACGTCTGTACACCCCTCCAGCACCCGCACTCCGATTCTGATTCCCGTTCCCATTCTAACCCAGTCAAGGCCAGCTCACAACTCAGTCAGCCCCGCTTACATGGCCAGGTCACTATTTTCAAACACCAAGTATCTGCAATTGTCCAGAAAAGAAACTCATTAAAATGGCTTTCGAATACTCCCCCAAATGTTCTGAAAGGTCCGGGCGAGTGAAAACTCAGGCTTTATTTACACGCCCCTCTCCTTCGTAACACAAACGAGCCTGATGGCACGCGTGTCCCACCAGAGGCTACGTCAGGCAATGCAGTGCTGGGGGGAACCCCAAAGAAGGCAGCCTGACTGCCTGGGAGATGGGGGCCTCGCGGTTGCACCCAGGCCTTTGTGGCGAGTGTTGAGAGATGCCCGGAAAAGACCGGATGCAGAAACAGATAGGGACCCGTCGCGGCAGGGTCCCCTGGGTGCACTCGAGTCGCTTCGAGCAGTCCGGTGGGTCTGCAGCCTGGGGACCGCCACCACGAGCGAAGGGCAGTGCAAGTGGCAGGAAGGGTGGGCGGGTGGCGGAGGTCAGAGCAGCAGCCCTGCTCCATGCCTGCCACGAGGCTTACCGACATCCGCACTTGGCAGCGCATCGGGAACGTGACACCTGCCCCGTTTGAACAGGTGTGCCCTGTCATAAACTATCACGCAGGTATGGAGATTTACGATGACAGAGAAGGTGGATGGGATAGAGACCGTTGTCGGCAAAGGAAAAATAATCGGCGCTGTCAGAGGGAGCTGCTGATGCCCGCGCCTGCGGCTCCTGTCCTGCCTCAAACCTGCCCCCGGCAGGGCGACCCGCAGGGGCGGCAGGACGAAGCAGGGTCTTCACCTCCTCGACTCGGCCTCAGGGACACCCACCCGCAGCATGCTTTGTGGATCGATGGGATCACAGGCCAATGTCTTCGGTCACTTACAGCACGACTTCGAGAAGATGAACTAATTAAGCATGCATGGGCCACGAAACCCACTTGTGGCTTTCATGGGGCAGCGAACAACCCAGGCATGGGGAACGTGCGTGCTAAAGGGAGTGGCTGTCTTCACACAGTGCACAGCAGAACTGATGGAAAGCATCTTGACTGGAGACGGAGGAGACAGAACTCCAGGAGGAACACAGAAGAGGAAGCGTCCTCGCCTTGTGCCAAGGGAGTATGAAGTTATCATTAAAAGCATGCAGTATTTACCAGGTCCCTACTACCAGAATTCAAGAAAACACGAGCCTGCATTTCAAAATCTCCTGGAGCACCTGGTTAAAAAAATAGCTACCGATTCCCAAACCCTGCGATGAGGTCCAGGAGTCTGAGGTTTTAGAAAGCTCTTGGGTCTCTGATGCCCACCCGGGGCTGAGTACCGCACCACTGGCATTGCAGGGGTCCAAGATGTACTCACCACCCACCTAGAGCTGTGGTTCCCATCCGTTGGTGGCAGCAACGTCACCCGGAGGCCATCAGCCTGCTGGGCTCCAAGCTCAGAGCGTGTGACTCGGCGGGGCTGCAATGGGGCTGAGAACGCACGGGTCTACCAAGCTCGCAGGTGGGGCTGATCAGGGGGCCGGCGCTTTGAGAATGCTTCTCCCCTGGACTCCCCCACTACAGCAAACCCACCCTGCTCAGGATGAAAGAGCTTGTTTTTTAAAGCCAGATACAAGTCGCAAGCACCCCCTCATTTCCAGGCCACAGAGAAACACTCTCCTGTCTGGGAAAGGAGGGCTGCACTTTGGCAAGGCTCGCCTCTTCTGGGCTGAAGTACAGGCGGGCCAGCTGCAGAGACCATCAGCTCCTGCTGCCGCCCATGGCTCACGACAGGAGGCATCGGAGACCTTATTGGCCAGGTACAAATGAGCTCTGCTCACCTTCCCAAGGGTCCGGGTTATCAGGAATGCAGGAAGAAGCCAGGTTCTCCAGCGCAGTACCCAAAGCTTAACTGCTCCCATGAGCCCTCCTGCTTTCTTAGTCTGCCTTGCGCAGTGGGGCCTGCACCTGAACCGGAATCACCTGCGCTTGCCCACTCGCCACCCCACCCCACCCCACCCGGACGCTGACGCAATTAACCTGTGGGAGCTGGGCCCAAGCACGAGACGTTTCAAAGCTCCCCAGCTGACTCCAATGTGCAGTCAGGTCGGGGTGTGTGCGCGCAGACACCTGTGTGACCACACAGCGCTGTGAGAGGACGTCTCAGATGAAACGGCCTTAAAGGCATGCCGAGGGTCTGCCCTTGGTGCGAAGTCACTGGGGAGCCATGGGAGGTTCCCGAGCAGGAGCCGTCCACCAGCAACGCTATCCTGGCATTGCTGCCAAGTGCGGAGGGAGAAGAAGCTGCCCCGTTTCAACAGCGCTGGTGAGAAATGAGGCTTCAGCAGCGTGACGCTGGCGGAATGAACGTCCAAGAAGAGCGTCTGCATGGAGATGCCTTTACTGCTGCCCTGTGGGGCACGAGGACAGGCCCCAGCAGGCTGTCCCCGGGACCCAGAGGAAGCTGCAGCCTCAAACCACATGCCCCGCAGCACGGCCCGTGCCAGCCAGCAGGTGTGGAAGCAGCCCAGGGCGGGTAGACCCCAGGGAAGACTGAAGTCACACAAAGGACCCTGGGGTGGGGGGTGCTCTTTTTTTCTGTAAAGGGCCAGAGAGTTGACATTTTAGGCTTCTAGGCAACATGGCCTCAGCAGCAGCTACTCGACAGATCCTAGCACAAAGCAGCACCCACAGGCAATACACAAACGATGAGCATAGCTGGGTTCCAATCAAGTGTTACCGAGGAGGAGCAGTGGGCGGGCCTCGGCCCCAAGCTCTGTCAGTACAGCGTGGGGAATCACGGTATTCCTGTGTGTGTGCGTAATAAAAACATTGGTCATTGATAACGAGTCTGTGAAACACTCCTCTTGCCGACATAAAAGATGTCACAACTTTAATGCAAGTTTGTTGTTTTAACCCATAAAAGTAATCTGAGAGCTAACTTCGGCTTCCTCTCTGGGGGCCAAGGACCCGTCTCCTTGCGGCGAAGCAGGAAAGGGGCCTGGCCACTGAGGCCCGGGGAGTGCTGGCCCCGGCGACGCCGCGGCAGCAGTTCCACGCGTGAGGCAAAGCGTGTGGTTCTGCTTTCCACCCGAACAGCAGCGCCTTGGAGCGAGCGATTGAAGGCACAGGTGAAAGGGCACACACAAGGCATCCACTTGTGAGTCCAGAACCCGGTCGCAGGAGGTGAAGCACCTCCTGTCGTTGCCCTGGTGGCCAACAGATCACCAGCCTGGCTCACAGGTCGGCCAGGGAAGAGACACATGCAGTTAGTTGGTGGTGCTTTATTTCTGATGGGACGCTGGCCTGTATTACGACCACATGGTAGATATTGGGGTGTCATTTCTTTCTTTTTTTAAAAAGATTTTATTTATTTACTTTTAGAGAGAGGGGAAAGAGAGGGAGAGATACATCGATGTGAGAGAGGTTCTCTCCTGAACGTGCCCCAACCAGACACTGATCCCACAACCCAGACACACGCCCTGACCGGGAACCGAACCAGTGACCTTTCGCTCTGCTGAATGATGCCCACACTGACACCGGTGAGAGCACCTGGGTGTAATTTCACAACAGTCTTTCTTTAAAAGCCAAGTACGAATTACATGGAGAATCTCTAATTTAGATGTAACTCTGGACTCCAGCCCACACGCAAGGCAGGAAGAGGGGCAGACGGAAACCATGGGAGATTCCGAGGGCCACACGCTCGCTAACTGGGAGGCTCAGGCACCTGTAATCCTTTTTCCTGTGCGTGACACGGAGATGACCGTTCTGGCCTCACAGTGTGCCGCGAGGTTCAGATGGGGGGACAACGCCCTGCACAACAGCCGTCCCTGTGGCTGAGGTTATGCCGGGGGCTGCGAATGTGAAACACAGCTCTGCCCTCTCCTGCAGCCATGTCCTGAGAACCCACCGGGTTTCTCCCCACCTGGGTGTTAACAGAAGCACGTCACTTTCTCCGATCATCCTGAGAGCTGGTTTCTTTAGAGAGGCCTCATCGGTCTCTGCGGCATGGTCTCTGCCGTTTCCTGCATTCCTCAGACCGTCTTTCCCTCTGCACCCTGTATCTTAGCTTCTCTCATCAATTTATTCTCGCAGTAACTCTGTTCCCTGAATAGCCCTAAAGTACGTCAGATGTATATTTTATTATTCTTTATATTTAGTGAAATCGTATGTTCAACTAATTCTATGATAATGTGTAATATTTTACAATTCTCTTCTTTTAAAAAAATCTCTAAATTTAATTGCTTCCTGCTTATAAATCTCATGATTGATTTTTCTATCTCAGTGGTTCCTCATAGAAATGCAAAGATTCTCCATCTCTGCTGGGAACAACTAATAAAATTTTCTTCCACTCAGTTATCAAGCTGTACATTTTTACATCAGGAAGTTTTACACCAGGTTGGCTATTATTAATAGTTTGTGTTTAGCATCTTTCACACAACAACTTCAGGCGATTTTTCAACTCACAATTCATGTGCTGCCAGGTCTCTTTTATCATAGAAACTTCGAGAACAAGAGAGTTTCAGGATTTCCTCGCCTCTCAACAAAACTGCATGTTTTCAACAAAACAGACACAGTCGTAAGGAAGAGATTCCTGTCCCACACACGAGTGACTCACGCACACACACACCCCCGCCCCAGGCGGAGCTGTTTTCACTGAATCTGGCTTCTCTGTGTGTGCTCGGGCCTGGGCTTACTGTCAGAAAAACCGTAAAACCTCACGCTGAGCACCTGTGCCACGCCTGAACTAATCCCAGGGGCTGGGCTACACCGACTTGCAGTGAAACCGAGAAGACCACAGTGGAAGTTCACCCAGGGTGAGCGAAGTGTCTGCACCAGAACGCAGAGGAGCACAGCCACTCTGCCCCGTGAGACGCCCTGCCCCGGACGGGAAAGCTAAGGGGCTCTCTCAGGCAGGCCAAGGAAGCCCTAAGCGACTGGTAACCAAACTTGCCGTTAAGAAAAATTCTTGATATTGTTAAAAGTTATGCACAGAAGAACAGAGTTATGAAGTCATATATAATTTTGAAAACTTTGGGTTGGAAACAGGTAAGCAGGTTTCTTTACAACAAGACTTAGGAGCGACTTCCAAATGGTAAAACGGACTTTTAGGCAGCCACCACAATATATATTATGTAGTAGTAGGTCTTGACACTCTTCTGACTATGGAAACTATGGAATCTTTTTTGTAAACAATGAGCATCCCTTGGGAAAAACTATGTATACATACAGTATATATGTATGTATATATACTTTCAGAAATACCAATATGCTTCTAATTAAGTACAGAGAAAGCTCTGCTTCTCCTAGCAACTATTTTTGTTGCTTTCCTCAACCTTGCTACCTACAACCAAAGGTTATTAAACAGTGGGATTACAGCTGTGCTTCCCTTCTTGCTTCGCTTACCAGGAGCCTCAGGCTCAAGCCCACAGCCACACTGGGGCGAAGGTGTGGGATGCCAGTGCTGCACATAAGCATTTCATTTCTTTTTCTTCGCGGACTTGAAATTCCCCGTTATCCCACAGGAGTACAACACTCTGCCAGGGCAAGGTACAGACTCAGCACACACGAATTCCTCAAGAGCACACCACCAGGCAGGTGGGGTTAAGCCCTAAACACCAGGATAACCTACTTCCACCTAATTATATCCTCTCTCTCAGAATGCACCCCACAAATGAGCTGATGAGAAAATAATATGGTTACCAAGCTTGGACATCCGGGTGCAAGATAAACACAGACCAGAAGAAAATGGGTCCCAGGGCCCACTAACCTGACAGCCACTCCTGGCTTCACATCCCACGGACCCCTGCCCCTCCTCTCACTCTCTCCCCCTCGGCTTCCCCTGCAGACCCCACCCGCCTCAGCCCCGTGGCTCTCCCCTCACCCCTGACCTCTCCCAAGTACCTCTGTACTGGTCACTGTCCTCTTTCCTGTCCACCTCATTTGATCCATCCCACTTCCTTCTCTGCTCCAAACTCTCCAGTGACACCCCCTGCCACCTGGAAAAGCCCACCCGCCTGGTCTTGGGGTGACAGACCCGCGGAGACCTCACCGTCTCACTGCGTTCTGCCTCTCACAGGCCTCCTGCAGCAATCCGATCTCTACGTGCATATTGCTACGCTGGCCTGGACCTTTCTCATCCCCTGGCCTGCAAATGGGCCAAAACACCACCTGCCCCACTTCCCTCACCCCCCAAATCCCAGCTTACCCAGTAGCAGCAGGCAGTTCTAGTGCCACCTCCTCTGCGAACCCTCGCTGCCCCGACCTCCTGGGCAACCGCGGCACTCGCTACGGACGCCCACACGGCCATCGTTGCCTTGGCATGTCTGGCATCCCTCACAGAGGCTGAAAGCTCCTTGAAGGCCAAGGCTATCTGATCTTGCCTGCAAATCTCCCTTGCAAAAACACTAAAAGAATTATTTTAGGAGGGAAGGAAATGACACCACAGGGAAACTCAAATATACACCAAGAAGCAAAGAGTGCCAGAAATTTTGAATATGCGGGTAAATACAAAAAGCTGCATGAATATATGTATTTCCTCTTAACTTTTTCAAAAGGCACAGGACTGCGCAAGGAAAACTAACTCTGCGCTGTTCCATTCAGAACACAGGCAGATGTAAAAGCGCAGCGGCGGCACGAGGGAGGGGGAGAAAGGGAGCAGCGCTGGACAAAAGTTTCCGTTTCTACAGGCATGAAGATCGTACTGATCCAGAGCAGGCCGTGACAACCTACAATGCATATTGTGGATGCACTCACTAAGAAAATGATTTAAAACACACGGCGCGATGGGATTAAAATGAAACATGAGAAAATATCTGTTTAACACAGAAAAAGGCAGTAAAAACAGAACAAAGAAATAAAGAAGACATGAGACATGAAAAAAATCCGACAGATGTAAACCCAACCACACTAACCTTATAACAGAGCCCCAAACACAACAGATAGGCAAAAACTGACAAAATGAGAGGAGAAATAAACAATTCAGCGGTAACAGGTGAGGCTGTTAATACTCCATTCAGTAACTGATAAAACAACCAGACAGAAGTCAGTACCGATAAAGATGATTTGAACAATGCTTTCTTCCAATGACAGACAGCCCATTTTTTTTCCCAAAGGCAAGTAATCTGAATAGACACTTTACTAAAGACAACATACAAATGTCTCCTATGGATTTGAAAAGCTGTTTAGCGTCATTAGTCTTCAGGGAAATTCAAATAAAAATCACAAGGTTCCACCACCTGCCCGCGAAAACGGACACAACAAAAAACACGGACAGCAGCAAGCGTCCACGTGGATGTGTGGAATCACGCACGCACGACTGGTGGGAGGTCAAAGATGAAATGGTTCGAGTCACTCTGGAACACAACTGGGCGTTTAAACAAGTATGGAGGTGGAAGTGTATATATTGACCACATGACCCAGCAACTCTACCCCCAACCTGCCCAAGAGAATTGAAAACATATGGATACAATGGAGAAACAAAATGTGGTGTATACGCAAATCCAATACTGATCCAATCCAGTGACTCCAATACCTACTAAATTCCAGTACCAAGAAATGGTATTCAGCAACGAAATGAAACAAACTGCCAATACGTGCTACAAAGCAGATTAATCTCAAAAAGAGTATGCTAATTGAAAAGGCAAGATGTGAAAGACTACATACTCTATGATTCCACGTACACACAATGTCCAGAACACGCCCATCCACGGAGACAGGAAGCAGGCGGCCTGGGGCTGGCAGTGGGGCGGACCTGACGTTAGGAAAATGCGGACACGAGCTCACTTCTCAGGGTGATGGAGATGTTATAAAACTAGACTGTGGCGACGGCTGTACAAGTGACTACATTCACTAACAATCATTTAATTTGTGCTTAGAACGCACGGACCTCCTGGTGTATAAATTGTACCTTGATGGAACAAAACACAGACAGTGTCTATACAGAGCCCAAACGTGAGGCGGAATGGCCGTGTACAGTATGAAAAGGGGGCGGGGGCGGGGATGTTCGTGAAAGGTTTCCTGCGAGGGCCGTCTCTGAGGCCAGGTCTTGCGGAACGAGTCAGATGCTGGTCGGTGAGGGTGGGAGCAAGGCGAGCACGAGTGCAGGGAATCTAAGAAGCAAGTGCATCGCGGTGGGAAAGGCCGGGGTGTGTTGGGTGAAACACCCCCCCACACACCCCCCATCTGGTTTGCCAAAGCACAAGGGTGAGGAGAGGTGGGGAGAGAAATGCCTACACACAGGTCCCACTTTCTGGCCCTGGGTCAGCTCCCAATCTACGCCACCTTCCCTCCTCGCTCTGGACCAGTGGTTCACACTGGGTGTTGGTTTGGTTGTTGAGGAACCACCCGAGTGATGCCGATGCCTCCCCCCAAGATTCTGGGGCCACACCTCGGGTGGGATCCAGGAGTTGGTATTTTGAAATCTCTCTGAGCGGTTCAGACGCTGTTTAAAACTCATGGATGACTTTCCCCAAACTGTTCCGAACAGCAAGGCGCTGGAAACACACCAGCCCTTCCCTCCTTCCAGAACTGCACCTGCCAACGCCTCCCCCCTCAGCAGACAGCGCAGCGTTCCCCTGGAGGCACCGCGTTTTGTGAATGGGAACGAGAGGCGGGGGGGGGGGGGGGGCGGGCAGCAGAGCAGAGCAGGGTTTTCACCCCTTTTCGTCATCACCCCTCCCGGAGCCTCCGCAGGCCTTTCTTCCGAGTGCCTCCCCAGGACACTGTAATACCACAGACACACCGAATATCTTTTTACATACTGTATATTTACTTACTGAATATCTATTTATATACTGTGTACACTGTATATCCATGCTTTACACAGAGTAAGGTTTTTTGTGCCCCTCCCCCACCCAGGAGAAGCGACTTTCCCTCCGCCGAGAAGGCGAGCTCTGGGGTCTCACGGTAAAGACCAGGTGACACCACCGGCCCGCTGGACGTCACAGCAGCACCTCGTGGACCTAAATGTGAAATTCCTGAGGGACTCTCTGCAGACCAGTAGGAAACGAAGAGGTGAGTGCTGCCTTCCTGGCCCCGCCAAAGGGACCAAACTGGCTCTGGGGGACAGAGAGTAACAGAGCCGGGCGGGACGAGGAGAACAACTGAGCAAATAAGATGTTCGTGTCTCTTAAAAGCTTGAAGCCAGGAGACACACAAGATTTGGGGAAACTGCACGGAAAAGCAGGTCTAACATGGTCTCAGAAATATCATCAAAGGCAAAAGAAAATGCGCCCTCTGGAAAGACTGTGATCGCCAGCATGTAGAACAGGCACGCACTCTTCAGCTGAACGCACAGAGCGGCGCGTTCTCCCCCTGGGGAAGAGAGTGGCCACTGCCTAACTGGGGACCCGAGAGCTGGCCTTTTGCTCCAGGTACCGGTGACCTCAGGTCAGGGCTCTGTTGTTGAGACGGGAGCTGGCTGTGTGCTGAACGGTCAGCGGACGCATCCCCGGGGAACGCTGGAGTCCGACCACGTTAACTGGGCCACGTCATCTCCCTCCCACTTCGTGCTGGGAAGACAAGATGTGCCGCGAGAGGCGCCTTCCCAGGAGCCGAGAACACCGCAAACGAACCACGAGCACTCGCTGTCTGCCTCCCACTCAGCGTCTCCTCAGCGGACTCTGTCAGGCAGAGGCTCCCCTCCTGCTCAGCTTCCCCTGGCTCTGTCCCCGCTCATCACCGCTCCACTGACCTCCTCATGCCCATGTCACCCTGTGCGGGACGCTGGGACAGGTCAGAAAACAGAGGACGTGGTCTCGCGATCGCAGGCCCTGGCACACTGCTGCTGGAGCCTGGGCCCGGCACCTGGGAGCACACCGGTCCACTCGACTGCCAGTGTCCAGGGAGACCGGTTTATGGAGATGACAGCCCCGGCATTTGCATCGGCAGAAAAATCACCTGCAACAGAGTGAGCCGGGGCAGGTGAAAGAGGCAAGATGAAGGAAATGGTCAGAAATCAGGAGAAGGCTCTTCATCATTTTGTTCTGCTCCAAAGAATATACAAACCAGGGTAACAGATTGGCTGGAAGGTCCGATTTCTTCCTATTTTTGTTTTACTTTAAAAGCAACAATCTGTACAGACGAAGTCAAACACTGTGGTAGGAAGGACCTTACCCTACTTTATGTCACTTCTCACAACTTTCCAGCTGCCTAAAAGGCATTATTCTATTTCCCAGAGGACGTTCAAGATCAGAATAGTTATCTATCTTTCCTAAGATCACACAGCCAGCAAGTGGCAGAGACAGGATTGCAACCCAAGTCTGTGACACACGTTGGCAGAATCACATCACAGAGCCATGTTCTAAGGACAGTCCTGGTCACTCTCTTACAAGACACCTCATGTCAGGATCCCCCTTTCTCACACTGGGAAGACTGTCCTCTAAAGGAAGCCCCTCCCCAAATTTGGATCTGACTTTTATTTTGTTGGCAAATAAAAGTTTTTTCAGCTTTGTGACTGAAACCATCACTGTGAATCCTCGAGAAAGTCATGTGCTGGTTTACAGAACACAAGGTAAGAGAGATGCGTATGCTTATGTTGGAAGTATGTCTATAAAAACAAGCCCTGGCTGGTGTGCCTCGGTGGACTGAGTGTGGGTCTGTGAACCAAAGGGCCGCCAGTTCGATTCCCAGTCAGGGCGCATGCCTGGGTTGCAGGCCAGGTTCCCAGTTGAGGGTGCATGAGGGGCAGCCGCACACTGACCTCTCTCTCCCCCTCTTTCTCCTTCCCTTCCCCTTGCTCTAAAAATAAAATCTTAAAAAAGAAAAAAAGAAAAAAAAGAAAAGCCCCCGCCTTCATTCTGGGACTGTATTACAAACTGAAGACGTTTCATTAAGCGATCACTCAGGCCATGCTTGTTTCTTCCTTTTAAGCAGCTGTCTCTGGAGTTAGCTGTAATTCCGTAAAGAGAAGAGAAATAAAAAGAGGGAAACACAAACCTTAGGAACTGGAGAAATCAGGCTTCTCTGGGGGAGGAAAACCGCAAACAGAAAGAGTGGCTTTACTGAGCAGCTTCCCGATCAGCAAAAGGAGTCTATTGGTCGTTTTCACTGAGCGGGGCCGGGGCAGTTCAGTGTCCCCTGCTCTGCGGGTTTTCAAAAGAAAAGTCCGTGTGGGCTCTAAAGAGAGTATCTGCACTAATCAGAGGTGACCAGCACAACAGAAATGCAAACTGCCATCTGGTGACTTAATAACCTGTAATGACAAATGCCATAGCATGTAGGACACCGAAAGATCAGGTGGAAGAAAGCTGGAGTACAAGCTTGGTACAATAACCCTAAATGTTTGGACTGGAGGAGTCCAGAAAATAGCTTCAATATCTCATATCCAATGAAATGGGACAGATTATTAAGAACTCCTGGGAGCACCATGAATCAATGGTATTGGCGGGGAAACCAGATGAAAAGTCACTGTAATTTTCTCCCAGTAATCAAATGTTAGTTTCATTTACAAAGAGCTTCCATATGGAATCCTGCCCCAATAAAACATCCTGTGCGGGCCCTGGACGATCAATATGGCTGGACTAGCCCCTTCTACAAGGGAGCACGTGCGTTCCAAAACAGCCCTAAATCCTGCAGCCTGGTAATAGGTTTCACTTACACTAATGCTCTGCAGTGAAATGCATCATATTAAACGTCTTGTCACCTCCTTTCCCTTTTCATTAAGGAACGGACCCACAGCTTGAGGCACTCACTGCTTTGGAATCCAACTTCCTCTCTGCTGAAACTAATCGTTGCTATTGCTGACATCTCAGGTGATCAAGTCTCATTTCTCACCCCCGCCCCACATACCCAGTAAATGCATTGTGTTACTACAAAACACTGCATATATATAGAAAGTCACATGCTTCCTTGCCCACAGGTCATTTTGCTTTAAAGGCTTCTTTTTCATGTAAAATACGTCCCTTCAAATGTACCTCTGGAGATTGGACTTGAAGAAATCTGCCTACGCTGCTACAGGCTGTGGAATAATTGCCGTGGAACTCTGTTCCTGAAGGACAAAGGAGCAGGGAGCAAATTCCTTAAGTCTCTGGAGCGGACGCACAGCCACTGGCCCAAGGTGCCTGTGTGTCCAGTAAAAGAGACTCACCCTTGAGCCTCTGGTTCCCCAGTTGTGCCCTCCAGCTACCGCCTGCTTCTAAGACACACAGGCTCTGGGGGCTGGTGTTGTGTGCCTCTGGGCATCGGGAGCACATTATTCGGGGTGAGTCTTTGCTGGGTGAAGTGGGCTCAAGCACAAGTAGCACTGAAATCACCTGAGAGCATTTTAGAAATGCAAAACCTCAGTCCAGGCCCAGCCCTCCTGCGTCAGATTCTACGGTGTGCACTTTAAAGTCAGAGAAACGCTGCCTCAGGCTACGTGCTTTATAACCCAGAACCTCTTTTCCTTGGCGTCACAAGGCTTCTTAGCAGGCTTCTGGGGAGAGATGGAAGGAAGGTTAGCTTCTTCAGTCAGTGGGACTCCAAATACCCAGTCTCACTGTCTGTCTGTGTCTGAGGAGGAGCATGGAAAAATTCTGACCTTCAACATGTATCCAGTTCCATCAGTAAGTTCTGTGGGCTCTACCTTGGTGGACCCCATCTGTCTGGTCTGTGTCCCCTCCTATGAGCTCCCACCAACCTGCACTGCCCTCCCCATGACCCACACACACTGTGTGGCAATAAAGGAGGTACTTGAAGGGCAGGAGGCACTGCTTATTATCTTCCTACAGTTCCCCATAGCACCTAGAAAGAAACCCTAACCCTGGACCCCAGTCTGCAAGGTCACAAAACATCCTACCCTGCCTCCTCCCCAAGGTCATGTCCTACCACAGTCCCCATGCTCACCCTTCCAACCACACTGGCCTCCTTGCTGTTTCGCAAACAGGCCAAGCACAGTCCCAGCATCCAGACAAGTGGCTGCTCCCTCTGCCTGGAACAATCTCATCCCAGATCGTGGCACGGCTGTCTCCTTCTCACCAAGCAGGTCTGAGCTCAGCTGTCCCCTCCTGAGGGGCTTTCTTAAACAAGTCCCCTCTGTGGTTCTCTTCGCACTCAGGTACCCCATCTGGGAGTGGCGTATCGTGTGTTTTTATGTTACCTGTTCTCCCACTAGCATGCAAGTTGACACTCCAGACCGTCTATCCTTTCGTTGACTGCTAGTGCCTAGAAGAATAAGTAGCATATAACGGGAACTTATTATTGCTTCCCCCCCTCCAATTCCAGAGCACAGCCTTCCTATGAAACCTTTCATGAGCTGAAATGTCATCAAGCAAAGAAGCAATTAGCATTAATTTATATGGCAAAAATTGTTTAGTGTTCCCAGACCAAAAAAACAGACCAAATCAAGCTACGTGCACTTCATTACACCCAGTTTTACACCAAGAGTAACCCCCTTACAAGCCTTCTTAGGTCTTTCTGATACGGTAGGACACATCTTGCTAAGAGATGCACAGAATAAACGGAGATGAAGCCCGGATGCCCAGACACGCATCTCGGAGCTCTGGGGCGTGATTCCGAGACGCCGAGTGTGGTTCCGGGGAAGGAGCTCAGCAGCACCCCTCTCCTGCCTCTGCGATGGTCGTGCAAAACGAATGCTGACTTCACTTCCTGCCCCTTTCCTGCAAGTGAAAATCCTCCTCGGGTTTCTTTAAGCTTGTGAAAATAGGTATAGGTTCTCCCTGACTTACAGTGGGGTTATGACCTGATTAATCCACTGTAAACTGAAAATATCCTAAGTAAAAACTGCTTTTGATACGCCTAACCTACCAAACACCATTGCTTGGCCGAGCTGGTTTCTACTACATGTGTACTGTTTTTACACCAATACACAATAGGAAAGTAATAAGTCAACAATCATAAATTGAGGACCATCTGTACTAATGTAGGTCTTCCATAAAAGTGAAAGTTGCCTAATGCAAATTTTCAAAAAGCAGGGGATACCCTTTATTTACTTACTGGATGGAAGGGAGGAAGGGAGGAAGGGAGGGAAGGGAGACAATGGATGGACTGGGTAGGTGAGGGGTTTGGGGAAGAGTGCAGGTGGACAGGTGGGTGGGTGGGTGGGTGGGTGGATGAGTGAGTGAATGAATAAGAAACTACGGCCCTAGAAGTTCCAGTCCTATGATTCTCAGTTCTGACTGCATGTTAATCACCTGCAGATGTTTGGAAAATAAGGCCTATACTAGACCAACTGAATCACAACCGCTGAACACTAGACTATTCAGGGGCTGTGCTGTTCAGCAAGGTAGCCACGGACCACATGTGGCTACACACTGTAAGTTTACCCTGAGGTTGAACACAAGTGTAAATGCAGCCCTGCGGGGGCACTGCCCACACGCCAGGTGCTCACGAGGCACACGTGGCCAGCGGCCGCCCTACGGGACAGCACCAGCGCAGCACGTTTCCACCACCACGGAGAGCTCTGCTGGAGGGCACTGTTCGGGAACGTAATCTGGGTCTAATTTACCATGCCGCTCTCTTAAGTATTAACTGAGCACCTATTACTAGCCAGACACTATACTAAGTGCTAAAAATCATGGTGACAATAAAAATAACGAAGGGCCCTGGCCAGGTAGCCCAGCTGGTTAGAATGTCATCCCGATACACCAAGCTGCATGCAGATCTGATCCCCAGTCAGGGCTCACACAAGAGTCAACCAATGGGGCGTGAATAAGTGGGGCAACAAATCACTATCAGGATCTCTCTGTCTTTGTGTATCTCTCTCTCTCTCTCTCTCTGTCTCTCTCTCTCTCTCTCTCTCTGTCTCTCTCTTACTAAACCAGTCTGCCTTTGGAGCTGGTGTTTGCCAGAGCCTTTATCTGGCATGTGCTAAAGGGTGGGGAGCCGTCAGTCTTGTCTGGGGGATCTAGTTAAGTCTCATTGATCGAGGAAGTAAAAATGCTGATACAGCCCTTTGAACGCCCTTCCTGTGAAAGGCGATGTGAGAATCAGGACTGACAAGACCAGGCACAGAGGGAAGAGAGCATGGGGAGGCCACTGGCAGGGTTCTGTGCCTGCTCGTGCACCTCCAGACGGCCGTGCGGAGGCATCAAGGTCTCCACAGGAGGGAGGGTCAGGGAGGGCTCGAGAAGACCCAACATGTAATACAGGCTTCCTGAACACTGAGCACAAGGCCACAGTTGGGGGCAGCACAGACTCTACTTCGAAATATAACAAAATAATGGAAATGGATGGATACAGTGATGAAGAGATGGATAATTCTACGATAAAGCAAATATAGGAGGATGTTAACTGTAGAATGATTATAATGGTGCACGGGTATTAACCAGATAATTCAACTTCTTTACATGTTCGAAGTCCTGCACAATAAAATACTGGGGGACAATGATCAGTGATAGTACAGAGGGAGCAAAACATCGTGTGTCTTTCTATATTCCACGTGTTAAATGTACATACTTACAAACCATACATATTTGCACATATAATACAGTCATAAATTGATAAAAATATATGCAGAGTACTGGGCAGGTAAACAAAGGGTGAGCTACTTAATCTCAGTTTTTACCTTGTTTTAGCCAGAAATTAATGCTATAGTGTTTCCTGGACTCCAAAATTCAGGAAACTGTAGACCATCTTTCCTGAAAGTTATCCTTAAATGTAACAGAAAGTTGCTGAGGACAACTGGTATTTATAAACTAGATGTCATAGAATAACAATTCTGAATGATGCAAAACAAAATCATTCAAACCACCTACAAAGGAAAAGGAACTACATTCAAGTACCACACATCACTCTGACCACCGTGGTGATCTGCCCAGGTAATGGCCTCGGTGCACACGCAGGATGCCGGGCTCGCCACGCTGCTTTACGGCCAGGTAAGAGCAGGGCCTAGGGGTAAATAACGATGCTTACACTTGACACTAAGTGCCCAGCAACCCCATTTGAAATGAGCCTACGTGACAGACTTTGTAGGCTAGTAAACTCACAGAACCAACCAGCGCTGCACTTGACGAGCACAACCTGCCTGCCACCCAGTGCTTACGGCCACGATGACCCGTGAGTGGAAGGAGGGCCGGTGTGAGCGCAGGTCCAGAGACCCAGGGGAACTCAGGGGCTGGGAGAAGAGCTGGGCAGTAAGCTACAACCTGAGGGGAGCACATGGTGCTGGGAACCCCACAAAGTGCTGCAGACACACTGCCACACTCGGCAGGACCACTCACCGTCCTTCCCTGGTGGCAGCACTGAACTTACTTTTGCCTGCATCTCGCATGTCACCACCTCAGTCAAGGAATAACGGTTCACTGTACAGGGAACCAACAATGTCCACTTAGCAGGAGTACACTTGTTCTGTGATAATAAATGCTGAAATATTACTTATTACTGGTATTAATGCGAGCAATTTTTTACCGAGCACTTATTCTGAAGCAGGTTCTGTGCTAAGCAGGCACTTTTATAGACTGATCCTCATGCAATCCAGTGTCAGTACTCTGTCTGCAGATAAAGAAACTGAGGTGTTTTATGTTCAAGGCCATAACCATGAGATGGAGCAAAGACCGGGATCCAGGCAGTGTGACTACAGAGCCACACTAAACACTTCAACAATCTGCATGTCACAAATCCCAGTTAGGCCTTTGTCATTCATGTAACAGGAAGTGCACAGTGAAATTAGTGAATAAAAAGCAGAGAGCAGCAGTAAGTGTAGCTACAGAGGCCAGAGACACACACGCACTGAAGATGCAACGAGAATGCAAGCAGCCTGCGCTGACTCAACAGCCCAGGGCCTGAGCCACACACCCTGTCCAGGCGACCCTGCCCACCCATCTCTGTGCATCCAAGGCAGAGGGACTTGGGAGTTCCAGGAAAAAGTCCTGACTCCGCTTTTGACTCCTGGCCAGCCCTTCACTTTGCAGCAGCGAGAGGGCGGGTCGTCTTCTCAAATCAGTTACTGATGTGACCAAACCAACCACAAACAAGGGCGTAATTAAAGTTCTTTTACTTGAGTTTGAATGTATCTGAAATCTGCCAAGTGTAGTCACTGCACAGGGGAGAGCAGCATGCCTTGAAGTTTATTTGGCCTTTTCTTCTCCTGCCTGGGATCCTAGATCCTGAGAAAGGAAAGGAAGTTAATTATCTACTGAGCACATTCGGCGTGCCAAGGCCTGGAAGAGGTGCTTTCCACCAACATTATCTCACTGCATCCTGGCACGACTGCTCCGCATAGGCATTACTGACTTCGGTGCAGAGACGTGGAAGGAGGGGCTCAGAGAGGCTCAGTAACTTGTGCGGGGCACAAAGCTAGCGTGGCAGAACGCTACTGAAAACATCGGCAGTGGCATCCCGCCTGGGTTCATTAAACGGTGTGGCTGTCTCCAGCGTCTTTCATCACAAGACTGTCAGAGGACAAGGCGAGAGCAGCAGGCCTCCGAAGGTCCAAGGATTGAAATCTGTTTATTAGTACAAAGTGGCAAAATCACCTCTGCGGGGTGACCCAGCAACCCCGGCACCAGCTGGGCTCGCAACGGCCGAAGCGGCCAGGCCATTCCGAGATGCCAAGATGAGAATGGGCATTGTGTGGGGCCAGCTGCTCCGGAGCGCCACGTGCGCAGGCAGTGCCATGTCACCGGGGCGGGGGGGGCGGGGCAGTGTGGGAGCGGGGTGCAGCCTCTGTGGCTGCAGTGTCTCAGCCGGGCGGCCCAAGAGGATCTTAAAAAGCCTTAGGGTCGCTGCAGGAGGAGCTGAGTGGGCAGGGTGCCTGGAAAGCCAAACCGACTTAGCACACGGCTCGAGCCATCCTGCACTCAGAGGGAACCAGTGGAGGGAGGGGAAAGGAGGGAAAGGGATGACGATGTTCTGAACGAGAAAAGGGAATACTGAAGAATAAAACAAAGTAACATCAGCCTGCGTGCCTGTTCTGCATTAACTCTGAATTCGAAGGCATCTCTAAGCCTGTCTGTGACCTAGTGCTGAGGAAGTGGGCGCTTAAGAGTGATAATGACCCCCGGCTCCTTGAGCCTTGTCACGAAGGGCCACACGAGCCAGCGAAGATCGCTGGGAAAGTGAGTCTTGGCCATCACACAGTCACGGCTGCGCGCAGGAGGGAGGACATAAGCCCCTGCTCCCTCTCCCAGTCAACCGCAATGTCAGCTGGAAGGAGACGCTTCGACCTCCACGCTTCAGGCTCTGAATGATAGTAAATAAATTTGCGGACCAGAAATGAAGGACGTGAGGCACTGTCGGCACCTGCCATCTTGCAGGGGCTCATTAAATAGCCACTACCCCTTATCTTCACAACTTTTAAAGAGAATCAACAACGCTCCATCGGGTCTCATCCTAATTCCTGTCTGGAGCGAAGCGGGACGACTCGGACGGATGCAGTTGGGTGTGAGGTCCTGAGAACACAGCCACAGAGGTGAGGATGCTGCACGCGTCCTTGCAGGAGGGTTACCCGGCAGCCGGCGGGCACATAAACATGGTCGCCCCGTGGAAACAACCGATGCTGGAGGCCTGGCTGTGACATCTCTCTTTGGGAGGGCAAGGTGTAAGGAGGCAAATCACCGCGTCCAAGTTCACAGTTACCCAGGGCTCCTGGCCAGGAGGACCACAGAGGACTCACGCACTCGCCCCAGAGGGAAGACAGGGCAGGAGGCCGCCCTGACCCGGGGCAGGTATGATCCCGGGGCGCGTGGGGGGCAGGTCTCACCTGATGGGAGACCTGAGGCAGAGGGAGTGGAGAGTAAATGAGTTCTGAGGTCACTTTCCATCTCATAGGAAGAGCTAGCTCGTAGAAAAAGATAGAATCCTTGAAGCTTCCAGTGAGGACTGTTGTGCTATCAGTGCTGAAGGGGAAATGTTTCTCCTCGCGCAATCAACAGAGACCAAGGGCAAGTGCAAGATACACTGAAGGAAAGGAATAATCGAAGGCAAAGACACAGAAGCCAGTAGACATCCTGGGGAAACTGACCGATCATTCTTGCCAGCCCAAAATAATACTTTAGCGGAATCAGTTCTGCCTTCCAATACTGACAGGACCCTGCGGTCCCACCACTGTCCCCCTACTCACTAGAGAGGGACTCACGAGCCTTTCCATTCCCCAATCACAGGAAACATGCTCCAACCCCAGGGCCTGTGTGCCTCCCCTTCCCTCTCCCTAAAACACTCTTGCTGTATAATTCGATCTTAAACTTCCTTTAAATCTACTCAAATGTCAACTGCCCAGAGAAGCATTTCTCCACCATCCCATATGTTAGCAGCAAAACATGCAGAAAGCATATGGCTGTCCCCTGTAGGGACCTACCCGAACTGCCTCCTGTAAATGGAACCAAGGACAGAGAAGGGTGCACACGTCCAAGGGCCATCACGGCCGTTTAAGGGTTGAAATCTTACAAAAGTTAGAAACGAACGAAGGGCCCACTCTAAGCATCACCAGGAGACCACGGGTGTTCTGAACCCAGCTGCCCGGTAGAGAAGGGTCCCCTTTTCCTGTACCGGGATCCCAGACACTGGTGTTGGCTGCCGAAAGAAAGCGGCGTCTGCCCAGCTTCTGCCAGCGACACAGGAGCCATGGCAGGCAGCTTAGAGAAAGGCACTCTGGCCTCGGCTGTCCCGTGTCTCCTGACACAGGAACCTGGGGGGCTCCTGACTTCTGAGCTCTCTCAAGGGGAGGCCAGCATGGCCTCCTGCCTTTAAGAGTGAGCTCGGGAAAGCAGCCCCGAGAAAGGGGCAATGGCAGAAAAAGCACAGCCAGGTGTGGGGGCGGCCAGGGGTGTGGGAAGAGGCAAAGATGAAAATGACCTCTGCTCCGTGTGGCCCTTCCTCCCAGGTGACCTAGAGCAGAAGGGCTGGCTCGGCAGCCTGCTGTCCCCACCTCTCATCAACCACTTCCTTCCTGGCCCCCTATGTGGGATGGGAGGGCTTTTCCCTACCAAACAGGCGAGCAGCAGCTGGATAACCCGCACCGCTTCGGCCGGAAAGCTTTGCTGACATGCGGGAGGGCATCGGCCCCTGTGCTCCGGGAATACAGGGGCTCACTGGGACTCCAGCTGCTGCACCCAAGCACCTGGGATCTGTCCTGATCAGGAAGAAAGTGTGGGGCTCACTTTCTTCCGCTCTCAAAGAATAAGGTTATTCTGAGCGTTAAATGAAATAATATATTAAAAAAAAATACTCAGCACAGGGCCTGGCAAAGAGTAAGTATTCAAATTACTTGATTCAAATAAATGATTCTGATGATTTAAAAAAGGAAATGACAAAATTAGAACTAAAATCTAATTATCAAAGTTTTCTAGAAAGATGCAAATTGTGGAAATCACCTAAGCCAAGGGTGTCAAACTCATTTTCACCGAGGGCCAAATCAGCTTCGAGGTTGCCTTCCAAGGGCCGAGTGTAATGCTAGGACTGTATAAATGTAACTGTTCCTTCACTAGGGGCAAGGAGCTCAGCGCTGCCGCCGGGGAGAAACAAGGTGCCGGGCCGGACAAAACAAGGCGGAGGGCCGGGTTCGGCCCACGGGCCTGGTGTTTGCCGCCTGTGACCTAAGCCCTATTTAATAACAGAAGCTAGACATTTCATAATAATGTCTGATTTTAGTGATTCGCTAAATCTCGGGTGAAGAAATTAATAATGGTTTCTTTATCTTAAAACAACTTCCATTATTTTTTGAAAGGCTCTGGAGTCAGGACGCCTGCCCTTGGCGCCCGGCACTGCCACTGCCAAGCCCCGTGACACGGAGAGAGGCCTCGGGACCTCAGACTCCTCGTCTCTGAAACGAAGGCAACAGCCGTACTTATTACACAGGTCTTGGGAAGGTTAAGCAGGAAGGTAAGCACACATAAAACGCTTACATCACTGTTGGGTATTACCACTACTCTGATCCTTCTGATCACCACTGTTTTGGTCATGAGTGCGGCTGTGCGTGATGCTCTGGTGGAGGAGCATTCTGCTCTGTGGAATGTTTCCGTGCGTGTCCTCGTGTTCTGGGGAACATTAAGCGGACAACAGATGACGAGCACTTGGCACCATGCCTGGTACAGGGTGCCATGTTGCATAATTAGAAGTGATGGAAGCAACCGTATTTTTAGGATGCTGCACTCAGGGATATTACCGATATGATTCTGCTTTAAAAAAATAGTATGAACCAGAGTTTCTAAGCACAAACCAGTAAAACAAATGAAATAATTAGGAGAATATGAATAATGTGTGAAAGAATCATCTTGGTTTTTATCAAGAACTATAAACCACAACTTGGAATTTATAATCAACAGCAACTTCAAAGGTATGTAATGGCATAAAAACGATAATTGCCATTAACTCAGATGGGGAATCCTACAGAAATGACTGCTCCACATGAGGAAATGCAAAGGGACGGAAAACTGAAGGCATGCTGGTTTCTAAACGCCCCAGCAGGCCAAAGGGAGGCGGTGCCTCCATCAACAAGCTCCAGCATCAAAGCAGGAGGGCCAGGCAGAGACTGGACATTCTGATCCCAAACAGGCACTTCTTTCACTGAAAAGCCTAGGGCTTCCACCATTCCCTACGGAGCCTCAGCTGATTGGGTAAAAAGCAAGCCAGAAAGAGGGAATGCTAGGGTCTCGGTCCCAAGTTCCTCTTTGCACTGTCAGGATAAGCCGATCCACAAAGCACGCATCCAGGTACCCAGTAAAAGTGAAACCAAGACCACGTCCTCCCAAATGTAAAACGGGGATATTTTATTATCAACCAGTCCCCAAACATCTTGGCAACCTGCAGATTAAGATGAGCTGATAGAGAAGCCTGGAATCTGAATGGCTGGAGCACATGGCTCCTTCCCAAGACCTTGCTGCTAGTCTCTCTGTTTACAGGGGATGGCGCCAGCCGGGACTGCACCATGGCTGGTGGCCCAGCTGCTATTCCCTTACTCACCAGGCACTTAGAGTGCAGCCCAACCAGCTTCTTAGAGAACAAGGTGATATTACAGCCAGTTGGGATGCCAGGTGACCCCTAACTGCAAAAAAAAAAAAAAGAAGAAGAAAAGAAAAAATCCAGTTTTTTTCCTAGTCCAGCATGGACTAGCTTTCATGGAGTTATACTGTTTGCACATCTTCCGTGAAATCAGAGTGGGGCTGAGAAGCCAGGGTGGTGGCAGTGGGAGTGGAGGGTGGGAATGCCCCCACTCATCCCGTAGCACTAAACTTGACGTCCCTGTGCGTGAGCATTCATTCTTTCGTTCAGCAAACACTTACCAACACGACCAACCACACGTTCAGCCCTGAACTGGGAGCTGTGAACACAAAGATAAGCAAATGCGCAGCTCCAACAATGCATTATTTACAGAACGTGAATGGTGTATCTCCAGTCCCACTCAGCCAAGCAGGTCCTGAATGTGTGCAAAAGGCAGCCAGGAACGTCCCGTCCCCGTCGGTCCTCACGTGCCCTCTCAGCCCAACCACCTTCACCTTCCAGGCAACCGAGGCCTGACGTTGGGTAACAGCCTGCCCGCACACAACGTCGGCGTCTCAGGCTGCGCTAGAACCAAACCCCCCCCAGGAAGAGGCAGCCGTACTTCAAGGCAGCGATCTTAGGGGCTGTGTGTTACAAGTGGGGCAGTGACCAAGGAGGCTCCAACAGAAGGGCACCTGACTTTGGCCAGGGAAAAGGGGGAGGGGGTGACTGCCGGAGGGGGGAGGGTTACCCCACTTAAGCATGGCCCCAGGTTAGTGCCAAAAGGGACGAGGAGATTGCCAGGCAAAATCACATGGCCTCAGCTAAAAAATGATCCCCTAGAGTCTGGGCCACGGGCACCAGTTTTTGCTTCCCTCGTGGGCCATCTGCACAGGCTGCTCGTTTCTCACAGGAACTGTGTCCACTGCTCCGCTCCGACACAGAGTCCGAGCGCGGACGCTCTGACCAACGGCTGTTGGTGTTAAAAGCTTCCTAAGCGACACGCCAAGCCTCTCCGCAGTCCCAATCTCAAAACGCCTTCCTTCCTTTAGGTCAATAGTTTAAACAGCAGAGGACAAGAGGAGAGTCTGCTGGCTGCATCAAAGGCAGTGAAAAGAAAACCCTTTCGTGGGGAAGGGAGGCGTCAGGTCGCTGGCTCCATTAGCTCAGACCACTTCCAATGAACCTGAAAGCAGAAACACAGACCTGTGGCTGGTCCTCCAGCAAGGATTTGGGTGTTCAAGTTCTGTCATGTGACCAGTTCAACAGTCCCAGGGCAAAGCAGAACAATTTTCAAAATGAAACTCAATCAGTGAGACCAAGAAAACGCTCCCCCTGCAACTGGCCCCAGGACAGAGGTTTAGGTTTTGATCTTCCCAAAAGGGTCTGGGGGACAAAGCGGGCTGAACGGCAGGTGGAGCGGCTCCTTCCATCATCAGCACGTCAGGAAGGTACGTTCTTCTTCCATGAGCTCTTCGGAAAGACACGCAGGGGCTTCCAAGCAGGTCTCAGAGCACAGGGCATTGCCCTCCCCTCCACAAGGACACTAAATGTACCGGACACCACGGCCCACGCTGAAGAGAGACGTGCCACCTGGCCTGCAAGCTCTCCTGGACTCCAGCTGGCCCTCCACCTCATTCCTTCCTTCGGGTCTTAAAACTTCTGGAGGGAGCCCTGTTGAAAACTCCAGGAGAGAGCAGAGACTGGGTGCTTTCACAGTGCTCCCTGACTCTGTGCTGGCACGGCCCCGCCAGCCCTCTCCAAGAATTTCTGGTTAAAGAGACAAACAGAAAGGGAGTGAATGTTCAACCAGTGATGGCACATCCATGTTATGGAATACTACTGCGCAGTAAAAAGAAATGAATTACTGACACATGCAACAACCTCGATGGACCTCCTGGGATTTGTGCTGAGTGGGGGAAAAGGACCAACCTCAAAAGGCTGAAGGCTGTGTGATTCCATTTATGCAACATTCTTAAAACGGCAACACCACGGAGACAGAGAACAGAAAGGGAGGTGAGGCTACGCAAGGGGGCAGGAGGGATCTGGGTGCTACCGCGGTTCCGTGCCTTGACTGTGGCAGGGGTCCCTCAAATATGCACATGCGACTGGACTGCAAAGATCTGACGCACACCACACACACCTAAGTGCACTCAGAACTGGGCAACTCCACCAGTGAGCTGCACCCGTGTCAACTTCCTGCCCCTGGTAGTGCACTGCAGTTGTGTAAGATGTTACCTGGGGGGAAGACTGGGCATCTTTCTAGATTATTTCTAACATTTGCATGTGACTCCACAAATATTTCAAATTTAAAAGTAAAAAAAAAAAGAGGGAGGTGAGCTGGTCGAAGGAGAAGACAGGCCAGTTTCACTCAGACACCATGCAGCGCCCTGCGGACTCACCACAGGCACCCAGGCGCCCACCCACGGGACGCGAGGGCCAACTCTGTGCCCCACACAAACCCGCGGGCACGCCAGATCTCCTTCTGAAGCCTCAGAGGGCACTGCCACCTCTTTAGGGATCTTGTTAAGAGTTTTGCTGCACATCAGAATTAATTAACTACTGCTTAGAGCACAGATGTCACTCAGAAAGCCAAAGACCCACAATATAACAGTGTTTCTATAGGAGAAAAATGGGCCATTGCTTATATAAACCATACTTACAGAGGGAACTCTATGCGTCTGTAGCAACTAAGAGCCTGGACAGTTGGAACAATTACGTAAATCCCCTGACCTTCCTTTTCCTTCCCTTTGTATTTTTTCCCTAATGTTCAGGCATATCTTTGCTCGCAACCAAAAAACACACAAACGCTGACTTTTGTTACATGCACAGGCGTCAGGCTAGCTGTCACTGTACAGTACAAATGCACCATTCTCTCAAACAGACTCGTCATTTCCCCATTATATAAATTTCAAACCATTAAATAAAATAATTTTAAACTGCCCTTGTATATGTT
Organism: Phyllostomus hastatus; assembly: GCF_019186645.2. Lineage (NCBI taxonomy): Eukaryota > Metazoa > Chordata > Mammalia > Chiroptera > Phyllostomidae > Phyllostomus > Phyllostomus hastatus. Next base: position 6,153,656 of record NW_025334036.1, on the reverse strand, counting down.
ATTACCCCTCACCCCCACCGATGACATCACTGTTTCCACAGTAACTAACGTACTTCAAAGTGGAAGATGCAGACAGTGGCTTTAAAAAAAAAAGGCAGATAAAAGTGATGGAAATCAAGTATATCACCGTGTAAGTTGTGATGCAGAGTGTACCTGCCTGATGGGGCGCCAGCTCAGGGGCAAGTAATAAATATTTCAGTAGAACCCTTATCCTAACAGATACTCCGTGTAACAGAGGCCTATCACGTTACTCGATTGCCTTTGGACACATGGCTGCCTAACTCAGTGTAGGTAAAATCAGGTCTCAGGCTGATTTTCAAGAGAGTCATATACTTTATTTTCCAGTGATGTTGTAATTATGCCTTACTGAGAACAGCTCTTTCAGAAATATGTGATAGAAAGAATATTCACAAAAGACAAATGAAGAAAACTGGAAGAGCGGAAACAAGCCTCAATTCTTAAACATAAGAAAAAAACCCTCCATGAAGAGCAGCATTCCTCTTTCTGACGAAGTGTGGGTACTTTTCCAGTTACTGTAGGTATTTCACTGTTTGCATGTTGGTGAGTAAAGATTTTTTTCTGAACATGAAAATCCACTCTCTGAGTTGTAAGGAGGGTGGCTAGAAGGGAACGATTCTGGGTGACCTGACACAAAACTAGGGTCTGGTTTTAGAACATCACAGTGTTTGATCTGTCCCTGTCAAGGTGTCATTCTCAACATTTAACACGCTTGAGAGAAGCTTCAAGAAGTTCCACCATGTAGTCTGTGCGCTGTGAAAGCCGGTGTTCAGAGACCCTGAGAGGACGCCCTGTCCCGTAAACACACAATGAGCCGCGCTTCTGGTGCCCTGTGGCCGCCACCAAAGGACTGGAAGTCATCTGGAATGGTGGAGCCCACTGGGAATGCCCCAAACTGCCCTGATTAAGATCTCAGATGATGATGATTTCATTGCACTTCTGGGATGCTGGATTTTTGCCCCATTTTATCAGCACGGACTTCCGAGCTTCAGCAGAGCTCTGAGACGGCAGTCTTTCCACAGACGGACTCTGTGTGGCCCTGCCTGGCTTCTGGCTATGGCCTCAGACCAGACTACAGGTCTCCAACTGCTTCCAGGCTCCTGGAGCTACTTCCTTCCTAAAATGCCTCTTTCTGCAAGTGACACCGCTTCACTGCACAAACCTAGCACGACTGGGTTTTGCGCGCTAGCCCGAGTCTTGAAGTCAAGGCCCTCCCTCACCGAACTACAACCCCCACCCAAGGCCTTCTTCCCCTTCCCTCTCAAGGGTGAGCCACCTGCACAGCCCGAGGCCTCTCCCACCTGTCTGAGAGCACACCTCCCCTTCTGCTGCTTGTTCATCTTGCTTTTTCTGTGGGACCCACTTCCACGTTCCCCTCTTTCCCATCACCACAAAGGGACTTTTTACGTTCAACCACCCACACGCACTCTTTCAAGAATTGCAGCCACTGCTCTGATGTCACTTGCAAAGGGTTTTGAGAAAAGCACCGTGACATAAGCTCCTCCAGAGCAGAGATTTCTGTGCGTTTCACAGCACTGTGTCCCCAACACCTAGAAGAGTGCCTGGGAAATCACCGCAGCTAGTAAGTCCGTCCTGAATTAGTGTGGCAACATCACAGAATACAGGCTTTTTAAAATTTTTAAGGGCGAGAGAGAGAAAACAAGCCCTGGTTTCCAAATTATTACATATACACAAGAACTAACATCATCATTTCCAGAGGTTTCACGGCAAATTAATTAAAACATTAAAGAGTTATTGAAGTAGTTAGGAGACAACATAAAAATAGAAGGGAAAGGATCCTTCCATAGCAGGATTAAATTTAATGCCTCAGATCAATAAACACTATCTTAAAGACCAGGAAATAAATCAAGGACTGTCAGACACACAAAATAGAAAAGGACTTTAGGAAAGTGGTCTGTTTCTGTCCAAATGCGGAGGTAACATATGGAAATAAGGCTGCTCATTCAATAGAGTTGAATCAGTTCCATTTGGGTCAAGCAGCAGGACCCCAAACACACTGGCAAAAGTCAAATATCTATAATTAGCCGATACAGCGTTCGAAGGCCAGGACTATGAATAGTGGGAAGGCCTGTGATGCCGCCGCACACCCCCTCCGGATCCAAACGGGGCAGCTCAAAGGAGCTCCCCACAGGGCCATCTGGAAGGTGCTGTGCAAAACACAAGCAAGCCTGCCGTCTGGGAGGAGAGACCCGCAAGCACAGGAGCGTCCCCAACTTGGGGGCCTTCGGGACCACCAGTTACCCAGCTGAGAGAGCATCTGCGGGCACACTTGCTTTTTGTTTCCACACCCCAGGCTAAGACCAGCAGGAGGGACACCCCGAAGGAAGGAGTCGAGCTGACCTTGGGCTCTGAGGAGGTAAGGCTGGAAAGATTGGGAAACATCATTCCTGGGAGTGACAGCGGGAGGCAGGGATTCACTAGGAGGCAGCGATATCTTATCTGGAGCGCCAGGACCCTAGGTCAGAGACCACAACTCTCAGAGCTCTTAAATATTCTAGAAAAGGGGTCTGAGTTTTTGTTTTTTTTTCTGAAAGGTACCAGGTACTAAAGGTCGTAGGCTCTGCAGGCCACCTGGGCTCTGCCGCAACATCCCACCTCTGCCTCGGTCTGCAGAAGTAGCCACAGGCAGCAGCATGTGGACGAACCAGCGTGTCTGTCCCCGTAACACTGGGGTCACGGGACCAGCCTGCAGGCCGGATGCGGTCCACGGGCAGTCGTTTGCTGGCCTGACTCTGGGACCATCATCACTGCTCCCCGTCTGCTCCTAATGTTCAGCCATCCCCAGTGTTCCTCCACGAACAAAACCCTCAAAGCACAAAGGGCCTGAGCAACCGTCTTCTGGAACCCAAGGCAGGACTGACAGCCAGATGAGGGTAAGCTGACCGAGCACACGTGCCAGGCACTGCACTAAGCCTTTTGTATGTGCCCATTCATTTTCACGCCATGAGAGAACCCTCTGACTGCTGGGGTGATACTAGGGCGTAGTTTTATATGGAAATGATCACATTTTATGGAGAAGCATATTGAAATATTTGGGTGTGAAATGTCCTCATTTCTATACTTTACTTCCAAGTGGTTCGAAAAAGAAGGTTACATGTGCATATTTGGATGTGTATGCATGTTGTATGTGTATATATGAAGCAAATACGCCAAACCTCGGTAATTGTCCATTCCTAGCTGGTGAGCACATGGGTGGTCACTGCACTGTGATTGCCCTTTGCTGCTTCCGTGAGAGAATTTACACTCAGAATGAAGAATAAAGGTGGGACAGAGTGAAGGTGGGGCAGGAGTGCCCTGTCTGCTCCCAGGGCGGCCGCCAGGCTACGGCGACAGGATCTGCGGCTGCACTGAGAGCCGTCACACGTCCCAGCACGCACGACAGCGAAGGGCCCTTTTCTGTTTTTGACGAAAAAATGAGACTCAAGTAGGAGTCTTTTGATAAATATCAAAATGTCACCCTTGGTAAGTCCTGTGGAATACTTTTCAAATAAGGTGCATGTACTTTTGTACTAAGGGCTTGAAACGTGACCGTCTGCAGAGGGAGCAAATGTTCATTAGAGTGTTTGCTCACACTGGCACAGAGCGGTCTGTAATTTTGTGAGGGTTGTTCTGGCCAAATTAGTACATAATGGCCCTTGTTTTTGAGTGGCTGGATGTTCTGAGCGAGAACGCAGCTGAGGGCTGAACACGCAGGTAACGACATGCCCGGAGCAGGGCCCTGTGAATGCACAAAGGTTCATTTTCAGAGAAAACGAAATCATAAAACCTGCAAATGCCACTCTGCATTCACAGGGAGGGCAGGACAGACGACATGGTTCTCGGGCCCCAGTGAAGTCATGCTCCGTGTTCGCTGCCTTCCCCCTCCGTTAACAAAGAAGAAAAAGAAGTGTTCTCTCACAAGTAGCAGCGTGTCCAAATGATGCCAAAACACCAAACATGCATAAGCATTCAATTCAGCTGAGACTTCTGGAGCAGGCATGGTCTGAGGAAAGACAGGTGATTTCAGAGCAAGATAAAACCGAGACACCTAGGATCAAAAGCTAATTGTGGACCAGGTAGCTTCTCTGGGCCCTAGTTTCCTTACCTGTAAAGTGGAAATAATGGCATTTCCTTCACAGAGCTGTGGTGACAATCTAATCAGACTGTTTATGTACTTCCTGGCACAAAGACCCTCAAAGAAATGCCGGTTCCCCTCTCCCTCTACAATTGTGATCAGCACTTTTAATCTCATCATCCTATTTCAGTGTACAAATCTGAAAGGCAAACAGGATTTGTATTAGCAAAGCACCGTCCACAGCCTACCATACCGAAATGGGGTGGTGAAACAGAACGGAACACGGCAGAACATCATGCGGCCCTTTGAAACGATGCTGGGTACGTCTCGGTCAGAATGGCACAAACCTCCATGCGGAGCCTTGCTCTTCCAAAACTTAACTAAAACCATTTTAAAGCAGAAATAAAATAAACACCAGTCAATAAACAAGCAAGAAAATGAGTACACCCCAGTGTCATAAAATCCAAATGCCGCCTGCTAAGGAAAATAAAGGAAGATTCAAGAGCAAAGCAGAATAGTACAGTGTAATAGCAAGGCCCCACCACCCTCGGAAAGATGCACTACCGAATGAATAAAAATACTGAGCATTTTCACTAATATCACTAACTCTGGAGAAAAGCAACCTTGAGTAGCTATCTGTATATTCTGCTCTTCTGATGGAAATAACAGAAACATCCCCTGGGCAGAATATGATGAAACAAGACCATGAACCACAGTGGTGATCATCTCTGCTGGAAGCAAGAGAAGGTTCCAGAAGAACACTGTGAAATCGGGAGCTGATCTGGGGTCACAGCATACTGTCCAAGGGTCTCCATGTGTGCTCCTGCCCAGGATGACCGCAGCCACCTAAAGGGACCTTTAAAAGATCCAGAAGCAAAAGCCCCCAAGCCCGCATCTTCCGGTCAGGCCCAGTCGGCACCCTGCACACCGACTGCTCCAGGCCCGTTAGCCCTGCTGCTCTGGAGTCTCCAGGCTACGGGGACCACGGGTAGAAGCAAGACACAAGCCTCCCCACGAGAGCACAGTGGTGAGGGGGAGAAGAGAGAAGCCTCAGATCAAGAAATCACCAACACCCGGAACAACAATGACCTGGGCAGACCCCTCTGGCAAAAACAACCTGATAAAGCAAACAGAGGGGCACAGCACCTCTAAGTCCAGACTCCTGGAGGAAAAGGAAAAACAAAGCATTGTACCGGAGACAAAAAAGTCAGCTTAAAAGAAATCATTACCCAAGAAGAGCAATACTATACCCCCTCAAAAGATATTTGAGCCACAGAACTTAACATGAATATGAGTTCAGTAAATCGAGAATTCAAAGGTAACATTAACAAAAAGGAAGGAAGGAAGGAAGGAAGGAAGGGAGGGAGAAAGGGAGGGAGGAAGGGAGGGAGGGAGGGAGGGAGGGAACAGCCAACCTAAAGAAATAGACTGGGGACTAAAATGAACACTACAACAGTAATATATAAAATGAAAGCTATAAAGACCCAAAGGAAGATGGCTTCGAATCAACTGACCAGAGGAAAGCTAAAAATGAAACAGTGACTACAGAGGAAAGCAAGGGGAGAAAGTAATCAAAGCAAAGCAAGTGACCAGGGAGTCCAAAGACCATCCAGCACACGATAACAGGTCTTTGTGCAAGCCAACGCCTGTACGGAACCAAGAAAATGCTCAGAGAAAATACATAAAAATTCTCCTGAGAACGATAAAAGGATTGAATCTGCTGACATCAAGTTCCACAAACACAGGACACACATATTGTGACTGCTGCATGTCACATATTGTGACTGCTGCATGTCACACACGAACAAGGAACTCTGTGGGCCTCTTACCTGTACACAAACAATGGACAGAGAAGGAAAAATCAGGCTGACAACAGTTCAGGGCAGAAGACAGTGACTTCAGGTTTTAGTTAGGTCTGTGGTTAAATTTGAGTGAAAGTTACCACTTCATATTTTAAAAATATATATTTTAAAAAGTACACCTAGCCAGCCACCCATTTTCCCATGGAAGAGCAGAGGGAATTCTGAAGTGATATGCCCCTAGTGATAATTATAAGGGGGAACTTCTCGCTCTTCTCCCCCCACATTTGCACTGGATCTATACTAGAGGAACTTCTGCCCCCTACAAGTAACAGAGAAAAACCGTCTTCTCTTCTGATTTCCTTCCTCACTCAGTCCTCCCCAACAGGGGGCGGGATCGACTTACCCGACAGGTAAAACTGTGAAAGGAACCTAGCAGGCCTGCCTTGACCTCTTCCTTCTCCTCTCCTTTTACAACGACCTTCAAGAGGCTGCACACTCTTTGCTCCTCCAGGGGACAAGCTTAGCAGGTGCCGCACCCCCAAGGACGTGAAGCCTGTCTTTCTGACTAGGAGCAAAGGAGTGAGACGCCTGAATCTGGCCACGAACTGAGTCGTCCAGCCCAGACTCCAAATATCTCCATACAAACTCCAAGATGATATTTCACACTCCATGGCTGGCTGGTATGTCTACTCTCCAAACTGATTCTTAATTGTGGGGAGGGAGGAGGCAGAGAAAAGTGTGATTAATTACCACTGCTCAATCCCCAATATCAGTCATGATATTTTGTGATGGCAGGATTTGGAATTTATTGAAATACTTTTATCTGAACTTCCCTTTAATTTAAAAGTCTTCAAAATGAATATGCATTATTTTTTACATCTGATGTTACAGAAAAGTGGTCACCGTTGTTTAGGGAAGAAAGCACAAGTTCCTAAACAGAATGTGTCATGTGATCTGATTTTACTATAAAAAGTAACAACAACAGTAGACACACTGCGGAGAGGCACATGCTAAGCTCACTGAACGATCGCATTCAGTATTCACAAGATCATCTCAAGTTGGTACAAATACCATCCCAATCTCAGATATGAAATGGAGAGTCCGAGAGGTCGAATCAATGGCCCAAAGCCACATAGGATTAGCAAGCAGCAGCCCTGACCTGGCCAAAGCCAACACCCTCTACTCCTCTGTCCTTGAAATCACGAGGGAATGCAGGCGGGCCCAGAGAGACAGAGAGGACACATACACCGAAACGCTGACCTCGGGTCTTCAGGTCCTGGCACTATGGGTGAGGTTTCTTCTTCTTTTACTTTTTTTAAGGGTATCTATGTTTATCTGCATTTTCCAAATTTTCAACACGTGCATTCCTTGTATAAAAAGTAAAACAGTAATGTCTTTATATTTAGAAAAAAAGGCCACAACCATAAACTTGAAGTTCAAGTTAATGGCACACTCAAGTGATGTGGCCACACGGGGCTCTGAAGTCTCAGCCAGTGCCCGGTCAGCAGCGCACGGGCAGCAGGTGTGGGCCAACAGGCATCCAGAGGCATCCTGGCCAGACCCTGCACAGGCTTTGACGCTGAAGGGCAACCAGCTCAGTAAGTCCCCACCCACCCTCCCAGGTACATCCCTGAGGCCTCACTCCAGGAGCCAGTCAGCTGTGCTCGTTGGATAGCCTCTCTGGACCCCGCATGATTATTTCCAGGAGCGGTGCCCCCTCTCAGCAGCTTACCAAGTTTTTCTCAAGGAGAACAGGAAGGGAATTTTGAATGGCCTCCATCCAATTTTTAAACTGTAAACTGCACGCCCACTTTTTGTTTGGAGACATTTCCTGTGTGTGAACACAGCTTGTTCTGTTACCAGCTTTAAAGTTATCCAGAACTGACATATCCAAGGCCAAGCAAAAGTGTTTTTTAAAAGAAGTCAAATATGGTAGGATCTTTCCTAATTTTAGCTCATCTTGTAGAAATCTCATCTGTAGATAACTCAAAAGAGAGGCCGAGTACAGAGGTGCTATTGTGTACGGATGCTGGAGCTCCCCATCCTCCCGCACTGCCCCCATTCCTGGTGAGCACGATGTTCCCGGACAACCAGCAGCTTCCCTCAGCCCCACGGTTACATCACGCAAGGCAGCCATGCTTGCTTCTGGCAGAGTCTGGGGATGCGCGGACGTGGCCTCTCTCCACATGCTGGCAGAAGGGCTCCACGCAGCATTTTCAGGCACCACTTCGAAGCTGGGGGGCAGTGCAGACAGAAGGTCTGCCAGGAGAGGTGCCGACAACCCCTCCACACAGCCCCCGCACTGCGGGCTAGGGCACAGGCTCCCCAGCGCCAGCCTCGACAGGCCCCTGCATGCGGCTGGGCCCTGTGTTCCCAGCCTGCCCCTTTCCCATCTTCCCCGTGGCAGGGGTCCAAAACCAGCCCCACCTCCGAAGGCTCTCTCCAGCCAACCTCCTTCCACAGCAGCCCTGACCTCTTGTCCTCCTTGGAGCTACGCTGACCAGGGTTGAGAAAATTGTTTTACATCTGTAACCATAAACGTTCTCCCCGCCCACCAGGCCCACCTCCAGGACCACCTCCCACCTTGCTATAACAACACTGATTTTACGGTCAAAGACGACACTGTCTGCATGATTACGCCGGACGAGCTGCCTGGCCCAGGAGCTGGAAGAGTCTAATGAAGGAGTAATTAATGAAAGTATAAACACACCATCTCCCCCACTAGGACTTATAAACTCCAGGAGGCCCAAAACAAACCTTATTCTATATTGCTCAGGGCACTTAAGAAAGTTTTTGAAGTTAATTACTTTGGCAGAGACGAAGCTGGAGTCTTTTAAAAGGAGCCTGTGCTGAAAAATCCCAAGAATCCTACGGCTCCCCCCTCTACCAGCAAACACACGATGATGAAGGAGATTAGAATGCAGATGTCTGGGCCTCAGGTGACACACACCTGGCCCACACCTGAGACGCACGGGCACAGCGACCGTCTCTTTCCGTCGCACCAGGTGGGACAGGGCTTCGGGGAGGAGACAGGGCCAGCAGAAACGTCCGCCAGGAGTCCAGGGGGAAAGGAGCAGGGACGGGTGCTGCACACACACGTGCCACACACGTGCACACAGTGCTCACCCATGTGTACTGCTAGGCTTACTCTCTTTTCCGTGCATTTCCCTCAATCAGACGATGTGATCACCCAGTCCAATCTCCGCCTTCAGCTATGCCCATAATGGGGAAAGGACTTGCGCCAGGCTCCACATCAGGGCAATCAGGCTCCCTCCCACGGCGTGACCCCCACCCTCCACCGCCCCAGGAGAAACACGGTTATCTCCCTACAGAGAGGAAGCAGGGGCCGTCGCAGGGCAGCGTTTCTGCAAACACACAGCGCTTCCTGCAAAGGATGACTCTCCAACCAATACCCATAATCTTCCTACCCAACCCAGAACCCTAAAGAGGGCAAAGAGTTTCTCTTTTTCTTTCTTTCATTTTTCCTTTGTACCCGAAAACCACTTTAGGGTCCTTCACTCTTCTTGTTCTCTGGCATTATGGGTTAAATTGTGTCTGCAAAAAAGACACGAGTCCTAACTCCAGGTATCTATGAATGCGACCTAACTTGAATACAAGGTCTTCGCAGATGTAGTTAGGTGAGATGAGGTCATTAGGGTGGGCCCTGATCCAGTGTGACCGGTGGGTGTCCTTATAAGAAGAGAGGAGAGGCACACAGAGAAAATGCCGCGTGATCTCCGTCACATACTGGAAGAATGCAGCTGCAAGCCAAGGAAGGCCAAGGACCAAGGGCCCCCACCAGAAGCTAGGAAGAAGAAACGATTCCACTCCGAGTCTCAGAAGAAGCACGGCCCTGACAACTTGATTTCAGACTTCCGGCCTCCAGGCGCAACAAAATAAATCCATTTTTCTAAGCCACCCAGTTTGGGATAATTTGTCATGGCAGGCCCGAAAAACTAATACACCCAGTTTCTTCCTCCAGAAAAGCCCTGAGAAACATATTCACCTACCTTCTTACCTCCGGGTCCAAGTCTACCTCACAATAAACTGTCCAAGTTGCCTTCTCTTTACCACACATTGCATATTTTTTTTTTATCTAAGGGAAAAAAAACGATGACCCGATTTTGGTCCAACATCTGAAATACTGAAAATGTTCAAGAATGGTCCTACTGCCCCACGAACTCCTCCACAGAAGGAAAAGGGTTAAACACAATACGAAGACTTCCCTCCCGAAACCGCCACTCCCAAACAGCCTGCACGGCACAAACCTGGCTGAAGCGCCCCCTCTCGAGGCACACGGCACGGGGCCCCCAGGGGCAGGCCTTCGCAGAGGTCTCACAGACTCAGCTGTGACATCCCGCCCGCACCACGCCGGGGAAGCACGGCAGTGCCGGGGTCAGGGGCCGGCGGGGGGAGGCGGGAATGAAATTAATCAACAACCAGGAGGTGACGGGGCTGAGCTGACCACCTGTGACCACCATGGCTCAGCTCCCTCAAGACAAACAGAGAAACAGCCACAAAGGCGACAGACCTGAACAAGACAACACTCGGCTTCCTCCCTTGGAGTCTGAAATGTTCTGCCCGTCACGCTGAAGAGTCTCCCTGATGGCCTGGGTGCCAGAAGCCTCTGAGTCATTTCTAATTGCTGCCCTGGCGCTATTATTTTTAAGTGAGAAAATATTCCCCAACGAGACCCAAAGTATCAGAAGAGAGATAAATGTATATATTTTTGTCTCTTCACTAGATTAAAGATATGTATCATGACCATTAGGAAACACTGAATTTATTTAAAAGAAAAAGGAAGAATGTTTTAAAAGACAGTAAGAAAATAGTCATTTTTTTCTAGCACTTACCAAAACATGTATGTATCATATGCATATAATCATTTCCAAAAACAAAACTCTTCCTGAATACTCACCTGCTCACGCCTGCTGGCTAATGTTTGCTGGCCGGGGGGGGGGGGGCAGGGGGTGGTGGATGCACATTTGGGTAAGTTACTTAATTCTGTGCCCTGATCTTGCCTAAGATGAAAGCAAGAAATGCAGACCTTCTTCAATGCTGGAAAAGACCTAAGAATGGGACACAGGGACCAGCTGCCTATGGGACCGTCATTTGTACCCACATGTCTTAGAAGTTTCACGGGGCTGTAGCTGGATTCAGCCCAGGCACCCCTGGCTCCACACGCACTGGGAGTCGGCGCAGCAAGGAAGGCCTCCCATCTGCTCCCATTAGCTACAAGCTGCAAAGTGGCAGAACTACTTGCTGACTTTCCGATCTATTTATATGCATCTCCATGGACGGGCAAAGGTAAAAGGAAAGGTGCTAATTTATGTTTTTTTTTAAAAGTTTCCCAAATACACCCTTCCTCTGGTGGCACGTAAGCCTTGCAACCCAGGTGGTATTTACCAGCCCCGGGGAGGCAACACAACACGCCACTGACTAAATGCAGAGTCTTGCCCTAAGCTTCCTGCATGAAGGCGAGAGAGGCCTGTCTGCGGCTCTTCTAGTCCATTCCAACTGTCTCGTTCCATCCAGCCTTTCGCGCCCTGTGCGCACCCCGGCCGCCTGTCTACAGTTCAGGAGGCCGGAGACCTGAGAGGGACTGAGCAGCGTGCTGTGTGGCACAGCCCGTGCACGTGTGGCTTCGAGAAGAGGACGGTGGGATGCACCACACGGAAACACACGCAAGTTACAGAAATAAGACAAAGTACATTCCAAGTGCCGTCAAGCAGAGAGCACTCCAGAAAATGAAATGGCCAAAGGACGGCGCCCGTCATGACAGACAGCGTCTGTACTCCGGGGCGTCCACTGAACCCCATGAGCGATCCCCCCAGCTGACCTCAGCGGAGGCCTGCCCCTGAGAGATGCAGTGACCCCGAGAGACCCGGGACAGCCTCCGCACGCCTGCGGAGAAGAGGGGCTGGTGCCGAGTTCCAGGGGACAGCTCTAGGTGGCTCTGTGGGTCTACTTCAAACAGCACTCTGACCCAGAAAGCCAATGGGGGGATTAACTAATCAACACCATCCTTCATTTTACAGGTTGCATCGCAATAATTGAATCTTACATAATAAAAACATATGGGTCCGTGCTGCTTAGAAATTTTTACCTTCATTAAAGGAATTCTTAGCAGAGTAAACAAGATTTCAGGTACAGTATTTTAGAGCTTATGTAATCAGTCAGAGGGCAGCTTTCCAATTTCAACTTTGCTTGTGTTCAAGGTGGTAATTTCTCATTCTAATCAGCTGGAGATCGGAAAGCAGCAGCAACATCAGAATGGGGAGCAGATCTAGCAATTAGAGACCAGCACGCCCGTTCACACGAGCCTTTCCCAAAGGGGGAGGAAGGAAAGACAACAGCCATTCCCAAGAACATGTTACAACAGACTTTAATTGAACAACACCTTTGGGGCGCTGTTCTCTCCACACCAATGCTGCGAGTACAGAAATGAAAGTAAAAGTAATCATTTCTTCCTTCCTCAAGTTCCTGTAGTTGCAGCCAGTGATTTAGGGAGCACACAACTCATCAACTATTCTATTACAGTCCCCAGGACTGCTGGTTGAAAACATGCTCAGCTCATTATTTCTGCTCCCTCTACCTAACCGGAAGCTTAGGTAGCTATGAAGTGAGGGCCACAGCAGGCTTTAGACCCAGCAAGGAGAGGTTTCAAGGGTAACCTGGGCAGCCAGGTTCATTACTAGAGACCCGCCCCAAAGGGCAACTTGCCAGGAAAATTAGAATCTTCCACCACATCATACGGAACATCACAAGTGGATGGGCAGGCGGACGGATGCACAGACAGGACACCAAAGGGCATACTCCAGGCTTCCAAGCAGACTCGCGCCCTGGCACAGTAGCCTAGAGCTCCCGCCACACCCAAACGAGGCACCCGAGTCCGAGGTGCCACTGCCCACCTGGAGGCGTGTGCGGGCGCAGCCTGCTTCCGGAGCCTCGGGGCGCTCACGGCAAAGACTTCAGCAGGAACCAGCACTAAGGAAATATGACATCTTTGTTATCGCCAGCACTCTCTCTGATTCTGTTACCAGGTAACTTAAAGCGCCACTTAGGGTATGACGTCCACGAAGGAAACGGTATTGCCAGGGGAATTTATGAAGGAAATCATGAAAGCAAAGGGAGGAGAAAAGGAAAAGTGGGCTCCCTACCTCTTCCCCACCCACCCCCAGTCCCTGTCAAAAAGGACGGCTTGTAGCAACCTACGTTGCCTTTGCTTTTACACATTTACAGTGAGTGTGAAGTCACAAATGAGACTTTTGCTTCAAGTCCAGGAACATTCTCATGTCCAACTATTGTCTCTCAGAGAAACGTCCAGTCGGTGAGGCAGCAGCCAGGCTGGGCACTGTCATTCCTACTAAAGAACTGAGCTACTCAATCCTCCACCCCAAAGGGCTTCCCTTTTCAGAAGGGCTCGACTCAGAGCCGCAAAGAAGAACTGAAATGAAGAAGTGAGAAACAGCCAACTGTGGGGACTGTGCCTGCATCCAATGGAACATTTCCTGTCTCTGCGCTGTCACCAGAATGCCCAGGGGCAGGCTCCCCGGCCCCTCACTGCACAGCTGTGGCTGCTGAAGGTCCCGCGCTTTAGAAAGCTAGGAGGCTCCCTTCCTCAGCGAAGCCCAACTTGATTCACTGAAGAAGAGCCCAGTTCACTCCCTGTCCTCCCCAAGGGCAGGTGTGACCAGATCGGGAGAGGGAGGCAGCCTCAGAAACCAGAGATGAAAGAGAGTGGTGCTGAAGAAGATACTTCCTAAACCATCGCCAGAAGCCGAGATGGGCGAATCCACAGGGAGGGAAATCAGCCTGTATCCACAGCTCATTTGCTCTGCTTTTGGGAAACTAAAAAGGACCAAGATCAGGAAAATGCCCATATTTGCTCCTGCTGAGTCCTGCTTAATACTGCAAGAAAACTCAGGTGACAGCACAGGGCACAGCGAAGACTTGAGCCCTTCATGGCAACCGGGGCTGAGCTCCGAGGTCACACGTCTTAAATAAGGCTGCCCACAGGGCAGCATATGTCCATGACATATGTTCCTCGGTCCCCTCCTCCTGACACCCCAGGCTGCCTTGAAGTGGCTGCTTTTCATCCAGAGAAACCGAGCAAGCTACAAGGGCACAGATCATTAATTTAGGAAGCATGGCCCAGGCCTCACAGAAAACCCAACTCCTTGAGCCCCAGAAGGGGACTTGCATTGGGCCAAGGTCAATGAGGAGGGTTATGCCGTCACTGGTAAAACAATCGAATACTGTGCCCTAGGTGAAGCACTCTGTCATGTGTCCGCTTATTTAAATCTCTTAACTACCTGTAAGAATCTCATTATATCTGATTTTCAGATGAGGATACTGAGGCACAGGCAAACCAAGTCACCAGGAGCTGGTAAGAAGCAGGACCGCGTTCAAACCCAGGTGTCTTGACCCCAAGTCCAGCACTTTTCCGCTGCTCCTCAACTGCCTGCCCCCGAGACCACTGTCGCAGTCTTCCCCACCAGTGGCCCAAGGCCAGAGCAACAGGTACCGAGGAAGGCTTCCCGGGAAGGCATCAGGGCACCGGTCCCTCCCGGCTGCCCCTGTGCTGCCTCTGTCCACCCACTTCCAAGTACGCACTGACTCTAAAGGGTCAGGACCACCACGACCACGTGACTAGTAATTTTTACAGCATCTTTAAGATAAAAGGGATTTGCTGTATTTATAATAGGGAAATAAACAGAATAAGCAACTGGTAATTATTTTATTTCTTGCTTTTAAAAAGTTTTAGCTCCCAGATGAAATGTTCATGCAGACTAAGAGACAACTTAAATGTATGGTTCGCTACACCAGAATCAAAGCCTGATTGAAGTAATTTTATTTCTCATTTGTTGTGACTACAAACTTACTATGTTTGTAGTAAGTGTGCATAACCATATCACTAATAATAGCAGCTAGTATTTATCAAGTACCTTGTGCCAGTTAATGTTCAAAGTGCTTTACATGCACTGACTCAACTCACACAGCGATGCCACGAGGGTAGGCACTACCATGACCTAAAATGCAAAACCGAGGCACAGAGAGGTTAAGTCACCAGCCCAAGGTCCCAGAGCCGGAAAGGAGGGAGCATAACAATGAACACTGGGTCTTACTGTTCTTCTCCCGGGAGCTTTAACCGTGTAACTTGCAGTTTTGACCATTCAGCAACACTTCCTCTCACGTTAACCCACAAGCACTTTGTTACATAAAATACAAGTGTCTCAAACCACATCAACTCACTTATCCTATGAACCCAGGTCAGTGATTCTGCTCTTTTCCTGTTTATTATCTATTTTGTACACACAGATACAGAAACAAAGCAAAAATAAAGTGAAAGAGTAAGGATGCTTTCTTCCTGACCTACAGATTACCAAAGACACTTCTGAGAGGGAATCAAACACAGGGGACTAGTCATCAGGGGAGTTCTAAATCCACGCATAAGCCACGCAATCAAAATCACCCCCGAAACGTCCCTTGACATCGTCCCAGAAGCACCGCATAAAGTATTTGGTGTGTGTGACCCTGCACGTAGGCATGTATGCAAACACAGAATGCACAAAGCAGTGTATAGAATATAATGGACCACACAAAACAAATTATAAGTTAGTAGAAGTGATGCTGTCCTTTTCTCTGCATTGGAGGAGGAATGTGGTTATTAAATGCAGTTAAGCCTGTGCAAGTTAAATGTGTTCGTGAAGTTGGAAGTAAGGTGCTAAAGAAATGTAGACAGTTGTTAGCAGCTTCTGCATACCTGCCTCCCCCTGGTGACCTGGCAGGCCCCGCCTTCCTTGCCTGACACCTCAGGGAGCCCTCGGGAAGCCAAGAACCAAGGTCAGCTCTGCATGAGTCATGCCCCTCCCAGGCCCCTCTGAAGAAGGCCTGGCACAGACCCTGAGACCAAAGCCAACCTCTGCTCCGGCTCTGGAACCAGCCAATACTATCCCAGATGGTGTCTTTATTCAAGGCCCGTGTCGACGGGAACTGCAGCCGGACCCTCATCACCGCTTGTTACATTACACTTGCCCCAGGGCCAGTCTGCTAAGTGACCCGGCCCCAGAACAAGGTGGCCCCACAAAACTTGCTTAAAGATGAGCGAGAGAAATTCGCAGAGGCCCTCTTGCTCAAGCTGCCCTCTGCCCAGGAGAAAACGTACCCAGCCTAAAACAAAACAATGCTCTCCCGGGCGCAGGCAAAAAGACGAGCTTAAATACTGAACGATGGATGAGCAAGGCACTGCCCCAGCGGAGACGCCTGCGGGTCCTCGTCTGCGGGTCCTCGTCTGCACAGGGCGTCTAAAACGGAGAAGCGAGTTACAAAACAGGGAAGGGATCTCACTCGCTTTACAACTAATTTGATTTGTTCAGCTGTTAAACACACAAACGAAAACCTCTCCACAGAAACTAAGGTGTTTACACAAAGCTGGTTGAAAGGCATTTTCAGAAATATTATTTTCCTCTAAATAATTACTAGCTAAACATTTTCAACCAAGCTGTAAGAAAAAAAAATCAAGGTAATTTTATTTCTTACTACCTGGGGCTACATAGTAATTATGCAAATGGCGGGGAATTTGTCACTTTGAGTAAACCACAAGTGTATAAAATAATTTGATTGAGTAAAATACAGTTGCCTTAGTCATCATCATACTAATTTGACAAGGACTTCAAAAATGTCTCTCAGCTGTCTGCTTCTGGGTTAGATATGCAAAAACCCATCTTCAAAATGATGCTTCTTTAGGAAAAAACTAATACATCCAGCGTTTTCTGCTCATCCATTAATCCCCAGCCCACTGGACGCTCTCAGGCCCGACGGAAAACAAGGCGACTGACTATGAAGCAGTGAGCTGGAACCTTGTTAAACACACTCAGATATTCATCTCTCTACGCATCAACGCAACCTCAGATGTCAGCTCTGAACAACTCTACATAGGGAAATGCCCACCACCGGTGCGGAGAGACCACCTGTGTGCCCCAAGGAGAGACGAAACCGGTCTTGTCAAGTTTTCATCCGGAGGAAATTCAAACGCACTTGCACGTGAGCATCGATCGCAGCTGTCCAGAGGTGGCAGAAACGCTAACTTCCTGGACAACACACCCTTCTCTGCTCCAGGCCTCAGTGATCTGATAGCGCACACGGACCTCTGTGTACAGCCCCACCCTCGGCGAGTGGCTCGAAATACCTCAGTGGGTGTCCGCAGAACCCCATAAAGTGCACACGAAGTGACGCACGCTCAGAACGGCCTCGACTCGGGCAGGTGTTACCACTTGCTGGTGGGCGAGTTCAGACTGGAGCCACTCTAAGCAGAGACCCAAGCAGAGGAAAATTAAATCGTATGCTGTATTCCGCATACAGTGACGATCACACTGAGTGGGCCTCTCTTCTCACCCTGAGAAAGTATTCTGTAGACCATCAAGCAGTTTAAGTGACTAGGAGAGAACATCCCTAGGACTGTTGACACGATTCCAATTATAATGTCTGAAACATGATCTGAAACATGATTCCAATTAAAATATTTCGAACAGTAACAGATCTCGGAATCCTCAGCTGGCCCCAGCTGCTTTTACCTGGGTCCCCTTATCCATGTTATCACTAAGCCTGGGCTTCAGGGTCAACGTCAGTGTTCTTCTGCACTCCTCTGGGAGACCACCGACACCCCGCCGGGCACTCACTGGTCCCCTGGCTAGCTTAACAACTGGTGGCTTTCTCGTATGTACACAGGAGCTCCCACCCTGGGCAGGTTCTTTAAAGGAATACACACACACACCCCGAGTCCTGCTTTTCAAAGTTGCTTCTCAAACCACAGGCCGCTTCCTGGTTCTGTTCCGTAGCTGGGAAGACGGTACCTGTGTCACTCAGTCACTGGGCAATCTGCCTTTTCAGAGAAAACAGAGGGAAAAATGAAATGAAGCCTCCATATGCAAAATAAATGGCACCTGGGGAGACAAAATAAAAGGTAGCTGCATAGACTTTTGGAATCAAGTAGGAAATCATGTCGCTGGCATAGAATTTGCAATCCTATAGAACACACACCTTGCACACGGGCCCTGCATATGTGATCACCTATAATCACGGGTTTTCAGGTTTCCTGAGCAAGCCTGAGAGGAACTAAAAGGAAGAAATCTGCCTTCCTGCAAACACCCTGAAATCTTTCATTCTAAATTATCCCTAACAAAATCTACACAGCTGAAGGAGTAACTTTTTATTCCACCTGCCAAATAACAGACGAAAACTCCCAAGTGCGCCAGAAGAGCAAACACAGAGCAAGCTGATTCAGTCAACCCTGGCGAACAAACTATTTATTTTCATGAGGTTCAGATGGCAGCGGAGAGTCGAGGGCAGCCAGGCAAGGCAATGCCCTGAGCACCTTATGTCTCCACTCCTAGTAATCAAAATGAATTCAATTTCCCAGGCCTGTCCTTTCCTGGGCCTTATCTGCTTTCTGCCAGTCACCTGTTGATTCCTGTCTCCCTACCCCTTGAACCAGGCTTTTCACCAGCCCAGGGTGTAAGTACCAGGAGGCCCCCACCAGGTGGACTGAATTTCTCTGGCTGCCACTTGCCTATTACAGGATTCCAGTGAACTTCCTATCTCCGGGCGCCCACCCCGCCTCTATACGTCCTCCACTCTACCAGCCCTCTGCTTCTTAACGTTCTAAAGGACCTTAGGCCACTCATTTGATTGAAGTCCAGCTTCATTTCTTTCTAAAACCCTTAGATCACCGTGAGCCAAACCTAAGCCCATGCCTTTATCACTCACAGTGTGAAAAGTTATGTTGGTGTTTGCCGCACATGATGAATGCTGCTCTCTACTGAACAAAACCGGTTTGAAACTAACTGCTAAACTGGGGGCAGCCGTTGATACACTGATGGCCCTCTTTTAAACACAGACCCACCTGGTTAGGAATTATATACTCTGTTTGTGCTCCTGCAAAAACCAACACATGCTTACTAATGTTCATGTGCATCGTAGTAATATATGTATCTACTCTACAGCCAAATTCCCTCCAAGGAAGGTCTAATAAACTGACCCACACGACACGGCTCTCGTTTAACCCCCATTGCAAAGGCCACAGGTACTGTCTGCAATTGTGTGCAGTAACCATTAAAAAAGTACCTCTTATAAAACAAAAATATAAACAGGAAACAGAAAGTGCTTTTGGTTACAAGATTCCTCTGCAGCATACAAGTCATGGGAGCACAGAGACAGGTATGCCAATGCCTTTCGTCTCGCAAGGGGCAGAGGAAATGCAGTCTGATTTTCAGAAGCCCTGCACTTCTGTCGTCCCAGGAAGAGAGCTGAGTCTGAACAATCTTCTATCAGAAACACGCAACTGGCTTCACCCCCACACGGACCAAGCCTGCTCGTACCTCCTTCTGACAGCAAGCCCTGCATCCCAGGGGACGGGTTATGAATGGTACAAGGCACTCAGCATCTGGCCCTCATGAACTGTAGCCCAATGGCCAGCAAGAAGGGATAAGGGGCACCACCAGGGAGAGCACAGGTCTATCTCTGGACACGGTTATCCAGTAGCCAAAACCTTGTCCAATTCTATCTTCATCAAACTTGCTCACTAACACCCAAAGTCTGTGGCATTTGATTCCAGTTTCAGGTCAATAGTCAAGTCGTGATTTAACACTACACATTCTGAAAAATCTTCTCGTGTCCAGGCAAGACTATACTTAGGTCTGGACGTGCACTCTCAGGAACTCAAGTTGGGACCACCTGCGAGGGGCACGGGAAAGCGGCAAAGTGGGTATTCGACAGTGCTGAGTCATTACAAGCTGTTTCCTCCGCTCTGTTATGTACCCCTGAGCCGTTTGAGCATCAATATCCCCTTTCAGTAGGCAAATGAAATAGACATATATTGTGAAAAATGATGCAATCCCCTTGCGGGCGAGAGACGACGGTGGGGAATTTAGGTCTAAGACTGGACAGCGGGAACTACTACACAAACTCTCAGCTGCTCTCCAGGTATGGTAACTTTATTCCAGACGCTGAGAGATGGCTGCGGGGAGACGGAGACGGGCAGTTCCCAAGCAGCCCTGGTTTGGATCAGGCCACACTCGGGAGCATTTTACTCCAAGATGTTAACCCCCGCCCCCCACCCCAATAATTGGCGGATGGAGAAAACGCCCGGAGAAAATGATGCATAATGGATTTGCTCCCCAGGCAGACGGAATGGAGAGGAGAGGACGCAGGATGCTAACTGGCTTTTCTCCCCATGTGCAGGTCACCTGAAATCCGCGATGCCTTTCCTCTCCAAGGGGGCTCCTGAACTCGCCCTCTGGCTACACTTTCCGGGGGGGCGGGGGGAAGGTTTCACATCCACCTGCCCGCAGCGTCTCGAATCCCCCCAGCTCCCGCCGGCCGCACGAACAGCTGCCGGCATCCGCGGTCCCGCCCGCTCCTGGCTCGCCCAGCGGCCCCGGCCGGCAGCTCCCCCGGCAGCCGCCTCTGCACCACTCGCCAACCTCCACGCCGGGCGGAGGTCACGCCCGCTCGTCCCCTCCTCATGCTAGCGGGCAGCCCGGGCGCCGGGCTGGGGAAGGGGCTCCGCAGCAGAGTTGGCACGGAGACTCACCAGGTAGGCGCCCACCGTGCCCTGCGCCAGCATCAGTGCGCACTCGGACACCAAGAATATTTTGATGTTGGAGAAGCAGGACACCTTCTTTTTCTTCTTCTTGTTCCTCTCAGCCTCGTCCCCCTGCAGCTCGCCGCTCCGGCCGCCGCCCGACGAGCCGCCCGGCTTCTTCCCCTGCATCCTTCTCCCACCGCTGCCGCTGCCGCTTTCCCGCTCGCCTCGGGTAGTCCGGATCGCTGTTGGGCGGGGGTGCGCGCGGCGAAGCTGTGTGCCGTCCCCACCTCAGGCCCGCGGCGGCCGCCCCCGTCCTGCCGGGGCTGGAGAGGTGGAAGCACAGCTCCTCGCCGCCGCCGCCGCCGCCGCCGCCTCCGCCGCGCTCGCCCCTTCCTCCTCCTCCTCCGCCCTCCCCTCGCCTCCTCCTCCGGCTCGGGCTGTGCCAATCACTGGGGCTCCTCGCGCCGCCCGCCGCCTCCGCCGCCGCCTCGCCGCCCGCGGACACTGCCTGCTGCCATCGCCGGCTTCCCGTGACCCGCTGGCCGCCCTGCCCTCGCCTCTCCCGTCTTTACCCGGGGGCCGGAGCTTAATGGCCAGTGCCCGCCCCCGCGCGCCTCTTCCTGCCCACGCGCCCCCGGCGAGGCGCGAGGAGAACTGGCTGCGGGCGCCGAGGCCCCGCGACCGAGACTAGGAGGGTCCCGATGCCCGAAGAACCGTGGCGAGTGCGTCCTTGCGGAGTAAGAGGGGTGCGGGGGCCCGGGGGCCCCGGGAGGCCCCTGTGGGAGGGAGGCGGTGCCCGGCCCCTAGATGGCGCTGCGGGGAACGGGGCGCCCCCGCGGAGACTAGGTGGTACTGCACGAGGAACTGGCGGCGCAGAGATGGGGTGCGGAGGCGCCCCCGCGGGGCGAGGACCTAGAGTTCCGGTATCTGGGCCCTAGACTGGGGGGGAGGGGGGCTGGGGCTGTTTCTAGGAAAAGAGAATAGGCCGAGTACTCAGAAAGGGGTTGCGGTCTCTCTTCACCTCCGCCAGGGCATTTCTGGGGACAGATGTTGCGCTGTGGGGCTTGCGGAAGTGCCAGAGGTCAGAGCTGCTCAAGGCTTCAGCAGCCCACTGGCCTCTGCCCCCCGCCCCCTCCCCGACCACTGGGTGTGCCTAAACCGCCCCAGCCCAAAAGGAGAGAAAGGAACGGAAGCACAGCAAGAGGAAAGTGCCGTGCTTCCTTCGAAGCCTCACCAACAGTCAGTCGCCCCCCAGCCACAGTGTCTAGGCTGAGGCTGCTGCACCGTCGCAGCGACCCCCACAGAGGGCTGGAGTTAAGCCCTCCATCTGCCTGGAGCCCTTTCTCAGGATGATGCAGCCAGGCTGCAACTAACGGGAAGCGACTAGCCACAGTCGTGCGCTGGTCTCCACCTCTCCCCTAGTTTTGTGGCTGGGGCCACTTTCCTTGGCCTTGGCCTGATGTCCCGGCTCATGGCAGCTGTTCTTTATAAACTATTACCTGGAGTTGGGACCACATGGCACTACCATTAGAATCTACTTGTACTCAGATGGCTTTTGGAAGCTCAGAGGAAACTGGAAAAAAAACTGGACAAGTACCAAGAAGCACTTAGCATCTTCCACCTGGGCCTCTGCAGGGCATGGGGACTGGGGGTACAACTGATCATTTGAAAAGCCTTTCCTTAATAATTGTGTCAAAGAAAATGACCCACTCTCTTAGGCTCCTGTGTATCAGTGCAGGCTTAAATCTGAAATGAATAACAATTGACGCTCCCATAATTTTCACTTACCCTCAAAGCACTTCAAGGAGAATGGGTGGAGTATGATGGGGGCATTGTCTTGCTGGACCAGTTAAATATAAACTGCTTCATCCTTCTGTGGTTCTAGACATGATCTCACCTAGGCCTGGTGTCCATTTCAGATGCTCCCCTCCCCTTGTCTGGGCTCTCTCCTACCTGAACTGGCTCCCACCACGGAGGTCTCTTTCCATTTTCCCCCAATTCTTGTCACCATGGTTACACTAGTCCCCAGCAGTCTGTTACCTCACTGCCACCCCTCCCTTGCTCCCCCTACCCTTCCCTCACCCATAGCCAACTTTTCTACAGAGTCCTCCTCTTCTTCACCCTGGGCCCCCTCCATCACTCTGGCACCCGGGGGTGCTTCCTGACTGTATAGAGAGAAGACCCTTGATGAGCTCACCCCTTTCCCTGCCCCCACACTGTGAGCTGCAAAGCCCAGGGGAGACTGTTTACTTGTCTCTGAACAGCCACCCTGCTGCTGCTGAAATGGCACTCAGGCCGCATTGTAGCCTTCGGGTCTTATTCACATTCTTCCCTTGTAATAATAAGAGCTAATGCTTACTGTCTGCTTACTCTAGCCAGGCACCATTTGTTCCAAGTACTTCACCTGCACTTACAATTTAATCCTCACAGCCATCCTCTCAACTAGTTACTGTTATTAGCCCTGTTTTACAGATAAGAAAACAGAGGTCCAGAAAGGTTAACTAACGCCATACACACAGGATACGGCAGAGCCAGCCTTTGAAGCCAGGTGTCTGGTACCCCTGCCACGGTGGCAATGCCTCCCGACACTGGAGCTCACTTACCACCCAGCGGTCGGTCCCAGGGGAGGGTGGGACTCGTGTTGTCCCTGTGTTACAAAGGGGGACTCAGAGACTTGTGGGGACGAGCCCAGTGTCCCACAGCTCAGGAGGGACAAGACTTGACTCTCTGGCTGTCTGGTCTACACCTCACTGCCTCATACACAGTCCAAAAAGAGGCACCACCAGTTCTGACCATTTATTTTAGATAACAACTTAACTTTTTTGAGAGAAATCAAACACTGCTGCCAGGGAGAGGATTCCATACTAAGGTTGAACATGCCTCCTATAAGTAACAGTACGCACCTATGAAAATAATCCTGTGCCTGAAGCTTGAAGAATAATCAAAGTTGGCCTCAGGAAATTAGCTGTCAGCCTCACGACAGTCAGAAAGAAAGAATTTAATGTGCACCATTCCCTTCCCTCTTGCTCATCCTTTATTTACCTCTAGGCCAGGGGTCCGGGGTGCTTCTGCTGGCTCCTCTCGCGTGCAGGCAGAAGGAGCAGCAGCAGAACAGTAGCTGGCATGGTGTCTTACGGCACATGATGGCTGGCAGAGCGCTCTGAGGTCCTCCACCTCATTCGGACCTCCCGTCAGGGAGAGCTGATTTTGTCAGCCCCGTTTTACTCCTGAGAAAGCACCAGGGGCTTTCTGGGACACACAGCTAGCAAGCGTCAGGAATCAAAATCCGCTTTTTCTACCCCAAATTGGTGGGACCGCTGAGGGGCAGGAGGGGGAACTACAAAGGACACCCAGGATCTGTGCTGTCCCCTCTGAAATGGACAACTGACGGCCCTGTCCAACAGCTTAGACCCCGCCCAACACCTCGTCCGGACGACCTGAAATGCTGCCTTGGAGAAACACTGCAGCCACCCCTCCGGGGCTAGGGGCTTTTCCACCCATCGGTCCCCCTAGTGGTAGATGGTGAGTTTAGGAGTGGTTGGTATTACGAATGGCTGTAGGGCCCTCCTGATTAGTTTGACCTCTGGACTACTTCTCTGGGCCAGGTGACTTTTCTAAGTTCACTGTTCATATTGCTAGTTAATGCTGTGGGTCCAGGATTCCTTAGTTGGTTATCTACTAGAGGTATTCCAAACACTGAAAAGCCATGTAACCTGGGAATCTGATCTAGGGAAGCATAAAGAAGATTGGGTGGCATGGGAAGGTAAACTGGCTTTTGATTCCTAAAACATCAATAAGCTGTCATTAGGATTTGGAGAGCTTTTCTCCCCCACTTTGGAAAGTGCCATCAATTCATTTATGGGGGAAAGAGGTGGGTTAACTTCATGGGCATGGAAAAAAATGACAATCATCCCCCATTCCGGGGCTGAAGCAAGATTTCACAGCAAGCAGCCTCAATGTAATTCGAAACAATGAGAAACTGTTGTTCAAGTAATGTTGGGAACCGCCCTGCCTGGTATCAGAGGTTGTAACCCCCGCCAAAGCTAAGGCTGAGGGAACGACCTTGGACTGTAAGCCACTAAGGAGACAAAAGCTTATCTCCCTGGCAGGAGCTCCACTTCTGCTCCTTTTACTTCATCCATAACTGGCCCCCAATGCTTGGTCGGTTAGCCAGTGACTGGTAAGATTCCCCAAGGGGGAAACAATCTAAGACAGGCACGATCACGTGGGAGGCCCCCAAGGAAGGACTTTGGAGGCTACAGCAAAAGGAGGTGATGGGTTCTCACCCTTCGGCTTTGAAATAGTCTGAGTGCTCATTGTCTGCAAGAGAATTTCCTAATCTCTTGGCTGCCTTACTTCCCTTGCTCCACCTAAGCCTGAAACAATGACAGGGTGGTGCCGCTGCTGAAAAGGGCGGGTTCCCCGGGTGATCAGGCCTAAGAAAGAATATGTACAATCCTGTTAAACCTGCTTTGTTTAGAATGCTCTCAGTTGAACGATAAGGGTCCAAAGAAGAAGTAAGTTTGTTCCTTAAAGTTTTTACAGCTCTTTAGCTATCTAACCCTGACTCAAAATAGGCCCTCAGAGTTCCTTGTCATTTGATCCTTACTTCCCGGCAACAAGTAATGAGCTTTACCTGAATTCCTGTGTAAACGAACCCAATAAAAGCCATTGAGGAAAAGGCTCTTGGCCCTTCTCCTGTGAGAGATCGGCCACCTTTCCTCCCCAAGCAGATCATGTCTTGGTAGACTTATTCTCGTCCCTCGCGGCCGGGGAGGACCTGCAGGCAGAGACCCCCCCCACACACAAAGTAATTCACATGAACCATCTTTTGCCAGCTTCAGTTTTGTTCACAGGCAAATACAAAGCTGAATAAATGTGAAGAATGACTTCTGATTGTCACTGGAATGGAAAATAGATGCTTAGATTCTACCCTATGGGTGGATTTTTTTCTTTTTCTGAAAATACACGAATCATATATTGTGTCCAACCGAAGACAGAATTGGGGCTAATCCAACTTTGTTGGCTTGAAACAAATATTTGGGCAGAGTTGAAGCTTATTTCCTTTTCCTCAGAGTTTTTCTCACCAGCCTCACCCCCCATCCCACCATAGCCTCCACTGTCCAATTAGCCTGGTCCATATGCTTTTCTACCATATAGCCTGTGTTTGCTACTTACAATATTCACAGTCCTATATTTCAAATTATCTCTTAATTTGAATATATCCTAAAGCTCCGCAAAGAAGTGAAAATGATAAACATCTGAGTAGATGCAATTTTTTTAAATGCTGAATTCAAAACCATGTGGAGAAACAGAAGAAAAAAGAAAGAACATTAATGGAAATTACAAATAGAAAGTATATGAAATAAAAACAAATGTAACAAACAATAAAATATTTTAAATACAGTGCTAATAAATTTTCAAAAACTGAATTAAATGGATATTTTCATGAAATTTTACCTGACCCTAAGATAATTACCTCTAAAGATTTTCCATTGCCTGAAAACTTCACCAGTGACAACTTTCAGACTTTACAAAGCAGATAATTCCATATATTTTTCCAGATATAAAAACAAGAGCTTAAAATACAGATTCACTTTATGAAGTCAGCATAACACTGACATAAAACTTGACACAGACACACAGCAAAAGAACAACAAATACGACTGTGATTTTGCAGTGCCGAGTTAAACATGTCAATGGCATGATGAAAACCAAAAGACAAGCCATACTATCTTTCTTGTATTACTTAGTGATTCTGAAGTTCACACAGTTGAATCACAAGCAAAAAAACCCCAAAACTAAGAATGTATAGGAGTAGGTAAAGTGGGGCAATTAAAGAGGCACATCCTACTAGGTATTAAAATACAGCACAAGCAACACTGAACCAGCTCAAGAAATGGCAGACGGACTGACAAAATAGAACCATCAGCCCTCAAATAGACCTCAGTACATGTTTCAGCTTAATAAAGTAAGCACCAAAAAAAAAAAAGGGGGGGGGAGGTTTTTCATAAGATGGTTGAGAAAATTGATTAACTCAAATCATGTCCTCAGTGTGCAGCAGCTAAAAACTAAACAATTTTTAAAAAGATGGATTAAAAAATCATACACAGACCAAAATATGAGTGAATACTTATCAGATCGCTGGAGAGGGAAAGACATTCTAAACAGAAAAGCAATGAGAGTAATTACAAAGGAAAAGCTACGCAGATTTTAGTATTCCACAGTTAGAACTCCTCTATATCAAAACAGTTCACAATGAAAATCACAAATGGGGAAAAGTAGTTTAGCAACAGGCCAGAAGGGTAATATCATCCAAACACAAAGCACTGTTACAAATCCATAAGTAAAATTCCAATACTCCAAAAGAAATGTGAGCAGAGGATCCACACAAGAATATTTTGAAAGTGAAATATAATAAACATGCAAAAACATTCACACTCATGACTAATCAAATACTAAATAAAACTACAAGATACATTGTATTCACCCCACTGAAATGGCAAGAACACTCTGTAAATGAAGACAGTAAAGGGGAGATAAGTGATGATGGAGGGAGACCTGGGGCGGTGAACACACAGTACGACATACAGATGATGTATAATAGAACTGTACACCTGAGACCTGTATAGTTTCATTAACCAATGTCACCCCAATAAATTCAATAAAATAGATAGGACATTTTCTGTGCTGATAACAGTTTGATGGAAAGGCTCCCTACTAAATTGCTGGCAGAGGCATGAATTTTTACAAACTGGAAAGTGATTTGGTAATATCTATTTCAATACTCAAATTGTTCACTTTCTTTGGCTCAGGAATTCCCCTCCAATGTCTCGTTCCTGAGAAAATGGTCACAGACATGGACAAAAATATAAGCACAACGTCACGCACACACACCACACGTAGCACAAGGGTTCCACAGTTGGAGGCAGACTACCTGAGTTTGGGTCACAACTGACCACATAGTAAGTTATGACTGTGCATAATTTACCTCGCATTTCTAATCTGTGATTTACCCATCTTTACAATGGGAATAACAGTAGTATCTGCCCTAGCATATTGGGAATATTGGAAGAATACCTACGTCTTACTAAGTGGCAGATTTTATATTCATACACATTTCTGAGTTACCATTCAAAAAATGAACATGCATTATGACTACAATTTAAATTTTTTCATTCATACTAAAAATGCATACACACTGCATTATTATTTCAGGACCCAGACTGCCTCATTTAGTGGGAAACCTGCAGCAAACTGACACTTCTCATGCACTCTGCCCCACGTCAGAGGCATAAGATGGGACCCTGCCTGCAGTCAACACTAAATTCCATGCTTGCTCTGAGTCCCTTTGTACTCTCTTCTTTGTAGCTGTTACCAGGCGAAGCAAGTGTTCTCCCACTTCCTTGTCCAGGGCCCTCTTCCTAGGTGTAGAAGGCGGAGGGCTTCGCTGGCACCACCCAAACTGCGGAGGGAAGCTAAAGTCGTTGCAGCCAGAGCAAACCCGTGCAGAGTTCCAGATCCCTTAAACAAAGGGATCAGTAAGTCTGGAGTTACCAGTCGAGGACGCTCCTTATGAAAAAAGGTAAGAAAACCAGGACTTCGCAGAGGAACTGCATTAACCAGGCTGAGCGGGAAACAGTGCTCTTGTCCTCTGTATGGCGTCACTGAAGAGAGTATCCAGAGACTGCATCTCATATTCAAATGTGCTAGAAGTCAGAGGCTACAAGCTACAGAGACCGAACTGGTGGTGGAGGAAATATGGACAAAATACAGGGAAGTATGGGTCCTCTGAGGCTGAAATCCCAAACAGAGAGAGGACACCTTGAGCTGAGTGAAACCTATCCCTTTTTGCAATAGCAAAAACTCTATATGCCACCACCCAGGGCAATTACTCCTCAGCAGCCAGAACCACTTAGGTGCATTTCCCAAAGGCCAAGGAGCCGGGGGGCGGGGGGGGGGGGGACTGATTATCAGTATGATAAGGGCCTCGATGAGGTGGAGGAACAAAGACCAAGTGTTCAAAGTCCTGAATGTCGGTGTGACCTGAAGATAAACACAAAGCCAATATCATGGCTAGAATGATGAGAAAAGTAAGGTTCAAGCTGAGGTCATTTGTTGTAGCAATATGCTAGAAAGTCTTAGAGATCAATAAAACTTCATGCTTATAAGAAGCATCATGTACAGCAACTTAATTATGTTAATACTATTAGGAAAAATCAATGTGAACTCATGATGTTAAAAAGCAGTATTTTTCCAGCTAGAAGTGTCTCAACAGTAGTAGCATTACGTTCACTGCCTGTTCTCACATGAAATCCTAAATGGCCAGATTTGGATGTCTAATACTTCACTGGAAGGGAACTACCACTCCTGGGGTATGCACAAGCATGCTTGTGTACACACACACACACACACACACACACACACACACACACACAGAATGAGCCTGGAATACCCACTGTGGCCAGAAACAGAGGTACTTCCAAAGGCGCCAGGAACAGGGTTGAAAGGACGTAAGAGCTAGCTCAGAGGCCTCCCGCAGGCCAAATTATAATTCGAGCATCCAAAAGGGCACAATAATTGTGGTTAATTGAAATATGATGAGTTTGTGAAAGGCCATAATTTCCTAATTACACTAAGAAAAAAGTTAATATGAAGTATACTAAAGGTAATGAAAACGAACATAGAAGTTTGGCTATTAAGGGACCTGTTTAATTATTTATTAATTTTAATGAGAGGATATTAACATAAATTGACATTTTATCTCTTCTATTAATTCTGTTTGATTCTAAAGCAGGGACATAAAACTACTGTCTGCCTGCATAAAGAGAGAAGGAGAACTACAGGGAACTGTGAGTTGGCCCAGCTGCTCGGGGAAAACACAGAGAAGCGAGCGCAGGAGGGTCCCAGAGGCACCCGTGCTCACACACAGTAGCTCAGCAGAGTTGGTTCAAGACTGTGTTCCAGTTTCAGGAACCGGCCCAACGTCTGAAACAGCAGCCCTCATTGCACAACCTTGGTTCCACCTCTCCCGAGAGGTGCTACCTCTGGAAGTTTCCCTGAATGATAATGAGTCGCTAGTGTGGCGTCCGCACACTTGAAACAATGCCGGTAGACAGGGTTACCCCAGTGTCCCGGTTATCCCAGCAACCGGACGACGGGCTGGGTCATGCTGGCCAGGGAAGACTTCAACACATGACACACACATTCCAGGCTACTAATGCTAGAATCTGCAGGGAGAGTGTGGACCCACTTTTTTTTTTTTAAATCTATGTGAAAAGAGAAGATTATCTTAAAAGGAAAGCTTCGGCCACGATGTCCATAGCTTGGGAGAAACGACCTGGGTTTTTATGCCGTATCGAAGACGTACACAGTCAACCAGATCTTACAGTCTTGGCGGTCTGAACCGATACCTATTTTCTTCTCGGTCTGGGCGAGAATACTGCCACCCTGGAAAGGCTTATAATTGAGTGCTGCTGCAATGTTAGGAAGTATAAAAGTGGTATTAACATAATACAGAAATAGGGAAGAAAACGGGATATTGACACTTCAGGAACGGGGTTAGGTATACGCATAGTAGCATTTTTTATAATCATTTTCTCCATGTATGTCTTGTTTGATTGTTTGAAATGCTCAAAAGAATGTCAACTGAGAGAGTGAAAAAGAGTCCTTTAAGAATATAACACATCAGGGATCTTTATGAACCTTTTGAGTTAGTTCCCATTGCAGTGCTGGGGTTGGAAGCCCGCCGTCGACGGGAACAGGGCTGGGGCTCGGGGACGGCGAGCGAGGCACTTGCCTCGGGAGCAAAATGGAAGGGAATATCAGAAAACTATGTGTTTTGCTGTACAATGTATACTTTTTTGCCTAATTTTTTGAGGGAGAAATAAAGATGTGCATTATACATAGATAGTACTAATTCTGTATCTATATATAAATGTTTGTAATTCTTTTATTTATGCTTGTGTTAAAAGTGTAACTCTGCAAAGCACTAGCTATATCCATATGCAAAATACCCTTTATAATACAAAAACAAGTATCTAAAATAAATAAGTACTTGAAATAAAAATTGAAACAAAAGATTTTTTCCCTGAAAGTTCAGGCCAAAAACATGGATGCATATAATAAAAGGCAAAATACAGTAAGTAATCAAGATTAGTAATATTTTTAGGCACCATTTTCTAAAAATCAAAATTAATGCAAAAAAAGTCTCTGGTGAACCAAACATGGACATTTTAAATACTGACAGGGTGGAAATCAAGACAGTGTGGACAGTAAGTGTGCACATGGATCCTTTTCCCAAAGCTGTCTGTGTGGGGGGAATTGACAGGTTGTGCTGTGGGGGGACCCCAAGTCCGTGGAGGTAAGCTGGCTTGCTCATTGGGTTAAAGATGGGAGAAGCCTCAGTGTATTTATACACTGAGGAGGCGGCCTGCGCCCTTTCCTTCCTCATCCCGTGGTGTAATTGCAGGGAGACAAGGATTTGGCCTCCCAGACAGAGATGCACAGCAAACTAAGTCTTCCGTGTGCATGGTATTGGGGTAGGAGGAGGAAAGAGCAGCTAAAAGTAACTGTGCTGGGCTACCATGAGAGCCCCTGGGAAACCAGAGTGGAGCAATGCTGAGCCAGCACCTGTTTCTTTCTCCAGCCAGACTTTGGAGACGAGAGAGAGCATTGAGGCAGGTGCTGTAGGTTGGAGAGGTGTCCACGCACAGGACAGCTTTGCCTGACTGTGCAGCTGGATACCATTCAAGAGAGAGCCAGTGTTGGGAAAGTCAAGCTTCTTTAGAGAATGAGAAAGGTCCCCACTGGTAGGAAACTGTAAGCCAATAACGGGGTTCATCTGGCCAAACTCTGGGGGCTTGGAGGGTAGACAAAGACACAAGTGCAGGACAAGACCTAGCTCACAGTTTCTTGCAAGGTGTTAGATTCCTAGACAAAAGGCAAATTTCTTAGAGTAGGGGAGGGTACATAAGTTTATTAGGGGGTAAATTTATTGAATGTAATTTTTAAAAAAGAAAAGAAACAACGTAGCATCTTTGCTGATTAACCCTAAGACTTCAGGCAAAGTGTGATTTATTCTTCCTAGTAAATTAAGCAACAGATCCAAAATAATCCCAGGAAAGACAGGAAGGGATGTGCTACCTCTGGACAAAGGAGTGCATGTGTACAAGCAAGCCCCAGACAGGAGGAGGAAGGGAAACACTGCCCATCTGCCGCGGCCTGTGTGGGAAGGAAAAAAGGAAGCAGGAGGGAGAAGCGGGGAGTCAGACCCACATGCACTGACTCCTTGCTCCAGGACGAGGGTTATGCAGCACCTTATGAAACACATGTCTGGGCGGCAGCCACTCCTGGCTTCATTCACATTTGATCCGTTTTTTTTTTTATTTCTTCTGCATATTTACTTTAATTCATCTTTGAAATGTTACTGTGTGCTCTTGTAATCCATCGCAAATCTCCATGGAATGAAGAGCAATGTGCATTCATTATGGAAATACATAAAAATGAAGAAATAACTGGTATCTTAACTCAGTCCAGATCATTGTAGAGCTTTGAGGAGTTTATTTAGGGAATTTAGAAAGTACCATAGAATTCCAGCTTTTTTAATTTATTTTTTTTCCCTGAGAAGTCACGTACATTGGTTAGGGGAATGGCAGGCATACAGTTGGTGCTAAGAATGCTGAATATTGCATGTAACTAAAAAAGACAATTATATATTCCTTATATGTTTGGAAGAAATGGGATCATATCTATCTCTCTTTCACACACACACACACCCCATATGTCAGTTTTCAGAAAATCAGAACAGGATTGAAATCACAGCTAAAAAATGCTGAATATAATTTTAATCTTTCTTTGAAAATTCAGAAGCTATTTTAGGCTCTTTATGCCTCTGGGTTATTACTATGAATGTAAACTATTATCATGCAATTCTTCAACATCCAGGTTGTTCACATTTTCCTGATTATTTTTTCGTGAATGAAAGGGAGCCTTCCATAGTATTCTAATTACTATGCAGAACTAGTCATGAATGGGCAGGTCATCTTAGGGTATGATTGGGTCAACTTATAGGGAAACAATAATATTTCTCCTAACATGGATGTATACGTGGAGCTTTGCTAGTTGTGCCTTCTGTGTGATTTATTTGTGCACACAATACTTCAGGAACGTTGCCCTGATTTCTGTGTTTCTGATGGATATGAGTGAGATGACACAGAACACAAGACAGAATAATTAAAAGGGTTTGTGACATTCTAATTGAAGACTTAACTCTCTAGTTTGGGAGACAACAGAGAGAATGGAAATGAG
Organism: Phyllostomus hastatus; assembly: GCF_019186645.2. Taxonomy (NCBI): domain Eukaryota; kingdom Metazoa; phylum Chordata; class Mammalia; order Chiroptera; family Phyllostomidae; genus Phyllostomus; species Phyllostomus hastatus. The sequence continues at coordinate 6,120,865 of NW_025334036.1, read as the reverse complement.
GACACAGATAGCTGAGAAACTGCAGAGGTGAACCAACACAACCTCATCTATCTAAAATAAGGTTTTGGTTTTTTTCCTACAATGTGCCAGGCATTGTGCTAGGCCTTCGGTCATCGGGAGAAAATATCTTCTTTTTATAAAGTAATTCAAAACTAGAGATGGAGGAAGGCATACAGCAAATAGGTTCTAGAGTAGATCAATGTTGAGCCCAGGGATTTTCTGGAAGTAAAAGACCCCCATCCATCTGAGTTAACCTGTAATTAGCAGAGGAATGAAGGGTTGGAAGAGCACAGTGAACCTGAAAGAAGTCTGTTCATGTCACTGGAACATAGGGTTCCTAAGGGGCCTAACAGGAGACAAAGTTGCAAGGAAAAGCAGGAGCAAGATTCAAAGGGCCTTTCTATGCAATATAAGAGAAATTGTCCCTTATCCCATCGGCCACTGGAAAATACTGAAGGATTCTAAAAAGGAAAATAGTACGAATTTTAGGTAAGTAAACCTGCCAGAAATGAAGGTGAAGAGTTAAAACGAAGAGACAAGTGAACCTCGATAGAAAGCAAAGGATGGGAGAAAATCCAGAGAAGAGCAGTCAACTGTGCTGGAAATCATGAAGAAATCAAGTCTGCTAAGCTGTCTGGGCAATGAAGAGGTATTGGACCCTCTGAGAAAGTGGATTCTGTGGAAAGCAGGTACACAATGGAGATGTGAGGTGTGTATGAGGGGGTGAAAAGATACAGACCCCTGAGAGGAGCATTTGCAGCTCTCAAAATATGCAGCCCCCTACAAAAGGAAGAGATCAAAGACACAAGTTCTATTTTATCTTTCAAATTCTCTCTTGTGGAAATGCAAGTTTAAATATCTCATCGCATAGACATAACATTTCATGAAATCAGCAAGAAAAGTCCCAAAACAGTGCAAAGGAGACTTTCAAGGCTTAATAAATTACATTAGCAGTCCAGATTTTTATGTTTTAAAAGAAAAATGTAAGTTACCATAAAGAAAGGAACGTGTCTGGTTAAGTGTTCACCGCGTGTTGACTGGTGATGGGATTTGGTAGGTTAATCTCTTTTAACCTTATTTTCAACAGCCCCTTTTCCCATCTAGGCACAGTGAGGGGCCAGGAATGCAATTCAGGGACTCGAAGCCTTAGAACTTAATCCCCGAAGACTGCTGTGTTTGGAGAACACAGGTGGAGTCTAATGGGTCTTGCCTACACCTGGGCACTCTGCTTCCATGGCTCTGAATGCTGGGGATGTGGCGTGTGTAAAACCAACTAGAGAGAAAACCCTAGGCATCACTTCGCTCACGTTCAGACTCTCGGTTTTGTCTATTATTTTTTGAACCTGTTCCTACCCTTTGGGCTCACCAACTGAGTGTGGTATCTTTGGCTTGATCCTCAGCTCTGATGATGCTAATGATCATAGAATAGTAAACTCATATTTTTCACACACCTACCATAGGTCAGACACAGTATAAATTATTTGCAATCATTATAAAAATCCTTTATTGTGCCCAGTTTACAGCCAATGAGGTTGAAGGTCATAGATAGGAAATGACTTTCTCAAGGGCACACAATTTATAAGGGGCCGAGTTTAAATGGGCCCTTTGTACCGCATCACATCGTTTCCCCAGGGCCTCTATCTGAGGCACCTCCCCTGTCTTTTCCACTCCTGGTTTCCTTGAGAGAATGTTTCCCTTTAACTCCTGCTCTCGGAAGCCAAAACCTGGGTGTTGCCCTTGTTTCAACCGCCCTAGACCCTAGTAAAACAAGATTGTAGTTTCTTCAGTACTGCCAGGCATAAATAGTACCATCTCACTGTTGAGTTGAAGTCTTCCATCCCTACTGATTACGGGCAAATCAGAGAATGAAGTGGGATACAGGAAGGAGCGGCAGTTAGGAAAGGTAGTGGGCATGGGGAGGGCAGGGAGCGGGGCTGTGGGCATGGGGAGGGCAGGGAGGCGGGGGAGCGGAGGAACAGAAGAAACCTGTGTGGGGACAAATGGTTTTAATAGCCAAGCAAAGATCCTTTTGTGTCACAATAACCCATTAAACTGCGGGACCCACTTACGGTGGGACCTCATCCAAGGTGCATTTAGTTCATCATCACCCTTCCTCTTCTCCTCCCTCACAAAGCCCCTGGGTATACTTAGCACTGAGAATTTATGGTCTTATTTCATAATTGACTTGTCCCGGAGGGCCTGAAGGCTAGCAAAAAAGGCCAGCTCACTTGAAGAGGAACGAAGACTAAAAAGTTTGTGGTTCTTTTAATGCCTCTATTGAATGGACTGAGCAAAGCACTGGGGACCTTCCTGATGGCACTTAAAGCAATAAACCACTTGTAAATTTCAAAGATAATGTTAGATTTCAGATTCAGTACAGCACGGGCCATTTTCACCAAGCACAAGTCCAACCATGGTCTCAAAATAGCTGTTATCTTTTAATGCCTCCATGTGGACAAGAGATACATTTTCCAATCCACGAATTACTCCAAACCTCACACAAGAAAATATTAGCTACTTCCTTAGACAACATACCCTTTGAACACAGGGATGAGGCCAAGATGGTCTCTTGGACTTAGCCTGGTTACCTCAATAGACCATGCAGCAAGGACCCCTGGATTTGGCTCACTGCTGCTTAGGAGTGCCCTGGCAAGCCAAGGCAGACAGCAGTAACTGAGCCTTTCACTCCAGCTGGCATCTGCCCTACTCTGGTTATCTCATATCCTGAATGCCCTTGACTTGACCACTTGAAGACACAGCACTCAGTTTAGACCTTTGCAGTAAATTTATGGACAATGTGCTAGAAAATGGAAATCTCTCTTGACCTGGACAAGGCCTGAGATTATGTAAATTCCCCTCTGGACATGAAGAAGTCCATGTTGTGTCTGTTCTGAATTAGTATCATGTGGAGGAAGTGATTATGATGACGATGACAGAATGCTAGATTTCCAGTATAATTGCTGCTTTCCAATAGGCTTTTCGTGACGTGAGGCTCATGCCAATAGCAAAGCCACAGAAATTGCTCAGATGTGGTCTTTCCACTGCTTGCTAATTTCCTTTCCATAATAAGAACAAAACAGTGCAAGAAATAAAAGTTTTGGTGGATCTCATCATGTAGCCCTTGACTGTCATTTAATAATGACTAAAATATTCTCTAGACCTGCTACCTCTAAAAATACTAGCTTGTCTTTTTTAGTATTTATGAGCCATATTTATTTTTATTAAAGTTACTGGGATAACACTGGTTAATAACATTACATAAACTTCAGCTGTACAACTTTATAATACCACATCTGTATACCCTCCTGTGTGCTCGCCTCTTCAAGTCCAGTCTCCAGACTCACTTCTCACCAACCCTCCACTTTCATTCACTGCTGACCCTGGGTTGCTTGTTATATTATATTATGTTACACCCCTCCCCAATTCTATAAATCTGGACACATTTGCTCAACTCTCTTCCAGCTTCCACATGAGCTATAGCATGGGGTAGACTCTTAATGATCCCTCAGCGGCCACCTAAAAACCAAGAGGACACTGGTGGTAACGAAGGTTAAGTCTCAGTTTGAACTGTGGGGTAAAATCCACAGAGGGAAAAACTCCCCAACTACCTTTTCAACCGTCTCTTCATGTATACACGTAGGTAGGTGAGAGTTCAATAAACACTTGACTTTAAAAAAATTCAGACACCATCTTCCTTGAGAAACTTTTGGTCTCTTTAAAACACCCAGTATACACAAATATGGACTGAAAGTGCTTGCACTGAAAGAGTACGTGGCTACTGTAAAAAGAGATCTATGCCCACATAGATTAGCATGTAGGGTTTCTGTGAAAAAGAAAAGGGCCTTTAGTTCTTAGTCTGAAGAATTTGGGAAAAGATGATGAAGTTGAAGGTCATTTGTTTAAAAACCCTTATACTCTAACCTCCCTAGTTCTGTGCTCACTTGATTTCCAACATATTCGTTTATTTATATACATACAATTTTCCATATGAACAACTATAAATCTACTTTTGCCCCAAACATGCCTATATTTCCAACATATAACCCATCAATGCTTCCATAGCCCTGACCTTGCCTCCCAGCAGCTGGAGGAGCAATTGTGTTGCACACTAAAGCTGAGTGATAACCACATTTCCAGAGGCCATTCTGGGGCCATTCTTCCATATCTGCAGAAAGTATAAAACTAAATCAAATAAATATAAACAGAATCATTCTGGGTGGCCTTGAGGCTGATTTCTGCATGGTATAACATCCGAAAGATATAAATTGGACTCCAAAGACCCTCAAAAAGTAATGTAAGGTATTGGGAGAAGTTCTTCTGAGGAAGCAGAGGAACATAATTTTAAAGATACACCATATTATGATATTCATAAAACTCAAAAAGATGATCCACTAAACTCAACCCACTGGTAAAATGAATTCTTCCAAATGTATGCATTTGTGAAATCTACAGTTAGATAATTGATTATTCCTCTACATAAGAGTAGGGGGGAAATGGTAGAGATAATAGGCTTACTAAAATATAAAGGCTAAAATTCATGGAGTTGTAGTTTGAGCTATTTTCTTTACTTTTTTGCACACTTCAGTTAAAAAAGATTTTTTTGGTTAGCTTGTTTTTAAGGCAGTAAACAGAGTTACAAACAGGACTGAGCTTTGGTATGGGAAATGAGCATTCACCAGAAAAGGCAGGGACTGTTTCAGAAACACAGAGGTAAAGGAAGGCATTTAGTTACTACACACACACACACACACACACACACACACACACACACATATTTGCGCTCAAGATTACTAACATGTACAAGAGAGGAATTTTTCTTCACTACTAACTTGACTTAAATAAAACGGTAAAGGCAGGGGTGCTGACAATCTTCACAGGGAAAAGCGGGGCTGGTGCCACGGCTGGCAGCACACTCAGTCCCCGGGAATGGGTTTTCTCAGTTGGGCCCTGGGACTCGGTGCTGTGCCATACCCTTGATGTGTGATGTCACATACAATTTCCACAACCCTCCTCTGAAGCAGGGGTTACGCTTCTCCAAACAAAGGAGGACAATGAGGCAAAGAGAGGGCAAAGGAGCCCTGACTAGTATGGCTCAGTTGGTTGGGCGTCATATTACAAACTAAAAGGACACCAGTTCCATTCCCAGCCATAGCACATGCCTGGTTTGCAGGTTTGGTCCCTGGTTAGGATGCATGAGAGACAACTGGTTGATGTTTCTGTTGTACACTGATGTTTCTCTCCCTTTCTCCTCCCTTCCCCTCTAGACTCTAACAATAAATACATAAAATCTTAAAAAGTAAAGAGGGAGAGGGCAAAGTCAGTCACAAAGGTCAAAAGGCTTGTGTTGGGGCTGAATTTGAAGTCTGCTATCTCTGAGGCCTGAAGCTTCGCTCTGTACCCTTAACCTCTTCCTGTGGTTCCTTTGTTCATCTTCTTTCACACTGACATGTATTTGGCACGTGCCATTGTATGAATTTAAGCTGTACAACATGTTGATTTGATACACTGATATGTTGTAATATAACTGCCATTTCATCATTAGTTAGCACCCCTATCACGTCACGTAATTATTTCTTTTTCGTGGTGGGAATAATGAAGATCTAGTCTCTCAGCAAGTGTGATGTTATTTATAACACAATATTGTCTGTGTTTACTATACTGTGTATGAGATCTCCAGGACTTATTTACCTACTAGTTGCCAGTTTGTACCGTTAAACAACAACTTCGATCTATTCAATCATTCACTGTAGACTCCTTGCCCTCTGAAGGTCACAGCCTGGTGTGGGGCGAGAGCAAGGGTCAGGAAGCTGGGACAGCAGGCTGCTCTGGGGGTGCTGCCTGCCGCCCTACTCAAAGCACTTTCCCATGAAGGTGTTATACTTTCCAGCAGTAAGGGAGAGAACTGGGAAGGGCCAAGGATGCTTTCATCCCAAGACCCCAGGAGAAATCCCTTCTCTTACAAGAAAGGAATCCGAACTCCTAGAACGAAGATGATAAAGAGGCTCTGATAACGAGGCCACACTGGGCCCGCCGCGTGCAGCCGGACACAGAAACCAGCACGCTCTTCTCCCGCCCTCCTAAGACTTCGGCTGAGACTTCCCATGTGCCAGTCCCTCCGTGGGTATCCGTGCTTGCCAGCAAAGAAGCGGGGAGGTAAGGCTTCACTGCGGTTATATTTTGCTTAACAAAACCTCAACTTTTAAAGCTCCGAACACTGGGGACTTATTTGCATTGTGAAACAATTCCACTTACTTAGTCTATTAAAATCACATAGGGTAGGATTTGGGCTATGGAAATTCAGTCAGAATCTAACTTCACACCAAAACACGGAATAGAAAATAAAAGATAGGCCCAGTTTTTCCCACTGAAGTGGAAGTTCATGGTGAGAGAGCACAACATGAACACAAAAATAATGGGAATATTGCAACCAAGGTGCAAAGACGAAAATACACGTCTAATTGCTCTGCAGCGCACGGAGCTGACGAGATTTCTAAATCTGTCTCAGCTTCCTTTCCTGGCCAAGAACAGTGACATTTTCACCTCTCGCCAGCTAACACTCCAAAATCTGGGGCAGCCAGCAACCCTACCCACGTACGGGGCAGTGGAGAAGCAAGCCCCAGCCAAGGGCACATTTGGGCGATCATCGCCAAACTGTCTCAGGTGGCTGTTTAAAATTTAAATCCACACTTAACCCTTGGTCCACGGCAAGGGCACAGAGGAACGACCTGGGCAGTTCGTGTTGCTGCTGCGTCAGGAGGATCAGATGAACAAGTCACCCTGAGCGCCGTACCGGTCACACAGTCTGGGCAGGAACTGACTCTGGGCTCCGTCACGCAGATACTAACACCCTCTGCTCGGTTCGGGGGCTGGAAGTAGCGCACCCTTATTAGACACTACAAATACCTCCCAGAAAGCTCCCCTCCAATAAAACCCCGAGCCCCGATCTGAAGATCTACCACTGCCTGACCTGCAAACCTGCTCACCCACCTTGATGAAGTATTCTACCCACTTCCCGCTTTTATGCACTCACTCCTCAGACGCTGAAAACAATGCCCGTTTCTCCTCTGAAACTGAGCTTTTCTTCCTCCAGGACCCTACTAGGATTTGATCTTGATGAGGACGACAACACCATCTCTCTATGTTTACAGCTGTATCTCTAGCATCTAGCCCGCTGCTTGAATCATGCCTCCTGTGATCATACCACTAAATGTGAAAACAAACTCTAAAGCCACAGTAATTAAACCATTATGGGACAGATACACCAAAAAAAAAAAAAAAAAAAAGATTCTTGGGACGTAAGAGATAGCCCAGGAACAAATGGATTGTAAAGTGTAGCTCTGTAACTTATTCATTCTACAGATATCTACTGGGCAAGTGTATGCACCAGGCATAACGGCAGGAAAAGTTGATGAGTAAGCCAGGTGTGGGCCCTGCCGTCAGGGAGCTGCCAGTGGGTGGCGGGAAAGGCAGGCTTGAAACAAGCAGTTTCATTTGTAATGAGTGTGCACAGAGGATGGATTTGGGCTCCCACGTGGAAATGCATGGAAAACACACACCGGAAAGGCCAAGTCCGTCGTGCGTTTTCCCAGCAGGAAACTGCTGCCATGTTGCTGCCCTGCCCTCACCCCTCTCAGCCAGGAGCTGACAAACGACGGCCAGTGGGCCCAGTGTAGCTCTTCTCTTGTTTTTGTAGCACCTCTGAGCTAGGAGTGGTCTTTACATTGTTAAAGGGTTACATTTCAGATGGTTCTCTAAGTGCCTACAACGTGTCTTTGACTTTGCTTTTGGGCCTGCAAAACCTAAACTATTCACTGTCCGGTCCCTTATGAAAGAGTTCGCCGACCCCATGCGAGCTCGGAAGGTCCTCGGTGCCCGTAAGGCACTAAGTAAATAAGGCGTGAACGTGGGGAGAGTTTAAGACCGCTGGTTTTCCATGCACAGTTGCTTGACTGTGTCAGGGACCAGGCTGGGGTGTGCTCGTTTTGAAACACAGACAAGATGATTTCCTGTAATATTCAAACTAAAAAACAAACAATCAAAAACATGTTGATTGAACATTAGAAAACTTCAGGTACAAGTGGATCCTTTACCAGAGTGATCATCACAGTTTGCTCTCTCTCAGTCTCTCAAGGTCAAAGACCCTATTGCAAATGGGGCTTCGCATTCCAGTGTACCATTGTTTTTCATCATCCACCCACCCACCCGCCCATCTGCCAAACCCCGCCCACCATCCATCCATCCACCCATCCACCCAACTAATCAAATACGTGCCAGGAGCAGGCTACAAGGCAGGCTAGACTCTGTGGACACAGGAATGAACACTACGCCCTCCACACACACACAAAACCTGCTGGTCCTGCACAGAGGAAGGGCAGGTGCACGGAGGATTACACTGAAACGCAATTAGTGATGTGATCTAGTTAACGACACAACACGTCAGCAGAGCTGGGCGTAGGTGTTCTCCCTGAGGTGCGGCAGATGTTTCTTACCCCCACGGGAGGCACAGAGCTGTGTGTGGCACTCCTTCTCCCGGCTGAAGGCTGGAGGACACCCTAGAGGGGCTTGTTAGTCCTGTCAAATGATTGCACTCTGCTTCTCTCTCGGCAACCGGGTGAACTGGGGCTGGTCCAGCCCAGCCGGCACTGGGGTTAGGGAATGGTAACAAATGATCCTGGGGAAACTCTTATCAGCAGGTGTATTTATAATAACAAGACACACTGATGTTAATTCTGCTTAGCAGTGGTAATTCCATAGTGAGCAGGAGCTATAAATTAATGCTGGAACCAAATATCATAACATCCGCAATTGACTTGAGGTGTCGGGCACGTGTGTTTGCACATAAGTACCCTCAGGTACACAGTATCTGGATCTATATGTGCACAAACGTACTTTATAAAGAAGTGTCTAAGCTCAAGTCAGCCCTTTAGCAAACCAACTATAATCCTGTACACTTGAAATAGCTTTTTTAAAAGCATGGGTTCAGTTTTTCTTAAAAACCATTTTCACTAAAACTTTAAATTCCAAGAAGGGATTATACAGCTACCATTCACTAAGGGCTTGCTATAATCCAGACTCATTTCATATGCACCACTTTCTAAAACAGGTACTGTTGATTTCATTATAAAGATAAGCAGAGACTTAAGAGAGATTACATTTAATACTCTGCCCACACAATTAGTGATTACTGAAGGTGCTATTTGAGCTCAGCTGCCTGATTTGGGGGTCACTTCTCTTTCCATCATACTATGCTATTGAGGAGAAATAACTTCAGCCAATGGATGCAACTCCCAGGCCTTTAGGGATCTGGAACCTGGAATGGGTCGACCTTGGAAGCCTTGTAGAACAGACCTGAACAAAGTTGCCCTATAGAAGGGCTGACTTCAATGAAGCATCCTTATGTGCAGCCACAGGACAGCGTCTGCAAAGAGTCAGCCCCTTGTCCACCCCTCAGGCTGTCACTGAGTCAGATGAGACCATCACAGAGCCAGCCAGGCCAGCAGTCTAACTTCAGAGTGTCACTGTCCACAGCCTTTTGGGAAAACGACTTCACTGCTCTCAAGGTCCTCACACAATTTGAAGAGAGGGACGATTTTAAGTCAAGTCAAGCTCTGGTGAACATACCTACCCAGGAATACCCAGATACTAAGGAAGAAGGAAACACATCCCCTGCAAAACTGACACTCAGAAAACAGACACACAGGGTAGAATTATCTGTGTTCCAAATGAGTATTCTATTTACTAAAGATTTTCTAGGATAATAGCAAATACGGTTGGGCTGCCAGATGGGCTTTCCACCCCCTTTTTCAGGGGTACTGCTGTTTGGCGATGTAAGGCGCCCTTCGGGAAAGAGAGGCCTACTGACTCCACCCACGTAACCCTGCATGCTCCGGGGAACGGGCATTCAGTCCTCAAGTCCAGCCCGAGGGATCTGGTCTCGGACCACTTCAGGGCAGACAGGTCATTTGTCAGTGATCACAAGGAGAGCATGTTTCATTGGAAAAACATGCAGAGTGAAGTATTGGCATTTTGAGGTCAGATGTTGACATGAAGGATAATGAGGAGCTTTGTCTCCCTGGTGCAATGGACCGTCAAGAGAGGGACAGAAGGGGCACATGTCATGTCGAGGAGGGTCAGCCACACCTGAAACTCAGTCCCACAGCCTATACTTCCTGACCCCACGCCTCACCTTGTGGGCCTGAAAGCCAAGTTCACGCGGTCCTGGAAACATCAGCTATCATCTCAGTTCCCCTGTCCCGTCCTCCCTCCACGGAAGTTCCTTCCGTCTCTCATTGTCCACTGGGTCCTTATCACACCGGCCCTGGTACTATGGCTTTCCAGTTTGTGCACTGTCTTCTCTGCTAGCTCATCAACTCCATGAGCGAGAGAGTCTGGACCTGTCTTGCCAACTCATCTCCTGTGCTGCCTAGCATAGAACACAACCTTTGTCTTTATGCCTAGAGCAGAACACCATCCACTGCCCAGGAAAGTGGCGCCGACTCTTAGAGGAGTAACAGAATTCTAGGGCCCAAAAAACATCTGGTGACTGAGCAACATGCTTACTCACTGAATGTGTAATCCTGTTCGATTCTCTAAAATGTGATAATAATAATTGGGCTTTGCCTGAGGCCTTCACAGGGTCAACGACCTTCGCATCTCCACAGTTTTGCAGGTCTCCCAGACAACCAAGCTAAGATACCAGAGATCCTCCTGAAGGATCAGCTTTATCCCAGATCTGGCCATAGAGTCCTGGATACCTACTCAGCACCTCAGCATCAGGCCAGGTTTGTGGAGGTCCCTCCCCAATCCTGATGGTCTGGACCAGTGACTGAGTATTCCCTATCTGCCCAGCTGTCTGTCCTGCCCTCCAGTTTTCAAACAGATGAGTCCCTGATCCCGAGCACCAGGCTCCTGGGGCCTGCTCTGGACCTCCCTGGAACCTGTCTCCTGCTACCTGTGCCTCTGTAAGTGCAACTGCTGTATCTCCTGGCCACTGGGCCCTGCCCTGCCAGTCACCTTTCCCTTGCTTGGGCACAGCCCCTAACCTAGGCATTGGATTGGGACCAGAGGACCATGCACCCTTCTCTGCGACAGCGGCCGGTAACCGGACTCCATAAGCGGATTATGCACCTTCATCTGACCTGGGCCAACACTTGACCCTAGTCTCCCCAGGATGGGGTCAAGTGAAAGTCAGCACTTTGGAGATCACAGGGTTCAGCTTTCCATTGAGGTATGTGAGCTCAGAAGAGGTATTTGACCTCCTGGAACCTCAGGGTCCTCAAGTACAAGATGTGGATATTTATATGGCAACAATTAAGCCATTCTGAGTTCAGAACTAGCACAGTGTTGACATGGAAAGTACTAACCAAAGCTCTCTCCCCTTTTGCTTGTTCGTCTGATTATGCCTCCCAGGACCAGTTAAGATGGAGTGAAAGCCAAGATTTTCTAAAAAGCTTTCACCTGCCTAAAAATACATTCTTTACTACCTAATGCTAGCACTAGAGTGAGTTTTAGGTTAGAATCAATAAAAGTGGACTGTTCTGGCTAGAAGAAATTCTCTTGTCGGTAGCGTATTTTCTATTTAGCTTAGAGAGTGAGCAGATTGGTAACCTCCATCCCTAACCTGTGAGCTCTGGGGCGGCTTGTGTGCAAGGCTGAGGCAGCCCGAGGCCTAGGGATGCGGCCGGCAGCAGCGGGAGGGGTACTCAGGGTTTCGGAGTGGGAGGCAGGCCCAGGGCGTGGACAGACGCTTCATTTACCTTGACCCACCCTGCCTTCATGGTGTAGGTAGAAGGGGAAAAAACCTTCCCCAGATGCCAACCCTGGCAGCTGGGGAGATGGAGCCGGGGCCCTGTGAGATCCTTGGCGTGCTCCTGAGGCAGAGGGGATGGTGTCAGCGTTAAGCATGAATAATAAAAGGCCCGCATCTTCCTTGAGCTCTACAGAGGGAGACTCTGGAACTTGGCTCTATTTTTAACACCAATCTTCCTGCAGCCTTGCTCCCCTCTCATATTTAAGGATGACCTCCAGTGCAAAAATATGATCCCACTGAAGTGGGAGAGCGCCCGGGAATTTCTAGCTGATTAGACTTGGGAGTTCTTCCTGTTACGGCTACAGTTAAATAGATATTGGCAAACAGTGTAACCTGCAGGGAACCCAGCAGAGTGGGCAAGAGCCCGGTCGGTTATAATTAGAAGTATACATCATTCCCCTGTCCCCAAAGAGCAAGAGAGTGGAAGTTAAAGGGACAGTGAGACACAGCACACGAGCAGCCTTGACACAGCAACAGTTGAGAGCTACCTTATAAATGACAGTACATTTTGCAAATGTAGTTCAAGTCTTTCTCCCTAATTTTTACTAATGTACCTTAGCTTCTTCGCTGGTGTGAGTCTCAGAGCTGAATCTAGAGGATTGTAAGCCCAAGATAGTTGCATGTCAACAACAAATTACCTTCGCAAATACACAGCTCTTTTATCTGAAGTCTGCATTGTGCCTGAATGTACTGATGAGAAAGACGATAATCCTGTCACTTAGGAGAAAAGTGAGATTAGTATTTTTAAAACCTACACAAATAAAAAGACCTGTTCGTTTTCCCTGACTCTGATAAAGGCAGTAGGAATATAATTTCTTTGTCTATAAACAACTTAACCTTTCCAAACCTTGCTGTCTTTATTTGCTAAGTGAACATAAAAATACAGCCTGGGTTATTATTCGGGTGGCTAATAATGCTCCATAACTTTTAGCCCATACACTGGCTCTGGGTCCATCTTGGAGGAAGCCCCCCCACCCCTGGCAGTGGAAGCACACAGGCAAACAGGACTCTCAACATCACACAGTAAGTCCTCTAGCAGGGCTATATACTCTGTCACACAAGGACCACCCTGGGGCTTAGGGACTCATTCCCAGTTGCCTGGAGCCATCACCAGAGCTGTGCCCTAAAGGGGGAAGAAGAGACAGTCAGATGGAACAAGCACCACACATACAGGAGGTAACTTGAACAGAAGTAGGCGGCACAAAGCACCACAGGGATGTGAGGACCTGGGAGGTGTGTGGGGCTGGCCCGCAGCTCTCCAGGATGCTGGGAGGCTGGCAGTGGAGAAGAGCAGTGCTGGGGAGGGAGCAGAGAGGGAGGGCCGAGCAGGGCCAGGTAAGTAGGAAGTGACAAAATATTAAGATCGTTGTCACAATCTAAGTCACTTGAAAATGCTCAACAAACACTCTCAAGGCCCAGAGGTTTTGACACAGAGCAAGACTATGTGATTAGGACGAGAGGGAGGAAGCTTGGGTTTTCTTGAATTTCTTACACGGAGCTATGCTTATGATGGTCAATCTGATCATGAATTTATTCTGTCATTTATTAGAAGTCAGCAGAAGTGGGGCCGCCGTTGATGGCTCTGCAGAGCCGCAGGGACCAGGCCAATGGCTTCACATTGGAACACGAGAGGGAAGTTCGGACTGTACCCAACCAGTCTGGAGAGGGACGTGGGCAAAGTGACGGAGCTCGGAGCCTGTCTTGGGGGTTTTCCCTGCACCTGCGGACAGATGAAACCTTCCTTGAGACTGAAGACATGCTGTGTGAGGGGCCACTGGGCCAGAGAGGAATCTCGAGCCTAAGCCCCCAGCCCCGCCCTCCCCTCCATGGCTGCACCTCTGCTGAGAAGAAGGGAGAGTCCAGCAGAACTATTATATTAATGATATTAAAGGTATCAGAAATTCTCAGAGGAAAGACGCTGCAGACACATGCATAGCGAGGACTACTACACATTTTCTCTGTAAATGTAATCTGGATGGAAAGTCTTGGAAACATTCAGAGGTTAGACGCACACACTCTCCTTAGATAAGGATGCAAAGTAGGACTGGCTGACATCTCCGAAGATGCCCCCTTTTGGAATGGATATGAAGTTGTTCCCAGCCTTGAGAAAAGAAGCAATGAGTACCTCCTTTGAAGAAGCTTTGTGCCAAATGTCCATACTGTTTTATAGCCCTTCCCATGACCGTGTAAATAGGCAAGAGGCCAGTGAGTTGTTGGATTAACAGTTAAGCAGTAGACTGTTAAAGAGATTTCTTTCTCCGTAGCAATCTGGGCCCATTTTGGGCAATGCCACTCGCATAATACCTGCATCATCACTCAATGACGTCAGTAGTCACACATTTTATTTAAACTCAAATGAAATGAAATGAAAATCTGGATCCATTCAGAGTTTCATTGTTCTGTGCCCACCTGCAGGCACGCTCACCTAACACAGGCGAGCATCTCTTCTCTAAGACATAAAAAGACACCAGGGGTCTCCGCCTCCTCAGTCGGGATGCCTGCATTTGCTTGACAAATACTTTGCCTGTCCCTCTAGGTCTGGAAGGCCCTTGTGGAAACTTTCTGCACGCATATTCTTCTATGAGATAAAGAAAGCTGGTAGGAGACTAATTGTATCAAGTGCTTTCTGGCTGAAGGAGCTCACATTCCCAGGAGAATGCCTGGGACTCTGCAGGGTTCAAATGCTCCTAAACACCTACCACAGACGTCAGGCCCGGGACGCCGGGCACTGCATTTACTGTCCACTCCAGGTGAGAGGCCTTCCTGCAAAGAACGCGATGCCACCGCCGATGCAAGACAAAGCACATTATAATCTGAACTTTTGTTCTCAGAGCCGATCGAGGCCACTGTGTTCCCAAGCTAGGGATTCAGGGGTATCAGTAACTCTCTTACCTAATTAGAAGGGTCATAGACTCAGCAAATGACCTCATCGCACTTAAACTTGATATTCGGCTCAGACTTGGGAGTTTCTCCCTATTATAATTTCATGCACAGCTATCACTGTGACCAGTATAAAATGAGAATTTGTGACAGGGGCTTATTTTAAATGTCCTTGGCAGTCAGTGGAGATTCAGGACCATGGGAGGTGCGGGGCTGCTGTTTTCTTGTAAAATGTAGCTAATAAATATGTAAATCAGACTATCTTTATTTATAACCTGGTAGGGATCAGACATGAGATAACAGCCAAGAAACACTATGTTATCAATAATATTAAGTGATTTAATACCTCTAAACCTCAGACAGTGGGAAAAGAGCATGAACAAAACATTTTTTTTCCTAGTTAACTTCTTGGAGAGCAATATTTAACGCGCCTGTCAATTCTGTCTGTGCACAAGCTTGGAACTCAAAATGATATACACATTTTTGCCTTTCCTAAGCCACCTTGTACTTTCAACTGTGTCGTGCTCCATTCTGTAAAGGAAAAAGCCAAGGTTGCTCTCTTCTGACAATTACCTTGCTGTCAGAAGCTGACTCTTCAACTGTGGCCCATCCTTCTTACTTTGTTATCAGAAAGTCTGGAAATACCAGCAAAATCCCTCATACCCTTATTTTCTTCTGGGCTCCAGGACCCCCAGAGCCAAAGCTCCTGCTGCTGATGCCCGTGTCCCCAAGATCTATATTGCCAGGAGAACTGAGAAATGACCTTCCTGTTAGAAATGAAGGAACTCATTTCCTTTAGAGACATGTTTCTCTCTGGGTCATCCAATTATCCTCACCCAGGACAGTCATCACCAAAACATCGCGCACTCTCAGAACTGCGGGGACTTCAGAGGTCACCCAGTCAGGTTAACAGATAAGACCCCCTGAAAAGACAGCCTTGGAAAGACAGAGATGGATTCTCACCTTGGACACCCCCAGCTCTGTGACTGGACCGTGGGTGGGTTTCCTCACTCTGAGCCTTACCTTGTCAGCCACAAAGCTGGAATAATGATGCCCACCTTGGAGATGGGAGGAGACCCCTGATCTGAGGCTCTCACAGTGAAGTGGCACAAGATAGGCAGGTACTCACAAATGTGAATTTCTGCCCCTTACATTTTCTTATCCAAATGACTTTATTTTAAACTTTGGGTCATAGAGATGAGAGGATTCTTTCTCTCTCTCTCTTTTTAAAAGATTTCATTTATTTATTTTCAGAGAGGGAAGGGAGGGAGAAAGAAAGAGAGAGAGGAACATCAATGTGCGGTTGCTGGGGGCCGTGGCCTGCAACCCAGGTATGTGGCCTGACTGGGAATCGAACCTGCGACACTTTGGTTCACAGCCCACGCTCAATCCACTGAGCTACTATGCCAGCCAGGGCAGAGGATTCTTCCTCAAATAGTAAATGTGCATCTAATGGCTTACAATTTATACCTGTTATGATTTATACCTTTTACCTGTGTTGCCTCATTCTCCCTGGGAAGGAGAGCCAGTGGGCATCACCCACGTTTTACGTATGAGCACATGAAGTCTCAGAACCGGTACCCGGTGGCCTTCTTGCAGGCCCTTGTTCATCCTTGTAGTCCGGCTTCATGTTTTCTGTCTCCCACAGTACCTTTCTAACTTACATAATTACTACAGTTACTCCTGTGGTATGTCTATGCGCTATGCGCACTAGAACTGAGCTTCACCGGGACAGCCGTCTGGTCTGCTTCTTCCCTGTATTAGCCCAAAGGCCCAGAACAGTGTCCCGCACTTAGGAGGCGATCAGTATTTGAAGAGTGAGATGACCAAGCTTTCGCTGTTAGTGAGTGACAAAGAAGGGCTCCAACCGAGACTTCCAAGTTCCAGTCACCAACTAGCAAGGGTGTGATACTGATGAGTATTAAAGAGTGTTTGAGCTGATCAGAATGGAGAGGAGAGAGGATGGAAGGAAACAAAAAGAAAGGAGGAGGAAGAGAGAGCTGAGGGAAGGCGACAGTGAGCGTTTAGGGAGGTGCCGCACAGACAACACTCAGGTAACGCTCTGTTCTCTGGTGCACGAGGCAGGTAGCACCCCAGGTTGTGTCGGTACCCCTGCGTGGGTGACAAGGTCCTGAAACAGGCGACGAGAACAAAGGGTCTGCCCTCAGCTCCCTCACAGGTGGGGCTCCACCCCGCCAGGTGTTTCTGCTCGCAGGGTCCCTTTCAGAATGGCACTGTGACCCTAGGGGCCTACTCAGCTCCAGACATGACCGACAAGGGCAAGAGGAACAACACGGTCTTTAACACGCACACCCAGGATCTTGTCGCTCTAGGTGTGTGCAGTGCTTACTCAGACTGGCCCCAGAGACAGTGGGATTGTCTGCCAGGACAGACACTCTTCGGGAACTTTTTACTCTCTCTCTGTGTACTACTTAGAAGGAAGGACACTGTGGAGGCCTGGCCAGGAAAGGGTGAAACTGTTTCTCAGCAGCTATATCAAAGTTCCAGGGAAAAGAGAAATAGGAATTTAAGCCATTTTGAATCTACCCAGGCAGCTTTCCAGAAAGGAAAGCTCACGTACCATAAGCCCAAACCCAAAGTCTGTCTCCAGAGACCTTTATTTCTACTACTTACGGAGACTTCTTGTGCCCAAACCACTGTGGGGAAATCTCCTGTCTTCCTGGAGTCAGCAGGAGTGAGAGCAGAATTTATCTTATCTACTTATCTAGTTGTTAATTGTCTGGTACTCACTGAACAGGAGCTGAATCCATGATGCTTCTAGCTCCACTATTCTACCACTCATTTGTGTCAATAAGCATTCACTGATTATTAGGAATCCTTACGAGGGTACATTTTATTTCAACTCATCACACAGTCTGCACAGCTCAGTGGCTCTAGAAAGCCATTATTTTCTGCCAATCTAGGAAATCTCTTTTAATGAGACAGCCAGCTGTGAACTAGAATAGTCGTGAACTTTGGAATCAGGCAGAACATCTAAGTAACTAGGACCCAGTATGGGGCCGTAAAACATTTTCAAGTGTTTGCCATATATGGGCAAACACACACACACACACACCAGCATGGCATCTGTTTCCACAGAATTCCAGGAGGGCACATGCACGCCCCTTTTGCCCTTGTGAGAATGGGCCTTTGTAACCGGGGAAAGGACCTGGTCTCAGTCCAGTGCAGCATTAGTAAATTCCTCGGCCAAACGTCAAGAACAGAGACGGGCTGTTCTGTAAGACCCTTGTGTCTAGGTTATCAAACTCCTCAGTTCCCATGTCCACTTGACCCCGGTCCATGTCACAGGGACCATGGCCAATCTCCATCTGCTGGCAGTCTGAGGTCCAGTTAACAGTGGATATTCTCAGCCCTCCATGCGGGCTACCAGCAGGAGCAGCTGCAGTCAGGGCTGACCTGGCCACAGGGTCACTGGCTGGGGCCATTTTCAGGGGATGGTCTTCAATTTATGTTTTAACTGTAAAATAACCAAATGTAGTATGTGAATTTTTACTGTTTCTGGATTTTTAAAAAGCTTTATGATTTTTAAAAACAATTGATGACATTGTAATATAGACTGGGCATTGGGTGATGGATGATACTAGAGACCCTTTGGTACTGCAGCTGTGATAAATCGTCTTGTCCCACAAAGGAATGCTCAGTGTAGAGAGATGTGTGCTGTAGCGTTTAGGGGGAAAACATCAAAAATTACTTTTAAGTGTCTCAAGAAAAATAATACACTAGTATGCATATATGGATAAAGCAAATTCAACAAAATTACTAAAGTACTGGGTACATAGGCTGTCATTGAATTGACCTATTCTTTCAAATAGTTTGAACGTTTTCATATGAAGTTGAAAAAATAAAAGGCAAACTGAGACACCAGGATGCCAGGCTGAAAGTCAAGCTCTGCCAGGCAGTAACTGTGTGAAACTGGGCAAATTACTTACGTCCTCTGGATGTCAGTTCTTCCAGTGAGTAATAACAATGGTGCCACCACTGCCGTTTCAGGGTGAGTGTGTGCGCACGCGTACGCGCGTGAGAGAAATAAGCTTCAGTGTCTAATTCGGCAGTCTTCATAGAGCCCATTTTCACCAATAGCTCTAGCTCTTAATTCATATTTCTAACTTGAATTTATTCTTGTCCTGAACCATTTTCTTCACACTTAACTTTGTTAAAGTTCACCCCAAACTTCTCTGTTCTAGTATACACATTTATAAGCCCCTTCTTGATCCATCCCTTTCCATCTGGCTTGTCAGAGCCCCGATGAATGTCCAGCCATTGGCAGCCATGGGCCTTTCCCTCCCAGCTGTCTCCTAGTCACGTCAGGGGATGCTAGAGTGGACGGGCACTAATACTCACCGAGGGACGCTGCACTTTCACTATCTCAGTTTACAAAAGGATGCTACGAGTCACAGCAAAGTGATAAAGCTGGATTCAGTGCAAAGTCTAATGTAGGGTTCCCAACCTTGGCTGCCTACTTTTGTTATAACTCCAAGAGTTCCCCTCTTCAAATGGGGGAGCAAGGGGAAGGTTCTTGAGTGGAGGTATAAGGGGACAGGCCATGGGAGCTAAGAATGCTGGGGGGCCTTGGGGCTGCGTGGGCCCACATGGCAGACCTCTCCTGCCATCTAAAGGCTGGGAAACAGGTTGAATAAATAAGGAAAGAAAATACAAGTCCCCATCTGCTCGCTCTGTCCACATCCTGAGAGAGGAAGGTGGTTACATTCAGTAGCGTGGTGGCATGGGCACCAGGCCCCTAGTCGCCTCCCCCAGACTCCACAGTTAAACTAGGACATTTCATCTCAGACACAGCTGTGCTCAGGCCTCCAGAGTCCCTTGCTGCTCCGGCTCACTTTTTCCATGGCCGATGAGAAGATGTACCCTGGAGCGGGTAAAGGGAAACCATCTGGGGGAGGAATGTGAGGGCACTTGGGGCGTGGAGGAGAGTCACGAACGGAGGAGGCAGAAAGAGAAGAGAGGGAAAAGGTGGTGGGGGCAGAGGAGGAAAGGGGCTGGGACGGAGACACCGTGAAGGAATGAAGCAGTTGTTCCCCTGCTGACGGGCCCTCAGAAGGCAAGCCGGCGGTAGTGAGGGACGGGTGACAGGAAGGCTGCCCGCTGGGAGCAGGCGGCAGCCCGGCTAAGGACCCCTCCTGCCTGCCAGCTCCAGGCCTCCCTCTCTGCTCCCTGCCTCCTCTGCTGCGCGGGAAAAGGAGACACGTGCACGAAAGTCACCCAGTGAGTATTAGAAAATGTTGAGATTCTGGGTGAATGATGTGTAATACACTAACTTAGTATTTTTACTCTATTGTTTGCTGCATCTCTTCCCATCATCTCATTTTGGGAGTGCATGCATTTAGGGAATGTGGATGGCCCAAATATAATGGACTTCCCCAGACATGCTCACCAGGACAACCCTAACAACCCTGACAACGAGATATTGCAAAAATGGTGCCCGGCACTCTTAGGATTGCCTTGAAAATCAAGGCAATGAGGCAGAATTTATTCTGACACAGAAGGACAAAATAAATTTTTCTAGGTCCATTGCAATTTATATCTTTATTGTATTTCCATTCTTTAGAAAAATTAGACATCTCTTCTCTCCAAATTCTCAAATAGGCTTGGGAGACTCAAAATAACAGGGAAAAAATGAACTATATCATACTGACAAAAAGTATTTTCTCCGTTTTCAGTTTATTCGTATGATCTGAAGGAGCAACAAAGCTCATCAAGGTGTATCCATGCCTACAGATAGTCTCAGCCCAGAGAACAGATTTGACTTGATTTTTAAGAACTGCCCCAGAAGAGAATGGAGATCTACTTTCCTCACTTTTTGTGAACTGGTTTATTTTATGTGCATATTGACAAGGTCAATATCCAATCAAGTTTGTGTAAAATCAATTAGATACGTCACTCTGACAGTATCAGATTTAAGCAAAAATGCTGAATAGGACAGAAAAGGCTGGTATTTAGAGTGGGCGCTGGACCCAAGAGCTTTAGGCTCTGTACCCACAGTGCATTTTTCTCTGTCATCGTGCACATAATCACTTCCTGTCCTGGTCTCTGTCCCTGCAACGGTGGCCTCAATGCACCCTTCCCACACTTCTGTGAATGCCTTGTGAACAAAGGATGAGTCAAACATTGGAAACCTCCTGGCAGAAAACACTGTGTGGTCTACCTGTAACTCACGATGATGTGCCTGGGTTCTCCGTATGAACTCAGGGGCATACCATGGCCAGGCTACCACAGGGCACAGCTTACGGTCTCTTGCCCTGAAACCCCATCATCTCTTCCTGTTTTGAAAACTCACTCACCTTCAAAATACTCTTTTTTATTTAAAGAAAATGATCATTCACAAAAGTGGCAGACACTAGCAACTGCACATCAGTTAAAGAGGGTCAAGACTGGGTCTTTGAACAGGCTTATGTTGCTCCCTTCCAATAATCAACTACGGTTCTTTTTTCTCATTCCCTCTTACAATGTCAAGGAGATGCACAGAAAAAATCCCTCCTAATATCAGTCAATCTCATGCTACTTTTTAGAATGAGAGCTGTATGGAGTGCTGCAAGCTTACTCAATTGCTAACCTAGTATTTGGAGATATTAGTGCTGGCTTTGTTGCTGATATTCTTGGCCATTAGAAGATGTCTCCTAGAGTTAATAGAAGTAAAAATGTCTCCTTTTCAGGTAGATAAAAACGGGGTTTTCAGAGAGAAAGACAAATACCATATGATTTCACTTAAATGTGGAATCTAAAAAACAAAATAAACAAACAAAATAGAAATAAATCCACAGACAGAGAACATTTTGATGCTCGTCAGATGGGAGGGGGGTTGGGGGGCTCGGTCAAAAAGGGAAAGGGATTAAGATGTGCAAATTGCCAGTTATAAAAACAGTCACGGGGATGTAAAGTACAGCATAGGGAATACAGTCAATAATATTGTAATAACTATGCGTGGCACCAGGTGGGTACTAGACTTACTGGGTGATCACTCTGTAAGTTATATGAATGCATGTTGTACCCCCGAAACTAATATAATATGGCATGTCAACTGTAGTTAAAAATAAGAAATATATTAAATAAATAAAAATGGGGTTCATACCAACTGGGAAGCGGTTCTCTTGCCCTTTCAGCTTCCCAGGAAACTTCAGAGACAGAGATGTTAAATGTGACCAGAGCCTTAAAGTGTTTCTTTTCGGCATCCTTCATGGTGGCAAATCTCTGTCCTTAAGTCTGGCTTTTTTGAGAAACAGCCTAAAGCCATTTAGAACAAGTCTGGTATGAAATAAGAAGAGCGGTCATGCTGGTGGTGAGCATCTTATTCTGGTCAGAAATAAAGCAAATACATCAAGTAATGAGAGTGGCTTCTCGTCACCACGCTTTCTGCCATCTTCCCCTCATGGACCTGAGCAATGAGTTCAATAAATGCTTAGGGCAGGCTGGACAAGCAGACATCTATCCAGCGGGCACATTATTGAGTGCGTCACAAAACAAGCTCACCGGATAGAGAGATGGCTTACCATGGCAGGAAGGATGTCAGTTTTAAACCTGGTTTAAATCTCAACAATCAATGGTGTGGTCCTAGAAAATTTATTTAAACTCTCTGAATTTCGGTTTCTCCATCTTCATAATGAAGAGCTTTCACTCCTGTCTCAGAAGGTCTTGTGAGCATTAAGTCAGACTACTATGTGTTTAAAGGACCTGACACAGGGCCTGCCACAAAGCGGGTTCCCACTCACTGGTTATTACTCAGCTCCCAAGTCCCAGCCTGTCACTTCTGTCCTTCAAGAAGAATTCCTAAGCTATGTCACCTCTTCATCCTCAGCAGGTTGCTTATGTTGCTCTTAAGGAGCACTTATTACCATGTGCTATATTTTTCTGTATACGTCCTTACTCTCCCCTAGCAGGGAGTGACCTCTCTGAGAGTAGGGACTCGTTTTGTCCATATTTTTATCTCCTGTATCTGAGTACCCAGGACACAGGTGATGACTGATGCTTGAATAAATGAATGAATGGGTATATGAAAAACTGCAAACATTTCTCTCGGTTAGGATACAGACCTAAGCTGTAATTGCCAAGAGACCTAACCATACAGTAGCTTAAAGAACACGGTTTATTTCTCTTTCGTACCTGTTTCCAGGTGACCTGCCCGCATCAGTGAGGCAGTTCTGCTCCACGCGGTCACTCAGGGAATAGCTTTTCCACGCATCGCTCCCCCGCCCCCAGAGCACTGCATCGCAACCACTCCTGGGGCACAACTGCTACAGCTGACTGTGGGTGTGAGAATCAGGGCATGTGGGCGCTGCTAACAGGCCAGGAAGTTACAGACTTCTGCAGAGCAATGTTATCATTCCTTTGGCAATATAACTGGATTTGCTCCTGGTGAGTTTCCCATGCCAGAAACCACACACAAGTTCTTTCTGAGACATGATCTTAAACCTGCATTTTTTGTTGCACCCACCCCTCCTCCCTGTTTTCACAACTACACACAGTGAAGCCTTTTGAAATAGTATAAGTTGGGTTAAAAGGCACCAGTTTCAACTGGACCCTTAGTCAGTGATACATAGATACATTTGTCTGACTGAATGTTTGACTAGGAGATCTTAACAGATCTTTGAAGAAGGTTTTGAACCATGGTCCTCTCTCTAGCTATTTGGGACATAAACAGGATGACCATACAATTTATCTTCCAGGTAGAGACACCTTTGAAAACGTGAGTAAGGACTACATTGAGGACTGGCTCAAGGAAACCAAGTACAGACGCAGCTGCCTTTTCTAGCACAGCGAAGACCTTGATCCCTGGATTCTCTCTCTCTTCCCTTCCGTCTTTGCTTGCACACTGGCTAAACATCGCTGGAGCTCCATTTTTCTTGAAAAACCTTGCAAGGAGCAACCAACACAAACTAATCCTCTAATTCTTTATAACCCCCTCTTCTTGAGTTACTGGCCTGGTAGGTATGTCGTCTCACTTGGCCAGGACAACAGGAACCCTCAGCAATAGTTGCCCATTAAAGGAATGCACACTGGTGGCCAGAATGGCCAGGCACTAGGACCCCTGCTGTGCCAGTCCTCGGCTGTCAGCCACGTGCAGGAAATGTGCTCCTGGCACACAAGTGGTGGACGCAAAGGGTAGGGGGAGATCTGGAGCTGCCCACCAGGCTCCCCTGGAGATCTGAGAGGCACGCCTCGATGGCCCCCACAGGGGGCAGAAGGAAGCACAAGCAAGTCCGAGTCCAACAATACCTAGCTCAGCCTCGTCATTGGGCATCGCTCCAATTATCCCTCTGAAGTAATGTGTTGCAAAAACAAGAAATAACCATTTTGCCCTTGTGTTTGTCTTTTTAAAACTTCTGGGGGAAAATATCTATCAAGAACATTATGCAAAAAATAAAAAGCACTTTAATCAAAAGTACTTTAATCTGATTAAAGAAGGCACAAAAGGGCAACTGAGATTAATATACTGGGTAACCTCTCTATTCCCTGAAAAATTCTTGGAATGCCAACACAAATTGAGCTGCCTTGTTTTCTGAGTTTTGCCGTACTTCCTTGCCCTGTATAAAACAGGACTTTTCATATACCTATAAAAGTGTAATAACTATGATAATAACTAACACATTAGTACTTATCAGGTAGCAGGCAATTTGCCAGGTACTTTGTGTACAATGGTAGGTTTAGTTAGCACCCTGCCCACCATCCTCATCTTGTAGCGGGGAAACTGAGGAAGGTTGGGTGGCTCACCCAATAGGTGAGGAAACTAAGACCCAGACTAAACCCTACAGTTAGAGTGAGCCACGGACCCAGGGCCCAAGCTCAGGTCTGCCTCACCCAAAAGCCCCTTCTGCTAACGCCTGCACCTCTGAGGGTCACTGTCGTCGCCCCAGCAGTGCACCACAAGGGAGGATTCTCCCCTAGAGCCATCAGAGGGAATGCGACCCTGCTCAATTTCAGACTTCTGGCCCCCAGAATGGTGAGATAACAAACCTCTTGTTTTAAGCCATCCAGTTCTTGGTAAATTGTTAATAAAGTCATAGACAACTAATATAGCCACTATTTATATGTGGTCATTATATGTCAGGCATTGTACTAAGCTGTAGAACAAAGATCAAGACATAGAACTTGTAATCAGGCACTGACCATAGATATTGTCACAATTTCCGGTATTTCCACAATTACACAAATAAATATTCAAGGCCGTGACGCGCACAGAGGGTTCCCTGGCACGGGAAAGCTGAGGCGTGACCTCTTCTGGGGGTCAGCAGAGGTTTCCATGAAAAAGGAGCTTTAAAGCTGATGCCGACGCGTCTCAGAAGCTGCAGAGGAGGATTTGATGAGTATGAATATGAACAAATACTCTAGGCAGAGGAAACAGCTTGTGAAGTCACAGACATAACAACGGGAAGAAGGGGGGCCAAGGAAAGGCTGCGGAGAGAGCCAGAGGCCTGATTATGCTAATAAGTGTCAGTCTTCTAATCCTCAGGTCCTCGTCCGATTCCCCCCTCCCACCCCACCCGAGCACGGGCTCCGAAGGGTCTGTGTGGCGGCAAAGCCGTCTCAGCTAGAAGAGATGGTAAGTGGTATTCCTCCTCTGGGTTTGACCTTGGACATCAGAGGCCACCAGCAACCTGCCTTGTCCAGGTCTCAGTCACAGGGGCACGGGGTAAGAAGAATGCTACTTGCTTTCGGCTGAGCTACTACTTACCCAAACTCAAGGGTCTTGAGAAGGTTTCCTTAGCTACAGTCAAATGGTCTGTAACTTCAGCTAAGGGGTCTTTTTTCAGTTTCTCAGATGTCATGACTATGAGTTCTACTACGTGAGTACAGAAGTGCCCTGGTTCAATATAAGAGGAAATGACTTATCATCCCCGTCGGCTAAGACACGGATGCCATCAGGACCCAGTATTCGGGCCTCGGGATTGCATACGCTTGGGTTCAAATCTCGGCTCTCTCGCGTTCACCCTAACCTTTACGCTGGGCTTTCCGTGGGCAAGGCGGAGAGAGAGAGAACAGCCTCTGCTTC
Source organism: Phyllostomus hastatus (assembly GCF_019186645.2). Classification (NCBI taxonomy): domain Eukaryota; kingdom Metazoa; phylum Chordata; class Mammalia; order Chiroptera; family Phyllostomidae; genus Phyllostomus; species Phyllostomus hastatus. The sequence goes on along the minus strand of NW_025334036.1, from coordinate 6,095,156 downwards.
AAATTAAAGTCCTTGTGAGGGTTAAATAAAAATCACTTAGTGGAGTACCTGGTCCTTAGTAAGCACCCAACTGATGTCAGATGGTATTACTATTGTTATCACTAGCATGGTGATGATAACATGCTAACGTTAATGTTTCACTACCAGCGGGAAAGTGGTGTGGGGGGGGCGGTGGAAGACGGTAAAGGGGGAGAGACAGTCATAAGAGGAGACCTGATCTGGGGTGATGAACACACAGTACAGTATACCGATGACGTGTTATAGGATTGTACACCTGAAACCTATATAATTTTATTAGCCAATGTCACCCCAATAAACTCAATTAAAAATACTGTTGTTGGTGCACTAAATCCTGCTACAGTAGGGGCACACACTTCTACATTGTTAGGTGACTAAGTGTGCTTACATATTCTCAGTAATCAAGACCAAGCATGGGTAAGTGATTAGTGGCTGTGCTGTTAATTAACTCTCTCTAGTAAAGAGAGACCTTGGAGAACGCCGCACTTAAACAGCTGATTGCAACACAATAACCTCTATTATGCAAAGGTTCTCACTGGGGGTCCTGTGCTTTCTGCTCAGAGAAAACAGAAGTTAGAGAGCAAAAAGATCACGACTCCCCTCCTTTTTAATTAGAAAGCACGAAGAAGATGAACATGCACAGTTAGGCTCCGCGGTAGTTAGGCGTGATTCCCGCAATGTGTGCCTGGGGACTCTCCCCACCGTACCCCCCACCCAGACCAGTGCCGTTACGAAGCGGCATGTCAGCGATGGGCAATGCTGGCGTCTGAACCCAGCTCGGCCACGTCCCGGCTGTGGGACATTTTGGGGGCACTTAACCTTCAAGGAACCTGAGTTTCCTCTCTGGTAAAAGGTATGAAAATGAAACCCGCATCTCAGGGCAGCTCTGAGAGTAAAAGGGGAGGGCATGTGATAAGTGATGGTGCTGGCCACCGTACACTGAGGGTTTAACACACCCTTGCACACGGGGGCACCCCACGGACATTCACCTTTGGTATTACCTGGGGGGAAATCAAGCACCCAGTATAGATTCTTTCATTTTCGAGAGCTTGGGTCAGAAAAGTTGGGGAGAGATGACACCTTCCTTGTTTTCTGAGTCGAAGATGAAATCTTCAGGCAAACAGGCTGGGTGAAATCAGGAATAAAACATGTAGTAGGGGTGATGCATTTGCTCTGAATACCGGGGTCTGTACTACCGACTCTGCACAACAGGGTTGGTGTCCCAGGGACACTCACAGCCTACTGACAGCCACGCCACAAACTGAGGAGAACCGTGCAACAGGGTGGCTGCTGCAAGGAGGAAGCACAAGTGCCCTGGGGTACAAAGAAAGGGGCATTTCAGACCGTGCGGGGAGTAAAGGGAGGCTTTCCTAAGAGGTGTTGGATGAGTAGAGGCTCACCAGTTAGACCAGAATGGGAAAGGCTTCCAGAAGGGTGTCGGTATGTGCGTGGATGGGAAACCACCCGAGAAGGGTGCAAAGGTTTGAGGGATGGCAGTGAGCTTCCTGAAGAAAGCCTTACTCGGTTCATGACTCGCAGTGTTTTTGAACAATGTCGAGGATGGTTTTGCCCCAAGGTGTGTATTTATATATTCCATTGTGAAAATCGGCTCCTTTTCTGCCTTCCGTTCCCTGCTTACCAATCTGCAGCGGCCCATGGAGACAGAAAGGAATTTCAGGTAGGAAAATCACGAGAGTCAGTATCCCAGACCCAGCCACTGTGGACTGTGGAACCACGACAAGGAGCCCCGGCCTGGAGCCCCTCTGGCCCCCAGAGTGAGATGGGCGCCCTCGCTGTGCTGCCCACGTGGCCAGGGCAGCAGGACTTCCATCAGAAAGCATGGCTGTCCCACTAGGATGGCACCTACTTCCCGGCAGGAAACTGAACTTTGATCGCCACACAGTGGGCCACGAACCAAGCTTCATCCCTCCCCATTAGCACTTCTTGTCCACCAATGTGCCTGCCTCCGGTCCTCACGGCTGCTCCCGTGTTGGCCCCGTCGCCAGCGCCAGGCCACCAGTGACACCTCTCCACGGTGTGCTGCAGGGGCACCAGCCCACTCACACGAGCAGCCCAATGTCTTGCCAACACAGCTCTGAATTTAATTTGCCTTTTATGTCCTTCTTCATATTGGGATACTAGTTATACCCACAACAGAACTGTTGGGAGCATAAAATGAGTTAGTACATACGAAGTGTTTAGACGAGTGCCTGGTTCATTGGGTGAAGCCCCTAGAAAAGTAGTTGTTGCTGTTACAACTATCCTCCTCCTCATCTCTTTCTCTCCTCTGCTGGCTGAGTAACTATCACACTGAACAAAGCAGTGAGTAACTAGAAAAAAAAGATATGAAAGAACATAAACTCCTGAAATACAGTCTGTTTAGTGAGAGAGGGGGCTAATTAGTGCTTCAGAGAATAGACTGTGACGCCATTGGAGTTTCCATAGGAAACTCCCATTGTGCTTTAACAAGGTGGCCTGCCGCACCTCGTGTGCCCTTTCCAAAACGCACTGTACTTGCACAACTACTCAGAGACCAAGCTCTCTGTGATCTTACAACATTATGGCGTCAGCAGTGGCTGTGACCCAGAGGGAAACAATCACTGTGAAACCTGGTATTAAATAAGAACTGAGTTTTTGAAGAAAGGGAAGGAAGGAGGCTGCAAACTGTGCCAAAATAATGGGTTTAACCAAAATGGAAACCACATGATGAGAAAGATTATAGGGACGCCAAAGTTGGACTATCTAGAAGAGAAAAGAGAGAGGGCGAGAGAAAGAGGATTTGCTGATGTGAGGGGGGGAAAGCAGCAGAAAGCAGCAGATGTGTTTAAGCGAGAACTGAAATTTTCAAAGTTATTTGTGGGTGTGTTAAAGGGGCGCACCAATTTCGTAGACCTCTAACTGGGAGGAATGTGAAACAAAGTTCAGGCAAAGAGAAAAGCACAGCTGAGACCAAACTGGCCTCATAAGTGAGGTTCCAGAGTCAGGGGCTGGGAGACACATTACCATAGAAAGCCAGTCCTGAAAAATCAGAGGGCGAGTTGGAAATAAAGGAAGGCGGCTTTAGGAATGACGAAAGGAACAAGCGTGTGGTGGCGGAAGGGACGAGCTCCCGAAACCATGCGATGAAAAGCCCTCCCTGAGGACTACCGGCTCCACCCAGGCGTGTTTACTGGGCGCCTCCGATAGGCCACGTGCCGGTGTAGTGTTGCACTTGGCGAGATTAAACAATGACACCAACCACCATAATCACAACTGCTGTCCTCCAATATCTGCCACTTCTAGTGACGTCCAGAGGAAAGTGTCCACTTTTCAATTGGTTTTACAGAAGATAGTCTATTTGATTCTCCCAACAGCACCCCTGGGGTATGGAAGGAGGATATTATTATTTTAATTTCACACACCAGGAGGTGCAAGCCCAGGGCAATGAAGTGAATGGCCCATTTGGCACTGAGGCCAGATGCACAGTAGGACTGGGGACCCAGCCTCCTCATCTCTGCTCCCAAACCTGTGCAAGAAGCTGCCCCATAACTGGTTACCATTTGTGTTGATTAAACCCAGGGCATTCCCTGTGATACTTATAAATCTGTATTTCTATTCTTTGCTTCCAGAACATTATTCCTTTACGAAGCCTGAGGCAATTGCACATTTTAAATTCTGATTTATTCAGTCCTTCTTGGGAGATAGAGAATGACACCTAATTCCCAAGAGGTAGGAGCTTAATGGAAAAACAGAAATACAGCAACTCACATTTCCTTATTAAAAAAAACCCTCTGACCTCCTGGTACAAAAGTAAATGTAAATTAGTAATGAAACGAGGTTAGAACTAATAATAAAGTCCAAATATAATGAGAGAATCCCAAGGAAAAACTAAAATATTTCTAGTCAAAGCCATTTGTCAGAAAGGTCCCAAGGCCAAAGACATGAAAGTGAGGCCCGCCCACACTCAGCAGTCAAATAAACAAGATCAGCATAATGTCAAGGTTTGAAGTAATCGGGGAAAATCTGTCTTCACAACATGGCCAGTTTTCCCCTCTCCTTTTTGTAATTGCATTTTTCATGCCACAGGGTATAAATTAATTGATTTGGTTTGTCAGAAACTCTTATTTTCAGGGTTTTCTGGCTGTAACTTGTCTTCCTGAATAGATGTGTTTTCACAGGTTTGGTCTGTACTTTCTAAGAAGAACTAGATCTCTTTCTGAAAAGGAAGCAACATGAACATAAACATAAAATCCCTTCTTTTTCTAAAAACCCCTATCTATGACTGACTTCATTATTTCTCCAGTAGAGGAACCATCCAGACCATCACCTCCCATCCTCTCCTTCACTCCAAACCTCTCCTTCAGGACCCCGGATTTCTGCCTTGCTCCCCTCGCATGTGCAGGAGTGTCTCCTGGCCTACCTGCCTCCATCCGTTTGCCACACGGCCGTGAGGGAGATGATCCTAAATGCAGCTCTGATCACGTCATTTCTTCCACTGAAAGAGTTCAGTGGTTCCTCCTCGTCTTCAGGATAAATCCCAGGTCTCTTAGTCTGGCACACAGGGTCCTCCAGTTTCTCGCACTGCACTCGTCACCGGTCCCATGTGCTTCCATGTCATCGTGCACGCCCAGCTGTCTGAGGGGAATGCCCTTTACCTGCTTGTTTCCCCAGGCCTGTGAACTCCCACACACCCGTGTAGGAGATGCCCTACCCACCTGTCCCCTGCCTCTCCATCTCACCCTCACCACACAGAGTGTCCCTTTTCCAGTTCCTTATCCATTTCTTCTGCTAGAAGACTACTGCACAATACAGCATGTGCCACAGATGTAATTTAAAATGATCTAATAGCTACGTTTAAAAGAGTAAAAATAAAACTCCAGGTCATTGATTTTAAGAACATAATTTTGTAATACTTGAATATATTTAACAATATATCCAAAGTATTATCACTTCAACATATATGCTGCCCCATTATTAATGGGGCATCATACATTTTTTTTTCATGTGAACTTTTAGAAATCCAATTATATTTTACACTAATAGCACATGTTAATTTGGGTGCTAAATTTTCACCAGATATACTTGATCTCTACTTACATTTCATAACAGTTCAAAAAGTCGACTCACTTTCTCAAGCTGTTCCAACCATACTTAAAAGTATTCCAGTATTAGTTTTCAATGAAATTTCATTGAAATTCAAGACAACTGCAAATTCAGCCTCTTGGTTGCATTTCAAGTGCTCAGCATCCACAGGTGGGCAGTGCCTGAGTACTGGGCAGCACCAGCCTAGGTACTAAGGTCCTAAAGGGCAGGAGGTCCTTGCATTTGCACAACTGCAGGGGGCACACTCTCACTGCATTTTGTCCTGTAATGCGACAGCCTCAGGCTGTACACAGCCTCCCCCCCCTCCTCTCCTCTCTCTTCTTTCCCTGCCTCCAGAACACAGGATAGAGCCTAGCATTCAGCAGGGGCTCCATACATGTTTGAATCAAGGGATAGTTGGGAATGTGGGTTAGTAGTGAGGGTAAAAGAAATAAATTCAAGCTGCATTTTCTTCAATTTTCAATGACCATGTGTGAGTATAGAGAAGTCTCATGATTCTCCTGAGTGACACGAGGTTTCAAAGAGTGAGATTAAAAAAAACAAAAAGTTTTAGCTGACTTTTTTAAGACTCCTGTGATTCTGAGTCCCATCTAGACCTCAACCACACTGTAAAAAAAAAAAAAAGGTGGGGGGGTGGGATCTCAGTGGCAGGCTGGTCACAACAGTTCAAAAGAAGTTCCAGAAATATGACAATGGTTTTACAGTTTCTCTGGGACAATGACGGCACTTTGAGAAATTCCATAATAAGCTTAAAAAGGAAGGATTTGAACATCTAATTGTGCTTGGCCTAGATAGGGCTGCGTTAGAATGACAGGCACAGGTGGCAAAGCCACGCCTACTTGAGTTTGTCATTCCTGGTACAGGGAAGAGGTTCCACCACAGCGATAACTGAGGGGCACTGCAACCAGGGAGCAAGGGACAGAGGCAAGGGGCCTTGGATGTGGTAGGGGCCGGAGCCCTGGAAAAACAGTATGTGAGCAGCTACAGGGGCTCTGGCCACACTGACAATTTATTTGGAACAGAGTGGTTATAAATAACTACCCTTTGCCTGGAAGGTATAATTGGTGGACAAGATGGAGAGCCTGTCACTGCTACAGCTCTGCCACTTAGATGGCTAGTTAGAACCTGACTTAGACAGCACCTGGGCTCTGAAACACACGTGGTAGCTGCCTTGGCCCTGGATCTGTCCTTCCTGAAACCAGCCTCACGTGCAACTCTGCGGGGCTTGGGGCAAAACCTCTGTGACTGCTCGAAGCTCTGAGCACCCTCCGGGCAGTCATCTCTGCACTCAGAGGACAAATAAAATGAAAACTAGAAAGGTACAAAGGGAACAAAGAGCTCTGGCCCACAGCACTGCCCAGCACCACAAAAGTCCCTGCGACTCATTTGTATGTACCACTGGTATGTATTGAACAAATTATATGTAAGTAAAAATTTATGAAACAACACAAATTTATGAAAGAATGTAAAGCTTCTAAAGGAGGATAATCAATGAGAATGAAACAATCGGAATTCAGCTAGAGCTGCCCAGGAAAGAAAAAGGAAAATAGCCCTACTGGTATGACTCAGTGGGTGGGGCTTTGTCCTGCAAAGCGAGAGGTTGCTGGTTTGATTCCTGGTCGGGACACATGCCTGGGTTATAGGCCAGTCCCAGTAGGGGCGCGTATAAGAGGTAACTGATCAATGCTTCTCTCTCACATATTGAGGTTGCTCTCCCTCTTCCCTCTCTAAAATAAATACAATCTTTTTTAAACAAGGAAAATAAAGATAGCAGTAACTCTTGAATCCTTTGTTAAACTGGTGGGGGCAGCGTGGGAAAGGCTCCAAAGGAAAATGTGTGAGTCCTATACTATGATGCGTTGGAAGCCTCGACCTTAGGTTCTTCCTCTGCAAACTGCTCATAGTAACTGAGCTGCCTGAGATCCTGTATGTTCCCTTCCATTCCTGAGGTTCAGTAAATGTTCCTCAGAGGTTTGTTTTATATGCATGTGACATACTGAGGCTCGCAGTCCAGCAGATTAGACTCTCTGAAAGGCACAACTGCTTTGGGACTGGCTTTACCTCCCACAAGAGAAGTATCTGGCAAAGACATCACAACAAATATAATCACACTGTTCAAAGTAAAGGGATGTGGTATGACTTCTGTTTTAAATAAAGCACAACTTCATCGGGGTATTGCTTAGGAAAAAAAATGATTTGAATATGTCTTCCCAAACAATCTGTTTTCCAGAATGTGCATGATAAAAGGATGCTGACAAAGACACTGAAAAATTCGGTCACCCCCTTTTTTAAAGGACATTGCTGGCATAGTCAGCGAGAACCCTAGCGGCATGCTATGCACGCCCGTCAACCACGAAAAAGGACAACGAAGCCTGGTGTGACCCTCCTCCTATGGGATGTGGTCGCTCCTAAGAACCCCAGCATGACTGTCTTTTAGAGCAAATTTTCCAAGTGAGTCGGAGGAAGGCAATCCCAATTTCTCCATTCTGCAGCAAGATTTTGGAATCAACTTTGCCTCATTTTTCCAGATGCCAAAACAGCAAGACTGATTTTTCATGACAACGTGCTATATTAACCTCTCATGAGAAGCAGTTGCTTTCTGTGATTCAAAGATTGAGGGGAAAAAAATCAAAACAAAACCTCGTATTTCGGAGGCTATATGTAGGCCAGGTCTTAGCTTTCATAGGCCCATCTGCCTCTAGGACTGAATCTTATCTGATCATTTCCATGGCAACAGCTGTGGGATTAGAATAGGATGAAGGTTTAGGAAGAGTTGCTGGAATTCAGTCCTCCACAAGTGAGGATTATTTAACTACACACTCGGGTTACCATGGAAACACAAATTTACAAATCAGGCAGGATTTTTGTAGCTCAGTAGCACAGTATTATATTCTTAGGGCTGCTTCAAATCCCCCAATTCTGTCTCCTCTCTCATCATGGGGGAGATACCCTACCAGATACAATTTAATTTTTCCTCAGATACTTTCTTTTGTAATTTTTGAAACAGAAATATGAATAGACTAAGACCATGACCCAAATAATTGTCCTTAAAATGCTTTTCTATTTCATTTTTCTGCTCTGCAAAACGGGGTAGTTTCAGTCTCTGCTTTATTGGGTTGTTCTGAGAGGTAAAAAAGCGAATTCTAGGCCCTGGCTGGCGTAGCTCAGTGGATTGAGCACGGGCTGGGAACCAAAGTGTCGCAGGTTCGATTCCCAGTCAGGGTACATGCCTGGGTTGCAGGCCATGACCCCCAGCAACCGCACATTGAGGTTTCTCTCTCTCTCTATCTCCCTCCCTTCCCTCCCTAAAAATAAATAAAAATTAAAAAAAATCTTTAAAAAAAAAAAAGCTAATTCTTATTAAGCACTTGGCAGAGTGCGCAAGCCCAGTGGATACTTAACGCGGGGTAGCCACTGTGATTCTCGCTGTGTACCTTTCAGAACAGCACAGTGTCAGAGCCGGCGCCCGCGGACAGGGAAGCCTCCCCAGCAGGCCTGCAGACCTGTTCTTGCATGTGGCCTGCAGGAGCTTCACCTCCCCGCTGCAAGGCGGCAATCAGCGGTGACTGAGAAGCAGCCAGCCCTGCCCTGGGTGAGGTGTGGGGCCTCCTGCGAGCGCAGTTTCTCTGGCCTGCTGCACAAATGCAAATAGTGATCATGACCCTAAACCAACACCCTCATTTTATAGCTGAGGAAGTACATGTCCAGGAAAATTCAGTGCTGCCTCCTACCTGCTACTCACGAACTGCCCCCCTCTGGACTCAGTGTCACAGCTGAGCCTCAAACCTGCATTCTTTAAAATGCAGGCCAGACCTTAATCTGATCAAAAGCTTAAAAACAGGGAGTATTTTCTCTTCATCTGTTGTCACTTCTGGGCCACTTATGTTAACGAAGTATCGTATCGCCACTCTATTCCAGTGCAGGCCGGGGACCCGACCCTGAAAGAAGGCGTGGGGATGAAAGGAGCCGCAGTCGGGCCACATCCAGCAGCAAGAGGATCATATGACTGGGTGTGGCCTGGCAGTGGGAGTGAGGTCAGCCTCAGGGAGACGTCGACTTTCTATTTCTATTCAGTCCTCTCTTAAGAGTAGCTGCCCTACATCTCAGCTGAGACCACATCTTTTTTAGTTGTATTGAGCATCTTCAAAAAAATGAGAAATGTTCACATTATTCTAGTCCAATTTTTATTGGCTCCCTGCAAACTGAAGAACAGCTCTTCAGCATCTGCCCAACTCCATGGCCTTCCCCACCCCTCCACACACTCACATGCTCAGAGCCTCACTCAGGGCTAACACCACCTTCTGCCGCCACCATCCCCACCAGCCACTGAAGTCCATGCAGGGACAGGAGAAGGCCGAAGCTGTGACTTTTCTCAAGGTGAAGCAGGAATACAAAGACAGAATTAGGATCATCTGTCAGAGATTCATAAGGTCAGAACGTGAGCTGACATGGCTCTTTCTTGGGCAAGATAATAATAGGCCATTTGTGCACTGACTGCATCTCCAGTGCAGGTCTGGGAGGCCTGCCTGTCAAAGAGAACTTCGGAGACCAGAGGGCAAGCATCTTCCCATGAAGAGGGCGGAGTGCTTAGAAGAAAGTAGGTCATTACAGTGTTAGTACAGGCCTGCAGCCTGAGCAGTCCTTGGGTGTGGTCAGAGCCATGGGCCGAGGGAGGACGAAACACGAGAGCTGTTAAAACACACACCGAGGCTGCCATTCCTGGAGGACTGGACTGTATGTGGAGCACCATTTTGCAGGGCAACCTGGTCACATCTGTCAATATCCAAAGCCATGTGAATGAATGCTTCCTAGTAATTATCCTGCATCAGCACACAGAAATGTTTATTGTAGTATAGTTTGTAATAGCAAAACATAAATAAAAATCACCCACATCTGGAGCCAACTTAAATATCTCTTAATAGGGAACTGATTATATAAATATGGCATAAATATTCAATGAATACTATGCTGCTGTTAAATGGATGTAATTGGTCTATATGTGCAAACATAAAAAGATCTCCAAAATGCACCACGAAATGAGACAAACAAAATGCAGAATAGAGTGTGAACCAATTTGTGTAAAAATATAGGCACCATATGGACACAGGCTACGAATGTGTAAACAATCTCTAAGGAGACCCATAAGAAACTGTTGACAGCAGGTACTTTTCAGAACTCACTGTAGTTCTTAAACCGTGCACATGTATTTCCTCTTAATAAAAATTAGTCTATTAGAAAATAATGGGAGGGTGTGAGTGGGTGCAGCAGACCAACAAAAAGTTGGGGAGGGGAAAAGGAGTGAAGAAGAAAGAGAAACAAGAAACTACTTTAATTGGCAAGAGTGAAATGATCCCTATAGGATCTTTGTAAAAAAAATTTAACAGCTTGGTTGACATCTGATTTACATACCATAAAGTTCCAAACCATTTTAAAGTGTAGAACTCCATGGTTTTTAAGCAGTATTTACAGAATTATGCCATCATCACCATAATCTAACTTTAGAACGTTCACCTTAAGAGAAACCTCCTCCCCATCAGCAGTCGCACCCCACTCCCCACCACCTGCACCCCTGGCCCCTGGCAAACGCACACTTGCTGTCTGTCTCTACAGACTTGCCAGTTCTGGACATCTCACACCAATGGAGGAATCACACAGTATGCGGTCTTTTGTGACTGGCTTCTGGGCACCTGGCATAAGGTTTTCAAACACAAGATCTAATTGCTGAGTATCCCAGAGTGTGCACTTGTGGCCCGCTAGCCGTGTGAAACACTCCACTGAAAAGCAGGATGATGATCCCATCCAAGGTCACATAACCTTGGGAAATGCTGCACGCTCCGTACATGTCATGGAGACTGAAGACTCTGAGAAGCCCCACTGCGAAGGAACGTGTGTGGCTTTGCCGAAGTCAGCAATTCCAACTGTATTCAGGTCCCAGTCCCGGGTGGAGAGTCCCTTCAGTGTGTGCAGGGCAGAGAGGCGACCGAGACGAGAGATCACAGCAGATTGTAGAGACGGAGATTTGGAAAGGGGTGGTAAATCCATTCATTATGCAAAGGCTCATTTCATTTCAATAATTTTCCCAGGGAAGTCAGGTTTTAAGGATCCTGTGGGTAGTTGGCCGCTTCCCAATAATCCCGAACGAAGCATCCCTCTGCTTAGTGAACACACTGTCTCCTCCCTGCATGGAGCCTGTGGCACTTCAGACTTCGAAACAGTCTTCTATCATCATCTGCACAGAGACAGTTCCTAGACACGTGCTGGAGGGTTTCTGGAACCCAAGCCAAGCCTTCTGCACCCTTGGCTGAACAAAGTGAGGGCAGAAGCTCTTTGTCGATGCTGTGGCAGAGAAATCCATTAAAGTGCCAGTCGGCTTGTCTCATGGCTGAGGTGTTCCAAAGTGGTCTGCCTAAAATCCAAGGGAGGAATCCTTTAATCAAGACCTAAAATAATGAAAGCATCAGGTTTGAAATATTTCCTGCAGTTGGGTCAATGGAATGTGTTCCTTAGATGCCAAACGGAGTCACTGCCTGCTAGAGACGGGGCCAGGGAACAGACTGTAGCCCACCGAGCTCTTCTTTCTGGTCATTTTTCCTTGGATGCAGAGCAAGAGCACTTCAAGGGCCACGTTTTATACCTCCCTCTTGCTCTGATTATGCTTAACGCTCTGTTACACTACGGTACGTGCTCAAAAGCTGCAGCATGGAAGGCTCCAGAGATGATGTGTGAGAGTGTCCAGTGGGGGGCTTCTGGGTATCTCACACTCTGGGCGTGTTACTCATCGGCAGGCCTCCTTAACTCCCCGAACAGTCATGCTGGGCTGTTCTAGGCATCACACTAGCTGTTGCTCATTGCAAAGACGGACGTGGCACAGTCCCTGCCCTTGAGACTTATACCTCAGTGAAGGAAAGAAATGACCGATACCTGAGTGTTGCACAGAAAAGTGCAGGGCATCTGGCTGCACAGTGGAGAAACAGATAACGAAGACTCAGAGGGTCTAAGACGGTCTGTTGGGGGAAGTGAGTCCCAAGGAGGAATAGGAGATCCCAGTGCCGACAAGAGGGGAAAGGCATTTCAGGAAGAAGAGGTGTGTGAGTGAAGGCACAAAACAACGTGGGCAGGTAAGGACAGCCTGCAGGTCACTGGGGGTGCAGTGGTGTGGGGCAGACAGTGTGAGTTGCTCCACAAAGGCCACTGGCTAGACATGAGTTTACCTCTGTCTGCTCACTCAGCTGTAGTGTATTTTAAGCCCAGCACATCATAAGCACTTTTTAGGCATTTGTCACTATTATTATTACTAATTGTAAGGCTTGTGTTGGTGTCTGACTATACTGCACACTTCCTTAGGAAACGGGACTTTTGACACTGTCTTCCTTGATTCTACAGCAGGTCCTCGAGCTGTTTCATTCTACTTTGTTTCCTCATATCGTTGATGAGATGCCACAGGAACCTGCGGGCTAAATGGGTTTCATTACATATCACTGTACTTAAAGTTGCAGAATCTATCCATAACATTGAGGACTTACTGTATTTTAAGAACAGTTCACTTTACACAAAATACTTTCATTTTCTTCTTTCAGATGGTATACAAACACCTAAAGAGTCAACATTTAATCAGAACTTCACTTCTGCCAAATATTTTATTAACCTATCTACCTACCTACCTACCTATCTAGATGGGGGGTGGGGTCTAGATAAAGCATCTCTGATCATTCACTTGAGTCCTGGGTCTACACAAAAATACCTTTTAGAAGAGTAGAGGAGAAATCAGGGTAATATAAGTATGTCGAGTAATGCTGTAATTGTTCTCCAATGAAGTGATGGGCGAAAGCCCAGGCTTTGCAGTCAGACAGCCCCAAGTTCAAGTCCCAGTTCCCCCACTGATGAGCTATGAGAGCTTGAATCTGGAATCTCTGAGCCTTCTTGTTCTCACTGATAAAATAGGACTAAAGCTATTCTGAGAATTAAATAAGAAAATACTTCTAAAGCACCTAGCATTAGTCTGTTACACAGTAAGCCTTAAATAGGTACTAGCTATTATTAAGTATCATTAGTATTATTCAACCACTGTCTGTTGACATAGAGAAAATCATAGCAAGATTTGGAGCCTAACATCCTCTAAAGTTTCTTCTTTAGAAAAATAACGGCAAAGGGCAGGAAGAAGGTGTGCCATTTGTCAGGACAGGGCAGCCAATCAGGGGAGAGGCATCCATATGTGAACATGTATTGAGCACCTGCTACATGCCAGGTACTTCCCTAAATATTGTGGATATAGCAACGAACGAAACAGGCAAAAATTACTGCTCTCCTAAACCTTATCATCGAGTGGAGAAGGAAAGAAAACTAAACTGGAGTAAGCAAGGCATATAGTACGCCAGATGGAGATGAGTGTTGTGAAAAATAAAGCAAAGATGAAGGAGTATGCATGCTCGAGTTTGGAACAGGGTTTGTAATTTTAAACAGCGTGGTCAGTGCCAAAAGCTCTCTGTGGAGGTGATTCAGGATGTGCACACATTCACAGAATATCCTACAACTCAAGGCAGAAATTAGGAGCCAGAAGGTGGGCATGCGGGTAACACTCCCAGGCAGTCTCCCTGGAAGCCACTCAACTGAGCTTTCCCACTTGAGTTCTTTGTTGTTACTGTCCCTTTAGAACAGGACTGTCGCACACAAGTCCTCAGCGGCGCCTGAGCATGTTTGTGACCTGCTGCCACCTGGAGCATACTTGGAGATGAGCTCCAAGTCAGTCCGTCAGAGACAGCAAGGAAGCTGCCAGGCACAGCCCGCGGTGCGACGGAATTTACTCCTTTGCCAGAAGTCACTATTCCCTTCTTCACGGAGGCCTGGGAAAGCAGGAGATCGTATTCAGTGACGTATCCTAGGAGCGGTAATTAGAGAGGAACAGAGTTAGTTGTCTCTGGTGGAGCTCTCTTGGTGGGGCTTTCATTCCCTGTGGATTTCCCGTTCTGGGGGGAGAAGAGGCAGGTGGTGATGCCAAGGAGGTGGTCCTGTGATTCCTTGCTTTCTGGGCTCACAAAGAGAAGTGGCTTCATCCAGGGAAGAAACAACTTTACAACATTCCAAACTGCCTTTTCTGCCCAAGGTATGAAGAAATAAAATGTTACTCAAAGCTGTGATCTCCACAGGGAGATAAAGGCTTAGCTGGCATCTCTTCCTCCGAAGTAGGTTACACTTTTTTTCTGACTTATCAAGGGGAACTATCTCTTAGGCTCTTCTATTAGGCGCCAGATCGAAACCTGACACAGATATCGGTTAGGAATTCATTTAGCTACGAGCAGCACGACACCCAGTTACCAGTGAACTGAATGAAAAATGCATCTAATTCTGTGAAGGCAGACAGTGAGGGGGGAGTGTGAGGCACAGTACTGTTACCAAAACCCCTGACTCTTGTGCGTTTCTGCCCGCCGTCCTCAACCTGTTGGCTCGGTCAGTCCTGAGACCTCCGGCCTCTAGGTCCCAAGGTCAGCCAGTATCCACGGCAGGAAGAACGGAAATGGGCAGCCCGGCTTCATCTGGTCTTTGTATCAAGAAAGCAAAAGCCCCACCCCCCCCTGCTTCAGTACCCCGAGTGGACTTCCTCTCACGTCTCACTGCCCAGAACCGGCACCACACTGTCCTGACTCCCTGCAAGGGGGGTGCAGCGGGGGTCTGAAGCAACACTCCTAACCTGAACGAGCACCAGACTGCCTGAGGGGTTTGTCAGCACACAGACGGGTGGGTGTCTCCCCCAGAGCTGCGGTTCCAGGGTGAGGCAGGCTGAGGACGGCGTCGCTAACGAGACCCAGGGGAGCCTCTGCTGCTGCCCCAAGGGGCCCCGCTGGAGAACCAGCGGTCCAAAGGAAGGCCTTTGTATTTTTGTTGCACTCTCCCATGTGCCTTTCCTGAACTTTTGTAATAAGCTCTTGCCTGCCTTTCATGTCAGATATCACTGCTGTATTTACAGTCCGAAGTCCACCCACTCATTGTTCACAATCCACGCTCCATTTATACAGGGCCCATAAAAAGGGAGCTGATAATGAATGATTCAATTGTATTAGAGCAACATCTTGCTGAGAATACTTATAAAATCTGGTTAAATTTTAAAAATAGCTATGTAAAAATATCACAAATTAGTCAAAACAACCAGGACTTCAGAGGTCAAAGTCCAAGAAAAGATGAGAAATGCATGAATGAGTTCTTCCAAATATTTAAGGAACAGAGAAGCCCGATGTTACACAAAATCTTCCGAACAGAAAAGAGGCAGAGCTTCTCAGCACATCTTATGAAACCAGCAAAACTTTGATGCCAACCCTGAAAAGTACATTATAAAAAAAAAACTATCCGCTACGATAGTTTTAGTTAAGATAGTTAAGATCTCTCAAGAACACAGAGGCAAAGGTCCTAAGGAAAAATAAGAAAGAACAAACAGAATCCAGCAATATATAAAAAGGGTAATTCACCACAACACAGTTGGATCCAGGAATGCAAGGTTAGTTTTAACACTAACAGAAAAAAGGTGAAAGGCCATACGATCACTTTAATAGATGCATAAAGGTCACTGGATTAAACTCAGTCACTGACCATAAAAACAGTGACCAAACAAAAAATTTTAACAAACAGGAGTAAAGGAAACTTCCTTCATTTGATAAACTATGTCCACAGACATTCTTCCACAAATATCCCATGCAAACCTGAAAGTCAAGGTGAGGTCTAAGACAAGGGTGCTCTCCGTAACCATTTCTATTTACCATCACACTGGAGGGCCCACATAGCACAAGAAGGCAAAAGAAAGCAATAAAAGCTGTAAAGATTAAAAAAGTAGAATTAAAATGATAATTGTTCACAGATGACCTGACAGTGTACGAGTATATAAAATTAAGCATGGGACTATACATTTAGCAAAGGACTCATATCAAGAATATATGTAAAAAAGAACATCTAAAAATCAGTAAGAAAAGATATCCCGTTGGAAAATGAGGAAGCGGACCAGACTCGCTGGCCAGTGCTGACGTCACTGGAACCCTCGCCAACAGCTGCAGGGAGCGTTAGCTGGTACAGCCGCACCGGGAACCCGAGCACAGGCGTGCTCTCTGACGCAGCAGCCCTACACCTAGACACGCCCAAGGGAAATGTGTTCCCGAATGAGTGACGCAGCACCCCAGAGGCAGACCCTGAGGGGAGGGTCGGAGTCCGAGCACTGTATGAAGGACGCACTTTCAGGGGTGAGTCGGGCAGCGGGACCGAGGTGGGGAAGAAGGCAAACAAGGCCGTGAGCTCAGTCAAAGTCCAACAAGAGCAGCTTCAGCCTCACTTTGCAGGGGAGCTGTGCTCTGTGCCTCAGCGTCTGTCCTCACGTAAGGCGAGGGAGCTAGGCTTTCACACAGCTGCCGAGGTCAGGCTTTGGCTAAGGGGGTGCAGGAGGGACAGGGAGGCAATGATTTAAACCTCCAGGTACTTCCATCTCTCTTCCTCCATGGCCTCAAAAGCAAAGGCACGCACAAGCTGGAGGGGGGTGACACAGGGGTCTGGGCACGGAGCTCCAGACATGTCTACTACAGGATGTATACCAAAAATTATACACAACAACTTCATGACAATATGATTGCTATAGGCAGAACCGGTAAACAACCTAAGAGTCCATCGGTGGTGAAATGGATAAATAGATGTGAAATAATCATATGACAAAATGCTACACAACAATGAAAATCAGTGACCTCCGACACATGGGTCAACCTCCAATACATGCTGAGCAAAAGAAGGCAGACCCGGGAGCCCATGCAGTATGCTTTCATCTATAAGAAGAACACAAAGAAGTGAAACTAGCTTTTGGTGACGGAAGTCCGAACAGAGGTTACTTTCGGGGATGGTGGCTAAAAGAAGGCAGGAGGGGACTGTGGGGACTTGGCTGATGCTCTTTCTTGGCCTGGATTTTGGTGAAAAGGATGTGTTTACTTCTAAGACATTCTTTAGCAGGGCAGCTGAGATTTGGGCACTGTTCTGTTTGTATCTTACATTTCAATAAAACATTTACTTTAAACAAAACTAAAACTATGAAAAAAAAAGAAACAAAACTCTGACTGATGTTTGTAACATTCTCTTTTGCCAAGTATGTGCTAAGTACCGTTGCCTGTGGGCTCTGAGGGGACCACCAGTCCTCATCAGAGGCAGAAGTGGGGATCTACAGCCAGTGTGTTATTGATCGAAAAGGAAACCAATCAAGGCAATTTTGAACTGGGCAAGAACGAATGGGTCCATGCAGGTGTGCTTGGGAGAGACAGGGATGTACTCTGTAATTACAGAACCAAGCTTTCCTCCAGCGGCCAAAACAGCGCCAAGCAGAAACTGAACCTGGCAGAGGCTCGCATCTTACACGTGGCTATGAAGTGTCGATTTTGCCACAGCCTCTAGCTGGACTCCAGTCTACTGTCCTGTCTACAGGAGCAAGTGCTGGACACCACGAGACACACACCTGTGTCTGCAGCTGACTTGGACATCTAGTGAAGCCACAGTGCGGCACCCGGGACCCCAGACACCGTCTTGTCTACCTCACTGATGTGTTCACCTTTTCTTTGTTGAACTCGCTCCTTACCACCAAAGCTGGGGAAAAAGCTTGTCCTTGCTTTGCCATTTTTATTTCCCCTGCTCACAAGAAGAGTTCTTTTTTCATGCAGAGAAGTCCACGTTAGACCTTGCATTGGAGAGCAGTTTTCTTATTTTTTTTTCCACTACTTCACTCTTTGACAAAAGGTCAGACTTAAGAATATCAAGGTGTCAGGAACCAGAAAGGCAGCAAAGGGAAATGTGGTTCAAGGAAAAAGAGAGAGAGAGACCAGGGTTCCTGCCTTCTAAATGGCAGGCCAGTTGCTTTAAGAGCAAATAACTGGGCTAGAGAACTGGAGGAAGACTCAAAGGGACTAAGAATCAATGAAGTGTTTTATCATTTTTATAAGTGTGTTAAAATACAGTTTTATGCTAAATACTTGCCCCTGGGAATCCTGAATAAAATTATATTTGACAACCCTTAGGAAGTACTGTATTGTTAGCGGGACTTTAAAAGCCAGTCATTTCAGAATAATTATGGTTTCATGTGGGTGAAATTTCAGGGCGGCCCTTCCTACCACCTTCTAACATCTCTATCCTGCTTGTCTGTACAGGGCAGGAACGTCTTTACGTCCTGAAAGCCCTGTGTTATTCTGTGAGCTGCTACACAGAGCTTCGTGTTTGCAAACGCCTTTGTAATCAATTATTAATCTCTTCCAGGACCACTCTTGGGTTTCAGGAATTCTTGATCTCCTTTCTGTTTTTCATTGAAAAAGCTGAATAGCAGTAACATTAAATTTGTAAAATAAAAATTATCTACAATCCCCAGGCCCTAATACAGCTTTTCATGTTAGCTATGCTTTTCTAGCTTTTGGCTTTATAAATAAATATTTATTACAGCAACAAAGCTATATACAAAATTTAATATTTATTAAGTTAGCAATGTACCATGAAAACTACCTTCTTCCTATGTAATTCTGAAATATAATTTTAATATTTTGCTATATTTATGCAAGTCAGTGTACCATGCCATAATATATAAAATAACTCTCCATTATTTAGTATTAAGGTTGTTGACAGTTTTCATAAATACAATGAGTGCCGAGATGAAGACTCATAGAATGAAATTTCTTGTTCACTTTCATCTCCCCAGACCCTTGCACAAAATCTGGTAGGCAACAGGCTCAAATTAATATTTAACAAGTTAATTAACAAATGATACTTTTGTTTCCTTCTGATGAATTATTTCTTTAGAATGAACTTTCAAGAATAAGACAGATCACTGGGTCAAAGGGAGTAAACATTCTGAAGTCCTACATACATACTAGTACATTGCTTTTTAAAAGATTTACATCAATTCTTTAAACCTTTCACTGTCTTTATGATTTCAAACGTTGGCTTGGCCATCAAAATGGTTCCCCAACAGTGTGTTAATTTGCACAGGAGACTGTGCACAGCATCATACTGTTAATGGTTATTTTACTTGCCTGCTTCTCCCACTGAACGTCTGGAGAGTATCTTATTCCATCTCGATTCCAGGTGCCCAGCCCAGGCCTTGGTGTGTAGTAGACGCTCAATGAATATTAAGCCAATGAATTGCAGAACATTTTTGACCACCATGCTGCTGGAATATCTAAATAAAAAAGGTAGAGTTGTTGTTAGAGCAAAAGTTCCAGCTCTGTTTTCTATGCCTATGGGACCAAGTGGGATAATGTCTATAAAATGAAGATATTACTACCTTGTCTCACAGAGTTGTAATGAGCTAATATAAATATGCATGCGCAAACAGAAATAAATGTTTGACTCAATGAAAACACTCGACAAAACACCCGCTTCACCTGGACCCATTTAGCTAAGGAATCTTCCTGCTTCCTCTATAAAATTGAATGAGGTCATGATGTGCTGCAAATATTAATCTGTTGTTTATATTTTCAAATTTCATGCAAATTTTTCACATTGTGTACTTTTAAATTTTATTTTTTTCTTATCAGATTAGTGTATTTTTAAACATCTGATGTATTTGAATGGCCCTTCTTTCAGTGATTTTCCCCCAGATTCATGTTGGAAACATCTTGACCAAATTTCCCTAATAATTATACTTTGAATATGTTTTTTTCTTTTTTAATATGTTTTAAAAACTAAAATTTTAAATCTGTTTAACTTTATAATATAGCCAGAGTTTACCTGATGTATAGCATAATATATGAACATAAATTACCTCTCCCCTCTTCAACTTGCTATCTCATCATTACTAATTAACACTTATGCAATGTGTCTTATATTGATCTGTTTCTGAGGCCTTAAAAGTTTAATTTTGGTGCCAGTGCCATACTGCTTAATTGGCTCTGGTTGTGTAACACATTCTAATATTTAGTTACTAAGGCCCTCTCCATGCCCTCTTTCCAGCGTCTCAATACCACAATAATCTTACTTTGAACTACCTTTTAAAAAAACTTTCCTATTACAGTTGACATACAATACTACATTAGCTTCAGGTGTACCATCCAGTTTTGTATGACTCACAAAGTTACACAGCAGTAGTGGTGGTGGTTGGGGGGGGTTCACTCTGCGGACTTCCAGAGCACAGCTCTTTTTATCTCACACCTGCTGCATCCTACTCACAGAAGTGATCAACTTGGTGAACAGGGTGGTGTACAAATTTTTTTGAGCCAACATCTAAAAACTTGGGGAATTTGCTTAGCTATCCAAAATGTGTCTCCTCTTTTGCAGCTGACAGACTGTCTGTGCAGTCTGCGCACACAGGCAGCCACCCCCTTTGACAGAGAGCCTGCCCCAGCCTCTGCGGCCCCGGCCACCCTCCCCTCAACGAGGACCGGGGTCAGCGGGCGGCCGTCCACCTGCTCACAGTGTGTTCTCTCGACAGTAGAGAAGCAGTCCTCTGCAAATGTGCCCTTGTGGAAATTAAAAGGTAGACTTAGAAGGATGACAAAGAGAGGCTCTTCCTTTGTGAAGATAAAAGTTTACATCAATGCTTCTTGTACCACAGCCACCTGCCTGGTCCTCTGATTTAGAAATCTGCAGGATATGGACAGTCTACTGGAACCTTGTAGAATTCTCTTCCTATGCATAACCAAGTTTTATTTCCACTATCATAGTTTATGAAATGTTTGTGTTGCCAAGACTTGAATCATAAAGGCAATTGATGCTTTGTGCTTTAGAGTTTCAGCTTGGCAACATTATTTTTCTTTCAGGAGTATCAAGAGTAAAGGCATTTTTATCGCTATAACAGAACAGCTATAAAAATTTGACATCGTTGAGTGATCCAGTTTTGATCAAATGGAGCTGATAGGTGGAATAACAACTTTTTCCCCTGTTGTCACTGACACTATTATTGGCACAAAAAATCTTTCACCCATTCTTCCCACATTTGTTACCTGACAAACAAAACTCAAAGCCACTTAAAGAGAATGGCCTTATGACTAGCCCAATGCCTCACCCCTAGCCTGAGTTGCTGCTTCCAAATGCTAATTATACTATTACCAATACAGCTCCTACTAATTCAAATTACTCTCCTCAACCAATCTAGTTCTCAACAAGTAGTGTTACAAAAATCCATATGTAAAAGTAATACGTGCTTTAAAATTATTTTACAGTGTTTTCCAATGAGATGATTTTGATTGATCAAGGAAGAATTTTGGAGAC
The DNA here is from genome assembly GCF_019186645.2 of Phyllostomus hastatus. Lineage (NCBI taxonomy): Eukaryota > Metazoa > Chordata > Mammalia > Chiroptera > Phyllostomidae > Phyllostomus > Phyllostomus hastatus. Next base: position 6,073,856 of record NW_025334036.1, on the reverse strand, counting down.
AGACAGACAGACAGATGGACACGTGCCTGCACTCACAGTTCTGGGGGCTACAAGCTCAAGGTCGAGGTGCCGGCAGGGCTGGCTCTCTTCAAGGGCTATGAGGCAAGGTCTGCTACAGACCTCCCTCTCTTTGGCTTGCACGTGGCCGTCACCTCCCTGTTTCTTCACAGGGTCTTTCCTCTGGGTGTCTGTGCCCTAACCTCCTCGGATAAGGACACCAGTTTGACTAGCGCCCAACCTAAAGGCCTCCTTTGAATTTAATTACCTCTTTAAAGACCCCCATCTCCAAATACGGTAACTTCTGAGGAAGATACTGAGGCTTAGTGAATTTTAGGGGGCTGTAATTCACTATAACAGTCTTCACTACCCATCAACTTACAGTGAAAATTAGGAAATCTTTGAAAAGGAAATCACTCACTCAAATCAGAGTAAAGCATTCCTAATATTTTGACATTTTTACTTCCCGGTTTCATTTTCTGCAACATGTAGTTTTGTTACATGATTGAAATCATACTAAATACACAATTTTGATTCCAGCTTTCTCCAATTAATGTTATAAAATGAGTAGTATAAATTTATATAGGTTATTTTCTCTAAGTTAGGAGATCACAGTGAAATTTGCCTTATACAAATTTTACCATCTAAATCTATTTTTACCATCAATATATTTATGTAACAAGAGATTATTTATTAAATGTCTGAAACAATAATGAGATTCTGATATTTTTCTTAACTGATTTTTTGTAAACTTTAAAGTCCTTGTCAATTTTTTTTTGGTCATACATCTGCTTAGGCTTTTTATTTTATTCATGCATATTGGAGTTTACGGTTTTTTAAATAAAACATAATTCATTGACTTGTTCTAATTTAATATATTAATGTAATATTTATATGAAGTTAATCTTTTACACTAGCTGTTTGTACTTCTCATTTTAAATGGTTCACTTATTATTTTTCTCTAATTTCCTTTGGTAGATTTACCAACAATTTATTTGTTACATTATGGTTTTCCTAGATGCAGTCATTATATTTATTTATTATTTCCAATGTTTTTATGTATCTGTCTAAATTTGCTTCTTTTATCTTTAAGTCCTTTAATTTCTCTGGAAATGTATATTCTTTGAAAACTGTAGCTAAATTCACAGATTAATTTTCTCTAAAAATTCTCTTAGGTACTATACTATTAACTACTCATGAATTATATGAAGGAATAAAGCAATTTTACTTTTATTGTTTTTAAATATTCTGGTCTTATATCCCTAATTAATTCCTAAAACAAGAAGTTATGCAGGAGAGTGGGATTGTCTGTGTGTTTAAGATTTTGAGGAGCTAATCCTTAAGAAAGTGACCTAGCAACAGGCTGGTATTTCAAGCTTCATTACAGGGTTGCCACTCAAGGTCGCACAGATGAAGCACTGAACACCTGCAGGGGGCGCCACTGACAATGTAAAACTCTGATTAGCACCCCTTGGACTTCTGCTGTGCTCAATCTGCAAGTGGTACTTAGGGGCTCGTGCTTTTTGCCTCCATAATCCTAGCCTCAGAATTTTATCTCAAGAAATAACTCTACAGAAGAAAAATGTGTTAACTTTTATCCACCAATGTCTGTGAAAAATTGGGAACGTTTTAGTTTTCAGTGTCCACAACTAGAAATGGTCATATATTTTATAAATTTAGATATCATATACCCCAAATACATGAGGTATTACACATTTACTAATTATAACTCTGAAAAGATGCCAAACAATGATCAGGACTACATTATTAAATCAAGAATTATAAATTACTATATCCACTCTGATTGTAATTTTCACATTACTATTTATTCACATGGTCCAAAATTAGGTCATATTAAAAAATTTAAATAATGGATTTTTTGTAAAAAAAAATTCTCAAATATTATAGTCACATATAGCTTTTTTTTCCTAGCACAAACAAAAGAACCATGGTTCCTAGAAAATTAATATTTGGTGCTTTCAAATGTCAGATCATTACTGCTTTAACCTTGAAATGTACTTTTTAAAAAAGCGTCTAAAGCATAATGAGTGCTCCAGCCTGTGTCCCTTCCTGACTTACTGTGAATAAATGGCTGTGATCTTTGTCACAGGTTTCCCTGTCCTCTTCCTGTCACTTGGCATCTTCATGCCCCTATGAATCTTCCAAGACCCAGGGTGCAAAGACTCTCCAACCAGTTAACCATAATCAGCACGTCGTGCAGAGGCAATTTTCCCCCTCCGACCAGCAGTGATAATCCACGAGGAGGCTGGTTTCCATGCTGCGGAGTAGAGACAGGCAGCAGGTGGCTTTCAGTCATTCCGACAGCACCTCATTGAGCTGGCACCTCTTCTACAGCACAGCAGGAAAACTGCTCGGCTGTCAATGCATACACGCCATTTTTAAGACTTTCCCTCAAAAGCTTGCCTAATGTATGACAAAGCCACTGGCTGCCTTTGACCACAGTTAGAGCATTAAAACAATATGACCAGGTTATTCAGCTTCCTGTGGCTGTTTCCAATTCAGCTGTTTTATTTCAAGAATCCAGGTTACATGTACTGTAGCATATGCCACGTATGGCTTCGGGAAATTATAAAGCAGATCTTGCAGATATGATCTGGCTTGATTCACATACTGGTCCCAAGACCAGTAACCTTGTTAACATTAGTCCCTGAAAATAAAGAAAAATTCCATGTATAAAGAGATAAGACTTCTAAAAAAATCTTTACTTCCATGCTACAGTGCAGACATTGGGAATCGTTAAGCCAGGACATAGCTGAAGAATAAACATAAACATTTGATTCTAGGCTGATTTATTCCTCTAAAAACAAACCCACCATAAATGATAAACACCATGTCTTGGCTCCAGTAAAACTGCAAACCCTGTTATTTAGAACTGATTGGGTGCTCTGTAGATGTTGGTTTTGGGTGAACTCAGAAAATAATCATTTGAAGAAATAATCACTTTTTCAGTTTACAGATTCGATGCAGTTGGTTGCCTCATATAACCCCTAAATTCTCTCTCTTTTGTGGTTTTCCTCAATTTTATACTTAATATCTGTGACTAAATGGAAAATTTTGCCCAACATGATCTAAAGATATGGCATTACTTTTAATGATAAGAAGCATATCTTCAATCTATGTGAATAATGCTTTCAGAAGTTTCTTGAAGGTCTGAACCTTTTTTTCCTTTCATTTCCACTGCTGTATGTATGTCCAGTCCTCATGCCTTGATCCACGGGGGCTAGCAACATCCTCAAATTGGGAGAAACTGGTGAATGCAGACCTCTTACCTGAGGCTGTAACATCTGAACCAGAGAGTTTCCAGGAGCAGAACCCCATGGGCATGTCAGGTCAGAGCCAGAAAACTGGGTCAATCACCCAAATGCACCAGCCAATTTGAGCAGACAAATAAGATGCAAGTTGCTGATAAGGGAATTTTAAAGGCCAGTGTTTGGAAATACTAAGAAGTGTAATTGCTAATCATGTACTAAGTAATAGTATGTTTAGCTTTGTAAGAACTGCCAGACTATCTTCCAAAGAGGCTGTGCCACTTTGCACTCCCACTAGCAATGAATGAGAGTTCCTGTTGCTCCACTTCCTTGCCAGCGTTTGGTGCTGTAAGTATTCTGGACTCCTGGCCATTGGCCATTCTAATAGGGACTCGTGGTGATCTCACTGTTGCTTTACTTTGCATTTTTTAATGACTTAGGATGGGAACGTCTTTTCATATGCTTATTGGCCATCTGTATATTTTCTTTAGTGAGGGGCTGACATTTTTAAAGAGTACACGCACAGCACGCAAACCTTCTGTAGAATGTCCCTCAATTTAGCTTTGATGCCTCCTTCTGTCTAGATTCACGCTATGCATTTTTGTCAGGAATACACAGGAGATGTGTTGTACTCTTCTCGGTGCATCATATCAGAAGGCACACAATGACATTTTCTCTACTACTGATACTAATTTAAGGCGACACCTGCAAGATTTCTTCCCTGAAAAGTTACTTTTTCTCATTGCATTTAACAGGTATCTTGTGAGGACATACACTGAGAATGTACGTGTACCACCTCTCTTCACACTTTTGCCCACAAGTTTTGGCACCCTTTGATAATACTTATCAAAAACAACTATGACTATAGTACTTGCCAAATGGCACTATTCTAATAGCATAATTTCTTCTACATTTCACTGGAATTTTTCTTTAAGGGAAAGCTTTTTATCAGTGACATTGATTTAAGTATTCATTTACATGTTTATCTTAGTAAGGACTCATGGGTTCTCATTTTATTCTATGGGTTACTATACTTAATTTTGTTGTTCAAATTATTCTGCACTTGATTAGTGGAAGCACCTTCAAGCCAGCTCCCCTGTCCTTTCAAACAGAGCCTTGTTGTGTTACAGTATTTGTCCCAGCCCTGAAATAAGACATTTTTCCAAGGAGCCCTGGTTTCTTTTATTGGAAAAATGGGTCACATTTAATTTTAAAGTGCAGTTTATTCTTTTTCTGGCAATAATTGACCATCTATTATATTTAAGGCACTGATGTGGCACTCTGAAACTAAAAATGTGTTTCTTTACCCCAAGGAGTTTCTATAGTAAATGAGAGATAAAGCAATGCAAAAATCTCCCAACAAGATAAAGTGATGTGTTACAAGGTGGTTAACCATGGGATGCAGTGAGATGCCTAAAAGGGGGAAATCCCTTCAGGCCGTGAGAGAGAGTTCAGAAAGGATCTAAAAGGGAAACATCATTTCAGCTCAGTGGGGAACTTAAACAAGGACTAAATGGGGAGAGATGGAAAAGATCAGGTAGAGAAAAATGTTTTGCTCATTATTGAGACAAAAGATGTAAATTTACTAACCAAAGTTACCTACAATTACTTTAAACCTATACATCTTTTAAGACTTTGAAAGGGAGGCCCGGGCTGTGGCTGCTGAATGTGGACCAGTCCTCGGATGCTGTTGGAAACGGCAGAGCTTTCCCCGGACACTTCTAACTCTTAGAACCTCCATTTTTCCCCACTGAGTCTGAGTTTCTGGTTCATGAACCACTGCAAAACGTAAAGGAATACATGGGTAAACTGTGTAAATTTTATTCTAGTATGTGTCTCGTGCAATATTTGGAACACATTTGTCCTAAATGTTGTCCTTTGTTTACCTGAAATTCAAATGTAACTGGGCATCCTGTATTTTACTTCACACCCACACAACGGGGAAACAGACGTCAGTGCTGACGCCCTACCCTCCGATGCCCCCCACCCAGGGTCCAGAGGAGCCAGCACCCTGTGCACATGCCCTGTTTGCTCAGTAATTGTGCAGCATGAGCTCGGTGGGTAAATTGGACATTGAGGGAATTTATAATCAGATGGTGCATACAAACGCCATGAGATAAATTACCCATATTAGTTTTTATTTAAACTATAATTGAATACATAAATAGAAAATTAGTGTAATGTATTGATACCATCTGGTGCTCCAATTTTATACCAGTTTTTTTTTCAACTGTGTTAATTTAAACAAGATTGAATTTCCCCCTACATGTGGTTTTGTTTCATTAATTACTGTTTTCTCTTAGATACCATTATGCTGATCATGAACTTAGGTAGAGTTAATCATTTGTAGATAATAGAACAGGTGTAAAGTCTTCAATAAGCCAATGTTCTTACTAACTATACCCATGCTAAGACTCAATAGTTTACCTGAATGCCAAGACTGAGAAATTGCCAATACAACATTACATTCTCTGGAAACGTACTTCAATAGATTTGGATTCACTCACTCATACGTTCCTTCTCTTCTCTCTCTTTGCTCAGGGCCCACCACGTCCCAGGGACTCACTGAGTGCGTCCTAAGGATAGAATGAGATACGAGAGAGAGTTCCCTAGCTATGGCTTCTCAGTCTGGTGAGAAATGCAGACCGACAAACTGATAATGGCCCTGTGTTTCAATGAGACTTAATTACAGTGCTCTGGGGACACAGAAAAGAGTCCCTGATATGACAGAAAGAAGGAAAGTGAGTGAAGACAGAAATAAGCAAAAGAGAGGCAGCCAGAGAAAATGAGCACAGGTGGCAGGGAAAGGTATTTAATACAGTTCCTGGTTCTGTTGTCTAGCTGAGCGCTTTAGACTTGTACAGGACTTTGTAGTTTAAGAAGCACATTCAGAGATTTCATAGACACACTAATTAATTTTTAGGCCTTAAACTTGTGTTGCTATGGTGTTATCTTTGTAAGACAAAAAAAGGCTGTAAAACGCTCCAGGTTCAAGGAGGCTACAGCCATGTAACTGAGCACAAAGCCTGGCCCTGGACTGGATCCCACAGAAGAGGGGGAGATGCTGCGAAGACCAGAATTGGGTCAACTGACAAAATGGGAGAAGGGACAGTGCATTCAACTGTTGTACCCTGTTAAGTTTATGAAGTTGACAAGTAGCATAGTAATCTAGGAGAACACCCCTATTCTTAGGAAATACTTAGAAAAGACTGAAGTGTTCAGGTGTTAAAGACCATGACATCTGTGACTTATCTTCAAGTGGTTAACAGTATTTTATGCATACATATATATACATGAAATACATGTATATTAACATATATGCATGCACATATATGGAGAGAGAATACACATGACAAGTGGTGAGAGAAGTATAGGGTAAAATGTTAACAATAAGTGAAACAGGGCCCGGGACACATGTATGTTCTCGGTTATAATTTTTATTCTCACACCTTTTCCATAAGTTTAAGATTCTCAAAAGCACTTTTACACATCAGCTCTGTGACTGTCACAACAACTAAGTAATACAGTCTTATTATTCCCATTGCACAGATGAAGACACGAAAACGAACTATTTAGAATCACATAGCTAGTCTGTGACAGATTCGGGAATAGAACCCAGGGTTTCACAGCACAAAGCTCACCGGTCTACTCAGGCAGCCAGAGAGTTGACCTTATTTAGGCGCATATGAAGGGGGATGAATTTTTTGGACAACTTTGTGCTAACTAAACACACTGTGCCCTACCACAGCCCTGCCTGTGTCATGGCAGAGCCAGATAAGCTTTGGCAAAAAGAAATTCACGCTGTTACGTACATGCACAGTCTACATTCCTGCCATGACCCACCTGCCCCACAGCAAGCAGTGGGAGGCCAGGGAAGGAGGCTAACTGGTATTCCCAGACTGGCCAGGTTTGCCCTCCTGGTTACTAAGAAGTCACTGTATGGGGGAAGTACTCAGCTGGGCCCTCATACAACATACAGATATTTTTACATTCCACGGCCATTCCAAAAGCCCCACACATCTCTTCTCCAAAGGCCTCTGTCACCAGTGATTTAGTGCTGCTTCTTCCAAGTCCCTGACCAACAGGCCAAGCCATTAGCCACTGACCGTGGGTGGATAAGAAGAAATCCTCAAGTAAGGCTGTCTCTCCTTCCAAATAAAATGGCCAAGGAGATGGGGCTGCTACATCTTGTTCACTGAGCCAGTTTCCCTTCTCTGTTCTCTTTCACGGCCACTCCTGAGTAAGCTACAACAGTGCATCATTAAATGTTGTCAGTTGCCAGAATGTCATGCAGAGCCGTCCAAAACAGAGGCTTACTTTCTCCCTCCTCAGTCAGGGGGCATAGAGAACGGTCTGCTAGGAAAGAGGTGTGAGTTTAGGGAGGGACAGCCCTTGTGCCCCTACATCGTTCCTCCGACGCAGCCCTTAGCGCCTGGGCGCCCATGCTGCAGGGCCAGTGTGACCCCTAATTGGTACACACACCCACGTTCCTGTTCTGTATCCATGTCTGCGTACACTCCTGTTCACGTCCAAAATCTTAAAAGCCTCTGGGGGGGCAAGACCTCTTCTATCATTGCTAACCACTTTATCCTCAACATCTAACCCAGTGCCTGGATTCCAGTGCTAGGGTCATTATATTTGACAAATACAAATTCAGGACATACAGTTAAATTCAAATTTCAGGCAAACAATAATTTTTAGTATAAATATATCCCATGCGATATTTGAGACATACTTATATAAAAAGAGGTGTTCTTTTGAAATTCAAATTTATCTGGGTATCCTATATTATACCTGGCAAACTTCATACTAGGTTCTAAGTAAGTATTTCTTGCATTTATGAATAAAATAAAAAAGTAATGGAGTTGGCCTAGTGCTTACTACATCCTTTTCATCTCACTGAACTTTTCCATAGATGTGTAACAGTTTGAAGCACTAACCCTTCTTCTTTGTGTTTCTAGAGATGGCACCCTTGCCCCAGTGGGAAGTTATCCTAATGGAGTCAGAGAATATAAAATGTACAGGGTTCAAGCACAAGACGGGAAAATTGGGGAGGAATCACTGTTCTACCAGTGTTTTCTCTTTTGTCTAGTCGAGACGTGGGCAAAGAGGAGAGGAGGAAGTGTGAGTTGTTCCTGAAAAGATGGGGCTTATTTTCCTACATGGTAGAATACTGGGTGCAAGGACCAGGACACTTCCCAGATAGCTTAGAGGATCCAAAAATAGAGGGGATTTCTGTTCTCTTCTGTTCCCTGGGAGACTGGATTAATCACCCATGGCTATGTAACATATAGCACTAGGCATTTATTTTTACTCACAGGTTTGCTGGTTGCTCAGGGTGGTTCTGATTCAGGTTGTGGGTCTCCTCTATGTGACCCCCTTGGGGGCCCAGGCTGGACGGGCAGTGATGCATGGTGGAGGTAGGAAATTTCCAAAATGATGAGCAGAAACACACAATGCCCCTTCAGGCTGAAATTCAGAACTCAAGACATTTCCTGCTTTTGCCAGCATGCCATTTGGCCAAAACAATACAGGACCAAGCTCAATATCAATGGGTTCAAAAGGTAACCTCTTGTATGGGGTGGTAATTTACCAAATGATTAAACCTCCTACAGCCATGCTAAACACCTTGAGACAGCTGCACAGGCTGTTGAGACAGAAGGGGCTGCGACAGCCCCCTTCACCACCGTGAATCCTCTCCCTGAACAGAGGGAGCAGAAAAATGATTTTCCTCTGTGGCCTAGATGATGTGAAAGCTATGTGGCAGAAGGCCTGAAACATTGCAAGTGCTCACACATATTTGCACTGTCTTGGCAGCTCTGCCATAGGCTGTGGTTTATCCAGCATCCTCTTGGAAAATACATGTTAGACATAATAGTCACCAGTTATTGAAGGCTTGGTTGTAGCATTCGGGTCTCAATTAATTCTTGTAATCAGCCTATCCAACAGACACTGTTCTTCCCAGTTTGTATGTAAGAAGGCTAAGGCTAGGAAAGTCAGGTAATTAGCCCCAAAACACTGGTAAGAGCCAGAAAAGCTGAGATCAGAACCCATGTGGGTCCGAGTACAATGTCAACTGCTCTGCACTGTGGTCTGTGAACCCAGGTCTTTTCTTTGAGAGTCGTTCTGGTTCTGTCTTTTTCCAGGTGTCAACAGAGCCCTCAGAGGTCAGCTTCTGACCACAGCTATGCAAAAACCAGGAGGAAAGCTTCTGGGGGGAATTAAGCAGCTTTTCCTACTAGGAGCTTGGTGAAAGACAACCAAGAGCAGTGGAGTCCAGAAAAGTGTCTCTTCCAACACGCTTTGAGAACACACAGCTTGCCACCTCCAGGCAGCCCCCCGGGAGACCTGCTGAGAAGGCAGACTGGGGCTGGCGCTGGCTCTGGAGCTGGCAGGTGAGATGCCACTGGTGGACTCCAGCGGCAGCCTCCAAGTGTGACTGCCTCCAGTAACATCCTATTTATCATGGCTCTGCACTTGGTTTTGTCAGCTACTGGGTCAGTAGGGGGAGTATTTAATTAAAGTCACCATGGTGCTGCGGAAATGAGAAATTGGGAAGAAAGCCAAGCTCCCCAGGCCCTCTCCTGCGTGGTCCTTCTGTGCACAGCCCCCCTGCCAGGGCTGGGGCCTGTGACCCTCCCTCTGTCCTCTCTCACCAGGCAGATGGCACAATTGAGCTTTTAACATCAAGAGGGTGGCTATGGAGCTTTTGGCAGCTGTGCACACAAATGGAGGGGATGCAACTTCTGTTTTACTTAACCAATCGTTGTAGGGAGGCTGGGCAGCAGTTGTTGGGATGATACCAGACAGCATCACCGACTGAACCCTGCTTCCAAGGGTGACATGCACCAGGAAGTGTGGGAGTTGGAGAACCAAAGTATCCTCTTTCTGAGGATTCTGAGCTGGGATGTGGCCCAAACACCACTGATGAGATCGCTGGGCATCTGAGCCAGGCCAACATCAAAGGGCCCTTGCTCACTTCCTAAGCCCAAATCAAGAATTTGGGATTCAATGACCCTCCTGCAGATGCAGTGTACACAGGATGAGCTGGAGGGGAACTCAACCAGGTAAGTGTAACAAATGGCAAAGAAGAAATCAATGTGTAATTGACCAAACAGTACATATAAACAGTGCGTAAGCCTCCCTTTAGGGAGACAAGAGTTTTAATTGCTGCAAGTAAATAAAACTACCTTGTGACAACCACCACGGTCTCATTCTTGAATAGAGCACCCCAAGGGCAGACCCCTTGAATTCAGTAACACACCAGCTCCCCAAGCCAAATCTATACTTAACACTCATTGCAGTGCAGCCAGCTCTCTGTATCTGAAGGTTCTGTGTCTGAAAACTCAACCAACCATGGATCGAATATACCTGAAAAAGACAAAACATCTCAAAGTTCAAAAATGCAAAGCTTGTGTCTGCCACATGCCAAGCACTATGCATGCTGAGTCCGAGTGAATGCAGCGATGTGGAGGCACGCCCTGCTGTGGCCCGCACGCACACATGGGGTCTGTGCTAATCCTACGCCATTTTATACACGGGACTCGAGTATTGAGGACGGGGGTACGCACGAGGGGCCTGGCACAGATTTCCCATGGAGGCCCAGGGACCACTGTACATCACAACATTGTTTTCTTTGTTTTTCACACCTGGCTATAAGCTTCTTGAATTGGGACTTGTGTCTTCCCCCTCTCTATGCAATCATTTCCAAATCCAGCGCCTGATGAAAAGTACTTGCTCAACAGCTAACTGTTGAAGGAAGGACAGGTTGACAGAAGTGGGACCCAAGCAGAGAGGAGTCGGGGCCTTTCCATCATGGTAAGAAGAGTCCAGGGAGCACCAGAGAAGAAGTGGCTTTTGAGCTGGGCCCAATGCCTCCAATATTTACTCACTAATCTCACAAGCCTTAGTCCTCTCATTTGTAAAACATGAACCGTAAGTACCGGGAGGTCAATACAATGTGAACATAAAGAATGCACTCATACGAGCACTCATTTCATGGCCGTTGCTTCTGTCACAAATGCGTACACTGCAAGGTTTGCAGGGTGTGGTGAGGAGCAGGGTGTGGGAAGGCGGACTGAGCCTCGCTGAGAGGGGCTACACTCTGCCCTCGGCCCTGGAGTCGGGGAGTTGGTGTCGGTGTGACACTGTGAGCACAGTCTCTGTGGTCAGGTTCTAGCCTTGACTTCTTGATAGCTGTGTGAACGGAGCAAACTGCCTAGCACTTTAAGCCTTGGTTTCTTCATCTCTAAAACAGAAAAGGAACATACTGGTTCCCCAGGGCTCTCATATGCATCAGCACAAACTCAGTGACTTAAAACAAATGCCTCCTCCCAGGCTCAGGGAGGCCAAAGAACGGAATCCGGGTTTCAGCAGAGTGGGTTCCCTCTGGGACAATCTTGTGGAGAGTCCTCCCCGTGTCCTTCAGCTGGCCCAGTGCGTCCCTCGGCTTGAGGCTGCACAGACCAGTCTCCACCTCTGTCTTCACGTGGCTTCCTCTTCCTCCATGTCTTCCCTTCTCACCTAAGGACACTTGTCATTGGATTCGAGGGCCACAGGGATAATCCAGGATATCTCATCTCGAAACCCTTAATTTGGTTGTATCTTTGAAGACCTTTTTCTCCAAATAAGGTCACCCTCAGATTCTGGGATGTGGACGTATCTTTTTGGGAGCCACCACTTAACCCACTACAAGGTAGGTATGAAAATCAGACTGACATTTTAATGATGTTCGTGTAAAACGTGCTCAGCAGAGTGTCAGCTGTTTTGCTGACTGAGGCGAACACAGGTCAAGGTGTATGCTTCCCCGGGAATTCTGCTCTATATGCCAGAGGTATGTGCTTTCTAAGAGACTCTATTCCAAGCCTACATTAGCTCATTGTTCCCATTGCCACTTGGCCCCCTGTCCCCTGACAATGTCCATCTCACTTTCTGGCTGTTCCTCGCAGTGCCTGACTTCCTTGCCTGGCTGTGTCTTCGTTTGGTCATTGCTGCATCTTCAAACCCTCTACTGAGATTTCCGAATGTTGTTCAGTAACATTGCCAGGGAGGTGTGTAAGAGAGGGTATGGCTTTTTAACCAGACCTGCATGATTCTCAGCTCTACAGTGCCTTAGTTCCCTCATCTGAAAAATGGGTACAGTATTCTAACTTTGAAGGATAATCATGAGGATCAAACTGACATTTATTTTGTCGCTTTAAACTCAATTCTTATCTCTCAATCTGCCTGCTTACAGTGTGCACATTTTTCTTACTAAGTCCTTCCAGAGTGATTTAATCAATAAAATGGTTTTCCCAGCTTTTTAAATGATTGAAAAAGTCCCAGTGTTTCATCTGGTTAAGATCGATATTTCATGCGTTTGGCATCTACTTAAGACATTGACAGTGTTTCTCTATGTGCTTTTTTTATTCATCATCATAGGGGAGAAATTCTCATAGTGTTGTGAACTTAGCTTACTTTATTTACCCAGAACTGAAATAAGTAAATATAATAGCAAATTGGAAACTAAATCACTAGTCACAATCACAGCAATTGCTCCTGGATGCCCGGTGTATAGACATATTGATGTTTTGTATAAGTCTGAACTTGTTCATCTTTTAAGTGAAATTACAAATAAATACCATACTTTGTAAGCTTAAACTATGCAATTTCTTCCCATTATTCAATGCTGGATAAAGCAGTGCACCGTTAGAGTTCCTCAGGAGAAAATTAACTGTTCTTGACAAGAAGAAAAATAGACGTGTGCCACTTTGTACACAATCTGCAACCTTTGGCTCGACAGTATTAATGCTTTTAATTCCCATTTGAGCAGCAGTGGGAACAAGAACAATTAGCGATCCATCTTCCCGTGCTCAGTGTTTGAGCAAGGGCTGGGCGAGTGAGGGCTGCCATTCTGACTCCAGAAACGGTTTCCACAGAGGAAAGAGCTTTGGCAGACGGTTGGAAGCACTTTATTCCCGAGGCTTTTCATTCCTTGAAGTGAAAGGTTGGAGCCTAAGACGCTGAAAGGAAGACAAGGTCCCTCACTCCCCCTCCAGGCACTCAGCCTCTGTGGGAGCTGGGCAGCGGTGGCGCGGGGAGAGGGAACGGAGAGCAGCGTTTCTGTGCGTCTGACACTGTGGGGGCACGGCGCCACAGCGGACGCACACTTCACACAGGCAGGACAGGAGTGGTCACAAGACTCGCGTCTACTTGACCAGTTCCTCACGGGGTCACCCACAAGAACCATCTCCCTTTTCTGGCTCCCAGCGTCCCCAGCTGCAAAACGAAAGGCTCAGACGAGATGCTCTGTATGGGTTGTCAAGGTCTCCGCTTCCGCAGCTCCGGGAAGTGACTCTTCCACTGGCCAAGCAAATTTACCCAATAATTCTTTCTGGTGATGAAAAAATCATATTCGTCATTTTTGACTTTTAAATGTGACTTGGATAATTTGAAAGCCAGTGACTTTTCAAACCTGACTGTGCGTGAGGATCACCTGGGGAGATACTCTACTTTACATTAAATTTTTACTGAAGTATGAATTATATTCATGCAGAAAAGTATACCAATTGCTGTGTTTTCACACAGTGAACACATTCATGCAACTAGTTGAACTGAGAAAAAGCACATCGCTGGGTCCCAGGGAGCTTTCAACTCCCAGACCCCCAAGTCCTAGTGGACCACAGCATCAGAATCAATAGGGTAGGAACCAGGGATCATTACTTTTAACAGGCTCCCAAGTGAATCTGATCCAACCAGGCTGATACCACGTGCAAATCTCTGAGGCAGACATTAATTTGTTGTTAAAATAAACCTGGGGGCTCTGATCATCTCCATGAGAAGGACTTGGGCACTGCAGTAGATGCGTTAGCCTGAGGCCCTGTGTGTCAGAAATCGTATCAGCTTGGATCAACTATCCCGCGCAGAGTGGCTCTGCTGCAGGCTAGACATTCTGCTCCTGGCCGCACGCACATTCTTCCGAATCCCCAGAACAGCCCTGCAGTGGTTGCACCCTACTGTTCCTTTCCAGACGAGGAAACCGAAGCTCAGAATGGTTCTACGAGGTGCCTGAAATCACATAGCCAGTGCTGGGTTTAAAAGTCAACCAGATACAAAAATCCAGTCTTTCCATCTCCCTCCTTCCATAGCTTCATCCTAAGATTAATACCTGCTCCAACACAAGCAACAAACTCCTGAACACCTGTGGGGGTGCATCCTGGCCAACATGGGCGGTGGCACACGTCACGTTTTTCAAGCGCTGCCTCAGTTCCAGCACAGGTGGGTTCTCACTGCATCATGGAGGTTCTCGAGAAAATTTCCATAATCCTACTTTTTTTTTGAAGATCAGATAAAGGTGTTTCTCCACACATAGGATTAGAGGAACACTTTCATTCTAGAAATGTAGTTTCGGTCATAAGGAAGTGTGAGGAGCTACATGTATTTCTTTTAATTGATTCAGAATTTTTGTTATAGATCTTGTTGGGGAAAAAATGCTAGTTAGCTTTTAGAGCTTAAAAGTGTTACATAAATCCCCCCGAAGCAGCATCTAATCTGGCAGTCAACAGTAGGGGCAAGTAGAACCAATATGCTATAAAACACGCCCTGTGAGATGCACAGCAGACTCTTCCTCTGCACCCCTTCACTTTGTCATTGGTCCAGTTTTCTGTTTGGGGCTGAAAGCAGAAGCCCCTTCCATCCACCTGCACACTCAGAAGAAATATGAGGTGTGACAGTGAGTAGAAATGACGAAGATCGAAAATAACTGAAGTCAGAAGATGAATCCAATCACCTCTTCTCACAGCTAACCAAGATGCTGATGTTGTAATAATAAATAGTTACAAAATCGTATCTAGCCAAAAAGCCGGAAGTGGGGACTGATGAGGAAAGAACAACAGCGGCTTACTCACAGGGTCACACAACGCCTGTTTTTGGACACCAGATCTCAACTGGGGCCCTCTTGCTCCCCAGAGGGGACCTGGCAGTGTCTGGAGACTGCTGGTTGTTGCAGTGACGGGAGGGATCTGCTGGGGAGAGGCCAGGGATACTGCTAAACCTCCCAGAATGCACAAGGCAGCCTCCACAACAAAGAACCACCCGCTCTCAAACACCAATGGTGCCAAGCTTGACAAAACCTAGTTTAGGAAACAGCAATAAATCTCTCCCAGAGACCAGCTTTTCTGTAAAAACAATGGGAACGTCTAAGTTATTTCTACTGGGGTTGAATTACATGGTACTAGGAGACCGCATATTTGACAGGGCTTGCTTAGATTCTCAATTAGTGCCCCTCAGGGCTACGCTGGAAAATGGAGCTAAGGGGAAACCACCTCCTCTTTCAGACTCAGGCTATTAAACCTTCTGAATCTCCTCTACCCCCAGCACTCTTCCCTCCCAACGGGCAGAATTTGCTATTCCAATGAGAAATAACACAAACTAAAAAATGACAGCAATACAAAAATCATCTCTTGAGCAAAGTTAATTTAAGGTGTATAAAATCTCAATTGAAATAGTCTTTTTTTTTAGAACTCTAACTTTGAATAAATGTGGCTGCCATGGTGTCCCTAGGAGAGGGTTGCTAAGGAAACCAAAAGCCAACCCCCAGCTGATGCACTGCATCCCTATTATGGCCCATCAGTCATTTTGAGAGTTAGAGACACCACAGTGAACAAAATGATGACTTTTATCTGTTTTTCCCAAGAGAACAGTTTCAAGAAATAGATTTACCCAATGCCATCAGATTATCTAATGACCCCTCCTGGTAATGAAACAGAAAATGGATGCCACTCACAGAAATGCTATATTGGAATATGTTTCCAAGTCCTTAATATTGTGATTATAAAAAGTGCAAAGTATAATTTCTGATAGGTTTAAAGACTATACCCACAATAATGATAATAGGTAAGGTCAATTATATACTGCATATAAGCTGTTATTATTAGGGGCACAATGCTTTAACTTACATGTAACCCTTGTACAGTTGCTTAAAAACTGATAAAAATCCCATGTAATTCTTCCATAGTATGCCAGGCATAGAAAGTGGGTTTTCTGGTGGGGTTTTTGATGTAATCATTAAGAGCATGATTACATTTCCAATACTCACTGCAACAGACAGTGGTCAGGGAGACTTGTCAGTCACTGTGACCAAGATGACAGTGTGTAGAAGGAACAGTTGTCAGAAATTGAGATTGTTCATTTAACAAAGAAAAACCTAGCCCTTCCATGGGCCTGCTTGGCTTCCTCACAACATGGCAACTGGATTTCCAAGAGAGAGAGAGAATGACAGAGGTGGGGGGAGGGAGGGAGAAAGAGAGAGAGAGACAGAGAGACAGAGAGACAGAGAGAGAATGCATGAGAGAAGGTGGGGGCGGTCTGGTGGTAGCTTGGATTCCCTTTTCTAACTTAGTCTTGGAAGCCTGATGCTGTGTTCTATTCATGGAGGCCATCCCAAAAGCCTGCCTAATGTCAAGGGGAGGAAACACAGGCCCTACAAGTCATGCAGGAGTCTCAAATCACCTTGTAAGAACATGCAGAACGAGATCTATTGGTGCTGCTGCATTTGGAAAGTAAATTCTGCCCCAGACAAAATGTGATTTGTGTGTTTGAAAAGACACGCTGGCTGCTTTGAGGAAAATTAATTATAGGGAGGTGGGGGAAATGGAGCCTGGTCTGGTGGCCCAAGAAGTCCTGGGAAGAGAGAATGGTGGCTCAGACTATGGTGGGGAGAATGGATACAAAAGGCAAAAATGAATTCAGGGCTTAAGCACTCAGTTTGGATACGTTACTTTAAAGACATAATTGGCTCCAAAGACTAAGAGAAATGAGCAAGGCAAATTGTGCCGAGAGACGCTTTTCTCATCTTCAAAGGTGCAGCAGGGCCTGACCCTCAGGGGGAACAAATGTGTTTATATTTCCTCCCACTCTCTTCCAAATATCTGGGACTCACTGCAGAAGGTTACCTAAGCGCAGGCTTTTGGTTTGTTTATATTATTTTAAGCACTCATATTTGGAATGAGTGTTTTGGATGAAAAGAACTGCTTTGCTAAATGAAGAACCATCATAGATCAGCAGAGAGTACCTCGCATTGGTGGTGAAAGAAAAATCTGGAAAGCTCTCTCTGTTCCTCCAGAGTGCCTGCAGGAAGCTTGTCTCAGACAGACATAGACTGGAGTCCAGAGAAGTGCACCTGACTTCGTTCTTGGCAGGTGCGCCAACACCTGCTCCTCTCCAGCCATGGCAGCTGAATTCCTTAATGAGTCAGGGCTTTGGGGAAACTGGTGCCCACTCCCACAGACCCATGCATATCAATAAGGTCGGATCCCATTCTCTTCTCTGGGTCCCACATTCCAGACCTCACATTAGTCTCCTCATTCCTGCTACACATCACAGAAAAGAGAAAAGAGAACTAGCATTAAAATCCAAAAGCACTAGACTCCAATCCCAGCCCTGCCCCTTACGAGTTGTTTGACCTTAAAACAGTTGTTCAACCTTTCTGGGTCTGTTTCCTTCTCCATAAAATGATGTTGATAATCCTATCTCATGGGGTTTATTGTAAAACTTAAGTGAAACACCAAAAGAGCAGCTAACGGAGTCTGACACACACTAAGTACTCAATAAATTGTAGTGATAACTACAATACATTAAAGAATAAGCTTGCTACAACATGGAGAAATTCATTCCCAAACTTCCCGCAGCTAGCACCAGACAAACAGACCACTACAGAACAACTGGCACTGCCTGCTGGCTGTGGTCATGTCACTTCTTTTCATGGCTCAGTGACTGAACATGTGGAAGACAAAAGTTTCACAGCGAGAGCAGGTTGGAAAGTCAGTAAAACCCCAGAGAGCGTTTAGGCACACACCGACCTAGATGTTAGTGGGTTTCTCAGCCTGGCCTGCCAGCTGGATGGCTCCTACATTCTGCTGGAGCAAAGCTATGATGACATCTATCCCAGAGCTGCTGCAAATTCACCACTGTAATATGCATGTCAAAAACTTGGAAAGAGATTAGCTTGGAAAAGCTGACATTTTTGTACCTATCACCAAAGCCTGAAGCAAAAGGAGACCTGAGGAACACTTTAAGAGCCTTAAGACAGCTGATGAGCAACCCTGATGGAGTCATCCGGTCTCAACTGAAATGACTCCAGCTATGGGGAGCTCACTACCTTGCAAAACTACTTCTGGCCTAGCCTAAGTTTCTCTTACATTAGATCTTTTCCACTTCCTTCATCTATTTCTCATAACAAGTGGTTCCCACCCACACTTCCCACTGACCTCCTTTACTTACCTCCTATGTGTCAGTGTAATTTCTCAAAATTTCATATTTTTCTATGTTCTCTAAACTCTATGCATTGAACATATATTTCTTTGATAATTAGAAAGAATCCTATTATAAAAAGAAGAAAAGTAGTACTTGCCTAAAACATATTTATGAACTCTAATGAAAAGTAACATTCTCCTTAGGTTTTATTGTCAGAAGAATGTTCCCTGATATATTATTTCTCATAGACATTCAGGTTGTATATTCAATACACTATAATCAGAAAGATTCTCATTGGCAGTTTCAAAAACATTTTTTTTTGAGAAATTGTAATGGAAGAACAAAAATTTACCTATGAGAAGTGTGACCATGTAACAGGAACAATTCAGTTCGTAATCATTGATCCAGCCCCCTTTAATCTCCTAAGTGTTCCAACTTGGAAAATAAATTACATAGTCACTCTGCCCATAATCTTTCTAACCAGATAAAGCCATTATTAATATCAATACTTCACTATAATCCACTCCAGTAATTTCATGCATGTTTCACATCTTTTTTCTCATCCTATATTTTATATTCTAATGCTGTACTTTACACTAGAATTTTATACTCTAATTTTATATTTTACTTAATATAGTATATTTTACTAAAATCAGGGCTTTCTATGATAGTATTCAAAATATTTTACAGATATTTGAGTGGCCACATTTTATAAATTCTAATTTGTTTAATGTCACCCTTATTTTTAGAAACAGTTTTATTTCCAAATTTTAGTATTACAGACAGCAGTGCAATGAACATCTTCAGCAGAAAACTCTTCATTTTAGACCATTTCCATCAACAGAATCTCTGAAACAGAATTCTGGAGGTAAAATTACAAGTATTTCAAGGCTCTTGCACCGTATTCCATGTTCTCTTCCCAAAGGCGAGCATCACTTTGTATTCTTTCCAGCTCTGCTGAGTGTGCCCAAGTCACTGCATCAGTCTCCAGGATCCAATATTCTCATATTTTACAGTTCCATTACTCTGGTAGGTTAAAAATAGCATCTCATTGTTATTCTCATTTCCATTTTGTTGATAATGAGTGAGGATGAAAGAATGCTCAAATGTTTATTAGCCACTGATATGCCTGCCTTTTCAACCGTCTTTGTTCCTCTGTCCTTTATTTATGGTGAAATTAATGCTTCCACTATCACCTTTTGGCATGAGCTCTCTTCTTATTAAGGATATTGCCCTTTGTCCGGTTTGAAGCAAGTATTTCCCCTGGTTTATTTGCCTGTTAAGCAATTTTGAGAGAAATTGTAATTTGTATATAAAATACCTACTGATATTTTTTGAGATCAGAAAACTCTCGCCCCAGCCCCATGTCTAGATTTGATCACTCTTTACTTCTGTTTATGCTTACAGTTTTTATTATTATATGTGTTTAAACAAGCTCAATTCTTCTAGGTCAGGCCACACTACATACTGCTGGAATTTAATAGGAAGTTTTAATTCTTTTTTTTTTTTTGCTCTTCTGCTAAGAAATTCTATTACAGCTACAAACTGTCCATTTTAATAAGGGGCTTCTGTTCCAAGGCAATTATGTAAAGGACACAACTAGAAACATAAATAATGAAGAATAAATGTTTTTCCTCTCACTTCATTATTCAGATAGGGAAATTTTACCCAAGCATGAGACCCGCCCCATTTTTAACCAAATAAATTTGCTTAAAAAATATACATTTTGCCCTGGCCAGTGTGGCTCAGGTAGTTGAAGTGTCGTCCTGCAACGGAAAGGCTGTGGGTTTGATTCCTGGTCAGGACACATACCTAGGCTGCAGGCTGATCCTCAGTCCACATATGATCCCCAGTCTAGGCGAATAGGGAGGCGACCAATCACAATGCTTCTCTCTTGCATCGATGTTTGCCTCTCTCCCTTCCTCTCTCCCTAAAAGCAGAGAAAGAATGTCCTTGGGTGAGGATAAAGAAATTTTTAAATACACATTTCTTTTGCCTGGGCTCATGGTAGAAATAAACTCAAATTTTGAATAATTAAATCGATTGTTTTCCAGGTAACTAGGCAGTTTTGGGCATCTACAAAATGAATTCTAGTCTAAAAGGTTTCTTTGAGTTGTTAACCAAAAATTCTATGACAAAGCTAGAATAATTTCACAATGCAAAAGAAAATCCCAGGTAAACTCTCCAAACAACAGACTATTTATCACAGCTTGCAGAGATGAAACAAGTACACAATTTTTTGATCCAGTTGACATATTCAATAATCTCCCAAAAATTTCTATCACAGGACTCCTTTCAGCCATTTATTGAGTACAACAGTGTAATCCATAATTACAGATGTTTCGTGCATCTTCAATCCAAAGCTCAACAATCCATTCCTGAGGCTTTCCATCTTCTAAGCAAACTGGAGAAAGGAAGTGAATGCTCGGCAAAGAAGACTTGCAAAGTGGCCGTGAGGAGCCATCAAGGAACTGACAGCTGAAAACAGGAAAAATATGTTCCACGTAGTCTAGGGTCTGGGTTGCCAAGGAAATAATGTGTTGTATATGATAGACTCACAGATGCCTGGGACTGAAAGGACCTTTGTGAACATTAATTTAGTCTACCTCTGTGTTTTTAGCCATAACCAATAAAACTTTCTAAATCTATATGCATATTTTAAGGATCAAAATGCAATATGGTGGGAAAAAACAGAGGCTAAGTTTGAGGTCAATGACACCATTTCCTTGGGTAATAATGTATTGAACCCCAACCCTGGACGCTTTTCTGAATATAACGCTATTCTTCTTAGCTGGCTGGATTCTCGTGGTGTTTGACGGGACACTGCACGTGAGACTGCCCGACTCCTGTTAACCACAGATGTCAGTCATGTCTCTCCCTCCCTCACCCCTTCACACCAAGAGATTGGGAGAGGCGAGCTGCCAACTTGTCTTGATCGTGCTAACTTGATAATGAGGTTATCAAGACATTTCAATATTTATCAGCCTTCTAGATGGGAAACCTTCCTCCGTGCACAAATTACAGTACATTCTTCACACTGCAGCTTGAGCTCTTTCCCTCTCGTTTATTAGCCAATGGAGCTGTAGAAGAGAAATGATCAAATGCAGCAAGACAACCTCTCACCTGGTGTTTCTGTAGACTCGATAGCTGCCCCCCACGGGTGGTTCACAGGCCAGAAGAAAGGCTGTACTGCCAACTAATATCTGACAAATGCCTTCCTTTTTCCTTCCTATATCATGTCCAGCTCCCCTTCCTGTGCCAATGTGCTACACTTCCACAGTTCTAGGAAAGAACTCCTAAGGCATGACGCCTGTTTTTATGTTGGGCCTGTCCCAGCACAGCAAAGGCCAAAGAATGCACTTCGTGAGTCACTTCCACAGTCCATGAGTTATGTTACGACTGAACTAAATCTGGCCCTTGATCCCAGCCTTCCCTCTAATGAACACCAATGGGCTGTGTTAAATGCTTTCCTTTCTTGCTGTACATGCATGAAACTGACTGGTGTATAGCAAAAGTCCTCTTGTGTACGGAAAATACTCAGTAAAGTAGGAGGAACTGAAGAGAACACCTTTCATTCTTCATATGAGGAAAGCCAAGGCTCAGCGAGGCCCAAGGAGGCACCAAACCTATAAATGAGTTAGTCAATGTACAAGAAGAAATAAGCTGCATTTTGCCACTCATTTAGTCTTGTTTGTCAATCCCCAAACTGATGAAAATAATTTATACAACTCAGGTCACTGTCTCTGAAGTCATTCTTTAAAACCACATATCAAAGTCACTATTAGGCTGGGGAAAGCTCAACATTACTTGAGAGAGTGGCTAAGGCCAGTTCCTAGCACAGTTGTATAAATTGGCAACCAAGCAAAACCAGTGCAAAGAATCAATAATTATTTTTTCTTCCTACCAATAATAAACAAATAAATAAATAATATAACAGTATTATAGTGTGATCACTGACATTATTGTTCATTAAATATTTACTTCCTTCCCTATCCAAATGTGGTAAAATCTAACCTGCCCTACTGATGTTGGTGTCACATGGTGACTTGCATTGACCAATAGAATGGTAGCAGATGTGATGTAAGCAGAGGACTTAAATGTGCTTGTATCTTCTGACTTAGCTTCGGGCCCCAGTGACCTGAGAAGGCCAGAGCCCACCTACTGACTCTTAGCCTTGGCCCTTGAATATACACACCTGGAACGGAATGAACCCAACGAGTATCCTGGAGCCAAGCCCAGCTGAACCCCAGCCTGAGCAGAGCTGCCCAGTCAAGCCCCTAGTAATGCAATAAACCTACAGACTAGGGCAAAAGAATAAATGTGGGTCATTGTAAGCCATGAGTTTTGGGGGTGGTTTGTTATGCACCAGCATTGTGGCAATAGTTGCTAGTAGATACAATCAGCCTTTGAGTATGAACTAATTGACAGACTGTGCTCAGCATGTTAATGATTTAACTTCAATCTGATACTAACACCAATGACAATAATAGGTGACATTATTTAACCCCATATTAGAGATGAGCACCTGGAGCTTCAGAAGGATTTGAAGGATTACCCAAGCAGGCATGATAACAAGGGGCTGGAATATGATTTCAGTCAACGTTTTCTGATTCCAACATCTTTGTTAGGTTTTAACTCTGTATTCTTTGAACTTTTCCTTTGAAAGGGGGGAATGAAGCTGAAGTTGGGCACTTATCAGGGTGGCTGCGATGTGGGCAGCAACCAAACCGCTGCTCAGCCCCATTCCATCGCATTCCCGCTGTCACCACACACGATTTGTCTCGGCTTTTGCCAGGAACTAGGCTGATTCAGCTCTCAGGAGTTCACTCCGAGCAGCAATGACAGAGAGTTCTCCTAGGGAGACGGACTGGTAATTTCTCAGAGAACTTCCACAGCAAATGCCACTGAGCCTAGGAAACGCACATCCTGGCCTTGACAAAAAGGA
Organism: Phyllostomus hastatus; assembly: GCF_019186645.2. Taxonomy (NCBI): domain Eukaryota; kingdom Metazoa; phylum Chordata; class Mammalia; order Chiroptera; family Phyllostomidae; genus Phyllostomus; species Phyllostomus hastatus. Next base: position 6,050,414 of record NW_025334036.1, on the reverse strand, counting down.
GTGATGACACTGTTCAGATCCTCAGTGTCATCTCCCAAACTCTCCGAGCCACAGAAATCATTACATATGAAGTATTCCCAGCTCTGAGGGTGGTGAGAGCAATGAAACAAAATATTTTTATTTCCTATAAAGGACAACTTTTTTATAATTAACTTCTTCAGGGGTTTTTGTAATCTTTATGAGTATTTGCTGAGGGTTTCAAAATCACCTCATGCACCCCCATTATTGATTTCTTAAAATATTAATTGCTTATAAAAATGAGGGAAACCTTTTGCTCAAGCACTGGCTATATTCCTCTCTTTCTTTGATTCCCTCTATTAGCCTCCTTTTCTCCAAATTCTGACATCAATGATACTTGGCCAAAGTTATGGGGAAAGGTCTACCTCCTCTCATCAGCCCCAGTGGGGGGAATGTCTTAATAGCCTCAAAAAGGCAGAGAGGAAAGTTCTTTGCATGGTCCGGATAGGATCTCTCACAGGGGTTTTGATCTTCCCAGGAAAACAGGAAGGAGATAGGCAAGGGATGGTAGAGACTGGTGCTCAGCCAGGATGCAACATCCAAGAGGGGTGGGACCTGCCAAGTCAAGCATTTTGCAAACTGTTAAAAGTATTCTCTTTTTACCTCAGTATTCAGAAAAGATCAAATTGCAATGCCTTACTAAGTAGAACTAGCCTATGAACCTATGGTTAGTTTCATTATTGATATTAAGCACATGTACAATCATTCTATTTCACAACACCAACAGCAGCATGCCATTGCAGACTCAATGGCATAAATCTTATGTTAAGCTGATGATAATCCAATTACATCCAGGGATGTCTTAAAACAATAAACGTCACAGATGTGCTAATAAATAGTAGAAAATCACAGTAACTGACTGAACTCTTCTATCAATCTCCATAAAGCACAAAGGTAAAAATCAAACAGAACCAAAACCCACTCTCTCTCTCAGCCTCAACTCCACAAGCAGCTCTTTTTCGCCACCAAGGATAGTTCTTCAGAGTAAACTGTGTTTGAGTCTTCTTCCTTCTTTCCTCCCTTCTCCCCTCCCTCCCTTTCCTTCCTTCTAAATTTAATTTTCTGTTTCTGTATCATCTCCTTCCTTCCTCCTTTCCTTCCCTCTTTCATATTGGGACTTAACAATAAAGAAGAGAAAGCCAAACTTGTAGACTTCAGCTGTTTATGTGTGCTCAATCCACCACCTTCCCTCCGCTCTCCAGAGCATCATCTGATTACTTTATGTCAGAACTTGGAGTTACCATGGTAACAGTTTTCCAACCTTTTCCTTTGAAGAGAATCCCTCCTGCCCTAAGGGAAATCACCTATAAAGTACCCATCCAGCTATTTGTTCTGCTCGGCTCAGTCTTCATCTTTTATCTGCAGTCAGATCAGGTCAAGAGCCTTGCCAATGGCCTATGTAGTGGAACAGCATCCAGCTGATCCAGGGCTGGGCTGGAGCCACTCTCCCCATTCCCTCTTCCCACCCCTTCCCCATCTTTCCTTAAAATGTGCAAATTCAGCGCAGGAGGAGAGGACACAGCAAAGCCTCTTTACAAAAACACCTGCATTTTTTAAAACTGCTGCCCAGGTGCTAAGGAATGAAGTTTCTGTCCTAGAATTTGATGGATTTTCCCCACCATAAGAGGGAATTTCCCTCTTTACCAGTTTGCCAAAAGTAAAAGCAGCAACCCCAACCAGCTGCCACTAACGAGAGCAAATTTATTGCATTTGGCCCAAAGGATGCCTGTTACAACTGGAATACTGTACCTGTCAGCCAAGAGGAAAGTCGGCCAGAATGCTTTCCTAGGTTAATGGATGGGTGCCGCCTCACTCACCCCTCTGCTGCCTTCCTACTGTCAACGTTCCTTCTTCCCACTGCTGTGGCACCGTCGGCCTTTCTGCTCCAGCATTTGCCCTCTGCCTGTAATCAGGGAGAGAGATTAGAAATTAGTCACTTAATGGTGAGGTGATATATGAAGTCAGTCCCTGACAAGGAGAACCATTGCTTTGTATGGCTCACTTGTTGCAAAATTGAGGAGCCAACACTTATTCCCTGTCTGATCTACTTCTCTCTCACTGGAAGGCAAGGACAGAATATTAGATTGAGCTATGGGTGCTACTTATATATTGAATAACTTACCTTGGGTTTCACTTGGGGACCAGGTGAGCCCCACCCAGTTAAATATTGAAAGATACAATGAAGTCCACAATACATGTGACCATGGCTGTAGGTCCATTAACACAAGCTTGAGCTAACCTGGTGAGTCATTAGAAAGTAAAAGGAAATGGACTAAAATTTTAAATTAAAAGTCTCCAAGGAATCAGAGCCCAGGATACTATTGGTAATGATTGATAATCATTCATGTTGATATTGGTAAACCTGAATAGCAAAAGAAAGAGAGAATTAATCACCAGCTTACAGTTATAGGACATTAAATTAGGAAAATTTTTCAGTCTCTGTTTCATTTGGACAATGAGATTTGGAATTAGGGCAGCCTTCATTCACAGAATAAGAAAGATAAAGACTGGTAATCACTATTACCCACATTATCTGCTTCTCTTCCTTCAGAAAAGCTTACATAAGATACCAAAAGTAACACAAAATACTGGGTTGTCAGATTCGAGTGCTTCCCACGGGGAAGATGAAAACTCGGGACACTGCAGGAGGGGCTGGGGACAGGGCTTGCTGAGAGTACCCCCGGGACTAACAGGAAGTGGTTACAGCACTTGCCCTGACATCTGCATGGCATTTAGCCTCATTATACTGAGTTTTATAAGGATGTAAGCCTGGCGAGACTCTTTAGAAAATTGGGTGGCTCTTCTAGATTCAAAAAAACCTTTTAAGGGGTACAGGTGGAGATACTCCCTTGACTGTTCGTTCCATTGTTAATACTGGAAAAATGCATTTGCTTAAATATTATAAAGCCATGAAGTGGGAAAATAGAACCACTGTATAACTTGGAGAAGAGACAACATTTAAAAATCAGCATTGTTTCTTTGTGCACAAAAAGGGATCTGATTACCATACTCCTTGGAACTGATCACAAGTCAGGATGCTCATTCCTTCCTGCAAAACTGGTACTTTCTAGAAATGGGGAGAGAGGCTTAGAGCCAGGCCTTTTATCTCTCAGGCCTGGTAAAGTGATGAGTCAATTTAAAAGCTTCAGATCAGATTCACAAATATAATGAAGCTGAAACTACACAGCAAAAACTAGAACTGTGAGGTCCATTCTTTCATAATTTTTTCTTTGACGAGAGAGAAATACAGTTAACGTGTGAAACACAAGTATTCATTTTAGGGATCTTTGTGCTTTTAATGTGAAAGAAACCTTGAAATTCAAAACTCTTGGTATACAGGGTCCTGCACAAGTAACACCCCCTTTTTATTACAAAATCTTTTATTACAAAATCATAAGCATGTAATTCTGTAATGTAACAATGTCACATTCAAACACACCACATGATATTTTAGGTAAAATATTCAAATGAAAACTATAAATTATTACACCCATATGATTACCCTACCAACCACATTCAAGCAGGGGTTACTTGTGCCAAGACCCTGTATATCACGATGCCACTCAACTGCAGACACCAAAAGCGGGCCAGCCTCAGGCTGCTTCATGGGGAAAGTTTTCACTTGCAAACCAAGTTAAACGGAGTGCGGATTATTCAACACCAGTCAGCTAGATATCCCTCCAAATGAAAAGGGCTTACCTGGGGAAAAACAGACAACCGCAATCTGGAACATGTAGCCATGGCAAGCCATGTGCAACTCCGCCAACACAAGGAAGAGGAAGTCCTTTTACAGCAGGGGAGAGAAAGTTAAGAGGGCTGTCAAACTCAGAGTTCTTCTTACGGGGCCTTGTAACACATGGGTGTGAGAGCACCCTCCACAGGCTCTCTGCCTCCAGTCTTGGATGAGGTCCACTACTATTTTACAAGGGAAATTCACTGGTGTCTTGCAGCCTCCCTTTCGTTTTCTAAGAAAAGTGGCAATTATCTGAATAGCTATTTAAGAATTTTACTATATTTTATTGGTTCAAACTCATTTATATTCAATTGTAATGTAAGCTCAACAAAAGAACTGTGGAAAGTCGACTGCTTTCCATAAAACAGAAAGTATAATATAAAAAGATCATGTGACAATAGCATTCTATAAATACTTATGAAAAGTTTGAGAAAAATAACCCAGACCTATATGAAGAAAATTATAAAGCCCTATTGTAGTCATGAAGGAATACCTAACAAAAAGAGGAGGTGCAAATTATATTTCTGGGTGGGAATATTTCGATATTCAAAGGTATATAGTTATCCCAAATTGATCTGTAAATTCAGTTTAATTATTTTAATTCAGGGGATTATGCTAAGTGAAAAGAGTCAGATGGAAACACACACACACCATATAATTATAATTTCAGTCACATGTGGAATGTAACAAACCAAAACCACAAAACCTAAACAAATGAACAACAAAAACAAAAACACTCATAGAGGCAGACAACAGACTGGCTACTAGAGGGAGGTGAGGGGAGGGCAACACATGCAAATTGTCTGGCGACAGGTGGAAATGAGACTCTTGATGGTGAGCATGGCATCAAATTATAATGCTGCACACCTGAAACTTTTATAATGTTCTAAACCAATGCTACCTCAATTAAAAATAAAAAGAAAGAAAAGGCTTGCCTTATTGCACAAAAAATAATGTTTCTGTGAAAACACCCTATTAAAATGCTTTGTTAATACAAAAAAGGCTAACTTTATTGCTTTTCTTCTTGCAAGCTTTTAATTTATTTTTGTTATGTTTTATTATTTATGCTATTACAGTTGTCCCTAATTTTGCCCCCTCTGCCCACCTCCACCCAGGCCCGCCCTCTGGCAATCCCCACACCACTGCCCATGTCCATGGGTTATGCATGCATGGTCTTTGACTAAAGCCTTCACCTTTCACCCAGCACCTCCTCCCCTCGGAGAGCTCTCGGTATGTTCCATGTGTCCATGATTCGGTTTCTATTGTGCTCACCAGTTTATTTTGTTCGTTAGATCCCACATATATGTGAGACCATGTAGTATTTGTCTTTCACTTGAATGACTTATTTCATTTAGCACAATAATCTCCAGGTCCATCCATGCTGTCCCAAAAGGTAAGAGTTCCTTCTTTTTTAATGCTGTGCAGTATTCCATTGTGTAAATATACCACAACTTTTTTATCCATTCATCTACTGATGGGCACTTGGACTGTTTCCAGATCTTGGTTACTGTAGATAATGCTCATATAAACACAGGCGTGCACGTATTCCTTTGAAATTGGTGTTTCAGGATTCTCATGATATATTCCCAGGAGTGGAATCGCTGGGTCAAAAGGGAGTTCCGTTTTTAATTTTTTGAGGAAACTCCGTACTGTTTTCCATAATGGCTGCCCCAGTCTGCATTCCCACCAACAGTGCACAACAGTTCCCTTCTCTCCACACCCTCGCCAGCACTTACTTGTTTAGTTGATTTACTGATGGTAGCCATTCTGGCAGGTATGAGGCAATATTTCATTGTGTTTTTAATTTGCATCTCTCCGATGATTAGCAATGTTGAGCATCTTTTCATATATGTCTATTGGCTGTCTGTATGTCCTCTTTGGAGAAGTGTCTGTTCAAGCCTTTGCCCATTTTTTTAATTGGGTTATTTGTATTCCTGGTGTTAAGTTGTATTCTTTATATATTTTAGAAACTAAATCTTTATTAGACATATCACTGGCAAATATGTTCTCCCATACAATGGGTTCCCTTTTAATTTGATGATGGTTTCTTTAGCTGTGCAGAAACTTTCTAATTTGATGTAGTTGCATTTGTTTATTTTTTTCCCTTGCCTTGGGAGATATATTGGCAAAAATATTGCTACACGAGGTATCTTAAATTTTACTGTCCATGTTTTCTTCTAGGATTTTTTATGGCTTTGCAACTTATATTTAAGAAGTCTTTTGTTCATTCCGAGTTTATTCTTATGAAAAAGACTAACCTTAAAGCTACAGTAATTAAGACAGTGACATCAGGTTTGACAAATAACTCAATTAAATAGGATAATCAGGATACACACACACACACACACACACACACATATATCCCAGAAATATACAAGTATTCATATGGTCATTTGATTTTTGACAAACACACTAAAGCAATCCAATACGGAAAAGAAATTCTTTTCAGTAAATGGTGGTAGAATAACTGATATCCACAAATAGGTTGGGCAAAATACACCAAACAAATATAAACACATGTAAAAGGGAGGCAACATTAGGCAAGGTAAAATTCAAGAAAATCAGATGTAAAAGGAAAAGAACATTTTGAATAGATGAAATTTCTTATTACACTAAGAAATCAAAACCACAATGAACCACTGATGAAGCACTGAACCACCTTGCATCAAAACATGTAAAATAAAACTACTACAATTCTAAGAATTCAACAAAACTGTAAGGTGAAAATTTTTCAAGCCTTCTCTCTTTAAATTTGACAGATCAAGTAAACAAAATTAAATAAGTTTGCAGATACACTTAAGTTACACGATTACTATGCTTTAGAAGTTTATTTAAAAATTAATTTGTCCTCCACAACAAAAAGACAACCCAATTCAAAAATGAGCAAAGGACTTGAATAGGCATTCCTCCAAAGAAGATATACATACATATAGCCAATAGGCACATTAAAAAATGTTCAACATCATTAGTCATTAGAAAAATGCAAATAAAAACCATGAGATACCACTTCATAGCTACTAGGATAGCTAAAAAAATTAAAAATCAATAAAACTAATGTGGACACAGTTCTCACAGAATGCATGCCTCGAGTTGCCTCTTCCTTTGGCCAAAATCATGGGAATTAAGAGTTCCAGCTAGTTTAGTGATTATAGAGCCCTTCTGCTGAAAGCATAACATTTGTGTCATTTTTTCCCTCAAAAGTCATGTAACAATTTGTCAGGAGACCGGAAAGGAACAACACAGGTAAGAGTTTGGGGGCTACCTGTGGGAGGCTTTCCAGCTGAGACCTTGACTTCAACCACACAGCTTTTCTCTGCAGGCTCGATATTCTGTGCTATGATGTGTGCCTCTGAGATCTACAGATGTATCTTTCCCCAGGCCCTCCCTGGCTTCCTTTGATAATATATGTAATTATCTATTTCCCTTCCCGATTACATTCTGCATATTATCACCACCATCTGGGTAAATGAGACTAGAGAGGCCAGCATTAATGAAACAAGGACTGGGAAATCTGTCTTCATTAAAGAGGAAACTGAACAGCCCTGAGGGTCAAGATGGAAAAATAAACTACAGTGTGGAGGAGGCTGATAAGAACCAATTGCCTAGATTTATAAACTTCAGATTTATATAAAGGCATGCCATATTACGCGATTTCAAATTCTTTTGGAAAATGTTTCCACTTCCTTACACATTACATCTAACATTCTGAATATCATCCATCAGTTCATTATTTTGGAATTGGGTGTTTGAATTTCTAAAGTTATATGAGAAGGACTCACATTTTATATTACAGAAACAGACCGATGTTCTACTTGACTCAGTTTCTTCTAATTCCACGTGAGTGGAACACACAGGATTCAATGGTCCAAGGATTCTTCACCTGCTAAGTTGCTGTAGAAAGTCAGCTTTATCTGAGACAAACAGCTTTATTCTACAAACTTATGATGAGAAAAATGGACTGTTCATGCTTCTTTTTCAGTTTTAAAAATGTTTCCAAGCCTCATCAGTAACAAATGTGAATATAAAACATGTTACCTATCAACTATGTTCCCGTACTACAGCTGTTAGTGCCACAAAAGTGATCACTTGCCAAGATAGAAAGGGAGAGAAATACCTTAACTCAAGGGAAATGCTCAATTTGATTTCTGTCCCTTTTCACTTCTCTATCTTGGCTCCAGATTTCAAGCATGGTCAGTGAGTAATGTTTTTAATTGGAAGGAAAAGATAATATATGAATGTGCACAAATTAGCAGGAGAGGCAATTTAATTACAAATGAGCCAGGGCTCTTACTGAGAAATATTGATGGAGGAGTTTCACCTCCTCTGAAATGTATTAAAACTGAAAACTGAAGAGGAAATACAATGGATGTTCTAAGGTAGGCTTAATTTGGAAACCAGATAGTTTAAGTATATGATGTAACCTCTACTTAAGTCCTATTTCTGCTCATGCACTAAAAACATTCTATAGTCATTTTCTCAATAATCTTCTTTCTAAGGCAGCTGTACTAATCGGCTTAAGGAACAAAATGTCAAGACCAGACCCCCGTGCTACTAACTGGTTCTGTAATCCTAGCAAGAAAACCCTAATTTACTGGCCACCAAGGCCAAGCCAGGTATTCTGTTAGATGCCATCACTTCAGCACACCTGCAATGATTCCCCTTTTACACCAGACACTGAGTTAAGCCCTGGAAATGAGATGATGAAAAAGACACAGGCCTTTCTTTCATGAGGCTCACAGTCCAGCAGCAAACATGACACCAGTCAGAGGGATGAATGCTATACTATAAAGAGTAAGCTAAGTGGGTGCCCAAGGAGGGAGTGGTCATGTGCTACCTTTTTTACTGCTATTAAGATGACCAATGATTTCCACCTTAACTCGGACAACCCACTGGTCTTGGTGTGTTGAGTTTTAGCATAGAAAGCCCCAAGTCCTAGGAAACACCCTCAGTCACGGGCAAACCAGAAGAGCCAGTCACCCCATCCTACACAGACCTGCCTGGCCTCTTGCCAGCCCACAGCTGGAGCCTCAGTATATTTGTTTCATCCTTTCATGCTCCTGTACCCAGTTTGCAACCTCCAAAAGTTCCCAGAACCTGGACTTTGCTACAGATGTGTCTCCACCCACCTAGACAGTCTCCTAGGGACTCAATCTATGAAGAAGACATCACATGTGTGCACACTGGCTTATATGCACAGCTTCTTCCTGTGTATCATCTCACAGAACTTCCTAAGAGCCTGGGAAACAGGCTGGGCAAGACAATGTATATTCTGTCCTCACAGAAAATCATATTATGGCTGAATTAAAGATGACTTACTGAACATAACACAGTGAGGGTGAGGCAGCAATAGGACTTCCCTTTTCAAAATCATGGGCTCAGAATCTGGCTCAAATTGAAAGCAAGATTTTTTCAATCTTGCTATGTGACTTTGTACAAGTTACATAACCTTTGCTCATCTGAAATTTGGAAAAGCAAGCCAGAACTTACTGAACTAAGGGAAATCATGTAGGCATCTGGTAAACACTTAGAAAATGGAAGCTTTTAGATAGTTTATAATTTAATAATGTTTTGTTTCTCATGGGTAGGAGTATTTGAATAAGAGCAGGATTCCTTGTCAGGAGGAGAGGGTTAAAACCTTCCCAAATGAGCCTGAATGGGAGCATTAGTCAGAACAGACGTGTAATTCAGGACTGAGGATGACAACACAAAAGGGAAAAGAGATGCATCCATGTTCGGGATAAGCCAGAAGATGGGGTAAGAAGGGAGAGGGCAAACTGGCAGCTCCACAAAGAAAGCCATGCCCAGGAGCACTTCCCCTGGCACTGACCTAAGTAAGAGAGGGCGGCCAGGGACGCTGTTACTCCCCATCACTGGCCAGCCATGTATATACCATTCACAGGGATCCACGTCGGGCCTACAGATGTCACAGGCCCACATGCAGGGTCACAGAGCAGCTGGAACTGACTGTCTGGAACTCTTCTTACCTCCAATGGCTCGACCAAAGCTTTATATCACCATAACTTCCATGTATTGCAACCACCAGTGTCACCAAAGACTGAACACTTGTTTGTAAGAATGGGAAGTTGAAAGACTGGGCAACTATAGTAAGCAAGGTGTGCTTAAACCTCCCCATAAACCCATCATCCAGAACTGTGGCTAACACATGCGTCACTGTACTTTCTTCCAGTAGTCTGTCAACTTGCCGAAGCACATCTGTGGATATGTCTGAGTGTGTGTGTGCACACTTGAGCGTTCACCGAATAGTCCCGTTCCTTGCTCCGTCTGCACAGTCACCTTTCCTGAGAACAGGTCCTTCCCCACAGCACCCATAGGGACCTGAAAAAGCTGCCAGTCAGAGGACCCAACAGCCCCTGCAAATAATCCAGAGGTCATCACGTGTCCTTCCCTGGGGATTATACACATGCCTGTAATGGGGAACATTTACTTTTCCACATGGAATATGTTACACTATAAATAAGTTATAAATATTGTGAATATTGTATTTATAAATAACATTATTGTATATAATATTTATTAACATTATTCCATGCAAAGATGAAATGACTGTTAGCTCATATTCATTTTAAACCCTAATAATAAATTGTTTTAAAAGGTTTAAAAAATCTGAAAGAATTGGGAATGTTAAATGAAACAGAATTGTCTAACAATTCGCATTCTCAAAAAAGTGTTCAGAGCATTTAACAATAAGGTCATTATAATATGATTATATTGCAATAACTTTTATGAGATGTAAGTTCTTCCTAAACATCATTTTTACACTGCATATTGGCCCTGATACAGAAATGCTGCCAGGAAGACCAACAACATTTGCTTTATTAGATTCCACATGCAATTTGTGCTGGTGTTATCAAAGGCAATTTGCATATACAATTTATGGTTTATTTTGCAACCTTTCTGATTTAATGATTCAGTAGAAATGATCAAATTATCTGCCCATAGTAACCGTCAAAAATAAACAAATGATCTATTTTTCCGTCATTTGGCCTTACCACATACACCTCTGTTACATACATTACACTTGAAGCTAAAACAAAGCTGCTTATTCTGTTAGGCATTTTGTGGGAGTGAAACAATCACCTCTGATTTTTAAAACTTTACGAAATCTATATCAAGGTCTCTGATTTTCTGATTTGCTCTGATGTTCTCAAGTAAATATGAGGTCCCCCATGTTTTTATTTTTCCCTTTCGTTCTTTTTGAATAGGATGTTACCTGTCTTGGCAAGGGACAATGTTTGAAATTCTGTACTCTGAGGTACAGGCTGCCTCTTTGTCCTTGATAACATAGGAGTAGCACTGCCATCCTCCAGCAATGCTCATCCAGGGTCACCTCTGTTCAAGGAAATGATACCTCTTAGAAGTGATCCCCTGATGAAACACAGCTTGTTCCTTGTTGAAAAACTCTGTTCACCCTCTTTGTGTGTAGTAAGCATGTCCATCACAATTTATAAAACAAGTTTCTAATTTAGCAGACATACTGTTGTTATAAAGAATGTTGAGTCATAAATATCTTCAGAAATAGTGAATGATATTTCAAAACATCTTGAATCAAATAACATGGAGTGTTTTCCTTAAAGCCAGCTCTAAAAAGCTGGCAAAGAATACATAACAGACCTTTGGTCCTTTGTCCAGGGTAAGGCTGTTCTGGTTAGGACTGAGTAACTGGCTGGGTTAGCGGTCTTGGTCTATTTGACGTCTGCACCAGTTTTCTAGGGCTGCCCTGACAATTGACCATGCACGGGTGGCTTAATGCAACAGGAACTTATTCTCTCATGATTCTGAAGGCCAAAAGTCCCCATCAAAGTGTCTGTAGGGCCACATCCCCTCTGAAGGTTCTAGGGAGAATCTGCTCTTCCCCTCTTGAAGCATCTGGCGGCTCCAGGTGTCACCTGGCTTGTGGCTACATCACTCCAAGGTCTGCCTCCATCTTCACGTGGCCACTCTCTCTTCTCTTGTGTCTCAGAGCCCCTCTGTCTTCCTTGTAAGGACACTTATCACTGGATTTAGGGCTCACCTGGATAATTTGGGGTGATTTCATCCCCAGATCCTTAACTTAATTACATGTGTAAAGACCCTTTTTCCGAATAAGGTTTCATTCACAGGTTCTAGATGGACTTCTCTTTTGGGGAGCCACTATTCAAGCCACTACAGTGCCTGATGATGCTTCATTTATTTTTTAAATATTCTTTGCAACTTAACCTACCAGTGCGGTCATTACCATTATTAGGTTCTTCTTGGCAGTTAACTGGTATCGTCCAGGGTTAGGCACAGGTGAGGGCTGTGGGTCTTCTTTCTCACCTCTTCACTACCTGGTTCCATGTTACAATGAAAACAAGTCCCAAACCAAATTCTGGCACACACACAAACGTTCATTCACACCCTGGCACAAAAACACATGTCCCATTTGTCCTGTGACTCAGTGAATCCCCTGCTCCTCGCCAGGTCAGGCCCTGTAACAAGCGCCTAGCAGGAAAGGCTCACTCATGGCATAAGCAACAATATTCTAATGGCAGGATTCTGCTAGGTCTCTAGAGCTTCTGAAACTGTTGTTTGCATTCCACTAAGGAGTTCTGCAACTGAGTAGATCATCACCAGCCATTTATAAAATGAAATATAGTAGAATTGAATGGAACAGAAAATAACAGACTGCATCTCATCAAGTGAGGGCAAGAAGTGCTTTCTCTGGAAACTGTTCCTTTCCATGTATATATGTATATTTCAATGATGTAAAAATAATATGTATGTGTGTGTATATATATATGTGTGTATCTATATAATTTATTTATGTGATCTAAAAAGAGCAAGAAATTACGTCCTAAGGGGACCTGAACACAGGATTTGATAGAGTCCTTTGGCCTAAGGCACCCACTTCATAGGCACAGGCTGCCTAGAACTCCAGACTCTCAAAATCCACACACAAAAAGGCTGTTCTATACCATTATTTCTGGTCAGTCTGCATAACTGAATGCCACTCATTTCACCAACACAAAATCATTTTAAACATCATTCATGCTAATCAGCAAATATTCTAAAGACAGCCGAAAGCTTGTAATAGCTTCCCCTTAGAATGTAAGCTTCTGATTAAGTTCATTAAAATGCCAGCTGCCCCTGGAGTGTCATTCCTGATTAAAGCACTTCAGCTGTTACCTACCCAATGCTAAAGTATAAATAAAACAATAGTATACTACTCTGTGTGCTTCAGTGTGTGTGTACACACGTGAAACAGACGGTATGAAGTTACTCTTCCCTGCCACACAGGCATGTTAAAGGAAGACTGTGATCTAACACGCAATGTAATATTCTATAATAATGGTTGACATTCAATGGAAAGAAACCACAAGGAAACCTACCCCTGGAAATCTCACCTGACACCTAAATTAATGGGGTTATGAAGCAAGGGAAGACTTGAGGGTTACAAGGATATAATCTCAGGTCTAAATGTCCGGTTCTATTCAAGCAGTAGGTTTCAGATTTCTCCCCTGAAAAGGGTGAGTAGGTATCCATTATCTGAAACACAATGAATGTATCATATAATAAATATGTCAAAGGCAAACACAGAGTGCAGACTGTGACTCCACACTCTGTTCTCCCAGGTGGGGACCCCACCCTTAGGAGCATCTCTAAGTACACACAGAGGAACTGCTCTGAGCCTTTACACGTGGCATCCAAAGGCTGAGCACCTGAACTGGCTAATATAATTTGCAGGGCCCAATGTCAAATGAAAATGTGCAGCTCTTTTTCAAAAAGCAGGAAAGAAAGCTCCCCCCTTCCTGTGATCTTTTGCTCAACCTCTCATGCATAGTGTTTTTATTTGCTGTTTAACTCTGAGCCCCCTTGGGCACAGGGTTATTGCAGGAGTGGGGACTGACCTTTCACATGTGCCCGGGGCCCACCCTGTGTCTCAGAGTGCACTTGCTGGAGCTCATTCCTCCCTGAGCCTGTCCCCAGGGCAGCAGCTGCTCCTGGGTTGGGGCTGGGCAGCAGGAAGCCAGGACCCATGTCAGGGAAGGGGTGGGGGCAGGACTGCTCCTGAACTGGGCTCCAAGTCCCTGGCGCATGCTCCATTAACCCACTGGACCGTACTTACGAAGCAAAACTTCAGTGATAAAATCATTAAGAATGTCAAGGTGGCACCCACAGTCCACTACTCCCCATGTGTGGGTCCTTTTGGAGTATAGCCCACATGACTGTGCTGGCCACACACTCATGAAGCCTGCCCTGGTGACTATCTGCCATTCTCCAGGGTCTCTGGTGTCTGGGGTCTCTTTCCAACAAAGATACCTCTGAGACCCCATGGATATGCAAATCCATGATTCCTTCTCATACCTTCACCAGAGTCAGCAAGAAAAGCAAGTCTACTATAGTAACAATTTTACAAATAGCTGAAACTTCAACATGCACTAGTTGAGAGGATGATAAGACTTTACATGTTATAACTCCTATCATCCAGAATTCTGCACCTAGAACTCTAGAGTTGAAGTTCAAGTTTATCCTTAGACATGCTAGGTCAAACCCTGTGAGATTCTCAATGTTTAACTGCTTTAGTTTTTACAAGCTCAAACAGCAAATTTATGGTGAAAATCAGGATTCAACTTAATGCACCTTTATCATCCCCTTCTGAACACTATTCTTTTCCTGTTGCATACACTTTTCTCAAACCTCTCTGTAGACCTTCACACAAGACGTCACTGATTAGACCACACAGGGTGCCACCCTGTGAGCTGCTCAGATTATTTGCATGGGACCTTTCCTCGTTACAGCGGGAAGACCCACTGCCGCTGCAGGGCAGTGAGGGTTTGGGGCGTGCTCCACCCTTACTCCTTTTGGGAGACCTTCTGTTTCACTGAGCGCCTAAAGAAGCACCAGGCCCTTGAGCCATTGAGCTATGTGGGTTATTACCTCATCTCTTCATTTCATAGCGCTATTGCCCCTTCTGTAGTTGAGAACGTTGAGATTCACAGCCTTAAGTGACTTCCTCAAAGTCAGCTAGCAGATAAGGAGCTGAGCCAGGCTCCAAACAAGGTTATCTTGAACAAAGCTTTCTCATTATGGACAGAACTTCGTCTCACAGGCTGAACAACCTGCACCCCAATTTACTCTTTAAAACTTAAACCAGCCACACGGTGGCTACTGAGTCCTCAGAGCACAGCAGCCAGGCGCACAGCTGGAAGTCAGTAGTCCCATCCTCCCTGAGCCCAACAGAATCCAGCACTTTTTTGTCTACACGGGGGGGGGAGGGGGGGGGGCGGGGAGTGGAGATGACGACTGAGAGCCAGTAAATTCTATCAGTGCCTGAAGCTACTTTGGTTCAAATTCTAGCCTTCTGCACCCCCGATGACCACATCTGTCAGATCCAACAAGACATCAAGGGGGTAAACCCTCTTTAGCCATGACTAACTTATGACTAAGGAGGATTTACCTCCTGGAAGAGTGGAGACCCTTAAACTGTCTCTGTCCACCATCCTCTCCCCTCTCTGAGGTTTATATGAACCTTGGTCCTCAGAGGTAGAAAACAGACACTTTAGGCCCAGAGGTCTATCCTCCCCTCTGTGCCTTCAGGGCAGCTGCTGCTGAACACAGTGCACAGACTGGGGGTGTCTGTCTGTGGCCAGCAGGCAAACTAAATAAACATGCAAAATGCTTAATTCCAGGGAGAGAGCAGAAGGCCCCCCTACCTCTCCATGTCACTCTCTGGTTTTTCCACCTACACACCCTCCCCTGGGCCAGCCACCACTCTCAGGAAGCCTGACAGCTCCTTGCTGCTGCTCCCGTTTCCTGAGCTCGCTTGGCTCCCCCTCCCTCTCCTCGATAATTGTGATCCACCAGCTCTGCCTCCCCACCCACACAAAAGCACAGTTTGAAAGATCCATTTGGATTAAATGGCTTGATTACAACAGGGAGACAATTGGTTGAATAAAGTCAATTATCTTTCCTGTGACAGGTGCCCACTTTGAAGTCCCAGGCACCTGCTGGCATAATCACTGAGGCTGACATTCCCAGGTCCTTATTAAAAAGGGAATAATAGAATGCCGGGCCTGAATTTTTGCGGTTGGTTGTTTGTAATTTTTTAGGCAGGGCAGCAGGGTGAGAGTGATCTGCAGCTGCTGGGTCATTACCTCCCCATTAGCTGACAGGATGGTGAGCTGGGCCCTCCGCGGCTGCCAGGCTGTCAGGGGCTCTCGCCGAGCCTGAGCCGTATGACTGGGGATGTGGGAAGGGTAATGAGCTCTGGGTAGCCAAGCAGAAGGGCTGTGCTTCCAGGACAGCATTCAGATCTGAATATTCAGCAACATGAATGAGAGGGATTGGGACTATCTTATTAAGCCAATTAGGGAAACATCATATACAAATAAAAAATAATGTCCTCAGTGCCAGGATGGTATTCCCATACCTCCTCAGGTTCACCTACATTCTCAGTCTTATCTTACTCCTGACCCAGTCTCCTTCCCTCTACCACATCCCTCTCTGTTCTTTCTCCACGCTTACCCAGACAGAAAGGACACTGTGGTCGTCCGCATGAGCAGATGGCTAGAGTATGAGCTGGTGGTGTCAGCGGTGGGAATGTCTGGGGACCAAGGGGTGAAAGCACAGTTGTTTATTCAGTTAAAATACATTACGGAGTTGGCTATGCACAGAGAAGAATAAATAAGGTATTTGGCCTCTAGGAGTTCACAATTTAGATCAGAAGTAAAAACCTTGTATTACCTTCAGTACCAGGCAGGTAATATAAAGGTGAATAGCTACCTGATACATAATAGGGACTGGTGGCGTCTGTGGCAAACTAGAGAGGAGGCCCCCTCTAGTCAGCTCTAGCCAAGGGAGGTAACGTGGCTGTGTGAGCCCAATGTCAACAAAGTTTCTAGTTACGAAAGAGAAGGTAAGGTATGGATTTTATATGACATGTTCTTACATTTTTTTAATGTATTCACCTACAAAACACTTCCACAATTTGACTCCAGTCTGTGGGCCATCAATTTATGATCCATATTCTAGAAGAAGATGACTTCCCATCTTGAAGAAGTGTTTAAAAAAAGGGGAAGTCATCACAATCATCCTTCTTACTAGTGTGTATTGAGCCTTGCAACATGCCAGGCTCATTCATTATCCCACTCAAACTCGTGCCACATTCGACGAGGGAACCTTTGTGCCAATTTTACCAATGAGAAAACTGAGCCTTGGGTGATTTCTACCAATCAGATTACAGGCAAGAAACGTGGCAGACACTCAAACCAGAAAACTGAGGAAAGTTGCATAAAGAGGTTAACTACAAAGGAATGGGCAAGGTTTGGAGAACCCAACAAAATGTGGTGTAACACCCAGGGGCAAGCAACACTGGGAGCTCTGTCCAGCCTCACACCTGCAGGTACAGGAAGAGAGTGGTCACACAGCCCACGGGGAGTCGCTGCCCTGAGAGGGCTGTTGGCCAACAGTGATGGCCGTTGGTGGCACCCACAGTGACTACACCGGGAAGGCCAGGGGAGGAAACACAGTGACCTCACTCTCCTTCCCAGCTCTAGGGTACTGCCCACCTACCCACTGGCCCAACCAACAGGAAGCCCGAGGGGTTGGGAACTTATGCTATGGTTTGACTGTCTGTGACCCCTAAAATGTGATGGTATTAGAGGGTGGGGCCATTGGGAGATAATTAGGTCATAAGGATGGAGTCTTCTAAAAAAGACCTCCAGAGAGTGCTTCCTCCATCATACCATGTGAGGATACAAAACGAAATCGGCCACCTGTAATCCTGAAGAAAGTTCTCACCAGAAACTGACTGTGCTGGCACCTTGATCTTGGACTTTTAACTTCCATAATTGAAAGAAAAACACACTTACTGTTTAAACCAACCAGTCTATGGTAATTTGTTACAGCAGCCAGAACTAGAACAGAACTTATTACAGCTTAGCATCCTGGGGCATGGAGCAGGGCAGAGAAGGCCAGAGAGTGAATCTAAAGGGGAAAAGGCAAATATTCTAGCCCATCACTTGGCAAAGACTCCGAAGCTAGTACGTGTGAGAGCAGTGTTTACCTGGCACTGCTGTGTCTGCTCTTTCTACTAGACCGAACTGTCCTCTTAGTCCCTACGGGCAAGGACTATGTCAGGTCCTATGCTTAAATCAAACTAGTAACCTAATCTGAACTATTTCATTACAGCTCATATCTCAGCTGTACAGTGTAATACGTAAGATCCCAAAGGTTCTGCAGTTACAATACGGGGTTTGAATTCTAAATTTACTTCTTACTGGTAGTCTGACTTTGCAGAAATCACTTAGCTATTCTTAGCATGAATGTCTTAACATTTATAATAGGAATAATTGTATCAAACACAGAAAATTTAATATATAATGAGATTATATATGTAAATCACTTAGTACAATACCTAACTCATAAGAAGAATTCTGCAAGTGGTCATCACAATTATTATGTAGAGAATATTAGTGGAAAGATAATAGATTGTTTTCATAAAGATTCTTAGCTCACATCCTCATCAGAGTCACATAGACTGCTCCTCTATCCTGCTTTTCACCTGAAAATCCTTTTTTTTTTTTTGCAAACTACTTAGTCTCAAAAAAGAGAAGGCAGTCCTGCAACATGTGAAAACATAGATGAACCTTGAGGACATTATGCTAAGTGAAATAAGCCAGTCAACAAAGCTAATCAAATACTGCATCATTCCACTTATATGAGGTAGCTAAAGTAGTCAAAGTCTAGGCCAGAACTCAGCGGGATAGTGTTTTCAGTGGGCTGAGAAAAACAACCAATCTAACCAAGCATACAAGAGTGAGGATGGAACAAAGAAATTTGCAGAAAAAGAAAAGCCATGAGAATTTACCAGCAACAAATCTTATACTAAAAGAACTTCTAAAGCATGTTTTCAGAATCTGATAATGGAATCTCAGTAGAGGCCAGACTGGGAGGCAAAACTCAATTTCTATTACCACCTCTTCAATGACTCAGTTTGCAGATTGCTTCCTCTACTCACATACTAGATTTTCTTCTCTTAGTACATTTAAAGGAGAATCACATTAAGAAAAGAAAAAATTATTTTCCAAGACATCATAATACTGTTTGAACATCCCATCAACTGACATCTGCAAAATCTTTAGATGTCACATGTCATCTGTCAATAACTCGTACTGTTTTCTGTGTGTGGAGTGCTGGGCCAGAACATCAGCGACTCACTCAAACACAGACTGTTTGTAAATCTGAAGTCATATTCTCCACCACATGGTCCCAAAAGACACCACGAAGCTTGTCTGCTGCCCTAAGAGCCTAATGAAATAGAACCTTCTCTGGAAATGAGAGCCCCTGAATTTGGGAGCACGCATGCACACACATACACATACGCAACATCAAAGCCTAAATCTGAGCATGAGTATATTAACTTGGTAATTTTGTTATGGTTATCAGTGTTGATACCACCGCCGCCATCATTGCTGCAATTGTTTTATTTTTGGTTGGGGTGGCTCTTGTGGCGCTGCTGACACCTGGCAAACACTGATGTCAGCAGCATACATTTGACGCCCGGAAGTGGTGTCTTTGTGGCTATTCTTGGCAGTGAATGAACTCAGAGGCCATTATTTATGCTGATTAAAAGCTGAGTGTACTGGTGGGATGGGCAGTGCTGAAGTGACAGGACAGAGAAACGCACACCTGGAAATCAGCATGTTTAATCTTCTAAAGCCAGAGGCCAGGAGCTAAAAACTCTGCACTCCAGTGTGAGGCAAGCCCAGCTCTTTCTCACCCGACGCTGCACAGCCCAGGATGGCTGGAGGGGAAACATCCACTGACGGGAGGAAGTCAGACATTTCGAGGAGATGGATAGTTTAGGGAGCCGAAGAGCAAAACTGGAACACACACAATAATAATTTGTGTAAGGAAATATTTTTTAAAAGTCCTTCAGGACCCTGTCACACATGGCCTTGGAGTGCGGCTGTTACATGGTGGAGATTATGTCAGCTACAGGGGGATGTAGAGAAAGAAAATGTAACCCCTCTCTTAAGGAGAACACACCAGCGGGGGAAAAATGACTAATAACATGCCACAAAATAAGTGTGAGGAACAAACGCCAGTGCTTTATCCTTCTAGAGCGTCTACTTCAGCCTTGGATGTTCCAAATAGGCCATCTGAGAAACTTCTGTCTTCTCTGCTCCATCACTGCAGATCAGGCGTGCATTGAGGTCTAATGACCCCCCAGTTCCCCAGAAGCTCCCCACTTTCTTTCAGGTAGGCATTTCCCCTCTTTAAAAAACATGTATTTTATGCCATCTTGGCATCTGCCTCTCAGAAGACTCAGACTAACACTGTCCTTTTATTTGTGCCTCCAGTTCTACCTTCTGGTCTCCAGCCCCCACGTGACATTAGCCCTTTTTCCCTAACCAGCATATTCGGTATCCAGAGACCCTAAACTCTACACATAGTGTCCTTCCCGGCCAAGCTCTGCCCTGGCCCTCAAAGGGGACTTCACGTCAACCCTTTAATTCCCAATAAAAGGGCCTGTTTAACTTTTGGCTGCTTGCTGCATGGCTCTGTCACAGCATACACGCTGCCAATCCTGAGACTATCCCAAGATGACACATAAACTTGAGACTATCCCAAGATGGCAGCCGTTCCTGAGAGGACGTGCATGGCTCCAGTACTATTCTGAGCCCCAGAAGCACCACCGGATCAAAACCTAGCATTTGACAAGAACTATTTCAAAGGCAACACTACTCATTTTTAAGTATATGTTCTGATCTGCTTACTAAAAAAATGATAGGGAACTTTTATAGTCTCCCTTTGTGCACTAGATACAAATGCATAAACAACAGCTGTCCTGGGCGAGATATTCCCCAAGTATTCGGGTTGGGGGAGGGAGTATTACTGTTGATAGAAACGGACTGATCTGAGTTAGGAAGAATCACCCCAAGTTTCCAGGTTAGGGACATAAAAGAACCACTGCTCCAGTTTTCAAAGTCCAGCTCCCACACTTTTTCAGGACTTCAGAGCCTATGGTCCTACCACAGACACTAACTTAGGAGCAGGGTAATTACTGATGACCCCATAAGGAGTATATAAAACAGCTAGCTCCATTTCCAACAAAGAAAAGATGCTCAACTAACAAGATTGGGCCTTTCTGCCCTTTCCACAACTCAACTCTTTCTTTGAGGTACATTTTAAAAGAATTACATAAACTCATTCCCAGTACAAACATTTAATAAATTGGGATGTGTTGGTCTCTCTTCATTATCTGACTGTCAAGATGGAAAACCTAAATGGAAATGAGGTGAGCAGTTAGTTGTCCTCCAGTGAATGGATAAGTATAGTACAGCCAGACAAGGGATTACTATTCAGCGCTAAAAAGAAGTGAACTATTTAAGTCATGAAAAAAAAAATAAAAGGAAACAAGTGCACTTTCCGAAGTAAAAGAAACCCATTTGAAAAGGCTGCATACTATATGATTCCAACTATATGACATGCTGGAAACAGCAAAACTACAGAAAAGATAAAAGGGTCGGTGGATGCCAGGAATTAAGGAAGAGGAAGGGATGAACGGGTGGACCACAGAAAATTTTTAGGGAAGTGAAAATACTCTGTATAATACTGTAATAATGAATATGTTGTTATACATTTGTCCAAATCCATAGAATGTACAACACAAAGAATGAACCCTAATGTAAACTACAGAATTTGGGTGATAATGACGTTTGAATGTGGGTTCAATAATTGTGATGACTGTACCACTCTGATGGGGACATTGACAATGGATGAAACCACGGATGTGTGGGGGCCAGGGTAGGTGGAAATCTCTGCACCTTTGGCTCAATTTTGCCACAAACCTAAACTTGCTCTAAAAAATAAAGTCTATCTTTAAAAAAGGTATCAAGCCACAGGTTTAATTTGGACATCCCCGGTAAACATAACGTCTCTGACTATCTGAAAAGTGCCCCCACCTAACAGTGTAACAACAAGGAGCACCATAACAGACTGGCTGAGAATCCCTGGAGTTTGGCCAGATCAAAAAATCCAAAGAAATGATTTATTGCTGTTAGGAGACTGGAGGAAAATGCTAGCTTTCTGCCACTAAGCCCAGAAAATCGGGGCACTTAAAACTCCTCAGGAGGAATCTGGAAAATGTGATGATGTCAAGCCTCGCTGCAAGTAGGGTAGGGTAGAGTGGTCCCTCCAGGTGAAAAGCCCACAGTTAAGATACCCCACACCACAAAGTCAAGTAGCCCATGACACGGGACGTAAACTGGGACAGGTGGCCTTGGAGCCAGCTGATCCGGCACTGCATGTCCCTGAGACATGGCAAGAATCAAAGAAACAAGACACCTTATTCTAAGGCTGTGATTTTCAACCTCTTTTCATATCACGGCACACAATCTAATTACTAAAATTCTGTAACATACCCAAAAATTTTTTTTGTTGATCCTACAAAAAGAAGGCATAATTTTGATTCATGCATACCACATGGCTATTGTCATTTTTGTATTTGATGATCTAAGGGGAAAGAAGTCAGTGCCCCTAACTATATAGTCAGGTATTGCATGTTTTAAAAATTCTTCGGCAGACCAGTTGGAAGTTGCCATTCTAGGGGAATTACTAACAATACAAAGGAAAACTCTTAATGAAGAATGATTTCTAGGTCAATGAATAACAGTTCTTACGTAAGAAGGTAACAGGTTTCACGGAGGAACATACTCCTTTCATACTGGTCATTGGACCAGAGAAGTGCAGTTCATCAGTGACATCATAAGATTGCAACTGTCACAATGGCAATGGAGAGTAGAACCTTCAAGGTATTGATCAGCTCCTCCAATTTCCTTTGTCCACAGTAATTGTGTCTAGGATTGATGCACTGGACTGTGGAGGCTTGAGAAGCTTGGGATTTTCACAGGAGAGGGGATCATAGAGGGTGAAAACATGAAATTCTTGCCAAAATGATATGGGGCTTGAGCCATTCAATTAGAAGAATAAAAAGATGTTCCCTTGTTTTGAAGCCCAAACTGTTGAGTTATATGTCAGTCACAGAATTATGTAGGTGTCTGTTGGTCTATTCAACCACAGTTTGAGTTAGGAAGTAGGAACATGTTTATTCATCACGGTGTATTCTGCAATATACAGGATGGGGCAAAAATAGGTCTACAGTTCTGAGACACAAAACAGAGTTTATTCTTGTATTACTTAACTATTGTATTATCTTACATACAAACAACTGCAAACCTACTGTTGCCCCACCCAGTATCATAATTCTTTACAGCAGATGTCAACAAACTTTTTCTGTAAAGGGCCAGATAGCAATTGTTTCAGTCTTTGTGGGTTATAGGGTGATCCCTGCCACAACTACTCAGCTTTCGCTGCATTGTAAAAGCAGCCACAGACAATACCTGAAACGAATGAGTGTGGCTGTGTTCCAACGAAACGTCATGTACAGAAACAAGTGGTGGGCCACAGGACCACAGTTAGCTGACCCCACTTGACAGCACAGCATGGTGCAGAGACCATCCATTGTAAAGCGAGACAATCCTTATTTTGGATTGTAGGTCGCTCTCTCTCACATAACCTTTCAATCAGTTTTCTTTCCTGAAAAATGAGGTACAATAATACATCACACACACAAGTAAGAATGATATGTGCGAGACCTTCAGGATATTTGGAACATTAGAAAACACTCAGTAGCTACGTTTCCCTGAAATGTGTAACTATAAATTTTATAGCTGCAGAATTTAAATTTGAAAATGTTTTACTTTTAGAAGTCTCCTAAAGAGCTCTCTACATCTGGTCTAGAGGTTGTGTTTGTCATTGATCTCAGCAGAAAGCCCATGCAATCAGAAAGCTCAAATAGAATTTGGGTTGTAATTCCAATTGATATATGTTGATTTAAACCTTGGAGGACAATTCAATAACTTGTAAAGTTGAAAGGAGTAGAGGAAATAGAGCCTTCAGACTTGTTATGTGATTAACCTTCGACAGAGAAAGAGCATAATAAATGAGCAGCGTTTGCTATACTCTTTTCATGGTGAAATTGTCTTAAAAAAATAAGGAGAGTCTATCAATGTCAGGGGATTGTTTAGGAGACTCTGCTGAGTCGGATTAGCCTGTCAACAAATCGTCCCCTGATGAATTCCATAACAACAGCATTTATCGCCCTGCATGCTGGAGAAACACGTATACGTGTTGAATTTGCCGTAACATACATATGTAACAGGAAGGACAAAACTAATGTTTGGAATGTGCTTTGTCTGCAGGGATGTAAGCGAAATACTTGATTTCTCTGTTCCCTCAGTGGAGCTCTGCTTTAAGCGTAACGCTATAACAGAAGTGCCTGAGCAGGGAAGAGTATTGTGTCTGTTTCCAGTGAAAATGGACAGAATTGTGAGCTCTGTCATTCCATTACTCGGTTAATTTGGAATATGGCTGGAGGGAAGATCCGGAACCGCGGCATCTAATTCCCACAGGCCTTTTCAGTGTGTACGGGCCACGGCGATATGTTCTCTGATGCTTTGTGCGAGCTGGGCTGAGCGTTTCACAAACTGTTGCTTCCTCCACAAAGTTCTGTATGTTTACCTCTCCCTCTAACTACAGCTGGTTAGAACGTTTGTAAATTCATTGTTGAAAGTAACATTGAGGGAGGTATGTCAAAAATTCTCGATAAAGATGTTACTGAGAAGAGGACGTATCACGGAAGGACGTTAACAATGTGTCTTTAGTTAGTAAATTCTGACCCTGAGTTACCAGTGAAGGGGTCTGGCTAACTTCCCAGCTGCTTAACTTCTCAAGCTCTCTTTCCTCATTTGGAAAACAGGAGAATTGTCACTACTCTTCAGATAGTGGGAATTCAATGACAGCAAATACAAAGCACAGAGCCTGACGTCAATGTGTACGATCAATAAACAGTATCTATTATTACTTACATTATTTTTTATTTACTCAAGTCAATGAGTTACACTTTTGTGGATAAAGTGAGTTAGATGAGAATGTGGAATTGTCGAGAAAGGGACTGCTAAGAAGAATTTTTATGAAACAGAGGTTTGCATCAATGTGCCTAACAAAGTGTAGTTATACAATAAATATTGGTTAATTTGATTTCACACAACCTTCATTGTTATGTTTGTGGATTCCAAATTAAGCCATGAATAGTTTCTGAACTACTTTAATCAGAACCAGATGGAAGAAGAGAGACAAACACGTACAAGAATCTAGTTTACATCAGTCCCCAGAGGACGGACAGAGGAAATAATAGGTCTTTTCAATCTTTAGTTTCAATAACTCTACAGGAGCAAGGCTGCTGGAACAAATGAGGCTGCTCTGCCTCCCTGGGCACAGGATAATTCGATACAAACAACCTTTTCCAACAACGGAAGTTAGGGCCATGAGTCAGCACACGAGGCAGGCAACAGACTAAAAAAAGTCTCTGTGTGCCCTTCTGGACTTTGGATTGAAAGCTGCCGGCTCTATCCAGTCTCCTCCTTATCATGTTACTCCACAATCGCAATCGGTGTCCCGTTACAGCCTTGGCTCACCTCCACCGAAGCTACGACCACATCTGCCATGTGCATGTAAGAATATCAATGTCAAGGCTGTGTTGAGGAAGGCTCTCTTTTTGTGAGCCTAATAGCTCGTGCAGTGTGCAACTGCCAAGCATGACCACGAATGTTGGCGTTGGCATGGGGCGGCCTTTGTGCATGTCATCAGCGCTCGGGCAGAGGGATTCCACTTCTTCACTGAGCATTGTCCACATGCAGGCTGAGGAGGTCAGGGGCACTTACAGATCCTCTTGGATTAAGCACTTTTTTTCTTCTTCAGAGTTAGGTTTACAAATTGATGCAAGGCAAAAAAGAAAGAAAGGAGAAATTCTAAACCACACAAGGTGCTGGAAGACCACCTGTGACCAAAGGAAGCATCAATTTCCAAGAGGAACTACTGGGGAAAGCGCGCTGCACGGCCCACAGCGCTGCACACACAGCTGTTCCCCTTCGTTTATGCGGCTCACACACCCTCTCCAGCGTGCAAAGCGGAGCTGAGAAGGGCATGGCACCCAGAAAACACATGTGGGACTTGACCTTTCCTTCGAAGCTACAGCCAACTCTGAGTTCAAAGGCATCCGCAAGGATGAGGGGAAGCCAGGTCCGGATCATCCACAGGTTTTCTGGAAGCTACTGGTTTGGGTTTAGTTTCATGTTATTCTTTATTAAACTCTGCCATATGCATTTTTTTCTTGGTTCTAAGCTAATTTATGCAATTGTAGAAATGGTTTAATACAAAACAATCCACAAAAGTAAGAAACACATGAACAATGAGTACTGTGTCAGTAAAGTAGATTTCTGGGGGGAAAATAAAGTCACGATTTATACTCCCTGGCAATTTTCATGGTGTAAATACATCAATCATGGCCAATTTCAAGCTATCAACAGTTTAACAACTAGCTCTCAAAATCCCTAATGCTGAATAGGCTCTTACTAGGCAGCTCCTCCAAACTACTACAGAAATCCTTACCAAAAGGCAACCCTGTGAAGGAAATGGTTTACTTATTTCCAGTCCTTTTGCTGCATTCTCACATTCTGTCTATATTATAAATAGAATATTATATTCTGCTTTTTGCTGGTGCTTGATTTTTTTATTTATTCCATGGTCATATTTGATTTATCTTCCACAGAACACTTAAGTACCCAGCTTTTTTATACACAGAGAAGAAACTGCACAGGTCTCAGAGGCAAACACTGCCAGGCTCCGACAGTGGTGTCATGAGCAGCCCGCAGTGTGGCTACGGGAACATTGCTTAATCTGCTGAACCTCATCTTCTCACCTTCAAGGCAGAGATAACAAATAATTCCCAATTCGCAGGGTAAAGACGGCTGACACTTCTAAAGTGATCACAGAATCTAGTTCCTTTCTTCTCACTTCCTACTATACTTTAGTAGTTGGTTTATTCTTACCACATACACTGGTCTTAACAATTTAAAAAGTTCTCCTGGCTCCTGCCTCAGGAGAAAGAATGAGTAGAACAGTATTACTGTATAAAGTGGCCCATAACCTCAGATGACTATAGGCTTAGACCCCATGACCTAGTTTCTCAACTTCTAAGTGACTTGCTAAGCAGAGTTACAGTCAGGAGGGGCAAGGACTGTCAAGCATTGTAGAACTTACTCAGGTGCCTGGAATCAGAGAATGTCCTTTGCTGGAAAAGAGCCTGTGAAACAATTAGTCCCAATCTTTCTTTGTTCTTACGTAGAACCAAAACTTAAAGTAGGAATGGAAAATCTTAATTTTGTGATTTTATAAATATGTGCACTGTCAATGCTGGTAACAGTTAACACATTTAGTGCAATGCTGATAAATTATACATCTTGTTGGATGCATGCTTTTGTAGAATTCTGGTCGAATTAAAATACATACACAAAGGTGTTTCATTTAGGGTGGCCAATCTGGGTGCTTGTCCCATTCCTTCCGTTGCGAGTGACAACACAGGAAGAGATTCCACAGCCAGGCTGATGAGGAAGACGGAACACAGCATCCACAGGCAGCACGGACTGCTAGCCATCGCCCCCCTCACCCGCCCCACATGCCCCCACTCATCCTTAGGAATGGAACCTCCAGCTGCAGGACGCTTGGGCCCTGCGTGCTGATACCAGCCCTGGGACTTGTTTTGCATGAGAAAAAGGATAAAGTGTATCTTGTCTAAAACTACTGTTCTTTGGGGTAGCTCTCACCTGCCACCAAACCTACTCCTATTTGATATCCCACATGATCCAAATCCAGGAGACCTGTTCCCTGAATATGTAATTTGAATCAAATTGGAAAAAAGTAAGAAACCCAGTCAACTGGAACAAACGGTGTGTGATTGCAACAGCCATAAACATTACCAGTCAGCGAGTTTCTCCTATGTGCCTGGCGTTGTTTTGAGTTTTTTCTTTCTTTTTTAAATTTACTGATATGACATTGGTTAAAAAGAGTACATAGGTTTCAAGTATAAATTTCAATGATACATGATCTGATGTTGGATTGTGTGTCCACCACCCAGAGTCAAATCATCTTCTGTCACCATATATCTGACCCTCTTTACCCTTTACTACCCTCCCTTCCTTCTGGTAACCATACTATTGTCTGCATCTGTGAGTTTTTGTTATTCTTCTTGTCTGTTCACGTGCTTCAGCTTTATATACCACACATGAGTGAAGTCACGTGGTTCTTAACTTTTCCTGTCTGACTTACTTCACTTAGCAAGATGATTTTTTCAATGAGTTACGTTATTTAACCCTGTGAAGTTGACACTGCCATCCTTGTTCTGTCAGGGAAGTGGAAGAAGGGTCACTTTAGACAATTTGTGGGGGAGCCAGGATTCCACAGTCAGCTTATCTTCCTCCATACCTTAAAATGGAACATCCCATCATGAGCTACTTCAAAGAAACAAGGAATCCAAAGGCACTCTCTCATGGGCTCTCAATGGCCAGCCCTCCTACGAAGCTTTTATGCAACTGCCAGGTCCCCGATCGTTTCTGCAACATGAGTGCAATGAATAAAAATTATTTTTAAAATTAATTTTAAGTTAATATTCAAGTAATCTTTAAACCATATCAGCCAAAGGTTGTTACTTGTTACCTAAAAAGCAAGTGAAAATGTATAAACGAAATCACAATTTCACTTTCTACATTTCCTTTAGCTTTTCTTTTTCCTGTCTGGCTATAAATTTTATAGGAAAATAGATGATTGTCCTTTCAAAGTAGTTTACCTTCTCTTAATTCCAATTTTTCACTTGAATTCATACTCCTCTGATTGGAAATCTTATTTCTATGGCAACATGGGTTTTGTTCCCTGCTTCTCCCTTTTAAAAATCCAAGCAAATACACTTTACTTCGGAATTTGAATAAACAGTGGAAATAGGTGACTCTATTTCTGAAACATGTTTTTCTCTGGAAATGGTCTCTTACCACTCCCCCCACCTTGCCTTCAATGTCCTTCCAAAGTATTTGTCATTGGGGAGATCACAGGTTGGGACGATGCTTCATCAGAAGGGCCTGACTCTAGTCTCCCGCCTCCTTATAACCTACCGGCTGTGCCGAGACAAAGAAGTATGGCCCAAACGAAAGGACAGAGTAGAGCCTCAGAAAGAGAGCTAAGCGAGGAGGAGATCACCAGCCTATCTGATGGAGAATGTAAAGCCCTGGTTATCAAAATGCTCACAGATCTGATTGATCTTGGTCAAAAAATGAAAAAACAAACAAAGGATACCCAAAATGAAATAAAGCAGAATGTTCAGGGAAGCAAAAGTGACAGGAAGGAAACCAGGAGTCAAAGCAACAATTTGGAACAAAAGGAAAAAATAAACATCCATCAAAATGAAGAAACAAGAATTCGAAAAAGTGAAGAGACTCTTACAAACCTCCGGGACAACCTGAAACGTTCCAGTATCTGAATTATAGGGGTGCCAGAAGGAGAAGAGGAAGGCCAAGAAATTGAAAACTTATTTGAACAAATAATGAAGGAAAACTTCCCCAAGCTGGCGAAGGAAATAGACTTCTAGGAAGTCTGGGAAGCCCAGAGAGTCCCAAAGAAGTTGGACCCAAAAAGGAACACACCAAGGCACATCATCATTAAGTTACCCAATATTAAATATAAAGAGAGAATGCCAAAAGAAGCAAGAGGAGAGAATTACCTACAAACGAGTTCGCATTAGACTATCAGCTGATTTCTCAAAAGAAACTTTGCAGGCAGGAAGGGGCTGGAAAGAAGTATTTGAAGTCATGAAAGGCCAGGACCTACATCCGAGATTACTCTATCCAGCAAAGCTTTCATTTAGAGTGGAAGGACAAATAAAGTACTTCTCAGATAAGGTCAACTTACAGGAGTTCATTATCACCAAGCCATTATTATATGAAATATTAAAGGGGCTTATCTAAGAAAAAGAAGATCAAAAATATGAACCGTAAAATGACAACAAATTCACAACTATCAACAAATGAACCTAAAAGAAAAGAAAAACAATGAAAACAAAAACTCAGCAAACAGCCAGAACAGGAACAGAATCAGAGAAATGGACATCACACGGAGGGATTTCAGTGGGGAGGGGGAAGGGAGGAATAGATGGGAAAAGATACAGGGAAAAAGAAGCATGGTTGGTAGGCATAAGCTAGACAGGGAGAGATAAAAAATGGTATGGGAAACAGAGGACTCAGAGAACTTATATGTACAACCCATGGACATGAACTAAGGGGGGCCATGCTGGAGGGTTGGGTGGGCAAGGCAGAAGGGGGACAGAGCAGGAAAAGTTGGGAAAACTGTAATAACATAATCAATAAAAAATATTTTTTAAAAAAAGGGCTCTCTAGTTACTGGTCCATGCTTTTTTGCTGGGTGTGGTGGTGCAGTCCTTCAAGGTTGGCTGACCCCACTTTACACAGTCTCTGGAACAGATCAGAGTGCCCACGGTCGACAGAGAGATGTCTCATAGGTTTCAATAAAAGCCAGCAGAAGCAAGGTATATTTGTGTAAGTAAAATAAAGCATAGCCCTTTTAATATCTTCCACCTTTTCCAGCAGCATGAAGACCTTAAGCACTGGCATTTCCAAGCATCAGAGGACTAAGAAGTACTCTCTGGGGCTGCACTCGCCACCGAGTATCAGGCAGAATGGGGCCCAGCTGGAGGGAACTTCAAGTCACAGCTCTGCGCACAAGCTCACCGTAGCATCCCATTAGGTACCCTCATGACAATGGTATAATGAGAAAACTTACATGAAAAGGAGAAGTACACAGAACTCGAGGCAGCAGGTCAGAGATCTGGGAAGGAGTTTGCATGGCAAGCCAAAAACAGATTTGTAAGATTGATTGTGGGAAAAATAATTTTACTAAACCGCGATGCTGGGATACTACACTGTGTTGGAAGAGACAGGTCCAAGTTGTGGGAGTACTCCCTTTTACTCTACCTTCTAACTGAAATTCTCGCCTAGACGGAAGTGGGGAAAAAGAACTTCTGTCAAGAAACCTATGTTTTGAGTACTGAATATGACACCACTTGAGACAGCAGCAGCAAGATCATTAAAAAGCCAACAGCCTTCCTGAATATAAACCTCCTACAATCTCTTACCCAATGGTTAAGTTGTAAAGTGGCCCTTTGGCAGAGAGAAACTGAAACCAAAGCTCTAACAACAGCTGCTTTCCCTAAAGCATCGAAGACAAAGCAAAAGTATGTCATTTCTTTCTCAGAGAAGTATGGTGTGATTTAATTACTTGTGTTGCCTCTGTGGTGTTTTTCTACCGTGTTTCATTGTGAGCATATGGTATTCCTCCTTATTATGGCCAGGAGTGTCTGTTGTGGGTTACTTTAAGAACCTAACCACCATATGACATTGTTTCTCCATAGGTAAACTGTTTCCAAGTTCTCAACAACCAAATTGGAAACAAACTTTCAGATCCAATGACTGCCTGATACAGTCACTATTACAGGCTGAATAAATGTTGGTGGACAAAAAGAGTCTCATCTTCTTGCTACTAACATGTTCACAAGCACTTCCACTTTGAGTCTTTTTTAAAAATAACCTGGTTTCAAATGCTATGAATTTGGATGAATTGCTTTGATCTAAAGGAAACCTGAGATCAGGACATCTTGGCCTTCCTGTCAGGCACATGAGTCCTATGCCTGCTGTAACTGCTCAGCTCCTCAAAGTCAGATTCAGGGGCACCTTCTACCCTTTGTGTTCATCTCTGACCCTGGCCGTACTCTTGATTTAGAGAAGGAGCCAACGGCCTCAGCCTGCTAAGCACTGAAACTCTGCATTGGGGAACTGGCCTACCTGGTTGTCCCAGCATTTACCACGGAGCTGCCATGTTGCTTCCCCAACACACCAGGGCCCGACGTTTTAGTTCCTGAGCCTCAGTCCTCACAGTGGGTTTCTGCTTCATTCCTTCTACCCTCCCCATGGACGAAGCCCTGAGTCCCTTTCCTGGAGGAAGGTTCCTTGCTACCTCTTGCTACTCCTCAAGTGATGACTCCACCACAGTTCTTCACATCCTTCTTAGCTGTGGGGTGTCTGCCACACCGTTTTTGCTGTCCTACCTCCTGATGGATGACTACTGGATGTGCCTTATACCTCACTCTTACCTATATTGATGCCTCCTCTTAAAATAGGGTCCACTGGCCTCTGTCTAAATCTGGGTAAGTCCCACAGTCAGTGCACACTCTATTCTACCCCTTACTCTGTGGCTGTGTAGAGTCGTGGACATTTACACAACCTCAAACTTCAGAGCAGAAGATGCCTCTAGGCGCTAGGCAGGCCACATAAATAAGTGACGCTGATCTGACTGGAACAGTGCAAACTGCCTCTAGTTTGCACATGCTCAGGGGAAAGGGGGCAGATACAACTCAAACTTTCCAACTTGAAGCCCACAGTCTAGATCATGTGATGTCTCCGAAGCTGTTACTGTCAACTAATTCAGAAGGTTTCTAAACACTGACCCAATCCACACATCACTGATTTGTGATTTCTGCTTTAAAGTGAGAAAGTGAATGGTAATCTTCTACTAATACAACTGATCTTCATTTCCATATCCCAGCTTAACAATTCTTTCAAATGACATAAGCACTTTGTAGTGGAAAGTTGACCATGAATTTCTCTGTATACAAAAGGGAACACATTTGAGGGGGAAAAAAGTCTTTCTTAATGGGTAGTATTGAACACTAATTTAAAATATAACTTTATCCCAAGCTACATTAATCCCTAAGAAATGAGATGAAAGGAGACCAAATGAATCAGTCATATGAGCCTCGCTCTTTAATCACCATCCTCACTATCACTAATTGACTCATCAGCGCACATTGGCTTTGTTCCCTGGGGTACACTAAAACAAACACATAACATATGTCTCCTTTTTTTCATATGTCTCCTTAAGATGAAAGATTTCACATGTTCGAAATTAAAGTACCCATAAATTACCAAAAAAGCAGAGTAAGACATCTAAATAGCAAATGGAAACCTTGTAGGGGAGATAATAACATTATTTGTTGAACCATAGAGGTTCGGAGACAGAATCATTACAACAGGTTCTCCCATAAGACTTAGAATCCTGTTTGTTCGTGTCCATAAGCAAAATAAGTAAGTAAACCCAAGACTATCAGATGATGTCTACGAGTTACCTTGAATCAATTTTTCATTGCTGTTGTATTGAGTCAGATTTATGATTCTGCTTGGGTTGTATCAGAATTAACTGATTTGGTCATTACGCCCATCAAAATAACCAGATGTTCCCATTATTTGCTTGGCAGTTGATCTGAATGTTTTTTATGAGGTGGTTGATTCATCTGCGCATTTTGATTTGGTTTCCAAGGCAGAGATGTCAACAGCGAGTAAATTTTCGGGATTTGCAGAAAATGTTCACGACACTTCCCAGTTGTGGAGTACTGAATTTCATCTGTTCTTAATCGTAAAGGGAAAGAATGTGAAAAAGCTAAGCTTGGGCACAAATAAGCCCAGCTACAGGAGTGCCAACTGCTTTGCGTGGCACACCTTTCAAAAAATATTAATCAGAATGGGAAGTGATTATCAAAAACCAAGCATCTGTCTTTAAAGTTAGTGTACTCTTTTTAAAAAACATTTGTTCAAAAACATGGCAAAGAACATTCTGAGTGAGTCACTCACATACATTGATTAATTTCTAAAGATGCATTTTGCCCCATTATACTGCAATTCTATGTAGAATTGGCTACAATTAAAATATGGCTTCCAGTATATACAAAATATATATATTTTTAAAAATTATATAAAGTACAGCACAGGGAACATGGCCAATAATATTGTAATAACTATGTATGGTGCCCGGTGGGTAATGGGAATATTTGGGGGGGGGGTCATTTTGTAAAGTATATGCTAACCACTATGCTGTACACCTGAAACTAATACAAAATAATATTGGAGGTTAACTGTGTAGTTCAGTTGGTCAGAACCTCTTCCCAATACGCCAAGGATGCAGGTTCAATCCCTAATCAGTACACATACATACAAGAGGCAACCAGTGAATGCATAAATAACTGGAACAACAAATTGATCTCTCTCTCTCTCTCCCTCTCAACTACCTCTCTCAAATCAATAAATAAGATTTAAAAAAGAAAAATAATATTAAAACAATAGTTATATATCTAGATATAAACTTTGCCCCACTATAGTAACAGATTTGCCACTTTTGGTCCTGGTTGAAACAAATCCTAAATTTATGTTTTTAAAGGGAAAAAATTTAAAGATAACAAAGTTTAACAATATTAAAATGTGGGGAAACATTAAAGCTATAAAACTCTAGTGACCTCTAGGATAACACACAGATTGAATGCAAATGTTAATCACTTGTTTGAAACAGAGTGGGGTATAAAAATAAACACAATTTGACAATATGTTTTGTTTTGTTTTTTTTACTTTGGTTCATTAACTCAAAAATTATTAATTCCCCAAAATATTCCCTCCTGAAATTCTAAGGGTGAACCACAGGTCAGAAGCATTGTCTTTCCTCAGGGAGCTTGTTAGAAATGCTAACTCAGCCCTGCTCCACACTTGCTGATTCAGAATCTGCATTTTACAGGATCTCCAGGTAATTCGTATGCACATTACAGTTTGAGAAGCGCGACTCTACAAGATTCTAAGACAAAAGTAAAAAATAAGATTGGTCCCTGACCTCAAGGAAGTCATACCCTAAGAAGGTAAATGGATCTGGTAAACAGGCAATTATGGTACAAGTAATAAAGTGTATTCAAGTATTATGGGAACATGGAGGAGCAATTACAACGTTTAACAAAGGCAATTCCTTGAAGATGCAGAGCAATTAGAGTTGGGTCTTAAAAACTAAGAGTAAAAGACATTCCAGGCAGAGAAAGCAAGATGTTTAGGGAATGGAAGCCCTTTTCATATGGTGGACTAGAGGCTCTTTTAACCAAGAAGTGGAGGCAGGGGCTATTAAGGCACCCTGACAACCGCTGTAGAGACCTGGCCACAGAGTGTGAACTTTACCCTTGGGGCAACGACTAGACACGGGAGCTTTGAAGAAGACCGAGACTTGGTCACAATTGTGTTTCAGAAAGACTGTATGCAGCGTGCTGGCCACAAGAGATGAGGGAGAGACCAATGAGCACAAGTTATGTAGCCCGAAGCCATCTGAGCTTTGTACCATTCCTATTAATGGTTCTACATGAGAGAACGAGAGATTTAAAACCCCACAGTTAAAAAGCCTGACCTCACATACTGTAAAATTAAAAAGTCTATTAAGGTTTGACTAGTGATGGAGATTTGTAGACATCACAGAGATAACAGATAAAAATATGATCAAGAAATACAACTAAAAAGTAACTTCAAAATAAATTTAAAATTTACTTCTTATCTTAAATTTAAAAATTACTTCTTTTCAATTCCTGGCATGAGGAAGACATCGCTTAGGTGAAAAAGAAAAAACGAACCAGCTGAGCCTACCTACTTCATTCTGTTTCACAACATTTGGGCTGGAAAAGCTGCCATTAGTTAACCTACCTAGCCCCATACACAAAATAAAGCTTGTTTCAAAAAAAAAAAAAAGAAAAAATGCATAGTGTAGAATAGCAGGAGTAATAAAATATAGCATGAAGAAATTTAAACATCTTAAAAGAATTTTGTTTTCCTTCAAGTGGGAGCAAAGTTCTTCAGCTGAATATTTTTAGCAACTAACGTCTTTTGATCAGAATTTCCCACGTGGTATATTGGCAACTGTTACACTCTTGGAATAGTGAATAACAATGCTTTAATACATGGTGCCATGCTTTCAACATTACTATAGGATGCAAGATTTTCTAGAATTTTCAGTGTAAGGAGATCGGGCTTGCCTTCTGTAACTATTCCTTCCCTGGCATTTTTTTTTCTTTCTCAGTTATTCTTTTGAAAGGAGAAACTATGCTAATGGGCACTCGGGGGAAAGTATGGAAATTTCTTTATTCTTGTCAGCTCAAGAAAGATGAATTTAATGTATGCTTCAGATGCCCATACATAAGAGTGAGCTGTCACCCCTGTTTTATGACTTGACACACAGTCAGCTTGTCGAGACCACAGAAAGAATACCTCCAGCACGTAAGGCTTAGAAAACACACTCATACACTTGGCCTGGAAAAAAAAAATTACTTCAGGGCAAAATCCATCTGATTGGAAGATTAATCTAAATTGTGAGCACAAAAATGGGACAGTCTAGTAGTGGAAAAGGGTTGGCGGATAAATGACAGGTTAAAATACCTTTAAATCATGTGATTAAAAATATGACTATGAGAGGAAGCCAAAAAAAAACTATTCATGAAATATAAAACCTATAATATGAACCTTATAAATTAATAATAATTATCTGGGCCCCAAATTCCAAAATGGCCTCAGGTGAAAGCTATAATCCTTCCAAAGAAACCAGAGGCTAGCCAGCCCTTTCCTCCCGGTTCCACAGCTACAAGACGTCTACATCTTTCCCGGCTTTCCAAGCCACACAACAGTGTTGGACCAACAACATGGGTACAGAGATATGCACCCCACTTCCGGGTCTGGTCCATACAGCCTTCTCTGAAATTCTCTTCTTTCTCCCTTCCTTCCTCCTGCCCTCCCTGCTGCGCCCCACCCCCTTTCTTCCCTCCCCACGACAGAAGCGAACAGCCAGGGCAGCTCTGAAAGCCACGGTTTGAAAACGGTAGGGCCCTCGTCACCCGGGAGTCCAAAGTGGACTTCATGAAGCAGGATCCACCCCTCAACTCCACCCATTAGCTCCATTCTCACCCCTGGATGAATTTTCTATGAGCAAAACAAGCTTCTAATTGTTCTAAGCCACTGACACAGTCACTTTACCTGCTACAACAGCTAACTTTACCTTACCCAACACAATAGCCTACTCACAATTTGGAAGTCAGCCTGTCAAGAATATCACTACACTTTGGGAATTTCTGGGGAAAGTTCTGACCCATGGGCTACTAGGATTTATAATCAGCTCTCCTGTGACCTCCCAAAGGTCAAAGTAATATCACAAACCATGACTGTCTTCTCATTTTTTTAATTTTTATTTTTGTGCTTTTTGTTATTTCATTGCAGTAGGGGGGAAGAAAGGAAAGGCAAGAATCATATGAGTATGGTAAAAGGAAAAAAGCAATTTATTAACTCCTCCCTAAAAAAATTATTGGACATGTCTACATGGAAATTGAATCCACAGAAGAGTGGTGAGGAGAAGAAAAGAACATGATTTAATTTATTCCTGGCTAACAGGAAACTGAAATCCATATGGCTTTCATCTCTCCTGCACATGAGATGGGTTGGAGAGTCACATTTGTGAGAAATATGCTTTATGTCAACTGATTAGAAGAGTCAATATTAGACATAACCTCTTTCCCTTTAAGGGTAGGCAAAGTCCATCATCCGTTTATGTCTCTGGTGGGGATTAAGGCGAGGCCTTAATCAACTTGCCTTATAACCTGAAGGCATTTAGAAGAAAAATCTATATTTGTTTCCTTAGTCAGATTGCTGAAGCATGAAATGGGATGTCTTGTCCTGCTGCCTTTGGTGGAAATGCCATATATTCTATTTATTTATTTGGATGGGGAAGCAGGAGAATTGCTGAAGTTTTATATATTGCCCACTGACTTTGAGTGATATGGTTCAGATTTCTAGAGAAAGACAGGAAAATGCTTTCAGCCAGAGAAGACTTACAGAACAACTTGTGCTTTAAAACACAGGGAAACATAGTCATTTAATTGGCAACCATCCAAGAATACCAAGCAAAAATTCTTAAATTACTTCCTTTCCACCCAACTTCTTTGTGTTCCTTAATTGGCAATATCACAAACATAAGTTCCAGACATCATCTGAAAAGATCTTGTCTCTGAATTGACAAAGGGGAGTGCAGGCTGATGGGGGGCTGCACAAGGCCCCCGGTGTCCAGGCCGGAAGTCTGAAGGGAAATGAGATGGAGATAAAGAGGAAGGGGAAAGAGAAGGTCTTTCCCCTGGGCTGGGACCCTAGACTTAGCCTGGAGATGTGCACAGACTGCTCATCACAGGGGGGACGGGGTCCCAGCTGAGCTCCCTACCTAGGGAGGTGCCTTTTTCTGTGCCCCCCGTGTGCAGCTCACAAACGGTCGGGAAGGCAGGAGAACCAGATCACATCAAGGGAGGCTTAGACCCCAGGCAGGCAGGAATGTCTATGGGCTCTCCACCACTGTCGCTGAACTCTGGATGGCAGGGCTCACCTTGCTGCCTGGACTGACCCTGCAGGCCAGACACAGACCCTAGTGGCATGCTGCCATTACCACGGTGGGTTCTTCACTGTTACAGGTTCCGGGCACCACTATCAGGATTCCTATTCAAAATCTTGGGTGAAGGCATTTGGTTAAGCAGACTGTGTGATGCCCTCACTGCCTGCCAGGGGCTGGGAGAGTGTGTCTGGCCTTGAGACATTTATAGTGGAGGGAAACTGTCCCCCAACAATATTCCAATTGGGGGCTTCCCAAAACATATGAAGAAGGTCCCTAGCAACAGCCAAAAGAGTGGCACAAGCTCCCACAAGGGCACATTCACTTTGCTCAACTGATCAAAGGAGGGAGGGGAGGGAGGTCTGGCAGAGGTGAGATGAGAAGCCCACAGACCACAGTGACTCAGAAACAACTTTCTGAAGAGATGTGCAGAAAAGATACAGGCCCGTCTACAGCATTTAATATATGTGTTTAGCTGCAGGAATAAGTCATATCTGAACATAAAATAAATATTGAAATGGAAGATATTATGGGAATAGGCTATTTTTATTTTTAAAGGCATTTTAACTAATAAAATATGAATTTCAGAATCCATATTATAGGGTATAAACTTAGAGATCTAGTTTGGACATCTATTGTAAGACAGACACACTTGAGAATCTGAACTGGTTACACAATTCTCCAGGGATTTATGTTTATATGTTTATATACAGAAATGGCAGATGATCTATCTCAACACAAAAAGAAAAAAAATCTAGATTCTCTTTCAGGATCAGCAATCACTGAAAGACAGCTGATATCTGCCCATCATTTGGTTCCACATAAATCTAAGTCAGGTCGGGGAGCTCCCTCAATTCTTCCCAAGCAGAGCTGGAATCTCCAATTCAAGATCAGCAAATTGGGGGAGAAACACAAAAGTCAAATGAGATTCCTTAATCCCCATGGGTAGTGTGGTAAGCTACACTGTTTGTATGTGGGATTCAGTAAGAAGGAAAAATAAAAACTTGGTAGGCATAACTTTTTCAAACTGAAACTTTCTTGTTTTGTTTTATTCTTCAATTACAAAAATGAAATAGACGGGTTGTAATAACTCAAAACACACCATAAAGAATAAGGAAGAAAGCAAAGTGACCTGAAATCTTCTCCCCCAAAGGACAAAATACAAATAAAGCTGTTTCTTTCTTTACTCTTCCGTTTGTTTACACAGAAAGCCAAATACCCTTCATTTCATTCTCGAATCCCAACTTGTTTTACCAACAGAAGGCTAGAGCGAGCTGCCAACACACATCGATCATTTTTGTCAATGGCAGCCCACGCCTTCTTATGAACACCAGATTCAATTACAGTGCTACCTTGTGAGTTTGTTCCAGAACTCAGGATGAGTGCCAAAACCAATGAGTGGCAAGCAAGTGGCACATGATGAAGCATTTTCTCTTACAGGGCAGCGGCGTGACTCATACAAGTTCTACCAAGTGGGATGAGCCCCGGAGTCCTGAGCAAGCATCAAGTGCTGAAACATCTTTTTCCTCATCCAAATGCAACGAGTACCAGGTCTGACGAGGCCTGAAGCTGATGAGTACCAAGGTATGACTGTACTTCTAAAGGACTACGAGCAGTTAAGTCTTAACCGTGTAACCGACAAATGAAACTGGAGAAATTTTTTCACATGACAGACTGAGTTGTAGGATGGGAAACCCATAGAATGAGTAGCTTAACTAAC
The DNA here is from genome assembly GCF_019186645.2 of Phyllostomus hastatus. Lineage (NCBI taxonomy): Eukaryota > Metazoa > Chordata > Mammalia > Chiroptera > Phyllostomidae > Phyllostomus > Phyllostomus hastatus. The sequence continues at coordinate 6,010,734 of NW_025334036.1, read as the reverse complement.
TTATACTTAAATAATTGTAAGATACCCAGACTATTAACTGCCAGTTTTTAAGAATTCATGATGACTGACAATCTACTTAAATAAGAGGAAATAAAAATAAAGTATCCATCTTTTGAAAAATAGAATGAGTGAACATAGGAATGTGGATAATTATTCTATAACCAGAAGCTATTCCTTGCATTGAAAGAGTGGGGCCCAGCAATCTGTATTTCATCCAGCCTCCCAGGCGATGCTGATACACTGTGTGCTGAAGTCTGAGAACCTCATCACTGGTGACCCAGACAGACACACACAGAATGCTTAGGACCCAGAAGCCAGGTGTGGTATGGTCCCTGCCGCTGAAGGAAAGGCCTTCAGTGACCAGGCCTCCCCCTACACTGCTGGTCTGCCACTGCATTCTCTGGCTGCAGGGGTAAAAGAGGTAAGCACTTTCTCTTTCAAAGTCAAGTACAACAATGGTAGCCCCATGTCATGGTAGACTTGTATTTACTGTTGGGTGGTTCTTTTGTCACACACACACACACACACACACACACAGTTATGTTCCCCAAAGGATGCCCATGGAGCCGGGTCAAAGGGATCCAGAGGGAGTTTTACTTCAAAACACAGCCTGCACCTAGATATCCCCCTCTGAACCTCATCAGCCAGGTCTCCAAGAACAGATGTGATAACCCAATCTAAGCCCAAGGTCCACTCTGATTTTCACTCCCAGACAAGGAAGTGACTTACAATTCTCACTGGCATATACATTTTTTAATATATTTTTTCTTACAACTTAGAAAAACACCAATAGGAACATCAGCACTGCTCGTCAGTCACTAAAATGTCACTATCTGGCGCTGTCTGAGAGGGTGCAGCATGGACACAACTTCCTGCTGTCCTCCTGAAATGAGAGTGCATCTCATGAAGCCAGATGGGCCGCCTGTGAACTGTGGGATCATCGCTCATCCCTCGCCATCGCTCGCAGCACAGGCAAAGCTATTGGACACAGCAGGTGTCCTCAGCTTGCTGTGGCTGACAGCTGTGGGGAGCCTCCCCTGCACCTCGTGTTCTGGGCGGACGGAGCACACTGAGGCGGGAGGTGAGCAATGAATGGGACCCGGAAGGGAGTGTGCGCTCAGGAGGCTTTCTCGGCCAGCTCCTGAGACCCAGCCTTCTTTGCTGGCTTAGAAATGGAGCAGCTTCAGACCAAATTCCTCCACTCTTCCGGAATTTTAAAGAGGAGAGCAGTCCTGTGCCAGCAGCCTTGCGGCTCAGTGTATTCCTTTGCATTGTGAATTTCACACTGATCCACCAGGGCCGGGATGACATCTGTCTGGTTCATTGTTGCATCCCTAACATCTAGCACATGGCGACCAGCGCGTATCAGACTACAATTTGAATGGATGATTTAGTGAGCCTCAAGCCCCAGCCCTCTCCTGTTTCAAGTGAACAAAACGGAGAGCAGCTTGCCGAGCCCGCACATTAAAGCTTAGCACATCCCTATGCCACGTCCTGTCCACGGGACGGCGAGCCAGAAAATCTGAGTGCAGCGCCAAACTCTTCCACTTGGATTCCCATACTCAAATTGCTCAACCTCTCTCTGATCCCTCATTAAATGGGAGTAGTGATACCTGCATGGCCAGGCGATGGCAAAGATAAATAAATGATGTGTAAGAATGCCTTTTGGGAGCAGTGAGGCTTCATAGGTATAAAAACTGGTTATAACTCCACAGAGAGCTGGGAGCATGCTGGCTAAGTCCCATCTTGCCCAGATTCCCACTGATTGGGGTGTTCAGAGTCCCAAAGTCACAGGATGTGAACAATGGAAGTTCACATCCATTGGGGACCCTCTTACAGTGCTGCCTCTTGCGAGGCTGATGCTCTTGTTTGGAAGATCTGAGCTCAAATTGGTTCACTAATGCTTCCTCCAGAATTGGTATAGTCTTGTCACTCATTTCCTTCCCTAAGCTAAAAGCATGATTATTTTCTTTACCCCCAGCCCAGGACTCCTAAGCAATAATTTTCCTCCCCATGTTAGATGGTTACATCCTCCATTTACTAGGGTACTGGCCCCCAGCCCTGGACCTGTCAATATTTAACAAGAAGCTGGGAAAGAACTGCTGTTCTCTTACCTGTCAGCCAGGCCTCCCTGCTGACCATTTTTGCTGGGGGATTGTCACCTAGAGAAGACAGGACAGAGCAGCTTAAAACTGCTTCTCCCTGCTTTTAACCCTGTCACCTTCTCTAAACTATCTTAGTTAACTGGAGGCTGTGGAAAGCCAGGGAACAAAAGAGGGGCTTAAATACTTAGAATTATATCCTCTAATCTCCACTGCCCACTAAATCCCCCTGTGCCTCTTGGGCCACTGATTCGGCTTCTCTGTACTGCAGTCCCCAAAGCTGTGATTAAAGATAATGTCACCAACGGCTGTTCTGGGGACTTTGTAAGACTGAACTCATAAAATATAAAGTATTTTTCAGATGTCAAGGGGCTTAGGAGGGTTGCAGAAGTTAGGCCCAGGGAAATTTGCGTTTTGAACACTTTACTTATAAAATAACAAAACTAAATATATTTATCTTAAATCAAACTCTTTAATATTTCTTACTTTTAAGTTTTTCTCATGTTTGATCTGGATGCTAGAAAACAGACTATTTTCTTAAATACTTGTGAATGGGAGATTATGTTATTTGGAAAATCTGTAAGCGGCAATGAGGTCATGTTTATATAAATATCCAAATATGATTCAGGCAATATCCCAGTGAGCTACTTGGGGTTCACTAGACAAACAGAAAATATCCAAGGCATGCAAGGAATTGACAGACGGCAGTGGAAACAGTTACTTGCTTGTGCCCCCCAAATTCATAGGTTGCAGCCCTAACCACCAACATGATGGTATCTGGAAGTGTGGTCTTTGGGAGGTGGGCAGGTTTAGATGAGGTCACGAAGGTGGGCCCTCATGAAGGCATCAGTGTGTGTGTGAGAAAAGGAAGAGAGGCCAGAGCTTCCTCCCAGCCGTGTTAGCACATGGCAAGAAGATGGCAATCTGCAGGCCAAGAAGAGAGTCCTCGCCAGAATTCCACCATGCCTGCACCTTGGTCTTGGACTTCCGACCTCCAGAACCATGAGAAATAAATGTCTGGTGATTAAGCCACCTAGTGTGTGGCATTTTGTTCTAGCAATTCAAGTAGACTAGTATTCAGTTACATATAAAGTTAAACGTGCTTTAGCATTGGTGCTATACCACTGACATATCCAGGTGCAGTGGAGGTACAGGGGAAGGAAAAACTTGCCTGCCTTGGGGAGGTCATAGGTAGCTTTACCAAGGAGGAAATATATAAACTGAGACTTGAATTAATTCATGTACTGAATATTTATTATCCCCATATGTATGGAATGTCTACTATGTGTTTGGCATTGCTGTGGTAAGATTGCAGGAGTGAGCACACAGATAAATACCTCTGCTTGGGCAGTTCACCCTGAGACATAATGCATGGAATTATGGGAGGCCTCTGGTCACCTGGAGCACGACATCTGAGGGGGATGCCGAGGGGCAAAGTATTAGGGCAAGGAAAGGCCAGAATGGGAAAGGCCTTGTATCAAGCCCATATGGTTTATTTTCTTGACTACAAATATGCAAAAGTTGGCTTGCTGGCTGGTGTTTCGGTTTAAAACTCTTTAGTTACGGCCTCAAGAACTCTTTTCATGCTGAAATTCCTTGGGGATAAGTCGCTTGTATTTGCAAGTCTGAAACTCTCTGCCAACTCCCTTTTTATTCACCAAAACCCGTGCTAGAAATGTTACAGCTGTGGAGTTTATTAGCAGTGGAACCATCACCCTAGGATAAACAGGACGAACTGCGCCGCCTGTGCACTGTGTACTCTATTTTAGGAGTGAGTGGAGCTGCCTGCATATCGTTACAAACCCACTTCCATCCCAGACTGTGAGCCTGAGAGCGGAGATTGTTTCATAACTTTATCATTGTATTCCAGACAGAAAGCTTGATGCCTGGCACATAGTAGCTGCTCAACAATTAGCATGCCACACTAGGAAGTCTGACGTTTCTCTTGTAAGTGATAACTACTCATTTCAACAGAGCATTTAATTTTATAAATTTTAAATATACTGTATATGAAAGGAGTTCTACAAATCATTGAAGACAACTATTTTCTTTTAAGAGAATGACATAAAAACAAAAACTTCTGTTCCTTCTGGATTTGTTCATTTCACACATGCCTTCTCTCCTCGACTCACACGAAAATCTGTCCATTGAAACAACAGAGCTTTCAGTGGGAGAGTTTGAGCTGACAACCGAGATTTTAGAATCTAATAAAAAACAGATAAAACCGAATCTCAAAGAACACAACCTAAACAACTGCTGTACCTAAAGCCCCACATTTAAGAAGCAGTGTGCACTGTGCATCGGCAATGGGCCTGTGAACCTCAGCCCTGTGTGGGGTCATTTTTACGGGAACAGAGACCAGCCACAAAAAATAATGAAAATGCTGCCAGATACTCTTTCACCTTCAGATGAATCTGAAAGGAAACTCAGTTAATCAGCACAGCAATGCCATTCACTCCTCTGCTGCCCCTTGCGTCTTACTCCTCATCTGTCTCCTCCAACGGCCACCGCAGTTTCTCCACCTTTCTCAAGCTTCCCCCAGTCCCTTCTCCCAGCCCACATGGACCCTTGGTTGTCTCCCCTTGAAGCTTTCCTCCCACCTTTATCCTGTTTTGTTTTCCCCCAAATCATTTCCTGTTCTTTCCAAAACAACTCCCACACTCACATTCCCAGTTTTGTGTTCATTTCTCCATTGATGTAATCAGGCCCAACCAAAGCGCAGGGAGCAGGCTGGAGGCTCATGATTCGCCTGGGCAGATGCCAATACACGGAGCAGGAGCTCTGAGGCCAAAGCAGCAGTCTGTCCTTTGTGAAGAGAAGAGGTAAAGAGCTGTCATGTGAAATGTTTTCATTTTCCCTATCACATATATGCAGAGTTGCATTCCTTATTTAAACTGTTCTGATAGCAAAAGGAAGACAAAATTCAGAAGTACTTTTTAAAAAATGTGCATAGTCACTCCTTAAAAGATGCCCAGGTAAGGCACAACTGAAATGGAATCCAGATACCAAAATTGGGATGACACGAAATGAAGCTAGAGACCAAGGGAATTCTGGGTCTGGAACAGAAAAGAGAAGGGAAAGAAAACCGGCAGTTAAAAATAAGGCCCTGGGGTCAAGGAGACCCAGGTTCAAGACCCACACTCAGAACGTAAAACACTGTGGGACTTTGGGCAGTTATTAATTCTTCTAAAGTTCTGTTTCCTTCCTGGAAAAAAAATAAGACTGATCTTAACTGTTAAAGGCATAAAAAAAAGCAGCTCAGACTTCAGGAGAAAGTAAGTGCATGATCACCTTATTACTACTATTAAACCTCAACTCCAGCCTCTTTATTTCCAAGGCCAGATTTTGTATGGATTAAACTCATAGAGCATTTCGTATCTTTTGTGAAACCCTCAGTTTTTATTATAAAATTCTTCTGTTTCACCATATTTTATATGTAGATGTCATATCATAGATTTTCTACAATGTGTCCATGGTGTTTTCAATGAGCCTTAAAACATACTAGAGGATTTCGAGTTACAGGTATAATAGAACATCACAGAGGAAGTTACTGTTATATGAACACACACACAGATACACATATGTGTGCATGACTGTGTGTGGGTGCGTATCTGTAGCTTTACTAGCATCATTGTTGTAAGTGCCCAACCTACCTGCCACTTCTCTGGGAGTGTCTGCAAAAACAGGCAGGCTCAGCTGAGGGCTAAGAGGGTGCGGGAGGTTTCCAGATGCAGTTTCCCATTTATAAAACCACAGTGCAATAAAAAGCTGTACTCCAGGCAGCCGTGGGCAGCCTTATGAAATTGTTATGATTGTTTCTGAGATAAAGCACACATTCTATGGTAATCTTTCCCAAATTTTAATAAGGGTGAAAGGAAGACTTAATTAAAGAGTTCTTTGTGGCTCCTCTGCAGACCACAGCCATCTGCCAGCACTTCTTCACGGCATCTTATCGCCATCATGCAGGCACAGTCGGGCCTTTACAGCGTGTGGCAGGGGCTGAGTTGCAGAGACACACAAAAATAGTGGCAAAGCACTTATTTTAAGGACACTACACTGTTGGCTCCTCTTTCAGGCATGTAACCCCAGATGGAGTTCCCTCTGTGCTTAGATGGGAGGTATTATTTTTACAACATCTCCTGAGCCTGTTTTCTAAGAAACCTGGTCATTGCATTCAAACTGTGGTCCTCTTTCTAGAGCACAAGTGTTGCTAACTGGGGGTGGGGGCAGGGATTGGGTGCAGGGAGAGTCATGAAGTAGCATATTTTTGTTTCAAAAATTCAAGTGGGGACTAAAGAGAATTTAAGAGCCTTTAGCCTTTGTTGTCATTTCTCTAGCCACTTACCCATTAGCTGTACCAATAAAAAAGCTGTAGGACTTTAATGTTTAACAGCAAGAAACTCATTTTTAAGAATTAGGGTCCCACCAGAGGAAGAAATGCTTGCCATGCAATTTTGAAAAATGATTTTGGAGAAGAATGTACATTACCATGAAAATGAGAGGTGAAAAAAAAGCCACGGTATGATCTAATTTTGCTTAAAATACACATAAACAGAAGTTACTTCGGAGTGTTATCGTGGGTCCTTTTTACTTTCTTTATTCCCTACGCTGCATACTCGTATTACCTACAATAAATAGGATCAACTTTATACATGATTATGAAAAAGATCTTCAAAACTCAGGTTGTAGAAAAGGTGGAGTAAAACACGCCACCCTGCCTGTCTCCCTCACTGAATGCGACTATAAAGCTTGGAGAGAATGCAAGGAGAAAGTCTCTGAGGACACTGCCCATGGATGGCAGCAGATGGACTGGAGAAAGAGACCAGACTTGCAAGTTTCACTAAACCAGCGGTAAGTTTACCATATTTTCCCTCCAATAACATCCAGCCTGGAATCAAAGGGGGCCTGAAACCCAGAGATACACTCTGGGTGGTGAGAGAAAGAGCATCAGGAGGAGGCCCCCCTTTCCTGTCTGTGGAGTGGGACAGGGCCGAGTAACTGGGGAGAATCCTTGGGGCAGACATTCTGTTCTTTTCCCCCCATGGCAACCCCCAAACAACCCTTCGGTTGACAGCAATGGCAGGGGGCAGGTACCCAAACCCTGAGGAAGGGAACCCTGCTCTCTGTCCACAGAAACCGTGGTCTTGAGAGTGGACAGTGAACACACGTAGCTATGTATTTTTGGTCTCTCTCCTTCTACCACTTGGCCTTGGACACAGGCAGTCGCAGGAATCCACGGCACCACAGAAGGGGAATCCTAGGGAACAAGGAGTGTTGGTGGAACTGCAGAGAGGAAGGCGATCAAGAGGGTGATACCATAAAGTTGGGTGTAATTCCTGAGTACCCCCCCTCCCTGGGCATGGCCCTAATCAGCACACCACAGGCTGTGGGAACTGAGTGCAGGGTCATAAAGCAGCCACTGGGACTGATCTGGGGACCACCGAAAACACTTTGAAAACAGAATTATGTTGAAATCAGAACCCAGAGAAGGCAGGTCAGAATTTGTGGCCCAAAGCTAATTTTGGTGATTGCCTACCAAAAAGATGGCAACACTGCCAAGAACTACAAAACCAACATTCTCATTACAATTTAAACAAGAGCCCAGGGTCTCAGACCATAATATTTGAAATGTCTAGGATATAATCCAAAACTAACCACCATACAAAGAACTAGGAAAGACTCAATGCACAATGGAAACAACAAAAAAATTAAAAATATAATAGAATGCATTATATTTTAAGAATATCCCTGATAGGCCAGAATACTACTTGACAAGTGAAATTATATATAGCTGATGATTAGAAGGATTTTTTTACAGGTGAGCTTTCAGTTGTACTGAGAACAAACCATGCTCCCTTCTCTAATACTCACGTAATTACAGTACCAGGTGCTTTGGGACACACCCCCATCATGGGACATCTGGCCCTGTAACTTTGTGTCGTGAGATCAGATGAGTCAAAGTGGGTAGGAGAAGTCACCTTCCCTCACCAGGTTGGCTAAGCATAACAATTATAAGCAGCAATGACTACAAACCGTATAAACAGACGTGAATACATTTAAATTACTGTAGTCCTAACTCAACTGTCTCTTAGCTGAATCCCGCAAGTGTCCATGCTCGCCCAACCACCATCCAATAGAGAGGTCACAGAGGGGAAGACACGAGTATTCTGAACATGTCAGAATATCCCTTGACCATGTGAACACCTTGCCAGGGCTCCTCCCCCTAGGATCTGGAAAGCAGTGTGTACAATGAGGCGCCCTGAAGCTCAAGTTCCATTAGTTTCACGGTCAATCTGGACCACATTAGGACAAAACCTGGAGGGGCAACCATACTCAGGAAATAAGAGGCAGAAAAATTGCCACAGTTAAATTCAAATTTAAGACAATTACTTCTTTTATGTGGGTTCAGAAGGCGGATCTTCTTTTTACTTACACATCAATCCTTTACTGACCCTTTGCCAGGCACTGAGGTTATGCAAATACTCAGGACTCTCAGATCCCTTTAAGATTGGATACATAAACAAATACAGTACAGTGTGTTCTGTGGTGGGAGTCCCAAGGAGAGGGCTGCTGGCTGTGCTCAGGGCTAGGGGTACCCAAGCTACCTTGGGCCTTGGAGGCCCAAGGAAGGCTTCCTAAGGATCATGAGGATCATGTCCCCTTTGAGTATTGAAAGGGTCACAGAAGTCAGCCAGGTGCACAAGGAGGGTGGGTGCTTTTCAGAGAGAACCAGGTGCAAATGAACCACGGTGAGACACAGCAAAGTGAGATCGGGGAGAAGGATCAGTGTGTAAGGCCAGATGCACAGTGGAGCTTGGCTGGAAAGGAGCTCAGTGCAAAGGCAGGGTGTGACAAGATGGTGTAAGAATGGCCACAGTGGCGAGTCCACCCGCAAGAGGTGCAGGGAAGAAGAGACAGCTGCCTGAGCTGAAGTGGCAGCAATGATTTAAAAGCCATGTTAGGACTTGGGGATAACTGATGAGATAGTGAATTTGAGAAACAGAGGAGAGTTCAAATATGAAGGCTAGATTTCCTATAACTACAACTGTAAAAAAAACTTACTTAATTAGAAAAAAATTCAAGTACAAAGAAAAAGGAAGCAAACCCTCATGATAAAGCCCCACATACTCATTATCCAGCTTAAACAATAACCAGCATTTTCTACAACCTTATATAAATATGATTCAAAAGATTGATAAAACTTACTGCAAAATTCCAATAATTACTAAGGGATAGTAATAATGTAAGAATTGACATACTTTTGGTGGTATCTCAGGTAACTATGGAAAATAGAATAATTGGTAAATAGTGTGGGACAACTAGTTAACAATTTGGGAAACTAAGTCAAGATTCACACCTCCCAGTATATTTAAAAGGGCAAAAAAGTTTTTAAATACTACAGAATATAGAATAAAATATAGTTGAATATCTCATTTTAGGCTTGGAAAAACTTTCTAAACATAAATTTAATAGAAAAATAATTATTTAAAAAAAGATGCATAGTTTTAATCAAATAGTCTGTGAAAAAGCCTTCTGGAAGTTAATGATGGTGTCAAATAAATTTGGAAAAATTGTCAAACTAAAAAAAATATATTGTGAGTTTATTACCTTACATTATGAAATGCCCCTATAAATTATCAAGAAAAACTCAAATAACAATAGAAAAATTGGCAAAGGACATGAACAGATAATCCTCAACATATAACCATATAGAAGGAAAAAATAAATCTTGCTAATAAAATAAATCATAATGAAACTAGAAGTCCACTTTGGCGTATCAAAAAGGCAAAATTAATTTTTGAAGAGCATGTTTAGAGTTGACGGAAGCACTAGAAATCATTAGCTTCTCATAACAATAATGGGAATGTAAGCTGATACAATCTTTCTAGAGGGGAATTTAACAGTTTCTGTCAAGTGGTTTACAAATGAGATGCACTGACCCATTAATTCCATGCTTAATAATTCTCTTAAGAAAATAAGCAAAGATGCATACAAAGATATTTGTACAAAGATATTTGTACAAGGGTTGATCACAGCGTCAATTATAACATTGAAATGTCAGCAACACTGTAAATATTCAATGGACAAATGCTGAAATTTATTTTGACTGTGGTACATTCATGGATGGAATATAGTGCAGCTATTTTGTAAATTACATTTTCAAATTATTGAATGATATAGTGCATTGCTCATAATGTATTACATATTGAAAAGTATATGACCCGATTTCAACTGAAAAAGGGACACACACACATATCTGTTACAAATATAGACAGACACATGCATATGCTTATACATGGTAAAAAAGGATGTCATTAAATACACTAAAATGTTACCCATGATTACTGTCTCTTGGAGATAGAAATCTGGGTAGCTATTTTTATTCCATATACTTTTTGTGTTTTCTTCCATGAACATGCATTACATTTAAAATCATAAAAAGAACGTTACTTTGTTTATGGAAATTCATCTGTTTGTATTCTGTCCCTAAAATGACTTCAATATTGAAAAGGAACAGACTCATTACTTCACAAATAGGGAGAACAACATCAAAATCCATAATGTGAATATTTGTTTGCCTGGGGGCAAACTTTCCAAACCAGGAACTGTACAAGTGAACAAAGAATGCAGCGGACTCAGAGCCTGGAGCTGTACTTCCATTTCATGCATAATGTGGAGACATGTATAATTATCTGTGATTTAACCTCAGTGTCTCGTCTCGTGAAACAGTCTGTTTTTCTGGTTTATGTCTTGCCATGCACATGTATCAAAGGATGGCTGTCCCCTCAAGTGTCAAGCATCTTACAAATATGTATTTTTTTTTTAGCCTGAGACGGTCACTTCCAGAGAGAGGGAGATTATTTTTCTGGGGTAATGTTTTCCAGCTTTAAATAATTCTGCAAGAGCAAGGTCTTTCACATTCAGGTGAAATCTGATTGGTTAAAAATTCCTCTCCTTGGTGTTAGTCCTGCCCTCTCGATTCTAGAGGTGAGCACTTCTATCCAACTCCAACTTTCTTTTTTCCGTTTTGGACATCCTTAGCTCCTTGAACTTCTCCACACACAATGCAATTTCCAGAACTCTCTCCCCACTGGCATGGTTATCTGGCCCTGTATCCCACTGTCTTGAAATGCGACACCAGATGTATGCATGGTCTTCAGGTATAGTTTCACCTGTGCTGAGTGCAGCGGTTATAGCCTCTCCCCGAATGGGGACAGACACCAGCCCTGCAGGCCAAAGTGCCTTTAGCTATTCTAGCAGCTGCATCAGACACTGACTCATTCACTGAGCAGGGGCCTACCACACTAACCTAAACAAATTTAAAAAGCTTCCCAAATGCTTTTCATATAGGGCTTTTGTCTTAGTCTGCTCAGGTTGCCGTAACAAAATACCACAGATAAGGTGGCTTAACCAACAGAAATCCATATTCGCACAGCTCTGGAGGTTAGAAATCTAAGATCAAGGTGTCGGGCAATTCAGTTCCTGGAGAGAGCTCTCCTCCTGGCTTGCATTCCCACCATGTCTTCCTTCACACGGCCTGCTCTGCGTGAGGACAGAGTACTCTAGTTTCTCCTCTTCTTATAGGAACACTTATTCTAACAGAGTAGGGCCCACTCTTAGGACCTAATTTAATCCTAGTCTCCTCCTTAAGAGCCCTAGCTCCGTGTTCAGTCAAATTTCAGCTTAGGGCTTCAACATAAATTTGAAGGGGTGGGGGGTGGAGTAGAAATTAGGCCCATAACAGTTTTGTAAAGTCAAGAGAAATTGGTCTAAATGCTTCTGCTCTTGCCCACTCACAATTAAACACCAACACAGCAGCCAGATAGTTTCAAAACATAAGTCAGACCAAGTCACTGCTTTGCCTAAAACTCTACAAGGAAATATCTTTCCCTTTATACTCAAAATAAAATACAACTTCCTACTATACCCTGTGTAATTTGGCCTTGCTCATCACCTTCCCAAGTACACCTCCTCCCTCCAACCTTCTCCCACTGCACCATTCATACTGGCCTCCCAGCCTCCTGGCCACCCACAGGTGACAAGCATGCGCCTACCCAGGGCCCTGGCACTGCCCATCTGTCTTCCTGGAAGGCTCTTGTCTGCTCTGCTCCCTGTACCCACTCAACACTCCATTCAGCTGCCCCCTTTCCGGCCTTCCCCACATCCAAACCAGCAAACCAGCCCCACTTATCTTCTTGCTCATTTGCCGTCTACTCTAGTCCGTGTGTCCAGGGCTTCAGGAGGTGATGTCGAAAGCACAGGTTCAAAGGAACACAATTCCACGAAGGCCTATTGTTTAATGACTTTTACAGCATTAAATGGTTGGTGTTTCCAATTCAGGAAGACTGCATTGCCCATGTAAAACATGGGGAGCATGTGTGTACCCACATAGGTGGTATTTGGAAAAGCACTTATTATAATATGAGCAAATAAGCCTTTAAATATATTTGATTCTGTAGTGTAATCATAACTACCCAAACCAAAAGCACAAACTGTGCAAATAAAAGAGGTAAGACAGAAATACACAAATCTATTAACAGTGATTGTCTTGCCTGGGAAAATTAGAATGGAGTGTTCTTCCTCTTCTACATTTTCCAAATTTTTTTGAATAACCATGTACTTTTACAATAGAAAAGGTATTTTAAAGAGATAGAATTTACTTTGTTTTCTTTCTGTTTCTCTGGAAAATACAATGTTTTCTTTTCTGAGTTGTCTCAGCTGCAGTTTCTGGCATATGATTTTCCGTCACCCAAGCAAGCACACGAGGCTGAGCGGAGGAAGGAAACGAGAAGACTGGGGAGGTGGCCCTCGGACCTGGGGCAGGCTGAACGACTGAAACAGCAGTTAGTTCTTCATCGAGTGCAGCCACTGCCCGCGCAAACACCAGGAAAGCTAAGAAACCTCCAATGTGGTGCCTATCTCTTTAAGTGTTATTTAAAATTTTTATAACAACTGAGAAGCATTACGAAAATTGTTCTTTTCAAAGTGAAACTCAAACACAAGAACTGACAAAGAATTTCTGAGCTATCTCTAGGAGCAAAGTGCTATCTGGAAAATATATATACTGAATTAGTGACATTTGGGGAACATTTTGATGGTTCCTGGGGAAATGTTGTTATTGAAATGGTTGTAGAACATTAACACATTTGATCATTGTACTTAAAATGCAGACATTACTCTGAAGGTAGCTGGTTATGACTTTAAAAAATTTTCATCGGTTACTTGCTAGAATAAGATATCAACAGCAGTAGAAATAATATGCATTGAGCTTAAAAGTGTGATGTAGGAATCAGATTGTTTAAACTCAAACAAAAATTCTGTAAGTCCAGCCCTGGCTGGTGTGGCTCAGTGGTTTAGTGGCAGCCTGTGAATCAAAGGGTCGCTGGTTCAATTCCCAGTCTTGGGCACATGCCTGCATTGTGGGCCAGGACCCCAGTAGGGGGCATGTGAGAGGCAACCACACATCGATGTTTCTCTCCCTCTCTTTCTCTCTCCCTTCCCTTCTCTAAAAAATAAAATAAATACAATCTTTAAAACAAATCCCTAAGTCCATGACCATGTGCAAGTTATTAACTCTTCAAGTCACATTTTTCTTATGTGTAGAGTAACTAGGAGTTTGGAATGATTAAATGACATAATCAATACAAAATGTTTACATAGTGCCCACCCCATATGGAACATTAATAAATGTTAGTTATTGTTGTTATTATCCTTAATATCAAACAAGTACCAATGGAACCTAGTCCTAAACTTTTAAATCGATCCCTTGCTACAGGAGCCACAAGACATGTGCATCTAATCCCTCCGGGTACTGCCAGGAAGCCACATGTTATCTGCAGAAAGCCCACGTGTGCTGTAGCATGGAGTCAGAACTTAGAAGGATGATGCTAACCATATTTAAGAGTACCTCATGCCAGTTTTCGATGAAAGGAAGAGCAGCCTGAACATTTGGGGGATTTAAGTACAAAACATGGATTTTCCAGCCCCGTGTCCTTTGAAGTACAAGCTGCTACTTGTTGTCAGTATTGGAATGAAGACTGATTTTGGCAAGGATGAGATCATCTTCCTTCCAGACTCTTCAAAATCAAACATACTGAATATTAATGAGCTCAGTTCCTAATGCAAAAGCATCAGAAATGGCATTTGGTGGATCTCCCTATCCTTTCCAAGTGACCTATCTACCCTCCCTCCTTTGCTCTAATCCTTTTTTAGAACAGAATCTAAATTGAGTTTTTCTGCGTTTCCAAAGATTTTTAGTGTCTATGGTATAGAAACATCAATGCTGAGAGCTCAGATAAAACCCAGTCACGTAATGGGAAAACTCCCAAGGTATCCAACACAAGCAAATATAGAACCACATTTAGCAACACTTCCTCAAATAAGATTGCATTCAATTCTCACAGAATTAATAACCCTCACTGAAAGTAAGCTCACAATAAAAAATTATAGAACACATGATGAGCCCTGGCTGGTGTAGCTCAGTGCCTTGAGCACAGGCTGCAAACTGAAGGGTCACCAGTTCAATTCCCAGTCAGGGCACATGTCTGGGTTGCAGGCTGGGTTCCTGGTACGTGAGAGGCAACCACACATTGATGTTTCTGTCCCTTCCCCTTTCTCTAAAAATAAATAAACAAAATCTTTTTTTAAAAAGCTTTAAAAAAAACCACATGATGAAAACCACCAGGAAGCATGAAGATATGGTATCAGAAAAATTGGCACCCCCAGAATTCATTAATTCATTACAACAATTATATATATATGTGTGTGTATGTGTGTGTGTGTATGTATATATGTATTTAAAATTATTAAAGAGATACAAGAAGGAAAATTCACAATAAAAGAATAAGAAAGAATAAAACGATCAGGCAAATTGGAAAATGAACCAAATGGAGTATTTAGAAATGAAAACATAGTTACTGAGATTAAGCGCAATGGAGAAATGAAACAGCATATGAGACACAGCTAAAGGGAGCATTGTGGAACTGGAAGCTAGAACTGGGAAGTAAATAAACAGTATATGTGACAGTTTTAGAGACATGAAGGACAGCATGGAAAATTTCAACATATGTCTAAAAAGAGTCACAGAAAGCAAGAGTTGATAGAAAGGATAAAAGTAACATTGAAAGATAATCTTCCATAACTCATAAAAGGTACAAAAACTTAGTTTGATAAAGTACATTGAGTCCTGAGTAGAATAAAGAAAAATAAAAACCCTTATCTAGACACATAATAGTGAAACTGTGGAGCCCACATGAAGATATAAATCTTAAAAATAACCAAAATTTAAAAAAACACAGTCCCATACAAAAGAGCTACAGTTAGAATAATAGTAGACATCTCATCCATGATAATAAAGACCAGAAGACAATGAAATGTTTTTAAAATGCTAAAAATAAGAGGCTGATCTTTTGTACTCATCTAAAAAGTCTCTACTCAAAATTCCACACTCAACTAAATAATCTTTTAATGCCGTATTTTGCCATGTCTAATGCGCACCCATGTCTTTGTGAACGTTATACACGGAATAGCTGTACCATTGTTATGCCCGTGGCATGTAATCATTATACCCATGTATAATGTGCATCCTTAATTTTCCCTCAAAAAGGGGCAAAAAAATGCACATTATATACAGCAAAACACAGTAATTAAAATGAAATAAAGATATTATCAGGCACCGACAGAGCTCTAACTTAAAGACATACTTGAGTCAGAAGGACTGAAAATGAGAAGTTAGGAATGGTGTGCAAGGAACAATAACAACACATTTTATAATGTAAATATGTGAGTAAACCTAAGTGAGTATGAGCAGTTAATAATATTGTGACTAATTTGAGTAAGGTATTAATAAAATAACATTTCACCAAAATAGAACAAAAACTGTAAGGAAGAGTCAACAGACCTTGATTCCAGTGCCCATTTGCACGACTTTGAACAAATCATTACTCCCATTTGTAAAATGATATTCAGATAAGATGAACATTAAGGTTTTATTTGAAAATATAATATTCTATTATGTTACCGTACTGCTTGCTGATCACCTTTTCCCTCGAGAAAAGAATACAAGAATCTAGGTAACATTTCAATGGAACCAAAGAAATACGCCCCTTCAGTTCAAATGCCTATTTGCTGCTTTCCACAGAGCATATGCAGCTTAGGTCAGTGCCCTTTGAAATCCCCAAAGTGATCCACAAGACTTATACCAACACTATGACAAGGAATACTCCCTTTTGAAGTTGTTTGTGTTAAACATTTAATGAGCGCTTGCAGTATTTTGATGTCACACAAAGCACGATCTGCCCTCCGGTCACGTTACATGCTGCATCAATGCGTCCTGGGCTGAAACCCTCCTGGGGCCTGGCAGGGGCCAGAGAAGCTTCCAACCGTCTCCAGAACATCTTCAAAAGGAAAAAAGTCGGGAACAAAGTCTAATAACCCTACTTACTCTCTATTAGTGATGAACAAAGAATATGAAGTGTACTTCTCCGTAGGAGACAGAGATAAAGATTTCTCCTGAGTGGAGTGCGCAATATGAGGTCTGAGAATTACACTGTATTGACAGACGAGGCTCTTTTCCCTCAAATGCCCCTTTAACATCTTTTTAAGTTTCTACAAGTTGGAAAACTATGGAGTCCTAATTTGCTTTAAGAACTTTTTGAATTATTGTTTGCATATTGATTGAGAATACAGTGTTAAAAACCTTTGTATTTTTGTATGACCATTACTATAAGCCCAGAGTCTACTGTGTGTTTTTTCTCTTAATTCCTTTTATGAGTTTTTAAATTAAATATATTGGGGTAACATTGGTTGATAAAATCATATGGGTTTCAGGCACACAATGCTACGATACATCATCTGTATACTGCACTGTGTGTTCGCCACCCCAAGCCAAGGGGCACTTGGTGGCCTACGTCCCGGCTTCATCAGCAGACTTTCCACTACCTACCGCTCTTCCCACAGATGCCTCAGAAATGACAGTTATCCCAACATGTACATCCCTTGGCTTATGTGCCTCCCTCTGCCTAGAATTTACTTTCCCCTTTCTTTAGAAAACAGCTCCTTCCTCTTCATTCTTAAGTACACTTCTTCCTTCCAGAAACTGCATCTCACTTCCCTCAATGACATACCATTAGGTCCCTCTTCCTATGTGCTTCCCAAGCTTAGAACACTGTGCATATGTGGTAGACATTATTAATTTCACTACTGTATCCAAATCCCTTCCCTTTCAGACACATAAGACTATATTCTTCCACTCTTTTGAAGCTAGGCATGGCTGCATGACTTGCTGTAGTCAGTGGCAAGTGAGTGAAAATAATTTCACTTCCAGGCATAAACTTTTAAGAGAAAGGTGATTCCCCACCCTTCTTCCCCACCCCCCAGATCAACTGGGGTCACATTTTTAGATGATAGAAAAGCTCTAGAAGCTTCTAGGAGCATACTTAAAAGCTCTAGGATAGTGGAAGTTCCAATATCATGGCTTGCCACAGTGCCATATGAGGAATAGTTACGGAAAAACAGCAGGATCCACAAAGGAATGTGTGTGAGCAGGAAATAATTCTTTTCTTTTATTATCCACTGAAACCCTCATGCTCTTTATTACTGCAGCTCACCCTAACCTTCCTGACTAGTACAATATCTCTATAGTAGTAATTACAACACTTTACCACATTTGCCTGTTTTCTTGCCTATCTTCTTGAAGTGGTGGCTGGGACATGTATTTCTGTGTGCCCTGCACCCAAGACAGTGACTGACATATATGACACTCCAACCAACTGAACCACCTGGCCAGGACTGTGCCCTGGTTCTTGCCTTAGGAGATGTGATTGCCTTGTTCTGTTGATTTTAGCTATTGCCCAAGCCAAGCAAAGGCAGATCCTGTTCACAAACATGATTACGCCAGATGGGAAACTGACTAAACAGGCCAGCTGACAATATCTGTTCATCTTAATTAGGGCATAGCTCGAAGATGACTGCCTGAAATTCAATCTGATCACTACCAGAAGCAATGGAAATTGCCAAATATACTGTTTCCTTCCTAAGAACATGAGTCTGGGATGACTGTAATTTATTTAAAAAAATTAATTTCAGAGTAAAATTGATCTTATTTTAGGGCACCATTTGATAGAGGTCCAAATTACAGAAGATAAATATGGAAAATGACAAAATCAATCAAAAGTTGATGATGAACAAAGTTACTAGAGTTCACCCTTTATTTCCAAAGGGTTGCAATTTTCTAAAAGGAAAAGGAGAATCCACATAACTATTATGTTTTATTTCTTTGCCCAGGGTGTCAAAAACCATGATTTTCTAAAATCAACAGATTTTATAACTTAGTTCTGATCAAACACTGCTACTTATTGACTGGGTGTGACCTAAAACAGAGCAATTAATCATTTTGAAACTTAGTTTCCCAATGTGGAAAAATAAGCATAACTTATCTATCCTAAGTGCATGTTAAAGAAGTATGCAAACCACTGGTGTCGGGTGCTTTTCGAAGTCATCTGCATATAGTAACTTCTTTAACCAGGCTGGAGTGGGTGCTACTTCATAGGAGAACACTGTAGCACTAAAAAGTTAAATAACTGCCCCAAGGTCACATGGCTGGCAAGCAGAGGATCTGTAATTGAAAAATAGGAAGTCTCACCCCAGAGCTCTCTGCTATACTGCCTCGTACAGCAGGTTTTCAAAAAGAATTTGTTGAATGGACAGATGAGAAGGAGAGAGGGAGAAGGACAGGGTGAAAGGCTTAGCTTAGGGACACGTCTTAAAATCAGTCCAGTAATTCCCTACTTCTTCTAAGTCAGGCTTGCCTGACTTTCCCTGTATGTAGATCAGCCAATGAGGGAAAAATTTATGTAACTGGGCCAGTTCATATGGCATGTTGCACCTGAAGTAGGAATGCTAATAACAAATTAACAAATTCAGATTAATGTTTATTCATCAGTCTCTAAACCTGGTTAATGTGAGTCTGTCCATGAGAGAGAGCTCACACTCTTTGACAGACAGGCCACCCTTGAGAGCCTACAAGATCAGACTGTGGGCTACCGGAAATCTACCTAGGATATGCCAACCTGTGAGGTCTCTGCAGAGCCATAAAGCCAGACTTAGCAAAAAAGACACCTAAAAGCAGACATTCTTTCCTTCTGTAGCAGGGTGCAGCCGAGAGGGGAGCCCCAAATAGGGATTTGTAATAGGGTCCAGAAGAGCTTGGAGATAACTGGCTCCACACCACAGGGCCACTCCTGCCCAGAATGCTGGCAGCTGCGGCCAATTGTGAGAGGAGCTGGAAACGGGCCTGCAGAGGAAGATTGGCGCTGGGATTTCAACAGAGGCACAGCAGCCATTGGGCGTCTCTCTTTTTGGGACCACGCATCTGTTTAGGACCACGCGGTTTTGGTGTCTTGGTTGGGACCATGAGGCTTGGGTGAGAGTCAAGACCATGAGGCTTTGGAAGTGCTCCCTGTGGAGGGTGCTGGGAGGACTGTGTGCATTTGTGGGGAACTTTAGTTTGTGTTATTTCAAATGAATAATAAATTCCTTTCCTTTTCACTGATCTCTGGTATTAAGAGACATCTTTCCTCAGGCAGAGGGCAAAATGAACCCAGATAGGTGGGGAGGAACCCCCTGTCGACTGTAACACTTCCACTCTCTAGAACCAGTAGCCTATTTTTTTCATTGTTATTAATTTTTTAATTTTACTTTTCAAACACAGTTTACATTCAATATTACTTCCTTTGTTTCAGGTGTACAGCATAGTGCTTAGACAACCATACACTTTAGAAAGTGTTCTGCTTGACAGTTCCAGTACTTACCTGGCATCATACATAGTTATTCCAATATTATTGACTATATTTCCTATGTTGTACTTTACATCCCCATGACTATTTTGTAACTACCAGTCTGTAATTCGGAATCCCTTCACCTTTTTCACCCAGTCTCCCAACCCCCTCCCCTCTGTCTGTTTCAATTATTTTGTTCTTTAGATTCCACATATAAGTGAAATGATATGACATTTGTCTTTCTCTGACTGACTTATTTCACTTAGTATAATGGCCTCTAAGCCCATCCATGGAAATCTTATCAGTAGCCTATTTTTTTTATTTCCCAGCTTCAGCTGCAATGAACACTAGCCCTGTGAGATTTTATATGAAGATATATATAGCCAAATAATACATGTTATAAAATCAAAAGGTTTTTAAAATCCCATTTCAAATATTCTATTCAGATACAATTTGATATTTCCCAATCTTCTTGGCAACAGAACCATATTTTCCTATATAACTCTCATTAGCATTTTCTGGTCCAGTAATTCCACCATCCTAATTCAATTCAGCAAGCAAACAAAAATTAACTGAGTATATACTTCATACAAGGGCCTGTCCTAGGTTCTGTGGAAGTCTCAAAGATAAATCTGGAAGAAGGGTCTTACAATTTTGAATGCCCCACGTGTGTAAGCTACTTTGATCTTATGCAATCCTCAGCAAAGAAGTCTCTAAAGGAGACATTATTAGTCTCATGCTACAATGAGGAAATGAGATTCAAAGAAGTCAAGAGCTTTGCTCAATGTCACCCAGATTTTAACAGTTGTGGCCTGGGTTTGAAGCCATGTTTGTCTCATTGCAGATCTGACACTGTTACAGTTCTATAACATGGATCTTCTCTTAAGTAACTTACAATTGTGAGTAATAGACATATATGTGGTGCATCGTACACGGCCTGAAAGCCCAGTGTCCTCAGAGAGGGACAGTGGGCATTCAGTGGGCATTCAGAGGAACTGGGCATCACTTTCATCGCTGAAGAACCAGGAAAGGATTTATTTATGAAGGCGCCATTTGAGCAGAGCCAAATGGAAAACAAATCATTCCATATAGTAGAAACAGGGAAACAAATTTGGAAAATCTTGACATGCATCATGCATCCTGCATGCATCATCAATCTCCTATAAAAGGGTAAATGTTCTCTTTTTCATAAAATAATTAAATCACTAAGTACATATGCAGTACCTAGTAGGGTGAAGATACTAATATGGACAAATGTCCCCGACTTCAGGGACGTCTGCAACATAATAGGGCAACCATTCCTGAATATGACCATTAGAAACACACATACTGTGGGAAAGGGGAGGTACTCTAGACTGGTTTCAAGTGGAAAAAATCAGGAAGAGCTTCCTGGAAAAAGCAGAATTGAAGCTGGAGATATATTTGAACAAGAAGTTCTGGAGAAGAAAGGCAATGTCAAGAAAACACACTCCCTAAGCAACAGGACAGAGTAAGAGACATAAAGAAAGAGGAAACGTGTAGAATGGCCAGAGGGGCCTAGGGTCTGGAAGAGGTGCCTCCATGCACAAGGTCCGAGGAAGACAAGGCATTCAGGCCCCGGATCCCCCACCATTTCTAATGAGACAATTCTGCCTTTATCTGTGCTGTATGTTGCACCTCTATATAATGTTTTGTTTTATTAAAAAAGGATTGTTTTGCTTAATAAACAACTTGAGGCTAGAGCAGATAGGAGCTGGGGTGATTACAGACAACTCTGGGTGAGTGTGGGCCAGTTGTTCAATGGGTTACTTCCATGCCATGGGTTCTAGGTTGATTTAGTAGGTAATGGGTTATTGTTGTTGTTGTTGTTTTTAAATAAGGGTGTAAAAGAGAGAAACATCTCACAGCTGGTGTGTCCCATAACCTGCTGCTGGAGAGTACTTTGATGGTCCTGAGACACAGAATCACTCTTCCTCACTGTCTCCTGCTTGTCACATCCATGATCCTTGTGTGACAGCTACAGCAGAATGAAGCCAAGACACAGGATTCTTGCTTGTCCCTCCATTACCAGGCAATAGGTATTCTCAAGACAGAGTCACTTCTCAGTCATTACTGTTCCAGCCAATGTTACAATACCTGAATAACCTGCAGGCCACCCCAGGGGTATACTGTAGCAGAGAATTTATCTTCCTTAGTGTCCCTCTTTGTCTTTGTTTCCTTGGTTGAAGTGGTATCTTTAAAAAGAAAATAAAATATACTACCAAAGATGGTATTTTTTAGAGGAAAAAAAGTATTTGCTGGGGACAACAGAAACTATCTAATTTCAGTCAGCTATAGGGTGTGAGCTCCCCATTACCAGGAATTTTATCTTACCTATTCTAGTATCCCCGTATCTAATTCAGGGGTAGAAGACAAATGATCGTTATTGGAAGGGGACCACTAATGGAAAATCCAATGCCATTTGGCTCTAGATACATTTTAGGAATTGCCACCAAATAACTGAGATACTGCAAACAGGAATATAAATTGCCCTTTCAGTCTCAAATGCTTCCTCTGAGGCATGAGAAAATGCCATAATGAGTGTAATGAGTACGACAGAAGCATCCCAGCAGGGCTCCAGAATGCTCATTTCAGTCCACAGGCTCCGATGCCAATACTCATGCACTCACCAATATGGAAAATCTCTTCATTCTTTTGAAAGATCATATTCAAAGATTAATAAAGAGTTAGAATCAGAGAACAAATGAACCAGTTTTCAGGCCTAAGAAATAAGAATGTTCAAGTCAAGTAAGTTAAATTAACTCAAACATGACTTTTCGAGTGAAGTAAATAAGGTTAACTCGGTAGTAGAGATATGCCATTAAATATTTGCACTTCAGAGAGGCAGCATGGGGTAGCGTGTCCTGAAAATCTGCCTGTCATCTCTCCTACCCATGCTCACCCCTCTCTATTCTGCTCTGCAGGACTGGGAGCCTGCAAGCTCCCTCTGTCAGGCTCCATAGCCTCCTGAATGCCTGGTCGATTCTGCTAATAGGAGGCACTGGACAGAGATCAGAAGGCAGGAAGCCAAGAGGTTTTCTGCTTCTGACTTGAACAGAGTGCCAGTTGCCAGAGATTGCTAGGTGTTTTCAGCTAGATTATTCCAGAATCTGGCAGTCCAAGCCAATTCCAGACCAAGTTACAGTGGCACCTCTCCAGTGAATTCATCACTGACCTCTATACTGTCACCAGCAGCTTGGCAGCTGGGACAGGCTTGTGGGCTCCAGTTAAGAGGCTGATATAACTTCTCATCTGAGTACTACCTCCTCTTACTTTTTGTTCCTCTGGTGGCTCCTAACTGATTCAGCAGCTGTCTAACCTCTTTCGATGTTAGTTTCCTCATTTCTAAAATTGGGCTAATAAAATCTGGGAAGCAGGTAGCATGAAATTAACACTTTTAGAAATCCTATGCACTAAAAAGTTAATAATGACCCCAGTGTAGTCAAATTCTCAAAAAAAAAAAACCAGTAAAAAACAAATAAGTATAAAGAAATTCACAAAATCTGGTTTCTAGCATAAAGACTTTAAGATATTTTTAATATAAAAAATATCAATACCTTCCATTTCAGGCATCCTTACTACATACCTTGCCCATCTACTGTGTATCTAGCATTATAATATCCACCTCACAGGCTCATTTTGAGGATCAGTAGTAAGATAGATACAGCCCCTAGCAGTGCCTGGCCTGTAGTAGGCAGCAGATACACGGCAGCTATAATTACTAGCATTATAGACCTTTTTAAACAGCAACTGTATATTCTTAATTCTTCCCACACTTTCTAATGCTATTGTCATTATGTCTCAGCCTCATTATGCCTCCTCACTGCTGAGAGTGATGATCTTAGGAAGCCCCAGGTAGAGACTGCACAGAAAAACAAAAACTGAAAGCTTTCCTGATTCATCTGAATTTGTTATAAGCCATAAACAGGAAAGTTGATATTCTTCCTAATAAAATATATAACATAACCTCCTAATCCTAAGGGGAAATAAACTCACATTTATTGTTGCTTATTATGTATCAGGTGGTCTGCTAGGTACCTTCATGCGGATTATCACATTTGGTCTTGTTAAACTAACTAGTTAGACGATTATTTACTTTATTAATTGGATGAACATAAATGAAAACAATGGCACTGTCTAATTAAAAAGTGAGCATGTATTGCATTAGGAAGAGACTCATTCATGTAAGGAAGATTTACTGTGCACTTTTCTGAATGCCAGGATATAAGAAACCAGGATAACAGAGACACACTTGAAGTGACCCCCACCCTCAGATGCTTCTGCAGTGGCTGCCAAGGACTCACCGGTGGTTTCAGTCTGGAGGTGGGGCGTCATCCAGAAAAGCCTGAGAGGTTATATTCACCCCCACCAAGGGCAGTCCAGACCAATGGCTGACACGGGGGTACAAAAAGCCCAATGCCTTGCCTTAAGGTGGGAAAAATCCATAGTGCCGGTCACACTCCGGAGCTCCCCGTGGGACCAGGCTGAGGTTAGACTGCAGGGCAGCCACATCATCTCTGCTTAGCTTCTTCTTCTACCCTGTCCTGCTTCCTCCCTTTTTTGCAGGTTCTTCCTGAGAGCACTCTTTCAATACCTTCCTTGAACAGAATCCCCATCCCAGGCTCTGCTTCTAGTGAGCCTGGCCTCATCCTATCCTCGGGGAGCTTTTTGTCTCTCAGAGAAACATACTTGTAAACATACCAACAAAACATAAATGATAGCGTAGAGCCAGGAATGCAAATGGACCAAACACTATAGGTGCACGGAGATAAGCATGCATGCAGAATCAGCGCTCATCTTCACTCACACAGTGCTTCGGTGAAAGCAAGATAAAAATCTACCCAGAACTCAAGTACAGTAAGGCATATTCTCTAGAGTAAAATCAGAAAACTTTTCTTATTGCACCAAATTGTAAATAAATATTGTAGGGTTTTTGGACCTGGATGAGAAATTGAGTATGCTATGTAGGTATTTATATAATCATTACTGTACTCAAGAAAATTCATTGAGATTGCTCTGGAAGGCTAAGGAACATACAGTTAGTTGGTCCACCTAGCATCCATTCCAACCCTATTCTTGCTTGTCTTTCTTGACTGTTCTTCCTGCTTGTAAATTAATTTTCCAGCATTTCTTATATCTAAAGGTGGCCATACAACAGAGTTCTAGCCATTGAGATGTTAGCAGAAAGCAGCTGCCTCTTCCCTTTCATCCTTCTTTCTCACATGCTGCTTGATGCCTAGAGATGGGGCGGCTACTTTGTAACCATGGGGATGAAAGCCACAGGCTTGGAGCAGTGGAGCAGAAGACAGAAAGTGCCTGGGCTTCAATAGTGTCAGTGAGCTGCCACCTGAGCCCAACTTTGACACTTCTTGTTTCTTAAGAAAAATGGATTCCTGACTTGCCTAAGCCTTTATCATATTTTCTTTTAGTTACAGCCAAAATCAATTCTTAATGATATTAAGGGAGAGCCAAGTTAAAAAAATTGGTGTTTCAGAGAAGACAGGGGTCTACGAGCAATGTGGAAGACAACAATCCATTTCAGAAGGATAGCATCAAACTAGCTGCATCTGAAATATACCCACAGTATATTTGCCTCTCATTTCTGTGATATAGGAACACAGCCCTCAAATCAAATGTATGCATTTCTATCAGCCCTCTCAAATACTTTTAAAATTAAATTTCCTGCCTTATTTTTCCCTGTTGTGTTTTTTTATTTCAAACAAAGGGTGTAAAGCAAAGATCTGGCAGATGGTCATAAAACAAAGGAAGAACTGAACAACTGGGAAAACTGAAAGAGAAGCTCCAGGACTTCCAGCAGCTAGGCACTGGACTCGTGCTTCCTATAGCACTGCCTACGGTTATCCAGCTCCGACCACCTTCTATCTCCGTGTGTCTCAATTCAGTTCTCGAATGGTTAGGAGGGCGAACTGAACTGACCCAACTTGGGTCCGGCATCTCTATTCTTGAAACAAATGGCCATGCCCGGCGGACAAAGTATTTCATGTGTGCATGACACTGGGGAAGTCATTAGGAGCAGGCAACCATCCCAGTTTGTCTCCTGCACCCTGTCCCTTGGCTGCCAGGGGCACGTGTGTGCGTATGCACACCTATACCCCACACACTTATCCTCCCTCACACATATCCAAAGATGCCTCCGTTCAACAAGGTATTATCCCACACACATAATAACTAACACTCTCCCCCTCTTCTCCAATGGGAAACAACCCAAATTCATATCCAACTATTGAGCAAGGGATATGTCCTAAGACCAGTTCTCTAACTCCAAGTTCTTTAAATGGTACCAGTTTATGTTACAAATTCACAGTAATGCTACCTTGGTGTTCTACAACTACACAGCCAGTGAAGGAAAGAAAAGTTCAAGAAATCTAACTAAAGGTTAAAATAAAATAGATATATAGATTAAAATTAATAGATAAAATAAAATAAAATAAAATAAAATAAAATAAAATAAAATAAAATAAAATAAAATAAAATAGATAACACAGATATAGTAAGCAAAGTAATGCAAACAGGTTTTTGCCTTGGCTGCTGAAATGGTCATATGATTCTAGCTGGCATTTCTGACTTTCTTGTGAACTCCTGCCTCCTGAATTTTTTCCTTTGGCCAGGAACTCAGATGGTCAGGAGTCTTTGCCCAGGGAAGTCTAGGCCCCTAGCATTTTCAGTTTGTATGGCGTTTTGGTAGTTCCTATTAACCTTTGCTACTGAGCATGGCAAGTTAAAGTGGTTCTTTTCCCTCCAGACTCCAGAGGGTTCTCATCTATATAACTCAACTCTGCCAGCCTTATCTCTCTCTCTTCCCTCAAATGCTCTGAATTTCCGTAAGAAAGGATGTTTTGAGGTCAGATATCTCTACCCCTCGGAGCAGTGGGCCATGGCCAGAGGCCTAGGATAAAACAGTCTCCTCCTCACGACTGGTTGTAAACTAGGTCACCACCCCAGATTTTTCTAGGCAAATAGATCCTTTTGTACAAGTTGCTATTTCCAAGAAGAATATTACACATGAAGAATGTGAAAACTTTTGTACATGATAAAATGTTTATATGAGCATGAACTTTATCCTCCCACATACATTTTTTAAAAACAATGACACAATATTCTGATCATTGGACCTGTGTAAACTACTTTAATCTTTTTTCCTCAGTGTTTCAAAAACACATATTCCTGTTCATTTCATTAGACTGCCTAAGTCCAATAGGTAGTGAAATGGCCTAAACCAGAGATTTTCAACCTTGTTCATCTCCTGTTACACATAAATGTATTACTAAAATTCTACAGCACACCAAAAAAACTATTATATTTTTTGCTGATCTGACAAAAAACAGATATAATTTTGATTCATTCACTCCAGACAGCTATTGTTGTGTTGGCTGTTGATGGGGTTTTTTTATTTGGCAATCTAAGGGGAAAGAGGTCAGTGCCCCTGACTAAATAGTCAGGTATTGCATGTTTTAAAAATTCTTGCAGCACACCGGTTGAAAAATCACTGGCCTAAATAAATGCAGCCATACCTCAGGGATGTTGGCTTGGTTCCAGACCACTGCAATAAAGTGAGTGCCACAATAAAGGAAGTGTCGCAAAAAATCAAATTGTAATCATTTTGCTGGAAAAGGGTCTTGCCTTCAATTCGTAAAAAAAAAAAACCTTAGCATCTGTGAAAATTATTACTATAGAGTAATTCTTTTTATGATCAACTTTGTAACATAATTGAAAAAGTAAGGGCTTAGGAATTGGGTTGATCTGGGCTTTATTTCTGGTACTTATTTGCTATCTGACCTTGGGCAATTTATTAATTGCTCTCAGTCTCATCTTCTTCATCTATAAAATAATCACCATATCTAATTCATATGCAGATTGCAAAATATAATTAAATGACTTTTCTAAAGTCTCTGGTACTGTTCCTGGAAAATATAATAGACATCCAGCAAGCAATAACCATAATAAGAGGTTTATTCTTCACAGTGACTGGAATAAAATTTAACAGGAAGCATTCACTACGTGACGAAAGACCCAGACAGTCACAAGCAGACACTCCATACCTGACATGGAGCAGAAAAATTTCTGACCATTAGGTCATCCATTGTTTGCAGCACAATCCTTCCCAAGTTCATCCTCAGACTTGGATCATACATGACTCTGCCTCTTCTGGCTACTTTTGCAAGATTTTCCTCATCCAAATATCATTAGAAGAAGGTGGGTTATCAAGGTAACCAAGAATGGAGCGTTCACTACTCATTCTCAGCTGGAACTTCAGCTTTATCTGGTCCAACTCCAACTGTGCTCTTGGCCTCCCTCCCTCCTGTCTTTCCAAGAATGTAAACATTCTGCCATTTCATCCTTCTTATTTTGTCTTTCTCCACAAGACCTCATTAAGTACACATTCCGCCTTAAATTTTCTCAATTCATTTTCTTTTTTCTAAATGACCTTGACACCTCTTCCATCTCTATTCAACATGATAAATCTTCTCAACAATATTGCCCACTAAACAGTTTTGTGTGTGCGTATGTGTGTTGTAGAGGTAGAGAGTGTTAATCATAAAATATGTCCTTTAATTTTGCATGCAAAATACTGTTCCTATGGATTGACCAGTCAACTGTGAACTGGAGGCTATCTGAACTACCAAGCCCCAAGCTTGCCTGTGTGCAACAAAAGGACATTATCAAGTAGAAATGGTAAACGTGAGGTCAGGTTGAAGTTCAAGAAGATACAAGTTAAGTGTATGAACAAGTGACTTAGGGCATCTACTTCTGTTGCCACCCTTTCCTTCAAGCTACTCTAGGGCTAATAAAGAGTTTTCCCTGACTAGTTGATGAAGGAGGAACACCTTGGACCTAGTGAATCAATGGGTCTTCATGATAGGCTGACAGCAGCTGGAAGTGGGCCATGTCTGCTTACAGCTGCATTTAGGAGTGAGGAAGGGCACCCTCCCAGTGGGCAGAACCCCTGACGTTCTAGAGACAGTTAAAAGATCATGGCTGCCAAGGGTTGGGGTAGGAGGCAAGAATAAACAGACAGAGCATAGAGGATGTTTAGGACAGTGAAACTGCTTTACACGATACTATAATGGTGGAAGCACATCTTATACTTTTGTCCAAGCCCCTAGAATGCATAGCCGCAAGAGTGAGCCCTAGGTAAACTATGGCCTTCGTGTGACTCTAATGTGTCAGCACAGGCTCACCCATGGTAACGCACGTGCCACTCTAGTAGGGATGTTGGTAATGCGGAGGCTTTGCGGGTGCAGGTGCTCTTTCCTCTGTACCTTCCTCTCCATTCTCCTATAACTCTGAAACTGCACTAAAAATATATAAAGTCTATTTTTTTAATTGAACCATCTGCAAGAAACACAATGTATATTTGCATGCCCAAGAATGTATCTTTAAAACCCATATTAAATAACCTGCATCTTCAACAGTGATCTCTTTTTAATTGGAAATGGGTAATTACTCCCTGGCTGAAAATATGTCTTCCAATTATCTTCTAAATCACTTACCCTAGTAGTTTTTCTGTGTTAATTCTTGTACACTCAAAAATCAGAAAATGTAGTAATATCTATATACACTAAAAATATAGTTGAAAAAAAAGTTAAGAAAATCACTTCTGTATGATGGAGTTATCATAACTCCTTTACAGATTTCAGTATTTCAACTTCCCTACGGCAAATACATATATTATTAGGACCTATAATAAACAGATACCCTTTCGAAGAGATGTGTTTATGGACTGCATGTACACACATATACTCATTCATATACACGTCATGTTATCACCATTAAGGGTGGGGGCAGGGGTGGTAAAAATAGTAAAAAGATTATAATGGAATATACCAAAATGAGAGCAGTGATTTAACTGTGGCTAGCTTTGTGTGATAAGACTAAGAGAATATTTTTAAATTTACTTTTCTGTGTTTTCTGTATGTTTTATAATGAATCTATACTTTTAAGTGGAAAAATAAACTTGGATATATTAAATAAAAGTTCAATAACACTATATACAGAGAAACACCTTTTAAACTTCAGCATGAAGAAACTGTTATGACTGTTGCAGTGAGCATTTTGGAAGATTAACAGAAGCAGAGATAATGTGACATTTAGCTGATTTTTCAGGGAAGCTGGACACATAACACTTTTTTTCAAAGAAAACAGTAACTAGCGATGAAACATAATGTTTCTAGTGTGACTCAGAAGGGAGGTGTCAAATTTTTCTGCAGAAAATTTCAACACTACTAAAACTTAAGAAGGCACAAACTTCAAATACAGAAGTGAAACATGTCTTGGGTCATGTATTTAACACTGCTCCAGAGTTTACCCCAAAACGTCCACTTTAGGAAAAAAACTCTGACTTATATAAACTATCCTTGCACTGAGCTGGACAAACAAGAGACCCTAATGTGTGCTGAACACCTAGCACACTTGGAACACTTCACACACCTCATCTTTAGTCCTTACAGCAACCGTGCAAGGAAAGTATTCTTAACTCCACATTACAGTAAAAAAAAAATGAGTCTACAAAAAGATAAAGAACCTTCTCTGACATCACACAGCTAATATGAGGTGGAGGAGGGGGTCTCAACTCCCTGTCTGCCTCTAGATTCTATGTTCTTTCTACCCTTTTGCCTCAACCCAACACTTGTGGTTTCTCACCAGTAGTGAATTCATGAAGTTTTTGAATCAAACATCACGGCCCAGCAAGATACTTCAGCTAGTTTGCAAAATGTGACTTAAAAAAAAATGGGGTCAGCCCTGACTGGCATAGCTCAGTGGATTGATCGCAGGCTGCGAACCAAAGTGTCCCAGGTTCAGTTCCCAGTCAGGGCACATGCCTGGGTTGCAGGCCATGACCCCCAGCAACTGCACATTGATGTTTCTCTCTCTTTCTCCCTCCCTTCCCTCTCTAAAAATAAATAAATAAAATCTTTTTAAAAATGGGGTCATTTCCAAAAGCCACAGCCCAACCATGAAGGACAAGGACTAGACCAATAATGTTTTACAGAAGGAAGTAATCTCAATAAGGACACTTCAAAAAAATGTTTTGAACCAGAGGAATCTATGCATCGCTTGTGAGGAACTGTACTCATTTGGAAGCAAAATTTTTTGTGTGCCATTTAAAATGATAGTCTTGTTACTTTAAATCTTAACACACAGGTAAGAAGAATGACTTATATATTTGCTCTTTATTCCCTTTGCCTAATTGCTCCAAGGGCAAATTTCCTCCCAAATTTTAATTGTAAGAATAACTTATGTAAGTATAGCAGGATTTAGTTTTCAAGGGTGGGACTACACATAAGGAGGCTTATACGAATTGTTCGAGGTCACACCCTGAAGACGTGAGCTGCTGGAGGGCAGCACTGCTCACCACTACAGCCCACGTGCACGAAGCACAGAACAAACGAACTCGTAATGCGTTCAGGAATCACAGGAAAGGAAGTTAAAAAGAAGCAAGTTTCAGACCCAATGCAACCATAAGGAGCTGGGGTGCCAATGAGAACTTGCCCTTCGGAATCACATAGAGCTTTCCGCAGTTTTGTTCCGGGCCCTGGATTTTTAGCCTGATACACCACCAATGGGTTAAATAAACCCCTCACCCCCTGGGCTCTGATTTCCAAATCGGCACACTGGGAGGCTGAGGAGGAGGGAAGGTGAGAAAAGGGAAGAGGAGAGGGGAGGGCGAGGGTGAAAAGGAGGAGGGTTGGAGAGCCCTTCTGCCTGCTTCTACAATGCCATGACGTGGACATACAGCAAGTTCTGGCCAATTATAGCCCATGGGCCAAATTCAGTCAATGGCTTAGTTTTGTAAAGTCCATGAACTAAGTCAGCTTTCTACATTTTTAAATCACTGGGAACATTCAGAAGAGTAACAGTATTTTGTGACATGTAAAAGTGAAGTAAAATTCAATTCTCCACGTTCATAAATAAAATTGTATTGGAACTCAGCTACACGCACTGGTGTGCATAAGTCTGTGGCTGCTTCCACACTACAGCAGCAGGGTTGAAGAGCTGTGACAGAAACCATATGGGCCTCCGAGCCTGCAATCTCAACTCTCTGGCTTCTGCAGAAAAATGTTGCTGACCTCTGACACAGACAATCAACCACACCATCACTGGGGAAAAGGGAAATATGAGTCCAGTTACGTGGGGGCTGTAGTATGCTAGGAAAATTCACTACTAGAAGAGCAGGTGGTGTGGCTTGGCAGCACCATTATTACCACCTGTCCAAATCTCCCCTCACCTGTGCCCCTTCAGTGGCCAACATTTCAAAGGCATCCATGGAGAAGGCAGAAGCATTTTGAGAGTGGCCCAACACGTCGCCCCTTCCTCCCCTTCTTCACATTCTATTTTCCAAGCGGTTGTCAGAGGAACACTGAATCCTGCTGTTGTTTTCTCAGGCCCCGGGAGCCGTTTCCGACAGGGTTGGCACCGGGAAGCGTTCTGCGCTCCTATCTTGGCTCCACAGCTGCCTGTGCCCCGTTCTGTCAGGATGCACTCCCCACAATGCACTGTTCTTCAGTCTCTCGCTCTCTGCTCTCTCGCTCCTGTCTCCGTCTCTCTCTCTCTCTCTCTCTCGCTCTCACACACACACACACACACACATACACGCACTACAATTTCACAGAGGGAGAGAAACCTTTCAGCTTCTTGCCAAGTCTAATAGAAAGTCTCTTTCATACACAGAGCTGCCTTTGTCATCTGTAAACATGTAGCTGCCCCTCTTGAGCAGCAATAGCATTATTTTTCTGCATGGCCTTCTTTGGCCCATCGTGTGTGTGCGTGTGTGAGCGTGAGCACACACATGCATAGGTGTGTATGAAGCAGGTATGGTGGGAATGAAGGAGAGAATGTTAGGAAGAGAGCACATAGGGTAACTAGACAGAAGACACAATGTCGACACTGTGAAGTTCCGATACGGGGTTCCCAAGTCAATCACCTTGAAGCTGGGGAAGATGGAGTGCGAGAAGAGAGAAGAGTGGGTACTCCTCTCTGACACTTACTCATCATCTAAGACAATTTCATGGCCGAAAATATCTTTTAAAGAAGGTGCCTAGAAAAAACACCATACGAAAAGAATATAGGATGAGTTAACATAGTCGTCCTTGGGTGGGAGGGAGAGGAGGCAGGTTATGAGTGATCTGTTCCTTCTATGTCAACTGCTCTGCATCTCCACATGACCTTTTTGATGTGAAGCTATAGACAAGGAACATCGCTGTAGAGGAAAACTGACAAGAGAAAAACACAATGAACCCTGACTTAGCCGAAGATGCACGGGCTACCTTCCATGTCTAATTATTTTAGGGTTAGTCAAAATATACCACTTTGTACAAACTCTTCTTAAAATGTGTTCTATAATATTTCTCCCTTTGGCCTCAAGACTATAAACGGAACACAAATGAATCTTCCCTATTGCCTCAAGAATGCTTTATCCTGCCACCGGCAAAGTACAATGCACATATACAATTCTAACTAATTGAAGCACTGAATGATGAAGACTTTACGCTAAGAGAAATATACAGACTTCAACTAAGAGGGGCAAATGAATATATGCATATGCATATGCCTCCACTTTTTCATTACATCACATTCAAGTGTCAATGATATATTTTTAAAAACATAAGGCTAAGAAAGGGAGAAAAGATAATACCTAAGCATCTACCAAGCTGGAAAGCAGAAGGTATAAGTGATATTTGACACAGCAGCCCCAGGAATGCGGAACCCTGAGCCAGAAATGGGAAAGCAGCCAGCCAGGACCTCCAAAGAGCTCAAGAGTGGGCCCCACAATTTATCTCTGGAGGCAGAGGCAAGCGTAAGGATGAAAATGGGATGAAATTCTATTGAAGCAGCAAGCAGAGTCCCGTCTTCCACCTGCACTGGATGACTGCCTGCCTCAAGGCGGCAGCGCCCTAGAGGTTTCTTCTCCACAGGGGGAAGTTCAGGCTCTCTGAGCAGGAGCTGTCCGCATGCAGAGTGCTGAAAACCCTAGCAATAAAGGTTCATTTACGTAGTAAATGCTGAGACCCTGGGGCCTTTCCTACCACGTGGTTGTAAAGAGGAAAACAGACACTCAGGCAAGAGAGAAAAAAGATTCTTCTGTGGACAGAACTCGCCAGCCTAAGCAAAATGTCTGAAGATACTGGTATCGAGCTGGGGAGGTGGGTGGTCCCAAGAAAATTGACCCAGCCAGATTACCCACAAGTACAGAGCTCCTAACAGCACTTAGGTGATCCTTTGTTAGCAGAAACACACAGCTAAGGGCCATGAGACAACTCAGGAAAGCTTCTAACATAAAAGGCAGAGACCACAGCAAACAGACAAATAAAAACAACCTGGATGGCAAAGAACTGTATGAGGATATAAAACCTTTGAAACATCCACTACAGGTATCCTCAGAGATAAAAGCAGATATTATTTTCATTAAATAAGAACTTAATCCATAGAATAATGTTCTTTAAAATTAAAAATATGAGAAGATTTTTTAAAAATTCTCATTAGAAGGGTAGCAATACAAGGTTGAGTAGAAGACTTTTATTTCCCCCAGAATTAAAGCTAAAAGAAAGAGTTGTAAAATAGAAAAAAGCAAGAAAATTATAAAACATTCAACACCATCAAATGATCAATTTTTAGAGAGAAAGAAATTGAGAGAAAGAACAGAAACACACCTAAAAAATGAAGAAAATTTCTCAAAGTTGAAAGCATAGTTCCTCAGACAAAACAGATGAAAATAAACCCACATCAAGGTACACTGCCTTAAAATGTGAAAGACAGAGCAAAGACAAGATCCCACCAGTTTCCAAAAGCCAAAAAAAAAAACAAAACCCAACACCATTATTTACAAAGAATCAGAATTTGCCTTCTCCAGTAACCCCTGGAGCTTACACCTCTTTGTCCCACATCCCTGTGTCCCACTGCTGCCCCTGAATTCTGACCACATACCCTTGGTGGAGAGGCATTTATATCCCTGAGTAGCTACAGTCGAGTGGCTCTTGCTGGGGCTACAGGAGGTAACCTACTGCTTTTTGTTAAATGTCAGTTTGGTTAGATTAACTGAAGTCTGGGCTGTTGCCTTTATTTCTGGGTTTTTCGGGGGAAGATCTCCTCTTGGATTGAAGAGCTTGGACCCTTAACTACAATGTGTGTGATTCTGGACAAGTTACTTAACCTCTCAACTGTAAAAGGAAATATAGTATCAAGGCTGTCTTGAGTCTGAAATAAAATAATAAACATAAAGTTCCAAAGTTCCTAGCACGCAGGAAGTGCTGAATAAAATAATCTAGTCACTGCCCCTTTGAGGCCACACCATATGGAGAACCCTAAGACAACCCCAGCCCTGGTCAGCAGATAAACGCAAGGCTCGGGTCACACTGTTAAGACCTTTGCCAAGTGGCTGCTTGCCTTCAGGTCACACACTGTCACCTGACTCTACCAACTTCCAGCCCTGAATAGCAAGTGTTTCAAATGCTATTTCTGTCCTGCCCTTCAGAAGAAGGTCAAGGAGCAGAGATTCTCCCTGAAATACAGACAATAAAAACATTCCAGTATTTAGTGGAGGCAGAGCTCATGATCAGCCAGAAGCATAATTATGCAACTGGAAATTGAGAAGTCCCTTGCTCTGCGACTCCAGTCTGTCAGACACACGACCCCTCTTCTCTACAATCTTAGTTCTGAGTTGTCCGGGTCTCATTCCAGACCCCCAAAGCCACATGAAGTGATTAGGCCAATATCTCTTTTGAAGGGGCAACTGCTCAAGTTAAAGGTGGTACAATCAGCTTCAGGTGGCAGGTGGTCCCTACCTGGGCCATGGGGGAGGTGCTCTGCTCTCAGCTACTCACAGTTCAGAAAAGCTCAACTTAGGGGGACAGGGGAGCATGGGCTCAGAAATGGGAGGGAAACTGTTGCTTTAATTCTTATCTCCCTGGCAGAGGGGAGGTTATAACAAAACTGATTTTTGAGCAGTGAACTAGAAATTGGCTAATACCGTCTATTATTTAGTTGTGTTTCCCCAGGCAAACATACATCTCTGACTCTCCTCTGTGAAGAGGGTTGGGATTAGAGGGTCTGCAAGACCACTCTGCACATCAGGGTTCTGACCCGACCTCCAAAGCACTTCTCTGTAAACATCTGGACCTCATAAGTATTCATGAACAAGGAAGGGAAACAGATTAGCTGTTGTTACAGGATAATGGAAACTTGCTATCTTCTTCAACTTTTTGCATTGGTGCCAAAGATTAAGTAGCAAATAACAGTTGTCAAGAGCCTTCTCATTTAAAGTCCTGTTCTAGACGTTCCATGCAATATCTGCAAAGGACAGAGTCAAAATCCAATTTTGCCAATGTAGACTATTATCCACCTCCAACCTTTATGAGAAAAGACTAAAATTTCATTGGGAACTTAGAGAAAGGACTTCTTTAAAAGGACTGTGTGCTGGCTCTGGCTGGGTAGCTAAGTTGCTTGGAGCAACTGACACCAAAAAGGCAGTGGATTCAATTCCCAGTCAGGGCACGTACCTAGGTTGTGAGTTCGATCCCCAGTTGGGCCGCACAGAGGAGGCAACCTATCCATGCTTCTCGCTCACATCAGTGTTTCTCTCTCTCTCTCTGTATATTCCTGTACATGTTCTATTTGTATATATTAAATATGTACTTTATTTATAACAATAAATGAGTTATTTTAAAGTTAATATGTATAATTCTCATCACAAATAATAAAACTATAAGAAATACACAGCAAAAAATAACTAGACAAAAATATTAACAGTTGTTGAAGTTGGAGTTATGAGTGACTTTTTTCTTCATAGTTTTCTCTAAATGCCATTTTTTCTATAGTGGGACAATAAAAACATTGTAAAGGTTGAGTTAAATAACAGTTCACAGGTTTTAAATGAAAATAATTTTCCAGGATATTAAAATGTTCACGCCCCATAAAATGAAGTTTCCAAAAAAATCTGTGTTTTTAAATTAGAGACAGACATTTTTAAATGCAGACTGCTATGATATTGCAATTTATATTGATATCCATGAATGCTAGCTTCACTGCTAATCAGAATATTAAGTTAAATAGCATGAGCCACTCCCTGAGTAAATTTTACGAGCAAGGGTTACTGGCGGGGGGGGGGGCCGGGAACATGAAGTCCTATATGTCCTGGTGACCTGAGTTATTGCCACTGAGAAGGAGGCATCAGTGTCATTTAATCAATACAGTGTTTTTTCCTAAATCTTCGGGAAATCTCCTAGGAAGCCTTTAAGAGATGGATTCCTTATTGCTGCTGATCTACGTTCCAATTAAATGTTTAGCATTGCCCCCACAGGACTTCCCAGTCTCCTGACTGCCCACATGGACAAGGCGCTTGCGCAGAAAGGCAGCCACACCCAGATGGCTGACTGAACTCTGGAATGTGAAACGACGGCCCTGCTCTGGCAATCCTGAAACTCTGCTCCGACATCAGTGCAAAGCTCTGACCCCCACACAGTCTCCCTGTGCCTATGCATGCTATTTTCTGGAGAAAAAAATAATGCAGGAAAATTCCACAAATTGGCTCCTCTGCCACACTCTCCACTCTGTCCCCTTAATGACGGCCAAATTCCTCAGACACCTGAGGTTGCCCACACAGTGTGCTGGGGGATGCGTTTTACAAAGCACACACCAATTATCCCAGGGGATGTGACCAGCAATAACTCCAGAAGAAAAATCAAGCATTATTGCCCCAAAGTAGACAAATTGAAAAGGTGAGGCTTAAAGAACTTAAGCAACTTGCCAAGGTGGCCTTTGGGGCTGCTAAGCTGGGGTGGCCAACAATGAAGCAAAACAATGTGAAAATGGTATTAAGAAGGCATCAAAAGCAGGTAAGTAAATGAAATAATGAATTTTTAAATTTATGTCCCTTTTTAGCCCTTTCTCTTTTGCAATTTTCTTGCATGGAGACCCTACAAACACATCCGTACCCACAATTTCACCTTCACTGCTTTAGGGACTGTGTCTGGATAACCAAAAGCACTGCAGCTGACCCTTCCCTCCCCACTCTTCCCTTTGCTTTCTCAACGCCCATATATCCTTGTATATCTGACCTACAAGGATATTTTGCTGCCCCCAAGATTTTACAGCTTTCTACTCAGCCAATTACTCCCAACTGAAAAATGACAGCTCCTCATACTTGGAGATATATGGTAATCAAGCAACTAAATGCTCCTTTTGCTAATGACATGTTTTTTCAATATGTCCAAATGAGAGGCTCATTGGAAATTATTCACTTTTTCTAAGTTGCAAAGGAAAATGAAATTATGACTGTATAAGCACGTGTTTGCACAGATCCTATTCTGTTGAATTAATTTGTCATCCACAGAGCTATTGACAGCTAGCTCTTTCCTCCAGCCTTTTCACTTACCAGGTGGAAATGATTAAAGATTTCATTTCTTTGAGGGGCTACTTACAATAGGTTGGAGATGACACTTGAAATGCAGAAGTCATAACGTCCACCAGAAAGAATAAGAGAACAATGGCTTCCATAAGTGTTCCACAAAGGGAAGAGAAAATGGAGGTCAGATATGAAAGGCATTTAGGCCAACAATCTGGTTTTTCAGGGGAGAAAACTGAGGCCCTGAGAGGTGAAGGGGGTTGAGCAAAATCAGTTAGTCTGTAGCAGAACTGAAACTAAGAGCTTAATGTTACAACATCTTCAGCCCCTGCCAACTCTATCAGTGGTCGCAGAAAGCAAGTTCAAGAAACACAGCCTCAGAGAAGAGCACTTAGGACAAAGAACCAATGTCCCACTCACGCGCAGCCCAGCACACTCACAGCCTAATAGGCACAGTTCATCACCCTCAGGATGGCCAGTCACAGCCAGAAAGTAGGAGATG
This sequence comes from Phyllostomus hastatus, assembly GCF_019186645.2. NCBI lineage: Eukaryota > Metazoa > Chordata > Mammalia > Chiroptera > Phyllostomidae > Phyllostomus > Phyllostomus hastatus. The sequence goes on along the minus strand of NW_025334036.1, from coordinate 5,971,977 downwards.
CAAGGGTCAGGGGCTGCAGAGGGGAGTCACTCTCCCTCACTCCCTACCTTCTGCCACCCACCACTTTCATTTACATTTCTCTTTGTTTTACATTTCGATGATCCTCTGGTTGGCAGAACAGATGTGAGTTTCATCCTATAGGAAGGAAACTGATTCCAGGACAAAGTATTTTGTGCAATGTCACACAGTTTATATAAGAAACCAAGTCTTCTAAATATGATGGAACAAATTTTTGTTATTAAAATTCCCCACAGCTCTCTAAGGTTGGTGGGGACCTAGAGGATTCTGAAAGAAGCAGGGTGCAGCCACGCTGCTCACCAGAAAGGGCTGAAAGATTAAGAGGTCTGGAGGATAGTTCGGAAGTGGGAAGAAAGGAATACAGGTGTGGTGGGGCAGAGAGCGAGGGAGGGGTGACCGAAGAGAAGGACTAGGAAAAAAGAAAACATCCAAAGGGATCTGAGATAGTTGCTCCAGGGTGTGCAATGTACTCTCTCTCTTCCTTCTTGCCTTCAGAACCGTCATGAAAATCTAGACTACTGCAGACGCTTCGGTATGAGTCCAGGCGTGCACAGGGAGCTGAGCCCATGTAGGTCCAGTGAGGAGTAACAGCAGACTGCACACAAGCCCCGCCCCCGTCTAGGCATCTTCATGGGAAAGCAATGACCTTGTGCTATGCACTGCATAAGAAGGATGAAAGTGTGGGATTAGGTTATATTTATTAGGTGTGGCTGAGGCAAAAAGAGGGAGATGAGGGAGGAAATCACCCAATCCTGCACAATCGCAGAATATATGGTGAACAATTTTTGCTTCTAGCACACCGTTCTTAGTCTAGCCAGTCCAGACCAGTCATTCAGAAAGCTATCGTTTCTGTCACAATGCCCAGAAGACAGTCACACATGTAAATGTTCTCCAATAGTCTTTTCAAGGGAGATGTCTGATTCAGAAAGGAGAATGCAAAGAGTACAACTGGAGAGTTTTCATTTTTGCTTAGTTTGTTAACACCATGCAAATATAGGCAAATCAGAGGTTTCCTTATAACGCAATGAAAAATCATGACATCACCTGAGTTCTGTCCTTTCTTCTTTGCCAAAAATACAATTTATGAAAAAACAGAATTCATATTGGCCACATGTTCACTAAAGTTCAAATGCTTGGAATATTGTGTTTTAAAATCATATTTGCTAAGATAGCATTTTCTTAGTAGAGATATTAGTCTTGGCCTGGGCAGAGTAGTAACTGCTCGTTGTAGGCAAAGACAGAAGGGAAAGAGAGACAAGGGCAAGAAGAAACGTGGAGGCAGTCGGGGAATAAAAATAGACTAAGAAAACTGATCTCCCCCCCATAGAAGCAGGACCAAGTGCATCCTTGCTGTATTTGGAAGAAGGCATCTCCTGGGGCACTCTATTCACCCTCCCTGTTCTCCTTAGGCCCTCCCCACTCCCATTCAAAATGTATCAAATAAAAGGCGAGGGTGGGGTGGAAGGAAGATAATGGCATTTGGAGTCAAATGATCTGACTATGAGTCCCAAATTCTGCCTGTGATTAGTTGCGTGATTATAAAGAGAAAACTGTATCTCTTTTGGCTTCTCTTCCTCCCATGTATGAGACAAGGTTATGACTATTGTCAATGAAATAATGTGACTTCCCTGTGCATTTCTATGAATACTCATTAACATTAAAGAACAAAAAAGGTCAAATGAAGTCTGAAACGTGAGACCTGAACCTGTACAACTCCTAAAAGAAAACAAAGAGTCAAAGTTTCATGACATTGGGCTTGACAATGATTTCCTGGATAGGACACCAAAAGCACAAGCAACAAAAGCAAAATTAAAGAAGTGGGACTTCATCAAACTAAAAACTTCCACACAGAAAAGTAAATAATCAAGAGAAAGAAAAGGCAACCTTCAGAATGAGAGCAAATATTTGCAAACCATATACCTGATTAGGGATGAATGCCCTAAATATACAGGGTCCGGCAGAACTAACGCCTGCTTGAGTGCGGTTGGTAAGGTAATAATATGGGTGTCATAATCTATAGTTTTCATTTAAAAATTTCCCCTAAAATGTCATGGTGTGTTTGAGTGTGATATTGTTATGTTACAGAATTACATGCTTATGATTTTATAATAAAAGAGTTTGTAATAAAAAAAATGGGCATTATTTGGTCTGGACCCTGTATAAGGAATTTCTACAACTCAATAGCAAAAAACAAAACAAACAAAAACCCAAATAACCCAATTTAAAAATGGGCAAAGGATTTGAAGAAACTTCTCAATACAAAATTTTGACTTTAAATTGCTCAACTACATGTGTCAGATCCACACGGCTTCCCTCTGGCCCATCTCTTCCACCGCCAGCCCTAAAAACACACATTCGTCTCTCCTCTGAGCCAGGCTACTCCGCTCTTCGGCCTGACTGCAGGGCAGCCAGTCTGGGGCGGCCAGAGCAGAGGCACGTGACGAGATGAGTCAGGAATCCAGGGAGATCCCCTGAATTCTCCCCACAGAATCTCAGCAGGCTGTCAGGAAGACGGTACGAGAGGACATACATGCCTCCCCCAAAATAAGTTTCACTACTTATCAGGGGGTTCCACTCCAAAGGTGACCTGGAGAAGACTGCTATGAAACAGGAGGCAAGCTATGAGAAGAGTGCATTTACCGTGACTGGTATGCACGAATCTGCCAAAACCATGCAGGCAGATGTGATGATAGCCTGTCAATAAGCCATCACACGGGTGGGCAAACCATGGCCCACGGCTGAAGCGTGACCCACTGCCTGTTTTTAAAGGCCCGTGAACCAAGAACAATTTTTGCATTTTTAAATGACTAAAAATATTCAAAGAATTACATTTCATGACATTTTAAAATTTTATGAAATTATGTGAAAATTATATAAAATTCAAATGTAGCATCCATAAATAAAGTTTTACTGGAACACAGCCATGTGCAATTACTCACACAGTGTCTGTGGCTGCTTTCCCACTACAACAGCAGAGATGAGTATTTGCAACAGAGGCCACACGGCAGCAAAACCTAAAATATTTGTGATCTGGCCCATCACAGAAAATGTTTGTTGACCCCTAATTACTGCTCGAAGGCTACAGATTCATCTATCCACCAAGGTGTGGGTCAACACTGAACTCCCTTTCATTCCAGGGTGACTCGTGTCTTAAGCTATGAGCTTGCTGCCTTCATTCTTGCCTCTTTTTAAAAAACATTTTTTATGACCCTCTTCCTGCCATCTCCCTGTTAAAAAGCCTTCTATGGACTTTTATAATCAGAAAGAAAACATTTTGATACACCAAAGGTCCTCCAACATTTACAGAACAATATCCAAAACAGTTGCAATGTGTATACAAGGCCTGTCAAATCAAGCCCCAGCCTCCCGAAACAAGGCCCCTGCTGCCAAGCTCCCCGCCCCGCCTCAGTGTCCTGCAACATCACCCACCTAACAGCTCTCTTACTGTCCTCGAAGTTCAGCCCACAGCACCACTCCCTTTCCCACAAATCCCCAGTTAGAAGACTATGTGCCGTTCATCCACTGTTCCCCCAAGGCAGGTACCTTCCATAAACTTCTGCAGCAAGCTGCATCATACTACCCTGAAATGATTTACCTGTATGTCGGGCCTGCCCCACCTCATCCATCAGCAGGTGAGCCACACAAACCCCATCTTCATCATCTTTGTGACCCCAGCACTCAGCATGCAGAAGGAATACAATGTGTCTGCGTAATTTAATAGTAATAACAGCTTTGGTTCATTTTATTGTCCTTTTGTTTCAGTAGTTTAGAGCATAATTCTTAAAAATAATAAATCACTAGTTGCCCTGACTCATGTGACTCTGTGGGTTGGGCTTTGTCTAACAAACCAAAAGGTTGTCGGTTCAAATCCTGGTCAGGGCACATGCCTGGGTTACAGGCCGTGTCCCCCTGACTGGGGGGCATGTGAGGGGCAACTGATCGATGTTTCTCTGGAACATCAATGGTCCTCTCCCTTTCTTTCTCTCTCCTGGCCCCTCTCTCTAAAATAAGTAAATAAATAAAATCTTTAAAAACAAATAAAAATATATTTTGCTTGTCCGTTTGTTCTGTTGATTAGGTTTCTGTTAAATGTGAGATCATATGGTATTTGTCTTTCACCACCTGGCTTATTTCACTTAGCATAATACTTTCCAGTGACCAGAGGGGAGAGGGGAGGGAATTTCAGGGGGAAAAGTAAAGGGTTTGCAGGAACAAGTATGGGGGACACATGGATGGAAACAAGGGGGGTGGAAGCGGGAGGGAGGTGGAGAGGGCTGGGGGTGTGGGCTGGGATGGGAGTAAAAGGCAGAAAACTGTATTCAAACAATTAAAATAAAAATAATAAATAAATAAATAAATGAAATAAATATAAAAAATCACCAGACATAAGATGTGTCTACAGATTCATCCTAACTAGCTCTGTGATCTTAGATAAGCCTTAACTTTTCTCGCATACAGATGCAAATTACTCATGTACAGAAGATAAGCATGTGACCTAACTAGTGACTTTACCTGCTTCACAGAGAGGGGGAAATCAATCATAAAAAGAGCAACCAGCATGAATAGCATACAGTCACATTTCTAAGAGGTACTTGTTTAAAAAGTGCTTTCAGAATCAAGTGCTTTACACTGGCAAAAGAAAAAATGAGGCCCAAATACATAATGTCAGAGCAAGTGACAAGGTATGACCTCTGAGGCTAGGTCATAAAAGACACCGTGGTTGGCGTCTTGCTCTCATAAATCATTCACTCCGAGAGAAGTCAGCCACCACGTTGGGAGGATACTCACAGCCCTCTGGAAAGGTCCGCAGGGCAAGAAACAGAACCGCCCCACCACGGGGCAGCACCAACCCCCCAGCTGTGGATCCTCCGGCCCATGCAGCCTCACGTGACTGAAGCCCTGACGACGTCTTGACTAGGACCTCAGGAGAGTCCCTGAGGCAGAACAACCCAGCCAAACTGCTCCTGAATTTCTGACAGACAGAATCCGTATGCATAATAAATGTTTATTGCTGTTTAAATCAACTGGTTTTGAGGAAATTTATTACACAGCAATAAGTAATATAGTTTCCACTGTGGGCAGTGGTTTCTCCGAGGTGCGTGCACCTTCTCCTTTCTCCTCCTGAATTCCAGGCTCCTCTCCCTAAAATGTGGTCATAAATCCACTTCCCAGTAGTTCCCTAAAGTCGCTGTCGGAGACATTAATCAAATCAGAGAAGTTACTGCAATAATCTGACTGCTCCACTGCCTTCACCCAGCTGCCCCTGAACTTTTTCATCTTGTCCCAAGCAATTTCCTCCCAGCACACTCATGTCTCAAGCCTGAGATAAGGCTGATGAGGCGGTGTGAGTGTCACAGTCTGATCTGCCCTCTGAGGAACACATAATAAGATCTGAGATGCATCTCGCTGAAATATTGGATCCTGAAATGATAGGATCGTGACACTTAAATATATTCTTGTTTATTCAGTCCAGATCTCATGTGCCTCTCGTTTAAATGCTGCTGTCCTTTATGATGTATCCACCTTATTTCTGACAAACCAAAACCAGAGAAAGTGGTTGTTACCAATAAACATACCGTACTTTGTGTTCTTTAAAAAATGTATGTATGAATCACGGCCCTTTCTTTTTCCAAGGCAAATAAATTTTGAAACTTCCAGTTTCCCAAAGACTGGCCCATTTGCGCAACTCCTCAGTGGAGTCAGAGTAGTATTTTGGCAATTCCCCATGAGTGAAATTATATGTAACATGATCTATGTATCGTATCAGTCATTTGACAAAAGTGAGAGGAAGGAAGGCGGACAGGCAGGCAGGCAGGAAGGGGAAGAGAAGAGAGGTAGGCAAGGGAGAGGAGGAGGAAAAAGGAAGCCACTTCTCGAACGAAGGCCCTTCTCTAACAGTGTAGCTGCTGAATTTAAAAAAATAAGTGGTGGGAAAATAAAAGCCATTTTCCTGGTTTCTTTTCCATTAAAAAAAGGGGGGAGCTCCTCACACAGCCTCTGTTCTGCAGGACAATAGGCAGGACGGAAATTTTCAGAGGAGAAAAATATCTTTGCCCTTATTTGATATGCAGTGTGTGTAGATGAAGAAATTGAGATCTTCTAATGGTCCAGATACAGCGTAATTGATTAAGCAAAGGCGGGGGGAGGGTGAAATGAGTAACCGGATTCGTTACAGGAACTGGCCCAGGCTCAGAGGAAGGCAGAAAGATTAATTGCAGAGTGACGGGCAGGTATCAGTACCATATCAAAGGTCTGTTAATGGGATCATGGAATGAGAATTGGGCTTCCAGCTGGTTTAGCTGAAGACTGTAAGATCCTGTTCTAGTAAGACTCCAATCCCCACAGGATGGAAGTAAGTGACTGCACTGCATAAATCATGACCACAATTTACGGCACACTTTCTGGCAAAGATCTCAAGCAGCCCCTGAGGGAATGACAAAACTGTGATTCCACATTAATTGATACAAAGGGTGTTGTTTTCCAGATGACCTCACACCTAATTGAATGAGGCAGACACAGTTATCACACTTGATCACATTTACTGCATGCATTATTGTCATTTAGCATTTATCACCCTTAACCAATAGTGTATAATGGGGAAGGGGCTGGCTCTGAATTCTGATGGACCCAAACCCTATGAAAAAATAGCTCTATGAGTTTATCCACTTTAAATCGTGACAAAGAACAGGACCTACCGCAAAAGGCTGCTATGATGCATGAGAAATATAATATCTGGCATACAGTAGACACCGGTATGTATCGTTACTTGCATTTTCTGAGAGCACTATGGATAGGCTTATTAGGTAGACTCTGCCCCTTAGGCAAATTCAGCTAATATTTGTCCAGCTCTTTCGTGCACGATGCCTCCACATGTGCTTTCCATTCCAGACAGCACTCCAGTGAAGGGAGCATTACTAGTCCTTAAGAGCCGAAAAAACCAACGCAAGGCAGAACAGAATAATTTGCCTTTCCTCACTTGGCTATGGAGTTGTCAAGGGTTTGATTTAAGGTCTTCTGACTCCACAACAGGGACAACTGTACTGCTCACACCGTGTTATGACCTTACACAAATGGGAATTTTATGGCCCCTGGAAGGGTCTGTCCACTGGTGTTCTGGTAAACCAGCTCTCCAGAAAACAAGCCCCAATTTGTCACATTTGCCATTTTCTGTGGTGAAAATACTCCCGCCACTAGCGATTTCAAGCTACCAACACCCAGCTTGGAAAATTCATGTAACCATTTGCTCTTACCAGCCATTAGAAGCCAGCTCTAGCCCACACTGACCCTGTAAAACTCATAGAAACAGAGTAGAAAAACGGTTTCCAGGGCAGGAGGGGAGGTGGGGGGAGGTTGGTAAAAGGGGACAGCCTTTCAGTTCTAAGATGAATGATGCCTAATGCACAACATGGTGACTATATTGATAACACTATATCGTATAACTGAAAAACTTGCTAAGAGAGAACTTAAAAGTTCTCACCAAAAAAGGGGGAAGCATAAACACATGCATGAGGTGATGAATGTGTTAACTGACTTGGTAGGGGAAATCCTTTCACAAATACATGGGTACCAAATCACCACATGTACACTTTAAATATCTTATAATTTTATTTGTTAATTATACCTCAATGAATCTGAAAAAATAAGGTGAGATAACGTAAAAAGTCATGCACAAAAGGAGATATATATCTCCTTTTATATATGCATATTATGTATCTCATTTTCTGTATTATATGTATCTCCTTTTATATATTTTACCATATATACATAAGATATATATGACATATATCTATATATAGATACAGCTACAGATATAGATGTAGATGTAGATATAGATGTAGATGTAGATATAGATATGCACACAATACACACACACAGTACATTCTCTACCTAGTTAGCACTAAAATTCAAACTTCAGGCCAGTGATTCTCAACTTGACTGTATCTTATAATCACTTGGTGAACTTTTAAAAAAATCTCTGTGGCCTAGGCTGCACCTTGGACTGGAGCAGAGGGGACCCTGTACCCATATTTCAAGGGACCACAACTGATGGAGTTAAGGCTTCATCTTATGCCTCTTCCTGCCTATTGTCGGCTATGTTATTTCACTCTCAGCCTCCCTGACTGTTTCAGGTCTTGTGCAGGCAACCCTGGAGCCACCCTGGAGAGGCAGAAGCCCACTGGAGGGGCCAGACCCTCACCAGGGCCAAGCCAGACTGTTAAGTGAGAGCCAGAAAACAGCGGGAGCAAGGTAGGGTGCCAAGAGCAGTGACTCAGAAACAAGCCGGGCAGCTGAGAAGAAGAGAGAAGTGTAATCCCAGACACAAGGAGGGGGACTAAGGAGCTGCAGAGACACAGAAGCTAAGTAGTGGATGATCAGATGGAAGCCGTCAGGGCTCAGGATGAGAGTCACATGCACAGGGGTGCAACCCTCTGCGCAGCCACTTAGAGTACACTTGTGGGCAGGTTACTGAAGTTCTCTCCACCTCAGTTTCCCCTCCTATAAATGGAAGGAATGGTATCTTCATGTAAAGGATTATAATGATATAAGAGGAACTATCATATAGTAGCATTCAATAATATTAGGTTTTAAAAAAATCAGTCATTTTACTACTAAGAAAGCCAACTCTGCCTCAACCAGAAAAGACTATTCCTATTTTACTTCATCCTATTTTTTGAGCTCTGGTTCACAGGTTCGAGGTAATCACCTTCCTCAGTAGATGGCACACTGTTATCAATCATTCAGCCATGGCTCTCTCTTTAAGTGGTTTTCCACTTTATTTCCTGCTCTAATCCCATTCTCTTCTCCTTGTAAATTCCTTCAGTCCAGTTTGGGTATACATACGTCCAATCTACACATATGTTTATTCAATTCCCTTTACACCTATGGAAAATATGAAGCATGGCTTGCCGATAAACTCATTAACTTTGCACAAATAGTATCCTAGTAGCTTGCTAGGGCTGCCACAACAAAACAGCACAGATGGGATGCCTTGAACAACACACTGCTCACAGTTCTAGAAGCTAGAGGTCTAAAACCATGGTGTTGGCAGGTTTGGTTTCTTCTAAGGCCTCTCTCCTTGGCTTACACATGGCTGCCTCTCGCTGTGTCCCAACATGGTCTTTCCAGTGTATGAACCCATAGATGGTATCTAAAGTTCCTCTTATTATAAGGATACCGGTTAGACTATATCAGAGCTCAACCTAAAACACAAAAACAACCTCATTTCAACTTAATTACCTCTTTTAAGACCTTGTCTCCAAATACAGTTACATTCCAAGGTACTGGGGGTTAGAGCTTCACCACATGAATTTTAGGGGAACATAACCCAGCCCACAAATGCTGTGCTATTGTGGTAGACCGCTGCAGCCCTGGCACTCCACGGACCACACACCTCCTTGGTCCATGCTCTCAGAAATTGTCTCTCACTGACTCTGGGCTTGGCACATAACTTGCTCTGACTATTGGAACATTAGCAAACATGACCCAGCTAACACTTATGACTGCTTGTGCACTGGGCTTGCCCTTTCTTGCTTCTGGCAACTCTTCTGCTACCATGTGAGAAAGCCCAAGGTAGGCTACTGGTTGTTACAGGCATGAGGCCCTCCCAGACCGAAGGGGCCAATATCAGTGGCTAGATGGGCAGGTGAAGCCATCTTCCACAACACAGGGGTAGCTGTTCCAATGGACAACCAACTGCAGGGGAATGAGTGCACCTGAGAGAGACCAGAAGCATTGTCCTGCTCATCCCAACCCAAACTGGTAACTCACAGCCTCATAAGCTACTAAACAGTTGTTATAAAGCTAGTAAGTTTGGGATGGTTTGCTAGCAGCAAAAGATAATGATAAAGTTATGGATCTCATTCTGCTTCTTCCTTGTTCTCATTTGACGTTATGTACTTGAGATGTTGCTATTTGCAGATCTGCTTCGCTCCTTCTGGCTGCAACACGGCATTCTGTCACCCGCACATGTCCCGTTTGACACAGCCATTCTTCCCGGGATGAACAGTTGCACTGCCACCAGGTTTGCTTTGTTTTGTTTTTTTTTTTTTCTCCACACACATTCTCACAGACATCTCATTATCTGAGAGTGTCTCTGGATACAATGCTGAAAAATGGCAGTGCTGGGTTGCAGGGCATCTGAATACCTAATTGCACTAACTATTGTTGTATTGGTCTTCAGAAGAGCTGCAGCAATTTACACTCCTTCCAGAACTGAAGGAGTGTCAGCCCTTTTATGTTTCTTATTGCAGCAGGCATTGTTCCCTGATGGTGGCTAGTTTTCAGCCTGCAAGAAAAAGTAGGTACAAGTCCCTTGCTGGAACAGAAAGGAGTGGTCCAGAAATCAAAGCCCAGCTCCCGAAGTAGCAGATCTAATGCTCCTTCCCTCTGTCGTTCTTCTTCACTAGCCTCACCTGGAATTGACAGACTGTTGTTTTTTTGTTATTCACCTGAGATATTATCAAATTCAGTTTTCTATTCTCTAGTCTTAAACTGAAATTTTATTATTTTCAGTATTTTCATTTCTCCATCATAAAAAAATATAAAAGGTCATCAGAATTTATTTGTAGCAGACGATTTTGCTGAAAACAATTTGTGATTGAAATCATGTGAATATTTTAAAAAAACACTTTTGCTAATACTAGAAAACAATTGCTATATTGCTAAGAGGTAAATATCAGGATACAAAGTGCATGAAAAACAAGTATAATGTTAACACATTGTTTGCGGGTACTTTTTATCATGCGCTCTACTACCAGTCAGCGTAAAACGTATAAATACGTTTCCCGCATACAATGTGTTAAGAGAAAAATATCAGAATGCACAATATTATGCAATGCATGACCACAGCTATAATGACTGGAACATTCACTCTGAGGCTATTTGCCAATACCAACTACTTAGACCCTGGTCCTAAAGCTTTGCAGAGCAAGAGGGCAGAATCTTAGGCCCAAAGCCTGCCCACAGGTGGGATTATTCCAGGATTTCTTTCACTCAATAAGCACGACCACTAAGGAGACGGGCAAACCATAACAAAACCCACCTGCTATCCTACAACGCCACAGCCATGCACAGCCTGGGATTGGCCAGGAAACCTGAAGCTTCTAAGGCACTGGCCAGGAAGGCACACTCACCCTTGACCTTGGAGAATCTGAACAAATAATTTCCAGGCACAATGCCCACCAAGTTGTCAAAGATAACCAGGCACACAGAGACAAACTTGACAAACCCTACTTCAGCCCTCAAGGCCAACAGTCACAAATGACCCGAGTGTTATGTATCTTTTATGTGATAAAGGGGTCACTTTGCCTTTGTGATCTTCTTTCCAAAAACCATAACCCAAGTCGAATCATGAGAAAAAAAATTTTTAAACAACTTCAGTAGAAAGACATCCTACAAAATACCTCACCAGCACTCCTCCAAACTATCAAGGTCATCAAAAACAAGGAAAAGTTTTAAAAAACTGTCACAGCCGAGAAGAGCCTAGGGAGACATACAACTAAATGTAGTATGATATCATGAATGAGACCTCAGAGCAGAAAAAGGACATTAGATTCAAAATAAAAAGTAAGAAAATCGGGATAAACTATGGACTTTATTTAATAATAAAGTATCAATATTCATTCATTCATTCATTGTAACAAATATCACAATTAATGAGTAGTTTAGGGATTCATGTAAGGGCAGTCAAATTATGCAGAGAAGGTAAAAAATACATGGTGATTATCCAGAGGGAAGGGAGGAGGCTGTGATCCTGTGAGCCGCATCAGTATTCTCTGGGGTGCGTATAATGTTGTATTTCCTAACCTGAATGAGAGATTATTAGTTATTACAACAGATGTTGGTTTAGTAATATTCATTAAGCTTTTTATGTTTAAAAGATTTTATGTGTTTATTCAGAGAGAGAGAAAGGGAGGGGGAGAGAGGGGGAGAGAAACATCCATGTGTGAGTCGGTTGCCTCTAGCACACCCCCACCCAGGTACCTGGCCCCAACCCAGGCATGTGCCCTGACAAGGAATCAAACCAGCAACCTTTCAGCTCACAGGCTGGCACTCAATCCACTGAGCCACACCAGCCAGAGCTCATTAAGCTTTACTACTATGTGTTAAGCTATACATATCTGTTTGTGTACTTTAATTACCATAAGATTTTTTAATTGGAATGAAAACACACTTAAATAACAAAGGAGATTTTCTCTGAGTCATGAGATTATGCCTATTTTTGCTTTTTCCTACATTTAAAAATATTTTCTAGTTTTTCTGCAATGCACATGAATGCTATTTCTTATCTGAGAAAAATAAACTCTACTTATCAAAGGAGAGAAAAGCAAACTGTCAAAGAATATCTGGCCAGAAATAGTCTTTTTCTTCCCATGTAGACCTTTATGTTGTAATAAAAGCTGACTAGAAATATACCAATTATGGTCATCTAGCTGCATATCAAATGGAAATTTAAGGTAGCATATAATGCCTGAAAAATCTACAAATGTTGTATTATTGTTTGCCATAAGTCCTTCTAAAGCTTTAAAAGTTCCCTTTTATGATCCCCAGTTTGGAAATAAGCTAACAAACAACAAAAATGCAATGACTTTGGAGAAGACGCAATGACCCACAGAAAAGATGGCAAAAAGATGCTTATCATTTCACAGCCTCCATTCAGAAGCAATTAAGCATCTGGTCTTGTGCTTTTGTTTGTGATGTCAAATACCAGAGGGGAAATTATGTGGAAACAGACAACAGTCTCAGCTTCCTTTTGTGCAGGTATTCAAGGGAACCACTCCACAAGATGTGTACTCTTAGAAAAGCCCAGTATAGGAGAACCTTTCTGATTATATCTGACCCCTGAGAGTTACATCAGCCTCCCCGGGCCTCAGTTCCTCATCTGTAAAATAAGGGCTTGAAGGAAATAACCTCTGAGGAGCCTCCTAAGTACGAAAATCTTATGACTGAAGCCTATCCAACATACAGGAGGATAGATCTTACAATAAAAATCAATGGTAAAAAATGGAGACAACTGTACTTGAACAACAATAAGAAAATTATATGTACTGTTCCCCATTTATCTTGGGAAGCAAAAACTCATGACATAAAATGTATTTTACTAACAGGAAAAAAATCAATGGTGACAATAATAGTACTGAATATTCCACAACATTTTAATCTATCACAAGCTTTTTAATTTATCTTCATTTTATCCTCAACAGCTTCTATTTGAAGGAGGAATAAAAATAACATTACGCCTATCTTGGAAATGAGAAAACTGAATCAAAGTGGATATTGACATAATGCAAAAGAAAGTGCAAAACAGCAGTGCATTCAGAAAATGGAGGCCCTGGCATTATACAGATGCGAGTTTTTGAGCATTCTGGTTTTCAAAGTTTCAGTTTGTTTCTTTGTTTTCCCATCTATTAAAGCGAGCAGGTTGAACTTGGCTAGAAGATCAATATGATTCTCTTGTTTTATGACTACAGCAAATTCGTATACTAATAAGTAAAGGTGCTTGGGCCAGAAGCAAGGTCTCCCCTAGAAGACAGGCCCCTAGACGATACACTCACTTCTCACAATGAATTAGTATCTCATCACCATGTGAACTTCTTGATGTAACTGTTGAAGCAGCTAGAATGGGGGGGGGGGGGTTGTAAACTACAATATGCAAATATATAAGAGGTTAGTTACTTTTTCATTCACTCATCCTATAAGAGTTCTCCTGCTTAGCTCATCAATCCAGCCTTAAAAGCTATACTATACTCCTGCAGCGAAGAAACTGGGTAAAAAGTCTATGACACCTTGACTCTCATCACTGTAATTCTTCTGGGTTGGCTTCCCTGGCTCCTAACATCAAGGTTGAACCCCCAGATCCACCACTGATCACCCTCATGACCTTGGACAAGTCACAGAATCTCTCTAAGCTTCACTATCCTCATTCAAAAACACAAAAACAAAAGCAAAACATTAAAAAAAAACACTAACTCCTGCCTGAAATATGAAACTGAAACATGTTGGTGAGCAATTATGCTCATCCGTAATTGCTGGTTCTTTCAACAAGCAATTATAAAGCAATGTGATACCTACAATGGATGGTTTTGAATAAAATCCTGGGGCACAAAGAGGAAAGAGCAATCAATTCTGCCTGGAGGAGTGGGGATGGGGTGGTCAAGGAAGGCAAGTTGGAATTTGGAAGGTTCGTTATCAAGTCAACATGACCGGGAATCAGTGTGAGAAGAGACAGGAAGTCCCAAGAGCTGAGTTGAGAGAATGAGACCTGGGCTCCCAGGAGTCCCCCAGGAGGGGCACATCGGGAGCAGAGCTGGGCAGGGAGGATGGGCCTGGATTACACACACTGCAATCAAATGAGAAACGGCACTGGGAAACACTTTGTAAGCTGCAAAATGAACGTTAACACCTACTATTACAATGACTTCTTTTACTCTTCTCTTCCCTAATCACCCTGTGTTGCTGAAAATGACAAATTGTCCCACCAATGCTTTGAAACCTTCAAACCTGAGCTTGAACCTGGGCTCCACATATTGCCATGTGAACCACAGTTGCCCCATCTTTAAGCCAGGGATGATAATGCCTACTCTGCAAAAAATGTTATGGACTGTGGAAATCATTTATACAAAATGTCTGGCACATTTTAGGTGGTCAATAAATGGTAACTACAAACATATTTTTATTAGCAATAACGTATCTGAAGTGCCAAGATCAATTTCTGGCACAGAACAGATGTTAATAAGTTCTTTTCATTATTCATGGGGGTGAGAACAGTTTCTTTATTATTATTATTTGAGAAAAAAATCAGAACTCTACTCCCACAACAGTTCTCCTCACCTGAAATTTCCACTCTCTTTCAGTGGGTTATGGAAAAACTTTTCAAGGCTGTGTTTTTCAGGCAAACTAGTTCTATGATCTGAGTATGCATTAGAAAAATAGAGAGAGCCATGAAGCATTTCCTAAATTTATGTGACCAATGGGCACTTTGCTCTGCAGAACCAAACTCAGGTGTGGAAAAGGTAGGTTAGGGCTTTATCTGCAAATGTCCTCTGTTAACATTCAGGCATCTTATCCAAGAGGGAATACAACGCAAACACCGTATAGTAATAATGATAATATCTACAATTCAGTGTTCTCTTTATGCTTAGAATAGTACATGAATTATCTAACTAGGGTCCATTAAGGTCTTAAGATAATAATAGCCACATTCATGTAACATTAGGTGCCAGGAACTCTTCCAAAACATTGTAAAAATTGCTCAATTCTTCAAACAGCCCTATGAGGCAGAAACCATTAGTATTCTCATGTTAAAGGTGAGGAAACCACACATGGAGAGCTTAAGTGACTTGTCCGAGGCAACAACATCACGGGGCTGAGCCAAGTGTTGGACCCAGGTAGTCTGGCTCTAGAGTCCACGCTATTAACCACGGCCTCATCCATCAAATCGGGGCCTATGGCTGGAAAACTGAGGAAGAGAAACAGAAGAGGCGTTTCCCAGGGAAACTGAAGTACACATACTCAGGCCACCCTCTGAAATTCCTGGGCAAACCCAGGACAAGATGCAATTATTTCTGGAGAATTGGTTATGGCGGGATTGATTTTGAGATGCACATGTAGGAGGGCGTAGCCGGGGGCCCCCAAAAGAAGGATTTGTAATGGGGTCCAGAACTCAAGGTGTCCAGGAAATATTAGAAAGGTATATAGAATGTCCTCACCCTCCACCACAGGTGTGAGTTGGGGGAAGGGACAAATGGAGCAGGGCAGTTGAGAGCTGTTTTGCATAGCAACTAACCTTTGCAGCTACCCCCTGGCGTGGTCATTTAACATATCTATAACCTTTAACTGGTTGCACACATAAGTTAAATAGCTGTGGCCATGCTCTGAGCCAGGGGAATGGAAGTAACTTCCCCACAAGATGTAACTGGGGGGCAGGTCCACCGAGTTACAGCGCCTGCATGAGAGCTTGGCGATGACTGGCTCCATGACATGGGGCCACCCCTGCCCAGACTCACAATGGCAGCCCAGTAAAGCTGGAAGGATATGGAAGTGCTGGCAAGTGTAGCCAATTGTGGGAGGAGTCGGAAATGGGGCTGCAAAGGAAGACTGGCGTGGGGATTTAAACCCAGATGCGGCAGCCATTGACGAGGGAGCCACGAGGCTGTGGCAGTGAGGAGAACCACGTGGCTTTGGCCAGAGTGGGGAAACCCCCCCCCCTCCCCGCCGTAGCCATGAGAAGAATCACCATGCAGCTTTAGCAGAGAACCACCACCCAGCTTTAGCTGGAGATCCAGGTGACACAGCTGATGGTGCTGGGAGCCGAGGGAGGCCTCCCAGCCGAGCACGGATTACTGGGAAGGACCAGGGCCTGCCTGAGCCACAGACTTCTATTTCTTTTCCTGAGATATGGTACTCCAGACTGGGCAAATTAGGGAAGGAAGGACTGTGTGTGTGTGTAAGTGTTTTAAGGGACTTTGGGATTTTGATGAAGACATTAAGTCATTACTCTTAAGTCTGTATAACTTGAATAAATAATTCCTTTCTTTTTCACCAATCTCTAACATGGAGAGCTTTAATTCTCTGGCAAAGGGAAAGGTGAACCTAGTAGAGGGGGACCCCAGGAGAAGGGGGGTCAATTCAGTAGCATTGTGGGACCCTCTTCCCTGGTGGCCAATCAGGGAAAATCATGGGAGACCACATGTGCAGTAGCTTTAAAGTAATACAACTACTTGTACATGCGCAGTAAAGCCTGCCAAAACTAGCCAGGAAGGATCCGCCCTATAAGAATAGAGTCCCTCCAGCCCATGAGGTCCAACTCTGCTAGGAGTTGGCCTGCTCCCATGTTCTCTGCTGTGAACCCTGGGTGTTCGGTTCAATTCTTTGTCCCGATCACCAAGAACCTGGTTACCTGTGCCCACCTGTGACACACCGAGACCTCATCTCACCTCCAGGGAGCCAGTCTCACCTCCAGGGGGCCCCAGGCGACTCGCAAGAAAGTACTTCTCAGACAATCCCCAACAGAAGTCCCCTTTCCTGCCTGAACCAAGTCCCTGGTTCCACATGGATCCTCTGGAGTCTAATCATGAGATTAGACTCAGCGTCAGTGGCCTGCTGCCCAAACTGTCCTTCGTTGGACTAAACCTGTCCTTCCAGTAGGCGCCACCCGCTGCTCTCCATTCACGGTTAGACCCTCCCTCGTTAGAGCAATGGTAGGTCCGGCTCACTGACCGCTTTTAAGTTCAACACAGGAAGAGGTCCAAGATGGCGGCGGCGCCGGAGGACGCTGCGCACCCCCGCCCCCCGCCGGTAAGCAACACCAAATACCCTCGAACACGGGCAGCAAGTATTCCTGCGCGACAGCGGAGCCCTGAACAACCAGCCTGGGACAACGGACCAGAGAAAGAGCCCGCACAGAGAGGCCTGGGAAGCCGAGGGAGCGGCGGGACCTCTCCGCGCCTGAGGCTGCGTTCATGTCCCCTGCCCTAAGCGGGGCGGGGCGGCCGGACCTCTCCCCTGGGGCCGGACCTACCTGCTAGATGGCCTCAGCTCGGTCCCAGCTACACGGCGTGCAGTCTTCAGCCTCGGACAGAGGGAGCAAGCAGAAGCAACACATTGTCACCACAGCCACTGGCCTACTGCACAAGAGACAAGGGCAGCGCCTCCTGTCTGGTTCGTGCCCCAAGTGCCCAGAGCGCATGCTCGACTCCAAGGGGCTTCCCACAACCACCCGCGGAACGGAACACCGAGCCACACAGAGGTGGCTCCTACACAGGTCACTTTCGGTGCAGCAAACCAGAGAGAGAAATGGCACGGAGAACTCGGGAGAGCTCTGGGGTTAGAGAGGCTGCTACTCCCCCTGGTGTACATCCCCTCCACCTCCGCAGGGTGGGCAGGTGCTCTGGCCTGCATGCAAGATCACTGGGGTGTGTTTCTGGACACCTGGCCAGAGCGGAGCCCATTTCAGCCTGGACAAAGGGAGCAAGCAGAGCAACAGGTGTTATTAAACACACCTGGTCTCCCCGCCTCAAGCCGCTCCTGTTTGGTGGGCCAGTACCCTGGATGACTTAGGCACCTGCCCAGCTCATACTGGCCTGGCAAAACTTCCTGGTACACAGTCTACACAGAGTTGGCTTCTATATAAGGCCCCTTTTCCAAGACTGAAAGAGACAGTTATTTTGCCTAGTTCATACAAACAAACATAGCAACTAAATAAAATTAAAAGACAGAAAAATATCTCTTCAATGGAGAAATAAGGAAATAAGAAAAATCCCCAGGGGAAAAATATCCCAAGGAAATGGAAAGAAGTAATTGCCTAATAAAGAATTAAAAGAAATAGTCATAAGGATCCTCATGAAACCTGACAGTGGAATAGAGGAATTTAGGGAGAACTTCAACAAAAAGAAAGTACAAGAAAGAACCAAGTAGACCTGAAGAATACGATAACTGAAATGTAAGTGAAAAAAACTAAATTAAAGGAATCAATACTACATTAGCTAATACAGAAGAAAGGGGCAGCAACCTAGAGATAAACTAGTAGAAATCAACCAATCAGCACACACAAAAAGAATTTTTTAAAAATGAAGATAGCTTAAGGAGTCTCTGGATTAACATCAATTACTCAAATATTTACATTATAGGGATCCCCAAAGGAGAAGAAACAAAGGAACAGAAGCTTTATTTGAAGAAATAACGGCTGAAAACAGTCATAACCTAGGAAAGGAAACAAATCCAGGTCCAGGAAGCACAGAGTTCCAAACAAGATGAACCCAAAGAAACCTACACCCTATTGTTGTTAAAATGGCCAGAGTTAAAGATAAAGAGATAATCTTAAAGGAAGCAAGAGAAAAAATGAGTACATACAAAGGAAACCCTATAAGGCTGGCAGCTGGTTTTTTTATCAGCAATTTTATAGGCCAGAAGAGAGTGGCAGAACCTCTTTAAAGAACTGAAAGAGAGGACTCCACAACCAACATTAATTTACTCAGCAAGAAATTCAAGGAGAGATAGTTTCCCAGACAAGCGAAAACTAAAAAAATTTCATCATCACCATTAAATCAGCTTTCCAAGAAATGTTAAAGGGTCTCCTTTGCATAGAAAAGGGAGGGCCAAAACCAGAAATAAGAGTATAGGAAAAAAGGAAAAGTCTCACAGTTAAACCCCAATATTCTATAAAAACAGAAAATCAGACATTTAAAAAGCTATGAAGGATAAAAGAAAATAGCATCACTCTCAAACTACGATAAGTACAATAAGATGCACAACACAAAAAGATCTAAAATAAGGCATCGATAACAAAGCATGTATGAGGGAACAAAAATGTAGTGTTTGTAGAATATATTTGAACTTAAATGCCAATCAGCTTAAAATAAACTGCTATAGATAAGAATAATATACATAAACCTCATGATAGCCACCAACCTGAAACCTACAGAGATACACAAAGAACACAGAGAAAGGAACCAAGACAAAATACTGAAGAACAATGGCAAACTACAAGGGAAGAGAGATCAATAGAAGAAGAAAGGGACAGAGGACAATTTAAAAACAATGAACAAAAGGACAATAAGTACATACTCATCAATAATCCCTTTCAGTGCAAATAGATTAAATGTTGAAAATACCTAGGGTGGCTGAATGGATTTTAAAACCTGACCCGTCTATATGCCGCTTACAAGAGGCTCACTTCAAATCAAAAGACACAGACTGAAAGTGAAGAGATTGAAAAAGATACCATTTGCAAATAGAAATGAAAAGAAGGCAGGAGTAGCAATAATTATGTCAGACAAAAGAAACTTTAAAACAAAAAGAAAATCCTGGCTGGTGTAGCTCAGTGGATTGAGCGCAGGCTGTGAACCAAAGCATCGCAGGTTTGATTCCCAGTCAGGGCACATGCCTGGGTTTCAGGCCATGGCCCCCAGCAACCACACATTGATATTTCTCTCTCTCTCTTTCTCTCTCTCTCTCTCTCTCTCTCTCTCTCTCTCTCTCTCTCTCCCCCTCCCTTCCCTCTCTAAAAATAAATAAATAAAATATTTTTTAAAAAAGTTACCAAAAGACAAAGAACATCACGATTATAAAGGAGTCAGTCCAAGAAGGGAACTTACAGATACCCAATAGACATATGAAAAGAAGCTCAGTCTCACTAATCAGGGAAATGCAAATCAAAACCACAGTGAGATATTATCACCTGGAACTTCTTAGAATGGCTATTATCAACAAATCAACAAGTAACAAGTGCTGGCAGAGGATGTGGAGAACCCCACAAAGGAACCCTTGTGCACTGTTGGTGAGATTGTAAATTAGTGCAGAAAAACAGTGTGGAGATTTTTCAAAAAAGTTAAAAATAGAGCTGCCATACTATTCCACCAATCCCATTTCTGGGTATTTATTAGAAGAAGAAAAAAGATCATCAATTGAAAAAGATATATACATCCTTTTGTTCATTGCATCATTCCTGATAGTCAAGACAGAGAAGCAATCTAGATGCCCATCAGTAGATGAATGGATAAAGAATATGTGTCTGTACATGCAATGAAATATTATTCTGCAAATAAAAAATAATGAAATTTTGCCATTTGTGACAACATGGACAGACTTAGAAGGTACTATATTAAGTGAAATAAGTCAGATAGAGAAAGACAAACACCATAAAATCTCACTTATATGTAGAATAAAAAAATGAGTAAGTAAAACATAACAGAAGCAGACTTATAGATATTGCCAAAAGGGAGGGGCTGGGATGATAGAAGTAAAAAAAGAAAGATACACATTCGATCTAAAAAATAACTAGTACTGTGTGCAGCCCATTCATTCAATAAATACTTGTTTTAAAAAAAGATAAGTGTTTGAAATAAATGAGCCAATATGGCTCCTTCATCACATTTACGAAACCATACACTCTGTGCTACGTTGGGCTAAAATATTTTAGACCACAAAATTAACTCAGCAGGGCTAGCCCCATGTTCTCTGTGTCATTGTCACTGACAGAATCTGTGGATGGCTTTACTTTTCCTGCCACAGGCACAGTCACACGAATATAACAGGGAGGGCTTGATTACTTTTCCAACACACTTGCTGGTCTTCTCAGGGAAGAGAGGATTTACACTCAAGACCTGTCTGCCCTGAGAGAATCCCTGGCCATCGCTCAGCAGATTCCGATGCTCTGGAACCAGCAGGACACCAGCCCAGGTAACTGATGCTGAGGCTGAAGGCCTTAAACCCCTCCATGAAATCGTTTACCACCTACAGTCCAGCCAAATGATTAACCATCACCCGGCCACAAAAAGGTACTATTAGGAAACACTGTTAGAAGTGTAAGGCAATGTTTCAATGTAAGAAAACTTAAAACAGCAACATTCAGAATGGCCTAGACACTCTAGACGCAACTGTGAAAAAGTACTTATGCAATAGAATATAATGAGCAACATGAAAGCCATTATTGTACTAGTGTGTTGGGAAAATAACTTTTTTAGTTATTGCACACACTTTTTTATTTTCTCATTTTGACCAACATTGTCCAAGAGTTTGAACAAAAAAGAATTGTGTATTTACTGGCAGCTTTTGTAAAGCAAGGAAGATAACAGCCATTAAATATGTACTACATGCTGAAGGATGCACTACCTACAACATTGCAATTTACCCTCACAACAAAATGACAAAGATGGGTGGTATTTTCTCCTTCTTTGAGACAACACAATGTGACTTGCTACAAATGACTGTAATAGACCAAACTGTGGTTCCAAATCCTTACTCCGCCCCCATACTCTTCTTACCCTGTAAGCTTGCGGCCCCTTTGACCCTGGGTTCAGCTATGTGGCTTGTTTTGCCTGCTGGGATGTTAGCAGGTAGGATGCGAGCAGAGGCTTCTGGAGATGGTCTTGTTCTTCCACTTTGGCCACCACCAGCCCAGTCTTCTGGTTCCAAGAAGGTGCAGGAAGCAGAGCGACCTCAGCTGAGCTAAGCCAAGATCAGCCTACCCCTTACACACCGAACCTCCACGCTGTCCCACAGACACATGAGCTACCTTAACCCTTGGTGTCGTATGCTAGTGAGACTTGGGGATTGTTTGTTAGTTAGGTTTAACGGAAACAGTGACTAAGTCAGAACTGAAACTCAGACTTCGCACTCCAGATCCATACTCCTTTTTCTGTGCCATACTAACTAACTCAGACTAACAGTCTGAGACTTTTACTAAAAATCACCCTTGATAAATGGGAAATTGGGTTGAGCCAAATGAGTTATTAAACAAGGTCATCTTGGGCACCCTTTCCCTTTTCCCATTACGACCTTCCACACTCAAAATATCCACATTGGGATGGCGCACTCCCTACAAATGACGATGAAGCTTATTAAAACTCTTTCAATATGAGAATTGCCTGAAGTTCTGACACCGGACTGGACATGGTTGGAAATAAATTTTACATCCGAATATCTGCTACTAGAGAAACAAAGTCATACTTGTTAAAGATCTAGCAGAGAAATGATTGGAGAGGGAAATAGCTAAATAAATTGTGGTATGCTCACACAATGGAATATTATCCCCCTATTTTATATAGAAAAAAGCTAAATATACACATGCATATTTTAT
Organism: Phyllostomus hastatus; assembly: GCF_019186645.2. Taxonomy (NCBI): domain Eukaryota; kingdom Metazoa; phylum Chordata; class Mammalia; order Chiroptera; family Phyllostomidae; genus Phyllostomus; species Phyllostomus hastatus. Next base: position 5,949,383 of record NW_025334036.1, on the reverse strand, counting down.
TATATTGTCATGACAACAGAGGAAAGTATGGAAGGACACACACCAGACTGTTGCATTGGTTACCATGGTGGATGGGGAGCACAGGTGTGGGAGAAAGATCACCAGCGTGTAGTTCATACATCTTTATATCACTCTGCTTGTTACTGCTGTCATACAACTGTGAAGCCATCGTGTCTCTGAATATGTTTTTCTCCTCTCCTCTGGTTCTCCCATTATACATACAGAGTACACTTGATAGTTGCCTACATTTCTCTCAGACTCTCTTCATTTTTACTCATTCTTTTTTCTATTTCTCATCCTGCATTGTTTCCTCATTCTTTCTTCTGCCACTTCAACTCCTGAGCCTTTCTAGTGTTTATTTCAGTTATTTACTTTGCAATCCCAGAATTTCCACTTGACGCTGTGTTATACTTTCGATTTCTGGAGTATTCCCTCTTTCGTGTGACACTGTCACCACGCCGTCCTTCACTTCTTTAATCCGGGTTTCCCTCAGTTCTGTGAACCTGTTTGTAATGGCTCTTTTGAAGTCGTTTGCTGTTCAACCTGACATCTGGTCACTCTCACAAGCAGTCTCTGTTGACATCTGCACAGAAGAAGGGAGCCCCCACCTCCCAACCACACTCGTCTGGGATTTACCCTTTGCAGCAGATACTTGGCTGCACGATGGGAACCGCTGGAGCCCTGCCCTTCCTGGGAGAAGCCCTCCGACTGGACGCAGAGAGGGAGCCCTGTGTGCCTGACCACAGTCATCTGGAACAGAGTCTCCGCTTTGGCCTTGGCTCAAATGCTACAAACTCTCCCCTTTCTTACCAAATTTTCATGGATTTTCTTGAATGGGTCCCCCCCCCCCCCGCCACCCTGCCCACACACATACACACTCGTTGTTTGCCCTGAGGGCTATTTCCAAAGGCTTTAAATGGTTGGGTTGGGTTTTTTTTAAAGAATAATATTTACCAGTTTTGCTGGTGAGTGGATCAGTGGCGTACCTCTTGCTGTCATGCTGAAAGCATCCCATTAACCGGTCTTAACACTGGTAATGCATGAAAATGTCAATGAAAAGGCAAAAGATCTGGAGGATATTGTACTCCAAACCTGATTATTTATAAATGTAGAACCTGAGGCCCAAAGTCAAGGGGCCCATCCCCACCATCCTTTCTTGTGTCACCTCTCCCCGAAGCTTCGGCGTCCTGGGGAGCCCAGGCAGACCCAGGAAAGGTGTGGCAGGTGCAGAGTAAGGGGAGACATTGAGAACCCTCATGCTACCCTGCTCACCCTCCCCAGGTCAGCTCCCATAGCGGGGACACCTCATTTATGTGGCCCAGAGACCCCAACACTGCCAGCTACATCAGACATCCCTGTGTAGCCCGTTCCCAGGTTTCCTTAGAATTGCTGCTTTCAGTCACTGCCTCTTAAATCTTGTGTTGCTAAAGATAACTCTGCTTTGTTTGACAAAAATGCATCTGGAGTACAGGATCTTAAAAAGAGAATGTGCCCAGATGGCAGCGATATTTAAGGAAATACCATTTTCCAGTTTGGGGATCTGTAACCCCCTCTGATTTCATTGCTATGATTTTTTTCAAACTCCCTCTCTGCCCATACAGTTCAAGTTGTCAGGGGAAGTTTCGTGGTGTAGCCATGGTAACCATGAAGCCTCACTACGCTACTCACCGCCACCCTGCCGCTCACGCACACACACACTTCACACACTTTACCCACAATCCATAACCCACTCAAACTCCAAAAATCATTTATATCCTGAAAATGAGCTTAAAATAACAAATACCAAAGCTGTATGAACTTCCACATGCAGTGTTTTCCTCGCTGTGTCTAATTACTATTCACACTGAAGGTAAAAAAAAAATCTAGATGGCATCCAGTAGCAGACTGCTTGGGGCGGGGCACTGCCATTGTAACAGACGGGGAGCAGAGCGTCCGTCCGTGCCTTCCCCTCTTTGCTAGGAAGAGAGGCTGACTTTGAAGGTGGCTTTAAAAAAATCTGCTCATTCACATTTGTTTTCCCTTTCCTTGCAGTAATAATTATTCTTGGCTAATAATGTTGGTTTTAAAAGCACATAATTAGTACTTCCAACACTATAATTGAATTTCCTAAAATTGAAGACCTGCATTCTACAACCCAGGCCCCAATTATCTGACCAAGAAGAATTCCCCCTACATTTGCTGTAGTCGGGGCCACACCTGGCGGGGTGTCCAGTGCTCAGGAGAGCGGTGTCGGGGTTGATGAGCAAATCCGCCTGCAGGGGCAGGAGACCACATCCACAAGCAGGTCTATAAATCATATCTGAAAACCAAGCCCTGGAGAAACCCAGAGTCTTGGATCTGCAGAAGTGCGTCGAATTTTAAATCTTAAAGTCTGTATTTTATGTGAAATCACCTCTGAAGAGCAGAGGTATCCTTAACCAGGGAGACACCTGACCCAAGCACTGGCCATTCCTCCAAAGCAAAGGATGGAGGAAACATCCTCACTATTTGTTCTGAGGTCCGCCCCCAGCACCCTGCTCCCTATGGTAAAATGTCTTGTGCGAGAAGCCCTCCCAGCAAGGGAGTCCTGTCTGCCTCTCACTCTCAGTGGATTCTTTTCCTAGGGGTAGCCCACAGATAAAGGCTTATGTGAGAGCAGTTGTTTTTTGTTAGTTTGTTTTGGGGGAAGGGGTGGTAATTCTAGGCACCGAGGGAGAGGGAGAGGCAAAAAGAAGAAAAGCCCATGTGAAGACGCATCTGCATTGTCTAACTGGCCCTCACTCTTGGGCCCCTTAATCACACATGAAACGTGTCTCTGAATCACCTGTCTGGAGCCAGCGAGGGAAAAGCATTGTTCCCTGGGCTCTTGTCCCATATGGGCCCAGGGCCTCTCCCATGGCACAGGAGCTGCCCGCCTTCCATTTCTGAGTTGAGCATCTGGGAGCTGTTCTTTGGGTGTGGCATGTGGGGTGTCAAAAATGCTCAAGGCAAGTGAGAGGTCCCCGGCATGGGCCTGAGGGAAAGAAGGAGCCATCGGGCCCCACCTGCAGGAAGCCTGTGTGGCGTGAGTGCCACAGCAGCAGTGACTGGAATGAGAGGAGAGGCCAAGAGGGTCTGACGTGGAGCCTCGGGGGTATGCAGTCCACCCATCACAAAGCAATAGTCCAGGCGGAGGGTAGGCGCACGCTGTTCTGAAATCCCCCATCATTCCTTAGGTGTGGGGTAGTGAAGATCTGAGTCTCCATTTCTGACTCAGCAATGCGGAGTCCCATTTCCCTCTCCAGCAGCTTCTCCAACTACTGCACTGTGCTTGATTCCCATCCATCAGAAACTGCCCACACGAGTTCTGTCTCCCTTTCATCCACGATTCTGCACCTGTTCTGTCGCCCCCTATTGGAGGAACCAGGATCCTGAACACACTCTCCTTGGTCCCTAGAACTTCTCCTGATGACCTCTTTCTTGTTCTGTGGTCTTGCTCTGCGGTCTTTCTGACCACCTGCTGTCCCCTTCTGACCTGGCCTTGTCCCATGTCCTGCCTCCTCCTCCCCAGCTGTGCTCTGCAGTCTCCACCATCTAATTCATTCTCCCTCCCCTCTCCTCTTTCCTTTAGGCTAGCTTCCCTGGGGGAAAAAAAAATCCTGTATGCAGTGTAAATTACATCTGAGAGCTTGACACAAATGCAATATTGATTTTTAAGCAAGATTATATAAATTGTGGATAGTCTATAATTTTGCTTGCCAAATAATAATAGACTGTGAAGTAGAAATTCTTGAATTTGAGGCAGGCCAGAGAAAAAGTAAATACATAGTGATCAAGTCATGAAAACGTGATTCTAAAGAGTTCTATTGGGGTCTCAGACATTGCCTTCAGACTCAATAAAACCTTAACACCGGCGTTTGGGAAGAGATGTGATTTCTGCAAAACTTCACCCTGTTGTCCTATATATCTTTTGCACATAAGAAGCCCAAATTTCCCTCAGTCAGTCTTTCTGTGGTGCATGGGCTACGTCTGCAAGTTTTCTATGTATTTCTAAGGTTCCTATAAACTGGATCACATGTATAGTAATCTTCCATATTTCTTAAGGTTTTCTCCAGGCTGTGGACACGGGATTTCTGACCCTATTAAGAGTTTCACCTGGTTGTTTCTGAGAGTTCACAAGGAACGCCACACGTTTGCATGTGTGCTTTCCTCAGGTTCTTCTGCCTGCTTCAGTGGTCCCCCCCCACCCCGCTTGCATGTTCAGTGCTCCCCCTAACGCCTTTCCTCACTATGGCCACTGTTAGGGCTGCTGCTCCACTCGCAGTCCCACAGCCTCCACTCCTGCAGGGATTCCTTACAAGTGCAGGGAGGTGGCCACTGACCCATCTCTGAGCAACGGCGTCTTCCCTCCCCTTCCTTCCTCCAGGTCTGGTGCACACATCTGGCCTCCGTGCTTCTCCAGAATTCTGCCGTGCAGACTAACGCCAGGAAGGCCCACTTCCTGAAACACACAGGACTTACACAGATGCATTTGCAGATCCTGCACCCAGCTGTCACTTCTGGTCTCCCTTCTCTGTGTGTTCATCCGTCGCTGCGGGACGTTCTAGAATGGCACGGTTCCTTCTGGCCAGACTTAGTGTATGTGATTTCTCTACTACACTTGCTGGTCCCTTTCTACCCATTTGGCTTCAAGCAGAATTATCTGTTTACTGAATAGATGAAACACTTTTTCCCCCTTAGAACTACAGATTCAGGGAAAGACAAGGGGCTGGAGAAGCAACCAACATTTACAGACATCAGGCGGCAAAAGAAGACACAGAGAGACCCCTCACTTGCCTTAGCTTAACCATCAAATGAACGATTGAACCTTGGGAGTATATGGCTGCAAAACAACCCTCTCTCCTCTCCTTCTCCTGCTCTTTCCCCTCCTCTTCCTCCTTCTCCTCCTGTACATTTTCCTACTCCCTTTCCCTCCTCTTTTTTCTTCTTCCTCTCTCTCTCTCTTCCCCCCACCCTCACAAGCCCTGGTCTCTCTGATTACCTTCCTTCACTGGTGTCTCCACTGGTGTGGCTAAATGAAGTTTCTTGTCACTACTTTGTGGGTATCTCAGTGCAGATCCGAATATAAAACTAAAGTTCATCTTCACTATGAGTACATCCTTTTTTTCTTTAAGTTATAGCCCTGAGCCCAGATTGCCCTCACTGTGACACGTACAGATCGCCCGCCACTTATTTTCCTCCAGCAGAGGAAAATGTGCCACTGGTCAAGCACAAGCAAAGCACACCCTCTCAAGCATCTCAAAAGGAAACACAGGTAACATCACATGCGTTTTCTTTCTTTCATTCTAGCAGGACTCACACGCAGAAAGTTCTTTCTGTGTTTTGCTTTGCGTGCCTGTTCCCACTGTGAGAAGTCAAAACTTGGAGGGACCTTACAGCCGTGCACCCACCTCTTCCATTTTAAAGATGAGGAAAACGGGGGTTAAGCAACCAGCCCAAGACCTCACAGCCTTTTCCTAGATCACGCAAGTTAGGCATGGAGTCAGGAACCTCTGGGTTCCCAAATGAAGCTTCTCCCAATGTATCTGACCGCTGTTCCGTGGGTCAGTTTGCTGGAGAGACTTGCTCCCATGAGCTCTGTTAGAACAGTGTATTTAAATATGGTTAAAGTCACGAGCCAAAATTGACATCTTCCCTACCTGGAAGAGTTCAATTCTTGCATAGACCTATTGTGAATATGCAAAGCACCACTCACTTCAGTTTCCTTGTTTATAACACTTAATCTTCACAAATTCCCAGGCACACCCAGAGGTTTTTACCTACATGCAATTACCCAGCAATGGTAAGTGGTGAGGGACTGGTTAAATAAGCAGGGGTTAAATGCCAGCTGTCTGCCAAGATGGTGCCAGGTGTGTCCACCTGAGCATTTAAAATAAATGTATGCTGAAACGGAATCTAGACAATTGTCCCCAAAGATGAGGAAAGTCTATTTCAGGCTCAAGCATATAATGATCGTTGAAGGACATCTTGGGCCCTCCAGCAAATGTCTTCTGGAATCATCTCCACATTCAGACGCCTCCTAAAGAATAGCGGGAAAACATTCGATATTTTGCAAAAACTGTTTCATGTCCCTTGGCAGAAACTGGGGCAGGGGCTAAACTCCCCTGGAGCACAGACCCGTTTTTTCTAAGGTAGCTACTGCCCTCTAGTGTTGTAAATGGAAAGCAAACCCTATACCTGGTAGATTCTAAATCCAGCCTCAGCAAGTTTTTCAATTAATGGTGCCTTGGTCGTCCTTGGTCGGTCCTTGGGAACCACTGGCAGACAAGGACGCTGCACTGGGGTTGAGAATTTGTTCTCCCAAGATTTCTGTTCAGCGAATTCACACTGGCACACCCATCCCTGTTAAAATACTGAAACGCTTCCATACCAATTGGCAGAAAGCCACTGCCGCAAGTCCCCTGAGTACCTCCACCACCAGTCAAGAACCAGGACCCTCCTCTGAGCCCCCCGGCCCAGGGCTCTCCACCCTCCAATAACCAGATCCTTAATGGTCAACAAAGCAGAGGCCTCCGAGACCCTGCCCCAGGGCCGTGGCTGCAGCGTGAGGTCAGCGTTTGGATCAGCCCAGCGATTAAACCTTTAGGATGTGACATTTTACTTCACCCTAAGGAATGGCCCCTCACCATTCAACTATGGTGTTTATTCATCTTTCTATCCATCATTTATCAAGACTGACGTCCCAGATGCTGGGCGAGTCACAATGCACAGGAAAAAAGAAAGGTTTGTAAGATCACGGTGCTATGGACCCTTCCACACTTAAGATGGCATTTAATTTAGTTAATATTGTCCCCATGGCCTGGAAACATTAGCAGCCAGTGACTAGTTTACACCCAGCCTTCTCTGGGAGGAAGTTTGGTGGGGTAAGCGTGCTGCACTGTTCACCTGGTGATGAAGGGCCAGCTCCACCTCTTAACAGCTTTCATGGTCTCTGGCGAGTTACTTCACCTTCCTATATTTTAGGTTCCCCGTCGCTAGAGGGAAGAAGTAACATATCACTAAGTTATTCTAAGAATTAAAGAAGACAGTCTTCAAAAGTCTTTATCGCGGCCCTTGTCATACAGTAAAAGTTCCCAACAAGTGTTTGCTAGTATTTGGATCACAAAGTATTCAAGGTTAAAATTTTTATTTACCACTCACCAAACCAAATGTTTCTGCTACGTTCATACACTGAAGTGCAAAGAGGCGTAGCAATCCCACTCTCCGGGGACGGTCAGGTGGAAAAACACGTAAAGGGGCAGGGACACTAGAGCATGAAAAATATGACGAGAAAACAGAGATTACTTCGGTCACTTCACACTCACAGCATTAGCTTAATCGTGCAGTAGCTGCATTCACTGGGCATGGTGTTATTTACAGGCTCACCCAAACGGCTCCAGATGGGCACACGGGCAAGATTAATCCAACCAGTTGTCAAGGCATTGCAACCCAGGGAATGGGTCCCTTTGCAAGTCACCTACACACCCCCTTCTCAGCATCTCTTTCCTCCCTGGGCTGTGTGTCAGCCCACTTCATCAACAGCCGTGATATTACAAATGCCTGCCGTCCCTACCAAGTATTCTTTGCAAATCGTAGAGCACTTCCCAGGACCACTGTGGAAAGCTGGTGAGGTGGTCTTCATCACCTTTGTTTCGAGATAACTCGACGTCATCTCTACTACTCAGCCTGGCACATCTGAAAAGCGGCCAGTGCCCCCTGTAGTCAAAGGACTGAGACAGCCATTTTTGTAGCGGTGATGCTAAGAAAACATTCAAAACCACTAGTCAAACATTCAGGGAAGACTATGAGTAGTCACCCACATCTGGATTCTTTCCACCGCCCCCCGCAAACATCTGGATTCTTTCCACCGCCCCCCGCAAACAGGCACATCTCTAGGCTCCCCGCCCACCAGAAGGAATAAAACCTCTAACCCCACGCGACTGCTCACTGGGACCCAAAAGACTAGTCTGCACTTTCTGAGTTTACCTTATGGTTTTGGGATAGAAAAAAATTCTAAATATTTGTAAATATAAATCAGTACAGAAAAAAAGGACCAGCAAACTTTAAGAAGAGCTCTTCTTAATGCCTCAACCTGCATTATCTGCTTCACCCATCACATCCAGAACAGAGAAGTATGGTAACAAATGATGCAGACACTCTCTTAGTCTGTTTAGCATGGGAACCTCCAGGATTCAAATGGACCAAAAATCTGGGACCTAAGCTCAAGCAGAAAAATACCCTTAAATCCTCCTCTATTTCTGAAACCTGAAAGGCACAGGTCAGTTATTTTAATATTCAGCCCATTAGAAATGTAGCAGAATCAACATGACAAATCTGTGTTTATTATACTTATACATATTTCACACTTTCAAATTTTAAAGTATTTTTTAGACTTTTATCCCCTATGCGAAAAAGAGCTCGAGTCAGAACTGACTAATCCATGACATGTATTTTAAACAATAAAATAGTTTTCCTATCAATCTATGTGCTATGGGGTATATATTTTTTATTATTATATGTCACACATACCTCCATCTTCCTTCCCCAAACTGTGATTTTCAGTAGTTGAGCTACCTTTCAAAACCATCTGTTAGACTTACTGGATGCCCATGTCTGTTCAGGACGACCCACAAAATACCCTTTTCCTGCGTCCCTTGTCACAACCTCAGTTCGGTCACACATCTCAGCCACGCGCTGTCTGTGTCCTGACGGCAAGTCTGCAGCTTGCAGGACTTCCATCGTCCCACTGTAAACTACACGGGAGCGCAGGTTTCTGCAGGTTTCTGCAAACTGCCCTTATGAAAATCATTAGGATAAATACCTGCAAATGAGCTATTGGCAATCTACTCCAAACTTTTGTTAAAGTTGGGATTTCTTGACTCACCCAGACTGACTCCAAACTGGAAAAAAAAAAAAAGCTAAACCATAAGACACATTTTGAAGAGGCAGAGTTTCATCACTTTCAAATATATTTGAGATCGAAAGAATTTATTTTGCAATTATTCAGGAGAAGCACTTTCATGAGTAAGAGCCATTTATAATTGTTCATTGACTGCTTACCAGTTAGTTGTTTTTCTGAGCATTTTTTAAGCAATCCTTTGCAATATGATCCAAATTCTAATTTTCCCGGAACGCCATTTTCACTGGCCTTTGTTCGTACCCTACTGAAATCACACATGCTGATTTAAAGAAATCTGAATTCCTGAGATTATATACGTACGTGGGAAGTGGGGGGGCATGACAGTTGGTTTTGAGTGGCATGCTCTTCTGAGCCATGGTCACTGTGAATAAGGCCACCACATGAACTTTGGTAGAAGACACCTCTTAAAAGACCTTTGCTTTCTAAAGGAATAGATATTTCTGGTCTCTAAAACTATACGGTATTTTAATCCACCAGGACCAGAGGTAAATGAAAAGCTCAGCTTGTGTTCTCAGGTGAGATGCTCATTCCCCAGTTCACATCTTGAACGTTCTGAGGGTAGGGACTGCGTTATGGGCCTGCCAAGTAGGTCCCGTCCATTCTGTAATTAGCACTGACTATAAGCACTCGTATTTCTCCCTTTAACCTCTGTGGATAGCTCTGGCCTCAGTTTCATTTCATCATTCACCTTTCTGGAAACCTCAATGCTGGTGCAAAAGTCATGCATCTAAATTTCCCGGCTATGCCTCTGCAAATGAAATACAATGTCCGTTCTGCGTGTCTCGAAGGCAAAGGCTCTGCATGATTTATTCCCAAATTGCTCTTAGGGCTGTGAGTAAATACAACGCCGCTACCCACAGAAGCACAAAGCTTTGGTCCACGTGGAAAGAAAAGCACTTAGAGGCAGGGACCTAATATAACACAAGACCCACGGTAGCCGTTCTGAAAACACGTGTTGGATGAGGTCTAAGTGGACTTGTTGAATAAATGAATACTGATTTTTTCTGGCCCTCCCATTCATTTTAGGTCAACCAATCAAGTGAGGTTTCAATGACTGGCCTCAGGAAATGGAAGGTGAGGGTTGGTCACATTGTCCCACTCCCCAAAGACTCTGTGGGTGGCCCTGCAGTAGGGTATCAGTGACCGACAACTCACCTCAGAATTACAGACAGAGCACAAGCCTTGTGACCCACTCCTAGTGCTACGCCTCACTTTGGACACATCATTTAACCTTTCCGGGTCCCCCTGTGCAAAATAGAGCTAAAGGAAGTGATTCTCGATGCTCCTCCTAGCTGATTAGATCGATGTAGGAAACCGGAAGAGACCTTGGCATCTGAAAATAATCTCTAGCCTCAGTTTTTCAAGGTGTGTTTACAATTCTTTTTATTATTTTTTAATGAACTAACACAAGGTACCAGGAGACCCTAGGAACGGGGTGACTTGTAACATGACCTCGGGGCTCATGTGCGAAAGACTTCACAAACTGACACACCCCTTCCACCAATTATTTTCAATAAAACGAAAGATCGAAAATCAGCATCAGAAAAGAGCACAATACAGTTAAGACTGTTGAAAATAACTACTCCCAAACTGGACATCATAAAATACATCGTGAACTGTGAACAGATTCGCTCAATGAGGGAGAACCTCATTCCTTTACTTCTCCACAGATGCCGTTGGGAGTTTCTCTGGGTAGAACACAAAATGAAAAAGAAGTGGATGGCCAGGAATGCTGTACATTACACCCCTCAATGTCCTGCCACTGAGGCTGTATTTCAAGGAGCATTTATCTCAGCAGGAGTGACGGCATTTGAGAAGGGGGCACGTTCCCGTGCCAGACGGCCTTCCGTGGGGAAAGCCCACAGACCGCGGGGGGGATGAGAATTGCCCTTGGTTGTGTCGGTGGGTGGTGTGACAAGCCAGGAAGGTAACACGCAAGTTAGCACTTGGAAATCAAAAGGAGCTTACCCTCCCCCAAAATTATTGTCGCCACCCCAACACTAAAAAAAATGCATCACGTTTTAGATTTATAAGATCCGCCTGCACTAGATACGTAGACTCTTAACTGCCTTGTCAATTCTTTATGCGATAGCTGCTCTTTGAACCAACGTAAGGGACGTCGTCATCCCAGGTTCACACAGCTCTCTTGTGTGAACTAGCCACTATATTTCACATCTTAAGACTGTGGCAGGTATATTACAGCTATATTACATTGGGTCTCTCATCATTGACATAGTGTTTCTGTTAGGTTGCTTCTATAAAACACTGAGAGAAACATTAATACACGGTGGCCTATTTATATATTGGGGGTTATCAGGATGTCAAATCTGAGTAGATGTGTCTTCAATGTACATGGGGAAAAGGGGGTGAATAAAGAGGTGAGAGACAAGGTAGCAGAGTAAACATTTCAACCATTAAAATTGATCTCAACTTGAGGGTAGAAAGTTGCAGCAGAATTTACTCTCTCCCCCGGCTGCCTGTTACTCCAGGGAACAACAGAAAGATGGCCTGAAGCTGTGTCGGGACCCAAGCATTTCTCCAAAACTGAGAAGACACTCAGCAGAGCCATCATTATTCTGTTTTCGATTTTGGAGACTTCTGGTACGGGCCATGTGGCACCTTTCCACGTTGAGAGTGCCGCTCATCAGCTCAAAGCCTGAGTTCTCGCAGGCTGACGTTCGCCTGGTCCAGGTAAGTTCACTGCCGGGGTCACACGTTCCCAGCTCCCTGTCCCTTCCATGCAGAACAGTTCTGGTGGATAAAATGTTGATCCTTGTCTACGTGGTGAAGACTTCAGCCTGTGGCTGACCCTTGCCAAAGTAGTTTGTCCTAGGTTCCTCCACCCGCCCCCAACTCATGTTCCAAACTGGACCTCAGGAAAGTGTCTTCCTAGAGCACTCAAGGAAAACATATCTGGCATCCACAAGACTCCCTGCTCCCTTGTCAATGACATCTGACTCCCAAATCCTGAACCCAAACCCATAGCATAGATTTCCCATGGGACCTGACCATTATAACAAATCTGGGTTGCGTTTTGCTGCCAAAAGGAACAGGAAGAATTTCCACTTTGAAGAACTGCGGCTACACTTGCCCGCCCTTCCCTCCATCCCACACGTTGTCCACCCTGTTTGATTCTCACCTACAAAGACAGTGCCAGAGGCTACTGAACACTTCTCGGGGTGTTTCGGGGTGAGCGGCAAAGTCAAATGCCAGTACTGCAGACAGTGGAGCGGGGGGGTTTCTCAAATGGTCTGTGTAAGAGGGGAAAGCTCTCCACCTACACGAAGAGAAGTGCCTGGATTAAGTGAGCTGCACAATGGGAGCTTGCCGAGTGCCTCCTCCCCACAGCAAGTTAAATGGCTCTGGGAAATTGTGCTTGCATTTCATTCCATCAGACCCAGTTTCCTGGGACCTCACATACCAAGTCCTCCCGAAATATGGCTATAATGCTGGCAAAGATTTGCAGACCCTATTTCTGCAAATTGAACCCAAATACAGTTATGTACAAAGTTAGTTTACAGAATACCTACCCCATTAAGTTTCATTGAATAGATCAAAATAGGAATAAATATCATTCGTAAATTTTATCATCTAATCATCCTGAAAAGCTCAGGACACTTGGTGGGAGGGTAGGAGGTTGCTATAGATAATGCACAGATATTTGGTTTTCTATGTCAGAGTATCTTTGCCGCTATTGGGCCAATTTTCAAATGGAAAATGTGATGGGTGATTTTTTTTAAATGCAAAAATATATGTGTTTTATACTTCAAGCCCAACATTCATAGGATGGCTCTAACTTCTCGTCAAGTCAATTTGGTAGGCCACTGGGCTCCAAGGACCTTTTTGAAAGAGCTTGAGTGTTCTCAAGCTCGAATTCATTTTGCATTGCAGGTAAGTCCTTGCACCTCACCTGTGGCAATGCACACTCCTTGCTCTCGGCATGTGCACCACTGGAGGGGGTTAGTTCTCCTCCCCTGCCTTGGGCTGGGGAGACCTGAAACCAAGCACACAGCTCTCTGATTATCAGGGTGGCTCATGACCCCCCAAATCAGTCACCTGAGTTACAAACATCTTGAAGCTGAAATGGGTCCTAAAACTGGGGGCCACAAAATCAGTCTCTCCTCCGGTGCTATCCAAAGTCCTCTGGACGGCGACAGAAGTGTGGACGCATTGAAGGTTCCTGGAAAAGGTTCTTCCAAGATTGCCTGTCCCCGCAGGTGGCTCACATCAGGACCTGCTCTCGAGTCTCCGGAAGACGAAGGGCAATCAGGCCGCCCCCGACGAGAGAGGTGGCAGCCAGAAGGATGGGGACCACTTTGGTTATCCCAACAAAAGAAGCAAAGATGGTGTTTCCCAGAATGGCTCCAAATTTGCATAATCCATTGAGGATGCCAAAGGCCGTTGCCCTGTAAAAGAAGAAAGCATGTTCTGAATGACGCCAACGAGGCTTTATTAGATGAGTAGGACTGGGTTCTTTCCGTTGTTGTGGACGAAGCTATACTGAAGGTGTGGGAGGGATTTTTTTCCCTGAAATATAAAAGTAATACATTCTCATTTCAGTCAAATTGGAAAATAAAGACTAACATGAAGATGCAACGATATATAACCTCACCACTGGAGAGCAATCGCCACTATTAACATCGTGGAGTATTCCCTTCAAACTTGTTTCTTTTTCTTTTCAAATATATCCTTTTTTAACATTTTCACAGGTATTACAGGAGGATTATGAACTGCTGAAAGGGTGAAGGATGACACAGAAAGTGTAAATGTTCCCCCTACTCTTGACCCTCTTATAAATTAGACACTTATTGTCCCTAAATAGTGTTTCCCTAAGCATAAGATTACATTTCCCAAGCTCCTTTGCTGCTGCGTATGGTCATGTGATTAAGTTTCGGCCAATGGGATGTAAGTGAGTTTCTCCCGAGAAACTTCCTTAGAGGTGTCATGAGTGGGCCTTTTGCCCTCTTCTCTTCCCTCCTTTTTCCTTCCATCCCACTTCCTGGCAGGGACCTGGTGTCACCTTGGACCATGGCCGAGATCATGAGAAGGAGAATAAGACAGAAAGAGCCTGCAGTGCCTGCTCTGGACGTTTACAGGAAAGGAAAATAAAATATCCACCTTCCTAAGGCTACAGTGTTTGGGGCTTCTGTCACCCGTGGCAGAGCCTAACCCAAATTATTGTCCCTCAGTCCCACGTCCCAGGGCCTGGGACAATGACCTATTATTGACCTTCTGTCCTTCCTGGACTCCATCTGTGCGCAGACACAATATTCCCACATTCTCCCTCCCCAACGGAAATAAAATGTTTCTTTTTCAGACCACAAGTTTATTAAGGATGTGGCTAAGTATTTATACTTTAAGCTCCTTTTTACATTTTCTTTTGGGTAACTGTACCACACTAGACCTTTACAATCACTCGCTGCCTTTCTAGTCTTTTGTTTTCAGAATATTCTTGGATGTTTTTACAGTTTTCCTTTTTCCAAATAAACTCCAGGTTAATTTTTTTTCAAGTTCTTTGGGGTTGAGAGGAGGATTCATGCAATTTTGAAGGGGCATTTTTAAGTTAGAGAAAGTCTAAAGAAGATTTGACATTTTCTTAAGATTAAATCTTAGAATTTTACAAGGTATATCCTGACATTATTCAAGTCTTCTTTTATATCTCTCAGTAAAGCTTCATAGTTTTTTTTCAATAAATGCTTCACCTTTCTCATCAGTTTGATTCCCAGATATTGTATGATTTCTGCTGTTATTAAATGGATTTCAATGATATTTTTAATTTTTAAATATATTTTAAAGTTTATACATTATTCAGCTTGTTCTATTACTGACCACCTTACTAAGTTGCTTTATTGTTTCTAGTATTTTCTTTAGTTAATTCTCTTGTGGTTCTTTCATGTAAAATCCCACCCCATGCTAATAACGATCACTTCTCTTCCTCTTATTTTTATTTTTGTAAAACTTAGGAGTTCTTTGGTTCAGGGGGTGGTATGCTGTGCTTTTCCATAGCAACCCACATCCCAGTAACTCTGTCACCAGTTTAGGGCTTTTTTTTTTTTTTTTTTTTCAGAATTCCATTTGCCTGCCTTCCACACCACTTCACAGTCCTTTTTGACCACAGGTGCCCTTTAGGTGCTATTGTTCAAATCCCCACTTCCTCCTCTATGAAGAGAAATAACTGCTAAGTAAAGGCCTTGCCCTAATGCCTTTAAACCAGGTCTCTTCTCACGTGGCTTCTGCAAAATAAAATTAAACCCAGGGCAGCCTGTCACACTCTCTGCAAATGCCCCAGACCACCATGCCTCATCCACCTTTATTTCTCTCCACCTCTCCCCAATCCTGTGCTTCCCTAGCTCTTCACCTTCTCACTGCATCTCCCATGGGAAGTTTGTTCTCACCTCTTTTTGATGACGTGGCACGTATGGTATTGCCCTCTTATTTTTCTCTCCTAGACACGGTTTACACTCATCCTTTGCATCTTGCCATTCACCGCATCCTATTAAGCCTTAGGCTACCCACTTCCAGGTCTGTGCTGGCTCCCACACAGGAGAAACTCAAAATCCTAAGACACTTAGTCCATGGATCTCCAGGAAGATCAAGGTCACCATGGTGCAAGATCGTAGAGCAGGTAGGTTTCTAGCTCAAGTCCAAACGAGTGCCAGCGAGGAGCCCAGGGAAGAACTGACCTCTGGTTGGTGGGATACAGCTCCACCGTGATCACGTCCAGAGCATTCCAGGCAGCGATGCTGGTCCCGCAGAAGAGGCACTGCCAGCCGATCATCGCGGACTCGCTGTTGCCAAAGAACAGGAAGAAGCAGCAGACTGCCGAGATCAGCATGGAGCCACCTGTGGAGGGAGGTCAAGGGCCGGAAGGAGCATGAAGCCCGTGCCGCCGGCAAGGCTGTTAGCCACAGGTCTTGCCCCATCTGCCATCCTCACAGGCACACCTGAAGTGACAGGTTACCGTAAGCAAAAGGTCCATCTCTCCACAGAGAGTGCAGCTTGCACCCTCACATGGTACCCCAGCCATGGAATCAGAGCCCTCTGCATGGGTCACATCACCAGAGCTAGCCTACGGGAAGAACTTCAAAACTGTCACTCTGCGTTCCCAGCCCAGAATAACTAGGGACAAGGCAGGGGTGCGGGCTGGTTAACAGTCTATCATATGCCAGACATGCTCGCATAACATATAGCATAACATGTCTATATGCTCGAGACATGTTATTGTATTTAAAAAAGCAAAGTCTCCCTGTGGAACTTACATTCTAGTGACAACATAACTGTAAATGGGCCACAGAAGGCAAACCTGCTTATTCTCCATCTACGCCCATCCCATCCCACACATCTGCCATTCTCAGCCCCACTCTGTGCCCCGAGGAGGTAAAAAAGCAGGTCCCAAACAACCAGCTGGGGTTTCGGGCAAGAGTCCCCTCCAGGCATGAGGAGCCTGCGGGAGGGAAGACTTCCGGCTGACAAGAAGCCAGAGGGCTGGCCTGGCATTGCCAACAAGTGCCTCCTGGGGGCACCTCCGTGGGAAAACTTGCCCTCACACCTAGCGCTAAGCCCTGCCGGCCAGCTGGGAAATGATAACTGTGCATGTCGATTGTGCTGCTTCTTAGAAGGGACAGGGCTGTGACCAGGTGGCCTGATAGCCTTTCCAAACGGCCAGGAGAAAACTAGAATGCGAGGAGACTGGCATCAGCTGACCCATGTATCACCTGCACTCACGCGTCCCTCAAATGGCCAGCTGTGGGGCCTGGCTTACGAGAAATGCTGACAAATGCTGACAAATGTTTGTTGAGGACACATATCGTCATCAAAGAAATCAAATGCTAGTCAGGGAACTGACCTTTCAACCATGTAAAGTCTGCCTTTTGCATGTCTTTCTGGCCCACTGTACTTCTGCTCTCATAATTGTTGTTCCTCTTGTGACTGAGAACTCTAAGTTCAGATCCCAGCCTTACCTGTGTGACCTTGGGGCAGTCATTTTACCTCTCCGTGCCGGTTCACTTTCCCCATGTGTAAAATGTTGATAAAAAATAGTACCAACCTCACAGGACTATTGCGAAGGTTAGATGTGTTAATATTTACAAAATGCTTAGAACCCAGGCTGACCTATAATAAGCACTTCATAGGTGGTAGTTAAAGGAAATTTCTAGTTCATGCCTGTCTCTCCCAACAGATCATTTGCTCCCAAAGCACAAGGATGCTATCTGTCTCAATTACTACTGCATTCCCATCGCTGACTGCACGGCCCGGCAGAGGGTAAGTGCTGCATAAATAAATGTGTATTGAGTGAATAAATGAGGAGTAACAGCCTCATCAGAAGAACTTCCCTTCTGTTGTTAACAAGACACTGCTGCTGCCCAGGCAAGAGTGCGGCAGAGTAGGCAGGACGGAGGATGCTCCGGGAGATTCAGCGGTGGGATTCGTCTGAGGACCGTGGATGAGGCTATTTGAGAACAGATCGCCCATACCCCACCGAGACAGCCACTGAGCATCCACTATTCACTGAGCACCAAGGACACCAGTTGGTCCATTGCGTGCCACTTAGAACCTCACTAAAGACAGAGGGACACAGAGAGGGCTCTTAACTGGCTTGCGATTTAGTTCCTAACAATGTAGATCAGAAACAAAATACATGCATTAGTAAAAGAGAGCTGAAGAATGAGCACATATTAGTTCTGGATGTCCAGCTTGGGGAGTGTGGCTTTGTTTGGCATTACAGAAATCAAGGATATATGCCCGGTGACAAGAAGGGCTTCAGAGGTGAGGAAAGGGTGGCCGTTCTTTCCCTCCCTGCCTGCTTCCTGCGCCCAGACTTCCCTCTGCACCTACATGGGCAGTGCGGCTGCTCATGGGAAGTGGGCCATTCTCGTTCACACGTGCACCCACCCCACCGCTTGTACACATCTCTCTCCAAAGAACTTCCTCAGCTATGCCAGCACCTGACCACAGACTTCACTGTTAGACCCTGGAACTCAGAAAGGCCAGTGACAGAACGGCAAAGAGTCACAGGTCTACCCTCACACACCTTCTCTCATGGGAGCAAGCAGAGGCATTGGTTGAGACCATTACGAAACAAAAGCTCAGACAAGGAAAGGAAGTGGTGCAGACTTGTAAGGTCAAGGTCGGCCGACATGGCCACCTGACTCCCCGCCACGGCCTCATGCACGACGCCATCCTGTAGCACCTTCTGCTAGAAAGCTGGGAGCTTCAGACTAATCTAGGAAAGAGGCCATTTTCGTGGGTTCTGGTCAAACTCAGCAGCACTGTTAAGCGGCAACGGTGTGGCAGGCCAGGGGCTGGGCACGGGCTGTACAGGAGTCACCAAGCCACAGCCTTCCCCCCGTGGGCTTCAGGTCTGACCAGGGCACTGCCTCTAACGGAGCACACGGCTCAGTCCACCATGCCTAACAGATAACATCACCCACACCCTAAGGTCAAAAAGCTAAAATCACAAGCATTTCTTGTGCTCACCATTCCGAATATTCATGATGCTATTTATAATAATAATTTTCAACAGGAGCCCAACACCAGGAAAAATTGCCTTCCCGTAGAGACCTGACCGATTTTTTCTTCCCTGACAAAATGTCTATGTGATTTATTCTGTTTCCCTTTGAGCTTCGTTGCTAGGAATCTTGGAATTAATTTTACTGAGCAACTACATCCCTAGGTCAGATCTTATGGCACATTAATCAGTGTGCTGTCTGCTTTCCCACCCCTGGCCCTGACTCACATTCTAATGTACATTTCCTCTGGCCCTGGGAATATACACTTTGCTTCCTGTTCCCCTCGGGTGGCATGAGTTTCTGTAATAAACTGCTCCAAATCCTGGCAGAGTACAGCAAGACACGCTGGAATACAGCTACCTTTTTTGAGAATCTGCAATGCACCAAGTACTACAAGATGCTTTGAACACATCACATTCAATCCTCACAAACACCTACCAGCTAGTTAGGGGTATTCCCGTCTTACAGATAAGAAAACTGAGGCTGGAGAAAGTAAAAGGTCACATTCAACGTCAAACAGCCTGTAGGTGATAGAATTCCTACGCAAGTCCTGCCTGACTCCCAAACCCGAAGTGTTATCACTGTTCAATAATATGCAACATTTAAAAGCATCAGACAAAACCAATGCTCATGTAAGAAAGGGCATTTCATATATGTTTCTGGAAATAGCCTTACAAAGCATGTGCAGTGGATATGCTTAATGTCCCTCCCAAAGTGCTAATAAAATAAGCAACTGTCCCAGACTCGTTCAGTCGGGAAGTGGAGACGAGCCGCTGGCCTGAACCAGGACAGAGGCCTCAGACCGCCTCCCTGGGGCCCTGGGATCTGGTCCACGTACCTCCTTGACTCAGCGCCAGCAGGTTCCGTCTTACCTGTGCAGTTTCCTGTGCCAGATCTCTTTAAGACACTGACAAATTCCACTGGACACTGTAAGTCACCGCCTTAGCCCCCTGGAGAACAGAGGTGGCATCCCTGTCCACTCACCGATCATCTTGAGCCTTCCCATCCTATCCATGAGCAAAGCAGAGATGATGTTCCCAGGCAGCACGGACAGGCTGCCCAGGAAGCTGACGAGGTAAATCAGGAAGTCGTTATCTTGCTCGAAGTCCATGTGACAGCCCTCCTTCTGCTCCAGAAAAGTCGAGTTGATAAAGCGACAGTTGATGAACTTGTGCTCGTAGAGGTCTGGGGAGAGAAGGAAACCTCGGGTTCATGGAACGTGGAGGGGGAGTTAAGGGGAGTCAGGCAGAGCCAGGATGAAGTTATGCCCCCTCCAGGGACAGGCTGCACCAGCCTCTGGCAATCGCAGAGTCTCAAAGTCAGTGTGGCATTTGCCAAGGGATGAAGTGAGAAACCTCTACCAATGTAATGACCTGTTCCACTTCTGACCAGCGAGGGAAAATGAAACATTCACTGAGAGGCTTGTTTAAATACATCATCTCTCGAGCCACATACCAGTTCTCCCAGGCTACCCAGCTAACAGAAGCTGAAGAGAGAAGAATTGGGGCCAGATTGAGTCAAACACTCCAGAGCCCATAGGGAAACCTGAACATTCTTCAAAATAGAAATAACTGGGCCAGTGGATTTCAGGGCGGGATGCAGGGTACCAGGGCTGGGGAGATAAACAGGGGAGCACAGAGGATTTTTTAGAAGAGCACAAATACTCTTTAAGATCTATGATGATGGACACACTATACATTTGTCCAAGCCAATGTTCAACACCAAGTGTGTGATGTGTAACACACACATAGTGCATAGTGCTGATCTGGACATAGGGCATATAGTTCCGGGAGAAGATTACAGACTTTAGAACCAAACTGTTGAGAAACCAGGGATACAGTGTGCAACACCAAGAACGAACCCCGTTGTAAACTATGGACTTTGGGTGACAATGATGAGTCAGTGCAGGTTCATCGACTGTAACAAATGTGCCGCTCTGGTGGGGACGTCGACATGGGGGAGGCAAACTCTGGGGGTGGAGGTTTATGGACACCTCTACCTTCCTTCTAATTCTGCTGTAAATCTAAAACTTCTCTTAAAAAAAAGTCTTAAAAAAACAGAAACCATTTGCTTTGGAATCAGGTGGAAGTAACATTAAATAGGCTCCCGAGAAACCCGGGTTTGGGGCACTGACCTTCAGCAACCTGGAACCTCCGCCTACAAAGTTGGAGGAGTACCCCTGTTATCTCCATGGCTTCCCCGCTCTGACATCTCTGGACTACAACTCTTTGCAGACAAAGAGGCATCATTAAAACTTGAAAGAAGAAAAGATATGCCAGGTTTCCATGATAAATAGGAACGCACAGAACTATTATTTTTTTTTAAGTTCTGGCTAAAACAATCATTTCAGAAGGCTAAGTCCCGTGGCAAGATTATTCAGAGACACAGATATGTGGAGACCAGATGTTGAGCCTCTGAAGCTGACATCATGGAAGAAAAAGATGTTACATAACCATCCCTCAGTGCTGATGCCAGGGAGAAAGCGCTGATCTGGACATAGTGCATGTAGTTCGGGGGAGAAGATTACAGACTTTAGAGCCAAACTGTTGAGAAATGAATCCAAGCTCCATCAACTTGTTAGATGTGGCCCTGGGCAAGGGACTTCAGCCCCAGTTTTCCTTAGCTGTAGGATGGAGCTATTGGGACAGTTCTCACTTAAGACAATGGAGGTGAAACCGCTGGTGATCCTCAGTTAGTTTCCTTATACCCCGAGTCCACTTGGTATGATACTAACATGTGATGACAGTAGTAAGAATCACAAGAAGAGAGAATGGATGGGGTTTTGTGATTCTTTAATCATGGATATCATAAATGGTGTGATTTTAAAATATTACAATCCTTTCACTTCGTGCAAGAAGCTTGAAAGCATGCCATTTTTTTCCTTTTCATTTACTGCTGTGATACCATGAGTCTTGCATTTTGCAAGTTTCAGATGAGGCAAGGCCTTCAAGAAAGCACTTTGTGGATAAAACACAGCCCTCCTAGAGTGGCATTTCATCTGTGTCCTACTTCATTCTAAGGACCATTTGCATACAGTATTGGTCTCACTGAGATCAGGACACACCCAAAACTCAAATGCCTTGGTGAAGACTGTGCAAATCACCTGCACCATACCTGGGGCGAGAACCCATCCTAAGTCTCAGCACTTCTCTCTCTGTGAATATTTTACTGTTCCTAAAGCTTATGGCTGAGTATTTTGGTTCTTAGACAAGATTAGCCCACCCCCTGACAATCTCCCCAGTCTCTGCTTGTTCTTACCTGTGTTATAAAAGATGGTAGATTCAATGGTGCAGTTTTTGAAATAGGTATCAGTGGATGTAACGTCTTCAAAATAGCACTCGTCAAAGAACGTGTCTTCAAAGAGAACATGTTTAAAGTACATCTTTGTGAACCTGTGGAAAAGATGTTTGTGCCCGAGTGATCCATCCAAGAAAAAAGGAGGCTTGAGAGCAAAATGAAACACAGAGAAAGGCAGAAAAAGGAGAACTGGAGACCAAAACGTACTGAAATGCTATTTTTAACCTAGACTAGTTCCCCTTTTCTGAGCTGCTGGTTTTGTCAATGAGGAAGGCTTCAGAAGCGTGGAAGTTGGTGTCCAGTACAGGTGCACTTGGGGGACTGTGCATCAGCCTGATGGTCCCCAAGTGCAGGCCCATGGACCTTCTGCATTGGAATCATAGAAAGGTGAACACAGTGAAATAAAAACATTGGTAGCATTGCACCTTATGAGAAGTTTTAAAAACCTGCAGGCCCCTCAGCTGGTCTTAGTAAGTTTAAAAGCAATAGATTTGGGAGAATCTTCATTTTTTAAATAGCTGCAACAGAGATGTGGGGAAATAGGCCCTTCCATGCACATCATTAATAGAATATAATTGGTGCCGCCTGTTTGGAAAGCAAAATTTTGCAAAAATTTTCAGGGCGCAATCCCTTTGACCTAAGAATAATCACCCCTAATAATTTATCCTACGTGTATTTGCTCATACATCCAAAGAGATACACTGGCAGATGCTCATGGCAGCATTTCGTATGACAAGAAGTGACTATGTGATAGATGAGAGGTAGATAGACAGATACCATACAGTGGGACGCCACACGGCCAGTTACAGCTATTAGGTAGCTCTACATGTCTTAACATGGAACAATCTTCAAGACCTATTATTAACCAAAAAACATCAAGTGCCATGTAGTGTTCACAGCCTGCGACCTCTCACGGGGAAAGACAGGATATGACACGCATGCCTCCAAATGCAGGGACGACATCGGGAATGCCACACAAGGAACCGGCAGATGCCATGGCCCTGGGGAGGCTCGATGGGGGTTAAGAATGAAATAAACCTGCCCTGGCTGGTGTGGCTCAGTAGACTGTGCACCGGCCTAGGAACTGAAAGGTCATTGGTTTGATTCCTAGTCAGGGCTCATGCCTGGGTTGCGGGCCAGGTCCCCAGCAGGGGGCATGTCAGGGGCAACCAATCGATGTTTCCCTTTCACATCGATGTGTCACTCCCTCTCTTTCTCCCTCCCTTTTCCTCTCTCTAAAGAGAAATAAATAAAATCTTTAAAAAAAAGAAAAGAAAAGAAATAAACCTAATTGGTCATTTGTACCCAGTGTATGTATTACTTTTTCACTTGAACATAGAACATTTAATGGGAGGAAGCACCCAGGTGATTAAAAGGTGCAGCCACATTTGGGAGCCACTGCACTGCTCCAACCCCAGCATAGACTGAAGAGGAAAGAACAATATTGCATTTAAAAAACATGCACTTGAGAAATGTTGACATCGCCTTCCATTGGTTGTATGCCCTAAGCTTGGCCAAACTTGTACTCTAGAAAGCTCTGGATATGTTTTCCGACATGAGCAATTACAATCCATCATGTAACCCATGGATGATCATTCATCTATTCATTTCCATGTTCGGTCTTCAGCACACACTTACTGAGCACAGTACTGTGAGTACAGAGAGGAAAGACATAGGCCCTGCCCTCAAGTGGCACTGGGATGAAAAGCAAACAGGCAACTATAAGGCAGCAGGACTCATAGTGATAGAAGGAGCACAGGGTGCTGGGGGTCATTGTGTCTTTTCAGGGCCACCAGATAATTCGGTCCAAGACCATATACAATGGCCAGCTCCCTCACCCTTCATGTTATATGTAGTCTGCTCAGAACCCTGACCAGAGACACTTATCAGTAGCTTCTGAAAAAAGACCTCCCACCCAGAAAAAGACCTGGGCAAGTGCTTCTCAGAGGTACCCAGACCACCTGCACCAGAGTAACATGGGAGGCTACTATGGAAGAGGCAGTTTCCTACTGTGCCCTCTTGAACAATAACCCCCAGAGTCCGATACCAGCTGATTATACTTAAAAAAGAATGAAAGTCATTGATCTAGGAAGCCAGATTATTTTGGATAATTTTTATTGGGTCAAATCTACTACAGACATTAAAAAAGAGACCTCCGAAAGCTGTTACTGAACTCTTTGGATTTCCGCAGAAAAACTAATTGGTTGCCTTTTGTTACAGGAAGAGGCCTCTGATTTCAAAATAAATGTAACTTGTACGCTGCATGTGTTTACTCGGGAAAACTATATCTAAAGATTATCTTAGGTCTCTGCTTTTCTTAATATTTCGTTCTCTTTAATATAGCAATAGGCTGCTGATGTGGCCTTCTGTGATATTTTAATATTCTGGCAAAAGGGGGTAGAAAGCAGTGCCATAAATCATAATGCAGTCAGACCTTAAAACTTATCTCCAAGTGAGTTATATAAAAAGACAAAGTTACAAAGAAAGAGATAAAAGGAGAGAGGGCCAAGGTCTATTTTATGAGTCTCCATATAAATCATCTCTTCCAATCTCTAAATTATATGCAGAACGGGTCCAAGAGTTTTCATTCAGGACACTTCAAAGATTGAAAAAAAAAAGTTAGCGAAAGTATCATGTGGAACTTTTCTTGTAAGGAAACTGAAGCCATTGACAATCCAGAGTCTAGGGCAGAATTATTATTATGAACATCATACTTCTGTTACCCTTAGGCCCAGGGCTTGTCCACCAGATGATCTAAACTATGCCAAAAGTCACATCTATTTAGTCACCTTGATGGCATCATCCTCAAGAAGCTTGGTCTAATGAAAGAAATAAACAAGAAAACTGACCGTTACGATTTAGGGATAATTATATCACTATCATAAAGTCACTGTATTGCTATAAAATCACTTCAAAATGGGCACATGTGATCCATTTGGGAAAGACAGGAGATGATTGATTCTGAAGGACGAAAATGAAAGAGACTTCTCTTAATGGTGTAAAGGATGTCAACCAAAACATGGAGTAGATGTTATACATAAAGGTAAGGCACCAAAAGTGCCCCACCGAAGTCAGAATTCCCATTAGCACCGCTTCTATCCACCCCTGAACTTGACATGAACAAGGCAATACAAGAAGAAGCAAAAAGAATAAAATCATAACCATAAGAAAGGAAGAGATAAAACTAAGTGGAGAGAAATAGTGTTTAACAATTGGAAGATTCTCCAGTATAAAGATGTCCCCAAATGAATGCAGACATTCTACATAATTCCAGTCAAAACCCCAACCAGCTGTTTATAATGGAATTTTAGAAACTGATCCTGAAAATCACACGGAAGAGCGCAGGGGAAAAACCAGCCAAGAAAAACGTTAGTCACTCAGTGAAAGAATCGAGTCCTCCCGGAAATACAGTGTGGCTTTGGTAGAAGAAAAGACAAACAAACCCACGGAACCAGAGCACAGAAGCCCAATAATACATGTAAAGAAAACTGACATATGATAAAAGTGTTTTTGCATATCGTTAGGGGAAAGACAGGCGATTTCATAAACATTGTAGAGACGACTTGCTATTTGTATGGAAGGAACAAATTAGTTCCTGTCTTGTGTACACAGGCCACCTCCAGAAAAATTAAGGACCTAAATGTGGAAAGGCAAGCTTAAAATGTAGATTAAAAGCATGGAAACTGACTCTATGACTTCGAATGTGAAAGATTTCTGAAGAGCCAAAAGGCACAAGCCTTAAAGGGAAAGATGACAAATTTGGTGTTTAAAGAAAATCTGCACGAGCAAGGATTCCATAAAACAGAATCTAAAAAGGAGGTCACAAACTGTCACAGCGGAGGGGAGACTAAGGAGATACGACTGCTTAGTGTGAGATGGTGTCCTGGATGGGCTTCTGGAACGGAAAAAGAAAGTGGGTAAAAATGAAAAGCATCTGAATATGGTATGGACTGTATGTAGTTAATAGTAATGTATTGGTATTGGTTCATTAATTGCAATGCATGTACCATGGTAACATAAGATATTAATAATAAGAAAAACCTAGGTGTGGGGTAGATAGAAACTTCCTGCACTATCTTTGCAATTCTTCTGTGAATCTCAAACTGTTCTGAAATTGAAAGTTTATTTAAAAAAAACAAGCCACTGTCAGAAAAATTTTAAACGCATAATTGACTACTGCTTTTTATGACTAATTTTAAAGAACACCTTGCTAGAAACTATCTGAAATTCATCTGTTGAAACCTAACACCCAATGTGATGGTGTTAGGAGGCAGGGCCTTTGGGAGGAGATTCGCTCATGAGGCTGGAGCCCTGGTCAATGGGATTAGTGCCCTCATAAGAGAGGCCCCACAGAGGAGTGCCTTAAACTTGGACCTCCACCCTCCAAAACTGGGAGAAATAAATTTTCGTTGTGTGTAAGCCCCTCCATCTGTGGTATTTTGTCATAGTAGCCTGAACAGAGTAAAACATCAAGCAAATTAATATGAAAGTGACAATACAGTAAGTAAAATAAGCAAGGCCCATGAACAGGCATGGACATGGAAACTGGAATACCAAATACCCAGTATCTCCAGTCACAGCTACTTCCTCAGACCTGGAACCCAGGAGGCGCACATACACACCCCCCACCGTTGGCTCTACCATACTGAACCAGGCCCACCGCCACCAGGGAAGTTCTAGGCGGTGCCCCAGTAAACGGAGCTCTTAGCAGTGTGTAATGTTTCAGCCTCGTGTGTGAAATCAGCCACTTCTCTCCAAGGTGTGTGTTTGCCTTCTTTCCCTCTCCACTCTCCCTGTGCCCTACTATAGATGCCGTTCCTCATTTCGGATTTCAATCTTACAAATCTAGTTTTCACCCTGAGCTATTTACCGCCGGCCTTCAACGAGAACTTATGAGAGCTTTCCCCCTACTTTCTGCTGGCCCCTCGTCTTGTGTGACGATGACTCCTTGCCATTGGAGCTTCTAACCCTGAGCAGCACGCAGCAACTTCCCTTCGAGCTGTGAGGACAATTTGGGATTACCACATTACTTCCTGGGTCCCGAGTTATCACAAACAGGAAGCACATCCGCCTGCCGTCCAGGGAGGTTGAAATCCACTACATCCCCTTCTCCCATCCTAACCCGCAGAGCCCATCCCTGCCAAGCAGAAAATTCTTCCTAAAGGGAGAGGGTACGTTAATAAATTACTTGGTTAATGCATGTTCTGGGATGAAAAGCTATCCTGTTTTTAATGAACAACAAAAATAAAGAAAAAGGCTGGCTTGACATTTTTGTTCAGCGTTTGAAATACAAACTTTTTCTTTTGTCTTTCTGGCATTTCCCAAAAAGCTCAGAGTTCTGAGGCAAAAGCAGCCTGAGGATGCAGAGCCACCTGATTGCGTGAGATGCACTGGGACGCTGCAGGAGGTGCCTGGGGAGCAGGTCGAAACTCCTCTGTGTGCTTTTGTTCCTTCCTGGGGCCCCACAAGAGGCTGACATTTAGGTTGCAGTCAGATCTCCTTATTGACAAAATTTCTGGGTCAAGTTGGAATCTCTTTTTACACAAAGGCATTTCCCCCAAGTGCAACAGTCAATAAAGTAAATAAATTTTATCTAAATTTTAAATCAGAGAAGTGTGGATAAAAATCAAGGAAGGGATACTGGTAGCAAAGGGAAAACTACCCACTCAAGCAGAAGAACATCCATTTAACTTTCCAAAGAGGCTTATGGTTTTCAAAGATGGGGTGCTTTCTAGCTGAAGAACAGCAGATGGCAGCATAACTCAGAAAAAGAAACCAGACTTGTTTATTCATTACACCAATTTTGGTTCCTCATCTTCCAAGCAGAAAAACACCCTTTTTACTCAACAATTTGCTGGAGGAAAAATTATGGGCTTCAAGTAGTTGTAATTTCTGTATCCACTGGTTAAAAACCAAATATGTGAGCCCTGACTGGTGTGGGTCAGTTGGTTGGGGGTTGTCCCAAAGCGAAAGGTTGCTGGTTCACTTCCGGGTCGGGCACAAGCCTGGGTAGCAGAACAGGTGCCCCGTTAGGGGCATGTGATAGGCAACCAGTTGATGTTTCTCTCTGAAATCAATGTTCCTCTCTTTCTCCCTCCTTTCCCCTCTCTCTAAAATTAAATAAGTAAATAATCTTTAGCAAAAAAATTTTTTAAATGTAGGCAAAACTTTTCTAATACTTTACTCATCATTCCCCCAAAGGACAACACTATGGAGGAAGACAGGCCAGGCTGATCTGTCCTTGAAGGTAACATTGGGTAGAAGAATAACAGAAGATAGTGTCATGTTAGTCTTCGCCTGAAAAAGTGTCCGGAATCAAAGAAAAAGCTCGACAACCAGGCAGTGGGTCGATACAGGGACCTCAGCAGC
Organism: Phyllostomus hastatus; assembly: GCF_019186645.2. NCBI lineage: Eukaryota > Metazoa > Chordata > Mammalia > Chiroptera > Phyllostomidae > Phyllostomus > Phyllostomus hastatus. The sequence continues at coordinate 5,921,291 of NW_025334036.1, read as the reverse complement.
ATGAGCTCTGGTGGCATTAAAGGGTCACAGCTCCCTGCGTATCTCTGTGAAAAGTGTGAGTCGCAGGGAGGATGGTCTGGGTGGCCCTTCGCAATGCCTCCATCCTTGGACAGATCAGCTACAGCCAGGAGACCAGGCATGATGGGAGACCAGCCCAATACACCAAGACAGGGCCACCAGGTGCATTGCTGTGTCTCTGGCAGCCATAAAAATAAGTTCTGCTGCCACCTACTGACTCCTTATCTTTCCGATGGCTCTCTCCCAAGAATGGTCCCCAAGGCCTCTGACCCTGATCTAGGGAAGGTCCATGGTCTCTCACTTACTTATCATTCACCAGCTTCCCATGCTGGTGAATCTGATTTTCCATCGTGAAGTTGATCGTGGCGCCGTACACGTGCTCACCGAAGAACACCTTCATTTTGGACTTGTACTCTTCATCTTGAAAATACCGGATCATGTCAGGGAACCAAACTGTCAGTCCATAGTAGCTGGAAGAGAGAAGACAGAGCATTTGAGCAGCTGTATCCCTTCGGTGAGCAGAGTCTGCATGTCTCAGTGGAGGTAGATAACACTCACTTTAAATGCTTAATGTGGTCCATTGTTAGGAAATCTAATCATATAACATGGTCATATTAAACAGATCGGAGGGAAAAAATCATAGTCATCTCTATAGGTGCAGAAAAGGCATTTGATGAACAGACCACATTTGTTTCTGATAACACTACCAATAGATTAGGAACTGATGGATGCTCCCTTAACATGTAAGAAAACACACATCGCAGCTCAAAAGGCAAAGTCTTACTGATGGGGGAACACTAAAGACATTCCCACTAACGTCAGAAATGAGACAAGGACACCCATTGTCACCACGACTACTGAACACTATTTGCAGGTCTTAGCCAACTCAGTTAGACAAGAGAAAGAACATAGAAACCTAAAAAAGCAAGAGGTAAAACTACTTCTGTTTGGAGATGATATGATTTTATACCAGGAAAGTTCAAGATAATCAACTAAAAAAAATGGGCCATTAACATATAAAAAAGATGCCCAATCCCACTCACAATATGAAAAATGCAAATTAAAAACTACACTGTGTTACCATTCTCACCTACCAGATTGTCAACACCCCCAAATTTTGCCAAAACATCCTGGTGGTGAGGCTACGGGTAAACAGGTGTCTCTTACATTGCTGAAAAAAGGACAGAATTGTACAATAACATATGGAGGATGATTGGTCAATGTCTAAAAAAACTGCTTATGGATTTACCTCACTTGAATCTATAATCCATCTCCAGGAATCTATTCCACTGATGAACTCGCATGGCACAAAGTAGCCCCAAACACAGTTACTCATGGTAGCACTGTCTGAAAACTCCCCAAGAGTCTAGCAATAAATCCCTGGCTGAAAGAAGTGAGGTACTTTTCTGTGGAGCGTGGTGCACCTGTGCTACACTGCTGTAAAGAGTGAGAAAAATCTCCATTTATTCGTAGGAGAGATCACCAGCATATGTTACAGAGTTCAAAAGCAGATGCAACGATATGTTTCTTTGAATAAGAAAATGAGGAAGAAATAAGTATACATATTGGCTTAAATTTGCAAAAATAAGCACTGGGATGGTAAATAGGAAATAAAAGATGATTGCATATAAGAGGCAAAGGGGAATATGTAGAGGTTGTTAGAGCCGAGTTCACTTTTTGGGGGTCCAGGGAGTATGTCTTTGGTCATGGGTGGCTGGCAACAAAGCAATATCACCGATGAGAATGTAAAATCTCACTGGAAGTTTCTAGTTGGTGGCAGTAACTTACTGAGCACTTATGATGTGCCGGAAACTACTGCAGGCACTACTACATACAATTAAACAGCCGCAAGCTGCTGTAAGTGGGCCCCGAACCTTGGGCGGAAAGAAGGGTCACATTACTTGGAGGTGAATGAAATGACTGACATGAGAGCCTGCCGTTTGGGAGAAGAGCCAGCTAATCACCGGTCATATTATATTTCATTTTCCGTATCACAGGGCCCATTATTGCAGAGTTTCCCCATTTTCCCTACTTAATATTCACAGTGGCGCTGATGGCTGCCTCCTCAGCACTCACTCCTCGCTTCTTCTCTGGGAAGAGACACTTCATTTTCCATCAACCCTCAAGAAGACTAATGAGATTGTCAGCTCAGAGGCAAATCCTCATGAGTCTAGAATCACTGGGAAATCACATGCCTTTACCAGTGATCACTTTAGTCCAGTAATTATCCATTTTTGTTCTTCTTGTGGCACACACAAACTAATTACTAAAATTCTTCGGCACACCAAAAAATATATTTTTTGCCAATCTGACCAAAAAATATGGGTATAATTTTGATTCGTTCACACTAGATGGCCATTGCTGTGTTGGCTGTTGTCTTTTTTTTTTTTAATTTAACACTCTAAGGAAAAAGAGATCCATGCCCCTGACTAGATAGTCAGGGGTTGCACGTTTTAAAACTTCTTGCTGCACACTGGGTGGAAATCGCTGGTTTAGCCCTGGGTGTGTGGCACACGTCTCCTGAGAACTTTGTCACTGTTCAAAAGGGCGGCTCTGCAGACGGTCCTTGTGACAGAACGCCAAGAGGGGCACAGGCCTCTTGCACTCACAATGAGAACCAGCCAGAGGCTGAAACTCCTCCCGCAGCCCGAGGAATTCTTGTTACAAGACAAGAGTAAAAAATTTCCTCGTGGCAGACACGCCTAGATGGCTTGCCTGTTACTTGCGGCCCAAAGCATCCAACCTGAACTCCATGAGTCAGAACCAATCATAATCCTCAATTTATGGAGGGGGCACGTGAAGCACAGAGAAGTCAGTGAACGTAAGCGAGAACTTACCTTAAAGCCATGGTGAACCAGACCACGGCCAGAATCAGCGTGTTCATCCGGTAGGGCCCCAGCACACAGTACAGAGCGTTATCCCAGACCTATGATCCACACCGGAGAAGGGCTGTTAAAGGAACCTCATTTCTCAGGCTTTCTAATGAGCTGTCTAGGGGGTCATGGAGAGAATGGGCAATGATTATCTCCCAGATGTGGTGATTCTATTCCAAGGAAAGCCTTTTCTCTTCTTACTGGCTGGCCTTGACTTCCAAAAGTCCTATAGCATCTTTCCTGGGAATACAATATTTCATGCATGTGAGTGGGGATTTCAAGGCACTGGACAAGCTTAAGTACTGAGTTCTGCCCCCTGCCTGCGGGAATGGGCTGCTATTCCAAACACTGCCCGACCACACACCCAGGCCATCCAGTCTCGGCAGGCTCTGGCCATCAGCTGCCTCGGTGCGCAGCAGCCGACTGATGGGCCTGCAGGAGCCACTGCTTTGCAGAAACGGCCTTGCCCTTCGTGAAGACTTTCTCAGAAACCACTAGCAAACCTCGAGGGGCCATTTATTGCACTTGCTCTTTTCTTCCTATGGATTATTTAAAAAGAAGACACTCGAGAGAGATGTTTACTCAGACTAGACATTTTACCTAAATTCAAAATCTCTCCCTTGGAAACGAGGGGCAAAGAGAAGAAACTAAGGTTTACAGAGTTTCCGGCTCAAGGGCTCACAGCAAGAGAGAGGGGGTCAAGGGGCTCACGCCCAAACACCCCCGTACAGGGCGCCTCTTCCCCATCGCACTGGCTTAGGTTGACGTGGGCGTTCAAGGCTTCTAATCTTCATCCACTCAGGTTACAGGTTTCCACAGAGGCCCCCCCATCCACCCCATATTCCCAGTCATACCTGCTTGAACGTGGTCTTGAATCTGACCAGCCAGCGCTGGTACCAAGTTCCCGTTGAACTCTGGATCTCAATGAATTCATCCATTTGCTTGGGAGTTTTGATGTGGGAAACCTGTAAAGCAAAGATGAGTGAGAGAACCTTAACCCCACTTTGTACCAGACCTTTCAGTTGTCGGTTAAATGGAACGGACGTTATTAGTTCGTTGAGGGCGAGAAGTGACCCTGCAGTTTGGTGACTCTTGACCAAAGATGTATGTAGCATCTCGCTGGGGTACTTATCGCACTGTAGTCAAAAATGAATCAGTCTTTTCACTCTCTCATGCCTCTGGGAAGTTAGTGGGCCACGATTCACTGAATTCCCATTTATATCTGATTTTCTCACAGTAGGGCTGCTGCTGCCTTAAAAGTCACAAGTCTATCCTCAATGGGTGTTAACATCACAGAAGTCTAGAACCTATGCAGGAAGTAGTGTGTGTGCGCGCGCGCGCGCGTGTGCGTGCACTGGGTGGAGTTTGCTATGTAGGACATTTAAAAAATACAACAAGATAAGAGAAAGTATGTCTTCCTTCTGTACAGCAAGGGAAACCATCAACAAAATGAAAAGGCAACCTACTGAATGGGAAAAATATTTGCACATCATGTATCTGATAACTAGTTAACATCCAAATACATGAAGAAGTCATACAACTCAAAAGCAAAAAAAACAACAAAGAATTGATGAAAATGGGCAGAGGATCTAAATAAACATTTTTCCAAAAAAAGGCCATACAGATAGCCAATAGGCACGGAAAAATGGTGCTCAAGGTCACTAATCATCAGGGAAATGCAAAATCACAATGAGATATCACCTCACACTGTGACTATTATCAAAAAACAAGAAATAACAAGTGTTGGAGAGGATGTGGAGACAAGGAGACCCTTGTGCACTGTTGGTGGGAACGTAAATTGGTGCGGCCACTGTGGGAAACAATATGGAGGTTCCTCAAACCATTACAATTAAAACCACCATATGATCCAGCATTCCATTTTGGGTACTGATTCAAATAAGACAAAAACACCAATTCAAAAATATATATGCACCCCCATGTAGGTGGGGGAGTTAATCCAGGAAGGCTTCTGGAGGAAATGGACAGATCCTGGTAACTAGCAGGACGTCTTCATGGAAACTACCATTTAGTAATGTTTGAACTTCACAAATTAGCAAGAAACAAAATTCAGGCTAACAGCCAATGGGGGTAAGAAATGAGTAACCTGTTGCTTGTGGCCTTGTAGGCTGGGACAACCTTCTTGAAATATAATTTGCAACACTATCTCAAGAGCCGTAAGAACACCCCAGCTCTCACAACCAGTCATTTTATTTCTAGGCATCGACTCTTTGAAAACAAACCCAGAACGTAAAGAAAGGGGAAGGAACCGTGTGTGTAAAAGGCTCACTGCAGCAACATTTACGGGAAGAAGAAAATAAAATGGGAGACATCAATCTCTAACCTTAGGGACATGTTTAGAAAAACTGTGTTGATGCTCTTACTATTAATGTTCATTAAGAGGATGGTTATGAACACTATGAGAGAACACATAGAATGCTTATGAGAGCTCTTAAGTACAACGTGTCTGTAAATACATATAATTATGTTATTCCCACATGAATACAGCTAGCTTCCTTCCCTTGTTGAATAATTATCAGTACCAAGAGGGATAACCATCAAAATGCAAAGAATTAATTACAACGCAGTGACAAGAATGTCAGGGGTTTTATTCATCTCATGACACATTTTCTGTGATGGGCTTGTATAAAAAAATTATTTTTCAGCAAACCAAACCAGGAAAGCGGAGAGGACCGCTCTTGCTGGCACAGGTGACCACACACTCACCGTGAACACCTTCTCCGGGGTCCCCTTAGCTCTCATGTTGGTGTCATGGACTTGCTTGAGAATCATCCAAGCTTCGTCATGCTTGCCCATCTGGCAAAACCAAGGAAGGAGACGTGAAAAACCCTCTGCTGGTTAGTGCAGAAACCCGAGTCTGAGGCGAAGGGAGGTGGACTTGTAGTGATGTCCACCTACAATGTCTATGGGGCAGAGGAAGCAGAGGTGTCTCCTGCTCTCACCTGGGGCCGGAGCAGTGGCTCACCTCTAGCAGGAACCGTGGGCTCTCCGGCATGAACCTCAGGGCCACCATGGACACGGTGCAGGGCAGAGCGCAGACGATGACGAACACTCTCCAGCTGTGGTAGTGGTAGTGGGTGCCCATGCTGAAGCCCCAGCCTGCAGAGAGGAAGTTCAAGGATCTCAGACACCATCTTAGGGTGACCTTGAAGCACTGGCTCTCCAACTGCAGGGCACAAGAGCACCCCCTGGAAAGTAGATTCAAAGGGGGACTTCCTGCTGCGCTCCCAAAGCTTCTGATTCTGCATCCAGGATAGATGCTGGGAGTCTGCATCCTTACAAGCCCCAAGTGGGCATGGGCTGACATTTACGGGCCTTCAGTGAGAGTGTAAACAGAGGCAACATCCCAACTCCTACACAGCCATTGAAATTCAGGTTAACAACCTATTCAATAACAGATGTTCTAGCCCCCTGTCCAGCACTGCACAGGGCCCAGCCTTGTGGGACCCCCTTATTTTCCCTCCCCGCCCACTCCCACAGAGAGAGGAGCCTGTGCTCTCATGTGTGCACACACCATACACACCCCCACGGTGACAATGGGCATCCTTGCCATGATCCCTTGATTTTAGTGGAAATTCCTGGGTCCTGAGACCCCACAGCAGGATCAGATGTTATGGGGTCCTAGCCTCATGGGGTCCTTGCTTCATGGGAAGAGGCAGCTGGAGGAAAGCCAGAGCATGGCCTTGTATGACCAAATGTTTCAACAGAGGGTTCCTCTTATTGGAGTCAAAGGGCCGAATCAGCTCTAGGTGATCCCAGCACACAGGGTTCAAGAACACACTTCTGAAACCATTGTCAGTCATTATATTATTTTTGTTATTTGAAGGAAACTGAGCTTCTCTTTTCAAATAAATTCTACCATCATTGAAGCAAAGCAGTGACCAGATCCTATTCTGCTTTCATTATTCAAAGTATTTCCAAAATTCATTTTGAGAAATTGTTTTAAGGATCCACAAAACACTATTTTTTATGTAAAGATGTTATTCATTTTTGGAGAGAGGGGAAGGGAGGGAGAAAAAAAGGGAGAGAAATATCAATGTATGGTTGCCTCTTACATGCCGTCCACTGGCGACCTACCTGGCCTGCAACCCAGGCATGTGCTCCGACTAGGAATTGAACCAGCAACCCTTCAGTTTATAGGCTGGCACTCTATCCACTGAGCCACACCAGACAGGGGCATAAAACATTCTTCAAATATCCTCATGGGTCACAAATTTCCCTTGTTAGGGATCGGTCACATGGTGGAAAGAGCTTGGAGTTTCACAGTCCCACAGATCAGAGTTCAAATTCTGGTTTTCTCACATTGTTATTGCGCGGGTGGGTTTTCACAGCTATAAAATGCAGGCGATGACTGATGCCTGCGCAGATGTGCGAAGTGAGAACACTTCCAGCAGCCAACTCACCTGCTCGCAAGGTAGCTCCGATTTCTGTAGAAATAGCTGCTTGACATTTAGTGCCAAAGATTTTGAGTAAAATAGGTGAATATCAGCAGAGATCAGCAAAAGAACTGGGGTTTTTTAAACCAAGGTTATAAACTAAAGAAACTGATTTTCTCATGCCACCCAAAGTATCTCCGAAGACCATTCCAGCAGCATTTTTTCAAAAACCAAAACTTTAGAAATAAATGCATTGAGTTCTGAAGTTAAGAAGGTAATCATTATTTGACTGTAAAAATCACTCTCCCACTGACTTAAAAAATATCCCACAAGGCCAACGGCAGTGGACCGCTGATATCTTGAATTCTCCATTAATAATCCCCATTGTGCTTTGAGTGGTTCCTCTTGCTGTGGACTGCTAGCCAATATCTACTGCTTCTGCAGATACTTCTGACTCTGTCAGTACAACGGAAGGACGAGTCAGAGGGAACCCCAGGCGGGGAAAGTGGAGCGGCAGCGGCTTTGACACATGGCACACACATCATCTGACATTCGCCATCACACCTCTCGTACAGAGCAGCCTCCGCTCCCTCCCATCTCGCTGGGGTTGGGTTGTCTGCCTTCATTTTAATTAAGAAGCCCTTCCTTTCTCCTGAGAGTAACACTGGGAAGATAAAAGCCACAGCCATATTTATTACTCACATCCAAAAACTATTCTGGCAGAATTAGAAGCAAAACGGACCAAAGCCATAGGGGCCCATCTCCGCGAGATAACGAGGGAAGGGCAGAAGCTCGTGTGTTTATGAAGTATCCTGTCTCAGAAAGATTTTTATGATAATAAGTTTAAATTATCCCAAATCCAATATCCCTTCATGCCCCTATGGTTTTTATGGTGATTTTAGTAATCTGCACTAACCACGTTTATGAGGCACATCCTCGGGGCCTTAAATTAATAAAATTAAGTACTGAACTGCCCCCCTCCGCCTCGATACATGGGACGGCCATTCATTTGGAGACGGATTGCTCTGCTCACTGGTCTTTCAGCTTGCCCTACTTTTCTGTGTCAGGATCTCACCAACAGCTGGTGGAGCTGACTGCAATGAGAATTACTCTTCCATAATATATATACATTTTTTTTGCTCCTGAGTTCCCAGAAAAACATTCTGAGTTTTGCAATTCTCTTTCTCAATGACTCAGTCACCCAATTCCTGGGGCCAAGACCTCCCATCACTTCGTCCCTGCAAAAGCAATTAAGCGGGTTGCACAAGCCGTGCACAAACATCAGCCTCCTCTCCGCAGTGACCCCTGCATTCGTCCTGCTATGGGCGTGGGGGGTGCGGTGAGAGGATTAATGTCTTAGGCGTATTGAGAAATACTGTCAAATGTCTGCTTCATTGTGGACAAAACATCTGGTCCTGGTAAAAGGGAGGCTTAAAATAAATCATCACTCTTGTTTCACTGTGATTCACGTCTACCATACACTTCCAGGATGGATTTCCCCCGAGGTAACGCCTGTTTCAGTTGAGCCAAATCGTCTAAGAGGCTTATTGTTTTTTGTTTGTTTGTCTGTTTGTTTGTTTTACTTGTTTAACAAAGTGTGTTAAGTGTTCATTATATGCCAGCCCCTGTGCTCAGAATGGGGTGGACGCTATATCTACTCTCACGTGGCTTAGAACTCAGTGAGCAGTCTCAGTTTTCTAGTTCTGTGGTCCTGCCCAGGACTGACACCACTCACAGCAGTCTATTTTCACACCTCTCCTTTTCTTCCCGTCTTACTCTATTCCCTACTCCCAGCACTGCCTCCTGTTGACCACCCATTTCCTTCTTTATTCTCACTTCTGTTCCCTCAACTCTTTGTAAGAGGCTTGCATTTTTAAATGCAGGATTTCATACATACACACATACAAATAAAAATCACAGATTTCATACAGGGATACAAATAAAAATCACCTTGTTCATTCGGGGTAAAATATCTTATCAAGAACCCCACTCTTGACCAGTAGTGGTCCGTCAGCAGCTATGCAGCCCCTCTGCCATGGGGTCAACATGCTCCCCATGTAAATGCTTCCATTGCCAGCTGCAGATCAGAGACATCTGCCAGACTTTACAGGAAGGGGAAATGTCCACTGCGTTAAACCACTAAGATTTCAGGGTTGAGAGGGTTATCAGGCTAATGCCCCCAGCTTCATCTTAACGAATAGAAGAGGCATTGTCTACACTAAGACTTCTTTAAACGTTATAGATGGAGCCTCTGTTAGCTCCGAACACACACAGGACCACATGTAAAACAAGGACACCAAGAAGGTGAATGAGTAGAGAATGGTTGATTAGCTTCAGCTACCCCATCCCTCTGCAGGTCCTAAACCACGGCAAAGCCTACACCCATAATCAGTGGTTTTTCTGAAAATGACTCTGAAGGAGGCTGGTAGTATTTCTTGTCTGGGATACCGAGAAGTCATACTCAAAATCAAACTGATGCCTTCTCCCTACTTTACTTTTCACAAAACCAACAGTGAAAGTTCACATTGCCAGGTCTCTGCCTAGAAAATCTACTTTAACAATTATCCGGGATAATAAAATTGTCCTGGCTGAATCAGGACCTTGTCTGTAGGGGCTGCTCCGCTTCTGTAGTCTTCAAGAGTACTGCAAAGCAGCTGGGGCTGGTGGGGGAGCAACAGGATTCAAGGTCATGCCAGTGCCATGACCTTGGCCAAAGCACTAGCTTTGTTTGGCTTCTGTTACCTCATCTCTAAGATGGGGTTACCAAAGCCTAACTTGTTGGGGGGTGGAGGGTTGAGGAAATAGGTGAAATCCTTTCAAATAAAAAGAAGAAGGGAAAGGAGAGAATTAGAAAGGAGGAAGGCGGGGTGGGAGATGGGAAAACAGGCTGTATTATTTTCTGAAACACAGGTATGGAAATCAGCAATGTGTCTCTAGTGGTGGAAGTTTGTTTTTTTTTTTTTAGAAAGATTGAATTCATACAGAGGAACTGTGTGAATAAGGGCAATAAGGCTGAGGACAGAAAGTGTCACCGGGAGGCAGGTGCCTTTGAAACAAGGCCTCTGGGCTATTTTGAGCCACATGCTCACCGTAGTGTGGGATGATGCTCCAGGCCATGGCAGAGGCATAGATGCCCCCTGTCATCCAGAAGATGCCCAGCCAACTGAGGTGCTCCCCTCGCTTCTCCCGAGACAAGAATTCGGAGAAATAGGCAAAAACAATGGGCAGAGCTCCGCCAATACTGTAGGGGGAAAAATGCCAGAAACAAAGAATCAATCATACACTGAAAATGGTCATAGCAGAAACCAAGTTGCCTATACCCGACCCTTAGGCTCTGGGGCGAAACAACCGAATGAATTTCAAAGACTGGCCAAGGCAGTGCCAGGTTATATTGACCTTCTGCGCACTGACTTTACAACCTAACCGCTTTCGAAGGTTGACTTTAGTATAGTATCTTGGAAGTCGAACAAGAACCCAGTCCAGGGTTTTCCGGAGGTACCCCTCAGCGCTGGAGTTCCAGGATGGTTGGACCATTGGTCTAGGGGGGCCCAGCTGAAGCTCTGAGACTACATACCCTATGCCCGAGATGAGCCGGCAGAAGAGGAAGGCTCCATAACCCTGCACGAAGGAGGAGAGGGAGGCGAAGGAGGCGTTGAGGGCCAGAGACATGCTGAGAACTCGCTTCCTCCCCAGCTTATCGGCCAGGCCCCCCAGGATGAAGGCCCCCGCCATCATTCCCAGGTAGACTATCAGCCCTGTTGTGAAGGAGAGGGGAGAGGGTGGAGAGAGAAGACAAGACATGAGAGACTGTGCAGTGTTCTAGAAAACCCGACGCCCCCTTTTATACATCCTAGAAATTCCGTATCACCAACAAAAAAGGTGGAATGCAATGGATGTTCGTGGCAAATTAGAAGTTCTCTACGAATTCAACTTCTTGGGAATGCTATTCAAAAAGATATTCTCACGCGTTTATACATCTGCATATATACTATCAAAGGTAACCAGAACTGGGTTTGATGTTTCTTTCTTAAATGTTACTCTTCTAGATGCATAACATGCAGAAACAGGAAATGTTGTGATTTCATTTTTAAGTGAGAAAAAGTGTTTTTACTGCAAATCTCCTTACCTGTGGGATCATATTTAAAGAGACAAGTGCTGGTACAGTTTATGAAATGTAGTAATTAATATTGCAATAGCTCTGGTCCTAGGTGGGGTTCTGGAAACATTAGGGTGAACACTGTGTCAAGTATATGATTGCCCAAACACTATGCCGTACACCTGAAACTAGGACAGAACAATTTCAAATGTAAACTATAATTGAAAAAAATTTTTAAAGATTTTATTTACTTATTTATTTTTAGAGAAAGGGGAAGGAAGTGAGAAAGAGAGGGAGAGAAACATCAATGTGTGATTGCCTCTCACACGCCCCCTACTGGGGACCTGGCCCACAACCCAGGCATGTACCCTGACTGGGAATTGAACTGGTAACCCTTTGGTTCGCAGACTGGTGCTCAATCCATTGAGCCATACCAGCCAGGGCAAATTTTTTTTTAATTTTAAAAACTGTAAAGAGAGAGAGAGAGAGAGAGAGAGAGAGAGAATGTCCAGGGAGAAGTGGCAAAGCAAGTATGGAGAGCACTGGGAAGAAAGAAAATGGTGCAAATGAAAAACAACAATTGCCAACAAGACCAGCTGCTTTATTAAAACACCCAAATTTTATTAAATACCCAAAAAGGACCTTTCTTAGCTACAGCCAGTTTTCATATTTCTTTCAGGAATGTGGAAGAGAGTAGCAATGAGCTGTTCTTTCTCAAACACTACTACTTGCCTTAGAATAAAATCAGTTCATTTAAGCTTTCGTATAAAAGTAGGCACTTTGATGGTATTCTGGTGGAAGACAGCATCCTTATAGAGGTGGCAAATCTCCAGAAGCATGTGAATAATTCCTTCCTATTAAATACTGAGTGCTTACCAATCACCATGACGGTGCTAAGTATATATGGTATTGACTAAACCCGTGGAGAAAACTTTGCACCATGTCTTTCATGCAGAGAAAATGATGCATGCAAGTTTCCTGAGTAGCCCTGGCCCAGCCTTGACTGCAAATCAAGCAATGAATGCAAATTGTCTTCCACAGAAAGGACCTGCCGATGTCTTATTTATGCAGATGTGTGCCTGGAAGGACCCACAAGGAGCAAAAAACTGCAATGAGCTAGTTCAGCACTTTGAAGGTAGGTCCCCAAAAGGAGAAATTGAACTACGCTGTGGTTTCTTTTCCCAGCAACAGATTGGTTTCATTTTATTTATTTTTATTTTTTTTATTAAGAGTTCACTGATGTGCAGCATATTCATAGTTTCAGGTGTACAATATAATGATTCGATATTTGTTTATATTGTGAAATGGTCACCCAAAGGAGTCTAGTTAACATCCATCACCATACACAGTTACAGAATTTTCTTTTGTTGTGATGAGACCTCTTAGCAAATTGCAAAAAATGCAAAATTGTGTTATTAACTATGGGCACCATCCTGTACATTACTGCCTCATGACCTATTTATCTTATAACTAGATGTTTGTACCTCAGTACTCCCTTCAGCCACCTACGCGTAACTGCCTCTGGCAGACAACATGTGCTTTGTATCTATGAGCTTGGTGTTTTGTTTTGTTTTAAGATTCCACATATAAGTGAAATCACATGGTATTTGTTTTATTCTGCCTGACTTATTACACTTGACAAACATAATGCCCTCAAGGCCCACCAAGTTGTTGCAAATAGCAAGATTTCATTCCGTTATGGCTGAATAATATTCCATTTCTCGAGGGATGAACATTTGGGTTGTTTCAATATCTTGGCTATTGTAAATAATGTTGTAATAAACATGGGGGTGCCATATTTCCTTCTTTTATTTACTTTTTTAGATAACTTTTTTTAAGGATTTTATTTATTTTTAGAGAGAGGGGAAGGGAAGGAGGAAGAGAGGGACAGAAACATCAATATGTGGTTGACTTTTGTATGCCCCCTACTGGGGACCTGGCCCGAAATCCAGGCTTGTGCCTTGACTGGGAATCAAACCAGTGATCCTTTGCTTCACAGGCCTGCACTCAATCCACTCACCTATACCAGCCAGGTTCCTTCTTTTATTATTTTATTACACTAAATGAAAAGAAATGACAACTAGGTATTGTCAAAGATTTTTATAAACTAGGATTTTCTTCACTCACCTGCATTGTAACTCTTCACCCTCTATATTGCTCAAAGTCACAAAACATGTTTTCTTTTCAGCATATGATATTACTTCATGAAATATGCCTATAAGTCTACACGTATTTATCACATGCCTGTTATTGGGTAGGCAGCCTTTGAGTCACTGGGGATACGGTGGGGCGCAAACACAAGGAGATCCCTGCCTTTGTGGAGCTTACATTCTAGTTGAGAAAAAAGAGATAAACGAAGAAGTGAGTAAAATATATAGTAAGTGGGCTACTGGTGTTACAAAACAGAACACGGGGGAGGGAAATAGGGAGAGCCGGGGTGGAAGGTGGCAACTGAAAATAAGGCGGATCAGGAAGTTTTCACCAAAATGGGGTATGTGGGCCAAACCTAAGTGAGGCTGAACATGGGGGTATCTAGGGGAAATCGCCGAGGCTGTGCTCCTGGGGAGGTTTCTCTGCATGCTTGGAGGACTCACAGAGAGGATTTCCCCCTCTCCCTGTGTCACCAGTTCCTCAGCCCTGAGCTTGGAAGATGTACTGAACCATTTCCCATTATATTAGGTCGCTGACGTTTGTGTTTGAGAAAATGAATCATGATCTGCGAATCCACCTCATAAAATGTGTCACACTGTATGGTAATAAGGTGGGGATCAGTGTTCCCTGCTACCCTGTGGGTTGATCAGCCTGATGCGGCTCTGACCACCAAGGGTTTCCAACATCTGGTTCCCTGCAGACTGAATTTTGCTCAGTCTGAGCCATCACGAGTTATGTCTAGCAGGATGGCCTTACTCACTGAGGAGGGCATCTTAAAACCATCTTCGGCTACCCTGTGACCCACCTCCAGTAAGAAAGTCTGAGTGAACCTTCTAGGCCAGTGGTCCCCAACCTTTTGGGCACCCGGAATTGATTTCATGGATGATGATTTTTCCACGGCCAGGGGTGGGGAGGGGATGGTTTCAGGATGATTCGAGCTCATTACATTCAAGCTCATTCCTGCTCTGTGGCCCGGTTCCTAACAGGCTGGGGACCCCTGTTCTAGACCACCAGTTTGCAGTGTCAGCAACAAACATCGTGCCAGCTATTAAGCTACTGTCTCTCAGTCCCACAGCCACCCTTCCAGCCCCTGCTTTGTGTGTGCTTTGCCAGCCACTCCCCGCTAGGCCCCCCACCAGGGGGCACTAGACAGAGGCATAATGGCGAGAGAAGGAAGAAAGGGGCCTGTGCTCTTGGTTTCATAAATCTCACAGCAGTCACACTTCCTCACCCCACAGCAACAATGCAGCAGCTGAATCTGGTTAGCAGAATCAGCCACACCCTGCCCTTCTGTCCTCACCCACACCAGCACCAGCCTGCCAGGGCCCACTCTCCAGAGACCTGAGCTGTAGCTTCCTGAGGCCCCTTCTCTGAGCTTCTAAATCATAATAATCCCAATCTCTTCTCTTTATTCTCCCATTCCTAGAAGTGGCAGCAGCTCCCTGCATTCAAGACCTCAGGAGACTTCTAAACAAAAACATTTCAGTTTTCCAGTTAATAATTTTTACATTAAATCCATCTGTTGGAATAATTGGCATGTTTTCCATTTCCTGAATACAACCTGACCCATCCAGACATGTAGAGAAATGGATGAATCTTAGAGATTAGCTCTAAATCCAACCCCTGAGCTTAACTGGATGAGGCCGCTGAGCTCCAAAGAAAGGCAGTCACTCTCCCAGCACCTAGCTGCTGGCCCAGGACCCTTATACATGGCCCTTTGCATCTCCTGGCTCCAAGCCTGGTGGTTCTGCTCCCAAACCTGACTGGGAGGAACTAGAGAGAACCCAAAATGCTTTTCTCAAAATGCTGAGGATATGTTGCCCTAAAATACACCACATGTAAAAGGATTATTTTGAGCCCTGCCCCTAAGAGCAGACTTCAACTCAATCACCGGACTCTTATCAGCCCAGGCACAGCACCAGGAGGAATCTACATAAGAAATTCAGGGAATCAACTTTATCTTCCATTAATTTGCCTCATCTGTTTATGTTCCCACAGTCTGCCACCCACGAAGGCCAAAAACCTTTTTCCTTTCTCTCTCCAGATGTCTTATCCTCTGTGCTATCCCAGCCCAAGTTCTAACCATCCTCCGAGTTGCCCCTGTGCATGTGCGCTGTACCTGTTAATCAACTCTTTTTCTCTTGGTAATCAGTCTTTTGTCAATTTAACTCAAAGGGCCCTCATCCATGGAAACTGGGACACGGAGGGAAGAAGCGTTTCCTCCCCTGAGCCGTCTCTGGAGGCTATGAACAGGGAGAGGGAGCTGAAAAGATGGGCCAGTCCACAGAGAAGAGGAGGGTGAAATCAGCAATGCCTCTGCAATGGCTGTGCTAATAAACTCATTTAAAATCTGTCTTTAGCGAAAGGAATGAAGACAATAACTTTGGAAAATTGGAGTGCAATGGAGTTATCAAAAATTAACATTAGCAGGAAGCAAATGAGGGACTAGGCAAATAAGATAGCTAGAAAGTATATCAATTCTTCAGTCCCACTTATAAAGCTCAGTGGCACAGGGGGGCGAGTCCCCCTAATACTCTTGAGCTTTTTTAAGGAAATTAAAAACCACGGTAGCTACGTGCAGCATAGGGAGGATGGGAGTGAGGAGGAGGAGGTGACATGGTGGGAAGGGCTTTGGACTGGTGACACCACCACAAAGGAAAGGAAGTGCCCATCCCAGGAAGAGGGACGACCCACCCAGAAGGTGCCGTGGAAGGCAGAGGCTGGTCTGCAGGGACCATCTGAGTCACAGTCCCGTAGGGTGACCACCGGCAACCAGCCCATCCGTCTCCTCTCATCACGGCTCCCGCTTTGTGAGATTCGGATAATGGTGCCCACTTGCAGAGCTCTTAGGGCTATATAGGACAGTGGGCTGAGAGTATCTAGCAGGATGCCTGGCATAAAAGTAAATGCACAATTAAGTCAAAGTCGCTATTGCTGTTTTAGAATTGGCTGTGACCTGAGAAAGACACAGGATTAGAAAAATAAAAGTAAGTTGGTGGTATTTTAAAATCAAACCAACCATATATTAAAGGAGTTTGAGGAAAGAGGATACAGACCAACGGAAGACACTTATTTATAGCAGCATGCCCTTTAAATATATCTCCCTCGCTCCTTACCTGACAAAGCCAGATTCCAACAAAAAGCTCTTTTTGACTAAAATATTTTTCAAGTTTTCTCTAACAAGACTTTTTTGGGGGAAAAAACTTTTCTAAATTTTTTGCTAACTCTTATTTAGATCTTTTAAATTCCCAGATTAAATGTCGCCTCTTGAAAGAGGCATCTGTGATGTTTCAAACTAGGGCTCAACCAACTTTTCCTATAAAGGACCAGAGAATAAACATTTTACTTGTAAAATGTCTAGTATAGCCCTGGCTGGTGTGGCTCAGTGGATTGAGCACTGGCCTGTGAACCAAGGGGTCACCGGTTCGGTTCCCAGTCAGGGCACATGCCTGGGCTGCGGGCCAGGTTCCCCAGTGGGGGATCCTTGAGAGGCAACTGCACATGGATGTTTCTCTCCCTCTCTTTTTCCCTTCCTTCCCCTCTGACTGAAAATAAATAAATACAATCCTTTTTAAAATGTCTAGTATAACATGGATGCAAGGTAAGAGTTCCTCAAATTATAGCTCCTGCTGGTGGTAGTGTAACCATTACATTTGGCTCTAAGGGAAGGTGACAGAGGCCGGACCAGGCCCGGGAAAGTGGCTGACTCTCCAGCATCACCTCCTTTCGTTTCTGTGAAGAATTAACATGCGAGGAAACAAACCTTCCGACCTCGGTGCTATACAGTGGCCCACGGTGAACGCGAGTGCCAAGGAGAGGCAACACGGGGCACGGGAGAAGCGTCAGGAACTGCAGCTTGGCGTGTGTTTCTTAAGGTTTCTGAGCAGACAGTCCCCCTGTCACACACCCTGGGGGTCAGCACGCTGACCATCTCACGGGGTCACTTAAAGATCAAATGAGAGCCTCCGAGACAACCACTGAAAACCTGTTATGCGCCGTGCAGATGTAAGCAAGACTTTTGGGTACAATTCCCTTTTTTTTTTTCCCATACTGGTCAAAATGTGTGCCAGTATCCCCGCCACCTTCACGAAGACAAAAAGGAAGCTGTTTGGGGAGAGCTCCTTCACAGCACAATAAGCCAAAACCCTGACATCTCAGCTGCTCAGACTGACCCAGGGTTTCTGTGCAAACCACCTACTTCTCTACCTGGCTGCACAACAGAATCACCGGGGAGCTATTTAAAAAATGCCTGTGGCCACACCTCCCTTAATTATTCAGGCTTAATTACTCGAGAGCAGGGTGTGTGTGTGTGTGTGTGTGTGTGTGTGTGTAACAGCTCCTCAATGCTGTAATGGGCAGGCAGGGTTGAGAACACTCATCTAAAGCAATGGTTCCACATAGAGGTCATTCTGTGCCCTCGAGGACATTAGCCAATACCCGGAGACATTTTTGGTGTCATAACTGGGAGCTGGATGCTACAGGCATCCAGTGGGAGGCCAGGAAGGCTGCCAAATACCCAACAACAAACAGAACAGGGACCCCAGAGCAAAGAATTATGCAGACCAAAATGTCATTAGTGCATGCTGTTGAGAGAGGCCACATGGAGGACTGGTGTGAAAGAAACTCAGCAGCCCTGATTGGTGTAGCTCTGTTGGTTGGCCTTCATCCCGCAAAGCAAAAGGTCATGGGTTCAATTCCCGGTCAGGGAATAAGCCTGGGTTGCTGGCTTGGTCCCCCGTTGGGGTGTGTGCAAGAGGCAGCTGATCGATGTTTCTCTCACATCAATGTCTTTCTCCCTCTCTTCCTCCTCCCTCACCCTCTCTCTAAAAATAAACAAAATCTCTTTTTTAAGTTAAAAAGAAAGTGAATAGCTGACTGTACTGTAGGAAATGGCTCAGCAATATCTCTGGTTCCACCGGCTCTCCAGAACCTTGTCACTCCCCCATCAAGGCATGGAGTCTATTTCCCTCTCCCTGGAATGCGGAAGGTGTTTATGACAGCCTCAACGAATGGAATGTACAGGAAACGACACTCCTGATGTATTTACTGAGCACATATTTTGTGCCCGGCCCTGGACCACCGAGGGGCCCCTCCGCTCAGGAACTGACACTGTGAATTCAAAGCTAAAGGAAAAGTGGCTCATAAATCAGAGGTTCTGCCCTGATGCTCACCTCGAATTTGCATGTGAAACAATGGAAGAATAATCTTTTGTGACAGCAGAGTAACACATCCATCTCGGAGCAACTATGCAAATTCAACTCACAATGGATTCTAATGAACCCACCCAGCTGACATCCTCAGTGTCTTCCACAGACTCCGGTCCCCGGGGTCCCCTGTTAGGTTCTAAATCACTCTCTGAAGCATAGAACTCCCTGTGCCTTCCCACTGCAAATGGTAAGAAAAACTAACAGCCAATAAAATATACTCCAAGTGGCGAGACCCTTCCAGGAAATCAAAATTTTGAATGCAAAAATGGAACTCTCACCTGCAAGTGGTTTGTCCTTCCTTTGGTCAGCATAAAAACAGGACTAGCCCCCCAGTTCTAGCCTAAGAAGTATTCTTACAACTATGGGAAGATGTTGGTATTAATTTGCTAAATACAGGCAGAGGATAAAATGAGACTCAAATCCTCTAACCACCACGGTGACTGTGAAGGCTACATGAGAAATGCTGGCCTCATGACACCCTTCAATCATCCACTTCCCCGATCCACTTAGACATTCATTTTGTTGACTACAAGTGGGGCCCCAGTAGTGCACAGAAGTCTATCTTTGCTCAGATGGCCTGCCTCTCCATCTTGGGCCAAGACATCTTCCTGGCAAACGCTGAAAGCAAAATCACACAGATGTGGGCTGTCCAGATTAAGACCGTGTTCCCTTAACTCACAGCATTTGCCCTGGGAGACAGTAGAAGCATCAACCAAGCCGCTGCTCTGTTAACGAGGCTGTCGGGCACCAGGGTGGCAGGGAGACCGAGAGGGCGTGAAATTGTTACTGACATTGCCAAGTGGGACCAACAGGGACCCAGGGTTTCAGTGAGAAGACCACAAAACAAAGGAACATCTTGGGAGTGCTTAGATCACTGGGAACAGTTTGTTTCGCATTGGGTTTTGGGGTTTGTTTGGTTCCGGGTCCTTTCAAAAACATCTATTCAAACTTAAAGTCACCTGGCAGAATTTTTTTCAATAATAATTTAAAAACTCTAGTACAGTTCTGCGGAGTTTAAAATCTCTGAGTAACAGCTTTGCTTCTGAAGTCATTGCTTCTGTTTGTGTATACACGGTCTCTTTTGTTTTTTCCTACCAGTGGTATCGACACAGTTCTAATCATTTTAAATGGTCCTTATAGTTAAGTAGGAATGGATAAAACCATTTTTAACTCCCCCCCAGGATAATTCTTAATGCAGATTTTTAAATGTTTCCATCCCAATTTTATTTATACTGACTCACATACTATAGCCTATAGGCTAAATCCTGCCCATGGCCTTTCTCTGTAAAAAAGTATTATTAGAACACAGTGATGCCCATTTGTTTACATATTGTCTATGGCTGCTTTTGTGCTACAGAAGCAGAGCTGATTAGTGGTGACAGAGACCATCTGGACCCACAAAGCCTAAAATATTTACTATCTGAGCCTTTGGAAACAATGATTGCCAGCCCTTGCTGGAAAGCAAGCACTGGGGGCCAGAATAGCACAAGGTATTTCATAGTGTGTATCCCTACAGTAATTAAATAAGTCTCTGTGTTAATACCTGTTTGCCCTGCTAGAGATACCTTCTTTGAGAGCAAAGGACTTTATCTAGTTCATTATTTTCTCCCCAGGGGCTAAACACAGAGACTAGCACAGAGGATACAAGTAACAAATATTTGTTGAATGAATAAGCTAAGTTGCTAGATAGACTTGGAGGTGCTGAGGGCCATTAAGTATGTTTACGTCTTGAGTCGGAACCTGACTCACAGGAAGTTCTCAGTAACTGTAGATTTGCTAAACAATCAAATGCACAGACTCTACATGCAGAGAATGGATGTGTTTTGCAGGAAAATTAATGACCAAGACAAATCCTTGTCTATGTTATAATGAATCTCTTCCGTGCCACGCTATTGGTGCCGATCCTTTCTCTAACTTCACAAAATCCTCTCTGCTTCAAGCCCTGATAACTGACACTTGGCTATGAGGGTGCTAGTCTCATCACTGGTTTGCAGAGCTGGTCCTCCCCCCTGCAGAATCCATCTGTGCTTCACGACGTGGTTCCCAAAAGTCTGCAGGGGCTCCGTGGGTGTGCTCAGCCTGGCATTCATCCCCAAGACACGGGCATTCGGCCCACAAACACTTATACACGAGACAAACCAGGGACAGATCAGATTCTGGAAGGACACAGAGAGAAGTACCAAGTGGAAGAGACCCCTGGCCTGCCACTCACAAAACGTATCTGTCACTTGGATATGGAAGATGGTTTAATAGGAAGAAGAGAGAAGTCAGACTCTCAAGGAGGCCACAAGATTTGGAAAAAGAACTACGAGCTTGAGAGTCAGACAGACCTGAGTAGAAATCCAAGCTCTGATACTCACCAACTATGTAAACTTGAGCCAATGAATTAATTTCTCTAAGATTAAAAACACCTTAAAGGCAAACTGTGTGTAAAATGATAATGTTGAAGGGGAATTGTGATAGATTTAAGGGGCCTAACAGTGACAGGTGCTATATCATTGTACTGCTCTTTCCCTTTCATATCTCACTGCCACGCAGAGAATGCTCTTTGGAAATTTCCACTTACCAAGCATTCCTTTCTTGGAACTGGACAGACACATGTCCTTCTCTGCACTCGGCAGGGCAAAGCTCACCACAAACACCTCCACCCCATCAGCCATCAGGGCCAAACCCAAGATGAAAAAGAGGGTCCACTGGAAGCGCCCGTGGCCACACTCATCAATGATGGTCTCGTACTGGTGAGCCAGCTGCTCCTCGTCTTCCATCCTTTCGGCCATCAGGTCTGCCCGGCCCCGCAGGCCGTCTGCCCTGGAGGGTGCCATCTTGGTCTTCTTGACCTTGACATCATCTGGGTGAGGGATGCCCTGGTACTCGCCCTCGTAGATCTCATCCTCCTCATCATGGCCTTCGGTGACATCACTCTGCGCATCCTCTTCTGGGTTGGACTCATTGCCACGATAATAGCCGTCGTTGTGGGCATAGCCCTCGTAGTTGTCCTGGTATTTGTAGTCATCCATTCCTTAGTGCCGGACTGCCTGGCTGCCTCTTGAGCTATATCTTGCACACTGTGGTACCGGTTCGGGCTGTTTCAATAACCATCATCCATTTTCTGTGCAGATGTTTAAATGTGGAACTTGTTTGTGTGACTTCTTGGATAGAAGTGACTGACACCTGTGTTTTCTCCCAGTGTCTCTCAAACAGAGCAGAGTTGTGTGAAGGCAACTGAAGAATCCTTTTGCTGTCCGTGTGTATTGGGAATCTTTGGAAAATTTAGAATTCTGCTCTAGTCTCCTTCAGTGACCCAGAGATCTTATGTTGGGAGATGTTGATGAGAAACGGGTCCAGCTGGGTTCCTTGACAAGGCGCCGGCAGGACGCGACAGCTTGCTGGCTGGCCCGACTTGTTCTGTTACCGAAGGTTATGCCCTGGGGGTACAGAGAAGGGAGCGAGAGGAGGATTACAAACTAACAAAATCCCAGCAAACACTCTGAGAATTAAACAAATATATTTACCAATGCCAGCACTTTGTGTGCAAGGTGTAGGAAACCTTGATGAGACATTTGGATTTGTAGTGAATGAGTGAGGCTTGAGTCGGTGAGACAAAGAATAAGGGGAGAGAGAAGAGGGTCAGAGAGGTCTTTGAAGTACTGATTTACCCATAAAAGGAGTCAAGTCTTACCCAAGAATAAAACAAAGAGCGGGCAAAGGATTTTCAGTGCAAGATAATTCTGTGTTGCAGATTTTCTGTTAAAATTTTTCAAGCTTTTGGCAACAATTTAGGTTTACCACAGCTCAGCTTCTGTTAGGAAAATGCCAGCTTTTCTGACTCTGTTATAAAGGGGATGGACAATTTTACATCTAGAAATGGGTGGCAAAGAAATATCCAGGACCATCTTTCCCAGGGCCCACCTTACATTTAAAACTCAGCCTTGTGTTTTGAGGATCACTGTGACCTTGTACTTGGGCTTAAATAGGCAGGACCCATTGCTGAAGACCCAGAGCCAGAGAGCTTGGGTCTGAAACTTGATTCTGCCACATAATTGCTGTGTCTTTCTGAGCCTCACTTTTCTCATCTCTGTAACAGAGATAACAATAGTACTTAACTCCTAAAGTTGTGCATAAAAGTGCTGGAACAGTGCTAGACCTGCATGATAAATGCTATTTAAACTTTATCATTGTGGTTTCTCCTTATATTTCTACTTCCAATTCTGGAAATCAGAACCCAGTGTTGTCAGAGCCAAGACCCTGCATCCCAATTCTAATCATTGGGTTCTCCCTGTCGACTCCTGTGTGTCCAGTGGCCAGGCACACCTTGCCCTAAACACCTTCCCAGAACCCAGTTCTCACTAGGTTTGGAGCCACCAATTAATATTGACGACTGTGCTGAGTGTGTCTCATCTCTTATCCCTAATTCTCACAACACGCAGAAGGAGAAGAAAAATGTATTTGCATCTTTTATCTTACAGACAAAGAAACTGTGGTTCAGACTGAATTAAGTCAAGGCCACAGAGCTAAGTCAAGGCCACAGAGCTAAGTCCAGTGATCCCAAAGTCAGTTTTCTCCATAGCCCCAGTGCTTCCCAAATGCTGTTCCAAGGTACTGTCACTTTAGATTACCCGGGGAGCATGCAGAAGGGCTGGTTCAAGCTCAGAAATCCGAGTTTTCCCACAGTTCCCCAAGAGGCCATGAGGCCCAGCCGCAGTCCCCCAGGAGTGGAGGCCAGGCCCCTCCTACCTCCCTTGCCCTCCTCCCACTCTCCCTGCTGCCAGACCCTCGGACACAGGTGGATGCTCAGACCTCTTCTTTGGAGCTGCCGGAAACCCAATCCCCAGCAAAATCCACCTGCCAAAGTGTACATATGCCATCAACCTTTACAGGTCCCCCTGTCAGACCTCAAACCCGCCCTGTCATTTCATCAAGCTCGGCAGATGTCACCTCACAACAAGACTGAACACACTTGTCCTTGATGTGGCCGCTGGACTCCTCCCCCTTGCCCCCAGCACATCCCTGGGTCCCTGCCCCACACCTGCCTGCCTGGCCCTGCTCACCCTCAGTCCTGAAGAGATTCCAGTTCAGGCGATCACAATGCATTTGTGAATTCAAATAACACAACACATTTCTTTTGGTGATATGCCCAAGATCAATGGCCCTCCAATGCAAAGTGGGCCAGAACCACTCAGGATATTGGGAGAACTCGTTAGAAATGCAAATCCTTCCCCCCACCCCTGGCCCCAAAGACTCTGAATCTACAAAGTAGGTCTAGGACATGGAAATCTGCATTTACCAAAAACACTGCGGGGAATCCAGCAGACTGCACTGTGAGAAACTGCTGTGAGAGCGAGCAAGAAATACTAAGAACTGACTCCCACTTTATCCTTTTCAATTTTCCATCACCCCCAGTAAATAAATTGTGTTTGACCATGCTGGCCCAGGCCACGTCAGATTAATATTCTAAATCTGTTTTTATTATATCCACTTAGGGACCACAGGAGGAATATAAATCACATGTAAACGGCATGAGAGTTTTGCAGAGAGCTATAAAAAATGGAGAAAGAATGCCAGCTGCCAGAGAACTGGTGTGTTATTTCCATTCGGGGGGCTCTGCGAAAATGTCATGAACCTGAATTAGGAGAGTTGCGGTTCCAAAGGCACATGAGGGAAATACCACACAGGGCAAAGGTCCTGGGGACTCGCTCTACAGGAAGAAGCTGATCTTCCTCAAAACTGACACCACTCACCTGCTCCAGTTAAAGACATAGCTGTGAATGTCAGGTGCAGTGGAGGAAGAAGGAATTTCTGCTCTATGTCATTGTTATCCTTTCTCTTTCATTGAGAAATGCCAAGTTATATTCTCAGCATTTTCTAGAGCACACAATGATTAATCATTTTCAGTGTTATGAGTTACATTGTGACCACCCCAGGAAGACAAGTTGAAGCCCCTACCCCCAGAAACTCAGCATGGGAACTTATTTAGATATGGGGTCTTGATAGAGGTAATCCAGTTAAGTGAGGTCATGAGGGTGGGCTGTAATCCAAGATGGCTGGTGCCCTTCTAAAAAGGGGAAATTGAAAAGCAGAGACAGACACTAATATAGAGGGGAGATGACGGGAAGACACAGGGAGAACACTATCTACAAGCCAAGGAATGCCTGAGGCTACCAGAAGCTATGAGAGAGGCATGGAAACGATTTTCCCCCACAGCCCTCAATAGGAACCAGCCCTACTGACATATAGATTTTAGATCGTTAGCCTTCAAAACTATAGAGACGATACATTTCTGTTGTTTAAGCCACTCAATTTGTAGTATGTTGTTATGGCAGCCCCAGAAAACTAATACATTCAACAACATCGAGAACCCTAGAACTTATCAACCAAAGAGCAATAATGACACATCCAGAAGCTTAACTACTCACTGAGTACTGAGGTGAGCATTTGACAAGCAGTACCTTATGTATTCTCATAGCCAATAGTGCAGCAAGGCTATTCTTCCCATTTCACAGATGAAGAAACTGAGGGCTAAGATGACTCAAGAATGTGCTCAAATTATACAGAGAATTAATCTTAGGGTTTGATTTGAAGCCAAGTTCAAGAAACAAAAAATTAGGGGTGATGTACGGTGAAAGAGTCCCAATCTCCCAATCTCTCTTGTCCTTGAGCCAAGTCAAGGTCACAAGCTGAGTTCCTGAAGAGCTAAGATTGACATTGAGGTTCTGACTCCCAGGTCACTGTTCACCCAACCTCAACAAACATTCCCAGGACCATTGGTGATGGAGGCATTGTAACAGACACGACATGGCTTGATCTCCCTTCTCAAGAGGGCTACCTCTCATGAGACAGTAAAACAATACAAAGCATCAAGCAGTAATAAAAAAAGACAATCTTAATCATTAATAATGTTATCTTTAATTCATTGACTACTTGCCTTGTGGCTTGGTTCCAGGCCCTATACCAAGTTTATCATGTGCTTTACATCTTTTAACCTGGACAACAGCCCTGGCTGACCCCAGGTTCAAGTGCTGACTCCACAACTTCCTACTACCTGTGTACAAGCTATGGACCCCTTCGGGCCTCAGTTTCCTCATCTGTAAAATGATTATAACAGTACCCACATTGTAAGGTCATTGTGAGGATTCGGTGTGATAATCCATGAAAAGTGCTTACAGCACAGTGCCTGGCACAGGCATGATCAGTACAAATTTGTACTTATTATCATGTTTCTTGTTGGCATTAGTATTATTAGCTGAATGAGTGTTGATTGGTAAAATGTAGCCAGGATCTCAGCTTGAGCCCAAACTTTCTCTGCTTGAGACTTGCGGCCCATCCGGGCTGGGCTGGGGAATCAAGTACAGAGAAAAACAAACTGACATTTAGTTACACGTGAAAACAACTGCCTTTCAAAAATGTTCTAGTGCTAATCTGTTAAGCATTCTCCTCTCTTACATCCTATTAACCTCTGAATCTATGCTATTCATTTCAAAACCACGGTGTGGTAAATACTTGTTCCTGATTAAATATCACAGAGAACAAAGCTAAAAATAATGTTATCATTCAATGATGTAATGCTTCCCAAAAATCTGTTCTGTAAAACAGTAGACCTTTAACAGGCTCACTTAATGGGGGGAAAAAAAGAATTCCAAGTTCAGGAAACCTTGGATACTCCATTGCCCATCCTCTATTGGAGATTTATAATGCACGTTGCTATAGTGAAGACCGTGAGGAGAGCTGAATAAAACCTACTTCACACCACAATGAGCTACCACAACACACCCGTCTGAATGGCTGCAAAAGAAAGTCAGACAACAGTTATGATGTGAAGAACCAGGACTCTCAGACGTTGCTGTTAGGAAGGAAAAATGGTTCAGCCACTTTGGAAAACAGTTTGGCAGTTTCTTAAAATGCTAAACGTATTGCAAGAGCAACATTTACAAACTGATTAGCCATTGTTTGGCAACTGGATAATTTTTAGATGTTTAGAATTGCTCTGAGCGACCCCATGGCACTGTGCACATGTCTCCATTATCACTTTATATTGTAATTATGTAGGTGTCTCTCTGCCAGGGGATTCCAGCAACTTCAGGATAGCTAAAACAGGGGATTTTTGCTTATTTTTGAATTCCCAGCACCAAACACAGAGTCTTTCAATACAGCAGGTCTGTGAAAATGTTTGCCCAATAAAAGAGGTTAACGGTTATTCAGTGCCTGGCCAAAAGTCAGTCAGAAATGGCCTAGGAGCCAGACCTCCCCTGCCCATGCTGTGTGTAGGCCAACCGGTTTACTGTTGCTTTAAAAGCCTGGTCAGGTGACATCCTGAAGATGCCACCGTTCACGAGGAGCCCTTCCCTCTCCCTCCTCACTGGCCTTCTTTGAACATCAAGCTCCCAACTGAGATTGTCCGGTCTGAGGTTTCTAAGGACTGCTTGAGTTATTCGTTACCAACTTCCTGACTATAAAGTATATCTTAACCACCTGCAATGCCTCCTGAAATGCACTGCCCGAGGGTTCCGGGTAGGCTCCATCAACCCGTGGGCTGAGAGCACCCGTATTTTATCCTGGCTGGTACAGGGAGACAGTGTTCCTGAGGCTTCTAGCCATCAGTGTCTGCCCATTAGTATGACATCAGAAGTACGTATCCCTTCTGAAGGTGTATACGTGATGCATCATTGTGTCGTATGCCTGAAACAAATATAATAGGGTGTGTCAAATATCTTCCATTTTTAAAAAGAGGGGAGGAAAAAAGAAGTACTTCTCTGTTCTTAGCTGAGTCCTCTATTGTGTTAAAAGAGAGATCTAGTTTCCCAGGTGTGAGAAACAATTGATTATTAAATGAGAACCAAACCACATGATCTTTTTTTGGAGGAAAAAAAATATTTTAACACCGTGTTGAATGTTTTAAATTAATGCCTGCCTTAATTGGAATGTTTGGGATTACTCTTTGTTTTAAAATACAAAAGCAAGATAATGTATGGAGAACTTCATCAAAGCATTATTTAGAAAAATCAAAACTGGAAAACAACCCACAGATTCAACCACAGGGGCTAGGTAATAAACGTTAGCATGCTTACACCGTTGAATATTATGGTGAAATAAAAGCCACGGTTGTTTAACTACTTTACTTCTCAAAAAAGAAAATGATCATACTCTACTAGGTAAAAATGCCAGATAAATCATACAAACATTGATCTCATTATACTGTTTCCAAGATGTTATATAAATGTATTTACATTATGCAAGTGTCTCTGGCAGGAGTCTCTGAAATGCTGATTTTCTCCCTCTCTGCTCCTCTGGGTCCCCAAGCCAGGCCAGTGTTGTTCGCAGTGTGGCCCTCACACCACCTGCGGGAGGACCCCTTAGTGCCAGTTCCATACAGATTCCCGGACCCCATTCCACACCTTTGGAAACAGAAGGGGACGGAAATCTGCTTTATTCACAAGCTCTTCAGGTAATACTTGCCGCTTACTCAAAGTCAAGAAGCTCTGGCCCATGCTCTTCCTCCTCCAGCAAGCAGTAAACAATTTCTTAGGGATTCAAGGGCAAGGCCAAGCAAGTCCTCAGCCAAGTCCTCAGACAAACCAGACCCTTCAAGGGGCTGAGCTAGAAAGAAAGGGACCTGTGCTTTGACTTGTAGGGGTGGTGCCCAAGCCCTGGGGGAGGGGCACTCGTGGGAGGAGAGTGTGAGTTCCCTGAGAGGGGACGTATGCTGTCCCTATGACAGCAGCACCCTGAATGAGGGACAGCTGTGAAGCTCTGACAGAGGCTAGTCAGTCACACTGTGGGCCTGGTATCAGCAACGGGGTCCCACCCATAAACAGAATCAAGAATCATTGAGTGGGTCACTGTGTTCATCCAAACCAGAGCTGCCCAGCGGATGAGGGCAAGCCTGCTCCTCAGAGTAGGAGAGAGGACACAGAGCAGCAGAGAGGACAAGCAGAATCCCTGTGGCTGCAGCCATGGACTAAGCAGGCGCCCCGCCCCCTCTGTTTTGGGGATGACTTCAGTGGTCCGGTGGAGTGCGGAAGGAGGCCCTGAAAGTGACTGATAGTGGCCATCTTACCAACCCTGCTGCAACTCGATGAAGAAAAACGGGTATTTCTAATGCCTTCATGTGATGTTGTAAAGCAAATTCTTGTCCACTGTATCCGTGGCACAGACAGATATCAGTTTCGCCACTTCAAGCTTGGATAATCAGTGTAACTTGTTTGACCTTTAGACTTCAGTATCTTCACGTGTAAAATGAGGAGAATGTGGGTTTCTATTCATTGCATTGTTATATAAGAATTAAATGAGGTAATGTGTTTAAAAAGCTTGGTACAGTGCCTATCACCAAGAAAGAGCTCAATAAAAATAACTAGTATTATAACATGCACCACAAACTGATAGGCATTTGCATGTACTCACTAACCTCTGTGTTAATGAAAACCAGAGAGCCAACGAGAGCCTTCCTCTCACCCCACAAACAGCCAATCCGCAGGCTTCTTTGAGGAGAACCTCTGGGTTTTCAGTCCCCGACCCTGCAGGGCCTTGTTCTGAATCCCCTCTGTGCCAAAGACCAGCCTTCCACGCCATCCTCAGGTGTTTCCACACTGCTCACCATCTCCTGCTCACTCATGACTAGCGACAGAGGACTACTCTCCCCCAACTCACTGTGGGGGGCCCCTGCTCCCTGAACCTGTTTCTCAGATCTATATGTAATCAATAGTGACCGTACTTCTACTGTGTGGGTGTACTGCTATATGTCTCTTTCCATCAAAACGGCCCTGTGGATGTTTCACTTCCTCAGAGTGGCAGCTTGGATGCTGCAGGTGCTACCTGCGTGCACTGTGTCGGAGACTTACGTCCCCTCCTTCAGCAGGTCACAACCTGTGTGTGTTTAAATCAGTACACCGTCTCTGTCTTCTCAGCACAGGTCCCATGGTTGTCCTTGAAATCGTCCTTCTGTTAATTAACCCAGTCCAGTGTGTTCCAGTTACTATCTCCACTCCTAGTCCCTGGAATCACTCAGCCTCCCGGCTCGACTGACCCTGTAATCCTCCTCTGCCCCCAACTCTGGTGTATTACGTCTCTATAATTAGTCCCTCCTTCTCTCCATCTCGCCCCTAATTGAGCTTTGGCAAAGTATAAACTTTGTAATTAAAAAGGGCTAAAATGTTGCCAAGAATGCAGCTCTTCGTGCGAGAGCCCAGCATTTTGTACATGTACAGTTCTGGGCCCCACTCCAAATCCTAGAGTAACAGCAAAAGAAATGGGGAAAGGAAAAAAAAACCCTTTATGAGCTTGATTAGGTCCTCCAGAGCTTTCTCACACAATCTCATTTAATCCTCCCAAAGACCTGGGGGGTGGGCTTGGGTGACAGGAGCTCAAAGAGGCCGACACGAATGCCCAAGGTCACACACCCGGGGAGAGGCAGAGCCGGGTTCAAACCCCAGTCTTTACGGCGCTGCCCCTGCTGAGGTCTCTGGGCTTCCCCACATCACCGAGGAACCTCACACGCTATCGCCGGCTGGTGCCTGACGGGCTCAGCTAGCTGGGTGACAGAACTCCTCGACAGGCTTCTTTCCACAGTGCGGCTTTTTCCTGTTGAAATCACTCCTACATATTATGGCAAGGAAAAACGTCAAATGATGTCAGCAGTAAAAAAAAAAAAAAAAACACCTCTGCGTAAGCCCGCCAAGGCAGTAGGCACATGCCACCATGACTGCTGCAGCTGGCTGCCTAGATTGCAAGCAGCTTGAGGGCAGGCTGCGTCTCCCACTGGTCTTTGTCCCCCGTGTAGCAGGCGGCAGGACTCTCCATGGACAGGCACTGAAGAGATATGTTACCACAGGAGAAAAACGAAGAGAAGATTAGACTCCTGCCCAGCTGAAGCCCAGAGCAGTGGGAACCCCATAACCCTTCACAGCCTCCTTTGGCTTGTCCTTGGATATGAAAGGGAAGTCTGAGAGAGCTTTGTTTTGGAGTCCTGAGCGGAATAGAAGGCAGGAGAGCGCCAAACTGGATGACAGGAAGAAGATCGTTTTTCTAAGGCAAGCATTTTCACTGCCCTCCTATTCCTGAATCGCTTTATTACAGAGGGTTGTCATACACAAGGAGGGGGAAAGATTCAGAAGACCCAGCAGGGGCATTTTCATGGGCGCCTTGACCGCTACTAGAATCGCTCTAGAAACGGGTGGTACATCCCAGCAACAAGCTGCGTGAAGGACAACTCCTGCTCGGGCGTCTCTGGGCTCCACCCCCAGAGCTGCCTGCTGCTGTCACCGGGAGCCCTGAAACCGATTCACGATGCCTTTCTGTGTTCCTGAATATGCGACTGTCATGAGCAAAATGATGTTTGGAAACTTCCACCTCTGAAAATCAACTAACCCTGGGTTGTTTTCTTTTCAAAGGGAAAAATGATACTTTTCATTAGGAACCATGTAGTAATGATTCCCCCTAGGGATCTAAGGAAAAAAGAGGTACTTTGCAAGCTGTTGTGCGTATAAATAGAAGTGTAGAAACACAACTTTTCTCAACAAGGAGTGGTGTCTGCTGGGCGATTTGAAGCCAGCTGCTCAGACACCAGTGAGTCTCAGCTACACGGAGACCTAAAAGTTGCAGCTGCTTCCACCAGGCTCAGCGACCGCAGCCAGACTGTTGGTTCCAGCTGACCCAGCAGACGCGGTGGACATGCCCTTTGTTTGCATGAACTGGATGAGTCACCACCTCATTGGGCACCTGACCAAAGAGGCCACTTTCAGTTTCAGGGACTAGAAGGATTTCCTCACGGAGCCTGTTTTTTGCTCTTGACTCAGGGCGCTTTCCACACAGAAGTTCTTCAGCTCCAGCTTTTTAAATGTTCAGCAGAAAAATGGTTCACAGAAAACCACTTATGGTTCAGTTCCACGTCTCCTAGTTATCGATCACCTGGCCCATGGTCTCAATGGACTTGCTCCCTTCTCACCCTCTTGGGCCTCTCTGAAAGCCCAAGCCTGGGGCTGGATCACAATCCTGTGGGAACGATGTAGCTAAATAAGGGATCCTAACCTTAGAACATCAGACTTTCAAACTT
Organism: Phyllostomus hastatus; assembly: GCF_019186645.2. NCBI lineage: Eukaryota > Metazoa > Chordata > Mammalia > Chiroptera > Phyllostomidae > Phyllostomus > Phyllostomus hastatus. The sequence continues at coordinate 5,889,510 of NW_025334036.1, read as the reverse complement.
CTAAATTGACCAGAGGTCCCGTTTTCCCTTCTCTGGACATCCCTGACTTTAAACTTGCTCTTTCTGTAAAAGAATCAAGCCAAAAGGAATGATTAAAAAGTACTACATCTGGCCCTGGCTGGTGTAGCTCAGTGGATTGAGTGCAGGCCTATGAACCAAAGCATCGCTGGTTTGATTCCCAGTCAGGACACATGCATGGGTTGCAGGCCATATCCCCAGTATGGAGTGTGCTAGAAGCAACCATACATTGATGTTTCACTCCCTCTCTTTCTCCCTCCCTTCCCCATCTCTCTAAAATAAATAAATAAAATCTTTTTAAAAGTATTTCTTTAAAAAGTACTACATCTAATATTTATAACCTTATGAGAGTAATAGTTGGCAAACCAGAAGCCCACGCCAGTATCCTGTGAAAGAAGCAATCCAGTAAGAAGGTGCAATCCCAAGCATTGACTGAAGCTTACTGTAATAGGCACTGGCTCGCTGCACCCGGGCCTCCACACCCACCCAGACTGAGGCTCTCATTCCCCAGCTGCTGTGAGTGTGGAGTGCTCTGAGTCCTCCCTATAGGCTGGCTGCCTGGGACCAAAGGGAGTGGCCTCACCCAAGGCCACATCCTTCCTAGAGCACCAAGAAGCCAGTGGCTGAAAGATGCAGGGATACAAAGACCAGGCCCCCTTGTCCCAACACAGCCAACTCTACGGGCCTTTCCAGCTCCAGCATCCCCACCCTTCCCCCCACACCCCATGATGACACTCAGCCCACCTTCTCCCTCAAGCCAATCCCGCCTCTCACGTGACACAGGCGTGCTCCCAAGAGCACTCATCCTGTGTGCTAATCCCCCTCCGCTTCCCAGGGAATCCACCTGCAACAGGTGTTACGTGCCAAGCACTGTTCTCAGCATTTACTTGTACTTAACTCTGAGAGGTAATTACCTTCATTGCCCTTGTTTTACAGATAAAGTGATGACTCCAAGATTTGAGGCCTGACATGTTGGAAGGCCGGGTTAGCCATGAACTGAGGTGAAAAACCCGTGGGCGGAGCAGCTTTGGCTAAGATGGGGCATGATGGGAAGATGTGGATTGGTGCAAGTTAGTCTTTATTAGGCAGTAGCATCAGGGAGAGACAGTATGGCATGTGGTTATGGACACATGTTCCATGGCCAGACCACTCGGAGTTCAGTCTCAGCTCTATTACTCTTAGCTGTGTGACCTTGGGCAAGATACTGCACCCCTCTGGGCTTCGTTCCTCTCATCTGTACAACAGGGGGAATATTTATACTTACCTCATATGGCTGCTCTGGCACTTAAATGAGTAATATATATATATTACTTGTATAAAACTTGAGCTTGACTTAGAAGTGCTTACCACAGTGGTTTTCATGCAATATGCACCATATTAGTGAAAAATAAACACTATGCCCTCAATTAAGGTCGAATGAAAGAATTCATATACAATATGTAGGGGAGGAAAAAGTTTTCCTGGACCCTCTTAGGGTCCCTGGCTTGTCCTGACAATTAAAATCAAAGGCAGATAAAGAGGGGGAAAACATACAAATTTAGTTACTGTAATTTTACGTGACACAGGAGCCTCCATAAAGAAACGAACACACAGAGAAACAGCTAGACCTGAGGATATTCATATCAGGTTTGATAAAGAATGGAGGAAAGTGTGGTAAACTGGGGGAAACTGAGCAAGGCCTGTGTGTTGGGATTTCTCCCAGTGTTTGTCTTCAGAGAAAAGAACCCTCTGGGTGTGGGGAGGGCACCTCTCGTATGAGGGTTTCGTGGCCTATTTCAGGGGAAAAGGACAAGGGCCCGAGAAGAGAAGATGTCAGAGTGACCTTCCTGATGCTGCATTTCTCAAACTCCTTCGGCTTAAAATATTCAACACGCCAAGGGGCCATATTTGGGGACAACGTGTCCTGAACCCCGGCAGGCACATGTTGGTGCCCGGGCAGGGTGATTCACTGCACCTGAAGATTCGCTTCCCGGGGGAGGTAAAACCTGAGCTTGACTTTGAAAGGTGAACAGGAGGTAGCCAGATGGATAGAGTGGCAGAGAACCCAAGACAGAGAGGCCCACAGGACCATTTCCCCAAAAATAGAGCCAATAAGTAATAAAAGCCAAACGTGAAAGGGTTTTGTTGCGCTCATCCTTCTCTCTGATACTGGGGAATCCACGATAGGTCCAAAGAGAAGAAGAAAGGCTTTCAATGTATTTGTGTGAAATAAATAGACCCCAGTCCAGTCCATCTGACCTTGTCAAGCAGCTGTCTTCCCTGAGTGGTGGACTGTCACTACTGACCACGGGAAACCCCATGGTGAGAGACTGGCGTTCCCGAAAGCCTCCCAGCAGTGCCTGCCGACGGCCCTGAAACTTCCTTCCTTACCCTCCAGGAAGAGTGTTCAAAAAGTAATCAACAGGAACTGGCATTTACCTCTCTTCTAATTATATTTGAACAGGCTTCAGGGCCATATGGCTCAATAAATATCCCTGAACGCTCTACCTGACTGTTCTTATCAATTCTGCTGGAGAAATAGCATTTCAAAGGTCAGAAGCTTGACTCTGGCAGGCAGATCGATTCTGCCTGGATCTCAGCGAAATGGGCCACACAGACCGCACACAGAGGTAAGGCACTGACTCCCTCGGCAAGAACCTTACTGCTCGGTGAGTTAGTAAATATCACAACTTCTATAAACAGTAGAAGAGGCTCAAGCTTGTGTGGGATCAAGGCACTTCCTGGATTGTTATGTACTTTAGATACATGAATATGGAAAGTCGGAACCAAAGGTCACACATGGTGAAGAAGAAAGCCAGGCTGTGAGCTGTCAGACCTGCCTGTCTGGCTGGGTCACCCACCCGCAGCCCCTTGGCCCACAAGCCCAGCCCCGTCCAGTCCTCAGAGAAAAGCGAACTCAGCCACCAGGCTGCCGCACCAGCCTGCAAGCAGTAAGTCCATCCTTCTTATGATGTGCCTGACCCTGTGTTTGGCTAGAATCCCCATTGTCCCCTCCTTGGTCTCCCCTGTAGACTCACCCCATGGTGACACTGTTACTCATTAACAGTCACAAATGGCACAGCACACATTTTAGTACAATTTCATGTCAACAGGCCTCTCTAGGCATACCTTGTTCAGCAGGCAAAAAGCATTCCTTGGTATTGAACTACAGAGCAATTCAAAACTTTGCTGATTTTCCCTCTTCTCCATCTCTGGTGTTTATCCAAGGCATATGTGCTGGACACATCTGGGAATGTTCACTGTGGTTTTATTCACAATCACCCCAAACTGGAGACAACTTGACTGCCCAGAGGCATTATTCCAACTTTATCAAAACAGGAAACGAAGTTCATGAGGTCCAGAGATGGGAGTGGGCCAGTCCAGGGTCACACATGTGCAAGACGGAGTGGAAGGGGGAAACCAAGGATTCCCCATACCATGTGTGTTGTTGTGTCAATGTCTGTCACCCTGAAGTCACTGAGCCAGATTTCCCTGCTTGTCTATCCTAACATGTCTGTGTCTCTGAAACATTGTCTTCTCTCTCTCACACAAGACAGTAAACAAAACTGCCCATGACCGATCCCAGCTGACTTAGCCTAAATTAAATTCTCTCCTGCACTGGCCCAATGCTGCAATATCCCTGTGCCCTGGCTGGGTTCCTATAAGAAAGAAACTCTCTGATTCGTCTAGACCCTAAGAGTTAGTTACCTAACACAAGCATGGGCTGCAATTTCCACACGTACACTAAAAAAAGAGGGAAAACTTTGTGGGGACTCATGGTTATAATTTAGGTCTGATATATATGTAATCAGGCTGTCTCTGAGATGATAAGCACATTCATTCACGTCTAGTCCAGTGACCCCTTGTGTGGTCATTTTACATGGACTTCACTGGAGAAGTTGTTCTCTTGTTAATGTCAGTGGACAGATATGAAAGCGGAGTGCTTTTGAGAACTAGGATGTGAGACAACTTTGAGAAGATGAAAGCTGCTTTTATTCTTTGCTGGCAAGATATCCTTGTGCTTTCCTCACATATTTAGATTTCTTCAAAGGCCTTGAAGTGTTTTAAATGCATGGTGGGGGCCCACTCTTGGATCTGCCTCTCCTTGCTTAGACCTGGCAAGGGAAGTCACCATCTGCTCTGCTCCTAGGAAGAGCAGGGGGCACAGACGGTCTGGGTCTTCCTAGGGGGGTTCCCTGGCTCTGCGGTTGTTTTTATTTTCCTTTTTTGAAAAAAAATACTCAATTTGGAAAATGTCAGTCAGGGCAGAGCAAAGTTAGCCCAGCTTCCTTGGATATGAGAGGCTAATGGTACATGTCAAGTCAGCAGGTACATTTTCAACAACCCAATGCTGAGGTACCACCATAAGGTGGGGCACCAGCCAGGCATGGCAAACACTCCCTAGACAGGTTCCCTTCCCACAGCACTGGCAAGACTCCTTCCATCTCCCTGCCTTCTCAGGCTCACCTCTCCTGACTTCCCCACTCATGCACTTTGACGAGCTAAACAGGGCACATTTGCAAACACAGATGCCTAGGAAGCAGATGCCTCGCAGAGTACAAGTGATCACTACGTATTAAGAGGCAGAAAAAAAATTAGAGACCAGATTTGTTTCTTTTCTTTCTTTCTTTTTTTGCTTCAGGGAGGAAAAATGGGGGTGAAAACGTTTGATGTGAGAACAGCCACAAGCCTGAAAGTGACAGGTTTGAAGAGGCCAACTCACCGCATCCATCCTGCTGGCCTCCTGCTCCTGCACAGCAGGTACTTGGAAAACAGCACAGCTTGGTTCCTAGCTAGGAATCACACATTAGTCTCTACGGCCCATCCCACAAAAAGAAGCTGCTGAAAGTCAATAATCTATCCACAGCAAGAAAAACTCCCTGTGATTTTTGCAAAATAGAAGAAAATGTCACTTGCTTTCCCCTCGTCTTCCTTCCTTTTGTAAAAGGAAAAAAATGCCAAAAATTTTAGAACCGTAGTAGGAGCAATTCAATGACTATCTTCTTACACAGAAACACATCAAGAATGTCACATGTTCTCATACACAACTTCATTAATTTCTTATCATATCCATTATGAGATACATATTGATATTCTCTCATTTTGTATGAGAAACTTGAAGTTTGGAGAGGCCAAATGTCACTTTTAAGACTGACTGTAGACCTTATCATGGAAACACCAACTCAAGAAGTCATATTTACAAAGACTAGCAGGCCAAGGTCAAGGTCTAGTCAAGAAAAGGGTTGAGAGGAGCTGGGAAAAAGTTTGGTCAAGGAGGGAGCCACTGTCAGTTGAAAATAAAGGAATAAAGCAATATGAACCAAAAGAAATTCAGAGTACCAACTTTAATATCAAACTACATAGAATTTACAGTACAAATTATTATATGCATAAAGACAACATATACTGATAGAAAACATGCTAAATTAATAAACTATAACAGTCATGAACATAATGCTCTAAATAATACAGTATCAAAATGTTTGATGCACCATTGATAGAACCACAGAGAAGTGGATAAATCAACTACTGTGCCAGAGATTTTAAAACTTCCTTCCCAGAAAAAAATTAAGCAGACAAAAAAAAGTTGTACTATAGAAGAACTAAGAAAGTTTGTGTGTAGAGGTGTGTTGATACATATGAAACATTTGCAAAAATTTACAATGTACCAGATCACAACAGAAGCATCAAACATATTAGTTTCTGATTACAAAGTAATAAAATTAAAAATCAACAGTATGCATCTGAAAAGTAATAAATATTTTGTCTCTGACAGAAAGATGAAATAAAATAGAAAGTTCAAGATACTTGGGACTGAATAAAAGAGAAAGCCCTCAAGTAAGTATAACTATAGATAAACTTAGTTACCAAAAGCCTACAGCAAAGAACAAGATAGTTGTATTAGTGGTAGTAGTAGTAATAATAGTTGTAGTAGTAGTATGGTATTGTAGTTTTAAATTAAATCCAGATATAGTGAGTCAAAGCTAACCTAACCTTCAGTTTTGTGTTTTTGTTCTTCTTCGAAAGCTCTAAGCATGCAAACACCAGCCTCAAAAGAAATAGTGTGTTTTGTAAAGATGAAAAAACACAAATCCCAAGTGCTACTTCCTAGTAAAAATGTATAAAATATTAAATTAGATATAATTTAACAACAAAAATTATTCAAATTCACTTACCTTTGTAGGAAAGAGAAATTGTTATTTATTACCACAATTTAAAAAGTCAAACTATTTCAAGATTATCATGTTTTTTAGCCAATGAAACAGTATTTGAAAGGTATTATCCTACAAGCCACAAGAAGTTTACTTTAAATGCTGTGAAATATTTTTAAATGTTGGGTTATATAACAGAAGGAGGTGCCTTTCAGAAAATAAACCCAGGGTCACTTGTTTCATATGCAACAGAGACTTTCAGCACAATGGACAGCGACCTTTCAAACTGCTGTTTCCTGAGGTTGATGAGCCTTGTTCTCCTATCTGCAGTCAAGTACAAAACTATGGATTAAACATGAGACTCCAAAATGCATCTTTTACTGAGGAACATCTAAGAGCATTATAGACTTTATTTACCCATGCATAAATCTACTGAGAAATGAGAAAGAAGAATGCACTTGCAAATATGGAGAAATATTTCCTCAAGCAGTCACACCAAATAAATGATTCACCTCCAACAATATGCCACAAAGTGTAATGTCAGTGTTTTATTTTAATGCCATGTTCATGCATCCAGGGATAAATGGCTGGGAAATGTTAATACCTGTCAGTTTTTTCTTTAAAATATGCCTTGTGCATGACTCCGGCCTTCTCCTGCACCAATTAATTATAAGAAGAGGGTGTGTTCAAACATCTTTTTCTAATGCAAAAAAAATAAGTGTACTTTTAAAAGGAAAACAAGCTCCAGAATAAATCTCTTTTGTGTCACTAGTTGATATATCATGTTTCCACATTAACTGCCTAAGAAAGATGTGTCTCATTCTTTTTAAGTAAGCATCTAGGATCTTTTCACATTTCTATAACTTTTTCAATAACTCTGCTGGTAGGTGTGATGACTTCCTTTTAAAAATTAGAAAACTAGGTCTCAGACAAGTCAGTTGATTTGCTACAGGACACCTAGCAAGTAGATTGTGGAGCTGGACTTTGACACTAGCTTTGACCAACTCCATGTATAAAGCTTTTGCTGTTGACCATGATGCTGCTCTTCTGTGATATGCCTTACAAATAATTTTTGTTCAATAGTTTATCTCATAATGAAACATAAAGAAATAAATTTAAACTGTATCATTAGTTGTACTTACATAATTTTTCTTTAAAAAACTATGTTTATGACAGTGAGTTGCTAAACAGTTCTCCTGAGAACTTGTAGTTACTAGCTATGGATGTAATAAAAGAAATTTGTCCCACACTTCTTCCACTCCTTATCTCACTGATAAATATCCAGAGTGGCCAAGGCATATTTTGTAAGAAGACATTAGTAAGTACTTCCATGCCAAACTCATTCTTATTCAGAGAAGAAAATAGTGTAATAATCCCTAATAAAGACTCTTCCTGTTTATAATGATGAAGATAGAAGAGAGAAGGGGCTGGGGTCCAGAGACAGCATCAGACAGGTGGGAGCTTGTCTGAGGAAAGGCCTGTGGACCCCGCATTAGGGTTTCAGGACAAAGTGATGATAAAACATAGGTTACCCTCATTGAATGGCTTAGTGGAGATGAGGTGGGATCTGGAGTCAAGCCACCACAACAAGACTTTGGGTAAGTTCCTTAACCTCCTTCAGCTTTAAGTTACTCATCTGGAAAAAGAGGACCATGAGCTCTCTGGCAGGGTATTGTGGGAGTACAACGAGTTACTGGCTTTAGGGTGGGGATGGGACAAATGCTTGCCAGGGTCATCATCCTAGTCACTTTTGCAATTCATCAACTTCATCTTTGAAAATGCTCAGTACTCTTTTCCCCAGAAAACCTTGAAGGACACTGACCTCAGGATGTGAAGAGCAGAAACGTTTTTGTTTCATTCCATTTATTTACATGTGCTTTGCTAGAAGGAACCAGAATATAAACTCTGGACCAAAGAGACCAGGACTTCTCTTCAGTGTGCGGAAGACAGCGGCACACCTTACCATGTCAAAAGAACTCTATCAGAAGTCAAAAAAAAAAAAACAAACCCAGAAATGTACTTCACATTTTTGTGAATTAGAAATGAAAATATATTCAATTTCAAAGAGGTTATATTTTTTTCCCTAAATGTCTTTGAGTTGATAAATTCAACTGGATGGACAGAACATCTGTCTCAGAAGAAAGCTCCAAGGAGAGGATAGAATAAATTCCAATATCATATCTCTTTGAAAATAAATGCAACTTTTATAAATATTTATCTTAAGTGGACTCAAAATAATTGTGTTATATTAACATTAATAGACCAAGTGTATATGTCTATTCTCTTGGGTACACTGATGCAAAATAGTCTGAGAAATCTCAAGGTACCATGGTGACACTTTGACTTTGAGTTTTTAAGCAAACATTTGAGGAGATGAAAGGCAATTGCTTCTGACTGCTTGAATTCTGAATAAAGTGGTGAAGGTCAGATAGATAAGTTGGATGCCAGCGATAAATTGGAACATATGGCTTTGAAGTAACAGATAAGTCATGAGTCAGCACTTCTCAAGCTCACAAAAGCAGCAGCAGCTGACAAGCAAGGGGAAAAAAAAACAAGCTAAAGAAGAAAGAAATTGGGGAACAGAAAGTCCTGGGGTGATGAATCACAAGCCAATATAGGCTCCAATAGCAGGACCTTCAGGAAAACTCTACAAAAAAGAGACATTTTAGAGAGCATTACCAAAGCCAACATTTTCCACCAAGAAATAACTCATACCTATTCATCAAATTTCACAATAACTGATGTCCATCACTCATGATGCCCAGGTTACAGTATCAATAGGTAGAATTTATTGAAAAGTCACTATGTACCAAGCATTGCACTAAGCATTTTACAAGCATTCTCTAATCCTTGGAGGCGGGAACCACTATTACCACCATTTTTCACAAGAGAAAACAAAAGCTCTGAGAAATTAAACAGCTTGCCTAAGGACACATAGCAAATCAATGGAGGTGCCCAGGTGTGAACCTGGAAATGTGACTCAGAGCCCATCTGTTTTTTTTTAAGACTTTATTTCTTTATTTTTAGAGAGAGGGGAAGGGAGGGAGAAAGACAGGGAGAGAAACATCCATGTGTAGTTGTCCCTCATGCACCCCCTACTGGGGACCTGGCCTGCAACCCAGGCATGTGCCCTGACCGGGAATCGAACTGACAAACCTTTGCTTCGCAGTCTGGCTCTCAGTCTACTGAGCCACATCAGCCAGGACTGCACTTTCTTCTTTCATTTTGAATACTTACACATCTCAAATGTAAGATTGTCTAGAACCACCTTTATGACCGGCATGCTGATTTTAAAAGTACATTCAAATTAAAAACATACTGATACTTCAAAATAAACTCAATTAGGAGGATAGGCCTGTATAAAACAGAAGGTTGTTTCTCCTATGGCTGATTTAAAGCAAGGATCAGTTCAAGTGCTTTTCTTTTAGAAACCTCTCAAGACAGAAAACCATCCATCTAACCACTGTGGTTGAACACCGGCTTTGCTTCAGGTTCTGCCCTAAAATTAGTACCTAGCATTGTGTCAGGCACATAGTAAGTGCTCAATTAATGTTAGTTGAGTGTATATAATACACGAATAACTGAATATAAGGTTTTCAAAAAGCTCAAAAACTAGACGTTCCCATCTCAAGAGTCTCCATTCATGATGACAGCATTGCTGATACTATTCAGGTCATAGTCATGAACTTGAGTCTCTTGGAGGCCACTCAGCTTTGGTTATTCTGAGCCACCACACAGTGCCAAGGCCAGGCTGGGCCACCTCTCACATTTGTGCCACTGACCATCAGGTAAAATGGGCCAGCGCTGAGTCACAGCTGGATAAACAGGTCCAACTGCCCGTTCTGATGGTAGAGAACAGGAGCACCTCTTTGGGTCTTTCATTTTAAGGTGTTCCTCTAAATTTTCTTGTCCCTACCACCTTTAAAAATGCCATCTTTGAAGGGGGAACCCCCACAATTCTGCTATATAGTAGTTAACCACAAACCAGGCCCAGAGAATACAGAACTGTCAAGTTTGGAAATCGTCACAGAGAATTGTCATTCATCTATATACCCAGGTGCCCTAAGATCTGCTATTGCTTAATGTTTACTCATTCAACAGCTTCTATTGAGTACCTACTGTGTGCCAGGCACTGGGACAAGGCTGGAGAGAGTTGCTACAGATCCTGCACTCACGGAGTCCCTATTCTAGGCAATAGAGAGACTACAAATACATAATCGTGTAAAAGCAAAGGAGAAGGCATCATTTGGAGTAACTTACCAAGCATTTTATCTCATCCTCAAAAAAGACTTCTCTAAAGAGGTGGCCTTAGAGATGAGAGCCGAAGGCTAAAAATGAGCTAACCAGTAGCTATGATCACCATATAATCCCAGTTCCATACAAATTGGGGTTAAATTACCTAGAAGACCATGGGGACGGCTGGCCTTCACTTGAACTACCCAGATACTGCAATTTCACTTTCTGTTGTGAACTGGTGAACAATCCAGTGGAGAATCAGAGCAATTGACCAGAAAGACATTTTTGCCTTAATTATAGACAAACTTCATGAATAGTAATTAGACAGGAACTGTATATACAGCTGATTGGGTTCTCCACCTCAGTGGGTACACTTACGTCCAGTTTTAATACCCAGGTTAAGATCGGACTTCTTGTAGGTCAAAACTCGGAGGCACAGTCCTCCAAAGCTCTTCACACCACATGACGGATTTCATTATAGGCTGTTTCCTTGCTTGTAAGATGTCATCTAGCTTTCCCCATAGACTCAGTTCCACTGCTGAATCACTTTTATTGCTCTTCACTATCATTTTGCTGTGTAATGGCCCAGACATTCGTCAAAATGACACAGGAAATGAGAGCCCCAGTCCCAAAGCTGTATGAATGTCAATGAGCGAACCGATCAAAGAAGTAAAGAAGACATTCGCTTGTGATTAACAGAAAAACAGAGGGGGAGGAAACTGACTATTTGCCAAGGACAGGATGGAACACAAATTGAATTTTCTTCCTGGCCTTTGAAAATGTTGACATTTTCATCTGCTCATCATCTCGACATATCTTATTCTCACAACTTGCTTAACACCCTGGATAAGTGCCTGGGGCCAAAAAACATTATAACTGCAGTCCCATCGGGACTTGTTTAATTGCTGACATTGTTATGAAGACACTGTATCTACTTTCATCTTTTATGAAGTATCTAGAACATTTAACATTCACAACATTGTAAACTCATAATGCATAAGAGAGACTTGAAGAACGTGTCTTATCTATCTCTGTAGCCCCATATCCAGCACAGACTTGTCCAAAGTCTTGTTAAATAAAGCCCCCTACAGCTCTTGAACACGAAAGCAACCTGCCAAAATGCCCATCATCAGTAGGAAAACTGGGTGGAAATTCCTGGTCTCTGGAGTTGGATGAGGCTTTTGAATCCTGACCTCTGTTTCCTAGTGACATGACCCTGAGCAAATGGCTTAAATTTTCTAAATCTTAGATTCCTCATCTATCAAGTGGAGATAATTATCACCTACATCACAGGGATAAGGCGAGAAGCAAATCGGATCCTGCACATAAAATGTCAGCACTTACTAGGAAATAAGAAAACGTTCATTCTCTTTCCTTTGCTTAAAATACCCAACACATCAGCTTGTGACATGTCAGTGATATGGAATTTCACTGACATATCACTGATGTTTTGTTTATTAGGAGAAGAAAAGTAACAGGGGAGCCGACCATGCTACTTTTGATAACACAAATACTTTATTGGAGAGTTACTCTTTTCCAGACTTGCTTCCTTCATGACAGAACAATGCACTACATATTCACATGTCTGAAGCGTGCACCCCTACAGCAACGTAGCTACAAGGCCAATAGAGGGGACTCTGTATATCCGTGCTCTGAGAGACCCTGTCCCATCATTATTCTCACCTTCTCTGAGGCAGTGAACACAAAGAACTTCCTGGAAATCCACTGACCCTTGTCATCTGTTTTTGAACTACAGGGTGGGAAAGGTCTCCACCACCTCCAGATGGAGATGCTGGGTCTCAGCCCACCTTTCCTCTGTTCAGTGTATTCCACTTATGCTAAATCCTACAGTGGAGACACCAGTGACACAAATGGCTTTGTGCTGAGGGACTGGCCAACTCAGGAGTGGCCTGAGCCATCTTTAAATGAGCTACATAGAAACGTCACAGATTTGGAAGGCTGTTTTAGAAAAAAACTTCTCTTCCATTATCACTACAGTAAGACTCCATTTGCCCTGAATTAAAATCTCCTCCATGGACTCCTCCCAACACTATAAACTGCCCAAGATGGTCAGCAGTTCAATGCCTGCTGGATCCCGTCTGATGAAGAACACTAATGGGAATCCGAAGGAAAGTAGGATGGCCTTTCATTGCAGTTATCACAATGTGGTATCATCTTGGTATTGATTTGCTCAATTGCTGGCTGCTGGCACTTCTCCACTAGAACACAATGCCCCTTCAAGGAGGCCTCGTAGTCATCTCAGTACATTTGGTGGGCAATAATAACTATCAAAATAACAATACTTCTATAACTTTTACTTTGGGCCAGGTACCATCTTTGGTGCTACACATATATTAACCCACTTAATCCTTTGGGGTGGAAACGATTACTATCCTCAGTATCTTACAGATATGAAACCAAGGTACAGAGAAGTTTAGTAAATTGCCTAAAGTCACACAGCTAATATGGACTAGAGCTGGGACAGGCTGTCTGCAGAGTCTGAACTCTTAACTGCTCTGTCCTCCTGCTTCCATTTGTTGGAGGGAGGGCAGGAGACTTACTGGAAGGAGGCACAAAATAGAAGCTTTGGGGATCTTATTTCCAGGCCCTCCTGCCCGCTCATGCCTCCCCTCCTTTCCCTCTGTTGTGAAGCTCCCGTGTGCCACAGGAAGAAACAAGAAAAGATTCACTGGGGACAGCCACGCTCTGTGAGGGGAGGGACTAGGCTTGCACAGTATAACCTGGAGAGGCTGAGCTGTGTCTCCTATCTCTGTGGCACCAGTGCCCAGCTCTGAATGCCCAATGAGGGAGTTCAGACTCTCCCCTACTCCTTCTTTATTTTACTGGGCTGCAACGCACACAGAATACATTGCGTCCATCGTAACGATGCCATGTTAATGCATGGTTTGATGAGTTTGGACATTTAACCACCACCACAATCACGATCATCAGTATCACCCCCCACAAAGGTTTCCTCATTGCTGAAGATTGTTAAAGCAAAAGAGGGGCGCAATCAGCTTGGCACTGTGGGGAGATGATTCAGAGAGGGGGCTGCTCAAGGGGGCCATGATATCTTCTGCTGTCTCGGTTTTCGATCCAGGAAGCTACACAGATTCATAAACAGCCAAGCACTCCCTGGAACATTGTTAACTCACAGGTTCCATCAAAATGGCAAAAGAAAAGAGAGCACAAAAAGCAGCACTGGTCTGTGTGGGTTAAGCATGAGGTTTTTCAGAACAGAAGAGATGGCTCTCACCAAAGCCGCAGCCACCCACGTGCATCACGGGGAGGGATGGTGGCCATTGCAGCCGAATCTGTGTGCTTTATGATTCAGGCACAGCCTCTGAGTCCCACTCCAAGCAAATGCCCTGAGAAAATTAGCTGTCAACTTGACACATGACCCAAACCAGCAGACCAGGGGAGTCGAAATTGTCTGACATCAACTGCAGTCTATTGCACAGGCCTGGGCTGCTGCCAGAGTTGCTGCAGTGGCAGGAAGACAGCCTGGCCCAGACATCCAAGACCATCTCTGCCGCCGGCCTGGCACCCCCACCAGCTCCAGACCCCAGGCACCCCAAATCTCTGCGCTCAGAAGTAACGATACAAAGCTAGTCTTGCGAATTATTGACAATGTGCTTTATAGCACTCGTTCAAGTGGCATTAAGACCCAGGTCTGAGTGATTTCTGTAAACAGGGCCCTTCCACTCTGCTCATCACCCTCAAATCCCCACAGAGAGCCTGGAAGAATCTGGGGGCCACTCTTTAGTCCCTAGGCCCTGGAAGACTTCATCAAGTGGAATTAGCTGTGTGTTGCTGTTCAGTGTGAATGTTTCCCAAAGCCAATTGCTACATCTGCTGAAGCTCTAGGTAACTTCCATGAAAGCCCATCGTGTTCATCACAGCTTAAGGGAAATCAGTAACCTCCTGTATGCACACATTAATTAACACAGCAGAAATAGGCTTGAGTTTAATTACAGTGGCTTCCTCATTTAAAAAAAAAAAAAACGAGAAACAGGCCAGCTGCCAAAGAAGGCTCTGCTTCAGGGAATAAAGTGAGAAAAGTGGAGAAAAGCGCCCCCTCTGTCCACTGTGCCTCTGCCTGAAAGTCAGCCCTCTGGTGAGAAGCAGAAGGTTTATGGTCAATGCCTCGGAGCTGGCCACGGGCTCAGAAAGCCTCTCTCAGTCCTGTCCACATTACATCTCCCCGTGGAAAGGCCCTTTGCCATTAGACAAGCTGTGTGCATCAATTATTAAGAAAGGTTTATATCGAGGGGGAAGGAAAAACTGCATGCCATTTTTCTAGCATTCGACATTTTTTCATTATTTATCACCAGCATCCATCCATTTGGGAAAGAACGAGACGATGCTCTTTTTAAAAAATCCATGAAAGCTTCAACTTAGGAACTAGAGAGCTATTGGGCAGTGTATTCACTATGGTCAGAAAGTATACACTGACTGCCAAAGTCTCTGAGTTTTCTTTTTCTGCTTGAAACATGCTGAGGAAAAGTGTACTGAAGCAAGCTACATTCCCCAGACCATCTCAGTCCTGTGTTTACCCTTCCATTCCCTAAAATAAATACATCAGCCTAGAATCTCATGTTGATCCCTCCAGCTAGTTCCTGCAGGTGTATAAGCATTATGTGGCTTCATCCAAGTGAGATGTGTGTGGTCTGCCGGCATCGCCAAGAAGTACTCCCGGAGTAAATAACATTTTCATCACAAAGAGAATGTGCAACCAGACATTCTGTAGCAGCTCAATACTCTACATTCTCCAAGAATGAAATATACACAATGTTGGACCACTCGACACTGCCCCCCATGAACAGAACACTGGGTTTTCTAAGGAACACAGGACAGGGAAGACTGTGACTCTTTGTCCCATAACAGAAGGTAGAATTCACAGAATCTTGTGACAGAGGGCACTTTAATGGCAACTATTTCAATAGTCACCAAAGCTGGGTGCGCATTAAAATCGTCTGGGAGCATGTTTGAAAGGCCTCTGAGCCAGGCCTAAGACCCAGGCATCTGAATTTCAACATGCCTTCTCCAAGGGATCCTGACGGACAGCCCAATTTGGGAACCTCTCGCCCAGAACAACATCCCAACCAAGGGGTCCTACAGTCTTTGCCTCATTGCCAACCCAGACTGTCCCTGGGCAGCACTACCTGTTGGGCACTCCCAACCACTGGCCCTGCCTGACGTGTAAAGAAGAGAAGCCTCATCTACAGTCAGAAGGCAGCATATCTTTGTTGCTTTCACCTAAGAAACCATATGAAGGAAGAGTCACACTAAGATGCAAACTGCAGGCTATGATAAAGTAACAATACTCGTATATCCTAAATGTTATTTTATCGGAAATGGCTTCCCAATGAGATTGCAATAAGACTTGAACTAAACACCATTCTAGAATGAATCTTATGGTCCCTATGATGGATACATTTTGCCTTTACCTTGTCTGTGCTAGGAACTGCCGGTGCACCTGACTGGGCAACGCATGGACCCACCCCTCACATGGACAGGGACTAGGCTTGGGCTGCCACACTGAGGAGATGCTCCTGAAAAGGTCAGGTCTTCCTGAAGAAGAGCATGTCCCTAGTCTGCAAAAGACCCTAGATGGCACCAGCAAAAGACCTCATAAAGCTTCAGGCCGTTACTGGAATACCTAATTCTTTTTTTAAATATATTTTATTGATTATGCTATTACAGTTGTCCCATTACCCCTCCCTTCATTCCCCTCCACCTTGCACACCCTCTCCCACCAACATTCCCCCCTTCAGTTCATATCCCTGTGTCTTAAGTTCTTTAGCTTCTATATTTCCCATACTATTCTTGCCCTCCTACTGTCTATTTTCTACCTACCATCTATGCTACTTATTCTCTACCTTTTCCCCCCTCTGCTCCTCCCACTCCCCTGTTGCTAACCCTCCATGTGATCTCCATTTCTGTGGTTCTGTTCCTGTTCTAGTTGTTTGCTTAGTTTCTTTTTGTTTTTGTTTTAGGTGTGGTTTTTAATAATTGTAAGTTTGCTGTCATTTTACTATACATGTTTTTTTATCTTCTTTTTCTTAGATAAGTCCCTTTAACATTTCATAAAATAAGAGCTTGGTGATGATGAACTCCTTCAACTTGACCTTATCTGAGAAGCACTTTATCTGCCCTTCCATTCTAAATGAAAGCTTTGCTGGATAGAGCAATCTTGGTTGTAGGTCCTTGCCTTTCATGACTTGGAATACTTCTTTCCAGCCCCTTCTTGCCTGTAAGATCTCTTTTGAGAAATCAGCTGACAGTCTGATGGGAACTCCTTTGTAGGTTACTGTCCCCTTATCTCTTGCTGCTTCTAGGATTCTCTCCTTCATTTTAACCTTGGCTAATGTAATGATGATGTGCCTTGGTATGTTCCTTCTTGGGTCCAACTTCTTTGGGACTCTCTGAGCTTCCTGGACTTCCTGGAAGTCTATTTCCTTTGCCATATTGGGGAAGTTCTCCTTTATTATTTGTTCAAATAACTTTTCTACTTGTTGCTCTTCCTCTTCTCCTTCTGGTACCCCTATAATTCGGATGTTGGAATGTTTAAAGATGTCCTGGAGGTTCCTAAGCCTCTCCTCATTTTTTTTAATTCTTATTTCTTCATCCTTTTCTGATTGTATGTTTTTTTCTTCCTTCCGGTCCACTCCATTGATGTGAGACTCAGCTTTCATTCTTCCATCACTATTGGTTCCCTGTGCATTTTTCTTCATTTCACTTATTGTAGCCTTCATTTTTTCAACTAATTTGCAACCAAAATCAACCAATTCTGTGAGCATCCTGATCACCAGTGCTTTGAACTGTGCATCTGATAGGTTGGCTATCTCTTAGTCACTTAAAAGTACTGGCTCTGGGGCTTTCATTTGTTCTTCTGTTTGAGCCATTTTTTTTTTCTTTGGTCTGGTCGCACTTGCTATGTATGAGGGGTGGAGCCTTAGGTGTTCACCAGGGTCGGGCAACCCAGTTGCTGGGCTGTGATGCTGTCTGTGGGGGTGAGGTCCAAGAGGGAACAATGGTGTTTGCTCTGCTCTCTGTGGGACCTCAGTCCCTTCCGCCGCTTCCCTAGAGCAAACTGGGCCCCTCTGGTGCCAATTCCTGTGTGGGTGGGCTTGTGCACCCCATGGGACTTTCCAACGACCTCTCCTGTGAGGCTGGGAGTCTCTCCCTGAGCCTCAAATCCCACAGGTGTTTTCAATCAGTGCCCCAAGGCTCTATTTCCCAGTGCTGGGATCCTGGGTTGTGTGCAGTGCCTCACTTCACAATTGCTGTCTCGCTGGGTCTGCTGGTTGCCACCACTCGGCTGGGGTCTACCAGCTGCCGCTTGCATATCCAGGGTCCGCCCACTGCAGTCTTGCACGCCCAGGATGCCTTATGCACCCGAGCCCAACGCTCTCTGCACTGTGACCCGTGCCCGGCTGCCCGACTCCGCCCCTCCTACCGGTCTGGATGAACGTGTCTATTTTAACTCCTTGGTTGTCCAACTTCCATACAGTTCAATTTTCTGTCAGTTCTGGTTGTTATTCTGTTTCTGTATTGTTATTGTCCCTATCTTGGTTGTGCGAGGAGGCACAGTGTGTCTACCTATGCCTCCATCTTGGCCAGAAGTGGAATACCTAATTCTGCATCAGCAGTTCCACACTTAAGCTGTGCTTCGGAATCCCCTACAAAATCTACCAAAATTGCAGTTTCTTGAGTCTCAGTGCAGATGTGCTAAAACAAATTCTTTTGGAAATAGGGTGCAAAAAAGGACTATTTTTAAAAAGGTCCCCAGTCCCAGAAGTAGGGTTTAAGAATCACTATGGCCCTGGCTGGTATGGCTCATTTGGTTGGGTGTTGTCCCACAAATCAGAAAGTCACAAGTTCAATTTCCATTCAGGGCACATGCCTAGGCTATGGGTTTGGTCCCCAGTCAGGGTTCATATAAAAGGCAACCAATCCATGTTTCTCACAAGAATGTTTCTCTTTCTCTCTTTCTCCTTCCCTCTGCTCTCTCAAAAGATAAATACATAAATAAAAATCCTTTTTTAAAAAAAGTCACCCAGCATTATCCATTAAGAAGGATTTTAACATAATAAAAATGTCTCTTAGCATTTTCTTAAAAATATAGAATGCTTTGCAAGTTTGTATGTCATCTTTTTGCATGAAACCTCCATACTTCTCTCTTTAAAAATAAATGACACCCTGGCTGGCATAGCTCAGTGGATTGAGTGTGGGCTGTGAACCAAAGCATCTCAGGTTCGATTCCCAGTCAGGGCACATGCCTGGGTTGCAGGCCATGGCCCCCAGCAACCGCACATTGATGTTTCTCTCTCTCTCTCTTTCTCCCTCCCTTCCCTCTCTAAAAATAAATAAATAAAATCTTTAAAAATAAATAAATGAGCATGTCCTCAGGTGAAGACAAAAGAAAGAAAAAAAGAAAGAAAGAAAGAAAGAAAGAAAGAAAGAAAGAAAGAAAGAAAGAAAGAAAGAAAGAAGACACTATGATTCTTGCTACTCTTTAGGTACAAAAAGTACCACCCTAATACTTGTAGCACTTCTAGCTTCCATCACCATAACAGCTCTATTTTTAAGAAAAGTTGGGGGAAGTGTGGGGAATCTTAACATTAACATATGTTCATCTAAGACTCTATGGGCTTCTGTTTGGTGCCTATGGCCATTAAGAGAGCAGAGAGACATATGTCTTCATGTTTGTCAACATCCAGCAAAGGCTATAATGAGTGAGGGATCCATTCTATTGTGCTTAATACAGAGGTGACCAGCAGTCACCGAGGCAAGTCAGAAACTTGTTTAGGACAAGCGCATGCACGCTTTGGCAGCAGAGGGTGTTTGGAGGCACAGAAATACCTGGTGTGTGCCCCAAACCTAGTGTGGTTAATTCAGGAAGCTCAGGGGGGAAAGACTAGATGAACATCAGCCATGGTCTCCGATTTTTGTTGGAGGAGATCAAGAGAACAGACAGGAACAGCATAAACGAGCCAGTGCTACCTCGGGATCAGCTCCAGCCAGAAGTGTGTGAGAACTCAGAGAACTCGGGAGAGGTACACACCTGATATGAAGGTGACATTTTTGTTCTGTTTCTCTGGGAGAATCACCAGACCTTTAGCATAGAAAATCTTTACACAAAATGCTAAAAGCTGTGCTCACTTCAGCAGCACATACACTAAAACTGGAATGTGCAGGGAAGACGAGCGTGGCCACTGCACAAAGATGCTCAAAGCATGACTCAGATGAGCTCCATACATTATAATTGGTTATCCTTTGTCTTTAATAACAGATATGCTCTGTTCAACCCTCCAGGTATTTCTTCAGGAAGGGTCTAGGATCAGAGCAAACCTGAATGACCTCTTGCAGCACCGTTCTCATCAGAGGAGGCAAAGATGTTCCCAGAGGAGAGGAGGATGAGTGACAAAAAGAACGTGGCAGAGAGGCATGAGGGGAGTTCGTGTTAAGAAGTGCCTCACTTTGCAAAAAGCCCCGAGGCACATGTGGACCTTTCAGAGCTCAGAGAAAGCCCCCAGGTGTGATTCCCAGGGAAGCTCACTGCAGCCATCCCAGCTTCCAGTGGGACACAAACCTGGGAGAATAAGGGACACCCACACAGAAGTGGAGAAGAGGAACCCGAAGACCCTCTGGCCAGGATCTGGTTGCCATGGTGTCAAGCCTTGCCCAGGGACCCTGCAGCCCGGGACTCAAAACAGTGGGGCGTGTATTTGCACGCTGCAGAGAACAGCCAGCAAGCGCTCGCCCGCTGGGCCGTAGATGAAAGCCCTGCCTCCTGCCCCCTGCCCTGGCGTCCTTTGCAGACCCTCGAGGGGCTCGGCAGATTGCCATCTGCAGGTTCAAGCAGGAAGTTCAGACTGCTGGAGACATTCTGTTCCTGACTGTGTCTGAATAATTTAACACTCCCTCCAGAACAGGCTATCTTAAGAATTTGTCGATTCCCATGCATTTCAGTAGGCAACCTCAAAAAAAAGAGAAAAAAATGGGTGGGGGGTAGAGAGAAGAAGTTCCCACACATATTGCCTAAGTGCAGTGGCACAGGAGCGTGGTGGTCCAATGTTACTGCCTTTCCTCTAGAGTCAAAGCCCCGTGCTCACTGGTACATCTGACTCAAGAAGAAATGCTGCCCTTTCATGGCTCATCAGCCCTAAAATCAAGTCTGTGCTGCATGCATGGGACGTGGGAGAAAATGCCTATTTCTTCCCTATTGACAGGAGCCCGTTTCCACCATCACCACCTGTTCTGTGTGTCACTGTAGGCCAGTCACTTAACTCTTCTGACCCTCAGCTTCTCTACCTGAAAATTGTGAGCGATAGCACAGGCTCCCTCACAGCCTTCTTGTCCCCCACCTGCATTTGAAGTGGTTACGTCCACAGTGGCTCTATGCAGAGCACTTTTCTCGTCTGCCTCTCCTCTGTCTCCTGCATTGTGACGCTCCTCACCAGTCAGTCACTGGTAGCCACCTCACTGACCAGACTGAATGTCAAGGTGCCACAGTGCTTGTGTCCAAGTGGCCCTTAACTTTAAGGGAGTAGTCCAGTAAGAAGATTTAACCCTTGTCGACCAGTAACGCTTATTTTACTTAGTAATGGCCCCAAAGCCATTCACATAATTTTAATACAGTATATGGTCATAATTGTTCTGTTTTACTATTAGCTTTTGTTGTTAATCTGTTACTGTGCCTAATTTATAAATTAAACTCGATCATAGGTATGTATATATAGGAAAAAAACATAGTATATTTAGGGTTTGGTACCATACCCAGTTTTAGATACCCACTGGGGGTCTTGGAACGTATCCCCTGCAGATAAGAAGGAACTACTATATTTATTTTGCCAATAACTCTGTGTATTGAAGGCCTAAGACCCTCAGTATATTCATTGCTGTACATGTCATGCCTGTTAAATATTTCTGAAATGACTTGACCCCGAGGGTCTCATATATACTGCCACTATGATGGTTGTGCCCCTGTTTGAAAGCGGCAGAACAAAAGACTCACACCTGACCATATAAGGACCTCACATAACAATCAGGTGATGGGTAGGTGGGGGTTCCAGGCCCTGGGTCACTCACTACCTGGTCCCCTCACTGGTTCTGACTCTGTGCAGAAAAAACAACAACAACAACAAAAAATAACCACTTAGAAGCTGCAAAGTTAGTTTTCAGGGAAGGAACAGAACAGCTTTCGTGTTCTGACACCTCCTCCTGCTCTCCCATCCCACCTTCTCGAAGAACAGCCTCTGAGGATGACTCACTGGTGGGAGAAGATGAAAACAGCTCCTGGAAGGAAGCCGAGGATCCCTGCCAGATAACAGAGCAGGGCTGGTGATGCGATTTTTTCCCCAGAGAATGAAAGGCAGTATCTCCCCAATCTCAGGTTGGATTTGAGCCCTTGGGAGGAACCTGAGAAAGATAAGTGCTCACAGGTGTGGGCTCCTTTTCTTCCCATGGAATATGTTCGAATACCTGGGGGATGATTTTCTCTGCAGAGCACCAAATGTCATTATTCACTACCTCCTCCCAAGACTCCTTACAGTCCATAAAATAATGTCATTTTAAGGCTTATAATGAGGAAAAGAAGAACTCAAAGAACTACTCCTGAATCTGCTGAGGTTGGCAGAGTTAACATAGAAATCCCGATAAACCCCTGGGACTACTTCTGCGCCTCAATATGCAGGAGTTAAAAATCTGAACTTGGCTTATAAACGCATCGTGCCAGAGCCCAGCAGAATGCTTAGACCAAACGCCTCACTGCTCCTTCCTTTCCACCCACCCCAACTCCCCAAAGGCATCTCAGCTCCCTACCCAATCAAACACCCTTATGGGCTGTCCCTGGGCCTATGCTGTGTCTGTTACACCTCTGGGGTATTTCCTTTCTCTGTCATCCAAGAAGCTATTTGTTCCATAAAAAGAGCTTCTCCCCCTCCCCCACAAACAAGGAGGACAAGGTGGATAATCTGCTTTCTAAACACCTACTGAGCCTTTCTGCCAGAGGATGCTGTAAGAGCTGCTGGCCAGGGCTGTGGGCATGCAGGTCCGGAGAACAGAACGCCTTCCCTGCAGCCTCAAACATCGGGCGTGGCCTAATGAGCTTGTTCGGCAACGGCCACAGCAAGGGTGCAGTGCATCTGTTTCCAGCCTGGCCTCTCTGCTGCTTAGTTAGAACATCCCAGAAATGCTTAAATTCACCTCCCACACTCCCCACACCATCCTGTCTATACTTTTCTCTTTTCTCTCAAGATAAAGCCAGCACCCAGGGCAAGGAAGGGTAGAGAATATCTCACAAGCATCTACCTCGTGTCTAGCTCAGAGCTGGACATTGACATTCACAAGGACACTCCAGGGTACACACAGTCATTATTCCATTGCATAGAAGGAGGAACTGAGGCAAGCTCAGAGAGGTTAAGCAACTTACCCAACATCACACAGCTAGTGATTGATGGATCTAGCATTAGAGTCCAACTGTTTCGATTCCAAAGCCCATGCTATGTGACCTAGAGGACAAAGGATCAGAATGAACTGCTCGACTGGAAACTCCTTGAGAACAAGAGCAAAGCCTTAAACGTCTCTCTATTTCCCACAGACTAATCAAAGAAAGGGCCCTCCAGAGGTGATAAAAAGAATGAATGAATGCATTCATAAATGAACAGTGTAATAAAATAAGAGATGTTTCCTTCTTGAGGTGGTTTGTAACCTGATATGCTGATTAAGTTTTATGATAAAACCAAATTCAGAGTGGCGCCAGTGACCAAGAAATGTTAGCTTTCGCAGCAGAGAAAGCAATTGGAAAGGAAGCATGGCGTAATGAAACTGTCAGGGCTGCTGGCCAGAACATGCTCCAGTCCCAGATAACTACTGCTCAGCCTTTGTGATGCTGAGCTCCCTTGCTTTTCACACAGAGCAATAACACCCTCCTCCTTGCCTCACCACGTTGAGGAAGATCAACTTAAAAAATGACAGTGTACAGCCCTGGCTGGTGTGCCTCACTGGGTTGCAGCATCATCCCATGAACCAAAACATCGCAGGTTGGACTCCCAGTCAGGGCACATGGCTGGATTGTGGGTTTGGTCACCAGTCTGAGTATGTATGAAAGGCAACAGATTGTAGTTTCTCTCTCCATCTCTCTCCCTCCCTTCTCTTCTCTCAAGAATCAGTAAGCATGTCCTCAGGTGAGGGTCAAAAAAATTAAAGTGTGCAGCCAACATTAAGCTTCAGTGTAACTAAGGTGGCCCACTGACCATCATCCCAAAGTGTTCCCAAAGGTGTACGCCTTACCTCAGGGAGGATTACTGTGGCCAGCTGAATAACGGCCTCCCAAAGATGCCCATGTCCTAATCCCTGGAACCTGTGACTATGTTATTTCACAAGGCTTGCAGGCATGACTAAGTTAAGAATCTTGAGATGGGAAGACTACGCTGGGTTACCTGAGTGGACCCTCTGTAATCGTAAGGATCCTCACAACTAAAAGAAGAAGGTGGGAGGGTCAGAGTCAGAGAGAAATGGAAAATGCTAAGCGGCTGGTTTTGAAGATGGAGAACAGGGCTGCAAGCCTAGGGATGCAGGTGGCCTCAACCAACCGGACAAGGTGAAGAACAGGTTCCCTCCCAGGGCCTCCAGACAGAGTGCAGCCCTGCCGACACCTGATTTTTAGCCCAGTGAGTCTTATTTGAGCTCGGATCGCCAGAACTGTAAGATAACACATGCATGTTCTCTTAAGGAACTAAGGTTGTGGTAACTAGCAGCAGCCATAGGGAACAAACTAAGCCCAAGGTCCAGCTCTCCCCCTCAACCAGGTTCCATTACCTAACTCTTCTAGGCTGACTATCAACCAGAAGGCCACTTGGCTTATCTGCAAGGAGGAATCTACCTGTAAGACAGAATCCCCATTTTGGAGTGACCAGCACCCGTCTCCCAACAGGCAGACCAGCACAGGAAGCCCACCCACACTCGGAAGGATGCTGATGAACACCTATTGGAGGAAGCAGAGGCAGATGAGTCACCCTGCTCCTGGGCTCCAGCCCAGAGTCCGCAGCACTCATGCCCCACGTGGGCATGATAGGGAACTCAAGACTTGGAAAATTTTAGCTTAGGGTAAAAAGTTATTAAGTCTAGCAAGTAAAGTGTATGTTAAAGCTTTTGTTTCAGAAACTACAGATAAGGCCCTTCCTGGCTCCTGGGAAAACAGCCGACCTCCTGGGGCACTGCTGGGGATTACTGCCTGGCGACAACTGGAGGCATCCAGGCCTGTGTGTTCCAGGGAGAGACAGACAACCACCCGCCCCCAGGAACAGCTAACTGCCCAGGACAGGAATGTTGCAGCTTCTGAATCTCAAAGCCCTCACTGCACCTTGTTTATCGCCACTGCCCCCCACCCATCCCTCCTGACCCCGCCCCTTATAAAAGGTCTGGCCTGGAAAGAAAAGACAAGATGGTCTGTTAGGGTGTGAACCTGCCATCTTCACAGATCATCGGCCATCTGAATAAAGTGCCCATAAAGATTCAATTGCTGTTAATCATTGTTAATCATTGCTTATTGGGTTTGGTAGTGACAGGCAGCCTGAATGCCGGTGTCTTTTCCGGTTACAGGCACAGCCTTGTCAAGGGAACCGGCATAACTGAGTCTATTGGCTACAATGCTCTCTCTCAAGCAGGTTTTGGAAAGGACTGGCAACGCAGTATTCAAAGAAGTTCCTTTCTCTATGCATACTTGGCTGACCAGCACCTCTTATGGGTGTTAGATGTGCTCTTTCTTTAGAATTGTGACTACTGAAAAAATACATTTAAAGCACTTAGAACACAGGCCCAGCCAAAAGTAGGTAGTCAACTAATGTTATTATTATTATCATCATTATTATTAATATATTCAATCCAGTTATATTCAAGTGTGGTATCCTGGGGCCGTTTTCTCTCTTTAAGGTGGTGTTATTTTACCACTCTGCTCTTTATGGCCTGGCGTTAAATATCCAGCTTCTCCCTCACCCCTTTCACTGACTGCACAATGGATGATCTGCAGGATCTGTTTCAATAAATCAGCAAATGCATGTGAAGCCGTGAGTATAGTGCATGGCACAGAACGGAAATGCATCAAGTGCTTAAATTCCCACTCATTTCCTCTCCGTTACGGGCTGATTTGTGTCCCCTCAGAATTCATATATTGAAGTTCTAACCCCCAGGGCCTCAGAATGTGACTGCATTTGGAGACAGAGCCTTTAAACAGGTGATTGGGGTACACGAGGCTCTCAGGGAGGCCCCCAACCCAATCTAACTGATGTCCTTATAGAAAGAGATGAGGACACACAAAGAGACACCAGGGATGTACGCACACAGAGGGGTGACCTTGTAAAGAAGGGTCAATAGGCCGCCATCTACAATCCAAGGAGAAAGGCCCCAGAGGAAATCAACCTGGTGTCGCTCTGATCTTGGACTTCCAGCCTCCAGAAATGTGAGAACAAACTTCTGTGGTCTAAGTTGCCTAATAGCTTGGCATCCCCAGAAAACTAATATACTCTCCTTTCAAGAACAGATAATTTTTTTGTATCTCTGAACATCAGAAAGCTGTCGCATGATGGATGCGACTTAAAAGAGGTCCCCTGTCCTTCTGTGGGCCTGAAAAGCCTGTTTTGTGAGGGAAGAGCACACGTTTTCCCACCAGGACTTGGCCGCTGTGCCTGGCACTCGGGAGAGGGTTTCTGGCTTCCTGAGGAAGTGGGTGCATTAGCTTCACAGTCCCCGCAAGAGGCCCGCATGCACAGCCGTGCATCAGAGCCTCGCAGAGGAAACACCATTGGCACTGCAGATACAAAAAACTGTAAAATCACAAATGACAGATTCGTGACTTCCCTGAGGGAATAAATAGCAAGAACAGATGGGCCCTGAAACTGGGAGGTTTCATTTAAATGTTAATAAATAACATTTTGATAAGTTAATGAACGTGGTAAGAAAAGAATAGCAAACCAGGACCAGCAAGCCAAAACACAGTGTGCCCACCCTGGTGTTGGCCCAGGATGATTTCCCCATAGGGAGGGGCACAAGGTTACATGGCAAAATCATCTCCCAAGGATTTACAGCATCCCCTCTGGACTGGCAAAGATGAACACATTGCGAGGGGTGGCATCCATAGCAATACAATGCACCCCATTTTCCCTGTGCACATCTTCTGGGCCCCACATGGGGCAACAGTCCTTCCAAGGCCCAGGTGATTTCTAGGTAAAGGGGTAACTTACAGACTTGCAGGGGACAGAGAGCAAGTGCGCTCAGAGGTCAAAACCATTTCCCCTGGAGACTGCTTGTTCCCGGCCAATCCAGCCTGTTCCCAATTACTCTCTCCTTGCTCATCTCTGGAGACCTTCAGAGGAGAGAGAAAATAGCACTGGGCAAGGAGACCGAAGGATCACAGCCACACACTGACCATGAGACTTCAGATGAGTGACGTAGCTTCTCTGCAAGGTGGGGATAACACGTTCTACCTTGCAGGAATTTGTTGGAAAGAGCAAACAAGGTCCCCTCCTTAGAAAATGGTAGGCAAGTAACTGGCATTTGACAAATGCAAACCACTCCCAGTGGTGCCCCCAAATAGCACAGTGTGCACGGGGGGCCCATCAGTGAACACTGTGTAGCCCTGGGCTTTCTTGGTTATTCCTGGCAAACAAGCGCAGGTTCTCTGGTTTTATGGCCCTCCCACACTGTCAGGCTCTGACTTCAAATCATCTGTTGGGAAGGACAGGATGAAGAACAGACAAAAGGTTGGAGACGATGAGCCCCAGATGCTAAGTATCTTAACTGGGACATCCAATTTTGTGAAATGACTCAGAGAGACAAAACAAGCAACCAGAAAAGCAGCAGAAAGGACGGAGAGGGAGCCAGGACTGGAGGCGCCGGCTCTGCAGCAAGTGGGCTGGCATGAGCACGCAGGCGACTGATGCCCCAGAGGCTCACAAGCCAAAAGGACGGAGCAGCCTCAGCCCAGCAGGAGAAAGCTAGCAGTTCAAAAGGATTCTGAAGGGGAAATTAACCCCAGGGAGCCCTGAGTTCCCACGTGATTCCCCAGGAGGATGCCTGGGGATCCCATCTGTGAGCGCCATGAACTTAAGTCTTAACAGAAGGAGAAAGGACATATTTGGTAAACACGTACTCTAAATCAGGCTCTCTTCTTGTCTCACCTGCATCCACAGCATCCCCAGCCTAACGGGAAATAGACTCGTGAAATATGCTTCTAGGACCTGACACAGTGGGCGTTTGCCAAACAGAGACTGTAGAGCAGATACCGGGTACAAAGTCTGTGTAGTCAGACTCCTGGAATCAATGGGCAAGCGTTGCGTTTAAAATAGGATTCATATAAATAGTTGCTTTCTTGAGGTGGGTGCAGAAGAGAAGGGAGTGGCATAGAGGAACGGATCCCCCTATTGGAATGGGGACCCACGTGGTGCAAACGAGCTCCTGTCCTGCTCTCGTTTGCTTCCATTTTTAAGCCAACGCCTCTCTCTTCCCTTCTAGTAAGTGGGTGCTCCATGTGGTTCGCCCAGCTGCTGACTCCACCTTCAGCAAGCATAAAAAATAAATAAATAAAACAGTGAAATTATGAAAGAATATAATAGGCATGAAGGACACAGGTAGAAAGAGATTCCACCCAAGAATTATGGGCAACTCTAGAAGGCAAATAAAACACTAGGAACGAACATGAAGGTTGAAGGTTTGCTCTGTCACTGGCTTTCAACCCTTTGCTGCCTATTACGAGCACTGGCAGTTTCTTCGAGAAATTTAATTTCCCGGCCCTCTCCCTAGTGTTTCGGTTTTAAATATTCACTAATTGCACCAATAAATTTGGGTAATTTCAAATTCCCTTGCAAATCCAAGGCTTAGAATAAGTCATAATTTGTGTATTGTATTAGTTTATAACAGCCAGAGCCAGGAGGGAAATTTGTCACTTGCTAAATTCAGGCAGGTCACCAAGTGGCCCAGATGGAACCATGAGAACAAGTGAATTGCAGTGAATTGCTTGCCGTAGCTCTGTACTCGCATCTCAAATGACAGGGTACCTTAGGCACTGCTCACCTTCTTTCCTCACCCACTTTAGCCATTTAATCCCTTCCTGAAAGCAGAGGGACTGTCAAATTGGAAAAAGATGTATCTTTTCAAAGATAGCTCTTACCACTGGGAAAAGCTCATTCCCTTAGAAATGCCAACCCTTTGCTCCTTGCAACACTTTCCTCTGTGCCAGCATTTTATGTATGTATTCTGGACCCCGCCTTAGTCTAAAAAGTGGAGCAAGTTGGCCGAGCATCCTGCAGAGGATTCCATCTGCTGCTGGCCAGACAGAAGCTGAGGATTAGAAGTAAAAGCTGGAGCCCCAAGGGGATCAGCCAGCATACCCACGCCCCCAGGCCTGGCGTCCTGCAGAGAGAGCTCATAGCCCAGTACATAAAATTTGTGAGGCCACCAAATAGAGCTGAAGGGAGGAACAAAGGAGCTATGAGAAGAGCCAGAAGTAGAGGAAAGAAGTAGATGAATTTTGTTTATTCAACCTGGAATGTGTGTGAAGTGTAACAACAACAATGATGCTGCTACAGATGATGATGCTGATGATGATGTCCCTCCCTGGAATTGCTCTGGTTTAGACTGGCCCCTCTGAAGCTGGTGGCTTCTGCATATGCAGTTTTCTGGAGCCGTGTTCAGGCCCACTTTGGTCCCCTCCAGTGCTAACTAAGGAACCTCTCAGAGAGGGACTCCTCCAGACCCACCAGCTGTCCATGCATCCAGCCATTTCTTCAGGTAGATGGCCTCCTGTCATGATCCTGCTACTGCTTGAACAGCCCTGGGCTCCTGTTTCTTCCCTATGCTTTATGCTTCCTCTTAGGGAGCCTTCTGCACTTTCCTAAGCTCTCAATGAATGGAACAAAAAGAAATGTTCTTCCCTTGGCACTGTACTACTGTCCTTCTTTCCCTGATGGTGCAGAATGCTCCATTAAGCCTCTCCTTGCCTGCCAAAATTTCCAGACCAGAGCAGGCACCAGGTTTTACGTCTTCATATTCCAAAACTCCAGGGTACGTGTCAAGCCCTCCAAACAGCTCCCTTCCATAGTCCAGTCCGTTCCACTAGTATCACAGGGGAGGGGAGTATCTGCTGGCTTGCAGGTCAGCAAACAACCAGGTACAAGACTCCACCATGCCCCTCCCTTCGAACATCCCCAATCTGCATGAGGGAGGCTCTGATAGTCCCTTCATTTGACTTTGTGGGGAGTGAAAAGTCTTTCACCCCAAGCAAGTGCTTCCTGTAGGCCCAGATTCCAAAGATTCTCATTTCCCTTTCCATCTGTATGCTTATACAGACCTGGGAGCTTGAGTTGAGGGTTCCAAGGCCAGTGTTGTTACCTCTTGCAAATTCATGAGGGACCCCTGTTCTTTGTGGCTCGCTTTGAAAAACAGAGTGCCTAAGCCTTCTGGTTTTCAGATTTACACTCTGAATGTTCATTCTCAGACAAGAGAAAAGTCCCACCCTGTTACATAGTTAAGTTGCTTTGACAGATTGAATTATCATTTCCAATTCTTCTCCCCTTATATAATACAACTATAATCCACATTCCTAGCCATGCAACACTGAAATCTTTCCCATTGTGAGAATATACTTCCCACCTCACTGATGTTGGGTTTGGCCATGTGATTGAACTTGGGCAATGAATGTTAGTAAGCATAATGTACATAGAGGCTTTAAATGTGTGAGTACAGTTTAGCATCCTCCATGGCTTCTTGTCATTTACTGTGAGAGGAACATGTCCCTAGTAGCAGCCTAGTAGCTGGACAAGAGACACGTGGAGAGAACCTGACTTACAGCATGAAGAAGAATATCTCCAGTTGACTGTAAAACTCATGAGTGAGATAAATAATGCCCGTTGTGGAGCCACTGAGATGTCTGGGGCTGTCTGTTATGCAGCATTAGTATTATGCAGTAATAGCTAACTAATATACTTGCTAGACTCCCAACATTTTGCTGAGCACTACATTATCTCTATTTATTTATCTTAGCAATTGTATGATATAGAACACTATTAATATTACCTTTGTTTTACAGATAAAGAAAATGAGGCACAGAGCATTTGAGCACATTTAGTATAAGCTTCTACTCCAATAATCTGACTCCACAGCCTACAGTCTAACCATCATGGAACATAAAACGTAAGGAGAGAAAGGTGTAGCTCTGTGTTCTTCTGAGTCTGTACTCTGGTGTTGACCTTGAGCACAAAGCCACAATGATGCTTATGAGCTCCCTACCAACACAAGCTTGGCCACATCCCAAGAGCTGAGGCCATTTTTCCAGCTCTGTCAGAAAAAGGAGACAAGCTTCCCTTCCAGAATGCATGACCCCTCTCTGAACTTTGAGGAGGGGATGCTCCATGGGGAATTCTACCCAAGGAACAAGCCTGCCTTTGTGAAGTGCACTCATCTGACATTCTGCACAGCCTTGCACAGCACACATCATTCTCTGCCTATTTTCATTCTCTCTAAGCAAATATCTCTGGATGTTTCTTTTGAATATTATATTATTTCACAATTGCCAGCTGCTGGGATTATACAAATAACCTGATAATAGCAAAGCAATATGCTGTCCGGTGTTCAAACACACCACACAAAACAGAGCAGCCGAGGGTGCCAGTTCTCATTCACAGCCGGCAAATGGAAGCCACCCACGTGCTCCCAGTTTCGAGAGAACAGAGTAGCAGGCAGTTTAGTCCCAAGATGTTTTACTCTTCAGCTTCCAAGATGTTCTGTGCACAGGGAGAATGCGAAGTCATGTTCTTTGGCAGAACAAACTCATCAATGTAATTCAACAACACACTGTTTTTTTTTAACTGAAGTTGGTACCCGTAATGGGCAGCAATGGGGCTTACAGGTGTCCAAGTTATACACAAGCTTGCAATTCTGAGGGCAAGGACCAGGTCTTCTTTACTTACCACTAACTCCAATGCCTAGCACAGTGGGCAGTGAATAAATATTTGTTGAATAAATCAATGTAAAAGGGATTTAAGGGGAGTGGGAACTCAATCCTTGAATTGTGCACGTTTTAATTCTTAAAATACAAGGTTAGGGCAAGCAAGGACAGGGTTATGCAAACTGGAAGCCTTTAAAAAATGAAGGAAAGATGGAGAGACAGCCAGACTTAAAAAGTCATTGACACTCACCAAGAAAGCTAACGCTTTGTAATCTTTGCTTCAGCAAGGAAAGCCAGCTCAGTATGTGGGGTGAACTCTGTGGGCTTTTCCCACCCAGCAAGCATGTCTCCTTCTTTTACTAACAAGTCCCCCATTTTCCGTGGAGGAACCCCTCTTCCCTCACTGCATGTAGGACTCAGAGTGGGGGTGGTCTCAGGCAGGGGTATGTGACCCCAGCTGGGCCACACCGATTTCCCCCATTCGAGAATGTGAATCTTGAGCTGAGCACCCAAATCCAGAAAATGGTTGGGGGATTCAGCCCCTCTGGGGATGTTTCTAAACAGCCTATCTGTTAGCAAGGGAGCAGGCTGGACTTTTCACAGACAGACTGCAGACTTTCCCCAGAACACTCGTGGAATTATCATCAGTCCTGGAACACTCCCACTGGGTCA
The DNA here is from genome assembly GCF_019186645.2 of Phyllostomus hastatus. Taxonomy (NCBI): domain Eukaryota; kingdom Metazoa; phylum Chordata; class Mammalia; order Chiroptera; family Phyllostomidae; genus Phyllostomus; species Phyllostomus hastatus. The sequence goes on along the minus strand of NW_025334036.1, from coordinate 5,857,506 downwards.
CAGTTTTGCTTTTTCAGTCCAACTTCTCTCCCTGAACCCTTCACTGGAGACTAGCAAAGAGCAGAGGGAAGAACTCCAAGCTGGAAACAAAGGTTCTGATCACACATCTGCCACAGGAAATAAGTGACCTCCCCTCCACAGTATTAAGGGGCTGGGAGTAAACAGGGACAAAGGAGCCTTGTGTGTTGAATCAATAGAAATTGACCCCTGGAAGCCCTGGGCCTTGGCAACACAAAGCTCACACTGCCAGAGCCAGTGAGGCTTGGAGTTTAAAGCACTTAATCCCCTGGCTAGATGACTCGGACAAAGAGGATTAACCCTCAGACGAGAGTCATCATCCAAATATAGAGCAATCCCAAGCACAATATTAGAAACGTGAAGCACCCCTACCTTCTTTTGCAAATTTTTTGTTCTGTAACTCTTTTGGTGAGCTGATCAATGAACTCACCAGCACCCAAAGTCAAGGTGCTAAACCCTCTCCGCATCCCTCCACCTTTCTCTGTTCTCCAATCCAGGGCTTCTCTTTTGAAATATGCAGGTATCTTTAGGGTACTCCAAGTTTGGTAAATAACTAACCATGGAGAACCTACTGTGGGCCAGGGACTGTGTTAGACATCAGAGCTGCAGTGGTAGACAAGACGACACGGTCCCAGCTCTCAGGGAGTTTCAGTCCAGTGGAAAAGCACCTTCGAGTACCACGTACCCTTCTAAGCACTAGACAACCATTATCTCTTCAATAAATGCCCCTCAACAAACCCATAATAAGATCTACAGAAAGTAGATATTATTATAGCCATTTTACAGATGAGGAAACTAAGGCCACTGTGAAAACCGGAGGCCACCAATCCTGTGATGTGAGAACTAGAGACCAGCACAGCTCCTCTGCCAGAGACTGGCAAGCACCACCCAAAGAAGAAAAAAAAAACCAGTCACCCATCATGGGGAGTGAGAGGAGAACATAGCTCAGCACCCCACCATTTCCACATTGCTTCTAACCCTTTCTAATCATCTCTTCTATGTTCCTCTTGAGTTTATCTTCTATTACTTTAATTTTTAAGTCACTGCCTTTACATTGCTTTCCTATAGCTTCCCTTTCCTTAAAATTTAATTTTAATGCTTTGCTTGTAAAAAAAAAATAAGTGTTTACACTTTAATCCATGGACCTTTCAATGACTACAGATGGAATGCATTCACCCCATATTATCATCAGGGCAAGGGTGGGACTGAGTCCCTTGCACCCTTCAAGGCCAAGGTTAGGAGTTCCTGACATTGCCACCACCCCTCCAGCCCACCCCTAGGCCCAGCACTCTGCCCAGAGTGGGCCGTCCCACAAGGCCATTTCCACCCTCCAAAGCTGCCTGCATGCCAGCTGGGCCCCATTCCTCGGTGCCATCTGCTGCACCCAGGATCAGGAGAGAGGCCACAGTCCGATTCTGTGCATGGCAGGAGAGCAGGGGCCACAGGCTAAACAAAAGCAACCTACCTAGGTAGGGCCTAGGCTTTGGGAGCCAGCAGGGGAAACCCTACGGGACTTTTCAGAGGAAGCTGTTGAGGGGCCTGGCAGGGCCCTCACATGCCTGTGAAAATGAGTTGTGGATTTCTAAGCATAATAAGAAAGAGGACCCAGGCCCTGATTTCCTGTTCTCTCTTGACCTCTACCCTGAGACAACCTGACATTGCTGCAGCCCTGATTTGAGCTCTGATCCTCTCTCTATCATTAACGTACTGCAGGGCCTTAACTATGTTGTTTCCTTCTCTAGGTTCAGCTCCCTCCTTTGCTTAGTAAAGAATTTAGATTCCTGCTTTACAAGGTCCTTTCAGCTCTGAAACACTAAGATCCCCTACATTTCAAATAAGTCCTTCCATTGCCTTGAATTTGTTCTGGACCTGAAAAGGAACCTGTCCATGAAGTAATTATGCAAACAAAACCCGCACACTCGGGAATGATGATGGATGGCGCATTTACCCAGGGACATGTTCTGTTCCTTCTCCTTAGCAATACTCATTTGCAGGTTCCTGTCATGGAAAGACCTTGAAAACTTGTACTATCCCTGCTTAGGTGAGTTTTAGAACCCAGGACTTCTGCCAACATATGTATCATCTGGAGTCGACACAGGCAGCTCCCAGCTTGAACAGCCAACTTCCAGACCCAGATATCTGTGATTCAAGGAGGCCCAGAGGTCTGGCAAAGTTATCTTCTCTTGCATCTATGAAAAGCTGGAAGCACAAGAAATGAGGGTATGCATTGATTTCTCCTAGGGTACTTTTATCCATGATTTCTCTGGGCCCCAGGCTTCCCATCTATAAAATGGAAATGAGAGAAAGGATGTGGCCTATGTTGATCTTGCTTCTAAAAGAAGTTCAGGTCAACTCCATTTCTGAGACATTACACAGTAACTGCTTAGGGGAGAATTTTCGATTGCCTTCTGGGAAAAAAAGTTAATAATGCCTGCCACTGTCTCCACTGCCGCTCAGGACAGAAGCAAGTGCTAACTACTGAAAGGAACAGGAAGTGGGTGGAGCAGGAGTTATAGGAAATAGGAAGAGTTATAAGACACAGGAAACCAGGACCACAGGCTTCTGCGTGGTGAGTTGAAGGAAGGAATCCACAGTGTAGCTCTTCATTGCTAGAGCAGAAAACACTGTTGAGTGAGCTATAATCAACAGTCAGGACAGCAAGGGGGATTTAACCTTTGCTACTGAGGTATTTGAAAGCTCCAAGGGTAAGTTGGGTGGATGCTCTTTGATCTAGAGGAGGCCAGAATGACAGCAAAGGCATGGAAAGGAGGTGGGAACAGAAACTGTTAGCTGCTGAGTACCTACTGTGCTGAAGACTTAGCTTATCACTGTCACTTAAACTCTCATTTCTTATCCAGGCCAGTGAGGAATAACTAGGAAGAGGCTTCAGCAATAGAGCCATCATAAGGGCATTTGTTCATCCATGGAGCCAATATCTATCATGTGCCTGCTATGTTCCTAGAACAGGGAGGACAGCAGACTTTTGCAACAGAAGACACCATGGGGCAGATTGACTCAGAAATCTTCACATAGAATTCCAACAAACCATGGGACATTGCAGGGCTGAGCTAGTGGGGTTGGCTTATTGCAGAGAATTGAGGGCTGATTATCATCCACTTGTGTCATTTTGAACATCATGGGCCCCATGCAAATCACCTCAACAGCACTGGTGACATTAAATGGCAGTTGCTCAATTCTTTCTTCACACAGAATCTTTAAGTCCCTCAGTAAGTATGTTGATCCCTTAATTAACATTTAGACTAACATATTTCCAAGTCCAGGAGCATGAAGGGAACTGAAGAGTACTTGAGTATTATTACTACCACCATCATAATCATCTTCATCATCATTATCATCATCATCATGACCATCACCTTACAACTGAGGAAACCAAGGCTCTGAGATATTAAAAAACTTACTCATCTTATACATCAATGAAGTAATGAAGTTTGAGTTCAAACCTAGTTCTCCCTGAAATCAAACCCACTACTCCACCCTATGCCCCACATGGTAGGCCTAGTACCCACACAGAAAAATGGAGGCCAATTGGCCATCTCTCTCATACTTCCTTCTGGGCTTCAATTACATTTTTCCACTATTGCCCCCACACAGAGGAGGCTACTTGCAACTGCCCTCTGCCAATATCATTGCAAACAAAACTCTCACTCACCGTATTCAGCCACACCACGGAGAGGAAATGAACAACACGTCAAGTCTGAGACTGAAGTCATGCCAGCCCTCCCCTCTTCCTATAAGGCTATATTGCCTACCTCTCTCCTTTCATAAAAGGGAACACATTATGCCAGATACTGTAGATATGGGACTTTTTTCAGGCAAGCTGAGGGATGATACTCTTCTACTTTGCATAAAACCAATTTAAATAAAAGTCTCCTTTTTTCAAGATCCTTCCTTGCTTTTGCTCAGTCTTAAATTAAGAGCAGTACAATAATAAACCAAGAACATCACACCCCTGAATTTCAGCCACCTCTCTCCAGAGGATTTTGTCTCCTTTTTTAAAAGTATGAGCTATTTTTTTGGCTTCCACTCATTTCTCTGTCTTGTCACCACACATTGCTTTCTGTAAGATATAAGTGATTGGAGCCTTCACATTTAAAGTCTGTTTTTAGACCATGAGATCCACAATAAGGTTCCCAAGAGACCTTGGAAAGAAGGGGAATAACTTCAGGGAGTTACATTGTAATATCCACAGAAGCAAAGATTTGCAGTCCCCTCCAATGATTAAATGGTTCCATTCACTCAGTCAATAAAAAATTCATGGCCCTGGCTGGTGTAGCTCAGTGGATTGAGCGCGGGCTGCGAACCAAAGTGTCGCAGGTTCGATTCCTAGTTAGGGTACATGCCTGGGTTGCAGGCAATGGCCCCCAGCAACCTCACATTGATGTTTCTCTCTCTCTCTCTTTCTACCTCCCTTCCCTCTCTAAAAATAAATAAATAAAATCTTTAAAAAATTCATTAAGCACATACTATGCACCAGGCAATATTCTGGGCACCCTAGTGAAGCAACAAATAAATATCATTCTGATGATACTCAAATGTATATCTCCTTCATGGGACTGTGGCTTCAAACCTGAACTCACACATACAGACTGGGTGCCCTATTGGAACCCTGTAACTCTTCCTTCTCCATCTCAGTAAAGGGCAACGCATTTCAGTTGCTCAGGTCAAAATATGTAAAGTATTCCTTGACTCCTTTCTTTCTCTTATACCCTAAATCTAACCCATCAGCAAGTCCTATCTTCTCTATCATCAAATATATCCAGAATTTGGCCACTTCTCACCGTCTCAGCCACTATTGACCCTGGTCCAAGCTGCCATCAGCTCTCACCTGGAGTACTGCAGTAGCTTCATGATTGATCTCCCTGTATTCACCCTTGACCCCCTAGAGTCTATTCTAAGTTCTAAAACTCAAGTGATCACTATAAAACATAAATCAAGTAATGACAGCCTGTGTTCAGAATTCTCCAATGGCTTCCTGTCTCAATAAGAATAAAAGTCAAAATCTATACAAGGCCCTACCAGCCTCTGTATTACCTAGCTCCCTGCTGATTGTCTGATCTCACCTTATATCATGCTCCTCCTCTCTCAGTTGCCTCTACATGAGGCTTCTTGCTGTTCTCAGAACATGCCGGTACTTTGCTGCCTCAGAGCCTTTGCACTTACTTCCTCTGCCTGGAAGTGTCTTTCCCCCGGATATGCATTATATAAAATGCCCATCCCCGACTCTATCCTACTTCCCTACTCCCTCTCAACCAGACACTCCCCGTCTTCCTTTCTCTCCTTGACAATCTTTCATCACCTGATATTACACATTTACTTGTTTACTCACATATTATTTTTCTCCCCCAACTAACAAGAATGCTTCACAGGGATAGATCATGTTATGTTTTTACTGCTGTATCCCTGCCTTTAGCATGCCTGGCACGTTGAGAACACTCAATAAATATTTGGTGAACGAATGACTATCTAAACATATATATGTCTAAAGTAGGTCAGCCATGGAAACAGAGAAAAGAAAAAGAAGTGCAGGCACTGCCTGTTCAAGCAGAACCCAAAAAAACAGGAGCCTTAGCCAAGGGGACTTTAAATATTAACATCCCTATGGTAGAGAGATTGCAAAAATATCCCCAGTTCTTCCCTTCCCTGGATCCATGTTCTTTGTAATGTGACTATGTAGCTCCTCTCATCAAGAAGTGGGGTCTAAGCCCTGGCTGGCCTAGCTCAGTGGATTGAGTGCGGGCTGCGAACCAAAGTGTCGCAGGTTCAATTCCCAGTCAGGGTACATGCCTGAGTTGCAGGACATGACCCCCAGCAACCACACTTTGATGTTTCTCTCTCTCTATCTCCCTTCCTTCCCTCTCTAAAAATAAATAAATAAAATCTTTAAAAAAAGAAAAAGAAGTGGGGTCTACTCCCTACTTCTTCACTCTGAGCTGGCCTTATGATTTACTTATGTCAGTAGGTAAGGATGAAGTAATAGTGTGCCCATTACAAGTTCAGGCCTCAAGAGGCCATGTAAGTGTCTACTCTCTCTTGGACTCCTGACCTTCCATGTGAACATGCTGGGCTCTCCTTGTGGAGGATGAGAGGCCACATGGAACAGAGTCAAGTCATCCCAGCTGAGGCCATCTTAAAACAGCCAGCCCTCAGCCACACCATAACAGACCAAAATCACATGAGCAAACCCAGGTGAGATCAACCAAGTGCAACCCAGACACATGAGAAAATAAAAAATGGTTGTTGCCTTAAGCCCCTAAGTTTTGGGGTGGTTCACTCCATAGTCCCATTAGCAAGATCATCCCCAGTGTGTGTGATCAATTCTTAGAGTAGGCATCTAAGCTCTCTCCTCTCAGTACATGTCCATCAACCAAACCTTCTCCCTGTGGTTCAGTTCTCATAAAGGGAAATCTGTAGGAAGAGGGCACACCAGCCATGCCACACAATGTCTCAGCCATTGCAAATCAGTAGACTGGCATGTAGGTGAGCAAGGTCACCGTCATGTGACCCAGAGACAGATCAAGTTTCTGAGGCAGCAAGACTAAAAGCCAAACCTTGGATGGGGGAAAGTCACAGAGGTAAATGTTATCTTCTGAGGTGACTAAGGGGACAACAACCAGCCAGCTACCCTGACCGTGACCCAGCTTCACCACATGCTATTTCACAGAAACTCTGACAAAGTTCTCAAGCACACAGCCCTATTTCTGTCCATGAAGCACTGCAGTAGCCAGCCCCACTGCACCAAGGATGCAGGATCTGTCCTGTGGGATGCAGCTCTCAAATCCCAACACCATGCTGTTTGGAGGAGCAAAGTCTCAAAGGGGCAGAGCGGTGAACTGACCTCCATATCAAGCCTGCAACATAGAAGCCTCAAATAAATCCATCATATTATTTATATAAATGCATCCCGTGGTACACCAAAGGTCTGTACACTTCCAGTTGATTCCAACCCCTTTCCATAACCATAGAAACTGCTATTGTTCTCAAAGAAAAAGGAGTAGTAACTACTCCTTTTTCTGCAGGACTATTATCTGCAGAAAAGGAAAATATCTGCAAGACTATTCAATAAACTGACCCTTTCTTTCATCGTGGGGGAAAGGAAACAAACATGCCATGAAGGTTCAAAATGCCCAGAATGCTCTTCCTCAGACACCTGCCTGGCTCACTCTCTCACTTCCCCAGGGGTCCGGTCAAATGTCACTTATCAGCAAAGCCTTCCCTGACCAAGCTGCATTAAAAAATAACAATCCTTACCCTGCTCTCTGGCAGTACTCCCAATTCCTTTTACCTTACTTTATTTCTCTCCATTATAATGCATCATCGGCTGATACACTATCTAATTACTTACTTATTTGTCCATTATCTTACACATGCACACAAGTTAAGCTCTTTGAGGGGCTTTATTAATTCAATTCTGTATTCCCCCCTCACAGGGCAGTACCTAACACGCATTAGGTAGTCAACGAGTGAACTGCCATTTCTTAAACACCTACTTGTGCCAAGCAATTTATATATGACAATCATCTCACAATGAACAAATATTTTAAATAACATCTGTGTCATTATTATAACACCTTTATTGCTAGCTCTATCTTATAGATCAGGAAACCAAAGCTTAAAGAGATGCTAAGTAACTTGTCCAAGACACTCATCTAAGTCTGTCTAATCATCAAAGCCCACACTCCTTGCGGTGGGCCAGGCTGCTTCCCAAATACCTTGATGGTTCTGTGACAAAATGCATGTGATACACTTCTATGGCAAACACGCATGACACTGGATTTTCATCTCCCAGAAAAGATCAGTACTGACAGCTTTAGTTTTCTGTTATTCCACCCACTTCGAGATCAGGTCAGAGCTTTCCTTCTGAACTGGGCTGGGTCAGGCAGACAGGTCAGGAACCTGAGGAGGGAAAAGCAGAAGTTCATCTGCTCTGAGACTTCCTCAGAATATTCCAGAATCCCTGTCTGGCATAGGATGTATTCCTCCTTTGGTGTCAGCCTGTGTCTGTGCCTCCTGGGGTCTCGTCATACACTATAAATGACAGACCTGTTGTGACCTGTAAAGCTCTGCCCACCCGGTGGCAGTGATGTTGGAGGAATGGGAGGATGATGGGGGTCACTCACAGACAAGGGACAAGGGAGGGACCCAGCCCTTACTGAAATCCATGCCACGTCTCTTCGATGACGGCTTCACTTCTAAAATAATCACCGCCACAATGAATTCCTACTTCCTCTCTGCTCACACCACTCTCTTTTCACACCTGCATTACTGAACTTATCACACTTCCTTATTACAGGTGTTTTTCCCCCACCAGGTGTGAGCTGCTGGGAGTCTGGACTGTGTTCTTTTCACCTCTGCACCCCTAAGGATTCGTCAGCCTCTAACACATACCAGGTGCCCAGTAAGTATTTGCTGACTCAAGAAAGATGCAAAATGAGCCTGTATTGTTATCTGCTGCATCAGCTGGAGCAAACGGGACAAGTCACCTCTTCCAAAAAGGGCAGGAAGCAGAAACATAGAAGAAACCACTGCAGACTAGAAGAACCCCTGAACTGGAGACAATGCCCAATTCTCCCTCATGCACACACACCTCTCATCCCTCCCCTGCCACTCCCTCAACCTCAAAGCCACCCACATTTACCTCCCAACAGGCTTTTTTAAAAAACAAAAACCTAGCAGGCATTCCCCAGTGCTCCACCCCACCCCATCAGAGCCCAAGACGCAGGTAAGTTACCTGTAAACAGAGCTAGTTTGCATCTGTGATTTCTGGTTACAGGATCGTGTCTCAGCAGCCCACTGAACCCTGGACAGCAGAGATATCTAATACCCGTCTGCGGAACAAACAGCAGTGCTCCGCTCCTCCCTGGCTAAATGCATTTGCTCGCCTATCCCTGCAGAACAAATCACGTTCTTTTCCTTGCGCTGAAATCCATCTACAGACAAATCCTCTGTGTCCGTAAGAAACCGCTCCCACTCCCGCGGAGGGCGCCTCCACACACAGAAGAAATGCACACTCACAAACCCCAACCCAGAGCCACAGGGTGTTACGACGTTTTTCATCTGTTCTTTAAGAACAAACCAACAGCAACAACAAATTTCATCTCATGAGCATAGAATAGAAACTAAAAGCGGTGGCTTAGGGAAGCGGAGTTAAAAATACCAGTCGACTAAGTTGCAAAACTATATATATGGAGCTAACAGTTCAAACAGGGTGTTTGAAACAGCCCTTGGGGACGCCACCTTCAGAGAAGCGCGCAGCCCCGGGCGGAGGGCAAGTCCTTGCTTTTGCAAGATTCTCCCGTCTTTTTTTTTGCCATGTACTACCAACATTCAGAGGTGCCCGCGGGTATGTTTCAGCCCCGGCAGGCGAGACTGGGAGCCCCTACTCCGCGCCCCCGCAGGTCTGCACGCACTCGAGCGAGCTGCACCATCCCCTACCTAGATGGGAAATCCGCGGACAAAAATCCTCGGACGGCGGCCACCAAGTGCGGGCAGAGCAGCGTCTTCCCTGGCGATCCCGGCAGAGGCAGGAGACCGCGGGTGTCACACACCTGCAACACTGCGCCCACACCGCTGCTGCCCGCCGCCCGCCCCGCCTGGCGCAGCGCGGCAGCGCGCCCCCGCCACGCCGAGCACAGAGGGCGGGAGGCTCCTGAGGCTTCTGTTCTTCGGGATCAAATCCTAACCCGCTTCCTTCCCGGCCTGGGCACTCAAGAAATTCGCTGCAGCCGGTTCTTTGCTTCTAAATGCCCTTCTGATTCCAGGTGGAGTGTTTGGGACAGCTTGGTGGGAAAGGGACCCGCCGGGGTCCCAGGCTTTGCATTTGCAGACCAGTGAATGTTAGACCTCTTATCCTTCAAGTTTCAAGAATTTCCCTACACAACTTGATTATGGCAGTCACCTCACCTAGGGCGAGGGGACTGCATTCACCACCTCCAAACTAGGACATGTCAGAAGACAGAACTCACATTCCCGGGAAGGAGAATCCTCTGATGGCCCCCATCCCCAAAGTATCTTCCATCACAGAAGTAATTAAATTGCTCTGTCCTTGTTACCCGATACGGGAACTGAAAATAACCTACTTGTGGAGTAGAGGAGAGGAGGAAGGTGTGGAGGTCTTAATGCATTAACGGAATTCCTCCACCTGTCCAACCTTCTAATCCCCTGCCCCCACCTCCACCCACAAACCACCCACAAAAGTGGCCAGCAAATTCAACCGAAAGGGTCCTTTTAGGAACAAGGCTCCTCCTAGGAGACAGTGAGAAGCAATGAAGCGGCACTAAATTCAGAGGTGAAATCAAACAACGTGCCTCAGGTTCCTGGCCTCCTCCAGGGTATGGAACTACATTCCTTTTCAATAGTGCTGAAACGGAACCAGGTCCTGAGAGACTCTTCCTTCTTCCCCACCCAGCACAACCCAACCATCACAAGGTCTTCGTTTCCACCTCCACGTTCTCTCTACAGCCAGCACACGGCTGGCCCTCTCTTCTGTCCCCCCCCTACTTCCGGTTCCATCGCCTCTCACCTGGATCACCTCAAGTCCTTCAACTACTCAGCCTCTAGACTCATTTTCTTAAAATGTCAGTGTGATCTTAACTCTTTCCTACCTAAGACTATGCATTTGCTTCTCAATGCCCTCAGAAAAGCCAAAAGTCTAGCACATCTCATTTAATCGCCAAAGAGCAGGCCCCTGCTGAACCCCCCAGCCTCACCTCTCCATCACCATCTTGTCCCCTGTACTCCAAACGTTTAACTACATGCACATGCCTCATTCTCTCACCTTCAGGCCTTTGTATACATTGTTCCCCATGCCTCCTAGAATGTTCTCTTCCTGCCAATCTTCCTATCCCTCCCCAATGCCTAATGGTTCTCAGTTGTCCCATCTCTTTCTCCAGGAAGTCCCCCCTCATCCCCACAATAACTGAGTTCTCTCTGTTCCATGTACCTAAAGCCACCACTATTTCCTCTACCAACACACCCAGCAAATGTCACCGAAGTTAGTTAACTAATGTCTGTCTTCCTCACTAAAATGTAAGCATGTCTCTCTTATCTGCCAAGTGTGCACAGGATACACAGCATCTAGTGTCTGCTTGGTCAGTGTACCTTAGTACAGCCACCATCCAGATTAATGTGTAGAACAGTTCTGTCATCCAGAGGTTTCTTTATGCTCTTTCCCAGGCCATAAGCCCTCCCCTCCCAGATGCAACCACTACACTCACATCTTTTAGTATCATGCTTGTTCTTGGACTATATATAAATGGAATCATATAGTATGTGTTCTTTTGTGTATGGTTCCTTTTATTCAAAATAATGTCTATGAGATTCATTCATACTTTTATACAAATCAATAGTTAATTCTATTTTTATTGCTGTATAGCACTTCATTGTCTGAATACAGCAAAATTTATTTATCTCTTCCCTGGAAGTAGAGGTAAATTCTTATTGCTTCCAGTTTTTAGCTGTTAAAATAAAGCCACTGTGAATAGTTAATGGACATATGCATTCTTTTCTCTAGAGTGTGTAACTAGGAGTGGAATTGCTAGGTCACAGGGTAAGTGCATCTTTTGTTTTAGTGGCCACTGCCAAAACTTACAGTCCCACCTTTAGTGTTTGAGAATTCCAGCTGAAAAAAAAAAAACCCTGAAAAACCAACAGGTCTTCTTTGATCCACATGAAAAGTGAGGTCACAGGGCAGACCACTACTCCCAAAATCAGAGAAAGAGACAGGCAAATACAGAGAATCACCACTTACCAGAGCAGAATCCCAAGAGTGGAAACTTCCACAGGAACCAGCGCCAGACCAGGAAAACCTGAACTGTGATTGACGACTTGCTGGAGGCTCAGTGTACACAAGTCTGTGAGATAAAAATTCCAGGAGGACCCAGTTATCAGGGGACCCCCATACTTTTGTAACTTTTTTCTTCAGAGGCTCAGCCAAGTGCTCAGAGGGAAGACGACAAGAAAAATATCCTGATGCTTCCAGAAAGTGGAGAAGAAAATGTGGCCATTTTGAAATATGCCAGAGCATTCTACTCTTTCTTACAAAGCCTTACCTCAAGATACACTATTTTGTCAAAGCAAAATAACTTACAAGGATTTTGTCATAGCCTAACCAATAACGGGAAAGTGGGGTGGCAGGGGGAACTCCAGCCCCTTCCAGTCATCCTGTCCCACATCAGGGGGAAGGGACTGAGAGGCACTGGTGAAGTTCGTAGCCAAGGATCACAGGCTCACTAACCATAGGGCAGCAGAACAGGTCTCCTCCCCCCACACCTCACCACCACATCTTTAAAAGCCTCTTCACTGCAGTTTCTTTTACTCAGTACATCATGTCCAGCTTTCCACAACAACAAAATTAGAAGGCATAATATTAAAAGGCAAAAGTACAGTTTGAAGAGACAGAACCACACTCATTTATGGCAAGGTGTGGAAATGATCACATTGTGAAGTTAAAACAATTGCGATGCATATGCAACCTCCCCTAGTGGAAAAAGTAGGTAACATGCAAGAACAGCTGAATAATGTAAGCAGAGATGGAAATTTTAAGAAAGAATCAAAAAGAAATACTAGAAATTAAAAACACTGTAATAGAAATGAAGAATGCCTTTGAAGGGCTGATTAGTACTTAGTACACTGGGCATAGTTGGTGTGGGGGGGGCGGGGCGGGAAACCCCTGAGCTTGAGGATATATCAATAGAAACTCGCAAAACTGAAAAAGCAAAGAGGAAAACAGGCTGAAAGAAAAATAGGACAAGAATATCCAAGAACTATGGGACAACTACAAAAGGTATGATATGCAAGTAACGGGAATACCCAGAGGAGAAGGGAGAGCAAAAGAAATACTCAAAGAAATAATGACTGAGAGTTTTCCCAAATTAATGTCACCAAACCACAGACCCAGGAAGTTCAGAGAACAGGCGAAATAAAAACAGGGAAAAATCCACACTTCGCCATGTGGACCCTGCGAAGACAAATTCATTTGAGGTGAACCCCCAAAAGGAACTTATCTGCCGAATTTATCATGGTCCACCCAAAGCCCAAAATGTATGAGAGTGTAGCAGCCATCTGCGGACAGGGGCTTCTTACGTACTCTGTGCACCGGGAACAATCTTCGCCTGAACTGTCAGCTTACTGCGCATTCTCCGCTCCTTCACGGTACCTAAATCTTTCCCTTTCCACTTAGAGACTGAGCCCTGCCCTGTCCAATCAGAACTGCTCCTTAATGACCAATCAGGATGCATAACACTGACCAATCAGGACAGCACAATTTGAACCAATCCGAGTGAACTTCGGTACGTGATTTGCATAAATCCAGTCTAGTCAGGCTCCTAGGCGGGAACTTTTCTGACAGGACAAACGCCGCGGTTTCTTCGCGAAGCACAAGGTCGGTTTCTTGGTCCGCCCGATGTGAACACTGTCCCGGGGATACCGTTCCTCCTTTTTACGCCAGTGCCTTTTGGACTTGTGTACAGGCATATCGTACGCAAAACAACGGAAAAACGAAACTGAAGAAAACATCTTGAAAGAAGCCCGAGGGTGGAAAACACTTCAACCCGTTCAGGAACGAGGTTTAAACTTCCATGCAACTTCTGCTCAGAAGCCAGGCAAGGAAAGACGGAGGGAAATATTAAAAGTGTTGAGATGGGGAGGAAGAAAAAGAAAGAACGAAAAGAGCCAACCTAGTATTCCATATTCCGAGAAGTTATCGTGCAAAAGTAAAAAAAACGTATACTTTTTTCAAACAAAAACCAGAGGAAACGTGTTGCCAGTAGACTTACCTTGCAAGAAGTATTTGTGAGAAGGTCTTCGGAGAGAAGGGGTCGGTTTGGAACTGCGGGAGCTTCCGGGGTGAAACCCGCACGTGGCGCCGCGCACGGCGGGCAGGGGAGGGACCGAGGCCGGCCCCTCGGCGTTGGTCGGTGGCGTTCGAGAAGCGAGGGGACTTCCTGAGAGGATTGTCTTAGGCGCCACCGGAGGAGCCGCGCTGCACACCCGCCCGCCGGCATCTGGACGGTTTCTCTGGAGGCCTGAACCGGATCCCGTCACGGGGCCGTGCAGAGCGTCTCAACCACCCGCGGCTCTCTCCAGGCCGCCCCCTCGACAAGGACTCCCGCCGTGGGAACGGTGAGCGCGGCGGCGAACAGTCCGAGGGCGGGGGAGGAGATGAGGGGCCTGCCATCATCCGGGTCCAGCTCCATTGTCCGGGTCCGGGTCCGGGTCCAGCGCGCGAGTCCGCCCGCAGCCAGACATTCCGACGTAGGTCAAGAAAGCAAGAGCGTCACGCACGGAAGGAATGAATGAAGGTAAATAAAAACTTTTTATTTTCTTATTTTGTATTGATCTTACTGATAACAGCTTGTTAAAAATAACACCAACAAGATATTTGATTGCATATGCTTATTTATTATTATATATACAGCACAAGTATATATATTTAATAATACAAAAGCAATAGCATGTATTAGTGTATATATGTATGTATAAGTTCACATATGCTTATTTATTACTATATATAATACACAAGTATATTTAATACATAAGCAATAGCATATATAAGTATAGTATATGTATGTATGTGTAAGGTTACATATGCAAGCCCTGGCTGGCGTAGCTCAGTGGATTGAGCGCGGGCTGCGAACCAAAGGGTCGCAGGTTCGATTCCCAGTCAGGGCACATGCCTGGGTTGCAGGCCACGGCCCCCAGCAACCGCACATTGATGTTTCTCTCTCTCTCTCTCTTTCTCCCTCCCTTCCCTCTCTAAAAATAAATAAATAAAATCTTTTTAAAAAGTTTACATATGCTTATTTATTATTATATATAAAGTACAAGTATATATATATTTAATACGTAAGCAATAACATATATAAGTATAGTGTATGTATGTATAAGTGAGTTGAATGACAGTAATGATACAAGGTACAAGCAAAGGACAGGAGGAAGGAATTAGGAATATTTTTTTATTATAAGATACTTGCACTACCTGTAAAGCATTATAGTGTTATTTGAAAATAGACTTGGAGTAGCTGGATATATATTGTAAACTCTACCTAGACTACTAAAAATAGAAAATACATGTGACTGATATTCTACAAAAGGAGAGAAAATTGAAATATATAAAATGCTCAAAACCACACATGCCAGAAAGAACAAGGGTGAAAACCAAAAAAGGAACAAAGAATAAGGACAATACATAGAAAATAAACACAAACATGGTATGTATTAAGTGCAACCCTATCACTAATCACTTTAAATGTCAATGGTATAAATACAACAATTAGAGGATAGACATTGACAGAATATCAAAAACCAAATGTCAACTCTATGTTGTCCACAAGAAACCCACTTTAAACATAAAGACACAAATAGATTAAAATGGATAAATACACGAAGTACACAGGATATTTAGGGCGGTGAAACTATGTTGCGTGACAGGTGTGTATGGTGGATACGTGTCAATATGCATTTGTCCAAACCCATAGAATGTTCAGCATCAAGAGTAGGTGATAATGATGTACCAATACAGGTGCACTGATTTTAAGAAATGTACCAGTCTGGTGGAGGGTATTGATCATGGGGGAGGCTATGCACATGTGGGGTTAGAGGATAGATGGGAACTTTGCGAACTTCTGAGCTCAATTTTGCTATGAACCTAAAACTATTCTGAAAACGTCTCTTCAAAAGAGAAAAATGTTCACTTTTAATACCTCTGCATTCTCCAACTTTATTGTTATAAGTATAGTTTCCTCATAGGTATAGAAAGGTAAAATATGTTGAAATTCTACCATTCCCTTTTTTTTTTTTTTACAATTGAAGAGGAGGAAAATCAAACTGACCCCTTGGGCTTCTTTCAAACATTAGGCTTACAAGTCTTGAGTTTTTGATGGTAGTGCTCTCCTGTTCTTGGGCACTGGTTGAACTTGTTTTGCATTAAAAACATTGAAAACATTGAAAACATTGAAAACATTGAAAACATTGAAAACAAATACTGGAGACTTGCAATCCTGCAAGTCTCCAGTATTTGCATCCAGCTGAGTCTGTGCTCCTAGTCTGCCTACCCTATAACCCAAAAGACAATGATAAGTGTGACTTTGTGGCTCTCTTATGCATAATGCAAAGCTTTATTGATTTCAAAGGAACTGATGCTCTCTAAGTGTTCACAGCAAAGTCAATAACAAAACATTAACATTTCATGGCTTTGCTGTTCATGTGTTAGGACACTCAGACTGGACTTCCTGAGTCACAGGGAGATGGCAAAGATTATTGGGGACCACAGAGTCTCCTCTGAAACTGCTGAGTGCAAAGTACTATCTCATTTCATGTATACAGGCCATCAAAGATTCTGAGACATGGGTTAGATACCAAGATGTGTTTTTAGCCAGGAAGCATGTTTCCATGGCAATCATATTCCTGTGCCTGCCTTTCTTCCTCCATCCAGTGTGTTAAGTTCATACTGTGCCTCTGTGGGCTTTGCCCATCTGCAGTGCAGCTGGGGCCTCAGCTGCTTTATGAGCTGCTAATAATCCTGGAAAGTTAGGCCAAAACCCAGACAATAATGTTCACAGTACTTATCTTGTGATTGCTCGCCATTATTTAAGAACCTGTTTTTAATTTGGAGACATTCATAAAGATTTCACAAGGAAAGTCATTGTTAAATTACTTGTAAGCAAAACAGTAGGAATTACCTTAATATCCAGCAAGAATGGATTTTAAAAGTAAATCATGGTATTTGCACATGCTCTGAAACCATTAAAATTACTCTGGGAGATCACATGATCAGATTATATTGGAAAAGGAGGCCATACAATGTGATCCTGATTTTAAGTCTAAAAGGTTGAGTGGGTGCTTCAGAGAGCTGTTTTCATGCAGTTGCACCAAAGAGGCATGACTGCGTCTTTCTGACCTCACCACTGCCACTCCAGATGTCCAGAGCCCAGGATCCAGCTGGGCTCACAACTGTTGTTGACCAAAGAAGCAGGACAGGCCACACAAGGTAATTCAGAAGGAGACTAGCAATGTCTTAGGGAACAGATGGACAACACTCGTGCCTGTTGATCAGCGTGCCAGAAATTCACTAGCTGATCTCCGTGGGTGTTCCTAGTGCAATAGTGGGAGAGAACACCAACTTAGTTCTTTGGCACTGGTAATACAAATGCTTTCTCATGTGGGATACAGTGGTCAGTAGGGCCTGACACGGCTCCCTCATGGCTCTCCATTGCCAGCAACAGATGGTGCTTGCTCAGGCAGAGGCTGGGCAGCAGCTCATCGCTGGGTCCCCTCAGCGCTACATAGTCCCTTCTTTGGCAAGTGCTCTGTGTCCTCCTAGTATCTCCCTGACCCCACTCCCGGCTGGGGGCTCCTCATCTCCTGGCTTCGCTTCTCTTCTCTTCTCTTCTCTTCTCTTCTCTTCTCTTCTCTTCTCTTCTCTTCTCTTCTCTTCTCTTCTCTTCACTGAACTCATTGGAGCATGAACTTCCAAAACATTCACATCCCAGATTAACGTTAACATTAACAAAACATTAACAAGGCTGTTAATTCTAACATAGGTTGCACAACATAATGTTGAACTTTTAAGAAGTGATGGAGCGAATTGGGGGGGGGGGGTAAGGAATGACCCCACTATAAAGGACAAGGGAATACAGTGGGGGAAAGTACCTAGAATAATATCTTAAATGTAGATCCTACTACATTAATATGTACATAGAATAATATTGGAGATCTATGTACCCTTAACAATCATTACAATCATTATCTCCATGTAGAGGGATGAGAGATGAGTTTTAGCTTCTGCTGCTATATTTTCAAATTTTCTGCAATTAATATGTATGTTAAAATAGAAATGTATTGTATGTATTAGCTGCCAATGGCAGCCTGTGATGTGAAAAATCATACATGGTCCAAATTAAATTCCTTTAATTGTCTGCTAAATACAGTATTCACCCCAATTAACTCAATAAAAAAGAAATTGTTGTATATTGAATACTAGACAGCCATTAAAGAGACATATATATTCATAATAAAAATAAACCCTCAACAAGTTGTATAGTTAATATGGATGCAGTACATTCTTTGTAAATTATACCTCAATAAAGTTGATTTAAAGAATAAAAGATTTCCAAAGGCTTGAAATGAAATGACCAAAGAGAATTAACATTTTATTGGCAGATAATGATACTTACTGAAAAACAGAAAAAAATGTAATACTGCTGAACACTTGTAAAAAATATTTTAGTTAATACTTCAAAAATCAACATTGTACAGAAGATGGAAAGCAACATAATCACATAAAATATTTTTATCCTTAAATAAATACAGTAGTCAGACATACATTGATCAATACAAGCAGTACTTTCCGTGGTTTTGAAACAGATATCTATTTCTTCAACAAAGCACCAGATGAGGAAGTCACCTTGTATTTAAAGTCCATGCTGCATTAAAAATAAGCACTATAATCACATACTTACAGTTGAATTTGCTCAAGTTGAAGGCATTTATAATACAATTACACCATACTCATAAAAATAAAAAATGGCTATGTTAATTTATGCATATGCTCATTTCATTTCCCATTTAGATTTCACCTAGTTGATATCATGAAGATCATGTTCTGTTCATCTTTTTTTCCCAGTGCCTAGCTTGGAGTAGGATTAAATGGGGAAATTTTTCTCAAATTTTTCCATGCATGGAGAGCTTAATGCTTGTGCAGCACAAATGTGGACCACTGGGTTTAAGTAGATCAGATGTAATTAGTATTAAATATTACATATGCTTATTAAAAATAAAATATTACCAAAATTAAGAGGAATAACATTTTATCAGTGACTAATAATTGATGGAGGAGAGAAGATAGAGAATAGAATTGGTAGATAAAAATAAATTTTAAAAGTATTTTTGAATACTAGCATTATTACATTATAAATGAATAAATATGTTTTTAAATCATAAAAATAAATATTTTAGCCCTGATCAGTGTGACTCAGTTGGCTGATCATCATCCCTCAAAGCAAAAGGTCATCAGTTCAATTCCCGGGCAGGACACATGCCTGAGTTGTAGTTTTGGTCCTAGTTGGGGTGCCTACAAAAGGCAACTGATCGATGTTTCTCTCTCATATTGGTGTTTCCCTGTTTTTCTTTCTACTTTCCCCTTTCTCAAAAAAATAAATTAATTAAAAATAAATGAATAAACATTTAAAAGTAACATGAGTAGAAACATTTTATCAGCTATAGAAATGATATCCTTCATGATCGTTACCAATGTCCCCACATTTGGTTCAGTGTCCTATCGTTTGAGCCATCTGTCAGGTTCTATATCATGTCTTTCTTCCTCTTATAGTTTACTTTCCTTCTCTGTATTTTTACTAAATTCAAAAATCCCAACACAGAGTCCAGATCACCAGGAATGGCAGTAATTGTTTGATGTCTCTTTTATACAAATTTGAGAAATCAAACAGAAAATGAAGTGGTTTCTCTGTGGAGGGTGATGGGTAGGTTTATGACCTTGATGCTGGTGATGATTTCACAGATGTATATTTACTCCCAAACTCATTGAACTTTTTACATGTCAATCGTATCTCTGAAATGGTTTCAAAAATAATTGTTATTTAATTAAACACATATGAAGTGATTTCTCATTGAATACTACTTGCACTTCCCTTTTGGATCTGACATTGACCAGCAGTCATATCTGAGGCCAAAGGGTAAATGTTTCTGCTCTGAAGATGACCTTGAATCCAGACCTTTTCATGCTTTCATTGACTATGAATCTAAGAAAGTATCGTTTCATGTTTTGTTGGATGAAGATGTGGGTTTTTTTCATATATAATGCTGTATCTTGTTTTTCTTCATTTCTTTCTCTAACAAGTGAGGAAAATCATTAACTATTGGTAAATAAACTCCCAGCAATCAAACTCTGCACCACAGTTCAGCCTACTGAAGAAATCCTGATATCTTGTCCCAAATGAACATGATAAAGGTACTTTACTTCTTGTAGGAGAACTTAGACCCCTAGACCCCTAGTTTACACTATTTGAGATACTGAGATTTATTAATTAGGGTATAAACAGTATTATAAAAATTAATTTAAATTTAACCCCTTATTCCGGAGACAAACATGTACCATTCCCACCCAAAATACTGTATTCACTGCGGAAAAGCAGTGTTGCCCTAATCTTGTATTTCCCCCATCAGCATGAAAAGATGTACATGTCAAGGCCACAACTTGTTCTTATTCAGTTTTGAGTATTTCCCTCAATGAGAAATGAAGATTAGGAGGCTTATAGTTAAGTACCAATTATTCTTTGTGAGAAAACATTTTGTGGTTTGACACTCAAGGGCCACCTCTTTGATTCATGTGACAAAGTTCTTTCTTGCTGTAAATTAGCTGGTGCTCCATCAATATTTTTCCCAATAACCCTACTTAAATCTCCATCATGGCCCACAAAGTATTATTGATTACATTTTTTAAATCTTTCCTCATGCAACATGCAATTTCAGGAACAAATAGAATAAAAAAATCATTTTGTGCCTCTTCATATGCATACCTCAGTAATTCCCACTATTCTCCTATAGTAGTCTGAAGGGTGGCCACTCCAAAATATTGATCCCTGGTTGGAGCACTCACAGAAGGCACCCTAACCCCTGGAATTCAGGGAGTTACCTTACCTGATAAAGTTCTGCAGAAGTGATTTGAGATAAGGAGATTATCCTAGATGATTCAGATAGTCTCTAATGCCATCACATGCTTCATTATACATAGTGTATCGGGCACTTTACAAATATTTTTATTTATATAATCTTCATAGCACTCAGAGTGGCAGATATAATCCCTATAAAGACTCAGAAGATTTAAAATTTTTTCAAGGTCACACAATGACAGAATTGGAATGCCTCAATACATGTACTTGCCACATAAATTCTGCACCCAACACACTGGGTAGCAGTCTCTTAGCTCCAGGCAGAGTTCAGAAGTATCTGTTTATCACGTTTTTCAGTCTCTGCCATCTGCATTTCCCCTTAGCTGCAAGTAAAAAAGCTCTCCCACCTATTTTATTAAACTGAATATATTAGCATTATTTGAACAGCCATTACCACTAAGAGTTCTGATACAGAGATAGCCTCAGGGGTTATTGACTTGCATAGAGTTCTTTTCCTTCTTGCTAAACCATCCCACACTGACATGCTTTTGTGAATTTAATTTTTAATTCCTCTGTCTGTTTTTATTGTTTTCCTGCCTCCTACCTTACTTTTAGATTATAAAATACCACACACATTTTGCAGATGTTCTTATGCTGGTTTCTAGGGCAACACTATTGACATTTGGGGCCAGATAATTCTTGTTTGGATGGCGGAGTTGGACTGTATAATTTAGGATATGTATCAGCTTTTCTGGTCTCATTTTCTAGATGCCAATGACATCTTCCCCATCCTCCTCAGTCATGACAATCAAAAACATCTCCGGACATTGCCAAATGTCCCCTACTGGAGGAAGGAGAGGCAAAATCACCCCAGTGAGGAACCACTGTTCTAGGTGAACACACACATGTACACATACTCACTTCTAATTTGTTCCTTCTTACAGTGCTGTTTAAAGGAGGAAACGGCCCCCAGGAATATTAAACAAAAACACAGAATTAAATAAGCTCTGAGTGATACTGTGAGAAAACCACAATTAGTAAAATGTGTGAGCTTTAGCCCATAAAATCTGTGACTGTTTTTTTTTTTTTTGCCCAGAGGCCTATTTCATTTTATCTACATTTATATTTCCAGAAAATTCTGAAGAACTGATGTCCTCAAATAAATGATCAAACAAAAAAATATTTCTACATATGCCACTATGGTGGTCACCTATGCTCTTATCATGTTACTGGAATAGTTCATCTGCAAAGCCAATTATTATCTATAAATCTCCACTTACCTACAGCAGATAAATTCTACAATGTTTCCATTCTTCCTGAATCAATATTTCTGTTAATAATTTTTTAAAAACTAATTAAAATGTTACTGTAGCCCTGGTCAGGTTGCTAAGTTGGTTGGAGCTTTGTCCTGTGCACCAAAATGTTGCAGGTTCCATCCCCAGTCCAGGCACCTACCGAAGGCAACTGATCCAAGTTTCTCTCTCTCTCTCTCTCTCTCTCTCTCTCCCCCCCTTTGCCTCTTTCTCCCCTCCTCCCATCCCTTCCTCCCTCTCTCTCTCTAAAATGAACAATATACTCACATGAGGGTTACAAAAAAATGTTATTGTAAAATTTGATTCCTTCTCATATATTTTCCCATATACCTGTTAGAACTACTTTGAGATAATAATAGTTCATTGATTTTTCTTTGCACAGTTATCTTTACCTGTTCAAATTCTGACTCTCAAATAGGATTGTTCTGAAAATGTCTGTGAGGCAAACAGCATGATGGTCTCCATCATTTAGAAACTTGCTGCCAATGTGCATTTTCAGCTAGTGACAGCAGCATTCAAAAAGCATCGATTTCTCTCTCATAAAAACTTTGTCAATTTTTTTCCTGCTCTTCAGTTGTCATCTTGTTGAAAAATGAAACTACTGGGAGTTCTTTTATGTGCCGTTGTTTGCACTAGTATTAGGTTGTCTGGGGTCGCTGATCAGGAAACAGATCCTTATCGGTGGTACTGATGGAGGTGCTGTGTCAAGATGCCTGTATTTTCAATTTTATTATGTCAATTTATTCTCGAAATAGCTGAAGCAATTAAAATTCCAACAGTAGTGTTTTAGAAATGCAGCTACATCTTAACACGAGTGTTTAATTATACTAATAACATTTGGAGACACATTACATTTGATGTTCTCTATGATCCATGAAGATTTTTTCCATTCAAAAAAATTTGGTGATGAATAGATATAGGTCTGTGTACTATGTCAGCACTCTGTCAAGAAGATGCAATGTCTGCCAATGAATGGTTTGTGTAAATTCAAGCAGGAAGCTCCAGTATGCTTTATCTGAATCTCAACCTTCTTCCTTGTTAACTCCAAATGACCTCTTTTTTGCAATTCACTGCTAGTTGGAAAGTGACTTTGATAAGATTACGCAATGAATTTTTATAGAATCCAAACTCACTTATTTGAGTCATGAGTGTACATGTGGTATACTCATACCTTCATTCCCAACACAAGAAGTGCTTAAATAGAGGTAATCTCTCCAGAAGACTGGAATGAGATACAGCAGCTGCTCTTGGATCACTACATTCCACCCGAGGTGCATGTCTTGTTCCCTAGGATAACTGAGCATTGGACCAGAACGATGGACAGGCAAGGCTGCCTGTTTCAACAGCGACACTGTGTGGCGGAATCAGCAACAACAGTCAAAAATTCTGGACACTGCAGTTTTCCCATTTTTTCTGCTGGAGACAATAGTATGCAGGAATCACCGAGTACCACTGGTGGGAAAAGGGCTCTTGTTATCACAGAAGAGTGCATAACAGGAAAAGAAAAAATACGTTCTCACTATTAGTGGTATTGGTTAATGGAATGACTTAAGCTAAATATTCAAATGAATGTATATCTCAGACTGCTGGATAATAAGAATGATAACGAAGGCCGAAAACTTTTGTTAAGTATCCTCTATGAGTCAGGCATGTGAGGTACTTTGCATATATCATCTCATTTACTCTTCACATCAAAACCTATAATGCAGGCATTTTTCATTATCTGAGGAAACTGAAAGGTCAGAAAAGTTAAGGAATTTGCCCATTTTGCACTTGCCGTGGTACGATAAAGTGGCTGTTTATACCTAAAACTCTCTACTCCAAAGTCTATGCTGTCTTCCTGTTCCAGACAATAAGGAGAAAATAAAAGAAGCCAATGCCCCCAGGAGGGAAGAAATGAATCTTTTATTATATTCTCTGACCCATGTGGGTATGGAGGGGTCAGGGAAGGTCTAAGAGGTTTGACAGCCCAAGAATAGCCTTCCTACTAGTTGAGAATTCCAGTTTTTAACATCACTATCTCCAGTCCAAACCTCACAAAATATCAACACATTTTCACCCTCAATTTCTCACTGTGTCTGCTAGAGTGTATCAGTAGACAGCATTTTCCTTACTCTAATGTGTCACACTGATTGCCTGGGCACAACTTGACTTAATTTACCTTTATGAAATAGGATAGAACTTTAAAGAGTACAATAGCTACATTAAATTAATGTGACGCAGCCATCTGCTACAAGCACAAGTGTGTGTAACAATGGAAAGAGTTATCTCTGAGGAAACATTTTATTTTCTATTATCCTCACTAATGGCCCAACATAACTCAATGCAAAGAAATCTCATCCTGATCATCAACACTCCTCATCTTTACATTTTTGTCCCCAGGAGCTTTCATGTGATTAGGGGTATATTGATCTGGGATCATTTGATTGCAAGAAAGAAAAACACAGAAAACTAATTCAGGAGATATTGTGGATTTGCTCTAAAATAATCCTTTCTCAGTTTTCTTCCATGGGGCTATATGAACTTGAAAAGCAACAAGTGTCCAATTTTTTTGTTACAAACATTAATGGAATCCAATGTGTAAGTGTAAAAGGTAAGGTATAGCTAATGAAAATCAGGAGGTGGAAAGAAGAAGAGTGAGAATGTTATACAAAATGGTGGGGGGGGCGAGAAATGATAACATTAGCAGTTAATGGAACAAAAAAAGGTTAAATGACAACAATAGAGGAACAAAAAATGATAGCATAACTATAGGAGGAGAAGGGCACAGGGAAGGTAGACAGTGGTGTGTATTGGTTAGTTAGCTATTTACTGCATAACAAACTACCCCAATACTCAGTTTAATACAGTCATTTATTATCACTCACCCATATGCAGATAAACTGGAGTTCAGCTGATCTAGGCTGGGTCTGCTAGATGGCTTTGCTTCTCCCTGAGAGTCTCTAAGTCAACTGGGATGGCTTTGACCCACATTGTTCGTCCTCCTCCTGAGACCAATGGTCAGGTGATGGCTGAGATACAAGACGGCACAGCCTGTTCCACAAACACTTTTCTAACCCCTGTTTGCATCATGTCTCAAACATCCTATTAGCCAAGGGATTTCACATGGCTGAGCCCAAAGTGGAAAAGTGAAGTGTGGAGGTGAGAAGATCTGCAAAGCCTCTATGCCTGCAATAGGCATAGTTATAGAGAAGGGTGAAGGATTGGGGGGCAGGAAAATTGGGTGGCATCAGAGGCAAACTAAATCCTACCAAAGCAGAAACCAATAGATAATACTCTACCGGATGAGTGGTGTAGTAGTACCAGTTTATTATTTGGAGAAGCAAAGTAAAACTCATTAACTTTTTAGAGAACCAAAGTTGAAAGAGAGTTGTTTCCTTCTGGAGATTGGCACCAAGGTGGAGAGGGGTGGGTTAAGGCTTATAACCCTTTCGTTTGTTGTTTGGATGAACTGAATGGAGCCTTATGCAAACCAAACTGCACATCCTATGAGTCAGGGGAGTGTAGGCCCCTCATTTGGAGACACAGGGCTGTTTAGTGCAGCAAGAGATCATTCATGCAGGAGGATAAAACAGGAAACAACACTCTAGGTTTTCATAGGGACACGTGTTTGTGTAAACACATAAAAAGATCTGGAAGCGTACCACTGACTGTGGTTGTCTTTAGGGAAAGTAAGAGATAATTTTAGCTTTCCATAGATATTTGGGCTTTTAAAAATAATATTTATGTATTTATCTAAGCCTATATTTATATATGAATCATGTGTTTAAATGATAAAAGGATGGTGCACTGCATTCTTTGTCTTAACCATGTATGTTAACCCAAACCAACAGTATCTATTCATTTGACATCTACTAAACATTTTAGGTTCTGTCTTGGCTCAAGTTCTGTCGCATTTCATAGACTTACAAAAATTCCGCCCCCCCAGGAATATCACCTGGACGTGCCTTTGGGGGACATATAATGTGGGAGAATTGTTTCTGGTGCTACCCACACCCTCACCTCCACCCCAACACATTGAATTTTAAGTGCTGAACCTTGAGGAGCCACCAGCCTTCTTCACCTTCATGCTAGACCTGCCCTGTCCATGCCACCAATGAGCAGTTTAGCTCAGTCCCTCACGAATTTTTCCTTATTTTAACATGTTTACTGAGAAAAGTGTGGAACTGGAAATAAAGGAAACTTCAGACATGACTTGGCCACTTATTTACAGTTTGAATTCAGCATTTTATTTAAGTGTCTTGTGCTTCTGTTTCCTCATGTGAAAACTAGTAATAATAATAATGATTGTTATTACAGGGTTACAAAATCTCAAAAGGAAATACAGACACTTAAGATAGTCTGCACAAAAAAATAGAAAGGGATAGTTTGTCTTTGGAAAATATTGAAGATTAGCTGAAAATGGAGGTAGTATGGGTGTAATACTTGTTTCTTCACTTAAGTTATAAAGCTTTTAGGCTTGTCTTCCCTGGCTATCTTGCTTTGAGATGCTATGAATGCTTATCCCAGCAGATGGCAGAAGAAAACTGAGTCAAGAAAAAACTGCTTGGGCATTTCAATGTGCATTGAACCCAGATGAAGCGGTCACACCTTAATGAGCAGTCTGATAATAGCTCTAGATATGGACTTGACTATTGATATCGAACTTCCCTAACAAAGGCGATCTGAAAAGTCAGGTGATAGTCACTGTATCAAAAATACTGTGCTACTGAGATTCACTTATTCAAGAACAGACATTCACTGAGCATCTCCAACATACTTGAGATGGATGAATACAAAATATTCCAGAGAGTTCACCGTCTAGCTAAAATCAAACAAGAAATGACAATTTACATTCCACAGGGTTGTCCTATAATGACAGCATCACAAAAATCTGACTGGCTGCCAGCTTCAGGTTGCCTGATTTATGCCATCTTTTTGCTATGGCCCCATCTCTCCAGCATGACTGTATCCACCCAAGTCCAGTTCAACAACCTCTAAGAGAACTCCCTATAGTCTTACTTATCTCAAGTTCATCCTCAGAGTAATCTGTCTAAAATGCTAATGTGATTATATTATACACCAGCTGCTTATAAAGATTTAATGGCTCTTCACTGACCTCATAACACCCATTTCCTGATATTCTTTATAAGATCTTTTGTGAGCTGACCTTTACTTTCCTCTCCTGCCTCATCTTTCCCCATCTTCCCTGCCATCTATATATCAACCCAAGAGATTATTTATCAACTTCCCAAATGCTTTTTCATCCCTTAATAGTCTTTGGCCAAGTTGTCTTCCACTCTACTTAGAATACCTTAAAACTAAAACTCATTCCCTCTGACCAGCTGTTTTCCTTAACCTGTCTAACTAGTGTTTATCCTTTAGGTGTCAGATTAGATGTTAGCTAATTTGAAAAACTATCTTTGATAGTACAAGATTGGGTTGGATAATCCTGGGTATCCCACTATACTACTTCCATCTTCCTAGCATTTGCCATATTTCATCCTACTAGGTTTGCATATTTGTCCCTGGCTACTGTAAGCTCCTTGAAGATGAGGACTTTCTTGTTCAATAATCTGTCCCCATTTTGAGGCACACTTCTTGGTACAGGGCAACACAATCAAAATCAATTGAGTATGCATAAATAAATCTGAAAGCACAATAGATACCATCAGGGTATCATAAGATTTTGGGGGCATGAGATTTTAGGAGAGTAGATAGGTCTTTCTGTATATGCCAGCCACAACCCTTTTCATCAAGAAGTTGCCAGCCATACATGCTCAAGACAAATTTTTGGTGTGGTAGGCCAGGGACATAGAGAAGGTCATCTAATCAATCTTTTCATCTACAGCAAAGAAGGCCTATAAACTTAAAAAAATGGTCATTGTTATTATTTTACTTTTCACAGTGCCTTCTTGTGCTATCCCAAGTGATAAAATGCAGAATAATACAATACACATTTATTACCTCACAGTTTTGGGAGATCAGGAATCTAGATACTGCTTAGTTGGGGTCCTCAGCTTCAGTGCCTCTCACAAGACAGGAATTAGGTGACCCATAGGGTTGAACTCAAGGCTCAGCTGGGGCAGGATGTACTTCCCAACTCATTCAGTGGTTGTTAGCAGTTCCTCACAGGCACTGGACTGGAGGTCTCAGTTTTTTGCAGGATGTTGCCCAGAATCCACCCTTAGTTTCTAGCCATGTGTCCCTCTCTAACACAGCATCTGGTTTCATCAAAGCATGCAAGCTGAGAATGCAAAAGAGAGAACAAGAAAGTGGCAGCAATTGACAGAGTCCTAGAAGATAGAAAGGACAGTCTTTTGCAACCTAAACGTGGAAGCGACGTCCCATAACTTTTGTCATATTCTGTTCATGAGAAGCAGGTCACTAGGTTTAGTCCGAACACAAGAGGAGAGATCACAAAGGAGTAAGTACCGGGAGGTGGGGAACATTGGAGCTATCTTAGGAGTCTTCCCACCACTGGGTCTTACCATGAGTCCAAAAATTCTCTTTCCAGTTTTTCCCAGGAGGCCTAGCAGGACCTCAGGCAAACCGGAGTCCAAATGGCCCCATCTTCTATCCCTAGTTCCACCCAGACTCACTGATTTCTATTTTCCAAAGTTGTTCTACTGGCCTCTAATTGTCACATAATCAACTTTAGCTTGTGCTTTCAGAAAATAAAAATGGCAGGCAGACAAAAGGAAAGCCTGCGTGATGTTAAAGAAGCATTAAGGATGCTGCCAGTTTCCAAAAGAAATTCTACCCCTGGTAAAAATAAAATCCTTATTCTGCTTGTCTAGTGAGCTTGACCCAGAGCCCAACAAAGGGGTATTCCAGCTCACACTCACTGAAACTACGCTGTCTTTCTGAAGGAGTTATCTTGACCCGCAGCTGTAGCTCAGCTCCTACAGATGGACTTAAAAAGGAACGACAGTTCTTGGTCCAAAGCAATAAAGAGACAAGTGAGTCATAACAGTCTGGACTCTCTACCAGCATAAGCAGTTCCGTGAATCGCCTATAAAAACCCTGCCTTTCTACCCCAAGCCATTCCAAGTGCCAAAACCTCCCATTCAAGAGTTTTATAACTAAGCCCTGTGCTCTGAAATGTCACTGTTCATAAGAAAGCCTATGACCTCTGGCCATACCCAAGCCCAGAGCCTTCAGTAGAGCATGGTTTGATAGCTATCTGAAGAGAAAAGGGCTTGGGTTTCCTGTCATTTATTTCTATTCTACTTTTAATATGTGGCTTAGCTTCAGGCATTTGCCCTCTGCCCTCCCAGCTTCCAACTTAACCAGAAGTAAAACAGGCCCATGGTCTTGTGCTTTGAGATTTCTTGAAATAACAAGAATGGTAGCAAATATTCAGAAAGGACTCACTATGTGCCAGGCACTGTCCTAAGATGTTTATGTTGCCAATCCCATGTAGGAGGTTTGTACAGATGAAAAAATGGAAGCACAGAGAAGCAAAGTGACTAACTGACAAAGTCACAGAGTTAGTAAGGGATTTGAAAGCCTCCAGTACCTCTCCAAAGTACATCTCATCCACTGTGCAATGACAGAGAATAACATAAGCCCCCAGTGAGAGAACAAAAAATGAAGTCAGAAATGTGTCTCCTTTTAATGAAGGAGAGAGAGACTTTGGAATAAACACGTTAGCTCTAAAAGCACTTTCTTTGTTCAGGTTCTGTGTTAGAAATGCCTTCAATAAGAAGTCTGAATGTACATGCCTTTGAACCAACCCCAAACCATGAGCTGATAAATCAGATTGAATGGAAGATCCCTTTTAAACGATGATCTGAGATCACTTGGAAACAGCAGATTTATTCTGTTCTCTACTGCTATGAAATGACTTTAGTTAAGAGAGACTTGCTTTACTCATCTGAATTGGAAATCTCTATATTTTTAAAGTTTGTCTTCATTAATAGAGAAAACTCATAAACTATGACTAGGTCAGAGGATAATGGTAGTTCATAAGTTAGCTGTACAATATATCATTTCAAGAATAACTCAATTTAAAAACTAGTTATTCAAAACAAACTCTAGAGTAGTTTCTATGTACGAACAGCTGCTGTTATGAAAACTATCTTTCTTCTTAGTCCATGTCATGTAGGGACTCTAAGACCCTCCCCAGGAAAAGGGGTGGACATGTAAGCACTGTCACAGTGAGGCCACTCTGTCACCCTAGCCACTGTGATTGCTTCAGGGGTGGTCACATGGCTATAGCTTGGCCAATAAGAACCCCAAACTTTTGCTAGAATTAGTGAGAAAAGGTGTTTTTACACTGGACTTACTAAGCAGGTAAAATACAAGCTATAGTGGCTCCAGGCCACCACATTAGGGACGACCTGCCTAGAAAGAAAGCCAATATAGAAGAATGCAGATAGAAACAGATGCCAATAATTTTGTTAGAGCGTTTAGACCCAGCTGTACCTGAATATCTTCCTATGCTATGCGGTTAAGTGAGCCTATTAATCTTTTTGGGTTTAAGTCTGTGGTTGGGGTTTCTGCCCCTTGCATCTTAAAGAGTCCTGACTAGTACAGAGAAATAGGTCAGTTTCCACATCCTGTTCAGTTACTACTGACCACAGCAGGTAGTGTGCAATGACACTCAGGAGAGCTGGGCATTTCAAAGCCACACCCATATCCTGGGAGTGTCTGTTAAAGCAATTCAACAGCTTTGCACACAGCTGGAGCTGACTTAAAGAACTAGGAAGGCCTGCCCTATGGCTGAAGGTCATGTAACACAAGTTAGGCAAAAATACCACATACCTTCTTCTTAGAGGAAATAACCATGATCTAAGTATGGTTATGAGTCAGTAACTGACTATAAGGGCTTTTCCCTCCAGTAATATCTGAATTAAGGCAGAGAGCATAAGCATAGCCCAGCAGTTGGCAAAAAAGTAACTACATCTTTCTTGATATTTCCAGTGACTCAATTCCTGAGGAACAGGCCTCTGCAAGTCAGGAAGAAGCTTCCTAGGAGAATTTAATGTTTAAGTAATTGGGAATTTCCTCCTCTCTATCAGTCAATAATTCTGCCTTAGCTCTTTCACATTGGGCTCAATGTAACTCAAGCACCCTCTGCAGGAATTCCCGATCTGCTGGACTTTAGGTCCATTTTTATTTCAAAAATGCTATTACTTTATACGTACAATACATAGAGAAGTGTGTATAAAATGTATATTTATGTACACTTTAAAATAATAATAAAGCCACAATGCACCCACCACCTGCATTAAGAAAAATGTTCTGTCATGTGAAAGTCCACTGTGTGCCCCTCCCAACTGCATCTTATTTCCCATCACGTCCCAGAGAATGAATCACTACCCTGACTTTAATGTTAAGCATCCTTTCGCATTTTTTCAAAAAATAGCTGTAATACAAATGTGTCCCTAAACGATATATTATTTCATTTCTAAAACCTCAGTAATAAACACACCCCTAACCATGAAAGGAATGAGCAATATCATCCCTTTTAGATGAAAGCTCCCAGACAAGAAAAGCTGAAGAGTCTCCAACTCACAGTCTACCTTCAACTTCCACCCGTTCTGGAGAAGATGGTAGTGCCAGGTCATGCGAGTGAGACCTCAGAAACACAGAGCTTGCCATATTTGGGGCACCAGGCAGAGATGCAGTGTGAGCCAGGCACAGGATGTCCAGTGTTCTAAATGGACCATTGAGTATTCTCTGCTTTGAAACTCGTGATTTATTGCTAGCTCCCGGGAGTTAAGTGTAAACAGGAAAATCTGTGGGGTGAAGTGTCCTCGGCACATCTAAGCAGCAGTGCATCAGTCCTTGGTCAACATAAGCCGTGTTGAGAAACTAGGATAAAACTCGGACACGCTGTTCTCAAGGTGAAAGAAAAGTAAATGGCAAGGGGGAGCTTGCTGATGGCCCCACTCAACCAGTCTCTCAAGTTCACTTTTCCAGTCTGCACAGTTGCCCACTGTGCAAGCACGGCTCTCACTCTGGAATCTTCTTTTTTCTGTCTTCCACAGAACTCCTCATCTTTTCTGACTGGATCTCCTAGTTTCTGTGCCTCATGTCTCTCTTGGTTGGATTCCTCCTTTTGGGTGGGCTACATCCTACTTGAGATGAGCTTCCAGAGAAAGGTTACACAAGACATAAAGGTTTGGAGACCATACATGCCTAAAAATGTAGTTTTTCAACTCTCCAATTTAAATGATAGTTTGGGTATAGAATTCTAAAATAGAAATCGTTTTCCTTCAGAATTTTGAAGGCACTGCTCTGTTATCTTCTTGCTTTCAAGGTTGCTATTGAAAAGGTGAAGCCAGTTTTTGTTCCCAATTCTTTTTATTCACCTTTTTTTTTTCTCTTTGGAAGCTTGTAGAAATTTCTGTTTGTTACAAGTGTTCTGAAATTTCTCAAAATGTGCCTTGTTGTAAGTCTATTTTCATCCATTTTGCTTTACATTCAACAGAAACTTTCAATCTGGCAATTTACATTCTTCAATTCAGGGAAATGTTAAATTATTTCTTTGATGTTTCTGCCCCATTTGTTTTCTCTGTTCTCTCATCCTGGAAACTCACATTATTTAGCTATTAGATTTCCTGAACTGATCCTTTAATTTTCTTATAATTTTATTCCAGTTTCCATTTCCATATTTTTTATTCTACTTTCTGGATGGTTTCCTTTTCTTCTGTTGAGTCTGTAATTTCCAGAAGCACATTTTTGTCCTCTGAATGTTTCTCTTTTTTTTATAGCCTCTTTTTCAAAGACGGCATGTTTCTCATAGTCACGGTATGTTCCTCTTTCCTTCTGAGGATTTTAATGACAGGTGGGTTTTTGTTGTTGTTGTTATTTTTTATGCTACTAATTTTGTCTCCCTAGTTTGTCTCTCTATGTTCAAAGTTGCTATTGTTTATTTATTTGCTTTTTAAAAAAATCTCAATTTATTATGGCAGAAACTTTTCTCATATGTGAAGTACTGTTTTAGCCATCTACTCATAATAACCAATAAGCTGATTGGAAACTGAGCATATGATAAGCTTTATTGACTTTAAACTTCACTGTAGGATTGTGTGGGTGATACCTTTGGGGGCAAAACCCTGATGTCAGTATCAATAGACCTTTCCTCTTGAGCTGCTCAATTTCTCAAAGAAGAGCTTTCTGATCTCCTGCCCCGGTGTTGGTGGTCTGGGAGCCAACCAGAGGAAGAGAGCAAAAGGTCCCTTCATTCCGAATTTAGTACATATGGTCACTTAATCTCTCTGTTTTGGGTATAGTTTTGGCATAGAAAAGTGCCCACACCTACAAATATGTCTGAAGTACCCCATCCAGAGGCCCCCTGTTCTATCCTTTCAGAGGCTAACCCTGCCGGAGTGGATAAAGGGCAAAGCATGGATGGCAGGACATGGCTTTCCTGTCTACAGTTTATGGAGTTCAGATTCTTCAACTACATTTCTATGGCTCTAGTTTATTAGTCCCCACTAACTGCTGGAAAGTTCCACACAAATGCTGAAATGTGGTTGATGTGTTTAAATTCAGGTATTCTGCAAATGCCCTCTGTAGAAACACCCTTACAAACACTTGTGAGAAATGTATGTGAACACCCTCTCCAGTTGGGGTGAAAGGGATAGAGAGTCCTTGGCTTTAAGTAAGAAAAGAGAAATCCCTATGTTAAATGCTGTCTTGAAAAAACTCTCCATTTACTCAAGTCCATTCCATCTGAAGTTTCTTCCTGTGCTTTCTGCCATTAAAAGGTTTTCCTGTAGTTATAAAGGTCCACTTGCTGCCTCTCTAGGGATTCCTCTGGCCAGATATTCCATGCCCACATAGCCATGGTGAAAATGTTCATATAAATCATTTCTTTCTGATAACAATAGCCTGTGATTTTAGGAAGGTTAAGTATTGTTGTTATTATTATCACACCCCTCTTGCAGAAGTGAAAACTTAGGCTCAGAAAGGTTGCACAATTGTAAAATGGCTGTCTGACCCATGGCGCAGGATGGCTGTGAATTTTGTGTTGGGTGGCCCAACAAAAAATTGTAAATTTACTCCCAACCTTTTTTTTGCTCATTAGTTTTCATTAGTGTTTGTGTATTTAATGTGTGGCCCAAGACAACACTTCTTCCAGTGTGGCTGAGAGATGCCAAAAGGTCGGACACCCCTGTAAGATCAGATCATATGCAACAAGTAAGACCAGCGCTATAACCCACATATTGTGCCCCCTACGCACCACTATCCACTATGTCACTCTAACTTAAATAAATTAACAGTCACCTTGGGACATATCTACTTAGATTTTCACAGAGCAATTTCAAGTAAGAAAGAACTTATTGACCCTGAACAAAAGCTGAGATCTCGTTTCACTATTTGTGCCTTTGCTGTTATGCAAAAAATATGAGCAGTTCATTTCAAGGATCTGGAGCTCTTGCCCTTGAACTCTAACACTGAAGCCACCATATGATGTGGTAACTGAGTTAACAAGTGAGAACTTATGCACAGTGAGAACTTATTCTGAAGTCAACGATTGTAACTTCATGGGCAAACAGATGCCCCACAGTTTCCACTTTGCTCTATGTGTCAGTCAGACCAGCTTTGTCGTAATGTCTGACTTCTTTGTTTGAACCTAGCATAGTCAGCACGAGAAACAAGTCACAACTGTACTGTCCTTTGAATTGTACATAATTACAAAGCAATTTATTAGTATTGAAGAAGGACACTCATTTTATGGAGCTTCCAAACCCCTGAGGCTCCCTGAGTTTGACTCTCTAGATTACATCAAAGATATAATCTGTGCCTGGAAACATCTAGTGAACAGAGCATGTCCCAAAAGCCATGTGTAAAATTACATTTTTGGAATTTGGACTATATTTCCCCATATGGAAATTGTATTGTGCTTTTTAAAGGCATGACTAAATGAAGAAATAAATGGACAAATCAGTTCCCAGGTCAGCACACAAAAGCCTGTGAGGCTTGTTTTTAACCCATAATACACCTAGAGTATAATGCTAATGTTAATATTTCTGATACATTTGGTTCTGAGCATTAAATGTTGTTCTTATAGGAAGACACATACTCCAAGTAGAAACACCTCTGATGCCTAAACAAAATAAGGAAGGGCCTTTTTGTATGAAGCTTTGTATTAAGAGCAATATGCAGTTATTGAGTTCTAGCAGTGTGCTCAAGTAGGTGTAGGGATAGTATGGGGCATGGCTCTCGACCTCTAGCAAGTTAGAGGGAGGCCTCATAATCAGTTTCTTGGGGAAGGAAGGGTGCCACATGTGAAATTCCCAAATAAGAGCTAACTCCTTCAAGTACAGAACCTTTATTTAATTGACCTGTATATTTTATCTTTACAATATTACTGAAATCTATATTATAAAACGTGGTTTAAATATTTCTTGAAGATTCTAGGCCAACATTGTAGGTATCTACTTTTAGAATATGAAGTAATGACTACAGGGCATATGGAAGAGTATGTGGATGTTTACCCTACATTAAAGAACCCAAGTCCAGTGTAATTATTTGGGGGGTTTCAGTTGCCACCTTATTTTTTGCCTTTATTGTTCCAACTTCACCTCTTCTAAGTTGCTGTTTCCACTCTACTGTGAATTAGAAAATTCATACTTTGTAAGAGGCAGGACTGAAAGAAAACAACTCTGAGTGAGGGTCTGACTTTCAAAGGAGCTTTAGGGTCCAGCCTTTATTACTTAATTTCTGACAAGCTCCCCGGTAAAGCTGGTCCAGGAATCACACTTTGAAGACTCTTTACAGCTTCCCTGATGAGTCATCTCTACAAATACAGACATTTCTTTCTTTGTCCAAATTACTCTCTGAGTGGGGGCCAGTTTAAAGGCTTCCAAATAAGCCTTCACTTTGAGAGGACGATTGGCCCAATATTCCCAGCCTTTCCTTTCTCCTTCTGGACAAGCCCTTTCAGAACCCTATTTTCACCTTTGGAAATTTTCCAAACATTCAATATAGGATCATATTCCCTGGCCCTAAATTTGTATCATTTATTTATTTAATGAATGAATAAATAATATATGAACACACATATATTACTCGGCACTCCCCATAAACCAGGAATTACTCATAAACTTTCATATATCTCCCTTAATCCTCACACCCACCTTATGAGCTAGGAATAAATAGCCTCTATTCCAAGCTGAGGAGATTAAATGGCCCACTCATTCAAGGTCATATTTAGTAAATGACATACCTTGGATTCCAACTCAGATCTTCAGATCTCAAGGCCAACATGCTTTCCATTACACCACAGCTACTGACCCATTGAGAACAAACTGAATATTTGGGATATAAGGAAAGAAGGCAAAGCATAGTTTTAAACAAGACAAATCTATGACAAACATAACGGCCCTTTACTCTACACCCATGCACAAGACAATGTCCTTTCCTGCTGCATATAGAATCCTCAGATTCCTCTTCAACCAAGTGTCTCTAGTAGCCAAAACCAATCAGTTGCAATTGGCACAGAGTACAATCCCATATGCTTCAGCTTCACTTATTTGGAAATTTCATTTTGTGGTATCCCACTTAGAAACATTCTACCTAGAAAGTGGAAAGTAAGATGTGATTTGAAAAGGCAGATAGATAATGTTGGGGAAGACAGTCATTCAGTAGGACTGGCAGATTATACCTTATCATCAGTCAGTAGTTCTCAACCATTGGCAATTTTGGCTACCAAGTTGGTGTCTGAAAATGCC
This sequence comes from Phyllostomus hastatus, assembly GCF_019186645.2. NCBI lineage: Eukaryota > Metazoa > Chordata > Mammalia > Chiroptera > Phyllostomidae > Phyllostomus > Phyllostomus hastatus. Next base: position 5,820,858 of record NW_025334036.1, on the reverse strand, counting down.
TGGAGGCATTTTTCATTGTCACAACTGGGCGGTGCTACTGGTATCTAATGGGTAGAATCCAAGGATGCTGCTAAACATCCTTCAATGCACAGGACACTCGGCCTGACCCATAGCAAGCAATTAAGCCAGCCCAAAATAGCAGTGGTGCCACAGTTCAGAAACCCTGCTGTCACTCACATCACAGGACAAGGAGGGAGCAGCTCATCTCTTTGCAGATACCTGCTGCTTCTCTCATGTTAGTGAAAGAAAGTTGAGGGAACTGAAGCCACTGTTTCTGGTTCACACATATATTGCAGAGGTCACCCTGGTTTCGCTTACTTTCCAGCTGCAGGATCCTTTTGTTTTCTTCCTGCCCAGATGACCTGAAGGACCATAAGGTGCTAAACATGAACCCTGCCTTTTTCCTCACAGTTTCTCGTCGCTCAAAGCAACAGTAAAGAATATTTAAAAGAAAGGGAAAAGTCAATGTGGGAGGGGAAGGGAAGGCCAGAATCACCAACGAAAACACCCCTCACAGCCAGACTGCCTCTGTGGGTGCACACCAACACGAATGCTCACAATCCTTTTTCTTCCTATGTTTTAACAACCTGAAGACTCTACTTATGGTGTCCAGAGCAGTGGAATTGGCACCACCTGGCATCTCCTTAGAACTGTTAGGTCTCAGACCTCCCTAGGCCTCCTGACTCAAAATCTGCATTTTAAAAAGATCCCCAAGTGATTTGTATGCACATTCATGTTTGAGAAGGCCTGCTCTAGGGTTTCCAAAAGGCAAAATAAAGCTGCAAAGTGAACAGCTGCAAAACAGATGCAAAGCTTAATCACGTGGGTTAACAGATGACTTCTCAGGGGGATTTATGACCCTCTGTGGACGGTAGCTCATAATATAGAAAACAGAAATTTGAAGGGATATGTGCAAAAAGCTAACACCATGTTATATCTTTTGTAATTGTCCTAAAGGGACCCACCTTGGGGTAGTGGAAATGTAGTGCCTTGCTCCTAAGTCAGTTTCATGTGTCCCATGAGTGCTGAAGTGTTTGTTTGTTTGTTTGTTTGTTTGTTTGTTTGTTTCAATAGAGAACAAAGGTGGAGTTTATACTGACCTATGAAATCAGAGAAATTAATTTGATCGGTATTTTCAGTACAGCATTTCACAACACTTCAATTTTGTAACAAAGAAATAAAGAGTCAATATCGTGTTTTTAAATAACCTAGGACATAGGGTAAAATGAATGAGTCAGGTTCAATTTCAGGTCCTCTCTCAATTTACCCAAACTGGCTTGACTTCATATTATATTCATTCCATACAAGGCCCCAGAAGCTGTGCGAAGAACTTCAAGGAAGGCAGAAGCCAGGGCTGCAAACCACTGCCTGAGATTAAGTGTGCAGGCAGCCCCTGATAATTGAGATGGAAAGGGGACAGAGCTGGGGGAGGGGAGAGGAGGGGAGTATTGAGGATCTGGAGGAGGGAGTCAGAGAGACTAAGAAGCTGGGCTCACCAGGGAACCCAACCCAAGCCACAAGGGGGGGGGGAGGAGAAGGGGCGGTTCGGTCTGACACACACTTGCAGGACAGGCCACACCTCTGTCTGGCCAAGGTTTTCCGAAGAAAATGTCATGCAGTCCTGAGCATCTTTCCCACGGCTAGGGAGCTGTGGCCTAGTACAAGATGAACAGTCCCCAAGTGTAAAGACTCAGAAGAGAAGATCTAGGAGAGGCCGCTAGAGGCCGCGCTTGTTCCCCTTAACGGAGGAAACCAAAGGGCCCGAAGAGATTTGCTGCTGGCTTTGTTCAGCCCCCAACACCAACACTGGATTGTTTCCTAACATCCGCGCGCGTCCAGCTTGCGACTCTCTGAGGACCTGATTTGGAAGAAATCGACCAAGGGGGGAAATGAAGCAGAGGTTTCCAGAAGCTGTCCAGCCTAAAAGAGAAGTGTTCAGAGGCAGCTGAACTCTTTAGGTCTCTGGACATTTTTAACTGTGGAATGCGGATTCAGATAAAGTCTTGACAAGACAAGCAGGAGAAAGTTGCTCCTAAAATATTCTTGAGAAATTCTGAACCAATGGATCACAATCTTGCCCAGGGCAGGAAAGTCCCAGGGCAGGAAAATCACCCAGCATTTGTAAGCACCTTCCTAGGTGTGCACTTAGTCCTTTCTACGTTCTGTTGTTCAGTGACTTAACAAGCCAGTGGAGCAAGTATAAACTATCCCCATCTCCCTGGTGTGGAAACTGCAACTGGGAGATGTGAAGTAATTTTTCAGGGCCAGGTGGTAACAAAGTGGCAGAGCTAAGATGCATCTTTCTTTGATTTATTTGTGAATAGATAATAGAGTCACATGTTTCAAAAATCATAAGGCATAGAAAGGTATATAATTCAAAAGTCTCTTGTCCCCACTGACCCTAAAATACCCAGTTTTCTTCATTTCTCACCTCCTTTGCCACATACACAGGCATCCACCATCATTTGTCCCATGTTGCAAACTTTTAGCATTTCTTTATGCATTTACCAGTTAATAAGAATGTACTTATTTTTCCTTCATTTTTACACAAAATAGTGCATTCTATACATACAGCTCTGTGCCTTGTTTTTTTTCACCTAAGATACCTTGTAGATCGTTCCATATCAGCACATTAAGAGCTTCCTCATTCTTTTATTTTTATAGCTACCCAGTATTCCATTGTACATGGGCATACGATACTTTAATTAACCAGTGCTCTATTGTTGGATATTGGGTTGTTTACAATCTTTTGTTACTATAAACAATGTTACAGTGAATAGCTTTGAACTTACATCATTTTGTACATGCCAGAGCCAGGAGCCACGTCTTTCTAGCTCTAAATAGTTTGTTCCCTTTACTCCAAAGCTAACATAGGACTGGTTATATACGTCAGCTCTGATAGATAAATGGCCATATCTCTGTCTTCCCCTCACCCCCCAATCTTTCTGTTTTCCTTTTCTAGTTATGAAGCCTACTCGTACGTGGAACAGCTACAGAGACTCCGGACAGAGAGTACTTGCCATTTTATCTCTTTCTGTGGTTGCTTCACTTCATTCTTTAAATACCAAGAGTGACTATAACTGGGCCATGCTGGAGATAAAATCTGCAGATGTTGTTCTGCATAAACATGGAATTTCTGCTACCAGTCGGATCACAGTTTCATACGTATGCTAGGGAAGCTCAAACCCAGCATATCATAACCTACACCAGACTTAGAACTGGAGAAAGCTTAGAACTGGAGAAAGATGAGCTAGAGCAGCCTGTATCTGCAGAAGCCAGCATCTACCTCCATTTCTGGTGGCTGACCTAAAGTAACATTAAATGATTGGAGTCAACACATCAGACAGCCACAGGGAAGTCTACCCTCTGGGAAAGATAAAATGCATCACCCAAGCTTTCATCCTTGTCACCTGTGGTCATTTTTGTCATCTCTTCTACACTTAGATTTTTGGATTCGCTCTTCAATATATCTTTTTATTTCTCAGAACAGGATTCAGCAATTAGAAAGAATACTTGGTGCTTGGGGGGATGAAAGTCACTTATTTTTTAAACATATGATTCCAACTACCAACTGCGTGGTTAGCTTAGAGGTTTGTTCACTCTGTTTTGGATGCCGTTCAGTTTAAATCCTCATTCTTGAGCGCTTACTGCACACCAGTCACTATGTTGATGAATGACAGAAGGCCCAGGTGCTCCTGTCCAAAAGGAGATTCAGACACACACCAAGTAGTTTCAGTGCAGAAAAAGAGATAAAGTCAAAGTGATACAAGCTATAATATAGGTACAGAAGTGAGCCCAGGGTCTCATCTAGCTCAGAGAGGGGGTAGAGAGTGGGGGAAGAGAGAAGTGGGGTAGTCAGTTCAGCAAGGCATTTGGGAGAAAATAACGCTGAAGTCAGCCCTGGAGGTGCTCAAGCAGACAAGGCAAAAGGAGAAAGCAGCACAGACAAAGGCCCAGCCTGGGAAAGAGTGTAGGTAACTTATTTTCTAAACACTCAAAAACTTGAATAACAAGCTAGTAGCCCACATGGAGCAAGTTTTAAAGAGGAAAACTAAGTAAATTTGAATTTGATTCCACAGTCCTTAAACATTAGCCATTCCTCTGTTCTTCTGTAATAAGCTCACTCCCATCCTTTTCTCCACCCTTGGAAACATATAAAGCAGAGTTCCACGCAAACCTTTCTCTCTCAACTGCCTCTGCCCTCCTATCTCTTATCTCTGACCCATGGCTGTTTTCTGTTCATCATAAGGAAGACCTGAGTTTGCCTTTTTAAAGTTGCCACCAGTACTCTGAACTGATACAATTCCTGTATCTTTCCTTCCAGCTGTTGACTGTGAAAAGACAAACCAGCCCCGGCTGGCTGGCTCCGTTCGTTAGGGCATTGTCCCCGTGCGTCAAGGTTGCGGGTTTGTTCCCCGGTCAGGGCACATACAGGAATCAACCAATGAGTGCATAGATAAGTGGAACAACAAATTGATGTCTGTCTTCCCTCTCTCAAAAAAAAAAAAAAACAACAATTAAAAAAAATAAGACAGGTCAACAGCCTTCTGGAAACTCATGACAGCACCAGCCCTTTTCCCCCAAGAACAGAGATGCTGGAAAGCTTAAGACATAATCTGCCAGTGTCATCATGAGAATAATGGCCACCTTGTATCTCCAGACAAGAGTCTATGTGCCAGATGTGGCTGAAAAACAAATTTATCAGGGACTCTCTTCAAAGGTGATTTTACAGTTGGTCTTCCAATAATAAAGCTCCTTAAAGCTCGCTCCTTCAAGGTGTTATTTCCTTTAATCCCCAGACTTCCCTCTGAAAGCCAAAATTCGTGTCTTTGTTTCAAATCCTGGCTCTGCCACCTACTATTTTTGTAATGTCGCTGAACCTCAGTTTTTTTAATTTAAATGCTTCTATTTTCAAGCAATTTAAGACTGAAGACCTAATAAGAGTGTTTTCAATAAAGGTATAAAGTAATCATAACACATCATTCCTCCAAAGAACAGAAAGAAAATCTACGGACTCTATTTTTGAGGTATATTTCTTAAACAAGGCTGTGAATATAAGAAAAGAATATATGAGAGTAAGCCCAAGTGTTCATTAAGGATATATTCCCTAATGTGGACTGTACCCACTCAGAGCTTCCTGCCTCACCCCCATGCCCATGAAATCATCAGAAAAGGAAAGAAACGCTTGGGCTCTGAGAGCCTGTTCAATTTTAGCTCTAGGTGTGAGGGTCATGGGAAGTGGCAGGTTTTTGAAATGCTGACATGCCGACACTTAAACACATGGCTGGATCCTGTTATAGCTCAGAGAAAGTGTATAAAGAACTTGGCCCTAGGTGAGATTTCCAAAAATGAAACAATGCTCAGGATGATATAAGCAGTGAAGCTTGGGCATGCACAGGCTGGGGTTTGAATTGCAGCTTCACACTTGTCAGCCGAGTGACCTTGGGAATGGATGAATAATGTATTGTCAGTTTATACCTGATCCCTTTGCTCACCTGTAAAGAGGAGGTAACAGCATCCCTTTCACAGCAGGGTTGTGCTGCTCAGCAAACGTCCACACCCTTCTCCCTTGTTGTCAGAGGGCTTCTCCACGTGAGTCTATAGGGACTCCCAACTCCATCCTGAACACCTAGTAAATTATTGGAAATCCACTTCCATATGTCACTTTGTGTTTGTTTCCCCAGTGATCTGTGTTAGGATTATTTCCGAGCTCTGCAGCCTGTGTCTGCCAATGTAGAAAGGACAGCTCCTACTTATACAATTTGACCTCAGCTGGCATCCAGAACATGGCCCATGGCAGAGCGGTCACCACCTCATACTCTTTGCTTCCAACCCCCTTTTTGTTTCCAGCAGTGATGGGCTTTCATCTTTCGGGAAAATGCCTCCATCTCCAACTGGGAATACCCACTTCCTTTAGTGCCCATGCCTGGGACTGTCAGTCTCTGTCTATTTCCTACCCTTCCGCCTTTGCTTTCTCTTGCATTTCCTGAGGCGTTTCCCCCTCCTTTCAATGACTTTCTGGATTTCTCATTCGCTTTGTGTTGTTTTTCCTTTGCTGCCTCTTGGGGACCAAGGTTGAAACCCCACTACCTTCTTTTTCCATTGCTCATCCTGCTATTTCTGTTCCCTTGTCCCTTCTCTCAAAGTAAGACAAGAATGAAGTGCCTTGAATACACATCAAACCACTTGACTGGAGGCATTAAGATGAATAAATATACAACAATAGATAGCAACAATATTCGTATTTTATACAAACTGATACATAAGCATAAAATAGAATTATGGAAATTATTAGTATTAAAAACTTCAATAAAATTACATCTTAATAGAAATAACAAGTGTTGGCGAGGATGTGGAAAAAGGGAACCCTTCTGCCATGTTAGTGGGAATGTAAATTGATGCAGCCACTTATGGAAACAAAATGTAGCCTCCTCAAAAAAATTAAAGATAGAAGTACCATATCACCCAACAATTCCACTTCTTGGTATTTATCTGAAGAAAACACAAACACTAATTGGAAAAGATATATGCATACCTATGTTCATTGTAGCACTGTTTACAATAGTCAAGATATGGAAACAATCGAAGTGTTCATCAACAGATGAATGGACACAGAAAATGTGATATATAAGTATAAATATTATTCAGCCATAAAAAGTGAACTCTTACTGTTTCCAAAGATAGACATCATGTGAGGGCATCATATGAAGTGAAATAAGTGAGACAGAGAAAGAAAATACTGATTTATATGTGAAATCTAAACAAAAAAAAAACAAATTTATAGCTACAGAGAACAGAACAGATTGGTGGTTGTCAGAGGTGAGTGTATGGGCATGACTGGAGTGGGTGAAGAGGGACAAAAGGTGCAAACTTCTAGTTATAAATAAATAAGTCCTAGGGATGTCATGTACAGCATGGTGACTATAGTTGACAACACTGTGTATTTGAAATGCTAAGAGAATAGATCTTAAAAGTCCTCATCACAAGAAAAAAAACCTTGTAACTATGACAACAGATACTAACTTGACTTATTGTGGTGATTATTTCTCAATATATGTAAATATCAAGTCATTATGTTTTACACCTGAAATATAATTTTATATGTCATTTATTCCTCAACAAAAATTACATCTTCATAAAATTTTAAAATAATAAATATATCAATACTATTTTATGACATTTTACACTCACTGATGGTCCAAACCAGTGAACACTTCAAAGAAGCCATGCCCATTTCTGCAGCACATGCCAGGCACCGTCTAGAGTGAACGGTTTTCTTGGTCTAGTTCTTAACCACTTCCTTTATCTGCTTTCTTATGCTTCCTTTCATCCAGGTCCAAAGGTCAGGGGCAAGACCACATCCAAGGGAGTGAGGATACAGGAAATAGTATGAGAGCAGACACAAGTGGACTAAACTCAGGATTCAGGGACCAGAACAGAGGAGGTTACGTTCCATTTCTTTTGAATGACCAGAATCTGACCCTTTTGCTTTCACGGTCTAGTAGGTCTCCGAAGTAGCAAGTCTTTCACTTTCTTATCCTCAAGGGCAGGAAGTAAAGGGTGCTAGGTGAAAGTTGCCTCTAATGGGGACCCTAACACCAGTAACAAAACACACATACACAGGCTTCCCTCTTTCCCTTCAGAATCCCCTACACTCTGACCAGGTGGTCGTTCAATTCACCTTGCATCTAAATACTGCCTTATGACAATCTTCTCCTGTAAATAAAGAAAACTATTATTTCTATAGCACATGCCAGGCACCATCTAGAGTGAATAGTTCCCATCTGTTCACATATAGTACTCTTTACCTTGTCACAGGAGTATGTCATAGTACCATCATTTTCTGTACAATGCCAACATAGAAGATCTTGCTCATGGGAAGTGCAGGGTAGATGTTTGTGGCTTGTCAACTATTCCCTTCATAGATGACTCTCTGACTTTGCTGGGGTTTGCCTCTCTTCTTTCAGAGAGGGCCTCTCTGGAGAGGTTGCTAAAGCTTGCAAAAAGAGGAGCCAATTAACTAATGCTTTAGGGTTCCTGTAGTCTGAGAGGGAAGAAGGCCTGGTGGCAGAAGCTTCGCTGTAGTATATCCCTGTTTTAGAATGTATCTGCTATCTATCTGGAAGCTGAAAGAAACAAGAAAACAGGAAAGGAGATCAACAAATACTGCCACTACCAAACATTTGCTCAGAAAGGCCTCCTCTCTTATCCTAGAGACCAGAAAGGAAGTAACTCCTCCCTTTGGAAAATAAGACTCCCAGAGCTGGGAGACACCCATGGCCTTGGCCCAAAGCTTGGGAAGGCCTAAATGTAGCCTGTGTAGGAGCCCTGCACTAGAGGTGGCCTGTAAATGGTGAAATGGTGAATGGTGGGGGCAGGGGGAGAGGATGAATGACAATTTGAGAAAATTTGAAAGAATTTGAGAGACGTTGCTGTGCCCTACCCACAACATCCTCACGGCACCACAGGTAGCCAGGTCTTGGTGCTAAATTGAGACAGGAGAAAAGTATTCTACTGTAAACAAGTCATTAGCTTCTAAAGAAGCCTGATTTTCCTCGAGAATTGTAATAATAACTACAAACATTTATTAAGTTCTATCTATGTGTAAGACATAGCCATAAATCTTTCCATGTATTACCTCATTTCATCTGTACAATCCTTTAATGTGGATTCTTTTATGATCTTCGTGTAAATGAAGAAATTTAACACAGAGAGGTTACATGATTTTCCCAAGGTCAGACAGCTAGCTGGTGGTGGTGAACCTGGGAATGTGGAGGGAGAAACGTAGGGCCTACGTGTAGGGAAACTTGGATTGGAATCTTGGCCCCATCATCTATTAGCTGTGTGACCTTTTGCAAGTTCATTAAACTCCCTGAATCACATTTGCCTCATTGGAAAAATCAGGTTAATTGGGCCTACATCATAGGGTTGCTGTGAAAGTTGGATGAGTCTTAGAACTTTGAGTTTCCTGTAGCTGAAGGGCTAGTAATTTGGACCAACCCTTCTGCTTAAAATAATTAAGCATACTGGATAATTTTTCTTTTCATCTTCATAAAAGCGTCAAAGAACTGATGAAATAATAATAATAATAATAATTCTGGGCCTAAACCTAAAAGAAAGCAAGAACCCAAAGAAGTAAGCAGAGTATCTAAACCACTTTTCCTCTGAAGGCATTTATAATTCTGTATTATCTGATTTATAAGTTTACCAGCGGTTTTGATGGTTTTGATGGAGTCTCAGGACAAGGGGGAGCAGAAGTCAAATCCAGCTGATTGCAAGGATTTCCCCAGGCACTTTTACAAGTATGTGTGAAACAGAAATAAACTGCCCTTCCCACAACATCCCCATGGCACTGCTGGGAGCCAGGTCTTGGTGCTAAACTGAGTCAGGAGAAAAGAAAAGAAAGAAAACCTGTTTTTAGGAGATTATAATCATGGGCCAGCACTTTTGCATATTAGCAGCCTAAATCTGCATCACTAATATGGTTCAAAAACTAAAGCTTTGAATATAAAATGGTACCACATGACGAATATGATGAGAAAATGGGAGAAGAGGCACTGACAATTCGACAATTCGACAATTCGGTGGAAGGGCAACAAAGGCGGAACAATTTGCGGAAATGCTCCAAACATCCAGGCACACCTCATTTTACAGGAGTTGTTCTTTCCGTTATAAGCATCACCATGGTCTCCAGAGTTGCATGGCCCAGGTTCAAATCCTGACTCTGCCACTTACCAGCTGGGTGACTTTGGCTAAGTCATTAATCTCTCTGCCCATTTTCCTCCTCTGAAAAATGGGGGTAATTACAAAACCTCCTTGTGGTTTATTGTGAGGATCAGATGAGTTCATAACTACAGAATGTTTAGAGCTGTGTCTGACATACAGGAAGTAATTATATGGTAATCGGGTAGTACTGATGATGATGATAATTTTCTGAAGTGATCATTTCCCCCTTATTTATTTGGAAAGATTATGTTAATCCTTTACAATTTGGCTAAAACATCACCTCCTCTGTCAGGCTTTCTCTGACTCAGTGTAACCACAAAACTTTACATACACGCCTCTCCTGGAGCTCTTATCACAGCCTATGCAATGACTTGTTTGTTTGTTGTTTTTTTTAAAACTTTATTTATTGATTCGAGAGAGAGAGAGAGAAACATAGATTTGTTGCTCCACTTGTTTTGTGCATTCAGTGCTTGATTCTTGTATGTGCCCTGACCCAGGATCAAACCTGCAACCTTGGATTATTGGGACGGCGCTCTAACGAGGTGAGCTACTCAGCCAAGGCCTGCAATGACTTGATGATGTTTCCATCTCCTCCCTGGAGCTGTCAGGTACTTGATGGTGGGAACTTAGTCTTATTCATCATTATATTCCCAGTTGCTAATAGAGAGTTTGACACGTAATAGATGCTTAATTAATATTTGATGAATATAAAAATGTAATGATGACTTTAACTTGCCTCATGGAACATTTTTTGCCTAGAACATTTTTTTTAGTCTCCTGATGTTTATTCTTTATTAAACAAACAAAAAAACCCCATAAAACATTGTTCTCTCCCTTGAATTGTTTCTCTGGAATATACGGTAACCTTCCTATGAGCAGCCCCCATTATCTAATCTACATCATTTCGTTCTGTACAAGATAGAGGTGTCAGGAAAATGACTAAACTATGATAAAAATGATATTGGCAAACAAGTTGGGCCAATGAGTCATGAGATCAGTGACTGAGAAAAGTTCACAGAATTCTTCCTGCTCAAGTTGGGATGTGGATTTGCATCAGCTTCCTGGTTTGGGTGTATTCGTGGTGAAAACACTGAACTCAGGATTAGAAGACTTGGCTTTAGGTGCCCAGATTCACTCTTCATTTGTTACATGAATTTGAACAAAATCAAGACTCCCTAAACTTCACTTGCATCGTCTGTTAAATGGGTTTAATGATACCTACCAGATAGTGATGTTGGGTTGCCAGAAAGACAGAGATTTTCAACCCTTTTCATCCCCTGGCACACATAAACTAATTATTAAAATTCTGCAGCACACTAAAAATATGTTATATTCTTTACCAATGTGACAAAAATTAGGTTTAATTTTGATTTATTCTCTCCGGACAGCTATTGTGTTGGCTGTTGACACTTTTTTGTTGGACGATCTAAGGGAATAGAAGTCAGTGCCCCTGACTAAATGTCAGGTATTGCATATTTAAAAATTGTTGTGACACACCAGTTAAAATTGCGGCAGTAAGGTAATATAAGTCATGTAAAAAAGTTTCTTCATCAATGGTCAAGCTTTAAAAGAATGTAAAAATGGTAGATTATGTTTGCCTATGCTAGAAAATGCCCAGTTATATTAAGGATGGCAGTTCTCACCACTCTGTGGGTGGCTTCTCTCAGAAGAGGCCTATCAATTTTATAAACACAACCAAAGTACTTCACCTGGGAACAGACAATCCTCATGGAATTTAGAGACTCTCTGTTTCAAGACTTTGTCAAATCACTGAGCTCGAATCCAGGGAAAACAGCCTTGGGGACCTGTTTGGGAAACACATAGAAGAGCTCATGCTTTCCCCATGACTTGACTTGCTCTGACACATCCATCCACCATCCCAGGAAGTCGTGGGCAGCCCCAGCTTGGGATCTGAGCAGAGGGAAACCTCTCTGACATGACGTGGACTTGAAAACCAGCTCAGAAGACAAGAGAACAGTGTTGGCCAGAGAGTAAAAAAAATTCTTCCCAACCAGGAGAAATCCAACCATAGGGGTAGGACGTTAGAAGCTGCAGAGGGTACCTCTGAGCCATTAAAGACCAGACTCCAGTTCCTGGATTTAGTGACATATTTTCTCATCCTCATTATCTGGCTGAACTCTCCCCCGTCCCTTTTAGAAAGCCAGAGACATTTCATAACAGAATGAAGCAATTTTATTTTGGCATTGCTTTTGTCCATTAAGACCATATTCTTCAGCCAGGAAACAAGTTACACATTCGTGAAATTATAAAACACTAGAACTTGGAAGGAATTTAGAGAATGTCAGAGCTCACGGAAGCTGAGGCCCAGAAATGAAGTGATATGTCCATGGGTGAGAGTGAGTGGGACCAGAACTCAGGTGTCTTCACTCCCAGCTCTGGCCTACAGAACTCCACCCTCTCAGCCTCCCAACCTTGAGAATCCAGATGCTTCCATTTATCAGCTGCGGTCCAGAGAGAGGGTGGATCTAGGTCATAAATGCAATCTGCTATCCAAACAACCTAGTTCCACTGCCAAGGCAAATCGTTTTGAAACCTCCTACCAAGATAGGCTGCATGACATCATTATCTGTCTGAAGAAAGTTCCGGTTGTCATCTCATTCATTAAAATTACATCAAGGATCAAATATGTTCGCCCATCCAGTTCTCTTCCTCACCAAGTCTTCCTCAAGAAGGCTTTTTCTTATGTATAATTTTTTCCAAACTGTCCTAGAGCGTAAAGGAGCTGGGTAAGATGCTAAGACTTTGTTGACCATGTTTTTTATATTCCAGTTTAACTTTTATTTAACATCTGAAATAGATAAATAAATGAATAAATAAATAAATAAATAAATAAATAAATACTGCTATGTGCCAGGTGCACTCTATTTGGTGTCCCATTTAATCCTCTGATTTAGATACTTTATCTGCAATGTGCAATTGAGGAAGCTGAGGCAGGAGATAACTTTCTCCAGATCACACATTCAGCAAGTGGTGAAGCTGTTGTTGTGTTATTCTACCTCCAGGAGCCACCTGGTCCATCATACTGAAGATTATGTGTAGTTTATGTACATGTATAAACTATATGTATATATTACTTAATGCCTAACAGGCATACACATAATGTCCATTTCTAAGCAATACCTTGAAAAAGTAAGTGCACTTTGCATAGTCAAAAAAAAAGTTAGCATGCACTTAGGCCTCTGTTTCACTGAGTCTTTCCATGAAACTTTCTACTGAAGAATGTTTCAATCATTGAAATCACCATAAAATTAAAGGCAGAAGATTCTTCATTCCAGTGTGCTAGAATCACATCTGGATTTAACTTGAGTTCCAATGCATTCTGGGCCACATAAACCTGCCCTTTGTACTGTACAGAAAAATAGTATCCCAACATCACCAAACTCCAAACTAGTTTATAACAACAAAATGTTACTATTTAGCCCTGACCGGTGTGTCTCCATTGGTTTGGCATCACCCGAAAAGTGAAACGTCTCCAGTTTCATCCTGGGTCAGGGCGCATGTCTGGGTTCCGGGTCGGGTCCCCGGTCAGGGTATGTACAAGAAGCAACTGATCAATGTTTCCCTCTCTCTCTCTTTCTCTCTCTCTCTCTCTCTCTCCCTCCCTTCCCTTCTCTCTAGAGATAAATAAAATCTGTTTCTTAAAAAGTTACTATTTAGTAAGTGATTGCTGTGTGCTAGACACTTATGTGCCTTTTAAATTAATTACTTCCCAGCAGTCATAGGAGAGAATTACCATTATTAGCATCATCTTTATATTTAGCTAGCTAAATTCCACCCAGCAAGTAAGAGACAGAGCCATGCCCATAACTGCCATGCTACGACTTCACCCAGCTATAGAGAATAGCACAGAATAAGGTTTTCTGTTTAGAAACTAAGACAGGCTTGGGAGACTGAAACTGCAGACCAATGTCCAGAGGCAGGAGCCTCACCTTCAGCGTCCTCTGTCCTCAGCTGTGGAGGTGGCAGATCCAGCGATCTAAGTAGGCTCCAGTAGGAGGTGGCGCCATGACTTGTTCTGTGGTGCCATGGGGCATCTGAGGGAGTTCCAGTTCTTGTGCAGTGCAGCCCTACCCAGAGAAAAGTAGCCTTGCCACTCTAGAGGAATTGCCAGAAAGTTCACTCATAGATAAAACTATGATAACAGGGATGGTCCCCACCTTGTGTGGACGAGAGTTTCAACTCTCCTACCAACCGGTCAGTCTGCAGAGATGGTTTGAATTTGTTTTTGCTACCAGTGCCAATAGTAACAAGTAATAACACCAGCTTGCGATTGACCTCATTCAATTGCCCAAGAGTCTCTTGACTTATCTCATATCCTCCACACAATGCCTTCCTGGTGTGCAGATGTTGGGGAGGCTACCATCCCACACCAGGAGATTTTTCTTTCCACTTCTGGGCTTCTGCTGAGGCCTCTGCTCCCTGCTAATCTCTGCCTTCAAGACCTTTCCTAACTTTTCACACCCATCTCTGCTCACACCTTCACAGTCTACCTTGGCATCTGGCAAACAGGCTATTATTTTGTTCATGAGTGTTTTTTTAAATGGCCTGTTTTGCATGTTTTATTTCCCTTCGTTAAGTCAAGGACAAGGATCGTGTCTTTTATTCATTTGGCTTCCCACCCATAACAGATAGCATTCTCTTCATGCACAACACGTCAGCACACCTTTGTTGACTGACTTCTACTTCCTCTGCTCAGCCTCCAACATAAGGAAGAACATGCATAGGCAGAAAGGAAGGAGAATAAGGCAGAGGTCTGAATTTGCCAGTCTTCCAAAAGAGAGGTAATTCTCTCTGGGAATTCTCATTTGGGTGTCTTGATTGTCAATCAGATGTCACTCAAGCATTGATTACTTTTGAAAACAAGCAGAACTAAGACTCACTGAAGACTTCTAGGCCAGCTTCCTTGCATATATTATTTCAATTAATTCTCACAACCATAAATAGCAATACATGTTTTTCTCATTGCAGAGATGAGAAAAACGACTCTAGGATGTTAAGTCATTTTCCCAAGGCCTTCTGGATTCAAAACCCAGCTTAATTCCAAAGCCTGTGGTTTCCCACTCAGCGGTACAGCCCACAGTTCCACCCCAGGGCTTGCTTCCCTATCCTGTCCCTTCCATTCCTTTTCTTTGTACATGACAGTTTTACCTGCAATTTGTATGATGTGGACTCCAAGGGAGACTGATAGTAAACTCATGAGCAAAGGGGTCAGGGAAAAGGAAAAATGAAGAAAATTTTCTGAGCCCTCCACTTATGCCAGGCTGTATGCTAGCTAGCTTCCTTCCACAAGGTTATTTATTTACACTTCTTAATGTATCATCATGCAAATGAGAAAAACAAGGCTCAGAAAGACATGTGACTTGCTTACAGTTGCACAACAAGTAAGTGGTGGGGTCAGGATTCAGCCCCAGGACCATCTGATACCAAAGCACAGGCATGGAACTTCCTAGAAAAAGAGCTGCGTTCCACTAATGCAGCAAGCTCTGTTTTCAGAATTTAGGACTGTGGCCTTCAAATGTTATCAGGCTCACTGGGTAATTTGTCCGTATGAATGGAACAAGACTCTAAAAGCCATGAACTTTTGACATTGGTGATGTCAGACACTTGTGATGTGGCTCACTGGAGCCCACGGAGGAAACACAGGAGGTCACAGGCCAAAATTACACATCCAGCCATCCTCCAGGGGCTGATTGCCTATGAATATGCTGCTCGTACATTCCGTATGCTGACAGGAGACCCTAGAAACCACCAGTCCCACGGAACAACTTCTCCTCCGCAGACAATCTCCGAGGGAGAAACGTGTGCTTAACCAGCCTCTGGGAATGGAGCACCCTGAATCAACATTACACACAGTGGAGTTTTTTAAAAAGCTTTTAGAGCAGAGTGGTTGTGGAAACTCATTCCTTTCTCCACTCTGCAGTCATTTGTTTCCTTCTGGCAATCCCCTGAATTTCCTTTGAACCCCGCTCTCCCCTGCTGTTGGTAGACTGTTTCTCCTTCTGACTCCCAGAGTAGGTAGGTGACCAGATGCAGCCACTCAGAGCCACCTGTCCCTTTCCTGATCACAGTAATGTGTCCAGATGAGCATGCAACCCAAAGACATGCAATGAAATTTTTGCCTATAGGTAGAGGGGCACTGTCTTCCCTTCTGTGTTTGAGCCTGGCATGATGTTGGCCTGGAGTCACCTGCAGCCTTTTTACTTCTGTGTAAAGCTAAAAAATAAACTCACCACAGAGGAAAGCAGAGAGACTGGTCTGGACTGAATATCTGTGTCCTCTAAAATTCACATGTTGAAATCCTAATCCCAATGTGATGCTATTAACTGGTAGGGACTCTGGGAGGTGATTAGGTCATAAGGGTGGCTCCCTCATCAGTAGAATTTAGTGCCTTTATGAAGGAGACCCTGGAGAGCTCCCTCACTACTCCTGCCATGTAAGGACACAGTGAGAAGACAGCAGGCTAAGAATGAGGAAGCCAGTCCTCATCAGACACTGAATCTGCCGGCGCCCTGATCTTGGACTTCCAGCTTCTGGAACTTGGAGAAACAAATGGTTGCTTTATAAGCCACCATGTCTATGCTATTCGTTTACACAGCAGCTCACCTGGAGTAAGACAGACATAAAATGAAGATGCTTGTATCCTAATGACATTTTTTGACCCCTGAATCCAGCCTCGCTTGTACTTTTCAATGCCCTGATATAATAAGTTCCCACTTTTGTTTAAGCCCATTTGTGTCTCTATTGTTGTATCACTTGCAAGAGAAATCATCCTGACACAACGGCTTTTCAAGAAAAGTCACTCTCCCTTGAGCCTTTGGGACCTGCCTCAGAGTGAATGACAGTCTGATAAAACTAACCTTTTCATGTCTTTGCTTTAACTGTCACCTCTGTAAAGTCTTTTCTGACCAATGCATTTTCAACTGTGGTTTTCTCAACCCAGGAAGCCTTGTCCCTCTCCCCTGCTATATTTTCCACTTGTTACCATATAATATACCAGTTATTCTGCTTATTTGTTTTGTTTATTATCTGTCTTCCATCCATGAAAAGTAAGTCGTAAGAGCAGGATTTGGGGGGTCTGTTTTATTCATTACTGTATCCCCATTGCCTACACAGGGCCTGGCCCATGGTAGGAGTTCAGTGAATATTGGCTCAGCGAGTAAGTGAATATTTGGATAAGAAGGCATTCCAAATACACTGAAATCTTCCCAGGTTGTTCACGAGAAACAAGTAATTCAGAATGGCTTAAGTGAAGAAGGGGAGAAGAAGTTCAAGAGAGAGATGGACCAGGTGCTGACAGGCCTAACCAAAGTATTTATCCTGAGAGCTACAGGAGCCATTTGAAGGTTGTAAGGAGAAAAGATTTGGGTTTCTTGACAGCGGCTGCCAGGAATACTCTGTTAGGGCTGCTCATCTCCATTCTTGGGACTTGCTCTGGCTGCATTTGGCCCCAGAGCAGCAGCTGTGATTACTGATGGCTGGAAAACAGGGTCTCTCTGGTATGGAATTCAGGCGACTGTAATTACAGATAATGGGACTCAATTTGCCTGTCAGGAATTTGCACAGTTGGCTCTATCACTGGAATTTAAATATTTTACGTCCTGCTTGTGCACCAAAGTCAGACAGCAGAAAGAGCAGAAGTGGCCACAGTTTTCTATCAACTCATAAGTTGGCCTTGGAAGTGGTCCTGGCCCTTCCTTGTGGAGCAGGCTTTCCCTAAGCAAGACCATTCCCTAACCCCTCTACTCTCCCCCTCCCCTGCCTCATTCTCCTTTCCCAACTCCCTGAAAAGATTTAGAGTCACTTTTCTCAGGTACCAGGCTTGGGGAGCTAAGGAAGCAAGACCTGCTGTTACAGTGATACTATGCCATTTTTTTGGAGTCCATGGCTACTTGGAAGAACTGTATCCACCCAGATCTCCCACCCACCCAAGGCTAAACATACCCTCACACTTCAATGACTACTGCTAATTTTTAAAAGAAGTTGGGTTTTGTTTTGTTTTGTTTTGTTTTGTTTTGGTGCATCTACTTCAAGGATGAAGACCATTACCACCAGTATTTAGGCTGTCAACATTCCAACATATACCAACATCACTCAGAAGGGGTACACAGTTATTGTGAAGGGCCCCAGCGGCACCCTGCAGAGGGACTTCAATCACATCAATATAGAAGTCATTCTCCTTGGAAAGAAGAAGAGGCTCCAGGTTGACACATGGTGGAGAAATGCAAAGGAACTGGCTATTGTTGGCACTATCTGCAGTCTTGCGCAGAACATGTTCAAGGGGGTTATAACAGGCTTCCGTTACAAGATGAGGGCTGTGTATACTCATTTCTGCATCAGTGTTGTAATTCAGGAGGCTGGTTCTCTTGTTGAAATCAGGAATTTCATGGAGGGGAAATACATCCACAGGGTTCGGATAAGGTCAGTATCTCAAGCCCAGAAAGCTGAGTTTCTACTTGAAGGAAATGACATTGAATTTGTATCCAGTTCAGGTGCTTTGATTCAGCAAGCCATGACAGCTAAAAACAAGGATATCAGAAAATTTTTGGATGGTACCTATGTTTCTAAAAAACAAACAGTTCAGCAGGCTGATAAATAAAACCTAAGTTTTTCGGCTGTAGAAACAGAAAGATGCCAGATGATTCCTTGACTTTTTTGTGATATTTTAAAGATGTGGTAGAGGCCACATGTTGAAAAAATTGTCTTGAACATGAATATGTCAGCTCTACTTAGGACAATTGTCTTATAAGTTCTTATTTCACTAGTTCATTTGTTCTGTTTTAAACAATTAATATTAGAAAGAGAAAAAGGTAGAGGGAGTGAGTGAGAGAGAAACATCAACTTGTTGTTCCACTTATTTATGCATTCACTGGTTGATTCTTGTATGTGCCCAATCTGGGAATCAAATCCATAACCTTGGATTATTGGGACAAACTTCTAACCATTGGAGCTACGGGCTAGGGCACTTCTTTTTTTCTTTATGCTCCTTTCTGGTCCAGGGCCAACCAAATTTATTTGCCATTCTGGCTTTCTCTTTGGCTCTTGTTTCATTACTGACTCCTCTATTTATCTATTTAACAAGTACTTATATAGTATTTGGCCCTATATTAAGTAATATTCTGAATGCTTTATGTAATATTAACTCACTTATCTTCTGTAACAAACATATGTGATAAGCACAGATAAGGAGGTTATGGTTATACCCATGTTACAGATGAGAAAATGAGGCAGACAGTAGTGGAACTCAGACTGGAACCAGGCAGCGTTTCTCCACAGTCTATGCCATACTTCACTTGAACTTTATAAATTCCAACTTGTCTCTTTCTAATATCTAACATAATTTTTTATTAACCACTTTCATTGTTCTAAGCACTTTAGATGGGTGATCTCCTCTAATCTTTAAGACAACCCAAAGAGATAAATGCAGATAACAGAACCAAGTCATAGCCATTTAAGCACCTTGGCCAAGATTATTCCAATAATTAGTGGGACAGCTGCTGACCACAGAGCCAGACGGAACTCTTCATCCTCTCTCTGTTGCCTGACCCTCCCCTGTACTGACTGCTCTAGGATTCTCACAGCTTGAGTCAGTCCCTGGGACGCAACCACCATGACATTAGACACACCCGGGCCCCACTCAAAGGGAGCATACAACAAACTGCCACAATCTCGCAGGAATGAAATTTAAATGTGCAGTCTACTCTGTAAAGCCACATTCTCACTGCTTCAAGGGACCACTTAATACAAATAGCTCTAACAAGTATATTTGTCACTTATGATATGTTTTCTAACATGCCAACTACTTCATATAGAATATTCCTAATCATCATGACAACCCCACAAGATGAGCATCATTATTGCTTGTCCACAGATGAGAAATCAGAGGTTCAAAGAGGTTAAATAACCACTACATACTTATTCGGACATGCTGACTTCAAAATCTATACTTTTGTACTGTACTTGGCTTCTTCTCTTGTGAGTCAAATCTAGGACAAGCCTTTCCGAGGGCTTGGAGAAAATATATACAAGGTGGAAGAGGGTTGGTCGAATATTCCTTTTTTTTTCTTTCTTCTTCCCTCCCTGCCTCCTCTCCTCTCTTCTTTCCTTCCTTCCTCTTTTCAATGAAGAAAAATGACACAGCAAGTAACAAAGCTAGCAGAACCCTACTCTTGGCCTCCTGTCATCTTTAAAATCCAAGTTCTACCCATGCACAATTATGACCGCTGACAATAAAATCCCAACCCAGTGTGAATCAGCACAGAGAAAAAGCAAGAGAGGGCAAGGCTGAGGCTTGGCACTCAGAGTTGGCCCCAAAGTTATGAGTCAGAGAAGTCTCTGAATAACCTTGGGCCAAGTTAATCCCAGGCCAAGGCTTGCCAAGGTACAGCTGGTTTCACAACTCCAGAGGACTGGAATGGACTGCCCTGGAGAGAAAGGGCAGTTCCCCTGGGCCTGAGAGAGATGCACTGGGCAGGTCACTGGAGCTGTGGTAGTTGACTAAACATTATTGGTACCACCATGGCAAAAGACACTCCTACAGTCCCACAGGTAAAAGTGTGCTACCTTAGTTCTGCTCTTCACTGTACTAGGCCCTCAGTAAAAGGGTGTCTAATTCATCCAAAATGGAAGCACAGATTTATTCAGATTGTTATACAATACCTGCCATGTGAATAGCCAAAGATAAAATGTCATTACAATTGACAGCATGCTATACTAAAAACAAGGCCGTGGGTTTGTAGAGACTTAAATGAAATGAAAAAGGTTTGCACAAGTTTGTCCTTTGTTCAGGTCCACCTGTCATCTCCACGTCCACTTCTCTTTCTGAATCTGAACTTTGTGAATAAATTTGGGGTGGGGTGTGTGTGTCGGAGGGTATCAGGAACACCTTGTACTCCAGACAGACCTAGGCTCCTGTAGGTCTCAATAATATCCACTTCTTTCTTTTGAAAGACAGAAATTAGGAAATGTTCGCCTTACACAGACTCTCCTACAGAAGGACACGGTTGTTGTTAGAATCATAAAGATCTATAAATGAATCCCAACCCTGCTACTTCCTGGATGCATGGGTCTTAGGCAGCTTATTCACCTGTAACAAAACCGAAGACTTATACTGGAAAGGTATTGAGAACATTAAATGAGAAAATGCATGTGTAAAGTGTGCCGAACAGTGTTTGACTCACAGTTGATTATATCTGGGCCACCCAATCTCCTGGACTGACCTGTACTTCTTTCTCTGTGACCAAGTTCTTTTGAGAGCCCTGGCACTTTCTCTTCTTCCTAACATAGGACTCATTGATCAGAAATGCAATGCAGGGCATTCTGGGATACACTGTGTTCCAGAAACAGAATGGGTAATTCCATTTTTCTCTGATGAAATGAAAATGATAAGCACGCTTTCTGTGTCAGAAACTGAACCAAGAACTGGGGAATATATAAATGAGTTGTGGGTCTCAACTGAGAGAAGGAAACAGACAAATAGGACTATTGTTGTAAGATCTATAAGGGCAAAAGTAGACTGCTGTGCACGCCCCAGAAAGAGTATCTAAATGGGATGCTCAGGAAATTCTCAAAGGGCATGTTTTGCTGGGGAGTAAGGTGTGAAGGGACGTGGGGGTAGTTGAGAGCCTGAAAGGCAAGCAGGCAAGCAGGAGTAGACCCAGTGAGGAGGGAGGGTGGAGATCGCCTCTGCCCATGGACAGAACAACACATGCCCAGGCACAGAGTGTCCAGTCACCATTGGTTCTGACCTACAGGACCAGAGGGCTTGTGGGGGAAGGGGAATCAAAGTAGATGCTTGGAGGTCAGGGGGAGCTAAGTTATGCAATTTAGGCTTTAACATGAAATGTGCAGTCTTTGAAGCAGTCCAAGTGGGAAGGTAACATGGCCAAATTCGCTTTTTAAAATTGCCATGAAAATTTGTGTCCACAGATAGGACTTGTTTTTATGAATTCATGACACTACCTAATACCTACCCCACCCCTCCATGGAAAAGGGAAAGTTACATCTTCAAAAATTAAAATTGTCAAAGACCCCATGCTGGATGGGTTTAGGTTTCCTTTGTTAGGGGTGAGGGGGCTTGGACCTGAAGAGAAGGATCAACATTACGATTCAATCGTTTGTCTCTCTTTTAACTCGCAGAACCAAACCTGTGGCTGTCATCATGTGTGCGCTGGAGCTCTGAGATTTTTACCTGATCTGGGGACAATGATTTTCACTCTGGCAAACAGGTTCCCAGAGGCCTCTCAGGCATGAGAGAGCGTGAGGGCTGTAACCCAGCCCTGAAATTTATTAGCAGAAGCAGTGTAGGACTATAAAGCCTTGCTGTTAAGTCACCCTGGTGTTTGCCTTCTATTTCTGGCCCTAACCAAAGCTGTCAGCTTCTCACTTTCAAAAGCATTTCATTTATTTAATTAAAAAGATATTATGATTGTGAAAAGCCTATAGAAGTGCTCTGAAAAATCTGATGACCTCATTTTTTGGTAGCTCCACAACATTTGTGAACATTTGTTTTTAATCACTGACACTTCTTTTGATCAAATTTACTGTCAGGGTTTTGGAGTTTCAAGGGCGCTTTGTCCTACCAATCAGGATCCATTTATCTGAGGCTCTGTCTCTAACCTAAACACACCACGCCCACGTATTATAAAAACCCCACTAAGCCCAGCAACAGGCAAGATCTGGAAAACTGACTTCGAAAGTGGATTAAAAGAAAAGGCCCAAACTTTCTGTGTTGCAATCCTGTATTGCCCTCATTCACCAGAAGGCTTTTCTAATATGACATTTGTCTTGGCAGATAAAGTGTCACATACTAAGCAGGTGATAAGTGGCATAACTCGATGGAAACATTTGGGAAAGCAAGTCAGAGACAAATGACAAGTTGGAATGTGTAACTGTCAGCACAGACAAACCAAGGTCCCAACACAAAAGTTATTTTGAAGGCTCCTCTGTGTCTTGGCAACTCTGCCGAAGTGAGACAGGCCTGGGCTTACATTTAAAATCTGTCTCCTTGTGAGTGTGAGTGTGTGTTCCTGTGTTTTACACAGCTGCCGTCTTTCTGTCACTGAATACTTAAAGTAGAAAACCAGGAGGTAGTGTTATACTTAAATGAAAAGCGAGAGACGAAGATCTTTGAGAGAAAAAGAGAAGTAAAGCAGATTTTCAAATAGACCTGATATCCACGTCAAGAAACTAGCTAAAATTACCCCAGCTACAGAGTGTCTTGTGTCACAGCTTTGTCCTTAATGTATACTGAGGCCAAGGCCTCCCCACGTGGACCTCCAGTCGTAGCTCAGCTGGGAATTATACACCCACTGGGGCCTGCAGGTCAAAATTTAAGTGCATTAACAGAGGGGCTCCTCAAGCTAATGTGACAGAGACCCATCAAACTGAAGCCAGAAAGGGTAAAGAAAACAAAATCAAGTAGCTCTTTTATAAACTTCAATAAAGTTTCACAAACTGAGATGCAGATGTGAAATTTTTGAAAATTTAAGAGACAGAGAAACATTGACTTGCTGTTCGTTCCACTTATCTATGCATTCATTGGTTCTTTCTTGTATGTGCCCTGACTGGGGATCGAACTCACAATGCTGGCCAATTGGGATGATGTTCTATCCAACTGAGCTGCCCGGCCAGGGCCAGGTGTGAAATCTTAAAAACATTCCTTGATGCCAAAGTTGAGGATGAATAGGTTTCTGCATTTAGGCAATTTTAGCATTTGCAAGGCACTTGCTTTGTGTGAGGGGACATGGATGTGTAGGTGGAGGAAAGAGAGAAGAAGTGCAGGGCCAGCTTTCAGCCTGTATCTTTCATGATTTCCTAAGCTTTGAAGGTCTTGATTTAGAGCTATATCTGACTGTGAGAGCAGCTCTCAAATAAAAGTGAGACAAAAAACTATCTTCCTGTAAGTTGGTGACTAACCTGACTCCTCCCAAGTTGGGAGCTTCACGGCTGTGATATTCTTGAGCTGGCTTTCAGGCCCTGTGGAATCAGCCAGGAGGAGATGCAATGGGAGGTATATTCTGAGCACAGGTAAGCATATCAACAGGGGCAGGAGAGAAGCCAGAGGACATGTTTTGCCATGTGAAGCTAGAGAATCAAAAGCATTTGCTTTAGTCTGGTTGCTTGGGGCAGAGCAGAGGGAGGTATCAGAGGTCGTATAGGTTTTAGCCCACCTGGTAACATTTACTGAGGGTGGAAATTAGCAAAAAAAAATGAATGTGGACCCTGACTGGTGTGGCCCAGTGGATTGAGTGCTGGCCTGCAAACTGAAAGGTCGCAGGTTCAATTCCCAGTGAGGGTACATGCCTGGGTTGTGGACCAGCTACCCAGTTGGGGGCATGCAAGAGGCAACCAATTGATGTATCTCTCACAAATTGATGTTTCTATCCTCTTTACCCCTCCCTTCCCCTGTCTCTAAAAATACATAAATAAATCTTTTAAAAAATGAATTTGGAGGGAAGGTGATTGAGACGAGCATCTGTGGATTTTGCCTTCCCAGTATCCTCCCACCTGCTTCTGTCCACAGTACTTAAGTTTTCCTCTATGAAATAC
Organism: Phyllostomus hastatus; assembly: GCF_019186645.2. NCBI lineage: Eukaryota > Metazoa > Chordata > Mammalia > Chiroptera > Phyllostomidae > Phyllostomus > Phyllostomus hastatus. Next base: position 5,796,564 of record NW_025334036.1, on the reverse strand, counting down.
TAATGCACTTTCCAAGAGAAAATGGTTTCATGATCAAGCAAGTTTGACAAATATGGAATTGACAAAACTAAGCAGTTTTTTAAATGTAGTACTTCTCAGAGCATTAATATGTGATGATACTATGCACAGCAAGGGAAGGAATATAGAATAAAGGCATTTTTTATATTCCCTTAGACAGATAATGCTTTTCTAAAGAACACCTCCAGAAACTAATGTTTCAAGGAAGACAACTTAAAAGAAACTAGTTTAATATGGGCCAAACAAACCCTTGTATTATGATGTAATATAGAGGATATACTGTCACCTATGTAGTATTATCGCAAAAAAAAATCAACCTGATTCTACCAGTGAGGGACCAATTAGACAAATCTAGGTTGTATAATACAACAAATTACAAGACAACTGACCTAGACTAAGTCAATGTCATGGAAGACCCAAAGAAAAAGAAAAGGAAAACTTATAAGGGAAGCTTTCTAATTTGAAGGAGTCTAAAGAGACATTATTAATAAATACAATGCATGGGTCTTCATAAGATCTTCTAGGAGAAAAACAAGCACAGCCCTAAAGATCCTTATTGGGACAAATGGTGATGTTTGCATGTGAACTGTACATTGATTAATAAAAAGGAAAAAATAAGATTCTGTCTCAATCATATTCTAATTGACCAGTTCTTTTCGGAGGTACTTACATATCTTGGAGTTTATATATTGTAAAACAAACAAAAAAATTGCTATATTCATTCCATTGATTTAAAAAAAGAAAAAAGAAAGAAAAGCTAGTTTAAGCTGTACTGAAACTGTAGTTATTGGTAACAGTTATGTGCATATAAGGACTTCTGTTCTTTAATATTACAAGCTCCATATAATTTTGGGATGAAATATTGTATTAGAGATGAAAACAAAAATTTTTCAAAATCTGCCCAAGAAAACCTGAGTTTAGGTCTCACATGAGCTGTTGGAGTCCATTTCCATTAAAGAGGGTTTAGGGTTCAAAAAAACATGGTGTTTCTCTAACTCCAGCTTCAGAAACCTACCATTATAAATAATTGGGGATAATTATGAGAGCAGCTGAGTAAACTGGAAAAGGCTGGGCATAAAGAGAAAAGCATTCGGACGAAATGTGCAGTCCTTGAGCCAGCCCATAAATCTCTCTGGAATCAGAGTAACAGCCCCCATCTTCTCCATTGGAACCTCCACTTAAAGTAAATACCGAGCCCAACCTGACCAAATCAAAAAATAATGTTACCCCCAAAAGTGACTCTGGTTTTCTTTTGCAGTTATTGGGAGGAAGTCTCTGGACTCTTCCACATCCTAAAATTGAGTTCTCTCCACTGCCAACTGAGAAATATGGCAATAACTTATTTTTGAGGTCAGGGTGTTTCCTCAATCCTGAGGCTCTGGTGATTCCCTTCCTTTCATCAACCCCACAGACCCTAACTCTTCTACCATCGGAAATATGATGACTTTAGAAGCCTAATTTGGTCCCATGAGCAGACTTAAAGCAAACCTATTACTGGAAAAGGCCATCATGGAGAAAAGCAAGGGTTTCAGAAATTAAATAAATTGTTCCATCACTAAGTGGTGCATCTGGCATATATTAATTAAAGGCTAGGGAATCTCTTGAGAGCAGGAGGCTAGGTGGCTGCCATATCTACTGGGGGAGTCAATACATGACAATACATGACAACATGCACTTTTTGTTGGAAATTCTCCATTACAGTTGTGGCAGAGTCCATGTTTTCTGATACTTCTCTGGTAGCACTTTTCTGTATAATCAGACCTATACCTGGACTGTATTTTTTTTTATTGTCTGTAAAGTGGGAAGTTGAGAAGAAAGTTAAAGTGGGTGGAGCACTTACATTGTGCCAAGCAATATGATAAGGGTTATTATGCACATGTTGTTTTATATATTTGTCATTGCATGGCTATTAGGTGGGAGTGATCACTTTACCTACAATGAACTTGAGCATCCAGAGTCCAAACCCAGCCCTGGCTACTTTTAGAGCTCTGGCCTTTCTGTCTAGTATCAGAAGAACTTAAATCGGAGAGGTTAGGTACTCTGACACCCTAACAGCAAGGACATAAACCGGCATAACCTTTTTGGATGACTGTTTGAAATGAATATACATCAAGGTCCCTAAACATGTTAATATTGTCTGATCTGGTGATAATCATGATAATAAATGTCATTTACTATACATTTATCTGTAACTCAGCCTATAATTCTAGTTCTTTTCTTTGACATTGTTTCATTTGTGCTGCAGAATTTCTGAAATGTATTACAGGAATATATTCTAAATGAGGGATTGGTTTAGCCCTTTACAGAGCATCTACTGTGGATAGGCTGAGCACTCACAATTTTGAATGCAGAAGGAGAGCCCCGGTGAGGGAAGACTTAGCCAGTGTGCTATTCTAAATTGGATTTAGTGTCTTTCCCTTAGTTTTCAACCCTTGGAAGATAAGCTGTGCCAATCAGGTAGCTATGTGATTTGGAGCAGATTACTTAATGAATTACTTTAAGAAGTGGGATAAATAGCACCAGTCCAGGGTTGTAAAAAATGAGTTCATGCAAGTGATGGAGGCATAGTGTGGAAATTACAGCCCCACTTACATGCCATGGTTTGAAACCAACTCCAAGATAGAGACTGTATCAGAATCAATGGACCAGATGAGCTGACCTGTATGGCAGCCACCAGTCAGATGTGGCTTTTGAGCATTTGGAATATGGCTGTTCTGAATTGAGATGTGCTGTCGGTGTCAAATACCCACTGGATTATTTTGAGGACTAGTATGACAAAAAGAATGTAAAATATCTCAATATATTTTGTATGGGTTACATATTCAAAAGATAATAGTTGATGTATATTTCATGCAATAAAATATCCTTAAAATTCATTTTACTTTTTTTTTCTTTTTAAATGTGGCTACTAGAAAAATTTAAATCACATATGTGATTCACCATATATTTCTACTGGACAGCATTGGGCTTGACACTGAAGAAGGAAGAAAGTTTCCCTCTGCCATTTAAGAAGTGAAAACTTCGCTCTGGACTGCAAAACCTCCTACCTGGAGCCAGGTATCTGTTAGAGATTCCTCTCTCCCCACCCCTATCCTCACCCCCCACTTAAATCCAGGCCAAGTACATGATGCTAGTGTGATCTAAGATGGAAATTTGTTCTCAACAGACTGCTTACATCTTTTGAGGGTTTCTCCTGGCCTCTCGGAATGAACACTGCACTCCTTAGCAAGGCAGTGTAACCTGGCTTTGCCTGCCTTCCTTCAGTTTCACCTGCTACCTGTTTTTCTCCAGTTTCTTGTGTGTATTGCATTTCCAACATAGCCTATATGTTTGCATTTGCTCTTCCTTTTCCTGGAAAGGTCCTCTGCTGCTTGTGCGCACATATACCCAAGGATTCTGCACTCCTCCACTGTTCTTAACTGGGTTGTCTTCCAAGACCTACTTTATCTGTCATGTCCTCTGAGATGCTGCCCTTGAACTTTCATCTTCTGAGTGTGTATCCTCCTCTTTGTGCCCCTAACCCCCTACCTTTCCCACTGTGAGGGATACTTACATTTCTGATGTCTTGCTGTTTTCCCTGTCCCCCTTACATGACTGTGAGTTCTTTAAAGGCAGGAACCTTGCCCTTTGCCTCTAATGCCAGGACCATCCCTAAGGCCTGGGACACAGAAAACTCTCAAAAGCTATTTGCTAATTGAATTGAGAAGCTGGTCAGGGGACTGACCAGGGCTCAACCGCTCATGGATCATGTATCAGTTAGAATTCTTGTGGATGAAAGTGACAGACACTTCCACTCTGGCTTTATTGGCTTCCTTGATTGAAAAGTCTATGTGTTGTTGAAGCTTCAGGTATTGCTGGATTCAATGGTTCAGTAGGTGTCACCAAAACATTGTTTTTATTTATCTCTCAACCTTTCCACTGTGCTGGCTCTATTTGAAGAGATTCTTTCCTCATGGTAACAAGATGGCTGAGGCCTGGCTGGTGTGGCTCAGTGGACTGAGTGCTGGCCTGAGAACCAAACAGTCAGCAGTTCAATTCCCAGTCAGAGCACATGCCTGGGTTGCAGGCCAGGTCCCCAGTAGGGACGTACACAAGAGGCGACCACACATTGCTATTTCCCTCTCTTTCTCCCTTCCTTCCCCTCTCAAAACAAATAAATACAATCTTTAAAAAAGATGGCTGAGAAGCATATCCTTGCATGTTCCAGTTAAAAATAAGTCACCTACTTTGAGAGTTCAAACAGAGAGTAGAATTTACTTCTGTTTACTCCGACTGGTCTGTTTGGGGCTTTAAGCCCAACTAATCAACTAATCATTTTTGCCTGTAGATAAGATGAATTGATTGCCTCAGGTGTGATCATGTGCTGAAGCCATGGAATTGGAATTGAGGTCTCAGTAGATTTGACTTCACCCAAGCAAGGGGCTAAAAGTGGAAGCTCCCTTAAAGTAACGTCGGGGAACTGTTTGTATCACAAAAGCAATGACATGGTCACTGTCGTGAAGGAAGAGCCTTGGGACAAGTTTGGTCTGATGCTGCTTCTTTTACAGAAGTGGACGGTTTAGGAACCATGGGTCTCCAGAGAAATTTATGTTCTCTCAATGGTATTGTTTTTCCTTTGTTTTGGCATTCCCAGGCACTCTCTGTAAAATGGGGTTTATCCTTGTGATATTTTTAGGTATTATAACCCATGTATGTCAATTAGAGAGATATAAGTCAACTAGAGAGGTAGTTCAGAAATACAAAATCTGTTTGTTAAGGCCTTGGCATCTTTCCTAATTTGTAAACTCACTAAAACTGAGAAATTTACTAAACTCCACATCTCTTTGTGGCGAAATGGGGCACACTGGGTAGAGATATTTGGTGTGCTTTGGAAGAACAAATCTTTAATATCAGGGACCTTCAGTTTGAGGGCATCTCATAGTAGCTCTTTCTATACAAATTCATTCATGCAAAACTTAATTGGGTTCCTACTGTTCCTACAGGCACTATTGTAGAGAGAGAGAGAACGAACCTGTAAACAAAACAGACTTCAGGGAGCTTACATTATAGAGGGGGAGATAGTCAACTAACACAAAATAAATAAGATACTTTCAGATTGGGATAAATGCTATAAAAAATTGAAAAACGTGAAGGAGAGAGACTGAGAGTGGCTTATTTTAGCGAGGCTGGCTGGGCATGTCTTTTCTGAAAAGGGACATCAGAGCTGATGCCTGAATGATGAGAAAGTACCAGTCACGCAGACAGGACTTTCCCAAAGAAGATGAGGGCTCAGCTGTCTCAGCTGCTCCTCGAGGTGGGGTCCCAGACCAGCAACACTACCAGCTGGGCGGGGGGTGTGATAGAAATGGAGACTCCCAGATTCTACTCCAGACCTACTGAGTCAGAATCTACATTTAACAGAATCCCCCAGGTGATTTGTGGGCACAGTAAACCCTGAGAAGTGCTGGACTCTTGACCCTTTCTGCACCCCACTGGAAAGGTATACATTCTGGAATGAGGCAGGAAGCAGAGACTGATGTTGTCAGCAGTCATTAGAAAGATGGCAAGGTAACATTTGCTGCTGCCTCTGTAACAGATCAGCCAGACTCTTAAGACCACAGTATTATTACAAGTTGGGGTCCAAGCCATTTCCTAGGTGAGCTCTCTTATTTTACAGGAGACTGAGGTTCTTCGAGGAGCTCCTTTGTGGCAGAGCTGAGGATCTAGGATTCTAGGAGTCCTCTCTATCTGTGCCACCTTCTAAATATTGACAAGGACAGGTTAGAGTGAGTGTGGAGGAGGGTGAGCAGCACCATGAGGTGGTTGGGAAGACTTAACATGAAGCACTGGAAATGTTTGGTATTGGTTTTTCATTCTGTGAGGGTGAACTAATAAAATCTCTGTGGGAGCCAGGTCCACTTACGGGGAAGCAAATTTCAGCTCAAGGCTAGTATCATTTCTGAGGTTCAGAGCTACTTAAAAATGGAAGTGCCTGGCTTACACAGTGAGTATTCACAATGCCCCCTTTCAAGTATTCAGTCATTGCTGGGGTGCTTGCGTGGATCAGGGTCTCCAAAATGGCAGTCATTTGCATCTTTGCATTTTTTGGGCCATACCCCATACCGCAATTTTTTAAAAACTGATATAAAAGTACATGTATAGTACACTAATCTTAGGTGTACAGCTGGATGAATTTTCACATGTCTATATTTTTGTTATCCATCATTCAGATCAAAATACAGAACCCTTCTAGCACCCTACCCTGTCAATAACCCCTCTCGCCCCTAAACACTTGAATACTGTTGAAATACATACTTCAATAACTATCAATTTGCAAGTCCTTGAACTGCGTGTTTCCACTTTTCCATATTTGTCTTTAAGTAGACTCATTTTTTAAAATAACTTTCTATTTGACGAATTAGTTTCTTCCTGTACCAACAGACCACATTTTATTTCTCAAATGCCATCAGATTTCTGAGGTCCTTTGCAACTCGAAGACTGTATGATTTTGTGGTGATTGGGTAGCCTAAAGTTCTCGGAATACATTGTCACAATCCTGGTGCGGTTATAGATCCATCCATTCATCCATATATGTAAACAACTTGTTGAATATCCAGCAATGGCTCTGCTAGGCACTGGACACAGAGCACACTAAACTCAACCTTCTGATGTTAAGTGGAGGGAAATAGAAGAGTAAATCATTTCAGTAAGTGCGGAGAGTGCAGGTAAGTGCCAGCACACAGACGAACGGCGGTTTCCGGAAGGCGGAGACGCGAGGGTGGGTGGGCACTTTCCAGGGCAGTCCCAGCCAACCACCCCATTTCAATCACTTTGTTATCACTTCGCAGCTGCACAGCAGCGGTGAGCAACCTCAGCTTTCCTTAGCAACCTGTGCGCACCGCCCAGGTGCCTGTCTATTGGTCTCAGGGAGCTTGACGGGCAGCTCTGCTGTGCAATCTCAGCTCTAAACCCTTGGCTCCGCGCTTACTCACGGGAGGGTTCTTTGGCGCTACTGCCCTCCCCTGGTAGCCCGCCCATCCCCGAGCGGCTGGCGGCGCATGCGCGGGGGGGACTCTGGTTGAGTGCAGGGGCAGCGCGGAGCCTAAGCAGCAGCTGCGGGCAAGCTCCTGGGCTCGGCGGAGACCGCAGTTCTTGCTCCCTGCCTCCGCCGCCGCAGTCTCAAGCCGTCGCCGCCGGGGGAGCGGCCGCCTATTGTCTTTCTCTGCGGCGAAGGTGCGGAGCTGCTCCGAATCCGCCCGAGGGGGATCCCCGGGCGCCGCACGGTGAGAGAGCAACTTAGTTGGTGGAGTTGGGGGAAGTTTTGTGATTTGAGGAGGGGTCGGGCGGGGAGCGCCGGCCCCTCCCCTGCGAACGCTGCTCCGGGCGGGGGAGGGGAAAAGGGATTTCGGGGGCGGGGAGGGGGCGCTGAAGCTGGCCGGCTCGGATGAATGGGCGGTGGCGGAGCGCCTTCGCCCCACCCCCCAGCTCTGCTGCCCCCTCCTCCCGCGGCGTCCCACCTCCCGCATTGTCTGCTTCGTGGCCACGGCGCGCGGTGCGGGGCCAGCAGCAGCCCAACTTCGGGGGCGTTCCATACATCCTTCCAGACCTGAACCCTTAGCCCTACGTTTCCCTCGGCGGCTCCGCAGGGGTCAGGGAGCGTCGGCTGCTCCGTAGGTGCCTCTCGTTCGACCGTGTCCGCTTGCAAGTGCTAGGGACGCGAGGGAGCAGCTCTCCTGGGCGGACTATAAACATGCCCGGCCGCGCCCGCCTTCGGGGGGCGCTTTTGGAGCCGGCTCCGGGGTGCGCGGCCGGGGATCCCTGCGGCTTGGAGACATGCGGTCGAGGGGATGCCCGTGCAACGGACTCCACAGTATACCGCCTTAAACTGCAGCCTTATTTTGAGACCAACCAAAACTTTTCTTTTTTGTCAATATGGCTTACGGACACTTATTTTTCAAAGTCAGCGAGTATGTGAAGAGCTTAAAAACAGTACGGGGAAAACCATCAAAATGTTTTTTCATCAGAAGAAACAATACATATTTTTTTAATTTTTGATTTTTGGAAATAGTTCTTGGAGCAAAATGGACCCATCACATTTACCTTACTGTGAACTTAGGATTCACAGTGCAAGTTGGATTGTATTTCTGGGGTTCATTGTTAGCTTTTGCATTCAGTGAAATTATTTTGAGAGCTTATTGCCCCAGGCATATAGAAATAAAAGAAAAAGCAATGTGCCCTTTAAAAAAAATTCCCCCTGTCACTTTATTTTCAGAAGAAGCAACTTACTCTGTTTTTCTAGAGCATCGGGTTGCCCAGATCAGGACAAATGCATACTGCTGTTTTTGAAAGATGATTTTCTTTTTGAGTTTGTAAAGGAGGTAGGATCAGCTGAGATAAATCACTGTTAACAGTTCTTGTAGTCCTTCCTGGTCTCTCTGAGATTTGCAGACTGCATTAAGTACAAGCCTTGTTGTTAAGTTTTGAGTGCATGAGTCTGCTGAATTTGGTTTATGTAGCTTATCATGTGAGAATAATTGTGTTTAAATACTCCAACTGGAACTGGCTTAAATGTCGATCAAATTCGTAGTGGAACAGAATGACTAGGATGGTTAGTATCAGTTGTTACATCCCTCTGCCATCTACTAAATTTAAAAGAAATTTGAGAGAGAGTGTGTGTGTCGGTTTGCTTTGATTTCTTTCTCATGTTAAATGAGTAATGTAGAGAAGTGTTCTGGGTTTTTCTGCTTGGTTGGCCTCATTTTGCTTTTAAAAAGCCAACTTTCTTCACCTGACAAAGCCAAAGAAAAATGATGTCCTTATGTCATAAGCATTGTACCTTTTTCTTTAATGCTTATATCAAGTATAATGCATATATCAACAAATAATAAGCATTGTACTTTAGAACTAGAGCAACAAGGTCACTTGCAGGAGTCACAGTCCTTGCTTTTAAGGCTTTCCTGTTTGGTCGTGTGCACCTTGTGCAGGGGGACTGTGGGGCATGAAGTTGACAGGGTTGGAAGGAGCTGTCAGGGAAGGAGAAAATGTAAACACCCACTATTACGACATAATGTGACAAATAGCCCATTTGCTTTCCTTCTCTCAACTGTGATAGCATGCTGTACATACTTTTGTTTTAGGGTTTCTCACACTTGGTTTATTTGCCTAACTAATGGTAACTATGTATGTAGTAGAAGTGAACTCCTCCTCTGGTCTGATTCCACGAGGCTTGTGATGGGCCTTACTATTTAACTTTGTACCCTCTTTGCCAGGAGGGAATCTTAACACAGTGCAGGCGTTCAGTATGTGTTTGAATTGGGTGAAGTGCTTTGTGCTCACTAGTGCTAGTGTACATAGAACCACTAACTCTGGGGACTTGTCCAAAGTGACAGTTCCCTGGCAGATCTCTGATGGAATTTACTTAACAAGGTTTCTAATTTTTCTTTTTACTCTGTTAATTCTTGAAGAGGTAAGAGGTTTATATAGTGCACTATGGATTTCAAAAAGTGGTTCTGATTTAGGAATTTTGTCCCTGTCTTTTGGTGAAAGGATTAAGATTGCTGGACAAGTTTATTCTCACTCTGTGTGTTCCTCACAGTTTAGAAGAACAGACCTTCTTTGAAGGTAGAGGTAAATGTGAGTTCAAATCCCCATACTTCCACTGACTAGTATAGCCTTTAGCAGGTCATTTAACTTCTCAAAGCTTGGCTTTTCTGTCATGGCAGGTGTAGTAGCTACTTTACTGTGTTTTTAGGAATAAATGGAATTGTGTGCCTAACATTAAGCAGGTGTCTGCTACCTGGTCATTGTAATGATAATAATTTTGATAAATTTTATATGACTTAAAATGCATTTTTAAAAGTCTGATGCTTTGAGTGTAGGAGTTTAGCTATTTCACAAATAAGGAATCCTGAGAATAGAGTCTTAATTAAATGCAGTTTTTTTAAGGTGTTACTTGGACTCTGTTAATAGAAACAACTTTGGCTTTTTCAGTCACTTGTTAGTCTTTGAGTGGGACTTGCAGAGTGGCTTGGTTGGGTAGAACTCCGTGCGTTTATACCATTTAGGAAATGGAATGTTTTCAACATTTGTGGTAGGATATCTCCGTTACTTAGACAGTGCCAGCTTTCCTTCCTTATTTTACCTTAGTCTTGAAAAGTAATAGATATGGATTATGACATTTCTCAAACTTGCTTAAGATAGAATTGGAGTGAGGGTTAATATGGTGTTGTTAGTACATTTCAGACATGAACAAATCACTCACTTCCCCTTCAATATAACATTTTTTGAAGGTGCCACCTTTTACGGAAGGAAGCAGTGATTTGAATGAGTCACACCAGCTCAGTTTAGAATATTCAGAAAACCAAATGGAAGCTATACATTCTAGAAATACTAACCTGTAGTGGACATTTTTGTATATTTAATCTCATATTTCCATTAAGAAGATTTTAAAGATTTTAAAATATATTTTTAAAGATATTTAGATATATAAAGGGAAGGAGAAAGAGAGGGAGAGAAACATCAATGTGTGGTTGCCTCTCCCACACCCCAACTGGGGACCTGGCTTGCAACCCAGGCATGTGCCCTGATTGGGAGTCGAACTGACGACCCTTTGGTTTTCAGCCTGCGCTCAATCCACTGAGCCACACCAGCCAGGGCCCGTTAGTTTTCTTATAACATAAGGATTTTATGTTTTACTTCGTATCTTATAAATAAGGGTTTTTTAAAACATAAGGTTATCCATTAGTTTTATAAAATAAGGATTTAACTATGAAGGATTATAATAAGCCTTTAAAAATTACATTTGATCACACTCACAGATTGAGGGGGAAAACATTCTTGACAAAGTCAGATGAACAGACTTGGATTTTTGATAATCCCTTTTTGAAAGTTAACATTTACGCGAACTTGAGCAGACTTTGGTTATTACTGGTCGGGACAGGTGTCCATTCGGAGGCAGTACCCCTTAGTTACTTGCTGTCAGGCTGTCCCCCCACTGTGAATGGAGAGAGATGAGGAAGCTGTTAGTGGAAGAAAGTTTGTTTCATTCCTGTGTACTCTCATTTATGGTCTTGTAGTCCAGATGGATTGGGACATAATAAGTAGAAGATGATGGGGAAGGTGGATGTCAGTGTGTTTGTGTGATGTGGGTATGGGTGGGTGGTGAGGGAAAAGGTGTGAGTGATTCATGATTTATATCACTCTGTACGCTCTTCTATTAGAAATCAGCCCTTTTCAATTTTGACTTCGGATTACATCATACACCTATATTTGTCGATAGCCTCTACCACCCCAATGGCCAGTTATTCCTGAACAGTTAGGAATTAAAAGAGTATGTCCCACTGTAGTTAATTTGTCTTCTAGACAGCTGAAGATGTCACGTTAGGGAAGAACACCTAGAGGTTATGTAAAGAATTCCACAGGACCCAGGTGATTCTTGATGGTGATGGCTACTAAAAGCACATGCTGTGGAGCCACATACCTGACTTCAGATCCAAACTTTATTGGCCGTGTGTCCTTGAACAAGCCACCTCATCTGCCTCAGACTTACTATCCTTAGTTATAAAATAAAGTGAACTTAATATTAATCTTGTCTGCTATGTGCTGCTCTTGCGAAAAACACATGGGATAAATCACTGTGCAAATACTGTGTTGTTTTGTAATTTTATTGGTTGGACACTGGTTTGGATAAAATTCAAATCCTAGTCTAAAAGGGAAAAACATCCAGCTAACTTTATTGGGTTTCTTTATAAAATTAAAATATTATACAATTTCTACTGACATCCTTCTTGCTTGGATAAATTGATACTTTTTACTTTTGGTGCTTCTCGTATTTCCTTTTACAACATATTTTGTCATGAAATATAGAAACTGTAAAGAAGTTTTAGTTCACAGTGCTTGCTGATAGATACCAGTTACTGTGAAATCTCAGGAACTGACATTGGACGCCAGTGATTGAAGTCAGGTGAAACCACAATGAACAGTGAGCAAAGCATGTCAGAATATTTCAGAAGAGTATGAAAAAAGATAGTGTAGTTGTGATTCTTTTAAAATTTCAGTTTCCTGGTTCATTGCTGGTATATAGAAATAAGATAGAAGCCCTGGCTGGCGTAGCTCAGTGGATTGAGCACGGGCTGCGAACCAAAGTGTTGCAGGTTCGATTCCCAGTCAGGGTACATGCCTGGGTTTCAGGCCATGGCCCCCAGCAACAGCACATTGATGTTTCTCTCTCTCTCTCTCTTTCTCCCTCCCTTCCCTTCCCTCTCTAAAAGTGGATGAATAAAATCTTAAAAAAAAAAAAGAAAGAAGATAGAATTTTGGATGCCAACGTTGTATCTCACAGCCTTTCTAAACTCACTTTTACAACAGTTCTAAAAGCCTCTTCATAGATTCTTTGGGATTTTCTATATAGATAATAATGTCTTTGACAAATTCAGGCAGTTTGATTTCTCCCTTTGCAGTCTGTATGCCTTTTATTTCTTTCATGTTTTTTCCCCTTGCTTTATTGAACCGACTAGGCCCCTCCTTATGATGTTGAATAGGAGTTTTGAGGGAGGACAGCCTTTCCTGATGAAGGGGAAAACATTCAGTGTTCCACCAATAATATGATGTTATTTATAGTTTGTTTGCTTGTATTTGTAGATGTTCTTTATTAATTTGAGGAAGTTCTGTTCTATTTCTAGTTTGTTGAGAGTTTTCATCATGAATGGTTATTCACTGATGCCACGGTTTTTCTGCATCTTTTGAGATGATTGTATGTTTTTTTCTTTTTTACTCCGTTGATATGGTGAATTACACTAAGTTTTGGATGCTGAAGTAGCCTTGCTTTCTTGTGATTTCTCAGTTGGCCATGATATAGTCTTTATATATTATTGGATTTAATCTGCCCCTGAATCTTTTTTATTTCTTCCACTTGTCTCCTATTTAGATTCATGTAAAATTTTTTTTTATCATATGTATAATACTTATCATATTTCCTAAAGTCCTTGTCTGTTAACCTCATTATTTCTATTTTCATGGATGATTTTTCTCTCATTATGGGTCACATTTTCTTTCTTTTTTGCATGTCTGATGATTTCTCGTTGGATTCTGGAAATGATGACTTTTAAGCTCATTGTGGGATTTTGTATTCTTTTAAAGCAGGGTTTCTCAACTTTGGTCTTATTGACGTTTTGGGCCAAATTACTCTCTGTTGTGGGGTGCTGTCCCGAACATTGTAGGATGTTTAGCAGCATCCCTCTACCCAGTAGATGCCAGTAGTAACACCCATAGTTATGACAACCCAACATGACTACAGATAATGCTAGATATCCTGGGGGAGGGGGAGGGGGAGCAAAATCATCCCTGATATGAATGAGAACCATTGCTTTAAAGAGTATCGGATTTTGTATTGACAGGTTATTCACTTGATACTTCTGAGACTTATTTAAATAAAAATTGTTTTTAAACCACATATGGCTGTTTATTTCATACAGGGTCTGAGGCTTAGTTTTAAACTTTTCCAGATTGGTCTAGAGTAGCTTGTAGTCTAAGCTTGTTTCACCCCATTACTAAGGACATGAAAGCCTCCTTAGTTTCATTGAAGAACTGGATGTTCTCTGCTTTGACTGGTCAGACTATGAATGTCCCCCAGCCCCATGGGAGCTCTGAGATTGTTTAGCTTCCAATTCTTGGGTCATTCTTTGCCTGCCCTCAGAGATTTTTTACAGTATGCATGCATGATTTCCTAGTCACAGACTCAAGGAGGCCTCTGTGTTGATTTCTGGAGCGCCTTCATGCAGCTCTCTAGTTTCTGGTACCCTGCAGTTTTTAGATTCCTCTGCCTTCCCAAACTCTTACATCTGATTCTTAATTCTACTAGACTGCCCTGTGCTCATGGGGTCCTCGTTGTACAGAGGTCCCATATGTGCCTCCAGGCTGAGAAAGCTGGTGCAATCGTGGGGCTTCTCTCATCTGTTCCCCTCTATTAGGGATTGCACTCCTGTTCTGCTGGTTGCCTAGTGTCTTCAAGATGTTGCCTCATATATTTTATCCATTTCCCTAGTTGTTGCAGGGAGGGGTGTGGCAGGATAAATCTGGGTTCAGTTACTTCATCGTGATTGGAAACCGAAGTCCCAATAAAGCAGACTTTACTGGTGGTGCTGAAAGTCTTGTTACAGGATTCATTAAATCTTTTGGGGGATAAACATCAAAGTAACATTTGTTAAATGCTGTCTGTAGCTTAGCCCTTATTCTCTGGGGATTACCAAAAAAGTAGATATCTTCCAGTTGAGGAGGTACTCACATAGTACATACATATGATTAATCAAAGATATGAAACGGTCTGATGGTGAACAGAAAGGTCATTGTGGTCTAATATTTCCATATAGGAATGATTTTTATTTTTATATATTCATGTCTTAGGATACATGTGAAATTCCATTTTAAGGCACAAAATGTCATTGGGCAGAGTATTGGCTTTTTCAGATGCATTTGGTGACATTTTGCTCTGTGGCTTTGGGTAAATTCTTTGCCTCTGAAGTTCAGTTTTCTCTTTTGTAAAGTGGGCATATGAAACTTGTTGTATGTAGGGTTGCTTGTTACTTTGGTCAGTATATATTTGGGTGCCCTCTGTACATTGGGTGCTGTCTTAGGTGGTGGGGATTCAGTGACAAATAACAGGTCGTTGCTGCCATCAAAGAACTGCCATTCCAGCTAGGGAAGCAGAAAATAAACGAGTGAACAGACTTTCGGTGATGTCTGGTGGTGATAATTTTAGGAAGACTAGGAAGAGTATTGCAGGAATTGGGGGGAGGGTCAGACAAAGTGTTTCGGAGGAGAGAGAATTGAGCAGAGATCTGAAGGAAGTGGAGGGACAAGCCACTTGAAGATCCCTGGATATTCCGAGAAGGAACATCAAGTCCAAAGGGCCTCAGGAGGAGGGAGTATGAATGGGGAGGCTAGTGTGGCTGGGATGCAGTGAGAAAGGAGAACTGAAGGAGATAATGTAGTGTGTGTAGGCAGAAGCCAGTCCAACAGGCTGTTAAGTATGATGGGAAGAACTGAAGGGTTTGAGCAAGGAGTGATTTAGATGTTAAAAGTTTCACTGGGAGTGTAGAGAGCAGGAGTGGAAACAGGAAGACAAGTCCAGAGTTTTTGCAGTAGTAGCCCAGTCTGGAGAAGATGGTGGCATTGTGGGGAAACACTTTGTTACCTTTTATGAGCTGGAAGAAAATGTTTATTAAACCTCTTTTGATATTTGGTGCACAGAGTGTCCAGGCTCAGAATAGTACCCGGAAACTCTGGATGTGACCTTGCAGTATGAGAGTTATGTAGGAAAAAAAATGAGGCAACAAGTGGAGAAGTCGAGTTCTCACTGTGTATTTGGTCACATGAGGCCCTTGGGGCCCAGCTGAGGTTCTCTCTCTGTTTGAGGATTAAGGATGTATATGGGTCAGTGGACAGGAATGACCTAAGCTTTTGCCTGGGCCCTCCTGCCAAAATGGGGCTGTATGTATGCTGAGAGCATAGGATGGTGTGTATTTAAAAGACTTTCCCAGTCCTGACAGACCTTTTGAGACAGGCTCTTTTCTGAAAGGTATTTTCTAGAAAGGGGAGTCACTACACGGAAGAAGAAACTCTTGCTGGGTGCCCACCTGCATATTGTGTGTTCATTTACATTATCCTAATTCCTTACAATAGCTCTATACAATAGTATTTCCCCATTTTTGATGAGAAAACTGGGGTGCAGAGATTTTAGTTTGCTTCTCTCAGGTCAGTAAACTGTAATTTTCATCCAAGACTTTGTGACTATCAACATACTCTAGTTTTATTGTATATGCCTTAAGTCACATTTCTCCCCACTGATACAATTATGTCCAAAACAGCCAGTTTAAAATTCCAGCTTTTTATTGTTTTAAATAGAAAATCATTGTGGTTTGCCCTTAAAGTTTTCCTAGAATTCTTAAAAACCTGAAGGCCTTTTGTGCTTGTCCCTTGAAAGTAGCAGAAACTTGCCAGTATAGAATTGTATTTCCACATACAGGAGCTTTGTAGATCAACATTAATAATTAACATTTACACACTCTTTCACATCTTCAAAGTGTTTTTGCAAACAGTTAATTAGTTCATGTTTAACCTATTTTGGAAGTTGAAAAACCAGCTTTTTAGGTTCATTTTAGCAGTACTGAAGTGTTAGGGGGATAAGAAGTGAGAAAAATGCAGGTACACACCATGCAATATTAAGTATCTTTTTTCAGTTTCCAGCTTTGTGTCTAATCTGGCTTATTACATCAAGCATTTTTTAGGGGACAGGGTGTGTACATTTGCTTCATGCAAAGGGGATGGAATTGTGTGGACTGAAAGACAGACAACCAGGTTTAGGGTAACTGTGGAAAGACTTGGGTGACTCAGTGAACTGTACTGCAGCTTTCTTTTCTGTGGCCTCGTCAGTGTGAATCGTCCTTTATTAATTCCTGTGGGGGCTTTGAGGGTCAGGAAGTGATTGGCGCAGACTCTTGGCAAATGAACAGAGTTGTTACACATGCTAATTTCTGGGAAAACGTTCTTTTCTCTTTCACTCCTGGTTTAGGAGATAATAACCGTAACTGAATACTTTGCTAGTTTCCTCACCACCACTTGTCACCTGATGCCATCTCCTCTCCCCTGGACCCCCAGTAAAATGGCTTTTACTTGGCAATGTTGTGTAGTTGGAAAAGGATTGGGAAGGAGACACTGGTCCCAGTTCAGCTGTCTGACCTTGAGCAAGTTACTGCTTCTCCTCTGCCCTAGAATTCTTTTGTTCTGTGAAATATGTGTTAATGACTCATTTTGCATTGTATCCCAGAAGGGTGGCTGCAAGAGAATATAAAGCCTGTGATCTTGGACAAGAAATGGGACAGAGGAAGTTCTCACATGAGTGAGGATTCCTCAAAGTTGCATCGACTTCTTCCTTCCTACTTTGAAATTAACTGATTTATTTTCTTACTGTTGTTGCCAACCACATTTCTATACTTTAAACATCTTTCTTTTTCTAATACAGAGCAATAAATAGAACCATTTAATAAATACTGAGTCTGGGTGACTTCCTGAGACAGGACATGCAGGTTCCTTTTTATCATTGCGTGTAGCCTGGTCATTCAGAGGAACCTGCTCATGAATCTTGTTCTGACTGACCTTGCCAGAGAAATCTTAGTAAGTGATGGCAGAAAGGAGAATTCTCAGAGCTTGGCATGTATATTTAATTAAATCTTTATCATGAATGGGGATCTGCTCTTTTAATGGGTCCAGCTAGGAATGGCCCTGAACTTTTCCTTTTATCAAGTCTTTCTTTCCCCCCACTTTCCTTCACTTCTTGAAAACCTGAAAACTTAAAGGTGTGATGAGATGGCTTTTGAACCTTTTTGTAACATTAAACACACCCATATTTTAGCTTTTAATCCTTTTCTATCAAGATTTATAGTAACTTGAATGATTGTTTTACAGTTGACCTTGAATAATGCTATATGTGAACTATGAATAATTGATAATGACTTACTGAAATGTTTAAAGTCACCCTTTTATACTAAAGGTTGCCTGTAGGAAACATTTATTTACTTTAGAAAAAGAAGACTTTTTTTCTTACCAGGGTAAATTATGTATATAAATTAGACACGATAGAGGTTTTCTTCTAAAAACACCTAGGTATTTATGACAGTTATAAGCTACAGAAATAACTGAATTTTTAAACTGAATTTATTGTGGTTACATTGGTTAATACAATTATATAGATTTAAGGGGTACATTCTATAAAGCATCATCTGTACACTGTATGGTGTGTTCACCACCCCAGGCTATGTCTCTCTCCATCACCATTTATGCCCCCTGTACTGTCTCCTGCCTCTCCCCGACCTGCTTTTCCCTCTGGAATCACCATAGTGACCATACTCTTGTCTGTCTACCTATGAGCGTTTGTTTTGTTTTTGCTTAATCCCCTTTAAATGGATTCTTTAAAGATATTATGCCAGCAACTAGCATGAAAGATTGTTTTTCCTGTGTGAATTAGGTGTTTTGGGTCGTACTGTTCTTAGTCACCTCGTTCACTTTTTCATATAGTCTTTCCCCGCTGTCATTTCCTCCCTTTCACTTAACTCAGTGGGATTCATTTGTCACCTTGCTCACTGACTAGGTGTGAGCATAAGTATGTCCGTATTTTCTCCTGGAGCAGCAATTGCCAACCGGTGCACCGCAAGAATGTTTAAAACATGCAATACCTGACTGTTTAGTCAGGGGCACTGACCTCTTTTCCCTTAGATTGTCAAATAAAAAAATGACAACAGCCAACACAATCCATCTGGTGTAAAGGAATCAAAATTATACCTATTTTTTTTCAGATTGGCAAAAATGTAGTTTTTTGGTGTCCCACAGAATTTTAGTTATGAGTTTGTGTGCCATGTGATGAAAAAGGTTGAAAAAGCTGTCCTACGTTATAAATTCCTGGAGGGCAGATTTTTACCTGCTTTTGTGGCTGTGTTCCCAATGCCTGGAGTTGTGCATAGTATGTTAGTTGCTACTTGGGAAATACTTGGATTGATGTATGGCAGAATGAATTTGTGACAAAACTACATCTAATTAATAGTATATGCATATTATTAGACTGTTAATAAAGTCAATCCTATTGAGAATAAACAGATTTTAGTTTTTTTCTCCTAGAATCAGTTGCAGTTTGGTTCTGGTGAGTGAAGTCATCCCTTCTGGGGAAGAGATTCCCATGTTAAAGGGAAGGTTGGCCAGTGTTGACCAAGTCTGGTGGTAAAATCTCTGTAGCTCTCTTCCTGGTTTTTGTGCTTGGTAACGTAGGTGTCTGTCACTTTACATGTTAACCTGTTCGGCAGCTTCATCACTGATGTATGGGTGATTAATGTGAGAATGTAGGTGTGGCTTGCCTAATTAAAAGAAATGTTTTATAATTTAAAACTTACTCAAAATAGAACAGTAGAACTGATCCCTATATACCCATTACCCAAATTGTAGAAAATCAGTAAGATTTTGCCATTCTCTGCAAGTCATTTTTTAAAAATACTAGTTTTATTGAGATATAATTCATATATGATAAAATTTACCCGTTTTACTTTTTTATAAATATTCTTTTTTAAAGTGATTTTAAAGATTTTATTTTTATTTTATTTTTAGAGAGGGAAGGGAGGGAGAAAGAGAGAGAGAAACATCAATGTGCAGTTGCTGGGGGCCGTGGCCTGTAACCCATGCATGTGCCCTGACTGGGAGTCGAACCTGCAATGCCTTAATTTGCAGCCTGAGCTCAATCCACTGAGCTACGCCAGCCAGGGCTTACATTTCACTTTTTTTTTTTTAATCCCACTATAAGTGCCATGACTGGGAATCAAACCCACAATCTTGGCATACTAGGGACAGCGTTCCAACTAACTGTGCTGTCTGGCCAGGGCTATTCCTACTTTACTTTACTATATTTACTCTGGTTGTCTTGAAAGTCACTACCAACTGCTATCTTCGCAATAGTGATTTTAACATGGCATTTCTACTCCAGTGTAAAATACTGTAAACCAGGAAATGTCTGTAAATCATGGCCTGGTGTGTTTGCAGGGTACGAATCAGACAACTGTAACTCAGAGCAAATGAGTGCTGAGTAGTCTTTTTTCCTTTCAACAGAATCATTACAGGAATAGGACCATAAACCTCATATTAAGCACTTTTATATGAAATTTGAGGTTTCTGTCAAATCAGACATGGAAAATTAAACAAAGCTGCACAAATTACTGATCTGTGCAGTTTTTGAGTTCTTCTGTAAGTTTAGGCTTTTTGTGTGTTTTTTTTTTCAGATGACTTTTTCTCTTAAATGTTAGTACAAGAATGTTATGTTTTATAAAACATTATGTTTGGTTTCATGTCAGTAGATTTTTTTCACCTCCCCTTCCTCCCTCCCATAGAATTTAGTGATTTGTTTTTTCCCACCGAGGATCTGTTTCTCTTCTTCAAATGCATTCCTGTTTATTTTGATTTTGGTGAAGAAAATACCTTCAGGTAATTGAATACCTTTATAAATTTTGTATTTCCTTAATAATTCATTCGGCAATGTATATAAAAAATGTTGCTTCCTAATTCAGATCATCATCTTAAAAGCCATCATGGAAAGCCCCAAGAACAATTGACCCATTGTTTTTCATGGCCCCACTTGTGTATATTAGGTCCTAAGCTCATGGATTCTCTGAAATACCACACTTTTTTTCGCCCTCTCTGTGGTAAAGCACTATTTTGGCTGCTTCGCCAAAAGTGCCTGTGGCAGCCTGAAGAGTACCACTTTAATAGTGAGCTCACCGGGATGTGTGCCCGTAAGGGGAGAGTTTTCTGTCCTGAGTCCAAACAAAAGTAATGGTTCATCCGAGTGATACCTCAGGACCCAAAGATGAAAGGAAATTCAGAGGGAACGTTAAAACTGTTCTCTCCCTTCGGCCCTGATCTGATGCCTGTTGAAATCTACAGGGACAAGTTCACGGATACAACAGCTCTCATTTATTGGGGACCTCCGTTGAACTCTGCGTGTTATATCGATCAATTCTCACCTCTGCAAGGTGTTTTTATGATTTTGCCAGAAGAGGAAATGGAGGCTCAAGGAGCTGGAGTAATTAAGTTTAGGTGTAGTTCATCCAGCAAACGTGTGGTGAAGGCCTGCTGTGTGTCCTGCACGCTGGGGGGTGTCAGGGATCTGGGGATGGACACAAGTGAGACATGGTCACTGCCCTTGAAGCCCTGAGGATTTTGATTTTGATTAATAGGATGGTGACCATAATAATAGGAATGATTGCCATCAAATTATTGCTTTCTGTGTGCCAAGCTTTGTACCATGTGCTCTCTATGCATTTATTTTATTTTAATCCCCACAAGACTCGTTAAGAAGTGGGGTCTGTTATTATCCATACCTCACGGATGAGGAGACTGGGACTCATGGAGGCTGGCTAACTTACTCAGGGTCCCAGAGCATGTGGCAGGACTGCGATTTGAACGTGGGTCTAACTAACTCTAGGACCCAAGCCCTTTTTTTTTTCATATGCATCAAGAACATTTCTAGCAACAGCTGAAATAAATCACTGTGTGAAGGGACATCCATTGTGAGTTATTTGGCAGAACTTCATGTAACTTTCAGTTTGCCAGTAGATTTATTTATTTTTATGGTTAACTTTCTACTGTATAATCTCTTATTCTAGAAGTCATCACGTAGTTTTCATGAAAGACATTTTTTTGGTCATATTTTTATTAGTGAGTCCCTCTAGAAATTCAGTAATTACACATATACCAAAAAAAAAGTGCACATAAGAATAAATGACACTACCTAGACTTTTTTGAGTAAAATTTTGGATTTTTATCTTCATTCTTGAAAATTTTAGAGGTGTGTGTGTATATTTTATATATATATGCCATCATATTCTATATAATTTTGAGTATGAGATTATAAAACATTTCATGACTATCCCTTTATATGGTATCAAGTAACCTACATAATTATTTTAATAGCTATATAGTATTTTATGTTATGGTTTTGGAATCACCTTCAGTTCACTAATTTTCCTCTTTTTGAATATTAGGTTGTATTTTCTTTCTTTCCCTCCCACCCTCCCTCCCTCTTTCCCTTTTTTCTTTCTGTTGTAATGAACATTGCTGTGATGAACAACTGTATATATAATCTTTTTTCCCCAATTTACCTCTTTCTCACAGAAATGGAATTGCAAGGGCAAAGGGTGTACATTTCAGCAGCTTTGAATAGATACTGTCTAGTTGCTACAGAAAGCTTATATCCTTTACTCTCCCACTGGTGGAATATGAGTGGCTGTTTACTATTTCTCCATACCTTTAGGAAGTTTTTAAAAATCGAGCATTTTAAAAGGAAGTTTTAAATGCCATACTGGAATTACTGGTATAGTTGATGGAGTACTGGCCACCAATTACAAGTGAAAGAACTCCATATTTCTAAAAGAATATGGAGAAACTCATGAAGTGAAGTCACTACTCTTTTTTAAAAAATCTTTTATTGATTGATTGATTTTTAGACAGAGGGGAGGGAAGGGAGAAAGAGAGGGAGAGAAACATCAATTTGCGAGAAATACATCAATCTGTTGCTTCTTGAATGTCCCCAACTGGGAACCTGGCCTGCAACCCAGGCATGTACCCAACTGGGAGGGAATCTTTCGGTTCCCAGGCTGGCACTCAATCCACTGAGCCACATAAGCCAGGGCCAAAGTCACTACTCTTAAGCATTGAGAATAAAGTCTAAGATCCATTCTTAGTGTTAAAAGGCACATGGAGGAAACTTGCAAATAAAGAGAATCACTGATGTCGTGTGTTTTTGATCTACTCCTTGTCAGTCCACACTCACTCCATAGGGAAGTGTTTGAGGTGAGATTTATAGCAAGAAGGTTTCCTTCTACACAGAGTGCTCCATGAGAGATGATCTGTGGCCATTCTCTTGCACATCCAAGTGCATATGAGAAGCTTTTAAAATTAATGTCATTTAATTTAGCTATGAACATGCACAATCCATATATGTTCCCCAAATCACAGTCATGTGTTGATATTATGATTTAAATAATCGAGAGAATAAGCCAATTAAACATTGGACTGAACTCTTGACTTGTAAATGTTAATACAGCCAAACATTTTTCCGTGAGCCCAGGATGAGGTCGTTGGTATCAGCTGTGATAGCAGTGATTTTCAATAGGGTTATGTTTGTCAAGGCTGTCTGTACTATAGGTAGGAAGAGTCAGTTGCATAGGAAATTATAAGTCAGACAGGCGGTGGTACACTGTAGTGTCTGTGTTCTGCTGGGCATTGTTAAGAGTATTATCTTGCAGATCTTGAGTCTGTTCCTGGTTAGAGAAAGCTGGTGTAGTACATGAATGTATCACTAGAAATAGAAGAGATGACTTATGATGACTATAATAATGTTGTCCTGGCCCAGGTAGGTGATCATTCAATTGTGAGAGGACTTTGCGATCCTCTTGGAATGTCCCAGTTTTTTTACGCAGTGTATGTGATCCTTGAACTGTTCCAGTTTCATTGATTTATCTGGGCATTACTTTGGTGAGGTAGGAACCCTCTATGTTGGTGTTTGAGAACATCCTCTCTGATTGGCCCAAAGGACCTCTGTTTTGCAAATCAGGTGAGCTCTTTTTTGGGGGGCATGGTCAGGGAAGCTCTTTTATTTACTTTTTCCTGTTATAGCCACATTATTTGGACTTGAACCTCAGAAGTGTGGCATCCTGTTTTCTCTTTCTTCCCTCTGGTAACTTGAACTATGATCTGTTTGCCAAAGAAGCTAGTCATTTTTATCCCAACATTCTCTTGAGAAACTGCCCTTTTGGAGATACAGAAAATGTAGTAATAACATTTTTAGCAGGTCAAGCAAGAAATAGGATTTCAGCATCTAACATTTCAGAGAATTTTTCTCTTTGAGTGTCATTACGTTCTCTTTCCTGTTTTATGAATCTGGGCATAAGCATAACAGGCTTGGTATATCAATGTTAGGAGTTAAATGTTTCCCTGCAGTTATTCTGAGATACATTTGACAAGACTTAATGGGGAGCAAAGTAGTAACAGAATGAATAATGTGAGAGTAATAAGAGAATAAGAAGAAAGTAAGGATGCCAGATTAAATTGGAGAGTTGAAACTCACCAACCGTGTTAAAAATGATAAGGGTAAGTTTTGATGAAAAGCATTTTGTTGCCTAGGACAGAGTTGATTGTTGGTGGTCAGACATGGAGTTAGGATTCAGTCAGTTTGGGTTCTAGACTTAGTTTGATGGTAACAACCTTGGGCAAGTCACTTAGACTCCCTCCACCCCCAAATTCTGCCATTAAAAGGAAAGTGCATCCACTTTCGTTTATTTGTTTTGCTTAGTTCCCCGCCCCCAAGGGTAGTCTCAAACCCTGGGGTTCATTAGAATTACATTAGGGTGCAGAATGGGGTTGGAGAGGGCCTGAGGAAGAGACCAACTTGTCCCCCACGGAGAAGCTCCACTTTTTTTCTGTTTTACTTTTGTGGGTTTCCTGTAATTTTCTTCGAAGAAAGTGCCGTGGCCAGAAATCAGTTTGGAAACATCTACACTGAAACATCTTGATATTGCCTTTTGATGCTAAGATTTGGTGTTAATGAGTTAATGAATACCCACCCGTTGTCTTTGTTTCCGGTATAATTCTCTCAGGGTCAGGGAAGTACTGACTCAGTTGCAGAGTAACTGTGCAGCACAATGGGTAATTGTGGTGGTGGCTGACTCCTTGGGTGTGTCCTGATGTCAACTGCGTATGTGACGTTTCTCAACTGAGCTATTAGAAATTAAAGTGCTTTTTATTTCTCCTAATAAAAAGGTAAAACATTTATACCACCTGCTACTTTTTTGGAGCATCTGCCTTGGAGTGTTTTAGGTACATGGTCGCATTTAACTCTGGATGGTCTTGTGGAGGAGCTGGAGGTAACTGCCGTAGGTGAGGAAATAGAGGCTTTACAGCAGCTTCTTGGTTTTGCTCACAGTCTGTTCTAGAGTTGGTCTCGTTGTGAAGAAGACATTGCCTGTTTACTGTACGCCAGTAACCTTAATTTTTTAAGTAAAAAACTAATTTTGGTGAAATACACAGAATGAAATTTGCCAGCCATCTGAATCATTTTTAAGTGGACAGGTCAGTGGTATTAAGCACGTTCATATTGTTGTGTGACCATCACCATCATCCATCTTCAGAACTGAAACTCTGTACCCATTAAACAACACCTACCCCTGGCCCCTGGCCCCCACCATTCTACGAGTACTTTCTTTCTCTAAGAATCTGGCTCTTCTAGGTACCTTATATATGTGCAATCATAGTGTTTTGTGAGTGGCTTATTTCATTTAGTATAATGTCTTAAAGGTTCATCAGTGTGTCAGAATATCCTTCCCTGTTAAGATGGATAGTATTAACACTGTATGTATGTGAGGTCTGTCCAGAAGGTATCCAGCCATGCAGTATGAAAAATAGAGTTATTTATTGAAGAAGATAGAAGATACAAGAAATAATCGTATATAGGACAATGATGCCTCAGTCCCCTTCAAAGTAGGCACCTTGGGACCTCACACAGTTCTCCCAATTGCCATCAGCTGCCCCATCATATTTTCCTGAATCTCATTGATGGTCTGAAATCTGTTCCCTTCCAAAGGTGATTTTTGTTCTGGGGGAAAAGCCAGAAGTTTCAGGGAACCAAATCTGGGCTATAGTGGGGCTGAATCACCCTGGGTGACTTGAAGTTTCACCAAAAAACTCTGCACGAGACGTGATGCATGAGTAGGCATGCTGTCATGATAAAGCTACCAATCACCAGTTGCCCATAGCTGTGGCCTTCTGAATCATCCGAATAGTTTCTGCAGAGGAATGTTTAAGCTTAACACAAAATTTGATGCAAATTCATTGCTCTACTCAGTCATTTTGAAGGTGATGGCCACACAGTATATCTACGCAGTGGCATCTGCCACCCCACTGACTAATACAGTGAAGTTCTCATTGTTCACACATGTGCATTCCAGTCCGCTCTCCTTGCCTTCCAGGTTACATTGATGTCACGCAAAGCATTCTCATTTTATTAACAATGGCCAGACTTTTCCCAGGCGGACTTTGTACACCACATTTTGTTCATTCATTCATCCATGGATGGCGACTTGAATGACTTGAATGACTTTACCCACCAGCTGTTGTGAATAATGCTGCTGTGAACATGGGTTTGCAATATCTCTTCAAGTCCCTTCTCTTAATTCTTTGGGATTCTGTTCAGCAAACAGTTGAAACAGCATAATATGGGCAAGGTCCTGAAAGAGCCAGTGACTGTGGGGCCATATAGTAACTCTGTTTTTAACTTTTTGAGGAACGGCTATATTGTTTTCTAGAGCAGCTACACCATTTTACATTCCCATCAGCAGTGCACAGGAGTCCCAATTTATCCCCGTCCTCTCCAGTAATTGTAATTTTTTAAAGTAGTCATTCTAGTGGGGGCCTGGTGGTATCTCATTGTGATTTTGATTTACATTTCTCTAATGACTAGTGATATTGAGCACCTTTTCATGTGCTTATTGGCTGTTTGGAAGAGTGCCTGTTGTTCAGCTTCTTTGCCTGTTTTAGTTGTGGTGTTTGTACTTTTGTTGAGTTGAAGATGAGCAGAACTTCAGAATAGGCCCTTACTGGGAGTCTACAGGCTTAATTTCTCATAGATTAATTAGTAGTAGGTAATGTAGCATAAATGTAGCTCAGGGTTGGGGAGATTTCTAGGATGGTTTTAGGTCAGAGGCTACTGCTTGTGTTAGTTACCCTTCTTGATTTCATCCAGGGATGCAGAACTCTTAGATCGTCTGAAAGTATTATTTTGGATCAGAAAGACGTTTTCCCTTTGGGAGAAAAGAAAAGGGAGTGGCGTCGAAGTCATGTGGAAGTGTCCAGCACTGTCTGTCTCATCCCAGTCTCTTGGGTTATTCTGCTGAGCGCATTAGGTGACCCAGAAGAAAGCAAGTGTGCAAGCACCAGCCGAGAAAGGGGGCAGCACTTGGCCCCGACACCTTGCACAGGAGCATAAGTTGCCACAGTTTCATCCCTGGGTGGTGAGAATAGCAGTGCGTGTTGTCAGGCCCTCTTGTTGGGAATCTTCCACGGAACATGCTGCATTCTACTTGGCGCTTTGCTGACCCGGGAGAACCTCGCAAGTGTTTGTATTTTCAGTGTTCCACGCGCATAAGCAACTTGACCTTCTACTGCTAAGATGGTTTAACATTGTCTTTGCAAACTCATTTTGAAATTATATGCATACCTTTATTTACATTACACATTATACCTCTTTACTGAAGAGTGTGTATATATACATATTTATTATACTTTGTTATAATCATTAAACTGATTATTTTCATCACTTCAGTGGACATGGAAATATGACCAACTGTTTTAGCCCAAAAAGCAGGGAAGGGAGGTGTAATTCTTTTATATTTTGGTCTTGATTTCAGCTTAAGCTTTATTCCCAGATTTCTCTCGGACTTGCTCACTGTGCCGTCAAAACCAGTCTTCCTTTCACTCAGCACAGCAGTGGCTGGTGTATAATTGGAACTTGCCTTTCAGATTTGTATTATGTAAATAGACTTTGACAGGGGGCATATTTAAACTGTTGTAAAGTTGCCTTTCCTTTCTAAAACTGTATTTTGTGGTAGAATTGAATTGCTAATTGTGTGAAGGAGCTTTAAAATGAGGGGAAAACAAAAAAAACGAGAACTTACAAATAGTTGCACAGTAAAAATGTAGAAGAGGAACACGGTCATTTTGCTTTTTCTTTCTCTGAAAAGTCAATAGCTTTTATTCCGATGGTAATTAATCAAAAAGATATCCCTACAGAAATAGAAATGCAGTGAGATACAGATGGTGATGTGCAGAAGGGCGTTGGGAAATAGACTTAATACAAATATTACAGGTAGAGAGTTTTCTCTTATTGAGCAATTTGTAAAGAAAGGGAGCTCCCAGAACTGGATACACAAGTTGGTGGGCTACATATTTTGTTAATTGTGATGTTAGAATGCCTTATCTTGGTGTGGATGCATTTCCAAGATGAATGGTTAATTTGTTCTTCCTTTTTTTCAATGTCTGTCTTTGAGCAAACAGCAAATTAAAAAGATGTCCTCACTCTGAGACTGTTGGTATCTGTTCGAGACTTCCTTGTTTCAGTCTTGCCATTGTGTTTGGGAAGTATGTGACTGGATGCAGTGAAAATGGTCTTGGAGGATGGTCAGTGTTCCCTTTTCTGAAGTCGATGCTCTGCTTGTGTCACGGGAGATGGCAGCCTCATGCCTCATTTCTGGGGGAAACCCCGGAATCTCAGAGTGTGACAGGAGGGGCTGTGTGAGGTTTTTTGGTTCCCTTGGGTTGGAGTGTTTCATTTGTTAGATTTTACTTTCAGTTTGGGGCTGGTAGTCAAGTTACTCTAGAAACTTGTTAATTTTCCTTTGGGTATAGTCTGCTGAGATTTCACAGAGAAGTGACTTTTTAAAGTGAGACATAAGCATATTGATTATTAGTGGCTAAGAAGTGACAGGAGGTTTCAGCACTGTAGTTCACCATGTGTAGTAACTCTTTTCATGAGCTTAGAATTCATGGATCAAGGCAGATTTGTAAACAGAAAAATGTTGTCAGTATGGTAAATGTCAGTAGAAAGATCTGAACAAAAACATGTGCACAAAGTGAGGTGGAAACAGATGATAGAGCAACAGGATCTGCCATGAGGAGTTGGGGAGGGAAGGACGTTGTGAAACCCTGAGAGCATTAATGAAGAATGGGGTGGGATTACCCTTCTGTAAACTCAGAGTTCGCTGGACTGCCTATTTACGTAAGTGGACACTTAAGAGTTAGTCTAAACAAGTCCACTCATTGTGCAGTTTTTAGTTTAGCCCTGTACTCTGTGCTTGGGGAAGGAGTTAAAAAAGCGATATATGTGGTCCCACCTGAATAATTTTAGGGGTGTACTTTGTGAGCAGCTTGAATAATTGGTTGGAGACTCAGCTATGGGCAGCCAGGTGCTATGGCAGGCTCCTGCCTTTTTCTTCATTGTGTTTATTTTTTCCCCCTCCCTGCTGTTAAGCCACTTGGAAATCATCCATCTCATTAATGTACAGTCATACCTTATGCCTCTCCCCCATAGTGCCCATGGGCATGACTGATAGCCACAATAATTCTGGGGACTCCAGTGGTTAATGAGTATGTCCAAGGTGCTTAATTTCTTCTACAGCTAACTAGTTTTTAGTGGAGAAAAGGAAATTTGAGAGAAGTTGGGTAATTTGCTTTAACTTGCTGGACATGTGAAGTGTCCAATTACATCTATTGCGATTATGGGACTTGTGGTGTATGTTTGAACATTGCAGATGGTGTCAGGGTCATTCGGCAGAAATGAACCCTTCTGAACACCAGTATGTTCACTCTACTCCACCCTCACCGAGGCCACAGTTTTCCTCTCCATTAAAAGGTAGTAAATTTAGGCATCCTACATACATGCTCCCTTAAAATTGTATTGTAACCTGAAAGAGGTTCGGTCCACAAAGGGTTCCATACTTACGGAACTGACATTTGTTATCTGTCATGGGGTTTGATGTGTTAGAGTTGTGGAACTGGGCTGTGTTTCAGTAGGAAATCGGGATTTTGTTCACCTGTCAGTTTAACTGTCTTCCTCGGTTCCTTCCCGAAAGAAGATTATTGCTTAACTTGAACTGGTTTTTGCATTAAGTTGTCCTCCTAAGTGTGCTAAGGAACAAAAGGTAATTTTTTCTTGCTTTTTATCTTTTACTGATTGATATTAAAATCTAGACTGATATTGGAAATACTAATATAGTTATCCTAAGTAGGAGCCAAGCTTCTTTTGAATATATACCAGGTGAGCTTTTAGTAGTTTTTGGACTTTGAGATTGCATACTTTTCAGGTAACTTTTCTTACATAACATAGCTAGCTCCTGACCTCCTTCAGAATGTATCTCTCGTTCCTACATTTTACCCTCAGCAAAATTTTCTGGCATTATGTTCTGGTAAAATAAAGTATTCCTCCTCTATATCCCAGTTAGGGAATTAGTTTTAATTATCTCAGCTTTGAACTTGCATTTATTTGTCTTTTCTATCTCAAGAGATGGTCAAGTGCCTGCTTTACAAATAGCTGGGCAATGGTCTTCATATTGGATACAAAGATAATTACTCTGTACCTGTTTATATTTTTAATTGAATTTATTGGAGTGACATTGGTTAATAAAATTATATAGGTTTCAAGGGTACAGTTCTGTAACACATCCTCTGTATATTGTGTTGTGTGTTCACCACCCAGGTCAAGTCTCTTTCCATCACCATTTACCACCCCCCGCGCTGTACCCACTTCCACTGCCCCCCATCTGCATCCCGTCTTTTAAGTGGGAAGGGTAACAGACTGGGATAAAGGGCCCGGCAATCGTTTGTTTCCAAAGTCATGGGCCAGCTTTTCCAAGAAGCTGTTGTGCAGCTAGATCTTCATAAAAATGAAAGTGACAACAGACTGCATCTTGAGGCAACCACGGCTCTGTAAGAATATTGTTTCAAGGGTTAGACAGTCTTAAGCCATCTAGAAATGACGTAAGAATGTGAAAGATGTGTCTTCTTTCTCCCATCCTATTCACTCTTTGCAACTCCAGAGAGAAAATTAGTTGCGCAGTTTCCCTTCTCATTGCCCTGCTAATAACCCTCAGGCAGTGATACTTAGCAGCAGAATATGACGGGTGCATATGTTTGTCACTGACAGAGTCTTGGTTTAATTAGAGCCTTAGTTGACTTTAATAAGCATATTTTAGTCATGAGTGATATGTGTGTCAGAATTGCTAAATTGATCTTGAATTGCAGCAATACAAGTTTAATGTCAAAAGAAGAGGACATTGATGGCCGGTTGGCGGAGAGGAAGACCACACCAGATTTGGAGTGTAATGTGTCTAGTCTTGGATTGTCAATTTTCAGAGGCGCATTGATAAACCAATTTGTCTAACTGTTCAGCTGGTACTCCTGAGCACACTTTGAAACCAGAAGCCCCAGCCAGGTTCCCCAGGTGCTTCTGCAGAACCAGCTCACCGTGACTGACTTCAGGCCTTGTTCCTGGCCACATGAGCAAGTCTGGCTTTTTACTACTTTTCCTTAACATGATTCTCTTGTCTTTCCTACCGAGTCAAGATCACAGTAGCACCTTTTTCTTTCCTAGAAGCCTGCTCTCAGGGCATGGTACCCTTATTTAAAGCTGTGAAGATCAGAAGTTGTGTCTCAGTCTCTTGCAAAGTCAGGCCCTGAGCCTCAGTGAAGATGATGTCTCCTTTTTTTCCCAGGGTGGCAAGTGGGTTTTAACGGCCATTTGTGGGTGTGTACCCATGCCATTAGGGTCTTGTTTCTAAAAGGGGCTTCAAAGATTTATTGGCATTACAAACACTTTTTAGCTTCCCTGCAATCTTGCATCTCAGAGATGGGAGCTTGAGGGTAGCACAGAGGGCTGGCACACCTACCGGAATGGGAAAAACCAGCAAACACCTGAGAAAACACACCGTCAAACATGGTGCAAGAACGACCAGTTGCTCTCTTCTACTAAGTGATCATCGTTTTTATTATCTTACATGTTTGCACTTGAGGAGGAAGGGAACTAATTTTTATTTAACACCCAGGATGTGTCAGCTAGTGAGCCAGATGCTTTATAACTATCTCATTTTTCCTCACTTTACAGTACTATTCTCACTGTAGGGCAAGATGAGGAAACTATGGCACATTGAATGAAGTATTGTTACTAGCTAGTGGAACTGGAATTTGAATTCAATTATGTCTTGGCTCAAAAGATCTTGTATGACATTTATTTTATGACCAGAGAAGAGATTGCATTTCTTTTGTTTAAAATGGTCTAACAACCACCAATTCTTTTCTACCTAGTTATTTACTTTCATACCTCAGGCCCTTGATCTCTGTTTTCTCTTTTTCCCTAGGGGATTTTCTTGAGCTCTTCATTTCCTTGCATTTCTAACTTAGCATCATGTGCTCCTTCTAGAGCTTCCCCAGATGATCTTCCCCCTTCCTCTCTCCCTCACATGACTGATGGTCCATCTGGGAGCTGTTTTTCAGGTCAGGGAAGAGGAGAGCATGGGAGGTAATTCCCTAAGCTGTTTCTTAGTATTTTGTTTTTATTGGACTAATTTGCTTTACTGGTTGACCATCTACTGGATTGCTCTTGCTGACATGATGTGGTGCTAGGTGGCCAGGGAAATAGTAACCTCTCTTCCGGCCCTTGGGAAATTTTGGAGTTGGTTTGGGAGTTAAAGTATGCACAATTGGCATTGTGGTAAGTGTCACAAGGCCATAGATTTTCTAACCAACCAACTAACCAACACCAACCAAAACCAAACACACTACTCTCCGGTTAGAGGAGGAGGGGAGCAAACATGCATGAAATTACTACAAGGAGGCTGGGTGGCTCTCAGTCCTGGCTCGGGATCAGAGTGTCCTGGGGAGCGTCTGATTCGCTAGGTCTGGGGTGGGGCAGGAATCTGGGGTTCTGACCGACACCGGGATTTATGCCATCAAGGAGAGCCTTTTATATTAGTTCTGAGAAGCAGGTTTGTTTTTATCTTCTGAATAAGCCTTTGCATGTTCCCTGGCCTACTGTGAAGTGGCAGTAGTTGAACTTGGAGTGCCTTTGGTCTAGTTAGGTCTGCTCATGTAATCAGTGATTGAATTAAGCAGAATTTCTGATGTGGAAGTAAATTGTCTTTCTGGGCGTTCATTGCAGAACATAGTAGACTTCATTTATATGTATATCTTTCTGGGGTAAATTTCTGTGTACCAGGCATCATGCTTGATGGCTTTAGACTTCTTAGCATAGTGTTTATAATAAGACCTATGTGAGTGGTACTGTTGTTACCATATTTTGCATATAGGAAAATGAAAGGTTTTTTTTTTTAGGCTTAAATTTTTGCCTTAGGTCTTAGAGCTAGCATATTAAGGAGCCCAAATGCAAATCCATGTCTGCCTTCAGAACCCATCCTTGAACTTTACTGTGCCAGGACCAGGCCAGAGCTTCAACCAGGTTCTCCTGGTGACACTGAGAGGCAGAGGTCACAGTCAGTGACTAGTCAGTCGGCATTTTTTAGGATCACTGGGAAATGTGACTCTGGGGAATGGAATAACCATGACTTGTGTTACTTTCCAGATTTTCACACTGACAGTATAGAGGCCCATGCTCAGCCCAGGACAACAGCATTGTTTAGAAGGACATTTGTTACAGATTTAGGAACCAGTGTTTCAGAAAAATGTAAGATACCTCTGGTTTTGCCAGTATAGTGATTATAAGAGCGTAGGCTGGGAGCTGTTTACATTCATCTCTTAGCTCTGCCAGCTCTGTGGCCCCAGGGAAATAACCTCCCAGTCCTCAGTTTTCTCACCTGTCAAACAAGGGTAGTACCCAGATCTTCCTCAAAGAGAGAGGAGGATGCAGTAAGACAATGTAAAGTACTTAGCAGAGTAGTTTCTACTTAGTAAGCTTGAAATGTTGCCTTACTATTGTGACTCAGTAGGATAGTTATGGCCATATTTAATTTAAAGCTCATATAGATGCTCCGAGTGGAGGTGGTCAGGTGATGGTGTGCTCGTTACTTTGCCTCTTGCTGTTGAGCAGACCTGTGTTGGCGGTGCTACGGTCTGTGTCCAGCCTTTAGGCAATATAAATACACTTTAGAAATATACAAATTCTAAATTCAGAGATACTTTTAAACATTTCACAGTGGTGTTATGTTTCAGAATATCCTTGCTTGTAGGTAATATGAAAGTGCATTAGGTGGTAAGAACATTGATTACCACATTTTCTTAACAGACACGCCTTCAGGTAGATGGGACTTGAAAATACGAGGTGGAGTTGTGTGTGCTTTTGTGTTGTATTTGGTTGTGTGGAGGCAAGCGAAAGAGATGTCGCTTCTTTCTGAAGCGTAGTAGTTTACGTTCAGAAGGAAGGTTTGTTATAATCCTGCAGATCTGGAGGTTGGTGTATAAAAAATGCCTTTAATGTTACAATGACCTTTAAGAAATAACATTTATTTAACCAAACCCTGTTTTGTTTATTTTTTTTCTATAATATTTAAACTCATCCTAAGTTTTCAAGAGAAAGCCATTAAGGAAAACTTACTGCATAAGGTGGAGGTGGGAAGCCATTTATGTTTTTTAACAAGGGCTTAGAACTGTGCAAAAACTTCCCTATAGGATCTTCTAAATAAATGATTTAATTAGCCATTATTTGTTTTTCGAGATCATGAACACAGACTGTTGGACATTGTTGAGGGGCAGCGTGCTTCTGTTATCTGCTGTGGTCGGGTCAGAGCGAGGGCAGTGGAGAGTGCAGGGTGCGGGCCCAGGTGGTTGGAAACCTGTGGGTGACTTTCTGTGCCGGGACGTGTGTTCGTTACCCTCCCTGCACCAAAAAGTGACCGAGCACCGTCCCACCCCCATCCTAAGGTCTTCTGTCTTTACGTTGGTCCTGCACTTTCTACACCCATGGCAGGAATGTCCTCCTCGTTTGGTTGCATCTGGATCAGCGCATCAACTGGAGCCAACGATTTCTAAGAGTTTTTCCAGGTCTGAGATTTTATGATTCCTTGTTATCATCCGATAGTACTGTAATAATGACTGAAATGAACAGCTGAGTGCTTGAGAAAACATTTCAAAAGTTCTTCAACTGATAAAAATCCCTCTTTTACTGACGGCTTCTGAATATTATTGAGAGGTGGTTGAGATGAGTGGCTCTCTCCAGCTCTTTCTGGGACCCTGCATTTGTGAATGCTGAATGTTACATACCAGATTAGTTCTTATTTCTTCCTTTTCAGTGGACTGTGTGTATTTGAGCCTAAGAACAATAGAAAGCAGCTCTCTCTTTTAGCTGTCTCAACTCATTCTAACCTCATTCCTAGCTTTGCCTAACTTTATAGTTTGTTTTGGCTGCAAAATTCTGCCCACTTTTTATTCTTATAAAAATGTATTTTTCCTTTGGTGAGGGGGAAAAAATGCAAGGTATCACATACTTATTTTGGATTATCTTTTCCCCCCATTATTTTCCTAACCCCTTGAGCTCTGTTCATGCCTCTGCCAGTCCTCCCAAAAAAAAAAAAGTTGGCTGAGTTGAGGATAACTGAAACATTTTTTATGTAGGAGTGGTTTGTACAATGTGGGAGGTTTCTACTGAATTCTCTCTGAAGACATCATTCAGTAGCAGTTTACTGGTGATAACAGAGATTACTGTTGATGTCTTCATTATTCCGGGAAAGTTCTAGGTTTAGGAGTCTGTTATGAATTTGGGCTTCAGCAGAGAAACCAGGAAAACCTACTTTGTTATTTGAAAAAGACCTAGGTAAATATAAACCTCATTATATGACTCGATTTTTAACCACTTTGCTTTGCAGAATTGGACTTTAGTAAGCTGTTAGAAGGTGGAAAAAAGGATCTACGACCTGCCAATATTGTCACAGACAGACCTCTGTCATGCAGAATCCCATTATTCTGAAAGAGCGGAAACTGACAAAGAGGGGCTCTGGGCAGATTTCCGACAGCTTTGTTTCTCAAGGCTGAACGAATTTGCCACCATATTTTTATAAGTACTGGGGGTGGGGTTATCTCCTCCCCCTGCCCTGCCCAGTTATACAGGTGATAAATAAAATTTGGCAAATATATAAAAGAGAAAGTAATTACCTATAATCCCATTACCTAGAGATAGTTAACATTTTGGTTTCACTCCAGCCATTTCTCCCTTATATATGGTTTAAGAAATACATAGTAGAGACCTGGGGAATGCGATTTGATGGTGTAGAGGCTTGTGCTCAGCCTAGGACAACAGCATTGTTTAGAAGGACATTTGTTATAAATTTAGGAAGCTCAGTGGATTGAGCTCAGGGCTGTGAAGCAACGGGTTGCCGGTTTGATTCCCAGTCGTGGCACATGCCTGGGCTGTGGGCCAGATCCCTTTTGGGGGCACCTGAGAAGTAACCATACACACATTGATGTTTCTTTCCCTCTCTCTGGCTCCCCCTTTCCTTCTCTCTAAAAGTAAATAAATAAATTTATATATATATGAAATACATAGTTGAGAAGATTAGATTTATATGCAATTTTTTAAAGAATGTTCTTGTGTTGTACAGTTTTTGAAAGTTATTGTAAGGGATAGCATAATTCTATTGCTTGGAGCTATCAGTTTTAACTAATTCTCTATTAGTAGATATTTAATATTTTTCAAAACAAGTTTTCCCCCTCAGTTTCATCATTATTTGCATATAATAAACTTATTTGGTTAAAGTTTGAACATTTTCAAGTTTCTTTATACAGATTGTTAAATTTTATCCAAAATGCCTATGACCACTTTATATTTTATGCCTGTCATCTGAGTATAGAGTCTTTTGCCACATCTTTGTCAGCAGTGGGCGCTTTCACTTCCCTACCCCTTCCTTGATTTATAGGTGGAAAACTACAGTGAGATTATACCTGTCTCAGAAGGGCTGTGACTGCCTAGTCAGTGCATGAGCTCCTTGGCCTTTGTTTAGTCTGAACCCAATTCTGGGACTTCATGACCATCCTTTATAAATATTAGCTAAGCTTCCTAAATACGTGAATGTTTGTGCTAAACCAGATCTGGAGGGCTTTTATAAAAGCCAGGTTGTCATTGATAGTTAAGCAAGCATTTGGAAATCCCCTGTGGAGGAAAAAGAACACCCAACAAAGCTATCCATGTTTATGGTGTTGTCTGCCCATCCTTTATGTATGTAGCAATTACTGTGGCTGGACCAGTTTGTGCCTCCAGAAGAACCAGTCCAGAGCATTCTCACCTTCTTTCCATCAAAGCAGACAGCTGGGTCATCTCCTTCCCATGGCCCTGTCTTTTGACCATTGCGAGCAGATTCTCAGCTAGTTTACAGGTTACAGACTTTTTTAGGCATCCTTAGCTCCATATTTATTGGCCATATTTCTGTTTTGTAGGTGAAACATTTTCTAAAAGTTTTCTTTTTCTGGGATTTATTTGTGTGCTCTGGAATGCTGCTGTTAATGTGACTGACCTTATTATATAAACTCATGGATCCTAACAGGAGGGACCTGACTTGGATAGTGAAGAGATGCAGAGTCTTAAACAAGCAGTTGTCATTACAGGTAACAGAGCTGCTTATGATTCATAGAGAGAAATTGTTCTCTCTGGTGTTGCCACAGTAAGTGTTTTCTTTAACCAGCTACCACTTATCCTGAGGTCAGCCCGGTACCCAAAAGGGAGGGGAGAGTCCAAGCGCTGAGTCACAAAGATGTCACCTGGGTGGCGCATCAAAGCTCCCACACGCTTTCTTCTTCCTAGGAAACTCCTTTCTCACAGCCATTCTATTTTACCAGGAATGCAGTTTGAAGAAGTTTAGCTGTCTCTTTTCCTGGCCTCTAAAAGTGATCACGACCATTCAAAAGCCAAGAAGTAAATCTGGGGATGGATTAGTGTGGTGGAAATGAACAAAAATCTAGAGTGGTTTAAACTCTCTAGTTGGATTTCACTAAAGCAGTTGATGTAGCAGTTATAAGAGCCATATATATATATATATTTTTAAGTATACTCAATAAAAATTTTAATACGAAATGTATCACTCATTTTGTCCAAATTATCCAAAATTCAAATCAGGCGTATCAGAGTCTTTATCAGGTTCCTAGCGTTGCTGTGACAAACCTCTACAAAACTGGGTGGGTTGGAACAACAATAATGCATCATCTCGTGGCTTTGGAGATCAGACGTGCAACAAAACCAAGGTGTCTGAGGGCCCGCTTCTCCCTCCTAAACTTGCAGAGGAAGAAAGAGCCTTCCTGCCCTCCGCTGCCTTGGTGTTCCTCGGCTTGTAGGTGCGTCTCTCCAGGCTCTGCCTTCGTTGTCGCACTGCCACCTTCTCTCGGGGTATTTCTGTATTCTGGATACAAATCTTTTATCGGGTACTTGATTTGCAGATATTTTCTCCTAGCCGCTGGCTTGTCTTTTGCTTTTCTTAATACTGTCTGTCTTCAGTTTCAGCTCTTAATGTTTGTCTGTGATCCACGTTTGGGTTAATTTTTATATGTGGTGTGAGCTAAGAGGTTTTTAAAAAATTATTTTAGTTTTATTTTTTTTAGCCATGTGGCTATCCACTTGTTCTGCTACCATTTGTTGTTCCATTCCTTTAAGCTCTGTTACTACTACCTGTCAGTCTTAGATAATGCTGATGAGCAGCAGCCTGCCTTCTCTGAGTGGGGAGAGTGGGGGGGTGGTCTCGGGTCTTCGCCTTACTGTAGGGAGGCCTTGCCCCATAGTTTGCTTTGTTTGGTTCAGATCCTGTTAAGAAGACATCCACAGGTCTTCAAAAACAATGAGCAAAGTTTTAGCCAGCTTGGATTTAGTTAAGAAATTGCTCTGTTATCTCCTTTTTTTGAGGGTGATTATGAAATCTTATTTGAACACACAGTTCAGGTCAGATAAGCCTAGGACAGTGTAAGCTGACTTAAAAATAGTTCTAACACAAGAATGATGAAGCCCTTCTTAAAACATTTTCTTTTTCCAAACAGTTATTTCTAACCATAAAAGTAAAAGATATTTATTAGAGAAACTTCTTGAAATTACCGAGGCATAAAGGAAAAAAGCTGTTCTTCCCCCATCCCTGCCTTCTTGGCACCGCGGCACTTTGCATTCTATGGGGTTGGTATCGGGACGTCGGAGAGCACAGCTCCTTGGAACAATATTTGGATTTACTGATGGATTCGGGCCTGTTTTCTTGTGTGGAAGAGAAAAGGTTAGGTTTTACTATTTGGTGAGCATCTATTTTAAGCCAGGACTCATACTTCACAGAGCTCTATGAAGTATTAAAATTGTGTTAAAATTATATTAAAATACTATTTAAAAATTATCCCTCTCTCTAGCCTTCCTACCTCCCCCTTCTCTTTCAGAGGCTTGGGTTAAATAATTTGCCCAATGTCCTTCACCCTAGTGAGCAATAATGTGAAAATCTGGGGGAAAACTTAAGGATCTTTTAGTTAAGATGGTTACCCTGGTGTTTTTTTAATGGTTTGAAAGGCTTTAAAAGAAGAAGGGATCAAGTAGTTCTTCTTTTGTTTCTTTTCTAGCTCCTGTGGCCTGGCCTCCCTTTTATCCTCTATAAAATTAGAAGTTCCAAGATCCCCTTATGTCTTGCTCAAATTAAGGATTGTTTCTCTTCTCCTTTCAGTGCCGTACTTTCAACTTTGAGAGCCTTAGTTTTGGCCCTGGTGTGTGTTAGCCAAACAGAAAGGTGAAGGAGAGAGCTGGGGTTCTTTACAAGGAAAAGGCCTTCGATTGGGTTGATTCCATCAGTGATTTTAATGTGTTGAGCACCAACTAATAGCTAGCTGTGGATTAGTAGGCAAGCCACTCAGTTTCCTCATCTGTGAAATGGACTAGCCCGCCACAAAGAGCTTTCCATGGTGTACCAGCACTCCTAATTTCTTGTGTTAGTGGAACTATGAAATAAGTGTCTGTGGTATGGTCAGACATATCTGCCGTAGGGACCAGTGTTAAAAACCTCTGTCTTCTCCTAAGTACCCCTAAATCATGAAGTCATTTGCATTGTGTTAGTAGGTAAGAAGCATCAATTGTAGTGTAGTCTGCCTTCTCTGGGTGAGGGGGGAGAGAGAGAGAGAGAGAAGAAAAGAGATTGTGATCCTGGTGCCTACTTTTCTTCCTCCTTCTTCCGGGAGATGTTTGACAGCCAGGACTTCCCCATTGGCATCCCCACTTTATCAAACAGCATGACTTATTTCTAATCTGTTGCTTTTGCGGTTGCCATAGTATCCTGTCTTGAAACAGAAAGGTGGCCGATATAGTTGTAAGGACAAGCAAATTTTCTTTTTCTACCTCATTGACATTTGCCAGCAGAATTTTTTTTTTTTTACCTGATGATTCAGGCCAAGACCTGGGGGTGTAATGATTGCAGAGGGAGGAGGAGAAGGAGTGTTTGGACTCTGGACAGTGAAAAGAATTCTTTATATTAACCCAACTTACTCTGTTAATCACTAAGCTGTGTTGCTCAGTGATTCAGGGCTTTCCACTTGAGCCAACTACTTGTTATATAAATTGTATTTATTCCTGATGAATGCTTTGTTTCCGCTGAGCACTAGAACTCAGGCTAGAGTGGAACTTCTTACCACTACACCAAGCCCATTAAAAACAAACAGTAAAACAGAAAACAACCAAACGTCACGGTTTCCAGTGAGTATCCTAACACATTTGGACCAGTTCATCAGCATGCAGAATGATAAAAAGTGGTTCAGGAGGTATGCAAAAGAAACCTGAAAGGGAAATACCAAGTGGCTTATTTTCATCTCTTTTACTCTGATAAGCGCCAACAAACCTTTCTTCGACTTGGTTGCAGAAGAAATCCACACAGGAGTAAGAAGTTCTTTATAGAGGAAAATCTTTACTTGAATTGGTATTTTTGCTTTTCACTTGTTCAGAAAAATTGGAAAGAAAAGCTGTGAGTGGTTGAGTGAAAAGTAAACAACAAAACATAATCCTTTTAGAATATCTAGGTGGGGACTACGGTTTTTAATCTTTTTCAGAAGAGGAGGCCACGTAGATTACAGTTCAGTTAAGACGCATTGAAGTTAACCCCAGGGTCCCCGCAATACCTCCTGGTGAGTGGATTTTGTTCCAGGTGGCCTTCTGCTTTCCCTGTGGGATGTCTTACTTCCTGGCCCCCTGGCTGCTTTGCCCTGGAATATTCTTTCACCACGAAGAAGACATGAACTCTTCACATGGTACAGTCATCATAGCTGTTTTGAAAACTTTTACAGCTGAGGGAGTGAAGGTAGAGAGAATTTGCACAAGGTCGTATCTATTGTTTTTCCATTTAATGTCTTGCCTTCTCCTAAAATACGTTAAGATTTTATTATTAAACACTTTTTCCCTAAAATATTTAAGACTTTAGAGGGCTTCTTTTTTCCCCCTCATCTTCCGTATGCTTACTCAATCAGAGTCCTTGTCCCCTGATCTCTTTATGTCCTGGGACATTATCTGATCAAACAGTTCTGTGGAATGAACTGCCTTGGGGTTATTTGTGTTTTTTTAGGAGATGGTAGATAATTTTGAAGACTACTCAGCACAGTTGTGGGCCTTGCTTTTGAGGCCATAGGATACCAAGGAAAGTGGGGATCACTTGGCACTTTGCCACGGAAAGAGCTCCCAGGGACAGTGGTAGGCTGAGATGGCATCCCTACGAGTCAGCCCAGAGAAAACCGGCCCACATGTTCTAGTTTTGAAGACAGAAAGGTAAACTGATTCATCTTAGGATTTTTAGTGGTCATCGCAGGAAGAAATCTGTTATTCAGGATATTCTGTGCTGAAATATCATCTCATTCTGCTTTATCTGCTTGTCATGATGAGAATTCACTTAATTGCATCTTCCTTCAGGCTCCCACAGACCGTTACTTACCTTTATTATTTATAGTCCTCACCTATGTGCTGATCTGGGGAGAAAGATCATTAATAAATTTCAATTAGTTAATGAAATTAAGCCAGAGTCGTGGAGAGCCAAACCTTAGTTGCATCTGTCTCACTGTAATGCCCCCACACCTGACATTTTTCCTTCTGAGTATTTAGACTTAGTTGTACAAGTGACATGGTGGGTGAGCAGCCTGCTGTTGCTGGAGGCGTGGTGGCAGCCATTAATGATGCAGACAGTAATTTGGGGCTGGAGAGTTTGGCCTTATTGTGAAAACGCAAGGAGTCCTTCGAAGGCTTCGATCAGAGAA
Source organism: Phyllostomus hastatus (assembly GCF_019186645.2). Lineage (NCBI taxonomy): Eukaryota > Metazoa > Chordata > Mammalia > Chiroptera > Phyllostomidae > Phyllostomus > Phyllostomus hastatus. The sequence continues at coordinate 5,755,257 of NW_025334036.1, read as the reverse complement.
TGGCCACACAAGCCATACCCAGCTTGTTCAAGAGTAGAACCTTGTGGTGGATGATGTGGAGGCCAGGTTTCGCTCAGAGGCAGGGAGAACCATAGGGAAGCTACAGTCTAAGGGAGTGGGTGAGGACTTGGGTAGCAGGGACAGATCTGAAGAAGAGAATTTAATTTAAAACCCATCGCATCAGGTAGTCATTAGACATTTTCAGAAAGGGTCAAATAAGTGAAAATATTTTACGTTGGTAAAACCTTCTGTGGCAGCAGTGGCAGGATGGATAGTCAGGGGTTGAATCCCAGTCCAGTCCACCACTGAGCGAGTTACTTCTTAGGGCCCCAGTGCCCTTTTCTGTGAGATAAAGGAAACAGGAACTCTCTTATCAGCATTTCCTTTCCGCTTCAGCTTCGATACTGTCATTCCTAGAAACAGGTCTCAGAAGCTAAGTGTATCCTAGCAGTAAGTATACAAAACAACATTAAAGTAAGATAATTGGTGTTGTACCATTTTTATCAGTGAATGTTATAATAGCTTGATTATTTAATGCAAGAAAGAAGAGGTTTTGGGAAAGGGTATGGTACTGGGAGCAGAAATCCGGCATGTAACCCGTTACAGCCCTCTGGTGTTTGGGGAGACTCCACCTGGTATTTTAGCATGGGGTTTTTGAGGCGTGCCTTCTAAACTGGAATGTGTGATAGTCACTCACCTGTAGCTAGGTTTTACAGTGGTTTTCACGAACACTGTTTTTCTATTGCTCAGCCGGACTTTCTCCAGAAAATTGACTCAAGGGGGAGGTCATTTAGATAGAGCTTTCACCAGTGTGTACTAAATCTGTTAACTAGTATTGGGGATCCACTGCGCGACCATCGTAGAACAGGAAGTCCTGCTGGGAAAAGAGTCAGGTATGCATGAACCCACGATGCTCACTTTTCCACTCTCAATAAATGGCACCATTGCTGGCCTGTGTCACGCAAGGCAGAACTCTAGAAGCCATCCTTCAAACGCCTTTCTTCCTTCTTCCTATAGTTATACATTTATCAGCAAATGTTTTTGCGTTTAATATCCTTACTATCTGTCATCTGCCCCTTCTTCCATCATCATCACTCTCACCCCAGCCCTAGCCATACGCCCTTACTTGAATTATTGCCACGCCTTCCAGCTGGAGTCCCTGTATCCAGTTCCTTCCTGCCTTGTTCCCTGTACTGTCCATTAGGTAAATAAGCGATTCTTCTACAAGAGAAATGTAATCATGACCCCGACTTTTAAAATAAGGACCAAAATAGTTGATGGGGTCTAGTAGGCCCTAAAATGGTCTGGTCCCTACACTCTTTTCCATCCTCATTTCATGGTATTCCCTTCTGTTCTCTTTTTTTTTTCACCATATTTGTTTTCTTTTAATCCTTCATATTCCCCTACTCTCAGGTTTGCTAGGTTCTTTGTACTTGGAAGATTCTTCTCCTTGATTGCTGCTTGTTTCTTAGCTCTCAGCCCAAACAGTCACTTTCTCAAGGAAGCTTTCCCTTGACTTACCAAACAGGTAAGACTCCTGTTGCTTGTTTTCACAAGACCAGGTAACTCTGCTTTGTAATATTGTTGCACCTTTGTATTTATTAGTGTGACTTTTTGATGTTTGTCCCTCAGTGGACTCTAGGCCTTCTGAGAATATAGATGAACCTTCAGAGGACTCAGCATTTTCTCCGCTGCACCTGGTATGTCTCTGAGCACGTGGTAGGAACTCTGATTATATGTTAAATGACTGTGGGCTTTAGGTAATTAGAGGTCACAGAAGTACCACTCTAATATGTATAAAGTACAAAGTTGTGTGACCTGGATAGAAGTAGCCATAATTCTTTAAGGAAGACAGAAAAATGGAGTTGCTAAATAGTGGGGACTGATGGCATTGAACTTGTGTGTTGGATGTGTTGGATACTGTTATTATAGACTGTGCAAGTTGGTCAAACCCTTGGAAATGCAAGTCAGGTAAATGAGAGTTCTTTTTTGTTTGGGAGCAAAGTCAAGGCCAAATCAAACAACGTGTGGGAAGACTTGAGCCATAGTTTCCGTGACTTCATTGGCTTTGTTGTGCTACTTGACAGGACTTTATGTTCTTGATTCTGCTTTCTGAACTGTAAGGAAGGAATGGGGAAAGGGGTAGCCAAAACAAGGGATATGTAGTCAGAAAATGGCAGAGCCTCTGCTTTGCTGTTTAAAATAATAAATTAAAAAAGAAAGAGTTCTTCAGTAAAATGGAAAAGGGTATGGACCTTGGTTTGATTCTTAACTCTCTTAACAGCTGTGTTAAGCACACAATTCAATGCCTTTTAGTGTATTCAGAGTTCTGAAACAGTCACCACATTGATTTTACCATTTTATCATCATCACACCTTCCACCCCGAGCCATTATCTTGACATGAGCATTTAATAACTGTTTTATCTTGAATAACTCACCTAAGCTCTCTGAAGCACAAATTCACTTTTTTTTTCCATTTGGTCTCTTAACAGCTATCAAGAAATTGAGCCATATTATCCCCTTCTTTGACCCAAGAACCTTGATTCATCTTGTTATGGAGGAGAGATTGTTGGCTACCAAAGTCACAGGTCTCATTCTGTGTATGCTAATATGATAGGTGTCCTCTCCCTTCTCTTTGTTCACTTGGGTGTTTTGATGTAGCAGTGTTGGATTCATTTGTATCCATATTTCATCTTGGTACCTTTGGCCTCTCATATATCTCGTTTCAGCCACTCAGGGATTTTGGAACTTCAGTCTAACTTTCAGTATATTAGAATGCTTAATGGGTCTTAGATAGTCTATGTAATCATTTTGTCATTAGAGATTTCCAGACCTCGATAAAGTGCTCCTCAGTCTCGGACAGAGGGGAAGAGATGCATTTGCCTATGATGCAAACCTTGTTTCCTGTAGGTGTTCATCAGTTACTCATTCCACCTTGGTGCTGAGACCATTACAGGGGCCGGGATGGCCATGCTGGGAGGTGGGACACAGTCTCCTCCTCCTGCACTGCTTCCCCAGACTCCTAGAACAGTGCCTGCTTTAAGTCAGAGGGACAGCCTGTGGCTTTAGAAGCACAGAGGGAAGGAAGCATGTGCTGGAGGAGAATTTTGGTCATACTAAAATCTAAATTTTAGCCATATATCGGAGGCCACCAGATGTCTTCACTTTTGCTCCCAAAAATATACTGGGAGATTTGGATATCATGGGAGGTGTTTGTTGAAATTTAGACACGCTATCAGTCCAGTGGATAAAAAAAGTTGCTAAGAAAAAAACGGAACTCTCGTGTGCCTTCTTTGTCACTATGTGCTTGTTTTCACTTCTTGCTTCCCTTTCTGGGGCTCACAGACCAGCCGTTCACTAGTTTGTGTCTGATATTCAGATAAACTCAGTTCATTACAGTTTATGGAATCTATTTTTTTTCTTTTTACTGCAAACTAATCTTCTAACTCTTGTACTTAAATAATCTTTTAGGACTGAGAAAGTATCTCTCTCTGGCCTGTGACAAACTCCTTTCAGTCAGATGCTGGCACTTTCTTCATATCTTGGACTGTTAAAGTTTTCTTTGCTGTTATTTCTTTTAGTTCCTGTAGCCTGAAGTTCATTCTCATTGGTGGAAAAGGAAGAAATAAAATAGATAAGGATTTCTTTGATGTACTCTCTTTTGTACACCACCACCTGACCATTAGGTTTTAGATCTTCCTTACTTGTTTTGTCTTGCTTCACACTTAGAAGAATAGAAAAGCCCTTTTTGTAGTCCATGACATTTTTCTAAGCTTTCAGGTCATTTTTGGTGTAAAGAATCATAACCTGCTGCCTTTCCATTCTAAACTAAGTTCTTAAAATCAAAAGTGTTTAATTGTTTAGTCACCCAGATATACACACTGAACATTTTAGTTAAACAGGCCTTTCTGCCTTGGGTTGGACTCTTAATAAGGTGTTAGAGATGCAAACTAATCCTGGCCACTCCTTGTTAATCAGAACCCGAGTGATGAGGACTGCAGTGCCTCAGAGTGCATAGGAAACGTACTGCCCCCACTTTCTGTTTTCTTACTGCTCGGGTTTGCAACTTGTTGTTGCCAGGGTGAGTCCAGTCATCTCATGGGAAGTTACTGGCTATGAGCTCTTCCGGAGCTCCTGAACCTTCCCTGGAAGGTCCACGAGGTTATGGCTCTGGAGAGGTGTATTGCTCATTCCAGTCACCACCTATAACAATAACCGTGATTTATTATCTACAGGGTGCCAGGCACTGACTGTAGCTGAGCTTCTACTTACATTTTCTGCTTAATCCTCCTGAAGGTGTTGTAAGAAAGTGTGATCTGCTTTTCTTTCTTTCTTTTTTTTTTTTTTTTGGACTGACCAGGAACCTGAAGCTTAGAGAAGTTAAGTGGATTGCTTCAGAGTCATAGAAATAATTGATCTCGGCATTTTAATCAATCTCCACCAATAATTTATCTAAGATAGTGGGAGGCACACCTAGAATTCCAATCTAGGTCTATTTGACCTCGAAAGTGAGTGATTTTTCTCACTGCCATTGTGGGTCTATTGTGGTGTGGTACTGTGCCAGGTGCTTTAGAGAATAGGAAATTAAAGAAAATACATTCTAGACCTTTAAAGGCTTGAAAAAGAAAAGAGTGGGGAGAGCCCATTAAGAGTGTCTTAGAAGAGAGGACCTTTCATTCTGCTGGGAAGCAGTGGGGCGAAGCTGGTCATCTGTGTTCAGACTCGGAGCCGCAGTAGAAGTGGGTGGGCATTATCTGACTCAGCACCGTGGTGTCTTGTCGTCATCCCTGGCTCCTTTGAGATCGGGATGTCCCTCTGCCTGGACATAGGTTTTTCCTCAGACTTGCCCAGTGCAGACCTCTGCTGCATGGTAACAGACAAAATGATCTGCTTTTATGTTAGGCTCTTCCATTTACTATGTCTGCCTTCAATACAGAACTGTAGCCCTGGGTCAAGGATGACTTTGAGTTGTGACTCCATTGCTTCATTTTAATGAATGCCCTACTTGACCTTTCTAAGTCAACGTGTCATGAAAAGAGATTTGAGTGTTTGCCAGGTAGAAGTAGGTCCCTTCAAGGGGTGAGGCATCTACTTTAAGCAGTTATTGGGGGGGGACAAACCCACGAACTGTTAAGTATCCCTTCAAAGTAAGTATCCTCCTTATCCTGACTTTTAATAACTTGTGCTTATTATGGAAATTCTAAATATGTAGAAATTAACTCATTATGGGAATTTTAGAACTTGAAGTAGAAAAATAGAAATCACCCAGAATCTCACCTTCCAGGAATAATCACTGAACTTTCAGGCTGTCTGTACATGAATGGGACAGCAAATCTATGGCTTCATCCGAATGGAGACTGGCTGCCATCTAAGAGCCAGAAGTTTGCCGTGTGAGTTCAGTTAACTGCCTGCTAAGGCAAGCAAAAATTAAGATCCTTTGGAGGAATAGAATATAATCCAGAGTCACCACAATATCCAGGGTACAGTGTACAATTACTCAGATTATGGAGAAACAGGAAAACATGACCCATTCTGAAGATAACACAATGGAAATCGATCCCGGGATGACCAAATTTTGGATTGAACAGATAAGGATTTACTCTATCCTAGTATTTACTATACTCAGCTAGTATTTGCTGTACTCAGGAAGAACTGTTGGTAATGAAAAACTACGCAGTTTTGGCACAGAAATAAAAATGTGAAACAAGAAAAATTATCTGAAATAAAATTTTTACAGGATATGCTTAACAGAACTGAGATGACAGGAAAAAAAGAAATCACTGACCTTTTAGATCAATAAGAATGATCTGATCGGAAGAGAGAGAAGAGATTGAACAACAATGAGCAGAAACCCCGGAGACCTGTGGGCCAGTTTCACAAAGGTCAGCAGTGTGCATGTAATTGAAGTTCTAGAGAGAGAAGAGACGGTGAATGGGGACAGAAAAAAAATCTTTGAAGGAATTGGGATAAACATTTCCTAAATTTAGTGAAAGAAATCATTACTGTTTGACGTTGTTTATAACGAGAAAAGCGAAAAGGATGAGTGTGGGGCCTGGGAAGAATTGAGGCTCGAATGGCCTACTTTCCCCCAAATGTCTGGTCTTAGCAAGCCTGACTGATTTCCACCCCTGTAGTGTTTCTTTCTGGGCCTTACAGATCGCACTGTTATGAGATTGGGAGATTAAGTTGCAGCCAAGACTAAATTGCAAGACTAAAATGGTGGAATATGGTGGTTTTTTGAAACGTGCCAGGGCTGGTTTCTTTTGGAGGTCTGCAGCGAACACTGGCCCTTTTTGTGTGTGCTGCTTTTCCCTTTGCCTTTCTTCTTTGCTTTCCTTCCCTGCTACCCTCTTCTTGTTTCTGAGAAAGGGCAAAAAGGAGACTGATGCATTTGAGCTGGACTGGCTACATCAAAGGCAGTGAGTTCTATTGACACCCGAATCAGCTTTGGCAGAGAGCAGCCTCTGGGGAGGCTTTTGTTGAGTCTCTGCTTTTCTCTCCCAGATGATGTTGGTGGCACTGCTGGGAGTCACTTGGCAATGAGTCGTCGTTAATGTGCCTCGGATGAAACATGGCAGCCAGAGTCCTCTGATTCTGACCTCAACCCTTTTACAAATGCATGCTTGTATGCTTACACACAACTAGTGTGCACTGATGAGGCATGCTGATTGTTAAATACTGTGTATTAGGCTTCATCAGACCAGTGACCATCAATATGTAGACTTCTCCCTTGCCTGTCCCTCCTGTCCCTGTGCCCATCCATGTGTGTGCCCCAGGGTGTGTCCTACGCAGGAGTCAGGGGTCTGGTTACAGAGTCTGGGAAGTAGCACAGTCGAGAGTTAACAAAGAGAGAGCTTTGGAGTCCGGGTGCCTGCAGAGTCTGTCACTCTTGAGCAGGGTGTCCTTATACAAGTTCTTTGAATCCGATGTCCATATTTTTGTAGAACGGGGATAATAGCTACTTCCCAGGAGGTTTTGAAGCTTTAAAAAAAAATCTGTATAGTAATAAGCCTTCTACATAATTATTCCTTTGATTTCCTTCTGGTTTCATCATAACCAATTATTTTAGATCATTTCTAATTTTGCACATGTTGTGTGCCATTCTGTTTCAAGGAATGGATTTTGCAGAGGGGTTGGAAACTGGTAGTTTCTTATTCATGTATCTTTACAGAGTGAAGGGTGAAGCTCAGAGGTCCCAAGATTGTACATCTAGTGTGTGGTGAGGCCGTTGTTCACCCATATCTGAATGTTAATGAAGCAGTGTCTCCTTGGAGACTTCATAGCTGAGTGTTTAGATTCCCCAGCTCTGGGGTGTTCTTTTTGCTCTTATCTGCACGCTTTATTTGCTCCTCGCTCTGACCTGGGATAGTGATCAGGGTCTGTAAGGAAGGTTGTGGTATATGTGTCTGTAGTCTGTCCATCTTGCTTTGTAATTGCTTTGTTTTATGATTTTTCTCTTCAGCTTTGTAGCGAATTTCAAGACTGCTAATTTCCTGTATGAAAAGTCAGTGTCCTTTTCAGTATATGCCATGCAGTGATAGGCTGGCCTACTCCTTATTACAGTTTGTGAAATTTAATATAGTATTGATAAAAACAGTATCATTGCCTTTCACTGCAATTTTGGACATGAAAGACTCTGTTCACTCTCTTTAACCTTGGGTACTGGTTCTGAAGCTTGATTATTCCAGATTTTTGTACACATTAGAGGGAAACCATTCTCAGAAGTTCTTGTTTCTTATGTAACAGCAACTCAGTGTTGGGAGCAGCAGATTGCAGCTGGCGGATATTAGCCTGTGTTTGTGTGGAAGGGAGTCCATCCCCAGCCGATTCTCAGGCCTGTAAACATTTCCATTTGAATGTGGGTAGGAACATGTTGGTCTGTTGAGTTGCTTTACTTGTTGGCTAACTATGCAGCTGACTTTTCCGTAGGCCACTATCTGCTACTTTGGAAAAACAGAATAGGGCACATCCGTAAGTTAGTTTACAATGGTAAGTTTGGGGAGAGATGAAGCAGATGAACAGTCTGCTGAGAGGCCTTGGACAAGCTTACGTCTCTGCTTTCCTCTTCTTCCTTAGTGAAATACTACATCCTCCACCAAGACTTTTTCATTTGAATGAATGAGAAGAACTTCTCTTCCTTCTTGTCCTACTGTGTTCCGTCCCCAACTCACGAAGTCGCCCTGTCTCGTTTGTGTACCTAAGGTAGCCAGTATTCTGTGTGTGCCATTATGGCGTGTTCGAGATAGGAGGAACTTTCACAGCTACCTACACTCCAGCTCCTTCCGTTCCCAATAAGAGAGGTCAGGAGCCTCGCTGGGAGCTAGAGGCAGTGATGCAGTAGTTGGAGGTTAAGAGCATGGGTTTTTGAGTCAGATCTGGGTTCACATTTTGGCTCCCGCTATTTACATGTTGTGTGACTTTGTAAAGGTAACTTGAATCATGAACCTCTTCTTTTGTAAATGGATTAATGTGAGGATTAGCAAGTGCCTGGAACAGAGTAAGTGCCAGTGAAGATGATGTTGGTAGTTAGTTAGGTCTTTGCAGTTGATAAGCCGTAAGATGTCAGAACTGTAGAATTAGAGTGTTCACTTTCTGGATGAACCAACGAGAAGAACACCTATTGAGTGAGACAAGAGGCTACAACTTAATCTGTCCGTTAGTTACATGTATATTGTGTGGTTCTTGAGGGATATGAGTTCGGAAAGCCAGTGGATACATATGTTTACCACCTGGTATGTGTCCAGTGTGTGCTTGAGAAAGAGAGAGTGGTGGGTGGGACATATTTTTTAAGACGCCCTTGAGTTTCAGAAATGGGTTTTTCATGCCAGGAGGCAGCCTGTGACAAGAGGGTGAGATCAGTTGGTATATTTGGAGTTTGTCGCTTATCCTTGTACTCTGTTCTCTGAACATTTTCAGTGTCCCTATTTCTGTACAAGCGGATGAGATAGAAAATGACCAGGTCTCTCCATAGAAATGTCACGTGCCAGGCCGGGGAGGGAGGAGCCCAGGGCGAGGAGAACGTGGGATGGAGCCAGCAGGCAGGCTGTAGTCTTCATCTTTGCTTAGTGTTTCCCTGTAGTGGTACTGGAGCAGCTGCGTTCTGTTTAAAGCTTCTAGAGCTGACTTCAGAACGTGATCTTTAGTTTGGTTGTACCAGCATTTGGGAAGGGGAACAAAGGAAAAGAAAGAGGAATTAGAAATATGTTCTTTAAAGCTATGAAAAAAGTTGACCCATGAATTTTTATCTCATGGGGTAGAGGCTGAGACTGGGTTGGCCTGTGGTTTTTACCATTCTGCTTCCTGCTGATGGAGAGCCAGCCACAAAGACAACTGTTTGGACCCAAACAGTTTGATTGTTGAAACACCTTTTTCCTCTTAGAGAATTGGTATTACTGAGGCTTTATCTTTAAACTTCCAAAGTGGTGCTTTATTCAAGTGGGATCTTACTTCCTAAGGATTTGGCTGTGGCTGGGCAAGTAAGGAGTAAGGACTCTGTTTCCTGGTTTCCCATCTTGCATGGCTTTTTTTTTCCTTGTCGGGTGTCCTGAGTGAGGTGTGCCTGTTTGCTGGATTGCTGTCAGTGACAGACAAAGCCTTAGCACATCTCTGCGGTGTCTCCGCTGTACCCCAGTAGTGCTGCGCAGAGTTGACCTACAGCAGTTCTCAGAGGCCAGTGCTTGGTTAACTCAGTTTCTGACCAGGGAGAGAGGCCCTAGAGCTAGCAAGGGGTTGTACTTCAGTTCCCTTCTTTCTTCCACATTGGTGACCTACAGTGGTCACGGCAGTCCATCCTCTCATCAGTTGGCACTGGATGGTCAAGGTATGACACAGATTTTTGGAGCAACCTTGGTTCTTCCGTCTTCCAGGTCAGTCTGGATTTTGGCTGTCTTCTAACCATGAATGACTGTCCTACACTGAGCCAACTGTGTGCTGTGTGGGGTGGGGAGGGGTTGGGGGCGGTCCAGAGTGGGGCCTATTTAATTTATGTATCGAGTCAGCCAAGATCTCAGCTCTCTGGAGAGTTTATTTGGACTATTTATAGTTTGTTGTTCTGTCCATAGTCTCTGCCTGGAGCACACACTCAAGTATTCATTGAGTTGGATGAGTCCCCTTTATTGCCTTTCATACATCCCTTGTTTGCACGCTTTCTGCCTCTTCCTTTCCCTCCCCTTCCACTTGGAATTGCTTTCTGGATGGCCTGGGCTCTCTTCAAGACACAGGCGCCTACTTCTCACTGCTGCCCTCACTCCCAGGGAGCAAAACCTGCAAGGGGACAATTTTCCTTGTAGGATAGTGTGCTTGCAGATCTTCATTCTTTTTTCCCTAAATTAAAAAATATATATATTGTAAAGATTCTCATGAAAAGTATTCAGTTGAACTGTGCTTTATGACTCTTGGGTCTTTCGACCATACCATGGATTTTATGAGAGCACCTTTTCTGAATTTCGAAGTGATATAACTTAGAGGAAAGGGTACTGTGTGGTAGAGGTCTGTTTCTCCCTTAAACATGTTACATATTCAGCGTCTCACACGCACACACAGTCATAGGGCCTGTTTCTGCTTTCACTGAAAATGGCAGTCACCGCGCAGGTCTGTTTTGTGCCGTTTATCTCCTCACACGCAGCGAGAGGTGCTCAGGTGTTTTAAAGCAATGGGTTTGTCTTTCTTGTGACAACTTTATTTTTTTTTAACTTAGTTCAGCTGGGGAAATTAATTTTCCATCTCTGCATTGTTTGGTACGTCATTAACATGTGTCCCCCTAAGAGTTTCCTATTCAGAGGAATTCCAACAGTTTGAAATTCAGGGAGTAATCTCTGAAGTTTCTCGTGTATCAGTTATTTCTAATTCCATAGCAGGTGTAGTACCACCCAAATGTAGACTGGCAGTAACTTTTTAATAATTTGATGAAAAACTGCCTTTTTAATCATTCTTTTAAAACCATTCTCAGTGAATTGATCAAGGCAGGAGAAACTGCTGAACATGATTTTTTTAAACCCAGTAGTCTATTTTAAACTCAGGTGAGATCTAATCTTACCCATTATCTTAGTATTGTCGCCACACATTGTGTTTGTTTTGCGAGTCAGTATGCCTGAATTGAAAGTGAATTATCTTTATTAATAGCCAAGCAGAATAAGCCACAGCTCTTGTCAATCACCATTTTCAAAACGCGTGCAAACGTCCTCTTCTTCCTCTGCTGTGTGTGCGCTTCTGAGTGCAGGTTCGGGTTCCTGCAGCACCAGCTGGTGAGAGGTGGAGAAACAGACTGTTTCCTTGAAGACAATGTCTCCAAATTCCTGTGACAGAATAACTGTTTCAACAATTGGAAACATTGAAACATTTCTGTTATTTGTTTCTAACACCTCTTCTGCCTGCCACTTAGGATAATCTGATAGTGCTTTTGTCCCGTAATGTGTCCAGAAGCTGGGCTCTGTGTCACTGCAGTAATTCCTAACGGAGTAGCCCTTCCAGGCGCTGGGCTTTGTCCAGGTGAGGTCATCCAGCTCAGGAATGTCCACATTTCTGCCTATATTTAGTCTTTCCGAATGATTTATAATTACTTGGGTTAATCCATTGGTCTGCTTGGTTTTTGGTGGATGAAGGACCTACAAAGGCTTGAATTTGGCAGTCTCTTTACCGGATATCTATTTTAACCCCCTCTGAAGTTAATTTACATAAAGCCCAGCTGTGTGTGGCTTTTTCTAAACTTAAAGTCTCTTATTCTTATAACCGTAGGGATAAGAGTGTCAGCACTCACTGCAGTTACGGCCTTGCTCTCCTGTGTCGCACCTCCTGGCAGCCTGCAGTTCCGTTTCCTTTGGATAACAGGATACAGCTGGGAGCAAAAGTCTTGCCTGTGGACGAGCCGCCATTTGGAGTTTTCTTCTCCACATAGGTCTTTGCAAAGCAGCATAAACCATTTTTGCAGGAAACCACAAGCCTGTGTGTGTTGAACACCAGAGGAGAATTGAAATAACAGGTGCCTGTGTTCCTCTTCCCGGGGACAGCAGCCACCAAGGGTGAGCCTGAGCACAGTGCTGAGCAGCTCCCGGCCTTTCCCTCTGCTCTGAGACTGTCCAGTCAGGTGCCGCTGCGTCCCCCACGCTGGTTCCGGTTCCACCTCTCTGGCCCATTCAGCCCTACCCAGCACGTTGAGGAGGCTGGGTTCTTAATACTTGGCAGGATCCATACCGCCTTTAATAAGCCACTAGATAGATTAAACTTAGACTGACCTCAGACATTTTGATTTTGATTTTTATAGCTGTGGATCCTTTGCCATCAGATGGTACAGAAGAGTGCTGATTATTTTCTGTTTCTGCTGTTCATATCAGTCAGGTATTTCTTTAGTATTTATTGGGCGCCCAGCTCATGCCAGATGCTGCAGCAGGAGCAGCGGGGGTGTGGAGTGCTAGAGACATCTGCAGTGTGGTGGACTGAAATAAACAAGTTAAGGAGAAAAGGCAGGCACAGAAATAAAGAGAGAAAAAATGTAATACATTATGTGACTTATTACAGGCTGTGTGGGTTAGACTATCAGCAATAATCCTAATGCCCACGTCAGCAAGGGTGGACGGCATTGTCATGAACCGAGGGGTGAGGACGGGGCTGAGCACGGTGCACGCAGCTCGTGCGCAGAAGCCGGATGGAAGGTGCAGGAGGGGAGCAGAGTGCCAATACAGCTGTGTAGATGATGCCCTAAGCACTGGGCACAGACAGCAAAAGGGGGCGCGGGGAGCATGGATGGCTTCCGAGAGTTTGCCAGAGTTGTAGGGCACGTTTAATAGAGCACCGTCTCTGGACGGGGTGGGGTCTGCATTTCCCTCATCAGTACCCTTTCTTTAGAATTAGAGGGCAGCACAGCCGCTAGGATGGTGCAGGAGACGTGGCAGTTGAATGTGATAGAAGGTTAGTGCTCCTACCAGGCAATAAGAACAGGAACTTACTGAGTATTTTCTTATTGCTTACCACTGTGTGAAGTGGTTTACACACGTCTTTTATTCTTTTTTTCACCCATTTTACGGATGGGAATAAAGCTTGGCAGTTAAGTAACTTGTCCCAGGAATGCAGTCAGTTACAACTGAAATCCAAGTCTGTGCCCTTCTCAGAATTATATGGCCATTTTCATTTTTATCTTTACATTTTTCTGCTAAGACTTGTTAGGAATTCCTAGATGCTAGAAGGTTGTGTGGATTACAAGCCGCATGAGGCCTCTGCAGTCATCTGCCCCTCTGGCGTCTTCATTATTCATCAGTGGCCTGCAGAGAGGCGGTGTAAAATAAATATAATACTGGATTTTTTGCAGGGGAGAGGTGTTGAGCTTAATCTCTTAAGATGCACATGTGCATCTGTGGATGCAGGGTCTGGGCTTAGGGGCCCCAGGGTGCAGGGCTCTTCCACCTTTCAGCTTGGGAGGTTGGAAGCTCTAGAAAAACTAAGATGGGTTAATGTGTCCCCAAAACTGTAACCACATTTTATTTTTGAGCCTTTCTCTCCCTGTCTTGACTTGTGGCAGATCTTAGTGCCATCTCCTAGAACTTCCTAAGGGAAACAGGTTGGTACCCCCCAAAGGCCTCTCTCAAAGATTGTTTACTACTGCTGTGGCTGAGGGGGAACCACAGAATGTAAATAGCACTTAGGAAGGTTGAGTCAGAGGTACTGGTGGAGCATGGGGAGATTTTCTCAAGCTGATAAGGCCCTGGCACTCGAGTCTGCAAGCAGAGGCAGGCCGACTGGCAGTGAGTCCAACTTGGGGAAGAAGGGTGCTGGGGGCACCTCTGAGACCCCTTCTCATTCTGAAGTTCTGTGGCTGATGGGATTTGGTCAGCGTTTAGGATGCGGACCCCAGGGCCTGTGGAAGTTGATTGGGAAGCCAGCCTCCCCTTGCAAGTACCTCAGGGGAGCTGCAGTGGGGTCCCTGCTGGCCTTACTGTTTGTAACACACAGCAGATCCATTGCTCTCTTTGGGTTTGAGTTCAGGCTGCGTGATTACAGACTTCTTCCAGTGCAGCCTATTGTGAATCTTGGAACCCGCGCTTGTGAATGGATGAAAATTTGAGCTGAGCTTAAAAAAATGAAAAAGAAAAGAAAAGAAAAGAAAAACAAAGCAGAGATTTGTTGAGCAATGCCATAGCCATTGTTTGGCTGTGATTTCTTTAGGGTAGATCTGTACACAGTGGTTTGTATATTTTCTTCTGTCTTCCTTCTTTGCCTTCTAAGGCCATGCAGCTTTGAGGTATGTGAATGCACATGGGTGCCTCCTCTGACTCCTCTCCCGGTGTCTCCTGCTTGCACTTCTCATTCTTCTGTATAAATCTTAACAGTTGGCAGAGGGGGCGCTAGAGGGTGGAGGGATTGAGCAAAAAGGAAAAATGACTCATGGAGGTGAACAACAGTGTGGTGCTTGCAGGGGGAAGGGGGCGTAAGAGGTTAAGTGGTAACGGAAAAAAAATACAATTAAAAAACGTAAAACAAATAACTCACGGTGCTGTGTTGACTCCTGGCATGCTGTTCCTCCTGCATTGTGCGTCTCTTCTTGTGTCCACTTTGCGGAACTTGCCTCGGGGGTGGCCTCTTCCAGTAAGCTCTTTCTGGGCCTCCACCTTCCAGAGTTTATTGCTCCTTCCTGATTCCTGTAAAAGTTTTATTATTATATTTATCATACTACAATATAACGATCTGTTTACATGTGTGTGTTCCTTATTAAGTTGGTAGGTGCCAGGTAGTATTTATCCCTAAAGCTCAGCAACTAGCTGTGTACATATAGTATTCTTGGGGCTCAGAGTCACAAGGTTACCTAGTGTGAGGCAGATATTATGCACATATATAAAGAGAAGGAGGGGCCCAAAAACGGTTGTGGTGTACTCTCCTGTTTCAAAGTCAGCTCTGAGATGAGTGTAAGAAAGTCAGGTTTCTGATTTTTAAGTTACATTAAATTTCTCTCTGAATAACCATGAGAAGAGTTCTGATTTTTTTATTCCACGATAATTATTTTGATTATTTGCGTGTGTATGTTTGCCCTAAATTTAGGATGGTTCTGCCTGTTGAGTAATCCAGCTTTGATAAAGAATAAAGTAAGGAGTGAATGTGGTGGTTTATTTTTTAAATTTATTTTTACTTTTTTTATTTGCCATGTTGTCCTGTGTGGGACTCTTCATTCTCTTCCTGTCCTGCCCACCTGCTGGAGGCCCCCCTGCCTGTCTCACCGCACTGGTGACCAGTGCTTTGCTTTTTTCGTGGTGATTAGTGAGTACCGTGCCATGTGATCCTGAGACAGAGCAAGACTAACTGTACTGTCGGAGAAACGAGACATGTAATGGGTCTCAGCACCCTTGTTCCCTAAAGTGTGGGCTGGGATTCCAAAGCAGAAACATCGCCAGGTCTGCTCTCCTGACGCGGAGGGGGTGGGGTGGGAAAAGAATCGCTGTTACTTAACAGGGTCTCCAGATGATGCTTAGGTGCACCAAGGTTTGAGATTCATGCTAAAGCTCGGTTATTAATTAATGCAGTGTTTGACAGTTGTTCTCTACCTTTTCACAACCATAAACTTAATCCTGCAGTCCAGCTAGGCTTGGAAAAGGTAAGGAAAATATAGGACCCAATGAACTGCAGCGGTAGCCTGAAGATTCTAGAACATTCCAAGCAGATAGGGGTCAAGGGGTGCTCTCCTGAGCTACAAAGGAACGGTCTGGTGGTTCAGATAAAACGCAAGTCAGATTTATTGAGGTGGTCCACAGTCAGCAGCGGCGGTTTTCTTGCTGGTCTTGTCATTCCTGGCCCCAGAGTGCTCCATGGCTGTCACAACACCCATGCCATCCTTCACCTGGCCGGAGACCGCATGCTTGTCATCTGGCCACTCAGTCTTGGCAGTGCTGGTGAACAGCTGGGAACCGTTGTGTTGGGTCCCGTGTCTGCCGTGGACAGATGCCAGGACCCGCACACTTCAGGGTGAAAATCTCATCACCAAAATGTCTCCCCGGAGATGGACTTGCTGCCCGTGGCACTCTGCTGTGTGAGGTCCCTACGCTGCTGGCACATGAATTCCAGAGCAATTCTGTGAAAGCAGGAACTGTTACAACCAAATCCTTTCTCCCCTGTGCTCAGAACACAGAAGTTTTCTGCTGTCTTTGGAAGTTGGTCTGCAAATAGCCTGAAGGAGATGTGCCCCAAGGGCCCACCCTTGGCAGTGATGTCGAACACAATGGGGTGACTGTGGTCGGGCAGGCCGGGAAGCTCTGGTGTGGCTGTGTCTGCGAGGCCTCGTGAATGCAGAAGGAGTCAGACATTCATGAGGTTCCTGCACAGTTTCCTCAGCCCCTTACTTAGGAAATACTTGGCACATGTAGTCTTTTACACTTTCTGTAGAACCTGACCTCTGCACCAGGAAAGCCTGTTTGCCCTTGGACCCTGCTTTTCCTTCCGTGGTTCAGAATTCCTTGCATTCACCCCAACCACTACCTAACGTGTGTACAGCCACCAGCCCAGGCTTCTCAGGAATGAAGGAGTCTTTGGATCCTGTGATTTCCCTGGAGGAACTGCCGAACACTGACTGTTGTACAAGAAGAATTCAGAGTATGCGTTGTCATTTTCATGTCAGCCCTCACCCCAAGTGTTTGTGGGTTCCGAAGGATGTATTACAGTGCAGTCTTAGCAGGGTCCCTGGTCGTGGGGATCTGCTTGGAGCACAGTCTGCCATGCAGGTATCCTGTAGGTAAAAATTATCTGCTTATGTTTGGCTAGATCCCGAACAGCTGCACTCCTCATATTGAGACTGGAGGGTGGTGGTGGGGGGGTGGTTTGCACTTTTTTTTTTTTTTGTACATTTGGAAACTTCCCTGTTGTGGATGACAAAAACCATGTCCACTGAAGTGATCGGTTTGTCAGACCTGGACAGCTGGTTCTTAGGAAATGGGTGGAGATTGCTAAGCTAACAGGTCAAGAGAGTTTGCAGTTTGCAGGATAATTACCTGGTACAGTGTTGTGATCCACCCCCCCCCTCAAACCATGGACTTTTCATTAATTGTGGAGTTCCTGTTAAAGTCGTCTCTAGTATGTGGGTATGGCCAAAGAATAGTGAGTTTGAGACAGGCATTTTTGTTCTGATTGCCTTTATTTTATTAGCTTTGGGGACCATTAATTGTATATTCAGTCCTCACATGCAGGGAAAAATGTCTTTTTACTCATTTTTTGTTCAGTTGTGATACATTGAATGGCTGAGGACTTAAAACAGATGTGCTGTGCATAATCTTTTCTTCCTGATTACAGAAGTCCTATCTGTTCATTGTTTGAATAGTTGTGATTAAGAAACCGATAATTTGGGGATGGAAAATTCCTTGTAATTCCCAGAAATATGTATACTTAACATTTTGGTATTTGTTCCTTCAGATTCTTGCCTGTGATTATTTTGTTATATATTTGAATTGTATTTTACCCACCAAGGTATTTTAGGACAGAAATACGTCTCTGGCATGCCTGAAGCCTTTCATTTAACCATTTATGGTTTTCAGTGTATTTTACTTGGTAGTCCCCACTAAGACCCAGAAGCTCTGCAAGGGAGAAGAAACTGTGGCTTCTACTGTGTGCCTGGTAGTGTGCTCAGGCATTTCACTTGGATTTTCTCTTAGTTTTTCGCCAGCTTCACAGCATAGGCAGGAGTTACTATCTCTTTATACACATGAAGAGGAAGAAGCAGGCAAGTTAAGTGACTTGCTCAAAGTTAATCAGTGAGGAACTTGGGATGCCTACCCACTTAATTAGACTTCTTGTTTAGAGAATATGGTGTAGCACCTTATGCCTTTTCATATTGAGAAGTGTTTTTTAATGGAAAATAATTTTTTGAGATGTATATACCTGTTGAATGAAGACACACTGCTTCTTTGACTTAAAAAAGTAGCTTATTGTTTTTTTTAAAAAAAACATTTATTTGTTTTTAGAGAGAAGGGAAGGGAGGGAGAGAAACATGGGTGTGAGAGAGAAACATTGCTTGGTTGCCTTTTGTACACCCCTGACCTGGGACTGAACCTGCAACCCAGGCATGTTCCCTGACTGGGAATAGAACCGGCAGCCTTTCGCTTTGTGGGGTGATGCCCAACCAACTAAGCCACATCGGTCAGGGCTAGGTAGCTTGTTAGTTTTTGACCAGAAGTTGGTATTCCATGACCCAGTGGCTGAATCTAGCCTTATGTCCTTTTTGGAAGTGTTATTAGAACATGGCCACACTCATTCATTTACATATTGCAAAAGACTGTCTGACCTGCAAAGCCTGAAATAATTACCTTCTGACTCTTTATAGAAAATGTTTCTTGACCCTTGCTGTGGACACCAATTTTTATTTAGGTGTGTAATTTTTTTTCCAGATACTTTGGTAGTTGGAAGTGCTTTCTTCTCCCAAACCAGTCAAACTGCCGTGTCACTTCATCCCTAAGTTTTTGTGTGATCCTATGCAGTGAATGCATTTCTACATAGTCCTTTGCAGATAGCGTGAATTACAAAAAAATTCCAAAACTTTGCTACTGTTAACCTTTGTAAAGCACTGCACACCCAATGCTGACTAATTCTGGCACACTGCACTCTATGAAAATAGGCCAAAGATAGCTGATATTAAAGTGTAGGGAGAGGTTATAGCCAGTCTTTGCTTCTCTAAGCAGCAGCACCCTGGGACTTTTTACACATGGGCGTCATGGGGGAATGTAGATTTGTGTAGCTGTGATAGTTGCATTAAAGTTGGGTGAGTCTTGCCCTGGCCAGTGTTGCTCAGTTGGTTGGAGCATTATCCTGTAATGGGAAGGTTGCAGGTTTGATTCCTGGTCAGGACACATACCTGGGTTGAGGGATTGATCCGGGTCCAGGCACATATGGAGGCAACCAATTGATGCTTCTCTGTCAGTGTTTCTCTCTCTCCCTTCCTCTCTGTCTAAAAAATTAATAATAAAAGAAAGTCCTTGGGTGAGAATAAAAACAAAGAGAAGAAGGAAATATGGAAACATTTTTTAAAAATTGGGGGAGTCTTCTTTTGATATCAAGTGAATTTGTTTTTATACAACAGTAAGCTATTAAATTTGTTTTCTTCGAGCAATTTGAAAAATGTAAAATGTGGGAAGAATAAAAATACTTAATTACTGTGATTGTTACTGTTTCACATCCCTCAGATTTATGACTCCTCAGAACTCTAGCTGGTTGCTACTGAATGACAGAGTTATGCTTCTAAAAATTTTTTTAAAGATTTCATTTATTTATTTTTAGAGAGAAGGGGAGGGAGAAAGAGAGGGAAAGGAACATTGATGTGTGAGAGAAACATTGATCAGCTTCTCCTTGCATACCCTCAACCAGGGACCTGGCCCACAACCCAGGCATGTGCCCTGACTTGGAATTGAACCGGTGACCTTTCAGTTTGCAGGATGACGCCCAACCTACTGATCCACACCAGTCAGGGCGACAGATTTATTCTCTCAACAGCCTGCATTGCCAGCACAACAATGACCAGTCCCTTTGACCAGTGTAGAAGGACAGGCACATTGTCATTCCTGTCTAATTCTGATATCAGAACAACTTGCCTGGGTTTAGAGAGTTTACTATTCCAAACTGATCGGGTGGCATCAGCCTTTCCTTAGAGCCACTTGAGTTTCACCAGCTCTTTTGTACAAATGCAGTGGGAGCCACTCAGAGAAGTTGATGTTTGTGGTCCTCACACACATAGTCATCTTAAATGTCTTGGAAAATGAAGAAACATCAGAGGACCAGTAAGTCACAAGTATGTCTCCGTAGATTTCTGCAATCCTTATGGGGATTACCAAGGTTTTAATTCATGTTTCAGTTTCCACTGATATTTCTTCGGCTTGTGATGACAAGAATACTTAAGTTAGTTCAGGCAAATTGGTTCATAAATTTATGGATTTTTTTCAGTCCTTTGTCCCAGGCAAGTCTGAACAGGACCTGGAAAGCTGATTAAAAGGCCAGTGAGCGCGCTGAGCTTAATTTCAAATTAAATGGATTTTAATGTACTGAAAAAGTACTCAAGTGCTTCAATCTCTCTTTTTAATCCATGCTTGAATCTAATGGACTGGAAATACTTATTTTCCTACTACAAGACTTAGCTATTGCTACACTTCTCAAGCTTGACATTCATGGTGGATTTCTGCAGGTGATCTTAACACCTAAGGATGCAAAATTACTAAATGAAGGCAGACAGGAAGGAAAGAGAGCGCTGAGCCAGGAAGTCTGTTTCTGTGTGTGGGGTGCACCAGAGAATGACCTGGGGCGGGCGCAAAGGTGGTCTGTCAGTCAGTGTGGGTGGGGGAAGCCACCTGGCCATCAGCATCCTCCTGCCTTGGTCCAGCGGCTCACATTGAATCCCACTCGTCATTGGAGGTCAGTGGTATAGCAGCCTAGTTATGTTTTTTTTTCTAAGTATGTTAAGTACTTTTTAGGTAAGTCCTAATCTCAGACATAAACATCCTGACCAAACTGGAAGACCTGTGAAAACTTTAAAATTGAGAGGGTTTTATTCTTTGAATTATGTGCTGTCCCTAAGGCATTGCCCTTTGTTCTAAACATTTGGTCTTTGATAACCTATTTATTCTGTTTGGATTTCAGTGAATTGTTAGTGCTATTTTGTGATCTGGTAGAACACAAAGTGTGGGATTTTATCTATTTTTTTTGCACATATGAATTATTGTACATTTCTGTACTGTTTATATTGCTGGTTAGTATGTGCTTTAATTTGATTCATTTACCTATTACAGATGGGTAAGACACTTCTTTAGATCAGTTTATAATGAAATTACTTGGGTCTGCTTCTCTGACTCTTGTGAAGATGGAAACAGCTTATTCTCAAATTTAGGGTGTTTGGCAAAGGACCTGCTCTTCTGCAGTCCACAATTCTGGACCATGATATTTTAGCTTAGATGAACCACGAAGTTAAACTTTGAAGGACATGCTATTCTTAATATTCAGGAATGTGTTATACAATCTTGGAAGTTTACTTTAAAGTTCTTCATAAGATTTTTGTGAGAATTCATTTAGTGACAGTAATGATAGGGGATTTAGCTATTAATTTTAATTTTAAAGAGAGCAACAACTTTAAGTTGGAAGCCAGCTCTAGCCTCCCTTTCCTGAGAGTAAGGCAGAGAAGAAAAGATGTAGTGGTCCACTGCCACCCTCTTTCCTTCCTTTTTCTTCCTTTTTTATTCATTGATTTGAGAGAGAGAGGAAGAGAGAGGGAAAGATCGACTTGTTGTTCCACTCATCTGTATATTCATTGGTAGATAGATTCTTTTATTTACCTTGACCAGGGATTGAACCCATGCCCTTGGCATATTGGGACAGTGCTCTAACCAACTGAACTATTTGGCCAGGTGTTTTTTTTTGTTTGTTTGTTTTGTTTTGTTTTTTTTTTAAATAACAATTGCCACCCTCTTTTCCCCATGCTCCTTGGTGGGGCTGGGAGCAGCATTGGGTGAGTGTGAGGGATTATACAAAAGCATAACTGAACATACGCTGTTTTTACTGTAGTGATAAACTGCTTTTAATATCCTGTTGGTGGTTGGAACGGCTTTGGTGACAGTGAAACCTTTCTTTTTTTTCCAATCAGAAAATTTTTCTCCCCACTTGAAAAGGTTGAATCTGGGCTACCAGGAGTTTTGCAATCTTTGACCTTCGTGCCTTCCGAAACCTCTAAGGAAAGCTGG
Organism: Phyllostomus hastatus; assembly: GCF_019186645.2. Classification (NCBI taxonomy): domain Eukaryota; kingdom Metazoa; phylum Chordata; class Mammalia; order Chiroptera; family Phyllostomidae; genus Phyllostomus; species Phyllostomus hastatus. The sequence continues at coordinate 5,733,576 of NW_025334036.1, read as the reverse complement.
CTGGGTATCCGGTGATCTCAGACTTCTGATTGTGCTCAGGCAGCCATGCTTGGCATGTAGGACTTGAGGTGTTTTTTATATTTTTGGTGATAACTTTTAATTTTATTTTTACTTATTTCTTCTCCCTTTTCTTTTTCAGTGTCCTGGGTCATGAAACTTAATCCACAGCAAGCTCCACTATATGTAAGTAAATCACGAAATTTATTTTCATTTTGTACTTACCTATCCTGTTTACTTGTTAAAATAACCCCCAATATGCTGTCATGTTATTATCAGAGGAATTTTTAACCATGTACACATGAATTTATTGGCATAACAAACTTCAGAAATTGAACTTGAGTTAGTAAATATTAAGTGACTAATATGTGCATGGTTCTGAGCTGAGTACAAATAATATAATACCTGCAAGATTGTGAGCTGAACTAGTCAGGGCGATAAGATGCACATGTAAAGTAATTGCATTGCTCTGCAAAATGATTTTGTGGCTTCTTTTACTTCCAGTGCATTTCTGTAAAGGTAGTGTGGTCTTCCTACTGCCCGTGTGCGTTACCCTGTGTTGCAGCTAGGTGGTGCTCTGTCACTGACTCTAGGAGTCTGAGTGAAAGCTGGTGTGCCATCTGAAGGCAGGCAAGTCACAGGGACTTAACGCTGTTTTGATGAAGAAAAGTGACTGTTAAGTGACAGTCCATGGGTGAGGTGTTTAATTCTCTGCTCTTAGAGAAAAACGTAATACACAAAAAACCCAAAAAGAGTGTGTTGAAGTTTTTCTTTCAGTTTGTGTTTTGAACCTGCTAAGGGTGAGTATCATCAGCAAGAAAAACTATTAGTAAATAAGGAAAAACACTGGATCCTAAGAAATATTAAAAAAAAAAAAACCCACAATTCTCATAGCACTTAATGATAAAGACTTGCATAAAGTCCTTTTTAAAAATAAGTAACCCAAGTTTAATTTTCCATTTCACATGTTTTAAAAATGTTAAATGTACTTGAAATAAGTTCAGATTTACAGAAAAGTTGGAGGAATACAACTCACCTCTGTTCATCTCTTATTAACATTTAGTCACATTAGGTTATCATTCTCTGTATTACATATTTTTTTGAATCTCTTGAAAGTTACAGACATCATACCCTATTCCCCTAAATATTTCAGCATATATTTCCTAAGAACTAGGACATTTCTCTTTCATAACCACAGTACAATGAACGAAAACAGGAATTCTAACATTGATGTAATGCTCCTATGTAATGTAAGTCCATATCCAAATGGACTTACCCCAGTAATGTCCTTAATAGCATCCTCCTCCCATTCTGTCCCCAATCCAGGATTTAATCCACGATTCCACGTTGTATTTATGTCTGTTTAGTCTCTTAATCAGGAGTGGTTCCTCTGCTTCTCTGTCTTTTGTCACATTGACTGCTTTGGAATATTATAGGCCATTTACTTTGTAGGAGTTTTGGTTTGTATGATGCTTTCTCCTAATTTTGGCAGGAATACTACATATATGATGCCCTTATTGGTGTATTGTATTGATCCCTTGGTTATTGTAGTGTTGCTTTTGCATAGCAGAATTTATCTGTTCCAGTGGCAGTGGAGATGTAAAGCAGATGCTGTGATTGTTCATTTCCCCCCTTAATGTTCTTTCTGGTTTGTAAGCACCTTTTGCATAGCGGATCTGCCTAACATGGGACATCCTTGTTCTAAAGTGTGCCCTTGAATGTGAGTGAAAGGGCCGATGTGAGCAGAGAGCACATTGTGAGTGATTCATTGCCTGAGGTGTGAACAGAATGTTGTCTCTGCCCTTGTGGGTACATACCGGGTTTTTGAACAAATGTAATTCTTAACTAAACAGGTACAGCCATACTTAATATGGAACATAGTAGTCACTCAGTGAACATCTGTTGAGTGAATGAATGAAATACAGTTTAGACAAGGCTATATAAAATATTAGTAAGCTGACCTTCTTATTAACAGAACAACTGCTTTTCTTAAAGTTGCTCATTTGTTTCCCAGGTTTCTTTATTAATTACTTTATGTGGGCCCAGCATAGTTAGTGGTGCCATCTTTGTGATTGAAGGTGTTGCTGACAAGGATAAATGTGCTAATGATGTCTTTATTGTGCATGGGTAGCTTCCCCTTTGCAGTTGTAAGGAAATCTGTACAGCATGTCCGATAGAGTTCTGTTGTACAGATAACCAGTCTCTCACCTCGTCATTAGCAAATTGAAAGTCATACTAGAAATAGTGCCTGTTATCTCTTGAGTCCTGAATTACTCACTACCTCTAGTCCTAATGGGACTTATGGTCTGAGCCACTTGTTTACGTGACAGCTAATATGTTTTTATGAACACAGTACATGTGCCCTTTGGCTCCATACCCCTTCTCACTGTCAAGATAAAAGCACAGACTTTTCCCAGAAGGGGCAGGGGATGAGGACTGCTGTCAGATGATAAAAGAAAAAGGCAGGCACATGAAACAAATGTTGGTATTTATTTATAAAGCAAACAAAATAGGCCCTACACCACCCACACACTAAGCTCCACTGACCTAGCAACCTACCAACTGGACACTAGCAACAGTAAACAAATCCTCCCCCAGACGAACAGCTGAAAAGGAAGCAAGATTTTTAAACTTCCGAAGGAAGGGGAGGGGAAGGAAGAGGAAAGGGTCTTTGGATGCCTCTTATCTTAGGTTCCAGGCTCATTCTAGAAGAGATCAGGCCCGGCGTGAAGCTCTATAAGGTACAATAGGTGTCAAGAATAAAGAGGCCTGGATTAATCCCATACTTCACATTCCAGGGGCAGCCCTTCCTTTCCCCTGTCATCATTGTTCGGGAAGGAAAGTTGTGATGATGCACCCAACTGAGTGTTCCACTGTCAGGTCTATGCAGGGGAACAGTTTGATGGGTCATGGGAATTACTGTGTTTTCCGGGTGGTTGAGCCCCGTCTTCTGGAAGAGTGAAGAAACGGAGCTATAGACCCGTTGAGGGATTTGCCTAAAGTTTCATGGGGATTGTGATAGGTCTGGTCAGGTAGCAGAATCTGCAAATAAAGAGCTTAGCTGGTGTTACAAGCAGCAGGCCATTAGTTGGCTTGAAGACTCAATAAATGGGCTAAATAACAGGAAGATAATAGTAAAGGGAAGATCGGAAGAAGAAAGGAATATTTGAAAAAGATAACAGTGATCTCTTTTTTCAGAATAGTGAACAGGTAATGTCTTTGTGGGCTGTAGACACATTGGAGAATAGTTTACAGATACTACTTGGAATCCTTGTTTAGTGGAAAAAGGAGTAAAAAATAAATTGTATATTGTTTTTTGCATGTCTGTGCATATGAGTTTTTTCAGTTTTTTCTTTGCTTAATCCCTTTACCTTTTTCACCCAGTCCCCCAACCCTTCTCCCTTCTGACAGCTGTCAGTCTGCTTTCTCTGTTGTCTATGAGTCTGTTTCTATTTCGTTTGTTAGTTTAATTTGTTCCATTAGCTTCCACACATAAGTGAAATCATATGGTGCTTGTCTTTCTCTGACGGGCTTATTTCACTCAGCATAATAGTCTCCAGGTCCATCCATGCTGTTGCAAAAGGTGAGATTTTGTACCATGGCTTTTTTATCCACTCATCTACTGATGGGCTCTTGGGCTACTTCCAGATCTTGGCTATTAGAAATAGCGCTGCAGTGAGCATAGGGGTGCAGTTTTTTTGAATTCGTGTTTCTAGTTTCTTCAGATATATTCCCAGGAGTGGAATCGCTGGGTCAAATGTTGGTTGTCTTAAGCCACTAAGTTTTGGGGGCAGTTTGCTATGTTAAGCAGTTGATAACTAACGTGTGTGTGTGTGTGTGTGTGTGTGTGTAGGGAGAGGGACCACACATGCCTGTAGCTGTTTTTACATCTGTCTCCACATGTTAGATCATTCACTGCGCATACATTCATCACTCCATAAAACGACACATAAAATGCCTATCATGGCCCTGTAACAGAAAAGCATTTTTCTTGCACATCACAGTTGCTGCAGCTCTCTGATGCTTTTCTGTATTAGAATAATGTTCTTTCCTGGCTCCAGAGTGTTCCTTGGGTACTGGCACTTTGTGGCTCATGATACTCCAGGGTGGGTGGCCGTGGCTCACACTGACTGAGGAGGTTTATATTGCTGATGATTCGTTAACTAAAATGACCATAAGAATGTGCTGAGAGAGAGAAAACTTGGGGTGCATTTTTCAGATTCTTCAGGTATAAATTTGTTTTCTGTGTCTCCAAGATCTGTAGTCCACTGAACACATCTCTAGGTCTCCCTCTGGAAAGACAAAAGTTTTCCCTTGCATTTTATCATTCTTCCTACGGAATGTGTTTCCTTAGCTGGAGTTGAAATAACCTGGCTAGGCCTCTTGCTTGGCTGTTAGGCTACACATTGCTCTCACAAAGAGAGTGTTATCGGCATGCCGATCTCTTAAATGAATTACCTGCCATTGCCTTAACAATACTTGTCTGATGGGTCAGCTCCAACATTCTGTAGACTGGTGGCTCTTTCCAGCCAGATCTGCAGACTGTGTTTAAATAAGGACACTTTATCACTAGTGCCAAAAGAAATAAGGAAATCAAGTGTTCCTCAATTTAGCTTTTGATGATTTTATAAACCAAGAACTTCAGTTTCCTTTTGTTGGACTTTTTAGTCTCCAGAAATTTGTTTGGAAGTTAATATGCTTTGCATTTGCAGGTAGCATTCCCTTATTTTTTCCTTGGCATTTTCACAGCAGATGAAGTTATACCGATCAGGGCCTGTCTACAGGATACTTATACAGTAACTGGTGTTTCTCAAGCATCTGAAAAATTGTAGGAAGCGGAGTTGGAGTTAACACTTCCATTTGGCCCTAGAGAAGTCTTACTATCCTAGGAAGACCAAAGTGTACTCTTGTACCTTTAATTCACTCAGTAAGTATTTGTGAAGCACCCGTTAAGCGAGTGGAAGATCTGTTCTTCAAGGAATAGATTCTTTCAGAGAATCTATCTGAGCCTCCGGCTCGGATGCAGGAGGTGTTAAATGACAGCACAAGCAATACATGTTCAAGAGCTAGGTGAGCTATAAGTGCACAGTTAGTGATGGTCCATAACAGAACGAGAAATAAGATATTGGTAGAAATGACTGGGAAGCCTGCAGGAAAGACGGAGCCTCTACTGGCCTGGATAGGCTGGCTGTGGAGACAGCAAAGAGCAGAGTGAAAGAAGTGAGTCCAGCCTTTGAGGTAAGGCAGGGCCGTGCGTTATCAGGGGTGGCGAGGGATCTGGCTTGACTGGAGAGGACAGTTCACCCTGGAGAATACTTGGAGATGAGATTATATAGAGATAGTTGCTCTGGTCATGACAGTAGTCACTAGCCACAGTGACTATTTAAATCACTTAAAATGAACTCAAATAAAAATCGAGTTTCTCTGTTGCAATGAGCTTCGTTGCCACACATGGCTAGTGGCTATGATTTTAGTGCAGATATAAACAATTTCCGTCATTGCAGAAAGTTCTGTTGGCCATCACTGATATAGGGAATATGGGGTGTTACACAGTAAAGCGGAGAGCAACTGGGGAACTGTTGACCACGCAAAATAATAAAGGGTGGCTTGCTGACGGAAGCATCCAAAGGACATTGATGGAGAGGCGCAGAGTAGAGGAAGAGCAGTGAGGGACTGCCAGGGGTGCAGGCCTGTTCCTGCACTGCTCTGGCGTGCCGAGTGGGGTGTGAGAGCGATGAAGCTGCCCCACAGGAAGAACACAGGGATGACCCCTGAGGATGCTAGTAGGGAGGCAGAGGGAGAAGGGTGTGGTGCCAGTAGGGGGGAGCATGTAGGAGAAGGAGCTGCCTGGGGAGCCTGAGGGAGAACAATTCCGTCTTTACAGCGACTTCAGAGGGGGTAGTGGGCATACAGTGAAGGGTAATCTGTAAAACACATTGCACAAGTGGTGGGTAGAAACTTAAAAACTGTCTTTAAAGAGACCCGTCTCCTTTATTTTGACACAGTGTGAATGCATGTAAACATCATATTGTGTGGCTTCCTCTTCTGTCTTCTGCATATTGTCTCACTTGTGTTCACAGCTCTTTCCCATGTTCCCTTCCCTCAGAAACAGGAGAGGAACTGCCACGTACTGAGTACCTTCCACGTAGGAGGGGACTTACATGCGTTAATCTCCTCATCCTTGTGTGGCCTGTATTGTACAGGAAGGAGCAGAGCAGCAGAGGTGAAGCAGCGATTGGGACTGCAAACCTCTGCTTTTTGTATCCAATCTCTACGAGAAGGCTGGTTTCACTATCAGTTCCTTGAGTTGATAGCACCCTCTCTTAACCTGGTAACTTGAAGCCTGATGCTTTTATCACATTTGCATTTAGCGGGTGTCTTCAGCATTGAATTCCACTTGCCATTCCTTCTCCAAACATAAAAATATAGATCCCATAAAAACTGTATGCTCACAGCAGTAATTGGTATGTGGGGTGACCCAACTTCCAACTAGATTGTTCTAGAAATGCTGGTTCCCAAAGTGTGGCTCCTAACCAGCAGCATGGGCATCACTAGGAACTTGTTAGAGTTGAAAAATTTCAGGCCCCATGCTGACCTCCTGAATGAGTGCCTGGGGTTGGGGCCCAACCACCCATTTTTTAATCATCCCTTCGTCTGATTCCTGAGGCACCCTAAAGGTGAAGCATGAACCAGATGGACAAAAGAGGTAGTTTTGAAAGTCCCTTTCTTATGCATTGAATTGGAGCAGTTTGGGTAGACATAGGACGTTCAGCATGGCTGACTATTAACCCTTCAGCTGTGGGTGACCGTGAAATATGTGGGAAATCATACACATTAGTAGGATGTTATTTCAAAAGAACAGATCCAGGACTTCTTTTGTAAGCCTAGACTTCTGAGTGAATTATTACTAGATTATTGATTAGAGACATAGCAAGATGTGTACAATTGAACACAGGACTGGTTATCTCTTTATTAGGAAGTAGTAATGATTTGCAATTGTCAGTTAAGGGAGCTAATGCTTCATGCTGTTTTTCACAATATTTTTTATGTCATTTAAGATTTCTCATGAGTTCTTCCTCCTGTTACCAGGAATAATTAAATCCTGACCGCTTTGTAGTTAGTTAGCGCAGGCCATGATGTAGATGGAGCTGATAAGAGCACTAGGGTTTTGGAGTGAGGTTGTAGGTAGGTCAGCTTTTGTAACGTGTTTTTGCACAGCATAAATAAAAATGACATTTTGAAGCCAGCAGTTGGGAGTTTAAAACTCTCTAGCTGTGGGCCCCATGGTGAGTGAATGGGCGCTTCGGGTAAACCTGACCCAGCTCTGCGTGCGATGTGTGCCAGCAGCCTTCAGTCATGTGAAACAGGTTCCCCATCTCTTCTCTCTGATACACCATAACCTCTCTCCAACACACACACACACGCACGCGCGTGCGAGAGAGAGAGAACCGTTAGTCTTACAGGATTCATTTTCTGTCGCTTGTCTCTGTGGAGCCGGTCCTGAACCTTGACCCCCTGTGGAGTCTCTCACTCCTCCCTCCACACCCCAAGTACTCCCCACAGCCTTCTCTGTGGCACCTCACACTCCACATGAGCTGGCTTTTGTGTGCATGCCTTTTCCCATTTACTCTACAGTGTGTGTCTTGAGGGTAGAGACTGTATATTTGAATTGTTTTAATTGCTTTCTTTTAAATTTCACCTGTCATAGCATGTCACACATAACACAGGTGCTCAGTGTGTTCGGTTAATTAGAATTAAAGCTGCTGTTGAGGGAAGGCCTTTGCCCCATGCGTGGATGGTTATAAATCAATGTCTGGCCAAAGATGAGCGCTTTTGGGTAAGATTTATACCCCCAAGGGAAGGCCACTGTAAATCATGAGTCAAGAGAGGAAGCCACACAGGGGCTTTGTGACCTGGAACCAGTGACAGAAGTGTTGCTTTGCTTTGACCCCTGAGATGGGGACTTGAGGAAAACTTGGGACTGATACTTGGTAAAAAAAACTGAATTTCAACCCAAATCATATAATACTTCTGCCTTGTGTATGGTCTGTATACTTAGAACTTTCCGTGTTTGCTTCTTTCTCTGTTAACCTCATTTTATTGTTCTATGAATTAGTAGGAATTGTTTTCTTATTTTAGATAGGGAAACTGAGACAGCAAGATTTATAGAGTTCTAGTCTGTTCATTATGAGACTAAAGATTTTCATTGCCCTCTTTGGAATTTGCTGTCATTTGAGATGAGGCTGTTCAGTAGATTCATAAATTCAGCTGCTGAATCTGTAATTCAGAAATCCATACTAGCTCCATCCAAATAAAACATGAGGAATATCTGTAAAAATCACATTTTTTGAAAGGTACACTAATTTATTGATTAATGGTGGGCTAGTGTTGCACATCTTTAGTACTTTTTGTCATTCCTACACATTTCTTCTCCAGAGATTCTGATGGTTTCCTTTTATGTGGGGAGTATAAGGTCCCTGTCCTCGGTACAGATAACATCATCTGTACTTTCAGAGTCATGCGTGTTTGTTTACTCTTTTTTAAAGTAAGAAAGAGCTCGTGGCCCTTGTGAATCCTCGGAGTCCTTCACAAAGCTCTGTGTTTGGATTAAGTGCTGACCCTGTGTGATATACGGAGCATCTGGCAGCCGGGGTGGAATTCTCAGCTGTCTCCCTTTGTTATGTCCACAGAAGGAAATGTGAGTTTTATCATACTACTCAGGCAATGTTACATTCCTTTTTAGGTCCATGGGATGGACCCACCGATCTGATGGTGGGCTTGTTCGCTACCGTTCCTGTCGTCATCTCGCACTGGTTACAGGCTGGGGGTGGTCTTACCCTACCCTCTGAATATGAGTCCCCTCTCGGTCACCTTGAGCATCTCCAGATTCTGCTTTAACTATTCAGTTTGGCTGACGTTGTCTAGCGCGTGTGGGGAAGGGATCGTGGCAGTGTGATGTTAAGAAGCTGTTGCTGTGGTGTCTCTCCTGCCAGGAGCTTCCTCCACAGATCCCCATTTTTGCAGATCTCTTCGAAATGGGCTGTTTTATCCTTGACACAGGGTATGATTATACGTTGTTCAGATTTTAGTAAGTCTGAGAATTAAAAGTGGATTTTCTCCTTCTCCTTGAGCCAAAAATGGGCTGAAAATGTGCATTTCCTAGTCAGTTCCCCGGGGGCAGGATGTGATGCTGCTGGCTGGGGACAACACGGTGAGACCCCGTGTGGAGCAGAGGCCGGGGCTCAGGAGTCCAGTGGACGTGGGGTCACCTTCCTGCGCCAGCACCGAGCCAGCTGTGGGAGCCTGAGACCCTCCGTCGGTAAAATGCAAAGGAATAATACCTGTATTAGAGGGTTTTTTGTGAGGATTATCTATAATATGAAAACAACCACATCTAGCATTTATTGAGTACTCACTAAGCACAGGCACTCTGAGCAGAGCCTCTCATGTGTCCTCCTCCACTCCTCAGCAGCTGGGTCCTGCCGCGTGCTCGGCGCCCCGTGTCCCTGCCCTTCCCTGCCCTGGTGTGAGAAGGCGGGGAAGTGAGCAATGCACTGCGGATGAGACTTTCATAAAGTTCATTTCTTTTTTTTTTTAAAGGACACTTTAAAAGGAAAACTTTAAAAACACTGGATATTGATGTGAAAAGATTTTATCAGCAGTGCTGGATAGAAAAAATTTTACTATGCTCTGAAATGATAGACTAGTTCTTCTCGCTACCCCTAGGGTTTTTAAGTACTGTGGATTGTTTAATGCCAGCATGGCTGTTTGTTATCAGTTAGAGAGATTAGCCAGCTGTAAGAAAGCTGTATAATTTACCTTAAAAACGAATCCGTTTTTAACTCTTTTTCCTCTCCCTTGTGACTACTTTTCAGAGTTTCACAGAGCCAGTCTTGCTGTCTTGTGAAAATTCTTCATGCATATTTAAGTGAAACCAAAAAATAGTAAGATTTGTTACTTTATTCAGCTTTGTGTGAGAAATAACATGTTTTACTCTTAAGACACTTTGAGGAAAGTAAAGACATGGAAAATCTGAAATGTGGGATATTTTAATTTACCTGGGAGTGGATGGGAATATTTATTTTGTGCCTGTTGTTTGCTAGATACTTGACCTATCTTATTAAAACACTAGTACTTATATGTGGTTGTTCAGGGATTCAGTGGTACCCCCCCCCCAGGGTTACCCTCAATCGGGGGGCCAGGTGTCCACTCAGGAAGGGAAGGCATTGTCTCGTTTCATGCTTTCCTGTCCTGCTGTCACCATTAGTCGGGTGACAGGGGGATGTGACAGGTAAAGGGAGCAGCGTGGCCATGGCCAAGCAGTGAGACTAGTAGTAAGAGTGAGGCTTAAACACCGTGGTGTGTTCCCGAACCATCAGTGCTGTGGTGTACCTTAGTGAGCAGTGAGGGAGTGAGGAGGCTCCTTGAGGGAGAGGAGGCTGGAGAGGGAAGCAAGGGCTCCGCTGTGGAGGGCCGTTTCTGCTGCGGATTGCAGGGACATGCTCAGGAGTTAGGATGGTGTCCTGTCGTCCATCCCAGAAGTTCAGGGGAATAACTCACACTGTATTTTAGAGAGCCTTCTGTCGCTTCCTAGTATGTGGGGGGCTAACCTAGAAGCCTGGGGAGCCAGTTTCAGGAGTGATGTTGAAAGGAAAGCCAAGGGAGCTGACCGAGGAAGCTAGGTGAGTAGGTGCAAGGTGAGTGAGAACAGAACCCCATTTTGACCAGCTGCTGTTCTCTGGGAGGGGAGGGAGGTAAGAGATTGATGTATTTAATCACTTCTAATCCTTCCATTAAATTCTTACCAAGAATTAATAAAAATTGTCTGGCCAGAGTGGCTCGGTTGGTTGGGTATCCGCCCACAAACCAAAAAGTCACCAGTTTGATTCCTGGTCAGGGCACATGCCTGGGTTATGGGTTTGGTCCCCAGTCGGGGCACATTTGTAAGGCAGCCAATCCATATTTCTCTCTCATATCATTATTTCTGTCTATTTCTCCCTCTTTTATGATCTCTTTAAAATCAAAAATAAAAGTTTAAAAAAGTAAAAATTAAAAAAAATAAAAATTGTATACTCTCCACATTTTAACCAAATATCTAGTCCAGATGGCAAAGGGGAGACTGTCTCTTTAAGTGTTGACCTAATTATTCTAGCAGTTCCAGACAGTTGTGAAACATTTGTGGGAGGGAGTGGCTGGGTTTTTTTTGTTGTTTTTTAAGTCACCAGCCAACACCCTCCAACCAATTTAGTTTGCATAACAAGAATAGACTGAGCCACACGGTTGTACACTGAAACAAAAAGCTTAGACTCTTACGATTTTTAAAAACTCTCTTTTTTTAAAGGAACTTTTCCTTTAAGGACACCATAAATTAAATGATTTCCAAACTTTTTGTAATTTGATTCCTTTTCCAGCTGAAGTTTCAAGATTCTTCCCCATTAGGGAGAATGGTCTCTAAAACTACACAAAACTCATTAGATTTTTGAGCGCCATCTGCTGGTTTTATTTTAATGGACCAAATAGGTGGTGCTTGGAAATCTTTAAGAATTTGCATATATCTTAATATTACAGAAGTATGAAGCTTGAAGGCAGTATAAATTTTGATTGTTGTTAGTGATAGTGTTCAAAATAATCATTTTGTAGTAGCATTGGGAAAGATGATGCTTTGGGCTGGCTTATAGACAGGAGATTACAAATGAAGAAAGCATGTTATAGGGATGTCATGGTCCCTTGTCTTTGGCAGAAGATTAACCTGATTGAAATAAAAGGTAACTTTACGGCTGGTGTAGCTCAGTGGTTTGAGCTCGGGCTGCAAACCGAAGTGTTGCAGGTTCGATTCCCAGTCAGGGTACATGCCTGGGTTGCAGGCCATGACCCCCAGCAACCGCACAATGATGTTTCTCTCTCTCTTTCTCCCTCCCTTCCCTCTCTAAAAATAAATAAATAAAATCTTTAAAAAAAAGGTAACTTTACATACTACGTATTTTCTAACATTGAAAGCAACTGGTCTGTGTATATGGAATGAATTTAGTTTATGCCGAGGACCGAGAAATTTCTTAGTGGATTTCTGTTCATGTTAACTGAGCTACTACTTTGTGGCATCTTTTAAAGAAAGCTTTATGAAAAGGACTTTGCTGGATGGTCTGGAGAGTTGGTTTTATTCTGAGGGGAGTGAAGAGTATCTGAATATTTTTCCACTTAAGGGAGAGACCACCTCATCTCAAACAACCTGCCACGCCTACTTCAGACACACTTGAGCCCTTTACCCTGTCTTATTCTGTGTAACAGAACTTTTCCCGTGGTGCTACTTTTTATAATTTGATTGTCTTACCTGGTAAAAGATAGGCTGTATGAAGGCCAGGAGCCTTGCCTCTTACATATTTATTACCTCATTCTTAACAGTGCTTGACACATGTTTGATGATCAATAAATATTGTATTAAAAATTCCATTTTGCCAATCAAATGAGTTATTGGTGGTTATTGTCAGGTCCATAGCTATTAAGTGACTGATTCTGTTCTTTCTTCTGAGCCCATGTTTTTTTCTACATCACTATGCTGTGTGGTGGCAAATACTCCATCAGCGAGTGGCGTGCTGCATTTAAGAAACAGTGGGTGCTGAATAACAGTGAATGCCTGTGTATGTGGGGTGTGCACGCATGCACAGCCACTCTTACACACTTTGTAATGGTGTTAATTGCCCAGAAAAAAAAAACAAGATACTCTGAGAACCATACAAGCTACTTCATACAAGAAGGGATATTAAAAGCAAACAAACAAACAAAAGAACTGAGCAGCCTTGTCCAGTGATTTGGGGCTTTGGATTTATTTTTTTCTCTTCTGTTAGGCCTTCCATTTTCTAGCCTAATGGCAACAACATCATATATTTATGTCAGCTCTTATCTTAAAAGTGCTTAAGGATACTGTTTTGCTGCAACCGTGCCTTATAAATTTGCCTTTTATTTTTCTAGAACACTCCAGCAGATTAGGCAGCGCAGATGTAACTCGAGTGTCTTCTGCTAATTAAAATTGTGATCTTCTCCTTTTGGGTTGAATTCCAATGTAAAGAAGGCCAAGAAATGGCCCTTCTGGGTGCTCACAAGGATAGAAAGGCAAGGAGATTGATACTTCTTTGAGGTTTGTTAGTATTATATGGTATTTTATTAGTTCCATTATATCCAGAGTTTAAAACCATTCAGATCGGACAGCTGTTTCCTCAATGATCTTGGGTTGAGTTTGCAGCCTCTCCTCTCTTCCCAAATGCCATCCCTGTCTATACTCACTGTGACTGTAATCTGTTTCAAACAAAATTTGAAATCAGGTGGGAGAGAATTCTTGTTCCTCTGGCGCCTTCCAATGGCCTGTCTTTGAGATGACGCTGTGTTAAGCCTCCTCCCCTGACGTTTGCTCAGCATAGCGTCCAGTGCCTCCTCTCATTCCTACAGTACTTGATCTTGGCCTTTTATACAGCTGCCATTATTGCTTCGTGGGTGTCTTTCTCCCTTGAAAGACTGTGAGCCTCAAGAGGGCAAGGACTGTCTTACCGCTCAACCTCAGTATCAACCATAGTACCCCACTCAAGTTTACTCAGCCAGTGATTAGTCGAGTGAAGGGAATGACAAGCAAGACAAACTTAGTATTTTGCTTATAGGTAGCATTTTAAGGTTTCTGCTTTAAAAAGGATGAAGTGTTTTTGTTTCAACTTCACAAACATTAATTGAGCACTTGCATGTATCAGGCCCTTTGAAGAGATGCTGAGAGCACTGAACGAGGTTCGGTCTCTCCCCCAGCTTCCCTGTAAAGGCCGAGCTTTCAGAATGTGTGTTCCTCCCCAAGGGGATCTGTCCTGAGCTTTGAGCACATTGGGTGTGGCCGTTTCTCCCACAGAAGCTCTCTTGGTCCAGCCCTTCAAGGCCGAGTTTGAGCATCCATCTCCTGTGCACCTAGAGATGCTGGTGTTGATGCCAATTGTAGCGCGTATCTCTGGGCACACTGTTAAGGTGCATGTTGGTCCAGGCTCCCGGAGGGCTGGCAGCTGGAAGTACTTCTAGTACCTGGTTGGTGGCAGAGATAAACTATATCAAACAAAAGGCACTGCATGCTTGCTTAGCATGAATGGATGAACAATTTAAAGTTATGGTAATGGTAACAGAATAGAAAGGGAGGTAACAAATGCAGTAATTAACCTGCTTGATGGACTGGAATAAAAATTTTATACTTCCAGTAAAAAATAATGAAGTAATAGAGTAAATAATACTAACTGAAAATGTTTAAAGCAATAAAATATTTTATTTATTTATTTATTTATTTATTTATTTATTTATTTATTTATTTATTTAAACATCAGTGTGTGGTTGCCCTCTTGTGTGCCCCCCACTGGGGACCTGGCCCGCAATCCAGGCACGGGCCCTGACTGGCAACCCTTTGGTTCGTAGGCCAGCACTCATTCCACTGAGCCATACCAGCGAGGACTAAAGTAATAAAATACTTTAAATATTTTAAGTCTCATTGACTTATCAACATTAATGTTTAATATATTATTCTTACTTGCAAATACACTTGGTACCAATAAGTCATTTGAAAGATCTTTAACTTTCATTAATCCAGTCTAGCTTTCTACCTAATTAGTTCAGATTAACAATTATACTTTGCTTAGATTATACTTTCCCGTAAGGCTTTTTTAGTTACTGAGGGTATTAAAAAGATGGTTGAAATAAGGAGAAATCTGAAATGTTTTAGACGGTGGGAAAGTAACTGGATCGTGAATCTAGGATGTGATACTTATTTTAGTTTAGCAAATGAACTCTGTGCAAGACTCAGAATGAGAGGGTAAATATTAATTTTTTGGTGACAGAAGGCTCAACAGTGGCTGCCAGTCTTTAACAGAAATATGGTCAGTCTCATAATCCGGGGGTTGAGGCACTGGGATAGATAAATGGTATGTTGTGAAAAGACCTCCATAAAGGCCAGAGAAAAATGAAATGGTTCTTGAGTTTGCTGCTTTTCTGTCTTCAGACCTCTCCTCCATTGCCTCCTAAAAATCAATCCTCTCAGTGCTGCAAGTCCTTTAACCCTTGCCCCACTGGTGCCGCTGGTCCTCCGTTCTCTGATTTTTCCTCTCCCTTGGCTGGCATTTCTTTGTTGGTCTGCTTCTCCAGATCAGTCTCTACCTCCTGCCCTGGCCTGTGGGAATCCCACGGTCTAGTCCTTGGCTCGCTGTTGCCACGGAGAACCCACCTGCTCTCAAGGCTTCGTAACTTACTGCGTGCAGCCTGACTGTCACATTGGCCTCACCAGCCCAGACCTTTTCTGACAGCCTGTCCTGCTGCTAACTGCCGTATTGTAGATACGTACTGTCTACAATTTTCCATCCTGCTGGTCTAGGAAAAGTGACATTTAAAGCCTACTGTCCTCTTTCTCACAACTCATTCCCCATCCACTTCCCTTAGTGGGAAGCCACCTGCTCTGTTAATGTTGCCTCATGTTTACTCCTGTTCTTTGTCCAGTCCCCACCCGCTCACTTACCACACCTCATCAAATGATTTTCAGCCGAATGCCGTTCTCACAGTTATTTCTTTTTAAACCACCTTGCTACCATAGCAGTTTAAGTTTTGTTACCTTACACCATGTCTTTGTGATATTTTCCCCAAATGGTTTCCTTGTCTCTTTCTCTTTCTCCTTTTTAGGGTGCTGCTGTGAGATCAACCTTTCCAGAATATTTGCTGCTTTTAACATGTCATGCTCCACCCCTCTCCCCACAATTTTCTCCCAATATTATACCACACAAAGCTGTACTTTTTTTTCTTGCCTACTTGGGTTCAAATGTGAATCATTATTTTTTTAAAATTTGGGAAACGCAGGAAGGCATGGAGTATGTTAAAATTGGACTCAGCCACCATCTAGGAATAATGCTATTAAAGTGTTGTTGTCTCCTTTACTTTTTTCTTTTTTTCCAAATGTGTGTTTTGAGCAGTTGCTACTCATTCTAGACAAAGGGGCTATTTCAGTGAATACAACATGCTCTCATGGGGCTTACATTCTGATAACTGTTTGTTTGTTTGTTTATTGAGATATAATTGACATATAGCATTGTATTTGTTTTAGGTATACAGCATAATAATGATTTGATACACACACACACACACACACACACACACATATACATACAGTGAAATGGTCACCACAGTAAGTTTAGTTAACAGGTCCATCACACGTACAATTACAACTTTTTTTTTATTGTGATGAGATCTTTTAAGATCTCTCTCAGCAACTTTCAGGTGTGCAATACAGTGTTCTTTCTTAACCAGTTAAATCTGCAGTCACTGAGCTGCACTGTTGCATCTATTACACATTACATCTACGAGAACTCACATTTATTGAGCATTTATTATATGCCCTGCACTGCCATCGGTACTTTACTTTTATCAATCACGTAATTCTTAAATAACCCAATAAGGTGAGTATGATTGTTGTCGTCTTCTAGGGCACAGAGAATCTAACATAGCCCAGGTTAAACAGCTCCAAGGTGATGTACCACACTGTGACGCAGGCATAGCCCCTCCTGTTAACCACTGCTGTACCCAGTTGGAGAGTTAGAGAACAGACTGACTTAAGGTGGCGATAGCATTGAGCATCTGTGAGCAGAACTGTGGCAGCATTGTTTTCCGTAACTTGAGCTGCTTTGTACCTGCCTGGGGTTTGCTCTTCTGTCCAGCAGCAAGCTCGCGCTTTTATGCCTCATAAGCAGGGGCCCCTGCCGATTGGGCCTGCCGTGGCAAACCCCACCGTCTGCTGACCTGCTCTGATGGAGTGATGGAGATAAAAGGGTAGGGAGGCTCTTATTTGTAATATTTGCCGATTTCAGTGATATAAAGGCCCCCCTGGCGGCTGACTTCAGGCTGCCGATGCCACGTCACTGAAGGCAGAGACGCGTGCTGGTACAAGACGTGCAGCAGCGCGCCGTTGTAACAGAATGCCTGCCGTGCAGATGCGCCGGCTGTGCCAGAGTAATGAAGAAGTGACGAGTTCAGAGTATTTATTACTTCTGTGTTCAACAGTCTAATCGTAAGCTTATGAAATTTAATTTTAAATGACGGCCTCATTTACCAACTGGCTTTCAGAATCCCTGAAGACAGGAAGATCAACTCTCAGCACCCTGTGCGGGCCGGGTCCAGCATCCCACTGCGATTATGCTGCCGCTCCTGGGGGGTCCACCCTCAGCACCTGAGGGCTGGCACTGTCTTGCCACCTGAGACATCAGTGCTGCCCCTTCTGTCAGCATTCATTCCTCTCACGAAACCTCCTGTCTCGTTTCCCTCATCTCCATCTAACATCCTGTGTCCCAGGCATTCTCTCTTCCGCCCACCGCCGCACCGTGCGTGGCTCACTTTCTCCCATCCCTCGGATGCCTGTCTCTTCACATTTTATTTATCC
The DNA here is from genome assembly GCF_019186645.2 of Phyllostomus hastatus. Lineage (NCBI taxonomy): Eukaryota > Metazoa > Chordata > Mammalia > Chiroptera > Phyllostomidae > Phyllostomus > Phyllostomus hastatus. The sequence continues at coordinate 5,716,151 of NW_025334036.1, read as the reverse complement.
CTCACTGAGTACCGTCCCCAGCCAAGGGAAGGCCTCAGACATAACTAGCATCGTGGGGCATGGAAAGTCTGCCAGCTGGAAGTTGGGCCTCCTGGCAAGAAGAAATGCTCAATCTAAGAAGGGAAGATCTATTCCTAGAATTTTTAGGTTAGATATGTAAGTGGAAAAAAATTTCTTTTTACTTACATATCTTGTTATACTTAACAAGTATATATAAAGGTGATGATAGTATTACTAATACAGTATATATTGTGTCATATAAATAAGTTAAAATGGGAAAACTGATACCCTGGTTACATTTAAAACTCTGTACTGGCAAATAAGTAATTGATTGGTGGCATTTAGGACTACAGTGCTCCATTTTTGGGATCACCTGTACTTATAAGACGGGGCCTAATATAGATTTTCTTTTCTGTTTGTTTTGTGTCACCCGTCAGCAAAACTAATCAAGACCCTGACAGAATTGCCAGGTTCAAGGATACGTTCCTCATTAGTGAGAAAACATGGAACGTCTTTGTAAGGACGGCACGCTGTTTCCTGAGGTTAGGCTATTGGAGAAATAGAGATGTAGATGCGTTCTCTGCTGGGGTTGGGACAAACTAAAGTTTAAATCAAGAACGTCTCGAAAATTGCCCTTGTTAATAAGTTTAGCTGTTGTGGTTAGAAACACGACAGACTTTTTAATTGGGCAGTCAGATTGATTTACCTGTGTATTGTGTTGGGCTGGTCCCTCCCTTGGGCAGCAGAATCATTTACCAAGGATATCCCCCAAGGAGGGTGTCATCAGTGCACCTGCCTCAGCAAAACTGTTACTTAGCTCTGTTTTTCATCTTTATTTTTTAATCACCACTCTTCTTGCTTAATCTTTCAGGGCCAACTCAAGTAATACTTGGTGCCTGGCACTTGTGCAGTAAAATCAGAGTCCTGCGGGGGAAATGCAGGGGAATAATTTTTGTTGTTTGCTCTTAGTGACTTTACTGGAATGCAGAGAATACTCTGGGGAAAAGAGGTACTTTGATTCCAAGTGCCTCTGGAATCTAAATCTCAAGTGACTTTAAAGTGATTGGGCCTTCTGTGTTCCATTCTGTGGTACTGCATATTTTGGGTAGTTTGACTTAATGTTTAAAAAGAAAGAAACTATTGAACAGAGCTATGAAAGCAATTTGAAACTTACTTTTGTCTTGGGAATGAAAAAAGAGGTTGATGTTGAGAACTTTGTTAAAAGGATTTCACTTGCCTATTAGCCATTTCCCCTACCCACAATTAAAAGAAGGCCCCAGAGAGGAAATCCTTGATCTAAAAAAGAAAGCTCTATTCTTAGAATTCCAGGTTAGATACCTGAGTGAAAAAAAAAAAAAGCTTTTTTCTGTAAAAGTCCACAGTGTATATAATTTACGTTTGAGGACGCACAATCTCTGTGGCAACCACTCACCTGTGCTCTGTCTTGCCCATTCTAACCATAGACACTGAGAGCAAATGGGTGTGACTCTGGTTTTCAATAAAACTTTATTTATTCACACTGAAATCTGAATGTCGTATAATATTCACACATTGAAAATATTTGGGTTTTTCCCCCCCAAACATCCAAAATGTGAAATCCTTTCCTCGCTATGAGCCATAGGAAAACAAGCAGAGGGCTGGATTTGGCCCATAGGCCATAGTCGGTCAGCCTGTCTGTGCTCCAGAGGATGACGCCTTAGAACTGTGACGACACCTTTTTGTCAGGTCGTAATGGTATTTCAGTACCTCGAGAAATTGGCTCTTCTGCTGTGCTGCAGACTTGTAACTGGTCGTGGTTTATCATGCCACAGGATAGTAAAAATTTTTACCAGCCTAAGTTTTTCAAAAATGTTTCCAAGAAAGGGACTTCCACACAAATCTAAAGTATGACCGTAATGACCGGATTCTGTGCTCTTCCTTGTGTGAGGGTGCTTTGGAGCTTTCCAGTTCAGCGTGTGTAGTACGTTATAGCCTCTGTGCCGTTCAGCCTGACTTCTTCCATGCTGCATTCAGCGGGCGTAAGTGCCTACCGGGTACAGGGCTTTGCCAGGTATTTTGACCTCTGTTTCCACAATCAGCCTGTTGGAGTATTTCTGTTATTGGACTTGATCCTGGGTTTGACTGGAAGATGTTCTCTTTTCAGCATTCAATAAACACTGCCTGCTGCTGATTATGTATCCAGGCTGAGTAAGCGGTGGCCACAGGGTGGCATGGTTCTCTTACTGGCCTAGCTTCCTTGTTGTTAAAATGGACAGGGAAAGGCACACTGTAAGTAATGAGAATTCTCTCCCGACTTACTGCTAAAATGGCATGGCTTTCTCTAAATTGGTTTCTCCATCGTGCTTTATTAAGATTTACACAATACTGAACTTCATTACTTTAAAATGTTTTGTTTATGGGTATAACAAGAATTACATGATGTTTATGATTGGGAGAATGGTAGTTAGGACTGTATTTCATAGAATATGTTCAGTTAAAAAATTAACATAGAAAACTGCTAAAAGAATATTTCCAAATACTTGCAGAGCTGTGGGCAAAGTTACTGGCCCAACATTTTTGCTGGATTCTGAGGGTTTAGTGGCAGGGAGGATAAAGGGGAGTAGGGATTCCAGATGGTCAGGAAACACAAATTGTGAGAAGAGCGTCCCTCCCATCCTGAGAGATTAAGAATATTATCATAAAGCTGTGCATGGTCCAAGAGTTTTCACGTACATGGTGGACAAAAATAGGTTTACGGTTGTTCCTGTGGAAACGAATACAATAATCAATAATTATAATACACGAGGACTCTGTGTTTTGTGTACTCAGGACTGTAGATCTCCTTTCCCCCACCCAGTGTCAGCTGTAAGGAGAGAGGGGATCACCTGCATGTATGTGCCCCAGCCTGTGCTCTTTGCCCTGCACCATTGCCAGGCCAGCTCTGTTAGAGGTACTCCCCTCCCCTTGCTGGAGAAGGGGTGGATTAGCATGGCTTTCTAGGGTGTAGAATCTAGAGAATTATTGCTGCAGCTGGAAGACAGAGGTTAACAAATTCTGAATCTAGGCTGTCATGAGTCATAAGTGTACTTCCCCTATCCTCTGACTTTTTATTGGGGTTTCCTTGAGTTCTCCCTTTTCCCCCCTTCATCAGGTAAATATACCATCTGTTATCTTGTTAGTTTGCTTGTTTATCTAACCACCTGCAATAAAATGTAAGCTTAAAGAGGACAGAAATCTTATTTGGGGGGTCGTTTTGTATTCTCAGTGCCTAGAATACTTCCTGGTATGTGAGTGCTCAGTCAGTGTTTATAGTTGTATAAACCTCCTAGAATGTGGCACAGTTAAATGGTACATTTGCTTTTCCCTTGAAGTGGATGTTTAGTAAAGGCAGCCTTGCCGAGAGGAACCTGACTAACGCAGCCTTGCTCCATCTTTCCCTCCCCAGGGCGATTGTGTTGTCACTGTACTGCTCGCTGAAGAGGACAAAGTTGAGGATGATGTAGTGTTTTACTTGGTGTTCTCGGGTTCTACCCTCCATCACTGTACCAGTACTCGGAAGGTCAGTTCTGATACGCTGGAGACCATTACTCCTGGTGAGTATGCGAGCGGAACCTTTACAAACCTTTATCAGTTACTGAACATTTTCTTTTGTGTTCATTAGTGTGGGGGGGATGGGAAGACTGAATCAAGGTGAAAGAACTGTGGTCACATCTTTATTTTTAAATACATTTTAAAATTAAGTACTGTAGCTTGTTCATACTGTTGCTTGTTCCACAAAAACCTGAACCCAACTAGATATAGAGGAAATACAGTGGTGTCATAAGTTATTAAAAGATCCAGTCAGGCTCAACAAAAATATTAACGTGGACACTTGGGGAAGACCGCAGCGCGAGCAGAAGACGAGCTCTCTCCTGTGGTTGCTGTGGTGGGGCTGCGTGTCCGGTTCTGCACACCAGGGCGGCGGCGGCAGGGGGAGGGCGGCCGATGGCCCGTCCCTCGGCATCTGTGAGGGGAAGACTAACAGTCTCCATAAAAGCTGAACTTTCCGTAAATTAACAAGTTACAGTTCATGGTGGAACCAGTACTTACTCCCTGTTGCAGTGTAAGTTTAACAGTTAGAAGGAAAACTGTTCCTTGTTAAATTTTTTTACAGTGTCATTAAATTATTGCTGTACACAGAAATGGCTGATAAGGTAATGGCTGTCTCTTGACCTCTGCATCTGAAGTGCACTGATTCGTGTTTGGAGAGGAGCTTCTTTCCTTAGTCGAGCTTGCTTCACAGTTGACAGATTTTTGTCAGAGTACAAGAGAGGCCCGTTTAGGGGGAACCCCTAAAAAGTGTTGACAGTTGAACTGTTTTTCTTTAGAGGATGAAATGGATTTAATTTTTATTGCAACATTTCTTTACTAGTGTTTTTTTATAATACTGGTTCCACTTTATTAAAATAGATGATGTAAAAAATTATTCAATATCTGGGCTCACCAGTATTGGATCAGATTGTCAGTTTTTCTCTCTGTGCCGTTTTATATAAATTAACTTCATATCTGATACCTGCCAAATTCTGGAAATTATGCCACATTCAAGAACTGGGATTATGACAGTTGAAATCTGTCTTTATCCTTCTGCTTTTTCAAAATACAGGATTCAGAGATTCTTGGCAATTCTGTGACTATCCTGCCTCAGATTTTAAGGGATAGGAAATTGAACAATGACTTCAGGATAGATACTGATTTCTTTTCTAAGGAGGATTGAATGTCCATCTTTGTAACTGAAGCCGCAGTCCTCTTGTTTCCTGTGATGTAGATCGTGCCAGAAGGCTGGTCTGGAGAGAGGGCTGCTCTCCAGCAGGTGCCTGCAGTATTGCCACACTAAACATTTATTATGTGGGGGTGAGGGTCAGGGACAGCTCCTCAGCTAGGTAGCATCTGGGCTCTGATTAGGAAGGAGCTGCAGAGAGGTTTTATAAAATTATTCCTTCCTGAATTATAAACAATTTTGGAGTTAATGTTTAGGGGTGGGGGGAGGGAGAGAGAGTGTGTGTGGGGTTGGTGGGGGAGAGCAAGAAAGTATCATCTATGAGGCGGATGCAAGTAGCTGTGAGAGAAAGGACAAACGTGCCCTGGATGTGGTCCTCAGTCACGAGTACCAGCAGAGCCCAGCCTCTTGGAGGAGGGGATACGCTCCGTAGCTCCTTCACCTCCGCTGGCAAGGTGCTTATGTTAGGGTGGGCTGCAGGCACTTAGTCTCCTTGGATTTACAAACCGACTGTGCTTGTATGACAGCCTAGAACTCTTGGTTTGTACCTGATCCCTGTGTACTGCCTCCTGCCTGCCTTTCTGAACTCCAGCTCCTGTGTCTTCTTCGACTTTGGTTCTAACACCTGTTTGGTAGGTCTCAGTACCTGGTCTTTTTCAGCAGTACCCACATCTCAGGGTCCTTTTTGCACTCAGGGACTCGTGTTCCCTTGTCCTGCCAACCCCAGCCAACCAGAGTGGATATTGTACTCTGCTGCTTTCCTCTAATTTGATCCAAATCCTCAGGAATCATTCCTGACCCATTTGCCTCGGGCCCAAGTCCTAGTATAATCCCTGCCTTCTCCTTCATTTTCTAATAATCAACTCTCCTCCCCTTTAATTATGATCTTACCCCCTTCCCCTCTTCTCTGTCATGCTACAGGCCCAACAACATGTTCCCTGTGCCCCCCAGTTGTGTGGGACATGCAGCTACCTGCCTAGGTTCAGTCAGGCTGCTGCTCTGAGATGCCTGATCACAGCAGAGGTGACAGAGGGCTAGAGTCCCTGAAGGACCCTCTTGTACAGGCAAGCCAGGTGAAGAGTAAGGCAGCATGGTGACGTGTGCCTCTGAGGCCCCTAGTTGGAGAATCAGCTGTGCTAATAACTGTGTAAGCCCAGGCGATTTCTGAGTGGACTCCCTCGCTGTGCTCCTCATGTGTGAGGTTTTCCTGCTCACTTGTCTCTCTGAGCTGCTACACCTGCTGCAGTAATTTGTGAGAGGGTAGGGGTGGGGCATTTGGGGGGTTAAGTTAGTTTTGAATTTCTTGTTCATATCATGGAATTAATATCTTAGTCTGCAGTTAAACTGCCTTAAGCCTATTTTTATGGACGTCTTATACTTGGCCCTCACCTTCCTTTAGGTCTACTCAGGTATCACTTTCTCAACCAGGCCTTTCCTGTCCACCTTATAAATATATAACTCCCCCCTCTCTGTGTTCCCTATCCCTTTTTCATCTTTGTTTTTCTCCATGCACTTACCAACTTTTACCACATTACGTGTTTCATTTATCTTGTTTCTTATCGGCCTCTACTAAAGTATCACCTTCATGCGGGCACGGGTGTTTGCCTGTTTTGCTCACTGGTGTGTGCTAAGAAGGCTTGTTCCAGGAATCCCTATCTCGCGATGGAGCAACATTTCCACTGTGTCCAAATTCATCCTGAGTTCTCAGAAGCCACTCATCTAGAAAGGTCGTGCATGTGTGTGTGGGCACACAGATCCACATGCACTCATCTGTACACACACATGCACCCTCTTTCTTTTGAAAAATGCAAAAGGAGGCTCTGCCTTCGTTAATTGAATTCCTGGCTTGGGCAGGAGTCTGTGGCCTCTCTGCAGAGCGCCCTTTGGGGATTTCTGTGTGTCAGTTAGCTGTATCGATGGCCTCAGGTTTCCTGTCTGCTGAGGGCAGCGTCAGATCAGCCAAGAGCCTTCATGGGAAGTCTATACTTTCTTTGCCCATCCCAGTTGCTGGACAGATGTGCATTCTGTGTGTAGCTGCTGTTGCAGCCGCCAAGGAGAAGGGCATCTCTACAACCTCACCGCTCACGTGTGGGACCAGCTCTGCCGTTCCTGGTCATTGGGGCTGACTGCGGGGAGGAAAACGGCTTTGTGTCTTGTTCTGGTCTGCTGACTCTGGCTTTCATTTGAGTTTTCTATGTGTTTTGCTGTCCGTGTTTTGCGATATTTTAGATTTTACTAAGACCAGATGATTGCTTGACCTTCCAAAGGCAGCTGTTTATTGGTGTTAGTCTGTAACCTTTTGTTTGGAGGTGAGAACAACACATTTCTAAATTATCTCCTTTTTAAGAAAAAAACACTTCTTTGACTTCAGATACTGAGATTATTATTTCTTCTATTTTCTCACTGTTTTGCTTGTTTTCTTGTGAGAAGCTTCTAATGAATTGTGTGTGTGTTTAATTATGAAGAAATTGTAAAGGCTTTTAAAAGTAATCTTTTCTTGACTTACTGCCATTGAGAGGCCAAAGACATAATATGATTCCCCCCTTTTTAACAGTGTATTCAGAATGGTAACCTATTAGGGGATCATTAGGTGGAGACTTTGTTTTTCTACTTTATCTGCCTTTGAATTGTTTGAATGCTTTATAGCGAGCATGTTACTTTTAACATACATAGTAATTTTTAGTAAGAACATTTTGAAGACTGTTTGAAAACAATGTTCTTTCTTTTGAAAATAAGGTTATCTTTGTACTAATTAACACTAGACAAAGACAGCCAAGTTTTATTTTTAAAAAAATCAACATTCAGAGTACCCATGAATTGCCTGAAATGCAGCCTGAAATGGAAATACATCTTTAAAAGCAAAAGGTTGCCTTGGTATAAATGAAAATATCTCACTTTTTTTTTCCTTCATATAAAACAAATAAAACAAATCCAACTCCAAATCTCATTTTACCCATACAGTGATTTTCCTCTATAGATGAAGCTGAAATTTTTTTTTTTTAAAGACCAACATAGGACTGGTAAGTAATGTAAACAAACCTGAGTATTCTTGGAAGATAATGTAGAATAGAAAACGAGACAGGCTGTTTAGTGGATGCTACATACTGTTTCTGCGAAAGGCTTTGGGCAGACTTATCTCATAAAATGAAATCTTTTTTCAGGATGTCTATTAAATACTTTTAGAATTCACAGCAAGGGTTCTCCTGTTTGACAGGAAAACTACAAACACTCAGTGACCCAACGTTTGACTTAGTTCTTTTGTATTTTTCTTTTCTTTCTCATCTATCAAAGGGGAGATGCTATATAAAGTAGTTTTTCATTTAAAGAAGAAAAGAATGTATTTAATACGATCAGAAGTGCTTTGGGCCTAATTAAAAATCAGGGCTCCCTGCCCAGGTCTCAGCAAGGGGTCCCAGTGATACCTCAGCGTCTCTCCGTTTTTGTGACCCAAGCTCTGTTTCTGGCAAAAACGTACTCTTTATATGTAAGGCATAGATATACATCCCCAAATACATGGTATGTCTGCGGTATTAAAATTTTGTGGGACGGGGCAAATAGAGGAAATTGTCTAAAAAACTTTTTTGAGGGGATGACACTGAGTAAAAAGGTTGAGAAACACTGCCTTAGCATAGAGACTGGAACTTAGTAATCAGACTATTAGCATTAACTAGCCGAAATGTACATGGTGAGATTCCTGTACCTGCTCTCCCGCCTTGCTTAAATGCTCACGTACAAACAGAGACATTTCACTCACACAGCTATCTGCACATCTGTCCTTTGGCCGCCAGAAACCTGCAGTCGGTGCACACGTCTGCACCTATTCCTCTCTCCCGGTAGAGTCTGGGTCTGAAGACTGGAAAAGCAAAAGACAAAGAAAATTCTTACACCATACTTTGGTGGCAGACTGAAGTAGTGAAATGCAGTGTTTTTGCATTTTCTGCCACTAACTGCTAATGCAGCCTTTCTGTTGGAAGGTGGTCTGAGGGGGACAGGACTGGGCGGGCCCAGCGGGCTCTTGCTGGGAGAGCCGGTTGAACAAAGTCCCAATTGTTTCGTCCTCAAAAGAGAAGGCCAAGATAGGATGTGTGCCACTTTTAGCCTAATAGGAAATGAAGTAATTCTTGGGTCATGCTGCAGCAGTTTTGTTTATCTGTAGCAATATTTCGTTTCCATGGGAATGGGTGCTTCATAGAGTGATAAGGAGCCTGTGGAAAAGCTCTCTCAACCTCAGGAGCACACACCTCCTGACCTGCAAGCTTAAAAAAGATTTGGGTTAGATGCTTTGAAGAGGCCCATCAGCAGTTAATTTTTTGTTTCTCACCAAGGTGCCCCTTGTTGTGTTTCTGCTTATTCTGCATTCATCCCCCTTCCCTTAATTTTTTCAGTTCTGCAGTGCCAGAGGCAGCGTTCAGCTCAGAAGCATCGCTGGGCCGTGCTGCGGAAGCTCTTTGTAGAATATTAGGGATCTGTTTTCCTCCAGTGAGCTGAACAGAAGCATTTAATAGCTAATACTAGTAACAACTAAAAGTTCTAGATGCCTGTGTTATGCCAGGTGCTTTGTGTACTGGCATCTCTAATCTTTCTAACAGTCTGGACCGCTGCTGGGGGTGGTGTGCTTTCGTGCACAAGCCAACAGGCTTCTTGGTTGTGTGACTTTTCCAGGAAGACCCAGATGGTCTGCAGCTGAGGGTGAGATTCAGACCTAGTGTTTTCTGAGTCTTCAGCTACCTGCCAGCATGCTGTGGGACCCTGCACATCTACTCCATTCAATTAGGAACAGATCTCTCTCGCCCATAATTTACTTTGTTTGTTTTAAATCAGCTGGACCTGCTTGTGGGATAAATTCGGAAGGCAGTTTAAAAATTGGAATTACAGTTCAGGCCATGTTTCTTTAACAGTTTATCTCTCTTTTTGCCCCCTCTCTAAATTCCCTGGGCGTACCTCCTTCAGAAGAAGCTCAGCTGGTTTTTTTTTTCAGAACTTCCCTTTTTAAAAAAGACTTGTGATTTTTATTTTCCTTTGTTACCAGAAAATTGAGTGGGAAGGAAAACACCATGGAATTGGCTGAAAACCTTGCTGCTTATCTCTCCATTGCAGCTTCTGTTTTCACATAAAAAGAAGTTAAATGGTGGTGATTGTATTGAATTGGACATGGTTCCCCATCTCGTGTCTTTGCAGTGCAGATGTCAACACCGCTAATACCTTGCACTCTGCACAAAGGCAGTCATGCGGCTGATGGCCCGGCAAGTAGCCGTGTCTCTAGAGCTGATTTATGGCAGCAAGAGGCCTTAGGTGTGCACATGCAGTGGTTTTAGTTCTATTGCTGAGTCCATACCATGTAACCTTGTTTTTAAAGTGTTGATTTTTTTCCTCCTCTAGATGCTTAATCTGAAAGGTTGTAAGGATTCAAAAATAATCTTAATCATTTGAGCCTAATAGAAAGTGTTACCATGAGCGAGGAGCCCTGCCATCCTGTGTGGTTGATTTCCAGACTGCAGGGTGAGGTATTTTGGTCTTGATCAGTAGTAACTCTTCCAGTTGATTCTAAGTTTAATAGAGACTAATCCAAGAAACCCTCAGTTCTCCACTCCCCTTTTAATCCTCAGTTTTTCTTTTGAAAAAGAAGCCTATAATCATATCAAACAAATTCCAGATTTGCGGCCCAGTTCACTTAGGATGATTCATAGTTTCTCCTTTAGATTGTGAGTTCATGTCTGAAGGGGAACTGTTGGGCTGACCATCAGATAGCTTCTCCTACATATCTATTTCGTGGCCTTTCCTGACATTCGGCCTGTTCTAATACACAGTTTTGTTTTCACTTTACACAAAACGGAGCTGTCCATAGTTCACCCATTCACCCACCCACTTTCTAACAAGTTCTTCCGCTAAAGCAGGAGAAAGAGATATGTGTGTCTGCGTTGCTGAACACTTGGGCTTGTACACACATATGATGACCCTCATCTTCTTCAGTTTCTCTCCCCCTTGCATGTCCCCACCCCATGCTAGCCAAGCAAACAGCCGTTTCAATGATTCCAGGTAGATTTCTGTGCAGATACCTTGCTTCTGCACTTTTTAGTTTAGAGTTAGGTTGTATTGCTTCACCATGGCTTTTTGCTGTGTGTGTGTGTGTGTGTGTGTGTGTGTGATGACGTTGAAGAACTGGGATGTGGTATGGACCGTGTGTATATCCAGAAGGTGATGAATAGTGCAGTGAATGATATTCACTCGTAGTGGCATTGTGGCTCCCTTTCAGGTCCGAGGTTTCAGGGTTCTCACCTTTGCACCAGCTTGGGGAAGGAGACTAGTAAGAAAGAATCCGGACCATTTAGATGCGTAGGGGCAGCAGACGGTATCACTTTAGGTTAGTCTAGTATCTCTCGTAAAGCACCCAAGTTTCCATTTTGAAGACAGTTCAATTTGTATCCCAGATTATTCACATTATTACTATTAAATTGAGAAACCTGTGGTTTTTGCTTTTATTGACATTTACTCATATCTACCTCAAAAGACTGGCAGAAATTTATAAATTAGTTTAATCCTGAATAAATGGGAAACTGCTATAATTGTTGGTTAGATTCATAAGTGAGAACATTTTTACATTAATTCTTCTGACTGAAGTACATACTGCTACAACTATCTCCCTGTCTGTCTTCCTACCTACCTACCTGCCTACTCACCTGCTACTATCTATCTAGATAACTACTGATGTGATTTAACTGAAAATCACGTGAAGCTATTATGCATGTTCCTTTGGGAAAGATAGTTAAAGAATTTGGAGGACTCTTCTGAGTTACAGCTCTTCCCTTAGGAGACTATGAGACGACCCAGATTGAAAAGTGGTGGAGAGGTTGCCATGTACCTCGGGCCACATAGCTAACAAGGAAGAAAACAGATTTAGACTCGGGTCTTTCCTATCAGTAAACGTCTGGACATAGCCAAGTTAGTATCTTCCTGGAACTGTGTTGTGGGAATTATTTCATCCCTTGGGCTCACCTTCTGCTTCCATTTTTTTCTTTTTGAAACTTTCCTGTTCCTGGAATTCCTTCTTAACTTCTTCTCCCTTCTCATCTTCTGCCTGGTGAAACGCGCCGGCTTCTACAGCGGGACAGGCCATGGAGCCTGTAGAGGCTGCTCGCTCTGCTCGGGATGAAGAGCCGAGGCCCAGGGGGGCGGAGGTGACCTGAGGTCACATGGCTCATGAGCCTTTTAGCTGGGCTGGAGCATCGTGTTTTTATTCTGATCCTCTTGACTCGTCCACGCTCCCCGTGTTTCCTTTTGAGCTCTTCTTCTTCTGTAAATACTGGATGCAGAGGGGGCTGTGGAGCAAGGAAATGGGCACAAATTCTAATTCCACCTTTTAAGAGATTTATAACATTGGGCAGATGACTTAATATTTTTGTGCCTTGGTTTCCTCATCTAGCAAATGGGGAAGATAATAGCATCTACGGGGAAGGGTCGTTAATGAGGAGTAAATGAACTACTACTTGGAAAGCTCTGAGAATAGTGCTGGGCCCAGAGCAACTACTATGTGTTTGTTAGATTAGGTAAGATGGAGACCGCGCATCTCTGTTCGGAGGGTCGCAGTGACGTGCCCCTGGGAGCAGGAGGACCTTGGCGACATGTTCCCACTTTTGCCCACAGGCGAGACGCGCTGCTCCCATCCCACCAGCCGCGCTGTGTGTGTTTCTCACAGACCCCGTTCCACTTGCGTGTGCTCTGCAGTTTCTGCGGCTTGTTTGATTCCCCTTACAGACTGTCAGCCTCTGAGGGCTGAAACTCTTCCTGTCTCCATCTTCACCTTCCAACCTTGGAAGGGTCAGCGCCCCAACCTTGGCGGGTGTCTAGCTGTGATAGAACAGTTGAAAAGAAACACTTCCTTTCTGCTGGAAACATACCCAAGCCCCACGGCTACCTGGATCAGTTGCCGTGTTTCTGCTGACATGGTTGTCTTAGGTGATTTGACTGGCTGCCTTTCAAGGAAGATTAAGAGTTTTTTCTAATTTTACTGCATATATTATATAAATTCATACTATAAATATTTTCACATATAATATTTATATATTCATTCATTCTTTCTTTCTTTCTTTATCTGAGGGGAAGGGAAGGAGAGAGGGAGAGAAACACTGATGCGAGAGACATTGATGTGAGAGACATTGATGTGAGAGAGAAACATCAGTAGATTGCCTCTCATATGCACCCTGACCTGGGACCTTAAGACACTCTCTGACTGGGGACTGAAGCCACAACCCAGGCATGTGCCCTGACTGGGAATGGAATGGATGACCTTTTCAGGATGCTGTCCCGTCAACTGAGCCACACTGGTTAGGGCTTAATTCAAAATATGTATTGAGTTGAAATGCATACATGGGTGTACACACACACACACACACACACACACACACACACACACGGTGCTTCAGTTTCTTACAGCCTTCATGGAAGTAATTCAGCTTGGAAGGCAGTGGGAGTGTCTGGTAGAGTTGCGTGTTTGCACGGAGACTGATCTCGGTGGTTCATGAACCTGTTATTCTTTGTTATTTTTGCCTGATAGTCATACTGGCTTCTCATTCCAAGTATTGGGCTCCTTTCAGGCAGGAACAAAGCTCTCCCTTCCTCTTTTGTTTATAAGCAATGTGGCACAAAACTCTTCTACTGTAATATAACAGGCCCTGTCGTTTGGCCTCTGACTTGAATAATGGACTCTGCTTCTTAACCTTCGTAACCGTGAAGCCTCAGTTCTCTCGTCCATTATGTGAGGAGAATACCTATCTTCTGAATTTACTGTGTAGAGAAAATGCCTGGTATGCCTAGGTACTGGTTAGTAAATACTTGTTACCACTCTAAAATGACACAGCAGTGAGAGGTTCTTTTTGTTACAGGGTAAAGGGCTTGTGGAGGCCACTGGGAGAAAAGCACGTGGAAAATCAATGTACTTCTTATTCTCATTGGAAACATGGAAGAAAAAAAATTACCGTTTTCTCTTATAAAGACAGCAGAAAGCTTAGTTTGTTCTGCCCAAGTCTGAAATCTCTGTTGGCCTTTGCCCGTGGTACGGGAAGTCGGTGTCACAGGCCACGGAGAGCGTTCCTGGGGCCTCGCTCTGCCGTGGACTGGCAGCCCCTGTGTGTGGGTGGATTCAGCGGAGCCGTGGTGCACAGGTGCCTGCGGTTCATCAGGCAAGGCAGCAAAAACATGGGCTCTATTTTCTTTATTTTCTTCTCATCAGAAAGATATGGAAGAAGAATGATGATGTTAGCATTGTTCTAGTTGAAGTCAGTGTCTGAAAGTTGAGGGAAAACTGTTTCAGCAGATATGTTCTGCATATTGGAAATACTTAATTTTGTAAGGATAAAAATCCACACGAAAGTCTGATTCCCCAGCAAGGCCTCACGCACAGAAACAGTTTTGTGAAAGCTTTCTGGTTTTACGCAGGTGGAGCTCTTCGGGCTGGCGTGCAGGTCTCTGCCTCCTGCCGCAGTTCGTGAGGTCTCTGCCCGTCTGTGCCATGGATGCCACCGTTGCTGGTGTGTCTGCTGCACCTCAGCTGGGCTTCTGGCCATGGCATTCTGTCATCCCTCTGTGAACCAGGGATTCCATTGACGTCCCCATTACCTTGTGGGAAAGAAACTGTACCTGAGAGCAGAACTTGTTTTCTTGGCCATGGCTTGCTAGTAATAGTGGAATGAAATCTTGCAGTTTTGTACTTTTCAAGGTGCTTTATTTGATTGATTGTGTTGTGATTATAAAGCAAGTACTGAGGAGCCTCTTGTGTAACCTGTATGAGCGGCCTTTAACCTTGTTGTGTTTTCTGATCTAAAATTCAGTTAATGGGTATTAGACTTCCTACTGTATACAAACCTTGCAAGATCCTTGAGCTTCCATTCTTTCAGTTTGCTCAAATTGAACAGCCATAGTTCAGTATACATTGCGATATTCAGAGACCATTCAATGCCAAACGCTATGCTATGCGCACAGTGACAACTGAGATACAAAGTTGTCTGCTCTTTGGTAAGGGAGCTACTTCGTATTTGCGAACCATAGAGCTGCAAGTGGAATTTTAAGCAGTTTGGAAGATTGCTGTCAGAGCTAAGAGAAAGGAGGGGCTTCTTTTAGGACGGGGAACTTGTGGGGCCTACAAGAAGAGCAGAGAGGACCCACAGTGGCCCTTTTCCTCGGACTCTAATCTGTCTTCTTTGCCCTGTGTGTCTCCTCTAGGTCACGACTGCTGTGAGACCGTAAGGGTGCAGCTGTGTGCTTCCAAAGAGGGCCTTCCCGTGTTCGTGGTGGCCGAAGAAGACTTTGAGTTCGTGCAGGATGAGGCTTATGATGCAGCCCAGTTCCTGGCAGCCAGTGCTGGGAATCAGCAGGCACTGAACTTCACCCGCTTTCTTGATCGGTCAGGGCCCCCATCTACAGATGTGAATTCCCTTGACGAGAAGGTGGCCCTGGCATTCCGGCACCTGAAACTGCCGGCAGAGTGGAATGTCCTGGGAACAGACCCAACTTTGCATGGTAAGAACTTAAACGGCCCACAGACATATGTTGAGTGTGCAATACTTAAGTTTTTTATGGGGCTGCTTTTATATAGTCATTGCCATGAAGTGTTCCCCAGTGGCTGAATAAATCTCTCAGTTACTGTAGCCAAGTGGCCTTGATGGCATTGCTTCTGGGTTCTTCAGCTGAGCTGTTAAACCTGCTCCTGCAGGGCAGTGACCCAAGGGAGAGCTGCTGTAGCCGGGCCCCTCTCCCTCACTGCAGGGAGCGGCAGAGCGCCTTTCTATGGGTCCGGTTTCAGGCTGATCTCTCGAGTGTGGAAAGGGGCCCATCCTTCATCAGGAGAGCAGGAGGATAACTCTTTGTACCTTTTTTGGTACAAAGAGAGGTATTCTGAAGTTCTCTACGGAGTCCGTGGAGCTGGAGGAGAGGAACGTGGGGAGTGAGGGGCCTGGAGCAGGAGGGCAGGCTGAGCTCTGGGACAGCCGGCACTTCTGTTTGTTCTTTTTTCATTGTTTGTATGTGTGTTTGTGGGTTTTTTTTTTGTTTCTCTGTTTCTTTAAAAATTATTATTATTATTAACTATTATTTTTAACTAACACTTTTCAAACCAGGCTATTTTCACTCTTGCTTATTTACCTCTCTCCATGAGAGGTCACTGAAGGAAGGCCTCCACTTTTTAAAAACACTGATGTAATAGGATCTATTTATGTCCCTCTGAGTCAGAAAGGGGCTTTCCCACATAATTTTTCTTGTGGCAGAGGACATCTACTAGATATTATGAGTTTTTATATATATACATATACATATATTTAAATGAAACAGTTTATACCTGGAGTCCATAAATAACATCCTCTTTCCCTCCTGAGTTCAAATGCAGTTGGAAGATTTAGGAGTTAGAGATGAAAATGTTTTTTCCATTGCTGTTGAAAGCTACATTGGAAGACTGACATTAGGCCTCCTACACGACGATTTGCTGTCTTTTCTAAAGAGCTGGACGATCACAGGACTTCCTTCCCATGTCCACCCAGCTCTGGTCACTGTGTATTTAGGGAGAGCAGACCAGAAGGCACCATCTCTGCGGGTAGCAGGTCCGGAGGAGAAGTGCCCAGAGGGCACGCTCAGTGTCTGCTCCCACAGACCCATCGAGTGAACATGATCTTCCTCCCGTGGAAGATTGGTGAAGGGGTATTTCCCACCTTTGCTTCTCTTATATCCACTGAATTTAACAGTACCAAAGCAGTCTCCTGCCCAGGTGACTACAAAAGAAAGTGCAGATGCTAAAATCAGGGAAGAAAGCATTTGTCCTTTTCTTTTTTTCTTGCTGTTGCAGTGTCTAAAACCCCTCTGCATTGCTAAGACCTAGAGATCACAATGTTTGCCATTGTATTGGGCATGAGCACCTTTCCAGAAACCTAAGGATGGGGCTCACTACCTCTGCCCTACTGTTTCTGTATTCGTGCAGGAATGGTTGTTCTGATTGCCATTTGTGAAGCGGTCAAGATGGATTGCATTAGTTATTTGTGGAGCTTTTATGGGTTTTGTTTTTGTTTTTGTTTGTTGAAAGAACGCACAGGAGTTGGATGGTTTGTTTATGTTGCCGTGGTTAACAAGAAACACAGTTCACCCTTGAACAACATGGCTTTGAACTGCACAGATCCACTTACACACATTATCTTCGGTCCACGGCTGGGAGGCCACGTACACAGAAGGCTGGCCATGCGGGCAGTTGGTGCCCCCATCCCCCTGTTGTTCATAGGTCAGCTGTGTTAGAAAAAGCACAGGTCTGGAACTTTTGGCACATCACTTCCCCTCTCTGGCCTTAGCTTCCTTGTGTTTAATAGGGAACTGGCCAGCTTTAATATTTTTGTGGACTTTCCATGTGCCTCTTAAGTTTCTGTTGTATAAAATTGCCCAAGTGGTGATAGCACAGGCCAAATCAAATTTGGACACTTAGGGAAATGCATTAAAACCACAGTGAGGTACCATTACACACCTACAAGGAAAGCTAAGATTAAAAATACCAAGTGCTGGCAAGGATGCAGACCATCTCACATATTGCTGCGGGGGCTGCGGAAGGATACCGCCACTCTAGAAGGCAATTGGCAGTTTCTTATCAAGTTAAATGTACGTTTAGTATGTGACCCAGGAATCCTACTTTTGCATATTAATCCTAGGTTCTTATATTAACTGAAACAAATCTTTGCACTTATGTGCCTATGGCAGCACTATTTATAGTCACCAAAACCTGGAACTAAGCCAGATCTCTCTCACTGGGTGGATGTATAAACAAGCTGTGGTTCATCCACACAGTTGAATAATACCCAGCATTAAAAATTATTGACGTGTGCAATAGTTTTCTATTTCTAAAAACTTGGATGCATTTGAAATGCACTGTGCTAAGTAAAAGAAGTCAGTTTCCAAAGGGTATTTAGTATATGATTTCACTTACGAGATAGTCTGTCAAGGGCAAAATTACAGGCACAGAAACTAGATCAGTAGCTTCTAAGACTGGGAGCGGAGGAAGGGCTGACAGGAGAGGGGTATCATGGGGGAATTCTCTGGGTGTTGGAATGGTTTTGCATTTTGGTGGTGGTGGTTATAAGAACCTATGTATGTGTTCCAAATCATAGGATTGTACACCCCACAAAAGTGAATTTTGTACATAAGTTTAAAATAATTAAAAGAACAAAAGGAAAATGAACAAGTTAGATATATACTTTGCAAGGTGAAATGCATGGAAAGCTCTTGATTATACTTGCCTTTGAGTCAACCACTGGGATGAGGAATCTGATTTCAAGGGCTAATTTCACATTCTGCAGTTTTTTACTGCATTTGTGGATTAGAATCTATAAACAGTGAGTATTTAAGGGCTGAGAAGCTTCAGGTAAGAGGCGCTTGCTTGTTCTTGAGGGGCGAAAGTAGAGGAATGTTGTGCTCACATTGCATTGTACATCAAATACTTTAAAAGGTACTTAAAGG
The DNA here is from genome assembly GCF_019186645.2 of Phyllostomus hastatus. Taxonomy (NCBI): domain Eukaryota; kingdom Metazoa; phylum Chordata; class Mammalia; order Chiroptera; family Phyllostomidae; genus Phyllostomus; species Phyllostomus hastatus. The sequence continues at coordinate 5,697,940 of NW_025334036.1, read as the reverse complement.
AGAAAGGTATAAAGTAAGCTGTTGCCTGGGATAATACTGCGGGTAAATAGGACACCTTGTTTCATAACAGGGACTACTTGCTGTTGAAAGTGAGGATGTTTACAGGTGTTCCAGCCTAATGCTTGTACAAAGGAATCACGTAAGATGTATGTTTAATCCTCACACTAATTGTTTGGATGCAGAGCATTTTAATTTTTTTTCTCTCTCAGGTCAGTGGCTCCTTTGAAAATAGCTCATGTTTCTCCTATGGAGAAAATACATACAGGCCTGCAAAAGTGTACACATAATTTCAGGGATTCATGGCCTCCTTGAGCTGTAGCAGTGAACATGACCTTAACTCCTGGTTTGGATTTGATATTGTGAAATGGAAAGAACATAGGCAGTGCAGTCAGTTTCTTTATATCTGGCTTCAGTGCAAGAGTTTGTGCAAAATGCTCTCCTCTCTGATTCTCAATTTCTTCATGTATGAAATGGAGGAAAATATATTTGGATAGTGTGTGCCAGTTAGCAGAGCTATTCCTCCTGAATATACCAGGACCAATACACAGTAACCTTGTAGAGACAGAGCTCTGAGGTCTGATGAGGGAAAGTAACGAATCTTGTAAAAGGATGAAACAGGACAGCGGAAAAAGGAAGGGCACTTGGACTTGACGCATAACGAGACTGTATTTCTTTTGCTTTCACTTAACCTCTCAAGTCAAGTCTCGCTTTAAAATGAGCGAGGGGGAGTTTGTCCATGTGAGTTCTCACAGGGGTTCTCTCATCTTCAGCTCCGTGAAGCAGCCTGTACACCGGACTTTTTGCCTTGGTTCTGCCTTACCTCCAGGAAGGATATGTCTGGGTGGAGGGTTGATGGTGGGTAACGACGTCTTCCCTCTCAGTTACCCAGTCTCACTTAGTTGTTTTAGCGTTTTAGTGCCTTGGTGGTTAGTGGAAATGATGAATTAATATTTTTTCCCCCCTGAAAGAACCTGGTACAGTGGCCATCAGCATACCTCTCAGGTAACAGGTTGGGCCCATTGAAGACTCGCTCTGAAGAAAATAAGGAGGAGAAATAGTCTGGGGGAAGTCGCGTTCTTACTTAGTCATGGCATTGTGTGGCTAAGTGGAAAAAAAAAAAGATCTGATCCTCTTTGGAGGTGGGATTTCTCCTCACTAAGAAATTTGGGTGGAGAGAAGGATGAGACAGGTTTAAGAATGCTAAAGACAGCCTGTGTGTCTCAGCTCTGTGGGTCTGATGTTGGTTAACTGAGCCTCAAATGTAAGAATTTGCCCTTTTAGTTTCCATGCCGCTTCCGAATTGTTCCATAGCTTCTCATGGGGATTTTTTCTTAGCTACACTCACTAGTGTTTGTGTATTTTTTCAGCTATTGTAGCTGATAAAAAAATAGGAAAATAAAATATAAAAAGACTACTAAGGGATTTTTTTCCTTCACAGAGGAATACTATCTTGACTCTAAGACAAGCAGTTTCTAGTAATAGCAGGACTTTAGCTCCACAAGCTTTTGTTGCCTGTCAAACCTTGATTCTGTCCCAAGATCACATGTGTCATTTTTCCAAAGCCTCTTGTTCTCTGTCCCATGGGGTGTGAGAGTTCCCGAGTCATGTGGGACCTCAGGTGTACCTGAGCGGTGGTCCAGAGGAGTAGGAAGGACGGTGATTTTGGAATCTTAGAGATTCAAAAATTGCTATGAGCAGGGCCTTTAGGCGGATTGATGGGGTAAGAAAAGCACACATGGTCTTTGATTACTGTATTGTTCACAGAACTTCGAGCGTTTTGCTTAGTCAGAAAGTCTCACAGTTTGAAGAAGCAGCAGCCATCCAGCATCTCATCGGGGCTGAATGCCCACTGGTCACATAGCTTTCTCTGTAGATCTGGGCAAATGTGCATGGGAGGTGCGTCCAGCCTCTAAGCAGATAGCGAGTGGGCCTCAAGACATATATATCCTACTGCCTTCTCTGTGAGTAGGAGCTGGGGCCACCTAGGGATATTCCCAGTCGAGCATGGTTAAACAGCAAAACCAACCAGCCAGCATATGGCCTGTGAAATAACATTACAGCATAAAGGAAATGGAAAAGTATGGTGAGTATTCAGATGGAAGGCTCTCTGAGTATAATTGTCTTTAAGAAACCAAAGGGAAATGTAGAAGAGATTTCCCATTTATCCTTTTCAAAAAAATGGAAGAAGGCTGACCTGTAATGAAATTAGAGAAGGAAGCAGCATGGAGAAAATAGGTTTAATGAGCATGTCAGTCAGGCTTTACCCAGAGAATCAGAACCAGGAGGAGGAATAAATGTGTATTAAGATTTATCACACGGAGTGGCTGTGGCTTGCACGATTGTGGGCGCTGGCTAAACAAGCCCCAGATTTGTAGGGCAAGAATAGAAGGTCATGGGCAATCTTGACCTCCCACCAGCGTGATCCAGAGCTGCCGTCCTACGAGAAGGAAGGAGAGACCCTGAGCCGGACATACTGCTCCAGCACAGACACAGGCTGTCCTCCACTGGCCGACTTCTCTCTCCAGGGGAAACGACGGCCCTGCCTTTAAAGCCTCCAGTGGATTCAGGCCCACCCAGATTATCCGGGTTAATCTTCCTTATTAAATCAGCTGATTAGGGGCTTTAATGACATCTGCAGGAGAGCCATCACAATGAGGGCAAAGAGGGGAAGGGAGTTGGCTGAAGTGACGCGAGGACATCCAGAACCCAGGGCGTAATCGGATTCAAACAGGGACAGAGGACCCAGTTGACATCACAGGAAATGCAGTTAGGGGTCTGAAAAACACAGCTGAATAACTCTTAGGATAGAAGATAAATACTAAATGCTCATCGGATGAAAAAAAAATGTAGATACAGGGAGGAGAGAACAAAGATTGATCCAAATTGTGGGCCCTCTGGAGTTTAAACTGATTCAAAGGAACAGAAACAATGATAGAAGCTACAGTGGATAAAATGTTTATTACTGGAGGAAAACACATGACAGGATGCATTTTACACCACAACATTATCCTGGTTTTTACAAATAGAGGCAGGGTGCAGCAATGGAAAGGGTGTGGTTTTTAGGCTCAAGACAGATCTTCATCTGCAGAATGAGGTGAGATCTTGTCATAAGGCTGTTGTGAGAACAGAAAAGCCAGTACAACCCCTTAGCCCAGCATAAGGGTACTTAGCAGGCCCTCCCCATGTGTTACTTTGCCTGTAGTCTTTGACTGCAGAACGGGGGTGACCTAAGAGCAGACATGGTGCCTGCTGTTAAGGAATGTGGACTGAGATTTGGGGAGGATACAGGTACTGGAATTGGGGTGCCAGCTTTGGGCAGGTAGGTGTATGGTGGTTGGAACTCTGCTCTAAGTGCTGAGCTGAGTCAGAGCAACTGAGGGATCAGAAAGGGTGGGGATGGAGAGAAAACTGCTTTAAGGAGGTGTCACCTAGTAAGGCTGGAATTAACCTGTAAGAAATCACATAGTTCCTGGTTGGTGTGACATTAGCTTTTTTGTATTTGACAAGGATGTCAGAGTGCTTGTGAACATCTTTAGGTATGAGTCAGGTGGTGGTATTTGATCTTTTCTGAGGGGTCTTTCTGTCCTTTCACCTGCCTGGCCACCTGCTGCGAGGTGTTGACTATTAAAATCTGTGCCTCCTCATGCAGTGGTTTCTTCTGGTTGTTGATTTCTTTCCAGCCCTGTCTCTCTGCTGAGCCCTGTAAATCCTGAATTAGTCAGTGTGAATAGTGCTGCAGGGAAAATAAAATAGGAACGGTAGCTTTTGCTTCCAAGAAAATTTACCTTGACAATAAGGAGACTAAACCAACCCACACGTGACATTAGAAAACAATGTAGTTCAGTGTAAATCACAGATTCAGAGGTGCCTTCATTCTCATTGTGCTGTTCATATGGAGAAGCAGCGAGGACTTCAGTGCAAGGGGACACGGTGGGTTCCAAGAGATCTCAGACTGCTCAGTGAAGAAGTTGAGGCCCAGGGAGGCTGTGGAGAAAGGGAGATGTTAGCAAAGCCGACTCTCATGGCTCCAGGACACCATTCCGTTGCAGTCCCTGAGTGGTCCACCCAGAGCTGGGAGATGCAGCCTGTGGGGCTGCACACTGCAGCCCTGCAGTGGCGTCAGCTCCTGACATCCCAGGCGGCACGCAGGAGGGCACCTGAGGAAGGGGGCCAGTGTTGCTAGAATGTAACCTGAGGTCCGGAAGGACAGAAGAGAGAGCAGGGAAAGGGAAGTACTTGGCATTTAATGAACATCTACTACAGCCAGTTGTCATGCTGGCATCTCACCTACCTCCACCCATTTGTTACCGCAGCCCTGGGAGGAGGTGCTGGCATCCCACTCTGGGGATGAAGCAGGTAAAGCTCAGAGAGGTCAGATGGGTTCTGCCCAGCCCCGCAGATGGTGAGTGCCAAACCTGAGCCCAGATTTGACCTCTCTCCTCACCACTTTCAGAATGACTCCTCATACCAGCAAGGAACTTCCCTTCGACTGACAGAAGCCCACATACTTTTTTTCTGAAGCTATTAGTATATTATCTTAGCGTTAGTCTTTCCTATTATGCCTGGAGATGCCTTTCTTTCTTTAACCAAACAAACAAGAGCTAATAGAGCCAGCAATTTCATTTGCCCTTAATATGGGGGAATAAAAAGACTTGTGTGCCCTTAATAAGCGGAACCTGTTTTCAGTGTTCAGCTGGCCAGCTCCTGTCTGGGTGTTATTTTTTTAAAGTAATTACAGTCTTTCTCATACACCCATGTAAGCCTTAAGCCCCAACAACTCTTCCCTTTGGATCCCCATGTTGTGAGGCTACATCTCCTTTTTAAGGGAAAGGACATATGTGTGAAGTCACCCTTATGAATCTACCTGTATCAGTTTGTTGGACAAATGCATTCAATCAGAATATAGAAATGGCTTGATTCTCTTGCGGGACTGTCTCCTGTTAGAGATGTTGCTTCTCATACTTTTTCCTAGCTTTACTTTGTTTTTACTTGAGAGCTCTTTCTCCTCGGCCACAATAAAATTGTTCACGTCGTATGTTGTGTCCCTAACTTCAGGGTCTTAGGTACTTGGAGGCAGTGGTGTTTACCTAGCTTTTTTTGTTGGTTTGTTTTTTTTTTTCACATTCTCTTCTTGCTTGTTTTTGTGCTCTCCCCCATCTACAGATGGCAGCCCCCGCGAGACGTTGATGCATTTTGCCGTGCGGCTGGGACTGCTGAGGTTGGCTTGGTTCCTGTTGCAGAAGCCGGGCGGCCGCGGGGCTCTCAGCATCCACAACCAGGAAGGAGCGACACCTGTGAGCCTGGCCCTGGAGCGGGGTTATCACCAGTTGCACAAGCTTCTGACCGAGTAAGTGCTCCTTCTCCCTTTGTCCCTGCCCTCACCACCAGCCCCACCCCTGGTTCGTGATAGTTCCACCCACTTGGCATCTCAGTATGCGTTTGCCACGAATTAGAACCTCAGCTCTCTGCCTTGCCTTCTGCTGGAAGCTTGTGAGCCTGCTCCTGCTTGCCGCTTCCCTGCCTGCGAGTGCCATACGTAAGTCACATCACCATTTTCTCTCTCCCCTGCCTCCCTGCCTTCACTGCTCCTTGCCTCTTACTGTTACTGGAAACCCAGGATAAGTCTTGTCTTTGGGAATGGCATTCCATTACCGTGTATCCAGTTTATCCCAGTTCAGTACAAGGGGAAACAGTTTTCCTGGGCTGTGCCTTTTTTCTGGTGTGTCTTAGAGACTTGAAAGAGTTTGTTAGAAATGAAATACTGTAAAGTAATAATTGCATGCAGAAAATATATGGAAACACTGAGGTTTGTCTGAATGCAGTTTCTGTGAATGAAATCAAGAGCAATGGTTTCTTCACCTGAGTAGCAGTAGCAAGCAACCGAGTTGCCCTGGAGATGTGCAGTAGGAAATCCTGTCTGTGTGTCTGTGGGTTCAACTGTTACACAGTCTGACACTTTAGAGAGTCTTCTAGAGGAAGGCTGTTAGTCAAAACATTTGCAGAATCTTTTTTTTTCTTGTGTAAACAGAAATAAATGTATTAATAACAGGCAACATTTTTCATTGGAATATTTATATAGGCAGAAATTACAAGTACAGTTTTTCTTAATATATTTTTATTGTTTTATGATCACTGTCATCTTTCTACTACGTAATCTAAAGAATAAACCCTATTGTATCTGTGTTCTTTAGCATTTAAGGGGCCCTTGTAAATTAAGTCATTATTCCCAAATTCTTGCGTGTTTTGCTCATATTAGACTTAATTTAGTTGCAGTTTATATTTTATCATTTTTAGCTGTGAGTGTGGGGTACTCAGCACAGGCCAAGAAGAGATCTCAGAATGTAATGATACTTATGTTATATCAACAGGTGTTTTGTTTTGTTTTTGCTTTACCTGCCAAGCTTATAATTTACCCAGCCGAGCCAGACCGAAGGTTCTTTGCAGAAAGCACGGGAATGGGCGCTGCAGATACAGTGACGGTGGGAGGGACGCTCTTCATCTCAAAAGAGCTTCTGATACTTGAGCCCTCCTATGACAGTGTTCCAGAGAGTGATAGGCCCCATTCCTTCGTACTTCCCATCTGGCCGGTGATTGGATTCCCTCTGCTGTGCGCTTCATGGCCTTAGGAACACAGGCCTTGTTCCAGAAGTTGAAATACTTAACTCAGTATAAGTATCGCAAGGCTCAAATGCAGTTCCTCTAAATGTGATCTTAGAGCTCAGAGTTTTTGCTGGGAAGCAGAGTTGGTTAAGGCTTGCCATGCAAATGGGGAAATAAAGCGATTACAACAGCTTCTTTATATGTTTAGTGAGGATGTCACAAGACTCATTGCAGCACAGCTGTCAGGAAACTAGAGTATTTGTTCTTGGAGAAGAGTTTTTGGCTTGCTTCATAGTACCACCTCTGTTACATGTGGGAAAACCACTCATCTCCTTTTGAAGGGAAATAAGTAAGGAAAAGCCAGCTTCAGAAACCCCCAAGTAGAGGACTGCAAGAAGAGAGCACGAGCACGGGGCTACAGATCCAGCCCTGAACTTGGATTCTTCTGGCTATTCTTCTAGTTTACTGTTCTGTGACCTAGAAAAAGAGCTCTGGGTTATACATAATTAGCAGTTTAAAAAAGGTAAGGGGTGATTTTACTAAGTCCCTGAGTCTTACTGCGATAGTAGACTTTGCTAGAATTTCAAGTATGAATGATGAGTTACTTTGTTAAATAAATGAAAGAATACATGGTGCATAGCACAGTGACAGGCCAAAATGTTACCTCTTATTGCCCTTTCCTGAATGTTCCTTTCCTGCTAGGCCTGTATCAGTGTTTCATCCATTAAATAAATTTTTCTAAAATCTTGAAATATTTTCAGGCATTTGGATGTCCCTACTTGACAAGAATTTGAAATGATTCCCAAATATAATAGATACACTTTAAAAGAATTAGTCTGGCCCTTGCTGGTATGGCTCAGTGGATTGAGCGCCAGTCTGTGAATCAAAGGGTTGCTGGTTTAATTCCCACTCAGGGCACATGCCTGGGTTGTGGGCCAAGGCCCCAGCAGGGGGTGCTTGAGAGGCAACCACACATTGATATTTTTCTCCCTCTCTTTCTCCCTCCCTTTCCCTCTGAAAATAAATAAATAAAATCTTTTTAAAATAAAAGAATTAGTTTGGCTGTCTGGCACTTGCCGTGATGTTGATGTGTGTGGTTGATAGAGCAGGGAACTTTAGATCGTAAAGGAATTGTACAATGCTGCCACACTTAAAGAAAGAGTACTTCTTCTAAGGATTTTAACTGTGGAGTATTGACATAGAAGTGGTGGAATAGTTCATTTGCCCAAAGAATGAGTACAAAAATATTTGTCTTCATAACTTTATCTCATTTTTGATATCAGTTTAACAAATCTTTATTGAAGGCTTGCAATACATTATTGGTATTTTGTAAATAATATTCCATTTCAACTTAAGACAGTCTTTCTGAAATAGACATTATTCTGTGTTTTACTGATGAAGTGTGGAGGCTTAGAGAATGAAAGTACTAGGTCTGTCTTTGTAGCAGAGTGGCAGAGCTGCCGTTGCAAGCACACCTGTGGGTTCCGAGGCCCGTATTCTTCCCTCTGCAAAAATCTGACAGTCAGGGGAGGACTCAGGAAGAGGCCACCGGGATACAGATGACTAGCACTTTCTTAGGAAAGGGCTCTCAGCTTTCCATTTAGTTCCAGGCTCCGCTTTCCTAAGGAAAACAAGATTGTCGGTACCCTAACCTGATGTTTACATTACCCATGATAATGGGTTTAAAAGTATTGCTGGTGACATTATGTTGTCTCTGTACATTTCATCCTCATGACAGCCTAATGAGAGAGTAGGGCAGATGTTATTATCCCTGTTTTGCAATTGAGGAAACAGACCAGAGAGGTGAAGTGAGTTGCCAGTGTCATAAGGCTACAGAATAATGGACCCAGACTCAGGCTTGGAGTCCAGTGATCTGCCCAAGTTGAGATGACACATGTGCACATGCAGGGCACAGACCCAGGCTGGCAAACACGGCTGTCAGGCGTGGTTTATTATAGTGGGCGGGGTCGGCCCTTCCAAAGAGTTTGTGTCTCTAGGTTCTCAAGTCCTTCTTTTGACGTATTTGCACTTGAAACCTGGGTCCAGGGTCAGAGGGTAGAGTCACTACTCAAGTGTACATATTTCACAATGGAGCTGAGCACAATTGAGCAAGATGTTCAGTTAACATAATGATTGCCTTTTTCAGGTCCTCTTCAAGGACTTGACACCTGGTGCAGAACAAGTTTGGAGCCTTTGCTTTTGCTTAGGAGTGGAAAGAATGAAGTAAATGTGCAAACTTACCTTCAAAGTAATAGCCCGGATTTTTTGTGACTTCATCTGGCTTAAGCCCCATCCGTTTGTCTGTCCGTCTGTCCATCCATCCATGTTCCTGTCCTCCTTTCTCACTATGTGATCAGGCCTTTTGTGTTTGGGGAACCATGAAGTGATAGAACTGAGTGGAAACCAGAGAGAGGAGGAAGGACAGTGACATTAAATATTGAATGTGCTGCATTGGTGCTTTACACGTGTTCTCATTCTTAACATTTCTCAGCAAACATCTCAGGTGTGGTCAGATTAGTACGGCCAGTACTGTATTTTTCTACAGATGAGAAAATAGAGAGGCCAAGTACCTTGCCCAAGGCTCTGTAGTCAACAGTTGCCATTATTCGGAAGCCTGTTTTTAAACTTTATTGATAGAATTTTATGAGGACTCATGTTTGGTGACATTCTCAGTTTTTTAACCAACTAATTTGATTACAATGATTTGTAATAGATCTAGTTTTCAGTGATTTTTTTTTGGGGGGGGGGTAAAATTTCCACTGAAGTATTTTAGGAATTTTGATGTTTCGTAGGGTTTTTTGTTTGGTTTTTTCCTCCACCATTCAAATAGTAATTTCTGATTTCCCAATCTGGCAACTTGCTGGAAAATTGCAAAATGCACTTTCTGAGGATAATACTCGTATTTATATAACTGTGACACCAGGTGCCATTTATTGTGTTTGTGCTAGGCATTTTCCATGAACTCTTGTATATTTTTGTCCTCTCCCCAACACTTTCAGGGTGGGCATTTTATCTTGACTTCACCAGGCGACCCCCATAGCTGGTAAGTAATGGAGCAGTAGTTGTAATGAGGTTGTAACTCCCATGCCCATGAATTTTTACACAGGTGGGACCTTTTTTTTTTGTATTTTAAATTTAGGTTTGTTTTATTTAAGTTTAATGTTAATTGTATGCAGTTTTTCAGTAAGAACAGTACATTTTCTGTATCTTTGTCTCCAGCCTGATAGCCCACTAGTGCAAAATAGCTTCCAGGTACACGTACTGTTTGTTGTTGTTTGTTTGTTTTTCCTGGGATGTTGTAACAACATGAATTGCCATTGGAAGTTGGCTATAATGACACCATTCCGTAGGTATTGTGTATCCTTTCGTGTGCTTCTTTTCCCTCCCTGCTCTATGCAAGCAAATGGTCCCAGCCTATGAACACACAGGCCTTAGAGTTTTTTTTTAGGGTTGTGAAGTTACACATCTTAGCCTGTGATAACAAATACTCTGTGGTAACAGCATGTGGTTTTGGAAGTTTTTCTGACTGGTGCTTGCTGGGTAGCTCAGTTGGTTAGAGCGCTGCCCTGATACACCAAGGTTGTGGGTTTGATCTCCGGTCAGGACACGTACGAGGATCAACCAATGAAAGCATCCATAAGCAGAACAACAAATCAATGTTTCTCTCCCCCTTCCTCCCCTCCTCTCTCTTTCTAAAATCAACAAATAAGTTAACTTTTAGAAAAATAAGGAAAATATTTCTAACTTCACTATAGATCTTAGTGGAAGAGAACATGAACCCAGGATGTAGGACTTGGTATTTGCATGTAAGCAAATGAAGGACCAGTTGGTGCCTTCCTCCCTCTGAAAAACACAGACCTTCAGTAACCATTATATATTATTTTTATTTGGTCAGTTTTGAGGTTTCCTTAAAGGTATATACAAATAGAAAGAATGACTTGAAAAATTTCAGTATTTGACCAAATCTGAATATCATCAGCATAGAATGAAATTGTCTGTGTTGAGACTAAATGTGAAAAAGTAAAAGTATAACTAACCCTACAATGAAATAGTTCTGTTGACCTTGTAGTGGATGAACAAGGATTTCTGAGCATCACCAGCTTCTGCATTGCTCTTGATTCATTCAGCAGTGCACTCACTTTTTACTGAAATATCACCAGCACATCAGTGATAGTTCTGCCTAGCTGGGTGACAGAGAACTAATTTAGGAGAGTTTTTCAGGAGCATTTCTTCTAGAAGGAATTTTGTACTTAGAATTCTTGGTTTAGTGAATCTCAAGAATGGTTTAATTGTTGAAATTGTGTAGCTTTTAAAACAATCATTTTGACAAGGTTTTGTCCATATATACCTGTAGCTAGTGAAGTCTGTTGTCCTGACATTTGATTAATGAAAACAAAATGTATTTGGTACCTCATTTTATTCCTAACACATTTCTTCATACATTTAATTCTGGATTTTGAATTACTTATCATAGTTGTTACACATGAATTTGGCTATTTTTCCTTTTTGTAAAATTTGCAGTTAGCAGTGATGACATACATTCTCCTTTTAATTTTTTTCTTATGGGTTATGAATAATTTACAGATAGAATATTTCTAAAAAGACACATGGCATAAGTGAGATGATATATATAAATTAAAAAATATTCTACATAATGCTTATTTTATGTAATGAATAGTTAACAAACTGTTCATCAGAATTAGTTTGTACAATGCATAGTATCTATAATTCTTTTATCATTTATTTTAATAAACATTTAATTGGCTCAAAAGAGATAAAATGTTCTTCTGAAAATTATAGGACCAGTGCACTCTCAATATTCATATGTATTAATTCTCAACCTATTTCTCTATTAATTTAACCATTTGCAAACTCTTGTTTTTATGCATAGCATTAAGTTTTCACAATCACTAATTATTGTAGCATTTTGCTCTTATACTAAATATACATTTGTGCTTTAACTGACCAGAAGAATTTCTGCATAGAAAGCATATAAGGAGATTTGCACTTTAAATTTTGTAGGGAATGTTTACAGAATACTCCTTACTTTCACAATACTTTTTATATCAGTGATATTGCTGCACTGATACAATGGTAGCCTCTGCAGTCTCTTGATCACTGATCATGTATACGTGTTCAGTAGGCCTTAAACATTTGGCTTTATTAAAAAGGGTGAAGCTGACCTCGAGTGCATCCCTATTGTTTACCATCTAGGAGCCTCTGTTTCCTCATCTATAAAATGAGAAGTGACAGTGTGTACCTCATGGGCCTGTTAGGATTAAATGAGAACATGCTTGTGAAGTTCTCAGAAACTTAGCATGTCCCCTTTTTTGGAGAGGTAGGAAAGAAGATTCCCTAGAAATAAGATGATCACTCAGCCTTATCTGAGTGTGACATGTCTGCACCACTGTCCACTTTCTGATGGACTTTTTCCTGGGCAGCCCACCCCACAATTGTAACACTATCCCTTGAAACATGAGGGAATTACAGCCCTGTGTTCCTCAGATTTGGGGGGAGTAAAGAGTGGTAGGGTGATATGGGGGTAGTTGCTTGACAGTTTCCCCACAAGCAAGGTTCCTGTCCTTTTGGTTTGTCTCATTCTCAGAAACTTCCTCCTTTTTTGTTCATTAGAACTGTACCAGCCCAATGGTATACCCTGTGTAGGCACAATTTATTGAGCACTTTGGGAGAGCCAAACACTATCCCAATGCTTCACATTTGCATTCATTTGATCTCACAACAAAGCTGGCATTCCCTGTTTACAGATGAGGAAATTGAGCTTCAGAGAAATGTAAGTAACTGTACCCATCCCCACAAAAAGGAAGAGAGAATAAGAATAGCAGTGCTAAAATGTGTAGTGAATTTGCATGTGCATTAATGCGTAACTCATCTAGCAGTGAGTTCCCTGCAAACACCTAAGATAGAGAGAGTAGCCTCCTGTTCATTTTGAGGTGGATCAGTGATCCCACTCTTCTGCTTTGAGCCTCTCCAGCTCCTTTTTGGCGGAGTTGTGATTGAGTGTGTAGGGTCCTTGATGGTTGGCACTGTTTCGGTGGTGTGGTTTCAAGGAAGATACTGCAGCGGCCCTCAAATAAGGAACTAGGTGCTGCATTTCCTGTCACAGGCAGACTCAGCAAAACACGCCTTTGGGCAGGACCGACCTGGTAAAGCTGCAGCATGAAGCCCAGACCCAAGTAGGATGGGCTTGCGATATTCGTGGTGCTTGGGCAGCCGTAAGTGAGTACAGACTGACGTCGTCTTGATCTTACTTGTGTATTCTCTGACATTTGATGTGACTTTTTGTTGTACCTCACCAGGATGTATTTTTAACTCCTCCCTCACCCCCCGCATGACTAGTGTTGTTAGTACCGGAAAAATGTTTTTCTCTGCAGTTGATTTGACAGTGTTTTACAGTATGTTAACATCCAGCCTGAACTTTTCCGTGAGTTGCAACATGCTGGACAATGTAAGAAGTGGAGGTGGATTGGTTATTGATTGCTGCATAGCAGGTGGAACACTGGGAATTAGTTGAATTCACTCTGGGCTTCATGAATTTTGTTGTACCACGTACGCAAATCTTGAGTTTGGGGGCTAGGTGTGAACACTCAGTTTGGATGCTGTAACCCATCTCTGAGGAATAGCCTCTTAATTTGTGTTTTTCTACAGTTGAAAACTTGATGTTGATCCTATTAAATTTATGATAATGAACCTACTTAACATACCTGATTAGCTTCTCATGAATACTATATCAGAATTACAGTTTGTATTATTTGATTGTGGTCAGCGTTTGAAGCTGTTACAGAGCAGCTATCGCCATGGAAGCGGAAAGCCTGGGTACCAATTCTGGCCTTTACAGGTACTCACTGTGCACCTGGGCACATTGTCCCTTAAGCGTTAGTTTTCTCATGTGAAAATGGAAAGACACTGACAACTGCATCAAAGTTGTTGCAAGGAATACTGATAGTTAATATTTTAGTGCCATTATTCTGTTTTACATTCCCCTTATTTTCATTGCTTTCTCGTACAGCTGCAGTACCCCAGCCGCACTGGCCGGCTGGTTGCTACCTCAGGACCTTTGCACTTGTTGCACCCGTTTCCAGACACATCCTGTCCCAGTAGCTCACATGCTGGCTCTTTCATGGGATTCAGATCAGGTGTCATATCTCCTCAGAGGTCTTCCTGACCACCTATCTGAAGAAGCCATTCCACTTTAAGGAATTTTCTGCCATAAGCACCCTTTATGGCAGAAAATTTATTTTCTTTAAGGCACTTACCTCTACTTGTAATTACAGCCCACTATAATATTAGCTCCACTGTAGTAGGTACCTTGGCTGTCTTATTTCTTTGTTGGCATATTTCTAGCATCTAGGAGCATAGTAGATAACTACACGAGTACTTGTTGAATGTTTGAATGAGTAAGATTATAACCTAGATAATTCATTTTCTGGACTTGGGATATTTTGAGATAACTTGAAGTGTGAACTTAAGAACAACATAGAGAAGTCCAGGTGCCAGGCAGAATGCATTTTTAATGCAATGGCACACCATCTGTAGTCTTATTTTTTAATGACCTTTGGGGACATTTTATCAATAATAGAAAAATACCCATGTGGACATTTTAAAGCAAGCATTCACATAGAACCCAGTACATTTTTGTGTGCTGAGAAATAGTGTCTTGGTCATTGCCTCATGTAGACACAGTTCCCTTCTATTTCACAGGGTGTAGAATTGCATTTTAAGTTTACACAGCATAAGTTAAGAGTCTCTGTATACTTAGGCTATACATATCTTCTGGACTCTTGTATATGCACACCCATTTAGGGATGGGTGCTAATATGAAAATTATTTTAATGGTTCAGATAGAAGTGTTCAGTAGACTATCTCTTAGTACCTTTGTAAAAAAAATGTAAAGAAACGTTTTGCTTGAAGCATTTCTTTAAGCTCATTAATCCACAGAAGTTGCTGTACTAAATTGCCTGGGAATAGATTGCTTAGAATGAATTAAGAACTTCCTGTTTTAGCCCTCATGTAGCTCTTAGTTGTATGAAACCCTGGCTGGTTTGCTTAGACTTTGTTCTCCATCTACACATAGAACATTGACCTTGTTACTTGGAAGATTAGAAATGATGTTCATAATGAAAGTGCATTGAAAAACTAGATACTGCTTTACAGTGTATTATTTTAATTCCACCCTATGATTAATTTCCAGTATTTTACATTTCCTTCAGGGAAGTCATGTCAGTACATTACTGCTGCCCGATCTACTGCTGAGGTTTTAATCATTCTTTAGGTACATGGGGAAGGAGCCTGTCCAGAAGCAGGTGGAAGACTATGGGCATCAGGGATGATTACTGAAGCAGGTACCTGAGGAGGACGGGAGCAGACAGAGCAGACCCACTGTTTAGAAGAGGCATCCTTGAACTTAGGAGGAACGGGCAGAGGCATCAGTTAGTATACAAAGATCATTTTAGCTCCCATTGGATGGCCCCAAGCTTCTCACTAGGAGGGGAGAAAAGGTTACCTGAGAATGAAGGAGGCAGGGTAAAACTTGGGCCTTTGAGGAAATTACAGAAAGTGTAACCCCTATGGGGATGAATCAACACAGCGATTTTCACCCGGTGTGTTGCGAGAATTTTTCAAACATGTAATACCTGACCGTTTAGACGGGGGCACTGACCTCTCTTCCTTTAGAATGTCAAATAAAAAAATAACAACCAGCATGACTTCACACAGAACAGAGCACTTCATGTAGCACTTCACACAGAGCAGAAGACGTATTGGCTCCAGTGTTGCCCCCGCCAAACTGCAACCCTCATATCTGCTTTATTTTTCTGTGTAGCTTTCACTGTCTTCCAAAATACTAGGTGTTTTATTTAATTTGAGTGCTCTTACCTCCCTTGCTAAGGGTACATAAGCTCCAACAGGACAAGGATTTTGTTTGTATCACCAGCACCCAGAGTAGTGCCTGGCAGGTAAATACCTGCAGAATGGTGGGGTTTGCCCACCCCTGTGGGCGAGATGGGTCTGAAGAGGGTCAGTAGTCATGGACGTCAGTGGGAGAACAATTGCGATGAATAGTCTTCAGTCAGTTTGTTGCTTCCAGACCGCCTAGGAAGCAACGAAAATCCACAGGGGCAGTGGATTGGGAGGCTGAAGGGTTATTAGCACTCGGAGGTAATCATGGCCACAGAAGCACATTCCTCTGGAGGGGAGAGCGTGGGAGAGGTAGATGGTAAACAGGTTGTTACAGCAGGGAATTTCCCCGAGGTTTAGATGTTTAGAAGGGAAAGGTTTGAGATTTAATAGTGGCAAGATTGGTAGAAAACTTAATTTTTGCTGGGAATGGACTGTATCACTTTTTAATTGTTTCTGCCTTGACACGCAGCCCCATCTGAGCTTGTGTTTGGCTCGCACTGAAACACGGTATGCAAATCACGTTTTGCTGTCAAAGGCCTTTTCTTACTGGAGTGTGGCTACACATGTGAATCTAAGTAAGCAGACATGCCAGTAATGTTGGTCAGACAGTTAATTAAGCAGCGTCAGTGACAATGGCAAACCAAGCCTCAAAGTTGAGTTTCCAGAGAAGCTGCCACTCCCACCTATGGTAGAACTGATTGACTTCTTAAGTGAGTCATTCAGTCGAACTTGTGAGTGACTGTTTTACAGGAACTTTTTGTTGGAGGTCACTTTATTCAGAGTACAGCCGCTTGGTAAATACATAAAACATGTAGCATATCATGCGCTGACTTCATTGTAAGCCGCTGATGGGGAGTCCCTCTTGGGTGCGAACACTGTGGCGGTTTCTTTTGGGGCTGCCTGAATTGTTACCCTCTGCCAGGTTGTGATTCTTTAGTTTGCTATGGCTTTTCCATTCTAGCAGATTTTTAGCCTTCAACTCCCACTTATTCTCTGGTGAATGGTTAGTGACAGTGTTTTCTCTGCAAAATCATACCTATTGGAAAGAGAGTTGAAGGAATGTTTCTCTCTCGTATTTGTCAGTGGGTAACATGTTTATTTCTTAATTCTTTAGTTTCTTCCATTTAAAATATGCTAATGATCTCAAACATAACCTTCCTCCTTCTTCAGAATCTCTGGGATACTTTATCAATCTACTGGTTTTTTCAGAGAGAACCACAGAGCGATTTCATGTTTTGAGACCTACCTCAGAATTTTTTAACATACCTGTACCTTTGTTGACTTTATTTGTACTGAAGTTGTGTTTGTAATGATATGAGTTGAGTGAAGTCTGTCTTTTAATGAAATAAATTTAACCTGAAGTTTTGGAACCAAAGTGCTTCATTCAAAATAGGGTTTGATCATTGTATTGACAAGTATCACATGACTCGGCATTGTGGTAATTTTTCTCTAAGTAGATGACTTTGAGAATTTTGAAGGTGAACAGAAGTTGGCGTGCCCTTGCCCTGCACGGGTGGAGTGTGGGTTCTTCCCTTCCCAGTGGAATGGACTGTAATTAGTGTGTGATGTAACCCGTTTTAAGAGAAATACCTAATGATAAACTTTGCTTCTATTGAAAACCAGGCTAGAGCTATTCATTCTCCTTACATTTCCTCATTATTTGGTTGTTAGCATAATATTAACTATTTTAAGATCCCAGACTTCTTTTTATCTTGGTCAGAATCCTCAGGGAGGATGGTTAAATAGTTTTTATTTAACCCATTTGTGGTCTCTTGTGAGGGGGATGGAGAAATTAGTTGTGCGCCCGAATCACTGGGGATCTGTCCAGACCCGGCTCCTCCTGCAGAGCCTCAAAGAGCAGCCCGGCTGGCAATTTGACACAAGACTTAGAGGGTTAAACCTGTGCCTGGGAGGTGGGAGGCATCTGTATTAACCGGAGATTGCTTACTTGCAGGGAGAATGCTGGAGAACCAGACTCCTGGAGCAGTTTATCCTATGAGATCCCGTGTGGAGACTGTTCTGTGAGGCATCACCGAGAGCTGGATGTCTACACGTTAACCTCCGAGTCCCAGTCACATCCTGCACCCCCATTTCCTGCAGACAGTTGCTCCGAGCACATTTTTAAACTTATGAACATCCAACAGCAGCTAATGGTGAGGAGGACAATTTCCATTTTCAGGCTTCTGTGCCCTCACTCCTTCCCCCAATGAACCTTGCTATAATTAAAGTGAAAATGCTTCCCTCAGAGATTGTGAAACCCGTAAGGAAAGCCGTTTTAGCAATGCTCAATGTGACCACTTACGGATGCAGAACTAGCATTGTGGTTGTAGCAATAGGGGCCGAGGCAGCTTTTCATTGGCTTATTGCCAGGTTTCTGAAATACTGAAAGAGATACACAGACACCTTGTAGATACAGAAATATGTAACAACCAGAGCTAAATCATCCTGGCATGAAGGGAAATTTGCCTGTTTAATTTTATAAATTTGTTGGTTTAACTTTATAAAGCTAAGTGAACAAAGTAGCTTCTGATATTGTAGCTAAAGAACAAGAACCAGATCTACTCAGAAAAAAGCCTTTTCACAACTACTTCTGTGAAGGATGATAATGCTACTATACTGAAATCGATAGCTGTATGGTAAAAAGATCACTAAAAAAATAAAGATTTTATAATCCACTCAAAGCCTTCAAGATGAAGTTGTTGCCAGAGGTAAAAACATTACAGACTCCCTGGTAGTATTTATTATGGGTAATATAAACGTCACATGGATACATCTCTCCTGGCCATAACATCTGAAAGGCTAAGTTTAGATCATTTTTCCACCCAGTTTATTTCAGAGATGATTTGATTTGGAAAAATCTTGACAATAATTTCATTTAAGGTCATCCAGGGTCAGCTCAGTGCCAGAGGCCTCTTTGGGAGCAGGCATTGTTCCTGGGGCCAGGCCGACGTACTTCGTGGTGGGGCTGCACGAGGAGCTGCCTCTGCCTTTCCGACTCATGTCTGCTCCAGAGCAGGGGTTTTATTTTCCTCTGCCTGACTTCCAGGGACTCAGATTTTCCTGTAGAGCTTTTCTTACTGGAAAAATTACAGTCCAATTGAAATACCAGTTTGCATGTGTCAAAGGTACCTGCAAGGTATGGGACAAGAAATCATGAGAAATGAAAGATGTCAGACGAGGCATGTGTTAGGAACGTCTACCATTTCTCAAGGAACACCACTTTCTTCTCCAGACCTCTGTTCTAGAATGTTCACCCTTTATTAAATTTAATGAACTGCTTTCGTAATTTTTTAGGAAACCGTTACACTCTTACTAGGAATGGAAGCAAGGTCATTTTGAATATGCTAAGGAGCATAGCACAGATGCTTTTAGGAGAAATCCATTTTCCCGGTACTGTCTCACTGGAAAGACTTCAGTGAACGTAACCCATTTTACATTTGTGGGTGTGAACTCTTACCATAGGCCCAGTGTGTAGGCAGGAACAGTGTTCTGATGGTGGCGCACTGAAAGTACTCGGTATGTTTCCTGAGTGGGGAAATGGATGAGAGGACAGTGGACAGTAACTGTGCATGAAATTATTGCAAAACATCACATAATGAGTTAAGGGCAAACTGGCTGTTTTAAAAATAATTTTTATGTACTGAACAGGGTTATTATAAGAATTCCTGAAATTGTGATATAAAGGCACACTTGCCTTAAAGATCATCTGTAGTTGTTTATTCTCCGTTTTTCCTAAGCCTTGTCTACATGTGTATGTGATTTCTGCATAATTATAACTTTAGATCAAGGATTGAATTTTTTTCCACATCATGTTATAATTATTTTTTTCTGATTCACTTTGGTCTTTGTAGTTAATATTTTTATATGGCATGGCATTTTCTGTCAGTTTGATCAACCGTGATTATTTTAACCATTACCATGGAGTGGTTAAATCTGTTTACATTTTTTAAAATTCTTTAAAGTTGCAGAAACTATTTTTAATATGAGCTAGAATATTCTGAAGCCACAGAACTCTCTGAGAATAATCAAGATTTAGGTATTATTAGTTTGATATTATTTAGTTAGTAATAGACAACAGAGGAACTGATGTTATTGGAAAATAAAAGAATATCTGCCATGCCACTGTTCTTGAAATTAAGACACAGAACTAAAATTGTTGGGCTAGATTGACTGGATCATATTCTGGGGCTTAAAGGACACTGTGCATCTCCTCAGTAAGACTTTGGGGCCCAGAGCTTCTGCCTGGGCCTTGTGATTACAGGACGTTTACCCAGCTGGTTAGGGTTTGCTTCCACTTACACGTGAGGCAGGACAGAAGTCACCGCTGAAGACTTGATTAAAAAATATCTTTCTCAATTGCTCATTTGAAGATAGTCACTGTGCTTTGAAAAAGAAGGTTTTTGATGCTCAGTTTTAAGCTGCTTTGTAAAATACGTTTATAACACAGAAAATAGTCATCTTGTATATTCTTGACCATTTTTATCATTCCAGTGGATATGTAGCTACAAGGGAGGAAAGGGATATCAGGAACCAGAGAAACTTTATTCGTATTTATTTAGATCAGCTTATTGTGTGACCTAAGAAGGGCTGGGGTGGTAGTGAGTTCTGTCCAACAGGCTTTGTGTTTATAGGTGTCACTGACATCTTTTCCCATGAACCGTTTTTTACAAACTATCTTTCCTTTCCTCCCAGAAAACAAACCTCAAGCAGATGGACAATCTTATGCCCTTAATGGTGACAGCACAGGACCCTTCAGGTCTGCCCACTGCCCAAGACACAGATGGCTCACTTGTTCCCTGCGCATCCATGCCCACAGACAGCCAGCAGCTTTCTTCCCCTGCAGATGCTGAGAGCTCCCCATGCTGCTCAGGGACCACTGTGGGGCAGAGGGAATGTTCCTCCGATTTACCCAGTGTGGCTAAGGAAGAGAATACAGACTGTTCCTGTAGGAAGAAAAATAAAGGCATGGAGAAAAAAGAGGAAGAGACGCAGCCAGCACCTACTGTGGACTCTGAAACTGTGTCTGATCCCTACAGCTGCCTTCAGAGCATGTCTGATTGTGGAAGGAAGGGGACAGAAGGCCTTCCA
The DNA here is from genome assembly GCF_019186645.2 of Phyllostomus hastatus. NCBI lineage: Eukaryota > Metazoa > Chordata > Mammalia > Chiroptera > Phyllostomidae > Phyllostomus > Phyllostomus hastatus. The sequence continues at coordinate 5,677,336 of NW_025334036.1, read as the reverse complement.
TCCTGTGAAATCAGAAGTGAAGAAACTAGACCCAAATCTGCTGCAGTGGCCACAGCTCACGAGTCTCAGAGCAGTGGAGAGAGTGTCCTGCCAGGAATCACAGTCACGGAACCAGGCACAGCCAAGCATTTCCCCGGAGGTGAACTGGTAGTTGTCAGTGCAGCAGCAGATGCTGGCGTCCCAGAGGCTTCAGGAGTCTCAGAATGTGATCTCGTGAACCCAGATACCACCACCCAGAAAAAGGTGCTCGAAGTTGGGCAAAGTACAGAGGAGAGACTTGAGAACTCCAATGTCAGCACCGCTGGAGCCTCTGATGTAAACGGCACAAGGAAACCTGTGGATAAAGCCGTTGTTTCAAACTGTGTTTCTGCCACCAGGCCCCTGGGTGGTGACAAACCTGCTGAGTCTTTTCTTGAACTGAGTAATGGAGAAACCTCTATTGAAAAAACTGCAGAAACTGAAACTTCAAGACTTTGTGAAGGGGGCGTGGGTGCTGCAGCAGATCAGAACCCACTCATCGTTCCAGCTGCTGCAAATGACAAGATTGCAGACGGCTTCCAACCACACACTCCCTTAGCAAACACATGCGGGACAGTGTCGCTCTCTGGTTCAGCCTTCCCTGGGCCACAGAAAGATGTTATGCCAAACCAGAAATCAGAAGCAAATTCATCTCATGTTCAGAGCCAAAACGGCAAACCACTCATCTGCTCTGCAACTGGTGACGATAAACTTTGTGCTGCCTCTGCCCATCGACAGGGCACAGTGACTTCTAGGGGTGCGTTAGCTTCAAAGCACTGTGACGGCGTAGTTACCCAGCCTGGAAGCACCACCACAGGACCGCCCGATGCGCAGCATACGCCCACTGCGGTCTTCTCGGAAGTCCCACAGGCTAACAAAGCCACCCCTGACTCTGTAAGAGGCACCCAGGAAGATGTGGGTTTTAGTCCTCTTGAAGTTTCAGATAAAGAGGGCCAAGCAGGAGATTTGAACTTAAAAACATCTTTACCAAATATGCTTGAGGTGGTTCCGCATCCACATGCCATTTTCCCCAAAGCAAAGGAAGAATCAGTGCCAGACCAGGCCGTGTCATCAGGCAGGACTTGCTCTCTGGCTGGGAGTCCAGGCAGTGAATCAGTAACCAAAGATGACGCACTTGTCCCCTCCCAGAAAGAAAAGGGAACAGCAACTCCTGAACCACGTACCGCTACAGATTGTAGAGATGGCGGAGATTCGAGTGATCCAGATAAGCAGCCACTAGAAGACAGTGCAGCAGGCCTGCCCACATCCACTGCCCTGGATCTTCAGCCCAGCATGGGGAACACCAGCCCTATAGGATTTGGTGGGGAGCAGGAGGGTGCCTGCCTTTCAGCAGCCCCAGAAGTTCTGAACATCGAGGGGGACACTGACTCTGCCGGGCTACATATGGGTAAGGCCCCTTTGGCTTCTGATTCCAGTTTGACTGAAGAAGGAAGAAAGCTGGTGGTTCCAGAACACTCTGCAGCTCAGGGACAAGACGACAAGTTCAAAGCAGTGATTTGTTCCTCCCTTAAGGAAGACACTTTTCCTTCAGGAGTGTTGCGAGAAGAGCAGAGAACAGACCCTCCTAAACAGGAGTTACCAGGAGCCCATGGAGAACCTAGCTCAGCTGCCTGTGCCGAGGAACAAGTGCGTGAACACAGTCACTCGCGGGACACACCCTCAGCCTGTCTGAACGCAGAAACTAAACATAACAAGGAAGTGGCCCCACCAGTCTCACTACTGACTGAAGGTGGGGCTGCACAGAGCCCGGTGCCACCGGGAGCAAGTCTGGCCGCAGACCCAAGCCAGGAAGCCTTGGGTGCAGAGCAGAGCAGCTCACCTCTGCCACCAGGCCTATTACCAGGTGGGTCTGAGGCTCTTCATTGCAATGGAGCTTTCGCTCTGAATGTTGGCGTGAAAAACACTCAAGCCCAGGGGAAGACCACTGCTTGTGAGGCGAGTGGAAATATGGCATTGGATGTTGCCGTGGTTAATGCTCTGCCAGCAACTGTGGAAGCCAGAAGAAAGGATTTATCACGCCACGCACAAGACCTCCGGATCCCAGGAGTCTCATTGAACCGAGAGAACAGTGTGATCCAGGGTTTGCCCATTGTTTTACCAGACAAAGGTGAGACTGACTTTGCAGTTGCTGCACCCCCAGAGGTGGCGACTCCTGGTTGGGAGAAAGGGAAGCGGGAGAGAGCCAGCCTCAGCTGTAGCATGGGCGACGCCGAGGGTGCGCAAATGAGCGATGACGCACGCCACGTCCTACCGCAGCCCGTTGCCAGAGAGCTCCCCGCAGAGACAGGGCTCTCCACCAGTGACGACAAGGCCCCGTGCAGGGACAGGGGGGCTCCCCCTGTACCTTATGCTGTGTCTGCTGGAGCCGGACCTCTGCCTCAGAGAGCAGACTCGATCGAGGAGGCTGCCAGTCGTATAGTGGATGCTGTCATAGAACGGGTCAGGGCCTCAGGCGCCCTGCTCACAGAGGGGGAAATCAGTCACGTGTCACCGGCTAGTCCTTCAAAGTCAGGTCCAGGGACTGAACAGCTGGAGAGCGCTTCTGTGGGGAAAGAGATCACTCTCCCTCCTGAGGAGTCCACACACATGGGCAGTTTTCATGAAGAAGCCCCTGGGAACCCCTCAGAAGGTATTGCTGGAAGGGAGGAGCCAGAGAAGATAATTCAGCCTGGTCAAGGACCTGAGCCGGCAACAGGTGAGCAAAGCATAATACAAAATTCACAACTTGAGAGCCAAATCCCTTGAGTCTCTGTGATACGCTGGTAGAAATACAGGTGTCTTTGTTGTCCAGAGGTCTTATGTTCCTTGGGTAGGTCGCCAAAGCTAACAGTCGCCACAGTCAGAAGAGGCACATCACCTCAGGGTCGAACAGATTTTGCTTCCTGGTGTACACTCCTGGCTTGATTGCTGAAGTCTTCAAAAGCTCGTCTGTCACGCAGGAGCAGTTGCAGCCTTCCTGACCTGCAGCAGCCTGTCTGCTAGCTCCCTGGTGCTCTAACCTGCAACACCCTCTCTGCTAGCTCCCTGGTGCTCTGAAATGTTGAAGGGATTGAGCAGGTGCCTTAATGCTCGTGGCTTAGTCCTATTCTCTAGAACCATCAAAAACAGTGCTAAAAAAGGGTTGTACTTGCAAGCCTAAAACTCCTTCCTCTCCGTGTCATCCTAGTCTGTGTTCTGAGCAAATTTAGAGTCAGAGTGGTTTCATGAATAGCTATAAGTGTCTTTCTGAGCCAGTGGCCCAACATCCCAAATGGTGGTATGAGGTCATTGGTGAGGGTTGGAGGAAGGGAACTCCCTCCTTTTCCTGCTTGAGGAGCAGACCTCCCACCCCGTGGCCTGCTGCTTTGGGGCAGCAGTCTGGGAATGCAGGACCCTGCACCATGCAGGGATAGGATGCAGGATTTCCGCCCCAGCCCAGTCTGCGAGCCGCTGTCACAGGGCCGACGTGGTGTCTGCTTATCTTGGTGAAGCAGCTGCGCCGAGCTGATTGCTCACACAGCAGCCGGTTCCATCTGTGGGTAGCCATGCCCAGAGAGAGCAAAGAGAAACCAACCACCACTGCTCGGTGGAAGTCAGCTCTCTGAGTAAAACTTCTTGCTGGGGGTGGAGGCCGAAGCTGAAACTGGAGTCAGAGTCGGTTTTACTCCTGAAGCCTTCCAAGGTCAGGGCGGTTCACTGTGACACTACCACCTGCTACCAGGTGTGGGCCGGGGACCCGCCTCCATGCTTGCCCCCAGGCTTTTGTAGGTAAGAACTAGCCCGTTTTCTTTTTGTTGTTTGATTGTGTTATTGCTAATTTTTGAAAATCCCTTTATGTGCAGTATGTGTTGAGGGTGTGGGGGTGGGTTGTGTAGACAATTGAACAAATAGAACGAGAAAAGAAGTTGCTGAGGAAATGGAGCAATGCAAACACGTTTGTCATTTTCCCCGATTAATCTTTTTTTAATCATTTATAATTACCACCCCCCACCCCACCTCCACCAACTGAGGGATTTAAGAAACCTGTGGTAGTATTTTTTGGTGATTTCAGTTTATTGTTTTGGTTGTTAGTGATAGAACTTTGTTGGCTGCTATCTCAGAATTTAAATGAGAAGGTCTCTGATTTTTAAAACAAGATACAACAACAAGTCTATTTTGGGGGCCCTGGCAGGTTGACATTTCAGAGGAATGGGCAGGGCTGTAAGCTGATGCCTGGCTGTGTTCCTCTCACTCGGGCACTGCGTCTTTGGCCACATGGGCTGGAATTAGTAATCAGGACTTAACCCGAGCAAGTGAGAACTGGATGAGCTTTGTGTCTCCAGTGCCCTGTGAGCAAAGGTGGACTCTAGGGAGAATGTCAGACTTTGATAGTTATTAGCACGTAAAGACAGTGAAGATGCTAAGAAATGGTTTTTTAAATTTCAAGGTTTTAGGAAGGAAACGAGATGAATGCCATTTCAGCCGTACTTCTGGATTTGGGGTTTGTTGATGTGTGTGGGCGGGCCTCTGGTCCTGCTGCCAAGAGGAGTCATGTGTGCCCAGGGCTCATGGTCCCGCAGCCAGTGGTGAAAATCTGTGCTTTCTTCAGAAAGTAGCCTGGATTGGGGAAAGTCCCTGGTCACATTGCCCTGGAGAAAAGCACCTGAGTGTGATCTCAGAGCAACAGGGTATTTTTCTAGGAAGTGTATATTCCATCATGAATATAACCATCCTGTTTTGTGAATGAAGAGACATGACTTTAATTGCTGGTTTGGAAGGAGCCCCGTGGCCCTGGCTTCTGCTTCTTTCTGTATGCTGCTGTAGACCAAGCCGGAGAGAAACTGGAATGGGCGAACACAGCCTGCAGTCAGAGAGAGGGCATGGGGCCCTTCACCCGTCGAGAGCATTGATCGCAGTGCCCTGGGCAGCTGGGTGTCAGTGCCCGAGGCAGGCCGGGCGCAGAGGCTGCCAGCACCCGCAGGTCTCGGTAATCACTGTTTACCACTGTGACTGGTTGCTGCTTGCCAAACATACGTATTATCAGTCGGTGGGTCTAGGATAGCAAGGTTGTGCCAAAAATCACATCCCCAAATAAACAAAATGAAACTCAAAACAATAAAAAAAAATACTCGGACTCACTTGGAATTATTTTCAGTCAAGGAATACTTCTAAGGGTATTACTTGGTCAGGGTATCCCTTGGTCAGATTTTCAAAATTCAGTCACATTTGTTAGGACAGATTTTGGTGCTTGGTTTCCTTGCCTGTTTTTAAAGTACTAGTGAGATTATATAAGAGCAAAGAAAGATAATGTTTGATTATAGAAATGTAACTTTGCTAAATCTAAGGTTGACCTAAGAGCATATGTCACAATGCGCTCTTAGAACAGAATCTTCACATAATTTATTCTTTGGTGAAAGCAACCTCTTTGCTTTTTGGTGGAGGTGACAGTTTTCTCTGCCAGAGCAGTGGCATTAATAACAGAAAAGTTTCCACATGGAAGTGAGACAATAGTTCCATTTGTAAGTGTATTATCAAGGTGAATTTGGCTGGTAAGTCACCAGTCCCCCTCTAAGAAATGCTAAAGCCTAAATTGGCTTCGGACATTATTTTATCACTTCCTTCCTGTATTTGCTTGACCATATGGTGGTCAGGTAACAAGAACCACTACTGTTTGGTCTGTGTTGAGTATAATTCTAAAGAAGACACGTAAAATTTTTTTCTTAAAAAAAAAAAAAGGAACTGCTAGTTTGTGGTTGTTGTGTCTTGGTTTGGGAAGAAACAAAAGTTAAAACAAAAAAATAACTTACTAGACTAGTTCAGTCTTACCATTGGCAGTTCTGTGTAGATGAATGTATGCAGTATTTTTTAAAGAAAGACTCGTCCTACAGCCTTTGGGTCATTCTCAGTGGTCCTTTCTTTCCTGTCCTGTGCAAAGGATGATGGTCAGAACGGACCACCCAGTTTCAACTGTTACTCTGTTACCTGCGAGCTTGTGACTGTGCTTTTCCCCGTGTAAGTCAGCACCACACTCAGATTTGTCATGAAAAGTCAGCAGCGAAAATGGAAGTTCAGCAGGCGTTGCACTGGACCTTCCCTTAGCTACAAGACCCGTAGGAAGGCTAGGGAAACCACACAACCATGTGATAAAGGTCAGAAATGATACCAGTTCCTGAAAGCAAAAGCATTATTTTTCCGTTTAGCCCCAAAGCAAAAACAAACAAAATGCACAAAACCTGGAGCATGTTGTATAAATAGGCACAGAGATCAATTTTTCATTTGTCCTTTGTAACCCCCGTGTTCTCTTCAGAAATGCCGGACACCAAAGCTGACGATGAAGTGGATTTTCTGAGGGACACCAGGGGGAGTTCGGTTTCTGAGGAGGTGGCTGTAGGCGACACGGCCGCTATGCCTGCAGTGGCCAGGCAAGGCCCGAAGACCCAGGCGGTAAGTGGCCTCAAGTCTGAGCCAGTGCAAACTGTGGTTAGTCTGGTCTGGTGCGTCTGATTTACGTCTTGTTTTTTTTCGTTTTGGGGATTTTTTTTCACAGTAGTATTTTCTCCCTTCTCTCTTGTTTTATTACATATAAACCTGGATGTGTTGTTACAGTTAAGCTTTCATAAACGGTGCGCACCACCGGGCAGGGTTCCATAGTGGGTCTCTCTGCAGGGATCCCTAGGAGATGGTAATGAGAGAGATGTTCCCTGTGATCACAAGACTTTCAGTTTGTCATCAAGTTTAATGTGTCACAAAATGAGAATTACCACCAAAGGGATCTCCTTTTTTTTTCTTTCTGTGGAAACTGACACCAGTACAAATGTGATTTTAACTTACAGTTCATCATTATCTGTATACAAGATGAAGTGTGTCCTATTTAATGATGGCAAAAATGCTTAGTAGTTTTTCTCCTAACAGCTTTATTGAGATGTAATTCACATACCATAAAATGCACCCTTCACGTGAAGCTTTTAATAGATTTACGGAGTCGTGCAGCTGTCATCACTGTCTAATTTTAGAAGATTACCGTCACCCCACAAAAGAAACCCCACCTTTATTACCAGTTCACTGCTCCTACTGCCCTAGCTCCTGGCGATCACTAATCTGTCTCCGTGGATTCGTCCATTATGGAACTGCGCATAAATGGAGTTTTACAGTATGTGGCTGTCTGTGACTGGTTTCTTTCACTTAGCATACTGTGTCCAGGGTCACCCGTGTTGTGACATTGATCAGTATTTCATTTCTTATTATTAACTAATATTCCATTGTATGGATATACCATATTGTACATTGGATTGTTTTTGGGCCATTGCGAATAATATTGCTTTGAATACTTGTATACAAGTTTGTACGGACATATGTTTTCATATACCTAGTAGTGGATTTCCTACATCATATGGTGATTCTGTATTTGATATTCAGTAAGTTTTAAAAACTGGTTTTCTTAAGTTTCTTGAAATTACTTTTATTCTCTTTTAAAGCAAGGAAACTTGTAGAGAAACATTTTCAGTTTTAGATTTCACACTGGTTAAAAATTAAAAAAAACTTTTAGAAGCTGAAAATCAATTTACTGGACTAAATCATATTGCCTCTCAAAAAATCAGTCTGCCTTGTCGAGACTAGATGATGGTGCACTGTTTTTGTTCTTCACAGGGCTAAGTGGTATATTTTCTTAAAGTTATACCTGTAGGTAAACAGCACTGTACCCTCCCAAACTGGTTCACGTATATGAGCTGTGATACCAGCCTCGTTTTATTGGAGTGCAGTGGCAGGGCGGTGCTACCTGCTGCGACCCACTCCTTGGTACAGATGTCACTCATGACTAATGTCTGGGTGGCTACTTGGAGAGCAAGCATTATTCAGACAAATGTTGCTTTTGCTGCTAGGGCAAGAAAAGTGAACACACCCTGCATGGGTACATGTGTCTTTGTTTCCAGAAGCCCCTAAAAAAAGAGAAGGAACAAACTCACATCCTTGAATTCAAGTGCTTCTGTTCTCAGCCCTCCACCTACACATGGCGGGGGTTAGTGTCACTGTGTACAGGCTGATGCTCAGCCTCCGACCCTTTGCTTTCTGAAGAGAGATACCTCTATCATAACTGCATCTGGTCTGTTACAAAGAAGAAAACAGAACTTTTTTTTTTTTTTTTTAAATAAAAAGTCCCTCATCTCTTCCCTGTTCTCTTTTTTCCTCTAGCTGTAGGCGTTGAGAGAGATAATACTCCTCTGGTCTGGTCGGTCAGCATGCCACACTTTATAGATAAAAGAATTAGACATTCAGAGAGTCACATGACTAGCTCCAGATGAGGCCCAGCTACAGTGAGAGCTCGGGGCTTGGTTTCCAGCCTAGGACTTACACAACAGGGCACATTTCCTCTGGACTGGCACCCGGGCTCTGAGAAGGGTGGCGATAGGTGAGAGCGTTGCAGCTTGTTGATGAGGGATAGCTGTGCCTCAGGCTTTGTGTCTGCTACCACTTCATACAGTTGGAGAAAGCAAATGTGGAGGAATTTTTAGTTCTTGACGATCGTCAGGTATAAATAGTGGAGATTTCTGTGTTCACGGGCGTGTAATGATGTGAAATCTGACCACTTACCCCTCCTGCCTGTTGCTTTCCCAGATTTGCCCTGTTGGCTCCGACTGAAAGGACACGGCATGGACACACGCTTTAGTTTCTTCCTGCATTCCACTTTCTCTCTCCTCCCCATGTAACTCTTCATGCGCCAGATTTGCTGTGTAGGTTTTCACTAGGTCAGGAGAGAGAAGTCCGCAAACTCTTTTTGTAAGGGGCAGAGCGTAAATATTTTAGGCTTTTGGGGACATATTCATACAGTCTCTGTTACAACTGGTCAACTTTGCTATTACAATGTGAAAGCAGCCAGAGGCTATAAGGAAATAAGAGTGTGATTGTGTCCCAAGAAAACTTTATTTGTAGACACTAAAATTTGGATTTCATATAACGTTCATGTGTTATGAAATGCTCTTTTTTGGATAACTTTTTTTTAGTCATTTAAGAATGTGAAATCTACTTTTAGGTTTTGTCATAGGCTGTACAAAAACAGACAGTGGGCCCCTGGCCGTAGGTGGTGGGCCCCTGGCCTAGAGGATACTGCGTGCACCAGTGGATGAAAAGAAAGAAAGCAGCAAGGAGACTTATTTTCTGAATTGTGTTACAGGTTTTGTAGTGGGGGCTCTAGTTACCAACTGTCAGTTAGGAGGCAGAGAGTTCCAGTTCTCTGTCTCTCCAAACTGGATTTTCAGCTCGGCCTCTCCAAAGTTCAGTGCCCTCATCTCTATTTATCTTCTGGCTTTAACCTCTGGAATCTGTGTGTGCAGCCGGAAGAGGGTTACTTGAGCTTGCGGTTGTAGCTGAGGGTGGAGTGGCGTTTGTATAATATTATTTAATCCAATCTTTCTGACACATGGCCAGTCCCTGTGTTGGCCTTGGGAATAGGCCAGTCGTTGCTTCATCGAATCATTGTTTCTCTGAGTCATCCTCTTCAAAGGTAAAATGGAAAGAATTTGTACATCTTACTGCCTTGCCGCTCTCTTGAAAACCTAAAACAGTGATGCATTTGTGACAATTTTCTAGTAGGCATAAATACAGAATCTTATATTCTTTTAGGAGTCTTCCTGCTTGTTAACCTTCTCTAAACATATTGTCAGCGTGTAGGGACCTCTGTTGAGTGTGGCATACCTAAATATTTAAAGAAAAACACATTTGGGTTCCTGTTTTCTTTAGTCCAGCAGTCTGACATCTGTCGCACAAACTGAGGAGTGGTTTCTCATTCCTTAACTACTTGCTGTGTTGTGCTGTAAATAAGCCCTAACTTTAGAGGTTAATAATGCTTAAAATCATGATGGATGAAGGAGTTAGGCAATGTCGGGATTAATGCTTGCTTATATTTTCAGAGAAAACACCCTTATGCATTCACTGCTGCAGGTTTCTCCATAGAGGGTGGATGGTCCTAACAGATATTTCTTCACTAGGTTGAAAGTTGTTCAGAGTTTAGGAGTCCAGATTATTTAGTTCACACACAATATGGTCCATTCCCATTAGTCATTCTATCAGTGTTTTATGGTTGTGGTTTGTTATTAAGTATTGCCAAAAGGTTAATATTAAGTTACAATTTTATATTCAACATTATCCCCTCTTACACACATCACTGGTTTCAAGATTCTCAGATTGCCTCTGTTACCTTCTTTTTAACCCCTCAATGAGTTAATATGTGTCAAGCACTTAGAACAGAGCTTGGCACGCATTAAGTACAGCTTAGCATTATTATTATTAATTAGTGTCATAACTCAGATTCCAGTATTATTTTCAGTCATTTAAGTAACCAGTGGCATATAGTGGCTCCTAAAACAATCAAGACTCAGTTTCTGCTTCTTGAACATTATTATTTTTTAAAATATTTTATTTTTAAAGATTTCATGTGTTTATTTTTAGAGGGGAGAAGGGAAGGGGGGGAGAGATCATTGTGTGGTTTCCCTTTGTGCGCCCCCTACTGGGGACCTGGCCTGTAACTCAGGCATGTGCCCTGACAGGGAATTGAAGGGGCAACCCTTTGGTTTGCATGCCGGCGCTCAATCCACTGAGCCACACCAGCCAGGGCTGCTGAACATTATTATAAAAGCTTCAGGAATAGCATCAGACCTTAACTTAAGATGGGATACTTGAGGCTTGTTTTACCCCTGAGACATTTAGAATTTCAGTGAACCTTGAAGATTATCTAAAGTTCAGCATCTTTACTTTAAAATAGAAAAGTGAATGCAGCATGGTTAAAAGACTTGCCTCATTTCTCTAGTTAACTCTGTAACTAGACTAGAACCCCACTTCTATGTCAGTAATGTTTCCACTGTATGTACTATGGTTTCAAGAACAGTCAAGATTCCCAAGGTTACAACACTTCTGGGGAATCCAGGTCACTTGGATGGGTTTCAGCATTTTAAACAAATACCCCTGGTCGATGCTTATACACACCAAGATTCTAAAGCCATTACATTACCCTCTGATGCACTGATATTTGGAGAAATTCCATTGGCCATTTTGACCAAAGCTACTTCACTAAAATAAGTCTCATGTTCTTATTATAACCTATTTACCTTCAGCGAAATACCACCAAGATGGTATTTGTCTACAGAGTTTGTTTTTGGTACAGAAATGACTGATGTTCCAGATCTGCCTTTTATTTTCTAAAGAATGATATGACTACGTATAGAGATGACATTGAATCCTTTAGTCTTGAAGAGAAGCCTTTGTAGATCATTCACCTTAGTGATATGCTCCGTGGTGGCCAGGAACGAATTCTGACTCCTATCTCCCTGCCCCACGCTGCAGACCAGCATGCTCTGTGTCCTGCGTGAATCAGAACTTCAGTATGTGGCCAAGTTCATTAGAGGGAACTTGCCTCCCTGGGTTATCAGTTCATTGAGCTCTGCAGTAATTTCTTTTCCAAATGCCTGTTGCATAAGCTTATTAGCCATGTGGAATAGTTAATTACACAAGGCAGTTGATCTTGTCAGGGTGCCCAGGGTCCTAGCCACCAAATACACAGGAGCAAATATGTTCAAGCTCAACTCTAATATCCCATATGTTGAGTGAGTATTAGGTTACTGGGAAAATCTACTCTTCATTTAAGAAAGCATGCTCTTCAGTCAAAAATCCTGCTTCCCTTTCAAATAGCTACTCAGCCAAATAAAGTAATTGAACTTCTATTCTTAATTATTTTCACAACAATATTAATATTTGTCTCCTCAAGGTTGTGGAAAATGCAGGGTTGGACAATTTCTAGTTATTATCTTCTTCTTAAATCTCTCTACACTTTTATTATTTTTACGGGAACATTATGTTTCCTTTCTCTTGTCTCAAGGGGGCGAGCTTGCATTTCCATCCCTAGAGCAAGAGTCTGGATAAAAGCTTTTGTTCTGTGCGGCTCTTCCCGCTCAGCTGCCAGGGGGGAATGGGGCAGCTTGCACTGCTGTTCAAAACAGCTTACACGCCCTACCCTCTTATTTAACAGTTTTCAGGGTGGTTGTTTTTTTTTTTAAGTCCTTTTGAAAATGTCCTTGCTATCATATTTACGTGCATAGTTTTGTGGTGTATGTGTCACCTAGGAAAAGGCGAATGGCCCTCTCTGTGAGTTGCCAGTAAGACTCTCCCTAATTATCTGTTTGGCGTCCAAAGCTAGAGCTAGCTCAACCACAGGGAAACTTCCTCCTCAGCTTTTTCATACCAGTTTTTTGGAGATATTCTTTCTTGATGTCTCCTCTGAAATGGAGTTTCCAGAAAATTTCTGCACATGCTCTTCTAGAGTAGATCGTTGCAAAACAGGAATGTCTCAAAGAAGAAGACCAGACCAAAAAGCCACAAGGAGAAAGACTATAACCTTAGTGTAAAAATATCTGTAGGTAATATACGTAAGGGTGTAATTTAATCTTCTGGCTATATATTTTTAAGTGACCTTGAGCTATTTAATTTCTCTAGTTGGCCTATACTTACTTCTTTGATAGCGGCTAGGTAATTTCTAAAGTTCCTTGTAGATCTTAAGTGTTGATCAGTGTATGATTCTAAAATGATTGGAATAAATTCATAAATGTTGGGGTGTATATTTTATTTATGTATTGGACCAAAAGGACAATTAGGAGAGGGACTTTTTGAAATTCTACTTTCTTTAGCAGCCAAATTCTTAACTAATCACTTTGTAATGAATATTTTCCAAGGTGTTTTTTTCCTGGAGTCTTAAAATAAATTGTGTTAATGCTCCACTTTTTTCTTTCAAAAAACTGCTTCGTTGTAGGTCATAGGTTCATTTTGGAGGGGCATATGTATCTTTTTTCCCTCCTTTTGGGACAAAAGAACCAAATCTGATTCTTATCACTCTTTCCACCCGTTTTTTTGGCACTACTCATTTCACCTTTGTTCTTTTTTTTTTTAATACAATTTATTTAAAAAAACACAAAAATCAGTTCAGCCATTTTTCTTCCCCCACCTCTGCCTGTGACAACCACCGGTTCTCTGTATCTGTGAGTTTGATGTATATGTACAACACAGAGACACACATACACAGTGTTTATCAATTGTCTGACTTGTTCCATGTAGCATAATGCCCTTGAGGTCCGTCCAAGTTGTTGCAAATGGGAAGATCTTTCTTTTTTGTGGTTCAGCAATATTCCTGAGTGTGTATCCATCAATATATAGGGTGTGGCTAAAAGTAGGTTTACAGTTGTGAATATACAAAACACAGAATTATTTTTGTATTACTAAATTATTTATTAAAACTGTGTTATTTTCCATATGAACAGCTGTAAACCTGCTTTTGCCTCCCCCCATATAGATATGTCTACATATCTTTGTACATCACAGTTTCTTGTATCCTTTCATCCATCGATGGACACTTAGGTTGTTCCCATATCTTGACTGTTGTAAATAATGCTGCAGTGAACATGGGGGTGCGTATACCTTTTTGAGTTAGTGTTTTTTTGTTTTGTTTTTGTTTTTGTTTTTCGGTTAAATGCCCAGAAATGGAATTGCTGGGTGATAATGGTCATTCTGTTTTTAATTTTGGGGGGAAACTCCATACTGTTTCCCATAGTGGCTGCACCAATTTACATTCCCACCGACAGTGCACAAGGGTTTCCTTTTCTCCATGTCCTCGCCAACACTTGTTATTTCTAGTCTTTTTGACAGTAGCCGTTCTAACAGGCGTGAGGTAATATCTCATTGTGGTTTTGAATTGCATTTCCCTGATGAATGCAATATATTAATGATGCTCTATATTAATGATATAGAGCATCTTTTCATGTACCTATTGACCATTTATGTCTTCTTCGGAAAAATCTTTATTTACATCTTTTGCTTATTTTTTAATCAGACTGTTTGGGGCTGTTTGTTGTTGTTACTGAGTTTTATGAGTGCTTCATATGTGTTGGATATTAGCCCCTGATCAGGGATATGCTTTGCAGTTATTCTCTCCAGTTCATATTCTTGATGGTTTTCCTTGCTTTGCAGAAGCAGCTTTTTAGTTCGATGTAGTCCCTCTTGTTTATTTTTGCTTTTGTTGCTTTGCATTTGGTGTCAGATTAAAAATTGTCAAGACCTATGTCAAGGAGCTTACTGCCTCTGTTTTCTTCTAGGAGTTTTATAGTTTCAGGTTTTATGTTCAAGTCTTTAACCCATTTTGAGTTAATTTTTGTATATGGTGTAAAATAGTGGTACAGTTTAATTCTTTTGCATGTGGCCGTTTACTTTTACCAGCACCATTTATTGAAGAGACCACCCTTTCCTCATTGCATGTTCTTGGCTCCTTTGTCATAAATTAATTGGTCATGTATGCATGGACTTTGGTCTTTCTATTCTGTTCCATTCATGTCTGTGTTTATTTTCATGCCAGTACCACACTGTTTTAATTACTATATCTTTGTAATATAGTTTGGAATTGGAGTGTAATAGCTCCAGCCTTGTTCTTTTTTCCTCAAGATTGCTTGCTTTTTAGGGTATTTGAGATCTTTTATCGTTCCATACAAATTTTAGGGTTTTTTTTTTTTTTGGTTCTATTTCTGAGAAATATGCCATTGGTATTTTGATGGAGATTGCATTGAATCTCTATGCTGCTTTGGGCAGTATGGACTTTTTAAACAACATTAATTTTTTTCCAACTCATGACCACAGAACAGCTTTCAATTTCTGTCATTAATATCTTATACTTTCCAATATGGAAGGCTTTCCCTTCCTTGATTAAATTTATTCCTAAGTATTTTATTCTTTTTGATGCAGTTGTAAATGGAGTTGTTTTCTTAATTTCTCTTTCTAATGGTTTATTAGTGTATATGAATGCAATACATATTTGAGTATTGGTTTTATCTTAAAACTTTATTCAAATGGTTTTTTGATGGTGTCTTTCATGACCATTTTACTTCTTCCTTTCTAATACAGATTTTTTTTTTTTTTTTTTTTTGCCTAATTGCTCTGGCTAGGACTTTCAATACCATGTTAAATAAAACTGGTGAGAGTAGGCATCCTTGCTTTGTTCCTGAACTTAGAGGAAAAACTGAGGTTTTTATCACTGAGTGCGATGTTAGCTGTAGGCTCATCATATATGGCCTTTATTATGTTGAGATACATTTCCTCTTTACCCACTTTGTGAATTCTTATCCTAAGTGGTTGAATTTTTTATCATTCTTATCTCATTATACTGACAGCCAGAGATAGAAATGAGGCATAATAAAAACGTGGAGTCCAGTAAACCAAGGTTTTAATCTCAATTCTGCCAATTGACCTGCCATTTGGAACTGTTTGTTGGATCAGTTTTCTCATCTGTAAATTCAGGATAATGATGTCTGCTTCAAAGGTTGCTTGTACTAGCATTGGTATACTGTCTGGCACATAACAAGCATTTTATATGTATTAGGTGTGATTCTGATCTCATTTTAAATTAACTCAGAATTATCAGGCCCCCTCTTAAGGGTCTATGGATGAATGGTTTTCGATAGGCGATGGTTAAAATAATCTGGAAAGAAATTAACCATCTGTAGCAGGTCACGCTGGTACTCATGGAAGTTGCCATGTCCCTTTCTGTTTATTCTGAAGGTGCCTCAGCTGCAGGCCTTGAGATTGGACCAGGGCCTGGACCCATCTGGAAGAGGGTGCATAAGAGGAAGCACCAGCCCTCCGTATGAGGTGTAACCACTTTGTGGGCATCAGGGCATTTGTTCTAAGAGTCTGAGGAGTGTTTTCTCTGAATCCACCCTGTGAGGCCAGGGATTGTGGGAGCTTCAGACTGACTCATCAGCAGGGGACAGAGCACACGTACATCCATGCATGAGTTCCTTACTTTAAACACTCACAACAAAGATTCCAAAACAAAGTAGACTGTTAGAATGCATTCCCTGCCTGTGGAAGTTACTGTTGTGCATTTCCAAAAGTAAACCGAGCCTTTACTTTTTCAGACGTATACTGGTTTGTGTGTGGAACATTGTAGTAGAAACTGGGAATGTCGTGAAAGGCAAAGTGACTAAAGTATACCCTTAAAGGTCTTTTCTGTCGAGAGAGACAAAGTACTGAGCCAGGAGTTGACACCGGTGTTCTCTTTACTGTTGACTTTTGGTGGCATCGCACCATCAGGCCTTGGTGGATGACTAAATGTTGCACTCAAGGGATTTTTCCCTGGTGATAGCATTGCTGGCCTTAAAAGAGGAAGCTGATCTTTTTATTCCAGTTCCAGAAACTGATGCGTGTGTCATGACTGTGTTGCCATGGAGCAGCTCCCGGCCTGGTCACCATCACACACACAGCACAATAGGCTGTGTTCCTTCCTAGGAGTCATTAGGTCTCCCTAATGGGATGGGCTGAGGGAGGAAAACAGAGCTCTGGCCCTCCTCCCTCACAGCGCTGAAACCTGGTGCTGTGTCTGCTTCACATCAGGCTCGGTGGATTGTTTTTCCCCGTGTCTGAGACTGTTCTTTCCTCCTTGACTCAGAAAAAGGACTTAAATCCTGGCTTTCCTGGCATGGAACTTTAATGCAATTGCTGTCCCAGCTAAATGTATTAAAGGAGTGCCTGAAGCTGTGAGAAGAAATACTGTTTAAAGATTGGCGTATAATGTAAGGTGCACAGTGCTCTCAGGTCTGCTTTTTAAGTCAAAAGACTGTATCCTGTAGACTTTGAGAAACAGTCTGCCCCTGGCACACCCCTCTCCAGCCCTCATAATCCCTTAGGCTTCTGTGAAAAAGCCTAGGAGGTGCTGGTCCGTGGTGAGTTCAGATGATTGGCATCTACTGCTTAGTGTCACAGGTACACAGCCATCTGTACCTGCTCACAGTCCCTGGAAGAGAGGAAGGGGTGCAAGCTCATCAGTGCTTAATAATGCTGTATTTTCTTATCTGTTTTATTCCTGTTAGGGGCAGTGTCTGCACTGTCCTGTGTCCGTTCCTTGGCAAGGCTCTCTGGGAAGGAGTGGGGTTAAACAGAAAGCGAAGTAATGCATGCCCTTTAAGACTATGATCTCTGAATCAACCTTATGTTCTTTAAAGCTTAGACTTACTCTGTGTGTTATCTAATACCAGCCGTTTATTAGTGGATATACATGTAGTTTCCCTGATGATGTGAGAAGTTGCCTCAATTCTTCCTTCTTAAAGCTCTAGGTAGTGGGAGCTTGGAGCAGGAAGGAGGGAGGTACCAGAAAGAACAGGGAAGTTGTCGGGGTTAGGGAAGCAGTGGGTAACTAAAAATAAGTCTCTGCACAGCATCTGCAAGTCACCAAGTTGTGAAAGCATAAAAGACCACAGCTGTGATAGACCCAAGTTGTCTGATTCTTCTTCCAGCAGTTGTTCATTTAAGGCTTTGCACCTTACTGCCCAGCACAGAGTGGGGAAGATGGGACTGTTCGTAAAATGAGATCTTAATAAAGGGAGAAAGGGCTACTTGACTCTTCTTCCTATGAAAAGGATTTTATTATATAACTCATTTAGTACAATACAGGGAGATAGTTATACAAATCTCTGTATAAGTGAAAACGTAGAAATTGTCAAATATTTTAAAAAGCAAAGCTCTTGCTTTTAAATATACATATTACTCAGGAAGTTTCCACAGCCGCTGCTAGGCGGAGGCACTGCTAGACCATTGTTGATGTAAAAGACAGGCCTTTCAATATTGGCATTTATTTTCATAAAATGAACGGCCCTTTAGGAAGTTCTTTTTTATAAACAAACAGTAATTAAAACATTTGACAAGTGCATGCCATTTATTTGTACAATTTAACAAGTCAAGCTTGTAAAAGAAACATATTATTCCTCCCTGCCCAAAGCAAATAAACTCTGATGACCACAAGGAGTAGCTGAGCTGAGAGAGACCTTCACTGTGATAGGGAAATAGAAAGTGTACGAAGTCTTCTACCATCTTTTCAACTTCCATTCCTGCGGCCTGTGAGTCTCCATATTAGCTGCCCCAGGAGGAAGCCTCCTTATCATGAGATGAGAGCATGTCCTCTCCATGGAGCCTTGGAACGTGCGAATCCTCGGGGAATGGCAGAGTGTTCAGGTAGTTGAAGGTAAAACCTTAAGTGCTGGAGCTGCGACTTGGAAATCTGTGCTGTGGAATATTTCTGAAATATCTATGTGCTTGGCTGGCTTATTAAACACTGAACAAATTGTTTCCTCCACTGGGTGTGTGAGAAGTGTCGTGGTGGCCATCACTGACTGCTATTTAATGGAGATGAGCATCGGTGGACACCAGTCCTACTAGTAGCACAGGAACTTGGATTAAAGAATCCCTCAGGTCAGCTTACCTGTTGGTCATTTGCCCGAGCCTCTCAAAAATGGAATGGGACATACTCAGCCTTCTGGTCTCTTAGGAAGTGCCTTTCAGCTAAGTTCATTTGCACAGAGATTGTGGAAAAAGTCTTTTCTTAAAGAATTTTATTCATTCTCTCCTCAGAAAACTATCTTCGCTTTCATTCCTGCTATAGTTACTCTTAATTCATCAGCCTCATTCAAACCATTATGAAATCGTTTGGGCCCCACTTCACGTGTAAGTAAAAGCACTGGCTTTCATCACTCCAGTCTCTCAGTTGAGAGAGCCTTCATCCCAGGTCCAGTTGCCGCCTTCTCCCCACTCCCAGATTTTTCCTGTCATATTTAACATGCTTGCCTCCTTAAACTGTGATGTGAAGGGTCCGTGCCCTCATCTTCTCTAACCTGAATTCATTGGTGCCCTCACCAGTAATCTCTTTCTACCTAACAACCCAGCAGTTCTCACATTTTTTGGTCTCCAGATCCCTTTATACTTTTAAAGTTTTTAGGAACTCCAGAGAACTTTTGTTTATGTGGATCATATCTACAAGTATGTACCACCAGTAGAAATGAAAACTGAGACATTGAAAAAACCTTAACTCATCTATAAAAACAATAATAAACCCATTGCTTGTTACTATAAAGAGCATCTTTTATGAACAATTACTTTTTTACAACAAAATTAGAAGAGTGGCATTGTTTTAGTTTAACTTCTGTCTTAATAGAAATCAGATTCTTAAAGCTTTATGGAGTCAACCTGTTGCATTTGTTTTGGCTGAAGTATGTGAAGAAAATCCAGCCTAATACAGATATATGCTTGGAAAAAGGAAGAATATTGTAATAGTGTTCTATTGTGATGATTGTGATAATTGTGATGTTTCAATACTAGATCAGAATCCACAAATGGTAGGCTCTTAAAAGTTACTTGCAATGTGGAATCTGAAAGCATGGAACTTTTTATACTCTGGTACACTGAAGTCCATGGGTCTGTCTTGTACTTTGAATGGATCTTTCATCTATGCATGATTTTCTAACATCATTTGTCAGTCACTTAGGAAATATTGATGTGTTGAGTAACCCAACTCTTCCAAATGTTGAATTTTTTAAATTCTGCAAATATCAGAAAATCTCATTTGTTAATATCACCACCAGTCTAGTCAGAAATATCTTTATTGTATTGGTAAATGGGCACGTTCACAGTGGCAAATACAAGTTTTCCAAAATTCTCATTTTCACTTGAAAGTCTAAATTTTACCATCAGTGAGAAATACTGCCAGTTGTTTATCTTAAAAGACAGGTTCACTTTGTTCATTTTTAAGAAAATACACCAGTTTTGAATAAGCAACGTTTGCTAGTCCCTCCTCCTTTCAAGTTAAAATGTTCCATGAAAAAGTGGCTGACTCACCTTACAACTTAAAACACTTGCTCAAGTGATTTTCCTCAAGGAAACTATCATACCTTGTGTGCAGAAGTATTTTATCACTACTTCCCCCTTGTCACACAGAATATTAAAAAGATGTCTACCTAAAGGTTGAAATGTCATAAAGTTCACCTTCACAGCTTCATCAAGGACATTCTATGTGGAGATGTTTCTGTTTCCAACTGTGAGTGTACGACAGTGAGGAATATGCCTACTAGTTCCCTTTGCTAATATTTGATTCATGCTGAGGCCCGAGAGTGCAGAAGTCGAAACAGCACAAAGGGCGAATAACATCTTAGCATTACTGTCAAAATAGTTGTGACCCCACATGTGCCCTGAGAAGGTCTCTGGGACCCCATGGTTCTACAGACCATACCTTGAGAAGGACCGCTTTACCTCAGGTTACAGATTCTTGATGAAAGCAAATGAAATAGCTCTTCAGTTTTTAAACTTGGTGATGTGGATGCATGGACTTTACAGTCTGGCTTCCGAGGTTGCATGTACGGCCTCACCAGCTATGCTGTTCCAGGCTATAGTCCAGCTGCCACCCTCACCAGACTCCTTGTTTCCGTTCAGATCCATTGCTGCACTAGCTCATTGGTCCTTTCTGCCTGAAATGCATCCTGGGAGCCTACCTGGGCATTCTTTCATTCTTCAAGACCCTTTGCAGGTGTGCTGCTCCATCCTATGCTGTGCCCTTCGCTCACTCAGCCTCCTGTGTGCTCTTCTCCTTGTCCACACTGGAGTACAGAGCGTGGCACCATGGCGTGAACCATGTGTCCTGCGCACAGGGGACTCTGCTGCCTTCGCCTTGTTTTCATGCACTGGGACCAGCCACACTATCTCACACGTGATGGGCACTTACAATGTTGGATGCGTGGCGAGTATCATGAGAGCAAAAGAACATAGGAAGAACTTCAAGACTGATTTCTAGTTAGCTGACAGTTTTCTGTGATACTTCAGTAGTCTTCACATGAGGTTATAACTATACTCTTCAGAGTAGAATGACCTTATAGAACCAACACAAACTGTCATATTTAAAAAAAGCATTCCGGGTAGGCAGAGAAGTTCTTCCACTTGTTGGTTAATTTCTGCTATTCCTGTTTATTGATAAGGTCTGACTTCTCACGTCATTTGTTTGTAGTGAGCAGAGTAGGTAAATCCCCTTTTTCTCTAGTCCTTATCTCTGTATAAGAAAACCCACAGGTTATTTAAAGTTATGAATAAAGGAGCTTCTGAATCTAGATGGCCTGCACTAGTTAGATCTAGTCCTGAGATGTATTGCCTTACCTGAAGGATTCTTTTCAGACTGAGATGGCTATCTGTGCATTCACACAGGAGCCACTTGTTGAAGGCTAAGGCCAAGAACCTGTAGGAAATCCAAAGAAATAGGAGATGCCTTGCTCCAAGAGTCTCGTACAACAGATACCCAGATAAAGGGCGGTCAGTGGATGTGCTACGTGTCATCGGAGTGCTGAGGGCAGGATCAAGGACACGGAGGCAGCCAGGTGTGGAGTGTAGACCGAACACAACAGTTTGACTCGTGTAGACCGCAGTAGAGCAGTCTCAGAAGGAGAGGTGAGGGAAGAGACCACGAAGAGGCTGTCGTGGAGCTGGGAGTCTCCCAGAGTCACGTGTGAGGGCCAGAGAAATACTCTTTATCCCAGTGGGTCGTACTGGGATTCCAGCCTTCTGGGTGGGGATAGTTCAGGACACTGGAAGTTCAGTTCAAATTAGGCACTTGGGGATTGGCCAGGAAAAAAATCTATAAATATATCTGTCTTATATTACTTCTTTCCCTTTGCCTCAGATGAAGAGGCTTTTT
Organism: Phyllostomus hastatus; assembly: GCF_019186645.2. Taxonomy (NCBI): domain Eukaryota; kingdom Metazoa; phylum Chordata; class Mammalia; order Chiroptera; family Phyllostomidae; genus Phyllostomus; species Phyllostomus hastatus. Next base: position 5,655,813 of record NW_025334036.1, on the reverse strand, counting down.
TCTTCTTTTTCCCAAGGCTGACTCTTCGGTCTGCGTTCCCAGTCCTGTTGACCTTTATAAAGTACTGCTCCATGAAACGGTTTGGCTCTCGGGTGCTCAGTAGCTCCTGTAGTCTTTGCTTCTGGGGATGCTCCCTACCTTCTGCGCTTACAGAGAAAGAGAACTTAATTTTTCTCTCTTTCTGCCTCATCATCGTCTCAATAGAAAATATTGTCAGAGGAAACATAGTGATTTCGTGTTGAAGCAAAGCTGTTTTATTCTTTCAGCTGGAACTTAAGTCACAATTTCAGTGACATTGTTTTATCTCATGTACCCTTATAAGCTGATTTAAATATTTCTCTTTTTAAGTAAGGCAGACATGTAATGGTGATAATAAAAAAAAATAGGGTAACCACACTTGCAGGACTTAATGTAGGCTCTATCCAAAATACTTTGCATGTAATAACTCATTTATTCCTCATAACATTCTTTTACCCTTTGCCTCTAGTATTTTTGTTCCCATCTTACAGGCAAGAAATGAAGGAACAGAAAGGTTATGTAACTTGCCTAAGGCAGACTGGCTCCAAAGTCCCTCCTCTTAACTGCTGGGCTAGTAAACAGAGTCCCTGTACAGTCAGTCATCCCTGCATGTGACATGCCCTTTGGGGACATCTTCCTGGTATGTGTTCAAGTAAAGGGGCATTTCTCCTTCCCCGCTCCCTTGTCTTCCACTTATTTTTTTTTGGCAACAACTCTTCCAAAACAAATTTCGACATTTAACCTCAGGTAAACACAGTTGTGTTGTACTTCCTTAAAAAATTTTTAGACCATCAGATTGAATAAAATGATTGGATTTGAATTTAGTATTCATGAGTGAAGTGATCAAATAAAGTTCCAAATAGTGGTCTCTAAATGAACAAAACCAGCCCTGGCTTGTGTGGCTCAATGGATTGAGAGCCGGTCTGCAAACCAAAGGGTTGCTGGTTCAATTCCCAGGCAGGGCACATGCCTGGGTAGTGGGCCAGGTCCCCAGTTGGCGTGTGAGAGGCAAATATGCAATGATGTTTCTCTTCCTCTCTTTCTCCCTCTCTTCTCCTCTCTCTAAAAATAAATGAATAAAATCTTTTAAAAAATAAGTGAACAAAGCCAGATTTAACTTTTTGGGGATACATGAATGTCAACATTGAACTGGAGGTAGTGTTTTAAAAATTGGGTTTTGTTGTTGTTGTTGTTTTCACAAATTTTTCTCTGTTCCTTTGCCTTGTCTTTTGTACAGTTGATAAACAGAGTAAGTTGTCCTCTGCCTTTCTTGGAAGGCATGACTGTACAGTGGTGTGTGTTCGCCTAGAGGATGAGGGAAATTGTCCATGGGAAACTGAGTCATTTTTTGGCTTGTCTGACTGTGCTTAGAGCTATTCTTTTTGCCATGAAGTCAAAAATAACAAGAATAAGTGAAGTAATTTCCTAAAGTAATATATTTTTATTTTATACGGGATTTCCCTTAGGACAGGGTTATTTTGAAAGTGAGTTTTCATGTCTAGCCAGGACCTCTAGCCTTTAAATTTAGAAACCCTTTTTAGGCTACTTGCCTTTTGTATATATTAACACTGACAAAATTTTCTCTCCTTGTTCAGTTAACTGTATCTGGTCAGGGTTATGATTGATTGTAAATGAGTATATATAATCAGCTAGTCATCTAAAACACCATGGGGTGTGTGGGGCACTCTGCGAGAGAAATGGGAGGAGTGCCTGTTGCCCTCTCCTTGGAGTCTGACCAGTGCTCAGCACCAAGGGACAACACAGTGTGAACGTGTCCCTGGACACAGAAGCAGTTAAAAAACTGAAATCTCAGTTAATGAAATGCTGACAAAAAAGCCGAGTGTGTTTAATGACATACTTTCTAGCTATACTTTCTCAAATTAAGAACCACTTGTCATTTGTATTGAAAAAATAACATCCCTTTCTATCCTTTGACATTTGTATAAAATCAAATATAAGAATACTGATGATGTGAGTAATGAATTCTAAGTTTTCTTTCCTTAAATTTTAACTTACATTTTCTCCGTGATAGCTTTATTTTATTTTATTTTTTTTAAGTTTGGGAAATTCTCAAGTGGCAAAATAAAACGTGTGGTGGAAAGATAGATTTACAAAACTGAAGGTAGTACACACTGGTTTCATGAGTTGTGTGACCTTGCACAGCTGACGTAAACTCTGTGCCTTTCCCTCTTGCAGAGAGCAGTGTTCACCTTACAGCTTTTCGTGGGGAGTAAATGAAATTGTACATGTGGGGGCACCTTACAAACAGGAAGAACTCGCAAATGGTGTTTTTGATAAATCTTGCCCCTGAAGACCTTTACTGGACATTAAACAGTCCTGTCACTACTTTTTCTACTGAAACAATGCTTCTGCTGTCTCCCTTTCTTCTCTCCTCCCTCCTGTTCCACCAAGCTGTTGGTAATTTTACTAAAGTTTATTAACATTTGTGGGCTTGTTCCATGAGATTTGTTTCCTGTAAGGAGCACAAGTTTGGGAAGAGACCTTTTCAAAGCTTTGTGGTTTTTTCCCCTGTATTCTTCCATCTTATTTTTATTTTTTTTTGCCATTGTTAGCTCCCAGTTAAATTTTCTTAAGGTTTCTTCTTGCAAAGGCAATGAAGGGATAAAGAGTGGAGTTGCTTGCTGCTGTCTACTGCTGATTTGACAAGAGCTGCTGGTTGCTCACCCCTTAGGTCTTCCTCTTCTCCTTTAACTCTTTTAACCTCCTCGGGGCCTCCAAATCTGTGAGTCAACGAAATGTCAGGACCAGTAGTGCTTGAACACCTGCGCCAAAATTAAAAAGGAAACCCTGATGGAAACAGTGCCTTTTCAGTCATTGTAAATAACTTTCTTCTTTCTCCTCTCAAGGACTCCAACATCATATCTGAAGCTTTTTTTTTTTTTTTTTCCATCTGCATCACGCATTTTGTTACTCTAAGCAGACTGGAGTTGCTCAAGTAGAAGCTAGTGTTTCACCTATATTCTAGTCAATTTGGCAACAAAATGTGTAACTCAGGGTGACTCACAATTCTTCAATTAGTGAAATCATGGATTAAGGAAGATTGTCCACTGGGGTAGACCTTTCCTTCTCATTTCATGTGAAAAGTGGAAATGGCAGATATTACTATGTAAGAATTATACTGCATGTTTCTACACCAGGTTTTGAGCAAATTCTCAATTCCTTTTTTCTTCTTCTTCTGAATCTACCTGCATCCTATGAGCTGTACGGCAGGTAGTAAAGATTTCTTAGTCACAGACCGGTGGTATCAGATCAAGAAGGAATTTCAGGTATGATCCAGTGTCCATACCCTGTAATTTTTCAGTTTCGGAAACCTAACTCCAGAGGGTCAAAGTAATTATCCCAGGTTACTAGGTAGATAGCGGCACACCCAGGAATGGAAAGAATCCCTGATTTTCACCCTACTACCAGGTGTTCCCTGCAGAGACTAAATTAATCAGTGGTGAGTCACTTCACCAATGCCCAGTCACGCGGCTGCTGTTTGGTGTCCCGGCCTTGAGTGTTCTGTGGAGATCTTCAGCATACCCACTAGGTGGCGTCCTAACTCAGAAACTGTGCCCTGGGACTTCGGGCAGAGTTCCGCCCTAACTGGAACAAAAGGAGCCAAACAGAAGCGACCTGTAAGAATGTTAAATAATTTGGGTCAGGTGGTAGGTCTTGTAATCAGATAAACCAAGAGAAAATTTAATTCATGAGCAGAAATGCTATAGTTCAATTATAATGCACACATATTTGTGTACTTCATTTTCTGGAATTTTAAGAACATATGTTGGGCCTGTGGTATGAACAGACTAGAAGCACTGGTTGCTTCTGTTTAGAATTTGGGACCCCTTGTTGTGGATGGAGAGTGGATGGAGGACACGGAGAGAAGGAAGATGCAATTAATTTCCTAAATAACTGTTATTGTAAGTAACATATGTTACATATATATACACATATACATACATACATATATATATTTTTTAATACAAGTTCCCCAAATTAAGGGAAAGAGGAAACATTTTCAAAACGAAAATTTGTGACTCTCAGCTCTAGCTTGGATTTAAAATGATTGGTTGCGGTGTTTCAAAAATTCTAACAGAATAACTGTTCAGTGGTTCCAGATGTTTTTGATAAAAACTTGGAATTGTCACATCAGCAGCAAAAGCACAGGACTACAGAGTCTGTCTTCTGTCGGGGAGTGGTGAGCAGATCCAGAGGGGAAAGAAAAACAGACTTTTTTCCCCACCCAGAGCATTTTGTACTCCAAGAAGGAACAGAATACGTAAGGACAATTCTAAATCATTTAAATATGTTTATGTGTCCAGAAAACGCAAGAAGTCTACATTTGCAGCCTGTAGCACAAAGCCAGCAGACAGTCAGAAATGAAATAGGTTAATCTATATGTCTCAAAACAGTAATCTAGGCCATTTCGGATCATTACGTTATGATGAGACAGATTCCTCTCTAATTGCATAAACTTCTTGAGGACAGAGACCTTGTTATTTTGTGTGCCCTCACTGCAGGGCACAAAATGGCTGTTAAAATCAATATAGATTATGTACATTTAAGTCAATAGTTAGAGGAGGTTGGGCATAGAAAGGTTTTATTGTGATTAAAGCATCTGATCCCTAGAGAGATGCCTGGGAACCTTGGAAGCAGGAAACATTCGAATCTAATTAAGACAGAAGGGAGCGGCAGCGAGGGATAAACCATGTGAGGATGGAGGGGAGGCAGCTTTGTGCCCATGTAGGGAGGGGGGAGCGTTCTGAATTACAGCTTGGTGAAAGTTCCTACAGAAAAGATAATAAATTAGTCCTTATTCTATACACTACAGCCTGCAGGATCTTTTGATTTGTGCCTTAGACCACATAGTTTCAAAGTATTTGTAAATTGCTAACCAGGTTCCCACTCTTTTGGTAAGCCTGAGCAAAAGTTTTATTTACATCTCTTCAATGTGTCTCTAGTCCTCTTGTTTTTACTGGTTTCCATTGTCACTGTAATGAAAAGCAGCCCCTGTTTCAGTGGACGAGTTGGTAACATCACCGTCACCGAAGGAGGCTCCCTGGGGGCATGTGGGGAAGGGGAGGCTGTCCACGCTGGTGAAACAGTGAGGGGTGGGGAGTCAAAGGCCCTGGGTGGGTTGCAGCTTTTCCAGATGAGGAAGATGCTTGGGTTAGAGCAGGACTGGCTGCGACTCTCCCCTTTGAGCTAGTTAGCCACTTGAATGCCTGGCCTGAGGAAACGGTGACTCATCAGACCCTCTACTCCCCTTGTATATGCAGTTCCTAAACACCCTTCTCTCCAGCTCTGCTTGCAGTGTCGGCAGAAATTCAGGTATTCCTTCTCTTTGCTTCCTTTCTGTCGTGGTCTTTGAACCCCTCATTCACACCCTCCAGGTCCAGCCAGGACTCCTGGACGCTTGAGGAAAATCAGCAGCCTTATGCTCGTAGGAGAAAATCTTACTTATTTTTTTTCTTTCTCCACTCTTTCCCCCCTTTGCTTCCCTCTGTTCCTCCTTTCTCACCCAAATAATTTTCAACCCAAGTGAGAGAATGTCTGAAGTGAGAGAATGAATTCTGGAATAGGCCCTGGCACTTGAGAATGTTCCAGAGGGTAGGGACTCAAAATTGAGCAGAAAACAGGCAAATGAAGTAACAGGCACGTACAGAGCTCAGTTCATGTGAATGAAGGCTTTGAAGGGGGCGAAGTCCCAGCCAGGTGACTTTCTTAGTCACAAAAAGTGTTGACACGTACCCATTTATTTTACTCCTTTCCTCTTTAATTTTCTTTAAAGCCCCCTTCCATTCATCACCCCCCCCCAAAAAAAAAGCTGAACAACTGATGATTTTTAAACCTTGTCAGACACCTTTGTAGACATTCTGGATCCTAGAGACACAATCCTGAAATACTTGGCTAACATTTTTCTCATGTTAAATCATTGGCTTGCATTTGGCAAGGAGACACAGTGTGTGCCTTAAGTAGTTTCGATTTTCTGTACTTGGACAGATAAGCGTGTTGTATGTGTCTGTGGTGTTTAGGGTGACTTCCCCCTCCCTTTTATTACCATGCTGCCCTGACATCAAAGCACTCTTTGCATCTGGGGACGCCTGACAGAGCCTTTTTCATCGGGGGCAGTTGGAGGAGGAGGAGGAGGAGGAAGCGGGTTGGAAAAGGAAGCCTTGTTTTTCTCCCCTTCCTTCGAGGGTGAATCATGTTCCCACCACTGCAATTAGGTTTTCAAAGCTCCAAGGCTGTTGGTCAGAGCTGAAAGGGCAAGTCCTGACGTTTTTGAGAGTGAGGGGAAAGCGGGGAGGGGGCTGGGGTTGGGCAGGGCCAGCGCCCTAGGAGGGAGGGAGAGAGGGAGGGAGGAGAGCAGGAGGAGGGGCCTTTTTTTCCTCCTTTTCCTCTGCTGTCATTACATATTTTCAACTTAAATCAGAACCAAGCCCGACTGCCTGGTGAGCAAGACAAACTGGAAAGGCTCTTTACTTCAGACAGAATCTCTAAGCTGCTGCTGCTGCTGCTGCTGCTGCTGTTGCTTTTTTTTTCCCTGAAAAGAAAAAAAAATTGATTTTTGTCTTTTTTTTTAATGCAACAGCAGAATCTAATGGGATTTTTTAAAATGTCATTCCTTTGAAATAGAGTTGTCTTCCCTTTTTTCCCCTCTCTTCCTGACGAAGTCCATACTGGATTTTTATTGCCTGCTTTGGTTCCCCCCCCACGTGCATTGGCCGTTATGCTCAGCCAGTTCATTCTTTATATTTCTACTGGAGTTATCACCAGTGATGGAAGTGGCGTGTGCTTCTCTTGCAGTCAAGCTCTGCATACAAGTATAGCATCAGGAGGCATTTACTGTTTATATTATGAATTATAAATTCATCATCCCAGTGCTCTGAAGTTGTCAGAAAATTCTCACTCAGTTCTAGGAGTTGGATCCTGCTTGGTTTCTTTTTAATTCATTTTTGGACGCTTTGAGAGCTTCATAGAGACAGCAGTTGGGAAGGCACAGGTCTCCTCCAGCTTGCCGTGAGGAATTTGGAACTCTGGACTAGCGTGAGTACGCTGGCCCCCCGAGTTCCCAGTGGGCACCTCTCCTGTGTTTTGTTTCCTCTCGCCTGCACTTGGTCAAAATGTATGAAAGGCACAAGAGACGGTACAGCCTCTGTGACATCTCCAAGGTGGACAGGACTGTGGATGTGGTGCTGCTGAAGGTAAGGGGCGCGCTCGACACATCGCCGAGCTCTCTGGCTCTTTTTCCTCTTGAACCCAGTAGCTGGGTCCTTGGCCACCTGCGCTGAGAGAAGGGCTGAGAAGTATATGTGAGCATTGCGGGACGGTGGTTGGATCGGTGACGTCTTAAAGGATATCTGAACAAAAGCAATGGGACTTGAGAGTCGGCACTGAGCCACTTACGGTTTAAATGTCATTTTACGTTGTTTAACATGCCTTCTTATGCTCAGGAGAACCTCATACACTTGGAAATCTCAGAGGGAGAAATTCATCCTGAAAGTTGCTCCGTCTGTCCATCTGTCCCCGTCATCCCCGCCCACTCCCCTCCCACCCCAGCCCCCTCTGTCTGGGTGTGTTTCTCCGACAGTCTCTCTCTCGCTGCCCCTGTTTATTAGTCTCTCTCTCTGTCTTTGTCTGAGCCTTTTCTGTTGTTTCTTCACGCACAGCTCTTTAGGGGAAAGAGAGACACCATTTATTTCCTTTGGAAGTTTCTACAATCAATCCACGTATTAAAGTGGCAAAGTGGTCCTTTCGGCTTGGTGTGCGTGGTGGTGGGGTCTGGCCCGGACTCTGTTGATAGCTGTGTTTGTTTTCCCAGTGTTAGGTGTCTAGGCAGGATGAGGGCGGAGACGAGGGCCAGCTAATTGCTCAAGGAAGCATCCTTCAGCCTAAAATTAGTAAGAACTCCTCCAGTCATAGGATGGGAGTCTGGGAATATTGTATGACTTATGGGCTGCTTTTTGGAAGTTTAGCAGTTTTCTGGCAAAAGCAGGGGAAATTGGAAGACTACCAAGTGCTTCAGAGATGCCGAAAAGAACCTCAGTACCTGAACTGGGGAGCATATGGAGCTGGGGAAGTGCAGGCAATGTGGTAATGCATTGCGCTGGTGCAGGGAATAATGGAGCTCTTTTACTGATTTATCAATTCAGTATATTACTGGATACCCCTAATTTTTTTCATTGGTCCATTGAGGCCAAGAAATGGACCCAGAAGGCTAGACCACGGAGCCAGTGAAGAGCGTCCTGGACGAGGGGCTCAGCCCAGGAGCTGTGATTGGTGGGGGTGGTGTCCTTACCCCTCTGCCGTCGCTGTCAGACGGTGGTTGGACTTGCCAGGCCTAGACTGACAGCCGTTGGCAACTTGGCATTTCGAATGGGTTCCAAGATATTACTCACTTTAGTCTCTCTGAAACATGATACCCTTTTTGAAATCACACTGTTCTGAAAGTTTTGTCCTCATATGTTTAGGAGAGCCAAGTTTTTAGGACCTTCATATGCCCGACAATGATTTTACACGTCTAGGGGGACAGGAAAAGAGGGAGGGGAGTTAGGTAACGTCAGTCCAGGTATCCTGAGGAATAGCATGCATCTTAAGATGCTGCAGCATGCAGAACTCTGTGCTCCGACGGGGCGGGGAAGCCTGTCGGAGGGGCTGCGTCGCACAGGCGCAGTGGCCTCGCGCATGCTCTTCCTCGGTTGTGACGAAGCACTTCTACAGGCCTGGCCTCCCTAGGGCCTGTCCGGCAGCCGCTGACTCCCCCGCTCTCGTATGAAGAGCTCAGGGGCTCTGTGGGCCGGGGTGAGTGGAGACGACCCGAGTGACAAAGATGCGATTCTCCTTGCAAGGCCACAGCTCGTGGAGGGTATCATGGGTTTTTTTTAGATGAATCTTGGTTTATGCCAAACTGCCTACTACATAAAAATAAAAGATTTTCGGTAGAGAAAACTTAATTTCTCGGACAGTAGACTTTTTTTTTTACAAATAAGTATACACAAGGAGCCCAGAAAACAACCTGTTTCTAGCATGGGATCAGTGTTAATGACTATTGGATGTCAGGTGTAGTGCTAAGTCCAAGGGACATGTGATTCCTGAAAATCTTCATATCGCTTAAGGACAGGCAATAAAGGGAGAAATAAAGTACGATTTATTGTGAGTGGTTCGTCAGAAATAAACAATGAGCTGTGCGAGAAATAGCGGGAAGACGTATTTGAGATAAAATCTTTCTCGAGTGCTGACATTAAAAAATACTGATCTCTACAGGATAAGAATGTGCTTGCTCTCCCAAGGGAACGAACGAACAGCAAATACAAGGCCCCGAGATAGGAAAGAACCAGCAGAACCATTGTGGCAGGAGCATCCTGAGTTGGTGGGGAGGAGAAGAGAAGGCTGGAGGCAGAAGTGGGACCTAGAAAAGCAGGGTCTTCGCAGCCAGGGCGAGGGGTTTGCTTTGTGTGGGCACATTGCTTCTCAGCTCCCGTTGACACAGGGTCCCTCTGGCAGCGTGGGAACCCGTGAGGCTGCCATTGTGGTGGTCCAGGCATGCTTAGATGGTTTCGTGGTCTGAAGTGGGAAGAAGTGGATGGACATGAGATACCGGTGTCAGATTTTTACATTCCTAGACTCATTTTGCATATGGAAAATCAGATTCAGATAGTCAGCCATTTCCCATTGCTCCTGTGTAATAGCTGAGAGGATGCACCCCCAGATCTGGTTGTTTTCAAAGTGCACGTGTTTTCTTGCTATTCTAGACCTTCCCTTTGAGCTGAACAATTCCTTTTATTGCATGAATGTGTGTATCAATTTTTATTTACATATATGAATGTGTTTTTTTCAATCTTAAACATTTTGTGTTGGAAGAAGCCTTACAAGTTAATCACCTCTTTCTTGGTGAAGGAATTTCTTCTCTAAAACTTTGGACAGGTGCACGATCTCTTGTAATTTCAGTTTGTCACATAATGTACCGGCTTTTCCCTGAAATTCTTTCTTAAAAATTGTTCAGAAGTATTCTCCAATTATCTTTCACTTTGAATTTCAGTATCTTTAATCAGTGTTTAAAAAAAATAATGGTATTGGGTATGTTTGCCACTTGAATTCTCATGTATATGTTCTCACTCCACTTTTATGGGTGGAAAGTTGGCTTTTTATATGAAGGAGTTTGTGATTTTTTCACATGTCCATTAAATATATCTAAGCGCTCAGAGCAAGGTCCCCAATTCGTATTAAATACTCAGTGAGTATTTGTTAATTGAATGAGTTAATCTTTTAAGATTTGTGAGTATGCATTCATACACATCATGTTATGTAAACTGTATGTGATGTACTGATAAGGCTGGTATAAATAAGATCACAGGTGAAGTACAATAGCAGTCACAGAATTGAGATTTGGAACGTGTCACTTTGGAATTCCACATTTACAACTCAGTCCCTCCCACTGGCATCCTAATAATCCACTGAAGATTAGCTTCGAAATTCCCATCCTGTGTTAGGTACCCACACTTCGGTCGCCTTGTTCTGCACTCTGATCTGGTCCCTTTGTTGCCAGATCTGTACAGCTGGTTTCGTGATAGTTCGCGTTAAGCAAGGCCTTAAGACTTTCCTCAAGCTGCATACATTGCTCTCTGTCTTCAGATTAGCTCTTGTTTCCCATCGTCAACCCTCAACACCTCCCAAATCTTATCTCCTTTCTGAATTTTTTTCTAAACAGTAACATAATACGTTGATCATATTCCTTGTCGCCCACCCTTCCATACCCCCAAGTACACACATGTCGTTTCTCTTCTTCGCTATGCGACATTCCCTTGGTTACTCTCTCCTAGTGCATGCATGGCTTTGGGCTCTTAGCATGAGTGGTTGGTAATGATGAATCACATGCTCAAATGGGATATGGAAGGGCTTTGTTAGCCTGTTTCCCTCCGCACCCTTCACTAAGCTAGTACTGACCTCCCAAGTTAGTGAATGACAGGACCCTCCCCTCATGCAGATCACCAGGTAACTTGTGATAAGCATTGCTGAGACCATTCTTCACACGAGAGGAATAGCAAGGACCAGGAATTTGTTAAAACCAGCATGCCAAGAAGAAGAGGGTCAGAATCTAGGATTAACTGCTGATTTAAACTGATTTTAGTACAGGGGGCCGTTTCTTTATAATTTGGGGTACTGGCTTCCTCACGTTACTGATGATTTACTGAGAACACACTTTGTAGCTAGTAGTTCAGAGTATCAGATAAGTGGTTAAAAGACTTGCAACCATGTTTCATGTGCACAAAATGAAAGTATTTGTAGAGGAGGACCACCCCCACCTCCCCTGCCCCATTCATGAAGTTTGGGCAGGCCATGTGGCCTCATTCCCTAAAGCTCAGGAGTAGCAGCTTGCCAATGAACTTCATTGTTATTTTCCATAGAAATATACGTCCTTTGAAAAGTTTGCTTGCTCAGAGAGACTTCCACATTGTATCCAAAGATAAGGAGGCTGAGAATTGAAGACAACTACACCATCTGCTCAGTTACAGTCTGATTCCCTGAAATGACTTTGACTCAGATGTTGGCTTTTATGTCCGGATGGTGGGTTTTTGCTTCCTTTTGTTCAGCCTTGGAACTCTGGCTGGATCTCCTGAGACAGTTGCAGAGGAAGTAAATACGGGCAATGGCTGGGAAGGCTGGGTGTAACCATGAGCTGTATTATTAGGATGTTCGGATATAAACAGGAGCAGAAACACTGCCAAAAACAAAAGGCAGATCCCCTGTGCACTGAAAATATGTACAACTCTATTTTCAGACTGATGGGAACACGATGTGGGTGTGGTTTATGTAATCACAAGGGGTCCCAGGGAATGAAACGTAATACTGGGGCGGGGGTGGGGGTCTGGCATTTCTTCTGAAGTAGCGTCTCTCATCCCATGCGGCATATGCACTGTACCTCGCCAGAACTGGGGGTGCGGAATACCTGTGGTGTCCGTGAACTGCTTGTCACGGAGATCACGGGGATGCTGTGACCAAAAGACTGACTTTGTTTTTTGGCTGAAGATTCATGAATGTGGTCAGAGCCAGAAAGTCTGTTTTGGTAACTTGTCCCTCCAAAAGATGTGGATATTTAATGGCGGAGTTTCTGTTTTCCTCATTTTGAGCTACTCATTATACAAAATTCATGAATCATCTTGAACTATTCTCTCCCTTAAACATTCTTTTATTTGCTGATCCCGTATTAGACTAATACAGATTCCATCAGGGGGAAATCTGGATAGAGGGGCTCATAATTATCATCTCCATTTTCCTCTTAAAGCTCAAGTTATTAGCAGTCTCAGCGCTATTGTTTCTTCCTCTTTTGTCTCTTAATCCTAATTTGGTGATTGGAACCTTTAGCCAAGCCTGGTCTCAGAGCTGGCTAAGAAGCATGCTGGTTGTACAAAGAACCCACTTCTTTGTTAATGTAAACGCCTCAGTCTTAGGGGTCATTTTCTGGAGAAGAGAGAGTAACCTGAGAGCAGATGTGTCACCACGTCTGTACTCAGGGCCATTCTTCCTTCCTCAGTTTATACGCCTTTGGACTTTTTATGCCCCCCAGAAATGTCTAAGGAAAAGGTCTCTAGTCTGGGTTAGAATGATAGGCAGTAAAGTTGTTCGTGATATTCCTGTGTCATCTTTTCAGTGTCTATGGGATCTATAATAATGCCCCCCTTTAGTTTCTGATACTGATAATTTGTAACTTTTCTTCTTGGTCATTGTAGCTAGAATTTTACTGATATCATTGATTTTCAAGGAAGCCACATTTTGACTTTATAGATTTTATTGTTTCTCTGTTTTCCATTGTATTGATTTCTGCTCTTTGTATATTTCTTAAATCTTATTTGCTGCTGGTTGTTCTCCCTTTTCTAGTTTTTTTTTAAGATTTTATTCAGTTTTAGAGAGAGAGGAAGGGAGTGAGAAAGAGAGGGAGAGAAACATCACTTGGTTACCTCTCTTACATGCCCTGACTGGTGGTCAAACCCACAACCCAGGCATGTGCCCTGACTGGGGATTGAACCAGTGACCTTTTGCTTTGTGGGAGGATGCCCAGCCAACTGAGCCGCTCTGGTCAGGGCTCTAGTTTTTTAATGTGGTAATTGATATTATTGATTTGGGATCTTTTTTCCTAATATAAGGATTTAATATTATAAATTTTGCTCTAAGCACTGTTTTAGCTGTATCTCAAATTCTACAGATAACGTCTTATTTTTATTCCGTTCAAAATATTTTCTAATATTTAACCAATATCCAATGTTTCCTTAAGATTTCTTCTTCGATCATGGAATTTTTAGAATTTTTTTTAACTTTTAAAATATTTGGCTTTTTTCCCCCAGATATCTTTTTCATTTTGATTTCTAAATTTAATACTGTTTAAACTAAAGACCATGCTTTGTATGCTTCTAATCCTCAAATCTGAGACTCATTTTATGCCACAGAATATGGCCTGTCTTTCATGTGCATTTGAAAAGAACATTTATTCTGCTATTTTTGGGTAGAGTGTTCTGTATGTATTTGTTGCATCAAAGTGGCTGATAATGTTTTTCAAGTTTTCTGTATCCTTACTGATTTTGTGTCTACTTGTTCTATCAGTTACTGAGAGAAGACTATCAAAAATCTCCAATGATGATTTTAAAAATTATATTAACTGCAATAAAAATTACTTTTGTATGCCTAACTTTTATCGTCTCCTAAAAGCATTGTCAGTTACCTTAATTCAATTGTGAAAAGGTATTTTTTCTTAAAATAATTTTACCCACTTTTCAATAAAATTTTAAAGAAAAAGAATGGAGTGATGGTATAGTAGATATACTTGCAGTGGCTGGAAGGTCATCCCACATTACTTCTCTGTCTGACACTGTGTGTTTTCCTTTGTCCTCAGATAAACCGAGAAAGCTGGTGTACGATAGAGCCGTGTGCGGATGCGCCGTCTCTCTTGCCCCCCACGCAGAGCCCAGGTAAGCGGGGAGTGCCCACTTCCGGTTTGCCCAAACGCCTGTGTCCAGGACATCTCTGCTCTAGAGCCGAAACCGGACTCTCATAGCAGACTGTTGGGTTTGGGGTCTGTCCTTTCTCGGCGTGGCATGCAGTAAAGCAGAGGGACGGGGGCTGTGTGGTTTGGGTTTGTAGGCACTCTGTGTCACGATGGACAGTGTGAGCACGTGTAATTACCTAAACTAGCAGGAATGCCTCACGTGGGACTTTGTGATCTATTAATTCATCCGTGAAGGCATCTGTGCATGTACATGCGATAACATTGCCTTAATCTGGTAAAACCACAAATACATATGGTTAAGGACTAAACTGTGGCTCTCAATTTTGGCTGCACATTAAAAGTATCTCGGCAGGGTTCTGCGGTGGTGGGGATGGACCAAAAGGTGAAGGGAATTCAGAGGTGCAAACTCAGAGCTGTAACGTAAGGAAGTCAAGGAGGTCATGGGGATGTCATGTACAGCACAGGGAATACAGTCACTACTATCGCAGTAACGCTGGTTGCTAGGCTTCTCGTGGTCACCGCTTCATAGTGAGGTCTATAAATATCAAGTCACTATGTTGTACATTGAAACTAATGTAGTATTTTCTATCAAATATAATTAAAAAGAGCTTTACATTCCAGAATGACATTTTTTAAAGAAATATGTCTTGGGAGCATTAAGATACGCTGATGCGTGGGTCCTGCCCCCCAGAAATCCTCATGTAATTGGGCTGGGGGTGTGGCCTGGGCATCCAGCTCTTTAAAAGCTCCTTTGGTTCCTCTCTTGTGCAGCCAGCTTTGGGAGGATTGTCAGGAATTGAGTCTTTCCCTAAGTGAACACAAGGTCTTAGTAACAACTGATGAGGGTAAAATGCTCTTAAGACCTTGCTTGGTAGTAACACAGCACGTGGCTAGTGGTGACTTGGGTGTCCCAGCTGCTTACGAGGTTTAGTCACTAATTCACTGTGACAAAGATGTGGTCCCTCATGTCTTTGTGCTCTGTTGTCTTTGATCTCCAAAGCTTTTCTCACTGGCGGGTGTCGTCCGCACACCGCGGTGAGTAGCTGAGTCCCACTGCCTGCCCCTGCAGCTGCCATGGGAACACCGTCTGTCTGCATTCTGGGCTCCTACGTCCACTTCCCCCAACAAAAACACCTCCTGTTCACCTTCCCAAATTTTAACTGCTTTAGAGTTACTGAGTCCTCCTTTAACTGGGCTTTCTGGGAGTAGTTTAGCTGTGACTCTCTTGCCGTAGCATTACATTGAGAGACAAACTTCTACCTCCAGAGTGGTTTCTTACTGATTCTCAGCTCTCTGAGTTTATTTACTCTGTAGGAAGTGCTGGGAACAAATGTGGAAAGTGTTTTTCTCTGCTTCTGCCGCATGTGGAGGAAGTGCTTAAAGGATGTGAACCTGCGGTAGTTGTCTTTAGGGTCTCCACATACTACGATTGACCTGCTCCCAGATTTGGCCGACACTCCCCCATCCAGCCCCCTGGAATCTTTTACTTTAAAATATCTACTTAATTTCATTCCTTAAGCTGGGGCTTTTTCTAAAAGTCCAGTTACTCCCAACCTCCCAGGCAATGGCACTCTCTGCTCTGGGAGGTTGAGTGGGGTTGCCTCACCATTTGAATGCCCACAGGATGTTTCTCCACTTGGTGCCGTTTAATTAACTCATGAAATAAGTGAACTTTTGAGCCCCCGAGCCTTTCCCCAGGGCATGAACTGTGTTGACCCCCTCCATACTCCAGCCCGAACATACTGGCGGTTTTAGAGTAATTCCTTCTGACCCTCCATTTAACAAAGTCCAGGATCTGGGTTGTGCTTCTAAACTTCAAATATGAGATTCTTTTATTTTAAGTATTGCTTTTTGTGAATTCTAGACACGTTTCCTTCTTTTACTTCTTGAGCACAGCCTGGGACAGCAATAGTGTTAGGCCCAATGAAAGAATGTCTTTTAAAATTACTTGGTATATTTTTAAGTTCTGTATAAATAAATACAAGATTACATTATGATTAGCAGGGTTCAGCAAAGCCAGTGAGTGCTGCTGGTATGTTCTTGCCCTTCCTCAACTATAATCTGTTTGCATACATGTAATTTTATACCTGAATGATTAGATAGCATCTTTAAAAGTACACATTTTGCTAGCTGTTAAAAAACTAATGGCTCAGATCACAAAAGTTCCTGACATTTATTTATGGGCCATAAAACAGGTCTGGCACACCTCAAGGTAACGTCCTGACTGGGTACTGGTGGAAGCACACATCATTGGTTAATGAAGCCTGAACTTTGTTAGGCACGTTTATCACACGCCTGCTCTGTGCTGAGGGGCAGAGTTCTGGTGCTGTCTGCACAGATTATTTCTGTCACTGTGACTGTTTTAGGGAGGTGCTCGTCACCTCATTTCACAGGTATGGAGACTTCAAGGGGTAAATATTACTTCTTCCCTGGGATGTTTCTGCTAATAAGTAATCAGACCTAGAATTAAGTCACGACAGTCTTAAGTCTGAGGCCAGTGCCCAGTCTTCTCTCCCCCTTCATATGCTGCTCTCTTTTATTCATCAGAAAAAAAAGGAAAGATTTTACTAGGTTTGAAAACTTACCAACACACGTGCGTTGGCATGTAGGTTAGCTTTGTCGTTGCCCTCCCCCACTCACATTTGTGGGGCTTCAGAATGGTCTAAAGCCCTGCTCTTTCCCTTTTTCCTGGTTCCCACGATCTCCTCTTCCTCCCTGTCTTAACAGTCACCTTTCTGTCACACAGCAGCCCCTTATCCCGCACTCGGTCGGTCGGCCCTGTGGTCCCTGGACTCCTTTTCTGGGTCAGACGTTCCTACAAGGGCGAGTCTGGATCTTCCCTGTGAACTTTCCATCCGAATGTCTTGAGCTGGTGTGTTTTCCCGTCGGAATCTGGACGTGGTCTGTCGGCCTGCCAGCTGGCCGGCCAGGGCTCGGCACAGTTGCTGCGACAGCCTTTTCTTTCCTTGGCCAGCCCCCTATTTTCCCCTCAGCCACAGAGTGGAGTTTTGGGTTTTTCCGAGCGTGGAAGAAATAGAAAGCTCGTATGCACCAGCCCCACCTGAGGTGGTAGTGCGTACTCTGAAATGCGTGTGGGAGAGGACCCTCAGACGCCCACCATTTCCAGCTGGAAAGGGCAGGCTGTTCCCACAGAAATAGCACACTCAGACACGGTTTGGACACCAAGATTAGAATGAACTAATGTCATTTTTTTCTTTATCTGAAACATTTTCAGATCAGTCTGTGGGCCCAACTTGACCTCCCATGGAATCCCTTGTGTATTTCTGTGTTGAAATTACCTCTTACTGTGTTCATTTCCACTACACGATTGTAACCCCCCACGCACACACTAAACCCCTCTTTTTTTTTGGACATTCCCCAGTACATAGTCAAATGCCTAAGTACTAGAAAAAGTGATTTTGTTGCCATGCGATTCCTGACCTATCCCAATATGGTGCCTCTTTGGTCCTTTCCTTAAGATTCCTAACTAATCCAGAGCAAATAATTTACTAATGATCAACTGTTAATTTAGGTCAGAACAACTTCCTCTTTTCCTTAGCGTGTGCGCATGCCCTCAAAGAATTAAGAGAGACTACACTGGGGGCAGTCTAGTCCAATCCACACCTCCCCTTCTGCACAGAAACCTCTTGACACAGTCGTTGAGCCTTTGCTCCAGACCCTCTGGTGCAGCAACACTCATGCCTTTATGAGGCCCAACCCCTTGCCCAGTAGCCCGGTCACCATGAGGCTCTGCGCCTTCCGATCTGCGGGGTCTGTTCTGCCTGGGGAGCAGCAGCAGCAGCGTCCTCAGACACGTTTTCTTCCCACTCCTCTAGCAGCGGGCGGGCAGGTTTCGTGTTTGCACTGCTGTGACCTCATTCCCACGCACGCGCTTCTGTTTGTGTTGTAATTGAAGCATTAGCTAGGAACAAGCCCAGTGCTGTGGGTGCGGCACAGCCGTCACCTGGTGGCAGACCTTCCCTCATTTTGGATTTGGGTCTGTTAATGGAGCCTAAAACGATGAGTGTTTTTTGTGTGCCATCACCTCGCATTGTATGCCGAGTAGCCGGGTGCTCTCCCCTGCACCTCGTCACAGCGTCACCCACAGATGTGATGAACATGCATGTGTGTCTCCAAAGCACACGTAAAAACACTAACTAGATGATGTTTCCCTTTCCAGACTTCTTGAAGGAGGTTGATACCTGCCTGCTTCTGACTTTCTTTGGGTTTTTGGTTTCATCGTGTACAAGCCATTGTGATTCTGGTGCTGACAGGTCACATGTCCATTTGTTTACAAAGGTCATAGGAGAGAATGGGTTAAATACCTTGCTGATTTTAATATAGTCAGTCTTTGGAATTCCTGGATGCACCTGTGCAGTATTTCTGTTGGAGCCCCTCTGTCTGGCACTCCAGTCCCTGTCCTAGTTACTGAGCTGAAAACAGAAGCTAGATGACACATTTTCTTCTTCAGCGTGGTGTTCCCCACTGTCAGATCTGTTTCGGTATAAGAAATTAAGTAATTACATTTCTGTTCTTACTCATTTGAACCCATAGTATAATACACTAATGTTTATTAGATATGCTTCCCCTCTTTTATTTCAGTATCTTGATAACGTAACAAGTTTCCAGAAACAACTCAAAACAAATTGGCCACAAACCCTATCACATAGTTTCCAATTTTGATACCCAAAGAAGTAAAAACCTCTTAACTACCAGGAGGAAAAGATTTCCATTTGAATACCTAACTATAGATGGAACAGTGGGTCTCAATCATTTCATCTTTTTGTACCTGTCATTTACATGACAAACTCATGGTGGTTGTGTAGTAGCGGTATCAACCTAGAATCAGAGTTCTGGAGTTGAACGCTGCTAAATTGATTGTGTCCTTTACAGCTTCTTAGTAAAGAAGGGGTGTGGGAGGAAGGTTGGTTAGTAGATTTAAAAGGCTGATTGCTGGAATGAAAAGAAACTGATTTTTTTTTAATGAATAAATTTTCTGTTTCAGAATGTGAGAATTTCCTGGATGTTGGGCTGGGCAGGGAGTGCGCCCCCAAACAAGGCATACTTAAAAGAGAATCTGGGAGTGATTCCGACCTCTTCCACTCGCCCACTGAAGAAGTGGACAACATTGTCTTCTCCAAGGTAGTTAACCTCTGCCACTCTCGCCAGCAGTCGTCATCCGGCCAACCTTACAGGGCTTCTCTCTGGCTCTTAGCTGATCTGAGAGAAGTGTAAAAGCTCCCTTTCAGGGCAGGACGCTCCAGGTTTCCAAGGGGCTTAGAAACAGACATTGGCCTTTATTTTCTGCAGAATCATGGCTGGGTACATGCAAGTTTTGCCACTCATTTTGAAGACTCAAGAAGTGGAAGTGAATTAAATCAGATGACAATGAGTGCTTTTCAGTGGGCAGGAAGGACCATGGCTCAGACTATATGATGTCATGTGTATAAACTAACCACAGAGTCATTTCTGATTAATGTGTTTAGGCGTGAAGCTCACTGTTGAGCTTGGTGATGTCACGCTGCTTAATTGGAACCTTCTAGATCTCTGCTAGGGAGCCCAAGCTTTCTTGCCAGCGAAAGGCCAAGCACATCCACATGAATCACCTCGTGTTTTTCGTATAATTTGAGGGCCTGTAAGAGGCCAGGATGTGGGGGCGGTTTGCTCATGTTTGCACCTAGTTGCAGGGAGTTCTGCTTTGTTTCCTAAGAAAACTAGAACGCTTTCCCACCACAGGGTCAGAAGTAATACTCAGTTCTTCCCCACAGGTGGGCGTCTTAGTAGGAGTGGGCAGGGGCAGACACGTTGTGGCAGCTGGGGAGCAGCTGTGTTAGTGGATGATTCCATTTTCCGAGGACCATGTGGTGATGCTGTGTTGCAAAGTCATGATAGAAGTTTGGAGGCTAAAGGTTCTGGGTTCCGGTCCAGAACGTATTTAAGTCTCTGTGAATGCACCTTCAAACACTTTTTCGTCCCGGTGGTTCTCGTGTGTCCATTCGGCCTTCCCCAGCCCTTCTCCACCTTGTTCCTCTTCCCTGTGCTCATTATCTTCTGGAGGCCCCTGGAGAGATTGCGGCGCGTCAGGATTCCGGTCACCGTCACTCATCACGGACTGTGGACCTGTTGACTCAAGGGATTCCGTAAAGTAAAAAATCCACACGCTGGAAAGGTGTGTCCTTCTCTGAAGTTATTAGGAAGAGGGAAAGCAATCGGACTTTTTTTTTTAAGTAACAGAACTTGGGTATTTACCACTGTGATTTTGAGGTTTTCATTTGTGAAGACTTCTAAAATCTCCCCCCACCCCCACCTCCCCCAGGGGAATGCCATTCTGCAGAGGTTCAGCTCTGAAAGTAAATCAGTTTTGTCTGAGATAAATAGGTTAGATATTATCTGTGAGTGCCTGCTTTAAGTTTGAGTCATCAGTGTCATGGATACCTACGCCATGTTTTGGTAAACATTTCTGTATGTTTGAAAATTTTCATAGTAAAAAGCTTTTTAAAAATGGAGAAGTCTTCATTAAGAAACACCGGCTGCTCCCTGGCGCGTGCGTGGCGCCTTGTCTCTGGGTGTTCTCTCTGCAGAGTTACAGTTGTGCCTGCCCACTAAACGGAATGATCTTCTGGCTCTGCAGAGTCAGAATTTGTTCTAGTTTACCTGCTTTTCAGACTGCCGAAAGCATTCACAAGATCATTCATATCAGTGGCCACTGCTAGATTTAGCAATTTTTTTTCCTTCAAGATGACTAGATACAATTTTTTTACTCCCCAAATTAAGTCTCACCTACGTTTCACAGCAGCCTGCCCCAGGAAAACCAGAAACGGTGGTACACTTGGACCTTGTCGTGCCCTCACCAGAATGTCTGCTGGCCTCTCGGAGGGAGACCTGGAGGGTTCTTCTCTCCCAAAGTTTGTGATCAGTAGAAGTTTTGCAATAAATGTTTTCTCTGGCATTATTAAAACCAAGGGTTTACGTACGAAGGGAAGAGGAGAGAGACCGGCTGATATTTATTTCCAAAGTACTTAGTACACACTGGGCACTGAACCGAATTTTCTGCAAGTGTGATCTCATTTATGATCGTGACAGCCTTGTAAGGTGGGGGTTTTTATCCTGAGGAAATAGAGGAAATCTGTTCATTTGCTGTGATTTTGCCTTCAATCTCCCAACACCTGCTTTAGTAGCCAGCGATTTATGCAGAAGGAGCAGACGGGCCATCAGTGCCTTCCTCAGAGGTCTGGCCGCTGGTCACCCACATGCGTGCTGTGCCACATCAGCCTTGTCTGAGTTTCTGCCCAGGCTCCAGCCCCCTGCTCCCTTCTCTGAGATACAGTCTGTAGGAAAGCCACTGCAGCGTGGGTGGTGTGTTGGGTCAGTTCCTGCCACCATTGGTGGGACTGACTCTACAGTGGTCCCTGTAAGACAGCCTGCAGTGTTGGTCCCAAACTGTTTGTCTTAACCTGATATCTTCATTCCTTCTCTGTCCTGGTAAACTCTGTGACTTTTTGTTGAGTGGTAACGAGCTTCGTGTTTATTCTTACGGATATTGGCTGGTTTCTAAGATCTCAGCGCATAAAATTGAGGTTTTTGTTTTTAAAGTGAAAAGAGATCCTGAGATTCTCTGGGCAGGAAGAAAGTATGATCATAAATTACATGACCTGAGCCACCCTGTTATCCAAAAGGCTAATCGAAGTCCATAGAAAATACTGGTAGGTGCTTCCTCTTTTCCCAGAGGTAAAATAAAGCCCGTGGTCACCCTTTTGCTGTGTGCAGTGAGGGCACCTGAGACACTCCCAGGAGATTCCAGGTTTGCAGCGTTATCAGTAACTGGAGCCACCATGCTGTGCGTTATGTCTCCAGAACTTACTCATCTCAGAACTGAAAGTGTGTTCCCTTTGACTGATATCTCCCCACTTCCCCCGCCCTCCAGCCACCATTCTGCTCGATGTTGCTATGAGTTTGACATTTTTAGATTCCACATATAGGTAAGATCATGTGCATTTTTCTTTCCATGTCTGGCTTATTCCACTTGGCATGATGCCCTCCAGGGCCATCCATGTTATTGCCAGTGGCAGGATTTCCTTCTTTTTTGAAGGCTGACTGATATTTTCTTTATCTAGTCATCTGTAGATAGATACTTAGGATGTTTCCGTATCTTGGCTACTGTGAGTAATGCTCTGAGCATGGGAGTGCAGGTATCTCTTTGAGATAGTTACTGTATTTCCTTGGGCTGACGACCCAGAGTCAGGTTCATACAGACACACACACACTTCTAGTGTTGAAGCAGATGGCCAAAAGATAATCCCTTCATTTCAGTTGGTGGTATTGACTGCAGGCGCTGACCTGAATTAGATTTTTCACCTCCGTAAGAAAAGGAACATTAACGTGCTTCCAGCCGTCGGCTCAGTCAGGCATAAAGGAGGCGCTCTGCTTGGTCCTGCTTTCCAACCAGCTGTGCTTTCTCCCCATGACAGCCCGAGGAGGAGCAGTTGGTCTGTGACATCACCGGATCCAGTTCCTCCACCGATGACACAGCTTCCCTGGACCGACATTCGTCTCACGGCAGTGATGTGTCCCTCCCCCAGATATCGAGTGTGAACAGGGCCAGGGACCAGCAGTCTCTCGATGGCTTCTCCAGCCTTGGGGTGGGGGTCGAGGGTCGGGAGAGTGAGAGTGAACCTGCTGGCTCAGGTGAGATGGAAGAGGAGGAGATGGACAGCATCACCGAGGTGCCTGCAAACTGCTCTGTGCTGAGGAGCTCCATGCGCTCTCTGTCCCCTTTCCGGAGGCACAGCTGGGGGCCTGGCAAGAACGCGGCCAGCGATGGTGAAATGAACCACCGGAGGTGAGACATCAGGCTGCGTGTTTACTCCCTCTGTCTGCTTGTTCTGGAGAAGTGTCTGATTTGGGGCTATCACTGGTACCAGATTTGAGGAGGCACTGTGGTATAGAAGAACACAATAGCCCTTGGAATCAGGAAGGCCACTCACTGTTCAGACTCCAGCTCTAGACCTTTCTTTGTAGATGATACCCTTGGGCAAATTACTGGACCCCTCTGAGCTTTAATTTTCTCATCTGTAAAACACCTGCCATTCTGAATATTTGTAGTAAATATTACAAGTAAAATAAGTCTGTCAGATAGCAGGTGTTTAATCAGTGGTAACATGTATTCACGCTAGGTTCGTTAATGAAATTCATAGATTACGAAATATTGGAGAGAATAATTTGTCAGTTTTAAATTAAAAAATACTGTAAACATAAAATCATATGTTTTGAACACATCTAAGTTTTAAAAGTACATCACAGGAATTGTCATCTCTTTCTAATGCAGAAAGGTTTGACAAAGCCTAGAGTGTGAGTATGTCCTCAACAGATTATCAGCATCGTTGAATATCATTAGGTTATTGGTGCTTTTCCATGTGTCATCCAGTCCTTGGGAACTTTTGTGACTGTGACCCAGCCGTAGACCTCCCGACCTTCAGTTGGGAAGCAGTGTGTGGGAGATAGGTGGGATTTGGTATCTCGCCATGGGCTGCCTGGGCGAATTTAAGCACACAGCTTCAGCTCTGAAGAGCACGTGCCATGGCCCCTGCTGGGTGTGCAGAGGTGTGCTTACCCCAGAGCCTTTCTTAACGGGCAAAGGAGCTAATGGCGGAGGTGGACACTTGTTTTCAAACACTTCGCATGAACAGTATCACTGCAGCAATCATTGCTTCCTAAAAAAATTTTTTGACCTCTTTATAATATTTTGGCTCTGATTCTATAAGTACATGTAATCTGATGAGATTACTCACTCATTCCTTTACTCGGCCAGCATATACTGTGCGTGCTCCGCATGCCAGGCATGTCTGTGTTCTGCATACACAGAGGGGCACGAGACCGAGTTCCTGCCTTCGTGGTGCTCACAGGAATGCCTTTCACTTTCCTAGTTGCCGCTCCTTTCAGACGCCTTTAATAACACGTTACTTCATGCACATCATTTCACCCCATTTTTGCAGGTGGGACTGGGGCACCCAGTTAGTCACACCTTCCCAAGGTCAGTAGGACCCCGCTTTCTGGTCTCCAGGTCAAGTGCTCTTTCTGGGATTCCATGTTGATTACTTGTTCTTGGGTCGAGTTCAGAATGCTTACCTTAAAAAGCAGGGCTTGCTTTATCTGCTGGGAAGTTTTTTGTTTACATTTGACCACCTAGATTATATAAAAAAAAGCAATTTCTAAAAGCTTTTTATTTTCAGCATTATTGATGCTGTTTTTTGGGGTTTTTTGTTTTTGTTTTGTCTTTAAAGCATTCACACCAATAAGTAAAATAAGAATATAGGGAATGGTCTTTACAGCAGGACATTCTTGCTTTAGGTGATAAGAGTGTCCAGAAACACAGGTGCATATTATATGTAAACCAGTTTTCTTTTTAACCCACCATAGATCCCTTTGCCATGACCTTGATTTCAGAGCTAGATGGGATTTTATGGATCATTTGGCTCAGATAAGGATGTTGAAGCTCAGATTAAATGGTTTGCCCAAGATTAATTACATAATGCTGTTTTGACTGCACTAAGACTAGAACCCTATTATCTACATCATTTAAACTTTCCACATATTACTGTCATGGAACCCCCTGTTGGAGCGTAGCTTTGGGGTTACCCCACACCACTGCCACAGTGCCTCTGCGGATAATGGGAGGAGAGTCAGCCATCACTTTAACTGGTTTGACTAACTCTTACAGTATTATCTGCGTGTGGTGTGAGCTGGAACTTCAGGTGCTAAGAAAACTCTTGGAAAGTTTTGAATGGCCTTTCTTTCTCCTTATCCCTATACTTTGATAATTTACTGAACCCAGGTCCCTGTCCTCTGAGTGACTGTACGGTTTCTTTTCGGGGGTTGTGTCTCTTCCCAGGGTGATGTCTGCATGTGTCATGCGTTCGTGTCCATCGTGTTTCACCGCGACACTGACCTCTCCCACCATTCATTTTCAGTTCAATGCGTGTTCTGGGGGATGTTGTCAGGAGGCCTCCCATTCATAGGAGAAGGTACAGAGCTCACTAACTTGTTGGACTAACCATGTTGCCTCTGAGCATATATATACTAACAAGCATCTCATTATTCTGCTTATTCCATGATTAAACAGCTGTTCTGAAAGAAAGTTACATCTGCTTTGAGCAAATAGAATATAGGTACTTAATTGCTGATTGTTCCCTAGGAAATGGTTTCTCGAATCTGTGGTTTTGATAACAGGGTCTCCCCAACTTTCTCCAGAAGATTTTGAAGAAATGTTTATGCTGTGCCTCTGTAATACGCTAGGGAGGACTTTTTCTTCCTTTCCAAAAAAAAAAAAAAAAAAGTGGGGTAGAGAAGAAGCAGAAATACATGTGTGCCTTGCACACACAGGCCCTAAAAGATTTTCAACACCTTCTTCAATGATTCACTGGAAGTCCGTGTCCCTGGGCCGCCCGCTGTCCCCTCCCTGGGCAAGGTGGTCACTCCTCATCACGGCAAGACACACCCGCTGGCCTCTCGGGCCCTCTCACTTTTCAATTCCTTGACTGTTTTTTGTTAGGTAACATTTTGCAGCTGAAAATTAGTTACAAGCTGAAAAGTCATTTCTACTCAAAAAGTACTGATTTGCTTTAAATTTTTCAAAGGCTGAGTTCTGTTTTATTGTGCAGAAGTCTTTAGTGACCTTTTCTGCCACTGCCTGGAAAAACATTTACCAATCCAGAAATGATTGTTAGATTTCGGTTAGCCTCTCCTAGGAGGAGACATTTATAAAGAGATATTTTTAACATTAGCTGAAGGTGTTTGTGGAGAAGCGGGCGAGTGATGATCTTTTCCACTGTGTCCTTTAAGTGGCTGCTTCCTTTAATTCCAGAGTTAAGTGCCTGGCTCTCTGTGAAAGCTCTTTTAGTATGAACTTATGGAAACCCTGCACTTAAAGACTCTGGAAGATGAGGAGCTGCTGGGTACAGTCCAAGGTAGCATATAGATACAGCCGTCCTAGCCACGTCAGTGAGCGTTTCACCCATAGTCATGTTCTGCAGGAAGAAGAGGCACACTTTTACACTTTGTATTAAGTCCTAACTAGTAAAATTGAAACATTCCAACAAGTATTAAAAGGTGGAGGAGGATAGTTGTTTTTTTTTTTAATGTAGAACTTCCTAAATTTGAAAACAAAGCCAAAGAGCCATGAAATGTGACCTGCTCCCCCCGCCCACTAACTGAGGAACTGGGGACATTAGGGTGCTCTCGGAAATACTCTTAATTGTGGAAGAAGTTTTCTGCTGCAAGGAAGGGCAGTGTTTCTGCTACTGTGGGACTGTCTGCAGCTTCCTGGGTCCTCGGAAAACCCTCTTCATGCCTTCCTGGTGCCCTTCAGTCTCTCCACTTTAAATTCCATCCCGGTCTCCCACATATTTTTTGAGAGGAAAGGGATGTTTAAATCAGAAGGAGAGTTTTTTAATATAATAAAATTATATATATATATAATTTATAATTTGACAGTGTGTATACAGTTCCCGATCAACCACATTCTATTTTTTTAATAAGAAGTTGGATATTTAGATATAACATGTATTTTTATTAGCAGTTTGGAGATGTACAGTTAACACTTTCATTTTATATTTTTATTTTTAAAGATTTTATTTATTTAGAGAGAGGGGAAGGTAGGGAGAGAGGGGGTGAGGGGAGAGAGAAAGAGAGAGAGAGAAACATGGATCTTGCATGCACCCCACCAGGGACCAGACCTGCAACCCAGCCATGTGCCCTGACTGGGAATTGAACTGTCAGCCTTTTGTTTGTGGGATGACACCCAACCAACTGAGCCACACCGGCCAGGGCTGAGTTAATAATTTTAGTGAAAGGACTTGTGAGTCTTATGTGTGCTTGCTTCTAAATTATATCAAGGCTTATTTGTACTCACAAGTCAATCTGGTCTCCCTTTGCAGACGTGAGACGTGCCTCAGCTGTGTATTTCTGCTTTCTGCTGCTTTACTTGGGAGCTTTACACTATTTATTTAATCTGATTTAAAATGTTTTAAAATTTAAAATACTTTAAAATGATATTAAAAATTCACTTTTAGAAGAGTCATAGGGGTAGCTGTTACAGTTATTCTCCCACCATTTTCCTTGTCTTCATCTCGAAAACCCCTATTTGTCAACTAAAAAAAAAACATATTAGGTATAGAGTAGGTGCTCAGTTATCCATGGGGAATCTATTCCAAGATCCCCAGTGGATGCCTGAAATCATGGATAGCACCAAACCCTATATGTACTGTCTTTTTTCCTATATATACAAACCTATGATAAAGTTTAACTTATAAATTAGGCTCATTGAGAGACTAACAATAGCAATAATAAAATAGAACAGTGATAACAATATACTGCAGTAGAAGTTACGTGAATGGCCTTGAAGCCATCATTAAGTAAAATCAGGGTCACCTGAACACAAGCATTACGATGCCTAGACAATCAATCTAATAATAACCGAGTCAGCTCCTAAGCAATAGACTAATGGGCGGGGACAAGCCCAGCATAGAGAAGCTGGACAAAGGGACAACGTACCCCTGGGTGCGATGGGATAGAGTGGGACGGGTGAGATGTCGTGCCACCACCCAGGCACATACTTTAAGACCTATTTCTGGAAGTTTCCATTTAATATTTTTAAACTTTGGGTAACTGAAACCTTAGAAAACAAAACTATGGGTAAGGGGGAACACTGCTGCATTCAAGATAGGGGGCCCCTGAGCGTCTGCTGAACCTCCCAGTTCTAAGATTCAGCAGGGTGCTGTGGTTTCACCTCTGTTGTTCTCCCCTGCCCCCCCACCTCCCCGGAAACAGAGGGCTGTCACTTAGAACTTAGAGGCCCAAATAGTAGCAGTGTATTTTTAAAGGGTAGCTCTTCTTGGTCAAAAATCCTGACCTATTGATGCAGTTTCCTTTCCAGAGTAAGTGATATTTTGAATTGGTTATTTTTTGGCTTTTTAATTTCTTTGGCCTTCCCAACCCCAGATTTTCTGTCCCTGCTGCTTGAGAACTAATGTCAGTGCTGAGACAGTTAGGGAAGTAGATGAACAAATGGATTTTTAAATTTTGGTTTGAAAACGAAAAAGACAAATTTCTGAGTATGATAGAATTTCTTTAAAAAAAAGGAGGAAACTGAATCCCTTCGTTATCATTAAAATGCAAGGAAATGTCACCGTTGTTGTATAGTTTATCTTCAGCATAAGCAAGAGACTCGAGAGTAGGGTTTGAGGATGGATGTGGTCTTGACACCGCTTTTATGGAGGTCGGTGGGTTGTCTGGCGTAGAAGGAGCCTTCCTGGAAACACATGACAAACGCTGATGACTCAGTGAGCCTGCCACCAGTGTGGTGTGTCACAGTTCCTTCTAGTTACGCTATAGAAGGTGAGGGGGGTGTGGGGGTGGTGGGGTTCACGGAGAGGTCACCCCCAGTAACAGAGGGGGACACCTCCGTGAGGGGTCCTGCAGAGGAGGCCCACGCGTAGGTGGGCTCTCGGTGCAGGGCTCTCTAAGGGAACTGGGTTTCAGATCAGATTTGCCGCCCCGTTAAGAGCTTACTTAGTCGTTTCTAAGACATTGTGTAGGTAGACATCAGTAGAACAGTTTTAAGATTCCATGGTATTTGTTCTTGCCTTTTTGTAAATCATGGTTGCATTTCTAGTTTTTTGATGTTCATATAAGTCCATCTGTCTCTAACTGTGCCCTTCTCTTTTTAAACCCAATAACCCTATCCCTGTTTCCTCTTTTCTCCCTCCATTTCTATTTCTGTCGATGTCATCCCCAGTATGAGCTGGTGTCCCTCTGGTGTGCAATACTCTACTGCCCTGAGTGCTGACTTTAATTACAGAAGGTATGGTATTGTTCTGTGTCCAGCAGCCGAAGGGGAAATCCTGACATAGGCATGTGGGCTTTGGCTTGGAGCTGGCTTCTCTGTGGCTGGATTGCATATGGCGGCCTGCTTTGCGTGTGAGCGCACTGTCCCACTGCCCCTGCTGTCGGCGTCGCTGATCCAGTTGAAGGGTGCAGCCGAGAAGTCTGGTGTTGTGCCCTGACGCATCATCCTGTGTGTCTCCGGTGGCTGTAGACTGGGTGTTTTCTGTGCACTTGTCTGCGTGGTACGCTAGCCCACGCCTCTCTTTGTTTAGTCTGCCCTAATTCTGATCCTAGGGATTCCCCGTCCTGAGGAAAACATTGACAGAACCAGGGCAGCTCATTAGCTGCCCTTATTTTTATTATGCTACCACATCCACCAGTCGCTTTCAAGTCCAAATGCACACACTCTTCATTTCATGGTCTTTTTCTCCTAAGCAGGCAGATTTGATTGCTAAAACATTTGCAGGATTAAGTTGTGTGGAAAGCATAGATGTGGTTTTCTTAGGTTTTACAGATCATTCACAATAGAAACGAAATTTCTTCTTCATTAGCCCGTTGTCTTGTCCCTGGTATTAAAATGACTTTTACAGAGACATTACTTGTAGCTAGTCATGATTTCCATTCTCATATTGAAATAGAAAAAGAACCAAAAATCCATTGTTTAATACAGTTTTAATTTATAGTAATTTGTGAAATAAAAAACACAAATACAGGCCTTTTTAGACTAGCATTTGTGAATTGTTTGTAGCAATTAACTGTACAGTTTGAGCAGAAATAAGTAAACAGCTTCAAACACAATTCAGCTGTCTATAGCTGAGGACGTGGTCTGCTACAGCTCTATTTTGAGGTCTTGCTTATTTTAAGGAAGCTTCCCCTGCAGTTGTAGCAGATAAAAGCCATTCTGCCTAGCAACCCCAAAAGGGATAGATGCTAACATCTCTCTCTAGCCACCTGCTTATAGAAAAATGCTTTTTACTCTGCAAACCACAAAATTCTTTATTCCAGGGATCCCATTTTGGATACTGAACCCTAAGATTGCCTTTTTTTCCCCACTTTGTCAATATCAGGACAAAAAATTAAAACTCTTAGACTCAATAGCTTTTCAGCTTCTGTTCTTCAAGATGTCCTATGTGCCTATCTGCAACTAACAGTTCTCAGGAAGCCTGGTGAGCCGTCGTTGTCTGGGCTGGTGTGCACAGATGGTGGTGCTCACGGTAGCACTTGGGCTTTTCTGGGCAGGTGTGTAGCTGTGAAGTTACAAAGCTCAACTAACCTGTCGTGGAACTTAAAGCCATAAAAGTCCACTCAATGGCCTCAGGGGCAAGTCCAAGTCTCCCCATTTGCCTTCTGAAAGTTACTTACCCTCATGTTTTCTCCATGCCATGTAGTTACTTGGCATTAGCAGAGTTAGATTTCAGCAAAAGATCAGGGGAAATCACATAAATAAAAGATGCATAAGATCATATGGTCTGTCCATATGATATATTGGAAAAACTGTGAAAAAATGACCTTAGATGGTTTAACATTTGAACACGTTGAATTAGGTAAGGAAATCTAAGTGCAGCATTCTTTCCCAAGACCTATGAGGGAGAAGGCAGGTGGTGCTCATTTATTTGTGCTGTGCCTCTGCAGAGAGCCTTGCTGGGTGTGATAGAAATGATAGACATGCAAGAGAGATACCACTAAAGGGGTATTGCATCCTCCTTTCTTTCTGGGACTTGGAAAGAGAGTGCACTAACTCTCATGCTCTGTGTTCAGTTTCAGCCTAGAAGGCTTGGCAGGAGGAGATGGTGTCGGAAACAAACCGTCCTCATCTCTGGAAGTCGTCAGCTCTGCGAACACCAAGGAGCTCAGGCACCCTTTCAGTGGTGAGGAGCGGGGTGACTCTTTGGTGTCCCTTTCGGAAGAGGATCTGGAATCAGGCCAGAGAGAACATAGGATGTTTGATCAGCAGGTAAGGTTGAAATGTGGACCTGGAGCCAATTTGGAAAACCTTAATTTTCTCTCCCTAAATATGTCCTCATGTTACCATGAGGCTAGCAGCTCTGATTACTTACTCATTACATAATCCACTCAGTCTAACGCAAAATAAGTTTTTAGCACTTAATACTAATTAAACAATAGGATTAATCTGCATAGATTTAAATATATGTATTAAATATAGTACTATCAAAGAAACTTCTTTTTAAGTTATGAAAGTACCATGGATATTAAATCAAGTGTTTTCTTCTTTTCTGAGGACTTCTTTTACCACCCCAATAGTAAAATGAGCCTGGAGGTGTGTTACATACCATTATTAAATTTCCCTGTTTTCAAAACCATGTCACAGGTTTCTCTTTCCCGGGAAAAACACTCCTCATTCTTTATCTCATCACGTTGTCAAGGAAAGGACGAGTTATTCTCTCCTTCCTGTCACTGCCAAAATTCTTGCGAGAACACCTGCACTCCTTGCCTCCCTCTCACCCCTAATGATGCCTTGATGTCCGCCACTGTCACTGTCTTGCAGATCTGCTCTTGAAGGTCATGGGTTTCCTTGTCTACCAAAGCAAGTGACCTTTGCTGAGTTCTCATCTTCTCAGCCCTGCATTAACACTCACCCCTTCTGACAGTCCGTCTGGGAGTTTTTGAGTTGAGAACCCCCAG
The DNA here is from genome assembly GCF_019186645.2 of Phyllostomus hastatus. Taxonomy (NCBI): domain Eukaryota; kingdom Metazoa; phylum Chordata; class Mammalia; order Chiroptera; family Phyllostomidae; genus Phyllostomus; species Phyllostomus hastatus. Next base: position 5,624,267 of record NW_025334036.1, on the reverse strand, counting down.
TCCTCTTTCTTGGGCAAAGGAGACCTGGGATTCGTTTCTGAGAGGATTCCAGGATACCTATCCAGATGAAACATTTCTGACTAAACAAACAAAAATGTTCAACACCTGTCTCTGAATAGGTGACTAGAGTTTTAAGTAGCAATATAGTGAAACATTTTTTTCTTTCTTATGGAATGTATTGGGGTGACACTGGTTAATTATAAAGGTTTCAGACATACACTTCCATACTAACACGTCTGTATATTGTATTGTGTGTTCGCCACCCCAAGTCAGGCTTCCTTCCGTCCCCATTTACCACCCCATGCACCCTTCCACCTCCCCCTCCCCCAGAACATTTCTAATTAAACAAGGAAACAAAAATGTTGAACAGCCTGTACTTTGAATAGGTGACTGAGGTTTTGTGTAGAATTGTCCTTTTTATTTCATCCTACTACACGGCAGTGACGTGACCAAATGTAAGCTTGGCACCAGGGGATCCCCTTAGCAATGAGTGCATCACTTACAGCCCTGTGAAGGCCTAAGGAAAAGAATAGTTGAGGAAATGGAGAAGCCAAAGGACTTACCCATGGACACAAACTAAGGAGCGGGGAAGGCTGGAGGGAGGAGGGGATAAAGGGAAGAAAAAAATGGGACAACTGTAATAGCATAATCAATAAAACATACTTAAAAAAATCAAATAGAAGGCGGAAAGAGATTCTGCTGTGCCTCACCTTCCAGGACCTCTGTTGACCTCAAGCTTTTTATCTTGTGTGCAGCCTCAGAGCTGCTTGTATCTCTGATCTGGACACAATGCCTGTAGCCAACTTCCTGTTGAAAGTCTCTGCCTTTCCCTGAGGTCATTTTTCAGACCTCACAGTTGTATTGGAAACATAGCAACTGTGCGTCAGACTCCATGGTTACACAGGAAACAAGCCCTAAATAATCAGAAGTCTTCAGTGCTGTCCAGTGGCATTTATGCTAGTAACGGATTTTCATTGCTTCCCTTTCAATGTGTGCAAGTCACAAAGGGGCAGATTTTAGCTACCTTGAAGGGAAGGGATTTATCAGAATTTAAAACTAGTTAATGGTTAGGATGGGCTCTCCAAACAGCAGATACGGGCTGGTGAACACTGAGCGACTGTTTCTGGAGTGCCATTGCAGGACCTTCTGCAGCCGGTTGGGTTACAAGGCCTTGCAGCCGCTGTGAGTTTGCTGGGGAGTTAAGTTATCAAATTGCAGTCAGGCTCCTGTAGAGAAGCAGGCAGTCTAATCTTAGAAGAGGAAATGGAAGAGATTTAGGCTTCTTTCCAGATACAGGGCTGCTTTGCTTGTGGTCTTGAAACATTTTTACTTAGATCTCTGTTTCCAACTCTTTAAGATCAGAATATTATTACTGTACTTCCACAAATGAAATTATTTTTATCTGGTTATGCATTCAACAGGTCTTAATTAAGCACTTACTAAGTTTGAAACATTGTTGGGTACTGTCAGGGATACGAAACCACGGTAAAGGATGCATGCTCCAGTTACCCCCAGCTTACAGGGGAGAAAACGAAGGCTCAGAAATGCGGAGCAAGTCTCCACAGTTGAGCAGGGGCTGACTTCGGTCCACGGCTGTCTGACTGCAGCTCTTAGGCCTATGTGCTGCCTTATTCCCAGCTTGGGCTGGAGCGTACCGTTCTGTGCTTATCTAGAAATACAAGAGCATGTACTTAGAACCTGTTCTTCATTTCCTTTCTTTACAGACCTGTCACGGATCTAAACCACAGGGATTTAATTACCGTACATCAGCCATTTCTTCTACATTGACAAAATCCATCTCATTAATGACAATCAGCCATCCTGGGTTGGACAGTGAGTATAATACTACTTTTGTAAAAAATTAAATATGCTTTAAATACTTTTTCTGTCAATTTTCTTAAGACCCTAAGACCCTATAGCGTGACCTTCCAAAATTTCCTTGCTTTTTCCTCTGAATGAATGGCTCATCATTTACATAGAAAAGGTAAGATAGAATTCAGTTCTGTGGTCTTCCTTCTCTTGCTACCTAAAAATCTCCTTAACACATTAATAAATTTATTATATTTTGGAGGCCTAAACCTGACATATTTTTTAAAACTTTATTTTGTAATAATGTTAGACTTCAAAATTAGTTGCAAAAACAATGCAAAGGATTACCATATATTCTTCACCTGGAGTCCCCAAATGTGAAGACACATGATGCTCTCAAGGATGCTCTCTTATTTTACCACAGAGCCATTATCCAAATTTTATCCAGTGTTATTTTTCTGAGCTCTTCAAAGATGTCAAGTTCATAAAGGACAAAGACTGAAATAGAGTTTTGGTTAAGTGAGTGCCAAGGGGATTACATCGGAAACTGATAAATGCCACTGCATGCAAATTCAGGGTCCACTGGCTATGAGGCTATAGAGAGAGGTCTGGCGGCCGTAAACGCAGGCCTTTTGCAAATGAAAGATGCTCAAAAATACATTTGCATTGGATGCAAATGTTTGTCACAGAAAGGCAGCTTGCTCTTTGGAAAACCCCACTTTTTTGTATTATTTTTAAAATACTGCTTTTTCTTTTTAAATGAGTTGCCAGTGTGAGGTCTTGATGTAAAGATTTAAATTCTCAACAAAGGTGGAGTGGTACATTACCTTCTTTGCTAAAAGAGCAAGAATCTAGGAGGCTGAAGCAAAGGGAGTAGATAAACTGCTGTTTCTGGTGCTTCTTCAGTGTCCCCTGACAAAGCCCCTGTTCGACAGTTCAGGACAGACAGAAGTTGCTGCCCTGAGTTCATGGGATGCTCTGTCTCCAGCCATGACTTCCTGGATTTAATTCCCACAGTGGAGTTCAGACATGTTGGCCAATTCTCTTCACTTTGTTCTCCTTTTCATGAGATTACTACTTCAGATACACATCTGGCCTATTGGAGAAAAGGTGCCTAACATCACTTATTCTCAAAGATACAGGGATAACCTCACAGAACCGTAACAGAAACAGCTTCAACTGCTTTTGTTAGGGTTTGGGTTTTGTTTTGGTTGGGCTTTGGTTTAGAGGTTTTGCTGGAATAGAATGGAAATTATTTTAAGAAAATAGTTGATGGTGGATCCGATGGGCCTGGTGTGCCAAAGACAGACAAGAAAGAGCCCTTTGGTGAGACATGTCAGCCCCCCGTACCCTCCTTCCAGGACTAGCCAGTACAGTGGCCTGGTGGAGACTCTGTTCCAATGGCAGCAAACACCCAGCACCAGCGGATTACGTCCCAAAGAGAGAGCTTTTTCCTATATTTTGTCACACGTTCTCTGGCCTTGGGCATGAAATACTTCATTATTTTTCCCCCCAGAAAGCAAGATGTTTTTTTACTGTGTTTTCAGTTGCTAGCCAAACACTATAAATAATGTGGCTGACTCCCAAGAAACACTGCCTTTGAGTGCCAGAGGGGCCGGTTCGTGGAGCTTTGCCTCCTGTGGCCAGGATGGTTGGTGCTCAGCTCACTGAGAGACACTGACAGCTGCCAGAGCAGGGCTCTGAGCAAGTGTTCGGTCCTTTTGTTAGAATAGGGCATCTTCATCCTAATTTACAGTGTTCCTTGCCGGCAGGTTTGGAGGGAGGGGTCGGGAAGTCATTGACTAGCCCCTCCTCCTTCCCTGTGTCAGCGTGTACTCTAATTGGAGGACAGTCACCTCTTATGACGCCATTTCTCCTGAGTCCCTCCCCTTACACAATTGAGTTAATTTTCCCAACTGTATTTTTGTATTTTGTACCAGAAACATGGTACATTCTTTACAAACAGGTGTAAAAACCTGGGCCGTTGAACAGGAGACTAAAACTTCTGTTTCATGTGCTGTGCTTTGGAGCATCCGCATAACTGGATAGATAGTTCTAGATTTGCCACAGGCTCAGCTCTCCAATTCTAGATCGATTGAGTGCTGTATGAGCCATCTTTGGTCACGGTCTTCCTAGCTGAAACAATCACGATTACTGTGCACACAGCGATTTTACCGTCTCAAGTGTTCGGTACACTTCACCTATTTTAACTCGCATTTTATCGTAAGCCCACTGAGTGCCTTTGGGACCTCAGGCTAGATACTGAAACACTTTGCCTCAATTATTTGAACTATTAAACAGTGATAATAATATGATATGGTTTAAATGTGAATTTACTTAAAGTCCTTAGCATGTTTCCTGCCTTATAATAAGGACTTGTTGTCGTTAGGGAGTTAGTTCCCAGAGCCCAGGCCCATTTCTCTCTGCCCAGCTTCAGCAGCGTGACAGAAACGAGGACAGCGCCCCTCGTGTTCTGTAAGTGGCTGTGTCTCATGGACACCCATGGCTAGGAGCAAAGTGCTTTCTGAACTCAGCCCTCACTCACTGCTGTCCATCTCGCTCCCGTGCTCTGTCCTCTTTCTTTAAAGAAATGAATTGCTCCTCTCACAGTCTTCCACGCTTACACATTTCTGAGAATGTACTGGGCCGCTGTCTGGAATGTCTTGTGTCATTTGCCAGATGAGAAAAACAGACAAACCCCTACTGCCATTTCTAAGCTGGGATCTGTTGCAAAAATCCATCGATGTGGAGGAAAATACTGAGTAAAGATGGTGACTCAAATCTTTCTGTCATTTTCTGGGGTGTCAGGTAGACTGGCAACAGCTTATGGAGGGACCTCAGTGGATGGGAAAGCTTCCTGACTCATGTCTTGGATTTGCTGTGTTGGTGGGAGGAACATGATGGAGCATCTTGCTGGCTCCTTCTGGAGAATCAAGGTAGCCCGGCGCTGCCTGTGTCTTGTGGGAAAGACGCCAGGAGGGCTCGCCCTCACCATCCGCGCCCGGAAGTGTGTTTGCATCACTCCTTCTTGCATCAGAGAGGATTGGGTGGAGGCTCCCAGCCTGCCAGGAGACACTTACATGGTTTCCATTTAGAATTTAAAGAGTCAAGTTCATTTTTGCTGTACAAATACTTCCGTTTTTAAACTTGTCATTGCTCTTACCCAGAAGGTGCCTACAAACTGTAGAGAAACTGCTTGATTGATTCTATCCCTGGAAGAACCCTAGCACATTAGCAGGGATAATGTTACAAGGAGAGTCATACCCATGAGATGTTTTCCCTTCACAGGCTTCTTTCATGAATTCCTTTTTCCCCTTCATTTTGCTTCTTTGTCACACAGAAGGGTGTTCATCAGGGGCACTTGTCCTTGGGGTCAGTCGTATGCCCTCACTCCCTGTGTGGGAATCGGCCAGGTTCCTTATGTGTGCCTCGATGGGAACACTGGCTTGTGATCAGAAGGTTTCATTAGACCGTGGTGGTGAAGTCCGTCTGGAGAGCCGCACTGTGCCATTTACATGTCCGACAAGCACCGGATCTGAAAAGATAACCCACGTGGCCAAAGATCAGGGCGCACCTCTGGGAAGTTAGGCATAAGTGCTGATGAGGATATTTTATCTCTACTTTCTCTGCTAATTGCCTCTCTTATTTTAAACTGTGGCCAGTGCAGTGAGAATGTAGTGGAACACACATATTTTCTTATAGTGCTTCTAGTTGGAAAAGGTGACACAGACAGATATGTCAGGGCATAAACTGAGTCAGGAAGATGGAGTTTTTCCGTTGGTCTTTTGGTTGAATTGCAAGGCTTGAATATATACATGGTTATTAAGTGATATATATGTTACATACATACACATTTTAATTTGGGGATAAATAATGTCAACATTGAGACCAAAAGGAAACGAGGGATTCGCTCAGTGAATTAGTATGTGGAGAGCAGGACTTGGGGGCGTTGGGCTTGTTATCTGAGGGCAGTGGAGCACTGTAAGTTGATTAAATTGATTCATTACTTGAATGAAACGCTTCATACAGACCCCACTGGAGAGCATGTTGGGTAGGAGAGGCGGTCAGAGCATTGCAAAATGCAGATGGAAGCATTTGGTGGCCTGAACTGGAGCCTGGAGTAGTGGCAGCCGGGAGAAGCTGGTGTTGAGAAAATTCCAGAAGACAAAATCCAAAGGACTGAGTGAGCTGTGATGTAAGGATTCCCATTTCTGTTTTGAATAATGAGTTAGATTTAGGTACCACTCCACGAAGTGAAGGGTTATAGGTGGAGGAGCAGGTCTAGAGGAAAGATAGGTTTACTTAGGTACTTGTTCTCTTGGAGCTGCCTGTGGGATACCCACCCCTACGTGAGCAGTTAGGTGAACCGGTTGTGAGTTCAAAGGACAGACCTGGCCTGAAGACAGAAGTGGTGAGTCACCGGTATGTATTGTGTACAGACTGCAGTTAAGAGGCGGGAGTGAATGAGGAATTCAGGGTGAGGAGGAAGAGAGCCAGATGCAGTTTTACTTTGAAGGGAAAAAAAAAACCTCTGGCTATAAATTATAACCATTAAAAATAACTTAGACCCTGGCTGGTGTGGCTCAGTGGATTAAACACTGGCCTGCAAACCAAGGGGTCACCAGGTCAATCCCCAGTCAGGGCACATGCTTGGGTTGTGAGCTAAGTCATGCCTCCAGTAGGGGGCGTGCGAGAGGCAGCCACACATTGATGTTTCTCTCCCTCTGTTTCTCCCTCCTCCTCTCTCTAAAAATATATAAATAAAATATTTTTAAAAATTTAGTTATTGTTTCATAATCTAACAAGTTCATATTTGTTGAATGAATTTTTTAAAGCTGTGTTCGGAAATAAAGATGAAACTGTGAATAAGTTGCATTGTTTGCCTAGACAGCCTCTCTGGGAACCATACGGGCCAGTGACACTGTTCTGTCCCAGGGGGGTTGGAGGTGCCTTCAGCGTCACCCTGGTGTAATCCGTGCCTGTTCTAATGACCCCTGTTAACCCACTCCTCAGCCCTGCCGCCGCCGCCGCCGCCCGCGAGGCAGATCTCCTTCTCCATCAGCATCTCTCCGCTCCTCCTTAAGTCTAAAACTCTCTTTTCTCTGGGCTCTTCTCATTCCAGTGATGAGGAGGAGGAGTTACAGTGTAAGTAAGCAACCATGGGAGCCCGGGGCTGCTCTCCCGCGCCTGACAAGCACTGAGAATGCTCTCGGCTTGGCACCAAGAGGTGGTGTGGGGACCTTTATCCCCCTGCATGCCCTCGTGTCTAAACCATGTGTCGTCATGCTTTGCTTTGAAAATTAATTTGGTAAGACAGTTTTGGTCTTCTGTCCACGATGCACCCTGATTAATCCGGTGGCCTGATTGCAGGGCACGAGAGTCCGTCCCGGGACGCCAATGCCTCCCCAGGCACCAGCGGTGTGTTCCCATCCCACCGAGTGCCTTCCGTAACACCGAGTGCTGATTTCACAAAACTTTCCGTCTGGTGATGTCATCCTCATCGTTCCTCATTTCACTTGCTTTGTCTCATGGGACAGATCTCTGGGTGCCCACCTGTGCTATTTACCAGCTCATGTTAATTTTTTTTCTTCTCACCTTTTCCTCCTATTTTCTTTCCTTGCAACTTTTTTTCAGTCCTTTTTCTACACTGTGGGTTTCAGATGAATATGTCCTTACTTGGCGATACCGAGTTTTAAAACTTTACAAGGTGTCAGTTCTAGTAAACTTGGAAGGGAAATGAATCCCTCCTTTCATGGGAATGAACTGTTTTCATTTGTGCAAGATTTCTACAGTATTCCAAGATTATTATTTTTAATGGAAAATTATTTCTAATATAAAGCTAAATAATGAATTGCCTTCATTTCATATAACTAATGAGTCCCACACAATTACAATACCTACATGGTTGAGCACCTTAATTCTCGACTGCTTGCTGACCCTGAGTTTCAGCAATATTTATTTAATCATTTAATATTTGAATATTGCAGTTTAATATTTAAGCACTGTTAAGCTCAGGGTGACATTTTTGCATTCTTCTTAAAGTACCTTATACACAGAAACACAAAGTGTAGTTAATTTCCTTTTAGCGCAGGCCTTACGTGTTCAGTACTTTTTCATAATTAAGAGAAATTTGGTAAATAGGCACACACACAATAAGATACTACTCTTTACCAGAATCCACCTACAACTTCGAGGGTTCAGAAATACTCGAGATTTTTTCATCTCGGCGTATTGATGATACTGTGGAAAATAGGTCAGGGGGCAGAAAAAAAAACAAAGGTGCCAGCAGATTTCTTCTACCTCTAATAGAAAATTATGGTGAACTCATCAGAATACAGGGGCTGGAAGAAACCTTCGAATCATCTCCCACCTTCCTCAAAATGTGTTCCTTAAACTCAGAACTACCAGTGAGAATTGGGCACGGGGGGCAGAGAAAGAAACGGAAGAGGTGGTTTTAGGGTCACAGAAATTTAGGAAACTCGGGCTGGAGCGGTTTTCAAGTGGTGATGTGGACACTGCGAATTTGCAAGGCAGTGTCCGCTGCACTGTGTTCACAGACCCATGAACAGGTGCGCTTCGATGCCAGGCCTTTTTGCTTCTGTGAGTACTTACATCATGGAAGTTGCTTTGGCTCTTCTGTCCCTTTCAGAGTGTCAAACTCACTTTCCCCGGGGCCACATCAGCCTCACGGTTGCCTTCAAAGGGCCGAATATGATTTTAGGACTGTATAAATGTAACTACTTCTCAACAGTTAAGTGAGAGCTTGGTGCTGCCACCCAGATAAAACAAGGTGGAGGGCCGCATGTGGCCTTGTGTTTGCCACTCGTGCCTTAGATGCTCTGAAAACCTGACCACACTGGGAATTTCAGAGCCACAGTGGACTAGTGACTTTTCAAAAACCTCATCCAAAAGATCATAGTAAATGAAGTAAAAAATTTTCAGCAATGGCAAAGTTGGAAACAGTCATAGGAGCCATAGGTTCTCCCACTGTTCAGTTATGTGTTTTTACGGTTTTCAATTTATTCAACCCAAATCTACTGTTAGCCTATCTTTGGCCAGGCTCTGTGCTGGTTGTTATTTTTATAGATTTCATTTTCAGTTTGTTCATGTCACTACTGTGGTCATTTACTAGGTACCACAGAGTCCCGGCAGCCTGAGAAAGCTTAACACCGCTTGTAACGTTCAAGGCTCTGTTGGGTGGAAAAAGTTTTAAAGCCACTGATCTAAACCATACTTTGGGTTTGCTTTTTTTTGTTGTTGTTGTTGTTGTTGTTGATTGGTTTTGTTTAGGCTAAGGCCTCCTGAGGTTAGCATGCTGATGATTTCACACCTAGACTGTGCCAAACAGGGCCAGGGGCAGGTCCTGGATCTTATTCTTAATGGGCTCATCTGCCCCCCTCACCTGGCTGTTACCATGCATGATCAGTAAAATAGAAGAACCCCAAGTATGTAAAAGACAAACCGTATAGAAAGCAGTCTTTTTGAAGACTCAGAGTTTAAGTTTCTTATGCATTATTCCCACCTGTTAGCTGTTTACTTAATAATAATAACTACAGTTTTGCATTTCTGTTCAGAATCTAGAATGATTTGGGAGCTTAAGCATTAAAAAGAGTGGTATTCCTTCTGTTGTTCTACTTAGCATTGCCCAGCTGTCTGACTTGGCCTTATTTTAATGACCTGCCACAGTTTATGGCCTGGTGGTTGTGGGAGGGGGGAGAATGGGCCTGTGCTACTCACTCCAGCCAGCAGCAGCCTGGAGAGGGCCTGCACGCCTGCGCCAGCCCCTCCTCTCACAGGGAGGAAACGAACTCCTCACCCCAGATCGGTGGCATGCCCCAGACCCTATAAGCCAGCTCGGGCTCTTCTTACTGTCCCTGGACCCTTTTCCTGGAATGTTCAGGAGCATACCAGATACGTGTTAGCTAGATTTTCAGTGTAGAGAGAACTACCTGAGAGTGAAATTAACAGAATGTGATATTTAATTTCCCATTTCGTATTCTTCCTGTGACATCATCTCAGAATGATGATCTGTAGGAACTGAACATTTGATAAGAACAAGAATGAAACATGTCTTGTCTTAGTTTGAACATTAGGGAAAAAAATCTTGATTTGGGGTTTGTTCAGTTACTTGGATCCTGGATTAAACTTCTTTATTGGGAAATTCACTCACCATCACAGTTCTAATTTGGGGGTTTCTGGTTTAATTTTTCTTCTACCAAACCCTTAGCAGGAGAAGGCCCTGTGCACTGACTTTGAAATGCTGTCTCTGCTTTTTATCTCGGTCATTGTAGACATTTTAGACATTTTCTCTGTCCTTCAGGTACAGTCCTTTGGTTCTAACATTTCTCTGCCATTTTTGTTTTCTAGATTCCCGGCCTTTCCACAGCACCAGTGCTAACCTGACAGAGAGGTACTGGACATTTATTTGTTACTCTTTTTCCCGAAGGGAAATGAAGGAAATCCAGAATGTATTATGACATTTAACTGAGTAAAACTACATTTGTGGAGTTTGTTGGGTTCTCACTTTCTTGAGTGATAAACCTGGAATGATGGTTCGAAGTGGTTGGTAATGAGACTGTGCCCTTTCTAAATGTCTTCAGTACTTTTCTTTTGTCATTACTCTTTCGAATGATGAAGGCTATTGTGTGCATTTAATCGTGTAAGAAACACTTCTGTTTGACTTTATGAATGTTTGTACTCCTTGCTTATGGCGGTTTTTAATTTGTAAGTCTAACAACAGTTGGTTTCGGGGGTGTGTGGGGGGGGGTGGTATTCCCCCTGGTCCTCCGGGGCTACGCTCTAAAACCCTCAGTGGGTGCCTGACACTGTGGACGGTACTGACCTCTGTAGATACCACATGTCTCTGCACGTATGAAGGATAGTGTTTAATTTATAAATTGTGCACAGTAAGAGATTCACAATAAGTAATAAAATCGGGTAGTTCTAACAACATATTGTAAGGAAAGTTACATGAATAAGGTCTTTCTCAGAGTCTCTGACTGTACTGGACTCCCCCTTCTTGTGCTGATGCGGGATGATGCAGCACCTTTGGCGACAGAACGTGGGCACTGGGCTGTGCTGTTCTCAGACGATGTTGTAGCAAAATGTTCAGCAGCCTCGGTCCATCTCTTGTCCTGCCTCCTGTCTTCCATGAGGATATAAGGACTTGTAGGAAAAATAGTGTGTGACAAAAATGGTTGCAAAGAATTTGGTGGAAGACATTTTAATTTTTAGAAAATAACTTATATAGTCCTTTTTTTTTAGTCTGTCTTTTTGTTTTTATGTAGTATAACAGAAGAGAACTACAACTTCCTACCCCAGAGCCCCTCCAAGAAGGATTTTGAAGGGAAGAGCGGCACGAAAGTCAGCCGCACTTTCAGCTACATCAAGAATAAAATGTCCAGCAGTAAAAAGAGCAAAGTGAGTACCATCGTGGGCGTTCCTTGCGTGACCCCTCAGTTAGTCACCCGGAGGCTCCTGTCACTGTCACAGCCTACCCGCACCCGAGAACTAATGCAGGGTGAGGGTGCATGGGAGTAGATTCAGAGAAACGCTTTGAGATGGCGTATTAATGGGAGAAAAATAACAGCAAGAAAAATAACAAGAGGCAATACCACTAACGGAGTTTTCACCACGTGCTAAGAAATTTTCACACATTATCTTACTTGTCTTGCTTTTGTGGGACGGAGACACTGTGTCTGGGTGCGTGCATGGCTTTGATGTGGAACCAGAGGTCCAGGTGCCGGAACTGGTCATCGGGTTTGCAGTGTAGCTGCAGGGAGTTATGCCAAGACCCGTGGACGGAAAATACTTACATTTGGGTTTAGAGGTCAGCAAGATGGTCCCACAGAAAGTAACAAGAACTTTTAAGACAAATGTGAATTCTTAAATCTCTTTCTAACCAGGAGTGTGCTGTAGTACATCCTCTGTAGTGCCTGAGATTCAGATAACATGTGTACACATCTTTGTATAGTGGTTAATTTTTCCATGCTCATTATAAGAATAATTAAAACATAAAAGTAAGAAAATAAAAATCACCTATAATAACCCGGCACTGAGATGACTGCCCTTTTAATCTGCTTTTAAACTGTTTTATTTATTTATTTTTATTTATTTTTTTTTTTAGAGACAGGGGAAGGGAAGGAGAAAGAGAGGAAGAGAAATATCAATGTGTGGTTGCCTCTCATGTACCCCCTACTGAGAGTACAACTTGAGTGGCAACCCAGGCATGTGCCCTGATTGGGAATCTAACCAGCAACCCTATGGTTCACAGGCCAGTGCTCAATCCACTGAGCCACACCAGCCAGGGTGACTTTTAAACTGTATTTTAAAGAGAAAGAAAGAAAAGGAGATAACATATCAATTCCCAGTGCTGGGGAAAAACTTTCAGCCTCCCACTGCAGTGGCCCTGCATTTATCTTCCCAGCCAGCATCCCACAAAATAAGAAAAAAGTGAAAAATACTGGAAATCAGTTAAGGAGCTCCTGCCAAGGAACCACTATGTACACGTGTGTGTTGGGGGGGCACATACACAGGTGCACACACACTCAGAAGCGGGGAGTAAACGCTCAAGGGTGTTGCTGTCAGTGGGCACCTCCCCACACTCCTTCCCATACCTTGCCCCCAAACAAAACCGCAGGCTTCTTAGGCCCTCAGTTAAGTGGGGTGGTCGAAATATAGCTGATATATTTTCCTGGGTTTTGCAAATAGGATGTCTTTTAGAAAACACTAGGTTTGCTCAATAGTCAGAGCAGTTTTTCCGTACAACCTGCCACCAGAGTTGGTTTCTCTCTTTCACTTCTGTGGCCCAAGTGCAGGGTGGATAGGAATGGGGCTGTCAGGAAATTAGAAGACAATGCAGAGAATCTAGCAAGTGGTGTCTAGAATAACTACATGTAAGTATTAACTTCATAGCCTTGTTTTATAAGTCAAAAATAAGGTTAAAGAGGGCAGAATGCTTGGTGGTATTCCACATACGGGCAGCAAGGCTTAAAACAGAGCTGTGTGTATTTTACTTATCACTGCTGGCTGGGACACTGGTTGGCATCAGCAAAAGAAAGTCTCCTTGGAAAGGTAGCTATAAATCAGCCAAATGTTAGAGTGACTTCCATAGCCTCAGTGTTCTGCTGGGTGCCAACACGCAGTCCCTTGAAAAATTGTATGATCTGTTCATATGATTTCGAAATGTTTTTAAACTGGAATATCTCCTTCAAACAAACGGATAATCGGAAGATCAGTAACTAAGTGGAGGTTGCCCTCCCCGTCAGCTCCACAGTGACCCTGACTTCCAGGCGCAGGAGTAAATTCACCGGCCATGACATTGCTGAGGTAACACAGACAGGCATGAGCAGGATGAGTAAGCGTGAACTTAGGTCCTGGAACCTGACCTTTAAAAGTCATCCTGGCCTCCCTGCTGTACCACCTGCAGCACAAAGCAGCCTGTTGCAGGTCACAGAACTAGGTGACATTAAGGCAGAGCCTCGCACAGTCTGACTTCCAGCAGGTAGTACTCTTCCCCACTCCCCCTTAAACAAAACCTGCTACTGAAAGTATCTTTTTTTTGTGTGACTCCTCTAATAAGCAAAAGACTGCTGTTTTGCTCCTGGGAGGGTGAAGAGAAAGGGCAGGAGAAAAGAAGGTAATTTGTGTGAGAGGGAAGTCTGTCATCACTGGCAGAAGCAGTATCGGCTGACCTGTTATCAGAACGACAACATTCTTTTGCAATGAGATGGTTCCTCTTTCCCTCTCGGCTTCACGGTGTGACCTTTAGGGGCTGGTGCTATCTCTAGCAATGGAAACTCAAAAAAAATGACAAGGCTCTAAGCCTAGATTGCAGTCTGTTGCATGGTGTCAGGTGTTTGGAGTACCCCGGTGACCAAATATATTAAGACGTTTAAGAGTCACCTTTCATAATTGTTACTAGCTAACTTGAAATGACAGTTTTTTAGAACCTCCAGCAGAATAGCTTGGCTTCTGCCAGTGTACCAAAAGATAGTAAGAAATACAGGAGACACCAAAGTGGCACATTTTTAAATTACGGTGAATACCCTGTGTTTATACACCGCTGTGCCGCCCAGAGTGTTGCCGTGCAGAAGTGCTTCATTCTCTGAACGACGGCACACAAATGAGTGAGCGTTTCAGCCCACTTCACAGCTACCGAATAATGTTACTTCTCAATAATGTTAAAGATTGGGAATGAGTGCTTCCTTTATAAAAATTATATACTTTTTGCTTTGAAATTATTTTTTAAAGAGATGCTATTAGATCTCATCTAATCTGCTTTTATTCGTTTATTGTGCAGTGTAACCATTCCTACTTTTTTCTTAAAGGAAAAGTTTGAGCGTGTGCTGCAGATTATATTAAATCACCACCTCTAATTCTTCAAGTCTTTAAGAATGGCTTGGAAATTTCTACTTCCCTTACAATTAAGCATGATGTATAGTCACACACAATAAAGTAATTTGTAGTTATTAACTGAGATATAATTGGCATGCTAATTATGTTAATTTATAATATGTGATAACAAACAGTTGTTAAATTATATTCAGAGGATCCCAAAGCCAGCCACAAGGTGGCAAATGGTTCGCCTTCCATGGATAATCCAGTTCGTCCGTAGCATTGGGCTGCATATGTGTAGGGTTTGAGAAATTGAGACTAATCCTTCACATGTCCTTTTAAGAATTAACCAATAACTGGCATGAGTTAATAGATGAATATGTGGGTGTATTTTTAAAGCGGAGAGCCTAAACAGGAAGTACAACAGGAAGACTGACAGTTTCTGCTTTTGTCGAGTTTTGTACCTTTGAGAGATAGGACTGTTTCCTGGTAAATGTGTTTGCTTGCCACAGTGCTCAGACAGCAATAAGCATGATGTTCTCCTGCGTGGAGAGAGTGGAGGGGCCCTCTTTAAAGCAGCGTAGCACACGGATTTTCTTTTTCTTTTTCCGAGGCTCCCCACTCTGCAGACAACCAGGAGATGGTTAGAAATGTTTTTAGCAAGTTCTTAACCTCACTCATCCCTTCTTTGATTAGAACTCTGCAGCATGACAGTTGCATAATCACAGCATGTTCCACGTTTTAATTGCTTGTCTAAATTGGTAGATTTTAGAAGGATGAAAATTATTTTTTTCATAGTATCCTAGTGTAGTTGTTGTCTGCACCTTCCCCTTTACACACTTCTAGCTTCCATTTCCCAGCACAGGTCGAAAGTTTGTCAGCTGTTAAACAGGGAAAAGTCAAATTTTAGGAAACAGCCCATCGCTGCTTACCACAGGCGACTTTACTAAAAAGTTTCTTAGGGAAACGTACTGCTTTTTCTAAAATGAGGTGTTTGTTTTTAAATAGGTGAGATGTGTTCCCTCGCTTCCAGTGTTTAGAAAGTGGCTTCAGTCCTTACCAGAGTTCCCATCTTGCAACTTCAGCACCATGCACACATTTTGGGGAATTAGTTTTGTTTCGTTTCCTGTGTCCTCTGTCCTCTGTCACTAGGGTAGCTGGCTTCACTGGCAGCATTCGAACAGTTGAGCTCGTGTTGAGGAAACGAGCAGCCTCAGCCCTCCTCCCTCCTTTCCTTTCTCAACCGGTCTCTGGCTTCCTCTGACGGCTTCTCTAAGGGTTCTCTGATGGCAGCGCGAAGCTGCCGGGCTCTGCCCTGCCGGCATGAGCCCCCCCTCCTTCCGTGAGAGCACACTTCCTGGCATGGGGGTCCGTCATGTCGGTAAAATGGGGTCGGTTTCATGAAGTGCCCCTCATCACAGTGCGATTCATAGGACCGAAACATGATGAGGTAAGAGCTCGACCTCTTTAAAGCACCGAATGCTAATACCTGGAGACAGAGGCCATGGAGCTTGCTGGTTTGTTTAGTTTTTATTCTTGGAAGGACGGTGTTGGGTTGCTGCAGAGGAGGCGGATCGTGTTTATTATGTGTTCAGACTTGAAGCTCGTTGCGAGGTTTGAGAGGAGTTGCGTGGATGTGTCTGCCCGTGGAGCGTGCATGGGCTTTCTCGAGCAAAAGGTCAGATGCTTTTCAGTTGAACATCTTACACATGGAAAAGCCTTCAACAAAATTTAGGTTAAAGAAAGAAGTTACTTGAGAAACTCAATTTTTGTTAGTGATTTTTATTAGAGTTTTATGTACTTGAGCGGTTACTAATTTCCACTGAGAACAGTTTCCTGTTTTGTAAAGAGAAGTACATTAGTTTTTCTCCCTTCCTCTCTTGTTACTTTTTTATACTTCTAAAGCGTATCAGTTCAGCACTTAGATTTTCATGCACCTTCTACTAGAGAGAACTTGACGTGAATCATAGCCTTAGCAAACATTCGTCGTTTCAGTTCTGAGTAGGAAGCTGGGATCTGCTCATCATTTGCTGTGTGACCTTTTGTGAGTCAACAAACCTCTCCAGTTCTTGGCAGTAGAACAGCACGAAGGAGCCGAGCTGTAGAGTTGGCCAGCTCTGGATCTTAAGTCCAGCTCAGGCAGTTACTGGGGTGTGGCCACAGATGCAGTATTAGACATCTCTAAGTCTCAAACTCCTCAGATGTAAAATAGAGATAATAAGCAGTACTCACTACTTCATGGGGTTGTTACAAGAAAATACATGTGAGTTGCTTATGACAGTGCTTGGCACATAGTAACTATTCAAAAAATTTAGCTGTTACTATTTTTATCTTTAGTTGTGAAACGGGATGCTTAATGCCCACCCTACCTACTTCACAGTTGTTGGATCAGATGAAATAATGTATGTGCAAGGCAGTAGTTGTCATCACTGACTCTGGGGCACTCGTTTTCCAGGAAATTTAAGAGTGCCACAGTGGTATCATATTCCCTAGAAAATGGGTATCCCATCATTAGTGATTATGACAACTGTTAAATGCATTCTGTGAATTGTTGTGCATGGTCCATTGGTTTGAAAGGAAATCATTCCGTTGATATTGATTAACCAGCCAAATGCTCTGCCTGGCAAGAACCATTCATGGCAAGCATAGTTACACCCCACAATCCCAGCCTCCCAGGAGTAGTGCGCCCCTGAAATGTCCCTGACTGCCGCAGATGTTTGGTTAGGATCTAGCACTCAGCACTATTCATTAAGTTTTCAGAGTTTAAATTCCTCCTCCCCGTTGGAAAATTGGGCCAAAGTTAACATCTGTGAATCTTGCAATTCCAATTAGTAACAACTGAGCTTGTATACGTGGGGGGCGTTTAACATTTCTGGCCAGAGTAAGGGAGAAAACCTCAGAGGCGTGCCCTCGCTTGAGATTTGTGATCGGTGTGATGTTTTTTTTCCTGCTGTTCGATCATCTTCCCTCTTGCTCAGGCCACTCCCAGAATTGCTGCTGGCCCTTCGTCTGCCCCTGCCTGCAGCTGGTCCTGAACTCCTTGCCCATTTGCCGTGTGGGCTGGGCTTTGGCTTACTAAGGAGGATTCTTGGCCACTGCAGACATGTCCTACGCTAGCATTAGAGCCCCTTTCTGGTCTCTACTGCTGCAACCTTTCTAACTTTTGTTCAAAGCCGTCAGCAGCAACTGCTGCTGACCGCAGGCCACCTGGGTTGCGCAGGGCAAAGGAAGGCCTGCTAGTGTTCAATGAATTGTTGATTGTTTTCTTTGGCAGGAAAAAGAAAAAGAGAAAGATAAAATTAAGGAGAAGGAGAAGGATTCTAAAGAGAAGGAGAAGGACAAGAAGAACCTCAATGGCCACTCTTTCAGCTCCATGCCTGTCGTGGGCCCGATCGGCTGCAGCCAGTGCACAAAGCCTTTCACCAACAGGGATGCCTACGCTTGTGCAAGTAAGAGCTGTGCCGCTTCCTCTCTTGGCTCAGGGAAGCTCCTTCCTCGTTTCCTGTCCATCCCACCCCCTTATCTCTTCCTCGTTTTGGGGGAGAAGCGGTCCTTTTTATATCTTTCCTTAAACACCATTGAGGAAGAGCAGTCCCGATGCAGAACATGGAACCCGTGTTTTTTCAGAGAGGCCCAATTTCAGACATTCCACCGCTTGTCCCTAAGCCTGCTCCAGAAGTCTGTGTCCGTGTCAGAACCATCTCTAGGACACAAACCTTGAACCCCCCCAGTAGGCCCATGTCAGGTCACGTGCGCTCACTTTTCTTTCTGGCACTTTGGTGTGTGCTTCAGCCGTCTGTCGGGATCAGGTCGTGCAGCCCGCCAAGGGAGAGGACGGTCCTACGCAGGGCTGTTCGTGTTGAACTATTGCTGACCCACTGAAACCATCTGAAAGCCGTCTGTTAGCTAACCGTGGTCCCTGGCTTTGATAAGATACTACCCTGGGACAGAGGTCAGTGAGCTGTTTCTGTCAGCAACCAGATAGCAGACATCTTAGACTTGTGGCCACCAGGACTGGACGCTGCTGGGTCAGTGTGAAAGCAGCCAGAGGCAGGACATAATCCGACAAGCGTGACTGTTCCAGTGAAACTTCGCTTACAGACAGTGAAATTCGCACTCCATGTCATTGTCATGTGTCATGGCTTATTAATTCTTTAAAGTTTTTCAACCATTTAAAAATATTGGTAGCTCTCCAACCATATAAAAATAGGCCACAGGCCAGCTTTGACCCCCAGGCACTGATTTGCAGGCACCTGTTCCAAGACGTAACATCTAGAAATTTTGTCGCACAGATAGAAAGTGACTGTCTTTGTCACACACACCAAGGCAGATCGAGGAGGCTTCTGTGGTCAGACGTGTGCAGAGCCTGCAGATCAGCCCCCCAGGGCTGGGGCCGTTGACATCACGTGCCTGTACCCGTGCAGACTGACTAGTGCGTGATTCAGGCTCCCAGGAGCACTTCCCAGACCGTGATGTCATGACGTCATTTCCTGTTCAGTCCTTTGTGTGGAGTATCCCAGTGATTTGTTACTGAAAATAGTTCTCTTTTTGGAATTGGAAATTCTTACAAGTTTATTTCAGCAGATTGGTAGTTACTACAATAATAATTTCCAGTCTCTGCTGTCTTGACTAGAAGACAAGTGTGGAGTTACAGCTACCACATAGCCCGCAGCCTGTCTTATCTGTGCTACAGCTGTTGTGACTTTCTAAGGGACAGGCTGTGCCACCCGTACTCTTGTAAAATGACTTTTGTGGTCATATTATACCCCAGATGTTGTCTGCAGCCCTCTTTGTTTTACTGTCTTAGGTGAAAAACAAAAACCTCTTGGGGGCTGTCATCTAAATCTTTATGCATCCTTGTGGGCAGGTATCATGCACTCTTGTCCTCCTTTGCATGCGACTCACCAGCAAGCTGAGAATTCCAGTGTAAAAAGTTTTATGTGACCTCCAGGGACAAGAGACTGTCACCGTCCAGTACCCCAGTGTATTTGTTGTGGAGCCCCCGTTCTGATAGGACCATGCTGAGGACACCCGTAGAATGTCTCCAGTTTCTTAGCAGCTCGACACAGCCCACCTCTTGGTAGTGGGACAACTTGGTTGCCTAGCGCAGTCTCAGCAAGCACTTGTCTGTCTGTCTACTATTAACATATATGTAGCCTTCTCATGCAGGATTGATAATATTTAACATAAAATTTATGTAGGTGCCCTGTACGGTACTGATAGAGAGCTCATTCTGGGACTGAGAGAAGTCATATTGGCCATTTTCTTATTCTCTGGTTGGTTACTAGTATTGTTATTTATACTTACTGTCGTGGAGTCGTAATTTCTTTGCAGGACTTTGTGTAAGTCTCCTCTTCCCTCCAGAAACTCGTGCCACAGGTGAAGTGAAGCTGCCGAACACACAGGCTGAGGGAGGCCCCAGCATATCTGTCTGTACACTTGCCCCATTTCTCTTTTCAGTCAGGACAAATGAGAGCTGGGAAATTTTCCTCCTGTCTTCCAAAGAATCACTTTGTGAATCCCTTCTGCCAAGTGCCCGCTCTCCGTCCGGGGAGCTCTGGTCTTGGAGAACTGTATTTCTTGATTGGCGGTATGAACTTGATAGTGAAGGAACTTCATCAGTAAAGCAGACTGAACACCTGCTTTCTGCTATAAAACAGAAAAAAGTTTGATGAAATATATTCTTTTTAAAAAGCCTAATAACAAACGGAGCCTGCAGAAAGGAAAGTACCTGAGGGAACTCAGACTCATAGCAACGAAGAGCATCCCCCTCACTTTGGGGACAGGATGTGTGGCTTCAGGTCACACAGTGGGTGCTGGAACTGAGCCCCTGAAAAAACCAAGAGTTTTAAAGACTCACATTCACGCTGAAGGGCCTAGAAAAACCCCGCCCTCCCAGATGTTCAGAAGCAGCAAGGCAACAGGACCCTGAGTGAGAATTCTGCACCACACATGAAATCTGGGGTTAAAACGTACACCCTCCATTGGTGCTGGGAACCCCACGCTCAGAAATGTTCACCAGAAGTTTCCTGGAATCCCAGTCCAGGAGAGGAGAAACCCCGAGGGCCCCCAGCTGCAGCACACACAGGACTGCACCGCTGGGTCACTTCGACAACGCAGGGTGTCGGGGGCTCCCGTGGGAGGGGAGGAGCCCTACGAAGCTGGAGCTGGGCTTACGGTGAAAACTTCACAGGCAACATGCTCAGAGGTAGACCACCGTGAGGAAGAGGTGGCAGGGCCCAAGCGAGAGAAGATGTTCAGAATTGTTAAAAGGTTTTAAAATGAATAGAATCCTCAATGAAAGAACAGGGCATCCTGCAACGGAGGTGTAGATTTCAACTAAATAAAACTTGGAGAATAAAAGCAAGGCCTTGAAGGATCTTCACGGAGATCTCTCACATATTTCAGTGTTCTGCTTCACCAGTGGGTCGTTGTGATTTATATTCCTGCAGAAAAGGAGGAAATGGCTTTTCCTGTGTCACTTGGGTTCGTTAGGGGAGAGCTGGGTACCTAATCCAGGGAACCCTGATGACTTCAGACGGGGTTTATATTTTTACATGTGATTATCGATAATTAGGCCCTTGAGGTTTTTTAGTTGTAAATGAAGTTACTCAGTAAAGATCAGTTTCCTGAACTCTTCAAGGTACTGGGGTTGATACTGTGATTCATTCAGAAGTGGTCTGCTAGCAAATATTTATTGAGCAGCAGTGTATGCCAGGCACCTTTCCTTCCTTTTTGAGGGCAGGTGACATAGAGCGCTGTGTAGATTTAAGGTGTACAACGTGTTAATTTGATACATTTATACAAGGTAATCTGATGGCCACTTCAGCTGTGTTTAGCACCTCTCTCACATCCTGTGATTATCCTTTCTTTTTAGTGGTTGGAATAATTAGAGGCTCCTTTCTCAGGTTGCTTACACAGCGGCTTATAAAAAAGAGGTCTCAACGTATAATCCTTGCTCCTTGCTCATGGCAGCATTATTCATACTGTGGAAAAAATGTGACCTACTCATTAGGTCATATGCATTAGGTCAGATGGAACACTGGGCTGACTCTGAGGAGCGCAGGATGGATCAGGGGTCGGCAGACGTTCTTGCGAAGGAGCTGACAGCAGTGTGTTGGCCTTGGGCTTGTGGCAGGAACACAGCCATG
Organism: Phyllostomus hastatus; assembly: GCF_019186645.2. Taxonomy (NCBI): domain Eukaryota; kingdom Metazoa; phylum Chordata; class Mammalia; order Chiroptera; family Phyllostomidae; genus Phyllostomus; species Phyllostomus hastatus. The sequence goes on along the minus strand of NW_025334036.1, from coordinate 5,602,971 downwards.
GGCGGGACAAGAAGCTAGTGTGGCTGTGCTCACAAATGGAGGCGGGCTGGACGTGGCCCGCGGACTGTACCCTGACAGCCACTGGGGTTGGATCTGCAGGTGCAAACAGGTGTCCTAGACATGTGGGTGAGTGGAAAAGGCCGTAGATGCTGTATGTATTCCGCTTTGTAGAAAACAAGTAAATGGCATTGGTTTATGTAAATATACAAGACTATCTAAAAGGATATATACCAAACTGCTAACACTTTGGAGAAGGGGATTAGGAGAGGAGAGATTGAAGGGGACCAAGATTTTATTTTATACTTTTGGGTTATTTGAGTTGACACGGTCCTTATATGTTGTTTGTATGAGTAAAAAAAAAAAAAATGCAAGCCTTGGCTCACTGATAGTTTCCGAAGTTTTTCTGGTGGTCCGCTGGTCTCTGACTCTGGAAGTTAGTGGACAAGGAGCAGAATTATCCCTGGAAAAGAGTCAGCCTGGCGGAGCCGTGAGGAGAGTGTGCGTGTGGCTGTCACCATCGCTGACAGCTCCTCTGGAGCAAGAATCAGTGGGGGTGATTCTGCCGACTCTGGGTCCTGACATGTCAGAGAAGGTTTAGGGACAGAAGAGGCGGAGAACCTGTCTGGAAGACTTACAGAATGGTTTTCTTTGTGCTGTCGAGAGCAGTGGGTGTGTGGGTGTAGGAACCATTGGTCGATGGTAATAGTGAGTGGACGACTCTCCCCATAAATAGCTCCAGGCAGCTTTTCAATTTAAATTCGGGTTGGAAAGAGCTGTCTCATTTATGTTAGTGTGTTTTGCCTTAGACCACCCGTTGGTTTTTCTGTATTTGTTTTTTCTAGGTTAAAATGGTTGAGTTTTACCTACCCTCTTTGGCTATATTAGCTGTTAGTCCAATTAATGACTCAATTAAACCTGCAGGTGGCATGGGATTGGTTTGTCACACAGCACAACTGCACTGTAATGCAGGAGAGTGGCATTCAGGTGTGCAGAGTAGAACAGTGTGCTCGGCCTGCCGCTCAGAAAAAAGAAGAGGGGAAATATCGAGGCTTGAGAGGAGAGGAAGAATGTATAGTCATCTTCCCAAAGAAGCAAAAGTACTAAAGTAATTGGCTGATTCTCTCCAGCTTCCTGAAGAACAGAGCCTGCAGTGAGTATTTGCATGAAGCCCCATCTGTGATCTCGGCCGGAAGTGGAAAATATGAGTAATTGGAGGACTCAGAATCTTTTTCCCGTCCCTCCACCCCCTGTAGTGTTCAGGACCTTCCCAGGAGTCTCAGTAAACGCAGCATCCCTCCAGTTAGTTGTTTGCCTTCCTTGTGCTCTTAGCCTTCCCTTTGGTTTAACAACTCTGCTTTCTGGCCCCTGAGTCTCCGACCCCAAGCAGCCGCTCAGCCTGTTTTGACTCCTGGTTTAGGAAGATCAGGTACATGGTGTGCATCACGCTGATGTGTTGTGATGGCCGGTGTTGATCGGCTCCTCCTTCCAAATGTCTTCAGTCACTCTCCTTGACCCTCCTGCATGCAAATGCTAAGAGATTTAATAGGATAGAATGTTGTAAAGCCAATCAACATTGACTCCACTGGAGTCAAAAGCTGAGTCCCTTATGAGGACTAGATAGAAACAGTCATGATCACAGAGCCTAGGAACAGCAAGGAGCAGAGCCTCCAATATCCGATACAGGTCCATTGTAGCCTATTCCTGGGGGTGTGGGGACGACAGTGAATACAAAGACAGAAGCTCCTCCTCAGGACCACCTCGAGTAATTTAGTTCAGGAGAACCCTGGCAGGTCCTTTTAGGGTCGGGGCACTTTAATGGGGAAGGACAGGAGTGTCTTTCCAATTCCTCTTTCTTCAGTTAGGGAACGCTGCCCTTGAGCAGTCAGCTGTTCCTTCCAGCTGCCACACAGAGTGCGGTCTTCGGAGTGCTTGGCAGAGTCCTTCACAGGAGTCTGTTATGTTTGGGTTTTTGGGTCTGGCCGGCGGTTCTGTTCCGTTTGTTTTAAACAGATGTAAGATGATAGGAAGATGACTGTTGATTCACTTTCTGTTGTGTTAGCAGCTTCTGAGTACTTTTGTGGACAGTTGTTTGTCTTGATTAAAAAAAATGAACAAGTAGACCAGCTGCAGCCTAAGTAGGAAGCATGAGTTTAAAGTATGTGTGATGTTTCAGTTTTGCTTTGGATTTTACCTGGAAAGGCAGCTCTCTGGGTAGGTGTTTTCTGACCGCTTAAAGCACATTCCTTATGTCAGATGGTAAGATATATATAATTGATTGAAGAAAAGAAGTTTGTTGTTCAGGGAAAAGGAAGATGAAAGAAGAGTTGAATCAATAAAATCAATTCTTATTTCAGCAGAGAGGGCAGTTTTATTTTTATTTTGTGCTAATTAACTGAATCATATTTATTTTCTTTCAAATATACCAAATATAAAAACACAGGTTGAAGTCCTAGTATCTGAACTTGATGATGATCCTGAGCCCCACAGCAAGACAGGAAAAATAAGTGTATCTGCATGTTTTGTCTCATGCTGGCATTTTGCTTAATTTTTGTTTACCAGTATTCTTTTGAAAAATACTGTTGTGTGAGCACTTCAGCTGAGATGATTTGGCTCTTTTTTGTGGCTTTCCTCTTGCTCTGCACATCAGCACTGTGGTTATTACACCGGTTACCCAGAAATCTTGCATGCCTTGGTATCTAACTGTCAGTCCAGACCAGGCCATGCCCCACACATGCCCCAAAGGTGTTTAACAAGAAGTTGCAAAAAAGAACTTTGGAACGTGTGTATCTAAATTGCTCATACTTCAGTGGTTTTTGTTGTCTCTGCTGTTTCAGTTCTCTTGGTGAGGTGTGAAATGGTAGGAAGGAGTCACATCTTTCTGTCCTGAAATAAAGTAATTCTTTAGCCTGTGTCCTTAAGAAGGATCATAGAATTTTCACCAGGTCGGGGTTGCTGCTCAGATCCGTGTCTAGTGAGCAGAAGAATCAGAACTTTTCAGCATGTGGCCCAATGACCAGTGGGCTGAGGGATCAGAAAACCCCCTCCTTTGGAGCTCGGACTGTGTAGAGCTCGGGGAATCCTTCCCTCGGTGGGCAGTTCTTGGGTATTCATGCCCTTCTGTAATTTCAGTTCATTTTGGCCTGGCCACTCGTCTTAACTCTCATAAAGCTGATTTTCTTAAGCTAGTCTCTCCAAAAGGGTGGTTGTGTTTTTTCTGCTGCAAGACAAAGAATGCACAGTATATAATAGTTCACCAAAGGCTTGAGCTGGTTGGTGGCAGAGGTTAAAGAGAAAAAAGCCACAACAGATAGACGATAGTCCCAGTCCTGTGGGGTTTCCTTTCTTTTCTTTTGTTTGTTGCCACCTCATAGTGACAAAATAAATTGAAGTCTGGGCTGTTTGCTCTTTAACTTGGGAGAAATCTAATTAGGGGTTGGCCCTGTTCCCATAAACCTCTGTGCCAAGACCTCTTTGAATGAAAGCATGTTGTTTACTGCTATTAGGAAATCTCCTTCCAAAAAAATAAAGAAGAGGCTAAATAATTCTTTGCCCTCCCTAACAACATGGTATGGTCTGTGGCAGAGAGCTGAAAATGTATTAAATGTGTCTCCAAGTCTTGTGTTCTTGGTAATGATCTGTTTTCCAAAACAGAGAATAAGGTTTTAGCCTCAGGAGTTTGGCTGCTGTCAGTGGGGCCAAAGCTTCCAAATCACCCACACACACCACTAAAACCATCCCTGTGAGTTCAGTCCCGGGCAACTGGGGAACAAGTTGAGTGGTCTGCAAGTAGGTACTTGAGTACATTAAGCAGATGTCGATGCAAAGTATTTATCCCTAAGATTTGTGACCATGTTATAGAACGTACTAAAATTTCTCCTGAGCAGTGGGTTTGGGGACATGTCTCAAAAAAATGAATTTGTGTGGAAAGTTGTTTACTAGAAGTACACTTTAAATATGAATCCTGCTTTTATGATTCATCAGTTGGGGTTTTAAGTCTCTGACATTGGCCTGAGAACTTGAATATTGCTGAGGACTGTTTAAAAGTACTAGCACCACTCCCTCAGAAATCATCATCAGTTCATTAATTCACTGTAGGACAGTGGGGCTCCTTGGGAGGAAGGAAACAGATGCAGCCTGACTACAGGCTCTGCTTACAGCGTGCGGGGCGGCCACTTGTGTACATCAGAATTAGTGGCAAGTTTTCAAGCAAATCCACCGTTTCCTGTGTTGCCCACAGGTGCTTAAAATGGTATCGATCTTCATTAAAATGAAAGAGAAAATGCTTTTTTGTAAGTGGAATGTAAGACAATAAAACCTAATTGAAAGTTGTTTTAATTTGTCATAAATGTGATTTATTTTAAGAATAAGGAAATGTATATTAAGAAACCCGTATAGCTCCCTGGCAGTCTGTTCCTGCAGAAGAGAGTCGTTGAAGCGAGAAGAGACTATTGACTGAGATAAAACCTCCCAGGCTCTTCCTCTTGTTGCTGTCCTGAGTGAGCCTCCCCAGAGGAGAGGCCCTCATGAGGTCATTGCTAAGTGACCTTGGATGTCTCTTTTGGCTTGTTAACATCAGCAGAAGGACCAGACTGTGAGTTTCACATGGGCCAGAACTAGAGGGCTCTAGCTAGACCCGAGCTGTCGCTGTGCCTGGGAGTAAAAGGCCCGGAACAAACCCTCACCCCGCCTGCGCCTCTCCCACCGCTCTGCTGACACAAGGAGACTCAGAACTCCTCGGGTTACCAGGCCCCAAAGGGTGGGCCTTTCCTGGTGATAATTCTGGTGACTTAGAGGTTGAAAATCCTCCTGCATCGTGAACCTCATGGGGCAGTCTGGTGGGATCTACTTGGGAAGATTACCCCTTTCTTCAAGAGATGTTGCATCGAGTCTTACAGCATCACAGACAGAAGGAACTTGGGGGAAATGTGGCCTTTCATTTTACAGGTGAGGAAACAGACCAGTAGAGAAGGGCCTTGCACAGGGTCACGTGACCTAATTAGCAGAGTCAGGACCTAAATCAAACTTCGTTTCACAGCTGGTCTTTTTGTACCCCTTTGAAAAAGTCGTCGATATTTCACATACTGTAATCAAGGTCGTGTCGGGGCAGTTGGCTTTTGGGGAGAACGGACAAGTGAATGGGTGCCATGAGCCAGGCCCTGCACCAGAGAGCCACATTGAAGACTCAGCGGGAGGCGAAGGGCCCCTGCCTGCAGGAGCACCCGGGATAATCACGGCACAGCAAGCGGTCGTGTTGGGGGAGAGATCTGTGGGCCAAGTAGGCGTTGACGAGCAACTGCTGAGGAGGAGATGGGAGAAGTCCTTTGGGCTCTGGCAGCTTCCATCCTAGTGTTGTCCCTCTCCACCCCCATCATCACTCCACTCCCGTCACCCCCACCCCACCCGTACGTAGGAGCTAAGAGAACAGAAGCAGGCAGCTGCCACAGGCAGGAGCTGCGGTGCTTCCTGAGTCTGTGGGAAGCGCTGCCTAACGAAGGGTATCTGGCTGATTTTCTCAGGGAGCCTGTTCCCCGGAGAGGCAGTTGTCATTGTGTGTCCCCACAGACAGACACTTGACTGGTTTCTACTTCACCTCTGGCCTTCTGGCTCAGCGCTGGGGCCTGACTTCATGGCAGCAGTGAGTGTGATGCTGACCCTTCTGAGGCACACAGGGCTGGGTCTCCACGTCACTGGCCCTGTCTGGCCAAGAGAGTGACAAATAAGAGTTCAGATAAAGTTGTCCTTGGCAAATTGTGGTCTCTGCTTCATCATCCAGGAAGTCGCCCGCTTTTTCTTGAGTCAGGCCTCCCAGAGGTGCTTCGGGTCATTCCCATGACCTTTCTTCTGTGGCTCTGGACTCGGGGCAGGTTGCAGAAACCTCACGGTAGGTAAGACCCCAGGCACAAGGACACAAACAGATTTTCAGGTTCATGCTCTCCCTTTGACACAGTCGTACACGGTTCATAGCCCCTGTCAAGGGGCTTTGTTTATGAATTTACTTGTGACTTGGACCTACGTTTTGGTGGCAGACACTTTCAGTTTTAGTTTTAGTGTTGGTCGCTGTTCAGCTTCTTGCTTGAGAAGTTCCAGACTTCTAGTCTCTGTTAATCGGAAATCCCATCTGCTCTTGTTCCTTCTCTTCCAAGTGACATCACACGCCTGCTTCCGAGAAGGAGGCTGCAATCTGTGCTTCCATTCCGTCGCATTCTGACGTGGGAGTGAGCTCCCTCGGAGGTCCACAGGCTGCGGGGCAGGGTGGCGGGCTCTGGGGTCTGTTTGTTTCGGTAATGTCACCTTGGGCTTGTTGCTTTCCTTGCAGACTGTAGTGCTTTTGTCCACAAAGGCTGCAGAGAAAGTCTGGCCTCCTGTGCAAAAGTCAAGATGAAGGTAAGACATTTCTGGCTCAAGCAATAAAATCTTCGGAGCTGGGAGAGTTGGGGTTGTGGGTTGTTGTTTTTTGTTTTGTTTTGTTTTTTTGTACTTATTTGGTACCAACTTTGAGACCAGACTAATCAAAAAAAAATCTTTTTTTTTCTCCTAAGTAATTGATTCTCTTTCTAATTAATCCACTTGGGAATTTGTGGCTTTTGGGAAATAGATTCAGAACTTCTCCACGTTAAATATACCTTTCTCTGGGGTTCTCTTTGTGCGCCTGGCCACTGCGTCTGCAGATCTCTGTGCCAGCAGTTCACACACCCGCTGCCTCATGGGAGCCCCCGAGGCCAGCAGCGGGGACTGGGGGCTGGGGGCTGGGGGCTGTGGGCTGTGGAGGGTTAGCTTAGATCCCTGTCTGGCAGCACTTCCCCCCGGGTCCGTGTCAGTGGCTCTGATCAGAAGACACAAGGATGGGGCATGTCAGCCACGTGGTGGCACCTGAGGTGCACCGCTTCTTGGGCAGCCCTTAAGAAAAGAGTATGGGTTTGGGGGCATACCTTTCAGGGAGCCTGTGTTTTGGTCCCCCAGAGTGTCTCTGTTGCTGTACCTCCAGCTGCACCTATACAGATGCTCACTCAGGTGCTGTATGCTCATCGGTAACCAGACACATTTACGTGCTTGAACCAGCACCGGCACCACCTCACGGGCTCGCTGGGCCCCACAGTCAGAGGTTCAGATTCCAGGTCGGAGCCCAGGGTTGGCATTGCTAGTGAGTCCTGGGCAGTGCTGATGCTGCCAGTCCGAGGACCACACTGCAGGCGCAGTGAACCAGGGGAAGAGCAAACTTCTGCGTTCTGGATCTTACTTAGCCTGTGGACATACATCTGTGTGGCTCGTGAAGTATTTTTATTTCAGTTAATGTAGTTATTTAAAATCTTACTCCCCCTTACCCAGCATTCCCAATTCTCAGCTTTGCTCTTTTTCCCTTTTTTTCTATACTCTTAATCACTTTCTCAGAGCCTATGTTTAATAGTCTGTATTTATTAATTACATTTGCTTTTTTATGGGCTGACCCTTCCCCCATGAGAACATAAGTGCAGACTTGCCAAGCAGTCGGTCAGGAGTGTTTCCTGGGTCCACTGATGGGTCCTAAGCACTCAGCGGGGTGCCTGGCTTGTGGGTCCTTCAAGTGTCAGAGAGACGGGTGGCCGCTGCCTCCTGCAGGCGGGAAGTATATTTCCAGACGGCCTCTCTTCTCATCCCCACACCTTGCCTGTCATTTGCTACCTGCCTGGCCTTTAATGAATCAAATGAGATCTTGCCTGTTTGAACTGGGTTTGAGTATGTGATCTCTGAGGAGACCCGTCCCTATTGTGAATGTATTGTGTACTAGGTTCTGTAGGAAAATAGTGACATACAGTGTCCCCCGTATAAGAGAGTAGAACTTAAAAGGGAAGTCCCATTTTTATTTGGAAGTGACTGTTTTCCACTAATGAGTTATCCCAGACTAGCTGCTGCAGGCTGTGGTTTCTCACACGAAGTGAGTCTGTTGCAGGCTACAACAAAAGTCCTCACTATAAACAGCGCTTACATAGGAATTATTTAGCACCTGATACATGCTAGTCACTGGAGAAATCGAATGCAGAAGGCACAGCAGGTGTTCAGGGACCGGCATGCTGGTGGGGCAGGTGGGCAGGCAGACGATGACCACAGATGAGGAAACCACTAAGTGGAGGGGTACACAGCATCCTAGTGGGATTCCGGGCACTGTCTTGGGGAGAAGCAGAAAGCAGGATGGCTTTGCCAGAGAGGCAGTGCACAGATAAATGGTTGCTCGAGAGAAGACTGTCAGTCCTGTGAGGGCAAGATGACTCCAGGCAGAAGAACGCCGCATGTGTGGCCTTGGCGTGCGAGGCGGGTTCAGAGGACAGGCGGTGGGGGGTGACTGGCTGGGACGGAGGGTACTGAGGACCACGGGCAAGGGACTGAGCAGGAAGGTTAGGAGCACCTGGCTGTCTTCCCACTCTAGGCTCCTTGAAGCTTGACAGAAGAGAAATCGTAAACGCAGTCTTCACGAGTTTGTTTTCCTTTCTCCCAGCAGCCCAAAGGGAGCCTGCAGGCACAGGACACGTCTTCCCTGCCCACGGTCATCATGAGGAACAAGCGTAAGTGGCTCAGCCCTCTCATAGTTCTCATTCACTCTCAGGTTCAAGACCTGTATCCTATTCATTTGCTATTGATCAAGATTTGAGTACCCATTTTGTGGTAAGTTGTAGGAGGCTGCAGATTTTTTGACCAAAATCTTAACATTCTACCATGAAACTCTCTTGGAAGATTTCTAGTCAGTGTATGAGCTTAAAAGACAGCACCGTGGTCCTGTGTGTTTAAGCAGCTGACCCCTGCGCATCCTAAAATTCCTCTTCAGTGAGTTGGCAATCATACTTGTTTGTAATGCCTCACACTTGAATGTATCAAATGAGATCTTTCCTACTGAACCTCATTCTGCTTCTCCAGCCCCTCACGGATCCCTTTCACACATCCTGCTTGCTCCCTCTTGTACTTACCTCTCCACCTTAGTACTCTAATACTGCCTGATCACGTCTGCCCTCATCCATGCAGTTCTCCTCAGCGTAGTGCCCTCGCTCCTTCTGACCTGTCCACGTCCTCACCAAGATCCAGTGTCGCTTCCTCCATCAGCTCTGATCTGCTCACCCCGCCCTGACGCTGAGGCTGTGCCCCCTGCTCCTGCACCCTTGAGTGCATTCGTGTTTCTCTGAGCCGCCTGCACCCTCCGCTGGGTCAGGCCCCCATCTCATCCTCCTGGTGTGCTTCCTGCAGGAAGGGTCTGGTCATGTTGTAGTGTGGCGTGTTTCTGGTGTTTCAGTGTGTCACCTTCTTCTAAATAGAATTGGAATTGGAAATTAATGGTTTTATGGAGCTTTATTAAGGCAGAAACATCCTGATAATACTGTGAAGTCATAACAGCCACCCCAGTCTTATTTCCTTCGGCTCCTGGGGATGGGCCGATAATGCAGTTTGTGTCTGGGGCAGGAGCTTGCTTACCAAGGAAGAATAATTTCCTATGCAAATGCCAGTGTGACCACGTTAGCATAAAATTAGGGCTCCGGGTTCCTCTTTGGTCACGTTCAGCAGAAATACACAGTTTGAGGACAAATGAGCTGTGTGGCATTAAACAAGCCTTGCGTCTTCCTCATCTGTAAATTGAAGGGATTGGTCAAAATCCGTGTTCTCAGACAGCATGCAGAGGAACCACGGGGAGCTCGTGCAGTGCGTAGACCTCCCTGGGCCCACCCGCAGCAGGCGGGAGGGCTGGCCCTTTGCACATCCAACCGGCACCTCAGCCGTGCCCTGGCAGGCGCTCCCAGTGGGTGCTGCCTCTGCTGTCTCTGCCGGTCCTTTTGTCCTGCCAGTCTCTCAGTCTCGTTTTGTTTTGATTTAGTGTAAGTGTTGGCATACATAACGTTTCCACACAATTCTTAATTCTCATTGACTGGTTTCCATCCCACCCTACCGGTAATCACTCTTTTTAGTTTTATACTTTCCTTTCTCAGTTTTCTTTATTAAAGTTTTTTTGTATTGAATTAATATGAGATTAATTTTTCTTTAAAAAAATTATGACTGTCCTGCATTTTATTCTACACCTTGATTTATCTTCCCCCTTACTATATTGTCTTCAAGATGTGTCAATTCGTGGAGGATGTCCTTATTTTTTAAAACTACATTGCATAGTGTACCATAATTTATTAATTGATCTTCTGGTCCTCATTGCATCATTGCCAGTAATTGCTTTTACCAACAATGTTACACTGAATAACTATGGACATGTGTCATTTCGAGCACAAACAAGGGATCTATGGACTAAACATATTCTGAAATGGAATTACTGCATCAAAGTGTTTACACATTTACAGTTTCAATGGATTTTGCCACGTTGTCCTCCACAGAGTTTTTGGACCCTTTTACGCTCCCAGGGCAGATCCGTTCTTCTGCAGTTTGCCTCCCTCTGGCGTTTGTCAGATGAGTCAGGACTGGTGCGCACGGCTCCATGGCGCTTCATCTGTGCCTTCTCTCCCTTTGCAGCTGCGCAGCCCAAGGAGCGCCCTCGATCCGCGGTCCTCCTGGCGGACGAAACCCCTGTGGCCACCATGTTTGCTCACAGGCGGTCCCAGCAGAGCGTGTCACTGTCCAAAAGCGTCTCCATACAGAACATTGCTGGGTGAGTGGGCCCTGAGAGAGAGCACAGCTGACATCCAGGCGACAGGAGCATAATAACCGTATTTGGCAAAAGAGGCTGCTGATATATATTTTTTAAAATGTGTAAGGTAATGAATGGGCTGGTACACAACTGAGTGATTCCGATGAGTGTGAGGATTACATTGTGATGCCCTGTCGTGGTCGCCACTTTGTGACAAGAGTCCCCTTTCAATGTTGTGATAGGTTGTCCTGCACTTTTGTACCCTGATGGCCCACTTCTGAAGACCCTGCATTTGAAAAGGATGATTTCTAAATCAAAACAAGAAGTAGAAGGGGCAAAGATGATTGCATTCTGAATTGTTAGTTGCAGCCACTTATATATTTCAGGTGTCATACTTTTCTATTGGTTGGATGAACCCGGTCTGTTTGTTTCTGTTATAATTTGTTTTCCAACCTTGCCTCTTCAGTTGTTTTCGTGGGAGTGAATAGTGGGCCAGTTGTTACAGTGAGGTTCCCACCCACTCAGTGGCACTAGGTTCCTGTTGTGATCCCTGCGGAAGTTGCTGTGACCCCTTGAATGTGGAGGCCTCAGCTGTCACATGGTAGCCCAGGGCTGACCTGGCATCATTGGCTTTTTGGGCTAAGGTGCTTGACTTGCAGGCCTCAGAACACCTCTGACGTCTTTCTTACCCTTGGCTGGAGGAGAGTTCTTAACCTAAACGGTGTGACTCTATTTTTGTCTGTATTTTCTGAAGCCTCTGTGCTGGCTGATGTTTCCTCCTCCTCGAGAAAAAAAGTTTCCAGTATTTTTATTTTTTGTCTTTGTATTATCATCATCCAAAGACCTCCTTTTCAAAGTTGTTACCAATATTTGCATGTAAAGTTGGTCTTTACGTACAATTTAAAGTTGCAATGACTCTGGCTTGCTTTTATGTCACATCACAAACACTTACCAGGTGCCTACTCGCTAGCTGATGAGTTGGGGCCAAGAGAGGAAAAGAATAACTAATGTTACCCCCCAAAATTTAATATTTTTTTACAAAAAAAAGAACACTCAGTCTATGGTTATATAGAGAACAGGAAGAGATGTGTAGTGGTTAGACAGTGAGTTTCAAAAAGAGAACTTTCCTCTGTAATGTGTATATAGTCTGGGGGGAGAGGGCTCTCCTTCCTACCTATCATTTAAAAAATTCCAAGGTTCAAAAAGTTTAAGTTTGCCGTGATACTGAATGCCTTTCATTGTCAGTTCTCAGTGCTGAGTTCCTGACCTAAGTAATTTGTCTGCATTCGTGACGGTGCCTCCTGCCAGCTGTCAAACCACAGCTCCTCAGAATGGATTTGACGTGCTTCTCTTTGTCCCCAGAGTCGGCAACGACGAGAACATATCGAACACCTGGAAATTCCTGTCTCATTCCACAGACTCGCTAAATAAAATTGTCAAGGTCAATGAGTCCACAGAATCACTTACGGATGAGGGTAAGAGGAAGTTACGGCCTTTTTTCTGTAGCGATTATGTTATTTCATTACGTAGAATGCAAGTGTTGATGGAATAATAGCATCTGCCTCTTCCTTACTGTGAAGATTCTCTTAAGTTGTCTGTAAAGCATCATGTGCTTTATAATAAACTGGTGATCAGATCTGCCCAGTTGTTAGATACTTGTCCACTGAAGGATGTCATTGCTTTTAACATGGTTGTATGCTGGTACAAACTCTTTCCCCCCCAGACTTTCAGTTCTGGCTCTCCTGGCACAGTTGAAAGCTTGCTCCCTTAAACAAGTAAAGTTCCCGGGTCCCTTCCAATTGCTCCTTCACAGAGGAATCACATCTTGATCACATTTCATTTGTGTGATGGTTCTCACTCTCAGCCAAGGCCTGGAGTGTAGAGCGTGTCGCTCCCAAACAGGAAATGATTCTTTTCTCACATTAGAATATGGTTCTGTGCATATCTCCTGGACTAACGAGAGTGTTTGTGTCTTAGGAAATTATCACACCAAGGAAAGTCCAGCATAGGCTTTTTAGAGGTCACAGACCACGATCCTGATACTGGTTTTTCTGATATTTTGAGGAGTAGGTACAGATATGAATGAAGGACAGCTGTTGGGAGACTTCGAGATTGAGTCCAAACAGCTGGAAGCAGAGTCCTGGAGCCGGGTAGTGGACAGCAAGTTTCTGAAACAGCAGAAGAAAGACGTGGTGAAGCGGCAAGAAGTGATCTATGGTGAGAGTCTTTGTGTGCTCTGCTGACATTTGGTGCACTGTCCGGAATGTTTTGTCTGGTGATGTACTGGGCTTCGGCCAGTCAGTTCCCAGTGTGTAGCACCTCGGAGATCTTCTTTGATGTATAGAGATGTGATCTTATTTCTATCCTTTTTTTCTATTTAAAATTATTTTCCTTAATTTTATTGAACAGTTTATTTAATACACGTGCTTATTTATGCAACAGGCCTACAAAGAAATCTCTTGTGATAGTTTAATTCCTCCACTACACTAAGGACTAGACACTAAACAGTCATTTCTAGGAAATAGGAACATGGAAATTGTGAAAGGTTTGAATTCCAGTGAAGACCAGTGTGGAAATCACTAAAGAGTGATGTAATCCAATATCGCTGTGGTTGGCCACTGAAAAATGGAGGAAAAAGAAGACGAGACCACTTTAGGGAAAAGACAGCTATTGACCCAGTTCTAAAGGTTAAGTCGGGCTTTCAGAAGCCATAAGACTGATGGGGATCTTCATAGCAGCAGGCGATCTTGGGAGGAGAATCCTAGTAGCCGGGTCTTCCTGACCACTGAGCTTTGTCCCTCCGGCAGAGCTGATGCAGACGGAGCTGCACCACGTCCGCACGCTCAAGATCATGAGCGATGTGTACAGCCGGGGGATGATGACGGAGCTGCTGTTCGAGCAGCAGATGGTGGAAAAGCTGTTCCCGTGTTTGGATGAGCTGATCAGCATCCATAGCCAGTTCTTTCAGAGGATCCTGGAGCGGAAGAAGGAATCCCTGGTGGATAAAAGCGAAAAGAACTTTCTCATCAAGAGGATAGGAGATGTGCTTGTAAATCAGGTGAGCCATGGGGAGGAGGGGCGCTTTGGGATGCAGCCACCAGGCATTCGCATCTGGGCTGTCACATGTCCTCCGTCTGTGCCCTCAGGCGAGGTGTTTCTCTCTCCCAGCCTCCACTTCCTTTTCTGTAAGTGAGGGCAGTGGCATTTCTGTCCTAAGGCTCTTTTATATACATATATACACATTCATATATACACACACACATGTTTGCATATGTATGTGTGTATGTATATGTATATAAATATATATATTACATATATAAATGATATATAAAGTACCTAGCGTATACAGTAGATACTTAATAAAAGTCCGTTTTTCTTCCTCAGAGTCTATACAATGAGAAACAGTGTAGCTTAACAAATCAAAAAAATGTTTATTGGCAGTGTCTACTTCCCTTCTGCCTCAGATCAAAAGGACCTCACTTACCTGAAAGCCACCTGTGCATAGAAAATTTAATGAGGAACTCTCTCTGTAAGATATTTTATAAAATACATCTTACTGATATTTTCATCAAGGTGTGGTACGGTTTGAGTCTTACTCCAAAAACAATTTGGCTAAAAATTATTTTGATACTTTTATATGCGTTTATCATAGATAGTTTTTAATGTTTCTTTTTAAAACTTTTGGAGTTTTTTTTAATGTTCCTAGTATAACCTTTACAGGCTGAGGGGCATACTATCCCACCTGACTAGCTCTTTCCCCCAGAGCATCTGTGCCTCAGTGTAGACGCAGGGGCTTAGTTGCTGGAACAGTTGCCTGGGAAGGGGAAGTTTTGTCCTTCCCTTGTGTTCAGGAGTCCGACCCCTCACCTCATTCAGTCGTTCTGTCCTTTTTCTCCAGTATTTACTGGGCATCTACTAAATGCTACTTGGAACCACAAAGCTAAATATGCCTTAGAACTCTGCCTCAAGTGCTCTAGAACTAAAAATAGGCACGTTACACAAGAAATCCAAATATTTAGCCCAGGTACCTGCAACAAGTAGGCCCTCAGGGCAGGACTCGTCAGCTCTGCGAGCAAGGACCTTTCTCCTCAGACATCCCTCTGCCCTCAGACCTGCACGGGTGACTCATCTCACCTGGGCTCATGGTGTCTGTAGCGCCTTGGAACTGTGCATGTCCTCTAGTAAGTTCTTTGATGGCAGGACGCACACCTCTGCCCGTGGGGTGCCGGGGCCCGAATCACCTGTCGGGCACGTGCCTGACGGCGGGAGCAGCGCACTCAGAGCTCCCTGCCCCAGCCTCTCTGTGGGTGAAGGGGGAGAGGAGCAGCTCCCCGCAAGGTTTTCCGTATGGATCAACCCTTGTTGCTCACGGAGGGTTTTAGTGCAGTGGGAATCGATGCTTAGCATGTAGCCCCTCATTGGTTTGCCCAAAGGGAGCCGACGTTCAGAGGAACTGCTGAGATTGTACACATCTGGGAGTGATTTCAGGGTGGCTGTCCTGAGTGCCCCGAGAGAAACAGAACCCTGAGTTATAACGGCTGTTCTAGTGTCTTAGCTTACCAAGGCGAAATTTTTAAGACTGACTATCTCATGAAAACCTCCTAGTGAGTTTTCCTTGTTCTATTACTACAATTACGACACAGAACACATTTTGCATTTCTTACGTACACGGTACGTAGATGTTTGTGTTCGTTGTTATAAAAATATATACAACAGCTTTATGGAAACAATTCAAATGCCATATAACCCGCCCTTGGAAGGTGTACAATTCCGTGGTTTTTAGTATATTCACAGAATTGTGCAACTGTCACCACAGACAGTCTGGGAACGTTTTCATGCCCCCACCACCACCAAGTGTCGCAGCCCTAGGCAACCACCAGTCTGCTGTCTGTCTCTGTGAATGTGCCTGTTATGGACATTTTATAGAAATAAAATAAAACAATATGTGGTGGTTTGTGATTGGCTTTTTATTTAGAATAATGCTTTCAGGGTTCATCAGTATTGTAGCATGTGTGAAATCAGTGTCTCTTTTCCTGTTGTGGCTAATATTCCATCATATAAATATGTGTATGTGTATATATATATACACACTTCCCACATTTTATTCATCCATGTATCCTTTGATGCACATTTGGGTTATTTCCACTTTGGGGCTGTTATGAATAATGAATAATGAACATTTGTATATAAGTTTTCATGTGGACATACGGTGTTATTTCTAGGAATGAAATTGCTTGGTTAGTTAGCTTCTCGAGGAACTGCTGCACTATCCTCTAAAGCTACTGCACCATTTTAGTCTTTTGGAGCAATTTTTGAGGAAGCCCTCTTGGCTTTTACAAACAGACTGGTGACTCTGTACAAAACAGTAATACAAGTTTAGCATCTGAGTTACGGCCTAACTTCTGCTCCCTTCTCTCTGCAGTTTTCAGGGGAGAACGCAGAACGCTTAAAGAAGACATATGGCAGGTTCTGTGGGCAGCACAACCAGTCCGTGAACTACTTCAAAGACCTGTATACCAAGGATAAGCGTTTCCAGGCGTTTGTAAAGGTATCGATGGGAAACATGAGCATCCCCGTCATTGTCCGGGGCGTCACATACCCTCGGGTTTAGTGGAGCCTTCGCCCTCGGGTGGCTCCTGACCGCTCGTTTACTCCCTTGCAGAAGAAGATGAGCAGCTCAGTCGTGAGGAGGCTCGGCATCCCAGAGTGCATACTGCTGGTGACCCAGCGCATCACCAAGTACCCCGTTCTATTCCAGAGGATACTGCAGTGCACCAAAGGTGAGCCGCCTCCTCCTCGTTCAGCCCCGCGTGCCGGTGTCCCGAGCCCCTGTGCACCAGAGACCCTATGGAGGAGCTCTTTCCTGCTCCAGTGGGTCTAAAAGAGACCCTGGGTTTTACCCGAAAACTGTTGGTTTGAATGAAAACCTGAAATACTATGTAGGCGGACTCAGGGCGGATGATAGCAAGGAGGGAAGGAACCATGTACTGATCCCATCCCGAGTTCAGGGACCTGAGTAGCTTCTCCCTTGTCACTAGACAAAGAGAGAATTCCCACCAGTTTTCCCCGTAAGTGCTAGAACGGCTGCTGTTCCTTATTTTCTCGGTACTTGCTGGTTTCTCTTCTGGCTAATCCTGCTCATGGGCAGTTACATTTAAAGATTAGTAAAACAAAGACAAATAAATGGTTGCTCCTCTTTCTCCTTAAAAAATGTTTGGTTCCTACTGCCTGAGAAAGTAGCATGTAATTGCATGTTATCTGTATCACTGAAACTGACTTTATCTGGAGTTTAACTGAAGTCTGAGCGAGGCAAGGGGACATGCCCTTGGATCCATGGGCTGAGGGTAGCATCCCCCCCCTCCTGCTCACGTCTGAAAAACAGAATTATGCTTTCCTTCTAAGACAACAAAGCGGAGGAGGAAGACCTGGCTCACTCCTTGAGCCTGGTGAAGAGTGTGATCGGAGCTGTAGACAGCGAAGTGGCCAGTTACGAAAAGAAAATGCGTCTCAATGAGATCTACACAAAGACAGACAGCAAGTCGATCATGAGAATGAAGAGCGGTCAGATGTTTGCCAAGGAGGACCTGAAGCGGAAGAAGCTGGTGCGGGACGGGAGCGTGTTTCTGAAGAACGCGGCAGGGAGGTTGAAAGGTAAGGCTCACGCTTGCTCTGAGTCTGAGCGGGCGCCGGACGGCAGCTGGCAAAATCCAGAGATTCCTGTTAGAAGCCCACCAGCAGATTGTTCCTAGGGAGCCCACATCCAGACATCACGCAGCAGCAGCCCTCCTTTCATTGTTCTTAATCTGCCATCAGAGAGGACTGGTTTAAAGTAGCTTATCAAGTCATAAAATACGGCAAGTTTACCAGGAAATGCAGTCGGGTCAAATGGAAAAGGAAATTTTAAGAAGCAAAGCAAGGGGAAAGATTGACACAGAAACACAGGTGGTAAGGAGGTGTGTTTGCCGACAAGGGAAGGGTGGCAGGTTTGGGATGGGGGCTCTGGCAAAGCATCAGCGCCTTCAGCCAGTTCACAGAGTCGGCGAGAGGAGAACTCTGCATCCCTTGCTCTAAAGAGGTGTCAGAGGGACTTTCAGCTCCTGAGACCTCGGAGTAATGTAGTTATTAACTCATCAGCTGCATTTATTAAACTTGGTGGTATTTGTGCCTTTTATCTTGAAAGAAGAGAGATCACGAAACACAATTGCGTTTAATTTGGTTTTAGTTTTTAGTTTGCAAATGATCAGCTACATCGAGTTAAGGAAGCTACGAGGTTTGTGAATTCATCTGTACATTTGATTTTTTAAAAAGTAATTCTTTTCATCAAACCTGTACTCTCTGGGCCTGTGTGGCAGCTCTGACTTCCCCAGTGGCCCAGAGTGTACCCCCCTTCCTCAGTCGCTGTGCACAGAAGCAGGCGGGCCCTGTGCCCCCAGCTCCGCCTCCACAAGACTGAGGGGGCGGAGTGTGTGCCTCTGTCCCCCCCAGGGTGGGAGTGATGCGCCAGGCGCTGTGGTCAGAGAGGACCCAGGGTCCTTAGCCAGAGTCTCCCCGTGCTGAGACCACACAGTGAAGTCTAGGCGTCAGACGGGTTCAAAGGTGAATGAAGCAGGACCCTCCGCCCCTACCCACTCCACCATCACATAGAGGCGGGGAACAGAATGAAGAGACTGCTCTCCAGCAGGACTCTTTCGTCCTCAGGGCCTGGCTCGGGGCGCTCTCCCACTGCCCCTTTGCAACTGTCTGCAGCAGACCGAGGGGGGCTCAGCCACACCTGCCCCTTCCTGTAAGGAGCTGAGCTTTCTAGAGCCACTGCTACCCAGAGCTAGCTCTTTGTTCTCTTTCCTTTACAAAGCACTTTATTTATCCATTCCCGAAATAAAAACTAATGGATTCCAGCTGTTGGAATAACATTGCGGTCAAGCCCACGGCGGAACGCTCGGTTTTTGGACCTGAAAGGCCGCCAGTGGGGAGGGGAGCTGGTGTCGCGTCCTCCTCACCCGTAGTGAATGCCTGCCAGGGACAGCCAGTACTGTGTGGGGCGCCCTGCGACGGGATGGGGTTTCTCTGATCCCCCAGCACCCATCCTAGCAACCTCAGGGTCCAGTGAAGGTGGAGCTTGTATATTAGAACTTTTTTTTTTTTGGCAGGCACATGAGTTACTTAAACGTAAGCTTTAAAAAAAAAAAAAGAAAAAAGAATGGAACTAATGGTAGTGCATGGAAAATTACTCATCTAGGCTGAAAAACTTGACCTGCCTAGAAATCAGACCTGTTTGCTTCTATTTTCTTAAGGGCTTTGCAGTGAGTTCCGTGGAGTGGGGCCTCCAGTGGTGGCAGAAGCGGTAGAAAAGGCGGGAGGGACCTGACCCCCCCGGGGGGAGGGGCTTGTCCATGTCGGTTCTGTGCTTTCCCCAGGGAATCGTGGGGGCTCCCCTTGCCAGAGCGGCCAGGCTCTCAGAGCTCAGTTGCTGCCTCAGCTCCAGAGATGTCGGGCTTTGTCCTTAAGGGAAGGAAGAAAGGTGTCACTTTGTGCTCCTAGAGAATTAGAGCAAGAGTTTGTGGCATTCTTTCTGTCCCTCAGTCCAACTAGAGGTGTTCATTTGGGTTTTCTTTTATTCCACGTGAGAAGCAGAGAGGGCTCTTTCCGTGGCACAGAGGGGCCGAGGTTGACTGGACGCGACGCCGCTGTGCCCACGAGCCTGTGGAGTCAGGGCGGTGGGCGGCCCTTCCTGTTCTCCGGGGCATGTGAAGCCTACCTCTCGTTAGCTTAGACATCCTTCTGCATCACCTTTTGGCAGCTGCCCTGGCTGCTATCCCACGCCTTTCCCATCGCTACAGTCGGGAGAGGAGAAGTACTGTGACCTGAGCGTTTGGTGGGCTGTGTTGCTGTGTAACGTCTGTTCAAGTCCTGCTCTTCAGTTGTATTCTTAGAGTAGTTTATGCTTCAAATCTTGCCTTGTGGGATATCTCTCTCCAGAACTAAATACCCTTTTCCACAACAAGGCATTGGTGGTAAAGATCCCAGTGCAAAGTGCCTCTCAAACTCTAACGACCAGACACGGGTTGTGGCCGGATATAGGACGGCTGCCTCGGAGGAGGGTTGTCTCTGACCCGTTCTGCTCTGAATTACTAATAAAAGTGCCCTGGTGGTACCAAACGGCTAACTAGTCACTGTTCTCTCTTCCCTGCCCTGACACGACAGAGGTTCAAGCAGTTCTGCTGACTGACATCCTGGTTTTCCTTCAAGAAAAAGACCAGAAATACATCTTTGCGTCATTGGTAAGCAGAACTGTTAGCAGTCTCCTCTTGATTGTAATTAAGGATAGTATTCAGAGCAGCTAGAGGTGACTATTGAACGTAAATGAAACACTGTATTTTTGGCCTCCCGTCCACTCAAAATTACCTGGCTCAGGACAAATTCCTCTGAGTGATTTCTTGTATACTCTTAACATTTTCTGTCTGCGCCCCCCACCCCCAAATTATTTTCTGTTAACTTACAATCCTTTTGAGAGCCTTGGGCATGCGATCACTGGGGTATTTCTCACATGTTATGCCCCATAAATCATGCTAATTGATAACGTCGCCACCCAGACTCTGTGGGAACGTGCAAGGGTTCATCGTGTAGAAAACATGACTAAAACCTTTATGGCCATAAACTGTAATTTCCTTTACGGAACTCTTTTTCTGTTTGATAAAATGTGAGTGATATCGTGAGATATCTCTCATTATCCTACTTCCGCTGCTGTTTGTTAGAACACATGCTTTTAAAAGGCGTCTGGTGTCCCCTGAGATCGAAGTTAGGAGGCCGTGTATGTTTCTCACTTCCACCCTCTCCCCTTTTCCAGGACCAGAAGTCCACGGTGATTTCCTTAAAGAAGCTGATCGTGAGGGAAGTAGCACATGAGGAGAAAGGCTTGTTCCTGATCAGCATGGGCATGAAAGACCCGGAGATGGTGGAGGTCCACGCCAGCTCCAAAGAGGAGCGGAACAGCTGGATCCAGATCATCCAGGACACGATGAACACCCTGTAAGCACCCCACGGCCCGGCCTCCTCGTGCCTCTGTGGCTTCAGAGTCTGCTGGGCAGCCCCCAGAGTCAAGGATGTCTTAGGAATGTTTTGTTCTGTTTTATTTTGGTTGTTTTAGGAACAGAGATGAAGATGAAGGAATCCCTAGTGAAAATGAGGAAGAAAAGAAAATGTTGGACACCAAAGCCCGGGAATTGAAAGGTAAAGCCATTGGAAGGGGTCTGAGGCCCTCGTCCGTGGACGGTCTCCTGTCGCGGGAGACTGTGGTTCCTCCCAGGGCCTGGGTCCCGGAGCGGCCCCGCAGGCCCCCAGGGACAGGGAGATGGAGAGCTGTTAACAAAGGAGAACCCCGTCTGAGCTGACACGGCCCTGGTACCAGACAGCTGTAAGAATGTGTTGAACCCTAGATCGAGGGAATATTGGTTCTCTTGTCTCAGTATCAGTGTTCTTGGACCCCTTGTCGCAGAAGAATTTTCAAAAATCACGGTCACATCTAAGACAAAAACAGGAAAGAAAGGTACTTGAGGAAAATAATCTTCCAGTTAATCTGCTTTCACATTAGTTACCTGGGTTAATGGTGCTGGATACTCACAAGTCAGTTAGGAGGTGGTCTGGGGAGAGGGTGCCCAGTGATTATGCCTGACCACTGCTTATTAAGCCCCCACTGTTTTGTGTAGTCTTGTCAGCACCCTGCAAGACCAGCATTCTCATGCCCGTCTTGCAGCTGAGGAAGCTGAGGCCCAGGAAGGCTGAGCAGGCCAGGCCCAGCCGCCGCTGGTGGCAGAGCCCGGGTTTTGCTCCCTCTTTCTAGACAGCAGAGCCTGATGCTCATCTATTTGCCGGTGCTTATTTAATGTCCTGAAGTAAGCACTGTGCTTTGGATAGCGTCAAATAAATGTAAGCACCCAAGGAGTTTACTCAGTCCTTCACGCTGAACAAAGCGATAACACTCTGTTCTGGGGTGGGGTGGGGGCAGGGAGAGATGGACAGACTGAAACCTGGGCCAGACTTACATCAGCTGTGTTGGCCTGTGATGAGGACGACAGGGGTAAACTGCTTTTAACGTGAAGGAAGCACCTGGCCAGGCACACTGCTCGGTGGTAGGGATGCAGAGATTCCTAAAACAGAGGCCCTGTGTTGGGAAGCCCACACTCTCACCAGGGAGGCGCACGTCAGTGACAGGCCACCAAGTGCACGGCGAGGCCCAAGGGCTGTGGAAAAGGCCTCCCCGTGTCCGCCAGGGAGTGACCGGGTAGGACTGTCTGGGGGGTCCGAGGCTAAGGGATGGGAGATTCAGGCAGCAGGTCTTGAAAGGCAACAAGGGAATGATACACTGTTTTTAGCAAAATTTAAACTTAAATCTTTTCATTAGTATGGAAGCCAGTTGGGAGACTTGCTTGAGGGAGTTGGGGAACCTCTGGGAGTAGAAAGACCGATAGGGAGGCTGGGGAAAGGCTCAGTGAGAAATGGGCTGGAGGGGGTGGACCCGAGTAAGAGGTAAGGACCCATGTGACCAAGGAGAGTGAGCAGGTGACCTCTCCCAGGACTCCAGCTCGAGTAAGCTAGAGGGCGCAGACTCGTTGCCTGAGGAAGCGGGCGCAGGCTGCAGGGAGGTGGTGGGAGGGCGAGAGTGAGACGAGGGTTCTGACACGCTGAGAACGAGGCTTCTAAGTGGCGGTCGCCGCCGGACAGTGGGGCACGTTGATCTGACGCTCACGAAGGAGGGTGGGGTCTGGGACACTTTCTGTGGGCCGTCAGCACCTGTGAAGTAATTGATGAAGTAGTTGAAGCCGTGGGAGGCAGGGAGATCCCCAAGAGGAAAGTGTGTCAGGGACAAACAGCAGCCCAGATGGAGCCAGGGGGACCCCAGAGGCTCCACTGCAGGTGACAGTTCTGTGCTGAGAGAGGGCTTTAGGAAGGGGACCAAAGATGTCCTCAAAGGAGGCAGTGAGACAGGTTGAGGGGGGGATCATCCGTGCTGGAAAGGGTGCCCCGAAAGGGTGTCCGTAGGTTCCTTGCTGGAAAGGGTGCCCCGAAAGAGTGTCCGTAGGTTCCTTGCTGGAAAGGGTGCCCCGAAAGGGTGTCCGTAGGTGCCGTGAGGGCGGGCGGCCTTGGGAGGAGGGGACGTAGTGATGGGCAGGAGCCAGAGAAGTGGGGGGTGAGAAAGTAGCAGGCAGCAGGGGAGTGGAGACAGAAGTGCAGTGTGTGCTGTCAGAAATTCCGATGTTCGCCTAGAAGGGCCCAGGATAGTTTTTACCAGGTAGAAATTACAGAATGAAAACTTCGTTCAGCCGTCGTGATAAAAAATAAAGGGGAAAAAAAACTGCTGGCATCCTCTGTGCTGTCCCATAAATTACCACAAGGTGGCGCGTGGGTCTCTGCGGTCAAATCACAAGACCTTTTCTCTGTCCACCCTGCAGAACAACTTCAGCAAAAGGACCAGCAGATCCTGCTCTTACTGGAAGAAAAGGAGATGATCTTCCGGGACATGGCTGAGTGCAGCACCCCTTTGCCAGAGGAATGCTCCCCAACTCAGAGCTCTCGAGTCCTCTTCCGGGCCAACACAGAAGAGGCTCTCAAAGGAGGACCTTTAATGAAAAGTGCAATAAATGAGGGTAATTTCTGTTCATTGTTGCCCCTTCTGCATCACCTCCCAATGTGGTTTATACACGAATATTACTTTTTACTGTAAAACAAAGCACACACACAGAAAACAACACTTCAGTTTTGTGGGTTCGCAGGTAGTATCTTTTTTTTTTTAAGATTTATTTATTTATTTTTAGAGAGGGAAGGGAGGGAGACAGAGAGAGAGAGAGAGAAACATGAATGTGCGGTTGCTGGGGACCGTGGCCTGCAACCCAGGCATGTGCCCTGGCTGGGAATCGAACCTGTGATGCCTGGTTCACAGCCCACGCTCAATCCATTGAGCTACGCCAGCCAGGCCACAGGTAGCATCTTGCTGCCACTACCCAGTTTAAGAAATAAAATGTGGCAGACACCCTAACACTTCCACATGTCCTGCCCCCATCAAAGCTCCCCTCCCTCCCTCCAAAAAAGAACACATATTGTGATTTTTACAGGAGGCACTTACGTTTCTTTATGGTTTTGTGGCCAGGTACCTCTTCATAGACACTCTAGTGCAGTCTTGCTCCTGTTTTTTGATGGCTGAAGTTTAAGTTATAGCTCCCCCCCATCCCGTTCTTTTCCCCACAATTTAACTTGGAGAGATCTGGGGTTTTAATGTGTAAAATGTCATGTTTTCTTTCTGCAGTGGAGATCCTTCAGAACCTGGTGAGTGGGGGCCCGGGAGGCCCGCTCGGGCAGGCTGTCGGCAGCCCCGCTGGGCAGGAAGGCACGGTCGGCCCCGTGTCCTTGCCCCGGAGGGCAGAGACCTTCGGCGGATTCGACAGCCATCAGATGAATGCTTCAAAAGGTAAGTGACTTTGAAGCCACGTACTTTTATAATCGGTCCTCGACTCTCCTCCTAAGTAGCTAGCTGCTAAAACACTCAAGAACTTCTGTCAGTGCCACGTTGGTTTTGAGTAATAAAGACGTTCCTGGATCTCAGCTAAGCTGTAGTCAGAGGAGTAATACTTGTCTGATTGCTTCTAGTTGTTCTGCATCAATAAAAATTAATAATCACTTAGCTGCCACCAGGTGGCTTCCCATCCTTTGGCTTTTTGTAGGATTCAGAAATATCACATCCCTAAGCTATATACCTTGTATTTCTTTAAGATTTCTGTTGTTGTTTTTTTAAGATTTTTATTTATTTATTTTTAGAGAAGGAAGGGAGAGAGAGAAAGAGAAACATCAATGTGCAGTTGCTGGGGGCCATGGCCTGCAACCCAGGCATGTGCCCTGACTGGGAATCAAACCAGCTGGTTCTCAGCCTGAGCTCAGTCCACTGAGCTACACCAGCCAGGGCATATATCTCGTATTCTTTTCTTGGCTAATCTGTTTCACAGCCTTTAAAAACAAATTTATTTCTTTGTTCAGGAGGTGATAAGGAAGAGGCAGATGATGGCCAAGATCTTAGGAGAACAGAGTCGGATAGTGGTCTGAAAAAGGTATTCACCCCCCCCGCCCCAACAAATACACTGAGACCTTCTTAGCACTTCCCTGTGAGTTCACCGTCCATGAAATTCATCCACTCTGATCTCGTTTTGCATGCTTGACTTGGCTGTTTTCATTTCCTACTTTATTTTGAGAGGAAAGCACATTTTTAAACACACAGTACAGTCAAGAGTCCACATATTGCTGGCCGCTTGGTCTCTCTGGCTTAGAGCTTCATGTGTACATCCAGGGCCTGACCAGGGCCCTGGCAGGACCAGTTTCGTCAGGAGGTTTGTTTAAATGCCCAAACCGACCTGGACTCTTTACAAGGCGTGAGAACCAGATCAGCGTCAGATCCTACCCGCCCCCCCCCAACCCTGCAGTGGGAGGCTGTGGTAGGAGGGGACAGACGTGGGTCGCCACAGCATGGCCGAGACACACTCGAGATGCAGTTCCTGCCTCAGGACCTCCGTATTTTTAAAACGCATGTTGTTTTGTTTTATAGGGTGGAAATGCTAACCTGGCATTTATACTTAAGAGAAACAATGAGGTAAGGACGTTACGAGCTATTTAAGAGTATGACTGTATTATAATTGCTAGGTTAGGAATGCTCGTTTTTGTTTTGCTGGGGCAAACAGGCCAACTCCTGGCCGTGCTCTGCATGCTTCACGGTGCGGGTGTCCCGTCCTGCTTTCCCCCAGCCCAGGGTGTTGCCTGGGCGCCGCCCCGCAGCGCTGCCTCCTGCTGACGTGGCCTCTGCTTCTCTGCTCCGGAGAGGACTCTTGCTTTCTCTGTCCGCCAGCTGTGAGGCCTCCTCAGAGGCGTCTCCAGTGCAATCACACGGAGCACAGTCTGTAGCCACCTTTCCTGCCACCCGAGCCCGGGCCACAAGAGCCACTCGCCTGCAGTGTGGCGGGTTAATCTGTGGGCAGCGCTGTGTGGTCATTTCTTATCCTGCAGGGCCTCACGTGGAGCTCCCTTCCTTGAGCCCTGCTCTTCACACAACACGTGTGTCACTCTGAAAGTGGCCTCGGTGTCCTGCTCGTTAGAGTTCGGGCTCTGGTTCGAGTCTTTCCCGCCTTCCTTCAGCTGAGGCCCGCCGGTCCTGCAAGGCACCGGCACTCCTTTCCCTGGCTGCCCCTCCCCGGTTCCGGCTCCGGAAGAGTCCTCGAGGCCGCCATGCTCCGCAAACTCCGTTTCCTCTGCGCGCGCGGTTCTGCGTGTCAGTGGACCGGAACTCTGCACACGACAGTGGCCTTCGGGAGGCGTGCCTCTCAGGGCCGCCTCTGTGTTTCTTCGTGCTCTCTACCTAGACCCTAAATTCCTGAGAAGTGTTGTTTTCAGATTCTACATTAACGGGACCGTTCCTTTTTTCTTCTAAAGCACAGAGGGGTGTCGTTTTCTCTTTGTGGGCGTGGGAGCCCAAACACTGCGGCACCCTGAAGGAAGGCTGTTCTGCATCTACCCTTCAGTGGGACGGACTTGCTCCCGCACAGCCCGTTGCTCTTGGTGTCTGCTGCTTGAAAATTAGGTCTTTGTTGACTTCCACGTGGCGGCCTCTGCCCTGTGTTTAGTGAGAAGGGGCAGGGAAGAGACAGAACAAGACCAGTGTTTTCCGGGCATTGCAGCCTGGGCTCCACACTGCAGATGCCCAGCCAGCATCGGCTGCTCTTTTGTGACACCCCCCGCCCCCTGCTGTTAACAGTAAGCTTAAGTGAGGGGTTAAAGGTATTCTCAGATATGCCTAAGCCTGAGAAGTACTTTTTGTGTGTCTTAAGTATTGTAACAGGAATAACGTATTCATGGCAGAAAATTTGAAAACTGTCCAATAATGTACACAAAATAGAATAGAGAAACATAATCTCACCACTGAGAAATAACTGGGGTTAAACACTCAGTGCTTCTCTTTCCAGCCTTTTCTTCTACGTAACACACATTGATGTGTCTGGGTGTGTGTGAGTGTGACTGGTATGAAAATAGTGTTACACGGCTTGTATCACTACTCCCCGGAGCGTCCTGTCCTGTTTCTCATGCACATTAGAAGCATTTCCCCCGAGCACATTTACTCGGACATGCTCAGTCACCGGGGCATACTGGGATGTCGTGCCCCAGAACTTATGTAACCTCTCCAGGGGTGATTGGTTCTGTCTCTGCTGCTCTGCTGTCCGCGTGACGCAGCCCAGACCTCCTTGTCCAGGCGTCCTCCCCGCTCTGCGCGTGCTCTGCCCCCCGGAAAGGAGGGTCCACGAGCACAGCCCCGCCATCGGGGCCCAGGCTCCTCCTCGCCTTCCTTCACCGGCATCGGGGATTTTCATTTTCCAAGTGACATTGTGTTGGTTTGAGGCGTTCTAGTGGTATCTCTGTCTTTGGCAGTGATGTGATTTCCAGTAAAGCTGAATCGTTTGTAATAC
Source organism: Phyllostomus hastatus (assembly GCF_019186645.2). Lineage (NCBI taxonomy): Eukaryota > Metazoa > Chordata > Mammalia > Chiroptera > Phyllostomidae > Phyllostomus > Phyllostomus hastatus. The sequence goes on along the minus strand of NW_025334036.1, from coordinate 5,575,893 downwards.
ATTGTACAGTTGACCATTTGTAGTTCTTTTATAAATTGCTGGTTTGCATTCCTGGCCTGTCTTCCTATGAGAGTATTCATTTCTTATTGATGTATGAAGGCTTCTTTAAATCAAGCCTTCTGGTTTTGTTTGACTTTCTGGTCAGTGTGTCCTTTTTGCCTTTTAATTGTACGTTTTACATAGTGAAAGTTGAAGATTTTTGTGTATGCGTTTGGTTTCTTCCATTGCATTCCCTGTTTCAGGGTCAGGAGGACATTCTCCTGTCTTCTCATAGTTCCTTTTTTAATACTTGGCATTTTAATGTATCGGAATGTTTTTCTTGTGTGAGCCAGGATTCAAACTTAGTTTTTTATAATGATTTAGCCAGTTTTCTCAGGAAAATTCATTGAATATTCTCCGTTGATTTACACATGCTCCTTCTATCATATACTAAACTCATACGATTTGCTTCCAGGCTTTCTGCTCTGTTCGATGGGTAGACACGTCGTTTTTGTGCCCATCGCTTTAAATAATCGGAGCTTTCTCTACAGTACCATGTGCCAGTGTCCCTCCTGCACACAGTCGTTTGTTTGGTCTTGTTTCGTTTCTCTTGGCTAACTGGACCTGCTTTTTCTCTTGGTGCTTTCAGTTTGAAAGTACTTTGTTCCCGTGCAAGCACCTTGCTGTACGTGGGGAGGTTACCTAGTCAGATGGGAGGCGGGCGTGCGGCTCAGTCCTGACCAGACCTGTCCCTGTGTTCCCTCCACAGCAGGTGGCCCAGAGCATCGTCCATCTCCACCAGCTCCTCAGCACTCTGCAGGTGCGTGCCTTTCCCTCTCCCCCTTCACTTCTTTCTTTCCACAGAGATGGTAAAGAGGGTGCATTGGCCTGGACTTTGCATCTGTAAGTTTCTTATGAGTGTCCAGGGCCCTCGGTCTAGAGGAGAGTGGCTCTCGCGATGAGGAGGGGGTCACAGGACGCAGCGGTTAGGGTGGACAGCTGGTGGATGGCAGTTCCGTGTCAGCCACGCCCCAGGAGGCGCCAGCACGCTCTCGGGCCCTCCTGTCACTCCAGAGAGGCTTCAGTAGGGTTACGAGTGTCCCTGTCCCATTTCTCTCCGTGCTGTTCGGATAGCAGGGCCCTTTCTAAACAGCTGTTCTTTACACTTCCCGGGAACATCTTCCAACTCTGCTCGCTTTCATTCTTTAAGAGCTAGCTAATCCCATCCTACCTGCCCCCACCTGCCAAACACACTCCACACCAATGCTGGCGCCTGCAGACAGCACGTGACCAAGTCTGACAGAACGCTGAGTTCCTGCACCGTGGGCATCCCTGTTTGATGACTGGCTGCCCACGGGTCTCCTGGAGTGTTTTTCCCAGACCAGCTTTAAAGGAGAGCACAGTGTACTCTGTCTAGCGACTAGTGCCCCCAGGGACTGGGTCAGGGGGACAGGAAGCAGGAAGCTCGCTGTCCTCCTGGCCAGAGGTGCATCTGTCTCCTCCTGGTGTCTCCCCCAGGGGGTAGTGTTGCAGCAGGACACCTACATCGAGGACCAGAAGCTGCTGCTGGCCGAGAGGGCGCTCACCCGGAGCCTGTCCCGCCCCAGCTCGCTCATCGAGCAGGAGAAGCAGCGCAGCCTGGAGAAGCAGCGCCAGGACCTGGCCAACCTGCAGAAGCAGCAGGCGCAGCACCTGGAGGAGAAGCGCAGGCGGGAGCGCGAGTGGGAGGCCCGGGAGCGGGCGCTGCAGGAGCGCGAGGCCCGGCTGGCCCAGCGCGAGGAGGAGGTGCAGCGGGCGCAGCAGGACCTGGAGAGGGACAGGGAGGAGCTGCAGCAGAAGAAGGGCGCCTACCAGTATGACCTGGAGAGGCTGCGCACGGCCCAGAAACAGCTGGAGAGGGAGCAGGAGCAGCTGAAACGGGACACGGAGCGGCTCAGCCAGCGGCAGGTGGACCGCGACGCCTGTCAGGTAAGAGAGCCCCCAGTAGAAGGGGTTTGCTGTACTTGTCGCGGATACAGCGAAGAGCCCTCTGTGGGCAGAGCACCGGGAGGAGGCCGGCCAGCCAAGATGTAAAGGCTGTTTCTGTACATTATCTTTTACACTAAAAGGGGCAGGTGAGGAAGCGGGTCCTTTTCTCGTTTTTTCATCTCCAAGAGGCTGATGAGAGTGGAAACGCTGGGGGTTTGGTCACGAAGTTGTCAGAGACTTGGAGCTGACGGGCACTTCCGCAGCGTGTCTGAGACAATTTCGGGGGCCATCCCTCTGCTCTGTGCCATGTAAGAAATCAGACTTTTCACCCCCTGAAGGGACCCGCAGCGGACGGGGCGGGGTGGAGGGGTGCACAGCATGGATTAGGGGCCACGCAGTGCCTGTGAACACCAGGCAGCAGTAACACCAGGCAGCAGTAAGTGGCTCCGATGCGTGGGTCACAGTAAGGACAGGCGGTGGGTTCAGGGGGCGTCAGTTACAGGGAAGAGCCCACCCCCGGAGGGAGGCAGCTGCTCTTCCACGGAGGGGTTCTCCTGCTTGGGGGTGCGGGTGAAGACTTCCTTTTCCTGTGGCCGTCACTCCCGTGGGAAGGAGGCTTTTCCTTCCGCATCTGCTGGCTCCCGCTCTTCTTTGCGTGAGACTTGGTGGCGGCTCTGGGACACGGACACTCGCGGCAGGTGAAAAGCCTGAGCACACAGGTCGCTGTAGATACTCAGGTCATGTTGCATTTGATTGATTGATTGATTGACCTTGGACCATGAAAGAAAATTATATTCCCACCCTGTAGGAGGCGCAGTTTCGCTGTCTGCAGAGGTCCTCTGTCCCCTGAATGGGGGGGGCAGCCGGTGGCTCTGCACTGCTCCTCCAGGCACAGGGCGGGCCCCGCCCCCCAGTCCTGTCAGCGGGGCTTCCACAGCCGGAGAGAGTGCGCAGTAGGAGGCTGCTCGTCTTCCTCTCGCTCCCGCTTTGGTTTGCATCCCTGTGGAAGTCAGTTTTCAGATCAGCAGCTCCCCTGTGTCTCCAGGGAGTGGGAGTTTTTTTTTAAGCTGCCTCATCCAGGGTCCTGTTAATTCCGTATGATGCCGATGTTACACGCATATAGTGAAAACAGTAATGGTGTCCAAGGTGATATTTTTAACATTTTCGTAGATACTACTTGGGGGAGGGCAGGAAAGGATCTTTCTGCATCTTTCTGTATTGAGGACCGGGGAGTCCAGGGAGGCGGGTCGCACCGCGCTGACCCACCAGCTGCCCTGGGCCAGCACCCACCCGGTGGGCCCCAGGCGCCGCGGCCTCTCAGCGACCCCTTCTCTGCACGTGTGCAGGTTTCACATCGACACACCAAGCTGCTGAAGATCCCGTCCTTCCTCCCCAATCCCGAGGAGTCCCCCTTGCCTTCTGCACCTTCGATAGCCAAATCGGGCTCGTTGGACTCGGATCTCTCAGTGTCCCCCAAAAGGAACAGCATTTCTCGGACACAGAAAGATAAGGGGCCTTTTCACATACTGAGTTCCACCAGCCAGACCAGCAAAGTCCCAGAGGGTCCGAGCCAGACCCCGGCGCCCACCTCCTCCTCCTCCTCCACCACACGCCTGTTTGGGTTACCAAAGACAAAGGACAAGAAGGAGAAGAAGAAGAAGAGCAAAGGAGACCGCTCGCAGCCCCGTGGTGAGTCACACGCCTGTCTCCCTGTGGCCGTCTTGTCTTGGATTCTGAGGAGGGGGTGGGCGTGGGACAGGTTGGCGAAAGGGCTGTTCAGGTGTGTGAAAGCCCAACCGCCTGACTTCTCAGCAAATCCACTTGCTCTGCCCGAGGAGGACTGAGGCAGTAATTCAGCGAGCGTCTCAGAGCCTACTCTGCGGCAAGTGTGTGCCGTGTAGAGGGCGGTCTTCGTCTTCAGGCGTTTATTATCTAATTAAGGAATGCAAACCCTCCTAAAGGGAGCACTTTCAGTCTTTCCCACCTTCCTGTATCCACCGAGTCCAGTGATTGATAATAGTAACTCGCCCTCGGTGAGCATTCCGAGATCACGTGGACTCCTCGAAGGGTCTGTGGGGAGCAGGCAGGGCTGACTCCAACACGGGCCAGGAGCCTGCAGCTCGGGGAGTAAGTGGTGTGCCTGCCCTCGCACAGTTTGTGACTGTCCGCTCAGCCGGGCATCCCCGTCCTCACCCCCCGAGAATGATTGCGCGCTCCCTCCATGTGAGGTCGAAGAGGAGTTTGTTGCTGGCCTGTTCATGAACAGGAAGCCCAGTGCTGCTTCAGAGGTAAAGGAAGCAGTGGGGAGTGGCAGGCATCGCTGGACCTCATTCATGGAACCGGCTAGGGAACCCACGTGCGGGCTGCTGACGGCCCACCGGGCCCCTGTCATCTGTCTGTTTGGGGACGGAAAGAGGGTGTCCGCTTTTTTTCTGACTTTCTTTTCCCTCCTTGGTTTCCCCATTTCCAGACGGCCCTGCATCAGAGGTGCCCACAGAGGGTGAAGAGATCTTCTGCTGACCCCATTCCTCTGCCGGCAGTGTCACCAGCCCTGCCCTCCCGCGTCCCTGCGTGTCCACTCTGTCCCGTCGACACCGTGCTCCGCAAGTGTCTACTGCTCCGCACCGCCCCAGGCCGTGGACATGAGGAACGAGTGGTCCCGAGTGACAGGGTGGGTAAGGTGGCCCCAGACTTACCCACCCAGGTCACTGCCCTCGACTCTCGGGGTGGGGCCGGCCTTCCTGAGGATGTTACACTGAGAAGAATGTCCCCAGAAGTCCAGGCGCTGGTCTTGGACATGTCAGGAATTCCTAAAAGCTAAACGAACGTTTCCAGATGAGGGGTGCGTGCTGGCTTCCCTTCATTTTGGGGAACACAATTGAAAGTCGGACAGCAGGCAGTGTGGACTTCCTGTGTGCGCGTCGACGGTAGCCGTCGGCACAGACGGGGTGCGGCAGAACCGTGCACCTTCTGTCCCAGACACCCCTTGCAGGTGGCTTGCAGGTGCTCGGCCTCTCGCCTGCTAGGCCCCTGAGGCGGTGTCGTTCCCTGCCCACCTCACCCCTGTGGACATGGGTTTCTCATTTCATTTCAGAAGGGATGACAAACATTTGTGAAAACCAGTGAGAATGGACCTGGTGTGTTTCAAAACCATGAGATCTGCACCAGCTTGGTTTTGGTGTTTCAGTCACAGCCTCTAGCGATTTCGTTAGTCGGTTCCGGAAGAAATTCTGCACTGGCTTTCCAAGGTGTTTGCCACATAATCCCGGCACGGATGAAGTAGAGAGGCCTCCTCACTGTTACCCTTGCAGCGTGACACTTTCTGGTTGTCACTGACCATTCAGAAATGGCCACGGCCTCCTGGCAGTGTTCCTGAGACCTCGTGCGGTAACCCCCGAGAGCAGTTGCTCCTGCCTGACCCTCCCTGTGGGAGACAGCGGTCCCCTCAACGTTCCACCAATGGGGACCGCGTGCTCCCCCTGCAGGGAGCTTGTCCCCACCCTGTACTGGGACAGCTGGCCGAGAAGGAGGGTCAGTGAGGGTGTGAGCACCCACACTGTGGTTTCCACCAGTGCAGAGAGAAGAGGCGTGGCTTGCGAAGGTTCTCATTCTGTGTCACGGGGCCTTGGCAAAATCTAATTTCTTAAAAAAAAATTTTTTTTAATTTAAAGGTTTGTTGGTTCTTACACTCGGATGCTTGATGATGCCTGTGTTTTATGCCACCTGTGTTTTATGTTCTTTTCCTTTCTCCTTCTTTTCCTTCTGCGTTGGCATCTGTGTCTGTTTTCAGCTTGTCACCGGCTGGCAGGTGCAGGACGGTTCATGGGTGACATTTCCCTCCGAGGCCCCACACGCCTGCCATGCTGGTAGCTCCCAGGGGGCGAGACTGGGACATTCTCTGCTTTAAATGTGGCCTTTGATCCCTGCTTTCGCCCCTTAGGAGCTGGGTCTTTGACCATACTTTTTAAAAACAAAAAAAAACCCTGTAACTTGGTGCTTGTTGATGAATTGCAAGCTGGCCTTGCAGATGGAGATATTTATCTTTCAGTTTATTTGAAAGAGGTCTGGTTTAAAATTGTTAGCCTAGATTTGTTTTATTTATTGTGTGTGTCTGTGTGTCTGTGTGTGTCTGTGTGCGTGATAAGGATGAACATACTATTCCAACGGTTTCAACTATCTGATCACTACGGAGAAGGAACAGTGGCCCGTCTGCTCACTCCTCGGTGTCTGTCAAAGTGCCTTGAAGGCCCAAAAGAAATTACCACTGGGGGAGGGGTCCCTTTCCCTCCCTCCTCCCACCCCACCTCGTTCTTTGATCAAGGGATGTCTTCCTGCTTGAGAGCTAAGAAACTGGCCGCCTATGAGGGACCTTCGCCTGTTTTTGTCATTGAGATTTCTTACCTTTCAGTAATAGACTTTAGGGAAGAAACTGAGTTTTCTCTTGAAATCATGATGTAATACCCCCCGCCCCTCCACCCAAAGACCCTAAACAGCAAAAGCTACGTTGCTTGCTTCCTTCTGCCAGGCCCCCAGCTTCAAGGCGCAGCCGTGGCCGTGCTGGCTTTCCTGGGAGCCGCGTGGAGCTCCGGGTGTCACTTGCTGGATGGAGGCAGCCCCGCGGCTTCGTGTTGCACAGAGAGAAGTGCTCTGCCAGAAAGGGCACTGGCCGACCTCCTTCCTCTGGGTCGGCGCGGGCCCGGCCACCTGTGCCCCGGGCTGCAAACAGGAAGGGCTTCGTGCCCAAGAGGTTGGCGGTCACGCATGCCCTTTGCAGAGGCGCTGCGGGCTCTGAGCACTGGACCAGGCCGCACAGCGCGGTTCGGGTTTCAGCCCCACAGACCCGTGCTCTCCACCCGCCGTGGTGTCTCCCCTTGGGCGTGGAGCTCGGGGCTTCGGCTGCTGCACTCGTGCTTCTGGCCCCGAGAACGGCTCTGGCCAGCCGGGCTGAGCCCCGTCGGGGAGTCTTCCCCGTGATGAGCGGTTGTCTTCCGGGGCGACGCAGATTCAGTTCCCTGCGGTCATCCCACGTGAGAACGCCGTGCTCCTCCATCAAGCTCCAGAAGTCAGATGCCCCAGATTGAGTTTAAGTTTTGGGGGGTGGAGAGAGACACCTCCCAGAGTCCCCAGATTTTCAGAACCTAGGAAATGTTCTGGAAGGACGGCGTATCTTCTCTCAGTTACATCATCTCAGTGGTTGTCATCCTGCCTGGTGGCACGCCAGCAGGTTGGCTTCATTGTTGTGACAACTGTGTCGACTGGTTTCTTCTTTGAACACGGAGAGAGTTAAAAACGTACAAATTGCTATAATTCAGCCTTTGCCAACACGCCATCTTCTCCCGTCACAAGGGCTGTCTGTGGGCAAGACACCTGTGTCAAGATGGTTTTTGGAAAGGTACGAACCTTACCCCTTTTCCTCTTATGTCTCAGGGTAATGCCACTGAAGGTGGTCCCTTCGCTCGTCTGCTCCCTTCGTCCCCCGCCCTCCCCCCACCCCGGCGCGAGTGGCAGTGAGCACAGATGTGTAAGAGAGCCTTGGGGTTTGTCGGACCCTTCTTGGAGTGGAGGGGAGATGGCGTGGAGGGGTTTAGTAACATAGGCTGCCTGAAGTAAAAGTGAGAGCCACAATCTTAGAGGCCAGAACCTGATCCGGAAGTTTCGGTTCACGGAAGTGGTTCCTGTTTCATCCTTCTGTTTCCAAGGCTCTTTACCTGCAGCTGTTTCTTTCTTCCCGAGGATTTTGGAACGGACATGGGAACGGCAGTTTACTTCGGTGTCGATGGGTGGCCGGTTGTGCCCAGAGGACAGCCAAGCCCTGGGAGGGCGTTAGAGAGATGGTCCTGGTGGGTGGGCTCCCGTGGCCATAAAGAGGGTGGACCGCTTGGAGGGGACACAGCAAAAGGGCATCCACATCAGCCCCTGTCCCCCCGCCACCCCTTTGCTGGGATGCCCATGCAGTGTGGAGCCGGGAATGCGCCCGTGGAGTGCGTGGTCGGCGGAGGTTGAGAGAGAGGCCGGCCGGCCTGCCTGCCTGCCTGCCTGCCTGCCTTGAGCAGGGCCGGTGGACACGCACACGACCCAGGTCCCGACTGGCCGGGTGCCAGCCTGTTTGCTCTTCTGACCGGCCCTCAGAGGCAAGGCTGGGGGCGAAGAGTTGGTTTCGGTTCGGTTCCTCCTTTTTCCTTCAACATAGCACAACATTCCTAGTTAACCAGAGTTTAGAATCTACTGCCTGCTGGCCAGGTTTTAAAATGAGAAGTATTTTAATGCTGCCATAAAAAGAAAAAAACAGAACAAAGGCTTCTTTCCATGGCCTCCTGGCCCAATTTAATTTGTCAGAAAGATGACAGGCCTTGCATTAGTTCTCCATCTCACTAAGGTTTGAAGATGGGCAAACCCAAGTGGCTCAAGTCTCTCGCACCACAGACCGTGCAGACCTGCTGCACACGCCCAGTCTGAGTCGGCCCGTGCCGGGGCCTCCCTGCTGGGAGCCAGAGGGTCTGGCGCCCCCGGCCTCCGTGCACCCCGGGTCTTCACCCAGCCTGAACGCCTCTGCCTCTGCAGCCGCCTGACCGCAGGGCGGAGAGAGCGCTCCGCCGGGGACCTGCCCTGTGGTCGTGTTCAGCCTGTGGTTTCCCGTGTGTCACGCACCCTGTCACCCCGCCGGGGGCGCGGGGGGGTGATCGCACACACCTCATACCTCTGCTTCTGCTCGGCGTTTCCCACGCTAGGTGAGCATTCCTGTGCTAAATCCTGTTCAGTAAGAAGTGGTTAAAACCAAGATGCTGTACAGTACTTTGTAATTATGTATAAAGTAAAAAGCTGTTTTAAACTATAAAGATTTTTTTTTCAGTGTTTTCTGGAATTTTACCATGACATACTGGCTTTGTATTTTATTTATCTTCTTATCTAGTAACTGGCTTCAGATTCTTGTAAAATTCTTTTCGACCCTTCCAAAAAAATAAATGTCCTCTAAGTCTTCACTGTGGCTGCTGTGTGCCTGTCCGTGTGGGCTTCCTGGGGGGGTCTCAAGATACTCTGGGTTCCTTGTAAAAGGGGTGTAGCCCCTTCCCCAGCTGTAACGAGAGCCTTTTCCCCAGTGAACGCTGTTTCTTTATTTGGGGACAGAAAGCGGGAGGAGATCCTGAAGCTCTGAGTGTCTCCGTGGGGACTCCCACTCTCTCCTACAGCCGGGACTCAAACCCTCAGGGTGCCCAGTGTCAGAACTCTTTCCAGTTAATGAAGTAAAACTGTCCTTTGCCGTGGATTCTACAATGTGAAAAGATTAACGTTATATTGCCTTTTTGGCCTACTTTCATCACCCCATCCCATCCCCCAAACAGGGCAACTGCCAAAACTTAATTCAGGAAGAAAAATCTTATTTGCCTGGAGCAGTCTCCCCGGGGATCGACGGGATGGGACCGCAGAACGCTGGGGGCTCCACTGAGACATCGCTGAAACACCCCTGAGGAGCTGTGCCTGCCCCTTTAACAGGCCCCTGCATCCCCTGGACCCTGGGGATTGTGCCATATGGTGTCAAGCAAAGGGGCCTGGGATCTTGGCATTGCCACTTGCAAGCTCATCACCCAACAATGGAAAAGAAAGTCCTGTCCTAATGCCAAGTGCCCTCCCTTTCTCAGTGAACTTGGAAGTGCACCGGTTCCTTAAGAGGCTCCTTTGGCCTTGGCAGTAGCTGCTTCCTACAAGCCAGTGACACACTGGTGCGCCCTCACGCACTCAGTGTCCTTGGCTGTCACTACAGCTGCAGCAGTCCCCTACCCTCCTGAATGCCGTCCCACAAAGACGCCTCAGAAGGGCCAGGAGAGCGGTTCCCAAGGCCTCCCACGGTCCTTGGGTCTGAGCCAGGGGTCAGGCTCTGCCTGGGAAGGAAGAAGAGCGAGGAGGTTCCATCCTTCCTTCCAGAACAGCAGACACACCTCCAGGAACACCGGACAGCCATCCCGCAAGGCTGTTGCCCCCTCCTGCTCCCGAGAGGAAGTGCTGTGCCCGGAGCCTCTGCCACAGTGCAGACCTGGCCACTGAGTGCCGTGCACAAAAGCGGCATTTTTCTGCTTGCGGATCCCCATGCCCAAGGGAGGGCCGTGCTCCACAGACTGCCCTATGAGACTGGGTGTTGCAGCAGAGGCTCTGCCCGGACAGGAAGTGTGGTAACCGATGCCACAGAACAGAACAGAAGTCTGAGTCAGGGATAAAGGTGCCAGCGGGGCCAGCAGAGAGCCTGCCTGGGAAGGAGAAAATGCGGTGGGCGCACGGGTTGGGTTTCGTCCTCAGAAGCAGTAACGAGCAGAACCGAGGTCAGCCGAGCTGTAGAGCCTCAGAAATCAGACTGGGAACTCCTGTCGCTGGGGGACCAGTCACCTCACCCCCGAGCAGCCTCGGGTCCTGGATGCCTTGTCAGTGAGAAGGATGCTTAGGCAATTGCCCCCATTCCTTCAGGGGCCTCCTGGTCACCTACAGGATGGCGAGGCGCTCTGCCACCCTGTGGGTGTCCTGAAGGGGGTGCAGCGGGAAGGGGAGTTGGGCTTGGGAGGGGTTGTGTGTGCCCCAGATTCAGGGAATGCGGGCTGCAGGGCCCCAGTGGCCTCCCCACCCCCACCTCCACCCGTCTCTAACCGCCTTCGGTATCCACGTTACAGCCTGGCCCGTCCCCAGGCCGCTCTGGCCTCCTTTCATATGCTAATTGTTGCTCTGCACTGCTAGAAATAGTCCCCACTGAAGTTGGGGCTGCTCCTCCCTCCCGCGCCTTTGTGGAACTCCCCTTGTTCCTGGGAAACTGTATCTGCAGGGGCAGAGGGGAGAGGGGCCAAGAGGACCGCCGTGGGAGAGCTGACTGGGGGGAGGAGGGACAGAGTGGCTCCTGGGAACAGTCCAGCTGAAAGCCAGACCTGCTTTGTTCTCCCTGCGGAGTTGCCCCTTCCCTTGGAGGGTCCCTGCACTTCCCACCCCACCCCCAGCTTCAGAGTTGGAGCTGGGCAGTTGCCCGGGCAACCTCCTTCTACCCAGCCTTGCCCTGTCTGTGTCCGAAGGAGGGGACGCTGGCCACCTGAAATGTGGTCCCCGGCTCTACGGGAGTCCGGCTGTGGTGCGGAGCTTGCGAGTGTGCTGGGGGGCGGGGGGGGGGCCCACGCCAGGAGGGGCTGCGGACAGAGGCCGGAGACCACTGGGTGCAGTCAGCGTCTCAGGAACTCCACCGTGACTGAAGCCGAGGCATGCTTCTTCAGTCAGACTGCACTTCCCAAGCGGGAGCTGAGGTCCTCGGGCTGCGGCAGCCACGTCCGCAGGGTGGCTGGCGACGTGGAAATCCAGGCCGAGGGGGGAGGAGGGAGCACGCGTGCCACGGGGAAACCGCAGCCCCAGTGCTGAAACCCATTCGGCTCCTTGTGTCCCAGCCGCCAGGGCTACGCAGGAAACATATTTCTAATGGGGTCTCCTTTGACTCCCCCCAAAATCTGGAATGCTGTCTCCTTCCAGTTAACTTTTGTCACACGGCTACTTAGTTGGAAAGTTACACAAGGATGGCACAAAGGAGGTGGACACTGTTGAAGGAAGCACTTAGGTACCTCACGTACCTAAGGAGAAAAGACACCGTGTACGAGCAGAGCTGGCTGGCATCTGGGCTCGGCCGGCAGCGCGTCCCCACCTCCCTGCACTGTGCACCAGGTGGGACAGCAGGCGTCTGCAGAGGCCCGGCCTGGCCCCGGAGCGCAGCTCAGACTCTGGCAGTCAGGGCCGGCGCTGGCCTGCACGGGGTGCCTGAGCCCGTCTTCCCCGTGTGCGCATGCTTGAGTTCACGGCAGGGGCGCAGGTGCTGCGGTGACTGGTGCCCGCTTCGAGTCACTACACCCGCCTTAACACGCTTGTTATTTTTGTGCAAATGAGTATCAACTGGGAGCTCCCAGTGCACAAATAGGCCCACGGAGATGAATGGAATGAATTTTCAACCAACAGTTCACAACATGGGTTTTCCAGGAAAGAATGACTCTCAGGAGAATGGGAAGCACAGGATTCTACAGGAGAATGAATGCAAAGGCTTCTAAGCTGCTGAAATCATCTGCATCAAGGGAATGGGTCTCCCCACATTCACAGGAGGGGCAGACCCTGAGCCCTGGATGGTGGGGTGAAGACAACTCGGCCCGTGACTCTGTCCCCCAAGAAAGGCTCCGGAGCCCCCAGAAAGCAGGAATGTTCTCAATTCATTTATTAAATTAGAAACAGGAAAAAGTATCCACATTTGAGGAAAGCCCCGTGAGGTCCTTTGTGCTGCGAGAAGTGTGCTTAGCTCAGCTCTGCAGCCCGACGGGGTCAGCGGCTCCTGCAGAGCTGCCTCCCAGCCTCAGGCCCCAGGGGCTTCCCGGGGTTTTCCAGCAGAGCCATCTCCTGGGACCAGAGCCCACGGCGGCAGCAGCGGGGTGGCTGAGGGAGCACCGCAGCACAGGCAGGCCCTGACCCAGAGAGTGTGTGCGGTCTGAAGAGGAGATGTGCTCTCTGCTCCAGAAGGTTCCACGGTGGCAGCTGGTGTTCATCAGTGGGCGAGCCTGGCAAGGTCCGAGTCCGCCAGAAGCCCAAGGGCTAGTGCCCTCACGGAGGTCCTGCGAGGGGCAGGGCCGAATTACGAAGGCAGCTGGCTTGTGACATGGCCTCACTTTGGAGCCTGGCCCCGGACCGGCCAGGCAGCACGGCACGGAGGGCAGGTGGGAGCCACAGGTCTTGGCCCAGGCACAAGGGTTCCCCCCACCTCCAGTGATGGCACACTGGGGTGAGCGAGCGATGAGCTGGAAACTGTGGCCCTGGGTGTCAGGGTGGCCGCTGGGAGGAGCAGATCTCTCTAGAACCCTGGATGCTAGGGAGAGACTGATGAGGGGGTCCCAGTGACTTGGAAGGTGAAAAAAAAAATGAACAAATGTCTGGCAGTTCTCCTGGGACCGTGGTCACTTTGTGAGCTCAGGGCAGAGGGGCCAAATCCAGTTACCAGCTGGAAGGCCAGGATGCCAGAGACTAGTGGGTGCTGGTTGGGGTCAGGGGTGGTGACCTCGTTGCTGGTCTCTACCCTGAGATCGTCCAGCACTGTGGGATCTACAGTGGGCACCCCGGAGTCCCTCTGGGTCCCCAGCTGCTTGTCTCGAAGGGGAGGGCCACAACCTGCAGACCAGCGTGGTCCCATCAGGACATGGGGTCATGGCTGCTGCTTGTGGAGGGGAGGCGATCCTTGTCTAACAGCATGTGGCTCTCCAGGCCCTGGGTCCTGCTGTGTGACTGGCAGGACATGTGTCTGCACCTGGGGCACAGCTGGCCTGGCGGGAGGTGGCAGAGTCACCAAGGGCACGCCCACCTCCACGGAGGAGCCCACAGGAGATTTCCTCTATAACCCACGGTCTGGGTGTCATCTGCTGGTGAGGCTGCGTGGATGCCACTGAGATCACCCTACAGGTTCTGCCCCTTACAAAGTGTGGCCTTGGTTTTCTCCTTGGTAATGTCTGCTCTCAGTCCTGCTGGACCCTGTTTCCCTGAGGCCTGGGACATCCTCTTCCGGTGACATTACAACGCCCACAGGGAAGCCCTGAGTCAAACAAAGCTGTGCCCTTGGTGCTGCCCACCCCCCTGCCCTACCCCGGGGCTTTTCCCGGCCTGGCCCCCAAGCCCCCTCCAGGACTTGCTGAAACCTACGACCTCAAAGCTCTGCACCCGTGTCCTCCTCCTGGAGGCTAAAGGAGTCCTGGCGTCACTGCATGCCCCGGGGAAGGTCCCCTCCCCCCAAACCACTGCACAGTGGAAAAAGCCTCAGGCAGACACGCCGCTGGAGAGGACTTCTCTTGTCTAAGCTCAGGACATCTCCCAAGCCCAATGCTGCCGGCCACTTCACTTGGAGGGCTGGCCCGGCGCCGGCTGAGCTTCCGGCTGTGGCGGGTAGGGACAGGGCCACTCTGTGACAGTGAGGGCTGCAGCCAGGGACAGGGAGAAACATGCAGAGCCTGCAGGGCAACAGAGAGAAAGAGAGAGAATGGGAGTCCTGCCCACGTTGACAGATGCCCGAGGAATGTCTCACAGCGACTCCGAAAGGGAAAGAAAACCGAGCCCTCCGGGCGGGCAGGCTGACTTCTCCAGACAGTCTGCATCTCATTCACCTAGCAGGTAAGAGGCAACACAGTCCCCGGGGCCTGCTCCCAGGGCCGGGTACCACCCGCTGCCTCCAGTGTCGCCCAGGCCCGCAGCACCAGCACAGGAGCCTGGGGCGGGGTGTCCCGGCAGCTGCACCCTGGACCCATGCAGACCTGTGGCCTGGGTGTGGCTGTCTGTGTGGGAGGGAATTCGGCCTTGTCCAAACAGGTCTGGCCTTTGCCCTGGCTTCCGGGAGGTGCTCTACATTGCACCTGATAGGGGTGGGTTGGCTCAGGCTGGGGTGGGGACGTCATGTGACCTAGGGTGGGGGCTCTGGGTCACCCTGTCCCAGTTGACCTGAAGACGGAGAGGAACCACGTGGGCCGTCAGGTGATCTGGCCTGAGTGCCGGGGCCCTGGTGACCATTCTGGACATGAAGGCTCCAGTGAGCGTCCGTCCCTGCTTGGCCATGCTCTAGGCGTGTCGTCACTCACCGATGCCAGGGGAGGAGCGCTGTCCTGACCCCACAGGGAGAGGACGCGGTGCTCATGCGGACACTTCTCGTTTTGACCTCCCCGCGCCCCCACGCATCTCTGGCCATGGCTGACCTTAATCTGGACTATTTCCCTGGAATATACCACAACCGTGAACATGCCAGCCTCAGTGCATTCTGGGAGGCCCTACAGTGACATGTGAGTCTGTGGTGGTCCTGGGGGGGCCCCTGCCCCGCAGCTGGTGTCAGGAGTGAGGACACTGTCGCACGGAGACCGCGCCTCAGACTCTGCAGGTTAGCCCACACTCCTCATGGAAGTGTCAGAAGACCTCTGGTGACTCTGATGTGTGGCCATGTCTGGCCATCTCTCCACTGGGCAGAAGGGCTAACTGCTTTGCTCAAGTTCAACTGGAAGGAAGGGGCAGAGCTTTGGCTCTGAAAGAGGGTCCCAGAGTCCCCCAGTCCCTGCTGCCCAACCCCGCCGTCCCTGGAAGACAGTGACCTTCACCCAGAGCGGGAACAGGGCCCGGGTGCTGGCGCTCACCTGGCTCTGCGGGGGCTCCTCACGCAGGCAGGTGCTTCCAGGTGCTGACGAAGGCCGTGGGGATGAGCGAGTAGGGCACGGTGGTGATGCAGCTCCACGTGTCCGCAGTGGGGTCGTAGCAGTCCAGGGTCTTACACCTCTGGGTCCCAAAGTAGCCCCCCACCACATAGAGCTTGTTGCCCGAGGCCAGGGCGTGGCAGGACATGCGCTTGGCGGTCATGTCCCCAATCCGCGTCCACTGGTTGGTCTCGCAGTCGAAGCGGTAGGCGGAGGCGGCCGTGAATTCCGTGTCGCCTCCCATGATGAAGATCTGGCTGCCCAGCACGGCGGCCCCCGTGTACCGCCAGGGCTGGGGGCACTCGGCCTTGATCGTCCACCGGTTCTCCGAGGGGTCGTAGCACTGGACCTTGGACACCATGTCCCGGTGGATGCTGGTGCCCCCGAAAACGAACAGCTTCAGCTTGGCACTCACCACGGCCGCGTTGCTGACTCCGTCCCTCAGCGGGGCCACCATCGTCCACTTGTTAGCCCCAGGGTCGTACTTCTCCACCTGCTTCAGGGAGACAGAAGGGGAGGCGGGGAAGACGCCTGCCAGCGACGTGTGTCCCCCCACCACGTACAGACAGTTCTCCAGCTCGGCGGAGCCGTGGCCGAAGCGGGCGATCAGCATGGGGGCCGCCTTGGACCACTCCTCGTGGACAGTGTCGTACACCCACACGTCCTTGGAGACCCCGTTCTCGGAGCCCCTGCCCCCGGTCACGTAGACCTTGCAGCCGATTGCGGAAGCACTGAACTCCTTCCGGGGGCTGGGCAGGTCTGCCTTCGGGATGATCTCCTTGGCCTTGTGGTCCACCTGGTAGATCTTGTCGCACATGAAGGTCTGGCCGCCCAGGATGAGGAGCGTGTGGCCTGCCTTGCGCGGCCGGGCGCAGGGGCTGGTGACCACGCCGTCGTTCTGCAGGATCTTGGTCTTGCAGTGCAGCGCCTCGTCTATGATGAGCCTGGTGCGCTCGTCCGCCGTGAGCAGGGCCTCGCTGGACACGGCCTCCTTCAGGCAGTCGGACGGCAGCAGGGCCAGCCGCACGCTCCGGAGGAGCTCGGGCAGGTGGGCCTTCCGCCCCTCGAGGTCGTGCTTCACCCACTGGAGGATGGCCTCGAAGACCACCCGCTCGTCCTCCGTCTCCAGCTCGTCGCTGGAGATGAGGTCCAGCAGCATGTCCTTGGACAGGCTGTTGAAGTCCTCGCTCTGCCGCACCGTCTCGAAGTGCACCAGGCACATGCGCCAGGAGAACTCGTAGAGCCGGCGGCACTGGTGGGCGTCCGACAGCAGCATCATGCCCAGGCAGTTGGAGGGGAAGAGGTTCTTCTCCAGGAACTCGGCGGCCGCGTCCCGCACGTCGTGGAACTGCAGCATGTCGCCGGCCTCCAGCAGGGACTCGGCGTTCTCCTCGTTGATGGCGATGCGCGACGAGTAGGCGAAGTCCAGCAGCAGCTCCAGCACCTCGGGGTGCAGGTTGTCCTGGAAGTTGACCGTGTCGTCCCGGCTCTCGCGCAGGCCGTGGCTGAACATGGCCTCGAAGTAGCGGCTGGAGGCGGCCAGCACGGCGCGGTGGCAGGGGAAGGCGCGGTCCCCGGCCCACAGCGTGACGTCGGTGAACATGCGGTGCTTGCGCAGTGTGTTGAGGTGGGCGAGCACGCAGTCAGGGTGCGACGCCTTGTGGAAGAGTGTGATGTTCATGGACCCTGTGCTGCTCCGCGACTTGCGGGTCTCGTGGACGCTGACCGACATGCTGAGCCAGCCTGCAGGGGACAGGGCCACAGGTAAGAGGGGACACTCCGGACACACTGACTTCACACACCCCGGCCCCCCAGCTGCCCGGCCCTCTCCCACACCTCTCGGCTCGCCTCCGTCCCTCGTGTCAGCCAAAGACCTCGCTGAGGACCACACAGGCAGCAGAGGCCGGCCTTCACCCCTGCCCTTGGCAAACTGGTTTTGTTCTCCTCCCTGAGTTTGCATCAGCTCTGGAACCAAACACCTCTGGCCTGGATACGAGCCACCCCGGGGTGAGTTCAAGCTGTGCTGCCTCCCGTGGTTACGAGAACGCGCAAAGGGTGTCCCTGGCCTGGTTAAGCCAACGTCAGGGCAACGCTAAGTAGCATGTGTGCTTGATGGCATTCCGGCCTCTGGGGATGCTGCTCATGTGGCCCCATTCCACCACAGGGGGCAAGGCTCAGAGAGCAAAGGGGCTGCCCAAGGGGCTGGAGCAGGATTCCATGCGGGCTGTCCAGTTCCAGGCCCGGTCTCTACCCTCCGCTGGCCCAAGGAGGCCGATCCTGCAGGGGCACTTGGAATGGTGTCTTCAAGGACAGGCACACCCCCAAGCACAGCCTCACACCCCTGGGGCTCCCAGCGGGCCCTGCCATGAGCGGGGCTCAAAGCGGGGCTCGAAGCAGCGCTGGCCAGGCCCCCCAGGGTCCTTCCCTTAGAGAGATCCTGGAGAGGGGCCGTCACAGCCCAAGTGCTCAGCGTAGAGACGTTTTCAGCATCCGGGGTCTCAGAGACCTCTTGACCCAACTGGGATGCACGAGGGTGTGGGGGTGAGGCTAGCTGACCACAGACTCTCACAGGCTCAGTCCGTAGGTCCCAACAGGAAGCTGAGGCCAAGGCCCAGATGACAGCGGCACATACTGAAGAGTGCAGCAATCCAGATTCGCCTCAACCAAAGGGGCGCCATTGGAGCCACCCAACCTTACAGAGGATCCCAGCCTCCTGGGCCACTTCAAGCACTTCCCCCGCCTCCCCTGTCTGTTGTCCTCTGCCCAATGGGGACAAGGTTCAGAGTGCTGGTCCCTGTGAACAGACGCAAAAGGTTGCGTCTGATTCACCCATTTGAATTTGGGAGATTCCAAAGCACTTTAATCAAAAGTCCAGACAACGGGATGACCGAAGACCCCACTGCAGTGCTGTGGAAGCAAGAGGCTCAGCCAGGCAGTCAAAATCACACATTTCAAAAAACAGTGGTCAAAAAGCAAATTAAATTCAGTGTCTTGACTCCCAAAGCCTGTGATGTCTTTCTGTTAGAAATGAGGGAAAAAAAAACACTTTTTAAAAAAATTTTGTTGAATGCATTGGGTGACACTGTTTGTGTTTGTGTGTTCACCACCCCAATTCAAGTCTCCTTCCATCACTATTCCACCTCCCCCCATGCCACTGCCACTCTTGCAATCGCCATACACTTGTCTCTGAGTTTTAGGCGGGGGGTGGCTAATCCCTTTACTTTCACCCACTCCCCTCTAACAGCTGGGGGTCTGTTCGCTGCACCTATGAGTCTGTTTTTATTTTGTTAGCTTATTTTGTTCATGAGGTTCTTACATATAAGTGAAGTCATATGGTACTTGTCTTTGACTTACTTCACTTAGCATAATACTCTCCAGGTCCACCATGCTGTCACAAAAGCTAAGATTTTCTTCTTTTTTTGTAGCTGAATGGTATTCCACTGTATAAATGTACCACAGCATTTTCTTCCACTAATCTACTAATGGGCACTTGCTCTTCCAAATCTTGGCTATTGTAAATAACACTGCAATGAATATAGGGGTACATATATTCTTTCAAATTAGTGTTTGGGTTTCTTCAATATATTCCCAGAAATGAAAGAGCTGGGTCACAAGATAGTTCCAATTTTTAATATTTTGAGGTATCCCCACACTGCTTCCCACAGTGGCTGCACCAGTCTGCATTCCCACCAATAGCGCACGAGGGTTTCCCTTCCTCCACATCCTCGCCAGCACTTCTTGTTTGTTGACTTATTGATGGCAGCCATTCTGACAGGTGTGAGGTGATATCTCGTTGTGGTTTTAATTTGCATTTCTCTGATGATTAGTGACACTGAGCATCTTTTCATATCTATTGGCCATCTGTATGTCTTCTTTGGAGAAGTATCTATTCAAGACCTTCGCCCATTCTTAAATTGGATTCTCTTTCTTTGGTGTTGAGTATTATAAGCTTTTCATAAATTTTGGATATTAACCCCTTATCGGATGTACCATTGGCAAATATGTTCTCCCCTTCGGTGGGTTTTCTTTTCATTTTGTTGATGGTTTCCTTTGCTGTGCAAAAACTGTGTAGTTTGATATAGTCCCATTTGTTAATTTTTTTCGCTTGTTTCCCTTGCCCAAGGAGATATATCAGAAAAAAAGATTGCTA
Organism: Phyllostomus hastatus; assembly: GCF_019186645.2. NCBI lineage: Eukaryota > Metazoa > Chordata > Mammalia > Chiroptera > Phyllostomidae > Phyllostomus > Phyllostomus hastatus. The sequence continues at coordinate 5,556,588 of NW_025334036.1, read as the reverse complement.
TGAAAAATGTCTGAGATTTTCCTACCTATATTTCCTTCTAGGACTTTTATAGTTGAGTCTAACATGTAAGCCTTTAATCCATCTTGAATTTATTGTGTATGGTGTAAGAAAGTGGTTTAGTTTAATTTTTTTTGTATCTATCTGCCCAGTTTTCCCAGCACCATTTACTGAATAAGCCATCTTTTTCCCACTGTATGTTCTTGCCTCCTTTGTCAAATACTAATTTACCATATAGGTGTGGGTCATTTCTGGGCTCTCTATTCTATTCCATTGATCTATATGTTTTTATGCCAGTATCATGCTTTTGATCACTATAGCCTTGTAGTATAGTTTGATATCAGGTTGTGGGATTCCTCCAACTTTGTTCTTCTTTCTCAAGATTGCTGTGGCTATTCAGGGTCTTTTATGGTTCCATATAAATTTTTAGAATATTTGTTCTCGTTCTGTGAAATCTGCAATTGGTATCTCGATAGAAATTGTGTTGAATCTACAGATTGCTTTCGGCATTATGCAATTTTAATGATGTTAATTTTTTTTCCTATCCATGAACATGGTATATGCTTCCACTTACTTGTATCTTCTTCATTTTCTTTCTTCAGTGTCTTATGCTTTTCCAAGTACTGGTGATTTACATCCTTGGTTAAATTTATTCTTCGGTATTTTGTTTTATTTTTTTATGTAAATGGGATTATTTTCTTAATTTCCCTGATAGTTCATTATTCGTGTATAAAAATGCAACTGATTTCTGGATATTTATTCTGTATCCTGCTACTTTACTGAATTCATCTATCAGTTCTAGTTTTTTTGGGGGGGGATCTTTTGGGTTCTTTATAAACAGAAGCAGGTCATCTGCAAATAATGATAGTTTTACTTCTTCCTTTTCCCAGTTTGGACGCCTGGTCTGATTGCTGTGGGAGTGGGCCAGCTCTTTTCGCCTCTCCGCCGCTCCTACCAGTATCAGTGTGGCTCCTTCTGTAAATCCGTGGTGATGAGACTTCTCTTCAGCTAGTCTTCAGTTGGTTATGCAGGTTGTTTGTCCTGTATTTTAGTTAACATTCCAGTTTGGTCCTAGGAGGAGGTGAGTGTAACATCCACCTACTGTGCCGCCATCTTGGATCCACATTTTCATTTTTCATTTTCTAAAGTCTATGGCTCCCTCTCTCCACTCCAAGTCAATTTTCTCCTTAAGCCATGATCTGGTAAAGGAAAGAAGCAATTTCATGCTTCAGTGAAATTGGAAATGAGTGTCCAGGTGTGTGCTCTCTCTCTCTCACTCCTTCCCTGTCCAAGAACCAGAGAAGTAACAAGCTGACGAGATCAGAGCTGCCTGGGCAAGGCCCCGCTCCTGGGCAAGGCCCCGCTCCTGGGCAAGGCCCTGCTCCTGGGCCTGGGCAAGGAAGGCAGAGGGCTTGGACCTGGCCTTGCTGTTCTGGCCCCCAAGCTCCAGGCACCATGGGCCACTGGGCTCTGGGGTCAAGAGGCTGGCCCTCAGTGTGGGGTGATGCGTGCAACCAGCAGGAGGGTGAGGGCAGGACACCGTGGTCCCCTCCTTGGCACCGGCCCTGGAGCACCTCTCCTTTCCTCTGCACCTCGGTCTTCCCTTCTGTAAAGTGAAGTCCCTGTCCTGCTCAGGCTTCTGAGTGTCACTCGCTCGCTTGCTGGCAGTTATTTGCAGGGCACAACCTTTGAGCCTCACCTTGGGACCAGCGTCATGGAGACAAGAGGCTGCACTGGCCTGGCCCGTGGGATGCGCCCCACACAGAGCTGAACTGCCCCATGTGAATTCTGCGACATGTTTCCCCAAATCTTGCTGCAATTGCTAAATCCTCATCCTGGCATAATCATCAGACACTTTCCAAAATGTGGCCATTCACTGGGTGACTCATCCGTCCTGTCCCCACTGTGCCTGGGCACCTGCTGGGGGACGACTTGGGAGGACCCCCAGGCAGGGCTCTGACGCTGAGGCTCTGCTTCAGTTCCACTCTCGAGCACCTGCATTACCGAGGTCCCTGCCTGCTCTGGGCCCCTGAGCACCTCACTGCACCCGCCCCACAGCTGACCCTGAGCCCAGCCAGGGAGTGAGGCCGTTTCTGAGCTTGAACTGAATGCGGCCCTGAATGCTTGGGCTTGGACACCGTCCGTGGTGCCGAACTCCTCTTGGATTCCCTTTACAGGCAGCCCTGTGCTGCAATGCCAGCTCTCTGCCTTATTAACCACAGGCGTGTAACCAGGGTGTCATCAGTGCCTGCTCCTGGGGGAGCGGGCTCCATGGACACTCACAGGAGCTGGCCCCTGGCTGGCCAGAGTGGACGGCCTCTGCCTTTCCTGGTATGGTCACATGCGGACACACATACCCTCTGAACCCATCAGGCAGAGGCCCCCCTGGGTTTCTGGCCCTGTGCAGCACGCTCCCTCCATCCTGGTCCCCCTTGGAGGGTGCCCCAGGTCCTCACATGAGGCAGCTGGGGCTGTGGGGTGTGCACTGGACCCCGGCTCCCTTGGGGTGTTGTTGATAGGGCTGCCCGTGAGGGATCTGGGTGGGGACTCCTTCTGGATGGGGAAAGGGTGGGGCAAGGGTGGGAATTCACATGGGGCAGTGCAGCTCTGTGTGGGGCGCATCCCACGGGCCAGTCTTCTCAAGACGAAGACTGAGAAAGCACCCAAAAGCATGGGCCCACCCGTAAGGAACAGCCGTATTTGCTCGGCAGTTGAGGGCATTGGTGACCTTCCCAAGGCCAACAGTGCTCGGTCAGCCCGGGGCCCTGGAGTTGACCAGTGTCTTGCTCGGCACCTAGACACCCGCAGGCCGACGCAGACTTCCCACGCAGGCGAAGAGCCAGCGACACACCCACGCAGGTGCCCACTGGAGACGACTGTCAGCCCGGGCACCTCCGAGCAGAGGGCATCTGCCTCAAGTGCCGGCTGCGTCCAGACGTGAGAGAGGTCGAAGGCTGGGGTGGTGGCTGGTGCAGCCGAGACGGCTGCGACGGTGGGCGCGTGTGGCGGCTCTGTCACGCGAGCCAGCACAACGCCCTGCTGCCTGCGCGACGCCCTGACCGTCCTCAGGAACCTCCACTCTGCTCCGTTGAGATGCAGGTTCCCGTGTTGGCCACTGGGCCCGGGCACATCGCTGGGCCCCGAGGGTTGGCTGAATGAGACCCTGGCTTACCACCAGTCAGCCGGTGCCATCCTCCCAGCCCCCATGATGGGCCTGACACCCAAGACAGGGCAAGGAGACTCTTGCCCACCACGTTTGGTGAACTGCAGGGCACGGAGCGGGCTCCGCTCCCAGGGCTGCACACGGGGCTGGACAGCGGCCAGCAGCAGGGGCGGACGGCGGCTGCGCTGCCCACGACGGGAGCTGCAGGGCGAGGCAGGGCGGGGCCTCTGGTCCCTGCTCAGTCTGAGCCCGTCTGGCCCTGGATGTCCGTCTTGCCTGCTTGAGAGGGGTTTCTGTCACCTGCCACCAAGGTTCGCAAGTAGTACAGGGACTCACCAGATTTAGAGGTCAGGGCTGCTCACCGTGAGAAGGGCTCTTAGCTGGGTAGGTCCCTCCATCCTCTCCACCTCCAGGGTGGCCACCCAGACACCGAGGGAACGGGTGTCATGTGCTGATGATGGTCAGTGATCCGCACCAGCCACACACGCAGCCCAGGAAGTCGTTAGATGCACTAAATAACCACGTGCCCCGCTCACTTCCCCCCATCCTTGGAAGGTAACTAAATGGACAGGGAAACAAAGTAGCTGACTGGTAAGACCTTCAGAGAAACTCCCCATGCTCTCCCAAGATCCTAGCAACTGAAAGCCAAAGGCCTCTCTTCTGAGAGAAGAAGGCACCAGAGGCGGCCACAGCAGCCCTGAGGAAAGGTCCCAGTTCCTCCGAGCCAGGGGTTAGGAATGGGGCCCCTGAGGGCAGCTTAGCTGTTGCTGTGTGACCTTGGCAAAGCTGATTTGCCTCCCTGCGTCTACTTTTTCCTTTTCTCAGCCAAAAAGCGATGGTGCAAACAATCGCTACTTCATAGGGCTGTTGTGAGAATCAAAGGAGACGGCAGGCGATGAGCGTTCGGAACGTCCCGGGCCTGTATCCCGCGTGCCTCCTCCGTCCGCTGTTTCATTCTTGTCGCTGTTGTCACCGCTGTGGCTGGATAAGGAACACAGCAGACGTTCCGGCCGCTACTCCATCCGTAACCTCCGCTTTGAATAAGGAGGATTTTCACTGTCTCTTCATCTTCAAAGGGTCTGACTTGTTAATGAGTGTGTAGTGTTTTTACAATCAGGAAAAACACTAACGGTTTTCGTCAAGCCAGTGGGCCTGGGTTAGCCCCACAGCTGTCATGGTGAAGGACTTAGTCACGACTGTCACCCGTCACACGTCACGCACGTGCAGGGCTGCAGGCGGTGGACACACCGCCGTGCTGTGGCTCCAGTGCCAGCCCCACTCCGGTGTCTGGGAGCACCTCAGGGAGCCCTCAGGGTGCAGCGTGCACCCTTCCAATTTTCAAGTGGAAAACAAACTAAGCGCCCTATTAAGCAGACAAATCTAATTGTTAATTGAAAGGAAAATTAGTATGACCACTGTAACTGAATCAGGGCCACAGATCATTCCAGATACAAGTGAATTATCGGACAAAGGGTCCTTTCTCTAGAAGTTTCTGCCTTTCAATGGCCCTTTCTTTACAAAAAAAAAAAAAAGAAGGTACATACTTTTTAAAAGGTATATGTACCCTGTTTTTAATGTAAAATGCAATGGATTAGAACTGTTTATATTTTTGCTGTGTATTTATTTTGATTTTGTTTTCCAGCTTTTTATGGTGAAAGATCTCACACCGGCAGCACTGTTACAAGAATGATGTAATAGGCACCGTCTGCTTTCATGTGGTTAGTCTGCTGGTTGCCACTGCGCCCCACCCCAGCCCTCCGCCTCACCCCAACCTCGTCTCACCCCAATCCCCAGTTCTCCTGCAGGGGGTGGGCCGGCCGTGGTGGCCGGCCCAGGGCAGAGCATGGCCCAGGGCAGGGTGAGGATGTTGCTTCATACACTGCGTGGTAATAAATGGCGTTCCTCTTCAGGTAGTACCAACATGCCGGTACACCAGACAGTTCCCCACAAAGGGGAGGCCGGGTGGACGGGCCCGCCTACCCCCTGAGCTCAGCCCCCAGGGCAGAGTCCCAACACCTCCCCACCCTGACAGAGTGCTTGCAACCTGGTTCCCACCTGCTGTGCTCAGGCCATGACCGACAAACAGTGCCACCACACCGCCTCTGCCAGGCAGAGAGTGCTGAGGTCACCCTACACGTGGCCACCCCATCGGCCTGCACCACAGCCTGGGCGGGGAAGGGAGGTCCCAGCAGACCCGAGGGGCGGGCAACTGCTTCAGTGCCTTGTCCACATGCTCCAGCCTTTTTCTTAATGCACCCGAGTGTTAAGCTCGGGTCAGGAAGGGCAGCCTGATAGTTCAGCTTCCGTGATTGACAGAAAGTCCCAGGCTGACGGCAGCCCCGGGCGGTTGGGGAGCCAGAGCTAGCCCTGCAAAGCAACAGGTGTGCGGCCACACCACTCCTGGAGGAAGGGTTCGGGCCATGCACGGGGCCAGCCTTGCCCAGAATGACCGGCTCTGCTTTCCCAGAAGGGTAAGGGGTCAAGGCCTGTGAAACCCTCCTCGGCGGTGAAGCAACACTGCGGCTTCGGGCAGGGCAGGAAGCCAGATCGGACACATGACTACCGTGGGCCGTCTCACACCAGACCGAACCCTTTAGTCCTCGCAGTCAAGCCTGACAAGGTTCCGACTGCTTTGCTCGGGGAGGGCTGGGTGAGACTGCAGCAAGGAACACCCCCAGACCTCAGCGGCTCTAGAGGACAGAGGCTTATTTCTTGCTCATACTACATGCATCGTGGTTGCGGTGGAGGGGCGGGGAGCGCCTCACCACTGTCACTCCCAGGGACCCAGATGGCAGAGTGGCCACCATGCCACAAAGAGAAGAGAGAAAGAGCTCTCTGGAAAGTGTGCTGCAGACAATGCAGTGCTTGACTGGGAAGGACACACATGGCTTCTGCTCCCGTCTAATTGGCCGAAACCAGTCACATGACTTCACCCACCCACGGGAGGGAGCATATGTCCCACTATTTCTGTAATTCGCAAGTAAGAAAACCAGCTCGGTGATGAATGGTAACGACAATACTACTAAACATAAAGAGAGCAACTGAGTACTCACAATGTACTAGGCGCTGTTCTGAGAGCTCCCTGTGCTAATCCCCAGCGCAGCCTCGGGTGCGAAGACCGTTTGCATTTTACAGCTCAGGGCACTGGACCCGGAGAGGTGGGCAGTTAGCTCCCCCACTGCACCGTGCGGTGAGCCCACCACCACCACCAGGCAGGGGATGGGGTGGCATTCGGATCCCGGGCCTCCCAAAGCCAGTGAGGACACAGCAGCCCTTGAACTCTGGATGCCAGATGCGAGCCCCACGGCTTTCTAGAAAAAGAGCTCCTGTCTCGGGCCTCGCTCCCGCCCAGACACATCTGGCCTGGCTGAGGGCAAACCTGCCAGGCAGCTCATCAAAGGAGCAAAGCTTCTCTTATCTTAATTAGGAAATTAATTCCATTCCGCCTAGATTGATCTGTGGTGAGTTCTCCTTGGGGACCCAAGGAGCAGGTGGAAAATGAGCGAGGCTGTGGGTTCCCCTCCAGTCCCTGTGTCCTACTCTGAGGGATCTGCTGACAGTAGGTGTCTTCACTGCTGACAGAGGTGGGTGGGGAGTGACACCGAGGCACAGGTGTCCCTCCCTCAGGGCGGCGTTCCCCCAGGACTAGCTCAGCGCCCCGCCTCCTCGTGGGAGGAGCCATCCAACTGGTCTTGCAGGCGCCTCCTTGGCAAAGCCTGGTGTGCAGCAGGCGGGAGCCCTGAAATCTTCTCCTGGGCTCCCTTCAATCCCTCTCGCCTCTGGGAGCTCCTTGTCCATCTGTCTTCCCAGAGGCGGCCGAGGCTCCACGCCCAGGAGAAACCGCACAGGCTAGGTCCCACTCCATCTGTCCTGGGGTGCAGGAGTGGGGCTAGCCTAACCGCTCCCCCACGTTGTCTGCTCAGCTCCCTACCCAGGACCAGTTAGGAGCAACGTTGGGAAACAAGTCCCTTTCCTTTGGGCCCAGCTTGTCTCTCCCTTCACCCAGTCCTCTGGCTTCACCAGCCCCTCAACCCACAGGCACACCCTGCAGTGCCTGCAGGCGCTTCTCATGGGAGCCCCAGACGCAGTGGGCAGAAGCAGGGAACTGAGGGAGGACCGCCCTGTAGCTCTGCAGTTATGGGGAAGTCTGATTCAGTTTCCACTCACCAAGAAAGGAAAAGAAACGCAGCTGGCCAACTGCACCCCTCATCCTACAGGTGAAAAAGCAAAGGGGTCCCTAGAGAGGGACCGTGATTTGCCCAAAGCCACACAACACATCAGAGGCAGAGCAGGAACTGGATTTCCGATTCAGCAACCCCTCCCTCTGTGGGCTGCTGCTTCTCAAACTTTTCCTGCCCACAAAGGTTAACAACTCACGGCTTATAAAACTATAAGCAACTCACGGCTTATAAAACTATTTAACACCGGATGCTGCAAGAACTTGAGGGATTTCACAGCAAAACATTGGCTGGAAGCACGGCACAGAAGAACATCCACCCATTTCACAGAAGAGGAAACGGAGGCCCCCAAAGTTAAGGGGACCTACCTGAAATCATACAGCCAGGCAGGGGCAGAGGAGGACTCCCAGCAACCCCACTTAAGTGTTCTTTCTGCCTACAGGTTCCAGGTGTGGGGGTTCCGACCACAGAGCTGGCAATTTGACCAGCGGTTCAAGGAGCCACACATGCTCGTTGTTTTGCATGAAAAAGGGCTTGGGAGGAAAGATTCAGCAGTGCGCCAGGGCAGTCTGTGGATGCCAGAACCGCAGTGGGGGACGTGGCTGGGGCCCCAGGAGAGGGCCGGTCACAGGCGCACAGGTACAGGTGAACCCAGGCGCAGTTCCCTAGCCCATGCTCTTGTGCTGGAGACAGAGCAGAGCCCTTGGTCCCTGAGTCCTCTCTGGCCTCACCGCCATGCCACCTCCCTCCCGGCTCTTAATAGCTGAAGGACTTGGGGTTGGTCTGGCAGGGTGGGTGCCTAAAAGTGACAGGTATCACTTTTGCTGCCTTCAGACTTAGGATGGGGGCGGCGCTGCTCAGGCTCGGGGGTCCAGGGCAGGGGCTGGAACCTGCTGTGGGCACGGGGCCAACTTCCCTGGCCTGCAGACAGACCCAGATTACCCAGGGGCAGTCCTGCAAGGGTGCTGGGAGTAAAGGCTGGGGGTGGGCACGCTCTCCCCACCGCCGGTGGTTCCAACTACATGTGTTCTTGCTGGGAAGATGCCCCAGCAGTCCTGGCTACCTAAAACAATTCACTTGGGAAACTTAGCACATTAAACGAAAACCAGCATCTCAATCAGCCCAGTAATTGGCTTGTGTCTGGCCACTGTTTTCTCCTGCCGGCTCCGCTGGCCCCCTCCCTGGCCAGGGCACACCAACTCTGCCAGCTGGTCCAGAGGAACCAGGGGCTCGGGCAACGGGCCAGTCTTTGGGATTGGGGTGGGGCGGGCGGGGGGGTTCTCCCAGGACCCCCTGAGCAGAAGGGCCGCGCCCAGAAGCCATCCATCTTCCCGGGGCCACCACAGTCCCCAGGGGACCTTTCCATCACCTTCTGCCTCCACTCTGTCCAAGCTTAACCTGCACCTGCCTTAAGGTCAGCAATGAATTTGTGTCTCGGGGAGACGCCTGAATGGCTGGTGGAAGAAAGCAGCCGCCCAGAGCTGGGAAGATGGGTTCTGGCGTGCCTGTCTGATCCAGGCATCCTCCCTCCAGAAAGTCTTCACCACCTGCGCCCCTCCTGCGTGCCCTCCACTCCCCTTGCTCCCCTCACCACGGAGGAACTGGGTATGCACACACCTCTGTGTGTCAGGGCCCCTGATCCACAGGCCAGCACGCCCTCACTTAGGGGCTCCCTGGAGGCCGGGTTCCAGTCAAGACCCCTCACCAATCAATTAATAAATGAATGAACAAACCACCCACTAAATAACACTCTACGATGCATCATAGCGGTAAATGGGAGGAACTGAGCCTCTTTCACGGCAGACCAGGCGCTCCCAGGCCGGGACCGCCTTGCTCTTTTCTTCCTGCTCTCCTCTCTCCACGCTGAGTTCCCGCAGGTTTATGATGCTATTAAGGGGCCTGCGGAGCCTGCGCCTCACCCACGCGGCTCCTCTCTCTGCACCACAAGCAGATCCGGCCCTAGCCTCAGGGTGAACGCTTCTTCCACGTCTACCTGCCTGTTAACAAACTCCCTGAAGTCACTTCCCGGCACACGGAATTACCGCAGACAGAGACGGAGATGTCGGCCAGGGCTGACTCCGTCAGCCCCCACAGGTCCAGCTTGGGGACCCAGGGACGCCTGCCTGGTCCTAGGACACCAAACTGGACCCTGTGGGGTGGACCTTGTGTCCTGCCTGTCCCCAGCCCCCAAATGCCAGCCTCCATCAACATCCCCTGGGAATCCTAACAGCACTCCCGGGCCCATCAGGCCCACCTATGAATGGGGAAAGTGAGGCCCAAGGTCCCAAAGGATCTGACCCAAATCACGGTCATCAGAGTCTGGTCCGAGATAAGAAAATGGGGTTCTGCCTCTCCTCCCAGTGCTACCGTCAACTTCCCCGCTTCTGTCCCACCGCCCGAGTGAAACCTAGAGGCCCGGACAGCTGGCTTCTCTGTCCCGATTCCCGAGGGGCGGCCTAAACTCGGGGGTCCCTCACCCTGCTGGGAGCGACCCAGCAGGCCCCAAGAACAGCCAGACCACACCTTCAGAGGCCTGGGCCTGCCCCCACCCCATCCCCTCGGATCAGCCCTGGATATAAAGTTTTCCTCTGCTCAAAGAAAATGACAATGACATTTGGGGGGGGAGGGGGGCGTCTGAAGCGGTAACAGAAAAGTGCCCGGTGCCCCTGGAGGTACAGTCTCCCAAAGGAAAAGCTTCTCAAGCAACCACGAGGGTTGAAAGGATCCGTGGGGGCCGTGCCCCAGTGCGTGGGGTCCTGGGGCCCGAACAAGATGCGGGGAACAGGGGAGCCGGCTGGAGGGTGGCCGTCCCCCGGGGTGGGGGTGGGGGGGCAAGTGGGTGGGACTTAGCGCGTGTGACTTCTTCTCTGCGACTCCACTGCTCTCCCAACAAGGACAAGGGGCCGTGTCAAGTGGGACGCAAACGGCCGGGGTCGCAGGGGCGGCGAGCGTGTCCCGGTTGGACTCCTCTGCACGAGGCAGGCGGCCATCTGGCCCTCGGGGTCAAGTGCGCGGGGACTTCGCCCGGCCGGCCGGGGCACAGAGCGCCCGCCGGGCCGCTCGCTGCCTCCTCTTTCCAGGATCGATAGTGTCTTTTTTTTTTTTAAAAGAGAGTCCGCGGACTGAATGAATCAACCACTCCCAAGGGAAACAGTGGCTGCTCCCGCGCGCGCAACATCCATTTACTAAACAATTCATTCCCTCTCGCGGAGCTCTCCGCAAATGCCCTCGCCGGGTCCTCGGGCACGCAGGAGGAGCCGGCGTCGGGGACGGGGTGGCGAACCGCAGTGCCACCCCACCCCCCACCATTGTCCCCGACTCCAGCCACCCCCGCCCCGGATCCCGCGGTTCCCCGAGCCCGGCCCCCGCAGAAGCTCACTCAGCTCGGAGCTCCCACGCGGGATCGCGCAGGACCTGATGCGAGTCCCGGGGTAGTGACAAGTGCCAACGCCGGCGGCCCGGCTCACAGCTCCCCAGGCCCGAGGTTGTGCCCTCCTCAGCCCAGCCCAGGTACTCACCGCTCGGGGCGCCACCACCCGCCGCCCTTTCAGCCCGGGGCCCGTCGCCGCGATCAGAGACCCCTGGCTGCCAGAGCCTCCGAGATTCTCCGCCGCCGCTGCCGCTCCCCTCCCCCGCTCTCCACAGCTCCAGAGCCGCTGCCGCTGCGGTCCAGCCCGGGTGCCACCAACAAACTAGTTACTCCGGCCTTCCCGCCCCGCCTCCCGGCCCGAAGGGGACCAGCCAATCAGAGGCGGCGCCTCTGTGACGGATGGGCGTGCGAGCCAGTAGTTCAGTCCGCAAGAGGATAAAGGGATGGGCTCCCCCAACGCACCGGTACCGTGAGGGGGCGGGGCAGGGAGAGGAGGACTTCGACCGGATTCTTAAAGGGACAGGCTTCTCTTCCCCGCCCCCTCTAATGCGCCCAGGAAGTTTAGAAACAAAACCCAGCGGTGTTCTAGACCTTTCTGAAAGTGGGAGCTTTATAAATTGCAGAAGCCCCTTCTGCCACAGGTCTGCAGAGCTATATTTTTATTTGCGAAAGTGTTCAGGAAACGTTTTCTTTTGACTCTGGGCTTGATTCAGTGTTTGGGATTTTCTGCAGCCCCTAACCCTGCCTGTATCTGAAATATGTGTTCTTCAGGGTACTGAAGCGCTCCTACCTGTGTCACTTCTAAGTTTCTTTTGTAAGTAGACCTTTAAGTATTCATTCATTCATCCATTCATTAACTCATCCCACAAACGCCTGAGGGACGTGCTAGTCTGGTGGCAGGGATGATCTGCAACCTCGCCTTACCTCTGGATTTTCATCGCGTTCCACCATTTCAGGTTGCTGGGTATCACGAAGGTCTGTACAGCGTGTGTTGACCCTGAGTTAGAAGATACCCACCAAGAATGGCTCCTGGTGGCTCACTAAGCTCAAATTTAAAAACAGCCTAGCAGCCCTTTTTAAACGGGGGGCCTCTCAGGCAAGCCAGGCTTCAGGAGAAGCCTGCACTTAAACTGACCGCTGGCCACACTGAACTGCCTGCCCCGCGCCAGGTTCTTGAAGGCTGAGCCATCCCTCATAAAAGAATTCCTGAAATCCTATTTCAACCTATATGACTGAGAATTTCCCCAACCAATTGGAGATGCACACAGCTTTATTCTCCTCCCTCTTAGCATCTTCCTGGCCAATCAGAGCAGCTTCATTCTGACCAATCAGGATAGTGCTTTTTGGACCAATCAAACCTGAGAATTAGGAGTCTTTATTTGCATGAGGACGGACCAATTAGGGACTGGGGCGGGAACTTCCATGTATATAAGCGAGCTGCCTGTGGCTGGGGAGTGTACTGTCCCTTTAAACTAGAGACTACGTTTGTGTCCCCGATGGGACCTGGGGGTGCCTGCCACCCGGCTGCCCTACCAGGGGTGCTGTGAGGTTCTGTGAGGAGAGGGCATCGCCTCCGCAGGGCTCCTCCCCGCCATGTTGTTAGGAGAGGAGCACTTCGCAGCTGGACCTCCTCTCCTGAGGGGGGCGCCACTTCTGAGCGCACTGCGTTGCTGGCTCCCCGCCATGTTTTTTCACGCTTGCGCTGTTTGCGACGAATAAAAAAGTGTCCTTCGCTGCACCCCGAATTGGGGGTTCCTGCTGGCATGGAATTGGCACCAGCGACCATCAGTTAACATGTGGCAGGGGCAAAAAGTCCTCATAGAGTTATCTTCAAGACTAACGGAGATAAACTCCTGCAACATGTAAGTGCACAATCAGCGTCCATTCTTTAGTCCCTCCCACTGGACATGGTGATTCCGGTAGGTCGAGGGTACAGAGGGTAACGGTCCAGTATAAAAAATTGTAAGAGCTAAGCATGGGGTGGGGAAAATTCCCAGGAAGTGTTACAGAACAACAAGGGGCCAAGGGGGGCTTGGGACGATATACTGTTACCCGAAGGAACCCCCCAGGTTTGTTATGTCTGCCGCCCGAGGAAAGACGTCTCTCAATGTCAGAGATTTGTGAAAAGGAAAGAAAATGTTTATTTATTGCTGTACAGACTTAAAGTAGTGACCTAATGCCTTCATCAAGATCCCAAAGCCCCTTAAAACACCCACAAACACACGCAGTCCTTACCCCTTTGCCCAGTCTGGGGTACCATATCTCAGGAAAAGAAATAGAAATTCGTGGCTCAGGCAGCCCCCGGTTCTTCTCAGTAAAATCCGTCTTGGCTGGTAGGGCTCCCTTGGTTCCCGGCACCATCAGCTGTGTCCCCGGGATCTGCTAAAGCCGGGTGGTGATTCCCCCCTCTAAAGCTGTGGGGGTCCCCACTCTGGCAAAGCCGAGAGGTTCTCTCTCCACTGTTCCAGCCGCATGGTCCTCTCTGCAGAATGGCCGTGGGAGTCCCCACTCTGGCAAAGCCCTGTGGCTCTCTCTCCCAGGGCTGAGGGAGTCTCCACTCTGCCAAAACTGCGTGGTCCTCCCCTCAATGGCTGCCGTGTCTGGGTTTAAATCCCCGCGCCAACCTTCCTCTGCAGCCCCATTTCCGACTCCTCCCACAATCCGTTACACCTGCCAGCACTCCCATATCCTTCCAGCTTTACTGGGCTGCCATAGTGAGTCTGGGTAGGCGTGGCCCCATGTCATGGAGCCAATAATCTCCAAGCTCCCACAGAGGTGCTGTAACTCAGGGGACCTGCCTCCCAGTTACATCTTGGTGGGGAAGTTACTTCCATTCCCTGGCTCAGAGCATGGCCACAGCTATTTAACATATCTATATGACCAGTTAAAGGTTATGGATATGTTAAATGACTGCACCAGAGGTTAGCTGCAAAGCTGTTGCTGTACAAAACAGCTCTCAATGGCCCTGCTCCATGTGTCCCTTCCCCCAACCCACACCTGGGGGTGAGGGGTAAGGACATCCTAATATTTCCTGAACACCTTGAGTTCTGGACCCCATTCCAAATCCCTATTTGGGGCCCCCCTCTTGCTGCACCCTGTTACAGAAGGACAGGCCCCACTGGCCACAGGTTAACCTAGGAGGACGAGGACGAGAAGGAGGTGCAGAAAAGATTGGGAGGAGGCGCGGGATTTTGACTGGTGCAAATGGGAAAGGAGAGCCCAAGGGTAGGAAGCTGCTTAGACTGGACAAGAGAGATTCCAGGCTTAAAAGGCTGTGAGATGACAGGGAAGACACGACCAGAGAGGACATTTGTGTGCCATGGTGTGTGTGGGGGGCGGGGGACAGTGCGGTGTGGAGGCAAGCAGCCTGAGATCTTGGCTTGAACCCTCAAATGCTAGGTAGAACTGGAGGCAGTCCTCCAGTCTTTTAAAAAAAATTTTTTAACTCAGGCATTTTTTTCATTTAAAAAAGTGGTTTTTGTAGAATTTTATTTCTTTTTTTAAAATGACTTTCTTTTTTTTAAAGATTTTATTTATTTATTTTTAGAGAGGGAAGGGAGGGAGAAAGAGAAAGAGAAACATCAATGTGCAGTTGCTGGGGGTTATGGCCTGCAACCCAGGCATGTACCCTGGCTGGGAATCGAACCTGCAACACTTTGGTTCTCAGCCCACGCTCAATCCACTGAGCTATGCCAGCCAGGGCAGAATTTTATTTCTTGATTTGCGAGAGGGAAACATCGAATTCTTGTTCCACTCATTGATGCATTCATTTGTTGGTTCTTGTGTGTGTTCTGACCAAGTACGGAACCCACAGCCTTGGCGTATCAAGGCAACACTAACCAGCTGAGCTACCCAGCCAGGGCAGGTTGCTTACGCTTTTGCATGTCAAACCCTTACAGGTGAAGGGAGGATTCTAGTAACTATCTTGCAGGCTTACTGTAAGGATTAAATAAGAGAACCTATGTAATGAGTGCATCGCCTTAGAAAGTGCTTTGTATACATTTGTCTCCATTTGGCCCAGAGCTGGAGACTTTTAAGGCAGGAGAGTTTTGCTGCTTGAGAGCAGTGTTGGCCAGAAGCGAGAGCTGGCCAGGGTGCTGTTAATGTGCCTTCGAGGGGGAAAAGGCAGCCGCAAAGTAATTGGTCCATTAAAGAAATGACACAGATCCCATTTGTAGCTTTAGCATCTGGCCAATTTTCGGGAGCTAGAGTGTTTATATAATTGTTGGTTGGATGAAGCTTCACGTACAAAATTGATTCGTAGCAAGTTCATAACCGTTGCTTATTATTCCATTCAGGTTGTCTATGAGATTATAAGTGCCAACCATCTAAAATCAGAGCCACATTATCATCCCCCACACCTCAACTCCGGTGCTTAAATTAGGTACTGAAATATATTAAAATAAAGTATAGGCAATGGAATGAAATCCAAACAAGGACACAGGTTGACTCATTGAATTTAGGTATGGGTTGGAGGGAAAAGAGGAGATGAAGCTGGCTGTGCCATCAGGCTCTGTCCTTCCTGTAGACCAGAGGTGGCCAACACAAAGCCCGTGGGTAAATCCGGCCCTCCACCTTGTTTTATCCAGCCCGGCACCTTCTTTCTACCCAGCAGCAGCGCTGAGCTCCTTGCCCCTAGTTAAGGAGTAGTTACATTTATACAGTCCGAGCATTACATTTGGCCCTTTGAAGGCAACGGTGAGGCTGATGTGGCCCCCGGTGACCCTGCTGTAGACCCTGGAGCGTAACCACTATCTCCGCCTTTACCTGCCTGTGTTTTAATGACTCGTTTCTTTGTGAGGCCACCTCACGGCCTAGGGAGTTCTGAGAAGGGAGGGGCCATGACGTCACTCACTCCTTGGTTCCTCCCACAAGTTTTAGACACTGTTGAAATAGTTTGAAGACATCGTATACCAGTTAGTATTTACTTTTGCTGCATAAGACAGAAAACCCCAAATAACTGACCGTTAAAAAGACGGCAATTTGTTTATTGCTCATGCAAAATACATCTAAAATTAAGTAACCCGTGACTGTTTGGCAACTCCAGAGTTATCAGGAACATGGGCTCCTATGTTTCCATTCTACCATCCTTAACGCTTGGTTTCCACTTGCACATTTGCCTTATGGCCCAAGGTGGCTGCTGGAGCACCACCGCTAACATCCATTTTCCAGACAGGAGGAAGGACTAAGAGTAGAAGAGCAGTTACGTGCCTTCCAACTGCAGTAGCTCCGTTTCAGCAGGCTGCATGCAGCCGTCTCACGTGATGCTTCCACTTAGACCCCTGCTTTCTGAAAGCCCCTTATAGAGAGCAAATCTCCACTCCCTTCAGCCCTCTCCCAAACCACTCAACCAAAGCCAAATCCCATTATAGGGTCTTTCCAATACCCCGGTACCGAGATGCCCCTTGGTGCCCCCATGGTGTGTGGACTCCCCCACTGCCTCACTGCAACAAAAAATAAACCCAAGTTGTTGACCTACAGTGTTCCTGGCTGACAGTACAGATACATAAATATCGACAGTACGAATACACCCGCACATTTTACCCACGGTTGGGGATTGAATCGGCTGTCTCCTCTACCGGAACACAAGTTCCCTGAGCGCAGGGGCTGTGTTTTGCTCACTGCTGCATTTCCAGACCCAGCTGGCTCACGGTAGCCTCCCCATACATATCTATTCAGTGCATTTAGAATGAATCGAAAGTAGCTTCAGGAGCAGGGTTAGCTGCCATTAAGTAAGTAGGTTTTGATCTCCTGATTGGAGAAATTCAGCCAAGTCTTCAATGTTTGATTAAGTTCCCAGAAGATAGAACCCCTGGTCAGGTGGGGCTTTTTCAGCTTCAGTTCCCAAGGAACGGGCCGGGTGGTCGCCACTGTGGGGGTGCAGCTGGGATCAAGGTCACTGGTGAGCCGCCGCTTCTGCGTGGGGCGCACATAAGCAGCAGGAGGCTGGCTGGGCCTGGCAGGGACAGAGTCTGCAGGGCCGAGAGCATGTCCTGCCTTCTTCACCTGGGGGCAGGGTGGGGACCGTGTGAGGAGGAAACCCTTAGGACCTTGCTGCCCCTACCCCATGAAGCTGTATGTACTCAGCGGTCTCCTATCTAGTGGTGTCCACGAAGCCCCTGTCCCCGAGGAAAAGCCAGTAGGCCTTGCCTTGATGGAGAAGGCGTGTTCGTGCTCTGCACCGGGCAGTGCGTGCTGGCAGTACGGGAGGGGTGGGGGGGTGGGTGGCTGCCTGGGTCTGTGCAGCCGTGGGCATGTGCTGACAGGGAGCGATGCCAGCTGTGGGGGAGCCGGGCCGGGGGGCGGGGGTGGGGATGAGCTGCAGGAAGGCAGATAAGAGAACATCATAGAACAAATGCCTCCTTTTAGCCATGTTGGCCGGGGCCTGTCCCCCTCCCTTCCTTCCCAGAATCCAGAAGGAAAGATGCCGTGAGGAAGAACGGTTCATCGGCGGCTGTTGAAGATGCGGAACAGTGGGCATAGTGTGCTGTCTTTGGGGTGAAAAGGGGAAAAATCAGCAGGTATACTTGTAAATACCTGTGTGTCAGGGAAGACGCACTGTGAGAACAATCAGAGAGTGAACCCACCCACACCCGCACCCGCACCCACAAAAAGACAGGAAAAGAAAAATGAATGAGAAAATCAACCCAGTGGTCCCCTGTGACTGGGGAGGGACCGGCAGGGGGACAGAGGTGAGGACAGCACTGGCCAGTGAGACAGTTGGATTTCTCAGCCATGGGAATCTATCACTTCTTCACAAAATACTTTTAAAATCAAGCCAGAGGCTTTAAAAGGTGAAATAAAACTGTATATTTCTATGTACAGGTTAGGATGGGGAAGAGGAAGGATAAGGGAGATTCCTTACCCCTATATGGTCTGGATTTTTTTAAAAAATGTGTTCAGGTTTTCTTTGGATAATTAAAAATGATGTTTAAAAATAAGGAAGGATGGAGGAAAAGCAGGAAGAGAAATGGCATTTTCAGAAAAATCTGGGTTCGTATCCTGGCCCTGCCATTTACCGTGTGAGAACAAGCAGGCGGCTTTGCCTCTCTAAGCCTCAGTTTCTCCATTGGTGAAATGACGATGCTAATACCAATAATACTAACACTACTGCTAATTATGGTTCCTACTTCCTAAGGCTCTTGAATAGGTGAAATTAAGACAAAAAACTGTGTAGAACACTTAGCCCAGAGCCTTAAGCCTAATAAACCCTAAAAATACCAGCATCTGCAGTTATGGCTAAATGTACAGTGCCAAGGAGAGTCCCTGGGCTACTTACCCTAAGTGACAAATGAATTCTGATTATGTTTTGTGATCTCATAACTTTGGAGGTGATCTCTGGTAACTCCCCAGCTGGAGGGGCAGGCGCTCTGGAGGTCTCCTTTGCCACCCCTGAAAATCTGTCCCATCAGAGCTCTGCTCTCTCCTGGTTTACAGGGGGAGGTGCAGCCAGGACAGACTACAGGATTCCTGGGCCTGGCTCCGGAGAAGCTGCTCCAGGAAAATGGTGTGCTCCGTGGAAGTTTGTTCCGTGCCCAAGGAGTCCATGCGTAGCTGGGTGGGAATGTTATCTAGCAATTGTTTAGAGGCCCCAGGCTTTGCGCATTGATGTCCTGATTTGAAGGGTTTTTTTATCAAATGCGGAGCTTGTTCCTGGCACAAGCAGATCCAGAGGGAGTTCAGTCAATCCGGGGGGAGATGGGGCACAGAGGTGAATAAATCGTAGCCCTCATCCTTAAAAATAGCATGCGTCATGCCTGGTGGTGCAGGAAAGACACAAAGTGCCAAATAAAACTCAGCATGCTGGAGATTCACATAAAACACTGTGGCAGAGCTGGGGAGGAGAGGGCGACTTTGGAGGCAGCGTTTGTGCTGGGCTTTGCTGGGTGAGCAAAATCCAAAGGGTGTAGAGAAAGCTTCCCGGGATACCAAGAAAGACAAAATAGGAAGATTGCAGGGGGAGATTCCAGAGAAGGAGAGGAGCCCCTGGGAGGAGTGTGGAGTCTAAGTTAGGGGTGGGGCGAGGGCAGGGCGGGAGCGGGGGCGGGGCAGGGGTGGGGAGAGGTGAGGGGACTGCAGGGAACAGGGAGAGAATGGCTGACTCGTGTTAAGGTCACTCACACAAAGGCTCACTCGGGACCCTGAAACGCAATGAGCTGTCTTTATGTATCACTATGGATGCATCTGGAAAACATGGTGCTGAACTGGAAAAGCAGTTCACAAATAGATACACAGAGTAAGATCACGTTTATATACATTGTACAATCTTATAAAGTGATACTATAATACATACACTGATTCAGATAGTTTTTATTTTATAAACATACAAACACCATGTATACGTATATACAAAATAAGTTGCAGTGTAACAATATTTTGAGAACCTCAATGATACTGGAGATTTTCTGGGAAAATATAGGTGGACAACAGTGTGAAGGTTGCTGGGGGGAGGGGGGCATAAAGGGACTAAAAAGTAATGTAAAAAAAAAAACAGAATGAAGAGTAAATTCAAATGTTAAAAATAAAAGAAAAAACCTCGAAGACACTTCACCCAACAGCAGAATGTACAGGGGTGGGCAGAAGTTGGTTTACAGTCATTTGCATGGAAAAGGATGTGCAGGCCACGATTATTACTGTGGCTTTACTAACTCTGTTTTGTGGGCTCACGACTGTTAACCTGCACATTCTTTTTAAGTGCCCTTGAAACATTCTCCACGATGGATTATACCTTAGGGGAAAGAAGAAAACAAAAAGCATCCTTCAACAACCAGAAGAAGAAGAAAGGAAGGAAGAAAGAAAAGAGAAACATCAAATAGTGTGTGTTTTCTGACCCTAATGGAATCAGACCAGCGATCACTAACAGGAAAACAATCAGGAATCTTCATACATCTAATTAGCACACTTCCATACAATCCATGGATTGATGTAAACAATATGTCATGGAGATAAACTCAGAGCAGTTCATACGCGGGTTCCTCGTGGCTTCGTAGTTGCAGAGGTCTCCTTTGTTTGGTCATATCAGTGTTTATTCAACTCGTTCCTACTGATGACATTTAGGTCCTGTCTTTTGTTATAAAAAATGCAGCTGCAGTGAATAGCCTTGGACATATGTCTTTTTCGTATTATTGCCGGTATGTCATTTGCACAGATTCGTGGAAGTGGACTTGCTGGTTAGAGAACAAATAGATTTGGGTCCCTATTGCTGAATTTCCCTTCTTGGCATTGCGCCCTTGTGCATTTCACAGGGGGGCTTCCCAGGTGAGAGGCTCTGCCTCCGCGAGATCCAGTGGGCTGCTGCCCATTACCCTGGGCCCCAAGTCTCAGAACTCAGAGTTCTTTTCCCTGGAACATTCGGTTGCTTTAAGGAGAAGTTGTCTGGGTGTCTGCCTGGAGGGAATAGGGATCACTTCCAGGTGTCCGTGTTTCCACACCTGTGCGTGAGGCGGGGTGCTCAGGGGGTAGCTGCTGTGAGTCCCCTTGTTCCGTATGTCCATCTTCTCTCGTTTTCCATTACAGCCTCATATTTCACTTTCCCCAAGCATTTCTGAATCCCGAGGCTCTCTGTGTGTCTGCCAGACAGGCGGAGATCCTTGCAGAGTGTAATGCTGGCGTCGTTGCTCTTGGTGGGAACTTCTGCTCACTCAGTAGTTCTTCTGTGTCTCTGTGGGGTCCCTGCCTTGCAGAACTTGGCTGCAACCTCTTGTCTCCTTGTGTCCCGCCTCTTACGCTCTTCTGTATGGAGCCTTAAACCTTCTGTATCAAGGTAGGGTTCTTTTTTGGGCTTAAGGTTGGAGAGGAGATAAATCTTTCATGTCACGCCATGGTTTTGATCCAGAAACGTGCCAAGAATGTGTACAAAACACTGAAGCAACTGCAGAGTGGGAAGGAAATGGTTAGGAGAGATAAGGCCCTTTTAATAAGGGCTACTCTGGACCGTGTTCAGTTCCACTGCATGGTTTTTGAGAAACACAAGGGAAGGATTTGGCTTATTTTGAAACTGATTTTGGCTCTGAATGGGCAGCTCAGTTGGTTAGAGCACTGTCCCAGTGCACCAAGGTTGCAGGTTCGTATTCCTGGTCAGGGCACGTACAAGAAGCAACCAATGAATGCACAGATAAGTGGAACAAATGAATGTATCTCTCTCTTTCTCTTCCTCCTCCCCATTCCTCTCTTTCTCTCTAAACATTGCTTTTGCTTGTCAGGTAGGTATATCTTTGGCTGGGCCACCCAGGTTCTCTACACATAAAGGATCCATACACAACTGAGTTAATTGTGAAAATAAAGCAGATCTTATGCCTAACATTTGGGATATGCTAAAATATTTGATTCGCTTACCTCCTTCCTGACATATATAGGAGGCTTTAATGTTATTATAAAGCAGTAAAACAAAACAAACAAGTAAACAAAAACCCCACAAGACATCTGCAGAATTCTACAATGCTTCTGACAATTTCCTGGGACCCTCGCACGTGCCATAAGTTTTCTCAGACGCCTTCCGTCTTCTGAGACTAAGAGATGCAGTGAATGTCACTTGTACCAACTCCCCAGGCTCAGGCTCAGGTCAGGAGCTGTGCTGGGACCTGGGACCGAGACAGTCCCTGTTGTCCAGGAGTTTACGGTCTGCGGAGAGACAGTGCTGCAGAACGGTGTGGTGTGTGCTGGTGCAGTGGAATACACAGATGAGCCCAGGATTTAATCACCGCCGCACGAACACTGTACATTTTTGTACGTGCTCACTTTGGCAGCACGCATGTTAAAACTGAAGCCGTACAGAGGAAATTGGCTGGGTTCCTGAGCAGAGACAACGTGGAAACTCACGAGGCACTCGGATTTTTGTGAGGCTGCCACACGAGATATGGGAATGTGTCTGGACTTGGTCCCAAAAGTCCTGTGTTTCCTCCCCCTTTCCATGTTTTCTTTCTATTCAACAAGCCCCTTAACCCTTTCTGGGTCTCAGTTTCTCCATTTTTTAAAAGCAACGGGGAACGTTCACTGATGGGGGAGGCCCTTCCATGCCAAACATTCCGTGGGGTAACTTCCTGCGAGTTCCCGGTGCGAAGCCAATAGCCTGGTGAGGACATTCCCGATTCTGTTGCAGAGCTGGCTGGACAGATCCAAGTAACCAGCCAGGGTCTTTGTTAGCTGCCCGTGTTAGCTACAGGAAGCGCCGTCGTGGAGAACAAACTCATGAGTGCGGTGATGGGGGCGTTATCTGCTCCTTATTTCTGAAACCAGAGGTGCTGCCTGCTTGTGCAATGCTGTCTGGAACATGCGTGCGGAGCAGAGAAAGTGCACACTCCCAGATATTCACGGGCCGTTTCAGGTTACTGGCTCCAGAACCAGTAACCATTAACCAGTAGCCAGCGCTGGAGAACCCGTTCCGAGTCTGGAGTCTGTTAAAACAGCCTGACCCTTGGAAATGTGTTCAGAAACGCCCAGCGAAGTCCCGAGGAGACCTGGTACTCCATAAAAGGTAGTCGGTGGTGGAAAGATAAAATGTATGTTTTGGTTTAAGGAACACTTTTGGAGATGGAGCATCTATCTACCTTCTCCAAGTTCATGCTCAGGTCAGTGGGAACACAGAGGTGAACCCTGGTACGTGTGTCATTTCAAAGCGCGATACAGGATCGTAGCCACTCCTCAGTACCCCACTTGGGGTAGAAATTGAACAATGCTCTTAGGGGGGGTTGATTATTTTTTATTGTAGTAAAATAGATGAAACGTAAAAACCACACTGAGGATGCAGGGACATACGCAGGGAATAATCTGGCTTTTCAAGATGGCTGCAGGTAGTTCTCATCCTATCTCGAACCCCTCCTTCAGCCAGCGATGCGCTACACCCGTTGTTGATAACAATGTGGTTTGCCAGACACAAAAATTTATGATAATGGTTCAGTATTGGAAATCATGAAATTTGTGCATAGGAATTTTTTAAAAGATTTTATTTATTTATTTTTAGAGAGAAGGGAAGGGAGGGAGAAAGAGAGAGAGAGAAACATTAATGTGTGGTTGCCTCTCACATGGCCCCTACTGGGGACCTGGCCCACAACCCAGGCATGTGCCCTCACTGGGAATTGAACCAGTGACCCTTTGGTTTATAGCTCTTGCTCAATCCACTGAGCTATGCCAGCCAGGGCTGTGCATAGCAATTTTATCAGTGGCCCACGTGAATGGCCCTGAAGTCACTGCAAGTTCCTTGCTGCTCAGTGTGTCACAGGTGGCTCTCCTTATAAAAATATTAATTAGCCTCTCAAGACTTGCTCAGCCATTTCTATTCATATGTAGCTTATTATGTATAGAACAAGTGTAGGTGTATTCGGGGTGTTTTTCTAACTGTCTTTCCTAAGTTTTTATCCTGTGATTTTGTCTTTGCCAGGAAATGGGACAAAGGTCCTTCACCGCTGAAACCCCTGATAAGCTGCCTCTGTTTCCCCACTGCAACTTGGAAGAAGAGAAAGTCAGCAGAGACAAAGACCGAAAAGCCAGCGGTTTTGTGTGACCACTTCCCGACATCCCCTTTGCACGGGGCTGAATGCCGTCAGTTCCTGATTCTGGGTGGACAGCAGGAGGTAAGGACAATCAAATTATTTTTTTAAAGATATTATTTATTTATTTTTTTTCCTAGAGAGGAAAGGGAGGGAGAAAGAGAGAGAGAGAAACATCAATATGCTGTTGCTGGGAGCCGTGGCCTGCAACCCAGGCATGTGCCCTGACTGGGAATCGAACCTGTGATGCTTTGGTTCGCAGCCCGCGCTCAATCCACTGAGCTACGCCATCCAGGGCAGGACAATCAAATTATTTACTTACAGTTGTAACATTAGCAGCTCTGGTGACATGGGCATCCATCCTCGCTCTGGCTTCGTGCATTATTACCAAAGTCTTCCACGGCTCAGCCCGGATTTCTGGCTTTTTAAGATTCAGTTTTCTTTCTTTTTGTACCCCAGTGTTTATTGATAAATATGCATGAAAATACAACAGGACGGTTTAACATGGTCCAGGAAAAGCCAGTATTTATGGAATAATGACTTAAGGATCCCTGCCGTGAACTCTGTTCCTTTTTTTGTCACCCTTTTCTCGTCTACGTGCTACCGTGGGAACTGCCATCCTGGTGCCATGTCGCTGGCCCTGTGGCCACAACTGATTGGTCCACATCTAATCCCCCAAGATAAACTGGGCCAATTAGAGGTCGTTCCCAGAGTGTCAACCGGGGAGGCAGAAAGGACTGCCTCTCGTTTTCGAAGCTTGATTGACAAGGCTCAGGTCCGCGGGCTGTTGGCAGCTCTGTGGGTGAAGGCGTGCAGGGCCCGGGTTTGCAGCCAGAGGGAAGAGGGAAGCTGATACAATCAGGAGGAGGAGAAGGTGTATTTGTTTCCAAGGGCTTCCCGTGACAGGGCTCCACAAACCCGGTGGCTTCACACCACAGAAGTGTATTCTCTCACAGTGCTGGGCTCCGAAGTCCGAAAGCAAGCTGTCGGCTGGGCCTTCCGTGCTCTGAAGGCTCTGAAGGCTCTGGGGGGCCTCACCCCTCTTCCAGCTTCTGGTGGCTGTTGGCAGTCCGCGGCATTTCGTGGCTTGTGGACAGGCTTCAGTGTTCCCACCTCTGTCGTCACGTGGTATTCCTTCCTGTGCGTCTCCATGCCGTCCGCTCCGTGTCTGTCCTTCCGCACCTCTTGTAAGGCCACCAATTCGATGGAGGCTGCTGTGACCTTATTTCAGTTGAACATCTACAAAAACCCCATTTCCGAAGAAAGTCACAGTCTGAGGTTCCAGACAGACATGAACCTTGGGGGACACCGCGCGGCACAGCACAGAGGGGGTGGCCTGATGTCACCTGGAACCCGGATTCCCGCGTGCTCTCCAGACCGCACCACACTCCCAGCTCTGGGTGGGTGTTCCAAACCAGACCTCTGTCCTTGACCATAAATCCTCTTTATGTGTAGGTCTAGTTCAAGCTGAGTGAGTGCTACGTAATTACAAAATAATTTTTAACTTCTATAAAATAATACAGAACACAAGGGCCACTTTTCTATTAGCCGCCACTCTAAGGAAAGGATTAAGATCTTCTTCTGCGTGCCCTCTATGGGTGGGTGCCGTGTTCACCGAGCACGAAAGGGTTCCTTTCAGGGTGGCTTGGGGAGAGCAAACCGTTTCTCTACGTTGTCAAAAACGAGGCCCACAGAGACTTGGCTAAGCACGTTAGCGCACAGGTGCACGCACGGCCAACTCCCAGGCAGCCAGCCTGACAGGAGGCCGTGGGCCGGGCCAGCACGGGGCACCAGCCTCCCGCCCTGCTGCCCTGGGAGTCTCTGGGCTCTGCCCTTCTCCCTGCATCCGACCCATTTCTAGGCTGCAGTTCCCGCTCGGTCACATGGCGGCTGGAGAAGGTCCAGGCATCCTATTTGGTTACAGCGAGGCCCCGGGTCAGGAAGGGGCCATCTCCTCCCAAGGTCTCTTTTTAACGGCAAGGAAAGCCTTCCCAGGAGTCACCCAGCAGACTCCTCCTCACGTCTCATTGGCCAGAAATGCACCACATGCCCGTGACTGACTCGGACCTGTCAGGGCCCACCCCTTGGGCTGGGACTGCGATGAAGCCCCTTGAAGCACACGGCCGGCCGAGTGAAGGGGGTCAGGTGCGGGTTCAGGAGAGGAGAGGAGGGCAGGTGAGAAACGCACGTCGAGTGGGCGACCAGCAGGGTCAACACCTGGCAAACCTGTGCATCCAAAATCGCAAGTGACCGGAAGGCTCTTCCTCCAGACGTTTTAGATCCCTCATCTCTCCCTCTCTCTCCCTCTCCCTCTCTCTCTCCCCGCTCCCCTTTCTCTTTACTCTCTCCTCTCTCTCTGCACCTCCTCTCTCTCTCTCCTCTGTGCTCTCCCTCCTCTCTCTTCCTTCTCTTCTCTCACGACTGCCCACAGCTGGATTTCTTGGCCAGGTCCCTTCAGATGCCTCCATGGGTGCCCCATAGCAAAGAACCCCATTCCCCACCTTTTCCCCTGGGAGAAGGGCCTGAGAGGGTGGTTCCAAGCTGGGGCAGGTTTAGCTCCACGCCGCCAAGGGCGAAAAAGCATGGCCAGGAGGAGTAAGCAACTGCTCAATGCAGAGACTCGGCAAAGCTGCCCATTCTTTGTGGCCAGCCTCCACCCAGCAGCTTCAGGCTCCAGATGAGTCTGGGAGATGGTCCCCGGGGCCTTGTTGCCTCAGTTGGGAGCCACGGCACCCGGGAAGCAGGAAGCGGTTCTCCTCAGACCCAGTTTTCACAAGGGGAGCCTCAGCTCAAGTTTCCTGCGATCTGCAGCGGCCTCTGGACTGGGCTGGGGCAGTTATTTGGGGTAGGGGGTGGGGTGAGAAGCTTGCCCCAGGCCTCATCTCATCCTGAAGCTTCCTGCCACTCAGGAAAGGAAAAGAAGACTTTTTTTATTTGTTATCTCATGGAATCATTCTAGCAGCCATTGTGGGTGCCTGAACCCCAAATTTGCATTTAAGAAACCTGGAGTTCACAGAGCAAGAGTCATGCACCCAGGTCACAAATGGGACATTGGGGACAATCGTGTGATGGTGGAAGATAAAGGCTAGGGGACACCGAGCATGCTAGTTGGGAGGGCAGGCTCAGTGGTTGTTCCCTGGTGTCGGGGATGGATAGCCCGTGGGCACAAGAGTTCGAAGAAGGCCTTGCCCAGGGAAGACGGAGGGGAACAGGATAGGAGGTGAACGGGCGCCCTCTGGTGGCCACTACTGGAAAAACAAGTGACGAGTGGCGTGCCCTGGGAGAGCTCTCACCAGTGAGGCCCTGCGGACTGGGGTGGCCTTGAAGGAACGGTTTTCGGGGAAATAGGAAGGCACCAGGGGCTTCTGGGAACTGGGAGAAGTGTTACCTGTGGTCACCTGTGGATGTAGTACTGGAGCGCGACGTTGTGGCCAGGAGGAAGCCGGTCATGGCCAGGAAGAGAAAAGCGTGCATCAGAGTCGCGGACTGAGGCGGGGAGTGGGAGGCCCCGGGGAGCAGGAGTTGAGCGGGCGCGAGAGGCGGAGGCTGGCAACTGGAGGTCGAGGCTGCTTGAAGCCCCTTCAGCCCTGTGAGCAGCGGGGCCTGAGGGTACAAGACAAGGTCGGGACCCGCAGAGGCCTTACGGTCTGGGGATCCAGGTCTCCATTTTACAGCCCTTCTGGGGGTGGGGGCTTTTCTCGCAGGATCCAGGAGTCGGGGGTGGGGGGGGGTTCTGCCAGGCGGAGACTCCGTGTGCAGAAATGAGTCTGGGTGTGGGGCTGGGCACCAAGGCCCACCCCTTCCCTGCAGCGGGAACTCCAGGCAGGGCTCCTCCCATTTGGACAGTCTCTGCCAGGATGAAATGTATTTCCTTTGTACTTCAGCTCCGGTCCTATTTTCAGACCGCTTCCTAAGTAACACGTGCAATGCGTGACGGCGTGAAAGCATTTAGCAAAGCCTGATACTCGCTCAGGGCACATCGCTTCCCTCCCTCTCTCCCCCCCTTCTTATCTTCATCGGAGTCTCTGCTGGGCCAGACGGCAGGCGCTGACTCCCAGGCTGGCCCGTCTGAAGAGCTGCTTTCTGCAGGTAATTGCAGAGGCTGGGTGTCCCAGGGCCCCGTCCCCATAGGCAGCGCGCTTCAGCATTTTGAGTTCAGGAATGCGCAGGTGCGCCCTCTGGCGGCCACAGCCCTGCATGTTCTCAAGCCTCAGGCCTAACTGCCCCACGTCCTACACAGCTGACCTGCGCCAGGTATCCCACTTGGGACCGAATCTTGTATCGGTGGCCCAGCCAGAATGGAACTCATGGTTTCATCTGCGTGCGTGACACAGGGCTAAGTGTGAGGTAGGTCTGCAGGTGGTTTTGCCAAACGGAGGGGAATACCCGTAGCTTGAGCCTCCTTTCTCAAGACGCGTTGCCGTTAGCTCCAGGTGGCGGCAGGGGGTCAGGGCCCTGTGCCTCTGAACTTGCCATCACAGACTCCTTCCCAGTTGGGAGGCCGGGAGGGAGCGACACAGACTGACCCACCTCCTCCACGTGACCCTGCTTTCCTTTCCTAGGGCTAATCACTTTCATTAAAATCCACGGCACGTTTCCAGTGCATTAAAAATATATTTGGTTTTATGCTGCGAGTGTCTTCAAAAACAGAAAAAAAATCCCATGGTGCACAACTCTGACCCAGGGATACAGTTCTGCATTCCCACCGTTTGCAGGAAATGTCGTTCAGAACAGTGCAGGCTGGTGTGTGTAGCCCCAGAGAATAGACACGTTCCAGAAACACCACACTCTGCCCGCCGCCCTCCCGGCTCTGAGAATTGCCTCAGCATCTTTCACAGCAAGGGGAGGCTTTGCTTGCTGACCTGGGTGGGCCGGGAGGGCAGGGGAAGACCCGCCAGCCCGGGCGAAGGGTGGGCCGGTCCCTCAGTCCAGGCAAGGTGCTGATGGGTCTCACACACGGGGCATGGGGTCCAGCTTTCCTGGGCAAGTGCTGAAGAAATGCTGCGGTGGAAGCCACCTTTAGCAGTTGAAGGCCGTTGCATGTTCATGGAAAGGTTTGCCAGCAGTGCCCGATTAATGTGTTTTAAAAGATTTATATGCCAGCTCAATATTTTGACAGACAAGCAGAAATAACTGTGAAGACCCCTCCATCTGCCTCCCCTTGTTTATGGCCTGGATATTTACACTGCTGCGTTGGAAATTTCACCGATCTGAGAATTCATGTACAGGAGAAGATCCTGTCTCCCGGCGAAGGTAAGAGACCGCTTTTTGTTCCTGAGCGGAGGATGAGGAAAGAAAACACAGCTCCCACGACCACTGAGGGATGCCATTCCTTTCCACGTCCAAGGCTAATGCCGCCCTTTCAACTGCACACACGCCCCCCCCCCGACAATTCTGTAAGAATATGTTGCTTTTTTCTTGCTACTTGCAGTGTGGTTGTAGCTGTAGGGGGTGAATGGCTGGGATAGAAAACCTTGAATAGGGGTTAGCAGGTCGTACCAAAGAGCGAAGATAAGGTCCGCACTTAAGGCATCTCAGATCTCCACTGATCTTCGGAAAACCACAGGACTTCCCGGAATGTCAGTGCCGTCGGGGGCGCTTCCTGCAAAGGGGGAGTTTGGAGGCGGAGGCAGGCCTGTTGAGAAGACCGAATAAGCTGGGTTAGTGTTGCCAGCCCACGGAGTACTGGGCTGAGGCTCCCTGAACATTTGGGCCCCTCACCTGGCCGGGTCCCTGTGCTCGGTCTCCCTCCGTCTGCCACCTGGTGGCCACCTTGGTCAGCTCTCACTTCCAGGTCTCGGCTCCAACCAAAATTATGTAAAGCAAAACAAAACAAAATAAAATAAAATAAAATAATCCCTTTTTGATGCTAACTCTTACTTTGAGGTGGCATGAGTTTCTGATCGTCTTCATTTACTTCACTTTGTCCGTCCTGAGCTGGGCTGCAGAAATATGGGAATGCCTGACGACAGGAGAGAGATTCTGAAACACATCATCTGTACATCAGTTGCCTTCTTAAAATCTGACAGACTCAGAACTCCCAAACCCATCGGTTCCGAGCACTTGGATTCAGGGACAGCGGAGCTGTGTCCCTCCTGCAGCAAGTGCCTGGAGCGTTCCTGGGCTGGGGGGACAAGTCCGTCTGTCCCAGAGCCCGTGAGCTTAAGACAACGGGTCTGTTTTCATCTGTAGGTACTGTGACCCTCACACAGGTCATGCCCACAGCTGTGACCAATACTGGTTGGCAGATTAGTATGTGGAGTTATTCACTGAGGGCAACGCAAGGATGACGGGGTGGGGGTGGCTTTGGCCATGAGACCCGCACCCCCCACCCCCGGCTGCTGCAGCATGCTGTGCCCTGGAGTCATGGTCTGGGATGAGCAGGCAGAAGGGAATGAGGACCCCGAGGACCCAGCCTGCCCCCAGACTCAACGCCAAATGAGTACCCTCGCACTTGGATAAAGTGAGGGCAGGAGACCCCGAATTTGCTAATGTCAACACCCTGCTTCCTGACGGAATGGGCAACTTCATCTGTAGACAACAAGGAAAGCCTGCTTCTTGCACAAGTGTTTTTGTGGAGCAGAAGTCACGCTGTCCGAACAAGCGAACAAAATGATAAAGGAGGCCCTTATTTATTTGCAATCCCCCATGCGTCTTATGCTCCTGCAGGTCAAGCGTTAGCTTCTTTTCATCGTCGTGTGTGATATCCACCACAGTTCCTGACTTGTGTAGAGCTAGGTAGGGGTGGGGTCACCGGGCAGAGCATGGGATGGAACTTTATTTCTGCGTGTAGGCAAAGAGCCTCACATAAAACTTGGCTGAAGTAGATGTGGGTGGCCAGACCCCTAAAAATACTGAGTAACACCAGGTAGCTAAAAAAAGAGAAAAAGAAAGAAAATGGGAAAAAAAAAAAGTGTCCCCTCTCATGCAATGTTGTGCCGGTTGAGGATGCAGGATAACCAGCACCCCAGCAGGTGGCACTGTTGATCCATGTTTGTAGGCCCCCACAGCCTGTCTCTATGGTAACACGTTTACAAATTATGGGCAGACTTGGCCTTGTCCTGTGTGTACGTGTGTGGATGTGAAGTAGTTTTTGCATGTTCAGAAAAGTGAGCACTGTGCCGCAGGAACCACTGATACGCAGCGAAGGGGAAGAGAAAGCCCTGAGTTGGTTGGAGCCTTGTGCGGTGTGATCCCTGCAGATATCAACCAAAGGGTACGCACACGGGTGGGCGGGACAGCAGGTTGGTGTCTGTGTGTCTGTTTGTCTCTCTCTCCCTCCTTCCTGTCTCTAATATCAGTACTTAAAAAAGAGGGGGGGGGCAAGGAAACGTTCTCATGCTGGGCACGGCACTAAGAGGCCAAGAGCGGAGAAACAGTTCCTACAACACAGCTACGTGCTCCCTTCGCCTGTCCTGCCGATCCTTACGCCCTCTAACGCCGGCTGCGGGGAGCCTGGGGTGGGCTGCAGGCTGACTTTGCTTCTGCGCAAGATGCCATTGCTGCAGCCCAGCCTGGAGGAGATGGGGTGGCCTGAGCTGTGCGTGTTCCAGGGACGTGGTGACGGAAAATGTTACATAAGCTCAGACGAGCAGTTACTGTGTATCCACCCTTAGGACCACTCTCTCTTCAGGGTGGGTGTCCCATGCTGTCTGTGTGAGTGTTTCCAGAACGGGCTGCTGCCGGCCCTTGATCTCCCCTCTCTGGAGAAACCACTCACCCTGTCTGAATCCCACTCTGAGCTGTGAGGGAGGCTTCCGGACACGGCTCCGCGCGGGTCCTGTCCAGTCAGGTGCCACACTGGTTGTACCCAAGGAGCTCGTCTGGGTGTTCTATCTTCGGGAATTCCAGCCTGTTCAGTGGGGAAGGTCATTCTTAACTCCAGTTTGCAGGAATATCTTCATCATCGGCATTTTTTTTTACCTAAATAGCTGTTCTGGACGTTTCCTAGTGTACGTTTTAAAATGGAAAACGTTTCAAAATAATTTCAGAGTTAAAGTTGTAAAAGTCGTGCAAAGAATTGCCGTATGCCTTTCACACACTGTCCCTCAATTTTACCCCCATCCTAATATAGGTACGTAATTTTTTTTTGATACTTTTCAGAAAAGTTGCAGACATGACATCAAT
Source organism: Phyllostomus hastatus (assembly GCF_019186645.2). Taxonomy (NCBI): domain Eukaryota; kingdom Metazoa; phylum Chordata; class Mammalia; order Chiroptera; family Phyllostomidae; genus Phyllostomus; species Phyllostomus hastatus. Next base: position 5,525,268 of record NW_025334036.1, on the reverse strand, counting down.
TTATCTCTGAATACTTCATTCAGTGTTCCCTAAAAACAAGGGCATTCTCTCTCCTAACCACTGTACAATAATACAAAAGCAGGAAACATGAACACAATGCTATTATTTAGCCAATAGACTTTAATGAAATTGCATTAATTATTCCAAAAGTGTCTTTCATATCATCAGGAATTTTTTTTTTTTTCAGTTTGGGAGCCAATTCAGTATCACCTATCACATTTAGTGGTTATGCATATTTAAAAATGACCTAAGTTGCTCTTTACTTGAGAGCTGTCTTTGATTTTATTTGTGTTTTCCTTTCCTCACTCTTGCGGGTCAGTGGCTTGCAGCTGAGATGTTTTCTGTTCCTGGGAATCATCATGGGTTCTTCAATGGCCAGCAGATTTGTAATGGAAAGTTGATAAATCCACGCAAACCTGCATTCAAACCCCAGAGCTGCCAGTTTCTAGCGGTGAGCCTCTGGGGACATTGCTCCGCCTCTCTGAGCAGAACTTTTCTGCGTGAGGCGTTGATAACAAGCTGAGTCTCGGGAAGTCAGTCTGAGGGTGAGTGAGATCATGTTTAATAAGCCACAGGACTTGGCCAATGAAGCTGCATATGCAATTTCCCTCACCCACCGAAGGAATTCTTTTACATCAAGAATATAAAAAATACTTGAGGATGTGTTTTTTATTTTCTTAGATTCGAACCACAAAGTGGTTTGAATATAAATGCCTAAGGACTATTCATCACCTCAACTTGTTCAGTCATTGTGAATGTCAACCTACAAGTTCTCTGTTTCTTAAAGGTTTTATTTTGGGATGGTGGTAGACTCACACACAGTTATAAGGGGCAGATAACATGTACTCCTTACCCACATTCCCCACTGGCAACATCTCACGAAACTCTAGTTCAGCATCATAGCCGGGAGACTGACCTCGATGCAGTGGGGACACAGACATTTGCGCCCCCACAGGTGTCCCTCCCGTCGCCGATTTTAAAGCCACCCCTGCACCTTCCCTCCCCATCTGCTCCCGAACCCCCGTCCGCCACGAGTCTGTGCTCTCCTTCTGTACTTGTGTCATTTCAAAAGTGGTACATAAATGGAGTCACAGATGACATAACCTTTGGGTTGACTTTTTTTTCCCCCACTTGGCATGATTCTCTGGAGAAATGTGTTCCTTGTTTGTTGCTGCATTGTATTCCTCGGTGCTTTTTAAATTTTATTTATTTATTTTTAGAGTGGAAAGGGAGGGAGATAGAGAGAGAGAAACATCAATGTGCGGTTGCTAGGGGTTATAGCCTGCAACCCAGGCATGTACCCTGGCTGGGAATCAAACCTGCGACACTTTGGTTCCCAGCCCATGCTCAATCCACTGAGCTATGCCAGCCAGGGCTATTTGTTTTATTATTTTCTAATAATTAGATGATGTTAACACAGCAGTTTTTAAGAAATAACGCTGTTGAAATATGTTTTTCCAATAATTGCTGAGATATTCTGCGGTGACATCTCTAACAATATGTAATGTTGATGCGTAATTTTCTTCAAAATTCCTGAATCTATAAAACTTAAAAATGAAATCCAGAAAAAAAATTGATTGGTTAACTCCATGAATCTCTCCTCTGTTTTATATTTTCTGCACGTATACCTTTGCCCTTCTCTTGGTGAGGAAGTCGGGACCTAAGAAAGATGCTGTCACCCCCCAGAGTAAGTGGCTGCAAAGGCAGCTGTGATTGGCAGGTGAACTTCAGGCTGTGGAGGAGCTGTGCTCCAGTTTCAGACTGATATTAAAAATACATGATGCAAAAAATTCGAGTTGTGCCACTGCAGAACACGCAGGACATTTAGCACTTAGGCGAATGAATGAAATATTTATAAGTGGGCACTTGGCTGTTCCTCCCGCGCCTAGAAAGTTTGCATATCCGAGCTGACCTCCCCACTCTTTCTTGGCGTCGCATTGCCACTTTATAGCCGGCAGTGCAGGGAGCCTGCTCCCCTCCCGCGCTCTGGGACCGGAATCCAGCTGCTCCCACGGCCACTTCCCTTCCGACCCAGCAGAGGCAGCACGCAGCAGAAGGGAACGCAGGCCCAGGGCGGCAGGCTGGCAGGCCGGGGTCTGTTTTGCATCCGGAGCGCCTCCAGTGTGCGGTTTGAAGGGCGCCCCGAGCTCCCCGGCGGGAGGGTGACTCGCCGCACGTTCCGACCTCGGGCGTGTTTCGGCCGCCCTTTCGTTTTCTGATTAGGGTTCTCATCGGGTCGTGCGTTTTGTCTGTTCGTCTGCGCCCCTGAGCGCTGGCCCCGACACACCTTGCTCCGCCCTGGGAAGACCTGGAGCCACAGGCACGGGCTGCGGCGATGCCTCCAGGGACATCCGTGGCTCTGGGACACGGGGAGTCTTTCTGACCATCGGGTTTTCTCACGGGTAGGGGTGGGGTGGGGGATGGAACAGCCCTTTCCTCGCGTCAGGACAAGTGAGCAGACACACGTGTGATGAGTATGGACTCAGCTCACGCAGTCCCCGGGGCTACGGGGACTGTGGGCTCTGCCCCGGGACCTCGGGGCCTCACCCTGCCTTCCTTCTGGCCGGTGGGGAAAGAGCCGGTGTTTCCCTGGGAACCCAGTCCCTTCTCCCGAGACCGTCCCTCACCGAGGGTGCAGGTGGGGACAGAGATGGTGGTGCCTGCTCTGCCCACCCCAGCGTCCTGGCTCTCAGCCTTGTGCAGGCGGGCTGACTTGCCCCTCAGGCCTCACCTTGGGGGATCCCCAGCCTAGCAAAAGATCTGCACATATCTGAACCCCAAATACGGGATGAGCTCAAATCTTTTCCCACAGGGTGCCTACCTACCCCTCAATGCTGGGCAGCTTGGTGGCTTGGTCTCCAACATTCAGCGTCAATTCCCAGTGGACCTCTAGGGGGCAGTATTGTCTCACTCCTCCTGCCTGTCCCCTGTGGTGCAGGGCCTTCAACCAACTCCCTGCCACCGGACAGCCGTGGCCCCAGCTCCTACAGCTGCCACGGTTACAATTTCCCCTCTTCCCGCGATAGCAGCCGCAGGTCAGAAGCGCCTTCCTGCATCTGTGCCCGGGACTTCTGGGAATCTGGCTTGGCGTTTGGCATAGCCTCTCTTTTATTGTGGTTTTTGCGTTGAGTGTCACGTATCTCTACATTTAGTTTAAAGTTTCTGGGGAGAAGGAATGCGTTTTTATTCTTCTTTGATTCATCACCATCTCTGCCAACCCACAGCCCCCCGCCCCTCCCTCCAGAGTCTCTGCGTGTGCGTGCTGCTGACGGGGCGAGGGGGGCCGGGCGGGGGTGTGGGGTCCGTGCCTCCGTGTTTCTGCGTGTGCCCCGGCGCTCCTAAGTCCGTGCAGGATGGCATTCCTAAGGGCCCTCCACGTCTAACCCTTCTGTTCCCTCACCTATCAAATGGACATAGTGGCACTTTAACCGCCTCCTTGACCCCAGTTTGAAAAGGGCACACTTTCCCCATAGCCTCCTCAGGGCCTGAAGGATGAGAGGGATCTGAAGCCCAAGAGGCACCTGGCATCCCTCCCGAAAGCCTCTTGCTCCAGGGGTGACCACGTGGGTGGGGGTCCCAGGCCGGGTGCACAGCAGGGCCCTGAGTGGAGTGTGTGGGACGTCCCTGTGTCACTGCTGCGGCAGCCTGACGCTGTAAGGGACCCGCCCGGCTGCTGCTGCGAAGGGCCCCGGGAGGGTGCCAGGGGGCAGCACGTTGCCCCAAACCTCTGCGCTGTTACAGGCCCTGGTTCTCAGCCCTCCGTTTGCACACTGTTTTGAGATTTCGCAAACGCCCTCAGGTTCTCTTTTCCATTAGGTGGTTCACAGCCGGTGGAGGCAGCCAGGTCATAAGGACGGGGCGCTGCTGCCCGAGCCCCAGAGCCGGCTGATGGAGAGATCAGGGCACCAGAGGGAGCCCCTTGACACCTTTTCCGCTCAGAAAGGGGTGCTGGGGGCAGGAGGACAGAGCGAGTGGGGTGCCGTGGGCTCCCTAGCAGTGCCTTGCCTCGTCCCCACGTCCCTGTCACCCTCAGGAGTGGTGGCTCGCGTCATCATTTCATCGGTGCCCAGAGTGTGGTTCGAGGACCAGCGATGGTGGCATCACCTGGAGTGTGTGGCGGTGTCCGCCCCATCAGACCCCAGCGCTCCCGTGTCGTCCATTTTTATTTCCACCAATCCCACCGTCCACCCCCTTCTCCTTCTTGTCCTCTCCTGGTCAGGGGGACCCTCCCAGACCTGCTTTCTAAGTTTCGTCTGGGAGCAAATTAGAAGTTTGAAAAAGGCCTTTTCAGAAGTGCCTGGAATTATTTTTAATAGCCTCTTGAAGAAGAAAAAAAGAGAATGCCAACAAGTCAATATTATGCGCAAATGGAGGTAAAATTCCACTCAATGGCTCCCAGGCTCCGGTTTTGTAGTGCCAATCAATGAAGGGCCTGGTGATTTTAAATGCAAAGGACGCTGTGCTTCCAGGCAGCCGGTGGAAGGATGGAGGCTGCGTCTCGCTGTTGCTCACCCTGGAAGGAAATTAGCAGAAGTGCGTAGACCTCCAGCCCCGCTGTGTTAGCCTCCCAGCGGAGGACGGCAGCTCATTAGCATACGGTGACCCCGAAGGTCAGCTTCTTCCTTGCAGACACTCGGAGATCCACTAGATGGCAGCAGCCACTAAGGCATCGAACACATTGTCCCAGCTGCATGGTGACTCTCCTCCCAATTACAAAAATCTGCAATCGGGAGACCTGCAAAGATCATCCGTTCTAGTCCCGCTCCTCGTCCTTCCAGAAACGTCCATGTCAGAGACAGTGTGAGCGGACCGCTTGCAAAGCTCGTGGGGAAAGGAGCTCCCCAAATCACACGTGTTTACTCTGTCGATTATTTGCTTATGTCCCCTTCTCCCAATTTTTTATTCTGGAAACTTCAAGCCTCTAGACAAACTGGAAGATGAGCACCTGCTTGCTCGTCACTCAGCTCCGTCTGTTGATAACACGAAGCCCCATTTGCCTCCTCTCTCGAGTTTTCCTGCTTTGGGATAAAATGGTTGGAAGTACGTTGCAGACACCCTAACACATCGCCCGTCAGTAATTATTCAGCTCGTGTCTCCTAATGAAACCGGAAGAGACCCCGGCATTCAGGCTGCCTGTCACTGCGAAACCCAGTAGGCAGTGACAGCGATTGAGTCTTTTATGGGCGCTTTATTGAGGTGGCCTGAGATGATGGTGGGTTCGTGTCCCAACAGACCATCTTGTCTTCTCTTTCCAGGCCAGACTTTTTATAATGGTGGGGTTGCGGGGGTTGGGGGGTGGGGCGGTGAGGGCTTTGAGATTCAGAAGCTGCAACATTCCTGTCCTGGGCAGTTAGCTGTTCCTGGGAGCGGGTGGTCCTCTGTCTCTCCCTGGAACACAAAGGCCCGGATGCCTCCAGTTGTCCCCAGGCGGTAATCCCTAGCAGTGCCCCAGGAGGTCGGCTGTTTTCCCAGGAGCCAGGATGGGCCTTATTGGTAGTTTCTGAAAACAAAAGCTTTAACATACACATGACTTGCCAGACTTACATAAGTTTTTACCTTCAGCTAAAAGATTTTCCAAGTCTTGAGTCCCCCATCACTAACAACGAAGATAAAGACATTCTTTATACAGAAGCACAACACTGTGATCACACTCAAAGCGTTTAGCACCGATATGTTAATATTATGTAATATGCAGTCCATTTTAAATCGCCCCATTGGCTTTAGGAACGTTGGTAGGAATTTTCACTCCCCTTCTGGAGTCCATTCGAGAATCAAGAATCGTAAACGGCATTTAATGGTCATGTCTCTTTGGTCACCTGTTTTCTCCAGAGCTGCCCTCTGGTTTTTGTGGAGGGCTTTTTTTTTTTTTTTCAGGACTGATATTTCTTTTTCTAAAAAAGTTTTAAAAGATTTTATTTATTTATTTTTAGAGAGAGGGGAAGGGAAGGAGCAAGCTTCGGGGGAGAAAGATTGATGTGTGAGAGAAACATCAGTTGCCTCTCACACGCCCCCTACTGGGGACTGGGCTGCAACCCAGGCATGGGCCCTGACTGGGAATTGAACTGGCGACCTTTAGGATTGTAGGCTGGTGCTCAGTCCACTGAGCCACGCCAGTCATGGCAGGACTGATATTTCTTAACAGTCCAGTTCAGTTGTTTCATAGCACATCTGACGCTCTGGATTTGTCTGATTGTTCCGGACTTGATTGCAGTTAAATATTTTGGCCAGACTATGACCTGGGCGATCCAGTATGATAGTGGCACAGATTCTTCCTTAAAATGCTGTGGTGGTGCCTTGGACCTGCGGGAGGCAGAAGACCCCGATTCCTGGTCTGAGCTGTGTGACCTCGGAGCAGACGCTTGACCCCGCCCACTCCCAGTGGCCTTGCTCTCGTTTGTCGGAGGAAGGGTTTGAGCTCAATAACGGTCAGCTCCCGTGGACCCCAGTGTTGTTCGAGACTCAGTTCTGCTGTTGGTGAGCGGGCAGCTCTGGACGGACCTCTGTCCTTTGAGCCCCTCTCTCCTCATCCGTCCAGTGGATTAGTGACCCCCGGGGCGTCCAGCTCCCGTGGGGACGCTGTGATGGCGAGAGGGCCGGCTCAGCTCATTTCGCGTCCAGTTGGAGGGATGCGGTAGGCGAGAAGGCAGGCGTGGGTGGTGGCCTGGAAACAGGGCAGACAGAGAGGGAGCGCGTCCAGATCGGGGTCTCCTCGGGGACGCCGCTCGGCGCACCCGTGGACCTCCGCTCTCGGCCATGCTGTGTGTGCACGCCGGGACGTGCGCGTCACCCCTGGTGCGACTTCCGGGTTCCCTGCTGCTTCTCACGCCTGAGGTGTTCCAATGCTCACTCCCCTGCACGGCCCAGGGAGGACCGGGCTGGGTCCGTCCGTGGGTGGGCCCCACGCCCGTCGTCCACTGGTTACAGCCCAGTGGGCGTGTGCCGGACGTGTTGTGTGCAGGGCTCCACCCCTGGTCTGAGCCTCTGTCCACACCCGGCCACCTGCGTCTGGTCACGGGGGAGGGACCCGAGGGCGGGGTGGACAGCTCAGTCTGTCACCGCGTGGGAAACAGCCTGGAGCGGCGTCTCTGTCCACAGGCCCGTGGCACCATCTTCAGGAACGGAGGGCAGCTTCTGATCGGGCTCTGCCGTGAGCTGGGAAATCAGAAAACTCAGTTACTTGTTAAGGTCCCCCAGTGACGGACAGAGACGGGCTCTCTCACCATGAAAAGTGAATAAGACCCTCGACAGAGTCAGATACGAGGCTCAGGTTCCTTTCTCTGAGTGCAAAACGGCGTTTTTTTCTGGGGTCACAAAAAACAAGTGCCCCTTTCTGTTCGATTGTGTTGCCATGAGGGACCTGGTGGGGGGGGCTTGCTACTCTCATGATGGAGGGTTTACTGAGTTTCCCGCAGCCGAACCTCTCCCAGGTTGTCTCCACACAGCTGTCTGGATTTCTCCCGCACGTGCTGGGGTTCTGCAGGGGATCGGCCGCCGTCCCAGGGGTGTGGGCGGGTGGGAAAGGGGGGTGCGGCCCTGGGCGTGGGGTCTGGTCAGAGGACACGGAGGTACTGGTGTCGACAGGTGTGTGCCGGTCACTTCCAGTGCCTTACGTCACTTGGGTTTTCCCGGCAGCCCCGTGGGGCATCTTGTAAACAAGGAAACTGAGGCTCAGAACATCAGCTCTCTTGGCCAAAAATACAGAGTTGGGATGCAGGCGCGGTTCTGTCTGGTGCTAAAACCCCGGCGCTGGAATTGTCGTGGCCCTCCCGGTCGACTTCCCAGCTGGAAGGGGTGCTTTCCAGAAGCTGTGCAGCAGGGGAAACTGTCTCTGGGCTTGGTTCGGGAAGGGGGGTGAGGCGAGAGGAACGGCCCAGCTGGTGGGGCACAGGCACCAGGGCTGTGGCGGGCACGTGGCGGGCACGGCGGGGAGGACAGGCGTGGGGACGGCGTGGCATCCCAGCACCAGCTGAGAGGCTCCGGAGCTGGGCTTCCTTCCCCGTGGGGACTGCAGAGACCCATCGGGGAAACAAAGCCAGGGGCTTGCTGAGCAGACGCGGCACCGGGCCGGGGGTTGCTATTAACGCTGGAGCCGCGGCTCCCTGGGCTGCCAGGGCTCCGCCTGGGCTCCGAGACGCTGGCCTGGTCTTTGTATGATCCGTTCCAGACCGTGTCTCGTCGTCCTCTCTGCCCCGGCGGAGCACGGCGGGGCTGAGGGGCCGGAGGCGGGGTGGGTGTTGTTCCTGGTGTATCGAGAGCCAGCATTCCCGACCCTTGGCGAGCTCCGCAGGACCTGCCGAGGACCATCTGCCATTGTAAAGTCACTCTGTGTGGTCAGATCGTGAACTTGGACTCACCAAAACGACGGGAGAACGGGCTGACTCGGAGGCACATTAACTCTGTGACCTTGGGTAAGTCACTCTCTCATCAGGCTTATCTATAGAAATCAACAAACTGATTCTAAAATGTCTACTGAAAAAAGCAAAGGGACCGGAATAGCCAAACACAGTTTTGGAAACGGAAAGAAGTCCAAACACAAAGCCACGGTAATGAAGACCATATGGTATTGGAAGAAGAACAGAGGCGGAGATCCGTGGAGGGGAATGGGGTCCAGAAATCGGCCACACGTAGATGGTCCGTTGGTTTTGACAAAGATGTCAGGTCAGTTCAATGGAGAGAGGATGGTCTTTTCCACAGAGATGCAGAAATAATTGGATACGTATATGCAAAAAACAAAACTCAAAAATAAACTTGGAACCAGACCTTAGGTCTTGGAACCAGACCATAGACCTTAGCTCTATGCAGAAATGAACCCATCGTAGACATAAATTTAAAACCTGATACTGTAAAACTTCTCAAAGAAAACATAGGAGAACATTTCCGTGAGCTTGAGTTAGGCAAAAGTTTCTTATAAGGACTATAAAGCAGCAAAAATATATATAAATGGACCTGTTATCAAAATTTAAAAATTTCAAAAGATCTTCAAGAGACTCTGTTTAAGGAAAGGAAAAGACAAAACAGTTACAGAAAAAATGTTTGCAAAACACATATCTGATAAGGGACTCGTGTCCAGATAGTAACTATGCGAATAAAGAATTCTCACAATTCAATGACAAGAAAGCAAATCAACCAGTTTAAAAAACAATGAGAAAAAGACTTCAGCAGACACTTTACCAAGGAAGTTATATAGATGGAAAGCGAGTGTGCGAAAGGTGCTCAGCATTAGAAATTATCAGATGAACGCCCATAAATTAAAACCACGGTCAGACAATATTCCATCCCTGTTAGCAAGGCGACCCATCCCCCACCCCACACCCAGCATGACAATGCCAGGGCTGGTGGACGTCACATATGCTGCTCTTGGGATACAACATGGCACCGTCACCTTGGAAAATAGTTTGGCAGTTTCTTATAAAGTTAAATGCGTTTATTTTATAGTCCGGAGGTCCCGCTCCTAGGTATTCACCCAAGACACATGAAAACACACACCCATGCAGCGGTATGCATGGTTTATGTATAGAACCAACCTGTATGCAGATGGTGGTGGGGGTGGTAATAGGGACCGCCCCAAACTGGAAACCGCGCAGTGGTCCATCTGCTGGTGAATGGGTGATAGATAATGTGGTGGATCCCTGCCATGACACTGTGCTCATCGATACAGAGGAAGAAGCTGCTGAAACATACAACAACGTGGGTGGATTTCAAGTGTATAGCGCTAAGGGAAAGAAGCCAGACTCAAAAGGCTACAGATGGGCATGCCCCAAGAAGGAAGACGCCGGACCACCCAGTGGGAGGGGGACTCTGTATCAGGGGCCCAGTGCCGCCCGGGGCTCTGGTGTCCCCCAGACAGGGGCTGGTCCTGCAGTCCTCGCCGGACCTGAGGCCCGAGCGCATTCCCAACAACACCGTCCCTCTGGGCTCCAGGCCTCACGTCTTGGTGCTTTTTTTTGTCCGCCAGCCGCCGCGGCTGCCAAGTGGCATCACAAAGACCTTTCCTCTGAGCTGACAAGTGAAAAACCAATACTCCCCTGTCAGGCCCAGACGCCTCTCACAGCACACCCCTGAATGGTCATTGCAAAGGGCAAGGACGAGCACGCAGCCTGAAAAGCTCCCCTGACAGGAGAGATTTAAGAACGTGGAGGGCTTTATTGGGCTGCACCACTACTGGGCGGACACTCAGTGACAGGCATTCCGTGGCTGCTGACGGTGATAAAACCCTCGGCACCTTTGTGCTGTGCCTCCGGCTGGATCTGATGCTTCCCTGGCAGACAAAGCCCCCATCGAGGGCGGCCTCCTTTCTGGGGGGTCGGCAGCTGCAGAGAGGGCACTTGTGTCTTCAGAAAAACAGGCCCACGTCTGAACTACTTCCTTCAACACTGAGAAAGGAAGAAGCCCTTTCATCTTTCTTGAAGGCCTTTTCTGCTTCGAGCTCAAGTGAGCTGGATTTGCAGGGTTCTCTGGCTCCGCCCAGACCAGGCTGGTCCCCGAAGAGTCTCAGGCAGAAACTTAGTGTGAGACAAAGAGCAGACTCAACTCGGAAAGCACTCCCCATCGCTGAGCCTCTTCTTTCTCCATGCACAAAAGTATCTGAGGGACGGGGTCTCGAGAAATAGAAAAAGAAATGTCTGTTTTGGGGGCAATATCGATTTTTATCATATTTTAGGCAGAACCGTTCACTTCTTTTCCATACCTTTCATGAATTTTCTATGATGGATGTGGGACTGGAACTGATTCTTATTCCACCAATCTGAAAGTTCCCTGAGCATCTGGGGTTTGTTTGCCTCAGTATTTCCAGCATGTAGCACTGTACTTAGATTGTAGCAGGCAGAGAGAATGACTTTACTATTTAATGAGCACCTACTATGTACTCGGTCACATGGGAGATGGTTTATGCAAGTGTATGTGTATATACATACAAGTGTGTTGGTTAGCCAGTGCAACAATAATGCTGTGTAACAAACTACCCCCAAACTCTGGAGCTTAAAAACGCCTGGATCCCTTATTATTGTTCATTTTGCTTGGGGTTTGGCTGATCTGAGTTGAGCAGGGCTTAGCTTGGTTGGGTAGTTCTTCTTACGGGTGGTCTGAGACCTAGCACCAGCTAAGTCATTGAGGTGACTCTGGTCCAGGGGTCTCTTGTCTTCCTGGAACCGGAAGTCCAGCCCAGGTGTGATCTTCCCTTAGCTATGTCAGAGGCTCGAGAGACCGAGTGGGAATAGGCAAGTCCTCTTACGGCCTATGCTGGGGACTGGTGCAGTGTCCACCTCATTCAGTCGGTCAGAGGAAGTGGCAGGGCCACACCCTAAGTGAAGGAGCGGGGAAGGGGCGGTGGATGGGGACAGGGGAGCCTCAGGGTCACATGGCAAACATGAGGAAGAAATGAAGACAGGCGGTCACAGTCACGCACTCCACAGCCGTGTGTTCCCTCCTGACGCCAACTCCGTGTGCTGGACGCGGTGCTGTTCCCGTTTTGCTGGTGAGAGACTGAGGTGGAGGGAGGCCCTTCCAGGTTCCAGAGCTCACTCTCTCTCTTTCATGGCATTTCCCCGCACTTCAGAAACTCATGCTGTGTTTGGGCTAATAAGTAAAAGACAAGTCTGTGCCCTGGCTGGTGGCTTTGCTGGTTGGAGTGTTGTCCCGTACACCAAAAGGGTGCAGGTTTAATCCTCAGTGGGGGCACCTACAGGGGCAACTGGTCAGTGTTTCTCTCTCACATTGGTGATTCTCTCTTCTCTCCCGTCTTTCTAAAAATCAGTGGAAACACATCCTCTGGTGAGGATAAGAAAACAGAAACAAAAAACATCAACGAGTCCAGCTGAAAGTCAAACCATCCTCCTGAACTAATGTCCAGCTGGTCTGCCATTGTCCTTGCGCAGTTATCCCGATTCTGCGTGATTCTCACATCCTGGTGGCGGTCAGCATTTCCCCGGCTGGGCCACGTCAGACCCTCGGTCACGCCCTGCTCAGTCTGGAGCAACTGGGCGAGAAGGCGCACAGACCGGAGGCCCCCAGGACAGCAGGGACCCTCCACCCACTCTTTCTGCCAACACGACCTGTTTGCTAGAGGACCCCAGTATGGCGATTTCAGGTCAGTGCTGGATGGATTTCTTAATCGAAACTGATTATGTCCAACATAAGAAAGTGTGTCCTTCTAGGGCAGCTGCTTAATTCCCTCGCCATTCCCTGACCTAGGATGGCCGCGCAGACGGTTGTACTACCCTGTGTCTCTCGGCACTGGGTCCCCTGTGTGTAGACGGTGAGGCAGGAATCGAGAGGCGGCACATTTGGTGGCCCCTGGGGGCGGTCTCATGGAAGAGCCGGTCAGGGCCTGAGATTGCGGAGAGAAGCAGAGCCAGGCGGCCAGAGCAGCGCGCTGATTCCGGAAGTGACATTGTCCCCTCTCAGTCACCGAGGGGCTCCGTGAGGTGCCCCGTGGGAGTCTGTGCGTTGCCACGTGCCGACGTTGTGTCTTTCCTGTTGGCGAAGCTGTTCCCCGGTCTGCAGGAGAGCGAACTGAGGCAAATGCTCCATGCGACAGCTCTCCCAGGCTCAAGTCTCAGTGGGGACCTGTGCGGTAGAAGCATCTGGAAGTCGGGGGATGGCTCTGCCTCACGGGGCCCCGTTTGTCTGGGGAGGTCTACCGTAAACCACCGCAGCCATGGCCAAGACTGGGAACAGCCGCCTCTGGCTCCCTGAGAGGGCGCGGGCAGAGCCTCCTTCCCTCTCCTCCGAGTCGCTGTGAAGGCTGTTCCCTGCGGCATTTCTGGGGAGCTCAGTGGACGCCGTGTTTTGTCAAGGAGGTGGCCGCATCATTTCACACATGATCAAAAAATCTTTTTTTTTTTTTGAGGGGAGAGGGATGATCTGTGATTTTGGAAATATTTCGGAGCATCTGCACAAATGCTGGTCAGTGTATGGGGCTATTGTAACATCGGTCATCTTTATACACTTACTCCCCACTGCTCTCGTAACCCCTTGGAAGCTGAGGATGAAATTAGTTTCTCAGCGATCTTTCTCTTTACCCTGGGTAGTTCCTGTAGGATTACGTGTAGGTACTCACATCTTTTCTTTTTTTTTTCTTATTGATTTTCTTTTTTAGAGAGAGAGAGGGACCGCAGACAGAGAGGGACATCAGTTACTTCCACGCATTCATGCACTCATTGGTTCATTCTCGTGTGTGGGATCAAACCTGCAACTGGGCATTTGGGATGACACTCTAACCAGCTGAGATTCCCCACCGGGCCACAGGTACTCAGATTATTTGTCAGAGTGCACTAGTGATATCCTTCTGGTCTTATTTCATTTCCAGTGCAGTGTCTTTTAGGAGCTGGGTTATTGGATTGAGAGAAGGTCATGAGGGAGGGAAGAAGGGCTGGATGAAAAGAAGCAGTACATTTTGATCGTGGACCAGACATTTGACATTTCCATGTCTTATTTTATTGACAAGGCCCCTGGGACTTGTGAGCCTGAGGCTGTCGGTGGAGAGCGGGGGGCCTAGTGGTGGTGAGGTGGGGTGGGTGGGGTCGACTGGTTAGCCAGGGACCAAATCGAGGACAGTGTTCTGGCACCATGGTCATAGTCAAGGGAAGGACAGTGAGAGTCCAAACCCCAGGTGCCGGTGTGGGGAACAGGAAGGAGAGTCGAGTTCCCTTCCCTTTGGGATTCCTAAGCCCCCAGACATTAGATGTGGGGGACTGCAGCCTTTACATTAAGGACATCCAGATTTCAACTTTTGTGCAAAGCTGCCAGCTGCCTTGGAAAGGACCCACAAGATAAGCGGTGTGTAATTCCAGGCCGTGACATGAGTAATGGTTAGCTTTGTGCAAAACAGAAGTCCCGGGAGGGAGGTTTGGGCCTCAGAGGAAGGAGAGAAAATAACCTGAATTATTATAAATGAAAGACAAGATCGCAGAGTCAGATTAAGAAAATGGGACAAAGAGGGGTGATCCGCCTCTTCAGAGGAGTGGTTGGAAAGGAGGAGGGACCGTGTGCGTCGCCGGAGCCCAAATCCAGCCCGTGTGCCTGCCTGCCTGTGTCTGTCTGTTCCAGCTGACGCTGGGATGACTCCTAGGGAAGGAAATATTTTATTTAGCAAAATATCCTGCTTGGTATGGAAGATGAGATGTTGATGGCATACTTTAGTGAGAGTCAAGAAACAGATTTACCCACATGATAAATATGTAGCACTTTGGTGACAGCGATTATAAATAAGAGAGGAGCAGAGAGAAGATGGGGGGAGGTGGGAAGAGGGGAGGAGAGATGCTAGAGCATTATTGGCCTTTGAGAAAGGGAATGATGTTTGTCAATTGGAAGTGATTTACATTTCTGTGACATAGTCCCATTTCCCAATATCTTTTGGAAATCTGCTACCTCCAGAATTCCAATGAGATGCACACACACACACCTGTGTGTGTGTGCATGTGTGTGCATGTGTGTTTTAAACAAACACAGATGCCAACAGTATGCTGGGTTCCTTGCCCAGCTTGATGCCGTAGGCAGGGAGACTACAGGTAATAGTGACATTGTTCATCTATCGACCTTATTCAGCTACAGGAACTTGAACCTGGAAGGGATGCTGAGATTATAAACCTTTCAGAAGCACCCAGGACTCTTGGGGGAGAATCCTGGATTTCCACAGATCAAGGAGTGAGTTTGTAGTAGGTCATATCTTTTAAAAATTTTTAAGAAATTGATTTGAGAGAGAGAAACATTGATTTGTTGTTTCATTTATTGATGCATTGATTGATTGCTTCTTGTACGTGCCCCAGTTGGGGATCAAACCCACAACCTTGGTGGATCCAGACGATGCTCTAATCAACTGAGCTACCTGGCCAGTACATATTGGGTTAAATCTTGTCCTTAAGGGCAGAGAGACCCAGCTGGTGACTGGCTTCTATATCTCGGCTTCTCTGTTTTCATCTGAGGTCCGGCTTACCTGAGTAAGGTGCACTAGTGCACTGACAGTGACCAGCTCTGAAACATGGGAATCCTGGGGCCCATGGGGGAAGCCTGAATTCTGGGTCTGATTGCTGAGGGTAAGTGTGTTGGTGGCCGGAGTCATGTCCTGGGTCCCCCTTCCACCTTCCTTGAGATTCCTCCAAACTGCCTTGCTCCAACATGCATCAGCTGTTCCCCAGATTAGCGCTGCACAAACTTCAGTGTGCCTTGGAACTACCTGGCTGGCTGGGTGATGGGTTTGCTGAGCCCCATCCCTGAGGTCCGTGAATAAGGCCAGACATTCGCATTTCCAACAAACTCTCAGATGCTTCTCCCACTGGTCTGCAAACCACACTTTGAGACCTACTGCTCTAGGCCAATGTTTCTTAAACTTTAATGTGCATGGGAATCATCTGGGAATCTTGTTGAAATGCAGGTTCTGATTCAGGTGTGGGTGGGGCCTGAGAATGCCCTGACGCCGATGCTGTTCACGTAAGGACCACCTTTGAGCAGCATGGCCCTTTAGCCTCTGACTGCCTGAAAGTCAGGTCTTTCTATCCCCCTCGGAATAGGTACCTCCATCCCAGGCTGCTACTCTCAGCTGCTTTGCAAGGGCCTGACTGTGTCTTAGTCCTTGCAGTTCTGCTGTTCCCTTCCCAGTCTGCCCCACCCCACGGCCCTGCGAGGAGCTGAGCTGCCCAATCAGCTGTGAGAACACCTGTTCATCCCAATCAGAGCGCTCCTGGGACAGTTAAGCCTTGTCAGGCTCCGGCTCTGGCTGGCTGCTGCAGAGCTACGGCCAGCTGTCCCTGCCCTCTCATTCCCCAGGGCCTGCTTTGCCCTCGCATGCTGGCAGGGGCCGCGTGAAGTGCCAGCTGTTCCTTTGCCCTTGAACCAGCCCTGCTCCCTTCTCTGCTGGCTTCCCCGCGGCCCCAGCCACTCCTGAATGACTCCATACTTCCAAACAGGCCTGTTACAGTGGGGCCCAGCAGCTGCCCAGACAGGAGGGCAGGGGGATCTGGGCGGTGGTTTAAAACAAGGAAGGGCCGACAAGATAGAAATGATGGAGAGAAGGAAGGAGGAATGCGAATTAATGTGTGCTTCCTCTGAGACTTGTCATTTGTAGGGCAGGAATAAACAGGAGGACATCAACCTAATCTGCAGCGTGAGGGACTTGCTGTGGGGGTGGGTTCTTGTAGGGTGGATTGGTGGCAAGGGAAGTGGTTTGAGATTCCGGAGACCCGAGTTCTAGTCCTCATTCTGACATTAGTCAAGACCCACCCCCCCCCCGGATGTCAGTGTTCTCATTTATACAAAGAGACAGTTTGATTAAACCACCTCCGACAGGCTCCAGACCCTCCCCAGGTGATGGACAATTCTGTTAGGCCAGCTTCTGCCGCTGAATGTAATACATATGCCGAATGCCCCATGTAAGCAAACATTTGACTACAAAGACCGCCTCTCTTCTTCCCCAAATGATTTTCTGTATGTGCCCCTGACAGATGACTGCAGTGTGAAGGAGTAGTTAGAAGCGCGTTAGGCTTGAGAAGTCTCAACCCATTCCCGAGTGCCTTCTGTTTCCCAAAGCAGCGGCGGGGGCCCTTGCCCCGAGCTCCATCCTGGCCGAGCTGGAGGGGCGGGCCTGGCCCTGGGCACGGACCCGGGCCAGGGCACACTCTCCACTGCGGTTCATTTTCAGTCGCTTCTGTGCAATCAAACCAGGTGCTTGTAACATGAAAACGGGATCATCAAGGGAAGGAGGGAAAGCCTGGTGGCTGTGCACTTTGAAAGACCTGAATTAAAATCCCTTCTCCACTTGTTCGAGGCTCTCGCGCTCCGTTCACTGTCGGCATCAGCCCACCTGTCTGTCTTCTACTCGGTTATATGGCAGGTCCTGTGCTAGGTTCTGACACCAAGACCGAGTCCAGGAGTGAGTCTCGGTGGCCCTTGCCCTTAGTGAGTCCCAACTGAGGGAGACTGATGTGCAAGTGGATTGATTCCATGAGGCTGTGGCCTCACAGATGCCTGACTTTGGGGGTGTGGCCTGTGCCAGAGCACCAGGGGCTGCTGGCTCCAGGGTCTGGGTGGTGGTTTCTGCAGGATTCCCGGGGCTTTTCTCCTCCCCCATGTTTCATTTCCTTCCTTTGGAACCCTGCATCTCACTTACACAAAACCAGCGCCACCTGGCTGGGTCCAATTCTGTGCCATGAGGATGCGGTGGGCAGTGGAGACAGGCTGCTCAGCCCCCTCGGGCACCTGTCTGCTGGCCAGTTCCTTCAGGAGATGGAGCCAGGTCTGCCAGGAGCCAGGCGGTAGATCCCTTAGTCCCCTTCCCTCTTCCCACCTGCGTGTCCCCCTGTGCAGGAGGACTGCTGCAGAGTCCGGCTTCTCACCCAGCTTCTCCGGAAAGCTCTTTCTTCCCCCTGGGGGTGCACATTTTCTCTGGTCATTAGGCACTCCTCGGTGTCCATCAGATGCTCCGAGACTCACCTCGGAATCTCTGTGGGGCAGCTTGGTCCTCGTTCAATACAAAAGGGCAAGCATTATCCATGCCCACCTCTTCCCATCTGCCCTTCTTGGAGGGACGCCAGCCAGAGGAATGTGAAAAGGATTTTGTTTAACTCCATTTTTATTCATTGTCAAGTCTCCCAAGCAGTGAATGAACTCCTCTGCTTTTGGGTTTGGTTCGGGAAGATAAGATTCAGTAACTCTGAAAAAATTGGGGAAGTGTCTTCTGAAGTTTTGCTTTGATCTTCTCGGCCCCCTCAAAAGCCTTCACTCTCTCTCTCTCTGCCCGAGGGGACAATCCAAACCTTTGCTCGTGGCATTCAAGGCTCTGTACGGGAAGTGGGCCACCTATCTGGCTATACCCTCCCGCCCCCGTCTTTCCCTCCCCATCCTCTGTTTTAGCCACATGGGGTGACTCTCTGTTCCCCAAACGTTCTTCCTCTTGCTTTGTTCATTTTAGGCCCTTTACCCAGGATGCATTGCCCTTTTCCTTTTACCTCTTCAAATCCTACCTGCTTTGCAGGGCTTCCTTCTGTCCCCCTGTCAGGAAGCCTTCCCAGTTCTCCCAGCTGGAGCAACTGTGTCCTTCCTGCTGCTTTCTGGGCATTTGTATGGGGCTTTCTCCTCCTTTTCCCATTCTAACTTGCATTCTGGACAACTTGTGCTTTTTCCTCACCACATCACCTTTCTTATTTCAGTTACCCGTCACTCAAGACAAAAAAAAAATGAGGAGGCATTCAGAACTCCCCTGTGTGCTACCTCACACAACACCCCTGAGCAATACTGCTGATTTTACTTGCTAAATGCTCCTCGAATCCATCCCTCCTTCTCTCGTGGAGTGATAAGCTCGGTGGCTGGGCCGAGCACCCTGCTTCAGGGGTCACTACAACAGGCATCCGGGTGCCTTGCTGGGGTCTGCTGGGCTCAAAGCCGTGGGCCTCACAGGGCTGGCAGTTTTGTGTTTCCCTCCCCCATTAGTCCGGCAACTTTCCCAGTAGCAGCCCTGCCATGGTTACCGGGGCCTGGTGCACCATTAGGTGCCTAATATATACCGTGCGAAGGAGGATGACTAAGGGATGTTGTGGTGAGATGGAGCAGGGGCCACCAGCTCAGCGGGGGGTGGGGGTGTCACCTATTCATGGGCCCTTGACTCACACGAACCTCCTGCTTCCCTCTCTGACCCTGTTTACTCATCTGCCAAATGACACCGATAATCTTATTTCTAAGGTCTAGTCACGAACCCAGTTTCCCCTCTGAATTCACTTACGTTTGTCTCGTGGTTAAGCAAACGCCGTAGATGTAATGTTTTGGGCAGCATTGTTCTGCAAGAGATACCTCTCCCCTCATTAGTGAGTGGACACGGCCCATTGCCGAGTGGGTAGGATGCAACCCAGCAGCCTTGTAACCGGGCGTGTGACTCTCTTTCCCTGTTGTCCCCTGGTTGGGTCTCAGATTCCACGATTCAGATGCAAGTTAAACAGCGTGTGGAAAATCTGCTTAGACATAAAAATCGATAAATGAAGGGGAAGCAACACCGATTTTGAGCTACAAATTATACAATTCAGGGCGTGCGTACGCATGGCTTCCTCCTTTAGAGACTGCGAGAGGCGGAGGCCTGAAGTGTTAATACGGTGGTTAATACAGGGAAGATGACAGTGATGATTACGCCTTGACATTTCTCCCTGTGCAATGGTTAGGGACAAGTGCTCAGAACACAGACCCCCCCACCAGACCCTCCCTGAGCTCAGATTCTCTGTCCTCCTGCCCCCTGAAGTATGTGCAGTGGTCACTGTCACTGGGATAAGGGGGCCATTGCATCAACGTGTCTTGTGAACTTTTAATAATTTTATCCCAGGCCGCTCTTGCCCACAAGAATGAAATGACATTAACGATGGCTGAGACTTCTTAAACTCCTCCTACTTGTCTATTTCCAGTTCCCTTATGGAAAGAAATTGCAACTTGAAGGCTGTCAAATTCCAAGCCCCAAGGCCATAGTTTTCCTGGAAAACAGACTCCTCCTACTAGGGAATCCCATTTTTTTTTTCCCCTGCGGGGCTTCTAAGTGCGGCTGGAGCTATGGGGTGGTGAGCAGCATCGTGCCGCTGGTTCGGCAGAGCCGTGTGGACGTGGTTAAGGTGTGCGGGCAAGGGGAATGGGGCTGTGCATCATTCACGAAGCTATTTCTGTCAGGGGAGTAAAGCGAGAACACACCGCATGACACAGAATAGCGTGGGGCCAGATGATGAATTGTCCCGGGGACGGGCCTGAGCGCACTGCGTGGGGCTGACCCCGGGGAAGGTACCACGAGGTGGGAACCTCCAGTCTGCGTTTATTCCTTCTTCGTGAACACTAGTGTCGACCTTCTTTCTCCCTCGGTCTCCTCCGTCACTGTGGAGCTCCTGCTTCTCGGTTCCGGCGCCTCGCTCCCGCTGTGCTGGAGCTGTCCTTACCCTTTCGACGAACGGCCGCGTTGTGGAAGATATCGAGTAATCACTTCGACACACCATGAAGATTTTCCGCCATACAGTCCCTGTGCGAGGGGGGTGTGTGGAGCCCGTGGGGCCCGTTCGGCCAAGTGGGGTAATGGAGGGAAGCCATTGATCTTGGTCAGGGAAGGGGGTCCACGGAGCCAGAGTGCCGAGGCCGGGCGGGGAGGACGCAGAGCCGGGACCTGCGTGTCCAGGAGGAGGGGGTCGGAGAATGGCTGAGGTCGGGGAGTGCTCGGAACAGGAAGGGGCCTCAGCGTCTCCCTCTCAGGGTCGGAGGTAGGAGCGGGGCCCGGGAGTTGGATCGCCGCGTGGACAGGTGGGACTGTGTCTCCAAAGACACAGCGTCTTTCTTTGACCGGTGCGGCCCAGCGGGTTGGATGTCCTCCCACAGACCGAAAGGTCACCAATGCGATTCCCAGTCTGGGCACGTCTGGGTCGCGGGTTCGGTCCCTGGCTGGGGAGTGCGCGAGAGGCGACCAATCCATGTTTCTCTTTTACATCGATGTTTCTCTCCCCCTCTCTTTCTCTCTCCCTCCCCCCTCCCCCAAATGAATACTTTTAAAGAAGACACAGTGTCTTGACACCATGGAGTGGGTCTCGAGTAATTCCTTATAACAATAGCGAAAGAATCGATGCTTATGAATTTTTCAATAAATTGAAGTAGATTCAAGGGGGTTTTTCCATGAAAACGTATCGACGGGCATTCTGATGAGAAGCGGGTCAGGGGTACAGGCAGGACCCCCAGGGACCCCAGGGACTGGGTCACGGACGCCACGTCCCACAGTGTGGAGAGCCTTCTGTTAGTCGCTGCAGCAAGGAAGCATTCCGGCAGCATCTCACTTCCACAGAAACATTGGAATGCGAAGAGGCCGCATGAGGGGCAGCCCCTGAGCCCCTGAGCTCTCTCTGCACTGAACTCCACCAGCCGCTGACTCTCTCATCCTGGAGCGAGGGGGGCGGCCAGGTGAGTGCTCGGATGGTCTGGGCTGGATCAGGACGGTGGGCCCCTGGACCCTCACTCTGCGGCGGCACCTGCCTGTGCTCCACGTTCACTTTGCATCGGATAAGCCTCCTGCCTGCCGGCTGCCCGCCTGAGACTCGACACCTGGCCGGGGGTCTCCTCTGTGTGACCTGCCTCGGGGTGTCTGGGCAGAGGCCGACCCCAGGCGAGGCAGAGCAGAAGGCGGCCTGCGGCTCTGACCGGCCCGCACGCACGCGCGTGCAGAGTTCTGTTCTGCTGCAGCTGGGAGGCCGCCTGTGCCCCCCCCCTCCCCAAGAGCCCGCATCTCCCGTTCCAGCTCATCAGATGGGCTCTATTTTCAGGGCCCGTCCACAGCCCCCTCTCGCCTGGCAGAACCTGGAGTTCTCCAAATGCTTGGTCGCAGCTGTCGCCGAGGTATTTTCAACCCTGCTCGGCGCGTACCCGAAATCCGGGGGGCGACGCCGAAACAGAGGCATTTGGAGACCCACCAGGATACAAACGGAGCTACTGACATTTGAGGTGGGGGTGGTGCGGTGTTTGCCCAGGATCTGGGAGGAACAGAGCCAGAGGACACGCACAGAGCATCCCTCAGAGGCCCCTCGAGCTTGGCGGTGTTCTGCGTCCCATTCACAGGGAGAAGGGAACGGGGCAGGCCCGGCGGGCAGGGATGTGCTCCTGACCAGTAGGAATAATGAAATTCAGAATCATGCCGGTGGAAGGACGTTCTTAGATCTCAGAGGCCCGGCTGCAACAGGCGTGCTGGGAAAGGGGGCCGGAGAAGCTGGATGGCTGCGTAAGGGCTGGGGGCGCCGGGCAGGAGGGTGGCCTGTGGGTGCACACACCGGAGCTCCCTCAGACTGGTGTCACCAACAGGAGTGGGCTCTGAGGCACTGGCTCCGACCCCAGACCCCTCGCTGGCAGGTGAGGCCCCCTGGGTCCTGTGAGTGCTGGGTTTGGAAGGCCGAACTTTCCAGTTACCAGAGATGGTAACTCCCGGCCCCTGCGGTAGCTCCAGCCTGCGGGGACGGCCACCCTTCATCTCTGTGCAACGTTCTATTCATTTTAGCTCTCCTCCTGTCCTAGGGGCCACTTCCAAAGTTTTAATGATTCCATGAGAGAAGACCTTCATGCCCCACCCCCCCAATTCTGGGCCATGGTCATGGGGTGAATGCTTGCACCTGTTGCTTGAATGCAGTGCTGCCATACACTTGCTGAGGGATTTTGTTTCCTTAATACTTGGCAGCAGGTATATCAGGGTAACCCAATAAAGGAAATCCTAGAGAAGTGGGAGCTCATTAAACAAAAGACACCTGGGAAGATTCTGAGGCGTCCTGCTCCGTGAGGTGCTTGTCTCACGGAGTCACTGGGCCTCATTGGACGGGCAGAGAATGCAGTTGAGGAACATTGTTTAGCTGCCTCTGGGGTTCTCGGGGGGCCAGGCCATCTATGCATCACTCCAGGTGCCTCTAGGACACCCCGCACCACTCCCACACCTCCCTGTGGTTTTAGAGGCACTCCACCATCCAGGCGAACGGGGCAAGGATTGCTACCAGGATGTGTTTTTGCTCCAAAAGAGGAAAAAGGCTTGAATGGAGGATGCAGGTGTCATGGACTTAGTTCCTGCTGCTCAAATCATTGAGTGTGTTTCCCACTCATCTTATGTATTTTTTTGCATAATCCCTGTAACATGGGGGCAGGTAGAACTTTGTGTCATTGCTATAAAATATGCGATAGTTACAATTAGCTTTATTCCCTGATGTGAAGAGTCTAAGACTCAGGAGAGAAGTAACTGTCTCAAGTCACACATTTCATCCTGACAGAGTCTGGGGCCCTAGATCCTATCTCCTCATCCTCAGGCACAGCCATTTTTTTTTTTTTTTTTGCTAGACTCAAATTATTAGAGAGAACCGAGCCTCTTCATTTGAAAGTAATGGGGGATTCCAAAAATAGCCTCAGCAGTACTTAACAAATTTGAAAGACCAAAGGAACTGAGGCCAAAGAAGACAGAGACAAGCGAGCTGTTTCATTGTATAAATTTCCATTAACTTGGATGATGATAATTGATGCCACCTTAATACGCCTCTATATATTAATTAAAAAGACTCGAGATTTGGTAAAAGGTCAGGGTGACACATTGAATTGTCTCTCCGTTTGTGTGAACTCCAAATGAGACTCTCATTATCACCATGATTTTGCAAAATTGATTAGATGGACATAACTGCATTCAAGTGTCCAAGGCCGCATCAGGATGGCCTGCTAATAAGCTCAGCCCCTCAGGCTGTGGCTGCTTGGCTGGGCACACAGTAGGTGCTCAATGAGTGCTGTGGGCTGGCTGGATCGATCGTGGTTTCAGTTCGCCTTTCATCCCAGAGAGCATGGTGCTTTAATGGGTTCGCTAAAATGACATTCTAAAAATGTATCAGCCTATACATTTAAAGACTCTGTTGGAGAACTTTCAAACTCACAAAAGGCACAGAGAACAGTATATAATAACCCCCTAGGTGTCCTTTCCCGGCTTCAGCACTCATGAGGACCCTGTTATTTTTGTTTGTTCCCCTCATACACACACACATGCGCTTTTTTGGCTAGCAGAAAGGAGGTTCTGAACATCATGTAATTCGCCTGCAAATGCACGTGTTTGTATCTCCAGGAGACAAAGATTTTAAAAAATGTATAACCATGATATCAGCACCACAATAAAAATAACAGTTATGCCTCAGTCTCAGAGGGTACGTCTTTCATGTTTCATACCCCATTATGGCCTCAGATGGTGTTCTTTTGGTTAGATTCTTCAGATCAGATTCTGAACAGCGTCTTCGCACTGCGTTTGGTGGATCCAGCTCTTACATCGATCGTCTCAGCCTTGACTAGGTGCTCCTCCTTTCCGTACAAAAGAGTGAGGGCTGAAAGTCTGATGAGATTCAGTTACTTAAAAAAAACTTCATACCTGAAGTTGTGTACTTTCTTCAACCTACCAGATTTTAGAAAAATTCCATTTCATAAACATACACTTTTTCTGAGTCCTAGTCCTTGGACAAAACCGATAACGTGAGGAACGCTTTGAGACTGTGACGCGGAGACGAGGCCCTTTCGGACACTGAAGTCACAGCCGTGCAGGACACTGCCGCTGGCTAAGGAACGGGGGCTGCGGACGTTCACCGGACACCGTATCACAAAGCCTCTCAGGAAGGGTTCCAGGGCAGAGCCGAGGCCCCTGTTCAGCCCTATTTCCCCTCATCGTACACACCATTCTGTGAAGCTCCATTTTATTTTGGCAACCCACAGAAAACCTGAAGCAAAATGAGCAAGAACAGGCAGTTTGGAACCATGAAAAGGGATGGATGACAGTGACTCAATCAAGTGGAAAACAGAAGGACAAGGAGAAGCAAAAACAAGGACGAGAGAAGGCACAGAATCGCGGGTCAGTCGATAGGGAGGAAACCCTCTTCCTTGTAGGGAATACACCCTCTTGTCTGTGTACTTACATTGTCTCATTCCTTTATCACATCAACCCTGTGAGGTGTGGACTAGTATGTTCTGGGTTAAACCTTGGCCCCTGGCTGGGTAGCTCAGTTGGGTACAGTGTCGTCCCGATACGCCAAGGTTGCAGGTTCAAACCCAAGGTCAGGGCACATACAAAAATCACCCAATGAATGCATCAATAATAGAACAACAAATCAATGTTTTTCTCTTCCTCTCTCTCAAATACATAAATTAAGAAAAGAAACATTCAGAAATGTTCCTCAATCACCCATCTTGGGGGAGGAAGCCCCAGGAAACGCTGTCCCCTGACTGGAAGTGCTCAGGCAAGAGTGTGACACGCAGAATAATTGAGCTCCTGCCTCCTTGCTTACACGGGCAAGAAACCACACGGTGTGTTTTGGAACATACTGGCTTCCGCATGCAGTGGGAAAAAATGCAGACTTCGTAATCACTTTAAACAGCTTCACGTTTCTGGAAGATTTATGTACATCGAAGTACAGGTATAAATGTTTATAACTTGGTACTCCTCAAAATTTTACAAACCAGAAAGGCAGAGATGTCACAGCAGTAGGGAAATTAATGGATGGATTTATCTTGGAGAATTATCTGGTGACAATTCAGTGAGATTGATGCTGCCTATTCTCTCTGTCATCTTGGATCTTCTCTGCGGCTTTCTAGAATTTTCAGTGAGGCATTTGACTGCTGCGGCTAGCCAGCTCTACTCAAGAATCTAATTTTCTGTCCTTCTCTAAACTCAAGATTGCATCAGTGGATGTCCCCATTCCACCCTAGACATGATTGTGACTCAAAGAAATGACCTCTGTCTTGGTCTCTCCCTGCAAAACAAGAACGTGGTTGGAGCCTTTAGGTTGGACACATTCTACCTGATGAGTGTCTTAACCAGTTCTTACCAGGGGTTGGAGATTTGGGGAGGGAGAATGCTGCGTCATCAGAGGTGGCACCTTCGAAGTCGCCCCAGCGTCCTGTCACCTGCCTTCCAGAGCCCCCCCTGAGAGCCAGGAAATGGAGAATTCGGGTTAGGGGTCACCCTCAGGCTCTTCCCACACAGTGTGGGGTGATTTAATGAAGGGACAAACAACTCTGCACAATTCACGGAGCCCTTAGCCCCTCAGCAAACAATTTTTGGTGTTCATAGTGGTGACTCCGAATGAGCCAGCAATGACTGTTTCACAGGGAAATGGTTAAGAGAAATGAAAATTTCTCCTGCTTCAAGAACTTACCTTCAGCTCTCTGGAAAAGGATTCATTTCTTGTCCATTCCAGCTAGCCAGTTTTATTCTCTTGTGCTTCTAGAGGGGGAAAAGTATCTTTTGTTTCACTGGCAGAGGAAATTCTGGCCCATGCGGACGAGTCTTACCTGGCAGGACCTTTCTCCTGCCTTTTCCAGTTTCACAGCGTGCTGAGTCTTCGTTCCTTTCCCAGACACACCCATTCATCAACTAATCCGGGTTTTGATTCCCACGTATCCAGCGCCACCTTTTTCCAGCACACACAAAACCCCCTCACGTGAGATAAACGGCATTATGTCAAAAAGAGTTGGCTTAGCGTGTCTTTTACTTTGGAAGAAAAGGAGGTAATTAGTTTGACATATATTTTTTCCTCGGGGAATGTTAATGTCATCTTCGGCGAGGAAGGAAAGGTGAATGGCTGTGCCCAGTCACTGCTCCTGGGTCTTGTGGCTCTGACGTTACGTGAGAGAAGTCTGGGGAATGAAAGGGCCTCAGTGGCATGCGTGGGTAAGCGGGGTTCTCAGGTCTCCAACACGATCTCAAAGAGTTTGCAATTCATATAGCTCTCCTGAAAGGCTGCCAAGAGGGATAGTTTCAATAGATTGGTGGAGTGAGAAATTAAATGTAGATTATTCTGGAAGGGATTGGAATTTAATATAGCATCTGAACAGGTTAAATTCATATCAATAAAATACTAGGCGGATGGTGAGGCTATTTAATTGCCGGCACACAGAAGACGCATAACATTTCCAGAAAGGGGGAATGCAGGCTAGGCCGCTGTCTCGGGCTTCTGTGTGCACTTTCACAGGCAGCCTGGGAACTTTCTGCCGTCCTTTGGAACTGGAGGCCGCGGCAAAGCTGCGATCAAATGTGATGGATTACGTAGCCAATTTGCTTGAGGTCTGTGGTTCGTTAATCCAGCCCTTTGAATTTCAAAGAACTGATGTCATTTGGAATGCACATCACAGAAAACTAATGGGATTCCTTGGTCAGAAGTGAAAACTAAGACAATGTGACAGAAAAAAAGAAAAGGATCGGCGTTGTTAATGGCTGAGGGGTGGGAAGCCTGGATTCCGAGGGGAAGGCCCCCCTAGCCGATCAGAGGCCCCCTCCTGCCCCCCTAGGGAGTGTCCGAGGGAGCCCTCTTTGTGGGCCAGCCCTGCCAGGAGCGAGAAAGCACAAAGTGTTGGTTATTCCAGCGGTTCGCAAGAATTCAGCAGCATGAGAGGCCGTTAAACGTTTTACGGGACCTAATTCAATAGAGCAGACATGACGAGTTCCTCCTGTCTCCAGTCCCCCAGCCTGCCACCCTGTCTGGGTCACTCTGGCAGGGCGGGGCTGAGGCTGCTGGGAGCCCTGCCCGTCGGGGAGCGGTGCTGACATCGGGTGCTTCCCACGGTGGACTAGACTTGGGGCGGAGTGGCGGGAGGGAGACTGAATCACTGCCAAAGAGGCAGGCTGGGAAAGCGGGCGAAGACGAGGTCTCGGGAAAGATCCAATGAGCTAAGTGAACGGGAAGGGAATGGACATACAGGAGCTGGCGCTGGGCCTGCTGGCTGGGTGCTAGGTGCTGTCAGAGTTCATGGGACCATTACAGCGACTCTGTGTGACAGCGATAGAAATACAGCCCCGGTGCTAAGTGGGTTGTCCAACAAATGTTTTCTGAGGAAAAGCAAGACGAAAACCAAAGCCCAGAAACTGTGCAGCTGGGTGACAACGTTGTCCTTCCTTTTCAAACGAGGAAACTGAGATTCTAAGGGAGTTCTGTTCTTCCGGCTTTGCGCACTGCAACGATGCTCCTCAAATGTTAACTCGCATTGCTGTGATCCCTGGCTAAGCCCATTGCCTCAAAACCTCTGCTTCTGGGAGTGCGTGGCGCTCAGAGTGGGCAGACAGGAAATGCCCAGGAATGATGAGCTGGCGGCTGCTGGTTTCATCCCTGGCTCTCTCTCTTCCACGTCTGTTCTGCTCTGGCTCATGAGCCTGCTTCTGGTTCCTTCCACACGGCCCCTTCCTTCCACTGTGGTTAGTCCGGCTGTGCCCGGCCACTCCCAGAAACAGGGTCAGAAGATGTCCAGTCCCAGGTTAGGCAGGAAGCCTGACCTCTGGGCCAGATCTGAAATGAAGTGACTCTGGGAGCGAACCCGAGTGTCCCCTCGGTCCCTCGAGTCCTCATCCGTGAAATGAAAAGGCGTTGTTGGTCCAGTCCTCTATACGGCCCTGCCAGTTCCTAATTTTGAGTCCCCGTGAGTGCAGATGATGGCAGTTACTAGTGAGTACCGTTCTGCTGTAGGACAATGCTTTAATTTTTTGTCCTTACTGGCACCGACGTGATATTAAGACCCCTGGGAGGAAGAGTGTGCCCGAAATTATGGATGGGAGCGTACTCCAGAGGAAAGGGAACAGCGTGTGTGAGCCTCCAATTGTCTCGTGCGGCCTGCT
Organism: Phyllostomus hastatus; assembly: GCF_019186645.2. Taxonomy (NCBI): domain Eukaryota; kingdom Metazoa; phylum Chordata; class Mammalia; order Chiroptera; family Phyllostomidae; genus Phyllostomus; species Phyllostomus hastatus. The sequence goes on along the minus strand of NW_025334036.1, from coordinate 5,497,181 downwards.
GTGTACTTTGTGTACAGTGTAATATCATATACACACCAGAGTCTCTAAGAAGGAGCCATGACTTCCCTTTCGCAGGGCAGGAGGCTGCGGTCTACAGAGGTCACGCAACTCCCTGGAGGTCTCAGTGCTGGTGTGCGGCAAAGCCAGGATCTGCAGGGAGGGTGCCTGACATTCAGGCCCCTCTCGGAAGGCAGGCGGATGCCGGAAGAGGGGAGGGCAGCTCCACCTTCACCACGCACAGGGGCGGGAGCTGCCCTGGGCTGGAGCCGCGGTCTGTCCAAGTAAGTTGTAGTGAACGCAGTAGGCCATACGTAGAGACCCACAGACCCTCTGGTCTGCCAAGTTCCTCTGCACGAGGAAGCCAGCTTTTCAAGAGATAATGAACTTGGCCTGTAACGGACATGAGCAGGCAGCCGGTGGAAATGTTCCCGTTGAGATTCAGCATCAGCGCCCGTGCCCCTTGCCGCCTGTGCCTGCTGGCAAGGCAGTGGCCTCCCGGTGAGGAAGAAATATCCGCCTTGCCTCAGCCCTGAACTCCGGGAGTAATTATGGCCATTTCGGCGAGGTTCCCAGGCTATTTTCCTTTAAGTATTTATACTAAGCAGGTGCTTTTCTGCTCATGAGCTCTCTTTCTCTCAAAAGGATATTAAAATGGGACTCGGCTCTGTTTCAGCTGAAGTTCTAGGACAATAAAGGCCAACCACTTCCATATCTCAAACGTGCGACGAGGGGGGACTCGAAAAGGAGATGGTTGAGGACCGGTCTGCGTAACCGCGGGAGGGCATTAAAAGGGGCGCTATGAAGAACAGGACATGAAATGCTGGAAACGTGGAGAGGCGCCATCGGCAACTGGAGAATGGCTTTGGAAAGGACTGTGCGGTGATTCTCAGCCTTGTCGGTGGAGGACCAGGGGTTATTTTCTTTCTGCTCCCAAATCTCTTGAGAGGCATGTTAATGGCACTCTGAAGAGCTTGGCGTGTGTCCCCTGGTTCTCGAGAGCCACGGGGCCCTGGGTGTCCTTGTCTTGTTGGGGAATCTGCCGAGCGAGAGACCGTGGCTGGAGCCGTCTGCAGGGGACTCAGTGAGCAGAAGGCTGTCTTCGGGAGCCAACAGAAGCCCGCTCGGTGGGCTCTGGATGCCAGCGTTTCTCCTTTGAAGCCGTGACGATGCCCAGTTTTATCCAGCTTTTTGGTCCCTGGCCACCGTGCGTTGGAATTAGATGCGGTCTCAAATGACAGCTCACCCCTGAGCGTCCCTCCACCCTGGGCTCTCGGCCCCTCCAGTTCTTGCTGCCTGGGCTGCTCTCTGAGGCCTCCAAACAGATGTTCTAAGTGTCTCCTGTTCCAGCAGATCAGTCCTCCACATGCTAATCCAGCCTCACACAAAGACGTTCCCTGTATCAGGGTATAAAGGCACTGAACCTGGACTTTCTATGCTAATGGAGTTAATGGAGACATTGGCCACCTCCCAGGCCCCTTCCTTTCCTAGGCTGCGCCTCCAAAGCCTCTCTCAGTCTCAGCTGGGTTACATCTGCAGCTCTGTGGTGGATTTGGGGGCAGCCGGCATCCTGTTCCAGGGGTGTCCGACCTTTTGGTGTCTAGGGGCCCCATTGGAAAAAGAATTGTTGTCTTGGGCTGCACATGAAATACGTTGTGGCACTAATCACTAAAAAAAACCTCATTGTGCCTGGCTGGCGTAGCTCAGTGGATTGAGCGTGGGCTGTGAACCAAAGCATCGCAGGTTCGATTCCCAGCCAGGGTACATTCCTGGGTTGCAGGCCATAACCCCCAGCAACCGCACATTGATGTTTTTCTCTCTCTATCTCCCTCCCTTCCCTCTCTAAAAATAAATAATAAAAATAAAATCTTTAAACTACATGCACATGTTATTAAAAAAAAACCTCATTGTATTTTTAAAAAGATTTTATTTATTTGTTTTTAGAGAGGGAAGGGAGGGAGAAAGAGAGAGAGAGAAAGAGAAAGAAACATCAATGTGCGGTTGCTGGGGGCCGTGGCCTGCAACCCAGGCATGTGCCCTGACTGGGAATCGAACCTGCGATGCTTTGGTTTGAAGCCCGCACGCAATCCACTGAGCTGTGTCAGCCAGGGCTAATCTCACTGTATTTTAAGTAACTTTGTGATTTTGTGTCGAGCCGCACTCACAGCCATCCTGGACGCACGCAGCCTGCGGGCCGCGGGCTGGACACCCCCGGCCCCTGAAGGGTGTGGGCACAGTCTCTCTGGTGTGGGGCCCCCTGGCCCAGCAGTGCGGGGGGAGGGTTACGAAGCACCCCCAGGCGGAGCCGGCTGTCTAAGGGAGTAATCCGGTCCCCTCCTGTCAGGAAGCTTTCGATCCCTGGTTCATAACAGGTGCCCAGTGGCCACAGCGAGGCCCGCATAGAGCCTGCTCAGTTCCACTGGGGCACAGGGTGGTCAGGCGGGCTGCACCGGCATGAGCGCGAGCAGATCTGCGGACGATAGGTAACTGCCCCCATCTTCCCACGGTCGCCTGCCCAATCTTCCAAGAAATGGACAGCGCAGGAGAGGCCACGGCACACTGTGGGCCGTGCTGTTTCTCAGATGGTTTGCTCTCAACGGTCAGAATAGGTAACGATGTAGAAAAAGAATGAAATGGTGACAGAAATGAACCCGTTTGCAAAGTGCTTATCCAGTATTTATGGGCCAGATACACCCGTTTAGCGCCGTATTTGGGGAATGATGGATGCTGGAGCCATACCCCGGGCTTTGATTTGCGGGAGCCGGTGACAGGTGGAGAGGTCGGCACGCCCGCGCGTTGGGAGGGGCAGGGCAGCTCTCCTCTGGAGCGGCCGAGGAAACTGCCTGCTGTGCTGCCGCCCTCTCCTGACCTTGCATCTTTGTGATTCTGCCGCATCCTCCCTTTTTCTTTCCAGCTCAGGAGGCATTTTCAGGGCAGCCACTGTAGCAAAACATCGGAGGAAGGCAAACCGTGGGATGTTATCTGGGCAAAGTGAAGTTTGACGGGGTGCACAGGTCCCGGCTGAAGCCCGTGGGCAGCAGACACCCAGGAGAAAGACCAAGGTCGTTGCAAAGTCAGACCTCCCCGGGTAGAAACCCAGCTCTGTGACTTTCCTGCCCTTGGCCTGTCACTTAACCTCCGAGTCTCCCCTTCTTCATCTGTTAGCGGAGGGGCGATCCTGCTGACAGCTGCAGGTTTGCTTCCAGAGGGAAATAAGACACTGCCCGGGAAGGGTATCTCATCCTCACCCTGGCTTCTCAGCTTCTCCACCTTCTAATCATCGCCTGCCTTTTACTACATAGACTCCCACTCCCCCTTCCTTGCTGGCGTCCTGCATCTTGTCACCCCCAGGAAAAGCACCCTGTGGGAAATCTTAGTTCTAAACATCCTGACCTCTGACCCTTTCCGCTTGCTCAGAACCCTGCTGCCACGATGCTTCTTCCACTGGATCCGGACGTCCCGCCCACGTGTCTCTGTCCCGGAAGACAGAAGTGGAGTGAATGTCCTATTCCTACACCTTCCCCCCTCCCACCCTTCTAGAGCAGCACTCTCAAAATTTAAATCAGATCGATCTTGTTCTTCCTCTGTGTAAGGCCTTTCGAAGATTTCTGAAGTGTTACCCAACCACCAAACAACTCCCCCATAAATTCATACAAGCACCTACTATGTGTCCGCTGCCACGATGGGTTCCATCTGTGAACAAGAGCTCCTCCCCCTCTTTGCGTCGTCCCTTTACCAGTCGAGACCTCTGCCCACCAGCCCACGTGCTTTCACACTCCAACAAAAACCATTTGTTGAGAACCCACCACGTGTCGGGAGCTGTCTTGTTTCACCTTGACCATGGAGTCGTTTTTCTTCGTTTCTCTGATGATGAAGCTGAGCTTCCAGAGAAGTTGACAAACGTGCCCCAGACCACACAGCTGGTGCGTGGCCACACCAGGAGTTGAACGAGGCCGCCAGGCCCCTCAGCGCGCTCGTTTCCGCCAGGTGGTCCTGCCCGGGCAGCTGTGGGGCCCCGGCTCAGCCCCACCCTCCTCCCATAAAGCCACCATGGCTCACCCTGCAGTGTAACACAGCGCGCTAGACCTTGAAGTCACCCCGCTCCCCAATCAACTCCTCTGTAGAAAATCTTAGGCTGTTTCCCGGGTGAAAACCCGTCTTCTGGGCTCTCTCCTTGTCTGGTGTCCTGCCAGTGTCCTTACCTGGGGACTCTGGTTTTCCATCCTTTTCCTTCTTACTGTCTCCAATAATTCCTGATGGTCTTATCATCTCCGTTGCGGATGAAGAGGAAAAGCAGGCTAAAAGCATTTCATTTGTCAGGTGGTGAGAAGTGGGGTGATGACTTGGTTCCAGAACTTCTGCCCAAACGTTCTGTTTTATTGCTCCTTGTCCACGTGCGTGGTACTGTCGCGTCTGCCCGTGGGACTCTGCAGCAGGAGGGTGCAGTGGGCTTTCTCTTAGGGAATGTTGGTGGAATGTTGGTGGATACATGGGGTTGTTTCTACCGGCAAGAGCCGTGAAGGATACTAAGTCCTGTAAAATGCCCACCCCCGCTCCTGCATTAAGTACGGCTCGGGGTGATTCTGGAAATAGGAACACTGGCCAGGGGTTGGGGTGAGGAGGTCAAGCACTGCAGGTGGGTATGTGTCATGTAAAGAATTGAGACTTTGGGGCTGGTATCCTGGGTTTGAAATCCCAGAAGGTAAGTCAAAAGTTAATAAACGTCCATGTTGGCATCTGTAATGGTGGAGGCAGTAATATACTTACCAGATGAGTAGATTAAATGAGATAGTGCACGCAAGAGTGACCTGTAGGAAGAGTTCCGTAGATGTTAACTATTAATAACACGACACAAAGGGCGTAGCACTGTTCCTAGTACAAACAGGTTTTCCTTTCCTCCTGCTGCAAGAAACCAGGCGGGAGCTCACCTCGTCTGCAGCATGGAGTCCTCTCGCCTCATGTTCAGGTCTTGGGGGGTGACAGGGAGACGTCTCTAAAGCTTGCAGTTGCCCAGACAACAAGGCCAAAAAAAAAATGATTTGGTCTAGTTTCAATTTAAGACCTGCTTCTTCCAATGAGAAGGTGCTTCCAGATGGCCCCGTCAGTAGGGGCCGGGAGAGGCTGCCTGCTGGCCCCTGGGGCTCTTTGGATCCATTGCAAAAGGACTGCCAGCACCTGCTCTTGGGCCACGGTGCCGGTGCTGAGCAGCTCTTTGTCCTGCCCAGCGGTCTAACCCTCTGCTGGTCAACGGGAGTCAGCTCAGGACGGTGCTTTGGGCACAAGAGCAGGTCTAGGTGAGGCAGACGGGGCATCGAGAACGGTGGCTGATTTGCTGGAAATCACCTTTAAAGAAATGTCTGAAGATTTAAGTGACTTTAAAGACCAGTGGACTAAACAAACTCTAAAAGACTGGTTAGTGCTGTCTTGCTAGCCATTCCCACTTGTAGGTTTTCATAATGACTTTATTTTTCTGTGACTGTCTACCCACTGTGTGCTCAGAGAACCCTCTTGTACTGTGGTAGCAAGGGACCAAGATTATTTCGGTGGATCTTCTGGGACGCGTAGAAGCCAAAGATGAGGGGTTGTCTCCGCATTATCTCCGATGGTAATCAGTAGAAAATCCTTCCCAGGATTCTGGGCTGCAAATCCAAATGGGCCAGGCTGCCCATATTGGTTAAAACTCTCCTCTTTAATCACCATTAATCACATGAAACTAATGGAAAGTTTTAGGGACAGGAGCCTAGAAAAGCCAGAAAGACACCAAGTAATACAGTTGCTGAGAAAAATGGAAGGATGATCTCCCTCCCATTTAGGCATTGGGGTGCAAAAAGACTTTGAGTGCTAAAGCAAGTGATTTTAATTGAACCCTTTACTTCAGATATTTTTTATATCTGCTAGAGCTTATCATGCTAAAGCAAGATGTTAAGGGCATTCTTTAAAGCTTATATAAGGGCTAAACTCCTTTCTGGATTTTTTTTTGGTGTCATTCCAAATGAATGGGGTCAGTGAGAGAAGAAGTCGAAAAGGGTGGGGGAGAGGGGTATGCTTGCTGGGGGGAAACAGAAGGATCAAATATCAGACCCAGAAATGTTCCCAGGGAACCACAGCCTAAGGTTAAAACAGGGTCGCAACTGTGTTTTAAAACAGCCTTCTCTGGAATCTGTCTTCTGCTAAATGCAACAGCCAGCTCCTCTCAGATTCCTTCCAAGGGGTTGGAAGAAATTCTTGGGGTGCCCACGTGTATCCTGGAAAGACCTGTGCTGGACTCCTGAAGGCACCCAGCACTTTCCTCCTTTCCTGCTGATGTCCGTGGAAGGCATGAACTTGTCACCTCTCACAGCCACAGGGGCCTCTCCGAGGCTGGCTTTCACAGAGAGATCAAAGAAGCCGTTCCCCCTGCTTCCCACGCTCTGTCACTGCAGCCCTTGTGCTCTCTGGCCCAGGCTTTGACCCGGGAGGCAGGACCACGGCACCTTTTGAGTGGCCCGGTCTGAAGAATCTTTCAAGCATTTCTTTCTTTGATTCTTGCACAGCCTGTGCGCCAGCTCACTCTCCTCTCTGAGGCGGGGGTCTTCTAGGAGGCTCCTTAGCCTTTGATGCAGGTCTGGAGATGCTTCCTTTACTGCTCCCCGGACTCTCCAAGTTCTGTTTGAAGCCCAAGTGAGCATAGCCTCAGCTTCAGCTTTAGCTCAGCCCCCTCTGACTGTAACACTTTTTTGTTTTTTTTTTCTTTCATCCTTTCTAAGCATGCTTAAAAGCCTGATGGAGCAAAGAGCAACAGTGCAGGTACGGAGTGGGCAGACCAGCTGTTGCTACCTCAGCTAGAGCTTATGTGCTCACCGTCTGACTTCAGTGCTGATCTGAAGGGCAAACACCGCCAGGATCCGTTACATTGTGCTGCCCCTGAGGAGGAATATCCTTGTGAGAAAGGACTCCTGTGGCCAACTGGGCCCAAATTCATAATCGGAGTCTAGCAGCTAGTGTTTACAGAGACCCGTCATATCACGAAAAAGCTACAGACTTAGTGGCGAAGCCTCCTGCACTGAGTTTCTGCCTGCTGAGCCAACCCTTAATAAAGGAGTTCCCAGAATTGAGTTTTCACCTGTCTCATCCAATCAGAGCTGTCCAGCTATGTCTTCAATTGCACATTTGCTAACCTATCAGCAGTTCCATAAAGACCAATCAGAATGTGTGAGTCTGACCAATCAGAACAGTGCTATTTGAACCAATCAAACTGTGCAAATTTGGATTCCTCATTTCCATAAAAATGGACCAATCATGGACCAGGGGGGGCACCTTCTCTGTATAAGCAGGACTCACCTTTGTCACTGGGGAGTGCACTTCCAATTGTCACTGGAGGCTGCATTCCCCAAAACAGCAGACTGTTTCCTTGAATGAAATTTCTCCTTTAACTGGACCCCAGGTGGGGCCTCCTGTTGGCATTAGATTGGTGGCAGCCCATTTTTTATGACAAGTATTTTTTGCTTCCTCTTGAGTGATGCTCAAGTGCTGGCTTGGAAAGACCCTAAAAAGGAGCAAGGAAATTGGAGAAAGGAAGGAAGAGTTTTTACACAAAATTTAAGAGACTCACAGGCACTTCAGGATTACTCCTCCCTTTCTGGATGTGCACTGCTGAGTGGCACCAAGTCTCAAATCCCACTGGTCCTCTAGGCCAGGCGCACATGAACTTGGGAAAGTGGTAAGAAGTCCTCTCTTGTCTCAGGGGTGTCGCTGAGCTGGGTGGCTGTGCCACAGGGAAAAAGCAAGGTATTTTCTGTGTACAAACAACCCTACAAACTCTGCAGATACCGTGTTCCTCTACCGCCTGCACAATTTCCTATCTATTCCCAGCCTGGCCTCCAGTTCTGCAGTGTCTGGCCCGCCTCCCCTCTCCAGGCTTCTCCTCTGCACAGTCTCTCTCTGCACACACAGGATCTGCAAAAGCATCCTGCCCTTCGACCTCGACCTCTGCACCCTCTGTTGTTCTTTCTTCCTGGATGAATGCCTTCCTCCCACCCCCGTCTGTCCAAATCCTGCTCACCCAGCAGGTAGTCAAGATTAAGAGCTTCTGCCATCAAAGCGTGCCTCTGCCCAGCCAGAAGTTGCCTCATTTGTCTGTGTCCTCCCATAGCACCCTGCGCTCTCATCATGGAAACTGTTCTCTGTATGTTGTAGTGATTAAGCATGTCTTGTCTTATCTTCTAGTTGTAAAGTCCTTGAAAACAGTTAGTGACCTTATTCGTATTTTCACAGACTACCTCGCACACTGTTCTGCTCATAGTAGGTTCTTACATGTTTATTTAAAAAAGAGATGTCTGTTTTATTGAATCCTTTTGCTCGTGGTCATGAAAACACACCCTGGGATGGTTAGGAAGCCTGGGCCACGCAGTGCACGTGAGTTTGCACTTGTCCCCAGGGGAAGCCGAATTGAGGTGGGGACTCAGATTCTAGGGACAACTCAGACAATTCCACAAAATGAGTTTGGTTTGTCATAGTCATTTATCTTTGATCCAGTCTCTTTAAAAATGTTTATTGAAGAGTGAGCTCGCGCGCGAGAGAGAGCACTTTTAAGATGTGTTTCAATTAATAATAAGAGTGTTTGGATTATGTACAACGAAGTCCCAGATCAAACCGAATGCTCATCACTTAACCCAATAAGCATGCACCAGGCAAGTGTTTGGTGGCATGTACTATGCCCTGTGCCCTCTGCCCGTGGCATGGAGGGGTGACTGATGAGGGCACAGCCCCCGACCTCACAGGCACCTGCTACTTCCGGGCACACGAAGATGATCCAAACGCGTCCCAGCCTCCTGGGGCCCTCACTCACTCTCTGGGGGCGCAGGGGAGACAGATCGGTTAACCCACGATTTCTCTGCTGTGTGGCAAAAGGGCTGGGAGAGGAGTAGGCACAGTTTGAGTAAGGGTGCCAGGGAGAGGAACTGAACGCAGAGGGAAAGGGGGTCTTGAGAGACAAGCCCCCGGGGAGGAGGGGGGAGAGAGAGAACCCGATCCATCGAGTCTTCCGGGCGCATGCGCGCGCGCAGGGAACCCGGCAGCCTGGGAAGGAGACGCACAGGGAGGGGCGGGCTTCGGGGAAGCGGAGCCCACATCTGAATCATGAGGCTGCTTGGCATCCTTCCTTTGCCCTAATTCTTTCTTTTTTCCTCCAAGCCTTTAACTTTGACACACTTCCTGTCTCTTCCTTTCATTTGTCAGCTGTGAGTATTTTGGTTTGACTCAAGAGAAACAGACAGCTGGTGCAGCCTTCGCTGCTTCAGTAACACCAGGGTGTTTATGTTCACACTTTCCGTCCGACCAGCGGCGTGGGCGTGCAGGAAGGCAGCTCGCCGTTCTGAGCCTTTGCGGATGGGGTGGGCCAGGGTGGGAGTGGCCTTCCTCAAGGTCAAGGTCAAGGTCACATTGGTGAGATCCAGGGGGTGTAAGTGATGAACAGAGTGTATGTGTGTGGTGGGGGAGGGGACGGTGTGGGAACCGTGGGTAACCGAAGTCATTTGACATCTGGGATGATTATGCCAAGTGGCTGCCATAAGAGGTGTCAGTCCACTGTGATTTTGTAGGTGCTAGTGGCTTACCTGGGTGGGTTATAGAGACCTGGCTTCCCCATCCTAACTATCCTCAGGACCTCCCATGACCCAGAGCAGTATTCTCAGCCTTGGCCACACCTAGAATCATCTGGGAGTGTAGAAAACTACCGACCCCAGGGCCACCCCGGGAGACTGGGTTTATTTGGTGTGGGATGGGGTTTGGGCGTCAGGGCTTTTGAAAGCTCCTCTGGTGACTGATATGCAGCAAAATTTCGTAACTCTTGTCTTAGAACCTCAAAGTGTGGCCAGTGAGTCAGCACCCAGCATCACCCGGGAACCTGTTAGAAATGCAGAATCTCACGCCCTACCCTAGACCAAATCAGACTCTGCCTGCATTTCCATAAGGTCCCCAGGTGGTTCGTGTGCATTGTGACGATTGAGAAGCCATGTTAGATCCCATGTCCTAGCAGGTGGGAACTGGCCAGCAGCTTTGCTGAGCTTGTTATGCCGGTCGAACGCCGTGGAGTGGTTAAAAAGCATGGATTTGAGGTCAGCTAAATCTGGATTCAAACCCTGGCCCTTGTGCTATTAGTTGTGAGGCCCTGGGCAAGCCAGTAACTTCTCGGCACCTCAGTTTTCTTATCTGTGAAATTGGAACAGTAGTATACCTGTCTCACAGGATGGCTATGAAGAGGAACTGTCCGTGAATTGCCTTCCACAGTGCCTGGCCCACAGCGAGGGCTGTGTGTCAGCTGTTTTTGGGACAGTGAGGGTGTGCCGAGTTCATCGTTAGGCCTGAAGGGTTTGTGTCAAACTGAAGTTCCTTGGTGAGTGATTTAGTGAGTGACTCGGGGAGAAGGTGAACTTTAATTAAGTTACAACAATATTTTGTTTTTATTTTCTGATAAAATCACCTCCCAAAGAATTTCCAGCAAGCATTACCCGAGACTGGCAGTTACTGAAAAAAAAAAGCGGTATTTTTTATTTCCTGATAGTTTCAGAGATGTATTCTGGGAACTAGGTGTTGGGACATCAGACACAAATCTCCTCCTGTGAGCTCGGCAGGTTACAGCCCCTTGGGGAGCCCATTCCCCTGTCCCCAGGGCGAGCCAGCCTGCTTCTGGGAAGCTGCTTCTATATGGGAGCAGGCCTGCAGCCAGCCTGGAGGTTCTTGGCCCAATAAAAAACACAGTCTTGAGGAGAGCCTGGCCTCGGTGACTCATGACTCTAAGGAATATAATTCACATGTCTAGATGAGATTCTCCTATACTTGCTGGACACTGTTGCAACAATGAGGGGAGTGTTACTTACGGCCAATCAAGATCATTAGTCAAAAGTATGACCTCAATTCCAGCCAATCAGGCTCTTCCCAGAAGAACTGGACCTTCCACGGGTTTCCTGTTATGTGTGAGTCACTTGGAGGACATGGGTCAGGGACTCAGGTAGAACAACCTGCTGGGACTCTAGTTTCTTTTGCTTTGTAAACCCAGGGACATAACTGTTGGAGAAGAGTTTTGCCAAGTGGAGCCAGGTGATGCCGCCTGAAAACCGGATTTTGTGGTTGCCGAGTTGAGGACTGATGCCTAGTCCATCCTTCTCCTGGCCACCTGCCGTGCACTGAGCATATTATAGACTTGGGATGGTCACGCTACACAGAAAACGCTGCACCTTTGTGCCACTCAAGTTTTTATAAGGATCTGCACTACAGATTCATATTTTTAAGTCATGCCTATTGAACATCTGGCTGAGCTAATGTTCCACAGACCCCAAAATTTGGGGGCCGCTTAGAGACTTCTGACTTCTGCAGCAGCTACGCCTCTGCTGCTTATATTGCTTTCCATCCATCCATCAGTCACTTCATCTAACTCGGAGTCTGGGGCTATGTTAGAGGCTCGGTTCAGGGGGCCTCTCTGAGGAGGTTGCGCTGAAGCTGCAGCTTGAAGCACGAGCAGGAGCCTGCCCGCTGAAGAGCGGGGAAGGGGCACTGCTGCTGGAGCGGTGTTGCGAGCAAGCCCACCGCAGACACGGAGACAGGAACTCGAATATGCGAGGCCTTCTGGGCTGAGGCCGTGGTAGCAGGTCTGGGTGTATCCCCCAGTGCCATGAGAAGCCATCGAAAGTTTCCCAGCCAGTTGCACATACACGGAACAGAAGAAGGTCTATGGAGAAATAAAACCGAAAGGTCAGATGTATTTTCCAAATACGGCCACAAACAACCCCATCTGTTTTTCCAGGAACCTTCAAAGCTGCCATCAGGAGGTGAGGTCTGAGTGCCCTCCCCGGGAACCGAGGCAGGCGGAGGCTGCTGGGAACCAGCAGAACAGTGGGGAGGCCTGGCACTCCTGCCCCAGGGAGCTGGCATGATGTAAGGAGGCCAAAACACGGGGAGAGGCTCCCTGTAGTTGCTCCTGTGCGCAGACCCGGCCTCTGCGTTCTCCCAACCCCGGGTGCCGGACACGAGAGTGAACAACAAGCTTTTAGATGATTCTAGCTCCCAGCCCTCAAGACATCATCAGCCCGCATTCCTGATCAACAGAACAGTGAGAGCAAATTAAGGTGGTTGCCTTAGGCTGCTGAGTGTGAGGATAAGCTGTTAATGCAGCACCAGAAAGAAGGCCGGGGGCACAGGCGGCAGGCTGTTGCAGTGGTTGGGCAGGAGAAGGTGACATCTTGAATATAGAGTCCTGCGTTCCCATCAGCTGTCAGTCACCGCAGGAGCACAGCAGTGTTAAGGAAAGGCAGATTTATTGCTTGGTGCAGCCAGGGGCCTGTGCACCATGGGGAACCCGGAAACCAGAGCATTTAGAGAAGGGTGCTTAGAAGGTTTGCAGGGCTGGAGTTTAATCGTGGATGGCCTTGGCTGGAACCGACCAGATTTTATCTTGGAAGCTACCTCGGGCAGTGAGTGGTCTTATCGTTGGAGCTCACGAATTTGTATACAGACCGTGTTGCCTGTCTCCAGGGTCAGCCTGTCTGCCCTGAACCTGGGATGTCGGGTCTGCACGAGCTGGCGTTGAAAGCACTTGTGCGTTCAGGAGTCCCAGGAGTCCGGGCGGCCCGCCGTGGCCGGGTGCAGCACAGACGACGATCTGCTTGGGAGGCGGGGCACATTCTGCACGTTGTGGCTTCTGTTTCCGTTCTAAATTCTCCTCAACAGCTTTGCTGCCAGCTGTTCATTTTGGGAGCATGATAGCAATTATGTTTAGGGGGGAAAAAAAAGCCTCCTGATCTTTCAGAGATACAAATTGAACTATTGAGAGTACAAATCAGCAGTTTGCAAATGCTTTGGTCTCGGGGTATCTACCTACCCAAAAATCATTGAAGACCCCAAAGGGTATTTTTGAGTGTGAGTTATGGCTGTTGATATTTACTATATTGGAAACGAAAACTTCAAAAATATTAAACATATTTAGTTAATAGCATTTATTCATATTAATTTACTTATAACATCCATGACATTTTTTTATGAATAATGACTTTAAAACAATCAGTGAGAAGAGTATCGTTATTTTACATTTTTTGCAAATCTCCTTGATATTCTGGCTTCATAGAAAAATGGCTGGATTCTTATAGTTGCTTCTGAATTTAATCCATTGTAGTATGCTTTTCTGGTTGGGGCTTCTGAAAAAATATGACCTCCTACAAATACGTAGTTGGTAAAGGAGGGAGTGTTCATTAGCCTTTCTCAGATGCTGGAGGACATTCTTCTTTGATACCACCTCAGAAGAGATGGTCTTCTCAACGTGCTTTCTGTACTCTATCGCATCATAACCCATTGCTCTGTCTTACACTTTAAATGGGTCTTTTACCATGTGAGATTCTTGTATTAACTTTATTGGTCACTTGCAAATATTGGTTTACCACGCATCACACATGCAAGTCTTCCAAATGTTAGTACATTTCATTGCACAATATTTTAAAATACCACGTTTGTGAAAATCATTGCTGACCTGAAAGCTCTCAGTCAAACTCGTTGCTGGCAGATACACGTTTCCCCCCCAAATTCTTAATTTTTGCTTTAAGTTTGAATTTTATCTTTGGCCACACATACTGTCGGTTGTTTTTCCGTGAAAGGACAAGGCTCACTTTATTTTTGAGAAACTGTGCATCAGATACCTGAGTCTGAATAACTGGAGTTTATTAGTTCAGCTTTCAAAGAAAAATGGTGTTCCGTGAGAAAAGCAGCAGCTAGCAGCTGGTCACTTAGACATGGGTGCAAATGCTTTCTCTTGAGCCCACGGTTATGCTCTGCCATGCAGCATGAAGCACATTATGTGTACTTCTGTTTTGCCATATGCAACATTAAAAAGACGTGCATTCAAAATTCAGTAACTACTGAATTACTACTCGGTTACTGCTCAACTACTATTTCATTAAGGACGTCTCCAGTACAATGGGTATTTATGATAATGAGTGGGCAGCAGTAAAGAATACGATGTCGCCACACTGCCTTGATTCACGCTAAGGTGTCCACTGCTGCCTTGGCCACATTAGTGCAAGGGTCAATACAGTGAAAATGGCAGATAAGGTCTTAGTATGATAATAAAAATAGATTTGTCCTCGCAGATTCCCCAAAACGGTCTTAGGGACCCCCAGGAGTCCGTGGTCCACATTTTGAGGTCTGGGACATGTTTCAAAATGATACAGGGAGGAGGAAGGGGCTGGGGTCTAGAGGAAATCCAAGTGGCCATGAGTTGATAACTGTTGCAGTTGGGTCACGTGTACGTAGAGATTCACTACACTCTTCTGCCTACTTTTGCACGTATTCAAACGTTTCCATAATAAGAAGGTGGGATTAAGAAGGTTGACCCCCTAGGACTCTCGCTTTAGGCTCTGAGTGCTCAGATCCTGCTGTCCTCTAGTGCTCTGATCATCGCCCGGGATCAGCAGGCATCAGGAAGGCAGAGGAGAAGTCAGCTTTAGGGTTTCCTTGAAAAAACAAACAAACAAACTAAGATCTTATCCCCTCTCCATCTGTTACGATGGGAGTTGGTAGGAGGGGCCTGCATCAGAAGAAAATGTAACTTCACAGAGACTCGGGAAGCCTCGTTTTGATGACCGTCTGTAAACCCCACCCACCAAGGTGTTCGCTGAGACAGTTCAGAGTGTAGACGTTGTCTTGTCTGAGGCTGGTCTAGTGGGGAAGGACATAACCCCTGGAATTCATTCAGCCTGGATTCTGGTCCCTGTGCTTCCCTGAACTGGCTGTGTGACCAGAGACGGACTGCTAAATTCCTCCAAGTCCCAGTCGCTCCAAGTGTGAAATGGGGAGTAAGAAAAGCATCTTCTTAGCCCTGGCTGGCATAGCTTAGTGGATTGAGCGTGGGCTGGGAACCAAAGTGTCGCAGGTTCGATTCCCAGCCAGGGTACATTCCTGGGTTGCAGGCCAGAACCCCCAGCAACCGCACACTGATGTTTCTCTCTCTCTATCTCTCTATCTCCCTCCCTTCCCACTCTAAAAATAAATAAATAAAATCTTAAAAAAAAAGAAAAGAAAAGCGTCTTCATCACTGGTTTGGAGGGAGGCCTCATGAGGCAAAGTGAGCAAAGCTCTGAGCACACAGCAAGTCCTCAGCTGAGGCTGGTTGGTTGTTTTCCCTTTCACTCAATTCTTGCCCCGCCCTCTGGCTGACTTGATGTCCACCAGTAAGATGCAATGAAGAAGGGAAGCGGGAAGTGGTGACTTATGCAGGTGACCACTTGGCTCTAGGAGTGGCAGTTTTGATTGACTGTGTGATGACGAATGCCAGCAGTCACCCTTCCGGAGTGTTAGGAGGTCCTTGTTCTCCTCCGTATCAGCAGGACCTGGGACGGGGGGCCTCGTGTAGGCGCTCGGTAACCGTGATCAGTAAGGGAATGTTCGTCAGATGGCGGTGAGCTGGACAGCACAGGCCTGTGTCAGGGACCGGCTGCAACTTAGCTCCAGTCAGTTTTGCCAGCTGGAAGTGTGGGCTCAGTGTTACCAGTGTTTCTAAGGAAATCCAGAAACCTTATTTCTTTTTCCAGTGAAATCGCCAGGTCTAAAAAATCTTGACAAAATTAAAATGTGCAAGCCACCGGTGGGTGAGGCAGATACTTCGATCTGCAGGCTGGATGTGGTTTGCAGGCTGTGGCTTTGCAAGCTCTGCAGAGGGCCCCCTGGATGTAGAAGAAGTGAGGTGGAGGCCCAGACTGACCCAGCAGTGTTTGCCTGGCCGTGAGCTGGGCTGGGGGTGCCAATCAGGGTTGAGAGGAGCCAAGAGCAGATCTGGAGTCAGACGTCTGCTAATGACAGACACCACCCACAAGCAAATGGGTCATTTTGTATTATTTGCCTTTTTTGTTTTGTTTTTACTCTAAGTCCCATTTTCCATGGCAAAAGGCCCCATTCCAAACCCTTATATTCCTATGACTTCAGCTTCAGGCGCATGTGCCTCAGGCCCAGTGGGAGCCGAGCGCCCTCCCTTTCCCGGACACCCACCCAGAGCATGCACTGCAAGGCCCAGGTCAGGCCCAAACGTGTTTGAAACTCTCGGAAAGGAGGAGTTCCTTAGAGATGCCGCCTGCAATGCCAAGGTGGCGGGAAGAAACCCACCGAAATGCAGCCTGGTCCTGCTTCCCAGAGCCCTTGGGTGCTGAGTCGTGAATCCAGGGGCATGTGGAGAGTGGGCTGGTAATGGGATGTCGGAATGTCCGCCGCAGGGCTTGGCCGGCTGCCCCGAGGGGACTGGATGTGTATCCACCGCACAAGGCAAGTTCTGCAGCCCCAGGGGACGAACTGAGTGAAGGGCTCCTGGGGGTGTCTGGGGCTGCTGCTCCCCAGCTGGGTTCCCAGGAGGGAGCATTCGCAAACTGCCCTGCCCAGCAGGCAGCTCTCTGCAGGACGGGTAGACGCAGAGAGCGTGTCCAGCCTCCAGGCCCAAGCCTGGCAGTCGGTGCAGTGCCCGTATCCCATCCTAGGAAGACTGGTGCGGCTGCCGGGATTTCACCGCGCACTGTGTGGTGTTCGTTTCCGACTGCCTGTGGCTCAGGGTTGTGCAGCCCGGGAATGGCAGAGATGACCAAACTTGTCTCCTTTCACTGCCTAGAGAATGGCCTCGAGGAGACAGTGGGCACTACTGTGTTCTCAGCAAGTCTGCAGGTGCCACACAGATCTCTGGGCCCAGGGAAGGTGGAGGAAGGGGCCTCAGGGACGGCTGCTCTGGCTGGCCGGTGGGCTTGGTAAGGATGGCGAGTTCTGCGGCTGAAGTGTTGGTCCAGCCCCGGTAGGGAGGAAGGACCTGGGGACTCCCGTCTCTGTAATAGCTTACGGGTGCCTAATCCTAGATGCTCAATTCCTTCTGACCTTTTTTTGTCTCCACCCTACAGAATCTGCAAGCTAGTTTTCACTCTTTGCAGTGCTGAGCACAGTGTATGGTACGCAGTGGATACGCAACATTAAAAAAATGAATAACATGTGCTCACCATGCATCCATGTCTCGTTTAGTCTGCACAGTAGTGCTGGGAAGTAGCCATCACTCTGCTCGGGAGGAAACAGAGGCTCACGGAGGTGAAATGTGGTAATTGTTGCGACAGTGTTGGATGTTGCCTGAGCCCTGTGACCCTGGAAGACAGTTAAGGTTCAAGAAATTCCCCTGCCTCGTCTCTGATACAGTCAGGTCAGGGCACGGGCCCCCACTCACCCTGTTCTTCCTACTTCCCCGCACCTGGTTCTTTCTAGCCCAGTCTGCCCTTCGCATAGAAGAAAAAAAAGGCTCCTTTCACCTTGCCTTGGAGACATCTGCAGATCTTCAGCCAATCAAAAAGGCGATCCCTAGTTGACTATTCCTTGGTGTGGTCCCTCACCTCCACTTTCCTCCCTCCCTCTCCGTGGCCATGACCTTGGACTGGTTCCTCCCCAGTCTCGTGCTGTTTTCCCTGGAGTGGCTCCCAACGGCTCACTTTCCAGATCAGATGCTGGTCTTCAGGACCCCACACGCAATCGAGCTCTACCACCGAGACACCTCGGGCTCGTGATCCAACCTCTCCGAGCCTCAGTTTCCCCTCCTGCACAGCGGGGGTTTGGAGAGATTCACGTGAGGTTCTATAAAGACTGAGGGACGGCCTCAGAGTGAAGGGGACGGAAGAGAAGTGAGGACAGCTCAGTGCAGTGTGAGAGGCTGAACTGGATCATTTTATGTGGAAGGGTGTTATTAGGACAATTGACACAGGTTGGATTTAGTCTGAAGACTTTCAAGGTTCTCCATCATTGTTTTTTTTTAATCCCTTCTTCTGGTCTTTTTCTTCTTGTGTATCTTGGGCATCCTGACTCATCTCCGTCTTGTGACTCCTCAGTCTGCCCTCTTGGAAAAACCCCACCATGCATCCTCCTTGGTCAGAAGCTTCTCTCCTTTTAGGCTCTTTCCCAGTTCCACCTCCTTCAGGAAGTCTTCCAGACCTGGGCAATCGCACCTGGAAGGGGCCCTGATGCCCTCCCTCAGCACGGGAACCTTCCGGCAGAAACCCCTGGTCCACGGGGATTTTTCATTCTTCGCACTGGTTGTTATCCTTTCCCTGACCTGATTGGTAAGACGGCTGGTCCCAGAGCTAGTAGGATAGAAACTCTACAAAGGCTGGATTTTTGCTTTGTCTTGTTCACTCCTGAACCTCAGAGCTGAGAATTCTCGCACATAGTAGATGCTTAATGAATTTTTAAGAAGGAATCTTGCACGAATGCCTAGACTTTGTTGCGTGTCTCATCACAGCATGGGATACACTGCCCCGCAGACGGGTGTTCCGGAAAAGTGTGCTGAAGAAACTGACAGACGGGTGGGTGGATGGATTCGTGGGCATGAACATCGCCAGGTATCGTGGAGGGTCTGCTGCCTCTTGCGGGAAAGTGGGATGACTGACCAGCTGATTGGTAGCCACAGTTATTTGGTAGCATTAGGATGTCGACTCTCCAGTGCCTGCAGGAGAGTCAGTAGAACCTGTGGCTGGCGTGACAGCCCTTAGTGCAGCATTTATGAGCCTCTCATCTTCCCTCCCTGCCGCGTCTCTTCGGAAGTCGTTCATACTTGATCAATTTCCTCTCCTTGAACGGGGCGTCACCTGGCCTGCGCAGTGGCTGGCCCGATGAGACATCCATGTGACAGGACCGCGGGAGGTGAGAGGATGGGCCGGCGAGGCTGACGGGTCTCTCGTTTCCCCCCGGGGCAAGGTCGGGATAAAAGGCCTTTAGTGCGAGAACCTAACAGGGAGCCCGGACAAGCTGTCAGGAAAGCGTCTCCCGGACGACAGCAGACCAGTGAAGTGCAGGCTGATGATGAAAGGGAGGGGAATTTGTATTTTTGAACACCTGCGACGCCGCGTGCCAGGAGAGCCCTTCTCACAGGTTCTCCCGAGAACTTTGTAAGCCATGCTGAGCGGTGAGCCATCCGTCCACACTCGCTGTCCCCCCTTCCTCATCTCCCAGTCTCTCCGCTAGTCTTCCCAGTTAGTCTTGTCCCCATCATCCCCTTTAAACAGTTTTTGTCAAGGTCACCCATGACGAAATCTGCCAAGCCAACTCCCCTTCCTCGTGCAACTCCATTTGTCCGCAGCACTGGGCCCAGCTGGCACGTGCCTCCTGGAAGACCTTCACCCCAGGCTCCTGTGGCAGCGACGGGGTTCTCTCCCATCTCCCTGGGCATTCCTTCTCCATCTCTGTTGGCTCCTCCCTGCCTACCCAGATTCCAAACGTGGGAACACCCTTTAGCTCGCTTCTCGGGCAAGTCTCTCCCCAGGGGATCTTCATCAGCTCGTCTGTTTATTGATGATTCCGGAGTTTATTTCTTGTGCCCAAGCATTTCCCTTGAGTTCTAGACTTACACATTCAGTTGCCTTTATTTGACATTTCTACTTGGATGTCAGAGTCACGCTAAAGCTCAATGTGGTCAGAATGGAAGTATTGATTCCTTCTAAAGAGAACAACAGAGACTAAGTATTTGATCAGCCTTTTTTTTTTTTTTTTAACTCGTTCAGTATCAAGCACTACAGACTTTAGAATCCTGGAATTGGACGTGGTTTGGGGATTTGCCACTCAAATACCTTCGCTTCACAGTTGAGGAAGCGGGGATCCAGAGATGGGCAGGGATGGGGGTGAGAGTCTCACAGTTAATTAACCGCAGAACTGAGACCAGGAGCAAGGCATCCTGATGTCGAGTTCTTATTTTACTGATATATTTTTTTTCGACATGTGAGTTTTTTTAAAAGACTTTATTTATTTTTTTAGAGAGAGGAAGGGAGAGGGAAAGAGAGGGAGAGAAACATCGGTGTGTGGTTGCCTCTCACGCACCCCCCATGGGGACCTGGCATGTGCCCTGACTGGGAATCGAACCGGCGACCCTTTGATTTGCAGGCTGGCACTCAACCACTGAGCCACACCTGCCAGGGCTATTTTACTGATATTTTTTACTTTTCTCTTTGAGCACCTGCATTTGAGGAAAAGAATGTCTTTGTCTGCTTACTTTATTAGTTGGTCTTCTGGCCTCATTCATTGCTTTCTCCCTAGCCTGACAATTTTTGAGCCTGAGTTTACTTCACAGAATTCCACAATCCAGATCAGAAATGGTGCCCTGGTGGGCGTGGCTCAGGGGATTGAGCACCGGCCTGCGAACCAAAAGGTTGCCGGGTCAATTCCCAGTCAGGGCACATGCCTGGGTTGCAGGCCAGGTCCCCAGTGTGGGGTGCTGGAGAGGCAACCACACATTGATGTTTCTCTCTCCTTCTTTCTCCTCCCCTTCCGCTCTCTCTCTAAAGTGAAATAAATACAATCTTAAAAAAAAGAAATGGTAAATGTGTGGCTCACTTCCAGCCGTGCCCTCCACAGTGTCCTGGGCAGACATCATTATTCAGTCATGATGCTTTGTCCTGCTGTGTCCTAATGCAGCCTCAGAAGGCTTTGCGGTGCAGTGCTCTGGGCAGTGCTGACCAGTTGCCCGGAGTTGACTTGAAGATGAGACCTATTTGTTATTCACCGCCTGAATCTTTTCTTCTTCAGCACCTCAAGCTCTATCCATCCCCATCTGGTCTATTTTTCCTCCTTGGAGGCTAGGTAATTTGATCTAGGATATTAGAGAGTGCTCGTGACATGTTACATTTTAGTAGAAACATCTAGAAACAGTGCCAATCCCCAAAAACATAACATTAACAAATGTGAGGACCTGGGGCGAGCCGTCTATCTCTCTCCAGTTACATCAGACAGACAAATGGTTTGTGAGCCCCAGTTCAACCCTGAGGAGTCTCGCTGTCATCATCTACTAAATAACACTTTACATAAACCATGATGGCTGCTCTACATAAATAAGGTTGGAACCCCAAAGCGATTCAACCCTGGGAAGCCGTTAACTTTTCCAAGTCCCCCTTAGTGTCCCCGGGTGTTGAGGCTGTACATGGCCCGGAGGTCATAGGAGAGCACAGCCTTTGGAGTCCGAAGGGCCTGTCTTTGGTCCTGCGTCTGCCCCTGACTCGTTGTGTAATGAGCTTGGGCGAGTGACTCTGCTTTTCTGAGGCTCCTTTGGACCTCACGGTGTCCTTGACAGGTTCCAGTCATGGTGGCCGGCGTGTAGTAGATGCCCACCAATGAATGCATGGGTAAGAATCCAACCAATCTTTGTTGAGCACCTACTGTGCACCAGCAATGGTATGATGATAAGGTGATAAACAAGGCCGAGAGAGAGAGAGAGAGAGAGAGAGAGAGAGAGAGAGAGAGAGAGAGAGAGAGAGAGATGCTGTCCTCATGGAACTTATGAGGCCACTGATGCCTCTATCGACGATTCAGTGACATTTGTCACAGGCTGCAGTAGCACTCGGGCCTCACTTAGGGCTTCCAGCCCCCGCCCTCCCCCCGCATGCTGTGCCTCTGGAGAGGCACACCACCTGGGGAGAAGGAGCATGGTGTCTCCCACGCCGCCGCAGGGTGCTCTTGGAGAAGGGTGGAGGCTCGCGCCCAGGTGTCCGTCCTCACAGGCCCGGAGCTGGGCTGCGGAGGTGCTCCCCAGCCTGGCGAGAGGCCCTTACCTGGAGGTCGTGCTGCGTCTGCGTCCAGGTTGGGTCATTCCCTGGCTCCCACGGAGGCACATGGTGCTGGGAGTTTCTGCCGAGTTGAAAGCCGTCCAAGCAAGAACTTCCCAGGAAGGGCTGTAATTTCTTGGTGGGGAGTTTAATTCTGTGGTGACAGTGCAGGCTTCTGTGGAACGAATATCATGTCAGTGCTATTTAATAATACGGTACCCACTGACCATTTAATTACACGGTGATTGTCACTTAGTGGCTGGGTAATTACATAGTAAGTACCGTCTAATTTCAGGGTAAAGGGTAAATACATGATTATTTCAGCCTCCTTAGGCACAGTATAGGTCACTCAGGAATTAGGTTTGGATCGACTAAGTATAAATTACCTAGAAATCTGTTCTCGGGTGATTACCCCTGTCATCTGTCTCTGACAAAGCCCTTAATGTTACCATACAATTAAAGAGAGATTTCAAGATTTGGGGCCTGAGGAACTTAAAGGGACTCTGCTCCATTTTAATCAATCAGTACCTGTTGTTCAAGAGGTGTGGCTGGGGTAGGGAGCGGATGGACAGAGGAGCCTCCCATGCCACCCTTCTCTAACCGGGAGCAAAGGTTTTCTTATTAGATGCAGGCAGTTCAACAGTTGATGCTGAAACTCGAGACCAATGACATCACTACATGTGGCCCAGCCTTAGCCTCCATTGCCGCTTGCTGTGAGCTCTGGGCTCCAAAGAATGTTCTTAATTATGGGTACCTGCCCCCAGAGACATGTCCATTTTAATACCTGGGACCTGTGAGTGTGACCTTATGTGGGAAAAGGGGTCTTTGTAAATATCGTTAAGTTAAGGAACTTGAGATGAGATCTCCCTGGATTATCCAGGTGGGCCCTAGGTCCACTGGCAAGTGTCCTTACAAGACAAAGAGGAGACACAGGCCAGAGAGGAGCAGCCATGTGTAGCGGGAGGATGAGATTAAGGAATACAGCCACAAGCCAAGCAACACCTGGTGTCGCCAGAAGCTGAAAGACCCCCAAAACAGTCTCCCCTGGAGCCTCTGGAGGGAGCCCAGCCCTGCTGATCCCTCGATTTCAGACTCCCAGCTTCTGGTCATTGTGTGGCGCCCGGTAATCTGGCGTGGCGGCCGCAGGAATTTAATACAGCCTGCGGGGGCGGTAGCGCAGCAGGAGCTCCTGGCCTCAGGTCCTTCCTCCTGGTGCTGGTTCTGCTGGAGCCGAAGACCAGACAGAGAAGAAAGACGACAACCCAAGTGTCGTCTCGTGCGTTGAACCCGCAGCCTCTGCCGACCCCAGAGAGGGGCCGTCACGGCTCTCAGCCAGAGACACAGGCGGCAGCCAGGGCCCGCCACCAGGCGTGTCTGAGGGAGGCCTCCTGTGTTTGCCGGATGCCCCCTGGAAAGGGGATGTACAGCAACACATTCAGTGTTCTTCACTCGGAGGGAAATTTATGATCCTCCTGGACAAATACAAAACATTAAGAATAGGCCCAAACCCCCAGATCGCAGATATAATCACCAAGTTCTATTTCCTTCTCATCTTTTCTGTTAGCCATAGCTGCTTGTCCGGAGAGACAGTGGAGAGAATGACGGGGAGGCTTGGGGGCTAGACGGGCAGGGCTGACAACCTGGCTCCACCCCTCAGCCACTGGACCCCAGCTTTCCGCCTCCAAGTCTCGGTTCCTCCGCCCTCCAGGCTGGGTAAGAAAATGTACGCTGCAGGCTGTTGATTTAATGAGGTAATACACTCAAAATAAGGAGCGGGGAAGCTTCTGATCGGTCAAAGATAGCTATTATTTCCATGCTGAATGTCCAGGGCAGTGTGAAATAAGCATTTCCTGTGTTATGATGAACATCTTTAATAGATGTTTGTAAATGGCTTCATCATAGACCATTAAACAGATGTGGCAGGAACAGACTGATGTTGGCAGCTGCATGGCCTCCCCACAGTTCTTAACAAGCTTGCTTCTAATCGCACGGTCCTCCACCCCCACCCCTCCACCTGGAGCTTCTTCAGCTGCCCCTCCTCTTGCCCTCCGGTGCCTTCCTGCCCGCCCCCAACCACGAGCTCACCGTTGTGGGAGGCATAGAAAGTGGCTGCCCTGGATAAACACCTGGGGTGCCTTGGGCATTCAGGTTTAGATACACAAGCACTTGGAGGCAGAGAATAAGGCCCCCAAATAGCCCATCTGAGATTGCACTTCGCTTTATGATCCTGCAGGAAGGAGCGACCCAGCCAATAGAAGGATTAACAAGTGAAGGGTTGAAAAGACCCTCACTAAATAAAAATAACACGAACCATTCTCCAGGAGGCCTCCTGAGTCCTTATTGCAAATGAAGTCAGCTTTATTTTTACAGGTTTTGAGTCATTTGCTCCCATAGCCCTCCTCATTCGTGTAACAATGCTCTCTGCTCAGTTGCACGTGGAATTCGGCACACTTGTTCCTCCATCTGCCAGCTGGGTGATGGGGAAGTCACCATTGCCAGCGGCTAATGGGGCGACCAGTGGGGGAGCTTCCAGGTGGCGGTGTTACTCAAGATTTCTCTTCCCCGTGAAAACCAGCCACCTCCCCTCCTCACCCATCACTGCTAGAAATGGTACCTGCAGGACCCTTCCATAGGCATTTTCTGGAAAGTGTCAGCAGAGCCTCCACCTCTTGGTGCTTTAGCATTTGCGTGGGACCAGACAGCAAAGCCCTACCATTACCAAAATGCCCGAAGCCGTGGAGAAATAGTTCTATAGAGACGGAACTGCTGGTGAATGGTGTGAGCAAGTGGCTGGTCCACCAGACTGTCAGGGATCCACAATGATGTCAGGCTTGCCTAGGACGCAGAAATGGAGCAGGAGTGATGAAGCCAGTGGGCTACGACGTGGGGAGAAAATCCAGACCAGGGCCAGCAGAGCTGCTCCCTGAGTCCCACCTGCTTGGATTTAATCAATACCTGAGAGAGGGGGAGGGGCACGGAACAGCAAACCCACACCCATGTAGAAACACCTCCTTATCATTCGTACGTTTTTGTGTAAACCAGTGTTTAAGTTAGTAGTTTAGTCAATGGTCTACTATGTGTCCTGCAGAGATGAGCATTGTAGCATTAGAAGCATCCTGCTAAAGGGAGGCACTTAAACTGAGGGATCTTCCCTTGGTAGTGACAACCTTGGTCTCTGGCGTGTGCAGAGCAAGGAAGGATTCACCTTGCAGAGTGACAACTCGTCATTCCTCCGAAAAGCCTTGTCACTCTACCAGAATAGTTATCACTGAAGTCACCTGAGTGCCACCTGATGTCGAAACCGTGCATTTCTACCTTCCCTGTGGTCCTCCTCTTCTTTGACCTCTCAGCAGCGATGGGTGTCCTTGGGACACTCTTTCTTTGCCTTCTGTGGTATTCTTTTCCTCTACCCCCTCCTCCATCTCTGTGGCAGGCTCAAGCTCCTTTGCAGAGTTGCTCAGTGTTGGGATGGTTGAAAAAATAGGCATTATGTTACGCGGCTGATATTTCTGTGTCAATTCCTGCGTGGCGAGTTTGTGGGCACACGGTGTTTAAAGACCTTCAAGGACACTTCTGAGCTCTCAGATGAGGTGCTCAGTGACTGCTGATACTGCTCTGATCCTGGGATGATGGGATTTGCTCATGACACTTGAACTCCTGTCAACTACTTCCCTGCCTTTTCCTAGAGGAAGGAGGATTCTGAAGTTGATGCTGAGACAGACTGCAACAGCAAAAGGAGACGGTGCTGCTATATAGCAGAGGTTGGAAAGAAGTCAAGTGGGGTCAAGTGCTTGGAGATCATCTAGACACGAGGAGGTGACAAAATCACCAATCATTCTCTTTGCTCCTCTAGTTATTATCTGAGCTCAGGGTGCGGTAACAACAGATGTTTATTTTCTCACAGTATTGGAGACTGGGAATTCCAAGATCAAGGTGCTGGAAGATTCGATTCTGGGTGAGGGCTCCCCTCCTGGTTTGTAGATGGCTGCCTTCTTGCTGTGCACTCACATGGCCTTGTGTGTGTGAGTGTAGATCTCTCTCTCTTCCTCTTCTCGTTTGAACACTAATCTGATCATGAGGGGTCCACCCTCATGACCTCATCTGACCCTGATGACCTCCCAAAAGCTCCACCTCCAACACATACCATCACAATGGGGGTTAGGCTTTAACATAGAATTTTGGACAGGGAGAGACACAAACATTCCCTTACATCCTTCTAATGTTGCTTGCTCATATTGATTAGATTATTGCTATGAAGCATCAGTATTACTTGTACCATTTTTACAATGGATGAATATGTAGTTAGGGTTTTTTGTTTGTTTGTTAACTAGGCTGAAGAGCCAGGCAAGAAATGGAGTTGCTTGAAATTTCAAGCTCCCCACCCTGCGTGTTTTATGATGCCGAATAAAAGTTGTCCTCACCGCTTGCTGCAGAATATAAACAAGTGTCAACCACCTTAGCAAAGAGACATCATTTGATTTAATTGCAAATTAAAAAACATAAACCACCCTAAACGTGGAGCTAATGCCACATCAAATCAATACAATAATTGCGCCAGGGCAATTGAGAGGCGCGTGGAGTTTCTGCACCTCGCATGCTAAAAGGAGCCAGGCACCAGGGGAGTTGGGGAGCCCTGCTGAATGGTAAATTGCACCGGACCAGCTTTTTCTTTGAGGGTGGAGCAGATAGACGGGCTAACTTCCTCGTTGTCTGTGGCAACCCGAAGGAAAGGGTCTTTGTCCTGGAGAAGTAGTTAATGGTTCCTTTTGTGTGGTGGGTTGGAGAAGTCTCACGGCGTCACAGTCAGGGGAAGAAAGGGACACTTGCGAGCCTTTGCCACACTTTGTGTTCGGCATCGATCCTCCTGGGGCCCAGCAGTTATTTCTTCGCCGACCTGACATATAGTGGCAGCTCAATTATGCCGCTGGAATATGTCTGATTGACAGACCCCGAGTCAATGGTGCTCTTTTGGGCCATTCAGGTGACACTGGCCCTTTGTTCAGCCCTGGAGCAGGCAGCAGGCACTGGCGGGCTCCACTCCAAGTGGCTTTTGTTCCCTTAACGTGTCTTCAGCCTTATCCCAGGGCTGACCTGGGATGAAAGGTGGGTAATCGCCTTTGTCATGAGATGTGAAGGGTACAGAGAAGGCTCCCAGGCCCAAACAGCTCTCCTCTATCATCCTGTCACACCTTGAAATCACTTCCCGGAGACATGCATTCCTTTGAGTGTCTGAGCGCCAGTGAAAATGCAGTTGCCCTTGGGGAGGATGAACAAATTAAACAATTAACAGCTATTAATACTGCAATGTCAAGTTGATTCAAGAGCAGACATCCTAGGTGCCCCCATGAGGGGTTCAGGAAATAATGCCTGATGGTGTGTCTTTGATTACTTTATCAAATTGGCCAGTCACCTAGCAGGAAGCTGAGGGACGGAGGCAATAATGGGCGTAGGCCGGACTGTGCCTGGGTGGGTCCCCCCTTACAGTCCTATAGTCCCTCGGGCCCCGCTTGTCCATACTCTAAGCCTTTGCTTCCCCCTGTTTCCTCTCCTTGCATTGCTTTTCTTTCAGAACAGCATGAGGTTATCTCCCTGTAGGTCTTAGCTTAAAGCCCCTTCTCAGAGAGCCCTTCTGAGTCACTGGAGCTCCCCGTTGCACTCTGCTGTCCAGGCCGTGTTTTACTTCTTTACTTTTTTCTTTTATTCCTCCTCGCACATGTCACCTCTGGGTATTTTCTTCTACTCCTTCCCTGTGGCATGACCGCCCACGAGAGCAATGCCTAGTCTGCCTCGTACACCATACCTAGGATGGTCCTGGCTCACGCCGGCTCTCAATAGATACATGTCAGTTGAGTGAAAGACCGTATGCCGGGTCCTAGAATTGGATGGTGAGGGCACTTTAGGGCAGAAAGCAGTGGGGTGGAGGGAGAGAAAGACCAAGAGGGAGAGAGACAGTCTACGGAGAAGAGCAGATGGGACCGGAGGACAAGAAGCCTGCATCAGACAGCAGCAGAGCTTGACAGGCACGTTTGCAGTAGGGGGCCGTCTCGGCTTCTCTCTGAGCCTTGGCCCCAGCTGTCAGGCTACAGAGTTGGGACTTGATTTGCTGAACTGCAGGTTTGGCAAAGGAATTCAGCCTGTGAGTACAGGTCACGTAAGTTTGGCACGGGGGTGAGAGATTAGGAAGACGGTTTTGCTCCAGCAGGCGTGTTCATGGGGCATGCTCAGCTGCCTTCTCCGCGTGGAGGAGGTGGGGAGGATGGAGGGCCAGGCCCGGCCCGGCCCTCGGGATGGACCACGTGGGGCGGGGCAACACGCTGCTCACTCACAGCGCCCACGGCTTCCAAAGAGGGCACCTGAGTCTGACCTCATCGTCCAAACCATGTTTGGTGGGGGGAGGGGTCTAGAGGTTAATTCGTTGGAATTGAAGTCAAGACCTGCCATGAGGAAGGGACCAGGGTCCCTCCAGGTGGCTGTGGGACAATAAGGAGATTGTGTGGGCTCGGGAGCATCTGAAAGGAAGGCACGTCGCTCCCCTGGGAGCGAGGGGACTTTCTCAGGAGTGAGGCTGGCCTTCCCTCTAGAAAGAGTCTTCCGTCCCACCCTGATGTGCACACGATTTGTCCATGGCTGCCCTGGCCTTGGAAGAATTTCCCATAAGTCAGCGTTTCTCAGACATGTCCATCAAAGGTACCACCCACTGGGAAGAACCCAACGCAGTCCGTTTCGAGCATGACATTTCCCAGAACATTTTTATGTTTATCTGAAAACTATTTGTGTGAATTTTGCCTTTTATATTCATATCTGCTTTAGTAGCAAATAATGCTTAAAATTACCAGCGGGTAAAAAAAACAGTGTAATTATCTTTTCTTTGCCGTAACTGAATCGTTGGATAAAATGGATTTTTTGGAGAAAACGCGTCCTGTGGGCACTGACCTCGTGTGCAGGAAGAATGATGCTAAGCGGCCCGTGGCTCTGGCCGTCCGTGGAGCCCAGGGGTGGGGGGGTCACCCCGCCAGGCCTCGGCCGTGGTGTCCGCTGCCTGCCGAGAACTATTCCCAGGTGGGGAGGGTGGGCTCGTTTCCTGGGAGCCGAGAACCGTGAAGCGGCAACAGGAGAAGCGCTGGGCTGCAGTGACTCCCGTCAGGGCCCTTGTTTATGAGTGTCGCTGGGGCTGGCAGATGCCTCGCATTAGCATTATTTAGACATTAAGAGATTCTAATTGGAGACTAACATGTGTCCTCATCACAGTTGACCTTATTTATGGAGTGGCTGACATCTGAATGTCAAATTTGCATGAGCGAATTCTCTCCTCTAATAACCACTTTAATATGTAAATAACTGAATTGCGGCAGGAAAAAAATACACGCGATATTCTGATGATTGCCGGGAAGAGGTGGGAAGAGGCGGCTTCCTTCCGTACACGGAGACTGGAGGGCTGGTTCCTCCCTTTCCTCACGGGCCATTGGCTAAAAGATTGGGCCAGAAAGAAAGACACTGTTTACCTCAAATCAGCAGATCTGTGGAGAGTTCCTGCTTTGTTGACCTACTGGCTAAGTGCTGGGGGGAGATCAAGGTCAGGGAGACAGGTCTGTCTGCAGAAAATCTGAAGCTCTTATAAGGTGACCCAAGAAAGGAACACCAATCAGTATGTTTCACGGTGCCATAGGATACAGTCGTAAAGGAGAAGTACAAGCGGCCCGCCTGCGTGGTTCTGTCACTTGGGGGAACCTGAAAAGGTGTGTACTGAACAGGGATGTGATGATTTCTAGCAGCCGGCCGGCCCTGTGACTGCGTGCGCCTTCTCAGAAGCTCAGAGTGTCTGTGGAATGAACGCAATAACGCTGACCCCGAGGGTGGTGGCATGGTACATTGTGGCAGTATTTTAACATAAGAGCTGGTGTTTGGGAGTCCAGGAGACCAGGGTGAAATCCCAGTAATTATGTGACCTTGGGCAAATAACCTAATTTGTCTGAGCCTTCGTTTTTCTTGTTTATGAAACAGGTATATTAATAGTGGGTTATATATTGTAATAATTTCACCTGTAAATCTGTCCAGTTTCTTAATGCTC
This sequence comes from Phyllostomus hastatus, assembly GCF_019186645.2. NCBI lineage: Eukaryota > Metazoa > Chordata > Mammalia > Chiroptera > Phyllostomidae > Phyllostomus > Phyllostomus hastatus. Next base: position 5,467,559 of record NW_025334036.1, on the reverse strand, counting down.
TTGAGCATCACAGAAATGTATTCTGGAGGTCAAGCCTTCGAGAAGTGTGTTCAAGGATATTCAGGAGCCCCTGGCTTTCTTGGGAGGGCCAGAGAGGCAGGTGAGGAAGGCATGCTTGCTGCCTAGAGCCTGCCTTACACCCCAGCTCTGCTCCCGTGGAGACAGGCACCCCTCCACCACCATGGTGCGGGGCACAGCAGCCTGCCAGGCTGGTCCTGGGCGTGGTCACCCGCATCCCTGCCCCTGGATGGGATGTGTTCCCAATGCCGTCCTTGCTACAGTGGCTTCTGCATTGTGGGCCACAAGCTACCCAAAGAAAACCTTTTGGGTGCACCTGATTGGCAGAGTTGGGTCACACGCCAGTGTCCCGCTGGCATGGGGGGCTGCACAGTGAGCTCCAGAGCTCTAGCAGTGGGGAGGAGAGTTCTTAGAAAGCAGGGAAGACCCTAAACAAAGAAAAAAGGCATTGGAGGTGCGGAGTGCCAAAAACAGGACTAGTATCTCTCCAAAGTAGCTGATCAGGTTCTTGTGAGGACTACATGATGCAATGGATATCAAGCACTTATCTTGGTGCCTGGAGCAGTAAGCAAGCAGTAAATGCTAGCTATTAGTATTATTGACTCTTGGTAACAAATGTGGAAACGCCTAGGACAAGAAGCATGCAGTGAGTGTGGCTGTAAGGGCAGAGGCAGACGGTCAGCCAAGGGTCTGCCTAAGGGCCACCCATGGATGTAGCACAGCCCATGACCTTCCCTTCGCATCGTCGGCTTTGAGAGGTGACTCTGTGGCATGTGGAGCCTAAATCTGTCTCAGAAGCAATCCCCTCCCTCCATTTAGTAAGTTACTTTGTTGAGTTACAGTGAGAAATGTAACCACATCCTGTCCATCTCTTACCTGACGGGCCTGCCCATCACCTAGACTCACCCCTATGGGACAGGATCCACGAGAACCCGTTTGCACCAGAAGTTTGCTTGGTGAGCGTGAGCTAAGAACCTGGAGTTCAAGCGCAGAGGTCAGGTGGCTGAGTCGTTGGTCACATTCAGCCCCACAGTAGGGATTCGGCACACCCTTGGACTGGACAGGTCCTGTACTTACACCAGCAAATGTTGGGGACTGCCCTACCTGGTATCAGAAGCTGTAACCCTCGCCAAGGCTAAGGCTGAGGGAGTGGCCTTGGACTGTAAGCCAGCAAGGAGACAAAAGCTTATCTCCCTGGCAGGAGCGCTGCTTCTGCTGCCTCATTCATAACTGGCCCCCAATGCTTGGTCGGTTAGCCAATGACGGGTAAGATTCCCCAAGGGGGGAACGATCTAAGACAGGCACGATCACGTGGGAGGTCCCCAAGAAAGGACTTTGGGGGCTACAGCAAAAGGGGGTGATGGACCCTCACTCCTTGGCTGTGATATAGCCTGAGTCCTCATCGTCTGGGAGAAAATCTCCTTATCCCTTGGTTGCCTTAGTTCCCTTGCTCCACCTAAGTCTGAAACAATGACAGGGTGGTGCAGCCCTGTGCTGAAAAGGGCAGGTTCCCCGGGTGGTCAGGCCTAAAAAAGAATATGTAAAATCCTGTGAAACCTGCTTTGTTTAGAATGCTCTCAGTTGAATGAGAAGGGTCCAAGGAGGAAGTTAGTTTGTTCTTTAAAGTTTTACAGCTCTTTGACCCTGACTCGAAATAGGCCCTCAGACTCCCTTGTTATCTATTGTTTGATCCTTACTTCCCGGCAATGAACAATGAGCTTTTACCTGAATTCCTGTGTAAATGAACCCAATAAAAAGCCTGTCCGGAGGGGGAACAGAGCGCTCTCCCCACCAGAGAGAGTGGCCTTTCTGTTCCTACTTCCCCACAGGACTTGGTTGTCTCTGTGTATGTTTTTCTCGCATGTTGACGAGCCATCCACAGAGTTCTGTGGTCACTGCTGGCCGGTGATTGCTTCAAGCAAAACCCCCGATCCAGCGGTGTACTGGGAAATGATTGTCCATAAAGGCCTCAATTTGTAGTTATATGCCAATTCCTGTAGTGTAAATACGGCCCCCGTGACCAGTTTCAAGATACCAACCTGATGTGATGTCCCCGTGTGAAGAGCTGGGAAGAATGCCCGGTGTACTCTCAGCCACCACCGGCTGGGTCCAGCCTGTCAGGCCCCCGGCCCGAGTGGAGACGGACTCTGCTGGGGGTGGTCTCTTGAAATTTTTTTTTGGCTTTTTTAAATTAATCTTTTCCCTCTTCTTTCCAAGGGCCAGTTGTAGAACATTGGACTAAAGCGAGAAAGAGAGGTTAAAAAAAAAAAAACACCTCAACAGAGTAAACTACGACTTGAAATTTTCATTTTTTCTTCACTGTAGTTTTTTTTCACCATCGACTCGCGTCACGTGAAATTGATGACGGCCAGCCACGGTGACCTATAAAAAGGGAAAGTTTGTATATGGTTCCACATAGAACATTTCACATTATGTACGTAAAGTTTTACGGCTTACTCTGCATATGTAGTTATATCATAAACATTTTCCCATGTCATTAAATTGTCTTTGAAGGCATGGCTTTTAATGGCTGCCTTCTAGGAAATTGGACGTGTGGCCATCATTTGTTTTACTGTTGAATATTTGAAAACTTCTCCCTCTTTCCTTCCTTGCATCCCTTTCCTCCCTCCCTCCCTCTTTTGTTTTGCTTGAATAATGCTGACGTAAACATTCTTGTAACATGAATTTTTGTGCTCACCTCTGATTATTTCCTTATGAAATGTAGAAGAGGGGTTACTTAGGTGAGAAACAGTTTGAGCAATCAAAAATGTCTCAATACATGAATGCCAAAGCGCTCTCCCCAAATTGTATTCATTTGCCTTTCAACCAGCCACACCTGCACGCGAAGGTCCCCCTGCAAAGCTGTCATGGGCTTGCACTGCCTTTCCTTGTGTTTCATCTTCCCCAAGTGCACTGGAGGGGAATGGCAGAAGTAGAGTGTTTTGTTCACACTTTAGAGATTTACAGTGATGGACAGAGAGAAGAACGAAGGGAGATTTTGCCGGAGCCTGTCTTCTGTCTATCTGCCATTTCGGGCCGTCCCTCCGTCCATGACCTCCTCTTAACCCTCCCACCTCCGGCGACCTTTTCTGTCCTCAGCACGCCAGTGGGTGGCCCTCACAGGTGAGTGAGCCTGTGCCGGATGGCCGCTGAGCTCCGATTGCTGTCACGATGGAGCTGAATTACTCTCATCTGGTGGAGGTGACTCAGCTGTGCAATCATAACACATTGTCAGGAGCAGACAGAACCGGTGTGGGTGGCTTGTCGGGCCCTGGGCGCCGGGCCCTGTCATGTGGCTGCCACTTGCTCGTTTCAGTTTATTTCCAACTTCATTATGTGCGGTCCAGCATTGCCAGCCTGGCTTCTAACATCCACCTGTGTGCTGGGGGAGGGGTTGGCGGGGCGTGGGAGGACAGGCAGGCAGACAACGGGACAGAAATGTCACTCACGGGCGGGCAGGGACGGCGTGATAATGAGGTTGGGGGTGGAGGGAGGAATGAGCAGCGAGTTAATAAATCCTCCAATTCGCTTCCTGTCGTCCAGGCTGAGCGCTCGAACGTGTGGGGGCACAGCGTCGTCTTCGTCCCACCACCAGTGGAGAACCAACAGCGGAGAACCAACAGCTGATGGTGCGTTCGAGCCAGAAGAGGGTGGACTGTGGCCTGTTAGGGGGGAAAGGGCTCATCTGACCAGATCCCCAGCCCCCGATGGCCCGCAGACCCGTCGGAGGAGGTTTCTTCCTGGCTCTGGCCCCACCGCTGTGTCCTCCTTCCCTGGCCTCCGGGACGGAGTGGCGGAGTGGCGATTACTTGCTGTTCCAGGTCACAAGCTGGGCGGGGCAGGCTGTCCAGACCGGGCGAGTCCCTCACACCGGGTGGCCCTGGAGGAGTCATGCCAGGAAGGCCTCACCCTCACTTCCGTCCTTGCTGTCCCCTTCTTCCGTTAAGTTCAGAAGGCCCGGCCGGGGGCTGTGCCTCTCCCTCCCAGCGCTGCCTCCCCTCCCCGAGAGGCCCAAACACCCTCTATTTCCGGCTCTTTTTAGGCTGCTCTTTCCCATTTATAGATCTTCTTCCCAGCTGCCATTTTATTTTAAATGAGGGGTGAGCTGATATTAAACAAGGTTGATTTCACAGCCAATCAGTACAACACATGTGACAAACATCTGTGAAGACAAGCGTCTCAGGGAAGTTAAATAAGGCTCCGCAAAGGACTTCCTAATGTTAGGCTCCGAGGCATTGGATCCCGAAGGAGACAGAGATGATGGAATCCAACTAGACAAGGAAAAGGTCCTCCATGAGTCAGCCGTGCATCGGCTTTTCTTACGCCTAAGACTCGGTGCCGGAGGTGGAGGGAGACACTCAAGTGTCTAGATGTTATAATTTACTTTAGAGAGATAAGAGGAAATTAGAAAGAAAAGAGCAAGCAGCCGACATTTTATTTTTTTTTCCGTTAAAAAAATTTTTTAGCTGAATTTATTGGGGTGGCATTTCAGACAGATTATGTAAGTTCCTTTCACGTGCTGGACTCCAGGCGAAAGACAGAGCGTGTCCCTGGGCACTGCTGTCGAGGTTGGGCCGGGAAGTGGAGTGGACTGCTGGGTGCGGGCCGCGTTGACAGTGCGCGGCGACAGATCGTTACCGGAGCAAAGTCTGTGTGCCCGACTCTTCGAAAGGCCACAGGTCCCAACGTCAGGGTTTGGTTGGAGTAAGGGGAGGCTTGTGGGTCAAGAAAGTGCCCGCTGAGAAGGTGAGAGCCCTGGTGGAGCCTCACACCCACCTGGGGACAGGAATGCAGACGTGCTGAGTTTTAATCCGAGGACTTGGAACTCGGCCGTTTCTGGTAGAGGGGCCTCAACGCCAGATCTTCCGGGACAGTGGACCCTCGGCTCCTGAAAGGGTTCTAGCGTCCAAGCTCTAGCTCCGTCCTGGTGCTTAGGTTCTGTGTGTGGGCATGGGGGTGGGAGGAGATGAGACTTCGGTTCTGGGTCCAGCTGGAGGCCAACGTTCTCTCTTCCGAACGTGATTTGGCTGCAGGCCTCGAGGTTCCGGTCTGTTGTCTCTGAGAAACAACTCAACAGCTCGTGTCCAACAAAACAGGACCATTCTGAGCTGGCTTTGTGGTTATTCCACGGCCGGTTGCAACACGGAGGGGGTGTGAGCGGTTATCTGCGTTAGCGCCTCCAGCAGTTCCTTCAGCGAGATGAAACTAGTTTAATAAAGCTTCCCACTGGGCAACATTTCTCCACATTTTTCTAGACCTAATTTATCCACTCCCCGTCCTGGTCAGGCTCTGAGAATTTACAGAGTGCAATATTCTTCCCGGGCCCCTATCATCTGACTGCTTTATGTGTTTCTCATTGAAGCTCATGTTTCATTTAAAATGTCAAAATACTGCCCACACATGGCCAGAACCCAGCCGAGAGAGTGGAGTCACTTTGTAAGACCTGCCAAATGGGGTTCGGTGCTTATCTGATCATGAATCATGAAAGCTTTGGGGACAGATGGTGTAATCATATCCAAGAATAATGCCCTTTCAAGAGCGATGCTAATTGGATCACATGTTGGGAGAGTTTCACATCTGTCACATGAGCGATCACACATGGTCGGGACTGTTTCCTCCGACTTTGGTTTGTTTCTGTGTCCAGGAGTGGTTCGAGCTTACTGCAGTGTGTTCGGTAAACACTTGCGGGTGTTAACTGCATGGATTCGTTCACTCATTCATTGAGTCATTCATTCATTCATTCATTCACTCACCCAGGACATATGTTCTCCGTTCCTTCCATATGCCAGACACTGTTCTACCTGTTCTCACACCATGAAGCTTTCCTTACACCTGGGGAATGGTGACTAATAAATAAGTAGAGCAATCCATCAACAATGTAAATGCAGACAATGGTAAACGCTATGAAGACCACCAGTTGGGTAATCAAGAGTGTGTTCGGGTGTGTGTGTGTGTGTGTGTGTAAGTGATGCGCGCAGCGATGCAAATGGGGAGTGGGTGGTGACATTGCTGCTTCTGTCTGAATGATGAGAGGGAGCCAGGTGTGTGGAGGACGTGCCCAGAGAAGACAACAGCAGAGACAAAAGCCCTGAGCATGAAATGGACTTGGTGAGTTTAAAGGTCAGGGTCAGTGTGCCCAGGACCTAGTCGGTGAGGCAAAGTGGGGCAGACTAAAGTCTGAGATATAGTCAGCAGCCTATATAGTAAATCTCTCTCTTTACTATACTTACTTATAGTAAAGAGATTGGATTTTATTTCAATACAACCTAACATCAGGGAACACTTACTCTCTGCTGCTCGGCACAGAGTAGTAACTCCTTTGATCCTCGCAAACATTTTATGAGATAGGTGCAGTTATTAACTTCGTTTTATGGATCGGGAAACTGAGGCACAAGGGAGTGGAGATTTGAACTGAGATCAGAACCCAGGACTTGGCTCCAGAGCTGTTCTCTGAGCCGTACCATTAAAACGGGAGCCACTAGGTGGTTTGAAGAAGGGATGACATATCAGCCTTACATGTCCCAAAGGTCTCCCGGGCTGGGATAGATGGTAGAGGGGTGAGAAGGGAAGCAGGGGTGGGGGGAAAGAAGTGGAGAGACGTGGGGTGTGATTTTGGCCTCACGACTTCAGGTGCACTGGGTGTGTCTGGTGAGGGTCAGAGGAGTAAAGTGAGACTCAGACTTCAGAGAGAGCAGCTTAGCTCTGCTCTCCCAGAGCTCACAGTTGGATGGTCTGGACACAAGCCTGTTTGTTTGTGGCGTTGTTGGCTTATTCATGCACACAGCCATGGGAAAGGAAGCCAGGGAAAATAAATAAGTAAAGGAAGAGAGGGAAGAGGAACCCTAGAAATAAAAGTTATACTTCAGCCTCTGTACTAGGAGCTGGGACAGCTTCACTGCACCCTCGGCTCAATGTGGTGTGTGGGACAGCAGAGTAAAGACAGCAAAGCGCAGAAAAGACATGAACCCTGGCGAATCTGGCTCTCAGGGTGAAATCCCTTGGTACACGGGCAGGTCAGCTTCTGGAGGTCTTTCCTTCCATAGAAGCTCATGGCGAATAGGTTTGTCCAGTTGAAAAGTTCAGTCATTCTGCTTTCATTATTTTTCTTCCCCCAAGCAAATTTATTTTCATGCAGTAATTAGCTTATGAAATGTCTTGGGACTTGCTAGCTGTTCAACGTGAATTTGCACTTTCTCATGTCAGCATCACTGGGTTGAATTTCTTCACCTGGGCAGACAAGAAGACTATGGCAGCAATTGTCTTCCATGATACTGAGCAGGCAGACCAGAGAAAGATGGAGAAAAAGAGGGTACCTCAGAGGAAAATGAGGAGAAGGGAGGTAGGCTTAGAGAGGAGAAAATTGTGGTTACTTGGGGAAAAGCCACAATTTTGAAGAAAAGTGAAACTGAGAGATTCATTGATGATAATATTAAATATATTATAAAATCTTGCCATTTCAAACGCATTCTTCTTTTAGCTGTCCTAGTTTGTTCATTCACTCATCCATCATTTTCCTCACTGGGTTTTCATGGTGCATAGCCCACAGGTTGTACTGCTGGAAAGGAGGAGAGGCGTGCCCACCAGCCACCCCCTGCCTGCCACATATGAAAAGGCCAGGCTTCCTTTTACACCTGAGGGAAAAAAAAGCAAAACCCCATCTAATGTGCCTCGTAACCCCTAGGGAAGAGCAGCCTCAAGACTCCGAGGCGGGGAAGATGGGACTCAAAGTCACTCTCCAGCGGAGAAGAAGGAGGACCTTGGGCTCAGGAGCTCAGCTGCAGAAAGGGTAGTTGGAGGGGTACTGACCACATGCATTTGAAAGAAGCTACCGCCTTATTTAGCCCACAAAACAAAGAAAGTCTGTAGTGGAGTCACAGTATTTGTCTAGGGAAATAAAAGACTGGGCTGTTCAGGATCTATTTTCTGGGCAAGGTATATATATATTTTTAACTTTCGTAATAGGCACCACGAAGGTCTGAAGTTACAGAGGGGCTGAGCTCCCGGCCACTGTGGGAGCATCGAAGGTGAGGTCCAGCAGGAAGGTGGTCTCTTCCGGGTCTCTGAGATCCCTACCCGAGGGTCTAAAATCTCTGCTATAATCTGGACCACATTAAATGACCAGCTAACCAGCCTTCTCTGTTTGGCTGCAAAGTCTGCAAAGCTGGGCATCACATCTTTATGCCCTTTTTACCCAGCATGATCCCGGACATATAAAGCTCAATAAATTTTTGCTGAATTTAAATGAGAAAGCTTGCTTCTCTTGTACAGATTCTACGCTCAGCGAGCAACCTTTTGGCAACCCGACGTCCCTGGTAGCTGCCACCAACGGAGCAAATGCCGGGTCTGTCAGATGGATGCGAGTGTCTGGGCCGCATGACAGTGCATTCATTTCTAGCAGTAAATTAATAAATTGGAGTCCTGGTTTGCGCTTTCGAAGTTTGTTGAAAAATGTCTTGCTTATGGTCATAGCTCAATTATCCAAATACAGATGATCCTCCTAGCCTATTATCTGCAGACTGACTTTTATTTATCTTGAATTTGCTCTCTTCGTCAGCTCTGCCCAGTCTCCCTTCTCCTCCCGTGCGTGGATAATTGAAAATGGGCACTGAAGGCAATCCGACTGGAAAGGTGGATGGGAGTTCTTTACATGGTGCGCTTAGGGCGGCATTTCACAAGGGCCAGGGGGAGAGCATTGGAGGTCGCATGACGTCACTTTCTCCTTATTTCATTGGTCAGACAAGTCACAGGGCCAACCCACATTCAGCAGAAGGGAAGTAGGCTCTGACTTTGGTGGGAAGAGCAGCAACCTGCCAGGACAAAGGGGTCTGCATACAGGGATGAGGAGAGCTGTGGACAGAATGTCAGCATTCCTTCTTCCCTGGCATTCACAAACATGCCTTTCAGTGGGCTGTACCATGATTTCTACCCGTTGTCCTTATTTGATGTTTAGATGACCTCCTTTTATGCTGTCATGGCCTTTGTTACAGAAACAGGAATTTTTGTGCATTAATCCAATGTTGTGTGGGTTTTTTCTTTTTTTCATTTAAGAGTTAGAAGTCATGGCCTTGCTTCAGAGCCCAGCTTTATCACTTACCAGCTATGGGTCCCAGGGGGAAATCACTTAACATCTCTGTGCCTCAGTGTTCTCATCTGCAAAATGGAGACAAAACTGGACCCAGCTCATCTCTTCCTGGGACGATTATATAGGTACTGAGTATGAAATGATCAGTAACTGTTGATCATTTTTCAAAATATTTTGTTTATTTATTTTTAGAGAGGGGGAAGGGAGGGAGAAGGAGAGGGAGAGAAACATCAATGTGATCGAGAAACATGGATTGTTTGCTTTTCGTATACACCCTGACCAGGGACCAAACCTGCAACCCAGGCGTGTGCCCTGACTGGGAATTGAACCGGTGACCTTTAACTTTGTGAGACAACACTCAACCCACTGAGCCACACTGGTCAGGGCCACTGTTGATCATTTGTAAGAAGAATTCCTAGAGGTGATACTATTAGGGGTTCAAGAGGTATAGAGACATTTAAGACATTTGGTATATGTTAATACATTGAGGGAACTGTGTATTAAGTTAAGAAAACCAAGTTCAGCTTTCAGAGTCCAGTGGTTAGCAGCTCAGACTTTAGACCAGGAGCCGGCAGACTGCTGCCCAGGGGTGGTTTTTGTCAACAGGTCTCACTGGAACATAGCCCTGCCCTTTCATCTATGTGTCCTCAGTCGCTGCTTTTGCATGTTAACGGCAGGGCTGAGTTGTGGCAGAGACCAGCTGGCCCCAACACGGGAGATGTTTACTATTTGATGCTTTATAAGTGTTCCGACCCCTGGTTTGGAGTAAGGGGCCCTAGGCACAAACCTGTGCTCTGCCCCGCACCCTCTGTGCTGGTGGCATCGTGCTCAGTGAAGGATGCCTCTCTGATTTTAATCTCCTGCTGCTGTGGTGGGTGCTGGACCAGGAGGCAGTCAGCTGACTGTGCACCAAACAGAAGGGCTCTATAGAGCTGCAGCTGCTTAAATGCCAGGTTTTATGTGCAATGTGTGTGTGAATATGTATGTGGCCGCACGTGCATGTCTCCACGCATATGTGCCTATGTATATATACACATGCACATGTGTGTGTACATATGCATGTTCACACGTGAATGCATGTCAGTGTGTGTATCCAGAGGACCAGAGGAGTAGTCATTCTCCCTGAGCAGTTCAGAAAGTTTTCTGAACTTGAGATAGTACTGTAGACCTGCCTGTTGCTGAGCAGTGTTGCCAGAGGAGGCCGTGTGAAAGCCTGACCGTGGGAAATGTGTGAAGCGCGTCGTCACCAGCAGGAGCCTTTCCAAAGTGCCTGCGAGGCTGGCCGACAGCCAGTGGCACGCCCTCCCTGTGTGCCGTGCCCCTCCCGCTTCCAAAGCTGGAACCCAGCTTCCCTCCGCACTCCTTACGCCGCCTGAGCCAAGAGGGTTCCTCTCCTTCGTCTCAGTGCCCAGAGCGCTGTCCTGTGCTTTGCAGTCCCTGGACCATAGCAGGGGACTGGCTAGGTTCTGAACACGGTCGTCCGAGCGGGACGTGGGTAAACTCAGAGATTCAGTGTGTGCTCTCTCCTCTGATCCCTGCAGCAACGCTGTGAAGTAGACCTCACTATCTTCCCTTCGCAGGTGGTTTTATGTCTATCTCCCTGCAAGGGCTGGAGCTGGGGTTCCGTCTGTGTGGCTCTGAGAGCTGGTGCTTCCTACTGCCCCAGAGAATCGGTAGTCTAGCGGAGGAAATGCCACGGCACAAACATTGTTGTTAAAGTCCACATGAGTTATATTCCATAGAAGAGGTAGATAAGTCCCAGCAGAATTCAGAAAATAAAGGGAAAATCTTACACAGATGGAAGCATTTGACCTTGATCTAAACTCCGTAGGACTAAGAGAAGAAAATGTGTTTCTTTCCTCCAAATCTGAGGTCTCCTGTAAAATTAGTGTGGGGAAAGACAACAGCATATGTCGGGTTGAGTTTGGGAGGTGAATGATAATCTCTAATTACCTGAAGACAAGAGGGCGATTTCGGGCTATGAAAGGAGCAGGCCAAGTACAGGTTTGCTTCAGGCCACAGCTCTGGAGGGACCCAGATGTCACCGTCTTCAGTGGTGGCCTCAGGAACAGGTGCATCATCATGGACCAAAGACAACGTCTAAGGCAGGTTCCTCATCGCTTCAGGCGGGTTCTCTCTCTCAGCTCTCCCAGGCGCCTGGCACCTGTTGCATCTGCTGACAATGGAACCAGAGGGAGGGTCGGGTTAGGCTGTGGGGGCCACGTCTGCCCGGGCCAGCCCTGTAAGGGAAGACGTGGTCTTCTGCACTACTCTTCAGAGAGGTCTTGAAGATCAGGGAATAATACATCAATAGCACTGATAGGCCTTCACAATTCGTCTTTAAAATTTTTTTTTCTAATTATAATTTGCATTGCATATTGTTTTGTATTAGTTTCAGGTATACGGGCATAGTGGCGAGACAATCACAGTTCACAGAGTGTTCCCCCGATGTTTTCAGCACCCATCTGGCCCCATGCATCGTTGTTAGAATATTATTGACTCGATTCCCATGCCGTGCTTTAGATCCCTGGGACAGTCCTGTGACCACCAATTTAACTTCTGAGTCTCTTCCTCCTTTGCACCCAGCCCCCGCCCCCCACGCCCCACTCCTCTCTGGCAACCATCTGTCTGTCCTCTGTATCTGTGTTTCTATTTTGTTTGTTCATTTACTTTGCTCTTTGGATTCCACATGTAAGTGAAATCACGTGGTGTTTGTCTGGCGTCGACAATTTGGGTGTGGACAACGGTTCCCAGCCTCCACACCTGTTAACCAAGGCCCTGAAGAGATGCCTCTCTGGTCGAAGAATGCGGGTGGGGCATTTCTCATTGGAGCACCGTGATGGGCAGTGAGACCCACATCCATGAGCCTAGCCCAGGATGTAGGACAGAGAATGTAGGGAAAGTCTGTTGAATGAAGGAGAAAGAATATGTGGACACAAGCTGAGTGTCTCGATCAGGAGTTGCTGAGCTCACCACTGAGCAGATCTGAAGCATTTCATTTGCAAAATAAGATTCTCTGTGTGGAGATAAGACTGAAGACCATTCATTCAGTTGGCCTCAGGTAATCTGATTTCATTGGTCTTGGAAGGAAGCTGACATCATCGATGTTTTCAAAACCTTCGCCTGGTGATTCCAAAAAGCTGTTGGGACTGAGAATCACTCGGATGGAATCCAGTCCAAATTCTCCCAACTTACAGGTGGGGAAACTGAGGCCCCGAGGAAGGCTACAGCTCAGAAGCCTTATGCTATGAAATGAAATGCAGAAAATGTGCTTGGTTACTTCTGGGCACTTTTTCATTCCGTGTCCCTTGCTCGTCCTTCCTCCACGTTTCTGGGCTGAGAGGTGGAACTGAACCTGGCCCTGTGCTCGGACCGAACACTCGCCCTGACCCACTCCTCCTACCCAGCCCTCTGTGACCCTGTGGCCACCCCTTGTCCCCTGCCTGTCTCCCAAGTGACTTGGGTTCCATTTTTATGTTGATATAATATCCCTTCTGGAATGTCATGTCTGTTTCTCCCGTTCTTTCTCCTGGAAGCAAATGGGAAAGATTAATGGCTCCTTGTAAAACCCCAGCCTTGTTTAGAAACTGCTTGTGATTGATTAAGTAATAAAAATGCTTTTAGGACAGGGAGGTAAATCTCCCTGCTAATTGCTCTGTACTTTGCATCAGAACCTTGTTGCACCGCCTCACGCTCTCCAGGGCTGGACACTGTCATAATTTCCGTCACCCTGAAAAGTCACATTGGAGCCATTGTCTACAGCTTTCTTCCAGGACCGAGACGGTTATAAGACACAGACAGATAATTAACGGGCCCATAAACATAACCAGCAAAGCGTTGGAAGCAAGAGAGCAAATCCCTTCTTCCCTCTGAGTGTGAGTTCCGACGCTCATCTGGGTGTGTGGCCTCCAGCCAAGCCCCAGAGGAAGGGGCGTCCCTGTGGGAGATAGAGGGGCCTCTCAGCCTGCATCCGCCCCTTCCCTCTTTCTAGCACAATAGTCTGGGCACCTAAAAGATGGGTAGGGTATGAGTCAGACTCCCGGCTTTGTGCCGGAAGGGGGCGGCACTTGCGTCCCCGTGGAGAGAGCCCATTCCTGGGCAGGGGACAGGGCACGGCGAGCACGTGGTGTTTGGTCTGGAGCCTGGATTGCGTGGCTGACCACCTGGGCCCTGAAGGAATGCAGCGATGCAGCCATCACCAAATTAATTCTCAGTCTCCATCAACATGGGTGTTGTATTTTCGTGCAGCCTCTGTGGCTTTCAAAACTTAAAACTCACAGGTCGGGGAGTTCTGGCCAAGATGGAGGCGTAGGTAGAAACCTTTCACTTCCTCTCACACCCAAAGGGAGGATAAACAACCAATCTAAAATCAATCAACAACCAGAAGCACCAGAAAATCAAACTGCATGGAACTCTGACAACCAAGGAATTAAAGGAAAAATCAGCCAGAACAACCACACTGGTGTGCCAAGACAAAGAAATAAGGCCCAAATGAAAGAACACAGCAAAACCTCAGAAGTAAGTGATGAGGACACTGCCAACCTATCTGATGGAGAATTTAAAGCCCTGGTAATCAAAATGCTCACAGAACTGATTGAGCTTGGTCGGAAAATGAAAGAACAAATGAAAGATACCCAAAATGAAATAAAGCAACATATTCAGGGAACCAACAGTGACAAGAAGGAAACCAGGACTCAAAGCAATGATTTGGAACAAAAAGAAGAAATAAACACCCAACTGGATCAGAATGAAGAAACAAGAATCCCCAAAAATGAAGAGAGGCTGAGGACTCTCCGGGACAACCTGAAACATTGCAATATCCGAATTTTAGGGGTGCCAGAAGGAGAAGAACAGCAGCAAGAAATTGAAAACTTATTTGAACAAATAATGAAGGAAAACTTCCTTAAGCTGGCAAAGGAAACAGACTTCCAGGAAGTCCAGGAAGCCCAAAGAGTCCCAAAGAAATTGGACCCAAAGAGGAACACACTGAGGCACATCATCATTAAGTTAATCAAGATTAAAGACAAAGAGAAAATCCTAAGAGCAACAACAGAAAAGAAGGCAGCTACCTACAAAGGAGTTCCCATAAGGCTATCAGCTGATTTCTCAAAAGAAACCTTGCAGGCAAGAAGGGCCTGGAAAGAAGTATTTGAAGTCATGAAAGGCCAGGACCTACATCCGAGATGACTCTATCCAGCAAAGCTTTCATTTAGAATGGAAGGGCAGATAAAGTGCTTCTCAGATAAGGTCAAGTTCAAGGAGTTCATCATCACCAAGCCCTTATTATGTGAAACATTAAAGGCACTTATCTAAGAAAAAAGAAGATAAAAAATATGAACAGTAAAATGACAACAAACTCATAACTATAAACAAATAAACTCATAACTATCAACAAATAAAACTAAAAGAAAAGAAAAACAATGAAAACAAAAACTAAGCAAACAACCAGAACAGGAACAGAATCAGAGAAATGGACATCACACAGAGGGAGTTCAGTGGGGAGGGGAAAGGGAGGAATAGGGGGGAAAAGGTACAGGGAAGAAGAAGCATAATTAGTAGGCATAAAATAGATGGGGTAAGATAAAAAATGGTATGGGAAACAGAGGACTCAGAGAACTTACATGTACGACCCATGGACATGAACTGGGGGGCGGGGAATGCTGGAGGGTTGGGGGCAGGGTGGAGGGGGGACAGAGGGGGGAATTTGGAAAACTGTAATAGCATAATCAATAAAAATACATTAAGAAACTTAATAAAACTAACAAACACATACTGAGTAAAATATATATATATATATATAATATGCCATAAAATAGTTTCAAATAATAACACTAATACTACTAACAAGTATACTCCCCAATGAAATGTAACATCTTTATTTGTCCTTAGTGAAAAACTAACTTACAATATTCCCCCTGTATAAAAAATATAGGCAAACTGTACTTTGTTGAAAAACAAAACAAGAAAACCTCACAGGTCAGTGGGCACAAGACAGTTCAACAGCTCTCCTCGCCCCTCTTCTGACAAGGGCAGTTTTCTTTTTTTTTCTTTCATCCTCATTGAAGGATATGTTTAATGATTTTAGGGAGGAAAGGGGAGAGATAAAGAGAGAGAGAAGAAACATTGCCCCAACCAGGAATCAAACCCACAGCTTAGGTATGTGCCCTGACCAGGAATTGAACCTGCAACCTTTTGGTGTATGGGACGATGCTTTAACCACCTGAGCCACCCGCCAGGGACTCTCCTTTTGATTGAGATGCCCTCGAGGGTAAGGAATGGGGAGTCGTCTTTGCTTTTGCATCCCTAGCACCTAGCAAACAAGTGCTACTTATTAAATATTCAATGAATGAATGAATGACTATGAAGGAAAGTGTCTGCAGCTAACTACAGGTGGGGATTGGGCTGGAGTCCGAGGTTGTACACTAGAAGCCGGAAGGGATTAGCCTCAGGGGAAGGAGCCACAGAAACCAAGCACAAGGGGAGGGGGCTGTGTGCTTTGTAGAAATCTCTGTGGAAGGGGAGAAAACCCGGCAGACACCGGGCAGGCTGTGCAGACAAGATGGGCACTTCTAGCTGTCGTCCTGTGTTTACATTGTCCATACGGCAGCCATTAGCCATATGTGACTCTCAAGTACTGGGAATGGGGCTAAATGTGACTGAGGACCTGAATTTTTAATTTAAAAAATTTGTAATCAAGTTTAAATGGGCACATGTGGCTATTAGCTACCATATTGGATAGTGTACTCTATTATCTCCAAATTGTAAGGAGCAGTGTTGTGGGTCCAGGAGAAAGATGTGGAGATATTGCAGGGAATGATATTTGCTGTGCCAAGTGGTAGTTTGGAGGGTAACTGTGGCAGCCGGAAACTCGACAGCGAAATCCCAAATTCAGCGAAATTTGGGCTGCTCATGTGGGTGCAAACTGGGTGGGGAGGAAATAGAGCTACAGTGTCTGAGAGGCTCTTTCATATTCTGACCTATTAGCTGACTCGCAGCTGGAATTACTTCTTCACTAGTTTTTTTGGTCAGAAATGGAATAACCGTCCAGAAATGCTCTTGGCTTCTCTAGCATCTGTCCTCGTCCAGGTGAGGATGCTGGATGCTGTTTGTTTCTCCTCCCAGTCCTTCCCGCAGAGGTGCGTGGGTGAGGCGTCACCGGGGAGAGGTCGAACCCCAGCCAGCCAGGTCAGGTGGGCTTCCCATGAGCACTCACGGGAAGTTAACCCAAATTTGCTCTGGCAGGGGGAGGGTTTTATTTTGCTGTCATCGTGTACTTGTGATAAACATGCCCTTTTTAATAAGAATCAATGACAGCTCTACACACACAGGCGATGTCGCAGCGTTAGTAAAACGGACCATGCATTAAATCCAGCTTTACTACGCAGAGTGCACCATTTATGGCTTGTGTTTCAGGCCCGATCTTGCTTCCAATGGCGAGTGAAATGGCCTCAAACAGCTGTCAGATGGTGTGAAATGAACGCAGGCACAGAGTAAATAAAACTCAAATGAATCCTGAATGTTTCCCTCCAGCAGGGGGGCCAGCTCCGGGTGTACGGCCTGTAGGCGTTCGCACTACATCACTTGCCCTTTCTCCCGCCGTCTCCCCTCGCTCTTTCCCTCCTTTACTCCCTCCAGTCTTCTTACCATGTGCATCTAACTGAAGAAATACAGAAGAAGTCAAAGGCACCTTTTACTTTCCAGCAGCTTGAAGTATCACTATGGATATTACACATTAACTATATGTATGGCATAGTTGTCCACTGGCTTGCTGATGTTTCAGGGATACGGATTTATGATTTATTGTTGTACCATTTCCTCTGCTGCATTGCCCTGCCTCTCATTTTCTGCCTACAAAACTCCTACTCATCCCTCAGGCCCCAAACCAAGTGTTCCCTGCTCTCTGAACCCTTCCTGGACCCCACCCAGGCAGAGTCCCTGACTACATCTTTCATGCCCCCATCCTGATTTTCCATTTTCCAGGGAGGGTGGTGATCCTGTACAGCCCGCAGTGAAACTCTCGTCTTTATTTCTCTGACTCTCACTGTGAGAACTTGGAGTGCAGGAGCTCTGACGTGCAGATTTTTACATCTTCGGTGTCTCTCGCTTTGCCTAGCACAGGGGAAGCGCCCAACAAGTCATTTTTTCTAGGTGAATTTTGTGACTCACGTAAGGCAGCGTCAACGTGGCCGCATGAGGTGCCGCAGAATCAGGAGGAAGGGTGTGGGTTATTCTGTCTGAAGTGCTGTTCAGCTAGGAACCTTCAAAGGTCTTGATTACGCAGAGTGGTGGGTCAGCCAGGCTCCTTCTGCCCTGTGGCTTCACCATCTCGAACACCTGGCTTCCAAGCTCACCAGGTGTGACTTCATCCAGCTGGCAGATGGGAAGGGACCAGGAGCGCTGCCGAGTGGTGGTGGGAGGAAGAGGAAAGGGCACACATTTTAGCGCACAATCCGTCCTCTGTGACTCGGTCACATGGCCACCCCCAATGGTCAGAGACGCTGGGAGGCATGGTTTCGCTGTGTGCGCAGAAGTAAGTCTGGTGCTCACATAGCCAGTTTGCACAGACAGGCAGGGCCTGGAATTCACATTCAAAACAGTCTTTTACTCATCATGCCCGGGCACACCCGCTGTCTTGATTCTCTCTGTGCCAGGCAAATTCCCTGTTTACATGTGCTGTTCCCTCTGCTCAGCTTCTTCTTTTCCAGGTATCCTTTACCTCGTTCACCTAGTCCTTACGACTCCCCACCAGTTCCTCCGTGGCCTGATGCCCTGCGTGTGTTCTTTGTAGCACTTTGTACTCACTGTGGTACTACTGTACTGACCTCTGCTAGGCTGTACGTTCCGTGAGGGCACTGCCCTTTCTTGCAATGCAGAATTTGCCAGTGGCGGTTCCTCACTGCAGCCTGAGGCTCAAGCCCAGAGGCCAGAAGCCCAGGTTCTTCAGCTGGGCAACCTGACAACCCCATTCTCCTTCCCGTTGATGAGTCCCAGAGACAGTTCTCCCATCTTCTACCAGTTTTTAAGAGCAGTCGGGGTGTGGATCTGGCAGTTAAGATGCCTAAGGATCAACCCTGCTCCACGTGCAAACTGAAGACACCGCATGCTCCGTAAAGACGGCTGTTAATAAGCTCTGTCCCTCAGTGGTCAGATGGAAAACTGAGGAGACTTTGGAGCCCAGTGACTTTCCAGTTTGTGTGACCTCGGGAGAGTCCTGAACTTCCACGGGCTCTGTCTTCTGTGAAATGGGCGTGGCAATGCCGATGAGATCACACGCCGTGTGCAAAGCAGGGCGATGCCTGACACAGAGTTGGAACTGAGTGTGTTCTCTTCCACTTTGTTCTTCCTCTGTTTTCTTCTATTTTATCCCAATTTTTCTTTTTCTCTTCTTACTTTTTTTTTCGAATAATGAGGATCTTACAGGAATAGCTACACAGTGGCCTTCTTTTGCGTGCACCAGAGCCCACTGACCGTTACCCACCTGCAGGACTCCGACCACAGCCTCGTGACCCCCCTTGTCCACTCCACTTCCAGGAAGCCTGACATGGGGGGGGGCATGTCACAGTGAATCTCAAGTGCATGCCGTTAATAGGTTAATAGGTTTCAGGGGACCCAGCGTGGCCCATATTTAGACTATAATAATGACTTGTGCTTTAATTGGTTTTCCCTCATTTGGGGGCCAGGGGAACACCATTTCCTCAGATTCTCAGTAGGACCTCGGGGGAGAGTAACCGTGGAATTCTGCTTCAGCCGGGCTGGACGTGGAAACACGGATCTCTGTTCTTTCCCACGGGCAGGCAGCCCCGACGTGCGCTGCCTGAAGTTCCAGATGCAGGCCCCAGGGGGCCTCTTCCGGCGGAGTCAGGAGTCGTCGACGACTGCGTGTGCTCTGTTCCTAAGGCATCCGTGGCGATGTGGCTCTTCTGGAAATTCCGATACTGTATGGACGGAGGGACCAAACATTGTCATCTCATTAGCTTGGTTTCACAGCCTAGTGCGAGGACGACTGTATACAGCACTCTGGGGATGACATGACACGTTCAGGAAATCCTGGCAGCGGCTCAGGCTTTTATAAAGGAAGATGGCAGGGCAAGCCGTCGATCCCAACTTTTGATGTATGACCTAAATGAGGTAACGGCCCGTTTTGTCAGCGCCCTTAGAGGGTGCGGCAGGGCAGACGGGGAAACAGGAAATGATCCTTTGTGTGCCGTTCAGTTCCAAACAGTGTTTACTGACACCTGCCGCAGCTTCAGGGGGCTCGTCCCTTGTAAATGCTCCAGGGCCGCACGTGTGGGAGGAGCTTTTACTGTCCTCTGGCCTCGATGGGGAATCATTTCGGGGGGTGTCTTTCCCACACAGGACAACTTGGTTCAAGGAGGAAAGGCCAGAAGTCATTTAAAGTTGTTGACATGGCTCTTTTTATAGAGGAAATAACGCCTGCCCCTGAGTATCATTGCATATGGTTCCCTGTGTACAAAAGTGATACCATTAGCACAATCGAACCTGGGATAAAAGTCTCCACAGTGCCTCCTGCTGGCTGTGGCATGCTGGCTGCACCCCCATGATGATTTCAGAATGTTCCAAGAGCTGTCCTCCTGATGCCTGGGTCCCCCGCCAGCAGTGACCACGGAACGCTGTGGATGGCTCGATGAAAACACGTGAGAAAAGACACACATGCACAGAGACAAACTAGTTTCTGTGGGGAAGTAGGGACGAAATGGCCACCCCTTCTAGTGAGGAGCACGCAGATTTACCGTCCATACCTGCTTTTATTGGGCTCATTCTGCATAATAATTCAGGTAAAGTACAGTACTCATTAGGGGGAAGTAAGGAACCATAGAAAACAAAGAACTCTGCCGGTCTATTGAGTCGGGGTCAAAGAGCTGTAAGACTGAGGAACAAACTAACTTCCTCCTAAGACCCTTCTCATTCAACTGAGAGCATTCTAAACAAAGAAGGTTTCACAGTAATTTACATGTTCTTTCTTAGGCCTGATCACCCGGGGAATCCGCCCTTTTCAGCACAGAGCTGCACCACCCTGTCATTGTTTCAGGCTTAGGTGGAGCAAGGGAACTAAGGCAACCGGGAGACAAGGAGGTTTTCTCCCAGACGCTGAGAACTCAGGCTTTGTCAAAGCCGAGGAGTGAGGGTCCATCACCCCCTTTTGCTGCAACCCCCAAAGTGATCGTGCCTGTCTTAGGTCATTCCCCCGTGGGGAATCTTACCCGTCTTTGGCCAACCGACCAAGCTTTTTGGGGTTCAGTTATGAATAAAGCAGCAGAAGCAGCATTCCTGCCAGGGAGATAAGCTTTTGTCTCCTTGCTGGCTTACGGTTCCAAGGGCGTTCCCTTAGCCTTAGCCTAGGCGGGGGTTTCAGCTTCTGATACCAGTCAGGGTGGTTCCCAACATCCTCCACTTCACTGGGCACTTTTTTGGATAAAGTGTGAGTAGGTGGGTGAGCATTTGCCTTTTGTAGAGCAGAAAAGCACATTTGCCTTTGGATCGTCAGTGTCCTTGTTCTGTGTGATGATTGCAGACTCCTTAGAAGGAAGCAGAATACATCCTTGTTTCCAAAGGAGCTTTGGGATAAGAGGTGAGGGCAGAGGGCCCAGAGTAAAGTTTAGGTGAGGGAGAGAAATGGAAACTTGTTCCTAAAATACAGAACAATTGGGTCTCGTGGGACAGTCCCAGAAAATGTGACACCCCATGTCTCTACTAATAGCCTGATTTATGCATGGTGGAAATGACCAGCCTTCTGGTCATTTCCCAGCCATGTGGATGGACTGTGAATACTTGCTTCCCTGCCCTCAACTTAGTGCAGGGCGTGTGTGCATAGAAAGATGGGGTTTGGGTTCAAATACCACCTTTTACTTGCTTGTTGTGGCACTGTAGACAAATTAACCTCTCTGTGCTTTGGTTTCCTCATTTGCAGAATAATAATAATATAGGTTCAGTGTAAGAAAGTCCTAAGCAAGCAATGCAGTGAGGTCAAACAAAGCAGCATTTGGATTTTATCTTTGCCAGTTACTGCTTTTGGACCTTGAGCAGATTATTTGATCTGTAAAGGGGGTGAGGACCGACAAAGATAACATGTGCTCTGTATTTAGGTAGTGCCTGGCACAGAAGTACTCAAATAAATACTAGTTTTATTTAATACTTAATAAGATTGTTTTAATATCACTTGAACAAAATCTAAGGGCATGTTGGTGGCATCCAATGGTGACACCGGGAGGTTGGTATAAGACCTTGGGAGCCCAGTGAGGAGGCACCAGCAACCTGCCTCAGGCCCAGGAGTGGCTGCAGCCCCCGGGGGAAGCAGAGCCTGGCGAGGAGCAGGGAAGGGCTGAGGCAGGTGCCACTGAAGTGAGCGCTGTCTGCTGGGCGGTGCCTCCCACAGTCTGCAAATAGGCTACCTCTGTGTGTCACCTGTAGCCCAGGGACCTGTTGAAACCATCATTTAAACTTCTGAAAACCTCCACTCCGCTGTCCCACGTTGAAATGTGGCCACATGGGTGTCGAGGGAACGCTCGCACGCCACTGTCTCAGGTGCAGGCTTGAATCCAGAGGCCACAGGGATTCTGAGACAGGCACTGAGGCTGTAGGGAAAGGCAGCGTTCACTCCCAGGCCCGGGCTGCGGTGGGCTCAGAGGAGCCTCACCAGGGCCTGAGGAAAGGGAGCGAGTGTGTGTGAGTGTGTGTGTGAGAGTGTGCGCAAGCACACACATCTCAGACATGCACTGCCTTGTCTCGTGTTTACAGCGTGGCCCCGTCTTTCCAGGAGGAATGGATTAATAACTGACATAGGCATTTAATTAAAAATGTGTCATCACCTCATTACTGTCTTCTCCGAGGATGCACAGCATCATTATTCTCTTTCGTTAATAGAAGTGACGTCTGTGTGTGCCCCCAAGGCCCACACGCCTGCCCGGAGTGGACGTTGCAGAAGGGGGGCGTTGGAGAGGGAGGCCTGGCTTGTCTTGCCCTTGTAGGTCCTATTTCAACGTGGCAAGGAGTGCACCTGTCCTTGGGCTCTCCTCGTGCCATCTTCCCAGCTCCGCCCCGGCGGGAGCTCACCCTGTGCAGTGGTGGGGAGCCACGGTCTACTTGCCTGCAAAGGCTGCTGGTCCTCTAGGGCAACTCCTCTCCAACTAGATCAAGAGGATGTGGAGCCCGGGGGCAGCGATGGTCTCCAGGCCCGTGTTCCCTTTCAAGTGGAAGTGCAAGGAAGCAGAAAGGCACACGGAGCCCCACCCCCCAGCCCCGAGAAGGGCCATGAATTATTCATCTCCTAGTCTGGGCTTGGGGCTCACAGCGCCTCCTCTTTCTGTCCTGAAAGGCAGCCAATGAGAAAGGCACCTTATTCACTGGTTGAATTAGTGCATGAATGGCTGGAGGATTCATTTCAAAGCCACACTTAGAAATGGCCTATTAAAAAAAAAAAAGCGGCCCAATTTGTTTCAGAAGCTACACTAGAAATGAATGAAGGCTCTTCTGTCTCTGCTGGCTGTTAAAAAAGCTTCACTTCTCACAGAGCGACTATTTTAATTAAATCAATAATTATGTTTTATTGAATTCAATGCTCTTCAGCAAAAATCTGTGTGAGCCTCTGCCTTTTGAAAACTTAATTTAGGCCAACAGCGGGTTGGGGGAGGGAGGGGGCGCTGGGGAGGGAGGGGGGTGGAGACAGCAGGAGGGCAAGTGGCTGTTTGTTCCCACCTGTGAGAACAGACCGTCCCACCAGCACTGACAGAGGCACCGTGGGGGTCCAGCTTCTTCCCTCAGGAGCAGGTGGATTTTTCTTTTGGGAAGCGGGGTGGGGATCACTCTTTAAACCCAGGCTTTCCAATGGCACTTTTTATTCTGGCCCCCGGACGCCTTCATTCCCTCAGGCAACTGGCAGAAGCCTCCTTCTCTTGGCCTAGCTGAGGGCTCCACAAGTTTGTACGAGTGCGTGGAGCCTTTGGTCTCTCTCTCTTTTTAATCCTCACCAGAGGACATGCTTATTGGTTTTTGAGAGAGGAAGGGAGGGAGAGAGAGGGAGAGAAACATTGATGTGGGCAGGGGAGAAACATCTATAGGTTGCTTACCTTTCATATGGGCCCTGCCACCTAGGCACGTGCCCTGACTCTGAAATGAACCCACAACCTTGTGGTTTGCAGAACGACACCCAGAAAACTTCGCCAGGGCTGGTCTCTGTTTTTTAAAAGTACATTCTTATACTAGATGAGGGATTATTGTGATAACCTTTTAGCTGGGGTTCCTGGCCGTGTTCTGGGGTGTCCCCTAACTCGAGACCCTCAAGTTAAACTCTCTGCAAGGGGGATCTGACCCAGTCACTCCTCTCCTTCATCTCTCTGGTGGCTGCCTGGTTCTTGCAGGCAACTGCAAGGCGTGGCTGAAGGTCAGCTGCAGCCCAGTGCTGACATGTGGAAACAGAGCCCCAGATTGCCACATATTTTGATTTTTTTTTTGTCAAGAGAGGCTGGCAATTCTGATTTTTCTGTGACATTTGTCAAGTTTCAAATATTGGCTACTTTGGTAGATAAAACAATTTGCTCAAAACAGTCACCATGACTACCAGGCCCAAGTTGCAGGAGGGATGATATTAATTGACACAGGGTTGGTTACGTGACTTGTTTTGACCAGTGAAATGAGGGTGGGAGCCACCGCACGGTTCTGCCATCTTTCTTTTCCCTCTTCTGCAAGAATTCGCACCCCAGGTGGTGCCGGCTTCTTCCACCTTTGTGCCAAATGAACAGGCTGTGGCGTAAAGCTGGGGTCAGCCCACAACAGACATGAACATGAGCAAGAAGGAAAGGTTGTTGAACACCACTAAGATCATGAGTCACTCGTTACTGTGTGTGAGCTGACAGATACATCTTCTAATTAAAAACAGAATGGAGCCCTGGCTGGCGTAGCTCAGTGGATTGAGCGTGGGCTGTGAACCAAAGCATCACAGGTTTGATTCCCAGTCAGAGCACATGCCTGGGTTGCAGGCCATGGCTCCCAGCAACCGCACATTGATGTTTCTCTCTCTCTCTCTTTCTCCCTCCCTTCCCTTCCCTCTCTAAAAATAAATAAGATAAAATCTTTAAAAAAACACAGAATGGGACACATCCTTCAGAGTAAAACTGTCAATCCACAGGTCATCAGTTTCCAACCTGTGTGCTGTGGAATCACACCCAACTTTCCCATCCTGGCGTGTGGAACTTTTCCCCAGCTGTGCAGACTCAGCTGCCCTGGCCCCAGCCCGCGCTCCCCTATCACACCCTTAGTGAGTCGCTGCACCCAGTGGGTGCCTTGCGTCTGCCTGTACACAGGGTAGCCTCAGCCTGGAATAGCCTCCTCTCCTCTTCGGCTAAATCCTTGACCTCAGGATGCAGCTTAAGCTCTAACTTCTCTGAACCAGCCTTCTTGCTCTTATTCTTCCCCGCCGTCTGGCAGGATTAGGTTCACCTTCCACCTCCCTTAGAAACTCTTCAGAGTCTGCCTTCTATACCTCTTACGACCCATTATTGTAATCATGTATCTGCCTGTTGTCTGTCTTTCCCACCAGAACTATGAGCTCCCTGTGCTCGTCTTGCTGACTCCTGCCACCGGCCGATGTTTAGTGAAGGAACGAAAGTTTCCCTGAGAAGCAGAAAGTGGGTCAGTGCATCTCCTAGGGCTCTAACCGTAGTTGCATAGATGCCTGACTGTAACGTGTAGCACAGAATCCTCCAAAGACATCTGAGATGTTCTCGGGCATTTCACGAGGAGGACCTGATGGCAACGTCGGGCACACTTGAGGAGAGTGGACAGTTGGATTTCATTTCGTTGGGGTGCAGAAGTGTGCAAAGAGTCGGGAACACAGACAGCAAGATGACACGCAGCCCTATGACCTGGCGAAAGTTCACACAAAGGATCATGACAAGTGGATCTTGTAGGCAGGTGAAATACCCTAGCTCCTTACATAATGCCTCCCTTTTCAGGAGAAAGATAAGGCTAGCTAGAGGCCGGCAAGGCACAATGGAAAGTAACAGAAAGAAGCAGATACTCCGTAGGAACAGTTAAAGCCCCTTCTCAGATTAGTGGCTCTCCTAGGCTCCCAGCCTGACTCTTGAGTGTCTGTTGTGCAGGTGGATGGGTCTGATGAAGACCGCCCCTCCCAATGCCTTCGGCAAACAGGGCCAGTGCTGGAGGGAGATGGGCAGGGGTGTGTGGGAACCCTGTGGGTCCTCTGGGGAGAAGAGGGAGCCGGGAGTACAATAACTCTTGTCTTTGGAGGTTCTGCAATCCTAGAACATCTCTGTTGGCTTGAAAAAGTCTCTATAGAGATTGTTGGGAGGAAGAGCCAGGGCCCCCAACTTATCATGAGGGGAGGGGGTTCTGGACTGGCGGGTCGCAATGCCAGGGCCTGGACGATTGCTCCGGAAGGGTGAGTTTGAAGCCTGGAGATCTTCAGGGCATGGCCTCCCTGAGGAGGTGATGCTGTTTTGAGCTCAATGGCTAAACACGTAATTCTGAAAGCTGGGAACTGAAAAAGCTGTCATCCAGGATATGCAAGTCTGGGACTATTACAGATTCTCTGGACAGACCCCAGAATACCATATTGCAACCGTGACAACATGAGGAACAGTGGTTCTTTCTGGACAGTGACACTGTTCAGAAACCATGAAAGGGGCCACCCCAAATGGACACCTTCTAGTGGGAAAATTTTCATCCATTCACTGAACTTCTGGTGACCACTGACTGCTTTTTTACCTGCATTTGGAATGAGGGCCAACTCCTCTGGACCGAATAAGCTCCTGGTTTCTTAGACGGTTCATGGGCAGTGGCATGGATGTGTGTTACAAGATTGATTTTCTGTTGAAAGTGTTTGCAGACTTGATTCCAGATACTAGACATGTAATCCTTAAAACACAGTTCTTTAAGGGAGGCACCATCATCATTCCCGTTTCCTTTTCTTTTTTAATCCTTACCTGAGGACATTGTTTTTCTCATTGCTGAGAGAGAGAGAGAGACAGAGAGAGAAAGAGAGACAGAGAGAGAGACAGAGAGACAGAGAGACATCAAAGTGAAGATGTGAAGGAAAAACATTGATTGGTTGCCTTCTTGTGCATGTCCCAACCGGGGATCAAACCTGTAACTTGGTTATGGGCCCCGACCAAGAATCGAACCTGCACCCTTTTGGTCTATGGGATGATGCTCCAACCAACTGAGCTATACCAGTCAGGGCATTATTCCTATTTAACAGCTGAGTAATTGGAGGTACAGAGAGGTTAGGTAACTTGCCCAAAGCCACACAGCTGTTAAAGTTTTTGGACCAGCCTTTAAATCTAGGCAGACCGCAGCCAGATAGTAACGCGTTAACTGGGGTAACAGAAGTAGCCTTGCCTGTCCCTGAAGCTGATGAAAGGGTCGTGTGGGTTCCATTAGATGTGAAATGCAATTCAGTGATCTAGCTCAAGTCAGTCTAATTCAAGGAACAAACTTGTATGGACCACCAGCTCTTTTTCAGTTGTTGCACTAAGTCTAGGGATTCAAAGAACAAGTCACGCCCTCTGCTCGAGGAGCTTTTGTCTAAAAAACGATTCTGTGCTTTTGTCTCTATGCAGACAGCAACTAAAGCTGATGGAGGAGACTGGCTTTGTAAAGGAAAACGGAACTGGGAAAAAAAATCAGCCTTCACGTTGCCTACCCTGTGCTGACAGCCCCCCTCCCACCCCCCACCTCCCCGTACGGAAGGAAGCATCTGATCGGGCCGGCCAGGCGCCCTGCAAGGGAGCACTCTGCAGAGGTGAGTTTGGATGCTGCCTTCATTATGGTGTTTGGAAAGTGTGACCACTGGAGAGAGTGTTCTCCTGCAGTTTAGAAGCCTCCCTTAGTGCTAAGTGGGTGCTCAGGAAAATCAAATTGGTTTGCCATCTCTATGAGAGTACTGTGTATATGTATGCCTCAGTCCATTCATGCTGCAGCAAGAGAATACCGTAGACTGGGTGGCTTAGACACAGCAGAAATCTATTGCTCACAGTTTTGAAGGCTGGCAGTCTGAGAAGGAGGTGCTGGCAGGTGCCTATTGGTCCATAGACAGCTGTCCACTCGGTGTGTCCTTACCTGGCTGAAGGGAGCTCTGCGGAGCCTCTTTTACAAGGACACTAATCCCTCTCATCAGGGCCCCACCCTCGTGACCCAATCACCTCACAGAGCCTCTGCCACTACATTCCATCACATAGAGGGTTAGACTTCAACACAGATTGGCGTATTTCTGTGATATAATAAAAAAGAAACAAGCCCTGGCTGGTGTAGCTCAGTGGATTGAGCGCGGGCTGCGAACCAAAGCATCGCAGGTTTGATTCCCAGTCAGGGCCATGCCTGGGTTGCAGGCCACGGCCCCCAGCAACCACACATTGATGTTTCTCTCTCTCTCTCTTTCTTTCTCTCTCCCTTCCCCTCTCTAAAAGTAAATAAATAAAATCTTTTAAAAATATAAAATAAAATAAAAAAGAAACATTCGGTTTTGTTTCTGGCTCCTGGCAGAATCACTACAACCCTTAGAATGTCTTGAGTGATGAGAGTGCCTTTTGCTGTTCTTTATGAGCTGTTTTCTGACCGCGCCTGAGTTTGCACTAAGGCAGTAGCTCGTGGTGGGGACTTAACAGCTCCAGGATGGGGCCCAGCTGCCAGAGGGACTGAGCGTGACCGGAGGGTCAGAACTTTGGGGTCCAACCCTAGCGTCTGGGGAGTGAGGGGGCCAGGTGGGAACCTGATGTAAAACAAGGATGGGGGGCAGCAGGGACTTTGTTTTTCTGCTTTCCTACAAGCTGGCGGTGGGTACCATCGAGGCTAGACCTTTTTGAACGACACCAATTAATTAGTCTAATTGGTCTTGCAAGTGCCAAGTATTTCTTCATTGTTATACGAAGCGCCGCAGAGAAGAAACCAGAAACATTAACCTATGTCTTGCCTTCGAGAAGTCACACGTTTGTTAGGAAGATGAGACTATGTGTGGGAAGCAATTATTGTGTCAGGTGGCTGTGTAATGAATTACTAAGTTGTGCAGAGATGCTGTGCAGCGCTGGAGGTCATCAAGTGGACCAGCCAGGGCACTGTGAGGTAAATCACACCATGTCCTAGTGGAGAGAGGACATGCCTTGAATGTCTCCCTCGTTTTCCGAAATGGAAAGAGTCACTCCAAGAACTCTGGCCACGTCCTGGAGCTCAAACAGAACAGGCTGTCAAAGCAGTCCTGGGCGCCTGTGCACCTCCTCCTGGGGCCACACGCTTCTCTCTCAAACGAGATGCCTTCTTTCCGGAAATCAAGTGGGTCTTCCGGTGAGGAGTGGGCAAGTCCGGAGGAGGTTGTGGGCGAGAGTGCAGAGTAGAGGGAGGAGCAACGAGAGCGAAGGTGAGGGAAAGGCCAAAGGAACATTCGTCCAGGAGGGACATGAACCAAGCCACCCGTTCTTGGTCCAGCCCAGTGGCTTGCAGGCTGGGATGGCAGATCTGTTTGGCCCTTGAAAGTCCTGTCCAAGTGTCTTCTCTTCTCCAAACATCCATCCGCCCATCCCGAAAATGCTGACTGCAAAACAGCCCACCTCACGGGATGATGGAGAGACGCTTAGGGGCAATAAATCTACTGAGGTGTGAAGACACGCTCACCAGACGCTTTGGATGAGTTCTTTCACAAGGATGGCCGTGAGAGTCTCGTTATCGGCATCAGTTAATCCTCCGCTCCGGAGGGCGGGTTTTGACAGGCTTAACGGAACTCTCCCGAGGGTCCTGGCCGCCCCCCCTGACCAGGTACAGACTCCGCCGTGGGCCGGGGAGCGTCTGGGCATCTGCAGAGCTGGCCTCCCAAGTGCGTTTCTGCACCTGCAGCTGCTTTGGGAAGACAAAACATGCTCGCTAACCTTGTTTCCCACATCTTTTGCTCCGTTTCTCAATGACTTGATTTTATAGGATAATATCGCACAGAGTTACGGCTCCTCCGAGGGGCTGGGGGATGCCAACCGTGCTGGAAGGGGACTTGCAAGAAATGAGTTCTTGCCTCTGCCACAGACCAGCTGAGTGACCTGAGGCAAGTGGCTTAACCTCTCTGGGCCTCAGATGGTTCAGACTAACTTACCTCTAAGGCCCTTTCTGATCCTAATGTTTTATGAGCCTAGGAAGACAATGCGGTAAGAAAACGAGTTTTGTTCCACATTCAGATGGGCCGGATTCAGAATGACTACATTTCTGAGCCTTATTAGCCGTGTCCCCTTGGGAAAGTCACTTAACCGCTCTGAGCCTCTGCTTTTCGATATATAAAATATAACGAGGGAAAGAAAATAAAGCACTTAGAATAATGCCAAATACATAAGTGCATTTAGTAAATGTTAGTTCCTTTCCTGACTTTTTTCTTTATCTCTAGCAACCGAAAGACAGTGAGTCTTCCCCTCCTCCTCTCCGCCTCCCCCTCTTCTGTCTCCTGTACACATCTCCTGGGTGTCTCTGTTGCTCCAGGTCCTGAGCTGGGCATCAGAGATGTGCAGATGAATGCACTCTGGTCTGGGCTCAGTCTGATGTAGGAGAGTGCGGTCAGTTATACAATGGCGCTTCTGAGCCACGTGAGGAAACAGATTTGGCCCCAGAGGAGGCCCTGGGAATGCTTTGTACAGGAGTTGCATTTTGGTCTGGTTCCTGGTGGAGCTTTGTAGGTGCAGAGGAGATGGGAGTGTGTCTGTGTGGGCACATGGTTACGAGTGGGGGCATTAGTGATGGGGCTTTGGGCCAGGGCTTGGGGGAATGAGCAATGCTTTCCTGGGGCCAGAGGTTTGCAGCCTGGCAAGCGCAGGCTGGAGCTAAGGCATGACCTTCCAGAGGCCCATTTCAATTGTGCGTGTTTCCATGGGCGCATGGTGGGGCCATGTGGCACGGATTGGTTCCCCAGTCTGGCTGGCCCAGGTGGGGCTCCATGGGTCCCTGCACCCCGGAACCAGGCCACAGTGTCAGTGGAACCAAGTCTGGTTTGGAAAGTGCCTGTCATTCCAGCAGCACCGTTTAGGGGCCGGAGGAACAGAGTCCACCAACCCCCAGCCTCGGCTCTCTCTGGCACTGGCTGCCCCCAGAGCCCTGAGCTTGCGTCCTGACTGAAGGATGGTGGGCATTGTAATGAACCTGGAAGCCCACCCAGGCCCGAGTGACAGAACCTGAGTGGCAGGTGGAACCAGCCCTTTCCCTTGCGGACGACCTCCCAGCCCTCAGCTCAGCAGTGCTAACCTGAGCAACCAGGAGGACCCCCCTGGTCCAACGGCCGGTGCTTACCTTGCTCCTTCGGCATCGTGGGCCTGCCTTCCTGAGCGTCTGCCTGGCCTCCGGGTTCAGCGTGGGGAGCTGCTCTTTTTGCTCTTTTTGTTCTTTTTCTCCAGCTTAACTCCTTCCTGCTGTTTTCTGGAAAAGCATTAAGCGGGAAGGCTACTGGATTTGGGCTTCCTCCTACAAATACGCTTTGTTACCGACTTAGACACAGAGTCGATGAAAGGGAGGTCAAGCCTTTGAAGCGAACCGCTATATTGCTCATTTGCCTCGAAGTGCTTGCCATTTTAAACCAGGAAAATAATTGTATTCGATATATAGGAAGCATTTCCCCTCCTCCTCCTTCTTGGTCGTGATTTAAGAAGAGATTTTCTCCTGGGATGGAATGTATTTGCTTCATCCATGCTTAG
Source organism: Phyllostomus hastatus (assembly GCF_019186645.2). Taxonomy (NCBI): domain Eukaryota; kingdom Metazoa; phylum Chordata; class Mammalia; order Chiroptera; family Phyllostomidae; genus Phyllostomus; species Phyllostomus hastatus. The sequence continues at coordinate 5,436,776 of NW_025334036.1, read as the reverse complement.
AGGTGGTGGCTTTTATGTCCCATGTCCCCAAGCAGAAGGTCACTCAGAGGGGCGAGGAGGACTCGGGTACACGTCCCCTGGAGCTGGGAGCCACACAGCTCAAAGGCCTCCATCTCTGCGGGCAATCGGGATTGCCACTCAGAGACGGACACAGCCCCTCTCATCTCCCGGGCAGCCGTTCTGACTTGCCTCTGAAAATTCAAGCCACAGAAGTCGATAGTGTCTCACAGCTTTCCCGACAGGTACCGTTGTCGCCAGAAACAGAATAAAGACACAATGCCAGAGAGCTGCTCTACGCTGCCTTTAATTGGCTCTTCAAGTCGTTTTCCTGAGATGGATTAATCACAGGAAAGACACCGTGTGCGAGCACCGCTCACAGCACCTGCCTCTCCCGGTCATTTTCCGGGGTGAGGAAATCTTGTGCACCACTCTCAGTCCGTGTATAAAGTCCCGCTGGATTTGACGGGGGCCAGGCAGCGGGGCACGTCCATTCAGGTGCTGCCTCTCAGTCCACGCCTGGTAGACACGTGTGGGCTAATCCCAGAGGCAGGCTTTCTTTCCGCTGGTGGCAAGTGAGAGACCCCCAAACCACCTTTTGGCAGGTCCTGGCAGGGGTTACAGGAGTACAGGTGTGACTCCTACTCTTGCCCAGGGCTCTGCGTCGGAGCTTACGATTAAAATCCTATTTCTTACTCAAAGAAGCGTCTGCGTGAGTATCGATCTCCGCAGCAGCTGCCGGTTCTGTTGAGGGAGCACGCCGAGGGTGCCCGCCCCCCTTCTCTGAAGTGAGTGAGTCTGAAGAAATTCATTGGACATGGCAGGTCTTTTAATTTTTGCTTGAAAGCTTTGTTACTTGGGGGGCACACACCATGGAGGCTCAACTTCCACGAAGAATTTAAGGGTAGAATCGAATGAAAATGCACACAAGCTCATCTTACACGGAAAATGATATGCAAATTTGAGCTTCCATTCATGTAAATCGCTGTAATGAGAATTGGTTTCAACCAGGCAGATCAGATTCTGCGGCGTCTGTCTTCTCGCTCCCTTAATTTCCGGTGGGAGTGGTGTGCAGGCGCGAGAACGATTTCCCCTGGATTCCTGTGAGGAAGAAGTAGGTGGCCGGAGGGGCAGGGCTGGGTGGGAAAGGAACACAGGAATGGCCGGGAGACCCCTGGGCTCCATGGCTTCAGTGTAACCCTCTTCAGGCCTTTCGGAGGCTGGAGTCAGGCTGCAGCTGTGGGACAGAGGGCACTGGCTTCTGGCTGGCTGTCCTCTGGAGGCCGCTCATAGTTCCCAGCCACAGGGCTTTTCTAGCTTGGCTGCTTTCTTCATCAGCCATCTCCAGGTGTCTGCCTCTCCAGCTAGCCACCTAATGTAATGGAATTGAGTGAGTGACAGCTCATCACTTTTGCCGTTTTCTATTGGTTAGAAGCAAGTGACCTTCAAGGGCAGGAACACCTGGAGGTGGAAATCCTGGGTTGGGGGAGTCACCGTAGGGTCCGTCTATCATACGGTGACTCATGAACTCCATTCCTAAGCATTCTTAAAGGGCTCACTGATGTCAACTTTCAAGTCACCCGGGAAGGACATCTACTGAGAGTCAGTTCTTCTTTACCCTTCAAATAATCTCGGCTACTTCGGGTGTTCAATAATTCTCTAAAATGTGCTGATGTCTTTGTTGCTATCAGATGACAGAAGGTAGAAGAAGCCTTAAATGTCACACGCTTCTCTGAGGGGCCTCATCCCAGCTGGTCACCATGGTGATCCTGGCTAACTGCAGATCATCGTTTCTTTGCGGGGGAAAGGAGGCCGGTTAGCGAAGAGGGAAGGTCCCACGCCAGGAGAGACGGGGAGAAAACTGTGAAGGGGGACAAGGGGTTTTGTCACTTCCATGGATCTGGCTTCCTACTCACAGGCAGCCGGGCTGTCAGGGTGTTTCGGCTCTGTTCAGGTGGCTCAGCAAAAGTGTCGGTCATCACATCTCCGGTGGATAAGTCCAGAGTCTCTCACGTGTTCACAGAGTTCTGCGCATCCTTGTTCATTGTTTAACTGCTGAAGAGAACCTTCCAAGGCCTGGGGGGCGGGGGAGATAGCTTGTGTGTCCACGGAGGGAGAAGGAATCTAAACACGAACGTGAACTTAACCTGTGTCCCTTCCCTGCTTGCCACTTCCCACTGGGATCCCATTCCACGTAATGGAAAATAAGACTGTTGTATCTGGCCCGAGTTACCCCCACGGCTTCCTTGCAAATGCTCTGTCGCTGGCACAGCAACCCCTTATCGTGTCAAGTATGCCAAACTCTCTTGCACAGGCGTGCCGTTCACACACTCCTACTTGTGTCTGGCTGGACCGCCGCTCTGCGCTCTTCCGCCTGGGACTCCTCTGAGGTCAAGTGCAAGGACCACCTTCTCCGGTGAACTTTGTCCAGCTTCTCTAGGCAGGAAAAATTCTTCCTTCTCGTGTCTCTCACCTTGCAGCTGTTACAGTCAGATCTCTCCGGAGAAGCTTACATGTAGGTCTGTCTCTTCCACTACTTCCTGTGAGTTAAGGGCAGGAACTGTATTTTTTTCACCCTAATCTCTTTGAGGCCATCCTAGGGTTTGATGATATTAACTGTTGATTTCTATCGAGCATTTATTATCCATCAGACACTGAGTCACACTTTTCACATGCATTACTCATTTCAGTAAAAACAACCCTTTGTGTCAGTGACAATCCACGTTTTAGTGATGGGGAACTGAGGTCCTGAGTGTGTATGTGACTTGTGAAATGTCACACCACTAGAATCGGTAGACCCTGGACAGGAATCTAAGTTGTCTGCTTCCAGAGCTTTGGCTCTGAGCTCCTATGCTATGGTGTTATGCCTCCTCCTTACTACAGAATGGTGATTACCACATGTTTGTGAAGGGAATGACTGAATGAATATGTCACGGGCTGGCGCGTGGCCTCGTCCTCAGAGCCCCTCCCCACGGAAGTCATACCCCTGTTCGGTTTGGCACCCGGTCCCTGCAGTCCTGGCTGGGAGTCTCCGCGGCCTTCATTGAAGCAGAAGGGCGCATCTGGGTTGGCGGCCTTGATGGCTGATCTTTCCGTTTCTCCCCCACCCCACGCCGGGAACCTGACCTTAGGAGCCCTTTGTTCCAGTTTGTTTGTGACCTGATACTTCAGCTCTGAGGCCCAGAGGCCGCAAGCCTTGGGGCTGGCCCAGCTGCAAAGGCCTGATGGACGTCCCACACCTGTCAGCACCCCAGGTCTGGCCCCTGATGGGACCAGGATGAGCAGGTCTTGGCTCTCTCTTAGAAACTGTGTCAGGTGTCCATGGCAACAAAGCCCCAAGTCGAGCAGAGAGTTGGCCCTTTGCCTCCTAGGGCCAAGGATATAGTGACCTTTGAGCTGCCACTTGCTGACAAGGCTGGCAGTGCTGGCATGTGGCTAGCCCAAAGGTGAGCTCTCCCCTTTCACAGGAGGCCATTGGAACCCAGTGTATTCTGCCAGCTACTATGTGCCTGGCGCCGTGCTGGGTGTTATGGACATAGCGGGCCCCTCTGGCCTTTGAGGGACTCAGAAGGGAATGGTGAAGGTGTTCCCAGAAGCGGATTACTGCAGCATGCTGTCGTCAGTACTGTGCTCTACGTGCCTGGGGCCTGGAGACGCAGAAAAGGGGGTATTCGATGCCGCCTGCAGACAGCGGCAGCCCGAACAAGCTTAGGACGGTCCTGCACCCGTCCCAGGTGGAGCTCCTCCTCCTCACCTTTAGAAACCATCCTCCGCGTCCTTTCCATCCTCGGGGACAGCTGTCCTGTGCCTCTGGAGGCCGAGGCGTGTTGAGTGGGACAGGTGCCCCTCTGCTGTGGTGTCCGTAATAGCGGCGCGCAGCTCTCACGACGCACACTTCCTCTGCGCGGGCACCGCGCTGAGCCCTGTGCAGGTGGGACCTCGGCGCAGCCTCGCTACCACCCGGGTCACAGAGGCAACGTCTGTGTCTGTGCAAACGTTGCCCCTTTCAAGGTGATGATATTACACTGAGAGACGTGCCGACACTCACGCGGTCCTCGCCTCTGGCTGGCCCCCAAGCCAGCCTGCTTCACGTCCCGCTGGGGCTCCCCACTGTGTCTTCGTAGTTCGTGTTGAGGACCCAGGGGAAGGAGCTTCCACTTGGCTCTTGCGTTTCATCTTGTAGGCCGTGGCCCATCACTCAAGGCTGCTGAAATCTTTTTGGATCCCACCTGGGTCATCTGACATGTTTCTATCTTTCTCAACGGGGCGTCGTCAGACAATTTGATAAGCAGGCAGCCCTTTATGCCCAGCCAAGTCATTGATAAAAATGTTGAACGGGGAAGAGCCAGGGGACGGAATTCTCTGGATGCTGTCAGACGACTCCCACGACATCGGGGTCAGTTCATTCATCACTGCTCTTTGCAAGCGGACGTTCCACTCACTATCGAGTTCTCCTAGCTGTGCAGGGCTGCACTTCCTTCTCTGTCCCCGATGCTCAGGGTCAAGTGCTGGTGGGGACGGGCACGCTCGGCTGCTGTGCCCCGGCCGAAACTGCTCCCCCAGTCTCAGAACTGGCATCTCATTAGGGCAGAATCCAGGAGTGGGGGTGGCAGGGCTGTTGGGGTCTGTGCAGAGCAGTGTCAGGGGTCAGTCCTGGGGGAGCAGAAGAGGAACTTGGGACAGATGGGATGGAGAGCTGAAAGGAGTGAGGGGTGCACCCTAGTTTTGTGAGAAAGTCAGAGGTCAAGACCAGCACTTTGTTTCTGGTCCGGCATTCGTGTGTATCTGCACCGGCTGGTGGGCCGTGACTCCCAGGGATGGAGCTTTTGGGGGTGGGGGGTGGGGAGACCACCCGAGCTGGGCCTGTGAGACAGGTGTGCCACCAAAGAAAGAAGGAGTGCATTCCTTGCCTTACTTCATGGGGGGCTACCTGAAACCAGCATTCACGGTGCTGCAGGGGAAAGGCCTCATTGTGACAAGAGCAGCCCTTCCATGTGTAAGAGTTTTCTCTCACCTCTGCCCTGCATCATCCCAGCGAGCAAAACACCTATAGATGTGTCCTCAGAGGTTGTGTTCATGAATTCTCATGCTAAAAGGTGCTTTTTTTCTTTTTCCTTCAGGTATATGTTGGGGGGGGTGCATTTATTTTTCCTTCCCACTCTCTCTTTTCTTTATTCTGTAGCCAAGGAGCATGGCATGATCTGCCCCCCCCCCCGACAATCATGTGGGACAGCTCAGTCTTCCCTGCGCGCCTGGGCCTTAGAGGATCAGAGGACTTGCATGCTGGAAGCTCCACCCCTCACAGAAGGTGGAGACGCTCAGGGGGCCTTTACTTCTTCCCTCCTGTCCTCAGATGCAGTGGGGCCTGGGGGGAGGTGGAGCAGCTCTGCAGACGTGAGGTGTCACACAGGTTCCCAGCATGGCAGGTGTTCCACTCAAAGCCATGAAGAGGGGAAGTGACCAGAGGGCACGGACCCCACAACTGAGTCCTAGAAGTTGAGGGCTGGGGCAGGCAGGCCTGGCTTTGAGAGGCAGTGCCTGAGCTGCCCCCGCAAAACCCTCCACGGGGGGGGCGGGTGCTGGCTGCGAGCCAAGGCCCTCCTGTGCAGCGGAGCTCTTGTTGGGGGGGGTCACAAACGGCAGGGGGCTCGCGCTCCGTCTTCACAAACTAACACTGCGCTTCCAGCGGGCGGGCACTAGTGATCCGCCCAGAAATCATCAGGCGTTGGTCACACGGGCCACTGGTGGCGATGTCGTCGATAGGGTCCACGTCCGCGTCCCTGGGGACTCGGCGGACACGCAGGTTCTGGTTCGGGAGCTTGGGGGCTGGGCCTGACAAGCTCCCAGGGGGCACCCCCAAGGGAGTCTGGGAAGCGGGGCCTGAAGGAAGACAGGGCACTCAGGTGTTGACCCGGAGAGGAGGAGGCGAAGGAGGAGACCGTGGACTCTCTGCACTGGGCTGGAGGAGGTGCGGCAGGGTCCAGGCCGGCGTGACTCCTCCCGGCTTGTCTGCGGCAGCAGGAGGCGGCGGTCAGTGCTGCGCTTTGGTGCCAGTCTGCCTGCGTGGGGCCTGGCGTGTGCTCCTAGGCTCCGTGCTTGGGGCTTAGCACCTCCGTGCCTCGGTTTCCTGCTCTGTAAAGCAGGGGTGGGCGGTGTGCTGACGGTCGTGCTACCGCTGTGGGGTCGCTGTGGAAGCCAGGAGGTTATGTAAGGGGCCCAGTGCGGCGTAGGGAATGTCCGCGGCAGCCCTTTGCTTTCTCAGCCAGAGCTCCTGTCCCTCAGCCCGGGACCTCAGGGGGCCTGGGCACCTGTGCCCTGCCTGCCACAGTTGTGCAAGCGCTCTTGGGTCTCTTGTTACCCGGGAGCCGGCAACAAACCAAAATAAAGGAAGAGGGGGGCAGCGGGGAGGGCCAGGCCTCTGCAGGGAGTCTGACCAGGTCAGCTGGGAATGCCTGTCAGCCGTCCAGGGTGGCTCCTGCATGGGCCTGGAGGTGGGAGAGTGACTCACGCTGGTGCCCTCTCCACCCCCGCGCGCCCAAATGCTCAGCCCTCCCCGGGCCCAGGCTCACCTAATCCCCGCAGTGGGAGTCGGGGGGCCACTGCGCCTGTGCTGAGGGCTAGGGTTGCACGGTGGTGACTTCACACTCAGCAGCATGTGCAGCTGAGGCCTCGGTGCAGCAGTGTCCCGCAAGGCGGGCAGCGAGGTCGGCTTGGCAGCCGCTGCTCCTCCACCCCGACCTGGCCGCAGGCAGCCGGTTCCCCGGGACACCAGGAGGGGATGGCAGAACAAGAAGGCAGCGGGTTGCAGGTCCTGCTGCACACACTTCAGGTAGGAAGAGGTAGAGGGGCGCCCAACCCGGCGGGCTGGGTCTTTGCGAGCCAGGCCTGCCTTGGCTACCGCAGGCCCCTCCGGCACCGGGGGCCGGTGTGCTCACCAGTAATAATAGCTCAGGAGTCAGCAGCAGCTCTCCTCACCTTGAGGCTGATCCAAGTGATGCTCTGGCGTTTAAATATTTAACGGGACGATGTTGATGAGTGCTCTGCTTAAATTATTGAACCTGGTGGGATCAGAGGCTCAGGCTAAAAGATCCAGGTTCGCAAGAGATGGGAAAAAGCCGGAGAAAAAGCCTCTCTGGCAAACGGGGACGTGCCGAAGCTCCTCCTGAACACGGCAGAACCCCCGCGGGAGCACGGGGCCCCGGAGGGAAGGGCTAGCAGGGAAGTGGTCTTCTCTGGGCTGCTCCTGCCAGGTGTCTGTTCCTGGGCCCCCGAAGAGTGGTCTGCATTCCAGCTGCCCGGGGTTGCCTGCTAATAGGGTCTCTTCCCAGGTGGGATCTGGCCCGAAGGCATCAGAATCGCCGGGGGCAGGGACCTGGCAGTATGATGCCCCGCAGGGTGGTTCTGTTCATTCCGAATTTTGAGAACTCTTGTCCGTACCCTGGAACCATCCGGGGACCCACCCACCAAGACTCAGATTCAGTTGGTCTGGGAGCCATCTGGGCGTTGAAATTTCGAAAACTCCCCAGATTGTCTCAATGTGCAGCTAAGGCCAGGAACCGGGGCTGGGAGCCCTGGGGAGCGAGAAGCTTGGGCTTAACCAGAGGTGGAGACTGCCAGGCCTCGGAGGGGCCCAAGGGGTCGTCCAAATCTGAGGCCCATGAACAGGGGTCACAGAAGATGGACTTCTCACACCACTGATTTAGAATGTAAACATTTTGTACGTACGTTCATTTTCCCCTGCTGTAAAAAAAAAACTGCTTTTGTTTTCCTCCGATTCTTAAGGAGATCTATATCCCTAAAAAGTTATGGAATGAATAAGTCTAGCCTTCCAGTGTGCAGATAAGGAAATGGAGTCTCAGAAATGAAAAGGCCTCGCCAAGGTCACGTAATTACGTCACTGGGGAACGGGGACTAGCCCCAAACAATCTCGAGATCCGGCGGACGTAGCCCTGGCCGGGTGGCTCAGGTGGTTGAAGGGTCGTCCTAAAAGGTTGTGGGCTTGACTTCCCGTCAAGGCGCATGCCCAGATTGCAGGCTCTATCCCCGGTCTGGGCTGTGTGCATGGGAGGCGACCGATCCATCTTTCTCTCTCTTTGAGATCTCTCTCTGTCTTCCCCTCTCCCTTTTCTCTCTCTCTAAAAATCAAGAAACAAATCCTTGGGTGAGGATTTATAAAAACAGGCCTGGTTGACTTACCCAGTGCGTGAAAGACAAGAAAGCATCTGGGCTAGGAGTGTGGGGAGTGGGAGTGAACTTCGGAATGAATCCACCGTTGCCTTGGAAGCCGCCACTGGTTGAGCTCAAGCTCTTGAATCCCCACCAGTGGGGATTTATAATTGATATTTAGAATGATCGCTCCAGGGCACTGCAAGATTCTCAATCAGAGAAAGATTTAATTATGTTCAATATACCCTACTTAGTCCCCAATTAACCAGAACATTAAAATAACTGGAACATGCTTTCCCTGTGCACTCTAGTTGGTCAGAATCTGGCTGTAGAATCACTTGGGTCCCTGACCCAGCCTTGAATCAGCCCCAGAAGCACCTCCACGATTCCCCTTTCTGTCTTGATAGCGCCAGTCAGAACTCTGACGTAACTTTAAAAAAAGGAGAGAGAGAGAGAGAGAGAAAGAGAACTCAGAGCAGATATTTAGTGGAATGGTATTTCACAGTGGGTTTGGGGCCCTCTCCCCAGCCCCCGTGGACTAGGACAGCCCAGGGTTTCTGAGAAGGGGTTAGCCGAAACGCTTTTGACTGGAGATCCCAAAGGTCTTCCTGATTCAAGCCAGGCTCTCTTTCCCTTGTGCACAAAGGCGACGGAAGGCTTTGCGTCGCCCCTCAGACCTCTGGGGAAGACAGTGGGTACGTCTGAACAGAATGGGAGCTCAGGTGCAAGTTCCCCAGAACGACCCAGAACACTGACAAGGGAAGGGAGGAAAAAAAGGACAGAAGACCAGAAGAATCAACCCACGGGATGACAGATTTCCCAGTGACATGACAGAAGTCCTTTATTACAGAGCATCCCCACGTCTGCCTCCTTGGGGCACAGTGACACAGCAAACCAGGGCATTAAAAACAATCGGTTTTCGGCGTATTACCTTTTCCTGTGCAAATGGGAAAGGTATTCAGTGATTTTTTTTCCTCTCTCTCAATTTAAACTCAGCATTATCTCTCTCCTGAAAGTATGCGAGTCGGATTTCTACCCAGACATTTTCTAAGTCCTCACTTTTACAGCTTGGCTTTGAGGCAGAAAATCAGACCGAGTCTCGGGGGGCCCCGGGGAAAGGGGAGGCCGCCTCCGGCACAGGTGTCTCGCCCATTCTTGGCACCCAGCGGCGGTGTATCCTCAGGAAAGTCTCCCAAGCCCTCGGAGCCTTCATTTCCATGTCTGCACAAGGGGCAGTAAAAACATGTTCCTTGGCGCTCCGTGCGAGGATTAAGAGACTCCATTTGTAAAGTGTTTGTGAGCCATAAACGGCTGTTCAGATGACTGCGGGCGGCTTCATGATTTCCACGGTCGAGCACACAGTGGAAAGACTGGGAACGCTCGCCTACGCTTTTCATCGACCTACCCCGCTTTTTTCCTGGGTGGACTCCAGTCCGCCCGGAAAAAAAGCAAAGGTGTCTCGTTCTGTCCTGCGCTCACCTCTCCGTGTGCTTTGAACTAGTGGGGGAGGAGCGGGGGAGGAGCGGGAGCTGCCGGAGGAGCGGGGGAGGAGCAGGGGCTGCCAGGGGAGCAGGAGGGGGGCTCCGTGCCAACCCTCACCCCGTGGCACCCCACAAAGTGCCAGTTCAATTCCTGAGCACGGCAGGAAGCGTCCGGAATTAACGTGGTCAGCTCTGGCACACTTGGAGCTGCAACAGGCGCCCATTTTCGTTGTTTGCGTTTGCACGGGGTTGTTTTACGTTACAGCAGCTCCGACGAAATCCCAGGTCTGTGCCTTTGCCAAAACGTGCACAGGCAACTCCTGTTCTCAACGTGGGCTCCGGGAAGGTCATCTATTATGGATCGCGAAGGAGGCTGCGGGCTGCTGGGCTTCCTGTCTGGAGTTAGCATTGAACTTAGATAAGAGAAAACCGGGGCGGGGCGGCCTCCCCACGCATCCCCTTGGACTTGTTCCTCCGATGGTTATGTCCAAAGACAACAGGTGAGCACGGCCTCCGGGCTGCAGAAAAGAGGTGGGCAGGAAAATGATGACTGATACGCTTCATTCATAGCGCTTGGGAGATTGGTTTCCGAGACACGTGCTTGAAATTTCCCTCCCTAGAAATCTCCATGGAGGATGTGGGAATATCCATCTATCGCACATCTATGGGGCCAGGTGGAGCGGAAACAGCGCTTTCTCCTTGGACCGGAACAGGAAGGTTTGGCCAAATCGAGAGAACAATTTTCCTCTTAGATAGCAGACACTGTGTAGGCTCTTTAAAGATCATAGGATTTCTCTCTTTGGTGAAGTTTGAGGCTTTTGGAGGGTTTTTTTTTTTCTTCGTTTTTTTTTTTTTTTTAGACTTCCATTTCAACCGCAATGCAAACATGCAAGCAAACTGAAATTGGTCTTAGTTTCAAGCATCCGTAGAATTCAAGACAAAGGAAAACCCCGTAAGGACAAGCCAAATGGAAAAGGGACAGAGTTGTCAAGAAATCGCACCTGTCAGAGTCTACGGAGTGACTTGGGGCCGGTCAGACTGGACAGCAGAGGGGTCAGGGGGGCAGGTATGTGTGCTGAGCTGGAAAGTCAGGAGAAGCCTGTTATCTGGTGTTTTGTGTTTTGAATATTTGGCTGCTTTCACAGTTTCTTAAGTTCCTTGGAACTAGAGATGGGAGAAAACGAGCGTTTCCCGAGGGCCCGCTCTATGCCAAGTTTGCACACCAGCTCCTAACAGCGCTCTCTCTGCCACCTGTGAGGGAGGTGTTGGCTGCTATGTCTTTCAGACTAGGACAAGGCTCAGCTGCTCAGGACTCAACGACGACAGAAACCTGAGAAATTCCTGGTAAATTCCTAGAGGGATGTGAAGTGGATCCTGGCCCTCCAAAGTCTTTCCACTGGTCAGCGTTGCTTACAGAGGGAGTACCCACTCATTCTTGGCTTCGAGGGGTATGGATTCTCTGTAATGGAGGGGAGGCTTATTTAGAATTAAAAGGATGTTCCACATTCTATTTTGGTATGTGGTTTAATAAACTCTTGGTAAAGGAAGGTAACACTTTGGATTTGGGTCAATGGGATAGTTTCAGTATCCGTCTCTCCATCACTATCTGCATGCTGGAAGAGATTCCGAGAAGACTGCTGTGTAGGGTGGTATATCAAGAAGATCAAAGTCATTTGAACTGTGACTCAGCCACTCAAAAGTTACATGGCTCAGAACAAACTCTTGAACTTCTCTTTACTGGGATTTCTTTGTCTGCACAATGAGAATTATAATACCCACTCATGGGCTTCTTGTATGCGTAGAGAAAAATGCATGTAGAAAGGTAAGCGTAGTTTGTGTCCCAATAAACAGTCAGGTAATTAAACACAGCTCCTGCCTTCATGCAACTACAATGTTAACGGTACAAGGGAGGAGATAAAAATATTTCCAGGTAAAGGTTGCCTGTCGTGAGAGCCGTGGCATAGGTAAACAGCAGAAGAAACTTCTGTGGCAGTTGGGAGAAGAAACTCCTGGCTGGAGATTCAGGGAGGGCCTTGGAAAGCCGTGGGTTTCAGCGGGGGAAGGCGTGGTTACCGGAACAGGAGGGTGCCCGTGAGCTTCCCCGAGTCTTAAAGGCCTGGAGAGTATTCAGGAGTTGCCACGGAACGGACTCTGATCAGCACAGACAGTCCATGGAGGGGAGGAAAGGAGTTGTCCGCATGCTGCGGAGTCTTCAGTGGCAAGCTGCAGACCCGGCCACGGCCTTGAGGATTGCTGTCCAGCCCTAACTGTGCCTGATGGGGGTACAGGACATTCGGCCAAGGGGACTGTTGTCAGGCTATGTGGACTGGGGTCATTTGACAGGACCACATCACTGCTTTTTTCTGGTCGAGTAATGTGATCCACTCCCCCCAACTCCCGCCCCTCCATCCCGGACCTGCCTTTTGTTTTAACTGTTAACTGTGTTAACCTCCATTTTTTAAAAAGATTTATTTATTTTATTTTTAGAGAGGGAAGGGAGGGAGAAAGAGAGAGAGAGAAACATGAATGTGCGGTTGCTGGGGGCCGTGGCCTGCAACCCTGGCATGTGCCCTGGCTGGGAATCGAACCTGCGACACTTTGGTTCGCAGCCTGCACTCAATCCACTGAGCTATGCCAGCCAGGGCTAACCTCCATTTTTAATTGGGAAGAAATGCAGATTATTTTAGAAGCAGCATTTAGGTGTCCCTGTGTCAAAGCTGCTCCAATAACATGACTGCATTACAAGGATGAGACTCGAGGTGAGAAGTCCCATCCTCGCTTGGGAATTGAGAGCAGTTGGCATGTCCATCATCGAACTCAGATTCTGGATCTGACTCTCTGCCTGGACACCCACCTGCTCAGGGCAGGGGGTGGGGGACCAAGGGCCACCGTTGCTTTGAGGTCTCATTAGAAATGTGGCATTGCTGGAGACATGTTGAGGCAAATGGGCCACAGAACAACCCACGTCCACAGTGGAAATCCATAACTTGGCAACATTGCCTCCACAATTTACTCAGTTACTAAAACTGGAGCCACTCTTACGAAAGCCAAACATAGCCTCCGTCCGAGGCCTGGGAGCTGGGAAAGTATGCAACCAAGGAGAGAAGTTGGTCCAGGTTTCCAATTACGTGTAAGCGTGGGACAGGCAGCTGTGAGTCAAACAGACTGGGCGCCCCTTCATATTTCAGAAATGCATGCATGGAAATGCATCCTCTTGGGCGTGACCGCCATATCTCTTTGCCAGTCCTGGAGTGAAGGAGGTTGAGTGTTTGTGAGCCCTTTGCTTTTTAACAGAGTGAATACCGCATGGTTCCTTCAAAGCATAGGTTCACAAACCGGGTACTCATTAGAGGAAAGTGTGTAGGATGAGGGAGAGATCGACAGCAGAGGTGCTAGGGATAAAGGAATGAGCAGAACAAAGGGTGAGGAAGAAAATAGAATGGCACAGAGTATGTGCTCAGTGCTCATTTTTTCCTTCTCTCCTCCCTCCCTCCGTCTCTTCCCCCCTCCTTCTCTCCCTTCCCTTCTTCTTCCTTCTCTCCCTTGTTTCTTTCCCTCTTTTGTTTTTTTAAAATAATATTTTGCAAAGCAAACCTATCCTCGTAATCAGCATCCAGAGGAGTAGACTCTCAGCATCCCAGAAGACCCCTATTACCTCCACGTGCAGTCGCTGCTCCCCCAGTGTAACTGCTCCCCTGATTTCTACACCGCAGATCAGCCTTGCATGCTTTGTACTTCCTGCAAAGGGAAGCCCACAGCCAGCCCCCCTTGCGTCTGGCTCCTTGGACTCAGCATTGCGCAATTCCGCCATGTTGTTGCACGTGGCTGTAGACTGTTGACATTCTTGTTGCTGACGAGCATCCCATTGTGTGACTGTACCAGTATTGACTTATTCATTCTAGACTTGATGGTATTTGGGGTAGGAACGCTGTAGATATTCTAGTGTGTGTTCTTGTGGACATACGTATGCGTGTCTATTGTCATATACCCAGGAGTGGAGTCGAGTGGCCACAGGCGCCCCAATGGTCAGCTTTAGTAGATAATGACACCTTTCAAAAACGGTCACTCCAAAATAAACCCTTACTAGCCATATAAATGCCATTCGCTTGTGTGAGTACTGGGTGCTCAGTACTTTCATGTTTATTAGTTCAAAGTGACTTGAGATTCTTCGCATGGAAGGACTTTGTCAGATTCATATTTTATATGTTCATAAAATAGTGAAAACCATTACAAACAATTATTAAACAGTTCCTGCAAGTCAGGCGTCCTCTCCTTTAATCCTCACAACCACCCTGTGAGGCCGGCAGTGCCATCACCCCCATTTTAAAGCTCTAACACGCAAGATCGGAGAGCTAACCAATTCCCAAGGTCACACCGTGAGCAACATGGCTGGAATCTGAGCAGAGAGAACCTGACACCCGGCGACGTGCGCTCGTCAGGTGTGCTCACTCTCTGAGGAGAAGGAGAAGCATGGGGAGAAGGTTCTGAACAGGTTTTCCTGGGTGGTAGGGGTCTGCCGGGGACAGTGGAGACCACCCCCGCTGGGCACATCCAGGCGGCATGGCGGCTGTCCCCACCTGTCTGCAAGGCCTGGCCAAGAGGGCAGAGAGCTGGCACCTGGAGCAGAGGCCAGCATGCCCTGACAGACAACATGTGTTTTAAGCCTTCTGGCCCCAGGGTCTCATCTCAACTGCTCAACCCCGCCCCTGTAGCTGTCAACAATATGCAAATGAGTGGGCGGGGATACAGTCCAGTAAAAGTTTATGTACAAACCCAGGCAGTGGGCAGGACTTGGCCAGCGAGAGGTAGTTTGCTGATCCCTGGCCTGGAGGCCTTCAGGACACAAGCCTGGTGGGTGATGGAGTGGGAAGAGAGACTCACAGAACCTGAAACGCACGTGCAGGGTGTCATCTCCGGAGTCACGTCTGCGGTGGCCTCCTCCAATGTTGCAGGTGGAGACAGCTCTGGTGTCCACCAGCCCTCCGGGGTGGGCTCCCAGATCATCTCGGCGGCTGTCATCAGTGTGATGGGCGACCGCCTTGCAGAAATCCGCTTTCAGCAGCAGCAGCAGCACCAGCATGGCTGGCGGTCAAAGCCGCACTCCTCAACCTGGGTTCTCTGGGGTGCAGATGGGTGTCCCCCTCACAAGGGTCTTAGGGACAGACAGGTTGGGATGTCAGGGTAACTACATTTACTAGATTCCTTTACTGAAAAATCACCAGTCTTTTCAAATCTTCTCAAACAATTATGGCTTTAGGCTGTCCGTTTAAATGCGTTTTACTCAGAGGGGATGTCTCTGACAGCCCAGTGAGCCACACACTCTGGGCCTGGCCTCTCTTTTGAGTCCCTACACGGGATTTATTCCCTGGTCCTGTTCGTGTCCTCCCTCCGTCCACCAGGGTCGGAACTGCATCTGTCTTATGTACCCATTTCCCTAAAGCGCTATCCAGCACTTAGTAGATATTTGTTGATTGAGTGGTAAGATGAATGTGCATGGTATATTAAGTTGGGTCTATAATATATAGCATTTCCAAACCATCCAGGAGACGGGATAATTTTTATGACAAAACCCTACTGGTAGCACACAGGACATTAGAGATCATGGAATCCACTCGGGAGACAATGGTCATAGACCGATGCCATCTTAAATCACTGCTGTACATGGCGGTTGAGTTTCTCTTGGTTGAAAAACGGACCGATGGCATCTTGAAAATATTCTGATCTGAATGGAGGCAAAATTAGTGCTATTGGAGGTCTCGGGTCATTCTGCTTGGTGAGTTCCACCGTTCGAGGGTTCTTCAACCTTCCTGTGAGCTTTGCATCGACACGAATTCTGGTTCTTACTCGGCTGTAAGAAAGAATATAAGGACAGATGTGGAGGTTTTGAGAGAGGTTCTTCTAGTGGCTTCAGAGAGCCGTTCTGCTTTTGATCAAGAGGCCAGATGGCGATAAGGACAGCCTCAGCCTCGGGTTTCAGATGAAAGGCAGGGTCGGATTTCACACTTGGGGTATCTGATGCAACCTTCCCGGAGGGACCTGCAGGGAAGGCAGCGTCTCCAATAAATGTCAGTAATGAATCCTCTCTCCGTCCTTCCCCCACCAAAGAAGAAAACCCCAGTGGATGTTCACATCCCTTATCTCCGGCTCCCACCAATCAGGAGAGCCCAGTGCCCTATATTTCAGACCCCGAGGCCTCTTTGTCCCATCCCTCTTCACACTCACATTGATCCAAGCGGCTCCTGTGACAAGGCAGGGATCTCTTACTTTTCACAACAGCTAAATGAAGAAGGGGCTACACGCAAATCCCATTTTCCCCTTGACTTTCAGTATTTAATCATCACATGTATATTATGCATCTTCATACATACAGACATGTAGCAGAACATTATATGGTATATGTCCTAAAGGAGAAAAATTCTCCAAAGGACAGCTAAAATCTTGGTCTGAGCAAGAGGCTGAGATGGTAATACTTGAGGGCAGATGAGTATTAAAATTCAAGGAGTGTTCTTCCTGGGAGCCGCTCACGTTTGTGGAGCACTTGCTGGGTGCCAGGGAACGCTCTGAGCATCTTACGTGTGCTGTTGCACGCGGTCCTCACGCCACTCCCGTGAGTTACGACGGTTACCTCCATTTCACAGACGGAGAACCCAACACCCTCGGTCACCTCCAGGTCACACAGCCTCTCAGTGACAGAAGCAGGATGCGCACCCGGGCACGGTCTCACTCCCGGTGGCCATCACTCATCAAGCTTCGGATTCGCTTTTCCTTCTCCTTGCCCGTTTCACCACTCAACTTTTTTATTGCCTGATTAAAGAAGGAATACACGTCGTTATTATAAAAAGCTAATGAATCTACAGATATAAATTATAGGGAGTAAAATTTCCCCCATAGAATCCTGCTCCCTAAGACAAGCACGCAAGGCCTGCTGTATGTTCTGTTAGAGGTTTATATGCCCATAGCAGTATGTATATATATTTCTATTGCTATATAACTGCATCTATATCTACATCATTTCCACAAACTATTATTGAATTTGCTTTTCCAACATATAATTAAACATCTTTCAAACCCCAGCTTATTCTTTTGTGGTAATAATATAGCAGTTTAGTGTATACATGTACCATAATTTAAATAAATAGAAGTACATTTTCTTAAAGTGTTTCACTTGAGTTTGACTTTGTTTTTATTTTTATTTTTTGATGTTACATAAGTTATATTTTAATAGTCGACTCTATCAAACCTTTTTTTTTGCATGAATTATTTTTGGCCACAAGGTATTTTTTCCCCCATGATTTAACTCCTATATTTAATGGTGTTTAAATTAATTCCTTACTGTTCTCTGTTTTTCTTAAGTCTTGCGGCTGCATGGAGCTTCTCTGGCATGCCGCACTTCCCCAGTGTGTGGGCCACAGGTTACCAGTGAACTAGAATCTGTAAAAGCTGACCTAGAAGGGTTGACAACAGATGAACTGGAAAAATTTTTTAACTGAAAAACAAACAAAAAGCAAAACTAAGAACTCAGTGGCTCAGTTTATCTTGGCCAGAGATGCTGAATATTCCTGAGGAATTCAGACCATGAGGCCTCCTTGCCTCCGTCATAAAACCAAGAGACAAATAATGACGATAACGGCTAATTTACCATCCAAACAGCAGAGGAGGATGGAGGTAACAAGAAATAGGAGAAGACGCAAGAAGAGGAGGGGAGAGAGGAGAGGAGGAGAAAGGAGAGACTTTGTTGAGCACGGACTACGTTCCAGGCCCTCTGCTCTGCCCTGCCTCCCGCAGCGGCAGGGCTGGTGGCCTCTGGATGCACACGCCTCTGTGGATGGATCGGTCTCTCAAGTTCAGAGTTCAGGGGTGACTCAGCAAACTAGGGTCTCTTATTCTCTTCTGGACCAACCCAGTCTTGGTTCTTCTTAGGGCTCTTTCTAGCTGTTCTTGGCACGCAGGGAGTTCTCGGGCCCAGTTCAACAAGCTTCGAGGAAATGGGTGGGTTTTACACAGACAGCTTTTATTTGGTGTGACTTACACGTCACAGGAGGTACCTGACGTGGTGCCAGTATTGACAGAGTGACCTGCCAGCTGGGTCCTCCATCCCTTCACATCTCACTTGAGAATGACTTCCCTCTTTCCTTCCAAATGTCTTCCTCCCTGGGCTGTTCCTTAGTTCTGGAAATGGCACCGGGACACAATCCACGTGAGCAGCAGTGTGCCAACAAGCGTGCTGGGTCTGATGGGTAGGTAACGTGTCCAGTGCACTGTGGCCTGGCATTCTGTTGTCTTTATTTGTCAAGCGCTTGGGCATGCAGAGGGAACTGGATGGTTCCATATTTGGTGCCCGTGGCGCTTACACTGTGCACCCTTGCCTTTGTAAGGTTGCTTTCGGGAAGGCTAGGTCCCATTTACTTAGGACGTACATCCATTTGGATGCACCCAAGGTACCCACGGTCGAAGCGCTTTTGATGCATAATATGCTGGGGGTGCATAAGAATGGGGGGCTGATATGGTGCTGACCCTTGGACCTGTCCTGAGCCCTAATCAGAGCTAGGAAAGCTCCATCTGACTCTGGGATAATATGTGCCCTTTCACTCAATTCCGGTGGTTGTCAACTAGGGATAACTTTGCAACAAGCAACGGGAATCCAGTACTTCATTTCTCCCGTCCCCCTGGAAGGGGGAGCGTTTCATAGAAGGTAGACACTCCTTCCTTGAATAGCCTGGTGCAGCTCGATCCTTGCAGACACTAGGCAATGCCTGCAGACAGTTTTCCTTGTCACAACTGTGGGGGATGCTGCTGGCTCAATATCCTATAATGCTTAGCATCCCAATGCTGCCAAATGTCCCGCAATTCTCAGCATCCCTCCCACTGCCGCACCCCAATGAAGAATTACCCAGCCCCAAATGTCAATGGTGCCAAGATGAGAGACCTCCTCTATTCAATCAGCCCTTTATTGATTTTACTAATTGAGACTGAAATTTAATATGGCACAATACCAGCGAGCACAGTGTGATTCTGTCCAAATAATACTTTCCCTGAGAGAGAGAGAGAGTGAGTGATGCCCTACTGACCAGGCGTTGGGGTCGCTCATAGAAGAACCAGGCGGGTAGGTCCCAGGACAAACATTTTCTCCCCAGAACCACCTCTCCTGGCTGCCCCACCCCCCACCCCGCAGTGTGCTGTGGAGCCAGGAGAACCCATTGTCAGCGATGCTTTGCTTTGCTCCCGTGTGTTTCTGAGGCCAGAGGAACTGTTGGACTCTGTGAATGGCTCATGCCTGGAGGGCAGGAGTATTATAACTCACAAAGGAGAGGAGACCAATTAGAGTTGATTAAAAACAGAACACACTGTGGGAAGCATTCGAGGCTCCAAATCATTGAGCAAGCGATGTATGCACGCCAAGGTCCAGACCCGCCAGAAAAAGGAGGTGGACACAGGGCCCCACGGCTCGCAAGCCCACAAGGAAACACAGGACGGGGTGAAATTGGAGAATTTTGCGAACAGCGGTGACCCTCCATGACGTCTGTCTTGTTCTGATTTCCTCTGCATCCTGGCGGAAGAGCGGAGAGGTTAATTTTGGTCTGTAGTCACCACACATTGGATGTAGCTCCAGAGAGAGCTGAATTTCCACCCTAGTTCTAGCACGTACAAACTACCGTATTTCACCGTGTCTGAGGCACACTTTTTGCCCAAATTTTTGAGGGAAAAATCAGAGTGCACATTATACATGGATTGTACTAATTCTGTATCTATACGTTTTTTAATTCTTTTATTTATGTGTATGCGTTGAAAGTGTAACTCTAGCAAGCAGTAGCGATATCCATATGCAAAATAATACTCTGCAATATGACAATCAGTTTTGTTCCTAAATATGAATAAAGAAACAATTGAATTAAAAAATTAAAATGAAAGATTTTTTTTTCTGAAAGTTTGGGCCCAAAATGTGGGCGTGCCTGATACACGGCACAGTGTGGGATGGCTCTCAGACCCAGCTCCTTTCAACCTCGGACTCCTCATCCGTGCAGTGAGGGAAATGGAACCTGCCTGTTGTGAAGGCGACCGCAGGCAGCTGTTGTGACTGTGTGAGCTCAGGGGCGTGGTGGGTACTCAGGTACCTCTGTCCAGCCTGCCCCTGAGGCAGCCCTCAGGCCCCCTGTCCTGCCAGAGTGCTGGGCTCCTCCAAAGCGCTCTCTCGGAAGCATCTGGGATGTACATCAGAGGGCAAGCCACGCTCTAGGGCCCCCCAGTGGGAGCAGAAGATGGCTTCCTCCCTTTGCTTTACTGCTCCCACTCCACCAGCGGCCTCTCCTTTCCTGTGGTTGGCAGGGCTCAGGGAGGGGGGAAGTGGGCAGGAGGAGGATGGCAAACACTTGCCTCAGGTCTCCTCCATGGTCCGGAAACAAGAGTCTCTAGGAGCAGACTGGCTGCGGATTCATCCTCACGGTGTCTCTCAGAGCCTCATGCAGCCACACGGGCTCCAGTTCCAGAGGCTCGTATACAGTAATGCCTCACCTTTCACAGCCCAGTCTGCCCCTGATCATAAGAAATAGCTCTGAGAAGAGAATTAGTCGACTCAGGCCAGTAGTGTGCTTGGGAACTGGCTGTGTGACCTCCGGTAAATCACTTCATTGTTAGGCACCTTGCTCTCCCATTTTTAGTGTGGCTCGCTTGACCCTGCTGAGGCGTGAGGCTCCTGCTGCCCACAGCAGTGGGCCACTCTGGGAGCTGTGTCTGAGCAGGCCTAGCGGGATCCGGTGGGTGGGGAAGAGCCAGAAGGAGCAGCCACTGCACTGAGGATCCCCAGCGGGGGTTGGCTTAGCAAACAAGCCCCGAGTTTCCCCAGCACAGCAGAGCTATGAAAACGCTGCCCCTCTGAGTATTGCTTCAATTACTGGCTGTGACAGGTCTACCTTTTACATGTCGGGGAGTGCGACGCGAGGAGTGAAGGGAGCCACCTGTGTGACTTACCCAGGCTTCCCCTGCTGGAAGTCACCAGGGTTGGAGGAGGACAGTCCAGGAGGCAGCAGCGCTTGGGTCAGTTCTGTGGCCAGGTCCTGGGCGCCCCTTGTTGTTCGGGGAGCCCAGGAGTCCGGTCCTCTGCCAGTCTGAGAGGGCTCCAGGGCCTTCTCTCTTCAACCACTTGACCGTTGGTTTCTGCCTTTTGGTGGGTGAACTCGGGGAGAGGGGTGGGTGGTGGCGCGTCCTGCTGGGGCAGTATGTATACATTGGATGTACTTCTGATATTAAAACACGTAAGAAAACCCCAGCTAAATCCATTCCAATCTCAGGCAGTTTGACCACACATAAAATTTCTTTCCCAAGATGCCTCTTCCACAAATCACCTGTAGTTGTGTCCATTTAGCTTTATATCCGTTCAGATTTGGTGCTGCATCTTCTTTCTTTTTCTTATTTTGGAACAACCAGTCCTTGGATTTTCCTTACCTACTTTGCATATACAGTTGTTTCCCTCCACCCTTATTATTTCGGAGTAGTTTTAATTACAGATATTGATTAAAATTCTCCACGCTTAGAATCCTTTATTCCTAGTAGAAACTAAAAAGTAAGCAATTGGGCCTACCTCATACACTGGAATCTGGTGGATTGGGAAATGTATACATTTCATAATTTCTAAAGTGTTTTTTTCCTCATGGTAAAATTTCCAATGTGGCGCAAAACATATTGACTAATAAACCCAAATATCTTTAGTGCCTTTGTTAAAGGAAGCCAAAAGTCGATAAACCTGTGCTCAGTAATTGGTGTTTCAGTACAGTATCTTATTCGGAAAGGATGTCGATGGTCCGTGGATATTCGTTATTCAACTTACCTCAGTCTATCTTTTAGGCTTCAAGTTACCAAAAAGATTTTGGAAACTATTTGTTTTTTTTTAAGATTTTATTTATTTATTTTTAGAGAGGGAAGGGAGGGAGATAGAGAGAGAGAGAAACATCAATGTGCGGTTGCTGGGGGTCATGGCCTGCAACCCAGAAATGTACCCTGGCTGGGAATCGAACCTGGGACACTTTGGTTCCCAGCCCACGCTCAATCCACTGAGCTATGCCAGCCAGGGCTACTATTTGTTTTTTTAGGTAGACATACCATAAAATCTAACTATTGTTGAAACACTCCCTTATAAACTTTTATCTTACATCTATGTAGTTCTCTTTCTCTTAACATTTATTTAGATTATTCGTGAACATTTTATGAGACATGAAACAGTTAACGTATCTTCCATGATCTTTCTTGCTGACAGGTTCTGTAATAGAGAAAATATAAGCCTATCAGACTTCTAGTAAACCCAGGTAGAATAGAAGAATTATATGTATGCTATGACTCTAAAGAACTTTTCAGTCCCCATTCTAGAACCAACGAACTTAAACTCGCTTTTATTTACCAAAGAGTCTTCTACGTGATGTGAACTTGAAAAACTTTTGGGTGCATTTTTACATTGGAGACTGAACTCAATCCGTGTAATGCCTGTTTGTCTTTAGGCTGATTAAACAGAGATTTTTGCAAGTTAATGTCATTGGAGGAAGGAAAAAAATCACATATCTGTAATATGCATACATAGACGTTCACAGACATGCAGACAAACATAAACAGGGGTCCACGGCCTTTGTTTTGAAATGTTAGCCATGAGATAGGTAGGTATGAAGACACAAAAGTCACTAGTTTATGAGAATCCAGTTGGACCCAAATGGTGCTTCTGCCCTGGCTGGCGTAGCTCAGTGGATTGAGCGCGGGCTGTGAACCAAAGTGTCACAGGTTCGATTCCCAGTCAGGGCACATGCCTGGGTTGCAGGCCACGGCCCCCAGCAACCACACATTGATGTTTCTCTCTCTCTCTCTTTCTCCCTCCTTTCCCTCTCTAAAAATAAAATAAATAAAATCTTTTTTTAAAAATGGCCTTCTGGTAGATGGAGTGAGTTAAGATCACCTGTTTAGATGTCTAAAACCTTTTGCTAATATTTGTGAGAGACTTTAAAGATTTTAATAGGTGTGAATTTCCCAACTAGCATTTCCTTTACTTCCGTGGCTACAGACTCCCGTTTGTGTTTGATTGGGCTGCGGTGCGCGCAGGTGAACAGACCCCCCCGCGGGAGAGCAAACAGCGCGTGTGGCGTTGTCCCACCCAGGCCAATGCAGACGGCCCGTGGACAGAAAGGCTGGGAACGACGTTCGGGTGTTTATATCACTTCAGATCCTGTTCCGGGCATGCATTTACCCCCACATCTGCCTGTTTAAACAAAAACAGACACGCTGTAAAATGCAGGTTGTACATGG
The DNA here is from genome assembly GCF_019186645.2 of Phyllostomus hastatus. Lineage (NCBI taxonomy): Eukaryota > Metazoa > Chordata > Mammalia > Chiroptera > Phyllostomidae > Phyllostomus > Phyllostomus hastatus. The sequence goes on along the minus strand of NW_025334036.1, from coordinate 5,413,854 downwards.
AATGAAAGTCTTGCAGCATTATCATCGATGCATATTATCCCACTGTGGTATGGCAGTTTTATTTCGTGTTAGACATGCAGAGTGTCGCCTGTGTTTCACGATTAGCGGCGGTGAGGGAGGAGGGAAGATGGCTGCAGACAGGTGTTTGTCGGCATCCCCCGGGAAGGACCGCAGTCGCACTGTTGGATCGCGGCGCGAGACTCGACTCAGCCTTGTTCATCTCACGGAGCACATAAACCAGCCACTAAAATTCTGCCGCGCACCAACACACTTTTTTTTCTTTGGACCTGACAAAAAAAAAAGGTATAATTTGTATTCATTTACACTGGACAACTACTGTTGTGCTGACTGTTGCCATTTTTTTTTCTTTGACAATCTAAAGGAAAAGAGGTCAGTGCCCCTGATGAAATAGTCAAGTATGGAGCGTTTTAAAAATTCTTGCGGCACACCCTTTGAAAATCGCCGGGTCAGAGGGTCTATGCGTTTTAAAGGCTTTTGATTAAGTGTTTCTAAATTGCCCATCCAGAAGAGCTGTAGCAATTTAAGCTCTCTGTGGCAGTGCGGAAGAATGCCTGTTTCCTCTCACCCTCGCTAGGGCTAGATTTTATCATGCTTTTAAATCTTTGCCCATTTGAGAGGGGAAAGATGGTAATTTGTTTCAATTTGCATTCCTTTGATTACTAATGTGATTGAGCATTTGTTTTATAAGCCTGTTAGCCATTTGCATTTCTGCTTTTGTAAATTGCCGGTTTATTTCTTTGGGGCAAGAGAATCTTTCTCGTTGGGAAACCTTCCCCTAAGCTACTAGGATCAGGTTTATAAAACTGTCTTTTGTTCTCCTACTTCCAAGATACACCTCCTGTTGGAAAAATGATGAAGCCATCCGAAATGAGGGGCTGGTGTCGCTTTGGCAAGTGGTGCGTCCATCAGCAATGGGTCCAGGGACTGAATTTAGGCTTCTTGTCTCAACGACTAGCTCTTACCTTAGAGCTGCCTCTCAGGTTCATGGCCATATAGTGGCTTGCGTCTCTTTTAGAGGGCTAACTAAGGGCTTCCTTGTAGTCTAGATATTTGAGAGTCTATGTGAAATAGATATAGTAGGTATAATGTAGTATATTTTATATTACACAGTGTACTATATTCTATGCAGTTTATATCATGTTGTTTATATCATCTAGCTGATGATAGATGAGGCATTGCCCTCTCCTATTCCAGGTTTTAAGCTCCTGGAAGATAAGGCGTGTTTCTTGTTCATCGCAGGTGCCACCCAGTGTGGGATGAATAGAGAGGTAATGCCACTTCCCGGGAGTGCCATTTAATTCCAGCAGGTTTTGAATTTTCTGGTTGATAGTGCTCCTTGTTTTACACATCCAGAAGGAAGGGCTGGTGATATTTACACATGACGTCTGTTACACTGGTTCTTGGAAAATGCTGGAAATTATCGTGGCGGTAAAAAAACAATTAAGAACACCCTGCACACCAGTCATTAACTATACGTGAAATAAAATGTGTGCGTTCCACTGACATTTCAAGGACTGTATTTGCTAATAACCAAGGCTTGACAAATTGACATTACTTACCAACTTGGCCGAAATGGGAATCCAATACCGTTTCTACTCTTGTTGAACAATCCAATTAAGGTACTCTTTCTATATAACACGTGTGCCACTTTCCCACGTGAAATGTCACGGCGGTATTGTACTGGAGGTAGGAACCTGGTTATTTGGCGGTGGTTCTGTCTCCTCAGGCTGGGGCGTGGCGGGTGGGGGGCAGAGGGGTGCTCACACTCTGCCTCGTCAGGGGTCCAGGAGAAGGCGCTCAGAGGTGGCGTCTCCAGCTGAACCTCAGTCCTCGTTTGTCGCCCAGCCTGCAGGAGACGCTCCCCGGTGATGACCCAGCGGGGTTCTCGGGGCTCTGCTTCTGTGAAAAGCAATGGCAGTGCAGCGTGCTGTGACCCCCTGTTGACCTGACCCCAGCATCTCGGAGATACTCGCAGGTCCCCAGTGAGAGCTCCTTTCTGCCAGACTGGCTGCAAAGCACAGGGAAGGGCGAGGGGCCCAGGAAGGATCTTTGCTTTCTGCTGAGGCACAGTCAGTGTCTTGCGTTGGAGGCTTGTCGAAGCTGCTGCGCTCGCTGGCTCGGGGGTCCCCGGGACGGGAATGTGGACAGGAAGGTAACCGTGGGCCAGCCAAGCTCTCGCCTGCCCGCTTCAGAACTCCTTTAAGTGTGCTGATTTATCCCGTCGCCTGTCTTAGCAATGCTGCGGCCTTCCGTGACTCCCTTTCTCAGTGAATTCATTCCCCGGGAACCTTGTCCTGGTGGGAGCCACGGTCAGGCTGGCCTTTGCTTGCCATGCCTTTGGCCCTCTTACCCATCTCCATGATCCTCTGTGGTGTGAGAAGGGTAGGACACATTCTTGCTGCTTCTTTTTTTTTTTTTGCTCCTGTTCACCATCGGATTATGTGCCTGGCATATGGAATGAGGGGCATAAGGAAGACCTGGGGGTAATGTCTTAGCTACTAAAAAAAATAGCTATTTCCAAAGGGCACAAGGAAGCCGCTTTTGTTTTCCTGAAAATATTGTTCTTGAAAGATGCTCAAGTCACTCTCTCGGTGGTGCTGTGACATCCATCTCACGGCTAATCGCATGATCCAAATGAGCACCGTGAGGTCACCAGTGGCGGACTGAGACTGGAAGGACGGAATGTTAACAGCGAGGTCTGCACCATCCCCGCCGAGACCTGCCTGTTAAATACGTTGCCACTAGGTTGTGCTGCAGTATAGACACAGCCGAGCTTCCCTCTGCCGGCGATTTCTTTCATTGTTTCCTTTAAAAAAAAATTTCAATTCTTCTGCTCTCCGGTGCCTTCCAAGATCATATCAGAAAAGCCATCGCCACCACTGTCCTTTGAAATGAAGAACCTTTGAGTGACTCTATTGTGGCTTTGTGAAGGCCTGAGGCAGTTATGCTCAGAACGATTTCCTCCGCTGCCTGGATACCACTTAGTTGCCACCCGGGGCATCGGGCGTCCTGGGGCCAGGACTGCTGCTTTGCTCCTCCGTTTCCGTACCAGCTCCTCATTTCCTCCCTGCCCTATCAACACTGGGAAGCCGTGAGGCTCTGTCTGGGGCTCCCCTCTCTGTCTGTCCCAGGATACTCTTCCCAGATTACTTGCCTCAGTCACATGCCATCCATTTGTGAATGACGCCCCCACCGGCGACTCCAGTCCTGACCTTCCCTTCAGACTTCAGACACCTGTCTCCAGGGTGAAGGTCCCGGTTACACAGTCCTGCCTGTGTCTGGAAATCTGACTTCTCCGCTTGACTATCTACAGACATTCCAATTATAATGTCTGAAACTAAGCTCTTAATTTAAAAAAAAAAATTCAAGTTCCATATGTCTTCCCAGGGAATGGCATTAATATCCACCAGTTATCTAGTCCTTTTCCTTGATTATTTGATTTCTCTGATCTAATGAGTCAATAAACTCTACAGGCTTTACATCCAAAGTGCACCCCACCTCTACCCAGTTCCACCTCCTCTGCTATGACTCTGTTTCAGCCACAGTCATCTCTTGCTGGACAGATCCTACAGCCTGTTCCTCGCCTAGTCGTCAGGGTGACGTGTGTAATCAGAGCGTGACGCTTCCTTGCCTAAGATCCTCCCGCAAGGAAGGAAGTAAATAACCGGCAACAGCAATAGAATCTACTGTGCCACTAAAATAACAAGCTGGGAAACCAGAATTTATTGAGTGTCCTTGTGCTGGATTATTTGCATTTGCTCTGTTATTTAATTTAAGGTTCATCTCATCGCTGTCTTTGTGGGCATTACTCCAGTTCACTCCAGCTGAAACAGAGCGAAACCAAACCAGCAAACCAATAAACAAGAAACACGAGGCCCAGGGCCATGAGCATGACGTGCGCATTCTCATGTATCACTACCGCTTACCAAAGTCTTAGAGCTGGGTGTGAACCCTCATTGTCTCGTGTGCTGATGTCCAGGGGTGATCTGTTTGGTTCTTCCCAGTCGCTTTCTTGGAACCAGTCATCTCTCCTCGCCTGGCCTCAGGGGTGCGTTCATAGAGGTTTCTGTGCTACGCGGGCCCTTTGCCTAACGATTTATCAGTTGCCGTCATCAGCCTTGTTGAAGACTTTCCCTGGGTGACTGTACTGATTCAGAACAGAGGTGGCCGTGGATCACGGAACACCGAAGATAGCCATCGTAGTCTTCCTCACACACAGAAGCCTGGAGGTAAGCAGCCCCGAGCTCTCAGGGGACCCCATACTCGTGACGCCGGTGTTGTTTCTGCTGCGACCTTGAAATCCACGGTGTCTTCCTCCAGGTCGTCCCATGTTCCAAGGTGGCCGCAGAGAGGCCCTCCTAAGACTGGTCTGTTACTACGGAAGGAGGGGAGGAACCAGCGTTATCCGAGTTTTTCTCCCCACAGCGGGGGGTCTGAGTGCGTAAAGAATGAAGCCTGGGGTGAGGCTGACGTGGCATCAGAGTGAACTGGCGGTCATTCCCATCGTCCCCTGTGACTGGCTCTGTTACGTGGGGCAAGCTGTGTAACTTCTGCGGGATGGGTGCTGTATGCGATCTTCTCACTCAAGTCCTCCTGAAGCCCCCAAAGAGATGTTATTTCTATCTCACAGGTGAGAAGACCAAGGCTCGAAGTGTGTGAGTGCGTACCAAACGACGTGTAATATGCAGTGGTGGGCACTGCACGCAGCGTGCAAGCTCTCCTTCACCCCGTCCTGATCCACAGTGTCCTCCCGACTGTCGAACGGGAGCCTTGTCCTCCATTCTTCCCGTTGCTGAAGTTTTCGCAGTTTTCTTTCGTGAAAGACAACCCACGCTCAATGTGATCACAGGTGATGGGAGAATATCATGGGGCTTTAAAAAAAAAACAACCCTATGTCTGAAGCCCAACCCTAGGGACTTCTGATTTAGTAGGTCTGAACAGGTTTGAGAAACCGGTAGCTTACAAAGTCTATACACATCTCCACGGTGTGCCCTCCTGGCACAGAGGAGTAACTTCTAGAAATGCTCTGCTGGCCTCAGTATGTCTGGGGGCATCTTGGGTTTTTTTAAAAAAGTCCTTGCCCATCTCAGTGCTTGTGTGTCATGTTAAATAGCCTCCCTGACATTGTTACCACCTTTCTAGGGTGTGGCATTGTAATCCTCCTTCCCAGGTTCACCCTCTGGAACTCCCAGTGGGACCTCCCCCTGGGCTCCGGTCCGTCGTTACAGGCGCTGCCCACGCTCCGTAGGAGCTGCTCTCATTCCGGGTGCTGGGCTCTGCCATTTCGTCTGGCCCTTCCTTCCCCCCTGGGCTTGCCTCCGGGGTGAAGGCTGGAGGGGAGGACGAGCAGACATGCGTCAAGGCTCTGTATCAGCAGCTTGGATTTCAGAGAACATGAGCAATATTCCAGGCATATCTCCCCTGTGTTTATGCTGACAAAGGCTGGCTTCGCAAGGACTGCGGCACCACGTACGCTGTGGGCCCTCTGCAAATCAGCGCCAATGACAACATTGTAATTACGCTTCGAAAACAAAGGCAGCGAGAAGCTGCATTTTAAATATCCTTCACTGGGTTGCTGTAGGGGTGCCTGTGTAAGTTCAGGGCTGGAGAGCAGGTGCAGAGGTTAAAAATACACTCGACAAAGGCAAGAACCCAGTGCCTCCTCGCTTTCTGTCATATCTGTTGTGAATGTGAATACTTTCTCGGAGGCCCGGACATTAAGGGAGGAGACGGGGGCTGAACAGGGGAGCTCATGGCTTGGATTCAGTTCATAGTGCAGCACAACAAGCATGCAGAGGACTAAAGCCTGCCTCGTGTCTGTTTGGGGGAGGCAGAAAGCAAATTTGTACTCATAATCCACGAGGAGCTTCTCAATTAAAAAAAAACTGTTAAAAAAGTCTCCTAGCCCTGGCTGGGTGGCTCAGCTGGTTGGAGCGTCTTTCTGTCCTCTGAAAGGTTGTGGGCTCAATTCTCAGTCAGAGCACATGCTTGGGGTTGCAGGTTTAATCTCTGGTTGGGGTGGGTCCAGGAGACAACCAACTGATGTTTCTCCCTCTCTCTCCTTCCCTCCCTCTCTCCCTTCCTATCTCTCTGAAAATGAATAAATATATCCTTGAGTTAGGATTAAAAAAAGGGTCTCCTACATAAAATAATAATAGCAACCCCCACTTGTTTAGTGTCCACTACTCACTAGGCTGGCGACCAGGCACCTTATACCCATGACTTCTGGTCCCCCCAGCAGGAGTGGGGGTGGGTGTTGTGTGGTGCTCCAAGAGTCTCTGGGAGGCACACAAGGGCACATAGCCACAAAATGACGGGACCCGGGTCTAGACCCACCGGGTCCCCAGTCTCCTCTTTTCTCCAGGTGGCACCTGAGATAGGGGCTTGATGATAGCTCACTGGGTTGCAAGGAAGTGAAGTCCACTTCTGGATTCCAGCAACACAATGTAATCCATACTATGGGTTTAATAAAAGTAATTTGTACTCAGCTCCCGCTTGCATGTAGAAGGGAATTTATTACAGAGGTTTCTTATCGGACCCAAAAGTGGGTCTGCGTCTCCTGAGTGAGGGGGAGCCGGGCAGTCCCTTGTCTTTGCCTTTCTCTGCACCTCAGCTCATTAATTAGCCAACGGGTTTTGTGCTTATTCACCTCCACATTCATTTTCAATTCACTCATTCACTCATCTGTTCACTCCCTCCGCCACACATTCTCCGTTCAGCACACTGAGGACGAGAAGAAGCGAGGCCTCAAAGGCAGACGCTCCCCTTGGCCAGCAGGGTAAAATCCAAACACCCAGGCGGGGCTCACTCACTTCTACAGACGTTGATTTACTTCCCACCGCGTTGTGCTTGAGGCTCTCGTACATGTCACGATGCCCCTTTGCCTTCTTTGCTTCGCCGGTGAACATCAGTTGGCTTCAAGGCGCAGTTCCGTATTCTCTCCCTCATTTCTCCTCTGCAGCACTCTCCCGGACCCTCAGAGCACGTCTCAGTGGTGTTCCCGTAATGCTCAGTGGGCCTGCCACTGGCCTATGAGGCACTGTGTGCCGATGAGGAGAAGGTGTCCTCTCCTGGAGACACTTGATCGTCATGTGCTGGAAAATTGTAGTAGTAGGTCTACAGGTCTGAGCTGACTGGGTGGTAAACAAGGCCCTTGGACCTAGAGCCACTGAGCAGAGCGTAAGCATCTTGATGGGAGCCGGTGACTATGACCCACCTTCTCTGGGGAGCAGCCTCGGCCATCTGGCTGCATGTCTGACTCCAGAACTGTGACAAATTACACCTCACTAACTGCGTAGTGCCCCAGTGCCCCGTAAAACTCTCGGCACGTTGTAGGTTCTCCGTAAATAGCTGTTGAATCAATGCAAAAATGAGTGAAATACAAGGCCTGAGTGACTCTAAGGCAAGAAGGTGAAGTGCAGGAGAGATATCTCCTGAATACAGGTGTGGACCCCGCCCCAAGAATATTGGGTGGTTTGGGGCTCATGTAGTTTTCACTCTCCACTTCCTTTTCTTCTGTTCTTATTTACCTGCGATTTTCATTATAGACGCAACCTATGGGCATGTAAAGAAAATGAGAGAGTTGGATGAGCAAAAATAATTGGTAAATCCACTCCTCAGGAATAACAAGCATTAACATCTGCTTCCTCAGATATTTTTCTATACAAAAACTATACATCAGGGTGGGCTATTTTTTTAAGATTAGGCAGATATGTAAGTGACAAAGAAATAGCCGGGCCTTGGCATAACCTTAAAAATTAGAGTTTCAAACATTGTACCTCCTTGGGACATGCTGAGTTCCCTATCTTGGATGCATTTAAAAAAATATTAGAAACTTCCTTGTTTGCATGCATTGGACAATACCAGGATGAGAAAACCTCTAAAGCCTGAGATTCTGATCCATTAGGAGAATTCTTGTGGATTCCAACGGGAACCCATGTTTCTAAAAGCGTCTGCTGTGTTGGGAGCCAAGATACATAGTGTTCTTCAGCCCTGTCTTCACCAGCGCAAAGCCCAGAGGCAGCCTGTCGGATGTAATCTCCCAACACTCTCTCACGCTCACTTATGCTTTTCAGGTTGACAGGTGAGTTCTCGTTCCACCACGTGTCTAGTGATGCCTAATGCAGCTATTGCACAAGTAGCATTAAATTAGTGATAGGATGGAATGAAACAAATTGGGCTTTTTGGAAAGGGGGGACTTGCACACAAGGCCAGACTGGAGAGAAAGGAAGCCAGAGCACATTTCAACTCTAAATGCAATTTACTTTGCAAAAAGGAGTCGGGAAATTCCAGCCCTTCATACCGAATTATCGCACAGATTTGCCTCTGAATGTGAGCTCCCCCTCCAAGGACCTGTCTCCATGTTCCTTCCACTTTACCTCTCAGCAGCCAGAATCCACCGCTGGTGGCAGCAGCCACCGGAACAACCTGATACTGTCCATTTCCTGACACTGTGGCAGGAAGTACTGACAGACAGAGTGTTGCAGAAAGTCCTGTTCCAAGCGACCAAATGGGTATGCGATTATGAGAAATAGGGTGGGAGAGAATGTAGATGCTCTCAGGAAAGTTGAATCACTTAAATGTATTTCTCCCTCCAATGTCAAGGGTTTAAAGAATATGTGTAGATAGTTCCCCCTAATGCCTCAGGAGATGGAGCTTTCTTCCACCCCTTCTGCTCCGGCACAGGCCAGACACAGTGGCTTCCTTCCAAACATCTGAGCAGGGGAAGAGAACAATAGTAACTTTGCACTGGACAAAGCCAGCCCATGTCACTCAGCCCAGCGTTGAACCAGGTGATGACATCATCCGTGATGCCATGTGGGTGTCATGCACCCATGATAAGTGGCAGGAAGGGCACTTCCCCTCTAAAGATTCATAATCCCAGGCTCGCCATGAGAGAAAGAATCGGACAAGCCCACCCTGGGGGCCATTCTACAGGACACCTGCACGCTCATGCTGAAGATTGTCACACGAAAGACTGCGGAACTGTCCCAGATCAGAGGAGATGAGGGAGACGTGACAGCCGCATGCATTGTGCCACCCTAGATGGGCATTTGGAACAAAACAGGGACGTGAGTGGGACACCCTGGTGAAATCCAAGGTGGCCAAGGCAACGTCGGTGTCTTCGTTTGGGCAGACGCGCCACGCTGCTGTACGGTGGCGACAGTGGAGAACCAGGGCGACAGGTATCTTCTCGGCTCTTCTGCCGATCTGCAATTGTTCTACATGCAAAGTTCATTCCACTTTTCCAAGGATGTGCTTCCTTTTTCCTCTGTGAAGATCCCTCTTCCATTTCATCAGGGGGCTTGGCCCGTGCCTCTGATACCGACCCCTCAGGCCCTTTTAAGAGAGTCAGTATGTTCCTTACAAAGGGCGTCTGCATTCCCAGTCACACAGCTCAGACGCCAGACTTCCAAATTGTGTTTCTTGAGACTGAAAGGTTAGAGCAATCATTCTTCGCCAACTGCTTGGCAGTTGACCACGGAGGCTTGGAAAAGAGGAGGCTCGTAATGCTAACCTAATTAGGTCTGAAGTCACTCACAATAGTCTGTATAATCGGACGACACAATTGTAATTATCCCTGGTGAACGGGCATAAAACTGGCTGATGTTTAAATGGTAGGCTGTATTTTGTGGAGGAGTGAATAAAAAAGGCTTTAGAACCTGTTTGATCATCCATCCCTCCGGAGTGAAACAATGACTTTGCAGCGTCCCTGCTGACCGACGGCTCCTGCTCCTTTTGCTCATTTGGCTAATTCATATCTACCTGGCAAGAGGGAAGAACGTTGCTTTTTAAGTCGTCGTGAATCTGGTGCTTTATTTACATGGCTGGTTGACCTCCATCAAGAAGACGGGAGCCAAACTTGAAGACAGAGCCAGAAATAACTCACAGGTTTTAAAGGAGGTTTCCATCCGGAAATTGGGGTAGCTATGCCTGCCCCAAGTAGCTGCCACCTCTGTTTGGAAAGAAAACCCCGCTTCCTTATTGTCCCCCTCTGTTCACTCTGTTTTCATAATGATGCTTCTCAGGGTTACATTTTCTCTCTCCCGGACTTCCCATGGACCATTTTCATGTATTAAAATCAGTTTGGACTTGTTGATATTTTCGTGTTCTCTTTGGCTTATTTAGCAGGTGGATTGAGACTTCCAGACTGGTGGCATCCTTTGAGTCTTCCTTATATATATTCTTTATGTATTAACAGGTATCAAGCACTTTCAGTAACTGACAGAATGGGTGGATAAAAGGACAGATAAATGAATACTCTGTCAAGTGATTGCTTATAAGGGAAGTCATGACCCTCTGTGCCTACTTCTTGGTGACCTTCCATCAGTGCTTTCCATTTCATCCTTCTTGAGCCTAGGCAGGGAGACACCACTGGCTGGGGCTCTGGTACCGGGGCTCTGGGACACCAGCCGTGTCGCTGAGGTCCATTGAAAGGGTCACAGTAGAGAGCAGCTTCCGTCACCATGACGTTTACTTGACAACTCAACGTAAACACAAATCCCAGAAAGGAGAACTGAAACCAATCTGTGTTTCTTAAGAGGGGGCATGGGACTAAGAGCTTACTGAGTGTCTCCTGAGTTCTTGGACCTGAGCCCTGCCAGTGAGAGGAGAGTTGCCTGATGTCCTCTTCATGGGTCATGTGATCCTACACAGCTGGAGACACTTTTCTGGGCCATTAAAATTGTGACTTAACTGGCGAACTGCCAAACGTTCAGGGCTTGGTTGCTGGATCTTGTAATAGGCTATTTTTCCTCCCCCCGTCCCATTATAATCTCTGACCCTTGAAGCCTTGATCCATACGGGAACTGCCACCTGCAACCTTTGAAGCTCTGTTTTCTATTATCTTTCCCATTTACTTAACCTCTCAACTCTCGTCAATTTTGTCTCAGTCTGCTAACACTGATTTTTCTGGAATCTTCTGATTTTCTTGAGTGTGAACTATAAAAAAGATAAAATATCATCAGTTTGTATTAAAAATTAATTTTATCTAACTTTCTCTTACCTGCTCCCTCTACTTGATGACATACAGTGTAGGCGCTTGAAGAGCCTGGTGTGAAATGATAAATAACCCAAAGGAATTTACTTTCAGTAGGCCCAGTGTCCCTATGGAGTCCCACTGTGACATCAGGGGATCTTTATGGGTCCAGTGTGGGGCGTTCACGTTTCCAAAGAGGCATCCAGCACATGCGCACATAGATGGCGGCTCTGCGTAAATCTCACAGTGCTTTAAACAGACGTTCTTGCTGGGGAGAGGCGAGCCTTCTCCGGGAGGATATTTTACAAATGTTCCCACCCACACATGTAACCTAGTGATGGTTAAATTTTGAACCTCTTCACTACAGAAAGGATCAACTTGTTACAGAGAAATAGATGAAAAATATGTGATTAACTAAGTCTTTGGTCTTTGAGTGACCTGGAAGGAAGCTATTGAGCGGGGGTGTCCAACCTTTTGGCACCTCTGGGCCACACTGGAAGAAGAGTTGTCTTGGGCCACACATGAAGTACATTGTGACACATAATCACAAAAAATAATGTCACAATGTTTTAAGTACATTTATGATTTTGTGTTGGGCCGCATTCGTAGCCATCCAGGGATGCATGCAGGCTGCAGGTTGGACACCCCTGCCAGAGTATTAGGACAAGAATTGGATGACTAATTTATTTCCAAAATGCTTTCTGCTTACCACGTGCATTGTGGTGATAATTCATATAATAAATCATGTAATAAATTCCTGTTGAAACGGGCCACATCTCCCTGAGATTTTGGATATAGTGGTTGGAAACATTTGGCTTTGAAGATGAGAATTAGGCCACAAGTCCCCGCTGAGGTTCCTCAGAGGCGGCTGGTGTGGGCTGCATGGTCCACCAGGCTCACGATGTGGCTCGAAATACTTCTGAGATGAGCCTGGCGAGATGAAGAAGTATGTTGTCCAGACGGGATGAGTGGGCTCTTCTCATAGAAACTCAAAGTTGAGTTTGGACGAGAATTTTTCTGAGAAGCTCACCAGCCCACTGGCCTGCAAACAAGGAAGGAATTTTTAATGTCCAGTCCTTGGTGTCTTTGTCCTGAGGGGCTATTGACTATGTGTATATGAAGTAACTCATCTAGAAGTATAATGGCTTTGTGTTTTCAACCTTGGCCTTAGGCTGTGTGATATACTGATGCCTTCTTGTTACTGTTTGAGTTTTTCCATATATAATATCCTGCTTATTTTTGAGGTTGAAGGTTGGGATCCTCCTGAAAGGTGCATTCAGTACCAGAGTAAATGTTTCATGTACGAAGTAGGTTCTTACATAGAAAATGAGAACTTGGAAAATTGCCATAGATGTTGGGATGGTAAATCTAGTGCCTCCTGATCTCGCTTCCTTTGGCCTAGAGTTTGGCAAGTCTAGACATAAGGAAGGGTGACCCTGGGTAGCACAGGAAAGGAGCCACCCACCGGAAGGAGGCTGGCCAAGGGTGCAGTGGAAAATCAGACCTCTTGGGAAACCCTCGGTGGAAGATACCAGAACTATACTGTGTCAGAACCGAGCCAGCAATCTACCAAACCCACTCCTTTTCTTTGAACACAGCAGCTGGAGTCATGAGTGGAGTCATGTCCTGGTCCTGTAGTTTGCTATCTGAGTAGCTTGGGAGGAAGCTGGACTCCTTGGGAGCAGACAATCCTCCTCCGGCTTTAGCTGCCCCTCTCTGTGTAGTTAGCCCCAGCTCTGCCCCCAACCCAGCCCTGTAGTGTTTGGGCTTTCTCGTTGTATTAATGAAGACCACAAGTTTCTATAAAGGTTATGCTAACTCATCCACATGCCCTTTCCTTATTTCTCTCTTTATCTCTGCCTCATTTTTTTTAATAAGTGAAAAGAGATCATCTACTAGAGCTGAAGAAGCAGTGAATACTTATGTAGCCAGATAGAGGGAACTGGTGCATATTATAATGATCTCTACTACTCCTACTGCTACCAAAACTGGAGATAAACAAACACTCCCCAGACTGAGACCTGTGAGAACTTGACTGACTTGCCTGACATGGAGCAGACACCCAGTACATATTTTCCCATTATATCGACTCAGTTTTTTCAATAACTGAGCAATCACAGGCCAACAATTGGCATTGAAACAAAGAATAAATGTTAGTCTTTACCTTCTGGAATGTGCTAGATGCTCTCCTTCAATATAACAAAACCAATTGCTGTAGAGGGAAGTTAAGTTACTAATCATTCCAAAATAGATGTAATGTCTCATGCTAGACCAAAGCTGCACTCTTAATTTAATCTTGATTGTTGCACTCTTGATTGTTGATTTATTGTCAAGCAATTGAGTGAATGGTGGACATAACTATGGAAAAAAATCTGCTAAATTCAACCAGTTTGTTATTTAACCATGTGAGTGTGTATGTGTGTGTGAGAAAGGAGATCTAATTGGTCATGTATCTAGAAATCACACCCACTAAGTAGCCTCTGGCCCACGATACCAGAATTAGAAAGTTGACCTCTTGGCGTGAGGTCTTCTGTTGACCGCAGGGTGACATCATCGGGTGCCACAGGGTTATCAAGCTGGCCGGGGCCTGAGAAATCATTGCTTTTTATTTCCTTAGTTGCAGCATGAGGAAAACAAGTAGGGGCCAGAGAAGTTAAGTGATTTATCTAAAGTCGTCTAAAGTCATAATGAAAAAAATTGGGTTAGGACGAGGTTTATTGCCTCCAAGTCTGATGTTTTGTCTGCTCTCTATCATGTTGTCTTCTGCAAAAATCAATAAGAGAGAAACTCAGTAAAATCTTTGTGATATTTTGCAGTGTACAGGGTTGGCCTGGATCCTCGGTGCCTTGTTTTTGTTTTACTGTCATGCGTTTCAAATTCAGTTTTTAGAAATCAAAGATTCGATGCTTTTTATTGATCGGCTTTTGAGATTGGTTTTCATTTCAGTTACTATTTCTGTGCAAGGAATCATCTCAACCTCAGCGGCTTAAAGCAACCCTTGTACTTTTCTCATGATTGGGGAAGGGTTTGGCAGGGGGTCTCTTGCTTGATGTCTCTTGTGCTTTTACATGGGCAGTTGGCTGGGGCCACCGTTCTCTGCAGGGTCGGCTGCTTTGGACATCAAGATCGCTCTTGCAGTTCACAGCTGATGCCAGCAGATCCCAGCTGAGCTGAGAGCTTGCTTGGGGCTCCCTACCAGAGTGCTATGTGGGTCTTCCCATGTGGCCTGGGCTTCCTTAGGGCGTGGCTGCCTTGGGTAGTCAGTACTCTCACATGGCGGTTCAGGCATCCACATCGGGGTCCCGGTGGGTTAGGCCGCAAGTGTGTAGCTTTCCATGGCCTAACCTTGGAAGCTAAGAAGTGTTACTTCTGCTACATTCTGTTTGGTAATAAGAGAGTCCCTTGGCCAAGGTTCATCAGTTCCACCTCTTGGTGGTGACTCTTGTTCTTGAGCAAATTATACAACTTTTTTTGGCCTCAGTCTCCTCGTCACTATACTAGGAATATTGATATTTCAATTGCAAGACGGTTTTGAGGATAAAGCAGTAAATGATATCTGAGACAAAGTGGCCCCTTGGTGGTAAAAATCTTGGTGGTGTTGGTTGTATGGGAAGCCAGTTAATTCATAGCCTGATGCCTGTTTTTTAACCACCTGGTTGTACAGAATATCTCTGAAAAGCAGCTTTTCAGAATGGGACAGGGCATTCCTTACTAGTTTAGAGAGTACCCACGTGGTAGAACAAAGCTGTGACAGCTGTGGCAACCGGGGTCCCTGAAATGAGAGTCACAGGACACCAGTGACAAACTGTCCCTGTTTAATAATTCTATGTTAGGTCAGCTTGCTAGGAGGTAGCTGGGTAGGGGACCTGAAAAAGGGCCCCCCCTTAGTGTGTTTGGAAACCGGTGGGCTCAGTGACCTCGCAGAGGTGGGACTGGGCCTTCCTGTCCCGGGTACTTTTCATCTCTCCTGTGCTTCTCAGAGGTCGATGGATTCAGAGGGGATCAAGGCAGTGACAGGCAGCGGCTGGCTGGGCCAGGAGGCAGCCGCTCGCTCCCGCCCCGCAGGCGCCAAGCCGTGAGTGCAGGCACCTGGAAAGGTTCTTTATCTGCTGTGTGTAGCATCCACGCAGAGGAGCTGAAAACTGTGGCACTTCTTTTCAGTAGTCCTTAATTCCAGCCCGCGTGTTTGTGCCCTCATTAGTCAGCCGTGCTGTGCAGAGACGTCACCTTCTTCTTACAAATAGAGATGAATCCAGTTTTCCTTTGAGTGTCATTGAAAAGAAATCAGGGAACCTTTCAGGGATGGGACGCCACTGATTGCTGTCGTTTTTGCCGTGACTCCGATTCTTTACCATTGACTTAATGACAACAAGGGTGTCAGGGGCATGAACTAAGCACAGGCTTCCCAGTTGTTTCCGCCCGGAGGACACAGCCTCACTCGCTCCACGGGTTTTGTGTTTTGAGTTCCCCCCACCCCCCCCGCCTTCCTTCAGAGTATGCTGCTACATTGGGAACGTGATGACCTGGGTGGAAACCATTTTCCGGGAAGACGCAGATTATTCCCGTGTCGTTAGGCACGGTCACGGCGCACGGCACCCAGTTGGCATAATGAGGGCAAACCTCTCTGTTACGTGCTCCAGTGTTTCCACTCCAACCGCCGTCAGAGTGAAACACATCTCGTTCTATATCATCCACAGATGTCTCCATCCATACGTTTTAAAACACTTCTTTCTTTTGAAATTCATTTCAGCCTTGACAGGAAGTTGCTCTTCTGCCTAAACCGAATTTGTAACGATGCAGCATCTGCCCGTCTCCTCTGGTGTGAAGACAGAAAAGCTGCCGGTCATCGTTTTCGGTGCTCTAACTGTTTTTTCATAACTGAAGTTTTTGATTAGGGCTCCCTCCCGTCATTCATTACCCACTCCAAATTTAATAATGTCTCTTATTGGACCCATGGACCATCTCTAGTGAGTGTGCAAACTGCATGACGGGAAGAACAAATTTAGTTTCGGCAATATGGTTTTCTTGGGCTATGAGCTGTGTCCTGTGCTCTTGGCTCACGAGTTCGGGCGAGATTCCGACTTACTGTCCAGAGACCAGGAACTGGAATTTCGAGGGCTTGTTCGTTCCATCTGTGGGGACAGAGGGGCAGCATGGAAGCCTCTGTTTCAGACGGCAGGGCTGTCAGCCAAAACGGGTTGTGGGTGGGCTCTTCGTTCCTTGTCTAGTGGAATTGGGCCTTCTCCCTCCACTTTGAGCCTGCGATGACATCGGTGTTCCCTGTTTATTAACACAGTGCTTGGCACATCACAGGCCTTCTGTGTGCGCCGGCTCAGTGGCCGGCCTGGAGGAGTCCCTGAGCTGTGGAACGTGTACGCGTCTGTGACAGTGTTCTCGCTGCAGTATGCTTTGAGGTGAGTCCTGTCATCAGAGGCTCCAGCAGATCGCGTATCACGTGCCGTTCCATTCCCTCTCATCCCATCGCACCCCATCCCATTCCATAGTTTACTGAGCACCTACTCTGTGCTGGGTCGGCCCCGTGCTAGGATTTGGGGATACCAAGAGGGACGAGGCAAACTGCTCGCTCCAGAGGGGCTCCCGTCTGAACGGCTGTGGAAGATGAATACCCGCTGCAAATTCTTTTCTAGTCCCCCACCTGGGAGCCTTACTCCCTCCACCTGACCCTAGCCCATCACCAGTGACTTGACTGACTGGAAGCGGTTGGACTTAAGAAGCTAAGTCAGAGGAGGCCTTGCAGGTTGCACCCGGTTCTCTTGGAATGCTTGTTCTGGGGAAGCGGCTGCCATGTGAGAAGTCCAAGCACCTTGTGTCAGTCATGCTGGAAAGACCACCTGGAGGCCATCTGGTCACTGTCCATGGTGGGCCCAGTCCCCCCACCTGCCAAGGTGACACCATCGCTGCCGTGGTGCCAGATATGCAAGGGAAGCCCTCAAAGACCCTCCAGAGCAGCCGGCCCACCTGCCAGCCGGATGCTGCCCAGGGACCTCACTGGACACCACGGAAAGCAGCAGGATCTCCCAGCCACGCCTGGCCCAAATTCCCTACCCACATCATAAATTAGGGAAAAGGCTGTTGTTTTAAGACTTTTTATGTTGGTGTTGTTTGTCACCCTGCAAATGGACAACCCGAACAGGGAGATAAGAAAATAACCAGGGTCTAGTAAGGATTCTAATACAGGCGTGCATTGTGCAAAGTGGGTTGTGGGCAATCAAATGGAAACCAAGTCATCCTCTTCTTAGAGAGGCCAGGCCACTGCATTGCACCACTTCAGGGGGCTCCACTCCGGTTTCAGTCTTTGTGGACACCCGGGGTGAACAGACCTGTGGTGGTTTTGAGTAATAGGTGTGGGGAAGGCAGGTTAGTTGGACAAATTACATTGAAAGGGCATTTGGGCTTGGAACTGAAATATAAGCAGGTTTCATGGGAAGGGAGCAGGAGGCAAAATCATACTGCAGAAGTGGTAGCAGCATCGTGAGCACAGCTTTGCAGGCACAGATTCCCCCAGTGATCTTGGGGCACCGTCACTGGTCCTGTGTGGTCGCCATGTGCAGTACTGGGGTGGGGGGGCGTGGCTGGAGATGAGACTCCAAAGGCTGAGTGATGTGCAGAGTCTTGTTGACATACCATCCTGATGAGTCAGGAGGAGGAAGGCAACGGAGAGACAGAAAATCTCAAGCCAGGGGAGCAACCAATTCGAAACAGTATTGGAGAAAATTGCAGTTCAAAACCCCACAGACTGTGAAAGACACTGTTTGTTCTTCCGACTGGCTGCCTCTCCCTGAAAACTTGGCAGATCCATATTTTTTATAGGAAAGTCTTAAACAACAGGGGATTACTCAATGATTCGTTTAAAAGAATCGTTAACAGAAAATTGAGGCCCATCGTATCCTGCCTTCTTTAATTGCTCATTTATTATTACAGTGGGTGAGATAACACTTTGTGTTACTCTTTGAAATAGTGTAAAATATTTATTGGTAAATACAGCAGTGCAGAAATTAATGCCAGTCGAGGTTTTGTGGAGCTTTTTCCCCTCCACTGATGGCCATAATTTTTACTTAGAGAAAAGCAATATTGTGCTGATCCATTCTGGCTCAGACATGAGAGCATCATGAACTCAACATCTGCGTGACGATATTGTCTCTTAGTTTCTGTGGGACGGCAGGATTCTCCTGGTGGGCTCGTCCTAGAGCTTGTTTGTGAAGTCATTTTTTCCCCCTGTTTAATAGGAACATAGTGCTTAAGGAGAGAAGGCACATGGAGGTGGCCCATCACACCAAAATTCTATAACACACTATCCAAATAGAAACAGCTTTATAAGTGAGCATATATATTATTTTATTTGCCTGAAAGTCCACAGGTAGGTGGTTCCACAGAGTTGGTTCAGTGGCTTCAGAATGTCACCGGTGGCCCAGGATTATGTCCTGAAGATGGCAATGTCCGAAGACAGAGAAGAATTGTTTTTAAATTTTATTAAATTTATCAGTCTGACATTGGTGAATAAATTATGCAGGTTTCAAGTGTACAGTTCTATAACACATCACCTGTATATTGCATTGTGTCTGTCTCCCCCAAAGTCAAACCTCTTCTTTCACCATATATTTGACCCCCTTAACCCTCTTCTACTTCCCTCCGACCCTCCTTCCCTCTGGTAACCACCATACTCTTGTCTGTGCCTATGAGCTTTTGTTTGTTTGTTCGTCTTGCGTGTTCATTTGTTGCTTTCAGTTTTATATGCCACATATGTGTGAAGTCATATGGTTGTTGACTTTTTCCATCTGACTTATTTCACTTAGCACATTTAAAGAGAGTTTGTTTGTTTGTTTTGCTTTGTTTTCAATGTTTTTCCTTAATTCCCAGCGAAAAATCTTTTCTTGAATCTCTCACCAGACTTTTCTACTCAGATTTTCTTACGCAGATCTGGAGCTCCTCAAAACCAATCACATGAACAGCAGAAAGGCTTAGAGGAGATGAACTGGGGGTGCTTCCCGGGGCGGGGGACAGAACACTCCATCAGCCACTCCTGCCCCAGACCTGAAAGCAGTTACACGGGAATGTTCATGGGTGCACAGCCTTCTTCCCAAGGGGTGGTGATTCAGTGTATTCCCTTTGCCCAGCTCTCCATCCCTTCGGGCAAGTGCAAAAGAAGCACATGAGACAATGCTTGTTCTCAGGGAGTTTTAGTGGACATGGTAATAAAGCAGGCAGCTCCTTGACTTGAGAAGTTAATATAATAAAATATATGGATTATCTATTACACCCTAGGAGATGAGACTACAGAGATGGATAAGACCTGGTTTTTGCCTGCAGAAAGTCGCAATTCCCCTCACCAACTGACTGCTTTATTGCATCTGGTCACATTGGGAGCAGTCTGACCCCCAGGGTCAGCAGGCTCTATCATGCTTTGCACACGGGCCACGGCCTAGCAGAACACTCCCCCCACACTTGTCTCTGCCTGGTTCCTCAGATTCTTCGCTCGTGGACCTGCCTGGGTTAAATGCTCCCTCCAGCATTCTCCCAGCATTGATGCTTACCTTCGTCCCAGCCCTTTACCCTCCAGGGTCCTCATCATCCACCAGATCCTCACCTACGAAGGCAGGTTGGGTTTCAATCAGTTTGTATCTTTGCTGCCTAACCTGGTGACTGGAACATAAATGGTTTCCAACGCACGTGTGTGGGATGAACGCATGAATAATTAAATGAAAGGAAATTAAAGCTGGATCCTTTTCTCCTCTTTAATCAGTTTCTACCTTAATAGTTTTTCTCTTTTTGTTTTTTCCTTTTTTATCTCATCTTTCCATTTCCTTTCTTCTTTTCCTTTTCTTTGCTCACAATTCCTGGTTAACTGATACATTATATTCATTGACTAATGAATCTGTTTTTTTTACAAGTTACACAACTTTGCACAGACTTGCTTTTACCTTTTACCTCCTCCCCTCTTCTCAGAAAGAAGAGCAATTATTGGGGGTGCAGGAGGCGGACCTAGAAACGTCAGTGTTAATAGTAGACACCATTGCAGGGACTTCGTGTCCTACCGTGAGCAGTCTTTGGGTCCACTTTCAAAGAGCCAGAGTCCTGCCATGATGTTATGGTTCATACTAAGAAATACGTATTTTGTTCATTCCAGTTTATGGCCCGGAGCTCCTACACCTTTGCTCTTTCCTAAGTGATGAGAGCTATAAACGTGTCTTTTGTTATATTAGTGAGGGGACTTTGGGACACCCTCTGGGGACGGATGGGGGCTGGTTTCCAGGATAACCGGGGACCTGAATGGTTCGAGGGCGGGCACTTTCAGGCACCCACCCTTCCCCGCCCCGCCCCCCAGCTTGAACCCTCCCACTAGGTCCAATTGTACCCCTTTATTCTCTGGTTTGCTTCCCGCGATTTCAGTTACCCACAGTCAACCCCGGTTTGAAAATATTCAATGTGAAACTCCAGAAGTAAAAAAAAAAAAAAATCGTTTGAAACTGCGCGCCGTTTTGAGAAGCGTGAGATCTCGCGATACCCACTACGTCGCCTGGCGTGTGACAGCCCGTGTTGTCCAGCGTCTGCACGCTGTACGCCTGTCTACGCTGTAGACACTTCCTGGCCGTGCGTCACGTGGTAGCCCGCTTGCTCATCGGGCGACTGCTGTGTCCGTAACTCAGGACTTGGGTGCAAGTAATGCTTGTTTTTACTTGATAATGGCCTCCAAGTACAAAGGTGGTGACGGTGGCCGTACCAGTCTGTGGAAGGCAAGCTGGAAAGTGCTTCCTTTACGTAAAAGGTAAAAGTGCTCAATTTAATGGCGACAGAAAAAATCGCACGCTGAGGTTGCTAAGATCTGTGTTAAGAACTAGTAGTGTTCTATAGGTGGAATAAGATATTTTGAAAGAGAGTACATTAGCATAACTTACTATACAGTGTCATACTGTTTTATTATTATTGTTAATTTCTTATTGTGCCTAATTTATAAATTGAACTTTACCATAAGTATGTATGTAAAGAAAAATAGTATATATATGGTTTGGCACTATGCACAACTTTAGGCATCCACTGGGGGTCTTGAAACGTATCCCCGTGGATAAGGGGGACTACTATAAGGAAACCTCCTCAGAAACCCCAAAGGTCAGGGTTCAGAGAGCTTCTGGGTGGGTGAACAGCGGGAGCTGTGGGGACGGTGCTGTGCTGGGGAGGGCTTCACACCGGCCCTGCCCTGTGCATCTCTTCCATCTGCCTGTTCCTGAGTTATATCTTTTCATTAGAAACTGCTCATGTAGTAAGGAACATGTTTCTCTGGGTTCTGCGAGCTGCTCAAGCGAAGTCATGGAACCCGATGGGTATGCTGTGAGAGCCTTCCATTGGCAGCCAGCTGGTGGGAAGTCCAGTTAACCACCTGGAGTTGTGACTGGAGTCTGCAGTTCGGGGGCAGGGGTTGCAGTCGTGGAGGACCGAGCCCTTCATGAGTGGGTAAAGAACACACATGTGCGCACGCACACACTCTGGAATATTATTGAGCCACGAGAAAGAAGGAAATCGTGCCATTTGTGACTGTGTGAATGGGACTGGAGGGCATTATGCTAAGTGAGATAAGTCAGACAGAGAAAGATGAATATTGTGTGATAGCACTTCTATTTTGCAGGAATCCCATAGAATATCTACATAATGAGATTTGGTACTTCCCCTAGGTTACTCTTGACAAAATAAAAATTCTTCCTTATCAGTTGGGGACGTTTTTTCCATCAGAACACTTTATTGGATTTCTGTTTCTTCTCTCTGCCCTGCACTTAAAAAGAATCTAAACCGGAGTTGTCCAGCCCGTAGCCTATGGGCTGCATGTGGCCCAAGATGGCTATGAATGCAGCCCAAAACAAAATCATACATTTATTTAAAATATTATGAGAGTTTTTTGTGATTACGTGTTGCAGTGTATTTAATGTGTGACCCACGATAACTCTTCTTCCAGTGTGGCCCAGACATGCCAAAAAGTTGGACACCCCCGAACCTACTGAAATAATAGAACTGTGCTGCTTTCAACCAAAAAGCCCCCTTTCCTTTGCTGTTTCCACATAAACCATCAACGCTTATTCTTTTGCCCATCTTACTGCTACAGAAGGGGTCCTCGGGGCGGGGTACTGAAGGTGAAATAAGGAGGCAGAGTGCCTGGGACCCTCATCTCAGTAAGCTCCCCCATGGACATTGTTTAGGGAGTGCCCTTCCAGATATTTTTTTAAAATTTATTTATTTATTTTAGAGAGAGAACCATCTGTCTTGTTTCACTCGGTTGTGCATTCATTGGTTGTTGCTGGTATGCACAGCCCTGAGTGGAGATCGAACCTGCCACCTTGGCACCTTGGGGTGGTGCTCCAACCAGCTGGGTTGGAGCTACCCAGCCAGGGCCTCCCTTCGGGCATTTGTTGTCACAGGAAGTCTTTCTCAATGGAAGGGAGCGCACAGTCCTGTCATTTCAACGTGCACCCCCGACTATGCCTCCTCCCTCCTTCTGCATTTTGAATGAAAGCTGCGTGTGTTCTCCTTGCAGAGCTCCTCTGACAGGGCATCCATCCTGACCATCCTCCAGGTGCTCGGAGACCTGCTGTCTGTGGGTGAGTAGGCCATGCCGTCGTCCCTCCTGTGGTGGGTGTGGGGGCGTGGGGGCGTGGGGCTGTGGTGAAGCCCAGGAATCTGGGTGGCCTGGGGTTTTGCTCAAGTTTTTCTGTGAGACAGAATCACCCACCCATCTTTCTTTTTCACGGAGGTTGATGAGTGCTGGTGTAAATGGGGCTGGTTGTACTTCGAGCTCTTCAGTCTTGTCGCGCACCCTACGGTGACCCAAACGTAGGAGGAAATTAGACTCCGGGTGGTTGTTCTATGGCATCTCCTCCCTGAGGCTGAGGACCTCCAGGCTTCTGCAGCTCTTCTCAGCCCTCAGCAGTTTGACCTCTCTCTTCCCGCTGCTTCCCTCGCTGTGGCCTGTTTTAGACCTGGGTATTGGCAGCTCCTACCATGTGTCACTGGAGACAGAAACATGAGGCAGGAGCTGGACCTAGCAGTTGGTAAGCCATCAGGTTTTCAGAGATAAGATGACAGAGTTGGCTACGTTGGAATCACCCGAGTTAACTGGGGCAGGCCTGCGTGAGCTCATGTCCACGTGAGAGTCCTGGTAAACACAGCTTTTCGGATGTTCCAACAGTCACTCAGTTTCCATTCCCTGTGTGCCAGCCGCATTGCGTTAGGAAGAAATATCAACACCAAACATCCATCCCCAAATGAACGACACTCCAAAGCCTCAGAGCCTCAGGCTGCAGCTCCAGGAGGAAGGATCCATTCATAGGGAGATGTTCCCATAGTGTGTGCTGCCCCCCAATGGCGGGGTGACTTCCCTGCAGCCTTCTGAGCGAGGTGCCCTCCTGTCTCGGAATAGTGCTGCCTTTAATTGGTCTGGTGGGATCTGGAACTCTTAGAATGAAACCTTGCAGTTCTCCTTCAGATCCAGGCACTGAGTATTGTTCCATTACTAGAGGGGCTGCTGTTCATTAGGGTGAAAAACCAGACGGTCTTCTTTGCAGGTAATGTCCCACCCTGTGGGCCACCTCGGTTGGGGTGACCAGGCCCAGTGCATAGAGAATCACCTAGGACCTCTTGCAACTTGAAATGTAATCACTGCTTTCAAGCATCTCCTGGGACAATGTGTGTGTGTGTGTGTGTTGGGAGGGGGAGTCCCTGTTCAAAACTCTTCTTAGGTACAAAGATCAATATACTTTATCCGAGCCCCAGACTTAGATGAGATAATTGGACATTTGTCTCTCAAAGGATTACCCTAGTTGTTTCCATCTTTTCCTGCCATCAGTTACTGAACTGTTACACCAACAATAATACTGTTCTAGATAAGCTGTCATCCCAATCCCTGTTCCAGATAATTCAAACCTACAGCAGGGGGATACTGTATTTCCTTTTCTATTAAAGTGCGTGATTATACATAAGCCCATGTGCATGTTTATGTACACACAGACACAGATGCATCAGTACATTGACGACTCCATAGATTCTTAGGAAAGTGGATTCCAGGTTTCCTTTTTGACAGGTGCTACAGGTCAATACACCTAGTACTTAAGTATTCTATTGTTTCTACATCTCATCCTCCCCCACCCTGGCCCCTGACCTAATAGCACGACTCTAACACAAGTCAATTCAAGAAGTACACAGCTTTGGTGTTTGGGGTGAAACGAATCAATCCTTGCTCTGCTTCTAGCTCCAGGGAAATGAGAGTGGTTTTGGACGGCTCAGCTCTCCCCTCTTTCCCCGTAGGCACAGACAGGAGGATCTGCTACATGATCAGCAAGGGGGGCAGCGAAGCCCTTCTGCAGACCCTGGTGAACACAGCAAGGACTGCGTCTCCCGACTATGACATCCTCCTGCCCCTCTTCCGACTGCTGGCCAAAGTCGGCCTGCGAGGTACCCACACCCCCAGACCTGAAGGTGGCGGGACGGCACTTCTGCGTTTGTTCCTATGACAGTTTGGGAAGCTCTTGTGGAAAAGTGCAGGGAGGAAGCAGCAGGAAGGTCCTAGACACCTAAGGGTGATGGCAGGAATCCCACAGTGGCCAAGACAGATAGGGGACCCTCTCTCACGGAGCTTATGTTCAACTGGGGGAGGGTAGAAAGTAAACAAGAATTAACCAGCTGATGGCTGTAAGGGAAAGGGGTGCTGTGGCCCTGCGGGGTGCGGCTGGGGAGAGGTGACATTGGAGGACAAACCTACGGGATGAGAAGTCAGCAAAGCAAAGAGTGGGCCAAGTGAACTCTTGGAAAACACCGCAAAGATATGTTACGTACCCTCATCATAAATAATATCAGCTAGGATGTCAGATCTGGGGTTCGTATCTGGCCCTGACGCTTAGTAGCTGTGTGACCTTGGACAAGTTAAACTCTCTGAGCCATGGGGTCCTCGTCTACAAAGCGGAGGCATCTGTGCTTAATTCTGGGGTTGCTGTTAGGGCCGAGAGATTCTGTCTGTCTCGTGTTGAGCACGTGGGTGAAGGGGCCTGGCAAATGAGTCCCGTAGGTCTCACAGGGGAAGGGAGGAGAGACCAGCAGGGCCGACGTTTTCAGGAGATAGACCTGGATGCCACTATTCTCATAATCCCCTCAACACAGCTTCCGTCGCCAAGGAAGTGTAGCCCTCGACACTGATGATCAAGTTGCCGGGGCCTGACCGACAAGGCCTGAGCCTACAGGAGGCTGTGTGCTCACGGGGCCGGGGGCAGAGAGGTCTCTCTTCCTGGTGTGCGGGGGGTGGGGGGGGTGGGGGGGGTGGGGGGTGGGGGGATGGGTCCGATGAGTTTGGCCTGGGTCTCTTTGCTGTTGTCCTGTGGTCCAGAGCCAGATGTTGGTAAACCAGGTTTAGGGTATTTCCTCAGTTTCACACATTGTCACTTGGGATGAATCTGATAGTGATTGTATTCTTGCAAAAACGGATACGACTCTTCGCGCCTTGCAGTTTGGAAAGGGTATCAACAAATGTGAGGGCCAGGAACATATCGTAGAATGAAAGGGACTTTCCCCTTATTTCTATTCTTATTCACTAATTACTGAAATAATGATGCCTGGCCCACAACACTAAATATCAGGTTATGTGGATCGATAATTTAGAGAAGTTTGGGGAGTATATGTTATTTTCTTAGAATTGTGTTCTCACTTTTTATTGTAAAATTCTCTATCATATAGAAAGATGACCTCATCTACCTATTACTTAGATCTAATCACTGTTAATGTTTTGTTATATATAACGTTTGTTATATTTTCTTTATTTTTATTTGAAATATTTTAGGGAAAATTATAGATAGCATTTTGCTCTTAAATACTTTGCAAGTGCATTTCTTTGAAAAAAGACATTTTCCTATGTATTCACAACACCACGATTTCAAATCTAACAAAATTAGCAATGAATGAATAATTCAGACTCATTTCAGTTTCTCCAAATGTTCCCAACATTGTCTTTTACAGACATGTTCAAAGAAGAATCCAATCTTTGTCCACGCACTGTATTTAAATGTCATGTAACTTACATATCCTTAACTCTAGAAATATCTTAAAGGAAGGAGTTTATACCCTACTAAACTCATTCGTGTCTGAGGACAGCCAGAAACATCCTTCACAAAAGGGTTGCGAGTCAGACAACACACAAAACTTCATGTAAATGTTAATAACGGATCGTATGTGTACCCTGAACTAGCTTTCCCGAGCTACCTGCTTTCAGTGGGAACATACTTAATAGCATTTTACTAGATCTGAGACGTCTCATCAGCTATGATTACCTTCTTCCCGCCATCGCCTTTGCTTTTCTGTCCCCCACACATCATACAGTCTTCAGAATTAATGTGCAAGACAACTAAGATGAACTGATCTGTGTTCACAGATAGAAAGTTTGGGCAGAAGGCACTGGAGTTGGAAGCACTGGACGTGACATTGATTCTGGCCAGGAAAAACCTGTCCCGCAGCCAGAACCTCCTGCACTGTCTCTGGGCTCTGCGTGTGTTTGCCTCTAGTGGTAAGCGGCTCAGCTGTGGCCTCCTGGGTGGGGCGGGGGCTTCCGAACCTGGGCTGGGACACCTGGAAGCCACTTGGGGGTGCGGTTGGAAGGAGGGTGTGGATAGAGAACATACGTGGTCCCAAAAAGATGAACCATGTGGAACCTCATGTTCTGGCGGCGAGAAGTTTTTTAATTCATCTCCTGTACAGCTAGGTAGAGCTCTTGGGCCTGCTCCTAAAGTTAGATGTCAGGATGTTTTCCCTTGTGAACCACGCATAAGCGCCCTCGGTCTCTCTGTTAGTACTACAAGGTGAAAAGGACCCATGGCAGGAGAGGGCAGGCTTTATTCAGCCCTTATCGTAGGCAAGGCACAGGGCGATGCGCCGCACCTGTCAAGAATGACCCTCCCGTCACACGGCTCCCCACCACGTCCCTGAAGCTATTCAGGGATCACAATATCCTTTGCCACATTTCGTCTCCCGGTGCGTCTCAACATAGTGCTTAAGGTAACTAGATACATCACCGCCCATGAAACATCCTCCTGTGCCGTCCGCCGATGTGGATTATTTCTGATCGCCATAACAATCCTATATTTAGACGTACCACTCTACGGCCAAGAAAAACAATGAAGCCGAGGAGAGTGAAGCGATTGCTTGAGTTTATACAGATGAGTCATAGCGGCTGAGTTTCTGACTCCAAACTCATGTTTATTCTACTCTCCATGTGGAGACAGTTCTTATTAATAGATTAGATACTGTACCTCCTACCTCACATATAACGAGCAGACTTTTATTTCACCTTTCTAAGCCCCTTTCCTGCAGACAGAAAGGGACAATTACTTAGATGTAATGCGCTCTAGAGGAAGGACTGTGGGCTTAGATCCAGCAAGACCTCTGTCTGACTCTGATTTCATTGCCTAAGAGTGGTACGACAGGGGCACTTAACGTGCTCAACCTGAACGTGCTCAACCTGAACGTGTCCTTCCCCTGAAAAAGCATGGTAGTCACACGAGCTCACAGACGTGGTAGGTGGGGAGAGTGAGAGAATGTTCACAGGTGCGCTTGTCACATGGTGGTTGCCCCGGAAGTATTAGTTTCCCTTTCCTGCCCTATTCTTTCCCTGGTCCTTTGAAACGGTAGGAGAAACACACCCACAGGGAGTGCAGTGGGCGCCTTTTCTCCCTGACTGTGCAGAACTGCTAAAATAGTAGGTACCTAGTTCATCTGTTAATTCTCTTAATAAGCTTGGAGAACCCATGATGAGAACATATTTGTAGGGACTGATGAGATAGATTCCTGACCCCATGTTCACCGACAGAACTGCTTTGACTCATACGTTTCACGTGTTATGTGTTGCACTCACACATGCAGAAAATCAGCACGTTTGGGAAGGGCTGGACGGCTCTGTCCAGACCAGTCTCTAATGAGGGAAACTGGAAGGGAGGAGCTGTGGCTTAGACTGAAGGACAGCTCTCGTTCATGAGTAGCCAGAAGGGGTGCCTCCCCCACTTGGAGCTTGCCAGCAACGATTTCGAGCACCTCATTTTGTTTTCCTAAGGAACAATTAGGCTGAATGACGTGTCTTCCTCATTATGCGTACTGGTTGTAGAGATCCAGAAGAATGCCTTCAGCGGGGAGCTCGGACAGATGCTGCGATTTGCCTGTGGGTGTGAGGAGGTGGCCACTTGTCTCATATTCTAAGACTGCATGTACTGTACCCACGAACTGCTTCATCAGATATTTTAAAAATTACACTACAGGCCCTATGCATTGACTGTACTGATGAGAGGCAAGCAGAGTTCATAAAGCCTACGATGGCTGTCTCTTTGGTGAATTGTTAGCCACTGTTGAATGTTCCAGCAAGCTTTCTAAACAGCTCCTATCTGCGGAAGGAATTGGCTGGAAGCAGAACGGGTCTGTGACAGCCAGTGAAGCCCTTGGCAGCTCTCAGATGGCCAACGGGGATATTTATAGAGCTGTCAGAGGTCTAACCTTGGGCAGGCGTCCAGCAGGGAGGGCTCAGTGAAGATTTCTTATTGTTATCCTCCCCCTGTTCCAAGTCTAACATCTTCTGTGTTAGAAGTTCTGCTCTTAGCACTCTTCTCCTCCTTCACTCTGCTTGATACTAGCATGTTGCTGAATTCTTTGCCAGGAAGTTGCTCTAGCGCGTGTTCCCGATTTGGAAACGGTGGCCATGAGACTAGAAGGCAGGCAGGCAGGCAGGATGGAGATGTCCAGTCCCTGGGTTCTGATCCAGGCAGTCGCCGCCTGCACCAGCCTCGGGAGGGATGTGTGCACGGAGGACGCGCCAGAACACACGTTCCTTGTGGAGCTGAGACAGCCTCCTCAGGCTCTCTCTGAGGTGACTTCGGTCAGAGCCTTCAAATTTCCACGTATCCTCCTTTCCCGAGGCTCGGAGCAAGCCAGTACAAGCCTCCCTTGTTCTCTCTGCCTCTCCATGACCCCTTGTTCCTGCTTGTGTTCCGTGGAACCAGGCTGGGTCTGTGTTACCAGACCAGAGCGGTGGAGGAAAGAGAAAACCCAGTCATACCTTAGAAGAGAGCCTTCTTCCTTTGTCGCACTGAAACTTTTGCCTCCTGCCAAACCAATGCAATTCTGTATCCTGTAGATTCCTTTTTAAAAAATTTTTATTTTGTTGACATGACCAGAGCCCTCCTAAAGTGAGCTATGTGGCATGGGGTACTGGGGATGTTGCAGGGACTCAAGGGAATCATTGGGGGTGAAAGTGACATCCAAAGAGTTTGTGTCCAAGCCACTGGGATGACCTTTGACTGTGCCTGTGTGCATGTATGTGTGCACACATGCAGATATGTCTGCACACCTGTGTGGGCGTGTGCATGTGTGCATGCATACCTGTGCGTGCGTGCATGCATGTATCTTCTGGGAAGTTGGTGGGTGGTGAAACAACTTGAACTGAAGTCATTGCCAGAAACACAAAGGTCTACTTACAGAAGAATCTTCTGTTCAGCAATTGCCTTGACTACGCTGATTCAGTGGGGAAGTGCCAGGGACCATCAGAGAATGAGAAGTGTAATGTGATGGCTTGGACCCCCTCTGGGAAGAGGGTAGTGTGAGAAGATAATGCGGGCTATGTAGGTGAGCTTTATTTCTAGCCAGGGATGAAAAGACCAGAGAGTTTCTCTGCTTTCAAGCCGCCTTTGTTCAGGAAGGTGATGCACCTCCCCTCCCCTGTCTCTTAGGTTCACTCGGTCATGCTGAGAAAAGTGCCTGGTTCAGATAGCTCAGTAACCACTGTGCTTTTGTCCTCCCCAGTCACCACGGGAGCCATGCTGGGGATTAACGGGGCAATGGAGCTGCTTTTCAAGGTCATCGCCCCTTACACCAGGAAGCGTACCCGAATAATCAGGTACAGAGCGCTCCAGTGAGTACTTCTGCCGTTTGTGGGTGATGGCCGCAGAGGCGGAGGTGGTGGGGCGGCCTCGTGTATGTGCTCGTGGCGCTTCCCGCGCTCTTGGGCGATGACTTCCCCACCTTGCAGATGGCGTCCAGGGAGTTTGTTGCATCGATCTCGAGTTGCGCTCCCCCCACCCATGTGTTGTTTCTTCTCATCCTCGCCACAGCCCTGAGTGGGCATACTGTTATCCTCACTTTCACACGAGGAAACACAAATGTGGGAGGAGCCTCATCCACAGTCACGACGCTACGGAAGGCAGAGCTGGGGCTTGCATCCAGATCTTCCCGACTTCAAAGCCTAGGCTTTCTGCCCGAAGACTCTGGTTCTTTTCTCACAGCACCTCTGCCATAGTGAGCGTAGTCCTTAAAAGACGGCCCAGAAATGACAGGGAGAGGTGACATTCCTCAGGGGCCAGCCAGTTAAATTTCTGGGCCGTAGGGCCGTCCATCACGGCTGTGGGCTGGTTTTCAGACGTGTTTTATGAGTGGAAAATGAAACTCTACCATTCTCTCTGGCGTGCTAGAGTGGAGTGAATCACCGACTTAAAAAGGGAGATGGTTAGACATGAAGGCGTTAGAGATATTTGGAACCATTAAGAGCCATCATTTCTGGGAGTGACTCAGCAAGGACCTTGAAAGAATATTAGAAACGATTCAGCCAATTTTCAAGATATATGGGGTCGCTTGGCAAAGTAGCATTTCCGTGCCCAGCTATGATAGTCTCCGAAACCCAGCATCCATCTCAGGCTCCTGTTCCACCCGCATATTTGTCTCTTGGGGTCACCACAGTAATGCCATTATCATCCATTCTCACCTGCAGCTCTCTACACCGGCATTTCCTAGAGTGAAATACATTATATCTCAGCAAAAAAAAAAAAATCCTCATCGCATGTATTGAGAAGTACTAGGTGAGACAAAGTTGGGTGGATTTCTTTGCTGTGAGACGTCTCAAAGCCCTTGTCAAGCCGGTGCACACTCAGAGCATCTGAGTGTGTCAGAGCCGTAGTGTGCCCTGTTCTGAAGCTGATTTGGCCAGGGAACTATTTTTGGGTAGAGGCTGCCTTTTCTTGGGAGTCAGCGTTCCACGTACCTCATTTCAGAAACCTCCCGTCCAAGGGCAAATGTCTTGCACATTGGGGTTCCACTAAATTCTACCAAGCCATCCTCATCTACTTAGGACAACACCTTGGGGGCCTAGTAACAGACTCAGTAACAACAACAAAGAACTAACTCTCGACTGTCCTGTAGTTGTACGTCATTTCCATCTTAAATGTCCATCTTTGTCCCTGGGGAGAGGTCTGACTCGGCTCTGGATACGCGTCTGGTTTTTATCGTCGTATGTGGGTCTTCACTGCTGACCTCTGCAGTCTCCACCTGTCCCTTGGCCGCCAGGCCATGAACCTTTAACCCTGTTCCCACGGCCTCTCCTGACCTGCCGCTGCTTCCGTTCATCTGTTTGGCAGCTCAGGAATGTGTGGTCGCTTCCCCTACCTTCTGCGAAAAATCTCCAGGGCGTCTGCTGGGCCCCTCCCCGTGCGCGTCTTGTTCGGTCACCTCTTCTCCGCCCGCTTGGGCGCTGTGCCGCTCCCCAGGAGGCCCTCCCGGCTGAGCTGGGCACCAGGCCCCTTCCTTCTGGGGCCCTCTCGCCTTTTGTTGTCCACGGGAGAGGCGTCCAAGCCTGTAGAACACTTTCATGAGTTTATCTGGGCCAAACTGACAGCAGTTGCCGGGAAGCAAAATCTCAATGGATTGAGAACCTGCCCCAGAGAATGGCAATTTGCAACTTATTTTCTACAGGAGAATGAAAGGAGACGGAAGGAGGGTTCCATGAAATCCACTGGTGTTAGGTTAAGGGTGGGAGAAAGCAGATCGGGGAAATCTCTGGGGCTGGATAGAAAGTAAACAGAGACACGTACTACTTCCTTTACGTTGGTGGGTGCAGGGTGGTTAACTGAGCATCCACAGCACATAGAGGAGGCATGTGGGGAGCAAGGTAGCCACGCCGGGCTCGGTGGTCTCGTATTCTGGTGGGAGACTGGGCTCTTAGGGTTGGGAAAGGAGGGTCCTCTGCCATTTCCAAGGTGTGCGGTCGTAGAGGCAAAAATGCATGGACAGGCTCACTTGAGGTAAAGATTGACCTTTGCCCGGGAAGCTGCAGGCCGAGGACTCGACTGCCCGCTACACCTCGGGTTTGTTAGGGATTTTCACGTTCAGACCATCCTGCGTGGTCGCTTTTGGTCTCTGAGGTCATAGGGCTGCCACGCGGGCCCCCCTGAGGTTGTCGGCATCGTGCGTGGCCCCTCTTTCATCCACGTTGTCCTCCCCATTCGGGCAGCACACAGGGGAGTGAGCGACAAAGCACAGTAGTCCCCGTCTCAGAGAGTCCAGCTTGTCACGTTATTGCTCTTCCTCTCTGGCAAGGGGGGTTGCATTCCCCCACAGATGTGACCCAGGTGCCCTGGGGAGGTGGGAAAGTGACACCAGGGATGTTTCCAGTGACAAAAGGCACCTCCAGAGACCTCAGGCCTATTTCTGCATTTCTTTCCTTTTTTTCCTGTAGAATTTGGGCAACACGATCCCCGCCCCTCACTTTTTGTTTTTTTTAAAGAATGTTCATAGAAGCTTTATTTCTAATTTTTTAAAAAACTGGAAACAACCTCAATGGTCACCAAATGAACGGATAAACAAACTGTGGTGTATCTGTGAAGTAAAAACTGATCAGCAATAAAGAGGATAAGTCACTGACACAAGCCACAATATGGATGGATCCCTAACACGCTACTCCGGGTGGATGGAAACGAGATAGACTAGCATGCATATTCTGCGTTTCCCCGTGGGTGAAGTTCTGGATCAGGCAAAGTGAGTTTGCAGTGGCAGAGAACAGACCAGTGGTGGCCAGTACCCCGGGTGGGGGCAGCTTCCCCGTCCTGAGCCCAGTGACAAACTAAAACAAACCCCCTGTGGAAGAGAGGTTTGTCACCACCCATGACAACGGAGCCGTCACTGCGCTGGCATTTATATGTGTCCTGCCCAGTGCTGAACTCTGAGCATGCCTTATCTCATGTGATTCTCTCCTCTGGGAGGCAGGTGCTGTTACTATCCCCAGTTTCACAGGAAAAAAAAAAAAAACATTGAAGGTGAAAGAAGTTAAGTAATATGCTAGCACTTAAATCAAAGCGCTGGAATTTAAACCCTGTCTGATGCAGGAGCCTTAGCTCTTAAACCACCACCCGAATGTCTTACACAATCTATTTCCAGCATTTTATTTCTAAACCACCATACGTAAGACAATCGTAAGCTGTTCAAGTTTGTGTAAATTTCTGTTGCTGTCTAAATGGGCTCCTAGTCCTGGAACAATTTGCTTAAGGATAGAAGAGCCTTTCTACTCAATCGAATGGCTGTTTCCTCTCAAAGGCTAAATAAATGTGTGTTCCCTCTGCTTTTCAATTCTCTCCCAGAGCTGCCTTGTTTTCTACCTTACCCTCAACCCCCAGCAGCAAGATACGAACAAAGGTGTTAAAATCAGAAGGCCTGTACTGTAGCTGTCTTTGTAGATCACCCTCACAGTGGGAATAGCGAGTCCTAACTCCTAGGTTGGTTGCAGGTGTTAAGAAACAAGGTGTAAAATGTTGTGACCTTTGATGTGCATAATACTGTTAATCATTCTTAGTACAAATACTACTGGAGCCTTGGACGCTTGCTTCAGATGAGACAGCAGAGCTGGGGGAGAATGTGAAGGTGGGACGTTTTGGCCAGTGCTCACCTTCTCCCCTGAACCCCGTCCCCAAGGAGTAACTAAGATGCACCCAGGGGGTTCTCCTGAGCTCCACCCGGGTGCGGGAACCAGTGGGTTTGAAGGGTCTCTGGGAAGGGGATGTGGTCCCACGTCAGGAGACACGGATAGCCCTCTGGAGGGCCGCCCTCCGTGGGCAGCAGGCTGCGGGCGCTGTTCCGGGATGCGTGTGTAGGAAGCGATGCCCAGTGTGTGCTACTGTTTCCGCCCTGCCCTGGAGATCAGGCCTGCCCCACTTCCCCAGCACAGACCTAAAATTAGTCCTGCAGCTGTTCCCCGATGGAGCCCTGTCTCCAGATCGTACTCAGGGCAAGATTTACGGCAGAGGTGCATGCCACACGCCTTCCAGAGGGAAGGGGCATGCAGAGCAATGTCACTGACCCTCCGTGGCCTCGTGCCGGCCTCACTCCCAGCGAGGCGCTGGCCCAGGCCTTGCTCACGCCCCACATTGCCACCGTGCTGGCAGTGTCACTGGCATGCGTTGCGGTTGGCTTGCACCTGCTTCCTCATGACCATCACCTTTGTCTGAGCCGTTTGGGTCGGACTGCCGCGCTTCCTTCAGAGCGCTCACGGACGTGTCCCCGTCTCTGTCCATCCTCATCGTTCGTCCCTCCTCTCATCTCCCTTTCTAGCTCATTCTGTCCGCGTGCGGCGGGCCCTGTGCTTCCCCAGTTCTTGCCTCAGCGGCTCCCGCTCCTGAGGAATGGCTCTGCTGCCTGATTGGTCGGTGCTCTCCCTTCTCTTCAGGCCCCGCCCTGTGGCGCCTGCTCCGCCCACCAGACAGGAGTCTTCCCTCCTATGTGCTCCCCCAGCGCTGTGTTCGCCTTTTCCATTAACGGCATCAGATTCAACTCCGTGCTACATTGGTCTGAGTGTCACCTCTCCCTCTAAATTCTCACTGTTCTGAAGATTGAAATCAAGTTGTATTTCTGTTTCTGTTCTCCATAGGGCTTACCCAACGGCCTGTATGGTTGGCTTAATTCAATTCAGTAAATATTTTTTTGTGAATAAGCTCTCTAATGATGAAGAAAAGTCCCCCTGACCGGTGTGGCTCCGTTGGTGGGGCATCGTCCCGCAAAGCGGAAGGTCAGCAGTTTGGGTTTGATTCCTGGTCGGGGCACGTGCCTGGGTTGCGCGTTTGGTCCCCAGCTGGGGCACGTACAGGAAGCCACTGATCAATATTTCTCTCTCACACTGACGTTCCCTCTATTTCTCCCTCCTGCTTTCTCTAAAAATAAATAAAATCTTAAAAAAAAAAAAAAGAAAGAAAAAGAAGCTAGCATTTGCCGAGCGGATGCTGCAGTAGGATCCTTCATTATGACGATCTTGTTCTTTCTCGATCCTCTGCTGACTGCAGGCGGGGGGCTCCACGACGCCCCAACACGTCTGGGAAATGAGGTCACGGGCCTGCCAAGAACGCTCTCGCGTGCGTGAGCGTCTCAGGTGCCTCTGGGAACTCATTCCGAGAGCGGGAGTCTCACTCGCTGCAGGGAAGGAGCAATGTGGGCTCTTCCGTCTCTTATTTACTGGCGTTTGGGGAACTGGCAAGATTGGTGGCAGGGAAAGATCTGGGTTTGGGGGCTGCCAGGGGCAGCATTCACATCAACACTTTGTTTGCTGTTGGAGATGGGCTTCCAGTATTGGGTTTGGTGACCAGTTCAGCTGGGGCTCTAGAAGTTTAGGGAGGGGGGAGCTTTTTATAGAACGAGGGGAGGAGAAATGATACTGGGCCAAGGTGAGCTAGCGCTCGGGAGCTGGTTGCACTGTAGACAAGTTTGTTTACCACCACTACAACTGTCTTTGTTCCCATCGCTAGGGAAATTTATTGAGACGAAGATGGATGGCTTGTCTGTGACTCCCTCGTCTTGTGACCTTAGGGAAGCTGTGTTTGTTTTGTGTCTCAGCACCTCCTGTTGGAGCGGTGCCCTTGTTCTCTCATTTCTAGGAGGGGCCCGAGGATTTTGGTAATAGTAACAGCCGTGTCCACTGTCTGTCTCCCTGACCGTGTCCACCTCCCTGCAGAGCCTGTTGGATCCTCACACTGTAAGTCTTCACTCAGCCTTTGGAAGCTGGGTTCCTGCCGTGATCATTCGTGTATCACCCAGGACTTCAGACCCTGCTTGCTGGCCTTCAGAAACACCAGACTCAGTCAGCGGTGACTGGGGGGCTGTTATTCCCAGCTGGGGCTGGCCCTTAAACACCTTCGTATTCCCCGACACTGCACCACTCACAGGGAGAGTGCAGGACTGCCCGCAAGCCGAGATGGCACCTCTGTGCCTCACCTTGGTCCTCTCTGTGGCTTTCCCGAGGCCACCAGAGGTCAGGAAGCATGTCGTTCGGGACCTTGCCGAGGAGGGATCTCCAGGGTTCTCACCCCTCAGTGTCCTCTCAGGTTTTCAGCAGGATCCTCACGCTGTGATTTCTACTGTTTCGGGTCAGGGGCTCCTGGGGGTCTGGGTTACTATGGGGCTGTGGAGCTGGAGGCCGTGTGCTCCCCGGGTTTAAACACCTGGCAGCGGGTGGAGATGGACCTGTTGGGTCTAAGTAAGCCTCATAGGCAAATTCTTCAGCTTAGTCTCCCGTTGTCTGTCCCAGCAGCGCCTTGAGCTTAGAATAGTGGTAGATGACCTTCTCCTCTCCAAGCCCCGATCCCAGGGCAGCTCTGCCAGCGGAGCCTTGCCTAAGTGCGGGATTCCTGGGCCTGGCTTCACTGGCAGCTCTTTGCAGTGATTCCATCTTCAATTTACAAGCTATAAACAATGTCCTGCTCCTTCTTTCCCTCCCTCCAAATCGCTGTGTTTTCCCAGAGCCAGGCCTTCTGGGCTTTTTCCGACCATCGCTCCATGCTCCTTCCTCTGACTCCAGTAGCTGACAGATGAGTGGAGACTCAAGCAAAGCTAATGGGTTCCCCGAGATGGTGAGCGATTGGATGACTCAGCTGCTTTGTCACTGAGACAAAGAAGCAAATTTTCCCCTTTCTCAGAATAGCTTCTGAATCCCTCCCTGGGCATTCATTTTCCCCTCCTCACCCTCATTAATGGCTTTGTGACTTTGCTGCTCTCTGTTCAGTATAATTAGACTCTGTGAGCTCCGGGGCACGGGCTCACATTGGGGATTCAGAGGCTGTGTGCTCCAGATCACTTGGTCTCAAATACCTTGGAACAGGAACAAAAAAATTCCAGTCCAGCTGCCCAAGTGCTGACATTGGGAGTGTACAACACAGGCTCAGCTTACTGACAGTGATTAGTGTGTTTGCCACCTGACTCCGAGCTTGTAGCTGATGGCGGAATGAATAGTTTCCTACATGTATTAAACCTTGGCAACAAGGTTTGTTGGTTTAAATCCCTTTCATCTTCCTGGGAAGCCAGTGATCTCTCCCTGATTAGAGCCAGTCGTAGATATTTGAGTCACAGGATCTAAAAGTGGAAGTTCCTTAGGGGTCTGCTGCTCCAACTTCTTCATCTTACGACGAGGTCACTGAAACCCAGCGAGGTCAGACCAAGCCTTCCGTCCTAATGTCAAGACATTTGTTTCTCTAAGTTGCTCTACCAGATGATGCAGAATGAACATGCCCTGAGCTAGGATGTTTAACATTTACTTGACAACGCTCTCTGTGCTGCTTGGGTGCCGGGCGTGGGGGCTCGAAGACAGAGGAGGTGCTGCACCCTGTCCTCATGCTGCTGACACTTACGGCAGCAGTAACAGTGCAGGGCGGTGGGAAGGCCCATTGGGACCCAGTGTTGGGCTTGGGAAATGGGCCGGTGTCCTGTTCCATGGAAATGTCCTCATGAATGCCTGTGTCCAGGGAGGCCCTCAAAGCCGAGCGGGGGGGCTCCTGCTCTGGGCCCAAGGGCCTCAGGAGGCCCCCACTGAGGAGCGATTTGCGTGAAATGCATACAGTTCTCTTCTGTTGGCCGAATGGGCCGGGGCTGGCCGTGCCATCTAGACAGGGCTTCTGGCTCTTGTTTCTCCCACTTTGGGGTGCTCTCTGACCTCCTGCCACACCTGATTGAGGTGGGCCAGACGTGGAGGGAGAGGAGGGAGAGGAGTGCTGCATCTCATGCGGACAAGGTTGTCTTGAGACCCCACGGCCAGGGCCTGGTCCCAGGAGGATGGCCAGGCAGTCGGGTCGCTGCTGCTGTCTGGTGCGCACTTTCCTCCTGAGCACAGCGTGAGGCAGGGCAGACAGGGTGTGGCTGCTTTGTGGATTTTTAGCCAATTGTTTGTGTAGACAGAGGCTCCGGAAACACCCAAACAAAACGTCCTGGGCCCTTTGTATTCTTAGGTGGCCCTGCATTTACCTGCCTAGTGAGGGTTCTTTTTTGTGTATTTGTTTCTGTTTTTGTCCTCCTTGGAGGACTTGCTCATTGATTCCAGAGAGAGGGGAAGGGATGGAGAGGGAGAGGGGGAGAAACATCGATGTGGGAGAGACACATCAGTCAGTCACCTTGCAGAAGCTCCCTGACTGGGGGCCAAAGCCACAACATAGGTGTGTGCCCTGACCAGAAATGGAACCCGCAACATTTTGGTTTGCAGGATGACATTCCAGCTAACTGAGCCACGTGAGCCAGGGCCTGGTGAGATTTCTTTACAGATACTCTGTTTCCATCTTTATCTGCCGACGCCTGTATTGCCCAGACTCCTCTATGGATTTGCCCCAGTTTTACTCTGGAATCTGGAGGCAGGCTCTTTGGATTTTCACTTGCCACAGAAACGAATCTTCTGGCCCAGCCCGACTCAGCATGGAGCTGTTCAGAGAAGTGTACATCTTCCTGTAAATGACACCCTCCTCACCAAATAGGTGGGGCAGGGGATTTGAAGAACTGGGTAGAGGTACGGAAAGACCTGTATCAGTAGGTTCTGTTGTGCCCTTCACCCTTTGCTTTCGGGAAGGCGATGTTTCTGCTAGGCCATTACCAAATTCTTCGGGGGTCGATTCCACGCTCAGACATCACAAAGCACAAAGCGCAAAGCGCGTGGGGAGGGAAACGCACTGCTCTTCCGCCGGGGCTGTCAGTGGTGCGGTGTCTGGATGTGTGTCCTCTCAGCAGAGACGAGCCAGTGCAAGTAGCTGGAAAGGAAGGGGTCAAAAGGAAGCCACCGTGTGGATGTGTAGCCATTAAAAGCTCACTGCTTCGGGGAATCGAGACCCTGCAGGATGGAAACAGATGGGAGGCTTTCTGTCTATGTCCAATTACAGCGCTGGTTTAATATTAATCTCCTGTGGTCATTAATTATCTGCCTCAGAGCCAATGAGAAAAATGGCTCAAGACAATAGATTGCCTTGGAAAAGAAGAGAATTCTTATAGATTAGGCTTGAGTTTCTTTCCGGTAGTACATAGTAGGTATTCAATAAATGCCAGGTTAATGAATGAACAGTCGTTCTGGCTTGTCTGAGTTACACTCTTTTAAGCATTTATTCATTTAGTAGGTATTTTGGGGCGCTTGTTAGCAGCAGGGGGCGTGGGCTTTGAGATGGAAATACAGCACCTTTGCCCTCATGGAGTCCACAGATGTGTGCACACACCGGTGTGCAAACCGGTGAGGAAAGTGCCACAACGGCAGGATGTCCAAAGGAGGAGGATCTTCGCCCACCCAGGAACTGGCGGACATTTATTGAATACCTACTGTGTACTGCCGGAAAGAACTGAGTGAGAAGGCAGCTTTTGGTTCGGAATAGGGAAGGAGTTTCTGCGTTAAGGTTGTAAACGGATCACCTTCCAGGCAGAGGGAGAAACAAATGTAAAAAACAAAAACAGAATAAAAACAGTGGGCGTCTGTGTGGCTGGAGTACGTGGCAAGGGAGGAAGGCCAGGGCGCTCACACAGGTTGGTCTGGAACGCTCTGATACCTTTCAGGCAGTGAAAGAATGGGAATGTATGGTTTGCAACTAGGGACTGGAAAGACTGATAAGTTCATAAAAATATCCAATTTGCCAATAATCGGAGAAACACAGTTTGGATCAAGAGACCAGCCTCACAAGTCGGAGGAGGAGCAGGGGTTCTGGAGAATGATCCTGTTTGTCGCTGGGGAGGACGCCGCATGGCGAGCGAGCACTCACGTACGCTGCTCAGGACACAGGTCGGCCAGGCCCTCGTGGGGACCGCGTGGTGTACGTCAGGGTTCTGTCTTCAAGTTTTCATTCCTTAGCCCGATTTTGCCACTCTTGAAACCTGTCTAAAAGAGTCATCGAGAAAGGTGGTTGGAGATTTATGCACAAAATTATTACAATCATAGTTTTATTTATAATTGGAAATATAACCAGGAAAAGTTTGCTAACAGGGAATGCACAGTAAAAGCAATACGTTTATATATTAGAATATTATGTAGCATCACACAAAAATAGATTAGGGATGATGTTTGCCAGTGGTAATAGCTTATGATAAAATACTGAATAGGAAAAGTAAGGTTCAAAAGTTCAAAATGCAGTGTGGTCTCAACTATTTAAAAATATACACACGACTTCTGCTTCAGGCCAAAATGGAAGACCTGGGGATAGATTTATCTTCCTACCTGACAAAAAATAGAGCTACAGATAAAAATACATAAGAAATATTTTTAAAGATACCGTCGGGCAATGAAGGCCGGCGACCACTGAGAGGTGAGCCTTCGGTTTTCACGGCTGCTGTCCTGGGAGAGCACCCGGGTTGAAGTGCAGGCAGGGGCGCCCTGGGCACGGCCTCGTAGTTGGTCTGCGTTGAGGGGATGGAGGTGAGGGGATAGAGAGTCTGGAGAAGAAACCAAGGTGCTTAGACTTGATAGGACAGAGTGCTATGGTGAGGAAGACAGCTGCACAGTGAGAGAAAACTCTGGAGATCTTCAGAGGTTCCCCTTCAAGTATTGATTTAGCTGAATATCGATCAGTGCGCACTTGTAGGGAAAAGACCCAAAGCCTGGGACAGACCACCTTCAAGGAATGGAGGGGACCGTGCCTGGTGCTCACACGGGGCTGGGAATAATGTGTGGTTCTGCAAGATTCCCGGAAATCTTCATGGTTTGTGTGGCAGAGAACACAGAAAAATACACAGAGGAATCTGGCTTCAGCAGTGGGGAACAGTTAGCTTTAAACTGAAGACTGCTCTGGTCCTGCCTATAGCATATTAAACGCAAGACTTGGCCAGATAAAAACAGTTTCCAAGAAGCTTAACTGTATCTTAGAATGGAGTTTCAGAACATTTATAGGAATACAAAAATATTTAGCACTCAATAAAGTAAAAGTCACAATATCTAGAATCCAATAAAAAATTATGAGGCGTGCAAAGAAACAGGAAAATGCTACCCATAGTGAGGAGATAAATCATTACATCAGGCACAACCCGGAACTGGAACAGATGTCTGAATTATCAGGCAAGAACATTAAAAAGTTATCCTAACTATATTTCGTATGTTCAGCGTTTAAGTAAAGAAAGAGAAGATACTAAAAAGGACCCAAATTGGACTTCTAGAGTTGAAAGCCACAGTGTGTCAGATGTCAGTAAAATGGATTGCAGTAAAGCACATCAGACGTGGCAGAAGGAAAGATAAGTAAACTCAAAGACATAGGAACAGAAAATCTCCAAGACGGAGCACAGAGGAAGAAAGAATAAAGGAAAAGTAAAGAAGGGGAAGGAGCCCCAGTGAATCACGACGGGACAAGCTCAAACAGCCTGCTGTACACAGATGTCAATAGAGTCTCTGCTGAGAGGAGACGGGTGGGCACGGAACACTTAGGAAGAAATAGCGGCTTCCGTGAACCACAAGAGACATGAAGAAAGTTCCTCTAAGACAAATCATAATCAAATTGCTCAAAACCAGTGATAAAGAAAAAATCGCAAAAGCAGCCAGGAAAAGAAAAAAAAAAGGAATAAAGATAACAACACAACAGATTGCTCTCTGGAAGCAGTGCAGATGAAAAAGCAGTGGGGCATCGTCTGAAAAGTGTGAAATTCTGTATGTTACGCACCTGAAAACAGAGCTTCAAACGAAAGCAAACACTGCTGTAACTGAGGGAAACAGGAGGTGTATCCGTAATTGTAGTTGAAGATTTTACTAACCCTCTTTCAACAATTGATAGTAGAGAGAAACAGCAGAACATACATTATTTTCAAGTGCACATGAAATATTCACCAAGATAGACAATATTATAGGCTGTAAAACCAGTTAAAATAAATTTATAAGCATTAAGGTGATATAAAGTATGTTCTCTGACCACAAACGAAATTAAACTAGAAATCAATGAGAGAAAGGTCTCTTGAAGGGCCCCCACCTTTTGGAAATTAAATAACATACTTCCAAAGAACCCATGGGTTGAAGAAGAAATCAGAAAAGAAAATAGAAAATATTTTGAGCCAAATGAAAATGAAATGCAACATGTTAAAATCTCCGGGATGCCACACACTTGGGGGTAATTTATAAACTATGTGTTATAAACTGTATGTTAGAGTAGAAGAAAGGCAGAAAGATATCTAATTAATGATATCAAGTTTCATTTTTAAAAAAGATCAAAACCCAAAGTAAGTAAAAGAAAGGGACTAAGGAAGATCAGAATAGAGATCAGTGAAACAGCAAAAGAAAAGCAATAGAAAAAAATTAGTTTAATCCAAAGCTTATTGTTGAAGAAGATCAATAAAATTGACAAACTTTCCATCCACATTGATCAGGAAAAAAGAGAGAGAAGATACAAATTACCGTTTTCAGAAATGAGAGACAAAATTGCTACAAGCTCCACAGATGTGAAAAGGATAAGATGAGAATATTACGATCACCTTTGTGCCAATAAATTTGACAACCGAGATGCAGTGGAAAAAATGCCTTGACAGACACGAACTACCAAAGCTCATTCGAGAGGAAGTTGATAACCAGAGGAACCCTGTGTTTATTAAACGAATTGAGTGCATCCCTGCAAAAATCCAGATTCAAATGGCTTCACTTGTGATGGTACCAAACACTGAAAGAATGAATATTAGCAATTCCACACAAACTCTTCCTGAAAATTGAATAAGAGGAAATACTTCCTTACTTTTTCGGTGAGGCCAGCATTACCCAGATAAAAGACTTTACCAGGAAAGAGAGCTACCAGCTAACATTTCTTAGGAATTGAGATGCAAATATCTTTAACCCAGTTTTAGAGAATTCATATCAATTAATCAAGACCAATTGGGATTTATCCCAGGAATGCAAGATTAGTTTCACGTGCAGAAATTATTGCACATAATTTATCACATAAAAACTAAAAAAAGATATCATTATCTCAGTAGACATAGAAAAAGCATTTGACAAAATTCAACATCATTTCCTGTTAAAAATTCAACAAGGGAGAGAGACTTCCTCCATAAATCATATCCATGAAAACCATCAGGTATCATCAGACTTAATGATCAAAGCTAGAATATTTTCCTCAGGATCAGATGCCAGACTAGAGTGTCCATTCTCACCATTCCTGTTCAAGATTGTCCTGGAGATTCTAATCAGGGCAAAGAGGCAAGAAGAGAGGGACATTCAGTGGGTTAAAAAAAAAGAAATAAAACTTTTTATTTGCAGATGATATATATGATTGTCTGTGTAGAAGTTCTGATGGAATCTACACACACACATAAGCTACAAGAACTATGAATTGAATTTACCGAAGTTCCAGGATGCAAAATCAATATACAGAAATGAATTTTATTTCTTCACAGTGCAACAAACCATTCAAAAATAAATTTTTCAAAATACAATTTAAAATAACAAAAGATATGAAATAGGGGCAAATCTGACAAAATATGCAAAAGATTTGTATACTACAGACTACAAAATATTGCTGAAATAAATTGATGAAGACTTGAATAAGTAGAGAAATAGAATTCATGGCTCAGAAGACTCGATGTAGTTAAGGTGTCAATTTTGCTTCAATTGATTTATAGGTTAAATGCATTCCCAAAGTTGTGAGGATTTTTTTTTTTGGGTAGAAATAGACAAATTGATTATAAAATTCCTACGGAAATGCAGAAGACCTAGAATAGCAAATGCAGTTTTGGAAAAAAAAAGAAAGTAAGTTGAAAGATTAATAATACTGTATTTCAGGACTTATTTTAAAGTGAGAGTAATCAAGACAGTGTGGTATTGATGTCAAGACTGACAAATAGATTAATAAAACAGAATAGACAGTTTAGAAATAAGCCCACACATGTAGGGACAATTGATTTTTGGCATAGGCAAATTCCATAGAGAAGCAATAGTGTGGTCAATATATGGTTATGGAAAAACTTGATATCCAAAGATTAATTCAGGTTGTGCTTCACACCATAAACAAAGATGACCATAAAAGGGATGACAGATTTAAACATGCAATCTACAGCCATAAACTTTCTGGAAGAAAACATATGGGAAGCCTTTGTGACCCTCGGTTAGGCAGAAATTCTTTAGATGCAACATTAAAAGGGCAATCCATAAAGTATTGAGTGAGGAAGATGTACTTCATCACAATTAACAATTTCTGGTAAAGGCACTATTCAGGGAATGAAGATACAGGACACAGATTGGAAGACAATATTTTTCCATCATATATATCATCAAGGGGTTTTATCCTGCATATATAAAGTTCAGTTGAAATTCAGTGGTAAGAAAATGAACAGTTCAACAAAAAGCAGGCAAAAGATTTAAACAGGTAGGTCACCAAATAAGACATACAGGCAAATATGCATATAAAACACGATCAACATCAATCTTCAGGGAAGTGCGTATTAAAACCACAAGGTGATATATACCACTTTACACTTATAATAGTTAAAATTAAAAGGATTGACCATCATAAGCATTGACAAAGATGTGGACAAATTGAAACTCATACACTCTCCTGCCAGAAATGTAAAAATGGTACAGTCACTTTGGGAAACAGCCTGGCAGTTTCTTAA
The DNA here is from genome assembly GCF_019186645.2 of Phyllostomus hastatus. NCBI lineage: Eukaryota > Metazoa > Chordata > Mammalia > Chiroptera > Phyllostomidae > Phyllostomus > Phyllostomus hastatus. Next base: position 5,369,228 of record NW_025334036.1, on the reverse strand, counting down.
AAATTGAACATACACCTAAAATATGACTATTCCCTTTTTATGTATTTACCCAATAGAAATGATAGAATATATCTTTACAAAGATGTGTACAAATATTCACAACAGCTTTATTTGTGATAGCCCCAGATGGAAAACAGCTGTAATGTTCATTAACTGGTGAAGAGATAAATAAAGTCTAATATTTCCACACGATGTAATATACCCAGCAATGAAAAGATGAATCTATTGATATACGCTACAACATGAATAAATATCAGAATAATTACACTGAGTGAAAGGAGCCAGACAAGAAAGTGCATGCTGTGTGATTCCATTGATACAAAATTCTAACACAACATGGCTCGAGAAAGCAGATGAGCGGCTGTCTGGAGACGGGGTGGGGGTGAAGAACGGGCGGGAGGGGAAATTCACCAAGAAGCACGAGGAGGCGTCAGGGGTTGTAGATGCATTCCTTATCTTGGTTGTGGTGCGGTTCAAGGTGCATACATAGGTCAGATCGTACTATTGTGCACTTGAAATGTGTATAATTTAATGCACACCAATCATATCTCAAAACATCAGTTCAAAAAAAAAACCAAAACAAAAAACGGTCCCCTTGCCTAAAAAAATATGCATGGTAAAATATTGAAAGAAGGACATCAGTAACTCTAGTTATTTCTGAGTGGTGCAACTATGAATTAACTTTAAAATGATTTCTGTAATTACTAGGCTTCACTTTGATAATTTAAAAATGAAAGCGAACTGAAAATAGTGTCCAGTCTACACAATATTTTGATTGTCTGGCTGCAGATAACATGCATTGGAACGAAGAACACTGTCATCGACCATTAGGTTGTTCGTTTATCCATTCATTCAAAAAGGAATTGACTGATGAGGACAGCTTAGCCCGTGAGTGTCGGGGATGGGGAATGGAGGGGGCAAGCGGGGCAGAGGCGGTGTTCTGGGCAGGAAGAAAAGAATTAGAACGTGCAGAGCAGCAAGAAGCAAACTGGTTTGATTGGCGTAACAGTTGGATACTAAATATGGGTAAATTTTGAGATAGTGTGGAAATGGGACATCATTATCCCTGTTGTTCAGTATTGCTGCAATTTTTGCAACTTCAGTATTTCTACAATACTTTTTAAAGGGTAAAAGAACTGTACACTCAGGTGACATAGCAGTAAGTTTTTTAATTTCCATAGAATCTTTAAATGTTTTATGTGGAAGGAAAAGTAGAAGGCACTCCTTTGGTTATGCTCATTTGATGGAGACTTTGAGTCCCAAATAGGTGATTTCCTGCAATTCGCAGAGGGCGCAGGTAGAAGAGGTAAGGTCAGGCTCCAGTTCTCCTGGTAAGAATTTCCCAGTCTCTCCTCACCACACCACGCTGCAGCACGGTAACTTCCCCCCTCAGTATTTAACAGCAGAAATGATTAAATGACTGGGGTGAATAAATAAAACATGTGCAGTGGGCAGTTTTACTAGAGCCAGAGGGCTCGGAAATGGAAAGAGCCAGCCTCAGGCCTCCGTTTCCTGCAGGCCGAAATAATCTGTCTTTGAAAATGGCCCACCCTCATCATAGTAATCATCATCACACATAATGCAATCCCATTTTATGTGGCATGTTCCAGGCCAAACGAATCCCCCCAAATGCTTTTCAGAGTTAATACGAAGGTCCACAATTACACGACGCTGTGATGAAGTTAAATAATGCAGTGGCAGAGTTATACTAATAAAGGGGAAGAGGGAACGTGGGCCATGGTCAGGCAATACAGCAGAGGAGGAAAGCAATGTTTCCAGAGCAAGATCAAGAGTCAGTGAGGCAGAGAAACAGCCAAGGCGGGTCCAGGTGGCAGCCACCCAGTAGTCCTGAGCCCGTGCGCAGCCCAGCGCCATCTCTTGGCAGTCACGGGTATCACAGCTTCAAATGGCCTCACCTACAAGATGGCAGGTGTTTCTTCAGGTATTGGTAGTATAGTGTTATCCTGAGATCACTTGATATTTATAGAGGCGTCATTTCCAAGGCACTCAGAGAAAATAACTTTTTAAGAAGTTCAGTGTATTATCATCATCATCATCATCATCATCATCATCATCATTTCAGTTGTTTGTAGAACCCCCAAGTTGCCTTCTTGAATCTAAGGTGGCACACTGAAGGGGTCGAGGTGTTGCCCTGGCCCCTAACGGCTTTTTTTGTTTTATTTTGACCCTGCAGCGCACCGGGCCACCTCTTCCTTCTGAGCAGGTTTTGCTTAATGGCAGGGCTGAGGTGCTGAAGGCGTGCACGCAGACACAGAGGGGGCGACCGGCCTCGTGAGCCTGTCACTCAGGGTGCTGGGGCCTCGGCCCCGCGGCAGGGTAGTCGGACACTGGGCTACGGGGCTGTCTCTCAGCACGGTGGGGAGACTGGCGTGGGAAGGACACTCTCGACACCCTCTCTCAGGTGCACATCACCCTGTAGCCAGGTCCTGGAGGTTGTTCACAACCTGTAATTTTGGAATATGGTCTGTGTTTATTCTAATGATACCCCTACCCAAAAACAGGAAAGCTGTTTGCATTTAACAGTCACACGCACTAACTGGAAATACCAGGGCCCTCTGGCCAGCCTGCTGGACCAAGGCGGGACGGGCCCGCTGCTCCCAAGTCCCGTGTCTGGAAAGGAGATTGCTGGGCATTGGGGAACAATCTTTACAGAGTCGCACCCCCTTCTCCTGCGAGAATGTGGTCCTGACAGTGGGTCTGGACTTTTCCATCTTTAATTTTTTCCTCTCACTTCTGCTCACACCTTGTCGGAACAACCCATGTCGTTCCGAAGCGGCTTTGGGGTTTGCTTCTGAGTGCAGAGCAGAAGCACGTCTGCACCTTCTCAGCAAAGTCATTGTTTGGCTAGGTCGCTTCATAGTGAGAGTTTTCAGAAACCTTCTCTTCGTGTATCAGCTGCTCCACTCCCTCCATCCTCCTCCTCAGGGCTCCCCACCATCTTACTCATTTGTCAGGCTGTCTGGGTCAGTGGCTTGCCATTTGCGAAAAAAGAAAAACGAGGGATACCTACTCTTCCTTTTTATTTTCTTTTTTTCTTTTGGCATTTGGAAGAAAAAGAGAGAGGGTGCAGTGTCTCCTTGGCTGTAATCTTGGGATCTTTTTCCCATATCCGTGTGCCCTGACAGGTTATAGCCTCACTTTCAGTCTCTAAGAAAGAAGATTGTTCAATTTAATGTGCTTTTGGGTTTCTGTGATGATGGTGCTAGAAGAAGAGCATTCTAGAAATCGATACTCTCTGTGTTTATGTCCCCAGACACTGGGAGACCTCACTTCCCGAAGCGATTTCACAACTCATTAACCTGTGATCACCTTAGTGATAACCCAAGGGACAAGATGAATTACAGAACGAATTTCTGATTTCGTGTAGGATAGTTAGTCAGTGCGAAGGGAGGATACGCCAGTACCTGAGCACCGAGCAGGCGGCCCTCTGTTCCTGTGGAAGTGCCGGAGGCTGGAAAGCCGCCCGATGGCGACTTAATCGTGGTTCCAACGCCGTCTAAATGGGCACTAGAGAAAACCGCTAGCAAAGCTCTAGGCAGCAGGCATGTATATGGAAAGATGTCTGTATTTCTACAATTTGTCATTTAGGCCTTTCCGCAGAACCCGATACAAATACACTGTCTTTGACGTATTCCCTTCTGCTTGTAGACATTATTTTACGACGGGAATAAATTTATTCTTCATTATAGTCACTGAGCATGAGTGATTCGCTTCATCAGTTGATCGATGAGGGTTTTTCAATGTCTCATTCGCTGACAGATTCGTTCTTTCATCACACAGCCCTCAGCTTGGGTGCCACGTAGGCACTGGGGGTGGGAGGGCGATGAGCGGAAGCTGTTGCGTCTGTCCTGATGGGTTTTATAAGTTAGTAGGGAAAGGCTGGTGTTGACCGCAGTGCCCCACAGATGCTGGTCAAATCTCAGTAACAACAAGGAGTAGTTGAAGGGTGCCTCTGGGAAGGGCATGTGGGCAGGGCGTTCGGGAGTTCTCATTGGTTGGATTTGCTCGTGGTCGTCCTGGACCAAATGAAACACACATTTACAAACGTGCCTTCCCCTGGTTCCGCTCTTTAGGTGAGATCCTGTGGCGATGTCTGTTTTTCATAGCGTTTGGTAGTTTTTATTTGCCCTTAATACATACTTAGCATTTAGTTCCTCAGATGAAAAGTCCCCAAACATAATTCCTCCACCAAAAGGATGCCTATAACTGTTTATAATATTGCATGACATGGGCATCTTGTTGGGATCTGGCATTCTTCAGGGTGCAGTGAAATGTGACTCCAAATGTGGTGGGAAAACCACATCCCTTTCCCGCCCCGCCCCCGCCCCCCACCTGCCCAGCAGTGAGGGACAGACGCTCACGTGCCGTTTTGCTGAGGACTCTGGCAGAGGTGGCCGTGATGGGCGCCACAGGGCAGCACAGCGGAAAAGAGAAATTGACATTGAACATCCTGGGATTTAAAAAGCCCCTCAAGCTTTTTCTCCCCTAGAGGAGTTTTGCTGCTTTTTCCCTTCATTTCAGGCTTTGTCATTTTCTCCTGCGTGGGAGCCTGTCCCAGCTGCACCCTGGGGGCGTCCTTCAACAGCCACCTTCCTTTGCCGAGAATAATAGGATTTACTGGAGAGAAAATAAAGGATCCCATTATCCCATAAATTGGGGGCACTCTGATTCAAATACAACAGGGCAGGCATTCTCTGAGTCTTTAATATACTAATACATGTTGTAAATTTCTAAGGGAGTGATTTTGAACAGTCTTTAAAAAGATCTATTTTAAATATTTCTCAGAAATCGGATTATTTATGATGACTTCAGCTCCAGGTAGCGCACGTTCCGGCTTACGGCGATTACAGCAGCAAGCAAGTCCCTCGTTTCGTGCGACTAGAAAATTTAGGTGTCGGAGGGTTGGTTCCTTGGCTCAGTGACAGCCCCCAGGGGCTCGGGGTTTTTCCTCTTTGCCTCAGCCTCGGCGTTGATTCGTGCTCAGCTGTGGTGGGTGCAGGCCCCAAAGCTAGAATGGCAGCTTCCTTGAGACATGACCGTTTCAGTCCAGGGCTTTTTTCTTAGAGGGAGGAGACTTGTTCCAGCATCTCCCATTGGCTCTCTCCCATGTCTCTGGCTGGAATTGGGTCTTAGGTCTGTTCCGGGACTAACCCAGAGCAAGGAGGATGGTGGAGCCCTCTCTCAAGCATATGGCTGTGCAGAGGATACACAGATACCTGCACAAAACTGAGGTTCTGTTCTGAAGTGCTGGGCAGGCCATGAATTACGTCCACTTAGAAACACAGTGCTGAGTGGTTGGAAACACTGAATGCTAAGAAACACAGCACAGGACTGAATTGTGACCCCGCCCCCCCTCCAAATCCCTGTGTTGAAGCCCTAGCCCTCAGTGTGACTAATATTGGGAGATAGGGTCTTCAGGAAGTGATTAAGGTCACATGAGGTCGTAAGGGTAGGGCTCTGATCTGGTAAGCCTGGTGGCCTTCTAAGAAGAAGAGAGACAGAGAGCACATACACCCCAGGAAAAGCCAGGTCAGGACACTGCGGGAGGACAGCTGCTTGTAAGCTGGAAAGAGAACGTTTACCGGAAACCAGCCCTGCCGGCACTTGGTCTGCAACTTCCTGTCTCCAGAATGGCAACAAAACAAATCTCTGTCGATAAGCTGCCCAATCTAGGATGATTTGTTGTGGCAGCCTGAGCCAACTAATGCACACACCAATGTGATAAGACATTAAAATAATACAGAAGTTTCTAAAAAATGGAGAAATGCTCTTCTTGTTTGCCAGTTTCATTCCTGGAGATTCCCGGTAAACACAGGTGGCTGTATACTTTTCTAGTCTTTTTAATGGTTACCCATTGTGTGTGTGTGTGTATTCATTCATGCATATATACATATATATCACTGCACACACATACTTGTTTGATGTTTACTTTTTAAAAAATGATTGTATTTATTTTTAGAGAGAGGGGAAGGGAGAGAGAGAAACATCAATGTGTGGTTGCCTATTGCACACCCCCTACTGGGGACCTGGCCCGCAACTCAGGCATGTGCCCTGACTGGGAATTGAACCCGAGACCCTCTGCTTCGAAGTCTGGCACTCAATCCACTGAGCCACACCAGCCAGGGCGATATTTACTCTTCATTTTTTAATATTACGTATTACTTGCTGTTACACAAGTTGTGTATTTTCACTCAACAAAATCCATAGCCTGACCTCATTCCTTGTGAGAACCGCACAGGTGTGGCGTGCATGTGCACCATCGTGCCTTCCCGGCCATCTCAGCACAGTTGTGTGAAGTGGCTCCCACACGGACCTGGACACGGCATTTGTGTTCATCACAACCTGCTGATCTAGAATTACAGGTTCTCTCTGTTTGTCTGTTGCTTTTGAAGAAGACTTGACTTCTTGAGGCTCTCGGGACATCAGACCATGGCAGAATGTAGTTGGCGGAGGGCACCGAGGGTGCAGCAGTGACGCAGGGCACTGCTGAGTGAGCGTGTGGGCCCTGGGCATCACAAGTGATGACGTCCCGTTCCCTGGGGGACTGTGCACTTTGTTCTTCTGTGCATGACGTTGTGTGTTACGGGAACTGTGGCGCTGCTCCGCAGCCGACTTACTGCACTTTGGACAAACTCTCCTTCCAGCCATGAATACAGCAAATCTGACCAATGAATTTACAGGCAGGATTTTGCCCACATAAAGGATTCTGGCTTCCCTAGAAAAGTTTTAAAAATTTGTCTAATGTTGACATGAAAAATTATTTCTCGTAATTTGTGTTATTTAATTCTAATTTTATTTATCAACAAACACTCTATAAATGTAGGAAACCCGCCCTAGCAAAGTCGCTTAATCTTTAAACCGGCTTAATCCTATTAGCGGGGTTGTTAAAATAAGCGTGGTGACTCGGACACGCCTGGGAGTTTACACAACTGCCTGGTTTGCAAGAGCCAAGATATTGTTGTGTTTGTCGTAGACAAAAGATGACCTTCCCGTGGGGATTGGATTGGCTTCCAACAGAAAGATTATTCTGCAAGTCCATTTCCCATACAAATGCTGTTAATCGCTGCGCACACATCTTGGTTTGTTGACTCAGCTGCTTGAAGGTCCGGACGTGGTGTTCTGGAAGGCTTGTCAAACAATGGAACTTTTCATGTCTTTATTTGTAAAGCCTTATATTGGCTTGGATTTATTTTAGGCGACAGTGCACATAAGCAAAGGAAGAGAAAAAGAACCGGAGTCATTACATTGATGGATCAGAGACTTAAATTGCTAAATGAACTTTTTCTCTTGATTTCAAAATATTACAAACAAAAATATCTTTCCCAAGTCGACTTAATCTTCGGCACCTCATTTATGTCATCTGTGGTGTCTTTCTCGACAAGGTGGTGTGAAAGTCACCCACATTTCAGGTGCCGGAGGCTCAGATGGTTTTCAGGCCTTGTTGTGTAGAGGTGTTTGTTTTTTTTTTTAATAGCACTTTTTAGTTCTATTATATTATTTTTCTAGAGTAATAGCCACCAGTTTTCTCATTAACTCCCATATGATGTTGCCTTAAAAAATCATGAATTCTTTCAATTAGAAAAAAATAGTCTTCTTATTCAAACTCTGATCCAAATGCTATTATATAAAAATGCATGTCATAGCCCTGGCTGGCGTAGCTCAGTGGATTGAGCGCGGGCTGTGAACCAAAGTGTCGCAGGTTCGATTCCCAGTCAGGGTACATACCTGGGTTGCAGGCCGTGACCCCCAGCAACCGCACATTGATGTTTCTCTCTCTCTATCTCCCTCCCTTCCCTCTCTAAAAATAAATAAGTAAAATTAAAAAAAAAGTGAAGTAAAAAGTTTAAAAAAAATGCATGTCATATGGTAATGGTAAAATAAGTATAATTATATGACTACATATAATCAAAAGTATTTTAAAGTATATTTTCAATTATGTGTAGCACGTATGATGACTTATACAAGATTTAAAAATGCATATCTGTTATTACCATAACAATCTACTTGGTTAATATAAGTTTAATAAGATGTAGGCATAGCTGGGTCTACTGGTCTCACACTTGTGCATGGGTCAGCAAAGACGAGGTAAGATATTGGGGAATTCCTGGAGATATGATGACATTTTCCAGATCATCTCTCTTCTTCGTCTCTGTGTCTCTGAGTAGAGGGACGGTTTCTTAGGCTCTCATATCCAGGAATGCTGCCCAGTGAGGTGTTGTTTCATGGCGTCATTTGACTATTATCAATTCAATCTTTTAATCCGAATGTAGCTAACAGTCACATACAGTCTCTTTCCTCCGTGTCTGAAATGTTCGACCACAGAGGAGGAGCTGCCTGAAATGGACCGTGCCTTCTAGAATCTTTCACTCCACAAAACTGATGCTGTCACGTAAGATTGTGACTCAGAGCGCTGACAGATACAACCTCTCTCAACACGTGGCCCACTCTGTCCATCTTTACCGGGAAAACTTTGTCCCGGGATCAGGTGTTGGCAGCTCGTGTTCGTCCCGGCCGGAGGTAGGCCGGGGAAGAGCAGTGCAGAGGCATGGCGTTAGAGAGCATTGGAGGATATCAAGATTTCCATCTGCACACGCGGAATGTGTCCAGCTCTTGGGCCACCCTGGGAGCCTTGGCCGTTCTTCTCGTTGCCAAAGTTGTTTATATGTAGCGTTGGCAACTTTGCATCTGTCCTCCCCGCTACTTTAGAAGGCGACATGGGCCCCGAAGGGTTAGAAGCTCCTTCTCTTCCACGAGTCTCTGAGGGGGACTCTCACAGAGACAGATGGTCTTGTCTGGGCACACATCGAGGCAGGCGAAGGCCACTTTGGGTCCATCGACTTAACTCAGTTACAAAAGTTCACCAAAGACAAAGCCCCATCTTAGACCCAGGAGCAAGGGGCACTCTCAGATGACCTGTGTCCTCACCTTTTCCTGTTCTCTATTTTTCTTTCTTAATTGGTTTCTTAGAAGAAAGTCTTTGTGGTGTAGAACCGGCACCGCGCCTGGAACCTGAAGATCTGGGCTTCCGTATCTGCTCTGAGAACGTCGGTCAATCTCCCCAATCATCTCAGTATCTTCATAGTAAAAGGGGGCGATCTCAGAGCTGTTGGGAAAAATGTGAAATGAGGAAGCAAGGGCTTGGCACAGAGCCAGCCACTTGCGAACATTCAGCGGATTCCCCAGACTATTCATCTCCTTTCAGAACAGGGAAGGGCCTTCTGTTTTGTTGGAATAACATTTCATGGTTTTAAAGTAAAAGGCTCAAAGTCCTATTTCCTACCATGTTTCTGAGAATCCAAGTAAAGAGACTGGCCCATCATGTGGGAAAACTGCTCTCTACCCCACACGTTTGGGAGTGTGGGGAGTTTTGGTCAAGATAACATCCGTGGAGAACTACTACCACACACCAAGCTTCAGTGCTGGGTGTTGCAAGGGTTACTGAGGTATATGACCCTTCCTTAAAGAGGATTAGAATTACATCAGGGGTCTGAGAGGCAAGTGCAAAAATTACTATTTAATTATCACCACCAAGGGTACAAGATGCTGAAGGGGATGCAATAGTGAGGAGTTCACACTTGAATTTGAGGGTCAGGAACGATTTCATGGTATAGCTCTGTGTGTGTGTCAATCAAGAGTCAGCATATTCTCAAGAGTCCGAGAGCGTGACACAGTTAAAAAACATAGGCTCGCTCTTGAAAGTCACAGTGCACTCTCTTACCTAAGACAGATACAAAACTTGTCTTTTTAAAAAATTGTGTTTAAGCAGACTACAATGCATTATGATATCAAGGACATAAAGAAGAGAAATTACAGGGGGGAAGTAAACAGAAGCATATACCAAAAAAAAAAACCCAACCCCCAAACCCTACTCCTTTGTTGGTTATATAAAATAATTATCTTCTCCAAAAAACAATCATAGTTTTTGAATTTTAAAGTGGTGGTATTTAAAAATCACTCACTATGACTAAAGCGCACTAAAGGCAAAACTTGTCTTTTAAGCGACAACTTAGAGTTGAAAATATTGCCATAGCCTCTCAGATCATCGTTTCCCAGGCTGGCAACCTGAATGTTGCTTTCCTCTGTAAGGTCTTTTCCCATTTCTCACGAATAAGAAACAGGAGCTTCACAGGGTTGTTTTTTTCCCCAGGAGAACACATCACTTTCCCAGAAGGCGCACATACATCTGTGTGTCCGGACACGGAAACAAGCTTCTCAGATTGCTGCCCACCGCGGCTGCATGAGACGGCCCTGATATATCCTGTTCCGTCCCCACTTGTTCTGTTTCCTGAGCAAGGCTAGTCAATGCCTGTTACATGTATTTGGCAATCCACTGTGGGATCACAGCCTGAAGCTTGGGAGACAACTCCGCCCAGCAAATCTAGCAATTCGTTTCAAAACAAATCCCCCCGGGCCCCCAGGTCTCCTCCTACTGACTGCCCCGGCCGCACCCTCTCACCCCTCCGGTTCCCCGCCCTCTGGTGTGGGAGCTTTCCTGGGCCAGCCCTCCCTCCGCCCCGATGGGGTTTCCTCACAGGTACCAGCTGCTCCCCGGGCTGCAGCGCCTCCTGCTCCTGTAGTGATCTGGGAACACACAGTCCCCACTCTGGAGTCTCCGACTCTGAGTCCAGTAGCGTCCTGGGGAGTTCTGTGTGGCTTTATTCCCATCATCTTGACCTCAGCACATCCCGAATCAGAATCAGCATCTTTTCCGAATACCCCAGTTCCCCTCCTTGCTCCGTTAGTGGCTTTCTTCCCCTGTCCACCCTGGCAAACCATGCCCGGCCCTCGCTGACGAATGCCTTCCTGTGTCGTCTGTAACTAGTCCATCATCCTTGCCAATGCATCCTGTTGATTAAAAATCAAAGAAAGAAAGAAAGAAAGGTTGGTTTTCCATTACCTATAGAGTAGAATCTGAACTCTTCAGGCTCCTCAGCTACAGCCTCAACACTTCCTTCCTTCCCTCTTTGCCCTCTCCGTGCCCCGGGCAGCTCCCGGTTAGGAGCTGGAGAGGGAGACATCTTGACTGGCCATGCAGGTATTATATTAGTTTTCCCCGTTTGACTGATAGGACACTTACCCCGAGTTCCCTGCCACACGGTGTCACTGTTTGGGTTTATGTTTGTTGTGCCATCAGGTACTTTCCGAAGGGCTGAGATCCGGGGGTCGCCCTCAGTCTCCCCCTCAGCGTCAGAGTAACCAAGCCATATTGGTGCCGACCTGCACACCTATTCTTTTCAAACCCTCAGGTGCCTGTGAGTGAGCTGTTGGAGTGAAGGCTGATTCAGCAAGGACAGGAAGGGGAGTCCGCATTTCTACTGAGCTCCCAGGAAGTGCAGAGCTGCTCTGGGGGAGACCCGGGCTTTGCATAGCTTGACTCAGACTTCCCTTCAACCCCTTTCCCTCCCCTTCTTCCTCCTGGTCTCTCGGTCGGAGCCCTTGTCACCTCGGATCCCCCTGCCTGGCTTGCCTGCTGCCTGCCTCTCCCCACCGCTGGCCCGTCCCTCACGACGCTCTCACCTCGTGACTGACTAGTGCTGGACTTCCCCAGAAGAGGGTGCCGGGCACGGCAGAAAGGCAGGGTCGCCCGCACAGGCCTGCCCTGTGAGCAGGGACAGGCTTTGCCTGGAGCGTCCCCATTCTTTCTTTTCTTGCCTCTGTGGCTTCCCCTCTTCTCTGCTGACCCCTTGGGTGAACTTAATCTGGCTCCTCTGCCTTCCCCCAGACGACTGACCAGGTTCCATTTTGCCCCAGCCCAAGCCAGCCCCCATACACCTGAGCACTCACCTTTTCCACAGGGGCGTGGCTTCCCAGCAGCACCTTGGGCATGTTCCTTCTCAAGTCCTCTGTTGCCCAACCGTGTGGGGTTACGAGAGTGGGGCTGAAAGGGCGGAGAGGGGTGAGGAGAGGAAAGCATGGTTGGGAAGGACGATGAAGCAGTCCGTGCCCTACAGCTAGCCTCACCTTCTGGGCTGCCGTCTGCGGCTGCACCCACCGCTCCTGTGCGGCTGAGGGTCGTCCAGCTGTGGGTGTGCACTGCAGCCTGCGAGGCACAGGCCGTTGCCATCACAGGGCACCTTGGAGGTTACGGGAAGCAACGGTGTCTCGAGTGCTGTGTTTCTGCTTTATTTTAGTTTGTTCTTATTCATTCGTTGTTATCATTTTTTTTTTCTGCTGGCTCAGTTGCTCAGTATCTGATAATGTATTGCAAAGAGAGTTGTCTCCCGTCAGCCGGGCAGGGCAGGCCCAGTGCGAGACGCTGCAGACAGATAGGCAGGGAGGAAGCACAGGGAAGCGAGGTTCCTGGGGCTGGGGTCCCAGCTCTGCTCTGTGTCTGTGGGCCACCTGGGGAGGGTGACCCAGCCTCTGACCCGCTCTGCAGCCCTCAGGGGCAGGGTGGCAGCGTATCTGGTTAACAGGCCTTGAGGAGAAGTTACTAGAGTCCTGCAAAATCTCTCTTATTTAAAAACAACAACAACCCAAACTCTCTCTTCCAGCATCACACCGTGGTGCCCTCAGTGCCTGGGACTTCTCTTCTGCTCCGAGACTGGGTCTTTGTGGGCCTCCACAGCCTCAGGGAACGGACCGAAACATCACTGAGGCCTGGGCCAAAGGCGCTCTCGCTCTGTGTGCCTGTTGCCTGGGCAGAGGCTGTGCCAGTCCTCCAGGGAAGAAAACGGTCTGGGTGGAACGCAGGACAGAACCGTTATTTTCCGCCCCGAGGAACCAGCCTCCCTCCCTCGGTCTGCAGGCCTCAGCCCTCCCACCCACTTCCCAGAGCCCCCAGCGTTTGCAGGGATAAATCAGGAGCCCTGGGCATGAGCAGCAGAAAAAGGAGGAGCTCAGGGTCTGGAAGTTGGTGGGAGGTGGGACGCCAGAGGAGGAGGGGAAGAGATTTCAGCCCCAGAGGGGACTCCTGAGACCCATTTGCAAGATGGACACCCCACTCAGTGTGATTTCTGCATTTACGCCTCTTTACTGGCCGGCGGTGGAATCAATAGAGCGCCTGCTACCTGGTTAATAATGGGGCTGTTAGGTGGCCGCCACGAGCACCCGGGCTGTGGGATCCATGGTCTGACAGAGAGACCGCTGCGCATTGACTTTTCCACTTTTCTTTCTCTTTCCCCAGGGCAGCCACTGAAGTTCTGGCAGCATTGCTGAAATCCAGTAAGCACCTCTCTCGAGTAGTGGTTATTTCTCTCCCCTCCGAGTTTAGTGAGAGAGGCACTTCTGTCTCTATGGCTCATTTCCGCCCTGGAGGGTGGGAGAGCCATTCCGGGGTCCTTGGGGCGAGAGGGAGGATGGGATGGCCAAGCCAAGCTCGGCGCTGCAGAGAGAGAGCTGATACCCCTCCCCACGGGTGTGCCCGCACATGGTGCCGCTGAGACTGTTGATTCTAAAGGGAGCGCATTGTCTGCGGGGGCCTGCAGAGCTCCCTAGCTCCTTGTAACGGGACCAGCAGCCTGTTAGGACTGCGGGCATAGGCTCCAGGCCCCAGTGAGACCGTGCTAGAGAAGAGGTGGAGGCAGAGGGTGAGAGGCAGTGGGTGGGAGGCAGGGTGCTTGGGTTTGGTTCCCAGCCCAGCTCCTGACTCTGCAGTTTGGGGCAGGTGGGGTGTTGGCAATTGCTGGAAGCATGTAGATGCTGGTAACAAATTTATACTAAAAACTTGGCTCTTTTCTGAGTTACTTGAGTAATTGCAGAAGAATAACTCTGGGGGTCTGAATAATTTGAGGATTTTTTTTTTCTTGCCCGGTGGCACTAGTCTAATTACATTGGGAGTCGATTTTGTGTGTGCAGTACGATAGAAGGCACCACACACTTGGGAGTGCAGAAGTCTGAGCTTAATGTTTTTATTCCCCCCCTCCTTACCTCTTCATCTATTTTAATTTGGCAGCTTAGAAACCAGCTGCTTCGATTGTGCTGTTTGTTTCTCTGTAGGGAGCCCAAGGCCTGTGGGTAAGAGGTGAACTTTAATAAAACTTATAAATAAATAAATAAAAGTGAAAACACCTCTGTCCCCAGCCACACATCCCTGTTAACTGCGAGCGCGGAGGGAGACCCATATCATACAGTGATTCCCTTTGTAGACCGGAGGGGGAAACCATGGAGCTTGAGTGCACGCGGCTCACTGGAACCTGATGCAGTGCCCAAGTCTGCCCCCGGCTTTCCGACCTGCAGGCAGAGGGAAGGTGCTTGGACGAGGCCGGGGGAGAGTCAGGCGCGGGGAATGAGGCCCTTGAGACAGAGGGGATGGAAAAGCTAACTGTCCCCGAGGGTTACGGGGAGAGAACGGGCCCTCCTTCACACTGGACTGGCCTCAGGTTTGACCTCTGGGTTCTCACCGTGCACCTGCTCCCTCTGTTGCTCCCACTGTGACTCCAGGTGTTTGGGGCAGCGAGGTGAGGGGGTTCTTGGACTGCAGGAAGGACAGGTGCGGAGAAGAGCCGGGTGGGCCAGCCGGGGGATGCCCAGCTGTGGGACAGTGGGTTTCCCCTGCACCCCGGCCCGGGCTGGGCAGCGGATTCCATGGGAAGTGAAACATGGCTGTCAGCCACGAGCTCGGAGCTGGGTATCCTGGTTTACAATGTATCTACTGTGTGCAAAAATGTGAAAGGAGTCACATGCCAGTTACAGTTTCCATCTGAAACATGGTGCGTGGGGCTGGAGAAACCTGCACGGGTTTCCAACGCCCGCTCTCCCTCTGCCCAAGCTCAGCTTGGGCGTCATTCCCCCTGAGGTTTGACAGGCTTGTCATTTCTGCGGCTGCCAAGGCCAGGGTCACCGTCCCTCTAGGCTGCCCCGCCCCGGGCCCTCCCATCTCCACGTCGCTTACACTGCGTTGGAATTGCCACCCTTCCCTCCCAGCCGACCGCAGACCTCGCAGGAAAGGGTCGTCTTTGCTGCTCTCTGTGTTACTGTCACCAGCACAATCAGAAGCCTGAACTGAGCAGTGATGGACTAAACCTTTACGTGAGTGAATGATTTCTAATGTCCACCTGCGGTGTCAGCCCGTTACTACCTGGATCCAGCGTCCCAAGCCGAGACTCAGTAATCTTAACCTTCGCCCTCCCAGTCGCTCTCACTCGGCCAACAGACCGCCAGGGGCCCGCGGGCCGGCTGCCCTCTGTGCGTGAAGCCGGCCTGCTGTCCCAGGAGGATGCAGACGGTTGTCTGCTGATTCCGCTGAGCTGTCCGTACAGACCCTTGTCCGGGTCTTCGGTGCTTTGTGACCTTAGACGGTTGCTGGAAGAGAGGTTCCCGTTCCTCCTACCACTAAACACACACTCAGCCTTAACGTTCCGCCTCGGTGCTCCTGCCTTTTGCACGGCATCGTCCTTCGTGGCTGAGGCCCGCGCTGCGCCTCTGCGGGTGTTCAGCCGCATCCCTGGTGGTGACTCGCCAGATGTCCATTGTCGTGAACACAGTGGTCTCTGGCCTCTGCTAAACGTGCCCTGGGAGGTCGGAACCTCCTCCTGTCGAGACTCACTGGTGTGGATTCGACCACATCCGTGAGCTGGCGCGCATTCAGTGTCTCAGATGACCCCTCCCCCCCAATACTTGCATGGGCCTTCCATAGAGATAGTGCCCTCCTTGCACAACTGGTCTTCACTCCCCCTGCACTGGTGTCACCCCTGTGGGCTCAGAACAGGGAAGGACGCTGAGGGCAGAAAGGTGTTGTGAAGTGGGTCTGGAGAGCCACAACCCCTCAGGACAGGAGAGGAGATAGGTTTCATGCCAGTGCCAGCTCCCACGTGTGGCAGAGCAACACTCGGGTCCTAGTTGTGTCGAAACAGCGGAGTCTTCTTGGCTTTGGGGAGGAGCCGCAACAGCACACCAGGCGGTTGCCTCCAGCCTCACCAGAGCATCGCATCGGGGTGGGGGGGGGGTGCTGGGAACGATGGCATCACCCCCTAGTCTGGGGTTGCTGTACGGGAGAAGAGGGCTGTGGAATTCTCTGGTCGCTTTCTGTTGTCTTCATGCACAGCTAAGGCCTGATGTGCAGTGCCAGTTGGGATCCCAATTGAGTTCAGGTCGGCTGAGCCTAAATGCAGGACGTCAGTTTCTGTCTAAAAATCAAACCCTCACCACCTGGCACTGCTGTGTGGGAGCCTGTCTGTGAACCTCTGGCTCCTGAAGGCACAGCCCTGGTAGCTGGTGACCGTGTGGGCCTTGACGCCTGCTTCTCAGTGTCAATGTTGGCTGTGGGAGCGGACCTCTGCAATTGCATCACCAAAGGAGAGCATCCCCAGGTCCAAAGACAGAAGGACACGTCTATGACCTTGGGGACGGTCAGTGTTCTTGTGACAGTGAGCATGGCAGGGCTCCGGAATCTGAGGTTGGACTCCGTCAGGTAGCTACGACAAGAGAAGCCAGAGGGTGGGTGGATGGGAGGCAGCAAGAGGGAGATGACCAGGGGCACCTCTCTTCTCCTCCCTCCCTGAGCTCCAGCAGGCACAATGAGCTTGGAGTTCGAGGCCTCTTTTCCGACTGTCTCCACTGTGCAGGATCTTAGAAGTCACTGCTCAGTCAGGGATCCCTTTTCTCTGCACATGCACTCGAATGTCGACGCCAAGCCCCACGCGTTTCCATGGCGTCAGGCCCTCCTCTCTGCTCGCTCATGTACACGTCCCACCTCAGTGCCTATGTTTGCGGTTTTGCCTGTTGATGCTTTATCCTCGGCAAAAGCATTTAGCTTTTTATTAGCAAAATTAAAGCTTTGATGAAGAAATAGTGCATGCCATTTTTTTCTCTAGCAACATCAAAACAACATACTCGTTCCATGCCTCTTGCTCTCTGCTTCCACTCTGCTTTTTTTCTTATCCGTGTCTCCACCTCTGTCTCACCCCCCCATCCTCTTCTCAGCATTGCCCCCTCCACCTCTCCCTCTCCCTTTTCACCCCCCTCACCCCGCCCGTGAGCATTAGGCATAAAGGCAGTGTGGAAGTAAGTACCGCGTCCCTGGGTGCGGCACTTGCAGCATCCGAACGAGCACGCCGTGGTGAGATCACTCCTGATTTGTTCAGGCTCCCATGATGAATCTTCCCAGGGGGCCTTGGTGTTAACCTTGCCCAGGTTTACAGCCTTGCAACAAGGAAAACACCTGAACACACCTCCTGGGTCAGACTCTGGATCTTAATAAGGGGATGACGGGTTTATTTCAGGCTGTTCTCCAGCTCCAGAATTAGCATTTAGAGGAGTCTCGAGGTTTGCAGAAGCCGGGGCGTGGGGAGAGTGTTGAGAATAGGAAAGTAAGTTCGTGAAGGAAGGGGCCTAGAAGAAAGGAAGGAGAGGCGGGTTCAGGAGAGCTAATGGGAGGTTTGGCAGGAACGGAGACTTCTCACGGACCTTCTGAGTTAACGCTCCGGCTGCTGGCTCACGGGGACAGCTGTCAGCCCGGCCCGGCAATCAGCAGTGCCGCGAGGGGGACTTGCTGTCCTGTGAAGTGTCAGGGAGGGGGCCGTTTCTGAGATGTCCCCCAACCCCGAGACTTTGGTAGGAACCCCGGGCGCTCCGAGGAGTTCTCAGAAGGGTTGGCATCGTGGTTCCTGGGATCTCACGAGCATGCACGAGTGGTGCGGGTCAGCGCGGGGTGCGTGGGACACGCATGTGCAGACTTTGTGTCCACGGGGCCTGGCGCCTGCCCTGCCGGCGTCAGGGTTGTGCCCCCACAGTGCGTTTTCCTCCCGCTTCGGTTTCCGGGGAGGGCCGTGGAGTCAGACTGTCAGGGCTGGCACAGGCCTCCGAGGTTGCTCAGTGCAGCGGCATTCAAACTTCTTTTAATGGGGAGGTCGGGCACTGCCTGTCCACCTCCCGTCGATGTTCCTGCATTGTGGCCTCTGAAACCGTTCCCAAAAACACAGGGCTCCTGAGAACTTTGGCAACTGTTGATCTTTAAAAAATGCAAACATATTTGATATATAACAACATATCAGTGTAACCCGTGTTGATTTGGTACAATTATGTATTGCGATACAATTGCCATCTAGCGATAATTAGCACCTCTATCAGGTCACATAATTATCGCTTCTTAGTGGCTGGAATCATTAAGATCTTGTCTCCTAGCGTGTTTGATGATTATAATGCAATATTGTTGTCTCTGCCCCAGAGGCCTGTTGGCCTTACCACCTCCCCCTCAATTTCACCTGGGGACACTGGAGGTCAGAGAGGGGGGACGACCCAGCCAGGTCACTGAAGGCCCCCCATCCAGCTAACACTGGCTCCTTGTCCCTTAAGTCTCAGCATAAATATCTCTGACACGGGTTTTCTCTGAATGCCACCTGAGCCCCCACCTCTGCTCAGGAGTGGGTTTCCTGTCCAACCTTTTCACAGATCCCTCCGTTTATACTTCTGAAAACTCATTGTGCTGAAATCAGTGCTTCTCGAATGCTTGCATAAGTGTATGTACGTGTACATTCTGGTGTATGCACACATGTGTTTTTCCTACCGGGCAGAGCCCCCAAGGGCTGGGGTCCCTAAAATAGCCCCCACACCGCACATTGGGCTGTGCCCAGGGAGACCGCTGACGCAGTCCTGTCGACTAAGGAAGGCTCCCAGCTGCCTGACTTAAGCGCCACACATTGGCTTTCGATATGCCTTATCGAAGGGGCCGGCCCAGTTCCTGTCCCTGGAAAGAATCAAATTATGGTGTGATTATAGACCGACGACTCTTCTTCCACCACATCTTCTGGGGAGAAGCACGCAGTCTATGTCGGGGATGAGCCAAAAATCTGCTGCAAATGCTATTGATAGATTTTTGCATTCGCCACACTGAGATGGGCCGCTGTGATCGACTTTGTAGAAACGCAGAGCGGAAGCCCCATCCATCACACTGCAGGACTGAAATGACAACACCGGATCCTCTGTTTGTGGGGTCCCTAGTATGTTGGCCTCTGTGTATGCATTCGGTCTGTCACAGAGGCGTCATGACCCCCTTTTACGGGTGTGGGAGCCGAGAGGCTGGGAAGCATGGGAAGTGCACACGGCCCGTGGACTGCAGTTCACCTGCCAGTCAGTCTCTAGGTCTCCGGGACCGGAGCTCTGTGTGAACCAAGAAGAGATTAATGAGAGTAGGTTTTTTTTTTTCCCCCTAAAGAAGATAAGAGCAAAAGCTGAAAGGAAGCTAAATAAATACTTTCTAAGTATTAGAAGGATTTGGGGGCTTGGGGGGCAGGAGCATCTGCCTTTTCGTTCTTTAGAAAAGAGCATGAGGAAGTCCACCCCGTAGCAGCGGGAGGTGCTCGCATGCCAGGTGGCAGAGTCTGCTGCCGAGGCTCGCACCAGACGCAGCCGCTGCAGATGGGTGCGTGAAGGGGGCAGGGGCGGGAAGAACCCCAGACTCCTGTTACGCCAGCCACTGCTGAACTTGGAACGTGACTTTTTTCCCCTTGGCTGACAGTTCTGACCTCTCCACCAAATATGTTTGTCTTTTGCGTAAGTACATACGGTATCTTTAAAAGTGCAGGCTAAAAGACTGCTACTTAAGCCCCTCACTGCTTCTCCCTGCCCCCTTTGTGGGACTGGGTCTGGCCAGACAGCAGCCCATGTAGTTCCTCTCCCTGTCATGTGGTGGTGCTGTTCCTTTAGTTATCCTGGCCGTTCTAGTCCAATATTTATTTTAGGTGAGTAATTTGTTTATCAGGAGGTTATTTTAATCTAATGTTGGCCATATTTTGCTGTTCCACACTATCTGTGCTTCCCAGTGTTAGCAGCTTGCATATCTTGAAGGAAATTAGCAGGAGATGGTCTCAGAGGCATTTGCTCAGCCATTATTTAAGGGTGTTGGGAGGAGGCAGGGTATTGGAGTGGGGCAGGGTGGGGGTGGTGTTAGAAGAGCCTCTGGAATTTGTTGCACTCCCAGGGGTGTTAGCACGATTGACCAGGGACGGTGGGGGGTGGACGGCAGAGAGCTTCCCCAGCACCAGCTTTTGTGCGCCCTGCCTCTGGTCAGCAGCGGCGAGTCTTGTAGTTGCCTTTCCCCAGCTCCCTCTGCCCTTTCTGCTAACTGCATCTTCCTCACCTTCACTGCCAAGGTCAGAGGCAGCGCTTACACGCCTGTCTGCCTCCCCGCCGTCCACACACAGCCCTCATTCCCTGCGATACGTCTCATGACTGCTTCCTGCCAGCCCTCAGGAAGTGGGAAGGAGGGTGGGGGTGGGAAGAAAATGACTGTTTATTAGGGCACCTTCAGTGAATACCGATCATGACTGTTAATTACGGAGCACTGGCACTTGCCAGTTTGCATACCAGGAAGGTGCACCTAAGGGAGGTTAGTGATTTTCCCAACCTCCCACCAATACTGGGTGGACTGCTAAAGTTGGCATTCGGTTGTGACCGCCTCCAAAGCAGGAAATCTTCGTATTTCAGAGATGATCCCCACTGTCCACAGGGAGCCAGGAACCCTGGACTCCGTGTGGGGCTGCGTGACTTTAAATTAGTTCTTTGTCATGGCACCTGACTTCAGTTTGATTTTTCTAAAAGTAGAGCACAACATAAGATGAGTAGTTTGAGAAATCTTTCTTAGGAGAAACTTAAAAAAAAAAGAAAATGAAGACTTATGAGGAAATGATACATTCAAAACTGGTAGCAATGAAGTCTTATGAGGAAGTGACACATTTGAGGCTGATAGAATGGGAACAGATGTGGGAGACCCCGGTGAGTGACAGCCTGCCTTTCCCGGGCCACCTGCTGTCTCCCGGGCTCTCGACTGACACGGAGCTACTTCTGCAGAAGTTCTTCGGGGCTCCGAGTTCTCCAATTAGAAAACCCCTGAACTAGTCTCACAGGATGCTTCCGGAGCTCAGTCTGTTGTTGTCTTGAGATTACATTTTAAAGATGGGCAGACACCTCTTCTAGGCGGTTTGAAAAGCTAAGTGCAGTTTGACTCAGAAAAAAAGGTCCAAAACATTGTATTCGTCCTCAAGCTGTAATGAAATAAATGTGAAACTTCTTACGCTAAGATGCTTAATGCCACAGGCCCTAGTTAGAGGAGGAGAGCCAGTTTCCAGTGGGGCTAGAATGGTTGGCAGGGCTCTGGCCCGCCTTCTCAGGGGGGCCAGGGCCTTCTGAGACGCCCACGCAGAGCTGCGGGTGGTGGTGCTGAGTCTCTCCTGCTTTACACAAAGCGTGGCCACACACGATATTGTAGTAAGAGGGGACCAGTCCTGGTTCTTTCGCCCCAGCAGCCCGCTGTCTTTTCGCCAGGTGACCCAGTTCCCCGACTAACTGCCTGCAGATTTCGGCCCTGGCGTTGCTTTGGCAACAGTGCAGATGTGTTCAGGGGGGCTCCGGGTCATGTGTGAAGGTGGTGTGTGTTTGCTAAGGATACGACACGGTGGAGAACAGTGTTGGCGCGGTGGTCTCGGTGCCGGCTCCCGTGAGGCCGTGCACACACCGGGCCTGCCCCTTGATGCTGTGCTGTCGCGTCCTGATCAGCAGAGCAGGGAGATGATATCTTCCGAGGATCGTGAGTGAGATGGAAACCAGGTGACGCCCAGGTAAGGGGGTTCAATGCTGGATCTTCGTAAATCTCTATAAAGAACAATTCTTCCGATGTTATTGCCACCCCTTGGAAAGTCCAGGGAGGTTCAGGAATTGGCCTCACAAGGGCATGAATCCTCCTGCAGTGCGAATGACACTCTCTGAGCACTGAAGGATACGTAGTTGTTTTCAGTGTCTGTGTTTCTTCTGAGAGCTTTTTCCTCAACAGGAGAAAGGAAATAAATGGATGTAGCAGAATCCGCCCAGCGAGGTGACTCCCATGCTCTTACTTGGTTTTCACTCTGGGGCTTCGGGAGTTAACCTCCAGGACTGCTGAGCTCTAAATGTTTTCGATTTAGAACGTGCATCATCCTGGCATAATGAATGACCGGCTATGGACTGACAAAGATAAAGTATCACAAAGATTTAAAGAGAGAGACAAAAAGATAAACAACTCGTGGCCCTGACGGTGCCCGGTCGCTCCCTCATCACATTCAGGGCTGACGGTACAGTTATTTGTGCACGTCGAGATGTAAGCCGGGCGTTCTAATTATAGCAGCTTACAGCGTGCCTGTTATATATTCTCTCATTGAATCTTCACTGGAGTCCTGCAAGACAGGTAAATATTTAGCTGTTGTATAGCAGTGGTTCTCGGCATGCACAATTTTGCTGCCAGAGGAACATCCAGCAAGGCCCGGCTGCCGTGTTCGTGGGGGTGAGGGTGCTCCCAGCATCGAGTGGGTAGAAGCCAGGATGCTGCTAAATGTGCTGCAGTGCCCGGGACAGCCCTCGTCCCCCACCTGCCCAGGAAATAATACCGAGCAGTGGCCGTCAGCGGTGCAAGGTCATAACACTGTTCTGTAGAGGAAGTACTGAGGCTCCAGGAGCTGGTCTGGCTTGCATGAGATCGTTCGTATAGAGTGTACTTGGCACATTGGGACTGAAACCCACCCCTTCACTTCACTGACAGAGGGCTTTAAATCTTTTACTGTTTTTTGAAAGAAACAAAACCGTTCTAATTTTTAAATGAAATCCTTTGCAGAGACAGTGCATGTAAACAGAAGTCAGTGCAGCTGCTCTGGGTGGTGGTGGGTGTTGGAGACGCTGCTCAGCCTCTTCCGTAGCCCTCCACCCCCATACAGTGAGACCAGGCGAACACCTGGCCCCCACCCCCCGGCCCCTGCAGACCCTCCAGGTCTCCCTGGAGAGCCTGATGGGATGACAGCATCCAAGCTGTGCCTTAATCGGATGTGTTGGGCCACGCAGGGGAGCCGGAGGCAGAGGGGCCCAGTGGGAGGTGTTGCTGGCCCCGTCCAGGTGGCGGGCGAGGACGGCAGGGGTCACGGGCCAGGAGCTGAGTTGAAGCGAGGGAGCACGAGGCTCAGGGCTCTGATCGTGTGGCGCTCCGCTCCCTAGTGGCGTGGGCAGCAGGCCAGGAGCTCGGAGGAGGCGGCGGCTCGCTGCCCTCCTCTGCGCACACTCAGGGTCCGAGGCATCACGCGGCATGAGCCAGTTTGCAGGTGACGCTGGCAGAGCCGTGCTGATTTGCTTCCCTGCGGTCTGCATCGCTGGTCTGTGCGCCAGCCGGAAGCAGGACATGCCACCCATGGACAGGAGAGGCAGGAGGGGAAGGACTCTGTTTTTCTCCTTCCTGGTATAACTCCTGGCCTCCTTTTTCACGTGCATCTTCTGACGAGTTCACAGTGGAAACGCCGAAGTGGAGCCGGGTGGGAGGTTTGCTGCAGGGACTCGGGAGGGACAGTGGCCGGGCAAGTGCTTCTCCCCCCTAACAGCAGAGGCTTTGCCTGTCCTGCTCCCTGCCATCCCCCAGTGCCTACGACAGTCCCTGGCACATGCCGGCACACGGTAGCACATGCCGGCACATGGTAGCACATGGCAGTACGAAGTAGTTAAGTAAGTGTGTGCTGAATGAACTGATGGTGGTGCCCTGGGTTTGGGGTGGAGGGTATGGCTTGAGGTGACAGTTTAACTGTGAGCTCCGCCACAGCAGGACCTGGCTTTGAGGACTGTTTCTGCTTGTTTGCATATGCAGAGCAAGCCTATTAAGCGATCACCTTGCTGCAAAATAACTCATTTTAGAGAATTTTCAAACTACCCATATTGTAAAAATCGATACCTCCCCAGAGGTAACATGTCACTGACTGGAAGGGGCACTCTATTTTGTGTGCCACAAAGAGGGAGAAAACCCTGCCAGCTGTCACTGAAACGCCACCATTGGTAAGAAGCATCTGAGTTTTGGAATGCTAAAATGGGAGGGTGCGTGCCTGAGAGCCGATAAGGTGCGAGGCGAGGCTCAGAGGAGGCTGGACTCTGGGGTGTGTGGTATGGCAGCGGACGCGCTGCGGACTGGAGGGAGAGCTGGGGCGTGCAGGGGAAGAAAAGGCTGTGGCTCCTCAGGCTTTGCTGAGAGTGGACACATCCCTGTGGTTTGGGGATGCATCAGTGGAGAGGCATGAAAAGGACTTGGTGATTTTAAAAACATGGTAGATGAGCCTAGATTTAAAACAGTGCTCCGAAGGCTGGATCATCTCAGCCTTCTTAGCCGCTACTTCCGGGGCTTAGGAAAGCATCTTTAATTTTATGAAGGCAGTCAATGGGAAAATAAGATTTGCTCGAAACCTAAATTTACTTTATAGCCACGTTTACTGAAATGCATCTATTCCACAAAGAGGGGAAAAAAATACCTGCAAGCTAATTCCGTATCATTATTCTTATTTGAGCTAATAATAATCGAGTGTAATTCCCATTACCAGTGACATTAAGATTGGTTGTATTTCAGTAGGGATACTGCTGCTTCTGCTGTTGCTGCTGCTGCTGCTGCTTTGTGAAGGAGCCACGGCTGCAGCTGCTGGGGAGGGAGCAGCGAGGGCTGAGTCATTCTCCCCTCGCCGTGGCCTGGCGCTCACGCCTGGTTCGGGCAGGACTTCGGGCGGGGTGTCCGGGAGACTGCTCTCCATCTCCTCCAGTGACCGGAAGAGCCACAAGCCATGTATTTGAACCTTCAAGGCTTCTTGAGTTTCCTATTAAAAATCAACCCTCCCTGACCCTGGCTGGCGTGGCTCAGTGGATTGAGCGAGGGCTGCGAACCAAAGCATCACGGGTTCGATTCCCAGTCAGGGCACATGCCTGGGTTGCAGGCCATGACCCCCAGCAACCGCACATTGATGTTTCTCTCTCTCTTTCTTTCCCTCCCTTCCCTCTCTAAAAATGAATAAAATTTAAGAAAAAAAGAAAGAAAAAAAAAGAAAAGCTGAAAAATCAACCCTCCCCACAATTTCAGAGGCCCGGGAGGGGCAGGGAAAATGGCTGAGGGAGGCCGGGTGGAGGGATGGAGCCAAGTTCACGTTGGCTGCCTCTCCCTTCGAGCCTCCGGCGCCTCAGGTTTCCACTGGCTTCCTCTCCATTAGCCTTTCAGAAACCTTCCTCGGGAAGCTGGTCCTCCTGCTGACAGCTCAAAGTCTTAATCTGGATCCAGAAGCGTGTAAACTCCACTAACCAGCGCGCAGCGCCTTGGGGGTAACAGCCTGGGAAGTCGGCTTGGAGGCAGACGGGGATTCCACCTGAATCCAGGATATGCCCCTGCTGAGCCCTCGGGACTGCAGGTTGTTTAACTTCCCTCCGCCTCTCTGTCTTCCTTTGTGAAGGGAGGAAAACACGGCTTATCTCAAAGCGCTTCCGTGAGCCCGGAGAGATGCGCGTGTGAAATGACCAGCCCGCTGGTGCTGAGCACACAGGGAACGCCCGGGACAGAAACGCGCTGCGATGGTAGCCGGTGCTGTGCGGGCAGTGTCGCCTGCTGCTTGTCCGCACCATGCGGTGTCGAGGTCTCGAGGGAGGTCTGCTGTGTCCAGAGGGACCTTCTCTGTTGACTCCTGCCTGGAAAGGCCACTGAAATAACCTGTTGGAAAGTGTGGCAAGTCTATTGCTTCACGAAGCTGCAGTTGCCACTGTCTTGCAAGTTAGTAACGTCTGCAAAGGGGCAGTTCTACGGTGCAACATTGTAGAGTGTGGGTGCCGTGGTTCCAAGTGGGTCTTCCATCGGGAGTTCGGTAAGCCCAGCTGAGTGGTCTTCTGTCCAGGGAAGGGGCTGCTGCCCTGAAAAGGACTCACCGAGGTGTCAGCAGCTCATCTGAGTGGACTCGCATGGAGCTCCTGAAACCGACGATAATGCTCTGAATCTTCCTGAGCAGGAGCTCCTTGGGGTGGCGTTGAATGTGTGCCATGTGGCTGACGACGATTCCTGTCCCCGGGAACGACGGGTGCCTGAGCCCCGTGTCGGTATTCTCACTCCTGTACGCCCTGTCGACAGCGAGGCCGGGCTGTTAGACACGGAACTGTTGTCCGTCAAGAGGATCCAGAGCCCTAAGCAGGCTGGAAGATGGTGGAAATACAGTTCGGAACGGCTAGGTAGCTCGCTCAGCAAGGTTACACAGCTAGACAGTGGTACAGCCGAGGTTCACGCCAGCAGCTGGGCGACCCGGGACTGCCTGCTCTCGCGTGGGTCTGTCACAGGGAACATATTCACATCCTGAGCGTTTGGCACTTCGCTGTCTGTAATGACAGAGGGGAAGCTGGGATAATACATACACGGCAATTATAACAGGCAACAGGTACGGAGTGCTTATTATGTGCCTGGCATCCAGCTCCCTGATTACACGTATTACGGCATTTAACTTTCTCAACTCCAGGAGGAAACGATTCTGCTTTAGTTGTTTTCCCAAGAAAGACTGAGTGATAGAAGGGGGAAGTGCCACGTTCACGGCTCTGCAGCTGGAGGGTGGTCGAGCTCAGGGCCACGTGCAGGGATTCCGGGAAGGACGCTGGCCGCTGGCGGGTCCGCCCAGGGCACGGGCTCAGCAAGGCCCTCGGGGGGAGGTCGGAGGTCTGCGCTCGCCTGGGGGTCTCACTCCCAGCGCTGCGGCTCCTCCCTCTGCTGCAGGCTCCCATGTTTCCTCTGCGGCGAACCGAAGTTCCTCGTAGGATACGAGAGGGAGAAGAGCTGCAGAAAATTCACATTGCACTCAAACGCTCTGCAGCAGATGGAACCACCAGCATCCTCCTCCGCCATAAGTACTGTTGATATCTCGAGATACTCCCTCCCTGTTTTTTTTTCTTTCCTTTTTACCTGGCTCTGAAGGTCTGCAGCATCAGTAGGGTCTGCAGCATCAGTAGGGTCTGCAGTGAAGAGACACATTTAAACCTCAGTGGAAAAGTACTCAGGGTAAAACTACGGATACCACTAGGTCACATTTCAGAACGAGAACCAGCTACGGAGAAGACCCCGCGCAGACGTAATCTGGAGAGGGGGGTAGAAGTAGTCGACTATACGAGGGCGAGCTGGAGGTCAGGACAAGGTTAAGTTCACGGGTGAGCCCTTCATGAGGCTGCCCCCAGGGCGGGGCTGGTGGAGACAGGTCACTGAGAGCACTTCAGAGACGGCGCGGGGCTGGGGGCGGGGTGTCAGAGACCCTGGGAAGTCCTCTCTGGCCATCCCACCCCCATCTCCAACTAGTTTAAGGCAAACCAGTCTACTTAGGACATTTTTAAAAATTAAATTTTTCCCCCAAAATTTAAGAGACAGGATCTGCCACCGCCCCCCCCCCCCAAAAAAAAAAAATCCTCAGGAAGAAGCCACTGATGTAAGCAAACTGAAGTGCAGCTGGTCTGTTCTGGAGAGCCTTGGGGGACGCACGGGGAGCCCTCCCCCACCCCCGTCCCTGAGCTCACCCAACACAGTGTCAGACACCTCCCGCCCACCTGCCTGCTCCTCACTGTTCGGGCTCCTGTGGGGGACCCCTGTTTTCCTCTCACATTCCCTAGAATTCCTCCCGGTCGCTGCTCTCCGTGACCCTTGTTTCATCCCCTTGCTTTTTGGTGCATCTGCTCTGCCCAGTTTGACGAAGGTCCTCTTGTCGGGTTTCAGACAAGTGGGCACTTCTGCGGAACTCCCCAAGCCCTTCTCCGAGAAAGCTTGACCGGTGCAAGGTCGGGGGTGCGGGATGGAGGTGTAGCTGTTTCAGATGCTAGTACACCTGGCGGTTCACTGAGGATTAACAGAAAATCATGAATAAAGTCATTGGGATTTGATAAGGGGTTTTTCTCTCAGATAATTAAAGATTCTTTCCACCACCCCCCTCACCCCCCGGAAGTATGAAGGTCGTTAGGAGAACACTGAAACAGATAAAGGCCCAAATCCCCAGCCTCGCACTGCCCACAGGGCCCCTGTGCACTGTTTTTGCCACTTTGGCATCTTTTCAACAGGCGATTCTTTTCTTTAATGCCTCCTACTTAATCCTCAATTTTCTTTTAAACATCAGATATTGGAGAGGCTGGAACCTCATTTAGACCGTAAAGAACTTGAGTGCTTTGTGGCTGGGACTAGCCAAGGAGAGAGAGATTTTTGATACAGAAGAATAATTCATTAAAGGAGGTAATGAAGGCGATTTAAACCATCCACAAACATATCACCGAGTGAATAAAGCTCATCACTCTCAGTTCCAGGTCATGGCTGACTGAAATGATGAAAAATGTAAAAAAAAAAAAAAAAAAAAAAAGTAAAACCAACTGAAGAAATGGGTCAAAAATCTCACTGGGGCTCAGTCAAGCCTGACAATTCAGAATTTGACAAACAAGCAGGAAAAAAAAAAAAGGATCTCATTAACATCATGAGAAAAACCTCCTGGAATAAAGCACTGAATTTCCATGCTGTTTTTTCCCTCGTACACTTACACGGTCCGAAGGAAAAACCTGACTTGGAGCTGGTATTTGTGCGTATCCGATTACAGCCCGGGGAGTCTCGCTCAGACACCCTCTGCTGGAAGTGTGTGTGGTCCCACACACCAGCGCGAACGGACTGGGTAGTGGAGAAATACGGTAACAGTAACGAGCGGGCGGCGCCGCAGCATCTGGGCGTTTGCGCCCGAGACTCGGCTGGCTGGCGAGAGTCTTCCGACGGCCAGGCGTCTGCTGCGGGAATGCGAGCGGGTACACGTGTGCCCACCGACCCCGCGGCCCGGGGAGTTTCACCCGGAGAAGGGGCAGGTGTTAATTAACTGTCGAGAGCGGGTACCTTCAACTCTTCTCCTGGTGTTCCTCCGAATGGAATTTAAACCGTGTCTCGGGAAAACTGAGAAATGATCCACCGACCCCATGAGGTGGGTCTCCCGAGTGGGCGCAGCCAAGGTCATTCCAGCAACGGAGAGACACAAATCGCGGTGTTGGTAGGGAGAGGGCACCGCACGGGCGCTCTGTTCCCGCTCCCCTGCCGGCGTGGGAAAGCTCAGACCACGCCCCCTAGGGGTGCGTTTCCACCTCCTCCGCAACGCGCACGCTCGGTGCCGGGCTGCTGGGCTCCCTGCGCTCAGAGGCCGCGCCCTTGGCGGGCGGCCTTGGCTGCAGAAGGCTGGCTTTCTTCGGCTGCGTCCAACCCTGGGCTGTTCGTGAATCGGCTTCTCTTCTCGTTAGCAACAACATCCCGTGCATCTCCCACACGCGACGGCCTTTCAGATGTTACGTCTCACCCGGTGTCTTTTCACGCCCAACCTCCACCTTCTCCTTTGCTCAACCCAAGGGCAGCACCCAGAGCTGACTGAGGCATAGAAGGAATGAAAGCTCTCTCTCTCCCCCACAACCCTTTCCCTCTCGCTTCCCCCCCCCCTCCATCACACACTCTATCATAATGTTTCTAAACTGTTTCAGAATAAGTTACAAACGTTTCCGTGTACCGGTTCTGAATTTCCTGAAAACAGTGACATCCTCTTACATAGCTGCTGTTTATCTAAATCTCACGGGCATTGGTGCAATACTGTGGGTTAATCTACAGGCCTTATTCAAGGTTTACCAGTGCTTTCTAGAAGGGAGGACAGTCCCGGATATCCGAGGCCAGGATATAAATTGTAATTGTGATGTTTGTTGTTAAGTGTCAGGTCTTTTTAGTGTCTTTTAGCTCAGTGCTTCTGTCTTTGTTTGTTTGCTTGTTTGTTTTGGCCTTTCGTGACCTTGACATTTTTGAAGAGCATAGGCCAGGTATTTTGCAGCATGTCCCTCACGTGGGTTTTGCCGACGTCCTGCACGGTTAAATTCCGAGTTTGCGCAGGAACGCCATTGGAGGGATGCCGTGTCTTGTGCAGTGCATCGTACCTGGTGGTGCACTCTGATCACTCGATTCAAGAGACACCTGCCAGTTTTCCCCTCTGGGAGGTTACTGCTCTTCCCTTTCGAGTTAACAAGCATCTCCGGGAGGTGCACCGGGACACCCTGAGGTGGGGGCCCCCGGGAGAGCCTGAGCCCGACGCCCCCTTTCCCCGTTGGTTTCAGAGTCCAACAGCCGCCGGGCGGTGAACAGAGGCTACGTCACCAGCCTGCTCAGGCTGCATCAGGACTGGCACAGCCACGACATGGCCAATACCTACGTGGCTATCCGCCGGGCGCTCCTGCTCTGCCTCAGGCACATCGCCGCCCTCCGGTCTGGCAGGGAGGCCTTCCTGGCAGCTCAGGGCATGGAGATCCTCTTCAGCGGCGCGCAGGTAATCCACGTGGGGGCCGCCTCTGCCTCGGACGGCACCTGGGTGCTTCCTGCAGGAGGCTGTCCTTTTGGAATCGTCCGGAACAGAGCTGGGAAAACCCCAGCTCAGTTCTTGCTGCCTGCTGTGGGGAGATGTTCCGGATCCAAATCCCCATTCATTGATTCACTCATGCATTGTTTCATCTGTTTGTCCATATGTACTGGGCACACACTATGGTGCAGCGGTTGCGAGCGTAGACTTGAAAGCGAGAGAGCCTGGGTTCAAGTCCCAGCACCCGCCGCTGTGAAACTCTGAAGCCACCCAAATTCTCTGGGCCTCAAGTTTCTCCTTTCCCTCCCTCGCTCCCTCCTTCTCTCCCTTCCTTCTTCCTTTTTGTTCCTTTTTTCCCCCTCCCCTTCTCCTCCTCCTCCTTGTTGGCGTGACAAAGCTGCTTTGTGAGTATGAGCAGCCCCTGGGACAATTAGCACAGCGGAATCTAGGGGGCACCACGACAGACAAGACTGCTGGTTTTGTGGGGCAGACATTTAGTGGGAGAGTCAGACACTGCGGAAGCAAAGAAGTTCACGAGGAAGATGATTTCCTGCAAAGGTCTGTTGCTGACCTGCACCCCAGTGGGATGTGTGTTTGGGATTTCCTGGATTTCAGCCCCAGTGACACACTCCGTAATTTCCCTTGACAAGGGCTAATTTAAACCCCACTGTGCGAGGCCGTATTCACCCTCCCCGCCGATGACATGACCCTCCTTCCAGTGTTGACCGTCTGCCCACCCCCCGGTCCAGGGGCAAGGCAGCTGTGATTCACACACAGTACGTTCTTTGCTGTCTGTCCTCAGTCGGTTCTCCCTCCATCCGTCTTTCTGCTCTTCTCTGCACAAGCCCCAGGTAGTCTCTGCACGGGAACATCCGAGGGGGTGAGGCAGCCGACGAGAGTGCTGTTTTCCAACCAGGGCGCCTGCAGACTTTTCCCATTTGAAGGAATAGCTTCCCCCCCTCTAAATAATAACATAATATCACTCTGCAAAGCAATATCTAATTTTCTCCCTGCTTTCACCTCCGGGTTTCTCTCCATCATTGCAGATTTCGGAGCCTCTCAGTCATGAAATAGCTAAATTTTATACTCTGTTCCTCTGGATGAGGAAACGCTTTGAATTTTTCCAGGCGTCACCGTACTTTGTGAGCTTGTGTCTGTCCCCCTGAGTCTCTCATCTCTCCCGGCCCCGGTGAAGCACCACCTGTGCTGCTGACACCTCGTAGCGCCCCCCCCTCCCCGCCCCCTGCCCAGCTCCCCTGTCCTCTGCGGTAATGGCTGTTTCTCTGTCGGGTGTGAAAGAACACCTCACGGGGCAGTGAGAGAAGATGCTGATCCCGCAGGTGCACGTGTGTGGTGAGAAAAAGCTACCGAGGGAAGCCCAGGCGCAGCGGGGGCTGGGGTCTCCGAAGCAGCTCCCCAGCCGGTCAGCGAAGACCTCGGCTGCCTGGCCAGGCAAGCCGGCAGGTGCCCAGCCCCCAGCGGCTTCTTGGAATGGATGCCGGATGTGCGGGAGGCAGCCCCTGCTCTTTGCAGCCGGGTCTCCCCGGCTGCAGAGCCTCCCGGCCCCCGGCTGCGAGCACTGATGTCACTGCGGCCGTGCTGGAGTTGGAGCTGCCCCTCTGTCCTCTCCCGCCAGAGAAGGCTCTCAAGTCACAGGATGGCCGACTGGAGAACCCTGGGTTCAGTCCTGTCATTCCAGCGGCTGTTGCACATTCTGCTGCGGCTGCTGCCGTTCCAGCTGACAATGATGGTGGTGGTGGTGATGGTCACGTCGGTGATAATGAAGGAGGAGAAGGAGGAGGAGGAGAGATTTGTATTGAGTGCTTATGGTGGCCTGGTGCTGGCTCCACATCTTACACAGACTCTCCGATTTCAGCATTTTCAGGGATTTGAAACCGGTGGTGTCCCTCGAAGCCCCCACTTCTGCCCACGGCAGGAGCAGAGTGTGCCGCGGGGTCACCAGGAGGGCTGCAGGGGCCCCATCTCCAGAGCTTCTGACTCAGCGGGTCTGGGGCGCAGCCCGGGAATCTGCGTTCCTAACAAGTTCCTGGGTGATGCCGACGCCGTTGGTCTGGGAATCACACTTGGGAAACCGCTGTCCTGAGCTATTGCTGTTGGTGTTTGTGATGTCACTGCAAACCCACTGGGCAGAAGAAGGAACTCCTTTTGAGTCCTTTCCCACAGCCTTTGTTCATTGTGGTGGTCTTTGCCTTTCTGCGGAGGCCGCTGATCGAAGGTCCCTCTCTTAGTGACCCCACCGCTCTGTGTCCCGGGTCAGGCTCTTGCACAGTCCGCCAGGGATCCCGGCTGAGGGGATCCGATTGTCCCTGCTGCAGTGAGGGTGCGGTGCGGTGCAGTGGGATCTTGTTGGAGCTCGGTACGAGGAAGGAGGGAGAAGGATGACGACTGGAATTTAAGGCCAGAAACAGCCCCTCCAAGGGTGCTACCTACCGTGCAGCAGTTTGAGATAGTCGTTGATTCGGAGACGGGGGTCGTTGCAGGTGGAAGTGGGTAATTGCAGATCGGCTCTCTGCCTCCTGAGACTGAAGGTCAACACATGACCTGTGATCGGCTGTCCCCCCGCACCCCACCTTGCTCCTCCCCGCTCAGTTCTCTCCTCTTCCAAGTACTGGCCCTTTCTCAGCGAGCGCTTGAAATCATCCCGAGTTCCCGGGGTAAAGTGGCCTCCACCAGCCCACCCTCCTGCGGTTGGTTCAGGGCACCTGATGGGCACCACGTGAGCACGCAGCAGGGGAGAGAGCGTTCTTGATCATATCAGTGTACTTTCGCTCTGACAGTTGGCTTCCTCTTACCATATCTCAGAGTCATTCGGACAGCTTGAATTCACGGCTTGATTTTTGTTACATGGTTTTTCTTCACGTTCTTTCACGTGGAGCCACCTGTCAGGCGGGCCGGCAGACCCCACGGTGTGACCGCGCCGTGGACAGCCTGCCCACCCGGCGGCGGGTTCTCGGCGCCCTCCGTATCTCCGACCGTGATTTGCTGACCGCAGAGCTTGTCGGAGACCCCTTAGTAATGCCCCACCGGAGGCCCCCACTAGTCCACTTCTGGGCCACGTCAGTAGACAGAACACTTACTCGGAGGCTGAAGCCCATGGCCATTCCCCCCCACCCCAAAGAGATGACCAAACAGCTCCCGTCTCTCCCTCCCAGCTCAGTCAGCTTGTTCTCGAATTTTTCACTGTGTCTGAAAAGAAGGGTCTTGTCATGTTTCATCAATATCTAAATGCTGCATCTGCAAAAGCCAAGTTTCCTTTGTGTTGGGTGGGTGCCAAGAAGGATCAATGCAGCAGGCTTTGAGAAGAGGCCTGGTATTTAATTTAGGTGCTTGGGATTCTCTTTGTCTGTCATTTTTTCTGATTGCATATTTCAGCCTTTTCCTTTATTATTATTTTTTTCCTCTGGATAACAGCTGAAAGAGGAACGTGAGACTTCCGTCCACTCAGCTGCTCATTCCCTAATGTGGGCAGTCACTCTCAGGGGCCCATGGCGGCTGCAGAACAGGCCCCTCCCCTCCCCCCGGCCATCCCTCACAGCAAGGCCCTTTGGGTGCTCCATGCCCTGAAAGACACCTGTCCATATTTATGCCCATATTCAGACTAAATTTAAATTCGTTCCAATGACACCTGAGCCGGGAAAGAGAAGTAATTCAGATTGTACCCTGGGCCAAAGCGGGTTCTACATGAGACAAAGCTCCCCACCACAGCGTTCACATTCGACCTCCTGCGGGAAGGGTGTCTACTGTCCCCGTAGCCTGGGTGTCATGCGTCACCCAGGGGCTCTGTGTGAGTCGCAGGGTCTGACACACTCCTCTCCCCTTCGTGCAGAACCGCCTGGACGACCCGGGCTCAGAGCCCGTCACCTGCGTCGTGCTGCAGGTGCTGAGGCAGTGCTCCCCGAGGAGCCCCCTCCCCCTGGCTGCGGCCAGCAGCGCCTACGCCTTCCCGGCTGCCGGCAACACCCCCTCTGGCCCCTCGCCTGCTCTCGCTGAAGGTAAAGGAAGCGGGCATCTGTGAGCTTGAAAGTGAGTTTCTGCGTCTTGGCAACATTTCACAGGCGGGCAGATGAAAGTAAAAATCAGTTCTTTTGCAGGCCAGCCATGATTATCCATAAGCTAGTTAGAAATACGTATGAAAAAGCAAGTTTTCCATACGCCGAGTGAACAAATGCCAAGTTCACTTGTTTTGTCTGTGGTTATTAACTGTTGCCACTTTGCCTGGTGGCTATTGAGTCCCTGTACGGTGATCTCAGCTAATTAAAAACAATCTATTCACAGGCCCGCGATTGAGTCCCTCCACCGTACTGACTAGTTCTGGAATTAATTTGCCCTAAGGATGAAATTGAAATAAAACTTCTGCTATTTAAAACCTCATGCTCGTCCTGTTAGAACATTTGAAAGTATGATTATTTGATCTTCAGGTTTGTTGTCAAAGGCTTCTGGTGCTTTCCACCTCCATCCTCCTTGCACGGGACAGATTTTTCCCGAGGCCCCGTCTTGCCACAGCGGAGCTGGATGTGTCTGTCGGTGTTTGTTTCAAATAATTTCCCTCGCATCAAAATTAGGGAGTCCCTCAAAGTGCAGCGAGTTCTGTATGCATGTGATCTCCAGCCTTTGGCCATGTTGGCTGCAGAAACTCTTCTCGGTTGGGTGGGGTTGACCAGGGTGGTGGCTGTGCGTCATTTTGGGCTGCACTCACTGTGCATCCCGTGCGTGGGGCAGCGGTTCCGCCTTCCCGACACAGGGCCCTCACGGGCCTGCGTGCACTCGGTTTCCCGTGCCTTACGTAGGCGCCGGCGGCGTGCAGTGGAGTGTCACGCACTTAATCACGAGCGCCTTCCTTATTGGCGAGAGGGCACAGGACTAATCCCAATCCAAGACAGAGGGGAGGCCTCGCTCATTCCCCCTCTTTTTCCCCACCCAGAGGACTTTGAAGACGACGGTGACGAAGGAGAGGACAAAGACTCCGATTCCGAAGATGCGAAAGAGGAAGTAGGTACACCAGCCCTTGCCTCTGATGTTCTCCGTGTTCGTGGGGGGCAGAGGAACATCCTCGTTTTCTCTGTTTGGCGAATACCAGTGTGCATTTTGAGGGCTGACTTTCCCCTCCCCAGTGCCTGGCAGATGGTATGCTGAGTCAACGACAGTGGCTGTTCTCGACCTCCAGGCTGTTGCCTCTCGGTCAGCCCAGCGCGGCGTTTCGTTGTGAAGTCAGGGGCTGCCCATCATGAGGACACCTCACGTTCTATCACGACAAGCCAGGGTGGACACTCAGTGCTTAGTAGGGTTGGTGCACTCAGTGTGCGATAGACGTTCGGGCACAGAGACCCGGGAAAGAGTTTCTAGGACCCTTTTTCTAGCAGATCACACCGTCCTCTGTGAGTCGCTCTTCCGGCCCTTCCGGCACAGGACCAGTGCGCTTCCCAGTTCCCGCCCCTCGGGGGGCTGGGTGGGTCGTGTTGCCTGGAGTTGCTTGGTGTCCACCATCCGGCCCACAGGGCAGCGGCGCCCTCTGGCCTCTCGCCCATGGTGACCTGGGCTGTAGAACAGAGGTCAGCACACCTTCTACAAAAGGTCAGACAGGAACTGCCAGGGGCTCAGTGCACCAGACGGTCTCTGTCACAGCCCCTCCCCTTTGCCGTCACAGCCCAAAAGCACCTGCAGATAACACATGCACGGTGAGGCGTGGCTCTGTTCCAGTAACGCCCAATACAGAGAACAGGCGGTGGCACAGAGTGCACCGGCTGTATTTCCAGAGAAGAATTTCTGAACCTTGGTGCCACTGGCGTTTTGACTGGGTAATTCTCTGCTGTGGGGCCGTCTGGGTGTCTCGGGGTGTTTAGCAGCATCCCGGGCCTCTACCCCCCTAGATGCCAGCGGCACCCACTCCTCCCCCCCGCCCCCCCCAGTCGTGAACCAGAAATGTTTCCAGAAAGTGCCGCATGTCCGGGGCGGGGGCAGAATCACCCCGGACTGAGAGCCGCTACTCTAGAATAACGGTAACTTTATCCATGAGTGATATCGTGTCTTCGTTTCTGTTGGTAAACATGAACTTGGACAAGCCCTTTCGAGTGACATTCCTTAATTGTGTCGTTGACAAAATATGATGAAGCACATGCTACCTTTTGTGACAGTCCTGGACATGAAACCTGAATTTTAAAAAATCTGTCCATCTGTGCATCCATCCATGCATCCATGCATCCATGCGTCCATCCATCCATCTCCCTCTCTCCCTTCCTCCTCTCCTTTTTTCTTAGCTGTTCGCCTGCCTGCCTGTCTGTCTAGAGAGACGGCGACCTTTTGAGTTCTGCCACCGTAATCACTCAGCTTGCTGATGAGTGTGGCAGTCATAAAGGCACTACCTCTTGGCCAGGTCTCTAGGTTAAGACTGCTATTGATACTCGGGTGTTCGCGGGGTTTTGTTGATAAATAGAACCGTTTCTGAAGTCATCAGTAGAGAAAATTGGTTCTTTGCCGTAACTTGGCTGTGCAGGACTTGGAGTCCTTGCTGAATTATTTGAATAATATTGTGCCGCTGCAGCCATTCATCACTGCCACTTTCCCCTCCCCTCCGGCTTGCTCTCTGATAGCTGAACGTCTAGTGCAGAATGCCAGTCACCCCTTGAAAATGATGTGGAAGGACAAGCCGAAGCCAGTGCCTGGTCCCCCACAGGATCGGGGGAGGCCCAGACATTCTCCCTCGTCCCCGCTTTCCAGGCGGTGGTGGGCCGGGGCGTGTGGAGCTGAAACAAACACACACGTCCGGTTGGGAAGGCCCGGAAACTGCTCATTTCAAGCCTTTGAGCCAAGAAGATGAGCGCTTGGTTGCGTGAGCATGAGTTGCGGAAGCAGAGGAGCATCGGAGGCAGGGCTGGGCTCTGGGGCTTGACTAGAGCAGGGGGACTCGCGCTCCCACAGATGTGCTGGTCCTCGGCAGACCTAGCAGCGTTTCCTGCAGAAAACGTGGGAAGGAGCCAGGAGTGTTTGCTGCAGGTCATTCGGAAAGCTTAGTCAGTAATTAACACTGGTATCTTAGAAAGTGTGATTAAAAGGAATCTTTGATTTGTAAAGGGTCCTCAGAGTGGAAAGTCTGATCAAAAGCTGTCGGTGCCAGCGTAAGAAGAGAGAAGCTTAAACACAGACTGGGTGTCGGCCGTGTTTTTTTCTTCATGGACCCAACCACCTGTGGGACCAGTGAGGCAGCAGTTCACGGATCGCACAG
The DNA here is from genome assembly GCF_019186645.2 of Phyllostomus hastatus. Taxonomy (NCBI): domain Eukaryota; kingdom Metazoa; phylum Chordata; class Mammalia; order Chiroptera; family Phyllostomidae; genus Phyllostomus; species Phyllostomus hastatus. The sequence continues at coordinate 5,331,914 of NW_025334036.1, read as the reverse complement.
GTTACACGGCACTCCTCACTCCAGACACGCCAGCTGACTTCCCTGTGCATTTCCGTTGGCACCACCTCGGGGCATGGCTTTGGCTGTCGCCGAGATGGGGGAATCCTGGAGGGAGGGAGGGAGAGAGTGAGCTGGGATCTCCACCACCAGGCTAACGAGTCTGGGCCTGGTGTGCACTGTATCTGAAAACATCATTAAGTCAGCCGCATGGGATCTGTTGGTCTTTTAATCTCAGGTTTGGAGGAAGATTGCAAAAGATGGATGGAATATTGCATTTGCTTTTTCCCCCCGGATCAGGAATCTAAGCACTTATTTTCTACATTTATTTGATTTAGGGGAGAATAATCTAGGTTTTCAGGACTGCCAGTTTTTTCCTTAACCAGCCCAATATAGCCCTAAAACACAGGGCAGATTTTTCTCCTGTTTCATTAGGGAAACTTGATCTAGGAGAGACACAGAAAGATGAGGAGATAAGCGGTTTGATTCCTGGAGTCCTTTCTGTGTAAGAGTCTGTAGTCTTTGAAAAACACAGAAGTGTTTGGAGAAGAGTCGCCATCCCTATTAAACTATTATGAAACGATGATCTAGTAGAAAAAAATGAAGTCTGGGACTATTCAACCCAAAGAAGAAAAGACTAGTGGCGACTCGGTCAACTTGTACGTGTCCAAAGGGATGAAGCTGTCGCCGGAGGTTCCAAGCGCACTCCCAGGTGCGGTGCAGCTCAGCAGAACACCTGCTTCCCGGATCTTCCTCTCGTTCTCCGTCCTTCAGCCGCCGTGGTTCCGTAAGCAGATTAACCGGTTCCTTCGGCCGGTGACCCCGTGGCCCAGGTCTTTGCACAGACAGAGATTATCGTCATTCAGGTCCAAAAGCGTTGCCCCCTCAGCAAAGCTGCTCAGGTCAGCCAGTCCAGGCAGCTTCCCGCACCCTGGCCTCCGCCACAGTCACATCGCCCCCTTTGCCGACTTCCGTGGTGCTCATCACTGTTTGAAATTAGCTTCTCATTTATTTATGGTCTCGTTTACTCTCTCCCTTCCCTTGCAAAAAGGCAGATTCCATGGGCGCATGGCCCTTTCTCTGTTCCACTGTCACCAAGTCTCTAGTTCCTCCAGATCAGCTGCTCATAGTAGCTGCTCGTAAACGTTTGTGAGAAGCGGGACAGCTGGCCGGCCGGCCCTGGCCGGGTGGCTCGGTCACTTGGAGCATCGTCCCGCGCACCAGAAGGTTGTGTGTTTGACGCCTGGTCCGGGCACACACCTGGATTGCGGGTTTGATCCCTGGTCGGGGTGTGGGTAGGAGGCAATTGATCAATGTCTCTCTCTCCCCCCTCCCTTTCTCTCCCCTGCTTCCTTTCTCTATGAAATCAATGAACACGTCCTGAGGTGGGGATTAACAAAACACACGAAGGACCTAAATGGCAAAGGTGGGCAGATGAATAGGTACAATAATTACGATTATGTTAATAGTGGTGATGAGATAAAAGTTTCTCTAGTGCTTTATTGTTTCCATAGTTCATTTCATATAAAATACTACCTATTTATGATGTGGGCTGATAATGGTAAATACTAACATCCGTATCTCTTATTTTACAAATACAACCTGGCGTATTAAACTGCCCTGTGCATAGGCCAGCACTCTGATTTGGAGGCAAGAACACCATGTCCCAGGTCTGCGAAGGGTCACACAGGTAGTTCGTCCTGACGCTCCTCAGGGTGGCTTTCTTGGTTGTCACGTGGTTTGTGACTATTCCTCACAGGACGACGACTTGGAAACAGATGTGAACAAGTTGAGTTCCAAACCTGGACTTGACCGGCCCGCAGAGGAGCTGACCCAGTACGAGGCGATGTGCCTGGAGCTCTCCTGCCGCTTTGAGGTGGGCCGTGGGCCGTGGTTCCGCTCCGGGGCGGGGCGGGGCGGGGTCACACCGTGGGCCCTCTGCACAGCCGGGGCCAGACAGAGGTCTCCAGGTGGAAAGCCTGGCTCGTCATTAGCAGTCTGCTTCTGGGATCTTTCTGAGAGTGAGGCAGATTGCTGAGCAAGAAGGAGGAAAAGGTGGCTGAGCTTAGGGTGCAGACCAGAGTCCTACAGCCTGACCCCCGACACCGAGGATGGAAGGACAGGATGCAGGGACACACTGCTGCCCGTTGGTTGTCTGGGGGGCGGGGTGCCCTGCCCCTGCATGCTGAAAAAGCAAGTGAAAATTCTCAATGATTTAATTGCTGCCTTGTCGAAGGGGGCGGGGCGTACCAGATGGTTTTCTGCAAGAGAGTGGCCAGCCTGGCCTTGTCAGTGGAGGCGAACTGCGAACCTCACACCTGCTGATGCCGACCTGGGGGCTGGTTGCCGCTGCTGCTGCTGTTGCTGCCACCAGTACTGTAGACCTGCCTTTTGACCTCGGTGGTTTGCCATTGACTCTCAGTCATGAGTTTGGCCCTACCTGATGGTGCAAGCTAGGTCCCTTGTTGAAGGGAGTTAGAGTCATTTGCCTCACTCCAGAAAGCAGAAAGGGGTTGGCGGGTAAAAATTTCAGGGAGGAAATTTCAGTTCAGTGTGAAGAACCCTTTCTGTAAAGAATCAGAATGATCCTCAAATAAAAGGTACCACCTTGGGGTGCTGTGAAGACCCAGTAAATGAGGTTCTTCAACCGGACTGCCTTACTGGGGGTGTTACAGAAGGCCCTCATGTACTTGATAGGATTGTACTAGACCCACCAAAGGCCCCTCACAGATGTGAGTTTCTGTGCTTCTGCCACTTGTTAGACTGTCTGGCCGTGGCTGACCTTGGAAAAGCCCCAGTCCATGGGGTCTGTGCTGAGCCCTGAGCCCAGGGAGTGAGGAGGGGGTCACTTGGGCTCTCTACCTGGAAGCGAATACTGACATCTCCTTTTGTACTTTAAACCTGAAGGAACTGGAGCCCAAACCTGGAGATGAGCTGGGCTCTGAAAAGACCGAGTACGCCAACCACCACCACATTCCGACCACTGCCCCCCCGAAGCAGCGTTGCTCGAATAAGGACCAAAGCTCCCGGGGGCAGGGAAGAGAGGACGCAGTCCAGACGCCCCTCCTGAGCATGGTGAAGAGGCAGCGGCCCTCCGTGCATCTAGCCTCCCAAACGGGACCTGGAGGGACCCCGTACGAAAAGGCCCAATCCAATGGGCTGGGGACGGATTCTTCCGGAAGTGAAACCGTGGACATTCAGGCCCTCTTCCGAGAGGGTGCCTGGGACATAGATGTGACTTCCTGCCCGAGGACAAGTGCCTCCGTTTCCAATCCCGCCCGGTCCAGAGACCCTGTGCAAGTGATGGATGAGCTGCTGCAGACGCACCCCCAGCACATCCCCTTCCACGACCCCTGTGTTTACATGGCCAAAGCCCGAAGAACCCGGTCCGTGGCTGACTTCAAGACGGCGGCGTTTCCTGACCTCTGGGGCCATCGTCCGCCTCCGTCTCCGGAGCCCATGTTGGAGCGCAAACGTGGAATCCAAAGGTGACGGTGCTGCTGATTGGAGAGCTGTGGGTTTTTTTTTTTTTTCTCCTCTTCAATATTTTCGTAGGAGGAACGGTGTGCACAATAGTTCTGCCCTCTGTAGAGAAGTGAGCATGCGTTGGAAGTGCATTAAAGCCTCCATTGGGGAGACTTTGGCCAAACGCGCAAGCATGCCGGCCTTCTAGAACATTTCAGTGCCAGGGCGGGGTAGCGGTGGGGGGGCGTGTGTTTCCCCAAGGAGAGCCCCTCGGAGGATGCTGTGCCGCCCCTTACCCCACGTGCACGGCAAGCTGCTCCACAGAGGAGGATCCGGTTTCTGCCGGTGCTGGCGTCCTTGCTCAGGAAGGTGCTGGGAAAAAACTAGTGTGGGCTGTCCGGGTCCGGGATCTTCTTTCCCGTTCCTTGCAAACTGGCGTCCGGTCTTTTGTTAATGGGAGGCGTGCACCGTCATCTCACAGGCCAGCCGCACAGCGCTTGGCGTGGCTTGGCGAATAGTTCCCTGCATCACCGAGGACGGCGTGAGAACGCTTTCTCGGGGGGGAAGAAGCCCTGGGTGATGGATTATTCCCAGAATTCAGGAGCGGGAGCTTTGCCTTTGGCTCCGCAAAGTGAGGGTCAAATGAAAATTACTAAAGCCAAGGGAAAAAAATTTATTTTCCTTGAAAAAAAAAAATCGCGTCTGCATGCACTCAGTCAGTGGGGCAAAGTGTGCGTACCAGAAAGTTTCATTAGCTTATTTTCCATTTCATTAGCAACTCGATGGTGGAGCCCGAGAGCTGCTCCCACTCGGGCTCCTGGCCGACATCTCCGGCCTCGGCGCCTGCATGTTCTCTGTCACGTTCAGGTTCCCGAGAGACACACCGTCAGGGCTGGCCCAGCAACAGCTACACCCCCCGCCCCCCTGGCTGGAACATCTTCCCCTGCATCCGGCCCTCCCGTCCGCCTCCCCTTCCCCTTCCTCCCACCCCAGAGACTTGGATCGGAAGTTCGAGGAGAAAATCAGAAAGCTCCCTTAAGCTTCTTTTCTCCATCCTCCTCCTTAAATCTCCAGGGTATTGGTGTTTCTCAGAAAGAAGATCAGCCTCAATCTCCGGGGCAGACAGAACCCAAGGAACCTAAGTGACACAGGGTCCAGAAGCCCACTGGAGCCTCCCAGGCCTTGGGATGCTAGCGGTCAATAACCCCAGCATCCCCTCAGAGCGGCCAGTGCTCAGGACCCTCTCGCTCACACGACCGGAAACCTCAGACGTCCCTCTACCCGAACACTCCGGACAAAACTCCCCTTGCAGTCAGAACACTGGCGCTGCTGCAGTCTAGCCTTGCCGCTTCTTACATTCCTAAACCCAGTGCGGTTCTCTTCCTGCGGAAGAAGAGAAGGAAGGAGGAGCAGTACTTCTTTGCTAGTTCAGCTCACGCTTGGGGCATTATTAAACTCTCCTGTTTCTCTGATGACTCCCCAGGCCCCTTGCAGGTGGCCACAGGACGAGTGGGGTGGGGAGCCAGGGTCCACCTTGAAGATGCTTCTCATTTTCCTCTTCAGGATCAAGATACTGGAGGACATCCGGAGGTTCATCCAGCCCAGCGATGTTTTGAACAGAGTCGTCTTCAGTTTAGACGAGCCTGGGTAGGTGGCCTGGACCGCCAGGGGAAGGCGGGCGGGGGCGGGGGGTGGTGCAGTAGGGAGAAGTCCGAGCCTGACAGTGTCCTGTTAGGAATCCATTCCCGCTCCCAGAGTCAGCCCGGTGAACGTTTGGGCTAAAAATCTACGAGAGAAAGCTTCTCCCTCAGGGATGTCCCACCGCTCCCAAGACCGGCAGTCACGCCCCGTTTGCACGGTCCCTCTTTCCTCACAGGCAGGACGCTGCTTCCAGCGGCCTACGGTTCTCCGCCAGGTTCGAGTCAGGGAACCTTCGCAAGGCCATCCAAGTGCGCGAGTAAGTAAGGAAGGCTGCCCTGCGGCAGCTCAGGGGTGCGGCCGCGCCCCGCCCCCCTTCCCTTTCTCCTTGCGGTGACCACGCGGTGTTCACGCCGTGCACAGTGGCAGACACCGCAGATGAAGGCTGCGAGTTGGTGGGGACACGTCCACCAGCCTGTCACCGGCTGATGTCATAGCGAGGTGGAGACCAGAAGCGACCCTCTAGGGATCCGCCTGGGTTCCAAAGAGCGGGTCCATATTGAGGTGGGACACACTTTCCTGGGGACCTTGATCCTTCCCCTGATGCCAGGGTGCCCTACCCCTGTGTCTGTCCACGTCTGCAGCTCCCGTGGCTGTAGACTTGGGAGGCGGAAGCTGTGGGCCCCCGTAGAGAGGAGAGCCCTCCGTGCTCAGAGAGAGCACTCGGTGCCGTGTCTGTGCCAGAGCCCGCCAGTGAGCCCTTGCTCCCAGAGAAGGGTTCCGCGGGCAAGGAGAGCCCGGGGCTGCACAAGCTCGGGGGAGGGGAATAATGCAAAAGCTTCCCGCAGCAGAGACGTTGCTGCTTTTTGCTGTAATTCCCTCTGCCATAGCTGTGTAGACTCCATGTGTCATTTGCAAAAGGCAAGACACAGCACCCATCATCTGTGGCCATACAAAGCAACAGTCCAGAGCAGGTGATAGTGTGGTGGTCACAGACTTTGAGCGAGCCCCTGACTGACTGCATGGATTCATGTCCTCACCCACGGAAGGGGACAGGCAGAGCCGCCACAACGTAGAGTCAGGAGAGTTAGTGCGCTGAGTCAGCATTCGCCCCTGCGCAGGGGCCACGGGCACTGGGCTGGGGCTCCGACCTGTTTCCTATCCCCTTAGGGAGTCACTTCTGAAGTTTTCATTTTTTGGAGAGGAGACGAATGGTGATACTGTGTGTGTGTGTGTGTGTGTGTGTGTGTGTGTGTGTGTGTCTTTCTTTTTAGCATGCGTTATTTCCAGAAAGCCCAACAAGAAAACAAGTACAGGTTGAGCCAGTTGGGCTGAACACGGGCAAGACCGTCCTGTTGAGAATCCTTCTCAGCGGCCTCCTCCTCCTTGTCTGCCAGCTCAGCTTCTGCTTCTTCCTGTGGCTCCTGCCTTTCGCATTCCTTCTCTCCGTCACTGTGTTCTGAGGACCCAGGAGAGGAGACCTCCTTCTCCTTAGGAGTCTGCTGGTGGGACAGTGATCTGTCCAGGGTGTGGCTGAGCTGCTGGCCTTGCCCAGGTCTCCCTCTCCATATGCCTGCCTTTGGCCAGAGTGTAGGTCCTAAACGAATCCGTTGTAGTCAGGGTAATGGTCCAGTGACAGGAAACAAACCTCCTTACAGGCAAGGAATTTTTATGATTACTTTTCGGAGACAGCATGGTGGGCATAACAGACCGTTTCAGAGACACAGGCTTTGCAGAGTCCTTCTCGTGAGTGCGGCCCAGTGAGCCACGCCGACCTCAGTGGTTGGAGTGGAGAGTGGGAGTCTGTCAGTCAGCTCTGCTGAGCTCTGCTCGGTCTCATCCAAAGCCCTGCCCTTCCCCAAATGTCACTACAGAATGGCCGTTATCAGGACTCCAGAGTGGGAGAGGATGAACAGGTCGGAGCCAAAGCATTACCCTTTCCAGAAGAGCAGTTCGGGCTCTGGCGGGTGGCTCGGCTGGTTGGAGCGACGTCACGTACGCCACAGGTTGTGGGCTCAGTCCCCAGTCAGGCACATACTTAGGCTGCAAGTTTGATCCTTGGTTGGGGCACATATGGGAGACAACTGATTGATGTTTCTCTCTCTCTTCCTCTCTCTCTCAAATCAATAAAAAACAAACAAACGTGTCCTCAGATGAGGATAAAAAAAATTAAAAGAGCAACTCAAGGAACACGCCAAGGGGGTGTGACAATAATATTTTTGAAAATGAAATGCCCTTATAATGTTTAAAGTCAGATCTGCATTGCTAATTCTGTTGCTAAAGCTCAAAGCTCAAAGCTCAAAAAATTAATTACCTTCGGGGACATGATGGCTGGGAGGGGACACATTAGAGCCTCCTGGGGTCCTAGAGCATGATCTGGGTGGTTGTCAGAGGGGAGTATGCAGATGGATTTGTTTAAATTTATTGCATTATACACTGAAGATTTGTGCGCTGTGTGTCTTGCACGTACGTCGTATCCATTTAAAAGGGGGAAATGAATAAACAACCCCGGCGTGTCTCGAGCCTGGCTCCTGTTTGTAGCTTTGCTGGGGATTTGCATACGCTGTGTTAATTAATCTTTACAAACAGCACTGCAAGTTTAGATGCTACTTTCATTTTCCATATGAGGAGACTGAGGCTCAAAAGTGATGTCCAGCTTTAAATAGTAACAGCACATCCAGCCAAACGTGACCACGTTTTCTCTGGGAAATTGCACACTTGTGTTTTTCCAGCTAGATAGAAACTTTATCACAGTTTTAAAAAAATATATATATATGCTACAGTTGTGCAGCTTACTCTTCTAATACCAAGAACCGGCTCCCCTCCAGTCCGCTGCCTGTGACCGTATTGCGAGCTCTGGATGAGCAAATATATCACTTACCTGCCGTCTGAGACCCCGGGTCTTAGGTCTGTTGGCAAGAGCCCGAACTGTGCAGGCTCTCAGTGCCGGCAGCTCCCTTAAACACACTAGACCCTCCAATCTTGCCTCTGCCCTTGCAGGTTCGAGTACGACTTGTTGGTCAACACTGATGTGAACAGCACGCAGTACCAGCAGTGGTTCAACTTCCAGGTGAGCGGTATGCGGGCCGCCGTCCCTTACCGCTTCAACATCATCAACTGCGAGAAGCCCAACAGCCAGTTCAATTACGGTAGGAGCTCCTGGGGACAGAGGCCTTCTGGGTAATGCCGGGGGTGATGTCACTCTGTGAGTGTTCAGCTTATTACCAGAAGCCCTGCCGGCTTCCCAAAGGGTTTGAAGCCGGGTCGACACAGTTTGGGGGTGAGGGGTGGCAAGATGGTGGCCAACACTCGGCGAATCACGGCTGTGGAAGGGGAAGCCGGAGGTCCCCACTCTGCTGTGGGGTGTTACTGCCGCACACGACTCGCCAGACTTGCCCTGCCTGGGGCTTTCTGAGCCTGGCCAGCCCCCTCCTGTGTGCCCTCTGTCTCCTAAATCCCACAGCAGGAAAGGCACTGACCTGTTTGTCACAGACGGGCAAACAGTACGGCCCAACACCGATTTCACTCAGGGAACTCTCGAGGAGGTTTAAATTCTCCTGAATACCTGTGCCGGTTTTGGAGGAGACATTCAAAGGAGTACTGATTAGCAGCCCGGATTTAGTTTGAACGTTTGTGGGAATGGGAAATCCTGACTGTTATTGCTGGCTCATACGCTAATTTATTGAGTGGCTTTGAGTAAGGAATAAATATTCCCATTTCTCCAGGTCTGAGCACAGGATACCGTCTCCGTTTTATACTAAAAATAGACTCCTGCTGGTATAGAAACGGGAAATATGATCCTTGACTTTTGTATTCATTTTGCGTGACTGCTGTAACAAATTGCCATAAGCTTTGTGGCTTAAATCCAGACAAATTTATTCTTATAGTTCTGGAGTTTCCCGGGGCTTAGTTGAGGTGTTAGAAAGGCCACACTCCCTCTGGAGATGCCAGTGGATTTTCTGTGTCCCTTTCCATCTTTTGGAGCTCCGTTCCTTGTGTTCCTTGGCTCGTGGCCCCTTCCTTGAACTTCAAAGCCAGCAGCGTAGCATCTTCAAACGTCTCTCTGGTCCAGTTGCATCGCTTCTCCTCTGTACTTGAACCTCACTAAGCCCCCTCTTATAAAGACATTGATGATGGCCTTGGCCAGGTGGTGCATTTGGTTAGGGTGTCATCCCAGCACACCAAGGTCATGGGTTCAATCCCTGGTCAGGGCACATACAAGGATCAACCAATGAACGTATATATAAATGGAACAACAAATTGTTGTTTCCCTCTCTCCCATCCTCTCTCTCTCTAAAATCAATTAAAAAAAAAGAGACATTTGTGATTGCATTTAGGACCCACCAGGATAAGCCCCCCATCTCAAGATCCTTTAATCATGTCTTCAGAGTCTCTTTTGCCATGCAAGGTAGCATTCCCAGGTTCCCGAATTAAGACCTGGGGATCACTGAGGGCCATGGTACAGCCTGCTGCCATTCTTTTGCCTCTTTCTTCTTCCCCAGTGTTTTTAATCCTGTCTTTGTTTTGTGTAGGGATGCAGCCAACTATGTATTCTGTGAAGGAGGCGCTGCTTGGCAGACCCACCTGGAAACGGACGGGCTACGAAATCTGTTATTACAAGTGAGTTAGACCATTGTTCGTTTCCTCCTGCTTTTCCCTATTGCTCGTGTGAACCTCAGCCACCCGTGCTACTTGTCACTGTCCCTCCAGCAAGTGCCCTGCCCTTCAGAAGCATGAGCATGTTACGCGGCACCCCCAGCAGGCCGCAAGAAATAGCTTTGTGTTTGCTGAATGTGCTCTGTCTTCACGTGGGCACATGAGCACCTGTGCCCACGTGGGCTCCTGAGCACCCAGTACCTTATTGGGTATTTATTAGGAGTTGCACTGACTCACCCTGTGATTAGTGCATCAGGCTTTAGCTCTTTACCTCTGTCCATTGTTTTTCTCAGTGAGCAGGAAGTCTGAGAAATTCCAGCCTGTTCTTACCCATCTTACCCTTCAGTTTTACAAAGTAGATGAGAGGGAATGGGTGACAAATACATAGAAAGATGATTTTTTTTAGAAGAAACAAAAGAAGTAGGTCTTCAAAATTCATCTTCAGCCCTTGACCACTAACCGTTTTCATCAGTTTATCTTGTAAAAAATTGTAATGGATTTTAAATTATCTATGGCTTTTGATAAAAGAATTCGAGACCCCATGACTTGCTTATTTATGCATTTGGGAGTGGGAAAATAAAATACAAATTCATGTGAAAAAAAAAGGATAGGCATTATTAGAACAGGTAGAAAATATATAATTAATTCTCATTGCTATTTTTTAAAAATAAAAATTGACAGGCTAGTACTTACTTTCTTGGATAAAATAAGTCTTACCTTTTTCTGAGATTATAGGAGGCCCCTTAAAAACTGTAACCAGACATTCTAGAGTTTAGGTTGCTGTCAGTGCCCAGAAGACAGAGTGTGTTACACACTCAGGCCCTTTGGCCTGTGAGACCGTGAGGACCGGAGAGGGCGGGTCTTGTTGCTCGATCAGAAATCTCCACAGACATATCAGTAGTCTGCAGACCACGGAGCTGGGCCAACTAACAGCTCCTGATCCGAGAGTTGGCGTCTCCAGTCCTTGATGTGTGAGGACATGGGCCCGGGTAGTATGTCCATTATACTCTTTAGAACAAGAGCAAAATGTGGTCATTGGGTTGGCTTTTCCGTTCACCCGTACAGCAACTCCTCTCTGGCCCACCCACCTAGACACTCTCAGGATCTTTCTGTGGTCCAAAGAGTTATGTAGACTAAAAATCACCTCAGGGTAATATTTTTCCCAGCTGCAGGGAAACATAATAAAAGCCTACATTTGGACCTGCATGTGTCAAGAACAGGTTTTAGTGTTCTCTGATAATGGTAGCCCTTAATAAGCATGCAGGACCCAGCTTGCTGCCAGCCTGGATTGGAGCTTAGTTTGGGTGTGAGATCGAACAAATACAACATCCAGCATCCTCTCCCAGGCGCACAGCTCTTGCTGGAGCTGCCGATTTGTGGGTGGGGAATAAGGAGCAGGCTTCAGGGGACTGAGCATCTATCTATCTGCCAAGAGAAGGAGGAAGCCACACATCCAAGAGCACAGCCTTGGCCTGAGGAAAGCCGGCGTTAATGTTAATAGCTTTTAGATTCATTAACAAGACCATTGTTATGTGATTAGAGAGGTAACATGAAAACCATGAATGTATAATGTAATTCATTTTTCATTTTCCAGTCATGAATACAACAGAGATAAGTGGATGATTGCTACATCACAGTGTAGTTTGTTTGACAATTATTCACCACGTTATGTTAACATATTTCCAATAATGTGATCTGGAAACAGGATGGATGGGTGTATCTGTGTTCAACAAGACAGAACGCTGCTCCCTAGCAGAGAACGCCTTGCGGCATACAGTACACTTCTCCCCTTCTGCACATCGTAGTCTTCGGGTCCGCCTGCTTGTAGAAGATTTTTTTTTTGCTTCATCTCTGTCTTTATTCTGCCTAGTGTGTTAGTTGGGAGACCTTTACCTCCTCATTTCTTTGTCTTCCGTAGGTCCTCAGGAACTCAGAAGTTCTATTTCTGTCCTGCTATTAAATTCTCAGACTCAGTGGCATGTTTTAAAGGGGTGACAGGGGGCTCATTGTGGAGAGAATCACGAGTCATAGTGCCCGAGCATATGATAGGAAAGGGTCAAAGACAAAAAGGCACGCGGAAGTAATGCAGTGTTTAGTTACTACCGCACAGAGTGACGGCACTGAAGATCGGCTGAGGAGGTGGGCTTGTGGGTCCTCTCGTCATCAGTTAGAACGTGGTCCCCCAGCTCCTTCGATAAGATGTATTTATGCATGTGCTTCCAGTATAGATTTGTTCATAAAATCATTTCTAATCAATCACATACACATTACTGCACTAACATGTGCATTAGAAAACATGCAGCAAGTTAAGAATTTTGAGTGAAGAGAACAAGATGAAACAAATGATAATTTTCACTGTCTGCCTGATTTTCTCAGTTTCCCCTTGGGCACGGGGTTAGGGGCACGGATCCCTCCACCCCCCACACAGTCAACATCCACGCATGGTCTCTGACACCCCCAACACTTAACTAGTAATAGCCGACTGTTGACTGGAAGCTTTATCGATAGCATAAACAGTCAATTTAGACTTATTTTATATGTTGTATGTGTTTTATACTGTATTCTTACAGTAAGATAAGCTGGGAAATTAAGAAAGTAATAAGGAAGAGAAAATGCCCTTGCAGCATTTATGGAAAAGACCACGGAGAAGTGGCCCCGCACACTCAAACCCGTGCCGTTCGTTCAAGGGTCAGCTGTGATTTTACTCTACTGATAACTTAGGGCATACTGCACACTTAGGATTTAACACAAAAAGTGTCGTGTACATAGTCTTTTGGATAATTTTGAAAAATTGCGGTTAACTTCCCAGATCTAATTAGATTATTTCTATGCACACAAAAATTCTTAGGGGCCTAGTATTAAGGGCAGGAGGTAGACCATATCTGTTCTTCTATTTTCTTGGTCATTTCTGCTTGAAATTTAATATTATCATCATGCTACAGCTTCTAAGCAGAATTTTTTTTTAAAAAAACCAATGAATTGTTTGTATTGTGAGGTTTAGTTTAACGCACATGATATAGTCTGTGAACCCACTAACGCAGGCTTCTGCAAACTTAAGTGCCTTCCCGGAAGCTGAAAGCAGTGAGCTGGTGAGCGCCCCGGCCCCTCCCTCAGCGGGCCTCCTGGGCCGCAGCCGGTGCTGAACTCTCCGACGAGCAGAAAGCACCGAGGTCCAGTGCGGTGTGTCCTTCCTGCTCCGCCCCGGACAGCAGCAGAGAGGAGTGGGGAAGGTTGCTGGACCGCAGACGGGCTGGTTGGTGATCACTCATCACAGGGCATTGACTCAGACTGAGTGAGGGCGGCCTCGTCCGCCCCCGGATTAAACCCCAGACGGCTTCCTCTCTTTCTTATCCCTTAGGTCAGAATCAATCTGAAGAGAGGTTCTACTGCTCCCTCCCTGTGCCCAGTGGATCCTCTGGCCCCTCCCCCGAGGACTCCTTCCCCTCTCAGGGACCCCCTTCCCACCCGCGCTGCAGACCACTAGGCCAGAAAATAAGAAGAGATCCTCAGGAGGGAGCGAGGTTCGTGGGCAGCATCATTTCTCCGTGCCCCTCGTATCGGCAGGGGCAGCCTCGCTTCCTCCCCTGCGGTCAGCTTCGCCCTCTGCTGCGTGCGCACAGGTGCTCTCCCAGCGCTGGGCTGAAGTCCTTTTGCTGCTGAAGGGCGGAGGGTGGGGGCGGCCGGCGCGGAGGGCTGTACAATAAGCAACGGCTGATCTCTTCTGACATTTATCTCCGCCGGCGAGAGGAGCGGGAACAGCTCTCTCATGAAGATGAGTGTCACACTGGGGCTCTGCCGCTGGGCTTTCTCCCGAGGACCTCGGGAGAGGGACTGGGCGTCACGGAGGACATCAGGATCGCCACAGACCCGGGCCGCCTGGCGGCCGGGCTGCTCTGCCTGGTCAGATCCCGTTAAACGGGAATGAAATGACACACCCTTGTTAGGCGGAGCCTTCGTCATTGTGAGGTCCTCTGGTTGGCTCTCTATCCCAGCATGTGCTCATTTTGTGCACACACATGTGAAAAAATGACTTCCCAGCACGTTTTTAAGTAGAAATGGAAATAGATTGAGTTTATAACTATGTGTGTGTACTTTGCTCCTTGCTTCATTGAAGGCTTTATGATTACAAACGTGCAGGTCCTTCTGAAGATGAATGGCTCAGGGAATAGAAAAGCAAGGGGGTGGCCTTTAACTGTTGAGTGGCTGGACTCTCCAGCCTCCTCTCGGACCCAGGAGGGCTGACCTGGGATGTGACAAATCCACGAGCACCCTTGATGTCACCACGCTGCTTGTCCACCTGGGAGAACAGGTGAAGGAGAGAGAGTTCTTGGAACCAAACCTCTGCCATTCATTCATTAATGGTGTGACCCTGAGCAAATTGTTCCAGCCCCTCCCAGCCTCAGCCTCCGCCTCCACATCTGTAAAATGGGGATAATAATGTGGAGTGATTCTGAAAAGTAAATGAAATGAGATAAAGCACGTGGAAAGCTTCGAGCAGTGTCTGGGGCGCAGGAGGTGCTCACCACTGTCAGCCGTCGTGATTAACTGCAGCGACACCACACTGGCGTCAGATACCAAGGACATGAAGAATTACAGCGACGTGGGTCGTTTCCACTGGCTCTTATCTGGAGTACTCTATCCTTTATAGGCAGCCCTGATTTACGGAGACCAAAACTTCAAATTCTGACGATGAGTTCAGCCCGAAGTCCTCTGGTCCTTTTATCCATTCCTAAGAGCAAGGTGATATGATTAAAAAAAAAAAGCCTTGGTTTTGAAGTAAACGCCCACCTGGCATCGAATCCTGCTTCCTAAGTTGCCTGTTGTAAGGAGTTGCTCAAGAAGACACTTAACATCCATGAGCCTCAATTCCCCCGTCTGTAGAGGTGTGTAATAATACTTTCAAAGGAGGTCATTGGGGTTAGAAATAAAATATGAGAAGCTTTGAATTGTTGCTCCTGGGGTCTTAGGTCTGTTTAACTCTGCCAACTGGAACTGAACAGCTGCGGGGTTCCGGTCCTCTGCCAAGCATGAAGATGCAGAAAGGAGAAGCCATAATTCCTGCCACAAAGGGTTGGCAGTGAGGGTGAGACACAGTGTGAGAAGAATTATGTACAAAGGTGGCTATCAGGGAAGGCTTCCTGAAAGAGGAAAAAAAAATAAAGCCACCATTTGAATTCCTGATACTTCCCTCAGATCAGTAGGACCTGGACCCACAGAAGCTTGAGAGCTAAGAATTATGCCATTTTATTTCTCTCCCCATCTCACGGCACTGTTCCTCCCACCGGGGTCCAGGTGGGGTTTGAATGGTAGAAGGAGCCCGGTGATGGGGGTTTCACTCACGTCCTCGCTTCCTCCCCCCGTCTTGCTCTTTCTCGTGGCTGCTGTGGGAAGGCTGAGTTTGCTCCGGGTGAACGTGCCTGTGGTTTCAGCGTAGTTGCGATGGCACAGTGGGAAACCTAAACAGAAGCAAGGCTCATGCCAAACGAGACCACCCCCACCGGCCACCAGGGGCCTCGGTTAGTCTTAAGGAGAGCTGCGGACAGCCTCTTGTCGTTTGGAGGTCAGGAACTGGGCATGGTGAGGCCTGAGATGTGTGTATTTGCCTTTTCATTCACGGTTTTGTGTGTGTGTATGTGCCTTCCCATTCACGGTTTTTTGTGTGTGGTGTGTGTGTGTGTGTGAGGGACTCTCCCCCGCATTTTGATGGGTTGTCAGGACTCGGACTGTTTTGACGGCCTCGTCTCACCGCACTTGGCCCTTCCCTTGTGGAAAGGCGCCGCCGACTCCTGCAGCTCGGGGCGAGGAACGTCCGTTTGCGGCGGGGCCGCTGCGAGGGAGGTGGGAAAGAGGCCAGGAGGCAGGGCCCGTGCGGCCTGCGTGCTCTCTGAGCAAACGAACACCCGCCTCACGGAGCAGTTTCTCATAACCTGGGTTTTCAGCCGGGAGACACTGCAGAACTTTGGGGAAAGGAGACTCAGTTAGGGATCAAGGCTCAGGGGGCGTCTGCCCTGTCTGTCGTCCAGAGGAAACGGCCCCGGTAACGTGGTGCTGCATAGCTGGTGGGTACTCGGGCCTTGCGTGGTCAGGGGGCCCTCCTTTCCTTAGACTGACCAAGGCTCCCGGGTGCCATGTTGGGAGAAACTGAGGCAGGGGAAGTGTGTCAGGCCATAGCCCGTGGGACTCCCAACTTCTCTCACTCCCATTTCTAGTGTTACACATACACACACACACACACACACACACACACGCACGCACAAGAACCACAAGAAACAAGACCAGAGATTTCCTATTTCACCCTTTCTCGCTTGCTTGATTTTTCTCTTTTCTAGTTTTTTTCCCCCCTTTGGTGGAAGGGGGCATGAAGGCAGTAAAAAGGCAGAAAATAATGATCCGAGTTTTTTGTATTCTGCAAGCATGCCCAGAATAATTACCTGTTGTTTCCCTGTCCCCATCCTTTCACCCAAGAAAACCCCAAAGCACAACGGACAAGTACACCAACCACATAACTGCTGCAAGGTGAAACTGTGCATCTTCTGGCGTCTGGGCGCATTTTGCACTGTGCAGCGCGGCCTGGGCGATAGCATTTCTCAGGGAGGCCCGCACAGCTGTCTCAGCATCCACAGGCAAGGCCAGCGTGCGTCTGGCGGCACGTGAGGGGAAATACGGCTCCGAAATGCACTTCTGGGGGCCGTTTGCTTTGCTATTGTTCTCCGAAGGCTCAAAATTGGCTCTTCATCTTTGACAAAGGAAAACACGCGTTCTCAAGCTAGAAGAAGCCCGAACCGCATTTGGGGTGAGGAATGCCCTCCTTCGGGAGGAGAGGACTGTGTAGTGGAAAGAACAGAGGCTTTGCAGACCAGCAGATCCGGGCTCGAGCCCCCGAATTGACCCCTTGCTGGCTGTGGACAGCGGGCTGTGGCAGTGTTAGCAGAAAACGACACGTGTTCAGCCTGAGCTGGAGCGCAGTATTTCGTAGGGGCAGCGAGTACGGCGCTTGGCAGGTGGAAGGGAAGGGAAGAGCTGTGCTCCGTACAATCTGGGGAGAGGTCAGAGTGGGGGAAACCCAGATTCGGGTGAAAAGTGTGTGTCCACAGTGGAATCCCAGGAAAAACAGAGTGGGGAAAAGCAGAGTTCATGTTTTCCTCTATTTTGTGTCTCGGTGACTCCGTAACCCCCTTTTTGCTGACACCGCAAGGGCAGGGCCGCGGCAGGATGGCCACAGGCAGGGGGCCGGCGGACCAGCCCAGACATGGCTGGCTCGGCCCGTGGCCTGGCAGCGAGCTCCCTGCGCATCTCTCTGTTTCTGAGCTTCGCCCACTGAGTGTGCTGAGTGGCCGTTCTGCTGTCCTACGACATGAGAGATCTATGGCACCTAGCACCCTAAAGGGCTGGTTCCCGCAGGCCTCCCTCAGTCTCCTCTCTTCTCCTCTCTCCTTTAGGAATCATTATCGCGAGAGCGCAGCCGTCACGGGGGGAGCGTCTAGGAAGTGTTTTTATACCCTCACCTTTGCCGTCACCTTCCCGCACAACGAGGACGTCTGCTACCTGGCCTACCACTACCCCTACACCTACACCGCCCTCATGGTAACTCCCTCTTGCGGCACGGCCCCTGGCGGGGCGGCGGCGGGGGGCTGTCTGAGGTGGTTCTGGAAACCTTCAGGAGCCCCTGATCGCAGGGGGGCCGGGGGTTGTTGTCACTGATGCAGCGCCTTTAGATTCGTCCCATCTCGCTCCTGGGGAAGAGCCCGAGGCTGAGGCCGTGACCGGTGGCATTCTTAAAGTCCAGGTGGCACGCGGTGCCTCGCGTCGGCGGGTGCGGCGCGGGAGGCGGGGCGTTTTAGGGGCTGCATCTTCACGAAGCCCTCAAGCGAAAACCCGAAGCGGTGAGGTGGGAAGGTGGCTACCCCGTCAGAGCGGGGTAGAAAACAAGGGGCGAGCCGAGATGCCGGTGTGAAGGATGTGGACTCACTGTGAGGAGCGGAGCAGGACTCAGGAAGGGACACCTTGGAGAACCTGCCTGAGTCCGGGAGCAAGCAGCCGCTCAGCTTTCTGGGTGGTCCGCCTGGCCACGGGCGCCCAGCGCCAGGAGGGGGTCCAGGGCAGACCGGGCGAGCCCAGCGTAGAGCGCTGAACTGCTTGCTGCCCCGGGGTCTCCGGTCTTCCAACGAGGGGAGCGGAGGGGGGGTGGGGGGGCGGAGTGTGAGCCGGTCCAGCCCGAAGGCAGCGCCTGCCTCCTCGCAGGCCCGGCCGGAGGTCCACGAGGCCGGTTCGAGCAGACTGCTCAGACCGTGCCGTTCTCTGCCGTTTGAAGAAGCTGGCACTCTGTCCCTTTCCCCTAGCTATTTCACGGATATCCTGAGGATTAATGAGCTCAAGCCTCTTCTGTAGAGCACTTTCATCTCCTGTGTTAATGCAAAATGTTATTAGCATATTTATAATAATATGCGTATGTATGAGCACATATATCACTTTGCCTGAAGGACGAGCGTTTTCATTTTAAGTCGGCGATAAGGAGTTGGAACAGATAATAACCAAGAACATCTTTGCCTCCAAAAGGCAGGTTCAGGTACAACTGAACATTTTTTCCCCTCCACCGAGAAGGCGTATCTTAATCCACTTGGCCAACTGCTTCCTGAACAGGCGCCTGCCCTTCTCTCCATATGCTGTCTTGCCTGGAGAGAGGGTTTTGCTGTTTTCCAGATTGCAAGAGATGCACAACTAGTATTATTTGTGTACCACACTTGGAGATCTCAAGAAGTCAGTCCAAGAAGCGTGCATCCCAAGCGAGGCCGCGACGAGCCGTGTTTGTTATAAAACACGCTCGTTGCCTTTGGGGGTCCCGGGAGAGGTGATGTGCGTAATCCCCCTCAACAGCCTTTCCCGTCGTCGCCTCACCTGTGCGGCTCTGCCCGAGCGGGCCTCCTGCGGGGGGAGATGCCGTTCTCCTCGTGTGTTTGCCCTTTCCGCTGGGGGTGTGGTGCGTGGGTCCCGGAGACCGTTCTTGTCACTTGTTAGACCCTCTTACGCCCTGCTCTGATTCTCGGCGACAGTTAGAATAAAACTTGAGAATGCAGAGCAGTTTGGGAAATGGTCTAATTCATGCCTGTCATTTCCAGAGGCAAAACACCAGGCCTAGAAATCCCCCGTCCAGCCAGTGGCCGAGCAGGGAGCAGAGCACTGGCCTCTGTGCCCCTCCTGTTTCCTTAGAGGGATGTAGAGACGTTTAGAAGTCGTCGTCGTGCTCTGGGATCAGACCCGTGCGGCGTCCCTGCTCGCTGTGACAGAGAACAGCTGCTGCGGTGCAGCCCACTTTCCAGGCGCAGGTGGTCACCGAGCCGCGTGATCGTGTAACCTCTGCTGGTTCAGTTCGCCGCTGCCTGGCGTTCTTCTGTAACGCCGAGCACCATGGATGTGGTGCATCCGGATGGTGAGGTTCATCCGGATGGTGTGGTTCATCTAGATAGCGAGGTTCACCCGGATGGCGTGGTTTCAGAAACATGGACTCATTCTTCCCCCAGGATGCTCTGACTTTCCTAGGTGCCTACAAGCTGATTCACAGTCTGAAACACCTTCAGCCAGGCCTTGACTGCATCTGGCTTCTTATTCCGAATTTCAGATTTTGAATCAGTTCATAGGCACTCAGCAAGAACCCCTCCTGGGAATAGACTGGGACCATGTTTGGGGGAAAGCACTGTCCAGCTAAACTGTATCCAGAGCACTTAGTGTTATAGGTAAAATTCATGATTACTTGAGCTCAACCGTCAGAGATTAGAGAGTCACATAATTTGATGACTGCATGTACCTCTACAAGTGAACTCGAGGTGTAGTAGCTATTGTCTGTCATAGCTTGTATCCCTGAGGTCCACTTAGCTTTGTGGGCTTGTCAGAGCAGACAGAGCACAGGGTCTAAAGTTCACGGTCAACAAATAGCTTAGGATCCTTGGGGGGGTAATGCCATCTTGATGGGGGATAAAAGCAGAAGAAAAGAGGACTCCTCTTCCCCTCGTCAGATGGCCTCTGTGAGGAGAGAGCACCCTTTGTTCGTGGATGCTTCTTGGGTTCTTACTTAGCCTGTGGACTGAGAATCTCTTCCCACTTGGGAAGTGTGAGGAGAGTTAACGAGAAAGAGCCAGGGAGAGAGATACCTTTCCATTTCTCCTAAACGAATAGTACAGGATAAGAAAGACAATTTGTTACTTGAAAGAGAAGAATGCACATACTCAGTTCCAGGTTTTGCCTTTCCAGTAACGCGTGGTCTTGTCCTCCCTGGGTGTGGAACAGTAATGGACTCGGTCTGTGACTTCTCTTCAAAACCCCTCCTCCCGTCACGGGCAGGAGGACTACATTCTGTAATGCACACTAGTCCTTTTTATTTTTGGACATGTCCTAAGGAGAAACAGTTTTTCTCCCAGCAGATCAGTGATAGATTAAATGTGAATGATGCCCCAAGGGCAGAATTAGCTGTATGATGCTCAGGGGTTATGCAGAGGGGTAGAAACTACATTTCTATGTGGAATTCGCAATTTGTAAACCTCTTGGAATATGGATTATGTCTAATAAGGACAGACGTTTTTATAGCAGAGGGGACATGTGTGTTGGATGTTTTTCAACATGAATATAATTTGGCAACTTAAAAAATTTTTTATTATTCTCTTATAACAAGAGAATTAGTATTTGGTTCTTTCAAATTGATATCTTCCAGATGCTTGCCAGGAACTCTGTCGGATAATTATCCAAATTAGAGTATTAAAGCTAAAAGAAAGAAATAGAATGTTATTGTAATTATGAAGCAAGCAAAAGGAGTTCTATTGTAGTCATCCATATCAAGCCATCAATAATTGCAATAATTCTCAAAGTGCTGTTAGCTATACTTGTTAAAGTATTTGGATTATGTTATGGATTGCCCCATAGGAAGCCTATAGTATTGGTTGAAAATAGGAACCCGGAAGGATTTCTGATGGACATTTTAGGGGTAAGAAAATGGGATCTCACAGCGAACTTACAACTGTGTGGGGCGGCAACAGACGAGGAAAGTGATCCCAAGTAGAATCCATATGTTGGGAGAGCCTCAGGCTCTTCAAGGGTAGGGTAGGGTTTTTCACGGGGCATCTCTCCCCGCTGTGGTGGATGCTGCCACCATGAACTGTCCTTAGAGATGAACTGCAGTGTGTTGTAGGCAGGGAAGGGGAGCGAGGGAGAGGGACACGGGGAGAGAAGGGAGAATTAGAATGCCTTGTGCGCAGCCTCTTTCAAAGGGCTCAGCGTAAAATAAAGAGCTCAAAAATGTGCCAGATGGGAAAAGTTGACATACATGAGGTAGATCAGAGATGCAACGAGCAAGTCATCAATCAGTGCTGCCGGGTGATCGATAGACAGAGACCTGTCCTTGTGCAGGCTGGGACAAAGGACAGGCGCCAGTCCAGGGCCCCGATGTCCAGGAGGTGAGCAGAAAGGCCACTCCGAAGGAGCGGAGACCCGTGTGAGTGGTGACGCCCTTGACGCCGAGGACCGCTGCACTCCAGGGTCTTGAGCACACACGAGGAACAGGTGCTGGAGCCGGACAGGCCGGGTTTGAGCCTGAGCTCTTGCCGCGCGGCCCTGGGCAAGCTGTTTGCCCTCTCAGAGCCTCGGTTTTCTCGTCCGTACACTCAGAAACGCACAAGCAGTGACCGCCCGGGTTGTCAGGGAAGTTAGACAGTGATGCCCGGGAAGTGTAGCTAAGGGTCTGCCTCCCCTAAGTCAGACTGGATGGTGACAGTGAGACCATGCTTATTCCCTTTTTTATGGTGACGTGATTGTTCTGTATGCTGGGCTGATGGGAAGATACCCATTCCATAACTTACAGTAACATTAAAGTTAGGCAAAAGATCCAAATCAAGGACCAAAAAGAAATAAATATAAATGCTACTGATGGTAGTGAAAAAAATCCAAATAACCAAAAAGAAATAAATACAGTGGTTAGTGATAGTTGTCTTAAGGTAGCCGATGATAATCATTTTTTCTTTACTCTCTTTTCCAAATCATCAGCAATGTAACTTCATTTATTTTTAATGGAAAAAGGATATTAAAATCATCTTTTCTTTCTAATCGGCAAATCCGAGAGTAGACACCTAGAGACTAATTATTTCTCTTCTTTTTTTTTTAAGATTTTATTTATTTATTTTTAGAGAGGAGAAGAGAGGGAGAAAGGGAGAGAAACATCAATGTGTGGGTGCCTCTTGCACGCCCCCTACTGGGGACCTGGCCCACAACCCAGGCATGTGCCCAGCCTGGGAATCTGCACCAGCGACCCTTTGGTTTGCTGGGTTCGCAGGCTGGCGCTCAGTCCACTGAGCCACACCAGCAAGGGCTGTTTCTCTTACTTGAAAGTGAGTCTGTTTAATGTAGGGGGAGTGGTGCTGGGAGAGGGGCAGTTTTAGGAAGCCCGTCAGAACCCGTGGACAGCGCGTTCTGTTGCCTTTGTTTGCTTTGAAGATGTCATTTGTTCTTCTGTGACAAGAAGCCTCCGATTCTCAGATGGGTGGATTTAAGCGACAACTGAGAACTAGGCTGCACACAAGTGGAACAGGCCACCCTCTCAGGGGCGAGCTTTCTCCTGAATTAGGGGGGCAGCGAGTACAGCAGATTGGGGGGTAACAATAAGGAACGATTTCTGAGTGCGTAGTACTTCCCGCTGTCGGCAGCCCCCAGCGGGGTGAGCCGCTGAGGCTGGGCAGAGTCTCCGATGGAAGTTTTAAGGGAGTAGCTGATCAAGGAGAGAGGCAAAGACTCCTGCGGAGAGCCACCAAGGAGGCCGGGGGCGAACTCGTCAGCCAGGCGTCTTCCGTGGAGAGGTAGAATTTTCTCTTACAAAGGTGACCTCTCGGGGGGCTTCCGCAATCGCCGTGAATCGATTCCCATTTTTACAAAGAAACCCACCGCGGTGGCTTCCGCCGCGCAGTCCTAACGGCTGGTTGTTGGCACGGGCACCCTGGCAGGCACCCCACTTCTCCCATCAGCGACCCCGACAATGTCTAATTAGACGCGGCCTCACTGCGCCCGAGACGGCAGCAGCCGCTGAAAAATAATTTTCAGGAGAACAATGCAAAGCCATTTGGTGAGAGGAAATTCAGCCGAAGTTTGTAATTGGTTTTCTTCTGGAAGTCATCTGTACGCTGAGCCAGAATAAGGCCGGAAGAGCGGAGGTGGCCTGGGACGGAGCCTTCACTGAGGGGTGCAGGGAGAGCTGCGTGAACCGTATAATACAGAAAAGGAGCTTACGCTGAAAGGTGTTCGGCGTTGATTAAGTTGTAATAAAACAATATTATTGTTTTTTAACTTACTGATTTTTTAGAGAGGTGGAGGAGGAGGAGGAAGAAATGTCGATTTGTTGTTCCACTCATTTATGCAGTCACTGGTTGCTTCCTGCGTGTGCTCTGATTTGGGATCGAACCCACAACCGTGGCGTATTGGTGCAATGCTCTGACCAACCGAGCTACCCAGCCAGGGCCACGTGGTAATATCATTAATCATTAAAATGTATTGTGATAATAATTAACAGAGAATTCATAGGAGAAGAAAACTTTCAAACCTTGCTTCCTCCTGCTTTTGCCGCTAGGGAGCTCGCTGAGGTGATGCTGTCCGGAAGGACAACATGCGTGGGCTTTTTTTTTTTTTTTTTTGACTTTTTTCTCTCTTTCTCCAAGAAGTGTGCTTGATGACTTCTGTAGGCAAACCTGTCTTTAGACCTGCTCCCTGTCTCTGATTTATAAAATCTAGATTTAATTTTTCTTTTTTAAGATTTGGTATCAGACACCAAGGAACTGTGGCCTCTTTGTAACTTGGTCACATCACGGAATGATGGTCATCGCTGTCCTTGAGCATGCTCCCTCCCTCTCCCCCACCGCCCCTTTTGGAAGGGCCCTCGTAGCCATAATAAAATGTGCAACAGATAGCTTTGGCTTCAAAAAACCAACACACACAAAAAACATAAGAACAATTCCGCAGAGACGGTGTTTCCTGAAGCTTATTCTGCAGCTCTCCAGCGTCCTACGATCTCGAGAGCGAAAGGGTTGGACGGGCACATCAGTTCCTGAAGCACTCGCTGTTCGTAGTACCGCATGCTGCTCCTTCTTCTGAGAGTGTGTAACGCACATTAAAGAATCGGCGTGTTAAAGAATCTGAAAATCTCTGCAGCCGTTTTCCTTCGTTTTCCTTCTCTCTGCCTCACCCTCGTCCTGGTGCTTTGGCTGTGAGCGGCCCGCCCCTCTACCGCTCTGGCCACTTGGTAACGTCCTGCAGAGCGCGTTTTGGGGAAGCCTTCGAGAGTATTGCTTTTCTAGTTTCGGGAGCCCGCAATCTGATTGACAGTGATCATGAGGCCTGGTTTTAATAACAAACAATGTGGGGAGCAGTTTCCACCAAGAATTTTATGACAGCAGTTGGATCAGAGAGTATCATTTGAATCCTGGACTATGTTCATTCTCTTAACTAAGATGCTATTTTTTTTTTTTTTTTTTTTTTTTACGAAGATGGCTGACACTGGGATGGGGACACTTTTATTGTCCTGTGCCGTCTCTCCGGGGATACCAGATGTCCACTTCTGTCAAAACTTTAATTACACTGATTTAAAACTGATTTTCTCTTTAATACGTGAATTTCTTCAGTGACCTTCTTCTGGGAGGATGTTTTTCTATTTCCTAATTTTTTTTTACTTTTTGCTGATTTTAAGACTATTTTTACTTGTCTAACTTCATTTGTTATCAGAAAATGTGGTTTGTACAATTTCTGATTTTTTTTTGAAAATTTATTGAACTTTTATGGCCCTGTATATGATTACTTTTTGTTACAGTTCCATGAACGCTGGGGGGGAAAAAGGATGTTTTCTATAAAGAAAAAGTTTGACATATATCTATAAAAACAATATTGTTCAAATACAGGATATCATTATTTTTGTGCAGTTGATTTATTTAAGACTGAGGTACTGTCTTAAAGTCTCCCACTCCTAGTATACTTTCCCTCTTCTGCCGTCTTTGCATTGCATATTTCAATCCTGTGTTATTTGATTCTTAAGATTTATGAGTTTTATATGTTCATTGTGAATTGTGCCCTTTGTCAAAATAAGATTTTTAAATCCCATTTAATGCACTTGTTCTTGAATATGACTTTGTCATATATTACTGTTGCCATGCCTGCTTTAATTTATGTTTGCTTATCCTTTCTGTTTCAGCATTTCTCTCTTAAAACATTTTAGTAGAGGCAAGCAAAGTGAAGAGATAATTCAGGCATGTTTTTATATACAGCATGTTTTTTTCTCTCCTCTCTTTAAAAGCATCTCTTATATGCAAGATGTGCTGAGATTTATAAAAACTAATCTGGAAAATCTTGTAATTTCATAGGGCTGTTTACCCTACTTGTACTCACAACGATGTTTGGTGTTCCTTCTGTCGTGATGATTGTCTGCTGTCTCCCATGCTGCTTTGCTTGTTTCCTTCCCTCCCTCTCTCTCTTCTGCGAAGTGGCCCAACCGTATATCCTTTGATTTTTATTTTTCCCTTAAGTGTTTATAATTCCACTAGTGCTTCCCTTTGGTTCCTAAAAAAAATTTGAATCTGTATTTCTCTATCAATAGTGACAGTTAAAATCGAGGGTTTCGTATGTGATGGGCATTTTTCACATATAAGATATGGCTAAATGATAGCAGCCACTCAGTGCGGTGGGTAATGGTGTTTTTATATACATTTTAAAGATGAGAAAATTGAGTCACAGAGAGGTTAACTACGGCATTTACATAATTTTTCCAGAACCTGCAGCCAAAATTGGAACTCAGGCAGTTTGCGTCCAGAGCCGGCTTGGTTAGCCATCTTGCTATGTATGCGTGCCCTACCTTGCCATTTGCAAGAATCAAATAACATTACTCTGTCCATGACTGTAAGTTGAAAAAGTTAATATTTTGTTTTACTTTATTTCTTCTTCACACACTTTTAAATTTCGCTGTAGCACCAGATCATGGCATTAAAGTTTGATAGTATGTACTTTCTCCCTACAAAGTACTTTTTAATGTTTGTCTAGTGTAGTAACATATTTTCAGTAGGCATTTAGGCTTAAACCAGTTGAACTGGACTTTCCTTTCATAGCGCTCTTGTGTTTGATTCTGGACAGCTGAATGATGTGTCTCCAAGCTCTTGTTCTCGGTAGTGGTCAGGCCGAACATTTCTGAGTTCTTGTGTGTCTGAGCGTGGAGGCTACCTGTGTGAGCAAAAATGTGGTGGCTGATGAGAGGTTTACTGGACCGAAACCCTTTCTTCTTTGGAGCCCTGAGCAGTCCTTCATTTCCTCTGGCATCCACGTGGTGTTGCCGAGCAAGTGTGAAGGCCCAAGAGTGATGTTTTGTGTGTGCGTACATGTACATACGTAAGTTTATACAAGTGCGCACACACACGTAATCACTTTTAAAAATAACCTCAGTTGTGGGGTGCAGCCCCCATTCTGCTGCTCTAGGAGAAGCAGCGGTGTTGGGTTCCGACGGCCAATCAGACATGCAGAACCAGGCTCTACCCTGAACACGTTCACGGATCCCTGAGAAAGGACGCAGGCCAGGCAGTAACACTGTGTGCACGGAAAGGGCTCGGCGGAGATCTCTGGGCTCCTGGCTCTCTCCACCGGGCGTGTGTGCGGTCACGGGAGAGGAGGCTGAGCTCCGGCGATCGGAAGGCCGTCAGACAGTGAGCCGGCCACCGTGTCTGCGCAGGGGTGTGGCCTCCCCATCTCCCACGCAGGTGCACCTCAACAGTCCTCGGTGCCCATCACTCAGGCAGTCACAAGAATAAAGTACAAAGGTTTGGTCGGATACGTGGACCTCAGCTGAATTCTCATCTTGAATCTGGGAAAGGTGCTCCGTCCAATTTCTTAGCATTGTGCCTTCCAGAAATGTCCCCAGAACACTCTGTTTCTAAGAGACTTGAGTTTATTGCTTACCTTGGTGGGGCAGGCAGATAGTGGGCCCCGAAGATGTTCACGTCCTAGTCCCCGGAACCTGTGGGGTGTTACTTTACGTGGCACAAGGGACTTTGAAGCTGTGATTAAGTAAAGGGCCTTGAGATGGAGCAACTCTCCTGGATTATTGTATCGGGTTCAATGTAATCTCGGGGGTCCTTGTAAGTGGACGAATGAGACAGAAGGGTTAGGGTCAGACAGCAGATGTGGCAATGATGTGAGTGCTGGCTTTTGTAAAATAAAGATTTCATTTTTAATTTATTTTTTGGAGAGAGGGAAAGAGAGGGAGAAAGAGAGGGAGAGAAACATCAATGTGTGGTTGCCTCTCGAGCACCCCCAACTGGGGAACCTGGCCCACCACTCAGGCATGTGCCCTGACTGGGAATTGACCTGTACCCTTTGGTTCACAGGCCTACGCTCAGTCCACTGAGCCACACCAGCCAAGGCTTAATGCTGGCTTTTAAGGTGAGCAAAAGCGACATATAGTAAGGAATGCAGGCGATCTCTGGAAGCCGGAAAAGGCCAGGAGATGGAGCATTTCTGGAGCTACCACAGGAGTGTAGTCATAGACTTCTTAACACCTGGATGTTTGCCCAGGAAGACCCACCGTGGACTTCGGATCTCCTGTACTGCAGGGCAGTGAATCTGGGTGGCCTCCATCCACTGCGTTTGTGGAAACGTCCTACAGTGGTGAGAGGAAGCTCTTGTACTGGGCAAGGGAGAACATGGCAGGGTCTTGGTAGTGTCTCACAGGGGGAGGGGCAGAGCTGGGACGTTTGTTAAGGCTTCGGAGTCTTGTTGGAAGGCAGGTATTTTAATGTGGGGGCTTGGTTAGCATTGGGTAAAGACAGGACATAAGGGTTTAAGATTGGTGGGCGCCATCGGGCAAGAAATTTGAGGAGACGGGTTCAAAGGGTCTTGGTTTAAAGAGTCATTGTTCTTTTCATTGAAGGTTTGAGATGTTCCTGGAATGAACAACGCACTTACTTGCAGTTGCTATTTTTCTGGGGAAGGGTTTTCTCAAGCAGTGAAGGGTGTTGCTGCAGACAGGGGATAGTAACGCCGTGTTAATGCAAGCAGCAGGCTGAGTCGGGGAGCAGACTTGGAGTCTCGGTTGCGAGGAGGCCGTGACTCATGGTGAAAGTTTCTGGTGTCCCTCGGGCTAAAGAAAAGGTCACAGAACTGTCTGACGACCTCTTCCTCAGTGGGGGGATGCTTCTTCCTTGCGATTACTTCAGTCAAGCAGGTTTTTGTCTGTATCTACCTCAATCCTAGACTTTCAGTTAGTTGAAATTCCTTTTCCAGTTTCTCGATGTACCGGTTCTCTATTGCTGCCGTAAGAACTTACTACAGACATGGCGGCTTAAACCGTGGTTTTCCTTGGAGCTGTTCAGATTAGAAGGGTTTTCAGGCTGCAGGGGCCGCATTTATTTGAGAGGTACTTGGAGGAGAATCCGTTTCCTCGCCTTCTCCAGCTTTTCCAGGACCACACCTTTATTAGCCTTTGACCCCTGCGTCTGTCTGCAAAGCCAGCAATGGCAGGCCGAGTCCTACTCCCGCTGCTTCCTCTCCGGCCCTCTGCGGCCGGGGAAAGTTCTCTGCTTTTACGCGTGTGTGGTTAGGTTGGCTCCAGGTGGACGGTGCAGGCTCATCTCCCTGTTCCAGGCAGACCTTCACCTGCAGCATGTCTGCCAGTCCCTCGTGCCGGGCAAGGGGACATGGTTACAGGTTGCGGTGTGGTCCGACAAGCCATTATTCCACCTGCGCTTTCTGCGGCACAGACTTTTCACATGTGAGCACGTCCTCTACCTTTTGAGGGCACTACTCCCCTTCCATAGTGTATTGTATGACTATTTTATCAGTGGTTTTGCAGAATTGTGTTTCCGTTTATCTAGCCGGCTTACTTGCCAAAAGCAAGGTGGGCAGCTTCTCCTTGGCCCTGTGGACGGACACCTGCTTGACCGCGGTGGAAACTTTCAGTCTTGAACTTGAAGGCTGAGTTTTTGTGTGCCGACGCCCTCGTGCCCGGGAGCGGCAGCGTCCCCGATGGCTGAGGTCACGGTGTCCCTGTCACCAGGGCTTGTCGCGTGGGAGGAAGTCCCCGCACCTCCTCAGGACGGATCCCCGTGTGGAGGTCAGCGAAACTGTCTTCAGAGATCTCAGAGATTGTTGGCCGAGAGTGTTCGTTTCCATGGCAGGGAGGAGGAGGAGGAGGAGGCCGAGGCCGTTGCTACCAGCTGGTGGTGGTTCTCTTTGCTTGGCACCCCGCCCCCCAGCCGAGTTGTCCTCTGTTCTCCTGCAGTGTGCTCGCCACCCGCCGGACACCGCTGGGCTCTGGAGGGCGGGCTGTGTGCCGCAGGAGCGCTCGGGCCCGTGGACCCCGGCGCTCTGGGGGCGCTCCCTCTTCGTGGCAGCCACGCTCGTCCTCTGCCACAGCGACGGGGCGGTGCTGCGTGCCCCGTCCTCTCGCTTAGAGAGCCCGTCGAACGCGGGCACTTTATCATTTTATTCTGCAGACGTGGGCGAGGACGATGCACTCCTGTCTTCCCGCCTCCCTGACCCTCCCCGGGGTGGTGGAGATCGCCTCCCTTTCGGTGGCTTCACGCCCAGCCAGCATCGGGCAGATCAGGCTAACACAGTCACTTGTGAACTCCGACGGGGTGCCCAGCGTTTGGCGTCTCTGGGCCACTGGAAGAAGCAGCGTTGTCTTGGGTCACACGTTAAAAAACATTGCAACACGTAACCACACACAAAAAATCTCAGAATGTTTTAATAAATTTATGATTTTGTGCTGGGCTGTGCTCATAGCCATCCTGGTTGGACACCCCTGCGAGGGGTCACACAAATGTGCGCTTTGTTGCTGTTCTCTGTTATTGTTGCTGTTGTCAGGAATACAAGTCGTATGCACTTCTGTTTTGTTTCTGCTCCAGACTCACCTTGACATCCTGGAAAAAAGTGTCAACCCCAACAAGGTGTACTTCCGGCAGGAGGTTCTGTGCCAGACGCTGGGGGGGAATCCGTGTCCGCTGGTGACCATCACAGCCGTGCCCGAGTCCGCCAGCGAGGACCACCTAGAGCAGTTCCGTGAGTAAAGCGAGTGCCCTCCTCTGTGACGGTGTGGTGGGTGGGACGGGACGTCTCGGCTGGAGTCTTGGACACACTGTCTCCCTTTGAGATCAGAAGCCCCATACAGGGTTGGGGGCTGGTCCACTCTTCTTGGCACGACACAAGGGATGCGTCCTAATGTCACCCTGTTGTTGGGGGGAGAAAGAATGAGCCGCAGACTGCCAGGGAGACGAGGTAGCTGGTGGGCATCGGATGGCAGGTGGCATCTCTGGTTCAGAGACCTCTTGGTGTCCCTCCTCTGTGAATCCAAGGAGACTGGCTGCTGCTTGCTCTGTAAGATCAGTGGTTACAAACACACACTCTCATGAATCAGTACGGTTTTCTCTCTCAAACATGTGCTAGTGTGTCAGCGGTTGGTTCATCTCAAGCGGTATCCTGGGCAGAGCGGAGGGGCCCTTTCAGTGGTCAGGTGAATGCTTTTTGTTTTCTCTGCGACGCGGTAGCTATGTGAGTGGCAGTCGTGGGGCTGGGTCGGAGGAAGCCCGGGCTCCACCCTAGGAGAAAGGACGAACGGGGACCGTCTCCCTGGGTACAGCCTCCAGGTCCCGTGCCTGGGAGGGCCTGGCCCTTCGTCTGATGCTCTTCCGTCACCGCCTTGACGTTCTCGAAACAGTTCGGAACAGCGGGCCCTGCATTTGTGCAGCTGGCCCTGGGCCTCAGCGAAGCTCAAAGAGCTAAAGGGTGTCGCACCCTCCCCACACTACTGCTCTGATTCCTGGTCACGCAAGAAGAGTTCCCATCTGTTTGCCGGAACACTGGAAATGTCATTTGTGTGGCTTGTGAGGACGGTGGGTCGTCGTCCTTAGAATAGGTGATCAGTCCCCCATGTGGGCCGTCCTGGTCTGTGCCCTGACATTGTTAGAAGCTGGCTTCATTGTTAAAGCAACTCACACCGCACTGGCCACCAGTAAATGTGTTACTCCTTCCTGCTCACAGTGGATTTTATTTTCCTTTTCTAACCCACCGAAGGTGTTTTCATGGCAGATGTTTCAGACACAGTGGCAGGAGGGAGTGGGGAGAGCACGTTTAGACCCTCTGGTTCCAGCATGGAGCTGAGAAGGCGTAGCCTGGGCTGCGGAGCTGGGGATGCACTCTCCGACGGGCTACAGGGTAAATAAAGCCTTGCTTGGCAGGTTGCAATATATACACAAACATAGGCCATTGCTGTATGTCTAAAAGGAAAAAGAAAACCCCACACAGTACACACCTCCCATCCTAAATGCAATGAACTATGCCTATAAATCAGAAATAAAACTATTTAACTTCCTCTGAACCACAAAATGTCATGTACTGATTTAGGATAGCAACTGAGCCAGCAGCTCCCGATGGGCCCCCCTGAAGGTGGAGTTCGGCTGCCCCACTCCGCCCCCCAGGGGCCTGGGTCGGCTTCAGGCTGGGGTTGTGGGTACCTGTGACTGGGCCGGTTTCTGGTTCCGCGGCCGCCGCTCCCCCCTCATAAGGAGGTACTGTGCCCTGGAAGACTCGCTTTCCACCACGTGGTGGGGGGACTGCTTCCGTTTCATTTCAGAAACCCGAGAAATGAGAATGTGGCTGTGGTCCCAGGCCTGGAGATGGTTGAGGATGGTTTATTGATTGCCTTGAGTCCTTCTCAGGGCCTGGGCTCCAGAGAGTCTCCTAAAGGCGTTCGTTTGGTTTGATTTGTTTTTCCAAAAATATTTTATGAAATAGATAACCTTACTTTCTTACCACGTCCTCTCTGTGGTTCAGTGGCAGCCAGGGTTGCCGGGTGTCCACGTGACTGCGGTTCGGAGTGCTGAGTGTGGGCCCCTGCCCACCAGGCCCCTACCTCACGCCCCTTGAGGTCTGAGCCCTCAGAGCGAAACAGCTGGCAGATCTCCAAGGAAAAAGCCACCCTCTGCCCTTTCCGGTGAGACGGTGGACCGGGAGGTGCTGCGAGGAACTGGCACTGAAGCCATCGTGGCAGACACAAGCCCCCGGGGGGAACTTGACGGCAAAAGGAGAAGGAAAAACAGCTTGTTCTGACTTCGGAGAGCGTCAGCGGACGGTGCACTGGGGCAAGTCCAGGCCTGCAGGGCAGCCCGGGACGTTAGGGGCTGCGGAGCGGAGAGTGGGTGCGGGAGAGTGGGCCGACGCTCCCGCGGGCTGGAGCAGGAGGCGTCAGAGTGGGGCTGGCAGCCAGATCAATCCAGGACATTGTATCTAGTGCTCGCTGAGACCAGACTGCACTGTCGGTGGAGTTCCTAGTGCTCCCTGAGACCAGAGTGCACTGTTCTTGGAGTTCCTAGTGCTCCCTGAGACCAGCCTGCACTGTCCGCGGAGTCCGCGGAGTTCCTAGTGCTCCCTGAGACCAGACTGCACTGTCGGTGGAGTTCCTAGTGCTCCCTGAGACCAGAGTGCACTGTTCTTGGAGTCCGTGGGGTTTCTAGTGCTCCCTGAGACCAGCCTGCACTGTGTGTGGAGTCCGCGGAGTTCCTAGTGCTCCCTGAGACCAGACTGCACTGTCTGTGCAGCTACTCAGCCTGGCTGAATCCCCGCACACACTGCGTCATCAGGGGCTCTGATTCGCAGACCCGTGGAGTGTGCACCTTCCTAGCAGAGGCCTGACGAGTCCTGTTTTCTTCAGCGTGTGAACTTGGGGATGGTGTGTGCGTTCTCTGGTGTTTGGATGTGAACCGAGAGAAGACGCCACATTTAAGGGGAGCTAGAGAGCAAGTCGGAGTGTCAGGAAGGTCCTGGGGGCGGGGTCACTGTTCACTCCACCCCTGGGGGACCTGGTGGAGAAACCCGGAGAGGGGAGTGCGTCCACCTTTTCCAAGGTTCAGCCCTTCCCGGAACCACACCTGCTCTCCGATGCTTGCTGTGGCCGCCGTGGCACTTCCCGTCCTTGTCATGACTCCAATTTGCCAATGCAAAGGGAAGGCTCCCTGAAGGTCAGCAGGCAGCTGGGGCCACAGGGGTGGTCAGCGGGTGCTCAGGGAGGACCCCGCAGTGGTTTCGGGATGTCTCTCCCCCAAGCTCAGCCACCACTGGGGTGTCCCCCAGAAATGCACATGATCAAAACAGGCTGCCTATTAAAGGCCCCCATTATTTTGTGAATGTCCCCCTTTTCTCTGCATTTCCCCCAACCAGCCTCGCCTTCTAAATGACCATTTCAGCCCAGAGAGGAAGTTGGGCCTCTTTTTATTTTGGGGAAAATGCACTCTGCATCTTGGGTGCTTCATTTTTCTCAGCAGCCTTATTGCTAAATGCTCCCTTTTTTGGACCCTTATGTCTTCAGACCCCATAGCTGTCTTGTCTCAGCTGTCCTCGGGCGCTGAGAGGAGGACCTCATTTGTGGGACTCTCCTGGGGGACAATGTCGTTTTCTTACTAGAAACCCTCATTCGCCAAGTATGGTGTCACCGACTCACTGGAGAGAAGCTGAGAAACAACAGGGGTGGTGGGGGTGGGGGGTGGCTCTCTGGTGTTTGGTGTGAAAAACTCCTCCCTCCAGCCTGTGGAGATTGTCACCCTCAGGAGGAGGCTTAGAGGAGGCGAGGGGGTCCCCCTCCCCTGCCTGGTCTCCGGGGTCCATGCACTGTTCTCTCCAGGGGGCGGAGGAGGGGGGAGCCACAGGCAGCATTTGCAGTTGTTAAAGAGTGCCTCTCTCCTTTGCCTTTTCTTAAAGATATTCTTACAAAAGCAGTGTTCTATTCAGCCTGCCATTATGCTAAAAGCTTTTCCTTGCAAGACAATAGCTGTTCTCAGAAAAAAGATTTACGCGGGGTCCCGAGGGTGTAATGAGCCACCACACAGCACCTGCCTGGGGTTGGGAGTTGTAACTGGTAAGTGGTTTCAAATCCGAACAGAGTGGAAAAACACACAGTTACAGAATTCGCCTTTTGGCTTCTTTGCAAATCATTCCCCATCCTTTCTGGTCCTGGTCTCTCTCTGAGCCACCTGATCAGGTATGAGGAGCAGAGCTTTTCCTCCGAGCCGTCTGGGGGTGGCGGTGGTGGTGCTTCAAGGAAAACAAGCGCGAGCCAGGACTGGAGGTCTCTGGGTTTTTTTGCCCCACCCCCCGCCGGCGCTCTTGTCTCCTGGTTAAATTATCCTTTTTTTTTTTTTTCTGTAAAGCACCGCTTCTGACAAATATTGTAACTGAAAGAAAAAAAAAAAGAACGACAGGAGCATAGAGACGTCTCTCGGTGGAAATGTTCAGTAAAAGGGTCTGAAATTACAGAAACTGAACTGTGCCCCGTCTCGCCTTGGGATTCCCCTCTGGTAGGCACGGAGGGTAGGAACCACAGTAGATATTAGGAATACAAAGATAAATATCATTTAATCCTTGTCACTTACAATCTGCAGGGAGCGCGAGTGCGAAATTCACGATAACGGGTCATTAGAATACAGCACGTTAGGCCCAAACGGCGGGCAGACGAAGACCAGTTGGGAGCACAGGGATGAGAGCGTTTTTAAAAGGAATACTTTATCTTTAGAGAGAGGGGAGGGACACAGAGAGGGAGAGAGACACTGAGGTGAGAGAGAAATACCCACCAGTTGCCTCCTGCAAGCGCCCCAACCAGGGACCAAACATGCAACCAGGCACGTGCTGTGACCAGGAATCGAACAGGCGACCTTTCACTCTGTGGGCTGATGCCCGACCCTCGGAGCCACACTGGTCAGGGCAGACTGAGAGCCTTTGAATCAAAGGACGTGTCCCTTAAGGGTGAGCTGTACCAGTCTCATGGTGGTCCTGTATTGACACTGCTTCTCTTTTAAGAAATCTCAGTCCCAAACCCAAAAACCAGCTGGAGAGTAGTCCGATTCTTTCTTGAGAAGACACCAAAGGGAGAGTGTATCAGACACATCCAAACCCCCTTCGGTTTGATTTTCCTCACCCTTTTTACTCCTGTCAGCCTTCTTGTATATAAGTAGTGGTTCGCCATCATCCCACGTTTTTTTCAGTATATGAACCCTCAAATCTGTGACATTCCCACTGGCTGGATATCTCCTTTCTGCTTCCCCTTTTTGGCCTGGCCGAGCCAGGGAAAGAAAGACTAAGAATCCTTCCTCCTTCCCAGGCTGGTGGGCGGGAGTGGGACAGACTCCTGCAGTTGCATAGCTTTTCCCGTACGCCACCATGTAATCTACTCCTGCAGAGTTTCTACATAATATCATTTGGTCCTCATGGTTCTCTTGTGGGTTGAGGAAGAAAATAATTATGATGCCCGTTTGATAGCGGTAAAGCTGGGATTCCAGGCCAATGCCATTTCACCTGTGTTTTGAGGTCAGACCGCCGCAGGCAGAGACATGGAGAAGGGGGTGTCTTCTCAAGAAGAAAAACAGCATTTGTGGGTTCAGCAGCCTGGGCACGACACTGTGAAAATCTCAGGGGCCTGGTCTGCAGGATAGGGGACGGGTAAGGGGTCTGAGGACCAGGTGGGACAGGTACCTTGGGGTCAGGGACCTTGTTTTTGTCATAGGCAGTTTCTCCTAGAGGC
Organism: Phyllostomus hastatus; assembly: GCF_019186645.2. Lineage (NCBI taxonomy): Eukaryota > Metazoa > Chordata > Mammalia > Chiroptera > Phyllostomidae > Phyllostomus > Phyllostomus hastatus. Next base: position 5,296,594 of record NW_025334036.1, on the reverse strand, counting down.
GGCGATGAGCTCGGAGGAAGTCGTCAGAGGCAGAGATGACAAGCGGAGACCCTGTTCGGAGGGGGGCTCTGTGGCAGCCTTGTGAAGGGAAGCCCGCGGCGTGGAGAATCATGGGTTTCTGGAGTCCACTCACCACCAGTTCCAGACTCCCTGGGGTTCCCATCTCAGCTCTGCCTCTTACCAGCTTCAGCACCTTAGAAAAGATGCTGGAGTGCCCTGGGCTTCGGCTTCCCCCTTTATAAATTGGCAGAGAATAACAGTACCTTCTTCACGGGTGTGATCTGAAGACTGGAAGGACTCAGGGGAGTGCCTGGCACTTAGCGAGTGTTAAGGAGTAGTAGCAGCATTGGTCGTCTGTAAGGAAGGTGAGGTTGCCGGGAGGGTGAGTCTGTGGAAATGGGAGGGGAGGGTCCAGATTTAGGAGATCCATGCACGTTAGAAGTGAGAGGCCCTGGTGATCGACGGGGAGTTGGGTTAGGGGGCGAGGAGCCGACCAGATTGCATGTTGGGTGACACAGCCCAGCAAAGGGTGCAGGACAGAGCAAGACTCGTGTGGAGGAATTGTGAGTTCGGTTTTGGAAATGTGCGTGTTCAGAGGCCTGCAAAGTATATAAGGACTCGGGCTAAACATAATTATAAAGCCAATATGCTATAAAATATAATCTATTTCGGAGGGAAATAAAGCAAATTTTGCGTTGCCTGAATAATCTTCTCAATTAGCAGGGATACTAAAGGTTGGCTATACGTGGGTACTGTAGCAGAAACATGTTTCATCAGAGTCAATTTTGCAACGTTTTATCCTATAAATATGTTCAAGAGATGTAATAATAATTTATGTCTTTTAAGGTAATTAACTATTTACAGAGTGTTTACTAATGATTAATTGCTCCATGCAACAGCTCTGTAAGGTAAAGAAAAAAAAAGAATCACCTTCATTATCTCCCTTTTTAGATGACAAAATTGAGGTCCTGAGAAAGTCACATGATTAGGAAGAGCTAGAGCTCTGATGTATCCCAAAACTTCGAGTCCCATCCCCCGTGACCCTCAGCTGCGTACCCTGACCCTTTGAGCGGTGCAGCAGACAGAGAAAAGCTTTTGCCTTCAAGACCCAGTTTCCTAAATGTAAAAATAATGGCTTAGAGCACAGGTGACATGTTCTAGGCTTCTCCAACATGTGAGCACACAGGTAGTCCTGTCAGCCTGGCTCCCCCTGCAGTCTTAGTAACATCCAAGCTCTCCTGCCTCCACAGGGCTCTGCATGCCTTTCCCGCTCGGCCCCTTGGTGCCCTGCACCCACTAGTCTTCTGTCTGTCTGCTCCTTGGACACAGCAGCCTCTCTGCCTCCCTGGGCCTCTGCGTTCGCTGTTCTCCCGAGAGTGGAGCACTGCCCCTCTGAGGCTGGGCCCGGCTGATGTCTCCTGGCCGGATGTTACCCTGGCTCAGGTTAAGGAAGCCTTCCCCGGCCACCACCGTGTCGAATGTCCCGCCTCTGAGAGCCTCTCTGTCACATGGCTTGGCTCTGTCTCCTCCGGGGCCCCGTTACGGAGCTCCACAAGACCCCAGACTGCGGGCTGGGCTTCTTCACCTTCGTGCCCCCAGGAACTGACATCCTTGCACGAAATGGGCAACCCACTACACAGCTCCTGAACAGGTGGGTGACATTTCCATCCGTCTTGCTCCCCCCAGTAATGCAGGGCCTTGAACCTCTCCTGAAAAGTTGCTTCTTCCCTATGTGTTCCTTGGGGTGCCCAAGGGTAGTTCCAAATGGGCCCGTAAAGGAGCCACTGGCCGCAGTCACCCGTCACGGGCCACTCCATCCTTCCTGGACAACCTGGGCTTGTCCTGGTGGTTGTCAGCTGTCGCTGCAGCCGTGGAGAGGACCTTGCACGGTCTTTGCTGGGTTTTCAGAGAGCTGCGGCATCCACGCAAAGACGGGGCTAGCACTCCGGGAGACCCTGCGCCCCAGACTCTCCCCGGGCTCCTGTGAAAACTGCTCCCTCCTGACGGCTTGGGGGGAGGCCAGCTGCAGCCCGTGCCTTCGCGATCCAGACGTGTGTCTCTCTCTCTCTCTGAGTCCGAGCTCCTGAGACACGGAATCTTGACCCAAACAACTCGGCTTCCACACCTCCCAGTGTGTGCTCTGAGGGCTGGGCCATCACTGGCCTGCTGGGTCCCCAGACGGCCCAGCCCAGACCGCCCGGCCAGGCTGAGCTCGACTTCAGATCTGCGTGAGGATTTGCTCGTAGTGATGCGTGCTTGGGGAAGATGTGAGATGAAAAGTTACCCTTGCTTTCCCTTTCTGCGCACCCAGCGTGCCGGCCTTTGAGGTCTCAGCGTCGCGCACGGATCTCCTCCTGGACGCCACCGTGGGTGAGCCCAGAATTTGCTCCGTTCCCGGGCCTCCTGCGGCCTTCAAAGCGGCGCTCAGGGTCCCCAGGGCTGGGTTGGAGCCACAGCGGGGGGGCGGAGGCTTTGATGCTGGCTTACCTTCCAGGGTGCTTCTGGCCTCACTTCGTTTTCTGGGCATCTTTTCAGACCAGATCAGCAACGCATTAAAAAATGATTTTTGAAAAAAAAAATACTTTATTTTAGCACGTTGGTTGTTTCATTGGCAGCATCGCTCAGAATCTGAGTCTATTATTCTGCGGGAGACGGAGGCTCTCGCTCCGTGCTCTCTCCACTTTCCATGCCGCTGCTTCCCATTAGAAAGGAAAATAGAAGTCTCTTTTTTTGTCGTTTGTTTACTACACTGGATAATGTGAATTTGAGAGTCTGTGAACCTGAAGTAGCGTATCTGCACTTCTCTGTTTACAGTTGACATTTTAGTGCTTCTCAGCAAGCTGAAAGACTATGCTTCCCTTCTGACCCCCACCCCACCCCACTCCACCCCACCCCACCCCACCCTGGGACAGAGGAAGAGTTTCAGTGAAGAGGGATTTTGCAATTTCTGAATTAAGATCCTAGCGGAGGTCCAGGTTTCCTCCATTGCTTCTTGCCTGTATTCCTTGACATCAGGTATGTCCACAGAAGAGGGGTGTTTGATTTATTTATTCTTTGCCTTGAAGATGGCTGAATCACCCGGCGGCACCTCCTGCGACTGCTAGCAACACCAGCAGCCTCAGCAAGACCGCTACTGAGTCCGTCCCAGCTCTGTCGTGTGAGGCTTGCCCGAGGTGCGGCAGCCGTGGGCGGAGCCCCTCACTCCCTTGTAGCCGGCAGAGGTTCCCTTGGTCTCCAGACTGGGGGTTCTAGGTTGTAACTTGCAGGGCAGCTGTGCCTCGGGTGTTTGGGGCAGTGCGCGACCCCCGGCGTAGCTGGTCACCGTTGCGCATGCGCTCAGGAAGCCGGGCCGAGTGAAGGGGCGGGGCCCGCAGACGGATCCCAGCTGTTCCCTGGACCTGGGCCTTCACCCCGCTGTCGGAGAGGCGGGTGGCGCGGCGTTGCGACTGCAGGGGCCTCCCGCTCCCAGAGAAAACCAAGTCCCGCCGCAGGCCTGGTCCACAGAGCGCTCTGTCACAGCACCCTCCTCCTCCTTCCTGACGGCAGGGACTGGGTTGACGGAGGAAAACGGGCGCGAACGACACGTCTTTCCCCGATTTGTTTGTGGCGATGCCCACCCCCGTCCTGCCTGAGTTGTGCAAAGGGCGTCATCTGGACAGACAGGTTTTTGCAAAGGGGAGCCCCTTGGGGCCACAGCCGGGAGGTCACTGATCCCGGTACCCAGGAGAGGTTCGGGATCATGGGCCGAGTCACAGCACATGCTAACTACTAACGATGGCCTGAAATGCTGCCATTAAAACACATGTCCATGGCCACCTTGGCAATGACCGTTGAAGGATGGAGTTCTCCCCGCCAGGTGGGGGCTCAGACAGGTGCATCAGGAGCTTGCCTGCCTCCGCAGGGAGGGCGGGGGTGTGCCCCTGTTCTGTGTGCGCTGTCCCCGAAGTCGACTTCCCGTGGCTCCTTGAGGGTCTCGTTCCGGGGGCAGCCGTGGCTCTTGGCCTCCCAGAACTTGGCAGGACAAGGACACCCTCCGGCACGTCGTGACGTGCGGCCAGCTTGCAAGCGGCTCTTCGTGAAGCTGACAGGCAAAGCTTTCATTAGAGAGACCGGCGGGGCTCCCCGGGGCCCCCCAGGATGCTTGGGCAGAGCTGTCCCCGTCTGCCCTCAGGCAGGGTCGTTGGGCCGGAACGCCGAGCAGAAAACATTTTGTTCGCCGTTCAACGTAAATGACCCCCACCGTCGGCGACGCGACGGGGGTGGGGAGGGGGGTGGGGGGGGACCTGCGTGTCGGAGGACGAGGGTTCACGTGTGGTGGAGGCTGTGGTGAGCGATGCCGCCAACACTCCGCCGCCGGGGAAGCCGCTCTCTGCTTCTAGAGGCTGCTGGCTCGCAGCGCTGGACGGGCCGGCTTCTCTTGTTTTCAGCCGATGGACGCTTCCTTCAGGGTGTGGGGACACTTTGGTTTGGGGAAGGGGTGGGGGACGCCGGCTCGGGTCACAGTGCCCTGGCCCGGTGGCGCGGTTGGTGGAAGCCTCATTTCATCCACCAGAAAAGCCGGGGTTCGATCCCCAGTCAGGGCACGTATGGGAGGCAGCTGATGGATGTCTGTGTGTCTGTCTCTCTGTCTCCCCTCCTTCCCCTCTCTAAAGTTGCCAAACCTATCTTTGGGATGGGAGTAAAAAACTTTTTGAATCATTATTCATCTCACTGTGTTGCAAGGCTTTTCCCTTTCTTCGAGGTTCAGTTTTTTTGGTCTTTCCAGGGGAAGGTTGTAAGCAGCTCTCTTCCTTCTCTAGTATATAATGGAGCCCTGCTTGTTGAGATGCTGAACTCTTTGGAAAAGGACAATTCCTACGCAGACGGCGTTTATTCTTACGATCAGAAAGAAACGCAGCCTCATTGTCTGGTGGGTTCATAAGTTGTGATGAAAAGCAAGAACCCTTATCTTAATTTCTTTTCAATCTGTAACAATTCCTAGTGCACCGGGAAGGGAGGCGGAATAGAATCTGTCCTCCTTTGAAGGGAGCCGTGATACAGGGATCGGTGGGCCATGTGTGTAGTGTAATTAAGCACTCTGATGAAATCAGTGTGTGTCCAACAGTCCACTGTGGCAACCGGCTTGATCTCATTAACTGTTGTTTCGGTCCCAATAATTGATTAATAATGCATTATTGCTTGTGAATTATTGACTTCAAGTTATGATAATGGAGCCGGCTTTGCTCACAAGCACCTGCTCCCACACGTTAATTATGAACTGCTTGAGCAATCTTCTTGGAATGCCTTTAGCTCCACAGCGGATGGTTTTGTTTTGTTTTGTTTTGTTTGTTTTTGTTTTGTTGTGTTTCTTTAATGAAAGAGGATTATCTTTAGTTCAGAGCCACTCAGAATGAGCTGGGCTTTCTCAGCCCTGTGTTGCTCAGTAGCAGGGGTATGAAGGAAAAGGCGGAGTTGGAGGGTGTTAGGCCTGCTGGCAGCGTCGTCCGCTGGTGGATTCTGCTTATAGATCAAGGCCATGCCTTAGCCAGTAGGGAGTGGGGCCTCACTGGAAAGGGACGGGCGCTCCCCTCGTCATTTGTGCGGGGGAGGAGATGGGTCCTCATAGGGGAAAGCCCCGTGGGCAGTGCGAAAGTTGACCCTTAAATCTAGGGGGAGGAACACCTCTTTGGAACTTCCAACATCAAAGCAACGGATTAGTCAATCACTGATTGACATTTGGGGGCGACCTTGCCTCTCAGCCGATACCATTCCGAGCTGTTCCAAGAAAAGACGCCTGTTGTGTGCTGCTGACTCATGCGTGCGGCTGACTGAGCCAGGCCCGGATGTGCAAACGCGGTGCCTGCCCTCCCTCCTGGGGTGCGGTGCACTTGTCTCAGGGGTGTCGCTGTGCCCGCGGTGCTGGGGGAGTCCAGGGGAGAGGCAGGGCCTTTCCCGGCTAGAGGTGGGAAGGGTGGGGGTGACTTAGAGGGAGGGGCCTTGGGCCGAGGAGGAGGTGTCACCCCCGTAACCAGGCCAGTTGTCTGCAGGCTGCCCCCCTCCTCCAGCTCCACCTGGTCGTTTCTGCTGGTTGGTGACATCCTGCCTCAGAGCCTCAGCCCGCTCTCAGCCGTGCCAGAGCGACCGGTCCGGCGAGGAGCCGGGCGTGAGTCCACACTTGAGGCCGCGCCTGGCAGGAGGGGGCCGTGTCCACCGGGCTGGCGTGGGAGTGACGGCACCGCGAACTCAGGGTTCGTGCCGAAAGGGAGGGTGAAGTGTGGGGCGCAAGACCCAGTGTGGAGGAGCCCCGTGGCCCCTTCTGCCCCTGTGAGCCTGTCCCCCGGCCTTCCTGCGAGGACCTGGGCTTGCCGTTCCCGGACGCATCACGGAGGGACCGCTGCCTCCACAGGTTGTGCTTCTCAGCCCCGCGGGAGCCCTTCCTGCAGGGGGCGGGGCTCCCACTCAGAGGAGCTGGCGACCGTGCTGGGAGGGGCTTCCCCCCCCCCCATGGATCGCCAGCCCCCGGCCCAGAGGCCCGCGGAGCAAGCAGCAGGGTCTCTTCCTCCGGCTCCGCCCTTTATTTCTTGTGAATTCCGTTAAAAGTTGCTGGGTGCTGTCCCGTGCGTGCTTGGGAGAGGGGGAAAGCAGGCCTGTCCGCGGAGCTGCGTGGGGGTCCAGGGTTTTCTCTGTGAGTGCTGGGGAGTAGCTCCAACTCTCTGAGCTGAACTCGAGGTTTCTGTTCTGTCCAGTGGGGATCCTGTCGCCTTCGGAAGGTCCTGGTGAGGGTGAACGTGGTGAAGGGCGTTTTCCTAACACGGTGTCCGGGGGAGGGTGCTTGTTAGATGCTCACCCACGTACTCTCTCGCTCCGCCCTGCCGGCGTGTTGTGGGTGGAAGCGGGATCACCCATTCTGTTTGGTGCCGTTTTAACACTCAGGTCCCCCGGCTTTCTGGATTGGGGGACGCAGGCTGCTCCCCGGAGGCAGTCATTCTGATCCACACTAAAAGCAGGGCTTACCCTCACAGTAGACTATTGTGAAAGCATTGGCTTGGACCAGCCTCTCTTCACATGGTCCAGTTTGAAAGAATCGGCACATAGAAAGCTCTGTACCAGGTACCCAGTCGGTGCTCAGCGAAGGTTAGTGCTCCACCCCCTCTCGCTCACTCTGGCCCCCACGCGGCAATGGCCAAAGAGGAGAATGCAGCCTTTCCCATGTGTAAGCTCAAAGCCAGCGGACAGCCTAAAGCTCCCAGGAGAACAGAGCAAAAGTTGCTTGTTTTTCCATCCTCCAAGTTAGGGATACCTTTCAGCAGAGATGGAGGCATTACCTGACTTGTGTTTTTGGAGCGAACCCAAACGTATCCAGTTGGCTCCCATACAATGCATTACCCTCTGTTTCTTGCACTTGGCATTATGCCTGCTTGTCTGCTGGGGCGAACCCACAGAGAGTGCCTGACTGGGTCTCATTATATCCATACAGAGAGTTTAGATGAAATTACAGGGGAGAAATGTCCCCAGAATACCAAGACTGTGTAGAAACAGCCTCAATAGATTCAACCGCTGTTTCTGAGTTGAAATGAATCCCAGTTCATCGTGGAGTGAAGGGTTTCTCTGGAGGCCCCAGAGAATTCCCTAGAACTTTATTTCTCTGAGTCACACCCCATTCATTTCTGTCAGATTTCCCCCTCTTTCTGCCTCGCACAGGTTCTGCTCAGTGGCCACGCTCACCCACGCCGTGGGTGCACAGGCCCGAGCCGTAAAACGTGGGGATGCAGAGGGTGGGCCGGGACCCTCAGGCCGGCTCTCCCCACTTCGAAATCCAAGGAGCCCAAGTGCCTCTGCCTCTGAGCCGCGTCGAGTGGGTCTCCCTGGCGGCACCCTGGGGTCAGAGGACTCGAGGATCGGTGCTCTCTGCAGCCTCTGTGCTCTTCCTGCAGCCTCTGTGGTCTTCCTGCAGCCTCCGTGGTCTTCCTGCAGCCTCCGTGGTCTTCCTGCAGCCTCCGTGCTCTTCCTGCAGCCTCCGTGGTCTTCCTGCAGCCTCCGTGGTCTTCCTGCAGCCTCCGTGGTCTTCCTGCAGCCTCCGTGGTCTTCCTGCAGCCTCCGTGTTCTTCCTGCAGCCTCCGTGGTCTTCCTGCAGCCTCCGTGGTCTTCCTGCAGCCTCCGTGGTCTTCCTGCAGCCTCCGTGCTCTTCCTGCAGCCTCCGTGGTCTTCCTGCAGCCTCTGTGCTCTTCCTGCAGCCTCTGTGCTCTTCCTGCAGCCTCTGTGCTCTTCCTGCAGCCTCCGTGCTCTTCCTGCAGCCTCCGTGCTCTTCCTGCAGCCTCCGTGCTCTTCCTGCAGCCTCCGTGGTCTTCCTGCAGCCTCCGTGGTCTCCCTGCAGCCTCCGTGCTCTTCCTGCAGCCTCCGTGCTCTTCCTGCAGCCTCTGTGGTCTTCCTGCAGCCTCTGTCGTCTTCCTGCAGCCTCTGTGCTCTTCCTGCAGCCTCTGTGCTCTTCCTGCAGCCTCTGTCATCTTCCTGCAGCCTCTGTGCTCTTCCTGCAGCCTCCGTGCTCTTCCTGCAGCCTCCGTGGTCTTCCTGCAGCCTCCGTGGTCTCCCTGCAGCCTCCGTGCTCTCCCTGCAGCCTCCGTGCTCTTCCTGCAGCCTCTGTGGTCTTCCTGCAGCCTCTGTCATCTTCCTGCAGCCTCTGTGCTCTTCCTGCAGCCTCTGTGCTCTTCCTGCAGCCTCTGTCGTCTTCCTGCAGCCTCTGTGCTCTTCCTGCAGCCTTCGTGGTCTTCCTGCAGCCTCTGTGCTCTTCCTGCAGCCTCCGTGGTCTTCCTGCAGCCTCTGTGCTCTTCCTGCAGCCTCTGTCGTCTTCCTGCAGCCTCTGTGCTCTTCCTGCAGCCTCTGTGCTCTTCCTGCAGCCTCTGTCATCTTCCTGCAGCCTCTGTGCTCTTCCTGTCCATGACCTTGGGAGCCCGTCCCTGGAAAGGAGCTGATGCGTGGGAGGGTGTGGAGATGACAGCACCATGTGTTCACTCTCTCCCTTCACTGTGCTGATGGCTGTGGCCCGAGCTCCAGGCGGTGCATCTCAGCTTGGCCAAGTCCCTGTGCCCTCCCCGCCCGCCCTCCACGGGGTGCGGGGCCCTGGCCACTGGCTTCCTGTCCTTCCGCCCTCCTTCACCATTGCCACGCTCCCGGACAACCTTCGTCGACACACAGCTCAGTGCCCTTGGCCTCTCGTCGTCTCCTGCTTCCCCTTCCTCTCGACGTTTTCTTTCCGAGGAGGTTTGCAGGAATTCAGGCTCTCAGTGCTGTTCTTCAGGGAAGTGTCCACAGAACCCTCGAAGGCAACCGAGTTTCTAGCTCATCTGTTTCCATAGCAACCGACAATGGTGTCACAAACCGAGGGCAATGACTTGAGGTGGGAATTAGGTGGCAAGAGAGCAGGTGGGCTTTTGGGGAAAAAAAACAAAAAACAAAAAAAAACCAACAAAAAGGAAAACATTATCCTCTCTACACAGACATAAATAAAGAAGCAATGAGAAGAATTGTTTCCAAGCAGCACGGGTGAAATTGAGGGTGGAAATTAGCAACCTGTGAGCAGTGTCTGGTTCCTGCTTTTGGCTTGAAGGATGAAGCTGCGTGCACAGCTCTCCTGGGCGGTGAACTACCTGCGGGATGGGGAAGTGCAAGCTCCAAGAGGCGAAGAGACCTGCCAGGGGCGTGCCACTAGCTCGCCTTGAGAGGGGGGGTTGAGTCGCTGCTGTTCTTACTGCTGGAGGGCCGGGGTCCGCGCATCTGCTTTTGCCAGGGGCAGGTCCTAAGTACGTGGGACAGACGGAGGGTCTCTCTTTCAGTTGTTCAGCTCTGGCTTTGTGGCGCAAAACCAGCTACAGCCATTAGGAAAACAAACGGGGGTGGTTGTGTCCCTGTGAAACTTGGTTTATAAGCATAAGAGGTGGGCCCGGATTTGGCGCCAGAAGTGCATTCTAAAGTGGAGGATTCCGTAGACTGGAAGCCCCCCCGTTTAAATGGAGAAGCCCTTCACGGTGTTGATGACGTCAGACTTCTTCCTGGGACTCACTGGTTCGTGCACGGTGGTGTCATACGTGGGAAAAACAGACTGACTAAGGAGACGGGTCCCCGCTTCTGCGTTCGCTCAGCCAACATTTGTCTCGGATCTGCTTCGTGGGATAGTCTGTTCTGGGCGCAGGGGACACAGCGGCGCACACGTCTCTGCCAGCAGCATCTTTATGTTCTAATTAGTTGTGCCGGCTTGGGCACACTGTTTAACCAGCATCAGCCCAGTTTTCCCATTTGAAAAGTTATTTTCTTAAAGTGCGAGCTACATTCTGTGTACCATGCAATTGATAGTATGCGTAAGTAGAGCATAAAAGAATAAAATAAACACCTGTTTGCTCACCACCCATTTGAAAAGTAGTTACCGATACCTACACTGTCCCCCGAGTGTTTTTCTCCAAGTCTCATTTGTTCTCTTTTCCTTCGGAATTTTGTGTTATTTCTCCGCTTTTCTTCATAGTTTAATCACATGTGCACGTTTCATAAAAATATGTGGCTTTTTGCCTCTTCGGTTTTTCAGTTCCTGAGGCCATGCTGTAGTACTCTTTCTCTGGCACGCGCTTGTCAGGGGCGATTTGTGCACACGGACGTGTGTGGCTGTTGACGAAACCATGGGGGCCGAATACCCCCGGAGCCAGACCTGCGGTCAGACAGTGTTCGATTTTCAACTTTGCAGCAAATGCATAAGTGGAGGGGCACTGGCATCTCACAAGGGGAACTATGGGAGGGTGTGTGTGGGGTTTGGAGGCCGGGGTTGGCCACCGATGGTGTGGCAGGGACCGGTCAGAATCTGTAAACGGGGCCACCAGACCACTCAGTGATTGTCTTGAGGAAGTGTGAGTTCCTGCAGAGGTTCTGTGAGATTGTTTTGTCCGCGGTTGCATCTTGGAATGTACGGGCCTGCATAAACGGGTATTAAAGGAATTTGAGCTTGTGTCATTTGCAGTGCACAGCGTGGCTCAGTTGGATACAGTTTATCTTTCCTGTGAGTCAGGCTACGTTCTGTAAGTGGTGGTTTCCAAATGATCAGTTTCCCCCTTGCACCCTGGCTGCCAGAAGGGATGCTAAAATAAACTGTATCACCGTGGTTTCTTTGTGTATAGTGTTGCAATACTCCCCCATCCTACTGTTGATACATCTGGACTGTTACTGGGTATTTGCTGTTACAAACTGTTGTAATGCACGTTCTTGGTTCTTGACGTGTGTCTGGGTTTCTCTAGTCTGGGTGTGTCCCTGAAAGAGGGCTCACTGGGTGCTGGGCTGTGCATCCCGATGCAGGTATTTAGTGTAGCAGCGGCTACACCACGGGACCTTCCTGCCTGCTGCAGGTCGGTGGAGTTACTGTTGCTACGTACACGTGCTGGCTAACACCCTAAGTTGTCTGACTTCCTGACTTCTGCCAGTCTGAGGAGTGCGTGATGAACTCTCACAGTTTTAATTGGCATTTCTTTGATGAACAAGGTTGAATTTTTTTTTCAAATGTTTCTGTGGGCCCTTTGGATTCCTCTTTGGTGAGGCACCTATTAGTCTTCATTTTGCTGTTGCTTTGTCTTCCCCCCACATTCTACGTGGGATGCTTTCCTCCACTCAAGGCCAATGCCAGCTCTCTGATATCTCACATTCATGTTTGGTGTGTGGGTCTGTTTCTGGTATCTTCTTTCTGGCTCATTTTTCTATTGGTCCATCTCCGTACCATACCACGTTGCTTTCATTTCTATCTTTCTAAATAAATTGTGGCATCTAACAGGGAAGTCCTGTACTTTGTTTTGTTTCTTCACGAGCAGTGTAACTAACTATTCTCAGCCTTTTTCGGATCTAAATAAATTTTAGTGCCGTCCCTTCCACCGCCCGAAGGCAGAGTGTTCCTGTGAAACCTTCTGGGGACGCTCTCGCGGTGTAAAGGACGAGGCAGTCACGGCAGGGCACGTTGCGGTAGGGGGTGCACCAGGGAAACGGAGAGCAAGCCCGGATGCCCACAGACGCAGCCCAGGGTCCTGGGGCGCGATGCCCAGAGGGAAGGAGCGTGGCGGGGGGCACACCGTCTCTGCAGCGGCTCGCTGCAAAATCAATGCCGAACACGGTTTTTGCTTTTTGCCTTTTTTTCGTAAAAGCACAAGTCCTCTCAGACGGCTTTGGGTTAGCCAGAAACACGTGCTAATGTGGCGCTGTCGTAAAAGTGAAATGGCATCAGACGAACTGTTTGAAAAGCAGGGGAAACCTGTATCAGTTTAATTTGAAAACAAAAGTGGAAACTCACTTCATGGGATTTTTATCGGGATTTTATTGACATTTATATACCTACAGGAGAAAACTGACATTTTCATGATACCGAATGCTCCTGTCCAAGAAGTTTCCAAGAGCAAGTTACATTTCTCCATTTAGATAAGTTTCTTCAGTAGTTTTCATTAAGTTGCATGGTTTTTGTATAAAGCACTTGGTTATATGTCAGTTTTATTCTTGAATACTTTACATATTTATGGGCTATTGTAAATAACATATTTTTAAAAAACTTCTTTTAAAAAGGATTGCTACTGGTAAAAAGAAATGAGATTTATCATTCTATATAAAGCTTGTATTTAAAATATTGAACACTTTTTAAACTTGAATAATTTTTTTGTATGTAGGGTTTTCCATGTGAATAATCATATCATTTGCAAATGAGCGGGATTTCCTGTTCACTGCTAAGTATTTTATCTTTTACTTATTTATTTTTCTTGTTTTTAATACTTTGGCTTGGGCTTTTAGATCCATGGTTAGGAGAAATGGTGACAGTATCTTTGTATTGTTCTTGATCTTGAGAGAAATGCTGTCAACATTTCACCATTTGGAATGGCATTCACTGAAGTGGCGTGTGTGAATTTTTTATTTATGAGGTTAAGGAAGCACCTCTCTGTTCCCCATGCGCTTAAAGATTTTTAGTATAAACTGACATTGAGTTATTTTAGATGCTTCTTTCCACATCTATTATGATTACCAGGTAGTTTCCCTCCCTTAATATGTTATTGAGATAAATCACATTAATGATTTTCTAATATGAAACTAAACTTGGAGTTCTGGTATAAACCCATCTGTCATAATGTGTTATCTTTTTTATACACTGCTTGATTAAACCTGATCTTATTTTATGCAAGACGTGCATATCTGTCCGCGGTTGTGAGAGGCTTGTAGTCTTGTCGTCTTTTGCTGTCTTCGGTTTTCGCACCTGAGCTGTGTTTGTCCCTTAAACTAAGTTGGGGACATGCTCCTTTTCCGTTTGTCTGTGTGTGTTCTCTGGGCGAGTTAGTGTGATGTCACCATGACCTCTTTCTCATGTGCTTGGGAGAATTTGCGTCTGGAGGTCTCTGGGTCTGGTGCGTTCTCGGGAGGAGTTTTTAACCTATGGATTCAGTTCCTTTATTGGCTCGATGATGTGTTCTGGTTTTCCGATTGCTTTCTTTTAATGTAATATTTGTTGCTTATTTATTGCATTTATTGGGGTGACATTGGTTAATAAAATTACGTAGGTTTCAAGTGTACAGTCCTAAATATATATCCCCTGTGCGTTGCACGGTGTGATCACCCCCCCAAGTCAAGTCTCCTTCCTTCACCATGTGTCCCCCCTTTACCCCCTCCTACCTCCCCCCACCAATTGCTTTTTAAGAAAAGTTTGGTAAGAGGTCTTTTTCGCCCCTGGTAATGTGTCTACTTAATCTCAGTTTTAAAAATCTGTGGCATAACTTTGGTCATAGGTTCCTTCACTGTGTAGCTGCAGCTTTATTTTCATCGTTAACATTGCTTGTACCTTATTCGATACAAGCATTTAAGGCAATCCATTTCCCTTTGAATACCACTTTAGTCCCATACAGCTGGCATTTTTGTGCGCTATTTTAACTTCCTGTCAGTGCTAAGATTTTTCTAATATCCGCTATGATTCATTGTTGACACATGAATTAATAGCTTCAAAAAAATTTTCAAACATATGGTGTTTGTCTAGACACCTATTTAATTTTGATATGAAATTAACTTTATTACGAGCAGAAAATGCCATCTGCCTGCCACTCAGCCCTCGATAACTGCTGGGGCTCTGTTTACGACCCGGTGCCTGGTTGCGGTCTTATGAACACCTCGCGCGTGCGCAAGAGGAATGTGTGTTCTTCAGCCGCGGGTGCACCGCTCGCTACAGGCGTTGTGGGTCGAACGTGCTGTTTGTGCCCTTTGAATCTCCTCTGTCCTGAATCGCTTCTTCGACTGTGTCGCCTGTCATTTTTTAGAGAATCATGCTAACATTTCCCATGGCAGTGATGGAGCTGCTCGTTTTTTCTCATTTAGTTAACAAATTTTGCTTTACCTGTTTTGAGGCTATGTTGCTCGTTGCGTATGAGTTTAGAATTATATTGTATCTTCCTAATTCATGGAAACATTGGTTATTGTGTACTAATTTCTTGACCTCAAGAGCCTTAAAGAGAATTTTACCTCATAGTAATAGTTCTTTGAATTTTCTTAAGTTTGGACTGGTGTATCTATTTCCAAAAGTGTATGTATTTGGAGTCTTTTTTAAAAAAAATGCCAGTTGCTTCTGCCGGTTTTCTTCTGCAGCATCCGGTTGCTTGTATTCATTATGGATATTGAGTGTGAGACGCCGAAAGGCTAGATCGGTGTCTGGGGGAAGTCCTTGTCATCTGAGTTGAGCTTCCTTCTCAGAGGACTTCTCCTGTCGGTCACCCAGCCGCACAGTCTCAACCTGGGACCCCCCCTTCAGTTAAATCCTTGGCCTTCGCCGACTTTTAAACTACAGAGGCAGTGCGGGTTTGGACCGGACACCAGCTGCCCGTGGACGCCGTCCCAGAGGGACGCCAGAGCCACCTCAAGAGTTTCGCCTGCTCTGCCTCCGTGAAAGCGTGTTGTGTCTGGTCGGCTTCTGTGCTGTGCACACGGCCCCACCCGGTGGGAGCTCTTCGAGGCCGACTCCTACCATGTTCCTCGCCGTGGCCAGGCCTCGGGGTCGTTCTGCCTCCTGGACCCTGGGCCTTCAGCAAAGCAGGGACCCAGGCTCTTTGGGGGTTGGCGGGAAGCGCTCCGGGTGAAGGACGGCTTCGATGCTCCTTATGTTCCAGGCTTTTACTTTGCTTGGAAGCCCAGCCCCCTTCCTTCCTCAGGCCACCACGCGGGCACTTGGCGTCTCATCCGCCCGTTCATTTGCTTTTGTGGGCAGGTTGGACTGAGGGTGGCCCGTCTACTCCGTTTCCAGAATCCGAGGTCCATTCGACACATGTTATGTCTTGCTGTCTTGCTGTCTTACTGTTGTGGTCGTGGGGACCAAGAATATGTACGTGCCCAGCTGCTTTAGAAACAGTGAGATGTCTGGCTTTCCCATAGTTACGTAAACGCCTGGCTAACATTAGCAATCTGTGCAAAACATGCGAGGCAGACGTCATACCTAGAAAAAAAAGTCAGGTCACCGCACGCACCTCACGGTGAGGTGGCTGTGTGAGCCTCGAGGTCGCCAGTTGTTGTGTTGTGAGGATCCACGGGGTGGGGTTTCGTCCACTGCCAGGACAGAGAGTCATCTGACGGGCAGGCGGAGCGTGGGGTGACCTGGCTGGGGGAGGGGCATTGCCAGTTAGACGGCGGCCCACGCGGAACGCTGCTTGGACCTCCGCGCCGGACGCATGTGAGCCTCGGAGTTCAATAGCGGCGCTCCTCGCCCAGGTGAGAAATTAATCTCTGAAAGCTGACGCCCCTGACTCCGTCTCAGTGCGACCCCTGACTCCGTCTCAGTGCGACTTCTGAAGCCGTTTGAGGTCACGGACCATTGGTGCTCAGTTCCACGTGGTGCTTTGCAAATGTAATGGACTTACCAGTGCCCTCTCTTCGCGACGGTTCTCCTTCTCCCGGGGCAGCCTGCCGCGTCCTGCTTTTGGGAGGGGATGCAATTTGCCAGGTGTTAACCTGCATGCCACGCTGTTGTTCGTCTTAGCACCCCGGTAACGGATGGCGGTGTGCACAGAGATTACCCGATCGTTTCTACACGAGCAGGGCTTACGTGTGACGAGAAAAACCGGAGTCACGGCACGTCTCGTTCGGCCCTTCATTTGCGAGTTGAGGAAGAGTCCTAAGGGAGCTTGTTTGCCGGAGTTGCTCCCTGGTGTCGAGATGGGAAGCAGGTTACAGACTTTTGTCTTTAAGAAGGTGGTGCCTCCCGGGAAGGGTCCCTTTCTTTCAATGTCAGTTCTTAACTCCTTTGGGTTTTCTCCTGGGCCTCCTACCTCAAGCCCCCAGAGGCAGGACCCCACTCACTTCTTGGGAAAGTTCTGGACCTTGCCACATGAGCAGGATGTTCCGTCCCCTCGACCCCTCCCCGCACCGGGCATCTCCCCGACTTGGCTGACGGACCCAGGCGGATGCTGCCGAGCCTTCCTCAGGTCCAGTGAGGGTCGTGCAGCTCTGGTGCCCCGAGTGGCAGCCGGTGCTCCGCGTCCCGCCGTCCGTCAGCGCTGACCTCCTCGCTGCTGCGGAGGAAGACAGCCCTCGTTACCAAGGTCAGCACGTTCCTTCCTTCCTTCTTTTTTGTCAGGACGGCACAGTTCTGTCTCGCCTGAGCAATGGACGCCCCTTCGGCCAAGAAGGTGTTTTCTTGCCTCCTTCTGAAGCCGGAAACCCAGAATTGCCAGCCACACCTGCTGCGAGTGTCTCTCTGCTAGCCTCGTGGGGTGGGTGGAAAGGATTTCCGTTAAACTCTTTTCTAATGCACCACTTCTCTTCTGAACAGGAGGGAGAGGCACACAGAGGGTGGTTTTCAGTGCATTCTGCAAGGGAAACAAGGTGTCAAACACTGCAGCGAGGCTGAGCATGTTGACGATGCAAAAACAGAGGAGACTCATTTCCTTGCCCCAGGAGGTTGGCTGATGGGAATGAAGACCATTTGGGAAACGTCATTGTGAAGGGAGAGAGGCCATCAGGGCAACAAGGACAGAGGGCTTAGGACGGAGGGAGGTGTACACTGTCCTTTTGTTGATTTTTTTTTTTTGCTTATTTTATTTAAAGACTGACGTGTTTGAGTTAAGCTTCTAAAAAGTTAATGGCTAGGACGGAAACTAGGTTTGAGATGAAACAAAGATTTGAAAGCCCGACCCCAACTGGGAGCAGGCGATGATGAAACATGCCAGAGCATCGGGAAGAAAATTAAACTAGGTCGGCCGTGAGCAGTTGCAGAGGAGCCTCTGGCTGGAGCTGGAGGGACTGGAGACGGGTTTTAGAAGGGAACGAGCACAAGGTTGTGGACACGGGGAGCCGGGGGTGGGAAGAAGGCACCCCCCCCCCCAGCCTTGATCTGTGCGGAGAAAAGCAGAGTGTTTGCCGGTGGGTGGGGGGGCAGGAGCATCGTTTGAGGAGAACAGTCCCAGTGAAAACGGTCATGCCAGGGCCTGGGAGAAGAAACACTGAGCAGTGATTCACAGTTGGGTGGCAGAGAGTGGCCTAGAGACTAGTGGCGGGGGAGACTGTGGGTTGGGACGGTTTGGTTCTATGTGGATACGTCCAGTGCTTCTCCCCAGCAGTGCGAGCCGGTCTGGTGGCGCCGAGGACCTTGCTGGGTGGGCTGACCCACCGTGGAGGGTGTGCGGGACCAGGGAGTGGAAAGACGGAGGGGTAAACGGAGGCAGACAGCCTGCACTCGCTGGTTCACGCACTTAGGGCTGAGGGGGCTCTTGTCTGATACACTGGTGATACTCCAAACGCTGGATCCCAGCTTCACTCTTAACTGGGGATGGCTAGACGTGTGGTCCTTTGCTTAGGAAGCGGGAGGCGAGCCCTCCTCCGACTCCTCCTCTGGCACTGGATTTTGTTCTTTGGGTACAGACGTTCTGGTCTGAATGCAGATGTCACCGGAAACCAGTTTATTTCTGTTTACTTGTTTGGAGGAGTGGCGGGAGCCGCATAAGAGAAGACAAATCGCAGGCATATGCACGCCGCAGAAGTGTTTGTATACTTAGTGTTTGCTTATGTTTTCCTCGAGGCGTCGGCTGCTTTCTCCACGCACGTACCTGTGTGAGCATATGGCGTTTCGAGGTGAGCCGCGGAAGATTCAGCTGAGTCTGTTAATTGCCGGCAGAGACAGGTATAAAACGCATAAAGCAGCCAGAATGTGTCTGCGGTGAACCTCCGGCAGGTGTGACTTGCCTAATTAGTTGCTGATGGGAAAAGAAACAAAACACCTCATTTATTTACACTCCTGTCATTTGATGTGTGGTGCCTGGGTGACCGTCAGATGGGGGGGAGCTGCGGGCCGTCTGTTCGAAAGGACGGAGGGGCGGGCTGGAGAGTCCCCCCGCCCCTCGTGGTTCGTTCGTGGGCTTGAGCAAGCCTGTGTTTCTGAGCCTCAGTTTTCCTCCCAGAAATGGAGCTCGTGACACACACTCTTTTCCTTATCTGCGAGTGGAAAGGGTGGGGACAGCCCGGAGTCCAGAGCGAAGCCCTGAGCTCAGCACAGGGGTGGTTTGCACGGAGCGCAGGTGCCCGGCCGGTTGCCTCCCACCGACAGGACGCTCCCGCTCCATCTGCTCCAGCCGCCTTCCTCAGCTGCGCGTTCCCCGCGGGGGGCGGGCGGGTTTCCGTTTTTGGAAGCCTCGAACAGGCTTCTCTTTTGAGCTGCTTGTCATCCCTCCCTGCACCTCGCAAGAGACGCCCCTGAGGTTTCGCCGATTCAAGTAGAACAGAGCATAAACTTATTACGGAGCATAAAACATGAGAGAATCCGACTGAAACGAGCTCAGAAAACAAATTGCATTCAGAGCTAAATGAATCATCTTTGCCGCTCCTTGGGCCGCCCGGGACGAGGCACGCGTCTGGAGCAACAACTGTTGTGGGTGCCTTGGCGCCCGGTGGTGCTTCCCCACCCCCCCACCCCCCCCGGGGGTCTGGTCTGGCTTCCCCGTGGACAGAGAAGGTGGGGGGTCACTGAGGGGCTGCTGGATTCTCAGGACACTCGCCAGCTCTGATGCACGGTGTACATCACGCTAGGAGCAGCGGGCAAGACTCTGCCCAGTATCAGGGCCCTTGCAGACAGAGGGAAGCTTACACCCTGATCCCCTTGGGGCCCAGACCTAGTGGGGGTGTCTGAAAGCCATCTCAGCCTGGCCACTGCCTTGGGAGGAGAGACTGGTGAAAGGGGGGCTAACACATCGCAGGCTTCCTGCCTGCCTTTCTCTCTCCGACGCACCCCTGCAGAGGGAGAGGGGTAGGGGCCTGGGGTGTCTATGAGGGCCGGTCCAGGGTGGGGGGCCAGGCTCCCCACGCAGCATGTGCTGGGGGTGGGTGGGGCCTCAGTGTCTCTGGGGGTGCTTGGCCGGAGTGCAGTGTGTAGTACTGAAACTTTTTTTTTGACTTGCTGGGCTGCCCCTTTCTCGATCCTCTTAGTAGCCACAGCAGGTTTCTGTCTGGGTGCTTCTGCCTGTGCCTGAGTTTTTGGGTCCCTCACTCATTGGGCTCCAAGTTCGGGAAACCGGGGCCAAGAGATGACCCGGGGAACGCCCCCCATGCCCTTCCTTGGGTCCCGCGGCCCCTGCCTGACCCACCGTGTTCTCTCCCTCCTTTAGTCTTCCATCTGTTCTGTGTGCAGTGACCACTGAGGGTGGCAGGGAGAGGCCAGAGGGTTTGGTTGTCCTCCGTGGCAGGAACAGGGAGAGGTGTGCCTGTCACATGTTCCCGAAAGTGGGGTCCTCGTGTGCCCTGGTAAGGGTCTTCCTACTTCCCTCCTGCCAGCCTGTCAAATGTGTGCTCTGTGCCTTTTCCCGGCCTCGTCGGCAGGCCGTACGGAGATCCTGTTAGATCAGAACTACAATGACAAATGCTCAGCCCGATCAAGTCCCCAGTCAAGACTTAGGAGGACTGTGGGCCTTAATGAACTTTTGGTCAGAAATTTCCTTCGCCTTTTCTTGTGAGTGGGCTGCTTGGTCATTGCTTTAAGGAGAAAGGGAAAATAATTCATTTTTTTTAAAGAGAGCCTTCATTTTAGAATTCTCTTAACCATAGACTTTCGCAGAGAAGCTAATCCATCCAGTGTGAATAAAATATTCCCCAGCTTAGATGAGTGTTTTCGTGAACGCAGACGTTAAGATCAGTGACTAGTACTGAAATCCTGGTTTTGAGAGGCCGCGGGCCAGTGTCCCTTCCTCCTGCATGCCGTCTCCTGCGAACAGAGGACCTTAAATGGGTCCCTTTCCAGTTTTGTTCTCTCCCTGTCACCTGACATCCTCTCTTCACTGCCGTCTCTCTGTCGGCCCAGCACTCACTGTGTTCTGAGCGTTGTTGCAGCCTCTCTCAGGACGAGCGTTTGAGAGAGAGCTGCAGTCTGGTCATTCATTCTCTCTGCTCTGTGCACGGTGTTTGATTCTGAGCTCAGCGGTGTTCCTTGACTCCCCTGTCCTGCTCGTTGCGGCAGCACTGGACACCGCGTGAAACCCAGGGCTGTGTCTCCTGTTTCCTCTCAGCCTCGGGGTGGGAGGGTGATTGAGAAATTGCAGGCCCAGTACATGAGCGAAGGAAGAAGGAAGTCCATCTGGCCGGGACGTAATAGTGGAGACTGAGAATTACGTTTTTATCCAACCAGACAGTGTTCATCTGTCCATCCACCCAACAGAGGAGCATACAGAAGTCTGCTGTGTACTAGGCACCTTACTAAGAATTGTAGCGATTTCGGAAATGAGTAGGAGACGCAGTGACAGGATGGTTGAAAACCTGAACTTCAGAGCTGAGAAAGAATGGAGTGTAGATCTTGGATCTGTCCCATCCGAGCTGTTTCGCTTTGCAAAACCGACTTTCTCCGAGCTTTGATCTCGTCGTCTGTGTGCTCGTCCTGGTGACGAAGTGAAAGAACAGAGGTGCAGGGTGCCTGGTGCGAGGAGGTACGCAGCTCGTGATGGTCCTTAACAAGCCACGCCCCCCTGCCTCACGGGGGTTCCTACTGCAGCAGAAAGGACGGGATGTGCTCAGAGTAGTGAGGACAGTCCTAGACTCTCCCGCAAGAGCACCGTTTTGTGAATTCGAAGAAAACACACACGGCTGGCAGTGGGCTGGGCGACCTAACTGCAGTGTGCTCCGGCACACGGCACACGCTGTCTGCACTCGGAGGGAGGGCTGGTGTCAAGGGTGAAGGCGGGCTTAAGGATGTTCTTGGTGTGATGGACAGTGTGAACTCGCCCCTCTAGACCCCTGTGTCTACTCTCTAGCCCTGGGGGGAGAGAGTTTACAAATTGGGAGGCTAGTCTTTATGGTCCGTACCAATGGGGTCCCTTTCTGGAGCGGCTTTGGTTTGGCCTGGCCAATAGATGACAATGCAAAAGACTGGAAAACGGGAGGAGAGTGAGATTAATGGTTTTCATTCTCCCAGCTTCCTCCTGGGCTGTGGGCTGGCTGCCTCCTTCCCCTGAAGGTCACAGGATGCCATGGCCCTTTCTAGGTAACCCCCGCCCCGAGCTCTCAGGCCTCTGGGTGGTCACAGCCAGCCCCGGGGTCCTGTACCGCCCCCCTCTCATCCCCTGGTTGTCCGAGCTCTTTCCTGGCAACGCTCTCACGGGTACCCGGTCTTTGCAGACATTGCTCTTGCTTCTGCATCCCCTCCCCGGGCAGATGCCTCGTGGCGGACGTATCCAGACGCGGGCGGAGTCACGTCGGAGCCCAGGAACGCATCGACTGACGGGGCCTTGATGGATTTCTGTGGAAGGACCGAAGATTACAAGGGGGAGGGGAACTTGGAGAACTTTCCCTTCCCCAAAGAATTCACCGGGGAAATCTGCACCGACTTTCTCAGCGCCCGTGTGCTCTTAAGTTTCTTCCCGCTCGGAGAAATCCGTCTTTCTCTAGACTGCGGCCAGCGGGCGCTGCGGTGGCCGCCGCTCGCAGCTCCTCCATCACCACGTGCGCGTGCGGCAGGCTGTGAAATACGGCCCCCGGGGGGCCCCCGGACTGCCTTTTCCCTTCCTCGAATGGTGAAGGATCATTGAGCTGCTCCTCAGTTTCTGATACGGAGTTCAAATAGAGCCGTGAAACAGCCCATATTTCACAGGGTAGCACATTTTCGGCCCGGGCAGTAAATTTCCCTCCCTCCCGCCGTGCCGTGGGACACATTGGGAAAGGTCAGTTTGGCACTGTGTAAATTAACCAGAGGACCGCTGGAGCCGAGTGACGTCTGTTTTAATGGGTATGGATGGGCCTAGCCCAGGGAGGGGGCACGGCTCTGATGCCGGGGAGTTTGGACAAAAAAGCAGAAGTGTACCGAGGGCCTTAGGACCCCTGGTATCGTCCCCCTGAGTAACCACCGGGACGCTGTGACGAGACAGTGGCAGCAACTCTCTTGTCCGACTTCCTCTGGGAGCTGAGTGTTGAACCTCTGCCAGGGGTCACACTGATAGCTCAGTGTCAGGTGGCCGTATCACCTCCAGTGTGACCATCGCTGTAGTGGGACACTAACAACACCACACTGTTTGCACCCAATCCGTGAGACTGGAGCCCACTGGTGTGCAGCCTACGGGCTGTGCCTCGCACAAGGGGGCCCTGGGTTCACAGCGCCCGCGTCCGGAGGGAGGCGGTGGGTCCCCCCGGGCTAGAGCGGAGCACAACTCCCCTCCCCGCCCGTGGCCAGCTCTGGGACGCGGCTCTTACATCTGCTGGGCGCCAGCGTCTTTGAGAACAGTCGAATAACACCTCTGTGGGTGGCTTTGATTGTGAAGTCAGGTCATGCCCATCAGGCACGCTGCTCAGCGTGACAAGCGCTTCCTAAAAGTGAGCCACTGGTGC
The DNA here is from genome assembly GCF_019186645.2 of Phyllostomus hastatus. Taxonomy (NCBI): domain Eukaryota; kingdom Metazoa; phylum Chordata; class Mammalia; order Chiroptera; family Phyllostomidae; genus Phyllostomus; species Phyllostomus hastatus. The sequence goes on along the minus strand of NW_025334036.1, from coordinate 5,273,791 downwards.
ACTGTTGCTTAAAATGCAGCCTTTCAGTGGGGCCCAGGCCCCACCGGGGCCAGCGGTGGCAGTGGTTACTGGGAAAACGCGGAGGGGACCCGCCCCGCCCTGCCCTCTCCAGGGTTCTCCGCGTGCGCTGGACTCGCCTTGTTCCCTCAGTCCCCCAGCTTCATCGGCAAGCGTGGAAGAGCATCACCGTCCCACAGCCGATTAATTATTTATTCGGATCTGTTCATTTATTCAAAGTGTATTAATTATCTCCTCTTTCCCAGGCATCGTTTTGGGCCCTGGGGGGCAGATATGAACAGAGAAAACAGTGGTGGCGATATGGCAGTAATAGACAGAGATACGGTTATAGATGTCGATACAGATGGAGAGACAGGGTCAGAGGCAGATCGGAGGAGGATGTGGGGGGGGGGAGGGGGGGAGGAAGGAGAAAGAGGGGCGGAGACAACGAAGAAGGGGAGGAGAGACTTTTTATGGAGACTAGAGCGAGCACTAGTCGTCAGAGGCCTTGACTCCCAGCTCCCTTCTTTGAAACTCTGAGCCCCCAGGCCTTCCCTGGTGGTTGCCCCCCGCAGTTTGTGGCACCGAGAGCCAATCAGCAGCAGTTACTTGCATACCTGCTGTGTTCCAGGTACTGTGCTGGGCACGGTGAACATCGGACATTGACAGTGCCATAAGAAATGCAGACATTAAAGAAAGTTCAAAAGCAGTGACTTAAACACTAGCCACTGTGCAAAGCGATGTGGGATGCTACGGCCCTTGCAGTGGGGAGGGAGCAGGCCGGGAAGGCCTTCCCGAGAAGGGCATGTGGAGGCTGAGGTGTGGGCGATCCCTTCAGGTAGCAGGTGGGCGGCAGGTAGAAGGGGAGCAGTTTCTGAAATCTCACCGTTCCTAGGAGAGTGAAGACACGGGGCCAGTTTCAAAGCAGTCTCTTTCCACTCAGGGGTCTGGCACGAACCTGGCGATTGGTCAGCTTTATACGTGTTCATCCAGTGGTGGAATGGACGGATGCATGTGTCATCGGATGAATGCGTGTATGAATGAATAAAATCTGCAGTAGGAAAAAACCCTACGAGGTTCTCTGGATTGGGGCAGTTGGGATCTCCGGAGGCTGGGAACAGGAAGCTCGTCCCTGGCCTCACTCCTTCGCCCTTTTCCGGCTGCTGTCACTGCTCTCTTCCTTCTTCCTCCCTTCTTGCTTCTTCCTCCCTTCTTCCTTCTTCCTCCCTTCTCCCTTCCTTCTTCCTTCTTCCTTCTCCCTCCCTTCTTCCTTCTTCCTCCCTTCTTGCTTCTTCCTCCCTTCTTCCTTCTTCCTCCCTTCTCCCTTCTTCCTTCTTCCTCCCTTCTTCCTCCCTTCTTCCTTCTTCCTTCTTCCTCCCTTCTTCCTTCTTCCTCCCTTCTTCCTTCTTCCTCCCTTCTTCCTTCTTCCTCCCTTCTTCCTTCTCCCTTCTTCCTTCTCCCTCCCTTCTTCCTTCTTCCTCCCTTCTTCCTTCTCCCTCCCTTCTTCCTTCTTCCTCCCTTCTTCCTTCTCCCTCCCTTCTTCCTTCTCCCTCCCTTCTTGCTTCTTCCTCCCTTCTCCCTTCTTCCTTCTTCCTTCCCTTCTTCCCTCCCTTCTTCCTTCTCCCTCCCTTCTTGCTTCTTCCTCCCTTCTCCCTTCTTCCTTCTTCCTCCCTTCTTCCTTCTTCCTCCCTTCTTCCTTCTTCCTCCCTTCTTGCTTCTTGCTTCTCCCTTCTTCTTCCTCCTCCTCCCCCTCATCCCTCTCTTCCTCATTTTTCTTCCTTCCTTCCTTCCTCCTCCTCCTCCCCTCCTCCTCTTCTTCTTCTTCCTCTTTCTCCTCCTCCTCCTTCTTCCTCCTTCCTCCTCCTTCCTCCTTCTTCCTTCTTCTCCTTCACCCCCTCCCCCCACTGGCTCTGGATAGCTGCTTCTTTTGAAGGGCACGTAATTGATAAAGGATGCGATCTCATTCTTCCCTGCCCTCTGAAGCGCAGCCTTGCCCACTGAAGAAGGGGAAGCGGGGGCTGCTGAGAAGTGGGCCTCTTCAAGTTCGTCATTGCTCACGCGCACATGGAAGACGGGACACTACTGCCGTTGGAAGCCCTGACGGTCGATGCCAACGACACAGGGAGCCTCTGCCTTGGGGTCCGGGCTCGGGCTGGTTTGCGTTGATCTGTCGGCGGCCAGGCGGGGAGGCCGTGAAAAATTGCCCCGTTTGGCGTCTCGCTTACACAATGTGGATCCTGGCGGGGCTTCGAGAGCTGTATTAATAATAGCTTCTGATGGGTTCTTGGGCACGTGGTGCCCAATTACGGGATTTGACAGTACAAGGTAGATATTAATGACTTATTAGGGCAGACCTGGCTGGTAATTGATCACTAATGAGGCAGACTCGCTTGCTCACATCTGGGCAAAATGATTCTGAAGCTCTTTTAACCGGCCCTGCCTTCAGAGAAGCGACCTACTAAACGGGGGATGAATATTTCATGGGGAACACTTCAGAGCACCCACTTGCCTCATTTTTTTAGAAGGATAACTAGGTGGTTACTGGAAAGCCCCGGCTGGCAGTTGCCTTTGGTGTGCAGGACCGGCGCGGAGTAATTGCGATCGTTACTGGCTTTGTCTTGCCGCCCACGGCAGCCGGGCCACGTCCAAGGGGCTGAGCGTGTGTTCCTGGGCTGCGCGGGCTCCTGCGAGCTTTGTGTCGGGCTCCCGGAGACAGAGCGTAGTTTGTGCGTGGTTCCCAGACGTCACAAGAACGAACTGTGTACTGCAGGCTACCACGACGATTGTTCAGGATGTGGAAGTGACACATATTTGTTTTTCTTCCTTTTAGACCCGGGATTGAATAAATCCGTGATATCCCAGAGATGTTGCATGTGTGTTCTCTATGAATATGCACTATGTATGTTTTACAAATTTCAATTTTCCGCTTGGCCCTTTTCCCCTTGCGTTCGTGAATCCCACCTAATTGAATCGGAGGCCACACTGGCAGGCAGGTGCTCGAGCTGCACTTGAGGTTGGTGTCCCGGAAAGGCGTCCTCTCGGTGACGCCGTGCAGGACGGCGCCCCTCAGCTCCCTGGTGCCGGCAGAAGCTAATTTGCGCTGTCAGCTGCCGGAGTCACGCTCCTTACCCTCAGAGAAGTAATTTTCCTCAAGACTTCATAATTCCCTCTACATTTCTTCCTTTTCTCACTGAATGAACTTCATAAACTCTGGAAAGAGAAAAGCCTGGGTAAGAGCCATTCCTCACACACTGACAGCAAGAGTGAGCTCCGTGTGTCCCCGTCTTGGCCAGTTCGCCCCTCACCTCTCCGTCACCCACCAGCTGGAACCTGGTGACTTCCGCAGCACCTTTCCTCCTGACGCCAGCCCGCAGAGTCCCCGGACAGGAAGGGGACAGGAAGGGACTGGCCGGGAGGAGTGGGGGAAACGAGGGGACACGAGGAAAGGGGACAGAGGGGATAACAGGGAGGACAAAGAGGGGGCAGCAGACAGCTACAAGGAGGGGAAGGGAGTTAAGAGGGAAGAACAAACAGCTCTGAAAAGCCCGGGAAACCGGGCGCCCTGGACTTGTCTGTTAAAGCCTCCACTTCCACTCTGCCCATGTTACTTTTCCCCTTTTCTGATCTCTTTTCTGATTTCTCTTTTCTGGTCTCTCCAGAGCAGTGGCTCTCAATCGTAGCCAGTAGTTCCCCCCCCCTCCCCCAGAGGATGTCAGCAGTGCCTGGGGACATTTGCGGTGGCCATAAACTGGGGTGGGGGGGCTGTGTTGTGGGTCTAGGACAGGTGCACAGGGTTGAATAGTGTTCCTCAAAATTCGTGTCCACCTGGGACCCGCGATTCTAACCTTATTGGGCATCATCAGGCCTTTGCAGGTGTAACACAGTTAAGACGAGGTCACGCTGGATTAGAGTGGGCCCTAATCCAATGACTGGAGTTGCTTTAAGGAAAGAAAAACGGGGACACAGAGCACAGATGCAGAGGGCAGACAGCCGGGTGAAGATGGGGGCAGAGGTCAAAGTCGTGCTTCCGTAAGGCGGGCAGGGCCAAAGACTGCCCGGAGTCACCGGGAGCTGGCACAGGCGAGGGAGGGCGCTTCCCTCGAAACTTCAGAGGGGGCGCGGCTTGCTGACCCCTGGATCTCAGGCTCCAAGCCTTTACAACGATGAGGGGATGCGTTTCTGTGGCTGTCGTCCACTTGATTTGTGACGTATGGTAGCTCTAGTCTAAGGGCATGGTTAGATATCCTACAATAGAATAAAAAACCAAAAAAGTTAGGGAACAATAACAGTAAATATCCTACAGTGCACAGGACGTCCTGCCACAGCAATGAATCGGATGATTCGAATTGGATCGTTTGAATCAGATGGTCCGAACCGTTGCGAGAGGCGAGACTGAGAAAGTCTGTGGAGGAGCACTTAGGTCTGCAGCTCTCACGTAGCACTCTGTTCACTAGGCCTGCTTTGAGGCAGTTTCTGTGTTCGGAATGTTCCTATGTGCCCTGTCACGCATTGTGCCTGTGTGGGTCAGCACGCAACTGCTGGCTAACGCTCGGATGGCGGGGCACGCATTGTCTTCTCTTTGTTCTGTATAGCCCACGGGTGTGCAAGAGCAGGAGCGCGGCAAATGCGTCCTGAATGAATGCACAGAGGTCGTCAGGACACGGTGCAGTTGCCGTGGCACCTGTCCCCACTGCCGTCACTGGAACATATTCTGAGGTCTGGGGGTTGTACGTTCCTCAGGTGCGATTGGCGTCCCTTGAGTCCGAGGAGTCCGGGTGGAACCTGCCAACCCAGTGGATGGGATGTGGACAAAGTGCGGTCTCTTGGAAGGCAGGAGAGGGGTTGGACTTCCAACTCTTGAGACACTGCGCATGTTCTCTCTGAGCCTGAAACCTCCCGTCTGTAAAATGAGGTTAGTGGTGCCTACTGCGACGTGTCCAGCGGCTGTGTGGATTAAGCAGACCACCCAAGAGGGGGCCTGACAAAGGCACCAGGGAGCTGTCTTGTTTTTCACGCATGCAGCCAGCGGGAAAAGCATGCTTTCCTGCTCCAGGAAAGTGGCACAATCGGGATAGAAACGTATGCACGACGGGGCTGTGACCTTTGCCTGGGAAGCAGAAAATGTGGGGAAAGAGGTAATACTTGGTACTGAGTATCTCCTGTGTGCTGGGCATTTCTGCGTTTTCTCATTCGGTCCTTAGGGCAGCCCAGTGCAGTGGCAATTGCCATTCTCAGTGTGGAATCGGGGAACGGAAGCGCACAGAGCCACCATCAGCAGCGACAGACTCAGAGTTGATTGCAAAGCCCATGTTATTTTAACTGCACCGCGTGCTGCCTGCCAAGCTTACAGGAAAGGTCTCGAGGGGTGGTTTGGTACATGAAAGAACGGTGAGGAGTCTGTGTAGCACTGGAACAGAAGGAGGTAACGTGATGTGAGCCTGTGCCTACAGGCATCGCCTCCGTGTGAGACAGCGTTCCGGGCTCACTCTGGCTGTGCCATGTACCTGGGTTGCTTTTCTCTGGTACTACTGGCAAGTTAGTGCCGGCCGCTGCGTGGCCTCCAGCCTCCCCCTGCAGTATGTTAGGTGAAGGCTAATAGTGTCCTCTACTGCCCTGGACCAGACAGACGATGATAAGCTGGGAGCTCAGGAGCCGACTGGAGCCATCTGTCGAGTTGGTGGGTCTCAGAGCTAAAGCAGGATGAGGCTGGTGGTCTGGGACGAGACGCTCGGGGTGGCATGGCAGCGCAGAGGAAGACCCCAAACCTGCTGGTTGTGACGTGGCGTATGATGATGCATCGCACCAGGAGTTCATGCCTGACAGCTGCTGTGGAGCGGCCGTGTCCTGGTAGGCTGTGTCCTGATGGAAAAAAATACGGGGGTCCATGGGAAGGTTTTCCACAGAATATTTCGAAGAAAAAAGAAAAAGCAAATCAGTACATTTTAAGTGATACCTGAGTGAATAATTTCTTGTATGTGAAATCAGAACCAGCAGGAAGGAAAGTTGGTCTTTTATTTCACTTACCTGAGCGAGGCATTTTCTGCACGGCTGCGCCAGACTTGCTGTCCAGGAAATGTGTGTCGGCAGCCCTCGTGTACAGGAAGCATGGTCCGTCTGCACCCTGGTGTCACTGGCGCCCCCAGAGGTTGAAGGCCACTCCTGACGCACGAGTGCAGTGCTACAGTCTTGCGTTTGGAAGGTGCAGCTTTCCTCCGGCAGCTCATGTGCGCATGTTTCTAAGTGCACTTCCACTGGGGGCCAGGGGCTTTGGGGTATTGCTCTCTTCCTTTGTGACACCCTCTGCCTTCTCTCCAAGAGGACGCCATTTATTTCTGTGTGAATGGTGACATCAGAAGCAGTTTTATGCTTTCTGGGTCATGTCGTTGTGACACAAGACCCATGAAGGGTGGTCCTTGCGTCTTTAACTCATACTGGAAGTCGGCTCTGTTGTTGCAGGCCCACAGCTTGCAAGCCCCTCACACCTCCTGGCTTCTTCCTGCGGGAGGTGCTGCCCACCTCCTGGACGCACTGCTGCCACTGCAGACTGACCAGTCACTTGTCGGGGGAGGGCAGGTCCCCACTCTCAGTCGCTTCTGAGCAGAAAGGCTGACCACCAGCAGCAAGCCTGGGGGTTCTGGTTCTTCCAGACATTTCTGGACTTGGATGACACCCCACGGGAAAGGTGTGCTTGTGGCATCCCAACCCACTAGAGCAACTGAGATGCGGAGGAGAATTTCCTGCCCTGTGAGGTGGAGGAGGGAGGTGGTTGTCATAATGGAAGGGAAGGTGTGTCCCATGCCTCCCTCTCCTTGACTGTAGACGCCCCACATGCGCGGAAACCTGTGCTTTCTGTCCAGGGAGGGCTGTGAGCCCACATGGCTGCTGGGAACTGGATGGCGCCCCCGCCCCTGACCGTGTGTTGAAGCCCTAACTGTATTTGGGGATGGGGCCTTCCAGGAGAGAATAGGGGTTACACGAGGGCCTGAGGGTGAGGCTGCCATCTGACAGGACCTGTGCCCCTGTGAGAGCAGGGAGAGACCCAAGGGCAGAGGACGTGTGTGAACACAGCAAGAGGGGGGCGGTTTGCAGGCCAGGAAGAGAGCCCTCAGCAGAGCGCAGATTTGTAGGTGCCTTGGTCAGGGACTTCTGGCCTTTAGAATGATGAGAACATGTCTTTTGTTTGAGCTTTGCTATGGTAGCTCAACAGACCAGCACAGTGGTGACGCAGCCTTCTCATTGCTTCGCATCTCTCCCCACGGGAAGCACTTTAGTTCTCGCCCAAGGCCCTCTGTCTCCTGGACGCCAGGCTGAGACACACCTCTTAAGCTGAAAGAAAGCGGCTTAGTGGTCACAAGAACATCACGCATCGGACTCTGTTCTATAACTGTCAGAAAAAAATGCAGTGTTTTTGTTTTAACGATTTTAAAAAGACATGTTAATTTTTTTCCCTTGTGCCACTCTTTTTATGAAGCATCCGTTGCAGTGTGTACCAGGGAGATGTGGAGGTGGTTGACCGAAAAGGTTCACATGCGGTGTTCAGTTACTGCTCCTAGGTCCAGTAAGATGTGTCCCACCGTAGCTCTCCCACCATGCTTTGCAGAAGAGCTGAGTGGGGGAATTGATTGGGCAAAGGGGTTTTTGAAAATATGCAGGCTGTTGCCAAGAGAAGCACGAAGCCGCGTTTCACAAAACTCTATTTGCGAAATTGAATTGGCCAGGAGCAGGACAGTGGTGCAGCTCCAGCCTGGGTGCTCGCTGCTGAACAAAGACCCTCCGGGCACAGCAGCGTTCCTAACGGTGAGGACGCACCTCACGGGCTGCCACGGAGGCCGGCTGGAGGTCGGGCTCCATTTGCTAATGAAAGGAGGGGCAAGGACAGTGGAGGACATTAATGAAACCCATCGCGATTCCAAAAACAGAAGGCCTCGGCTTGCCAGGAGGAAGAAATAAACGTCACTCTTCTTTCTTTGCATTTAGAAAGCTTTGCCAATTATTTTGCAGTGTGTGTGATTTTATGATAAAATCATTTAAAGGATAAAAGGGAGATAATGAAAGTGGCAGAGAAATGCCGGTGTAAGAGAGGCTTGTCTTGGAAAGTACAAGACGTGTCATCTGGCTGAAAGCCATTCGAATCGAATTTTGAGTGGGAGGGAGAGACGTCTCAGCAGTCACGGGGGAAAGACTTGATAGACAGACCATCCACAAACAGCGTCCTGATGTTTAGGGCGGCATGGAGGTAAAGTTAGCAAATAAGGACCCGGTGTCCCAGCAAATACGAGAACTCGACTACGGAGCAGTGCTGGGTGAGGGGAAATGATGGTGGGGGCAGTTGTCACCGTAAACTTGATGTGCCCTCGGCAAAGCAGCTGCTTTTTTTTTTCCTTGCATGCATGGCTCAAGACAGAGTGTACTTTCCGTCCCAGAATGATGGTATTTACGAGTGAGTGTCGCTGTGTGGAGGGCATTAAATCTGCACTTCAAGTCCCCAGAGAGGCAGATGCTGACCTGCAAGGCTGTTGTGACCTCCACAGGCTCGAGCTGGGGCCTGCCCTGCCCTGGCGCCCGGAACAGCAGAATCTGCCCCGTTTCCCTGAGGCAGGTCTCCGAGGGGCGTCTAGGTAGACTGAGGGTTAAGGTAGGATCACTCGGAGGTGTGGTTCCAGGGGGCACAAGGAAGAAGGAAGTGCATTTGGTGATGGGTGAAAACATAGGGAGGAGAACCCAGGGGAAGGCCAGTACAGTCATCTGGTAGACGCATCCGATCGTCAGAGGCCTTAGATCGGTCATGGTTAGGCCCTCGACAGGGGGTGGCGCGTGAAGACGAGCGTTCGATGTCCTGAAGGAGAGGTGGGCGATGGCCACGGCCCACTGGTGTTGGTGGCACTGCCCCACGGGGCTTTGGTCTTTGCCACTGTGGAGACGCCTCAGGAACTGAGAAGTCGTCGGTGGGATCGCCAAGGGCTAGATAATGTTAAGTGGACTTCCAAGCATGAAAGAACAGTCGCAAAGAATAGAGACATCTTCAAGTGACCCGCATAGTTCAGGATAGTCCGCTAACATTTTGAAAAGTGGCTGCTGAGTTTATGATGAAAAGGATGTGGCCGGTGCAGTCGTCCCTGGAGTGAGCCAGATAATGAATGGCCCCTCCAAGGTGTCTTTGCCCCAATCCCCGTGTCTGGTGAATAGGTTCCTTTACACGGCCAAGGAGCCCTGCAGATGTCAGTAAGATTACAGAACCTGCAATTGAGGGATTGCCCTGGTAATTGAGGTGGGCCCAGTCTGCTCACAGGGGCCCTGAAAAAGGGAGACCTGTCTGTGGCTGGAGTCAGATGCGGGAGAGGCGGCAGAAGGAACCGGAAAGACCGGGCAGACGAGAACAGGAGGTGCTGCTGCCACCTTTGAAGACCGGGGAGGGAGCCTCTCGGGAGGAGCCGCAGTGACCCCTGGACGGCAGCCGGCGAGGGGGCGGGGCTTCGGCCCCCGCACAGTGAGAAGCTGAGTTCTGCTGAACATGCCTGGAGGCGGGTGGACCCTCTTTCTGAGCCCCCAGAGGAGAGCCCTGAGCAGGCGACACATGGACTTTGGCCTGGCGAGACCCACGTGGAGTTTCTAACTAGGAACAGCGAGATAAATTGCCTTTGTTTTAAGCCTCAGAGGTTGTGGTGATTTGTTACGGTAGCAATAGAAAGAGTAATACATTCTCTCATGTACAATTACGTAGATGTATGTATCATTTTTTAATGCATGTACACCACAGATATCTCAGGAAAAGTGCCATTCGCGATGCAGCACCCTGGAATAAGTACAGTGCGAGGGCGTGTGCAGCCTTGTGGATACATGCCGTGGCCCTCCCAGGCGGTCCCGGGGGTGGGATGCACTGTGGCCATTTTTAACTTCTTTGCTGATTAATTAAAGGAAGAGACTCCATGTGTGAGGTCATCCTACTCTCTGCTTTTGAGAGCTGCTGGCTCACAAAAATTGGCAGAAAGTCAAACTCAGCTTCACGCTCACGCACACCTTTGCCCAATTTGGTAACTTCTCCAGCCAATACCGATGCATAGATTTGTGTGTGTATTGATGTGTGCATAGTGTATGTGTAATTAGAAATATATTTTTGTATATATATGTGTGTGTGTATATATATATAATATTTCTGTTGCATTGAGAACTGAACTGGAGTTTAGCCCTTTGCTTCCTGTGGGCGGGGCATAGCAGGTGCAGGAACATTTGTTCTCCGTCAGTGCTGAGCAGCCTGTCCTGTTCTCACAGTGACATGTCTTGCACGAGTCCCTGATTTGGGACGCCCTGTGTTTTGAAAGCTCACCCCTGAGTTTGTGCAGAGAAGAAAGCTCCTGCCTCTTCCTTAAACATCCTGGTCTCCCTGGAGGCACCGCTCAGTGCGTCTGTCTCCTCTTCAGCACCAGCCTGCGTGGACAGCGCCCCGGGTGGCTGGGCAGCCTGCACACACTCCAGAGTCAGGCGGTCACCGGTCACCGCAGGGGCCTTGGGTGGTGGTTTAAATCTAGGTGTGGGGACAGGAGAGTGCTGGTTGGTGATCAGCCAGGGCTGGGATGACAGGAGGCACAGCAGCAGAGGGAGGGGCCGCTAGGTCAGGCTGGGAAGGGGAAAGGGAACAAAGCAAGAAATACGGAGACTCATTGGGAAGGAAACCAGAGGTCAGAATGGAATTCTTTAGCGTTAACCTGGAATGGGACTCGAATGGACTAACTTGGAAAATCACGTAGACATCTCTATCTAGGGAGATAGACTAAGCCTTTGTTCTTAGGTAAATAATAGGAAACAGCCCTGAGTGGTGTGGCCCAGTCGACGGGGCGTCGTCCTGCAAAGTCAAGGGTCTTTGGTTGGATCCCCTGACCTGGAAGGGGCCTGGGTTGTGGCTTCGGTCCCCGTGGGAGGGCGTCAGCCAGTCGGCGTCTCTCTCTCACGTCAGTGTTTCCCTTTCTCCCTCCCCCTCTCTCTAAAACTAAATACATAACATCTTTTAGAAAACAGTAGGGGAGAGAACCAGAAAACAGGAAGCTCAGGGAGTCCAGTGCCTTCGTGGAAGATCAGCGAACATCCAGACCTTGGGCTGCTGTCTCAGGAATGATGGGGGCAGCCTTTGTTTCTCTGAGGCTGGGGGGCAGTGCGAAGCCAGCCTGCTGGCTCTTCCAGGGTCCAGGTGGGACTTGGAAGCTGAACCCAAGTCGTCTGTCTCTCTGGGCGAACCGTGTGGGCCCAGCGCAGAGCCTGGGCTGGGCCCCGCGATGCTGAAGACCCCCGAGGCGTCTCACCCTGAGGCCGCGCCGGGAGGATGTGAGAGGCAGGGCGACAGTTCTCGCGACCCAGGTCTTGGGCTGGAGCAAGTGTCAGGGCTGACTTTATTCCGAGCAGATGACGTGGTGTTCCTTCCGGCATTTTTCTCTGGCAGTCTGTTCTGCAGTCTCTTCTGCGGAGGCTGGTGGGGAAGGAAGGTGAGGCCGCTTCTCACTGTACGTTTGGAGCAGCGTGGTCCTGGGCAGAGGCTCCGACTGCCCCAGGTCACACAGTTGGCCGTGTCCACAACCACAGATTCCAGTAGTCTTCCTTTTCCTGGAGTCCTAACACCTATTTTCCTTTCCATGTTCCCAGAAGATTGATGTGTTTCCTGTTTTTTTTTTTCTTTTCTGTGAACAAACGTTGAGAATATCAGTGTAGAGCTTGTTCATGGGCGAGAGAACATTTGAGGACTCAGGGGTTATTTTAGCTGGCACCAAGCCGCTCACCTGGGGCTGTCTCACGTGGCTGCTATCTTCAGGTATTTGTTAGAGAGCCGTGTGCAAGGAGGATTTACCCAAATTCCTGCGGTCCCAGAGAGCAGGTGCAGGATTGAAGTGTAGCAGCTACAGGAAAGCAGATTTCAACCCAGGAGAAGGAAGGACCTTCATCCGATTTGAACAGTCCAAAAAATGGAACTAATTGATTTATGTGATAATGAGTTCTCTGTCTCCTGAGGTAATTAAGTCCAGGCGGAAAGGTTGTTTGCCAGGGATGCTGCTACACGGAGAATTGTAGAACTGACATGAGATGGGACTGGGTTTGTGCCGGATAACACAAATCTCGAAATTTATTGTTTCCCTCAAATTTATAACTATTTCACCTGATCCTCCTGATTGAATTTCTTACTTCCCCATGTTTCAAATTCATTCCCGATGTCTGTTCTCCATCTAAGTTTTGATACCTACACAAGGTGAGGAAAGACCTTTTGGTTAGCAAAGTCCAAGTTCCCTTTCTGGGCTCTGTCCTCCCTCCTCCCATTTCTTTTCGATTTATCTCTGTATTTGTTCAATTGATCTCTTTTATGGCACTCCCCAGTTTATCTCTTTTTCTCCGGTGGTCTTTCATCCATCTTTTTCTCCAATGGCACATTCTCACCTGGACATTCCACGGCTTTTGTGCCCTAAAATGATGATAGTCCCTTAGCTGCGCTACCCTTCACGTTTCCATTCTGAATCTTTCTGTGAGACAACGATTTGTTCACGGGTGCTGCTTCCGCTTCCCAATTCATGCTCATTCCACGGGCTCTTGCCTCATCGTTCAATTCAGTGGTGGGTATGTAGGTGTGTGTTCCATTATTTTAAAAAACCTTATTTTTTAAATAAAAAAAAAACGTTAAAACGTCCCCCCAAGACCTCCGAGCTGCCAAGTCCAGCAGCACCTTCTCCTCCTCCGTCCTCCGTGGATTAGTTCTGCGTGGCCCCCTGGCAGCACTGGTGTTGCCTCCCGCCACCTCCCGGAAGCCCCCCCTTCTCACGGTCACCCCTTGATTACTCCTCACGGTAGCCCCAGGACCCACGCTCCTCAGGTCCAGAGTGTTGTGATCGGACCCGGCCCTGCTTCCTCTCACTGTCCGGTCAGTGCCTGGCCTGTGTGTCCGGCCAGGGGCGCCTTTCCAGGCAGCGTCCTCCCTTCCTGTGCCCACCACCTCTGCCGTGTTCAGTGATAACGACCCGGCCTCTTAGCCTTCGCAGTCCATTAACCCCTGACCTCCGCGCCAGCCGAGTCTGCCCTCTCCAGCCAGAACCCGCGCACTCCGACCTCTCATCCTGCTCTGCAGACACCGTCATTGGCTTCCTCTCACGGGCGGAACTGAATGCAGTCCGCAGGTCAAGGTCCTCCAGGACGCAGGGCCCGACGCTGCACGTCTCAACCACTGCCGATGGTAGCGGTCAATGACAGTTCACACGCGGAGTGCTCCCTCTGGGTTAGGCGCGGCGCTGAGTGGTTTTACGAGCCCCGTGAGCTCTGAGAACGGTGCCCTAGGCCGAAGAGCCGGCCGGTGAGTGCGGGACGGCGCTGACGCCCCCTGTTGGCTTATTGCTGCTTGTGCCGCAGGTGGCTTGAACCTGGGATTCTAGTGCATCTGCCCCTCCTCCTGATGGGAATGTTCTTTTGTTTTTCCATCCAAGGACTACTGATTCCTGCCCTTTATTTGAAATCCCATGTTATTTACTGTGTACTTTTATATTAAACTTCTTGAAAATTTTTTTTATGGTAATGGGTATCCCTAGCTTCTTAGCTCTGATATTTATTATCTCATTAAAAATGAAAACTGTCTGTCAATCACCTTTTTTTTTGTTGTTCTATAAGTTACTCAGAGTGCCTTCTGTACAATGTAGTAGGGGCCTCGTTTAAATGGAACTGATTGGTAGCATGTTTGCTAGGTGGCAGGTCTTGTCCTGATTCACTGGAATGCCCCTTTTATGCTATTGTGATCGCCACCTCCAGCACTAGTGTTCAGATAACCTGAGGTAGCCTCATCTATTTATATGTCGCAGATATGTGTATATAATTGATTTATTTATATGGCAAGAACTGCCCTTCTAAGTGGGGTGAGGGGATGTTCCTTTTCTCTAAGAGCAAGTGATAATACCCAAAACAAGGGCCACATCAATGTCCAAATGGATTCAAACATAAAAAATATGGATTAATTAGGCTTAATAGACTAATGATGATTTTTTATATCGGACAGAAGAGATTTATCTGAGCTATTCAAGTCCACATGTAATGGCCTGAACTTTGCTTTTAAAGGACTTTATTTAACTTATTTTAGAGAAAGAGGAAGGGAGGGAGAGAGAGAGGGAGAGAAACATTGGTGTGATAGAGAAACAGCAGTTGGTTGCCTCTCGAATGCGCCCCCCCCCGCCCCAGACCAGGGACCAAACCTGCAACCTAGGCATGTGCTCTGACCTCGAACCAGAGGCATTTCGCTTTGCAGAATTACACTCAGCCTTCCAAGACACAGGGCTTAGTCTGAACTGTTTGACCGAGTTCGTCTCGAGGAGCTGACTTTGAGTTCTCTGAATTCTCTGGTCCCCAGATCTTGAGTGGAGAAACCCAACATGGGGGACGTGGTGCGAGCTCAGCCACTCACTGCAGATCTGTGTCTCAGCTCCCAGGTGGACGGCGCTGTCGCCCTGGCAACTGTCTGCAGGAGGGAATCGACACTGGCCACCTGGGCAGCCCCGTGGCTGAGAGTGGCTGTGGGAGTCTTTGCCTCTTGTACGTGAAACTCACGCCTGCAGTCTCTCTGTGCTCATTCTTCCCTTTGCAGAACTGTCCGAGGTTGTTTGTACTTCTGATTTTTTTTAATTGCCTCTTCTCCGTCAATCCTTTGACTTTCTCTCAGTCACACCCATTATGTGTCAGTACTGCTTTCCTTGAGCCTGTAAGTTTGTCTGGTGGGCTATGAATAAAATGTTTAAATGTCTTATGACAGAACATTTCTGGGGTAAAGGAGTGATAAATATCAAATCAAGTGGAGGCCAGAAATTTAATTTTCTCTATCAGGACCAATCGGTGCTTCGTTTTATCCTGACAAAAATTGATATTTTATCCCTATGGTAATGGGAAACTTTGATTGCAGTGCCTTTTTATAATTTTCAGGACAAAAAAAATCTTTTTCTTCCCCTGGAGAAGCTTGAATCAAAGCAGAGTGAATTCCATGCACATTGTAAAGAAAGTCACTTTATATTTTTTCAAGCCCTTTGTGTGCCCCAGTCTGGCAGCAGGAATTCCCATGAACTTGCTCAGATTCTTGGCTTCATGCGTTGCTTTCAGGTTTTATCTCTGGTTCTTCCAGAACTGTATTGGACCACGGTGGGGCCGCAAGCCTCCCCTACTTCTCTCGTCCAGCTGGTTTTGTTAGTTGAGGGCGACTGAGAAGCCTGAGACCGTGTCTGAGAACTGGCCTCTTCAGTGAGCACACTGAAACTTGGTTAAGGCCAGAGTGAGACGGACGACTCGGTACTTACTTAATATACGCTCACATGGTGTTTTACAAACATATTTCTAATAAGACTCCCAGGAGAGAATGAAGGGAGCGGTGGAGAAATAATATTTGAAGAAATAATAGCTTAGAATTTTTGCAGAAGAGGAGAAATACTTGAGGTTTTCCAAAGTGCGTTCTGAACACCACCCGGGAGAGTAAAGGGACATCCACACTTCGTCACACCGTATTGAGCAGGACGACAACAGGGTGTAAAGACATTTTTTAAAAAATCTATCCAAGGGGAAAAAAAAAGACAGATGGCTTTCAAAAACATGATCAGACTGAAAGAAACAGGTCAGCAACGAGACACAATGTTTTCAAAGAGAATAAAGGAAATAGAAATATTTCAGCTCAATAAACTATGAAGAGACTTTGCCAACAGTACCCTCAGTAAAAGACCAGTTTGCAGCCATATCTCCGAAAGAATAGTAAACAGGATACAGGAGGCCTGCTATTGGAGAAGTGATCATAGAAGTTCATACATTTTATAGGAAAATGACAATAAGGACTGGCTGCAAAAACTAATGTATTGATTAATAAGATGAAGTCTAGACAACAAGAACAGAATAGAGGACAGTGTTTAATGGGTACTCAACATATGCCAAAATTCCTGTCATGTTTGGGAGGAGGAAATACATTACGAGGAACTTTAAAAGTTGTTCAGAAGATTTATAGTGTAAGGATAACCGCTAAAAACACAGGCATAAAAATCTATAATTTTGAAACTAATGGAAGAGGAAAAGAGAGGAATGGATTAAACTCCATCAGTCTCAACATCGT
This sequence comes from Phyllostomus hastatus, assembly GCF_019186645.2. Lineage (NCBI taxonomy): Eukaryota > Metazoa > Chordata > Mammalia > Chiroptera > Phyllostomidae > Phyllostomus > Phyllostomus hastatus. The sequence continues at coordinate 5,257,704 of NW_025334036.1, read as the reverse complement.
CGGGAAAGGAGCAGGAAGGAGCATCCTCTCAGAGCAGCAGAAAGCGCCCCGGGAGGAATCAGCCGAGGGAGCTGGGCGTTGGAGGTGATGCTGGTTCTCGCACCCTGATGGACCCGCCTTCTCTCCAGCAGCATTTTTGGTCTAAATAACTGCGCCAGGCTCTCCTCAAGTGAGAATACCATGTCTCCTGGTCACTGCTGACGCGCCTTGAATTCCTGGCTCTCCCTTTTCATTATTTCTTATCAGGTCCCAAGGCCTTCTCTCGTTACATTATTTGGTATTACAGTTTACAAGCCTGTTTAATTTAAGTGGCATTGCAGAGTAGCTGGTTCCCGGCTTGTTCATCTCGCTGCTGAGCCCCGGGGCATGGGGTAGTACCGCTTCCGTCCAGCAGGGGGCTGCCATGCTTGCTGGTTCCCCTCCAGATTCCAGGATTTGATGATTTGGAGCCCAACTTGGTGTCCACCATGCTCATTCTCCTTGGACACATGGGCAGGTGAATGCTTTGTGTAACTACCCGGGGAAAGAAGACTCATGCTCAGTAACCCCCTCCTTCCCATGGTAGAAGACAGACCATGAAAAAAAAATAATGCTAAGAAAGCAACATTTCTATTTCTTGGTAGGAATTTCAGATTATCAGGCAATATCCAGGCAGCACATACTTCACTTTGTCTATGGCAGACTTTGCATACAACCTAACTATTACATTTAAGGAGAAATTAGTGTGTACCTGACGCTTTGCAAGATGCATTACATTCATTTTCACGTTTAATTTAGACAATAACCCAATGAGACAGGTATTATTTTCTCTACCTTTATTGAGGCGTAATCAATGTATGACAATATTATACATATGTATGTACAATATAAACACATAACGTAGCACAGCAAAGAAACAGCCGGGCAAATTTCAGAGTTTAGAAGACAGTATCATCATCTTTTCGGAGTTGGAGTCACCCTAATGCGCCGTCTGCCTCACTCAGGCAAACTTTAAAATAATATCATATTTCACAAAACCCTATTAAACTGTCACATAAATTCCCCTTATTTCCCTTTCCCGTCAATGCTGATTACCATGGAAGATATTTCTGTGTCAGTGAAAATCGTTTCCCTTCTCATCAGCCTCCTCCTCCTGCCTCGCTCCTTGGGGATCTGTCTCCTGGGGACTTTTCTTGTCTCCACGCACTCGTCCTGCCAGCCGTGTTGGCCTCGGTGCCGGGTTTTGCGGAGTTCTGAGTGGCCTGGGCTTCCAGGGTGGCCCTCGAGAGACAGGCTGGCTTTGCCGAAGCAGCTCTTGAATAGTTATTTACTGCGCACGTACTGCGTGTCTGGCTTAGACCACGCTTTTGGTCTCATTTCCTTGAGTCCTCCCAGCCACATATGGGGATGGGATGATGGTCATCCCTGTCCTCCCTGGGCAGCTGAGGACATGGAAGCTGGTCGTGAATCACTGATGCACAGTCCCGCTGCAAGTGAAATGGCCGGACCAGGACGGAGGGTCTGCACGGCAGATGCAGCTTTTAGCACCAAGACTTGGGTCGTCTTGGGCAAGTCAGGATGGCCGGCCGCCCTGGTCAGATCCCGGTCAGTCTGGGTGGCGGGGAGCCCTTTGTCTTGCCTGTTATGGGCACTGCTGCTCCCGCACGGAGCAGGATTTACTATAAAAATATTGCATGAATCAGTGCAACAGTACACACCCTTCTCTCTCCCCATGTTCTGTGTTGCGTTTTAGACAAATGTGTTTAAATGTTTATTTTGCATTTCAATGGTTCTCATTTAAGCTAGATGTGGCCATGCCAATAATTTATCGATTCCTTTATTCTATTTACTATAGCTTGAATAATAATACAATCCTCCTTAATTAAAAATTATACAACTTAATTAATTGCATTTATTGAACAATAATATGTACTCTATACTTTGGAAAACACTTTACATTCATTTTCATGTTTAATTTGGGCAATGACCCCATGAGAGAAGTACTGTTTTTTCCACCTTTATTGAAATATAATTGATAAACAGTATTATATGAGTTTTAGGTGTACAAATGATGGTTTGATACATGTATATGTTGCCAGATGATAACCACAATGAGGTTGGTTAACTTCTATCACAGGGTACTGTTATTCCCAACTTTTCAAATAAGGCCCTGAAGCTCACTCAGAGTTCTTCTGTGCCCTGACCAGGGATTGAACCTGCGACCTTGGTGAATTGGGATGGTGCCCTAACGAGCAGAGCCACTCGGCCAGGGCCCAGGGCAGTCTGCAGGTGCTTTGCAGCAGGCCGGCCGTACCCGTGTACCTTGTGTGTCTCGTTTCAAAAAAAAAATAGCTGTGAGAATTCTAACTTTTCAAAAAGATTCATAGCGGGTAGCTTCAAAATTGAGAGCTCTCAAAGTAAATTTAAGGGCTGACTTGATTTTTTAAAATATCCATTTAGGTGCCGCCTGCGAGACCCACCGCTGATGTGCTCCCTCGGCACGGCCTAGAGGGCCGTTTTAAACCGGGCGCCGGCGGGGTGTCATTCGGCTTGTATTAAATGGCTTTCTGGGGACCTTTAAATCCACACACTGCTCAGGAAAACGGATGCCCCAAGATTCTCACACGACAGCATCTTTCTACTTCGGGCGCACTCCTCTGGCTCTCCCTGTGTCGTCCTGTCTGTCTCTTTGCGTGCTTGTCTCCGTCTCGCTCCGTCTCGAAACCCCGGAGGAGGACAATAAACACCTCATTAAACTCCTCTTAATTCTGAAGGCCGTCCGTGCCTGTGCAGGGTCTACTAATCTGTTTTATTAAGCTCCGGTTTTCCAGCCGTGGCTCTCCAAGGCTGCTCGTCCCCATAATCGTCCACTTTGGAGTCTCGTCTCGATGGTTGTCCAGCACAGCTCCTGAACTTCTTGCTTTTGGCGCCTGCTGGATTTCCACTGGCCTTCGTTCCCCCGATGCATATTTCCACAAAGAAGCCTGCACAACTGTGGGTGCGTTCACGCACGTGAGCTTGCGTGCTTGTGCGAACCAGTCACTGTGCTGGTTCCCCGGTTCCTGGGGAAACAAAATTGAATTAAATGTACACACTCAGGGCCATTTTAAAGTCTTGTTAGGCCTGAGGCACTTTAAGAGCTGGAGGCCCCATCACATACGATATTAAACATCATAAAAAACACTCATGTCTCACATTATCTTTTTTTTTTTTTTACTGAATTTGAAATAATTTCATGTTTGCTTTTGCAATTACTTGGCTGCGGGGGACCCTTCATTGATGGTTGGCTGTGCGCCATCATTGTCTATAGTCAGATATTCCTGCAACTGGATATGACTTTCAAAGGCAATGAAATTTTTATGAGCACTGAATTTCACCATTGATGAAGTTGATGTCACATTCTAATTTGTGGACAATTAAACATTTATTTCAGTTTAGTAGATCCTTTCCATAGTTTGGAGCCAACGTATCGGTGCTTTCAGGCCGTGAATACTTGACTGAGTTTTTACGAAGCACGTTGGCCCCGGGCCCAGCGGCACGTCCTTCCCCCTGGAAGTGCGTCTCAGCTGGAGACAGGGAGGGGGAAGCAGGAAGTCCGGGGCAGGGTGCGCCCCTCCAATGCATGCTGCGGTAAAGCCATGTGCCTGCTGGCATGGGAGCGCAGGCTCGGGGGGATAAGTCCGCCTGGAGGAGGTCAGAAGGGAGGTCATCCTGCAACGAGTGAAACTGGGGCTGAAAGTGAAGTCCATCTGAAGTCCAGAGAGGGTGTGACGGGCGTCCCCACAGAAGGAGGGGCCTGTGGAGCAGAACAGGGCCTATGGACCGGGGGCGGCCAGGCGTGCTCTGTGGGTGCTCGCGGGGTGCCCCCGTGTGGGTGCAGCATGGGGTGACGTCTCCCCGTTGGGAAGGCAGGTCACCAAAGGCCTTGTGCCCCGGTAAGTCTGACCGTCATCCTGAGAGCAGTGGGGGCGGGGACACTGAGTGTTCTGGATGAGAAGGGGCAGGGAGAGGAGAGCACACGCAGCACAGCGTTTTGGGGGCAGGAGGGACTCGGTGACTCTCTGCCCGTGGGGTAACTCTGGGATGTGGGTGTCGGGCGAGGCCTCCCCGTTTCCAGTTCCACTGGCTGAAACGATGCACTGTGACCGTCTCGAGCCCCTGCAGCAGGGTGGCTGCGGGCCCCAGAGACGCTGCGGACGGGCGGAGGCCCTCGTGCAGGGGGCCCTGTCTCCAGGCGGGTCTCCTGGTGGCTGCTGGCAGCGAGGGTTTGGGGAGGGCCAGAAGTCAGTCTCGGACCCAGAGAGAAGCTTGGTGCGGCGGCAGTGAACAGCTTTGCATGCTGATCTCATTCTCTCACTTTCGGGCTTGAACGTGTCACCACTATTCTCCGTCAGGCGCTCTGACCAGCCCCCCGTCCACGCACCCTCTGTGGATTCCACACGTCCAAGGAGCTCTTGGCCTGCGGGGGGCTCTTTCTTGTTGCCCAGTCATCTGTGAATATCCCTAATTCAGTAGGTGAATACATTTAAATGGCTTCGACATAAAAGGCAGGTTGCCAAGCAACAGGGCATCCGAAATACCCTTGTCAGGTTATGTAAGTGAAAAACCGTTTGGGTCACCCCGTAGTCATTTTGATTGGAACACCAGCAGCAGCAATGACCGTCTTTCTCTTCCTCTTCCTCTTCCTCTTCCTCCTTCTCCTTCTCTTTCTCTCTCGTTTCTTCCCTTGCTCCCTCCTTTTTCCTCTCTTACCATGAACCAGCAGCTTAGCCTTAATTAAAAAAAAAATATCAACCCCTTTCCAACCCGCATGAGTCTGGAGCAGCTCTTGGTTGTGCTTATGGGATAACTAAGCACCAAGGTTACTTCTCAACTGCTGGTTGCGCCCATTCCTTAACACACCTCCAGGCTCCCCGGCCCACCTGCTCCGAGCCACCCCTTGCGACAGTACAGACTTCCCCATGGGGAGCAGGCAACGCAGCTGCTGAAATTTCCTGGCAGGGCTTCAGTTGGTTGTGAGCCGCGCTCACTGTTCCTGTGTCAGGTGGTGACGTGTATGTTTTGGGCTCAAGGCTCTTAAATTTCCTCCCCCTACCTTCCAGGTCCTGACGACTCCAGCCCATGATTGACTCACTGTGTGTTCCTCAGGGTGGCTTTTCAGCTCTGTGAAACACAGGTTTGCCGCCCGCTCTGAAGGCAGAGAGTTCCTATGAGACCGTCCCTCAGCCAGAGCGGTGTGAGGGGAGAAGCCATTAGGGTAGGTGCGCGCCGTGGTAGGGGGTGCACTGGAGAACGGAGTCGAAGCCCAGACGCCTGCAGACGCAGCCCGGAGCTCTGGGGCCTGGTGCCGAGGTACCAGTGTGGTTCCTGGGGGAGGAGCTCGGGCAGGTGCACGCTGCCTCGCTGTCGATCTGCTGCAAAACGAACTCAAGACACTATTTTCATGTTTTCATAAAATTGAAAAATCCTAGTCAGATTTTTTTTTGTTTTTTTTCGTTAGCTAAGACAGATATAGTAACATAGGCCTTTCATGAGAGCAAAGTGGCAGAGAGAGAACTTTCAAAAATTGGGCCATAGCCTGGGAAGGGGTGGCTGGAACTGGAAGGGCTTGGGGGAAGGCGAAGATTTCTGAGAGACACCGCCGTGCAGAGAGCAGGCTTTCGTTCCAGGAAGAACCGTCCCAGTCACCCCCCCTGCAAACTGTTCACCGCACCGGCGACCCCATCTCATTCCCTGACTCTCACTCGTCCCCTTCCCCTCTTTGCGGCGGTTCGAGAGCAGCCCGCGCCACGGCCGCCCACTGCGCCACGGCGGGGGCGGGGGAGGGGGCGGGCGCTTGGCTTCCGAGGCAGCTCTGCCTCCGGGACCTGGAGCCTGCTCCCTCCAGGGTTTTGGGGTCTTTCTGTGTTCAGACACGCCCCGGCCACTGATGTGGGAAAGAGGAAAGTGAGAAATCTGTTGTGTGCGCCCCGGGAGCAGAATGATTCACTGAGAATATTTCACAGTGTTCTGAGCAGAGCGGATAACTCTTCGGTCTCTTTCTTCAAGATTCTCTTTTGGTGTCTTCCGTATGCCTAAATGTGGTCAAATGTAATAGAGAGTAAGGGGGTTTTAAAAACATATTTTAATTTTTCAATTACAGTTGACATTCCCTATTGTGCTAGTTTCAGGTGTACAGCCTGCTAGTTGCACATTTATATACTTTACTAAGTGATCCCCTTGGTAGGTCTAGCACCCACCTGGCACCATGCTGGATGGGTCTTCATGGAGCATGGAGAGGTCTCATGTCATTTTGGTCATCTGTGTTTCTCGAGGTCACTGGGATGCACGGCTCCGTGGGGACAGAACTCAGGCTAGGTGCTCTTGGCCGAAGATAGCCCGAGCCTTGGCTCTGTCTTTAGAAGACAGACATTCAGAAATGTCGGAAAGTGGTTTGTCCCCACCCTTGGGCGCCTGTGGGTGCCAGAGCCATCCTGAGAACCCCTGGAGCTTGAGGAAATTACCTCGGGCTTTCCTCTGGGCAGCAGTGATGCTTCCAGGGAGGTCGGGGCAAAGGAGCTTGAGTCCTGGGTACCAGAGAGCCCGCAGGCCCCGGGCAGAACTGCAGGCATCCCTCACTGAGGTCCACCGACAAACTCCAGGGCGGGGGAGGTAGGGCGAGGGGTGCATCGGCATCTGTTTGCAATTTTCCTGATGCGATTACCCAGTTCTCCCAAGTGACTGTCATTTCTGTGTAGGGAAATTTTTCAAACCCAATCCAAATCCTGCATTATCATACTGTAGACATTATGTGTCATTATAGCACAGATGTATTATTCTTTACTTCCACCATATTATCATATAACAAAATCTTCGGGAAAATCTGTGCAGCTTGACACAGATGAGGGGGTGCAGATGAATTTGCGCGCATTGATGCCGATTCTAAAATTGTTACCTCAGCCTCGATGGCACCACTTCCTCTCGGCGATCCGAAAATTGCCCGGGAATAGACTTCCTGATTTTCTTTTCATTTATGCGAATTATCCGAACCCACTTGCTCACGGGGGGAGAGACAGAAGGGTGCAGAACGAGAAGGCGGCGTTGTGCTTTGCAAAGAAATATGTGTTTGTAATTTTTCAAAATTGGACTGCTTCGCGAGAAAGAAGGCAGTGAAACAGAAATTTGGGGGCTTTGGCGTGGAGCTTTATCCTTTTATTCATCTCCTCAACGCCTCAGCTGTATTCCATTGGGTTATAATAAACGTTCGCCGTGAAGTGTGGCGAAGGGTTTCAGTGAGAGCTGATAGACATCCAGGGCTGGCACGTTCACTGTCATGGTCAGGGGCCCCAGAAGGCTGCTGGGCAGAGAAAAGGGATGAGTCCAAATTGAGATGTGCTGGAAGGATGAAATACCACACTTGTGATGCCTTAGTGCAGAAAGAAAATGGGAACTATCTCAGTCATTTTTGGTATCGACTGCGTATTGAAACGGTACCATTTTCGATCTCCTAGGTGAACTCCTTGGAGTTGACCGTCTTTTGTGACATGATGGTCCCGCCCGTCCCCCGAGTGCTCTGCTGCCTCTCTGCGTGATGTTTCTTCGCGGTGCTTCCCTGATGTTACTCTTTGCCTTTCCCACTGGAACGTAAACTCCTGGTGGTCGGGGGCTTTGACTCTCTCACTGTTAGAGCTCCATTCTCTATTGCAGAGCCTGGTGCATCTTCAGAACTCAGAATATACTGAACAAATGAATGAATGGATGGATGGATTTGAAAATATTAGTGAATTAATACATTGAGATGCAGCTGGGCATGGAGGGGTGAATAACAGGAGCTAACTACTGTTGATGACACCCACCTGCTTAGCAGAATTTTTGCTGAAACCCCCCCGTGCACCCAGCTTGAGGACAGAGAAGTAGGTGTGGAAAGCAGACAGGACAGTGGGGGAGGTCCAGCAAGGAAGCGGGTTCTGAGGGCCCCGGGGGTGCTGGGTGCGGACGCATGAGTGATGCACGTGGGCCGTGGGAGAAGGGAGCCGCTCTGTCGGCCTGGGGGAGTCGGGGGGAGGGAGCTTCGGGTTTTGGCAGGCAGAGGAGTGGGGGAGGACTTCCACACGGAGGGGACGGTGTGGACGGCCACCCAGGGCCACAGAAGGGAAACGCCGTGCTGTGTTTGGGAGCAATGAAAAGCAGAGTGAAGAATCTTTGGTTCAGGAGGGACAGGAAGTGAGACTGACAGGGTGGCCGAGGCCATGGTGGGGACTGTCAGTGAGGACTCGATGAGTGGACTCTACCTACTCCAGTTGGACTTGGGTTTTCCTGGTAGCTTTTTAGATCACCTGGGCGGCTGTGTGGCTGGACGGAGTGATGAGGAAGAGGTGGTAGGCTTGTGTTTGAGGAGCGTGAGGGGTCCTGGCCTGGTGGCTCGGTTAGTTGGAGTGTCGTCCTATGCACCAAAAGGTTGCAGGTCCTGCTTCTGGTCAAGGCACGTATCTGAATGGGAGGCAACCAATCTGTATTTTTCTCTCTCTCCCTCCTTCCCTGTTTCTCCAAAATCAGTAAACATGTCCTCGAGTGAAGATTAAGAAAAGAAGAAGTAGGAGGGTATGTGATTGAGAAAGGAGGAATGAGAGACACTGGGGCCTTGAAGATCCTGGGCTTTAGGAGGAAACACATTCTACTTTAAAATTTCCCTCCCCGCTCTGTGGATTCCTTACACTTTGTGAAGCAGTTTAAAAGACTGAAGAAAAAAGATTCGTGGGCTGCCTGTAGGAAGACCGTGATCTGCTAGTCAATTTCCAGAGCTCACCAAGCGGTGAGGGGATCACAGTTGGCCTTGGCTCAGGGCTTCTCCCCTGCTGCCCTGAGAGTCCACACTCGGCTCCTTCCCCCCCCCCCCCCCCCACCCCCCCCCACACAGCCAGAGCGAGAGCCCCACAGCTCTCCGCGGGCACCAAGAAATCTCTTCACAGAGAAAAGTCAGGGCTCTCAGGCTACGTGGAACTCAGTCGGGATGGGGGGGGTGTGGCGCATTCTAGAGATCACAGGTCAGACTTTGAAGGGACGGCAGAGCGCAAAATTCTGTGGGGGGACAAGATCTGAGGCCACTTCCTGATACTCGAGAAGGTTCGGGGTGAAGATGAGCAATTTGGGGAAAACTGAGGGTTTTACCTCAGCATTTGGAAGAAACACAAATGAGAACAGTTTGGAAACTGCTGTCTGGTCATTTTCTCACTCTGATGGTACAGCTGTCCCCCCCATAAGGGTGGGGGTGTGCTCCAAGGCCCCCAGTGCAGATGGTCCTGAACTCGGTATACACTGTCCTTTCCTGTGCATATATACTTACGATAAAGTTTAACAAATTAGGCTCAGGAAGAGATTAGCATTCATAACTAGTGAAATGGAACAATTGTAATAACATACTGTAATAAGTTATGGGAAGATAGTTTCTCTCAAATTATCTTCTTATCTAGTGCTCACCCGTCTGTAATGATGGGAGATGACGCCAGGCCTCCTCGACGCTATGGAGCGGGACCGAAGACGCAGCCGTTGTGAGGTTGCTGAGAGGGGGCCTTGCCCACGAGCCCTGTGACACTGCCGCAGTCGATCCGATAGCAGGCTCGGCGAGCAGGCGGGTAGAGTACACAGTGTGGATGTGCCGGACAGGGAGATAATTCATGTCCTGGGCAGGATGCCGTGGGAAGATGAATCACATTACTCAGAAGAGCATGCAATTTAAATCGTACGAATTGTGTATTCCTGGAATTTTCCATTTAATGTTTGCAGACTGCTATTGACCACGGGTGCCTGAAACCATGGCTGGGGGTGGGACTGCTCTACACGGCCCAGAAAGCTCAAAACATCAGAGTGCGTGAACAGGGGGGCGTGTGAGCAGACAGACCCTGGTCACCCGGGAAGGAAGGGGCCCCCGCTGTCAGGGGCAGCCAGCAGTGCCCACACTGATTGTTCTGAAGCTGATTTCAAGCGCGGTTTTCTGCTGCTGCCACCTGACTTTTGACCACTGTACTACTTATTAGCATTTGCGTCTGAATATTGAAAAAAAGAGTTAAAAAGAGATGAAGCTCTACATAATTTTGCTTCTTCTTAGCAGCTCTATCAAAAAAATACAGAAGAATATAATAGGATCAAAGGAGATTAAAACCCTTGGCTAAAAAGTTTCATTTTTATCTACCACGTTTCACATTGCCATTGATAATCATTGAATTTCCCGTTGCAAAGACCTAAGAGAGCCTTACTTTATAGGTCAGGAACTGAGATTTCAAAAGGGTTTAATTTCCCCAAATCCGTTCACTTAGTAAGAGGCAGAAGCGGGCCTGGAACCCAACGTACCTGCATCGTCATTGACCCGGTGCTTGCTCTCTCTGCTGCACATCATCGCCTTTCGTCTCCCTAGCCTTCGTCTGAGCCTTCCTCCTAGGCGCAGCCTCGGAATAATGCACGATCAAAGGAAAGGAGCGCTGGACGGTGACGTGGGGCATTTGTTTCTCCTGCTTTCTCTCCTCTCCAGCCCGTATGAGTGCGAAGACAGCAATACCTGTCTTGCCGAGCTCAGAGATGCACTCTGAAGGAACAGTGTCCGTGGGGAAGAGTCCTCTCAGCTGTGAGCTTCTACAGCTGAGCCCTCAGTGCGTCCCCTGTCATCCCTCACGACACGCAGAGCCCGCCAGAACGGCCTGTTCATCTCTCAGGTCCCCACCAGGGGAGACAACGATGAATGGATTTAATTACTCTTTACTTCATGATACTGAGGAAAGTCCAAGAAATCTGAAATGTATCAGGAATCAGTGCTATCACCCTTGGAGAGCAAGGTTTTATTATTTGCAGGTGTTAGGATCGTCTACCTGGAAATTTCAACATAACCAACAGAATTTTTTTTCTAAAAAACATAAGAAAGTTCCAGAACTTGGAAATTCCATTGAAAGTATTCTCCCTTCTATGGAAACCGCATAAGAAGAACATGTATCATTGAAAGCCAAAACACATACTCCCATTTCTCCAAAATAAAAAGACCCAGTTCTGAGTATTTGTAAGGGGTGTTAAAAGCGGTTAAGTTTGGGGAAAAGTAGAAAGCAGAGAGTTCAGGGTGGTTGATGTGGTCCTCACTCAGCAAAAAATATTTTTCAAAACTGAAGATGAAATGAATTCATTTTCAGAAGAACACAAAGAGAGAGTATTCACTATTAGCAGACCTGTTCTAGAAGAATACTAACAGGTGACTTTTCAGGCAGAAGAAAATAAAATCTGGTGGAAACTTCAAATGCAGTAGGGAGTGAGGAGTAATTAAAAGGGTAAATATATGATTTAGTCTAAATTAATATTGAATTTACAACTGTATTTTTTGTGCATTTAAGATGTATAGTGGGAATTACAATATAATAGATTATATTATACTCTGATAAGTCAAAGGTACATAACATAATCTCTAAGGTAACTACTTCCAGAAAAGTTAAAGGATATATGGCTACCAAGCTAATAGAGACATAAGGAACCATGGGTGAAAAAACCCGGTCCATTTGCATACAGACAAAAAAGAAGATAGACTATACAGTGCACTCTTCTGAGTGTTTGTCCAGTGCCTTCACCCCATTGTCTGAGTCTTCAGCCCCACAGGAACTCCCGTCTTGGGTAGCAATTTTCTACAATTGTTTTGTGATTTCCTTAGTGTGGGTTGCAAAGGTAGCTTTGTGCCCTGGGTGGTGTGGCTCAGTGGGTTGAGTGCTGGCCTGTGAACCCAAAGATCACCAGTTCAGTTCCCAGTCAGGGCACATGCCTGGGTTGTGGGCCAGGTCTCCAGTAGGGGGCGCACAACAGGCAGCCATCAATGAGACAAACATCAGTGTATCTCTCGCACATTGATGTTTCTCTTGCTCTCTTTCTCCCTCCCTTTCCCTTGCTCTAAAAAGTAAATAAATAAAATCTTTTTAAAAAGGGGGTAGCTTTGTTGCTTCACTTCCATTTTCCCTGCAGTCACAGGAAGTCACTTGGCTTTATGACCTCATTAGTTCCCAAAATACACCTAGTCCTTTCGGTCACCTCCCTCCTTTCTCTTCTTCCTCAGCAAACTCTTAAACTGGTCGAACCAGATCTGGTATCACTTCTTCTGTGAAGATTCATTTTTTTCCCTCTTTCTCTTCTGTGGTTTACTGCTACTTACAACTGTTTGTTTGCCTCTAGGGAAACCGACTTATGGTTATTATTTTCCGAATTGGCAAGCATTCTAGATAGGGGTGAAGAAGACACAAATATTACCCAGATGACCTCCCAGCGCAGAGCTGTCTTTGTGTTTAGATGTCGTGAGGAAACGTTACGACCACACGCACATGGGACCTTCTGTGACGCAACTCTTGCTGGGTTTTCTCCTCTCACCCTTATGTCAACAGGAGGAGAGCTGCGCGCTATTTTTAATGATTGCATAATATTCTGTTTTATGTATCATTGCTTTCGCCAGTTTCCTGTGGATGCACATTTCAGCCATTTCCAGTTCCTCGCATTATCATAAATAATTTCCTAATGAGCGTTCCACTGTGCTCGGAAACTGTCTTGACGGATGTCCCTGATCGCACGGGATCATAATTATCTGTGCGCCTGTCTTTCCCACCAGGCGATGATTAGTTCCCTAAGGGCAAACACTGTTATTTCTCTTGGAACCCCCAGAACCTTGCCGAGTGCCAGTAGGAGCTTAATGTATGTTGTTGGAAGAAACGAATGGATGTTTGCAGAGTCGGTTACACATGGGTGTCGTTGCCTGTGTCCCCAGTTCTCACTCGGCTTTCCACTGGCCTGGAGCCTGGTCTCGCCTGGGCTTTCCGCAGCCCCTGCCTGTGTCTGACTTCTTGTCAGAGATCTCATTACCATGAACATAAATTCAACGCTCAGCTTTAAGCATTGGCATCTTTTCAAAAAAGAAGGAGAATATTGCCAAACCATGACTCCGCCATAGATTTTGGTGGCCTCTGAAATATATTTTATCCATTGCAGAGGAAAAAAAAATGCAGATGCCTGACACATTTTGTCCTACCCTCAGCAGAGATGAGTTATTAAAACTGAAACTGTCAATTACAAGAAAAAAAAACACTCCACGGTATGTGTGTTGCACAGTATTTACAGCTGTTGTGTGTCAGGGGTTCTCTGGGGCACCGTTTGCTGCTACAACTGAATGGTCCCGTAAGTTTAACTCACCGCTATGACTGCAAAATTGGGTTAAATCAAAGGGAGGAAGAGAGGAAAATCAACTAGAAACGGCTAAAATGCTGCTCGTACCTTCGCGAGAACCCATGGTTTTTCTTCCTTTGCTTCTCCAGGACCTCCGAACAGCCAGTGAGGTCTTGCAGCGTACTACAATGTAGCAGATTACCAACCTGAGCCTCCAAAGGAGAGATAATTGTTGCTGTCTGTTTGCAAGGGCATTTGGCTTATTGACTAATGCACGGGGAGGCAAATGGAGCAAACAATGAGAGCGGTCAGTTGTACTGCTAATTTACAAGAGCTTAAGCTATTTTTTATTTCTTCTTGCTGGGCGGGGAGCTCTTGTGATTGTTGTTCAAAGTGCTGTGAACGAACACAGTTCAAAAACCACCAAGCGAGTGATATGGAATTACAGAACCAAAAATAGGCTCCTGATTGGGCACAAATTCATCAAGCCCCTTTCTTCTCAACAGGCTTCTTACTGGAGTGCCAGTGCAGCTCGCTTTGGAAGGCGTTAGGAGTGATCGTGGGCGAATGAGAGAGTGGGAGGGCCGACCCGCAGTTGACTTCAGCTGTGCTCGGCCAGCTGACTGTGCATCCCCCGCTCTGCCCCCGCCCCTGCTCCCAATACACTTATTTGGTGATTTCGGTTAGCAGGTTGCTAGTTTTACGTGAAGAGCACCCAATTCAATACGCAGCTTCTTTGGAAATGTGTGTAGCCCTCACCTCAGGGGCGAGGGGTGGGGCTGCAACTGAGCCCTGGAGACAGGGCTCTGAAAGCGGTTCTCCGCCCCAGCAGACCCACCGCACTGTCTCTGCTTAAACAAACAGCTTACGAACATCAAAGTCAGAATCACTTTTCAGAGGCTGTCTTCGGTGTGTGTTTTTTGTGTGTTGAAAAACGATTATTGATGGTTATTTCTGAAAGCAGTGGCTCCCCGCTGTTCGTTTCTGGGGCGCGCCTATCCAGCATCCTCGTTGCAAGTCTCTCCTTTCCTCTTCTCTCCCCAGCCCAGAAAGCACACCCGCATGCATGCATGCATGCCTGCCGTTCACGGTACCATTGTGGCAGGGATGACGGGAAACCTGTTCAGCACACACAGTCGTCCCCGTATCCATGGGAGACTTGTTCCAAGACCCTCCAGTGGGTGCCTGGAGCCGCAGATAATACTGAGCGATGTGTGTGCCATGCTTCTCCTGTCTGTACGTACCTGTGGTAAAGCTGAGTGTATAAAGTAGGCACACCCAGAAATTAACAACTAACAAGGCAGCACAGTCATCACAAAGTCCTGTAATACAAGTTACGGGAAGGTGGCCTTTCTCTCACATGGTTGTCCTGTGCTTATTGTTCCCCTTGAAGGAAGCATCTCCCGGCCTCTCTGTGGTGTGTCCCAGCTGGCAGCATCACTGCTCTGGGGCCACTGTGGGATGAACGAGGGTGACTTGCACTGAGGCACCGCGGTGCCGTGACCGTTGGTCTGGTCGCCGAGACGCGCACGGAGTGACTGCCGGGCAGGGAGTGTGTACGGCGTGGAGACGCCGGGCAAAGGGATGATTGACGCCCGGGGGAATGGAGTGGGACCGCACGAGACGTCACCGTGCTCCTCAGCACGGCATGCGGTTTAAGCGTATAAATTGTTTATTCCTGGAATTCTCCTCCTGGTATTTCTGGACCATGGTCGACCGCCAGTATCTGAGCCATGGAAATCGAAATCACACATGGGGGAGGGAGTACTGCATGTATGTATGCCATATGTCTACATATATATTACAGGCAAACATTAATATTTTTATTAGGAGCTGATGGTTATTCAGTAGACCTCGTTACTAGTCACAGCCTTCTGATGAGATGCTGACTCTGTGGTTGAGAGCTTCTGACTTATAAAGTCCAGGTCCCTAAAATATATATATATATGTATGATTCTTCTATATATATATACAGAAGAATCGCACCAGTGTAACCTCCGCCTGCCTCTGTAAATTCCTGTGCCCTCAGTCCTTCGCTTCAGCTGCACCGACGTTCACCCTCTGAGTTCCCGCGTGCGTCTTCCCCACGGCTTAGAAGACCCTCTCTCACCTCCCGTCCCTGGTGAGATGACACTCACCCTGCGAGGCCCAGTCCCGGCGGCAGCACCACACCTCTGGGAATGTTCTTTCCCGCTGTGGGCGCGTTGCATGCCCTCCACCCGCTCACTCGCCATTGTTTGACGGCGCGTTAGTCACAGCCGGCAAATGCTGTGGCCTCGGACGGAATGAGAACTTTAATTCCTACTCGACTGTTTCTTTCCGCCTGGTGCCTCCTGCCATTCCTGGAATGCGCTCAGGACATCTGCTTAAGGAAGAGCACAGCTGAGTATCAGCCCCAGTGTGTAAGTAATCCACAAGGGACTGACGTCACCTGCCCTCGACACAGTGGAAAGGCACCAATCTGTGCCCCTTAAACCTGTAACGTCTCGGCGGTTGTCGACATCTAGATGGAGTGTTTTTTGTCTTGATTGATAATAGCCATGTGATTTGGTGATAGGATTTTTAAAAGTTTATTTCTTTGTATCTCCAATTACTTGTTCTTTAAATCTCGTATTGGGAGTCCCTCAGTTTTGTCTTTCTTTACATAGAACTAGAGACACGGTTTGTTTCCTCAGAAAGGCAGCTGTTTAAGGGAAGAAGAGCCACGCTGGAGTCACGGTGGTTTGAGGCGTATGGAAATAAATGACTGGTGGGACCTTTAGGCTGTTTAAATGGCTGGGGCATTTGCACTTGGCGAGTACTTAGTTCTTGTCATCGGGACAGGTGTAGGAGTGCTAAGGAATCGGGCGAGGATACAGAAAGAAAAGAGAGTCGGAACTAAAACCACGGACATACACTCGGACAAGGGGTTAGGCAGACGCAGTGGCTGGCTGGTAGGCAGCCACATCTCCCCGCCACCCCCACGGCTCCAGGTGTGTGGTGACGAACATCACCGATCATTCACAACACCTTCTCCCCCTGACCCCAGAGGTGGTTTCAGAATACGTCTCAACTCTGAGATGCTCTAGATGTTTTCTGTCAGCAGAGGAAGGGAGTCTCTCCTCCTCTCGCCAGTGCACCCGATAAGGCCTACTCAGGTTACTGCTCCCTGACCGGGCAGACAGCGGGTCCGCCAGTCCCTCTGCAAACTGAAGAGAGTCCGACGACCTAAGACGGAGCTGCCAGGTGCTTCACTCTTGGGTCGAATCCCTCTCGAGGGCTGGGTTCAGTGTCCTGCCGTCCTAACTGCCCCACACACGCCGTGCACTTGACTCAGTTCCACCGAGGAGCGAGAGGGACCATCTTCCCCCGAGCTGTGTGCCCAGTGGCACCCAGTGTGCCCAAGGCTTTCTGTGTATGTCCTTCTATGTTTGTGACAACCGCACAAGGTCAGTGTGATTGTCCCCATCTTCCAGGTGACAAACTAGCCTCCGAGAAAGTCGTTTGTCTACATGTCACGACCGGTAGGGATGAAGATCACCAGCCTCTTGCTGTTGGACACCAGAGAGCCCTTTATCCTTTGTGGTCTCGCTGAGTCTGCTTCTTGGCTTCTTCTCGTGCCTCTGAGTGTCTGTGTTCTTCACAACAGCCTTGAGCTTTCGCTTCACATGCTCTTGAGTCTCGCAGACCACAGGAGAAGGCAGGAAATGCATAAATGCAGATCAGTGGTGCATTAGAAACAGGCGACCTATTTCAGACTTCGTGCCGGTTCAGTGTCATTCTCCAGGAGGCCTGCTGGAGGTTATCTTGGTGGAAGTGGGGAAAGCGTCCTTAGGTTTGATTTCTCTTTGTCTTGTTTCGACAGGGCAGCGTCCATACCAGGTGATCACCGCCCGCGTTCACCCAGGCGAAAGCAATTCCAGCTGGGTGATGAAGGGGGCCTTGGAGTTCCTGGTCAGCAGTGACCCTGTGGCCAGGCTTTTGAGGGAAAACTTCATTTTCAAGATCATCCCCATGCTCAACCCAGATGGTGTCATCAACGGCAAGTATGTTGGCGACCTGCCCGATCGAACTGCACTTATGTTGCCATAGTAACGCGTGGCTGTTCCGACCAACCGGGCGAGGGCTGTGATTGGAGAGGCCTGGGCCCTCTGGCAGGAGGAAGCTCTCTTGGGCTTGTGAACTGGTACCAGAAACTACGTACTCCTCATCGATGTCAGTCTCATACCTTTTTTTAAGGGAAAGGTATAGATTCGTAGGCGGTAAATACCAGAGGGATCCTTAGAAATAATGTAGTTCAACGCTCTCCTATTAAAAAGGAGAAAATTGGTGTCCAGGGCAGTGGAGTCACTTGCCCAGCTCCCACGGTGGGCGAGTGTGAAGTCAGGGCTCAAATTTGAGGGGCACTATTTTATTTTATTTGTAACTGTGACATGTCCTTGCAGTTAGGGCAGCGGTTTCACTCACTCGCCGCGTTTGCCGCAGAGACGTCTTTGCGCTCGGTGTGTCTCACGGGATTCGGGCACGGCTGTGAAACGGGAGTGCCCTTCTCTACCTGGAGAGGCCGAAGGGGTGGCAGTGGCTGTGGGATGGTCGAGAGGGAAGTCCCGAGAAATGGTCGTGGGCAGTGCTTCCCCTGCCCCGGTGCGCCCTGCCTGCGGGACGGGTCACGGGGGGGCCATGGAGCGCAGCGACGGATGAGGTCGGTGTGAACGGGTCCCATTTCAGAGTCCGTGAGCTGAGGCCCAGGGTCGCAATGGCCCGTCCAGGCGCCACAGTCAAGGTCACGCAGCCAGTGGGTGGGGGCGGCAGGAGCCCCATTCACTAACACCCCTCTCACACCTGCTGAAGAGAGGCGAAAGCCTCTTCCTACAGGAAATAGACGGTTTTTATTTGTACTGCAGGAACGGGAATCAGTGTCCTATGGGGGAGACAGCCCAAGGTAGACAAAACTTGAAAGAAAAAAAATCATTGCAAAAGCTACACATGAAAAAGGACCTGCAATTTATAATATCCCTAGTAAAGAAGCTGAAGCCCAAGTTTAGAAAACTGAGAAAATACAGCACTATTAAAAAGGTTAATCAGAGAGATAAGAGTTACAAAGAAAGACGAACAAGAATAACTACATTTCAATGAGATAAAATTAAAATGACTTAAAATAAGGGAATGTTTCAAGAAAGATAAAACAGTCATTTTTTTAAGAAGAAGAAAACCAAATAAATGTTAAACAACTGAGGATAGACTAGCTTCAAAGGATAAGCACAAAGAACATTGTTGAGTTAAAAAGGTTAACAATACAAAGACGATAATATATAAAATGAGGATCAGAATAAATTGCAAAGGATAAAACATGTGAAACAATGCCAAAATACCAGTCCAGGCTGTACACTGTAAAATTAAAATTTTAACAGAGCTAAAAAGAAAGCAAGCAGGTAGATAAGCAGACAGGCGTGTGTTCCCAACAAGCGTCCTGGGCCCCTCGCCCCAGGCCCCCTCGTTCAGGTGCAGGGAGTCTGTGGAGGAGAGCAGGGCCCCTCCCCTTTGCTGTGGGGACTGGTCTGGGAGCTCGTGAGGGCAGTGGGCCAAGGGCCCCGGGAGGGAGCGCCATTCCGGCCTCCGGCAGCAACGGGGCTTCTTAGCCCTGGCGCTGCTGCGCCGTGTGCTCTCCTGGCCCAACAGAACTCAGCTGCCTGTGCTCCTCCGGCTCCCAGGAGCCGCCCCGGAGCACCCCTGCAGGGCTCCTCCCTGCTCCAGGGCCCAGCGAGTTTGCTCGCATGGATGGAAGGCAGCGCAGTAAGGCGTGTCGAGAGACACGGTCCGTCTCGGTGTTTTCTACTGCAAGCTGGCTCTTTCCTGAAGCTCTTCCTTCTGTGAAATTGTCTGGGGGCTGGTAGACAGTGGAGGGAGGGCTCGGGTGCGAGTCGTAACTCTCGTCTGGAATTTTGGTTCTCCCCGTGTACAGTTTTTCCTTCTGTGGAAAGAGGGTGCTAGCATGCTCCCTGTTGGCCTGTCTGGGGGAGAGGTCTCGCAGGCCCAGGGCCGTCTTCAAGCTCAGGGGTGAGCATTGCTCTTTCTTCCTTTTCCATTGCTCACACCCCCAAACCAGAGGTCCGACCTGGGGCTCTGGTTGATAGGTTTCTGCGGCCTCAGTCACTGAGCGCCCTGCTGGCTTGGACACAGTGTTCTCAGCTCACAGCTGGTTGCTTTGGACTCCCTGCTGGGCGGCCAGCTTCTTCTCAGTGACCCAGCCCTTCGTCTGTGGATGAGGACTGAAGTCACCCGCTTCACTCATGCAGCGTGTTTCCTTGGGCAGCTTCGAGGTGCTTGGTAGGGCACTTCGACTGCCTGCACAGTCTTGGCTGAAAGGGGCTTGGACATCCTCGTGTTATTCTGCAGACGGGAACATGCAGAGGCCATGGCTCGTCGTCATCCAGAGACTTCCACGGGGGCGTAACATCGCACAGCAAACGGGCGTAGCAGTCTCTGCCCACGAGCTCTTCCTGTGACCCACCTGACCTGTGGTTTTGTGTAGCTTCCACTTGAACTCTTCCTGAAAGTGGTGTTCCGTTTCAAGGCATGCCCCGTCTGTGGGGCATAATTAGGTGGATTTGTGTGTTTTTTCTGGTTTTGATCTTTGGCCCGGGGGCTTCGCACACTGTAGTCAGTCTCAGCTCGGAGTAGCCCACGGGTAAGACCTAACCCTCCCTTCACCGGCCTTGACTTCCCCACGTGAAGTCCGCTCCACGTTTGATGCCGTCCCCCTCAGCATTGCTTACGTGACGTTGCGTCTGAGGTTCAGCAGGTCAGAATGTCGGTCTGACCTTCATGGATTTTTCTCTGGACTCGTTCCTAGCAATAGGCTTCTTAAAGGGAACAGAATTGCCTTGTATGCGGTCTGACCAGCAAAGAGGCAATTTTTGCATAAAGATTCCAGAGCCTAGACTTTAAGTGGTCCCTTAAGGAACGAGACTGACCTTTTCTTTCACGAGTAATCACGGGCCTTCGTGGAATTTGCGAGAACGTGCAGAACTGCAGTCCTCCCCTTTCATGGTGACGGTAATGGGGCCCCTAAGGACGCCAGGGAGGCTTTGCTAACAGTGGTCGGGGAGGCCAAGCCAGGGTCTTCTGGCAAAAATATGGCGGGTCTTGCCAAGCCGAGGATCTCTTAGCAACACAGGTCTATAACAGGAAAATAAAATACAAAGATGGTTTCCAAAAGAAACAGCCTTCCTCCATGTGCAAGCCTGGCCGCCTGTCTGGAGCTGGGCCGAGCTGCGAGTGGGAAAAGCAGCGCAGTGGTCCCTTGACTCCCAGCCCTTTCAGAAGTTGAGTAGAATTAGGTTAGAGCAGAGCGGGCTGACTGGAGTGTGGAGTGGGGAGTGGGGAGTGGGGAGCAGGCGGGTCTTCCCAGAACCACTCAGGAAAAGGCAGACACTGCGTGTGAGTGAGGGAGAGAAAGCAATCCCCAGTGCTTGGACCTTGCTTGTAGGGTGCGTGATGGTGACAAAATAATTTTCATAAAGGCAATGCACAGCCCAACTTATTCCCAGCAGAATCAGGGTATATTAATTCTTAGTATATATACAGTTTTACAAACTGGATTATCTTTTCCCAGGGCCGTTGTGGAATGGAAACAAAGAACAGTAAAGAGCAGAGGGCGTACACACTCTATCTACGTAAACACACCAAGGTATTAGGAAGTCACAGCTGAATGTTCCAGCGGAAACAAATGAGTCTCTGAAAATCAGGTTTCAAAATCGTACAATTTTAACTGTTTGGAACCATTTACAGTTAGTGCCAATAGTCTTCTACCCCCCACGGTGGGCGGTGAAGGCTTTATGGTACTCTCGAAGAGCACTCACAGACCCTGCCAAAAAATGTGTTCCGCAGCTTTTATGGGACATACAGGAGCTTCGTTCTTGCACACGTGTTTTCTGGGCTAATCCTAGCTATGGCCCGCCGAAGGGAGGTCTTCCTCAGTCCAGTTTCTATGTGAAAAACAACGTCAGTACAGAGGGACGATGGCCTGGGTGCAGGGAGAAGTTGTCTAGATACCCTAAACACGGCTCCCCCATTCGTGGGGGAGAGGGAGGGGCAGGAGACACGGGGGAGACTGGGCACGGCCGAGGGGGGCCGGCTGTCAGACCTCTGTCCCCCGACACACACATTCAGCAGGGCACCCGTGTCCCTGTCTCCTCCTCCGCAGGCCTCGCTGGTCACATGCTGCAGAGCCCGCCAGGGGAGTGCGCTCCACAGCCTGTGGGCCGTTGGGGGGGGGGCTGCGTGACCGGGGTCATACTGCCCGCAGAAATGCGGCTGAGGGTCACCGTGGCACGGCGCGACACGAGGGGAGGGTGGCGCCCTTTTGAACTCGCATTCCAAAGTTCCGGCCAGGCCCAGGGCACACAGAGCTCCGCTGCGGGAGCTCCCTGCGGGGCATCTGTGGGCCAGAAGCCACGTCTCGTGGCCGTCGCAGCTCAGCCGGCGCTCACCCCGCGCTCCTGCGGCAGGGACCCGGCCACCCTTCCCGAGAGCAGACAGCCGGAGGCAGGCTCGCCATGGCGCGCCTTGAGCACTTAGGGCGCCCGTGCAGCGGTGTGGCAGTGGTCGGGACAGATCAGGGCTGTCAGGAACGGATGTTTTCGCTTTGTTTGTTTTTTGGATAGTTTAAACTTTTGGACCCGGGCCAAGGGTCAGTGTCGCATGACAGTGTCAGTTGGGGTCTGCGTGCCTCTGTGCCCAGGAGCTCTGGGCACTGCCACCTGCCACAGGGGCCGTCGGGGCTGCGAGGACACTCGGGGGGTCTGGCTTCGGAGGGGGGTGCGGCACAGGCAACCGTGCGGACGAGCTTGTTCGCCGAGATCAGAATGGAAATCGTTTGCTCTGGGGACTCTCACGGCCCTGCTGCTAAGCCATCTGCATGGCGTTAAATGGCGCACAGTGAGGGGCTGAGCCTCCTGGGTGCAGGTCCCCGGGGCTCCCCGGCTTCCACCCCGGGTCCCACCACGGCCTGCGCACAGGCGGAGCCGCTCGCCTTCCTCAGACGCCACAGTTCCGAATAAACACCACTATTTATTATCCCTAAATTTAGGGTTATTAATTATATCAGCATAAACCTAATTTATGCCATCATAAACAGCAATAATAATAAATGCTGCCAAGTGCTAATCCCCAGCTCTTGCCAACTGTGCCTGCCGTTGATGGGTCCCCCCCTCACTTCCCAGAAGCATTAAATTAAAAATGATTCAGTGCTGCGGAATCATTGATCAAGCGGAGGCCGAGGCTCTTGGGGAAAGGCGCTTGTTGTGTTAAAGGCTTGGTTCCCTCACTGGCTGGGCGACTCCTGATGTCTGCCTGCACTCCGAGGTTTCCAGACCATCTTCCCCCCCCCCCCCCCCGTGAGAGGAAGAAGTGGACGCAGGCAGGGAGAGAGGTGGATGGGTCTATTCTTCCCCGGCTTCCACTTAATCATCTCTCCCCTTCGCGTCCCCACTCCTAACACTGTCTTTCAATAGACCCCTCGGTGTCTTTACACAGCAAACCCTAGAGTACAACACGCGTGTGTTACTTCTGAGTCCCCGCTGCATCTCCCAGGTGGCCGGGGGCGTGCGCCACGTGGCTCCCCACACTCCCCGCAAGTCCGCACCTGAGAAGTAGGACGCGCAGCCCCGCCACCCCTGCCCTCGCGGAGGGCGTTTTGTCTCCTGTCGCCTACCTCAGGAGCGCTGGGCTTTTGTGACAGAAGAGAGGACGCCCGCCCCCTGTTCTTGGAGCTGTAATAAGATCTTGCTGCCCTTCTCGAAGGAAACAGTGTGTACTGTTCCTCCTTCTCCCTGACGCTCTTGCTTTGCCTCTGGGGAAGTCCCACCAGGACATGGGAAGATCTGAGCTCCCGTCAAAATTAGCTTCTTTCCAGCCGCGTGGCTTTGCACAGGTCACCCAACCTCTGCACTCCCGCTTTTTCAGGTTATTAGGGGGCAGCAAGCCCCAACCACTGCACCCCACCTGGCCGGCATCATGGCCCAATCCCCCGTGTGCGTGGAAATGGCTCAGCACTGTGAGAAAAGGCAGGGGTGAGGGTTCCCCTGCGTGTGCTCCGACACGTGCATTTCAGGGGCAGGCCACGCACAGCTCTCTCCGTGGCCAGGCCAGGCGGGCCAGGCGGGCTGACCAGTCTCTTTCCTGCTTCTACTTCTCAGTTTCTCAGAGACGGGGGAGAAGAAAGGTGTGGCCGTGGGGGAGAAATTCTGCAGAGGGAGGGAGAGGTCGAAGGTGAGGAGGGCTCCTTCAGTATATGTGGGTGTAATTCTATTTGTTATGTGTATAAAATATGTATTTGTGTATAATGTATAATTAGAATATACCTTACATATCATATTATTTATATCTGTCTCACTAAAGCTTTGGTATGACTGCGATTTAAACACTGCGACAGAGTGGGTATAGGATTGAATACATCATATACAATGTACGGCCGTAGAGAAGCACCTCGGAACTGGAAGAAGTCAGCTAATGCCTTTTTCCTCCCTCTCATGCTCCCTCTTGAAACAGATTTAGTTGTCTCGTCGGAATGAATGGAACCTGGCTTTCTGTCTTGGAGAGGCCAGCTTAGACTCAGCTCCCGTTTCTCTTGGGGTTTGTCTAAGAGCATTTTGCGGAGGATCTGGCAGGAGCAGTGTCTGAGGCTGGGGGAGTCTGTCTTCCCAGCCCAGGAACCCGGTGGGTCCAGCCTCAGCATCACAGCCCTCCAGTCCCCGCAGCCCCAGAAGCCAGGGCTCTTTGGAAAGTGCGCCCCCGCAGGAAGCTGCAGGAACCGCCCCGCCGGGGCTGGTACCGGGTGGGAACTAGCCTGGCCGTCTCCTGGGCTCTAGTTCCGGTGCCCCTGCCCAGCGGGACAGAGGGTACAAACAGAAAGTCAAAGGCTGTGGAGAAACCTTGGTTAGGCGGAGCCGCCCTCCCTGCCCTGACTTCTGGGTCGCCTTTTCCTCGGTTATTTATCTCCCCGAGTCGCCGAGCTCTGCTGAATTATTAGCCTTATTCCGTCACTGCCCCGCCGCCCCCTCCGCACTCCCTGGCATCTCCACTCCGCAGCAGCAGCCGCTTTCCCTCCGATTTACAGCCCCTGCCGGCTCCCCGCCCCTCCCCGCGGCCCAGTAACGGCCAAGGAGATAAATAAGAGACATAACTCCTTTTGGCTATTATTATTTTTTTTTTGGTTATGCTGCACAGCAATATATATAATAACAAGAAAACAAATCTTATTACTAAAGTAATTACAATAAATAAAAGAAAATAACCGAGAGTGGAGCTTGAGGAAGGGAGCGTGTCAGGGGAGCGATTGCACCAGGATTTTAAAAATTTAATTTACTAGCACCGGCCTCGCTGCTGTACTGGTGCCTCGCTTAGGAGACGGTGTCTAATTAGAGAGTGTCGTTATTGCTCTTTGAGGACACCCACCCCTGGCTGACTTACACTTTGGGTCTTTAAAGGGGAAATTTGGGCCAGGGAATCCCCTGAGAAAGTTCCTTGTCAGCAGCAGCCCCGCGCCGGGAACAGCAGCACTTAGCGCGTTAAGCTGTGTCGCCGTCAGAGCCCCGAGCTGCCGGGAATAACTTGGCGTCCTTCCCTCGGACCGTAGGTGATCTTGCCCTTGACCGTCCAGCCGGTGGGTGTTCGCCCTGTGGTGCGCAAATCTCCACGGACGGGTCGCAGTGCGTTCCTTTGGAGACCGCGCTGGGAACCACCGATCCCTCGAGTGCGTCTCCTTCCGACCATCTGACTTCATCGGGAAGCAGTTGGTGTCCGTGCGCTCCTGTCTGGTCTGCAGTGGGAGCAGTTGTTTTACTTCATCGCCCGCGACCATTGTTTTATTTAGCACATAGCCGTCTTTCCCCCGTCCTTTCGGTGTCTGAGTCACTTCTCTTCCTTAACTGAAATCGTCTGTGGCCTGTGTGTAGTCCCATCCCATCGTGCAGCCTTTTAAAAATTATTATTGCCACTGTTTGGTTTCCTTAATTCTCTCCAGGTTCCTCCCGGGTGTCGGAGGCAGATGAGGCGTGGCACAGCAGCTTCGCTGGGCCGTGCCGGTGCGCAGTTTTCCAGCGCCGTCGCAGTCTCCCGCACGTTTGAGATGCGGGACACGGGCGCAGTTTAGGAGGATCTTATACCACCCTCAGTCACCACCACCACCTCCACCTCCACAGTCTCGGCCAACCTCAGTGACGAGAAAATGGCGGATGATTATTTAACGTGTGCTTGGCGTTGCTGAACAGTTTATATGCGCTGTGTCTTTTAATCCTCACGACACCCATCTGTGATGAGAACTAACCTGGCCTCCCCCAGGAGGAAGCTAATACTTTAGGGGCAAAGTAAGTGTCTGAGGGTGCACAGCTCACAGGGAGTAGTTGAATGAGGAAGGTCTTGAGTTCAGGCGTGTGTCACCGGAACCTCTCCATGTGCCAGTACATTATACGTGAGATCAGAAGTCAATTAAATCCTGTAAGGTGGGTGTTAGAGGGATGCTTGCTTTTCAACATGTGCAGTCCCACCCTCTCTTTCTACAGGAGAAGAATGTTGCGAGCGAGGGTCAGTAGGTATTGAAGCCCTCACGGTGTCAGAGCTGCATTTAGAGGCCAGGCCCCCCGACACCCCCTCTGCGAGGCCTTCGCGTGCGAGAGGATAGCACACTCGCGAACCGTGCAGACCCTCGTCCTGTATGTAGTCTCGTGACATTCAGGCGTGTGAGGCAGAGGTATGTTCTTGGGACAGAGAAGGCAGGGTTTCGCACAGAACAGAAAAGAATAAAACTGTTAGCAGCCCTTCATCCGGTCTAAGACGGCTTCCCAGACACCAAAGGGAATCCAGAAACTGGAGGCCAAGGACCCATGGAGGGAGAGCGAAGTTCTGCCGGTACCTCCCGAACTGGGTCTGGACTGCACCCGCAGATGGGTGCTCATGGGTGTTTTTTTAAAGGATGATACTATGGTTGGAAAACATATTCAGATTTCATGTAAATAAATTTCTTTATTGCACAACCTACCAGTTCTACTGCAATATCAACGTGCATGGAGACTCCCCCATAGGGGATCATGAAATACGGCATTTACTGAACTCACTGGCACAAGGTCACATTTTTGGATGTTCACCCGGATAATCTAGAGGAATATTAGTGATCCTTTGCCCTGGGAGATGCCGCTCCAGGCTTTTCGCCGAGATGCAGACATGAAGGGAGCCTCATTGTAAAGCAGCCCCTTGGCACAGGGGCTGAGAACGTGGGTTCTGGAGCTGGGCTGCTTGGGTCTGCCACCTGTGCGCTGTGTGGCCTTGAACCAGACACTTGGGCACCGGGCTCTGAGACGTCCGCTTGCTGCCCAGGGTTTGTGGCGGCACGTTCTTGGGGAGAACCCCTGGGAGGGAGTGGAGGAAGCTGGGTCGGGCGGAGCACCGAGTTGAGCTGTGACGGTCGTTTCCTGGGGAACTCCGCCGCTGGGGTGGCCTCTCGTGCCCTGAGCTAAGAGAGCAGAAAGAGCGTGTGTTTTGTACGCCCCACCGGTGCCCCATCGTTTCCTGCGGGCTGCTTTCAGGGATGGTGCGCAACCTCGGGCAAGGAAGGCCCCCCCTTCGGCTGAGGGTCATTCGCTGGTGGGGGAACTTGGCCGTGAGCCTCGGCAGCCAACAGCAGCTGCGGAGCGAGTTCTTCAGCCCGACGGGGGATTCCGTGGCGCTGGACTCCCCTTCCCCTGAACAAGGGCGATCACGGCAATAGCTTCTCGGTGACGCCATTTTGAGTTAAATGAGTTCCTGTGCAATGTGCTCGGTATTGACTAGAGCCATTTGTGTTAAAACAATCAAGACAGAAATACTTCAGATACACAGCAGTTGTTCACTATGGAATTCACAGTTATAGTTCGACCAGTGAAAATGGAAAGAATGAAGAGAATGTATTTTTTCCCTTCTAGTGAATGAAAAACGATTTCAGTGCCTGCACATTACCGTATATTCACACCATAGCTTCTGAGGCCTCAGACGAGGCGGCTGCTCCCGCCCCTTTGAGTGCGTCCTTCCTTCCCCCGGTAACGTCCGTCTCGGTGATGAGGGCAGCCCACTCCTTCCAAAGGCGCTCCCCAGACGGCGTGTGCGTGTTCACTGAAGAACACAGCACTGGATCTGGGCCGAGGGGCAAGCTGAACAGAAGTGACCGGAGAGAGGACGGCAGCCTAAAAACTTGATTATGATGCTGACCTGATTTAAAAAGAGCTGCATCCGTGGACGAGATGGCCTGTCCTAAAGCAATGCGAGATGAGCCTTGCTCTCTGAGTGCAGCCTGAGTGTCCGGAGCGTGGCCTGCACTTTCCAATGTCACGGCAAAGAATCCTGTTGTTTGAGAGTCCTGACGAGGCTGGGCCTGCCTCCAGGAGGAGACCGCGGCTCGTTAATGCCCGTCATTTGTAGCTGTAATTCTGGAAACTCAGACAGCAAGACTCTCTTCAACTGTAATCAAGGCCATTGAAATCCATCTGATCTAATGTGGGGAAGACTTTTTTTGAAAATGTAATTCAGCATCCAGCTATTAATCCAGCCATCCTGACACTGAGTTATTGGATGTTCTAACTCAGTGGACTTGGCCACCGAGAGGCTTAGCATATAATGCATGTAATGTAATAAATATCCTCTGAAAAACAACTTATTTTCCTTGGGTAGATCATTTAAACACATTGCATAGCATTAAATAGATTATATATCTGAAAGGGTATTTAGAATTATTAGGTTCCAGCCAGTATTTCATTGTGCAGATCAAGAAATAAGCTTTGAGATTCGATGCTGCTTGTCAGTGTTTGCCCAGTTCCCTAGCGTAGATGAGATTAAAAGGCAAGAGACGCCTTCATCCTACTGATAAAACTCCATGGAATGGATTTCTCTTGGACAGATGTTTTATCCCTAATGGATTATTCCGCAGAGGGAGATAGTGTGCGCTGTAGACAAATGCATTTCTGTGGCCTGGTCATACGAGATGCAATCTTAGGGACCTTAGCATTTAGTCCAGCTCCCCGTCCCACGCTTGGAATTTCTTGATGGCATTCCTGCCGTATAGCTGGTCTGCACTTTAGAGTAGCCATAGTGGGTGAATTTATGTTCTCTCACGGGAACTTTCCCATCGTTGATAGTCCCTTAGGAGGTCGTGCCTTGCACCATTGCTAAAACCTCTCTTCTTGACACTTCTACCCTTGATGCCATGCAGAGTAAGTTACACTGCTGCTCTTTGGACCGTCTGTGTAATTAAGGACCCCTTTTATATCTCAGCCAGTTTTCCTATCTCAGGGTGAGCATCTCTGGCCCCTGCTCCCACTGCTCCTGTCATGTGTTTTTGGGTCCTTCCACTGTCCTGATTACTCCCTGAATTGTCTCACTTACTAGACGAAAGTTTATTGAACACGTGGTAAGAGACCTTGGTAAACCCGTGGCCATAATGAGGAACAGAGCAAACTGTTCCTGGTGTAGAGGTGGAGTTAGGCTGTTAAAAACAGTGTCGTACAGGGTTCGAAGGGATGCCGGAGGGACGGTGCCTGACTTAATTCCGGGGTCCAGGACAACTTCCTGTGGCGTCTGCATTGAGAGCTGAGGGAAGAGAGGCCCGGGGGTGTGAGAGATTTCTACAGAGGAGACGCAGACGCCCAGGAGTGTCCAAGAATACCCAGGTCTCTATGAAGGTGGATTCCCAGGGGACCCCCCTTTTCATTCTGGAAACCCACCGGCTCTTCACGAAGCCCGGAGTGTGAACTCTCGTGCTCTTCTCAGGGCCTGACCGTATCGCTCATCATTTTCCGTCCAGTGTCAAGTCCCCAAGTCCATTTTACACTCAGTGCCACTGGCATGAGTATTTCCTGCTGGGTCGTGTGCAGTAATCTGGGCGGGCCACGGGCTTGAACTCACACGCATCCCAGTTCCAGCTGATTGGACTGCATTCTTAGGGGGCCAGTCTGGACTTGGCCTCTGCCATCCATTCCACTGGGCTCTCTCTCGATTCACATGGAGCCTTCCGTGTTGACGAGACTCTCTTTTATCTTTCCACCGCGTCACTGACACACGTGTTGAACTTGAGTGAACCAAGGGCAGTATGCTGGAACACGTTCCACCGAAGTCGCAGATCCATTTAGTTATGGTTATTCAACCACTTTCTAATCTCTTTTGGGCCTGCCATCGAGCCCATCTTTCTTTATAAAACTTGCAAGGGTATCTCGCAAGACTCTTGCAGATTCCTCGCGGAAGGCCTGTTAAACTCCGTCTGCTCAGCTAATAACCTGTCAGAGTGTGAAATGGCGTTGGGCAGGCACAGCTGAGTGACTCCCGAGTTGTTCTCTACGATTCCCATTTCCTTTTCGAGGGGCCACAAACTTCCCTGTTAATATGTTTTGTGGAATTTGGCTGAAGATCAGTGTCAAGCTCACTGATTTCATCTGCCATTTTCCCCTTTTCAGAAATAGTGGGGGGCGGGGCGTGTATTCTTCTCCGGCCTTGTTCAGAATTCTCTGTGGTTCACTGACATTGTCCCAAGTAGAGGGTGGGCCCAGCCGGAGTCTTTGAAGCATGAAGAGGGACTTCAGCTCCAGACCTAGGGTGACTCAGACTTGTGCAGGCCCCCATCCTAACCCAGAGCCGCAGACCAGGTGGTCACTAAGCTCGCCAGGCTGCGTTAGTCCAGGGCCGTGAGAGCTGCACTTCTCCGGACCTCGATCACTGAGCCGACATGTCACACTCGGGTCAGAGATCGCTGTGGCTGCCGGCGTTTCAGTCTAGGAAATTCTTTGTGACACTAATCCAGTTATTTCACTTCTGTTGCCTTAATGCTTTTGGGGTCCAGGAGAGCTCTCCCTTGGGTACAGTTAGGTCATGGATGGTAGAGACTGTCTGAGCACTTTCTGATGGTGTGGCGTGTTCTAAAACTATGTCCTGCATGTCTTGTGTGCCTTCTCGTGTGACAATGTCGTCCACACGTGGTGAGCATGGAGGAGTTGAGGAGCGGAGTTCCGGACTGTGAATGTTACTCAGGAAACCATTTAGAGTCAAGGACTCCAGCATAGTGTGAGAGACCTTTCTCTAAATAGAGTGAGTGTTTCCTCCTTCAATTAAAACTCCGGTCACTTATATCAGTGATTTTCAAATACAGTTGGTCATCAGAATTCCCTGAAGAACTTTCTGAAAGCACAGAGTCCAGGGTTGCCCTTCTAGAGATTCTGGTTTCTGATTAAGGGGAGGGGGGCAGGGGGGGTCTAAGAGTCTGTATTTTTAATGTGCTTGATAGTTCTGCAAATAGCCAGCGGTGTGCTGCTGGCGTCTGTAATCCTTCTCACAACCACACCCGCAGAGGACTGCGGGGAGAGGTGTGAGCGAGGGTGCACACGCGGGCGAGAGTAAGAGAGAGTGCGCAAGCATGAAAGCGATGCGTGTGGAGAGAACTCCAGCAGGAGAAACAGGAGGGGGCCCTTTCCACCTGAGGAGCAAACATTTTCTTTTCAAAGCGTCCGCTGGAGACGAGGTTTGCCACACCTGCGCTATAGCGTAGAACGTGTAGCAGAAACGGGGAACCAACAGGGGGGTGACGCTCGCTAAGGCTCTGCTGAACGCTCTAACACTGAAGGTTTGTAAACAGAAAGACCGAGAATGCTCCAAAGTAATCGTCAAAACCCCCGTTCAGCCGGTGTGGGGCGAATCTGCATAGGGTACGAAGTGGGTAGTGGATGACCTTGAGCCACCTTCAGTGTCACAAAGGGAGGGGGTTCTGTCCGATCTAGAGTGAAGAAAGGCTCCTTAGACAGATCTGTTAAAGGAGTCTACCGTTCCTCTGTAAAGCGGGATGGAAGGTCATCCCAGCTGGAGAACTATGTTATTGTATGTTAAATATCCATTATATAGAATGTGTATACAGCATAACTATATATTTTATAGAACATTGCATGTGTTATATATTATAATAATTTATATATAATGTATATATCATGTATAAACTTGTTACCTATGACAATGTATATAATACATATACAGGGTGGGACAAAAGAAGTTTTACGGTTGTAAAACAAAAAATGATGCAATCATTAATAAATAACTATGCAAAAATAAACTGTTTTGCATACTCATAGTTTTGCCCCACCCTGTATTAATATTATATATTTATACATATATATGATATTGTATATATACATATCAGCCTCTTGCTTAAGCAAACTCCAACTGAATTGCATGTGGTTCCACTCGCCTGTAAACACCATCACCTATGTTCCTTTGGTCCTAATTAAAAGGGTCCTCTCAGGTCGTATGGACCAGCCGGCTAGAGCCAGCTGACACCAAAGCCGCCTTGGACATCGTGTCCCGGGTGAGCCGGGGACAGGGGCTACACTCCAGCTATGGGCAGCCTGAAGGAGGCCTGTTCGGCCCTGGGAATGCAGCCCGATAGACATGCACACGCCGGTTCAAGTCCTTGGTGGGTCCTGTTCCTCAGCAGCCCTTTGCGGGCAGCTTAGTTATTTATTTTGTCCTTTTGTGATGTACTCTGTATTCATTATATTTCGTTTGAATCGGGTGGTGATCATTCAAGGAAAGGCACTCTCTCCACGTTTCTCTTTGTCACTGAATTCCTTTGTGTTTGACTGAGCTGATAAATCACTGCTGGGGAAGACACTGGGTAGAAATCGTGTTCACGGGAAGAGGGGAAAGAGGAACAGCTCATGGAATGAAATTATAAAAGTTTCATTTTACAAGGGTGATGACAAATGCACTAGACCTTTTTGTAATATCCATAACCAAGAAACAGACATCGCCTGGGGATGAATATGAGTGCCTCTCACAGGACATTTTGGACATACTGGATGTCATTAATTGGGCGATATTTCTGTGAGTTTGAAGCTAGGGCATCTCCAGGGTCTTAAATGACATTTTCCACTTTATGCTGCCATTTAATGTCTTTTATGTTGTTTTATTTTTTTTCAGTCTCTATTAAGCATTTAGACCCATAATTTATCATAAAAAAATGCTCTGCAATTTTTCGTGCATGGTTTTAAGGAAACACCTACTGGCATTTCACAAGACTGACCATTCATATCATTTTGACAATTTTTACCAGTTTTATGGGACAATCTCAGTTTATATCTGGCTTCTCAGTGTCATTATTCAGCCCGTATACCCTTTTATTTTTAAAAGTGAGGATGGTACATCATGTGGCTCCCTAAATGGGATCCACAGAGTCACAACTTATCCGACTTTCATTTCAGCATCGTCAGGTCCTGCAATCGACTGGGCTTATTTTCAGCTCTGTCTTCCCCGGGAATCGAAACTCGGCTTCCCAAACTCTCCTTCGGATCGAATGTGCTGAACATAGTAATAGAGGTCGGCGAGGCACAAAGACAAAGACCTTCTCGCTTTCGCCTTCCGATTCTTGACCTTGTAGAGAGACGTACAAAAGAGAAGGGATCTTAAATACCCCAGGGAGCTCTGCTCTCCGCTTTGTAGCTGCTGAGACTGGGATTCCCAGAGTGTTGCCTGCAGCCGGTGAATGGCCTGGTCCCCATCCCAGAATGCCCTCCCATTCTAGCAGCACACACAAAGGGTCTTGAATAAGCTCATTAAAAGGGAGGGATATGAAAAACTGAGCCAACACGAAGGTAGAATTTTAAATGAATCCACTCCAAACTCTGGACATTTGGGACTTTCACCAAGGGCAGCGCTGGGTAGAAAGCCAATAAAACAAAGAGTAGGACAAAGAGGGATGCCCAGCCTTCAGGAGCAAGCCAGTGTCTTGGCTGGAGGCATCGTGTCTATTACAGTGCAATTAAGTACCTAAAATAAGGGGAAATGTCTTCAATCCTCGAGGGAAGGCCGGAATCAAAGCTGCCTTTTGACAGCCTCTGTTTTCCTTTGCACCTGTTTTCTGTGCGCACTAAATTCTGTGGCTGCTACAGGGAGGAACAGTCTACCTCTTTCTGTCCCGTTCAGGGACAGCTTCCAGGAGCAGACGCCCTTTGTGTTTCCAGTGCGTGCTTAGTTGTTATTGTATGCGTTGATTTGAATTCTGCCGTTCCTCAGAGGAGACCCAGCAGGGGAGGCTGGCATGGGGAAGGCAGCCGCGGGAGCCGAGGCCTTGTGCTTGTTAGCCCGCCGTCCGTCCGTCCGTCCGTCGTGAGGACGGGCTCTCAGCAGAGCTCTCTCTCAGACTGATGCCTGAAGGTCAGCGGCAGCACCTCGGATCCCTGCCCGCCGGACACGAGCCAGGGGCGAGCTGAGTCTTTCTAAACGCAGAGAGCTACACGCAGCCCTTTCTTGCCTGGAGATTAAATAATTTTGGCCCTTTTGGAGACTCAGGTTCTCAGCAGTCACTGGGAGGAAAAGTAATCGAACGGTTCATCTCCCCCCGTCGCCCCCCGGAGTTGCTGGTTGCTCAGTGTTTTACAGAGGAGGCGGTTAGGCTCTGGGAGAACACTGCTATGGACAAGTGGAGTTTGAGCAACAGACAGATGTAGGAGGGGAAATACGGTGACGACTTCCTAGAGGGTTGTGGCGGCCCATGGACAGGGTCCTTCCCCACTGTGTGTCCTCAGCAAGGCATTGCACAGGGGACCCACTCCCGGGGTCACCAGGCCTCGAGACCCTCAGGCGTGGAATAGGATGCAGGGTGCTCTCTCTGTTGGGGGGTGTCCTCTCACTTCAGGACTACGAGGAAGCAGACACGCACTTGTTCTCTCAGTCGTGCCTCACAACACGTCAGCCGGGGGGGGGGGCTTGCCCGTCTCCACAGCCCGCCCCGTGGCAGAGCTTTGTGGGGTGGGTGTGTTCTGCCACTCTGAATTTGGGGAAGAAAACCACCCTCTAAAACGCCACCTTTGCAACACATGTATGAGAAATAGGAAAGAACCAGAAATCTGTGATTTTTCCTTGAAAGTAAAAGTTGTTAAAAAATACGTTGCGCATAATGGACTGTCGACCGCACTATCTATCGAACTGAAAGTTGTAGCCGTGCCCAGCAGACTCGCAGCGTAAATCTGACAGGCAGGGCCCCAGCCGCGTGGTGCGCAAACGCCGCCCGGGTTCGTGACTTCCGTCCGTCTCCGAGGAATCAGCGCGAAAGGTCTCCTGTCCCGGGTAGTCATGGCCCTATAATTTCAGGCTCTGTTCTCGCCATGTGGGCGATACAACCTTGAACCAGGCCTACATTTGTCCTTCTGTTTTAGGCAAAGGAACTCCTCACAGGACATGTTCTTTGTACAGACATCCCTTATCATTGCCTTTGAGCTTTGCTGTGTATATTGCCAGGATAGCCAGACGCATAAATGAAATCAAACCAGAAAACTCCACGTGGCGGCAAACAGCAGCCACACGTCGACTTTGATGAACATGCTTTACTCTTGCCCACCCTGGCCATGCCCTCAGTCTGCGCTTCAGCCTCCAATAACTGAGGTTGGGGCTGCCCTTCTGGGGGGTCGAGACGATGAAATGTATCCTCGTTCAACCCCAGCATTTTGTCCTTGGAAATAAAGTGTCTGCGTTGACTTCTCCGATCTTTGAGTTTCCAGGACACTGCAAACCAAAGCAATAATATTGACGCTCTTGTGGATCGGGAGAACGCTCTGAAAATGGAAGCCGTTATTTCAGCTCTCGCCTTCGAGTTACAATATGTAGGGTTTTCTTAACACAGGATTTGCTCAGCATCTCGAGTCAGGATTTAGTGATGGGAAAAAAATTTATTTTTTCCAAATGCTACTCTACGTCTTAGGGAAGCAGAGAAATCATCTTGTCCTCAACACACACACACACACACACACACACACACAATCCAGCTTGAGAGACAGGCCCAGAGGAGCTCATGAGACAGCATATGGTGATGTGTGTCTTAACAGATGCATCATAAGTGGTTGTGGAAGCAAAGGAAAGGCCCACAGAGAATTAATTCTGCTTTGGAGGAGCAACGCAGGATCCATTTACAGGTGGTAATGGGGGTTTTAAACTGGACTTTGCATAAGCCTTTGTAGGCTTTGTGAGGGAGTGAGGTTGAATTAGTTTAACTTTGTGTTACACATTTTAATAAAAGGATTCTTGAAGTGGGTGGCTGCACTTAATATTACACAACCCCATTCAGTTCCGGTGACAGCCCTGTGGGAGAGGTGACACTGAAATCCCTCGTGCAGGTAAGGAACCCGAGGCTCAGAGAGGCCAAGTAACTTGCTCAAGGTCCCACAGCCACCGAGTGACAGAGCTGGGATTTGGACCTGGTGTGTCTGACTCCATGACAACTCAGCAGTGGAGAAACTCAGCATGTTTAAATGATCAGTATGTTAATGGGATCCATTTGCTTATGAACGATGATTTTATCCATTAGCCAACCGGATGTGAGACCCCTGTATGTCCCCCTTTGCAGAACTGGGCCTGACACAGTGTCAGGAGAGCAGGCAACCTGACTGGGAATCCAGGGGGCTCAGCGGTACTGAGAGCCCTGTCTCCTCACCTGTTAAATGAACACAGCGATCGGATTACAGGAAATGACACCGGGGGCGGGGCTTAGCACAGTGCCCAGCACAGACACCTGGGGCGGGGCTTAGCACAGAGCCCAGCACAGACACCTGGGGCGGGGCTTAGCACAGAGCCCAGCACAGACACATGGGGCGGGGCTTAGCACAGAGCCCAGCACAGACACATGGGGCGGGGCTTAGCACAGCCCAGCACAGACACATGGGGCGGGGCTTAGCACAGCCCAGCACAGACACATGGGGCGGGGCTTAGCACAGCCCAGCACAGACACATGGGGCGGGGCTTAGCACAGAGCCCAGCACAGACACATGGGGCGGGGCTTAGCGCAGTGCCCAGCACAGAACGTGGGGTTCAGGATGGTGTTGCTTACTGTATACATTCTGAATAATTTATAATTGAGCAATTCAGATGATTCCAATCCTTCCATGAAAGCCATCCTCAAAGTGTGCTTGTGTCTCAGTACTAGAAAGTAAGAGAACCTCATGTGAAACCTTTCTGTAACCCAGACCGACTCCACCCTGCCTAGTCTGGTTGACTGAGACGTTGGCTTGCTTCCTCACTAATCCTGGTGTGTACGCGGTGTCTAACAAACCAGGGAAACCTTGCAAGCAGTTTGCACTGTCAACAGGCTGCATCAGCTCGTGGACTGGACTGTGGCAATTCTGTTAGGGCCCAACCATGGTGCTGGCGGCTCTGACCCCCATCTGACTTTCTGGAGCCTGCCTTCCATGACGCCCCTCAGTGGAGGTTCCTGGTTGCCCTGACTCCGGGTTGGGGGGGGGGCAGCCTTAAATGCTTCCTCCCTCCAGCTGATCTGCGTGTCCTGGAGCTCCAGGGCTGAGCGCTGGAATCCCCTTGCCCCACAGCTGGCCCTGGAACCCCGGGACTCACCTCTTACCCTCACCTCTTCCCCCCAAGTTGGGGTCCTCGGAGCTTCTCGGCACCCCAGCTCCCAGAACTGGGCTTCAGCTGGTGGCTCGGGATTTTGTTTGCCCAGCAGCCAACCCAGAGGCTTGAGTGCAGCTCGTGCTCCCATCCGACCTCCCGACACACAACCACGCATGTGTTGTGAGCAGTTGCAACCAAGAGAAACCAGTGTCAATACACTGTTAGTAACTGAAGCCCGCACTTTGTCCGGACGTCCTTAGCTTTTATCTAATGCACGTGTCCTTCTCTTCTTTTTCTTTTTTGGTCCCAGAACCCCACCCATGACACCGTATTGCATTTCCCAGTCCTAGCTCCTCAGGCTCCCCTGGGCTGTGAGTTTCTCAGACGTTCTTTGTTTTGGGTGACCGGGATAGTGTCGAGGGCCACTGGTCATGGTCAGATGCTTTGCAGAATAGCCCTTCATTGGGGTTTGTCTGATGTATTTTCATAACCTGACTGGGGTTGAGGGGCTTAGCAAAGACCACAGAGGTAAAAAGCCGTTGTCATCTCCTGTGAAAGGAACACGCCGCAGACACGACCTACCCCGTTGCTGTCGGCCTGCGACCTGGCTGAGCTGGCGATGGCCAGGCTGCTCCGCCGCAGACGCAGACGTGCTCCTTTCCCCGTGTTCCCACACTGCTCTCTTTCTGACCCACCTTTTTCGCTTCAGTAAATCAGGTCCCCACCGAGGAGAGCGGAGATAAAAAGGAATTGAGATAAAAGCCTGAGGTCAGGAGATCAAGAGCCTGAGGCTATTCTGTCTTGGGTTTATTTTTTTTCCCTGGATTCAGCAGCAAAAAGAAAAAAAAAAAAAGACAATTTTTCTTACTTTTCTTTGAGAACAGTGCGGAGCAGGTCCCTGGGAGGTGGGTGCAGGGACAGGTCCCGTGACTGGAGGGACCCCTGTCCCCACACTCCCGCAGGGCGCCGTGCTGGGGCCGGGCCTGGCGGTTACAGGAGCGCTGGCTTTCACCTTGATGAGCCGCCTGGAGCAAAAAGGCCAAGTGTGGCTCCGCTGTGGCGCCAGCCGGGCGCTCTGGTAGGCATCAGCTACTGCTGGTGGTCAGCAGCCTGGCGGAGGGAGCCCGACTCAGCTGAGTGAATTCCTTGAAGGAAAATGGAGCTCCTTCGGCTTTCTTTCTGGCCATTGGCCACACACTTAACAGATGAGCAGACGAGCTCTGACCAGAGTCAGGACAGAGAGCCTCATTCTCACAGCACGTTTAGCTCCTTGTGGAAGGAGGGGGCAGCAGCTCCGTCTGACCTGGGCTGTTCCGTGGAAGGGAAGTCAGTGTTTGCAGGGGGAGCGGCTCCCAGGGAAACATGCAGTGGAGTACGGCCCTGGTAGTCAGAGGAAACCCGTCGCTCCCAGATCTTCCCCTCAATGCACACCCAGATCAGCCACTCCAGGTGTGATGCACAGCCTTGGAGAGAGAGGGTTCACCCCATTCGAGGTGGACGGGTGGGGTGTGTTCTGCAAGGACTCAGGCATAATCTTCTGGTGTGTGGCACCTCCAAGGGGGACGCCCCTCGGCGTAAGCTCCAGCAACAACACCCACTCAGTCTCCAAGCTTCAGGCTTTCTCTGTTAGGCTGGGTGATTTCGCTCATGTATCCACTAAGAACATCCAAACACCAGTGTTCAGTGGAAGGTGGAGGGGTGGGGACATACAGAGCATGCTTCTTGGGTGACTCTCTCCCTTTCCTCTGCTCTCTAGAATTAGCCTCTGCAGCCCTTTCCCCTAAGAAACAAAGATTGACTGAAATGTAAGCAACGGGACCCAGAGTTGTAGGTTTTCCCGACCGTTTTGCACCATCCAGCACGGGGCAAATGCAAGGGATTCTTCAGGCATGTAAGACCTGTAATATTTGATCATTAACTTATCTACTCATTTCAACATTTCAACAGAATGGAATCTGGGTAGTTACTAGGCCATTATTAACCTTTTTGAGGACTGTACTAATCATCTGGGTTAATCACCGCCCTGAAACCAGTTATTCACATAAACAGAGTGTCATGAGTCTCATTTCCGTCTGACCTTTATTCTAAGTGCCCAGTGATCGGACAGCATGCATCTAAAAATTGAAAAAGAGGTCCTCCGGCTTTAGACTAAATTCCATAGCATCCGCCGTTTGCTCCTCAGCGGTAGAGTGCATTGTTCAGGTCGTGAAACTGATGAGGTGGAGAGAAGAGATGCTGGGAGGAAAACAACCGAAATGCAGTGGGAGCCCAGGAAAGGCCCCACTTACTCTAGTGCAGTCTGCTTGCACCTAGAGTAACGGATGCTGATTTATTTACTTATTATATCTATGGGAGGCACCCAGTGCTCATTAGCCCCTGGATACATTTTAAAAGAATCATAAAAGGAGACACTCCTTGTCATTATGGCTAATTAACATTCAAATTGACTAACTAACATTTAAGCACAAAGAACAAAACCAGTCGTGGGCCAGTCCACATTTCCATCAAAAGCTCTTAAGTAGACTCCATTAGTGGGTCTGCTGTCCCTGGCTTTTCTACCTGCTGCCAAAGTATCTGACGCCAGAGAGAGTCAGATCTGTTCTGGGGAACCGCATTGTTTCCACTGTGACAGCTGACGTCTGACGTGCTCCTGGGCCCATTGGACAGTAATTGTAGCGTGCAGGAGGCGGTGTGCAGGGCTGGGCTAAGTGGGCGTGGCTCCCTCCCAGCAGTGGTCTGCAGTTCCGCTGTAGTTGATGCAGAAGACACGAACACATACCAGTCAGGGTTTCCAGTGTGGTGATGGCCAGTGGAGGTGTGTGTGTGTGTGTGTGTGTGTGTGCAAGGAAAACTAAATGGTAATGGGCAAAAATGCAATAAAGATTAAATAAGATAAAATAACATTCAGGGCTTGTATGTCCTATTGCCTTGGGTTTGTTTTGTTCCCTCTGCTGCAACAGACCTTATGCACTAGGCTCTGTGTGGAGTAGCGATCTTCTTGCTGCTGGATATGCATGCAGGATATGCATACAGGGTGTGCATGCTGGATATGCATACAGGGTGTGCATGCTGGATATGCATGCTGGATATGCATGCTAGGTATTCATGTTGGTATGCATGCTGAAAGGGCCTCGAGCTACTGTGCGCTCCTGCAGTTGAAAGTGCTCGCAGGACAGGGAGAAGTACTGATGGCCCGACTCAGTGGCTCTTCTCGGAATTTCTACCTTCTTTAGAATTTGGAATGGGACAAGTTATCTTTCGGGTGTTTGCTCACCTAGTGCAGACCAGAGATGAGCACATGGAGGCCAGAGCTGGAATTCTGAAACCCCCGAACTGCTGGTGACCTTGGGCACACTGGTTCACCTCCCCGAGGCTCAGACGCCCTTCCGGTGGACGAGGTGGCAGAGCCTGTCGACTGAGTGACATAGTCAGACGGAGTGCCCAACCCTCCACCTGGCGTGTAAGGAATGCTCTGTGCATCTGGGGGCCGTATTCATTAT
This sequence comes from Phyllostomus hastatus, assembly GCF_019186645.2. Lineage (NCBI taxonomy): Eukaryota > Metazoa > Chordata > Mammalia > Chiroptera > Phyllostomidae > Phyllostomus > Phyllostomus hastatus. Next base: position 5,217,700 of record NW_025334036.1, on the reverse strand, counting down.
AGTTAACGTCGGTGACAGTGCACGAATGCCTGTTAACAACTGCAGGGTCTGGCGGAAGTGCGGCTGCTTGAGTGCGGCTGGTAGGGTGACGCTATGGGTGCCATCCTTTAATGTTTTAATGCGAACATGTCACCTACAGTGTCCTGTGGTGTGCTTGAGTGTGACCGTTATGTTACAGAATGACATGCTTGGGATTTTCTAATAAAAGACATTGTCATTTTAAAAAGGGGGCGTTATGTGTGCCAGACCCTGTATGTATACCGGCTTCTTATTTTAGCTCAAGTTTATCCTCAGCGTGGTTCATCAGAGTCTAAGGAAACGCTGAAATTCAGTCTCTTCCCCTAAGATGGTCCTTCGCGTGTCTCCCTGGGGTGACCACCTCAGTGAAAGCTTCTCACCTCTTTCTTCCAGCCTTTCCCTCCCGCCCTTGGGCTGGTCCATGTCTTACCAGACTCCTTAGTTCTCAGCCTCGCACGCACATGGACGATTGCTCACTTACCCCACCTGCGGGGGTCGGAAGAGTGGGTCGGGGGAGGGAGTCTAGGGGCATCCTACTGGGACTAAACCCGGTGAGGTTCCGTCTCCTGCTCGGAGCTGAGCGTCTCTGGAGTCCAGTGGGCTGAGGAGGAGGGGTAGGCTGAAGCAGAGACCAAAATAAGTCGCTAAAATAGGTCAGTATGGAGAACCATGTGATTAAGTTTCAGGCAAAAAAAAAAGACATAAAACGGGAAAAGTGTGTGCATTGAGTCTATGGGGACACGGTTCTTGTTGAGAAAGACGGCCCTTGTCCGGGGCGGGCTCCCTGCGCACGGCGAGTGTGGGGGTCAGGGAAGGGGAGCGAGTGTCCATCCGCTCAGTGGACATATGATGTGTTGCCGCCCTGTGCTCCTCTAGGTGATGTGCGCTGTGCAGGCCTCTGCTGTGATGGCCGTTACGCTGAGTCGATGGAGAGAGTCATACGAGTAATAAGGAACATTAGTTGACAACCGTGATCTCAGAACGATTCTCTTACAAATAAAACAGAGCAGGAGTGGATACTAAGGAGTAGCTGCCCGTGGTTAATTATTTTTAATGAATCAGCCCGGGAAAGACCGAGGAAGGGGTGTACGACCAGTTTTCAGAGAGACCACCTGAAGTCCTGCCCATAGTTTTGGGGACTAAAGACTCAATAATCACCGAAGCTAGGACTTCCTCCAGTTTTTCCCAAACTCTGTGACTGTGCAAGAGAAAATAAACCTGCTTTGATAAATCTTGCAATGGCCATCTTCATTCAGAAGGGTCTTACTTAACGGTTTTTTTATTTTCATCTAATGGCTTCAAACTTCATAGTGATTTTCCATAAAAACCATCTCCCTTACCTGCGACCAGCAGAGAGGGAAGATGAATGGATTACGGTTCTCATTGTTTTATAAATTAGCTGGATTTGGGGACACCGTGTATGCGTGTTAGCGTAGGAGCAGAGAGGTTAGATATGAAATGTTGGTCATAAGTATTGCTGTCACGTTTGGGATTCTAAGCACCTTGGTGTTTTGACCTACATTATAATAGCTGGGTCATGAGAAAAATATAAGCTAACCCACGTAAACTGTCTTCCATGCAAAGCACTCAAAACAGCCACGTTCTTATTTTTCATTTTCTTATCTCCCAATATTCCCCGGTCACATGCTCTCCACGGGTTAGAACTCTCTCTCCCTCGGGAACTTGCTTTGTCTTTTCCTCGCCCATTTACACCATTCATGTCATCAGGAATGACCTCCTCACTCCCCCTACGACCACCACTCCCTAAATCGTCCACGGTTACCAGATTTAGCAAGTAAAACTGCATGGCACCCAATTAAATTTGAATTTCAGCTAAGTGACAGAGAGTTTTCAAAAATATGTCTCATGCAGTATTTAATGAGATATCCCCTTTTCCTAAAATTGTATCTCTTTATCTGAAACTCAGTGAATGGAGACTCGGTATTTTATCTCCCCACCATCTCCCTCTGGCACCTTCTTCTGCCTTAGGAAACCCTGTCTGGTATTTGAAACTCTGATCGCTTGGGCGTGGCGACCTCTGCAGTGGCTGGGTGGGGGCCGTGATGACCCATGAAAGGGGCCCGGGGAGGAGGCTGTATCTGGAAAGGCATTTCACCCCCATCTGGTTGTTTCTACACGGAACGTGGGACTCGAGTTGCTAGACGTGACTGATTTTCAAGAGGAGCTGGGAATGTAAAAAATAAAGTATGTGTTACCTGCCAATATTTAAATGTTGGGACCAGTTAGGTATTTTCATGATTATCCCCGGGTCACCAGGGTGAAGACTCTGGCCACAACGATTGTGTTTTTTCCCATATAAACCCTCTCCGATAGCGCACATGAGGGTAGGCACCTTCTACGCTGGACTCCGTGGGCAGCCCCATTCCGATAGCCTGGTATCTGCCACCCTTACTGGTAGATTTTGATTTTTCCGAGAAGACTGTGAACTCCAACATAGTGAGGACAGTTTGCATCTTTGATTCTCCAGGGCTTAGTATTCAATACATTATCAGCTGAAAGAAGGAATAGATGGGTGAATACATAGCTGAATAAACACATTTTGGTTTAGCCAGATTTCACTACAATTATCTATAGGTCCATGAATCAGAGTTAAAAAAACAAAACAAACCAAAAAAGCAATACTGAGCAAAGCACAGAAATCTATAGCTCTTGAAGCCATGGCCAGAGAGCGACACATGGATGCTGTTAGCACGTGGCCCTGCCTCACACACGTCTTCAGGGTTTGTGAAGTGAGTGAAGTCTTTTCCACGACAGCTGCGTTCCTCCGGCCTGACTTGCTCAAGCGGCTTGTGGCAGAGAGGTCGTATAGACAGGAGCATTCCCAGGTTGCTTAGGGAGGACCTTGGTGTTAACGCGCCCAGCACAGTTGAGAACAGCCAGCGAGAGACTGAAGGGGCCTCCAGCAGGTGCCCTCGCCAGCTTCATCTCTGGAGTTGCAGCCGTAAATCTTGCTCTGGAAAGAAATTAATTTTAAGTTCCTCAATATTAATAAAAACATTAAGGACCAGCATAATAAAATTTTACTGACTGATTTCCCACCATAATTTGCCTGTGATTCCTGTGCAACCATATTATATTTTTATGAAATGCAAACACTGTTTGCAGGCTGCATAATAATGACAGTAAAAGAGCAAATAATATTTTGAAAACCATTCACTGGGATCTGAGGCATCTTGGGTTAGGAAATTTAATGCTCTTTTCATAGGGGATGCATAGAGTAATTTAAGGAAGAAAAAAAAAAGAAGGAAGGAAATCTACCCAGCTGCAGAAATGCTGAAAAGCACATAACACACTCAGGATGGGCTCATACATTATTTGGCTATCCTCAAAAGCGGATGTCTTTCTAAAAATCTTCCAGGTCATCAAGAACAGGGACATTGAGATTGTGATCAAGAATCTGTCATCAGAGGCTAAATTGACATGGTGATGGTCCTGCCCCTGGCGTGGCCTGGAGAAGAAGAATAACGACACCACATTCTTGCTGCCTCCTTCCTTACTCTCTCTGCCTTCCCTCACTCTGCTTTTCTGCAGAGCATCCCCACCCCTATCAGTCAGTCAGATAAGAGTCCTTGCCAGGGGACTCTGCTTTTGGAAAACTCTAAGAAAGATAAGCAGTAGTGAGTGAGAGAGAGAGAGAAGGAGCATGCCAAGGTTACCCTCTCTGAGCTCCCTCAGCTTCCATGGGGTGGGAAAGGATTTAGAAATTTCCACGTGACTCTTAGGGAACGGAAAGTCCCTAAGAATCTAGCTGGAGGTTTGCCAGAAAGGTTTACCACCCTCGGGGAGGGTGAGCCTGGGACAAAAGCTACCTGGGGGCAGGCCATCGGGGCCCAAGGCCTGGGAGCCCGAGGCACTGAGAACCAAAGTGGCGTGTGGGTCCTCAGGAACACTGTGCAGCCCTGTTACAGAACACAAGGGGGGCCAAAGAGCAACACACTATTATCGAAAGGACCCCTACCAGGCTCGATTGTCCACCACCAGAGGAAAGACGTCTCTCAATGCCAGTGATTTATGAAAAGGAAAGGAATATTTATTTAATGCTGTACAGACTTAAAGTGGTGACCTAATGTCTTCATCAAGATCCCAAAGTCCCTTAAAACACCCACAAACACACACAGTCCTTACCCCTTTGCCCAGTCTGGGATACCGTATCTCAGGAAAAGAAATAGAAGTCTGAGGCCCAGGCAGCCCCCAGTTTTTCCCAGTAATCCGTGCTCAGCTGGTAGGCCTCCCTTGGTTTTCGGCACCATCAGCTGTGTCTCCGGGATCTCTGCTAAAGCTGGGTGGTGGATCCCCCTTCTAAAGTTGTGGGGGTCCCCTCTCTGGCAAAGCCACGAGGTTCGCCTTTCTATTGCCACAGCTGCATGGTCCTCTCTGCACAATGGCCGTGGGAATCTCCATTCAGCCAAAACCGCGTGGTTCTCCCTCTCAGGTCCCCACTCTGCTAAAGACAGAGTGGTTCTCTCCCTGATCTGCCCCAGCTGTGTGGTCCTCTCCGCATAATGGCTGCCGAGTCTGGGTTTAAATCCCCGTGCCAATCCTCTTCTGCAGCCCCACTTCAGACTCCTCCCACAATCGACCACACTTTCCAGCACTCTCGTATCCTTCCAGCGTTACTGGGCTGCCACCGTGAGTCTGGGGAGGCGTGACCCCATGGCGTGGAGCCAGTCATCTCCAAGCTCCCACGCAGGCGCTGTAACTTGGGGGATTTGCCCCCAGTTACATCTTGGGTGGAAGTTACTTCCATTCCCCTGGCTCAGAGCATGGCCACAGCTATTTAACATATCTATGTAACCAGTTAAAGGTTATAGATATGTTAAATGACCACGCCAGAGGGTAGCTGCAAAGCTGTTGCTATGCAAAACAGCTCTCAATGGCCCTGCTCTATGTGTCCCTTCCCCCAACTCACACCTGTGGGGGGCGGTGGTGAGGGCATCCTAATATTTCCTGAACACCTTGAGTTCTGGACCCCATTCCAAATCCCTATTTGGGGCCCCCCTCTTGGCTGCACCCTGTAACAGCCCGGCCTTCACGCCTGTCCCCACAGGGGACAAGATCAGAAGCCACCTGCTCTCTGTGTCTTTTTGGTCCCCTGCAACCAGATGAGTTCTTGGGAAAAAGGAGAGAAAAGGAAAAGAATTCTAACAGCGAATTAAATTCCGAATCGACGGAGTTTTTCCCCCAATGGAGTTATTTTAAACCCCCAAAAGACAATTTAAACCAGCAAAAATTAGATACCCTAAATTGAAAATTTAAGATATTCCTCATCCAGTGGGATGGGGCTGGGGGGAGGAGTGTCTCTGTCGGAGGAAAGGAAGAGGACACGTTGTCTCTGTGTGTGTGAGCCGGAACTCGAACAAATTCGTGACTCTGTCCTGTGAGCCTTGTCACTGCTGGGAGCGTCATCGTGCCTGCTCCCCACGGGAGTGGGTGTGCGTTGAATCTAAAGCCCGGGGGGTCGGGGGTGGGCGGCGTCAAGTCCCACCCTGTGGGTGCTCCCTGAGTTCAAGTCCATCACTCTGGGCGATGTGACCCCTGGCAGGCCGGCCGTAAGCGTCAGGTCCGCCACAGGGATCCGGAGAGGCTGAAGTCCGTAAAGCAGGTGAACTTGCGCTTACCCAGATGTGACTCGTTGCTATGGAGATGCTTCTGGGAGGAACGGACTCTCACAGGAAATACCCGGCAACCCTTCTGGCAGAGCAGGGGACAGCCACAGTGAGGCTTGGTGTGGGAATCCTCTGCTGATGCAGCCGCCGACTCTGTTCCCTCGGGGGACACAGCAGCGCCCCCCCTTCCCCTCCCCCCGCCCCGTGTCAGTGGACATGTAGGCCCTCACCGCTGAAGGCCCCTCCTGGTCCAGCAGGGCCGACGCTGGGCTCCGGAGAACATAAGCGAGATCCCGCCAGGGAGCGTGACGACGGTGCAGCAGAGCCCCCGTCGCCTGCCACCACTCCAGACCTTCCTTCTCTTTTTCCTTCCGGCCTGGAGCGCGCTTCTGCGGTCCATTTCCCCCTCCATCTGGCCTCAGATGAGTTCATTCGTCCATTTATCAGGAGCAGGAGCCAGCTGAAACAAATAAATAAGGTGGCAAGGAAAGGAACTCACCACCCTAAACCCTTCCACTGAGCTGTGACTCGGGCATCACAACACACTGCATGAAACCGCTTCTTCTTGATGCATCGGGGCTGGGGACAAGGCGACAGTGACGTATGGAAAGGCCCTGTTAGCAGGATTGGGGCTGCGGCGTGATAAACGACACAATATGTCAAAGGACATCTGTTATCCATCACGCCAGCGTCTCTGGAACACTCGGAATGAAGTGGGGGGGAGACAGCCCCAGGGAGGGGCCTGAGGGGTGGGCGAATTGAGAGGCAGTGAGACTAGACCCGCCCGCAAGAAGACAGGACAATAACCTGTGAACCTTAGGAGAACCCAAGTGATGCAGGAAGATGAGCTAGCCAGAGTCCCCCCCCACCTCCCCCTTTATTTTTAAAAAATTGAATCAGCTGAGAGTTGAGTGAATGAATCCATCACACAGGCTGGGTTAGGGATGGGGGCTGGCAGTGCGGGGATGCTGTTCCTTTCACTCCCAGACACACCGCCCTGGAGGTACGGTACGTGGGGTCTCTGCAGGGCCAGGCAGGCCCGGCTGAGCACTGCGCAACCTCACTGGCACGTCAGGCGGTGCTGGAGCCGTCCAGGTGAGCCCTCTGAGGCCCGTGCCGGCCAGCAGGTGTCGTGCCAGCGGGGGACGTGCCTTCCAGATTCCTTAGCTCTCCGTCCTTCTAACGTTTCTTCTCATGGTAGCAGTGCCAACACCCGTCTTTCCTATTGGCTGCAAAGTTTCTGGTTATTCTGTGTCCTGGGAGGGACCGTCCCTGCGCCGTGCATTTCCCTTGGTGATGTTATGTATGCAACTTCCCCGTGATGGGGGCCAGAGGCGCCAGGAGAATAAATGGATTCCTTACTGCCTTCGGAGATGCAACTGCTCATCTCGTTATCTGAGAGAATAAATCTGCATTAGCGAGTCTGATAGATCAGACCCGGACGTCCTGGGAGCGCGTGTGCTTTTATTTTCGATGCGATCAGAGGCAGGAATGCTTATTGAAAACAACTACGCTTTCATGTTTGCAGGGTCACCCTCCTTGGTGCCCATATTTCTTCCCGAGTATTATTTAATGTCTTTTTAATATATACCTGGATTACTTTCCTGTGTTAGCATAGCAAAGAAAGGCACAAACAGGAGTGAGATGCTTGGATCCCCGCACCTGGGCTCACCTGGGTGCGCCCCAGACCTTTTTCTGCCGTGTGGGCATTTGGTGCGAGAGCCCTGCCCTCCCACCTTTCAGGCCGATGGGAGAGGGTGGATGCCAAGACCCAGGGAGAGACGCCTTTCCTCCGAAGGCAGGGGATGGAGATGCACGCCCTGGAACAGCATGGGGTGTTTCTCGTTTGCCCTGTAGCCAGGGGAAGCCTCGAGCTGTGGGGGCTGCCGTGTGCAGCCAGAAAATGAAACTGACACCCTGGAAATCAGAGCGGACAGACGGCCGGAAACGCGGTGAATCGATTGAGCTCCTTGATCAGGCTTGTCTGACTTGAAATTTATGTCTCCATATTTCAGTAACATGAGCCGAAGCGTTTAAGCCTGTGTGAGCTGAGCTTTAAATCACTCAGAGCCAAAACAGTCCTACCTGATACACGTCGCCAAACTGAGGAAATCCGGCTCTGAATTCCTTCCAGATAGGTAGGGGATCCAAAACTGTCACCAACCACACAGTTGAGCTGCTGATACCGCCCGCCAGGGCCCACCTCTGGACCCGTGTGGCATGTCAAGAGTTGCAAAGCCCAGCTCCTCTCTTCCAGGAGCCGGCCAAGGGAAGCGGGGGCAGATGCCCTGGGAAAGACGAGCTGGTCAGATAACACAGCGTGGAAGTGCAAAGAGGGAAGTACCACATGTGCCTGAAAGGGCGCCGCAGGGTCAAAGCCCCGTATGGGAGGTAGCGCTTGACCTCGTCCCTCTTGGCTCCCGAGAACCGCCCAGCAATCGCTGTGCTGCTCTCCTGTGACCACAGAGAAGATAAGGCGCAGGCCACCTCCGTCTGAGCAGGTCCCGCCTGCCACTCTTGAGTTGAGCCAGCTGACACCATGGAGGGCCTAGCCATGGGTAGGTGACTGGTCCAAGGAGGGGGATAGATTCGTTGACCGTGGGGCTTGTTGAAGCCGAGGGCCCAGCTTCCCACCCTCTAGCCGTTAACGGGCAACCCAGTGGGTTTCCGATCCTCCGGTGGCGCCACCAAGCTCACAGCCAAGGCCAGTGTTCTTACGGAATGAAACAGAACTTTCCACAAAATGCCGCCCCCGCTGTCTCTCTGTCTCTCTGTCCTCACCTCCTCATTCGTTCCCGGACCCTCTCGCACTGCACCTGTCACGCCGGCCCCCTTGCTCCCTTTGGGGACACACCAAGCTTGTCGCAGGCTCCCCGCGTCACCCTGGCTGTTCCCCACACCCAGGAGCTCTGCCCGTGGTGCCTGCAAAGCCCACTGTGCTCAGATGCCTGTGCTCCCCTGTCGCCCTACAAGAGGCCTTCCCAGCCGACGCACACACGAGGCACCGTGCTGCCTGCCCGCCTTACCCTTCTCCTCCGTTTCCGTAGCGCTTCCCGCCTTCCCAGCGGACGCGTCCAGTGACGTGCCGGTCGTGGGTCTTTCCTCTCTGTGTCACGGTGCCGCGAGGGCAGGCACTGGCCCCACTTCGTCTGTCCGCTGCTCTGCCCCCAGCCTCCGGGGCAGCGCCCCGGCCCTCAGCCACCGTTCGTTACACCGGCCAGTGTGGGCCGCAGAGGCGGGGAGGAGGGAGGGAGCAGAGACCGGGCAGGCGGCTGCGTTCGGTCTTACCCGACACGGGGAGCGGTTCCCCCGGCCGTCCACGCTCCCCCCTTCACATAAACACACAGACACCTCAGTTAACTATGGATGCATGTTCCCGGACCTTCAAACCCAGGGCAGTCACGGAGGTATTAATAATACAAACTGCCTGCTGTCTGGCATCGCTCTGCAGAGGAGACGGAGAGGGGAGGGGAGGAGGCCCGGGCTCCTTCCCCTGCGGCAACCGCTTGCCCGTCTTAATAATATTTGGGGAGCTTGACGCAGGCATTTTGTCCCAGAAAGCAGCCTGCCATCTTCCCGGGATTGCCTGGATTTACTACTGCAATTACTTGCAAAGAGCCGTCACGTGTTAGGACTTTTCTCATCTGTAGGAAGCTGGTCAATTTATTTTATTACGATCTCTTCCAGTGCCTGACCCTAAAATAACGGATTCCAGTGTTTACATCCCGAGTCGCGAGTTAATGAAAAGGGCCGGCAGCCCCATCCAGGCCCCAGACGTCTGAGCGAAACCTGCCAACGGCAGCCGTGGGACCCGCCCAGTCTGACCCGTTGGAGCAGGCTCTGGGTCTAGCATATTTTTAAACATCTTACTGGTTTTGTGAAGAGACAATTAATTAAAAAAAATTTTTTTTTTCTGGAGCTTCTCTTTCCATCCACGTTGGTAGCTGATCAGTGCCACTGGCCTTTTTGTAGAACAGCCTGCTACTTTTTGCTTTTTTTCTTGTTTTTCCCCAATTTCTCCCACCCACCTCTGCGTCTTTGCTTGCTTCCTCCGCTCCGTGCCAAAGGCTTTTTGTGATTTCTGAGTCCGCAGGGAAAACCCCAGACAGGTTCCCTTGTAAGTGCACACGGAGAAGGGACTGTGGGGTCCTTCCAGAGTCCTGGGCCTGTGCATGTGGCGGTCCCGTGGGCCCGGGCGTGGTGAATCCTGCCGCTGGAAAGGACCCCACGTGCGGGAAGGCGTAGAGAGCCGTCAGAACTGCCCTGCATTGCTGTCAGCGTGTACAGAGAGGCACACCCGTTTTGGGAAACATCTCAAAGATTCTTTAAAGTAAAAAATACATACCTACCATACGATGCAGCAATCCCACTCCTAGGTGTTTACCCAAGGGAAATGCACACTTGGGTCCGCATAACGGTCCACAGTGGCTCTACTCTAGGTCACCCGAAACCGGAAACAATCCAAACGTTTATCCGGAGATGAACAGAGACACACGTCGGGGCAGAGCCGTGCAGTGAAAAAGTACTCCGCAATAAAAAGGAGCAGAGGCTGATACATGCTTCCACGGGTGGGCCCCGTTACTCTCCGTAAAGGGAGACGGGCACAAAAATGACTGCACGCCGGATGATACCACGTGATAAGATCATCGAACAGGCAAAGCTAAGTTCAAGTGCGCTTGCCGGGGGACAGGGAGGGGCTGCTGTCTGCAGAGCAGAGCAGGGGACCTTCTGAGGCGCTGAAAAGGTTCCCGGTTTTCACGGTGGTGGGGATCACACGCGGACGTCTGTATTGGTAGAGACCGCATCCAACGATGCCCTTCGAGTGAGTACATTTTACTGTATGTAAGTTAAACCTCAATAGTGTTGATTTGAAGTGGAAACAAAACAAAATGAACCCGTGTTCACAGTCTGTTCTCATCCAGATCCTCCAGCTGCCAGGCCTGCTGTCGGAAAGAGCTCCTGCCTCCCGGGAACTCCGCTGACCGTTCATGGAGGATTCTGCAGGTTTGGTGGCTCAAGGGGCGTGTCAACAGAGTATATAAATCAGCCGCTTTTGAACAGTTCCAGATAAAAGTTCATTTTCTGCCTGTAGAAAAAAGGATAATGTCGGAAGCTCGTACTACAGCCGTCAGTTCCGAGTCCCCCTGGACTCCTCCGGGCCTGAGGTGACCCCGCATCCTGGCCCCCCCCCCCCCCCTGTGGGTCCTCGTCCTCTTCCCACCGTGTCAGTGCCTTTGCTCCCGTGGACCCACGGCACCTTCCCGAGCCCTGGCCGGCCCGCCCTCCTGCCTCCCGGGTCACGGCCACGTGCTGGCTACCATTAGCCCCGGCTTTTGTTTCTGTCATTTCCACCCGTGCGGGAGAGTTGGCAGTTCCGTGCCCGGACAAAGCACTTCCAGCCTCAGGGGATCATGGGTGATCTGATCTTGTTGTCTGAGTTTGTTTTGGGATACGTGTGCTGAGCAACTGTATTCTAAGTCCCTGGACCTTGACCTTGAATGGGATCTCCTGGGAGTTTTACGAATTACCTTCTCACCCCTGGCCTGGGCATCACCATCTCTACAAACTCCAGTGCCTTGCATGTGCTGCCTGGGAGAGACATCCCCCCCCCCCCGCCCCGCCCTGGGAGGGCTGCCACCCTGCCTGTCCGCAGGGCAGGGAGCCAGGCGTCTGGCCAGCTGTGCTTGCACTGGGGAACCTCTGCGCCATCTCTGAAGGAGTCCGCCCAGGTAGCCCATTGCTACCCAGACTCTTTCCTAGAAGAGGACGATTCGCAAGGAGCCCCTTTTACACCTGGCTGCCGTTCCTCCCAGCCCCCACCTGAGAAGAACCTGCTGTAGCCTCCGGTGTTTACATAGCACTTGTCTCTCGGAAGCGCGCCTACCGTGCAGATTTGCTTAGAAATCCCATTAATCCTCACGGATTTTTTTAATTTAAGATTTCACAGGAGTATCACACCAATATATACATGTTGGAAACACTGTTTTAAAAATATACGTACCAGCCATATGATACTCTAACTTAATGTTTACATCCTATAACCTTTTATGTATATATATATGTGTGTGTATAAAACACGTATCATCCACAAAACATATATAAAACACAAGTGTGGTTTCATTTATCAGCATTTCTTTTCAGCGCCTTCCTTTACTGCTTAGTGACCGCTGTTTCTTTCTATTCCCCTTGCGAGAATTCTCATCTCTCTTGGTTGCTGAAATTCCCACGGCCGCGCTTCCGGTCTGTCTCCTCGCCGTGTTTGCCCACTCCTCCTGTGCTCCTGGGGGCGGGTGCCTCGCACCAGTCTCGCTGTGGCAGCACCCACTGCTTGACATCTGCCCACGCAGGGCCTCCCCACCTCACTTCGCCCACACAGCGTCTCTGCCGTCTCGTATTTCCTTTTATTTTTTCAAGAGTTATTTATTTATTTTTAGAGAGGGAAGGGAGGGAGAAAGAGAGAGAGAGAGAAACATCAATGTGCGGTTGTTGGGGGCCGTGGCCTGCAACCCAGACATGTGCCCTGGCTGGGAATTGAACCTGCGATGCTTTGGTTTGCAGCCCGCGCTCAATCCACTGAGCTTCACCAGCCAGGGCTTGGTATTTCCTTTTAGCCAGTTGCCTACCCTCTGAGTCGCTCTGTTAACAAGGGACAGTAAATAATGGTAGCCGAATTGTCAGCATCTATTTCAAAAGACTGTCCTGGAGGAGTGGAGAACATATCCTGAGGGGCCAGACAGATCTGGGTTCAAATTCTATCATTTTCTTTTTTTAAGATTTTTTTATCTGTTGGTTTTCTAGAGAGACACACAGAGAGAGAAACATCACTTTGTTGTTCTACTTATTTATGCATTCATTGGCTGATCTTGTATGTGCCCTGACTGGGAATCGAACCTAGAACCTTGGCACATAGGGATGGGGCTCTAATCAATGTGGCTACCCGGCCAGGGCCCCATTTGCTAAAAAGTACAGGACCATGCAGAGCCTCTTCCATGGAGCTCTCCTGAGGACTGAGATTATCTGTTGTGTGGAGTGCAGTGTGTCTGGTGCTCGATAAGTGAAGTTCTCACTGGCGTCCCTCACCAGTGCCTCTGCCAGTCCTTCAGCTGTTAGCCGAAGCTCCTTCTCTTTCTCAAGATCTTCTCTGACTCCTGCAGGGGGGTCTCGTGACTTGTTTTCCTGTTGCAACATTTCCACTTGTTTGTGCCCCCTTGACGAGGGCAGGTAGGGATGGGACTTCAGTCACTGTGTGCCTCCTGCCAGACGCACAGTTACATCGTGAACGTGCAGGGCAGGCAGGGGGCGGAGGCCTCTTACCAGGCAGCATCTTCGCTTGCTGTGCAGGAAGGGAGCATCCGACAGGGCGCCCAGGACTTCGCCACCTTTTTCTGCCTGGCCTTAAACTGGATCTCCACAAAACCTTACCAGGTCTGGCTTTCAGAATGGACACCTAGAAGCTCTGTTTACTGCAGAAACTTGGTCCGAGTGTTGAAGCTGCAAGTGTCTTGTTCCTCCAGAGAAGAGCAGCGCCTGTGACCAGAGATGCAGTTTCTGGGGCTGCGCTGTGTGAGTCTGCGCACTGGGCCCCGGCTGTGTGGCCACGGTTCGGGTGAATGCCAGGGCCAGCCCACGCTCCCCGCGGCGGGGCTGGACAACCTCTGTCATTCATGGGCACCGGTCCAGGTTTGCTGGCCGTTTCTCTCCTGAGGGGAGAATCCTTCCACGGTCCAGTACAGAGACCTGAATGATCTCGTTTTGGAAAAGCAGCTTCCATGTTGACGGGTTCTGAGTCGGGCTGAAATGCCCACAACGAGGCCCCCCTATGCTTACTTCTTCCTAATCGCAGTGCTTCTGTTCATGGCAGCTCACCACCAGGGAAGAAGGAGCAGGGTTTGTAGATCCCTTGGTGCTTTGTAATAACTCAGTGGTAGTGGCATTAGAACCCTCTCATGCTCAGTAGATGGGAGGGAGACGTGGAGGGGTTAGGAGGTCCTAGTGGATGCAGGGGTGCGTGTATCTCTTCAGATCAGCGTTGGGGATTTCTTTGGATGAATACTCAGCAGTGGAATCACTGGGCCATAAGGTACTTCTGCTTTTCAATTTTTTTGACAAGTCTCCATACTGTTTCCCACAGTGGTTGTACCACTTGCACTCCCACCGACAGTGCACGAGGGTCCCCTTTCCTCCACATCCTTGCCCACACTTGTTGTTTGTTGATTAGTTGATGGTGGCCATTCTGACAAGTGTGAGGTGCCGTCTCATGTGGTTTAATATTTTTAAAGTGTTTTTTATTGATTATGTTACTACAGTTTTCTCAATTTCTCTCCTTTTATCCTCCCTCCACCCCGCTCCCCAACCCTCCAGCATTCCCCTCCCCCCTTAGTTCATGTCCATGGGTCGTACATGTAAGTTCTTTGCGTCCTCTGTTTCCTATCTGTTTTTTCTCTTTCCCTGTCTATTTTATGCCTACTAATTATGCTTCTTCCCTGTACCTTTCCCCCCTATTCCTCCAGAACAGGAACAGAACCAGAGAAATAGACACCGTGTGGTTTTAATTTGCATTTCTCTGGGGGACCAGTGTGTGGGGCTGGGAATAACACTCCCGTCGGTTTCTTCCGGGGCCCGTGCCCTTACGACCGCCCGCCCGCCCGGCCCCGAGTACCGTGCACACTCCCCTGGTTCTCTCGTTAGCTCCTCTCTGAGCCCCAGGGGCAGCATGGGCTTGGGCTGCCGTCCGCATGGAGTGCACGCCCAGCAGAGGTACCTGTCTAGCACATTACCTTCTGCAGATTCCACCAAACCATCATTGCACAACCAGGTGGAACTTCAGTGGTCATCGCCTTCACCGCGCCCTCAACTGAAATCCCCACCCAGCATCGCAGACGTTTTCTGCTGCAGAACTTGACCGCGTCGAGCGTGAGAGTGTCATTTAGTGCGGTGGAGGAGGGAAGGCCGTGGTTGCGGCTGGAGAGGTCGAACATGTGGTAGAAGGTAATGTGGGGATGGGGGATGGTGCCGGAGCCAAGCCCAAGAGCCTGCCGTGTTGTTCTCAGCGTAGAAACTCCCGTGCTCTGAGGAAGAAGGGGTAGCTTCCTGACTCATAACCGAGATGCGTTAACCTACTTTGGTAATATATTTATAATTCTTTTGAGCTCCTTGGAGGAAGGATGCAATATGAATATAAAATAATAACAGAACTAACCTTGAAGCGCTTCTTGAATGCCCAGGTGTGGTTTGAGGCTTAATGAATTTGTGTTAGTAAAATAGTCTGAGATCCCAGCTGAAGGGGGAGAGAGAACACAAGTGGTTATTAATTATTATTATTATCGACTCCTGCCCAGAGTCATGGAGATGGATGGTCTCCGCCGTGCTTTGTCCCCAGAGCGCAGCTGCAGGTGCCAGTCCAGTGCTCCATAAATGTCTAATCCCTTAGACGGATTAACTCTATATTGGATAAAAAAATGATTTTCCATAATCTGTTCTGAACGAACTGCTTCCCCACCCCCTCTCCTGTTTCGTCTGGTCACTCGGGGGAGCCATCGGGAGAGCAAACTGCACGGAAGCCCTGGCCGGGCCCGTGGGCAGGGGTGCCGTGTCTGCACCCCTCGTGTGACACGGGAGGAGGGCAAGCGGGCGGGGCAGTCGTCTTGCTTTACCCAGGGCATCCTTTGCCCACTTGGTGTCAAGTGGGTCAGCTCTTGCTGCTGTAAGAACATCTTACACTCGGTCTATACACAGTTAGCCTCAATCACTATCTTTTAAAATCAATCATTGTATGTCAGCCCTGGCTGGTGTGGCTCAGTGGATTGAGCCCCAGCCTGTGAACCCAAGGGTCGCTGGATCGATTCCCAGTCAGGGCACATGCCTGGGTCGTGGGCCAGGTCCCCAGTAGGGGGCGTGTGAGACATCAACCACACATTGATGCTTCTCTCCCTCTCTTCCTCCCTCCCTTTCCCCCGCTCTCTATAAATAAATAAGTAAATAAATAAATAAATAAAATATTTTTTAAAAAGTTAAAAAAATCAATCAATCACTGTATTTTAAATGGTCCTAGCCATGCCAATGGAAGCCACAGTGGAAGCCATGGCACCTGAGCCAAGATATGTTTCCTCAGTTTCATGCTTGCCCCAAGGGGGCATGGGGCACACCGGTGGCTGCTTAACTCTGCCCCAATCCCTGTCTATCGTCATTGGCCAAGAGACACAATGGAAAGATTTGGGCCGACGGAATGGTACAAGTCTCATCTCGGAAGTGATTACAGAAAAGTATCATTGGTTTTCAAGATACAAACACTTAGCTGTAAAAATAAACAAACTTCCTCATCCCTACAATTATCGCTTGCCAGTGCAGATGCCGCTTCAAAGACTCCCAGCTCGTCCTGAATGCCGCGATGATGTCTCCAAATGGAGCTTCTTGGCTATTTTCGCCAGAGAGGAAGCCGTGGCTATTCAGCTGAATGATCTTGTGACAATGTCCTCCCTGTGTTCCGATAGAAATGTGGAGGACATTTCAAATCAGGTTAATGAGGGCCTGCTGATTCAGGGCCGAAATGGGTTTGTTTACACCTCTGCACTTGGGCATCCGGGAAGAGGCCTCCTCTTTTATCTGCCAGCCAATCAGAGCTCACCAGTCGGAACATCTGGCTGGAACAGCTGCCAAAAGAGGAAGCACACTTTCTGTCCCCTGGAGCAAGTCGCAAGTGTGTGCAATTGACAACCTGTAACTGCAAGAAATGCACGGGCTTCCGTGGAAGCCAGGAGGGGCAGCTGAGAGAGGAGAGACGAGGAAGCAGGGACAGCCACGCACAGAGGAGGGGGTCAAAGATTCAGCGTCGTCTGTGCATCTGCAGAGAACTTACTGTAACACGCGTCCCGCAGTGCCTGTGCCACCTTCCTGTTAGACAAAAGTGAGGGGAACATGAAGAAACCTTAATGTTTTCCAAAATTGAATATGCGAGGGATCAGTTATGAGTCTTGGGAGGCGCTGCTTTGATCCCAGCTGAATCTCCCCTGAGCCCAAATCTACTCTTAAGGAGGCATGTGGCAGGTTAAAGTAGAACTTGATTTCCCCTCGGCACACTGGGATGCTGGTGCCTGGGTAGAAGAGGCACTGAAAGGACAGCCTGTTGTCCATTTATTCCATATCCTCTCAAGAAATTCCAAATGTTCTCTCTCCTCTTTGGGGGGTCTGTTTCTCCCAAACTTCATGACCGTGCTACTTGACCGAGAAGGATGCCGTAAAAATGGCTCTCTGAACGTTTGCAAAGCTTTGGGTGAGACCAGACAAGGATCAGTGGAGGGGCCCTGGCTAGGTGAGTCAGATGGTTGGCGCATTGTCACGTACACCAGAAAGGTCGTGGGTTCGATCCCCGGTCAGGACACCTGCCTAGGTTGCACATTTGGTCCCTGCTCGGGGTCATATGGGAGGCACCCGACTGATGTTTCTCTCTCACGTTGATGTTACTCTCTCACTGTCTTCATCTGAAATAAATTTTAAAAAAATGTATCCTTGGGTGAAGATTAAAAAGTGAGTAAAAAAAAAAAAGAATCCGTGCAGATGGTTGAGAAAGTTTGAGAAGTTTCCTAGATTGTTGCGTTCTGTCCTGCCTTCTCCATACCCCCCACCTCTGCCATCTTAGTTTCCACCTGCTGTTGGCTTGTGAAGCTGTCAGTCCACGCACTTGAACCTCAGTGGTCTCCGAGAAGTCCTCACAAAGAAAAGAGTCCCCGGGCAAAGCAACAGGCAACCTGAACTCTGCCAGGTGCCACAGTCAGAGCCTCCTAAGCAAGGCGCTGGCTCATATACTGAAGACCTGTCAACTCCTTTTATTTTTGAGCTTGCTTTCTTTTTGGAATTGATCCCAGAGAGCGGGGAAGGGAGGGAGAGAGAGAAGGAGAGAAACATCGATCAGTAGCTTCTTGCACATGTCCCAGCTGGGGACTGAACCTGCAGCCCCGGCATGTGCCCTGACTGGGAATCAAACCTGTGACCTTTCATTTTCTGGACGATGTCCAACCAGCTGAGACACACCGGGTGTGGCAGACCCTGTCACCGCTTGATTGGACATAATGACAGCAGCTAAGGACGAGCACAGGAAAATAATATTCTAGAAAGTTGGGACTGCAGTTTCGCGTTTCATCATACGTCGGTTTTAGAGTGATTAGAGGAGGTGTTAGACCCAGTGATCTGCAAACGTTTACCGAATGCCGGGGCCTTTGCTGTGAATCGAGGAGACAGTGGTGAAGCGGACTGACATAGTCTTGCCTGCAGAGAAAATAAAACAGGTGTCTCGAAGTGAATGGGAATGGTTTCCCGGTGGACACTAACTCGTCTCCCACAAGGGAACGTGTAAACGGACATGTGAAGGATGAGAAGGGGACAGGGGCAGTCCCGTGCGATAGAGGAGCACTTTCAAAGGCCCCGGGGTGGGAAGGGACTGTGTCCCGTGGGGAGGACTGAAGAAGGGTGGCCCCCAAGCAGCCGCGGCCTTTGGTTGGGCTCCCTGAGAAGCGGACTCCAGGCAGAGATGTGTGGGCAGGAAGTCTCCTGGTGAGCGTGCTGGGACCCGCACCCGGTGGGGGGGAGGGGCGTGCAGTAAAGGGAGCCGGAGGGGCCCCAGGGACTGGGCGAGGGGCCCGCAGAGAGTGGCGGCGGCAGTGACCTCAGGCTCCGCAGCTGAGATCTTCCTCGGAGGCCTGGGGCCAGGGGGCCAAACCTCCCCATTTCTGTGTAGCCCACCTTGCAGGCTGCCCCCGGGAAAGGCATATAGAGTAGGGCAGATTTTGGGGGGGGCTTAGAGTAATTCTCAAAGAACTCCCCCGAGAACTGTGCAGGCATTTTGGGGAAAGATTTGTTTATCTGTTCATTCCGGATAAAGGAATCTCTGCAGTGCTCACTGTATGTCTTCTGTGCTCTTACAAAACCACTTTGTGGAGTTATTGAGTTCTCTACAATAAAGGCAGGATGAGCATGAATTTTGAATGATTGAACCTGCGCATGGGATGAAAATTAAATACAGATGAATATGTATCAGGAATTGGCAAACTGTGGCCCACAAGGCCACATCTAACCCATCATCTGTGTCCGTGTCACCCCCCAGCCGAGAACAGCTTCTACGTTTTTGCGTGGTTGAAAGAAAATTGCAAGGAGACGAACATTTTGTGATACAGGAAAGCTATACGAAATTCAAAATCCAGGGCCGGCAAAAACCGTCTCGCTGGTGCGTGGCCACACCCGTTTGGCTGGGCATGGTCGGCGGTGGCCTCTCCCAAGAGTACGGAGAAAATTGAGTTCTTATTTCAACGTATCGGTGTGAGAATTAAAAAAGAAAGTCCGTGTGAATCACATGCGAGGAGTTTCTTTCTGACCTTTGATACGCTCTGTAACGTTCCCACCCTTTTCTTCCCAGAGTCGCCTGTTTCCGCCTCACTCCTGTGCCGCTCTGTTTGTTTCTCGGTTTCCTTCGCCGCTTCCCTCCTGCTTGACCAGAGATGGTTAGAATTTGCTGTTTTGTGCAGAAATGTAACTTCCAAGTTAAATCAAAACTGTACGAGTATGTCTTTGGGCAACAATTAAAATGATGTGTTACCCCTTCAATAGCCATGAGGAAATCAAGGGATTTTGTGCCTTAATAATTGACATCCATTTCCATGCAGGTCTGCACAAACAACTCACAAATACGTGCATCATTTTTCAAGGTCTATTACAGTCTGTAGATAAGAGGCATTCATTACTTTTTACACTGCCAGGTTTTAAATCCGTAGTCCTCAGTTTCTGTTGGAACATGGATCTGGCCAAGTATCTCCTGAAATCGGTGATTTCACCCTGGAAAGAGGCATGCGCACACACACTTCTGTGCATACAGCTTCTCGAGGCCATTAACCAGCACGGAGGGGCTGCGAACCTGAGGCTAAGGGCTCCTGACTCCTCACCTTTCACGGCCAGGAAATGGACCTTAAGTCCACCTTGATCTCTCCTCTCTACGGAGTCTGGCACATAGACAGCCAACTGATGCTTGTCTCCTTGAACTTGACCTCTGTGAAGATGACTCCAAAAGGTCCGTCTTCAGCCGTGAGTTCTGTCTTCGGTACCAGGCACGTCCTGTTCCCACATCTTCCCACGCCAGTGCAGGTGTCTCTCACCCGTGTCCAACTCAGCGAGCAGATGGGGTGAAAATAGCAGCTAATAAACGAGGTGGCGCTATGGACTCACCAGGAGCTTCTGCTAGTGGGCTGGGCCGGTGCAGAACACGTGTCTCGTCAGGACCCTTCCCAGGTACCCAGGTGCCCTTGGAATGAAATGAACTAAAAAGGTGGGAAGGCCTGGCTGGCGTAGCTCAGTGGATTGAGTGCGGGCTGCGAACCAAAGCATCGCAGGTTCAATTCCGAGACAGGGCACATGCCTGGGTTGCAGGCCACAGCCCCCAGCAACCGCACATTGATGTTTCTCTCTCTCTCTCTCTCTCTCTATCTCCCTCCCTTCCCTCTCTAAAAGTAAATAATTAAAATCTTAAAAAAAAAGGTGGAAAGGAGAGGCCCGTTGGTTATTGCCAAAGGGAAGCGGCCTCCGTCTTCAGGGAGATGAAGCCTCAGCTGGCCCAGACCCGTGTCACAGAAAACCAGCGCCAGCGCTTCCAGGTAGCCCCTCGGCCTCGTCTGCGAGAGACCCAGCTGCACGGTCAGTGGTGTTTTTCCGGCGGGCGGCAGTCCGAGGACCCATCCCACAGCACTGGGCCGGCCGTCCAATGTGGAGTCTGCCTTTTCTCGGAGCAGCCGGGCTTCTCTGGAGTCACGTCTCTCTGGGTCGGCGACCCCTGGAGAACGCAGCCCACCAGAAGCCTCCAGAGCGGAGTGGCTTGCGTTGGACATGCGTCATCCCCGAGAGACCACCGCGGCGAGAGTCCGTTGCGAGTGAGGGGTCCCGCGAGTATCTGCATGGGTCTCAAGTTCCCCTCCTCCGCTTCCCTCTAAAGGGGCGGGTTTCCGCCGGTCGAAGCAAAGAGTGAGAGCCGTGTGCATCATCACGAGCCGATCCCGAGCTGCTTTATTCAACCCCCAGTTTGGTTTCTGGTTGTACTGACCCGCAATTTTAGCCGCGGCGTTTCAGCGAAACAACAGCTGGGAGCTGACAGCAAGCCAGCTGCAGCCTGCCGGAGCAAGCACTCGAGCTCCAGAATGTTTAAAAATGATAAAATGACTAGGCAGAGAGTTTTCTAATTGCAGCCAGGATCCTGCAGCTGGGAAGTCACCAGGAGATAGATATGCTGTGTTGTCATCCAGCAATCACGCTCTGCACCCCACCTGAGAAGCACTCCCCTCCTTGCTCGCCCCCAAGTCAGCTGCCAGAAATGCGAAGTCTTTTTTCACTCCTCAGTAGGGAGCGGACCCAGCTCTAGGTTTGTGAACCCAGCGAAGGATTAAGCCAGGGAGACAGATCAGCTGAAGTTTGAGGGGGTCATGCTGATAAGGTGGTACCAGGAAACGACTCAGGTGCAAGCCTAGGATGAGATCTGGGGGAGGGGGTCACTGCAGCAGCCTCCCAGTCCAGCACCGCCTGCAACGCCAAGCAAGATTCAGAGCTCACAGCCCTCGCTTCAGCTTTCCGACACGCTCCTCCCTCTCCTCCTCTCCTCTTTCCCATTTTTTCTCCTTTCTACAACATGCTCCCCTTTCTCCAAACAAGTGCTACAACTCATCGCCCTCCCCTGCTGGGCCCCTCCCAGTGATGGGAGAGCATTCATCTTCCTCGAATTCTCTCCCAAACACGGATGTTTGGGTGTTCTTCTTCTGTTAGAGCAGAAACCTCCCTCATGTCAGAGATCCATCCCTTCTGCCTCTGTTCTTCATCTTCCGGGCATTCATTCTTGATTTGGGGGAACAAATAACAACCCAACTTTTACAGTTACTTTTCTTCTGCTTGAAATTTGGGCTTTCGAGACAGCTGTTTGTTTCCCTGTGGATTTAAAAACGAACGGTTTCTTGGCGCTTTCGTTCCCTGGAGCTCACCATCTTTGTGCTCGCAACCTGCTGTGCTGACTGGTGCTGGTGGCAGGGAGGCGGGGCCAGGGGCCAGGGGAACAGGAGGTGTGAAGAGGAAGGAAGGGACATCTGGGGTAGCGTGAAGCCTTAAGCCTTAGCTTGCTACATTCGGGGATTCGGGGACCCCTGGCTTACACCGGCCGGGCTTGTTTCCTTTCTTTGTACTAGACCAAAAGTTTCTTAAAGGAAGAGGCCTTTTATTTATTTATTTTTTTATACTTGTATCTTCAGGGTTTCCCAGAGTGCCTGACATCTGACACCCACTTAAAAATAAATGCTTGCGCCACGCACAGGGAACGAATGAGATCCAGTCCAATCTGCTCGAGTCTGTTGGTGCGAATCATCATGCCCTCCCTCTGCAACATCCTCCAGAGTGTTAACCACACAGATCATTCTGCTCGATGGGACTGTTAGTGCGTTGTCGCTTTTTGCTGCGCTCTCGTGAATGAGCCAGAAGGCATACAAACAAACAGTCAGCTTGAGGTGGAGAATTTAACCAGAAGGAGAAACGGCGCGGAGAAGGACCGCTAGCTGGATCGCTCGTCTGGCCTGTTGGGGTCTGGGTCATCAGAGGCCAGCAGGCCGCAGCCCGGGAGCCGTGTGTGTCAGCCACGTTTTCCCAGGACACAGCCACGCTCACTGGCTGCACCATGTCCGTGGCGCTCTCAGGGAGGGCCACGGAGCCTAAGGCACATCCTATCCTGGACAGAAAAGGGGTTTTTGCTTCCAGGGATCTCTGATCCGCTCAATCACATGCCCCTAGACCCTCTGCTTTGGGTTTCTCAGCATTTAGATAGTCCTTGTCTGCTGTCTTCTCCTCTTCTCCTTTCTCTGTATCTGCCGATTTGTAAGTATTTTGGAAGTCTTTGCAGTAATTCTGGAGGAGGGGGTTCCTGAAGCTATAATGGATGAATGCATATATCCAGTCTTCTGTGCTTAAGCAAAAAACCCTTTCCATTAAGATTTGACAGACATTAGAAATTCTATTAACAGAAGATAGAGTCCTCCATTTCATAATTAGAAAAATCCCAGGGAGACATAACACATTAACTTATAATTATAAATGGCTGTTATGCTTCCCTCTTCATAATTGACCCCCGATTCAGAATTAATTGCTTCCGCATCCCTGTTATTATCTCCTTCACGTGTGTGTGGGTCATGGTCGGCAGGACTCAGCAGCCAGGCTGCGAGGCCGCTGGGGCGAGGCTGAAGGCCCTTCTGCCCCGGAGCATCTGCAGCACCTGCCGAGGTGCCCGGCACGGAGAGGTCGCGTCCCGACTGCTGCTTCCACGAAACCGGATGATTTAGAATCAGGACCCACACGCGAACCTGCAGCTGTGACAGGAGCATCCCTCACCCGTTGGCGAGAAACGCGAACCAGATGTTGGTCGTGTTCCCCGACTCCCCTCCCAGGTCCGCTGCCCGGCTTGATTGATGACTGGGTTTAGGAGCCGGCCCCGCGAGCAGATTAAAACTTCAAGTAACGACAAAAGAACCGTATGACTTTATGTCTGGATAGCTCTTTCATTGTGTAAGGTGTCTCCGACCCATATGCGCGTTTTAATCCTTTTATATCTCTGCGGCGTCGGAGAATTATGAGGCGTATTTTATTCTGTTCTCGTTTATTCTTTCAAAGACTAAAAGATACTGGTGGGGGTAATCATCAATTTTGGAAAATGAAAAGAATATCCCGTATGTAACATTATTTTCTGTAAAACGATGGGAAGCGAAGGCAGGAGCCCGGGAAGGGCTTTATGAAGAGGTCATCGTGAATGTCCGTCGCCAAAGCGCCAGCCTGAACTTCCCTGTTGTCCTCTGTCCCCGAAGAGCATCACCGCGAGGCAGTTTTGCAGGCCTGCTGCCGGCAGGGCAGCAGGCGACGGCTCGGCCAGGCCTGTCTCCCTCCTCAGGCCTGCGCACCAGAGCCCCGGCCCTCACAGGCCTGCGGGCCCGCCGCTCCCCCTAGCGCCGTCTGCCCACCAGAAGTGACCCCAGCAATCGAGCTCATCTCCTCGAATATTTTCTATGCCGAGGGTGATGAAGAGGTCTCCAGTTTCTCTCTTTACGTGTAGAAAACGACCTGGTGGTTTGGTGCAGATGGTGAGACGCAGTTGCGGGTCTCCCTACAAGTTCTCACCCCCAGAACAGTCCACGGCCAGCAGTTGTCAGCCAGAGGAGTCATGCGCCCTTCATCCGGAGCACTGTCCCATCTGTCCTGAAAGGAGCAGGAGGAGGCCTGCTTTGTTGTTGTTGTTCTGTGGGGGGAGGGGGTCTCTGGCTGTACACGTGACGTAGAACGAAGTGAAATAAAAGCAGCGAAGCTGCGATGACGCAAGGGAATGTTTTAGGCGTTGAGGGAAAAGGTCCCGGGGCAGGATTGCCGGGTGGGAGCTTCGGAAAAAGTGCCGGTGCAGGCTAAAGTCCTGTAGCAGAGGAACGAACGTCGAATGGAACTCCATTTATTTAAAAATGTCAAACGTGCAAAGCGGCGCAACCTCCACTAATCGGCACTACGGTTCGGTTCTCCACTCGTCCGGAATGAGGCTTCAGACTCGGGTTCCACTGGTAGGACGTGTGCATTTTAAATGCATTACAGGAAGCTGAAGCTGTAAATAAATCATCCTGCCACCTTAAACGGCCGACAAAGTGTTCGGCGGCAGCCGTGACCTGGTTAGCAGCAGGGAGGTGCAGATTTCCAGCCAGCAGCAGAAACATTCAATTGCTGCGTAAACGGAGGAGGGGAGGTACTTTCCCCTTCAGAGGGATCAAATTAATTAACATCGGAACATCACATCAGAGCATCAGGGTGTCACGTGCAGCTTTTCAGGTGCAAGTCCCCCAGGTATCTAAAGAACTCCTCACGCACCACTCCGAGCTATTTTTATGTCCGCGATGAAAAAATCTGAATGATCCCAAGGTGTGTGGCCATGCTGACTTCCCGTACAGCGTGGGGAGCTGAGAAAAGTGAACCGACACAGTAAAACGCCCACCTCGCAGGTGGCACTGAAGAGCATTTGGGGGCCGGCTACCGGTCAAAGCCCCGGAAA
This sequence comes from Phyllostomus hastatus, assembly GCF_019186645.2. NCBI lineage: Eukaryota > Metazoa > Chordata > Mammalia > Chiroptera > Phyllostomidae > Phyllostomus > Phyllostomus hastatus. Next base: position 5,192,974 of record NW_025334036.1, on the reverse strand, counting down.
TCCCTGTGAGCTGCGGGGGTTGGCGGAGGAAGGCCCGGCCTTTGCCTCGTGGGTTCCTGATCATCAGGAGGTTTCAGGGATCTAACCTACGCGGCGTGACCAGCCTCTGAAAGGGCCTGTTGGTGGTTCACACAATGGGCAAGAAGGTCGAGAACAAGTCAAAACACCCGCATTAATGTAAGCAAGGCCCTAAATAAACACATGGAAACAACAAGTATAAGCTAATGTCTTTCCACGTATTCCATGTTAGATGCGTTTAGATGCATCGTCGTTATGACTTCGGTAGACCTGAGGACATTTGGGCAGCAAAGCTGCATCGCTTCAGAATTTTTAATGTTCTTCACAAAGTTCCTCTACATGTTGTTTCCAATAGATTATTAATGCATAGGAATGTTGAGCTATATTTAAAAAAATCTGAAGACAGGTTATTCCAGGCTTCAGTGTGTAAATAGGTGGAAGTATGTTGATAGAATAAAACCTCCTTTAATAAATTGCTTCCGATGAGAAATCGGTTGTTAATCTCCTTGCAGATTTCTTGCATGGGATTAATTGTTTCTCTCTCACTGCTTTCAAAACTGCCTTTGCCTTCTGACGTTCTGAGTCCGGTGCATCCAGGGGCGGACTTGGAGGTCTGTGTCCTGGCATGTGAGGCTCACTGAGTGGGCCCTCCACTCACCTCTTTGGAGTACGTCCGGTGGGTTTTCCATTTCAGTGGTTGTATTTTTCAGCTCTCAAATTTCCGTTTGGTTCTTTTATACAATTTCTATCTCTTTACTGATGGTTATTTGTTGAGATGTGGTTTTCCTACCTTCCTTTAGTTCCTTAGATGTGGATCTCTTTAGTTCCTCAAATAGATTAGCAATTGCTAACCTAAATCTTTGTCAGTAAATTCAGTGTCTGGGCTTCCACGTGGATGGTTTTTATTCATTGCTTTACTTCCACTATGTGGACCATGCTTTCTTGGGTTTTTTTGTATGTCTCATAATTTTTTTTGCCGACAACTGGAAAGTTTAAGTGACACAATGTTGCCGTTATGGAAATCTGATTCCTCCCCATTTGTTATTTTTTTGTTTAGTAACTTTATATGGAACTAGTTCTGTAACGTCTATAGACTTATCCTGTGTGGCCACTCAAGTCTCTGCCGGCCAGCTGGTGGTCATCTAGTTATTCGACGGAGGTTTTCTGAGCTGCCCGGAATGAGTGAGCCCCGTAGCTTCTTCTGCTGAGAGGTGGGAGGGCGGCCGTGGGGAGACCTCCCCTCAGCGCGCAGTCGGGCAGCTCGCAGCCCTGCCTTGGCTGTCCTTCCCGGGGGTGCAGATCCTCACGGTTAGTCCCGGCGGACCAGGGCCATCTCGGGGCTCTCCCGAGCCTCCCCTGGAGCATGCACACGGCCGGGGCATGTACGTCGTCCTGTGAGTGTACGTTCCCAGGAACAGGCTGGCGCTTTTCTAGTCCTCGTGTGGGCACCCCCCTCCCTAGCTTTTAGTTTTAAATTCTGCGGTTCATCCATTGTCTCTGCCCACCTGCTGTTTCCTGCCTCGGACAGCCGTGAGGTTCAGCCGTGCCTGTGATTGGTCTTGACAGATTTCCCGGAGAAGAAGGCTCGCCCCGCGTGGCAGGGGCTGAGTTGGATAAAACAAAAGCCCGGGCTGTGTCCCGTGGCTCCGACCAGGGAACAGAGCTCACACGCATCAGTGGCTTTGCAGCGACGCACCCTCGCAGAAGAGTCTCGACACGACTTGGAAGGCATCATTAATCAGCTTTCAGTGGCCATCTGCCACGCAGTCCCCGTCAGAGCCCAGGAAAAAGCAAATGCAGGCTCGACGACAGAGTGAAAGGAGAACACAGCGCCCTCCCCCTGGTCCTGGCTCCTCGATCCGGGCCCTGGGTGGGGGGCCGGGGGTGGCCAGCAGGTCGGCAGGACCGCTGCTTGTCTTGGCATCAAAGAAACAAATTACTGTTTCTACATTTCACTTCCTAAAGTTTTATTTGAGGTTTTCTCACCTTCATGGAGGACAGAAAACAGACATTGTCTTCTCTAGGGGAGTTTTTCCTGTGAAATATTATGTTAGCAGTTATTCTCTTTGGTAGAGATGTAAAAGTCACGTTAATTATGTTCAGCTTGAAGTGTATATTTTAGCATAAGATATGCAGTATTTCAAAGATAACTATTTTTTTTTATTCATGAGACCTGGCTAGAAGGACGTTTTGGTTTTTCATATTGCTAAAATAACTTCCCGGATAAAAGAATGCACCAAGTTACTAATGACAAACCCATCTGACGCTCTTCTGGGTCGTAACGGAAATGAACTAAAGTAATTTCACACTTTCTGTGCCGCATGTTGGAGGGAGCCAGACCACAGAAGGGGACTGCACTTCTCCGACAGTGAGGGGACGGGGTCTGAGGGGGTCTGACCGTCCCCGGGAAGAACCGCTGACACCACAGCCGCACTCAGCCGCGCCTGCTCTGAAAGGGAGACAGACTTGGACCACACGAACATGCTTCCCAGGAACTAGAGTTTGGGGAATTCATTCATCCTCTCGTTCATTCACTCTCTGTCGATCCGGTCCCCGCCGTCTGTCAGCAGTTGCTCCTGCTGCTGGGACGCAGGCTTCGCGGCCCTTGTTTCGCTGAGTCTGTACTCTGGCCAGAAGACACAACATCGCTAAAAAGGGTCACGTACTAGGATGACTGACGGTTTTAAGCGCAGTGAAGAAAATACAATAATCGAGCGAGCAGAGGGCAACTGGGTTGGATGGTTTGAGGGGAGAAGAACCTTTCCGATAAGGTGACACAGAAGCACACACCCGAGGGAGAAGCCACAGGTAGCTGGGAAGGAGACTGTCAGGCAGACGGACCAGAAGGGCAAAGGCCCCGCGGGGGGCGGGTGCCTGGAGCACAAGGAAAGGCGTTTGGGTTGCGTGACATGACACGGAAGAGGAGAGCAACGCTTTCCAGGATGGGCGCGGTTCAGAATGCGGTTGGAAGACACTGAAGACATTGGGGCAGGAGAAGCAGAAGAATCTCAGGCTGCGGTGGGCACAGCAGACTGTGAGCGAGACAGGTGGCGAGGGTGGCCGGGGGTGGAGGCGGGTAGAGGGGCCTCTGCAGGGGCAGGTGAGAGACGGTGGGAGCGAGGGCAGGGTGCTGGGGGGAGGGTGCTGGGCTGGGGTTGGTTTCATATGTGTGTGTGTGTGTGTGTGTGTGTGTGTGAAGGCAGTGTCTGGAAGGTTTGCTGGGGAAGGAGGTTAGAGGTGTGAATTAAGGGAGCATTAAAGGTGATTATAAGCTATCTGGTCTGCGCAACCAAAGGAATGGGGCACTCACTTCCCGAGAATAGAGAGAAGTAGGTGGCGTGCTCTTCTTTGTATATGATGCCCAATACGTTGTCCCTTTGCCTTTTTGAATTCCTGCAATTCTGTGTGTGTGCGCCTGAGAGAGAGAGAGACAGGGAGAGATTCAGCTGAATAATACACATGGTCTGCCCGCGAGTGTGATAAGATTCAAGCCAACACAAAACCGTTTCTGAAAGAAAATGGTGTGGAGTATGTCAAGAGAGAATGAGGACAAATGCAAAGAAAAAAAGAAGGAGATATTAGAAGATTGTGCTTTAGGTAAAGAAAGTTCCAGACTTCCTCCAGGCTGCCTATGTCCAGTTGGGTGAAAAACCAGAGTTCAGGTTCTTGCCGGGAGTACGTGACTGTGTCGTCCCATGAACCGTGAACTGCCGTTTCTTCAGCTATGAAACGGACCCTGATTTTAGGATTACATGATGAGTATAGCTTTTCACTGTCTTATTTTCATTTCCTTCGTGTGCTGTACTGAAAGTCTCAGAAAAGGAAAGTGGCCGTGTATTGATAGGCTAATTTGTCTCTCAGCTTTTGAACAGGTAGTTACTGAGAGGCCCGTGAATGTTAGGTCATGAAGCGGAGGGTTGAAGCAGATTCAATGAATATACAAAATTAGTTTATCCTCCAGTGATTTGTGATCTAACTATGCAGTTTAGTTCGATGGGAACTCAGGACAGTATTTGATGAGGATGCAAATGTGGATGCTGTGAAGAATTGCTTTTTAAAAACCTAGGCATTTATGGGTCACTAATTGTGTGCTAAGCATTTTGCTAAGTACCTTCAGGCTGTTACATCACTTAATTCTAAGAAACAAAGACATGAAGTCCCGTGAGCTGGATACCAATATTGCCTTTCGGTAGACGTTGAGACGCAGAAGTAGTCCTCATCTGATAGTAAACTGGGGGAAGTTAAGTCATCTGGCCAAATTCACATAGCAAGTGGGAGAACCGGGCTCAGATGCACACAGGGTGACTTCGGTGACTCTGAGCTTTGCCGTGGATCGGAGCAGTCAGCCAGAGTCTCCTGAAAGGGGCAGAGCTGGAGAAGGTTTCTGAAAGATGAGGAGACTCAGGAAGAGCGGAGGAGAGGGTGGAATTTCAGACGTGGTTCCATCAGCCTCTGAGAGCATTTGGAAACACAGGACGTCTGGCTTGCTTGCAGCCGTGCGTTCGTGCTGGGCGGTGCAGCAGCAGGAGGTTCGGCTGGTTTGCGGGGCTGAGGCCAGAGCGCAGAAGACCTGGAGTGCCCGCCGAGGTAGTTCACACATCTCCTCTAGGTAATGAGAAGCCATTGGAAAAATTTTATTACCATTTTGGAATTATGTCCCGTTGGAAGAGAAACGTTATGAGAACTAGGAGACGGAGGAGCAACGGCGGGAAATGGGGACAACTGTAGTGGAGCAACAATTAAAAAAAAAATAGGAGATGAGGCAACCAGTGAGGAGGCCACACTGTGCTTCAGAAATGAGGTGGTCCGTCCTGGGTGATTTTTCTCTCTACGGATCTGTGTTTCAAAGAGAAAAAGTGTATATAGCCCGTGTCCCTGTCTTCCTCTCCTCTTGTCTCTCTTGCTCCTTTGTTTTGAAAGTCTTTCTCTAGAATTAAGCATTTTTTTAAAAGGATAAAGATACCTGGGCTAGAGAACATGTCTTCTGATTTTTTTTTTTTTTTTAATAAACCAGTGACAGCCCTGAGCCACACAGAATGAAGGAGTTTGCCCAAGATCACGTGGTAGCAAGTGTGAAAACCGCAACTGGAACTCAGTTTGCTTCCTGATTTTCTCTTCCGCACTGGATGTGTTTTCACTCGTGTCTTCTCGCTTTCTCCGCCCGGGACTTCAAGGGAAAGGCACTCCAGAGTTCGCCACGGTTCCATCCCTTCCTTTAGTGAGCACGGGGCTGGAAGTCACCGCTGCTTCCCAGGGACGGAGTGAACGTCTCCTAGCTGCCGAAAACCCCCGTCAGCACACATGTTTCTCTACATCTGTGTTCTCCGTTGGTTTATGTTACGCACCAGAGGAAGCCCCCCTGCAGTCCTCCGGAGGAAGCAGTCAGTCCCCTTCTGTGCTGCCTCGGCTGGTTAGCGGGGAAGGGGAGGGTGGTCACTCTCCGGAGACACCTCTGGGCTTGATGAACTCATCAGGGTGGTGCAAACATCTGACCTGCTTTCTGGCCCATAAGGAAAAGTTACCCTACTATGAAAGAGCACTCTGAGCCATAGAAAGGGGGAACAAGAAGAGCTGCGAGTTCTTCTCACTCTGGAAGAGAAACGTGGGGCGTGACTTGGTCTTACAGTCCCACGGAAGGACCCTCATGGGTTCCTTTGGGAGATCTCAGCCGTGAGCTCCTTTATCAGCGCTTCCATCAGGGAGGAGAGGATGGAGGTCCCACTGCCGTGTTATAAAAAGGCATTTATTTTTTCCTCATTGTTAGTGCTTTTGAGCTCTTCGTGGAATATGTTCTTTAATCAAAAGTTTCTCTCTGACAAGGAAAGTACAGTGACTTTTCATCCAAAGCAGACCACGGGCCTGCAGATGATCAGGGAAAATCAGCATCCTGTCATTAAATCTGTTGGATTAACAGTAAAAGAAGAAAGTCACCGTTTTAATTTAGATATTGGCTGCCCAGGGAAGAAGTACTCGGGCAGCAGGAGATCGGGGCGTTGGGATTTTGTGTCCCCTGGATAACGATGCATCAGTTGCCTGTCACCAGGGGGTCGCGGTGCTGGGCTGATTGGGCAGAATGACGTGGGCGTAGTGTTTGCCTTGAGCTGCTTGACGATACTCCCCAGAATGGAAATTTCTCATGGGGCTTGTTCAGCGCCGTGCTCCTCAGAATGAGAACAGTATCTGACACACAGCAGTTGTGGTAGCAATAAATGCTCGGTGAATTAATCAATAGCGTATCTTCTCGCACACCACTTCTGTCTTTTGGATATAATTTCATACCTCACACCCACGTGCCGAGCGTGAGGGAGAGCATTAATTTCACGGGTGAGATGCCTGGAGACTGAAGTGCGGGGAGAGCTGTGCAGCTGGTAATCAAGTCATGGCACTAGGCTCTCGAGCCATCAGTCACTGAAACATTAAGCAGTGAAATTCCTTCTTTAAACAACGTCTGACTCCAAGTTCGACGGGCGGTTCAGGGAGAAACTAAGGCACACGGGTGCACGTGGCCATGGGGGGCAGAGGCCCTCCGTTTCAGAAGGTTTCCTCCCCAGCCTTCACCCCCTGCGGACGTTGGACCGACGTGCTGATTGGTGGAGAAGACTTCGGGGCATCTCGTAGTAACGATGGCCTAGTTTACTCCGACTCAGACTCAGAAGCTGATCTACCTGTGTGTCCTCACACAGATTAGTTAGCGTCTCTAAACCTTTAGTTCCTCATCTGAAAATCGGGAATTATAATAACAAATGTCTATAGGATTATGGTGGCGATTAATGGGGATAATACATATAAGCGATTAGCAAAAGACTGGTACACAGTAGGGACTCCATGAATGAAATCTATAATGATATGATGATGATGATGATGATAATGTTGATGATGATGATGTTGATGATGATGGTGATGGTGGTGATGGCGATGATGATGATGGTGGTGAGGAGGAGGAGGAAGTGTACCTTTTTCATAGTCCTCTGGCCTGAAGCAAAAAGATAAAAGTGGACCTCATCTGTTTTGTCACATGGGGATAGACTCTGTCGATAGTAAACACATATAATAATTATGCATTTTATTTTCCATCACAGACATGACAACTGAGGGAAACATAAACATTGAGAATACCATGGTTTTGCTTTTGTGGTGTCAGAAAGCATTTGAAGTCTGAAAACTGTTGCTTTGCTGTTGATTTTTCAATTTAATAAACATTTACAAAGGACACTTCATTGAGGCCATCTCAGATTACATAACCGAATGGCACTTAATTGATGATACTCTGCAGTTACTAGATAGCTTCAGTGGGTCAGGCGCTCTTCCGGGCTCTGGGGGCTGAGAGATGGGATGAGACACAGTCTTATCTGCTCAGGGCTGGGTGTCCATCTGGCGGGGAGAACAGGGGTCCTACTCTATGGCCAGTGCTATGGCAGAAACATCCGCAGGCTGCTTCTCTAAAAAAATGAAAACACCCACATCTCTCCGGTCATTTTCTTTGTCTGAGTTTTTACGTGATGTATTTCTGAGGCTAGGCTCATGGGAACGTTATTTCCTGGGTTCTTGCATATGGGTAGCCGTGCGTCTGTCCCTGTTCGTACTTGAAGATCAGTTTTGCTGGATGCAGACTCTGTGTCTAGTTATTTTCTTTCTTTAAATGTCTTATTTAATACTTTGAATATCACTGTTCTGCCGTCGTTGGAAGCATTGCTGTCCACAAGGGTTAGTATAATTATTCCTTTTTTAAGGCACATGCTTTCATTGCCTAGATGCCCAGTGAATTTTTTTCCTTTAAAATCCACAATTATGACTAGATTCTGTCTCAGTGTTGGTTGTTCTGAGTCAGTATTCTCAGATACAGAACTATTTCAATATGTTGCTTTGAATTGTTTGAATATCTTATGAGTGTTTTGTTAATACAGGTTTTAGCATTTATTCTGATCTTTGGCCTTATTTTTTCTTTATTAGCATGTTGGACGTCGTTTGCCTATCCTCAATATTTGTCATTTCTCTTGAGTCCTTTTTATCTCGGTTACTTCCTTAGGATTAAAAAATGTTTTTCTTTTCACATTTTTCTCTTGAGTTCTTCCAGCCTGGGTTTTATTAACTAAAGGATGATTTCTCTTTCTAATCATTTTTTGAGTTGTTACATAATTTCTTGAGTTTTTCTAATTCTTGCATAATGTTGTTCTTTCATGAATTATAGAATGTTTTCCCCTTAAAACTGTAACTTGTAAAAACCTTTTAAGTGTTTATTTTGAAATAATTTATGCATCAAAAAGTTGTAACAATTGTAAAAAAGTTATGTGTCTCTTTCACTTAGCCTCCCCAGATGCTCACGTGTTACATGTCCACAGTAAAATGATCAAAGCCAGGAAATTAACATTAACACACTGGTATTAATTACTCTGCAGACATTCAGATTTTGCCAATTGTGCCAATAATACCATTTTTCTCCAGAATTGCAGCTGTGCATTTAGTAGTCATGCCTCCTCAATCGCCTTCCATCTAAAATAGTTCCTCAGTCTTTTCTTTTAAGATTGTATTTATTTATTTTTAGAGAAAGGGGAAGGGAAGAAGAAGGAAAGGGAGAGAAACATCAATGTGTGGTTGCCTCTCGCGTGCCTCCCACCAGGGACCTGGCCTGCAACCCAGGCACGGGCCCTGGCTGGGAATCGAACTAGCCACCCTTTAGTTCACAGTCTGGTGCTCAGTCCACTGAGCCACACCAGCCAGGACTGTTTTGTTTTTCTTGATCTCGATGTGTCTGATGAGCATTGGGCTGCTCTTCGGATTTGTCGAATGTATCTTTGTGGTTAAATTCAGATTCTGTGTTTCTGTCAAGAGCACCGTAGGTTGCGCCGCACCCTTCTCGGTCCCCTGTGTCCGTGCACACACTGCTGCCGCGTCTCCAAGGGTGATGTGAACTTGGACTTCTTGGTTAAGGTGGCGCCTGCCCTGTTCCTTCCCCGCAGAGTTGCCGTGTTTCCCTTTGGCGTTAGTAAGTGTCTTGTGGAGAGACACCCTGAGTAGTGTCGGTATTTTGTTCCCCACCATACTTTCACCCTCTAATTTCAGCACCCACCGATGGCGGTTTGCAACAGTTACTGTCATGTTTGCCGGATGATAACGTTTTTGTCTCCCCCCACTCCTGTATTTGTATTGGATTTATTGGGGTGACATTGGCTAATGAAATTACACAGGTTTTGGGGGTATAGTTCTATTACACATCATCTGTACGCTGTACTGGGTGTTCAGCACCCAAGTCAAGTCTCCTTCCGTCACCATTTGTCCCCCCTTCACCCTCTTCCACCTCCCCCCACCCCTTCCCTCTGGCCATCCCCATGCTGTTGTCTGTGTCTGTGAGGTTTATTTTTTTCCTCAATTCCTTCACCTTTTCCACCCAGCCCCCACCTGTCCCCTGCCCACACCCCTCTGACGGCCATCAGTCTGTTCTCTGTATCTCTGAGTCTTGTCTCCCTTGTGTCTATAAGTATGTTTTGTTCCTTAGATTCCACAGGAGAGAAATCAGCAGGTACTGGTCGTTGTCTGACTTGGTCATTTCACTTAGCAGAGTGTTCTCCAGGTCCATGCACTCATTCCGTGTTTGCAGGGCACTTGGGTTGGTCTCTTCTCTTCCCCTGCCCTCTAGATTATTGACTCTCTGAACATTTTAAGGGACAAAAATGTCCTAATACTATGACCCTGGTAATCCTGATTGTTTTGAGCTTTGCAACTGGGCCTTAAGATTAAAGGTCCCCTCTTCGACCATCCAAGCTATGCTTATGCGGAAAGCTTTGGGTGCAGTGTCCGCCAGTGGCGCCCCCTGCTGCTCTGTCCTGTTCCTGCGGCTTCAGCGCAACTTTGTCTGGGTCCACAGTCTCCTCCCGCACCTGTGCTGCCTGCCTCCTGGGCCGAGGACGTGCAGTGAGTGGTGAGGCCACCGGCTAAACCTCAGACACGCTGCCTGTCTTTAGACTTCTGAGCCGGAGGCACCGGTATGACCAAGCCTCGCATCCTTGATTCAGTCCGATGGCCGTCCTGTCTCCGTTTCCCAGTCACGGATGAATGGGAGATTTTTGAATCATTTTAGTGTCCAACCACAGCTTCGTGGATTCTCTTTTAGGAAGTGACTGTTTGATCATTTCAGCTGAGGTGCTTTTGTGTGGTCATGGATTGATCATATTTTCAAGAGATCAGAAGCCCTTTTTTCTTTGAAAGGAAAGGAGTGTGTTCCACCAACAACTGCAGGTTTAATGCTTGGAGACTTTCCGGACATGTTCCACCAATGCCTGAAAAGAGCTGCAGATAGTATAGTGCGTAGCAGCGACGCCATCAGAGGTCAGAGCAGGGCGTGTGTGAGGCAGGGGGAGGTGCACGTCCCCCTGAAACATTCAGCATCAACGTGAGACGAGGAGGCTCAGTTCTGCCCAGGGACCCTCCCTTTGAAACGCCTCTTAGAATCTGGGACCTAGCGTCAGGGGGACTCACTGTCTCAGTCTGCCGGGGACTGGGGGCTTCCTGGAATGTCGGCATTTCGAGGCTAAAACTGCAGCATTGCTGGACAGACCGGGTAATTGGTCCTCCGGAGCTGGCACACATGGTGCGTGTAAGCTTTGTCTCGAAGTGGACTGTAGTTAAACTACAGCTGCGTTGCTTTTAAGGGAGGACTTGTTACATCAGAGGATGTCACCTGCAAAAACCATGAGGAAGTGCATCCCCCACCCCGCCCCGTAAGTTTGCAGTTTTCAGTGGGAAAAAAATAGCAATACTTAACCATTTAATTTTTTTATAAGCAAAGCAGGACTTCAAACTATTTGAAAGATGACCTCTTTTTCAGAAATTAGAGGCGCTGCATTTATTGCCAGCCAGTCATGGCTGTCCATCTGCTAATTCCCTTCTCGTGGAGGGAGCAGCTGTCGTCTCAGAAGCGCTACAGCAGATAACAAGATGCGGTGCATTTTCCCTTCCGATGCTTAAAACAAATCCCTGGGAAGAGCCGCGGCAGTTCCTTCGGCTGCGCGCATCTCTGATATTATTTACACAAAATGGCAAATGGATTTGGGGATTGGAAGCAAATGGATTCGCTTTAAAAGGAAAAGCACTTGAGGTGGGTGTAGTGCCCATTATCGTCATCTGCAATTCCAAAGACAGGGGGCAGGGGGACACTGGTGGAATGCATGAGCACGTACTCTGGGACACTGGCCACATGTCGGGCCCTGAGTGCCAGCTCAGCGTCTGAGAGTCCCCCATCCACACACACGGGGACCCTCCGTGCCGAGGGCTGCGGACCAGACAGGCCTCACCGCAGACTAGCAGCTCCCCTGAGTCTCACATCAGCCCAGCTTCTCTCCAGGTTCAACGACTTGGCTTCTCTTAGATCCCATCCTTCCCTTTGCACTGTTTCACAGCCCGAAAGCCAGTCAACAGTTTACATCGGTTTATTCCTTTGCGGTGTTTTGGATGATCTGTTTTCCCGCTCTGTGGTCCCATTGCTCCACCCTTCACGGCCCTCAAGTCCAGTGGAGGACAGTAAAACCGACCATGGCCTCTCGTCTGGGTTCTTCTCCCTTTCAGTCAGCCTGCCCACAGCTCCGTGATTACTCCTCATGCGGAAAATAATCAGGGCGAAGTAAGGAGCCAATGCACCCAGTCCAGGCGGCGCTCTGCGTCTCTGAGCATTATGGGTGTGGCTGGGGTGCAGCTACAGATACTGCTGGGGTGCACAGGTGAAGCAGGGGTGGGCAGGACCCGGGCGTGGGCAGAGGCAGAAGTGGGGCATTGTGGGTATTTCTGCATGGAGAGATCTAAGGGAGCCTCTCCTTTCCCCTTCACGATGATGCTGGGAGGCAGGTGAAGCAAACCTCTGTTTTTTCACCTGTGAGGATATTAACTATCAGAGAGTGCCCCCACAGCCCTGGCCGGGTGCTCTGTGGGTGGAGGCATCATCCAAGAGGTGGTGGGTTTGACCCCTGGTCAGGGCTTCTGCGGGAAGCATGTGGATGTTGCTCGGTCTCTGTCTCTCTCCTCCCCTTCCTCTCTTTCCAAAATCAATAAACACGTCCTATGGTGAGGATTAAAAAAACAAAAAAAATTCCGCACATCCCATCCCTAGTGACAGAACTTTAGATCCTTTTTACCAAAACTTGAGCTTATTATGATTGCAGCACAAACTTTTGTTTCAATTGCTGGGCCTCGTGATCCAGGATAGGGAGACAGGAGGCCGGCCTGCGGAGCCGCCTGCCCTGGACCCCTGCAAGGCCTGCACTCTCGCTGACCCCTGCATGTGCTTTTACGGGGCCTCGAAGGACTTCATCACTTTCGATGTTACAAAGAAAAAACACATCCCCTGTGTTGGTGGGTCAAGGCAAGGGGGAAACAGCATTTTAAAGAGAGCTGGGAGGCGCTTGGAGGCCGCGCCTGAGAGTACCCGGATTTGAGAAAAGCAACTGTTGAGACACAGCAGTCACGCCCAGGAGCAGGTCCGGGCGCCTGCGTCTTCCTGCGCCTGTCTGCATTCAAGGTCTGCGTCAAATTTTGCCGCATCCTCCGTCACCTGGCAGACCAGATACACCCTGTTTCTAGATGTCACTGATGATAAAATGAGGAGGGGGGTGGGGTAAAGCGAGGGAAGAACAGGGAAAGAAGTCAGAGAGGAAGATGCACCCAGCCCTACCATTTTCTCAAGTCAAAATATTTTAATGGTGTAATCGTCATCCATGATTAATCTAAAGATTTCTCCATTTATAGAGCTGACAAGCAGCAGGAAACTAATATTTAAAGATAATTCCAGAAACATGAAGATGAAAAAGGTGGTAAAAGGAGGAGGAAGCTGAACTTTTTTTCCTTCCACCTCCAGGATTTATTGAAAAGGGTACTAAAAACACAGGAAATGTATCTGATTCTACATATAAATGCTAATGCAGTTATTTATTCCAGGCTGTTTACTGCATGCCAGCCCCAACACATTCAGTGTACAAGGGTTTTGATGGTAACAAAGAACTGTTCCTGTCTCCAGGAAGCTCATGGCTGAACAGGGAAGACAAGAATAGCCCTGGCTGCTGTGGCTCAGTGGATTGAGTGCTGGCCTGCAAACCAAACGGTTGCTGGTTCGATTCCCAGTCAGGGCACATGCCTGGGTTGCAGGCCAGGTCCCCAGTAGGGGGCGTGCAAGAGGCAACTGATTGGTGTATCTCTCACACATCCATGTTTCTCTCTCTCTCTTTCTCCCTCCCTTCCCCTCTCTAAATAAATAAAATCTTTTTTTAAAAAAGGAGTTTTTAGCCCTGGCTGGCATAGCTCAGTGGATTGAGTGTGGGCTGCGAACCAAAGTGTCGCAGGTTCGATTCCCAGTCAGGGTACATGCCTGGGTTGGAGGCCATGACCCCCAGCAACTGCACATTGATGTTTCCCTCTCTCAAAATGAATAAATAAAATCTTTTTAAAAAGGGAGTTTTTGCAAAGATTTTATGGGAGATAAAAAGATATCTAGATAGAGAGGTAAACCCCCTTACAGTGGTTTTGTAAGAACTCTGAGGGAGCCTCTGGATGCTTTCGCAGCATCCGGAGCAGAGTGCAGTGGGCTAGGGGTCAGGGAGAGTCTCTCTGTAGAGCTGACGCGGTGGAGTGGGTGGAGCCTAGGGGAGTCCTGAGACAGCAGACACGGTGGCCCAGAGGGAACTCTGAGCAGTGTGCGGGGCTGGGGTGTGGGCAGACAGGGCGGCAGGACATGGGGCAGGACTAGAAGACAAGAGGCTCCACAGCTTTCCCCAATCTGCTGCACCCTACTCCCCGCCCTGGTGAGTCAAGGATATACACCTTAGCGGGACTGTCAGGAGCCTCCCCCAGCGTGGGCCGTACGGGCTAACCTGGGGACGGTGGGCTCTTGGGGAGACCTCCCCCGTGGCTCAGCACCTCCGTCTCCTTCCCTCCGACCCGCAGCCCCCGCTGCCGCCGACCCGCTGTGTCACCTCTGTGAAATATAACCTGCTGCTTTTGATGATGGGCATCTCTGTTTCCCAAAGGAGGGGATGGGTGGTTCTGAGCTGATTTCTAGCACTAATATTCCCCGAGACTCTGGTTCCCTGGGTAAATGTCAGCCTTTCTCAGTCCTCTGTGAGGACGGGGGGAAGCAGTGTGGTAGGAGAAAGAGCCTCCTACCTTCTAGAGGCAAACGGACGTCGAGATAAACCTCAGCTCTTAGTGACAGGATCTTGGTCCTTCCAGTCAGTTGTTTGTTAAGCTCCAGTCTCTTCACGGGGTGCAGGAACACCCACCCACCTGGCGGAGTTATAGGGCCAGCTGGAAATACACTATCTCCCCCAGCCAGCATAATAGATGGAGCTCTGTTTGTGTAATTGAAGGTCCCAGAGTCTAGGTACCTTTACAGAACACATTTTCTGTGCATCCACAGAGTGCGGAACTACATCTCCCAAACCTCATGTTAACACTTTGGTAGCCCAATGCCAAGAGAAATAAGGTTTCCCGTTTTGGGGGTGCTGTGAGAGCAATCGCGCCTCTGAGGAAGTTGCGAGGACAGACCTGCAGCTCTCGGGACACCTGCAGTTGCAGCCACCCGGGCAGATGTCAGGGGGAAGTTGGCTTCCTTGGTTTAAGTGGGTGTCTTATTGATACTAACTTTCCCAAGTGACCCTCTCCTAAGCGAGTGCTTATTTGCTTGTCGTTTGTCGCTGCAGTCACCGGTGCTCACTGCGAGGCGAGGACTTGAACAGGCAGTGGCTCGCTCCCAGCGCGCAGCTCCAGCCCACCATTTACCACGCCAAAGGCCTCCTCCACTACCTGAACAGCGTCGGCCGCAGCCCCGCGGTGAGTCCCTTCCTCCTGCCTCCACACTCCTGGCTGGTTCCTTACCCCTTCCAGGAGGCAGAGTACTTCCGTTCAGGCCAGAAAGCCAGATGGAAGCCAAAGACCTGTGCGTGACCGGCTCTGATGCAGGCTGGAGTTAAGTCTTAGGGCTGCCATGAAACAGCGCCACAGATGGGGTGGGTGGGGGGCTTCAAAGAACAGAAACGTATTCTCTCACATTCCCGAAGGCTTGGAGTCTGAAGTTAAGGTGCCAGCAGGCGGCGATGTCTCTGAAGCTTCCAGGGAAGAACAGTGTATTGTCTCTTGCCCCTGCGTGCGTCTGTGTGCGCATGTTCCTCTTCTTGGAAGGACGGAAGTCACTGGACTCGTGCCCGCTCTCATTCAGGACGGTCCCCATCTTGATTTGACGACATGCACAAAGACCCTGTTTCCAAATAAGGTCCCTCTCACAGGCACTGGGAATTAGAGCTTCAGCAGTTTTGCGGAGTATAGGGACACAATGCAGCACCCAGCAATGGCAGCCCATTCATTGGTTCACGCCTCATCAGTGAGGCTCCTGGTCCAGAGGGCAGAGCGGGTCAAGGCTGCGCTCGCCTCCTCCCACGCCCGCCTCACAGTCCCAGCTCCACCACGGAGCAGCCAGCATGGAGAACCTCCTGGGGTCTAGCTGGATAGAAGTCTCCTGACTAGGAATTTGTAGAAGACATGCGTCAGGACCGGCAGGAGGGGCGGAGACACGGAACAGGCTGGCCCCTCCCCCACGTGTGTGGACTAGAAAATCAGGAGGGGTGTCTTACTAAATTCTGAGGATGGTTCTGGCAATGGCCCAGGCATATTTCATGTATTAGTTTTCACCCAGGCCTATAGCAACTGTGCAATGGATGAAGAACAGAGAATTCGAAACCAGAGGCTTAGGCTTAAGATAAGAAAGGTGGCGATGGTGGCCAAATGACGGTACTGAAGCCATCATTTATTGACTCCAAACTCTGCGTATCTGTCTGCAAAGTCGTGGAGGCTCCTAGGCCCAAATTTTCAGTGCGAAGGAACTCGAAGTAATGTAGAGGAGTTCACAGGTGAGCCAGCGCAGCCACCTCTACCACTAACCACCTTTTGATCCCACGTAACGTGGCATGGTCAGTGAGTAGCTACTGAAACAGTGGATCGATCTCTAATATGGGATGTTGTTTAAATCTCAGAATGATTCGGAGGTCAAGGGATTTCCCGGGAGTGGGGAGTCAGTGCTGACCGGTTGTTCTCTCCTATAGCCCTGTCTTTCTCCAGCACTACTCTTCGGGAGGTGTGCTGGGAGTCCCCAAGACTCCCCTCAGGTCCAGGGACTCCCTAGAAGGAGTCACAGAACTCAGAATAGTGCTTATGCTTACGATTGCCATTTATTATGGTGACAAGATGCAAATGAAAGTCAGTGGAGGTGGGAGGCACCCATGTCTCCATGTGTTTGCTCCCAGCACATTGTATGGACAGTGCTTAGCTCTCTGCAGTGACGTGTGATGATGTTGATGACGTGTGATGACGTGTGATGACGTGTAGAGGGGGGGCCAGCCCAGAAAACCTGCCAAGAGGAGCATTGGTATCCAGGATTTTTATTGGGGGTGAGTTGGTAGACACCCGACATGGCTCATCTTGTTTACTCAGGCTCCAGCCCCTTCAGGGGTCAAACGGACCCTTTGTGGCTCAAGACTCCCACCATAAATCACAGGTCAATGTCAACTGTGTGTCACGGCCCAAGGCCCCAGGTGAAGATGCTCTCATCCAGTGGAATAGTTGAAGGATGTCAAGGTCCTCTCCCGGGAGCCAGACCTGTGTTTGGAATTTGCAGGGTTTGAGCACTTCAGACTTGTCCAGTCAACTGTGCGTTGTGCAGAGAGCAAAGCACATCCTTTTCCCCGAAGAATCCTCGTTGTACACTTGGTCAGATTGTGCAGCCCCTCACCCTCCCATCCAAGAGGTACTGTAGGCCATGCTGTCTCCGCTCCAGGAGCAAGTGGCCTGCAGAGCAGAGCCCCTGTCTCCCGGAGGTCACGGCCTGGAGAGTGCGTGCTCTCTGAGGGGGAGCCTTAGCCTCTGGGAGAAGAGAGAGATTCTCGGGGAAAGAGGTCCCCACCGGACACACAGTTAAACACACCCACTCAGCTCATCACAGACAGGGTTCTTCTCTGCTCTGACAGCCTCTCACTGAAGAGCAGAACATTTATTCCAAGGTGTGACAGGTGAAACTCCTGTTAAAAACAGAAATAAACATGAATTAACTGTAAACACGACAGCCACCGACTTGTTTCCTGCTGGGACCATCTGAGAGGTGGGCAAGAAGCAGCTGAGCACTCAACGCTGTTCTCGGCGTCACAGATCCTCCGACGGGCTCAGCATCGCCTCCTCGTTAACGACAGGGCTGTATTTAACCTGCTGCCTGCTGACTGCAGCACCCTGCCGTGCGCTCCGTACTTGGGCCCACGCTGCTCTGGGAAGGTCCCCGCCGTGCCAGGGCTGACCCCTGGGCTACACAGCTGCGGGAGAACTGTGGTTCTGCACGGCCTCTGGCTCTCAGGAAAAGATCTCCTGAAGCCGTGGGAGGCTGCTTCTGGTTGCCTGGAGGCTCCACCTGTTCAAGGCGGGACTCAGGCATTTGTTTGTGTTTGGATAGAAGGATATAAACTCCAGGGCCAATGGGAATGTGAGACAGGGTTGACAAAGAGCAGACAATAAGCAGTACAGCAATATTGGCATATTCTTTCCTTCATCCATCCGACTGACCATTCATGCACCCATCCATCCACCGCCCACCCACCCACCCATCCATTCATCCATCCATCTATCCACCACCCACCCACCTACCCATGCATCCATCCATCTATCCACTCACCCACCCACCCACCCATCCATCCATCCATCCATCCATACATCCACTCACCCACCCACCCACCCATCCATCCATCCATCTATCTATCCATCTATCCACTCACCCACCCACCCACCCATCCATCCATCCATCTATCCATCCATCCACTCACCCACCCACCCATCCATTCATCCATCCATCTATCCACCGCCCATCCATCCATCCATCCATCCACTCACCCTCTGGACAGGCATCCATCTGTCCACTCATTTACACCATGTGTGTGTAACCATTGTGCTAGGTTCTGGGGGTGCAGGTCCAATTTTTAATTTGAAACAGCTTGTCCTTTTCTCCGAGGAGCCCGTAGTTTACTTTGGTAAGAAAGTGGAGTCGTATCTGCACAGAAACCAACGAGTGCAAGTGTTAAAAACGGTCACAAAGACTCACATGAGTTGTTGAGTCATTTTCCCTGGAGTTGATGGAAAATCTAGACCCTGGAGGTGCCATCTGAGCTGGACTTGGAGGGTGAATAGGAGTTCTGTTTGGCTTTTGTCACAGCCAAACTGAGAACCACGCTTTGCTCAGAGAGCCTGCAGGCCTGACAGGGGTCTTCTGATCCCCCGCCTTGTGACACTGGAGCTCTGGCCAGTTTTCTGTGCTCGGGGTCACTGGGTAAGATAAACAAAAGGGAGCTCTTCATTAGCTGGTGGGCGGGACTCATCTGATATCACGCTGACCCGACAGTCCCTTTCCTGCTCTCTTTGAACCCCAGTTTTGTCTCTCTTGTTTGTGAGAGGCTCAGGAAGCCTACTCCAGATGTCAGCTCCAAAAGCCCAGACACATGGTCAATATTGATGTATTTGTACATGGGAACGCTAGCAAACAATAACAATTAAAAGGATACCACCAACAGTAAAGGGCCAATGTACTCGACAGCGTGGGTGGGTTTCAGAAACATGCTGAGTGAGGTGTGCTGGACACTAAGGAGGACAAACTCCACATGTGAAGCTCAAGCTCAGGGAATCTGTGAAGACAGACATTCAGAACAGTGTTTGCCTCTAGAAGAGAGTGAGTAATTGGGGCCAGGAGGGAGCTCTCCAGGTCAGTGGAAATGTTGTTCTGTATTTTGATTAAAGAGTCCGTTACACCAGAACTCATCGATCTGTGCATGCAAGATCATGTGCGTTTCTCCAAAGGTGCACACTTACCTAAATGCGGAGGATTAAATATCAATAAATTAAAGCAAAGTCACTGAGCTTTGAAATGTAACTAGGAGATAGGAGGGGGCGTCCCAAATGAGGCGGACCTCATAGAGACACGCAGTTTAAGCCAAAGGAGACATCTTTCGTAGAACAGACTAGAAAGACTGCCAGATAAGATCTGTCTGGGTCCAGGCAGGGAAAAGCCATGCAAGCAGAGAAGCCCAGAGAAGCAGGCAGGCTCAACAATTAGCTAGTAGGAGGCATCGAATAGGCTGCCCTTGGTGGGCAAGGAAGGGCAGGAGGCAGGCGGCCAGAGGGCCCGTCAGGCACGGCCTGGGGGACTGGAAGGAAGCTCTGGGGGTCCTGGGAAGCAGGGCCAACAGCCTTTTTCTGAGCTGCTGTGTTGCAGCTGACCTTGGCCCCTGCGCCACTGCAAAGCATCTGGGCTTCCGAGTCAGGTCGGGCGTGGTCCCCCGTCCTCTCGGCCCTCACTCTGTGAGAGCGTGCTGGGGAAGGAAGGCTCTTTGCGGAGCTCACTGATTTCTGTTCCCAAGTCACCCGAACGGGCTGCTTTCTGCCAGGGCGCAGGGCGGGCAGATTTTGGTTTTGTCTTTCTCTGGGGCCAAATGGAACAGAATTTTAAGCTGCTTAAATGATTTCCCTGGTCTTATTTTGTCCCTCTGGCTAAAGGTTTTAGTTAATCATCTTCTTTTCAAAGAGGTGCAGATGGAGGGGGCAGAAGGGACGACATGTCCCCTCC
Organism: Phyllostomus hastatus; assembly: GCF_019186645.2. Taxonomy (NCBI): domain Eukaryota; kingdom Metazoa; phylum Chordata; class Mammalia; order Chiroptera; family Phyllostomidae; genus Phyllostomus; species Phyllostomus hastatus. Next base: position 5,173,332 of record NW_025334036.1, on the reverse strand, counting down.
TAAAGCCTAACCTCCAAGGTCTTCATACGCAGCATTTATTTTAGCTGCACCTTATTTGTCTCCTCTCTCTCTTTGAAAACCTTCACCCAAGGACGTGTTCATTGGTTTTAGGGAGGGAGGAATGGAGAGAGTGTGAGAGAGAGAGGGGGACGGACAGAGAGACATCGAGGTGAGAGAGAACCGTCGAGATGGCTCCCGTATGTTCCCCGACTGGGAGTCACGCCTGCCACCTGGGCGTGTGCCCTGACTGAGAGTCAAGCCCCCAGTCCTTTGGTGTACGGGGCGATTACGCCAACCAGCTGAGCCCCCGCCCCAGCCAGGCTACACGGGTGCTTTCCATGTAATTGAAATATTTGGGGAAGAAGGATGTCATCATACATAACACCAGGAGGGCAGAAAACCTCCTCCAGTATTTCCTAACATAATAGAGGTTCCCACTGGGGTTAGTCACGCATTAAACGCCACTGAGTTTAGTGTGAAAATTTTCACTCTGGTTAGCCATTGGACGGGGTCAAGTTTCTTTGCAAGCAGCGGCTACTTGCTTTAGGGCCATGCTGGAACTTTGGCCCACAGTGGCCCAGTTTAAGTGGCAGTCTCTCACGTCAGGAGAGGGAGCAGAGCACATGTTCCCCTTTCAGGTAGCTGCAGGAATGCGTTCTGCAGCTGCCCCCGTGGCCAGCCTCAGCCGTGACTGGGAAATGAGTCCCGTGAACAGGGCTCTCAGAGAATAATTGAATGCGCTGCTAATACCATTCCCTTCATAGAGATGCTTATTTGCTCCACTCCGGAGCTTGGGCCGAATGCCGGCTGCAAAATATTGTACACAAGCTGGAATCTCCAGGGCTTTCTTGAGCCTTGGTCGGTGTAATTGGAAGCCTTGCTGTTCTGGGTTTCCAGCACGTGCCCCAGAATGTGCCTCCTCCCGGCTCCAGCCTCGCCTTCACTTTCCTGGGGCAGAGGTATAAATAATGCAGAGGTCTCACTGCTGAGAAGCAGGAACCAGACCCAGATGTCAGGAATGGGAAACGCAGCAGCTTCAGGCTGGGAAGCGGAGCCACGAACACGGGGATGGGTCAGCCACGAGGAGCAGGACGGGCCAGGGGAGGTGTGTGTGAGATCGAGAGAGGTAACCTCGTGAACAAGGGGCCCAATTAATTTACAGAGGAACTGAAATGAGACCAAGGAATGGAGGGGAAGGAAGGGGAAGGCATGTGAGGAGCATAGTAATGTGGCCGCGAGCAGCCTCTTCGCTGAGCGAGGAGGGACGGAAGCATGTTTGCGTGAATTAAATTAACCTCGGATTCAGCTCAGACAAGAATTCATCGGGAAAGGCACTAGGGAGATGCGAAGAGCCTGATTTCAGCCCCATCCACACCACACAATTTGCCGAGGAAGAAATGGACACAGGAATCCATGTAGCACAGCGTGAGCAAGATCAAGTCTAACCACTCCAGCTCAAAGAAAGCAACACTTGAACAAAACTTTTAAGTCTGCATCTCTTCCTGTGATCCTTGCCTTAGGGAAAAGCACCGTCATCTTGTCTGTTCTGGAAACCCAGGCATTCTGTGTAACCTCCTCCTCCTTGAGCCCCTAAATCTGTTTAGTGTCCAACTCTTAGAGATTTTACTTCCTCCTTACTCCCTCACGGAGCGTCTGTTCCTCTTGTGCTTACATCCGCTGCCTTGAGCAAGGTCCCCGCCCTGTCTCATGCCTGGTCTCAGTCCCTTCAATCCCTGGTCACCACCCCCGTTCCCAGGGTCAGGTCACGTTGCTTCTCCTTGCCTGGACAGTTTGACGGCTCCTTCACCACCTTCCGGAAAACGTCCGGACATCCTAGTGCTTTGATGATCCTCCCACCGCCCGCTTCTGTAGGTACCTAAGTAACATTCACATTCCTTTCACTCGATTGTCTTATGCTGAGTGGTTGCAGCCCTCCGATCCAGAACTGCCTCTTCCTCGTTTTCCACGTCCTCGGGTAGCTCTCACTCAGCAGCAGTCTCTTGGGATGACCCCCGGGGAGCGCCTGGACCACTGCGTCACAGCCCTTCAGGTTGCCACAGTGAATGAAGCTCTTAGACTGCTGCAGCCTGCTCCTACCGATCTCTCAGAGAGCCCTGAACTACCTCTCCCTCCACTCTTCTTTCGGCACAGAAACGATTTCCTCTTGGGGGTCAATCCCAGCAAAACAGCTCCCGAAAGAGGCAACTAGAAATAGCAGACGTTTCAGAACAAGGATTCTGGATTAGTGCAAACTGGGGTTCAGATACGTGCTTGCATACTTAATGGCAGTGCAACCTTGGGTAAGCCTGAGCAAGTTACTTATTTTGTCTGAAATTCAGTTTTCTCGGCTACAAAATAGGGGTAAGTGTAGCACCTGCTTCATTATGAGATCATCTATGGACAGTTTTTAGCGCTGTATCTGAAGTATATTCAGTAAAGTAACTATTGTTGCCATTGTTATTAAGGGTGATACTTAGTTGTATTAAAGTTTCAATTTTTCCTGCCAAACAGAGGGAGACAACACATATTTGTTCAACCAATTCATGAATAAGCAACAGAAGATCGTTGGTTATAACCTGTGACTATTAAAGTGCCATAACTGGGCTCACTTTCTCCTTACCTGGCACAAAATTTTACAGAAAGGAAATACGTGTTACATCTTCCAGCAGGAAAGAAAAAGCTTTGTCAACTGAAATAACTTGATAATTTGTCTTGTAATTGCCTCCTACAATTCAGAGGAACACATGTTTTATATAATTAACAGGCATTTATTTGGGGGGATGTCATTCGAGCAACAAGCAGAACAGTGTCTCGCCCCCTGCACTCCGAATCCTCAGAGCCCAGGAGAACCGCTGGGCAGAGCCAGGGTCGTCCTCGCAGGTGACTAGGTCTGCGATTTGTCATTCACCTCGGCGTTCAGAGTCTGTAAGGATCCGGAAAAAAAATAATAAAACTCTTCTTTCCAATTTGAGTTCAGCATTCAAGGAGCACCTGTCACTACGTTGGTGTAGCTTCTGGCTTTGTTGAGAAATCTGTTGCTAAGACACAGTCATAATTTGTTTGCACACTTTCCCTGTGAATGGTAGTTGCTAAACGCACCAAGAGAAACAAGAGGTAAGAGAGGCAGGTGGGTGGAGACTTCATGATGGAAGAGGATTAATCCTCAATCATTTCCCTGGTTCCCCTAGACTAGAGGCTTTCAGAGCTCGGTCCTGGGACCGGGGGCAAACTCACCCCTGGGGATCGTTTGAGGTTCACATCCCCGGGCCTAACCCAGACTTACCCGGTTCACAGGTCTCAGGGGAGCAGCTCACCACCCGTACCTCAACAAGCCCTCCAGCTTACTCTGACAACCCACTCTGACAGGTGGTCGGTCCCACGTGGGACCCACGGACCAGGAGACTCCAGATCAGAAGCGTGGTTCTCAGCCCCGGCCACACGTTAGAATCACCTGGAAAACAGTTTAAAACCCCACAGCCCTGGGGTGACTGCAGACCAGTTAAATCAAAATCTCCGGAGGTGGGCCCCAGGCGTGGGTATTTTTAAAGTCTCCTTGGGACATTCTAGTGCACAGACGGATGGAGACATGGGAGCCTGGGGGGTGTATTGGGAAGAACAAGGACCCCACTCCAGCCACCCAAGCAGTGAGATGCAGAGTTTGGAAGGAAGGAAGTCCAGGAGGCCATACTGAAATGGCAAAAGACCAAAACCCCAGACAGCCCTTCCCGTCTCTCCTGTTCCTCTCTCCAGTGGCCGCATTCCCCGTTTTCTGCCTTTTCCCTGCGCGTTTGCTGAACCGCCCCACCCTCTACGGAGCGACCCCTTCTGCTGGTGCGCTGCGTCCGCACTCCCATCGTCGCTCTTCCGTGTGGCTCGACCGGCCACTCGACCGGCTCCCTCCTCCCAGCTCCAGGAGCATTTCGGCTCCCACACCCACAACTCAGCGGTGATGGGAAGCTGGGGAGACTCATTTTCTCATACGATTTTGACTTAAAACTATGAATTAAGAAACCACATAAAATAAACTTATGTGCTTTTTTTTTTTTACTGAAGAGAAAATATGCTTGAAAAATGCTTTCCTGCTCATGGGGAATCTACAATGTAATTTTAAAATCCCCCTGAATGTAATGGTGGTTCACTACTAATGACAAGTAAGAGAAGGGGGCAGCGAGGTGAACAGAGAGAACAGTTTCGAGTCCCTTAGTCCTTGAAGCCCTCATCCCTCAGGTATTTGTGCAAACGCCGACCTGCTCCCTCCTGCTCAAGTCAGCGTTCCTGCCTGCAGCCACCGCGATCCCAGAAACCGCCCCGAGGTCCGCGAGGCCCTCCTGCTCACGTTCCTCCCCCAGCAGAGCCGTGGGGCCGGCGGCTCCCGTTGGCCCTCAAAGACCCGGTCTTCGCCTTCTCCTGTTCTGCCCGAGCAGACCTTTCCCGCATTCGTCCTGCCGTGGTCCCCTTACACGTGTTTCTCTGATGACTCCCCACGTGCACCTGGGTTGTCCCGGGCCCCTTGCCTGCTGCCAGCAGCGTCCTGGCTGGTGAAGGAGCCGCAGGACTTCCTCGGAGGCCAGAAAGTGGGCCCCGCCTCCTCTGAGTCTGACCAATCCTCCGGCAGCATCCCGGAGGGCAGCTCAGCTGGCTTCCGCGGAGACAGGTCCAGAAACGAAAGTGCTTTAAAGTGTGGCACAGCGCTGCGAGACAGCAATGGCCACAGAAAGCTATTTCTTGCCAGTAATTGACATTCAATGTCACGTGGAGCTGGAGTCGATGTCCCTGTCATCCCTTCCCGTGGTCTCCCTCTGCACGGTGGGGTGGCAGCACATACATGCACATGCTCCAGATGGGACTCGGGGAGTTCGGAGGGAGTGCTGTCGGGATCCCCGGAGCCGCTTTTTTCCAGGATGAGCATCTCCAGGGTCATCAGGTGCCATGCGCCGCTCGTGGTGTATAGGTATTCTCACTTCCCTTGGCTTCCCGGCTCCTCTGGACTGAGGTGTCCTAGTGTGTTCTTAAAGGCCACGCTCACAAATGGAAAACACCACGTTGGATATAAATTGACCGGTAGGAGGTACATTGGACTGACTGTTGTCCTCTTACATATTCGCTTTACTTCTTGCAGAGGCAACTCATGATTGGATTAACCAGATTAGTTTTTGACGTCTGCGGCCACTGACGCCTTCTGAACAGACGGCCGTCAGAAACCTTCCGACGTCTCATTCCATATGTGCTTCCCAGTTCCACGCCTCTGTCCTTCCCGGCACCGCTCCCTGGACCTAGCTGTAGAACCCTGGCTGACTCCCGCCTCAGTGTCTCTGTTCCTGCTTGTTCTGTTCCCTTTGCTGCTTCTCAGTGCCACCCCAGGGGGTTTACTCCGCTACCACTGGTCCTCAGTTCTGTACAGTCAGCGCCTTTGACAGGCCCCTTGGCCCTGCACTTAGCGCACGAAGGCCGTACTTGTAGAGACGGAGGAACGAGTGCGAGGAAACACCTCATTAAAATATTAGGACTTGCCCTGGCTGGTGTAGCTCAGTGGATTGAGCGTGGGCTGTGAACCAAAGCATCACAGGTTTGATTCCCACTCAGGGCACATGCCTGGGTTGCAGGCCACGGCCCCCAGCAACCGCACATGGATGTTTCTCTATCTCTCTCTCTTTCTCCCTCCCTTCCCTCTCTAAAAAATAAATAAATAAAATCTTTAAAAAATACTAGGACTTCCCTCTCTGCGAAGCACACACACGTGTTGTAGCATATGTCCGTTTCCCATGCGCAGTCACAGCCGCACAGCGCGACAAGGTCTTGGGAACTGAACCGACCGTGTAATCCCCAACCGAATTAGGAGAAAGAACACTGTTGGCTGCCCAGAGGCACCAGGCAATACTACTCCCCCCCAACATAAATGCGCCCCTAATTTCTGTCACCATGTTCATTTTGACTAGTTTTGAACATCATGTAGAAGAAATCATGTAAATGTATGCTTTCCTGTCTAGCTTGTCCTCTCATTTACAGTGTTGGAGAGCGCACTGTTGAACCACGACGCCACCGTGAACTAATCCGTCCTACCGTTTACAGTCTTAGGCTAATGACAGTGGTGCTCCCAGGTACCTTCTCGACATCTTCTGGGACCATTTCTGTTGGGAGGGTTCCAGAAAATGTATATATTCAGCATCAGAAGACACTCCCCATGTGTTCTCCAGACAAGGGGTATCAGCTGATAGCCCCACAGGCTGGGCCCAGGAGCTCCCCGGGCTGGCCGTCCTGGTCAGCGTGTGGCGTCGTCTGCCTCTGTGATTTTTGTCGGACCTGTGAGGGGCAGTGGCAGTACACTGTGGTGTTTACATTATACTTCCTTGATGTTAATGAGGTCGAGTCGTCCATTTCCATTTGCTTGATAGCCACGTGGACGTTGTCTTTTGTAAAATGTTGATTCCAGTTCTTCTGCCTATTCAAAAACTGGGTCACCTCTCTCTTCTGTGTTGACGTATTTAGAAAGATGGGATTGGGTCGTGAGTTTGATCATGTCCTTGGGATCAGCGCTGGCCACTGGTAGATGGGGTGCTGGTAATGCATGCCGCACAGTGACATCACAGTTAATTAGGCAGCCGTCCGTGGCTGGTTTTAATGAAGTGTCAACTCAGCAAGTGCCTCGGGCGCCCAGTGGCTACTACGACTGATCATTATGGCGGTAATGAGGACTGTAAACCCTTAGACTTTTTAATTCATTTGGGTGGTTACAGAAAGAAAATGACAAGATTAGATTTTCTTAAACTTTCAACCCAATGTGTTGTGTGAGAATGAAAGAACGTCGGTGACGGCCATAACATAATACCCGATTTCCTATAACCATAGGGCCTGGCATTGCTGAGAATCAATCAAACTAACAATTGCAGGGTCTCACAGGACCGCTAGGAACTGACTTGAGGATATCGAGACCTGGGACTTGGGGTAGGGCCGTGTGACCGTGCCTAAATGGAATGGCGGTCTAGAACCCCGAGTCATTCCGGCCTCACCCAGCAGTGGCCCACCGTCTGGGGGGCCGGTCCTCCTCTGCTTCAACGCCCTGTGACACACTCACTCGGGCAAATGCCTTGGAAGAGGATGTTTTTCTTTCTTTCTTTCTTTTTTTTTTTTTAGATTTGTCAGAACTACCCTACTTGCCCCCAGATCTCATAAGCAGGATCAGAGATAAGTGTGATCCTGGAAGATAAGTACACACTCTGACTCAGCAGGAAGTAGCTTGCACACCAAAGAAATCGCACGACTTTGCTCATGTGTATCATCAGAACCCGAGCGGCGCGTGTGGGAATGAGTTCTAGGCATGTTAAACTGTCAGTAAGGGCAGAACGTGACACCAGACTTGGCTGGCTTCGTTGATAACAGTAAACATTCTAAAGATTTTTATTTCCTGTGGACTTTTAAAATGATATAAAACGCTCATTTGAAAAAAAAAAAAAAAGCTTTTGGCCCACCCTGACAGGCGTGGCTCAGTGGGTTGGGTGTCGTCCTGCAAAGGGAAAGGTCACCGACGCACAGTTCCCAGTCAGGGCATGTGCCCGGGGGGCAGGTTTGCACCCAGGTTGGGGCGTGTCCAAAGGCGCCCAATCCATGTTTCTCTGTCATATCGATGTTTTCCATTCTCTCTCTCTCTCAAGGTAAATAAGTAAAATCGTTTTTTAAAAAGCTTTTGTTTCTAGTTTTAACCCTGTTTCTTCTTCTGCCACAAGTGTATTTCCTCACGTCCTGTTCAACCCTAAACCCCTTCCGATCTAACCTTTCCCCCAGTAACATGACCAACACGACTCTCACCAAAGTCTCGAATGATGCCACTGTGGTTGATTCCGCCTGGTGAACAGCACCTACCTGAGAAAGGTGACTCTCACCATGGCATCATTGATTCCGCCTGGTGAACAGTACCTACCTGAGAAAGGTGACGTTCTAGACTCCCAGGGAATCCACAGAGGCGACCTGGACTGACCGTGTCCTTCCTTTGGCCCTCGCAGGTCTTCTGTGACTTCCACGGCCACTCCCAGAAGAAGAACGTGTTCCTCTATGGCTGCAGCGTCAAGGAGACCTTGTGGCAGGCAGGGTCCGCCGCGGGCGCGTCCGCTCTCTCGGAAGATGTCAGCTACAGGGTGAGTCTGAAGGGCCCGTCCCGATGGAAGGAAAGAGAAAACCAAAACCGTATCTGTGACATGGGAAATGGACACACTACAGAGAACCCACGAATCCAAGCTTGGCTTCTTGAAGTGGGTAACAAAAATGATAGCCCTTTAGTTAATCTGTGTCTCAGGAAAGGAAGGAGACACAAGGTGCCAAAATTAGGAATGAAAGGGGGCATTGCTACAGACCTTCCAAAATATAGAAGAATGCTGTTAATAATGTCTGTGCCAACAAATGGATAGATTCTGAGGGAGACACACCTTACCAAACTGACTCAAGAAGACCTGATATCCAGTACAACCCATTGTTAGTGTGGGGAGTGAATTATGTCAGTAATTAAAGTCCTCTCACAGATGCATTGTGGCCAGATGACCTGGTGGTGGATTCTACCAACATCGTCAAGAAATAACTAACACTGATTGTAAAAAAAATTCTTTCAAAAAAGCATAGAAACACTTCCCAACTCATTTTCTGAGTCCTGAATTACTCTGATACTAAAGCCAGAAAAGGTATCAGAAGAAAATAAAGCCAACATCTCTCACAAACAGCTATCCAAAAATCCTTGACAAAGTATTAGCAAGCCAGCCCAGCAGCAGACAAAAATCATTACCCACTGTGACAGAGTGGGGTGTATGTCATGAATGTAAGATTATGTTAACATAAAAAATCAGACACTCTTCTACTCCTTGCGAATAAACAAGTGGGAAAAACTACATCATTATCTCAACAGATTACAAGAAGCATTTGACAAAGTTAAATGTTCATTCAAAATAAAACCTCACAACAGACTGGCAGCAGAAAGGGAATTCTTCAGCCTGGAATTCGGCATCTAGGAATGTGTCATAGACAGAATGTTTCCCCCATAAGATCAGGAACGAGGCGAGAATGCTTTCACCATTTCTGTTCATTTTACTGGATGTTCTAGCTAGTTCAATAAGACATAAAAATATTAAAGAGAGAAAGATTAGGGAAAAAACAGAACTGTCTTTATTCACAGGTGATATGGTATTTTATTTGGAACATTCTTAGTGATCTAGAAAATAAACTGCTAGAACTAATAAGCCAGTTTAGCAGGGTCAATATTAAAAGTTGATTTTATTTGTGTACTAGCAATGAACAATCCAGAAATGAAATTAAGACCAAAAGAATCTGTTTACCATAATATTGAAAAGATTAAGTCAATTAGAAACAAACAGAAAAATACACTAAAAACTAAAAAACATTATTGGGAGGAATTTAAAGAGACTTAAATATGCAGAGAAATTTATGAAGTTTGTGGGTTGGAAGACTCGATGTTTTAAAGGTGGCCATTCTTAGCAAATTTTTCCATAGATTGAATACAATTTCTATCAAAATCTCAGCAGGCACTTTTGTGGATGTTATGTGAAAAGGCAAAAAGAATTAGAATTGCCAAAGAGATTTTACAAGAGAAGAATAAAGATTTACCTTACATGATTTTAATACTTACACGATTTCAAAACTATAACCACAGTCATCTTTTTTGAATATGGGAAACCAGACAGGGCTGACAAGAGTCTGCAAAAAGCAGATGAATTAAAAGGCCATCCAGGCTCCTGCAAGGTGCCTCGAAACCAGAATTATTTCATCAGCATCCTTCCCCCACCTGCTCTGGCTGGGCCTGATTCCCCTGCATTGGACAAATGGGCTTCGGGGTCCCTTGAGATGCAGAAGATTCATCCTCGGGGCTTCGTTTGTGTCATGCCCTAGACGTGCGTCCTCTTATTTATTCCTTGTAAGAGCTCTCACAGGGAGGTGTGAATTCGCCCATCTGCAGGTGAGAGGCCCTGTGGCTCAGGGAGGCCGGGGGTTTCTTTGGAGTCACTCAGTAGGTACGTCGGGGAACTGGACTCTTGGCCCTGACCTGTCGGGCCCTGTGACCCCTGTCTTCGGATGCGTGGTATGGAGTGTCCAGACAGAGGTCTGGGTCACAGTTCCAGCTGTCTGCTCCTGAGCAGTCAGGCTTCAGCAAGCATTCTGAGGGCTGCTTTCAGAAACTGAACAAGAGCCACGAGAAGAAGTGAGGTTTTCTTGGGGCTGTGTATATAATAATTACAAATAATAATATATTGGTATTTGTCACGTGGGATTTGGCATTCTCTGACTAGCTTGTTTCACTTAGCGTGATAGTCTCCAAGTCCACCCATGCTGTCCCAAGGCAGCAGTATCTATGAATAGTTTATTTACGTCTATTAACCAGCCCCCTCGGGATCTGGATGTACCTTCTCTGGCCAGCGCGGCTTCCCGTGCAGAGATTTCGTGTGAACAAGGCAAAGGCCCGCCCTCACGGAGCACCGAGGCTGCGAGGCAGAACAGAGACACGTAGTTACGTAAACAGTAACTGAATGGGAGCTGCAGTGAGCGTTTTGCAGGGGGGCCGGGGCAGTGGGATCCCACAAAAGGGGACGAGAGTGGGCAGAAGAAATCAATGAGGAGGCAGCTGCAGAGACCCAGAGGAGGGCGTGAGCGTCTCAGCCCCCTTGTTCGGATGACCCTGTGGGCCGGAGGGTGCGGGAACCTAGAGATCACAGTCAACTCTGGCAGTAATTATGTTAATGTGTACTTATCTGTCCTATGTAATTTGTAGTATAATTAACAATTGCATTAATCTTTACATTGATATAATTAACAATTATATTAACCTTTATATCACTGTAATTAACAATTACATTCCTTTTTTATATCAATATAATTAGCAATGCTTCTTTTAAGCACGAGGACAGGAAGAACCAGAGATATTAAGAGCCCTGCTCAATGTCCTAGAAATGACCAGAACTCCATTTCTTAAAAAAAAAAAAATTCGTTAATTGACATGGTCATCAGTATGTTCTCTTTCTCTACCTTCTCCCTGCAATTTGTCCAAAAACCTGAAGTTTTACTGTTTGTTATCTAACGTATGTAACTTGATAATACGTGCTAGTTTGTGGAGATCTGGTCAACACGGAGGTGTGGGAACCCTTCCTGTCACTGTCACAAGCGTTTCGGGCTGTCTCGGTGTGGGACCTGTGCTGACCCAAAGTCTTGGTGGGCGAACTCAGAGTCTTCGTCCCTGGGGGAAGGGGGTCCACTGGCTGCAACAGCCCCTCTCTGTCATTCTGGGAGCGGCAAGGCTGTACAGATGCCTTTTTAAAAAATTGATTTTAGAGGGAGAGAGGAAGGAGGGGAGAGAAAAAGAGAGGGAGAGAGAGGGAGGAAGAGGAACATTGTTGTTTCATTCATTTATGCATTCAGTGGTTGCTTCTTGCATGTGCCCTGACTGAGAACTTGGCCTATCGGGACGATGCTCTAAGCAGCTGAGCCACCCAGCCTGGCCAGATGCCTTCTAAATGGAGATTTAGTGGTCTCGCCCAAAGCTTTCTATCCTAGGGAGGAGAAAAAAAAAGGTATATATGAATGCAAAGAGTAATGGATTTTTAGGAGTTTTATAATTGGTCCAGTTTGAGATTCACGGAGCCGAGGATGAGACTGAAGAGCTCATTCTGGCAGTTACACGCTCTCGGGAAACAAGTGTTTCTGTTCAAGCGTCATCCAGAGCCCGCATGACTGAGGTGAGTGCACATGTGGCTGTCGGTTCGGCCCGCAGAGCTGGAGCACAGTGAGGCTGTGAACATCGGGTCCCTGTGAAGTCCGTGGCTCCCCACTGGGCCCAGGCCTGCCCCGTACGAGGCCGAGCACCCGTTCGCAGCACGTGTCCACAGTGACGCAGAAAGACGGGGCTGAGAGATCGTAGGCTCTGGAGCTGGCGAGGCCGCTTGGTAGCTGTTTCTTTCTAGTCCTTTCAAGTCTCAGTGACCTCATCTTTAAAATGATGTTTAAAACGATATTCATGTCTCAGGGTTGACATCAGATTTGTGGTAGCGTACGTTAAGTGTCGAGTGTATTGAGATGCTTAATAAATATTGAGCAGTCAGTTTTTATGGTGGCATATCCCCAGTCACCTGCCTCTCATGGTAATTTGTGTGTTTTTTTTTTTGTTTTTATTTGCAGACTCTTCCCAGAATCCTTGATAAGCTAGCACCAGCCTTCACGATGAGCAGCTGCAGCTTCGTCGTGGAGAAGTCTCGAGCCTCCACGGCCCGGGTGGTGGTGTGGAGGGAGGTGGGGGTGTCCAGAAGCTACACCATGGAGAGCAGCTACTGTGGCTGCAACCAGGGCCCGTACAAGGTAGGTGAGGCCGCGGGATACCCAGTCTTTCCGTCCAGCAGCATGGCGCTCCAACGGCGGGGGGCCTCTCTGGCCCTGCTCTCTGATCTCGCAGAAGGACCAGCTCAGTGGCTGCCTTCACTGGCAGCACCGTCTATGTTGATCCTGGAAGCGAATCGGGCATGCCTGCTGATTTCGTTTGTCAGTCATCTGCCTTCGCCAGCAAGCGGCAGGGTGCCTCCCGCTGACACGCACCCCCAGCTTTCATGGAGCCGCCGCCCGGCGCTGCTCCGTGCACGGGAACATTTTACAACAAGGAGACTGACTAGTCCCCCGTGCGTCATGAAGGGTGTAGGTCCGGACGTAGATGTTGTCGATGTATCTAAGGACCGTGTTTCTCTGTCTCCCGTGCTCCTCTCAGTCGGCAGCTCTCTGCTACCTTCTGTCCCCAGGGCACAGGGAAGCGTGTGCGTGAGGTGCATCCCCCCCGGCGTCTCCCCAAGACGAGTGGCTCTGGGACGCGTGCACTAGTGTCGAGTGAGAGGGCTCGTGCAAATCACGTTCCCTCCACAGCTCTGTGAACCGCACCGGCAGCCGGGGCACTGCTGCGGCGGGCTGTTCCAGCCGCTCGGCCCGCGCCCCCGCGACGGGGCAGGTGAACAAGGGACGTGGTGCCAGCGCCAGCAGGGTAGGCTGTTAACACATTTGTCAGGCACACCGGCAGGCTGCTCCTTGCTGACTTCCATTCAGCCCCCAGCATACCTGGACTTCGCTCGCCTCGAAGCTCATTGCGTTGGCTCTGGTTCTCTCCTGGAGCAGCCAGGAGACTCTTGGCGCGGACGCAGCCCTGTGCCTGTGGAAATCTGTTCGCTATCGAGGGCCTCAGGGAGCGACGGGCGGTGAACACAGTCTGACTTTCCACCTGGCCACGGGGTGTTTCCGACCCAGAGCTCCCCAACTGCCCATTTTGAGCCATTAATTCTGTTGCATAGCCAGTTAGTCTCACCAGTTGCTTGGAAGACTCGGTTTTTATTAATTAATCATTCGGCAGAATCATTCAACTGTTTTAATCCTTACCCGCATTGATGTTGATGCAGAGTAAGAAGAGGGAGATCATTGGAGGGGCGTGGGACTGGGCGTCCAGAGCCCTCCCTCTCCAGCCTCCCAGCAGGGCTGCGAGCTACGTACCCTGTAGATGGTTCCCGTATCGGATGCAGGTACTAATACAGGTGCCTCTCCACACTAGTCAAGGTTCTTGTAAAGGCCAAAAGAGATGCATATGTGAATGTCCTTGGAGATCATATGATCAGGAATCTGTTTACTCTCTTGATATTTAAAGCCCATAGGACTGCAAAAAAAAAAAAATAAGCCTGTAATATTGAGTCTCTAAGACCTTAAGGCTATAGGCGTGAGCCTGTCTAGCTGTATACCTCTTGAAGGAAAGGGGCCAGCTGCTTGTTTAAAAGACAGCTCCGCGTGTCCATCACAGACGTGTTGGACTGGTGACATTCATGGACTTTGTTCCTCCAAGCGCTGGCTCAGGCTGCCAGCTTCTGGTCCCATACGTATCAGTGCCATTCACCGTTAAGTCAGCTGGAAACTCCAGGTCCTCTGCAGCTGTTGTTTGAAACCCGAGGGACTCACAGGGCTAGGCCCTCACCGACGCTCCGTCTCCCACCCGCCGTACATAGTGGCTGGGGGAAGGGACAGAGACCGAACAAATCTTGCCTGACGGGACAGGCTTTCAGATTTCAGCTCAGCGTTTGCCCTGAGACGTTTTCTGCAGGGACAAGGGACTGGCCAAAGGAGGCCCTCCCGGTGCTAGACATTGCTCTGCTTTAACGGTCCCATTCTCGATATTAAACACCTCTCCAAATGGACTGGTCTTCTCCCTCCCTCTGTTTTGCTGTCCTTCCACATGTGGTTGAGTAGCTGAGCAGAACTGCAGAGAGTGACCAAGAGAGAAGATGCTGAGTACTTTTATATTTGGGGGGGGAGCAACCCCCACCCCCCCAGGAAGGAAGCTGGCCCAGAGTTGGGCGTTTCGGTGATTTTTGTTTGAGGAATTAGTGAACTCTGTGAGCTATAAAACAGTGCAGAAATTTCCATCCTGAACATATTGCAAATGGCTTTTGTACACGGAGAAGCTGACTCCCAGCTGAGTCCTGAGGTTGTTATTGTAAGGTCATCTTTCCATTCTTTGTTTAGCATTACCATTTATCCCAGAGATGGAGGACACTTAAATACGCCCACGAGAGGCATTCCTTCCTTCCTTCATAAGAATATAAATATTTTTGCAGTTTGTCTGGTTAACGTGGCTTTAAAGTCGTTCCAATCATTTCTCCCCCAGCACACGAAGTACCTGATTTGTTAGTATTGAAATGAAATATCATTCCTTACAGTGACATTTATGTTGGAACTGCATTAAAGAGCATAAGCTATTACCTTCAAATAATTATTATTAATATGATATTTTCTCTTCTATTTTCCAGTCTATAGTTGGCTATTTAAAAAAAAATTCCTGCTTTTGTTTCTTTGGGATGTAGTCTCTTTTGCTAGGTTATGTACTTAGGGCCATAATTTGTATTGAATGCAGAAGTCCCACCCACCGAGAGATGTACTGTAGCTATCAGAGACTGGTCCAAAGCTGTTGAGGCTGTTGAGGGGAAAAGCGAAAACCGAATGACGTATCCTTTGGGGGCACACTTCTTAGAGGCGTCCCGCCTGTGTGGACAGCTACGTGCTTCACAGTGAGTGCTCGCGGTCTGGGGTTGTCACCTCCATGGGTGTGTTTGCACATACAAAGGCATGTGACTGGGCCCCGTGGGCTGCTTGTGGCTTCAGAGAGTAACGTGAGTAACTCCCACCCAAGAAGGCTGTTGACACGCTTCTTGGCAACGCCGCTCACTTGCGTGGCAGCCCAGTGGGGCTTAGTCTTAGAGGAAGGGCAGAAGGTGGGTGAGTCAGCTGGTGTTTAAATTCCCTGCCTGCACGCTGACCCCTTGCATGCAATCCATCTTTCCGCCACCACCCCGTTCCAGCCTCAGAACTGCTCCTAATCCTTCCAAATGTCTTCATTATGTCTAGATGAAACCCAACCCTTCTCACGACATGTAGGCCTCTTACAGTCTCCTCATTCAGTTTTTAATTTTCAGTACCTCGTTTGATAGAAAGTAGGCGTTGAAGATGTGTGATGACTGATGAGTGGGTGAAGAAATAAGTGAGGAGATGACTGAACGGGAGTTTCCTGGCAGTCTGGTGGGTGCCCTCTCCGCCTGTGGGGGACAGAAAAGGAGAATCACTGTGGCCCAAATGGGGCAGGGCCGTTCTGAGTGGAGAGCTGAAGGGTGGGGCTGGAAAACCAGGGGTGGGGGCGAGGGACACGCATGCTATCACAGCACTGAGACCTTTCAGAGGTGTCACTGTATATGTGATTTGGGAGCATCTGGTGGATTCTTGCCCAGCGTAAGATGGTTCCAGCCCAGGTGTGGAATCTCCCGTGGCCACACTCTAATAACAGGTGATGATTAGACAGAAAAGCTTCCACAGTACGTGCCGGGCAGGGGTGCTACAGCCCGCTGTCTAGATCCCTCTGCAGGGCCCAGGCGCTCGCTGCCCCTGCATCCATCACCGGAAATTGTTTGTAGCTGATGGAAGCTGGCTTGCCAAAGCTGTGGGTCCTCCGTGAGAGCAGCCCGCAGCCAGCAGCCAGTGGCTGGTCTTGGGGGTGGGGGATGCAAAGGCTTGGCTTCTTCGCCTCTGTTGGGCAAACTCCAAAAGGCTATTCAGCTCACGAGCTCTTTCTTTACAGAGTCAGTTGGCTGGGGCCGGTGCTGCAATTGCATCGTGATTCAACTTCCTCCTCTGCCCAGTTCCGTCCTCGCCACTCGCAGGTGTTGCAGCCAGCACACCCCAGAAATCCTTCTGCAAAACAGCATATGGCGGTATTGAAATAGGCCCAGATTACAGAATATGAATTGTGAAACCAAGCACTTCAGCTATTGAAGGTGGTTGGGGAGGGACGAATTTTACAGAAGAAATGAACTCATCTGAGCTCAGCTTTCCAGGCCCCCAGCCCTGCCCCCTTCACACTCTGCTCCTCGCAGGCCGTTCGGGGGGCAGGGCGGGGCCCCACAGAGGACCAGAGACTGGAGCTGGGTGCAGGGCCCCTCACCCTGCGGCTGTGGTCCAGAAGCGGGGCTGGGTGGACTGTCTCCTGCAGCTGCCCTCTCAGGTGACCACCAACTAGGGCGCTGAAACAGCATCAGTTCATTCTCTCCCACTTCTGGGAGCTAGCAGCCCAGAATCAGGGCGTTAGCGACGCTGTGTTCTCTCTAAAGGCTTTGTGGGGGATGGGTTTCATGTCTCTCTCTCGGTCTGTGGTATTACCAGAAATCCTTGGTGCTCCTTGGCTGGGAGACTCATCCCTCCAGTCTCTTCCTGTGTCGTCAACGGCCTTGTCCACTGTGTGTCTCCGCTTCTGCCTCCCCTCCCCGGTCCTCCCTGCTCCTCCCAAGAGCATGGTGGCTGCAGGCCCGGCCGACTCCAGCAGGACGCGATCTTCACTCACGACATCCGCGAAGACCCCGTTGCCAAGGAAGGTCACATTCTGAGGTGCCGGGAGGGACATGAGTTTTGGGGATACACCGTACACCTAGTGTACTGGGTCCAGCGAGAAAGCGCCGAGTGTGTAGACCCAGGAACCAGAAGGAGCTTTGTGTTTCTGTCCTCGCATCACCGTGTCCCGAAGCCCGAAACAGACGATAAACAGGCCTTGCTTTCTGTTTAGCTCCTGGTCAAGA
The DNA here is from genome assembly GCF_019186645.2 of Phyllostomus hastatus. Taxonomy (NCBI): domain Eukaryota; kingdom Metazoa; phylum Chordata; class Mammalia; order Chiroptera; family Phyllostomidae; genus Phyllostomus; species Phyllostomus hastatus. Next base: position 5,156,212 of record NW_025334036.1, on the reverse strand, counting down.
AAATGAACATCAGGAGATCTTCTTAGAACATCTATGCTTTTCAGGTCATCGACTTTATTTTTTAAAAACTGCTCGATATCTCAATGAGAGTTTAAAGATTTGTGTGTGTGTGTGTGTGTGTGTGTGTGTTTGTAACTCCCGGGGTGCCCTTAGGTCAAGATTTCTTAAATTGCCTGTAGAACAAAAGAGTCTAGGAATAGATATGATTATATACAAGAGTGTGCCTACATGAACACTTTCTGCGGGGAGGATCCGTAGTTTTTAAGATACTCTTGTAGGGATGGGAGACCTCCCCCAAAGATTAAGGGCTCCTGCTTTTGTGTATCGAATCCACGTTTCCCGGAGGGCAATTCACGGCTCCCCAGTTTCCACTCTGAAATCAGCTCTAGAAGTGCGTGGCTGGACTCGGTGAAAATCAGGGTCCACAGACCGCTGACTGTTTCTGCCCAGGTATCGGTTAGCACAGGAACAGTGGTGCATGTCATCAAGTGTGCGTGGGTGCGACTCAGTCCAAATCATCGGTGATTGCCTGACACACCGACCTTGCAGGATGCTGCTGCTCACAGGCGGGTGTGTGGACGGAGAGCCGCGTCAGCGCCGCCAGGGATTTGTGAGGAGTGGACTCGCAGGCCGCCGTGTCAGAATCCGCGTTCGGACATGGTCCGCCTGTGACCCTTGATCCCAGGAGAGGTCGGGAAGCACTGATTTCGAGTAACCTTGGGGGACAGGGTGGTGAGAAAGGATTAGGGGTCATGAAGGGGACATTGGGGAGCCCTGGCTTTTCTGGAAGGGCAAAGACATTGTTCCCAGAATGTCTTTGAGCTAGAAGGAAGTGTTGGATTTCGATGTGTTGTAACATTTTTTTTTTTTTGGTTGATTGATCTTAGAGAGAGAGAGGAAGTGGAGGAGAGAGGCATCGATTTGTTGTTGTCCTCATTTATGCATTCCCTAGTTGCCTCTCGTATGTGCTCTGACCAGGGATTGACCCAGCAACCACAGCGTATTGGGGTGATGCTCTAACCAACCGAGCTCCCTGGCCAGGGCCTGATTTGTGCCAACATTTTATTGCTAGATGAGCTTCTTGGGGTTTTCTTCCCCGCTCACATCCATATTCTGCAACTGTCTTCTCTTTTCCAAGGTTTAGAAAAGAGGACGATTTTCCAAATGCCTGTTTTTCCACCCAAAGGCCACTTCATTTCCTTGTCGAGGCAAACACGAAATCCAGATCCCAATCCGTCATTTTCGCATGGACCGCTCTCTGAACCATTCAGGGCAGCATCCTTTCCTTTCTTACTGACTGCGATTCAATAAGCTTTTTTGTTTTCGTTTTTTTAGCTTCTTTCTTATATTATTTCAAAGCACATGATGAGCCCCATATTGGCTCACTGCAGGCTGAATGAGGTGCTGAAATATTATCTTTCTTCCGTAGCCCTCTATTCCGTAATGTCTGCCAGCATTCGGATAGAATATGAAAAGGAATGCAGTAAAAACCAAGAGGCAGAGATGCTCGCAAGGCTGACAATAGAGGTCTTTCCTGGGATGGCCAAAGCTCTGGAACTGTGGGTTTTTAAATGCCCTTGTACAAGGTGGTTCCTTGTATCAAAAGTAATCCAGTGAGCCTCACATGGCCTCTGGTTCTTTAAAAATAATTTGGCTTCGGAGGACCCAGGAGCAGAAGGGAGGCTTATGTGTGTGAATCTTCCTCTCCCCGTGCGATCAGTGTAAATGCAATGAGCAAGCTACCCTGAAAGAAGAGAAATGAAACCAAAGAGAGGACTGATCTAATCCAGGGCTTTATGTAGTTGCAGCAAGGGAAAAGGCCCGGCCGAACGTGAGAGAAAGGCCTTTGATCCCTGCCGCGTGACTGCGTTGCTTGGAGTAGTGTCCTGTGACAAATTTGCAGAGGAGAGCAGGGTCCCAGCTATGAAAGAGTTACCGGCGGGGTCTTCTCCCCCGTTGACATGGAACAGACCCCACACCACAGCACCCTCCTTGACTGTGAGCAGCAGGCGACAATTCCATTCCTCCTGCCAGAGTTTTAATATTCTCTGCCATGTCTGCACTCCAGTGGAGAAGCCGCAGTGATTTCTGGTTTTAAAAACCAGGCAGGAACTCTCTTTCTAGGGCCCTGCTCCCTGAATGCAAATGAGAAGAGAATACTTTGGAACATATCTTGAACCCTGTTGTTAGAAGGCAGGCATTGGGTATTCTGATATAAACTTATAATTGTTTTATTAATTGGCTAACACATTCATTAGGGGATCTACTTTGTCTGAAGCTGAAGTTTGTGGCAGGAACCTGAAAACACTTAGTGCGGTCCAGACACGGGGTCGATTTATCTCCATTCGTCATTCATTCTTTCTTCCATTCATCATTCAATAAACATTTTTTAAAAAATCCGGGCCACATGCTAGGTGCCAAGAATATGACAGAGAGTGGAACTGACAGCTCCCTACTCTCCCCGAGTTTACAGTTCAGCCAGAAGGGTCGTTAATTAAGCAGTAACAGCAGAGTCGTATGGAAGCAGCTGGGTGCTGACAAAGAGTGCAGGCGCCGTCGGTTAGGCCTTCCCCCAGTGCTGGGTGCGCTGACTGTGAATTATCCACGCACTGGTTTGTGTGTGCGCGTGTGAAACCGGAGAAGCAGAAGAGAGTTATTTGAATGTCGGGAGGGTGAGGGAGTCCCTGATTTTTCCTCCATCTTGGTTTCCTTTCATGCTACTTCTGTCTCTCCCCTGTTTCTCGGTCTCCCGGGGATCCCCACCCTGGGGGTGCGAGTTGGGCTGCCCCCGCGTGCGCCAGGCCCTGGCGTACATTTCCCCACGCGCCCTGCTTAGGAGTACACCGAAACGTGCGTCCCCGTGTTTCTTTGGAGCTCCCCGTTAACTCCACCTCTGAGCTCACAGTTCACTACCCTTCCTGGAAGGCAAACACAGAGTCAGAGAGCTCAGACATGTTTCGTAATCCTTCTCAGGCTGGTAATGGCTAATGAAACGTGTACAAGAGTAATCCTGCTTATTTTATGGCATTTTATTTATTAAAACAATAAAAGTCACAGTCATAAGAATACCTTCTCTCTTTTTGCATAGTGGTTTATAATTCACAAAGCGCTTTCACGCACTTTGTTATCTCAGTGAGTCAGCACACCGCCCAGTGGGAGGAGGGACAGTGGGAGGTGAGGGCAGCAAGTCAGGGACGAGATGGGAAGCGAGGCAGCGTGTCCCGTGACTGTGCAGGTCCAAGCGGTCAGGTAGGCTTGCTCGGCTGTGGGAGCTGTGCCTGGGCAGGCTGCCTGCGGAGCCACGGCTGGGAGAAGCCGTTGAGAAGAAGGAAGGAGAGATTACCTGCCTGCTGTACACAGTGCCCCTCCTCTTTCCCGTTAGTCAAAGTGTGTCCCGAGAGAGAGACTCGCGTGCACAGGTTGCGCCACCTGCAGCCGCTCATCCAAGTCCAGCAATGGTGGGAGCAGCCAGAAACTCAAGACACGAGGCAAGCTGCCCAGCTCTGTGGAAGCAGCAGGGAAAGAAGTCCTCCCGGACATGCACCTGGTCAGCCCCTGCCTTGGAACCATGGGGCCCAGGCAGAACTGGGGGCGCCTGAGGCAGGGCCTTTGGGGGGCAGATGTCTCCAGGGGCTCATGTCACCTGAGGTGCCTAAGATACGTCCTATTCAATTTCCAAGAATATCTTTTAGTATTTTCAATTATAAATGATATGGCACAAACTAATAATATTCAACAAAAATATTCATAACTTCTGAACCTAAAGGTCCACTTCTAGAAATTTAATTCCAAAAGTAACACAAAGATATATGCACAAGGATGTCACTGCTTGTTGATGAAAGAGCAGAAACCACCTTAATCCCCATCGCTAGGGGATCGGTAAGATTAACAAGTGTCAGTTTGAGCAACCGGGTGACCCATGAGGAGGAAGAAGTCAAGTACACTCACGTGGCCGTTAGCAGTTCTGTAAGTTAGTCCCGTCCTTTATCCACTGTATTTCTGGGTCAGTGACGTATTCCTTTTAACCTTCAGTGTAGTCCACAGCACCAGGGGGACAGTGACTGCACCTCCCTCAGCGTGTTGGTGTGCAAAGCATTAAGTGTAGTGTCGGACACGTCTTCAGTACCAGAATCATCCTTAGTATCATCTCTCTTCATTATGGTGATACTCGGCCTAGTGATGTGGAAACCGAGATGGAAAACGACTTAAGTGGCGTTCTGAATGCTTGACAACTGGTCTGTGGTGGGATTGGAATTCAAGCTGTGTTCTAGTTAGAATCCTCTGTTCCTTAATTACGCCACGTTGCCGCGTGTTTATGGAGTTTTCAGGTGCCGCCAAGCTGGGATAAGCAGTTATCGTGTTACATGGCAAATTTGTGTCTGAAAAGATCTTAGCAAAATGTAATCTGGGGCAAGAAAATCCAAAGAGGAACTTAATAAGGATAATCGGGGAACGCTGCATTTGATTAAAATAAAAAAAAATCACTCAAGTACAAGGTTCATAAAAAATATTTAGGGGTTTTTACTTACTGGTAATGTAATATGATTAAAATGTGAACCAGGGCTGTTAAAATGTGAATGTGATATTAGATTACGTGAAAATCATCTTAATGCTTAGAATGAGAAAACTGGTGTTTCTGCTTTTTCCAGCTCATTCTAATTGTGCGAAGAGAGATGTGTTCCATTCGGTAATGTGACTTGATTCTCTGGGCACTTGGGGGAGAATTGTGGTCGAAATATGCACTGGTCGGGCGGAGTGAGCCTGCGGTGCTGTGAGCAAGATGGGGTTTGTTTTCAAAGGTACCAGGTGTCCGTCAGGGTGACTTAAAGAGGGAAGGAATGGGGTCATTTCTGCCTCCTGACAGCCGCGAGGGGCCTGGCGACAGGGGGACCGGGCAGAGGCTGTTGGAACCGTCCTGGGCTGGAGGAAGGCAGAGGTTTTGGAAGCAGGTGGGAAAGACGCTTCAAGAGAGATTCAGGGGGTGATGACGGGCTGGACAGGGTAGTGAGGGATGGCCCCCAGCTTCCTGGACCGGATTCAGGACCGGAAACGCCGTGAGAGGAGAGACCATCTCACAGGTGTGTGTGAGAGAGAAAAGATGAACTTATGCATGGGGGCGTGAGGCAGAGGCGGGGCAACGACCTCCTTGGACGTGAAGGAAGGAACCGTGGAAGCAGAGTCTGGCATGGCAGACCCATCCTGTGGCCAATTCCCTCTGTGCGAGGCTCGGTTCTGTGATCAGCCCATTAATAGAAGGAATGTGAAATTGCCGCATTAACCTGATGAGGGACTTGCTAACGACACAGTCATTACTGCTCGGAGACAAACGACCTTATCCTCTTTCTCGTCTAATTTAAATTATAATGCTTGTTCTTCTGTGCGCTCCAGAATCCTTATTATAGGTTTCCTTATTGCTGCTAACTTCCTAATGCAGATCTGCACATTTGGTACTATTTAGATTGAATACCGGGAACTTGGGTCAAGCTTGGTTCTTTCACACACGCCCACCAGATGATTTCTCACACTTCCTATCTTATGCGCAGCTATATCTCTCTATTTATATGCAAATACTGTATAGATATAGGCACGTATAAATATGTATATGTTTTTCCCCAAACCACGTTACAGAAAAGTTCAGGGAAAAAGCACAGAAAGCTGTATAGCCCATGAATGTGTGGGCCTGTGTCTGCTACTGCTTTGTCATTTAGATGTGTCTCTCTAGACTTTGGTCAGTGGTACGCTTCTTACAGACCCCGTCAATCAGTGCATATGTTTATGGATTACTCATTTTTAAAATAATGTTATAAGAATTTCCCACAACTCTCTGAAGACTTCACGTGTCTAACAATTGCATTTTTTCCAACATGGCATTTATTGCAGTACAATTTACTTGAAATTGTTAGAACTTTAAGTCAATTTACTTTTACAATTATAAGTAGAGATTACTAAAAATTGTTAAAATTTAGGTTGCTTCCCACCTTTTTGCTGTTTTATGCAACCCTAGGGATAATACCTTCATGTACAAACTTTTTCCAACCCATCACCAATATTTCCAATTAATAGGTTAGAATCCCAGAGGGGAGTTGCTGGATCAAAGTGTTTTTTTTTAAAAATATGGAACTGAATATTAGAAAAATAGCATTCACCAACTTAAAGCCTGGAGTGGCCTTGACCCCTTGCTCCTGGTCAGTGTGAGAAGTTGTATTTCCACTTGAACTCTTTAGTTTAACCATATACAGGATGGGGTAAAAGTAGGCTTTTTAAATTAAAAAATTAATGATAATACAGGAATAAACTCTCTGTTTCAGGTGCTCACAACTGTGAACCTACTCTCAGCCCACCCTGTGTGCAGCACATTTAAACTGAATGATGGGCAACTAAGGATGGGAAGGAATGCAGAATAGAAAGGGAATAGGCACTTAATTATTTTAATTATTTTTCTCAGTTTTTGTTGTCTCTTAATTTTAATAGGATTCTTTTTACTTTTTCCCCCCAGAGAAGCTAGTGGCAAGACGGAGCGGCAACATAGCTTGTAGGTTTTCCCATTCATATACACTGTCACAGAAAGCAGGTCATGGGCGTGCCAATTGATTTTTCAGCTTTTGTGAAATGATGTCCTAAACGGGGCCATAGAGGCAGCCATCAGGTTGACTTCCAAGTTGGATCACCAAGTCATCATTCATTTGAAATCTCATTGACTGCCGTCAGTCATGGCCAGCAACCATTACAAACCAATTTTTGTGTTCTCATACTCCTCGGATGCTCCCCAGTCACCCACAGATGGGTTGAGGACAGCTGTTCGTGATCACCCCCAAAATATAACCCAGAAATACAATCTGCCTCTCCCCACGAGCTCCCTGACATCGGTACTTCCTCACAAGCTCACCATCAGCCCAGGAATAAGACCATTTGTGGGGATTTCCAAGGAAGGTGATAAAATGGGAACCAACAGTCTCCTTTGCCTCATCAAGGGCACGGGGTACAAGTTTGAACTTGTGCTGTGAGGTCCTTAGGCAATGATTGTGGGCATATGTCGGCATTAAAGACACAGAATGGATTCCTGAAGCAAGGATGGTCTGGCTCAGACTCTGTCAACCTCAGTACTGTCGACTCTGAGGGCTGGATGGTTCTTTGTTGAGGGGACTGTCCTGTGCATTGTAGGATGTTCGGCAGCACCCCTGGTCTCGACTCATGTGATGCCAGTAGTACCTCCCTGTAGTCGTGACAGCCAAGAATCTGTGCAGACATCGCCAGCTGTCCCCTTGTAGGGCAGAGCCGCCCGTCACTGAGAACCATTACTTCCCTACAGAAGTTTAGTGTCCCGGTCCCCTACCGGAGTCCCGGTTTCCTTATCTGCGAGCAGCTCTAGGCACCCACTGGTCTTGTTTTTGTCACAGTAACTTATACTTGTCATTGCTGGAACTTTGTGTAACTGGACTTATAAAGCATGTGCTCCTGTTTCTGCTTTATTTACTCACCTCGATGCTTTTGAGACTCTTCTTCTTGTGTAACATTGATTGATTTTTGGATGAAAACCAACCTTGCGTTGCTGGGAGAACCATTTTTGCTTAGGACTTATTTTATTTTTTCATGCTTCTAGAGTCATTTTGAAAATATTTATTAAATATTTGTGCATCTGTATTTTTTAGGTATACATATTTTAAATTTATTTCTCGTATTGTCTTCATTAAATTTTGCACATATGGTAATAATGTTGGCCTCATAAAAATGTGGTAGAAAGTGTTATTTCTTCCAATATCTCATTAAATAACTTGGAGAATATTGGTATTATTCATTCCTCAAATATTTTACAGAGTTCACCAATGACATATGGGCCTGGGATTTTCTTGGTTGTAATGCTTTTTTAATAATGATGCAAAGCTTTTGGTACTCTTCAGTATCTTCAAATGTGTATTTTTTTAATTTATTCTAATATTGAAATTTATAATCTGGTGGCAGGTATATAGTATGATACATACATTACCAGAAGTATAACAAAGAAAAGTCTAATTTTTAAATCTCAACAATACGTTGGAATATATTTCTACATCGGTAAATACACAAGTGCCTTCTAGTATTTTCATTCTGTGCATGCATAGCAACTTATTTACCTGATTTCTCCACTTTTACACTCACACTCATTTTCTTTAAACTACTCCGTGGAGCCCTTTATGCCTACCCCAGGCCCATGTCCAACGCCAAGTGTAGTAATCCCCTCCACACTGCTAACTCTCTCGGTAAGCTCCGAGCCCCTGAATCACTCGACCCATCAGCAGCGTTGGGCTCAGCTGATCACTGTCTCCTTGGAATGCCTTCTTCAATTGGTTTTCAGGACCCCACCCTCTTGAGCTTCCCTTTCCTCTTTGGTTGCCACTCTTTGGTGTCTGTTGCTGGTTCTGCTTCCTCTACCTGAACCTAAGGAACCTAAGGTAGATGTTGAGTGACCTAAGGCTCTGTTCTTAGTTATCCTCTCCCTATACCCTGCATGATCACGACCAGTCCCATTACTCACCTGCCCTCTCTATGGTCGTTGCACATTTATCCCTGGAGCTCGGCCCGTCTCACCCCAGAAGCTGGACAGCACCTCCAGCTCACCGTGAGCTCCCCTGAATTCTCCAGTCCCCTGCCGCACGGCCTTTCTAGTTTCAGTTGTCGACCACACCTCCCTGGCTAGCCAGGCCAGAATACCTGGATTCCATGGGGACTCTTTATTTATTTTTTCATTTTTTTTAAAAGATTTATTTATTTATTTTTAGAGAGGGAAGGGAGGAAGATAGATAGATAGATAGATAGATAGAGAGAGAGAGAGAGAGAAACATCAATGTGTGGTTGCTGGGGGTTATGGCCTGCAACCCAAGCATGTACCCTGGCTGGGAATCAAACCTGCGACACTTTGGTTTGCAGCTCTCGCTCTATCCACTGAGCTACACCAGCCAGGGTAGGGACTCTTTATTTCTCACGTGTGATGGAAATCCAAACCCGCCTGGCTTTACTCGCCTAATAAATCCAGAATTGTATCACTTTTCACTGTGTCGCTGCACTGGCAGCTGTGACCAGCCATCCTTTTCCTCATCTCTCCTACCCCCATCTGAGTCTGTGTCACCATCATCTCTTTCCTGGGTTACTACAAAAATCTCTCCACTTTAAAGCTCTTCTGGCTTTCGTCTTAGGATCTTTTAAAAGCCGAAGTCCAGTCGTGTCACCCTTCTACTCAGAGCACGACAGTGTCTCCCCAACGCCGAGTGATTTCCAGCTCCCTTACAAGGGTGTACAGTTCCCTGCGTGGTCTGCTCTCTGGTGCGTCTCCTCCCCTTTCACGGTTCCGGCGGAAGGACGCTGCGGTTTCCCTACATTCCTCGGAAATCCCCGGTGTGCTCCCATCTCAGGGCTCTGCCCTAACCGCTCCATCTTTCCCCACAGATCTGCACGGCTGACTACCGCCGTAGCTCCTCCTTTCCCGATGCATTCTGCCTCGGCCGCCCTGTTGAAACATTTAAATGCCTACCGCCTCTCCCTCAGAGTTTGCAGTCCCATGTACTCAGCTGTCCTGGTCTCCATTTCACTCAGCGCCTTCTGATATTGTGAAAAATTACTTATTTATTATATGTATTATTTATTGTCTGCGGTCCTGTTAAAATTTAATCTTCTCAAGAGCAGAGATCTTTGTCTGTTAGGTTCACTAATATATCGTGCACCTAAAACAAACTGACACATAGTAGATATTTAATTAATTCACATTGAGTGGTTGATTTAGGCAGACTGTTCCCATTTTCCAGAACAAGACAGATCTATCTATCATGCGTCCTTCCATTCATCATCTGCTTGTCTGTATCTGTAGCCCCGTATCTCTAGAATACTATCTTTCGTCTGTTTGTTTTGGGGCATTTACTCTGTGTTAGGTACAGACAGACACAGGGAAAATACAGAGAAATACACTGCGATGTGCTGGAGCTCCTCACACTGTCTTGCTAAAACTGGTTATTAAATATTCAGGAGTTTTACAAGCCAGTTGTTAAACCAGAGATAGCTTGAAATTGGCCACAGTCAGAGCATTTACGCATACAAATTTGAATGTGTCTTGATTCACGGCTCCTCTCATCATCCCCCAACCCCAGCGGCAGTGTACTGTGGGAAGTGGACAACTCACCTCCTGCCATCAGGCGTTTGAGCTCCGAAGCATATGGTTCTTAAGTCCAGGGTTTTGTAGAACTCAGCGTCATGCCTACAGTGGACTCCTGTGGGATTGGTGGTTTGCGGAAATAAATGAGGAATATCCACATGAGGGCCAAGGGGCTATTTATTCAGAGCTTGACTGGAGGACAGAGCTCAGCCACCTCACTTGTGCTTGGCAGAGACTCAGAGGCCGCTCAAAAGCTTCACAGTGAAAAAAGTGTGAAGGCTTCGGGTTGGAGGCTGTCGGTGTGAGGAAAGTGGGTAAGTGGAAGTGGGACGGGTTGTGTGATGGGCTGGGGAGAATGGCTGGCCTTGTCCAGTCTGTCCCAAGTTAGGTGGGAGAAGAGAGCAGCGATCGGGAAGTGGGCCGTTGCTGACGCAGCTGCACGGCTGCGGAGCAGGTGGTGTGCCTTTCTGGGCTCCTGACGTGGATCCGGGTTCTTCTACTCGCAGAGCTGATCTGGCCGTCGCCTGGTTGTGTGTTCAGTCTCTCGGGCCTTTGTGTTGGTCATTCTCTTGCTTGGGAGAGGTTGACCAATTCAAGGAAGGCTACAGCTCCACTTCTCAGGGACCGTCATCACGGTAACTGCATTGTGAGAGCTTCTGGACCCAGAGTTTTAAATGCTTCTGCACAAAGGCAACCTTAACAAGAGTGCATTTGTGCAGAAGCATTTAAAACTCTGGGTAGGATGCAATAGACCGATGTTATTGCCGTTGTGACAAGCATCCTGTGAGGCGCTTGGACCCAAGAACCCCAAGTGCCAAGAAGTCCAATCCCAGAGGCTAGGGGGAATCACCCTTGTAGATCTAAGTAACCTTGGTGCCAAGTACAGCCTGTGCTACCTCGCCTGTGCCAACCAAGTGTCGGTTCACAAAACAAGTATTAGCAATGACCGAGGAGCCATCACGGCCAGCTCACAAGGATGGTAGAGCAGCATGACTGTGTTCCGCTGCTCACAGTGACAAGTGAGGCCATCCGAGCTCCATCTAGGGCGGACGGCGTATCCCTAACGACTTCTGCCAGAGCTAGTGATAAGGTTTTTACAGTTTTCATTCCTGTGTATATGCCTCCTGTGCCTTGGAACACTGCTCTGGCTGTTCTCATAAACAATGGGTCCATTTAAAACATGGCAGCATCTAGACTGAGAATATGATTTTGAGATGATTTATTGAGGCATGTTCGTAGTATTTAAACATAAAAAGTCAACCTGGATTGTGTTGCTCATTAGGCAGCAGAACCATGGCTCACTGTCGAATGTCAGTGCCAGGATGCATTCGGCGTTAAGCGGGACTGTGCAGGTGGAGCAGGCTGCCTCGGGAACACCGTGGGCTTCTCGCTCTCGAACGCTTTCATACAGCCATTCGCATTGCAGGAATGTCTTCGGGACGGCGTCTAATGGTCTGCCTTTGAATGGGAGGTTGAAATAGATTAACTTTAATGCTTCTTTCAGTGCTAAGAGTCTATGACTCCGAATGCTTCTTGAGAGATGCTGATTAATGACTAACGGCTGTAGGAAAAGGAAAATGACTTATTTTAGAGTAATAATTTAAAGGAGATGGAGATTGGTTTAACACTGAACTGACTTTTTGCTTAGTCTCTGAGCCAGAGTTATAAAGGGAAATTTACTAGCCTTATGCTGTTTCATCTGCCGTACAGAGTATTTTACAGTCATATATTCTTTCCCTAATAATTTGGTGTATTTTCTCTTTAAAGACTACGTGAATCATGTAACTGAAGATGTTTCCATCTTTGTTTTAGTCTGGCATAAAACCCAGGGGCAGACTTTCAGCTCGGCATTTTAACGATGTAGGTTCAGGTTGCCTCTGTGTCGATGCTCTTTTGCCCTCTGGTCTCGGTCCCCTATTCCAAACGACATTGTCTTGACTCTTTATAATTATTTGGAGTTTACTTTTATATATGTGTTCTTGTGAGGACCTCAGATCCTTTGTGAAATGAGCTGGGGCATGGATGAATGGATGGATAAGTGGGCGTATGTACCATGACTTGGCAAATTGTTGCTCCTTTGGGGGAGTGGAGAGTAAGTAGTGACGTGGCCGTGTTCCCTGACGACGTAGGAAGCTGCCAGTCTCTGTCACCGCAAGCCATGTCCCCATCATCCAGCACCCAAGTGTCTTTTTTTCTTCAGACAGGCTCCCATTTGATAATCATCAGCTCGGATCCAATACTTACTCTAAACAGTGGGGATAAACCATGGGTTCCAGTTGGTTAATAACAAATTGGTTGACAGTGTCCTAGCACTGGTTTTGCATTTTGTCATTAGGGTTCGGTGGGGGCTAGATAAGTATGAGAAGGTACTTCCTGCAACGTAAGTCACAAGTTGAAAGTAAAGCTCAGAAGACTACCACCCACTTTTAAAGGGCCATACTTTGGGTTCCACAATGATGGTGCACTTGATGCTAACATCTTTGTTAGATTGAACTCTGCATTTTTCCTGTAGTAGTAAAAAGTGATGGCTTCCCTCCAGTTATTGGTCTGAGCATGTCTGGAAGGCTATGTTCAGTTCCGGGTCACGTCCTTGGGGAAGGACACCAAAACACTGAAGTGGGTTCAGAGGAAGCCAGCAAATCGGTCAGGGGTTTGGAAAGCACATCATTTATCATCTCAGGACCTGTGTATGCTTAACCTGAAAAGTGATTACCGCAAACTGATACGGTCTCTTCTTTCAAATATCGGACTTGACCTTGTCCACTTGTCCACTGTCCCTTGTCCACTGTCAAATTTGGACATGAAGGAAGTCTTCCAGAAACATAAATACACCCATACCTGTGGCGTATGTTCATTGTGCCAAAACACACTTCATGAAGGGCCCCAGAGGTTCTAAAAGACGTGGTAAAAGGTCTCTCTGATGTGGTTTTGCAGCTGCCCTGTGTCCCTAACTGTCAGGGCCCCTCTGTACTCACCCCCTAGACTGTGCTCTGGGCAAGCCCTCCCCTGGCAGCACCAGACTGCCTTCCAGCTGTCACTCAGCCTGATTTTTGTGTTCCTGCCGCAGGCACCGTTGTGGGTGGATTGGGAGCGCCGTCTGCAGCCCAGGAGCCGGGCTGCACCGTCTCTAATACTCCCGCCCTCACCCCCAAAGCAGCTCTGGGGCCTGCTGTCATCACTAAGCAGTGTCCTAATGGGAGAATGTAAAAGAGACAGACTGAGCTGACTTGCGTAGTCCCAAGGAATTGTGTGTATATCTCAAACCTTCTGGACCCCCCCTGTAGTAGGGCAGGGGCAGCGGATGCCAACGTCATCAGGACCGAGACAGAGGAGGGAGCCTCTGACAGGGTTCCCGGTAGGTGCTGACAGCCTTCGAGGGTTCAGAGCCAGCCTGCCTTCATTTGTGATTCCCGCAACTTCTCCTTTTGTGGTCCTCCGCTACGTGTCAAATACCCTGGGATTGGTGGTAACCGAAACCATTCCTTCCTCACGTTAACTTTCCTCCAGACCGCATGGAACAGACTGGCATGAAGGCCCATTCGTCAGGGGAGATGGTGGGAGCAATAAGGCTACCAGGCCTGTCACTGGCAGCCATGTGGTGATACGAGGGGTGCGTGGGTTTGATTAAGGATGAGTGTTCTCTGTAGACAGCCCGCACTCAGCCAAGGACGATCAGCTCCTTATTCACCAGGTATTGTGAGAATAGCTGGGCAATACATTGTTTGATTTTTTAAAAAAGTGTATTACCCTTTTAATATGCTGTAATAATACAGATAATTTGCATTTCTTTAAATTTGCATTTTCTGAATTAGAATTAAAAGCTGGAAAACATGAAGCACACTGGGCAAAAATTCGTCTGTGAACTTAAGCCTCAGTCTCGCTTTAGTTGAGCAGAAGTGGATAATGAATGCACTGAATGAATAAATGAATTTCATTTTTCCAAATTAAATGTCTCTTTGGGAAAAAAAAAAACATAATCAAGGTTCTTTCTGTCTGTGGAAGGATAGACAAATTTCTACCCGGCTAATTAAGAAGACATGAATGGTGTACATTTGGAACAAAAGAAAAGAAAGGGAAGTATTTTCACTGGCATTTCACACAGAATCACCAGTAATAATGTATTTCACTTAATAGCAGTTTGAATTTTCCAAAGTCTTCCACATGTACCATATTGTGTTATTATGAGGTGGTTTAAGCAAATTATCATCATTATTCCATTCCGTAGAGAAAGACACGGAGATGGGCGGGGCACAAAATGCACTTGAAATCACACAGCCAGCTACTAGATGGGCTGAAGCCAGGGCCCAGGCCTCTGGGCTCGACCACATGATCCTTCCACCGGGTCACCTGGCCACTCAGGTGCAGGAGTGCTCTCCATCCAGTTTAAGCCACCAGTGGCTGCCATATTCTGCTGTGTATAATACACACCCACGTTTTTGGCCCAAACTTTCAGGGGGGAAAAAAAGACAAACATTCATTTTAATTGTTAAGTTCAATTAGTTATTTATTTATATTTAGAAACAAAACCGATTATCATATTCCAGGGTAGTATTGTGTATACGGATATCGTTATTGCTTTCTAGAGTTACCCTTTCAACACATAAGCATAAATTTAAAAAGCTGAAAACATTTATAGAGCTACAGAATTAGTATCACCCAAGAATAATGTGCCTCCTTATTTTTCCCTCAAAAATGTGGGCAAAAAGTGCACATTATACAGCAAAAGTGATAATTGTGTCTGGATCCTTTCTTCCTTCCCTCCCTTCCGTTCTCTATCTCCATTCTTTCTCTCTCCTCCTCTCCCTCTCCTGATTTCTGTTTTTCCTTCTTGGTAATGCCACGGTCTTAGTTAATGTTAGTAATCTCATTGTCCGAGGAACCCCTTAGGGCTTATCCGAACTTTCCATCCCTCAGCCTTCAAATTCTAAAGAAATAAATATATGTGTTTGGCTTTGAATAACCAACCAGTTCCCAAGCCCACACTTAAACACAGTAACCCTGAGCTCTGCATTCTTAATTCGTCCCGTGAGTATGGGGGAAGTAGGGCTGGTATAAAAATAACTCCTTCATGGTGTTGTCCTGAGGATTAAACACCACATGAAGTGCTGAGCACAGCTCCTCCCACGACGTGAGATGGAAGCACTCAACCAACGGTAGCTGTCCTGGCGTGGAGGTGGTCTGCTCACCCAGCAACAGTGCAATTGACCTTTTTCTTAAAAAAAAAAAGACAAAAATCCGTCCGCATTTCAAGGGATGGCAGTGGAGTCCCTGAATATACAGCGGTGATTTGAGATTAAATTGTGTCCGTTGGTTTAGGGTCCTTCCTGGCCAAATCCCAGGCAATTCCAGCATCTCCCTTGTGTGTGAACAGATGTGTAACGGGTTGAAAACTGCACAGTGGGAGGGATGACTGAGTTACCAAGATGGTGGTGGACTCTTCCTCGAGGCTCCCTGGACTGGGTAGCCGTCATGGTATCAACACGATGGGAAATTATTTAGTGATCAGGCCTTGCCTGAAGAACTGCCTTTAGAACGGGAAAGTGAGATCGCTGGCGTTAGATACATTAGTAGGAAAGAGAAACAAGGTCGGGGCGGGAGGGAGACTTTAAGTCACGATTTGCATCTCCGAGAGTCAACATCACAAGTGCTCCACCCGCCGTGGAGCTGTGAGAGACCAGCCCCTGCTGCAGTGGCCCGGCAGGGGCCCTCGTCACAGCGCTGACACGTCCTAAATCAGGCTTCTCACCGGCTGCTGACGCGCCGTGGGGTGTGGCCCCACTTGTAATTGGATATGAAGCCCCTTGCTCAGCGGTCCCAGTGCAGTTCAGTGAAAGTCAGTGAGAGGGTGGAAGCCGCCCAGGACCACATCCCTGTGGAACGTATGGCGATTTCTGGCATCGCTCAACCAGGAGAGGGGGGTTTCAGCTTGTTCTCGGAACCGGGAGATCTCCCTGCTCCTCAGTGCTCATCCATCCCCAGCAGCCGTTTCCCCACTTGGCTTTGCGGACTTTCTTGACAGCTTCCTTCCAAACTCAGTTACAGCACACACACCTTCTCCTTGAGAAGACCCAGTCTCCGACGTGTGTTTAACGTCCCCTTGTGTGTGGTTTAAGACGTAGTTGGCAGCTGACCTAGGGACAGAGATATCATATCCAGTTAAGATTTCTCTTGGCAGTGTGAGCTCCCCCACCCCCCGCCCCCCGCACTCCCACACCTCCAGAATCTGGGCATTGGCTTGGTGGAATATTGCAGGGATGCATGCCTCCTCTCTTCCCGAGTCCCCGCTTTCTCATTCCCATCCACTTTCCTTCCCAGACGGGCATTCTGCCCCAGAGCAGGGGCAAGCTGGCGCATCAGCCAGCACAAAGGGAACCGTTTTCAGAGGGAAGCATTGGACCAAATCTCTCAGAAGAGGCGCCTGACCCCTTCCTTCTCTTCCCACCCTCTCCATCTGGAAGAAAAGAGAAACAGAGAGATTTGGAAGTTGCCAAAGTTTAATTACTTCTACTGAAAGTGCCAAAAAACTGTGAAAGCTTATCCTTTGGTGGAAGGAACCCAGAGGGCCCTGCGGACACTGCAGCTGTCTGCTTGCCATTTGTTTTTTTTCCCCCTCTCTTTTCTTCTTCAGCCTCCAAGTAACAAATTTCCACTTTTCCTTTCCAAGAATTGAGGACATATTGTCCCTTAGAGAATTCAAAAGGGTGTTTCGGATTCTGCCACCAGAGACAGGACTGGTGAGCTAACCTCAAATGTTTCTATGTTGAGGTCCATGCAACCTGAAACTTGGGGCGCGCCGTTAGCTGACACCATTAGCTCACTGAGTCACCCATCCACCGATGCAAATTGTATTACAATTACATCCATCGTTAACTAACCCCGCGGGGTCCGCCTCAGCAGATATGAAAATAGGTGATTTTTAATTTTTGTGTGGGAAGGGTGCAGCAAAAACTTACACAAGCTAAGAGACAAAAATTAGAAAATTAGCATGTGAAAGTGTAGGCAATTAGATGGCAATTAACATGATCATTAAAGAAAAAGAGTTTTCAAGGAGGCACCATATGTCAAGTCTACACATTTTTATGTGTTTTATAATGATTACAACAGCCCTGTGGAAAAAGATAATATTCCTATTCAGTAGGTTCAAAGAACGGCAATGTCACCCAACTAGTAGAGAAGCAGGCAGAAACGCCCTAGCCGAGTAGCTCAGCTAGTTAGAGCATCGTCCCAACACGCCGAGGTTGCAGGTTCAGTCCCCAGTCAGGGCACATGTAAGAATCAGCCAATGAATGCTCAGATAGGTGGAACAACAGGTCAGTGTTTCACTCTCTCTCTCTCTATGTCCCCCTCCCTAAAAAATCAATAGTTTAAAAAAAAGAAGGGGGCTGAAATTTCAATGCGTGTCTTTTGATCCCAAGATCAGGCAGTATCATGCCTGTCTCAGCTAACTCTCAATCACTCGGAGGCTGATCAAGCTTGCAGGTTGCCTGTGCTTTATTTAGATGCCCTTTCTCTCCCGGTGGCATAGTTCCTGGTGTTTTACCTTCTCACAGTACCTGTACTCCGGGCTGGCATCTACCCACCCAAAGGAAGAGGAAGCAAGACTGCCTCCGCCCCTCGCTAGTAGGTGGAGTGGGCAGGTGATTGAACCCGGCAGTTAAAATGATGTATAAATACTCAATGGATTGCAGTAACAGCTCTGTTCTGCCTTTTTTATCAAGCAGTCAAGACTGGTAACGTAGAGATAATATGTTTATTTCAAAAGTTGGAGGTTGAAGATAGTAAACAGCATTGCTTGAAAGAAAGCAAGCCAACGCAAGCTAACGTTCTTTCAGCTTTTAGCAGCAAGCCTTTTCTTACGAAGTCAGGTTCGTTTCATGACGAATGGGACATTGTAGGCTTTCTGTCTTGTCGGTGACCCTTTTGAAGAGCCAAAAAAGGATCTCACATTTTTCTTCAAGTTCCCTGTGAAATCAGCATGATTTGCTTTTTGATTTCTTATGTCTCTTCCTTATTAAATCTTGCTTTTTTGTGGGTCTACTGCAGAAATGGATGTAGCAGCTAAAACTCATCCTTTGATGCGGCGCAGACACAAAGCGTGAACTCGTGCATTGGGGAGAATTATTCGGAGGACGCTGGCAAAGGCTGGGGATTGGAAGCCAGTGGACTTTCTGTTTCAAGTTCTTTTCTCTTTGCAAGTCTTTGATGTGCCTGATCCCCTCCTAACATCAGGTGGGATATAGAAATTGCCGTTAGAAGTTAAGGTACTGGTTTTTGCTAGTCCAGTATCAGTGTCTAGTTGAAGCCCAGGTTTTAATTTTGCAGAATGTGTTAAAAAGTTCATATTATACTGAATAGGGCTCAGCGGTTACTGGTGTGTGTGTGTGTGTGGCAGTACTGGGTTTTCTGTGTGCATTAGGGAATGAATTTGGGTAAAGTATCCATTAAAGACACACAGATGGCCACAGTTCTCTCCAGCCAGTGGAGGACTTGGGGGAAGGGTACGAAGAGGCTGTGTTCCAGTGTCTGACACAGCTCAGACACTGCTAATTGCTGAGAGACTCACTTGTGTGGTAGCGTTTACCTCATTCTGTCCTTAAATCTTGTGCAGAAACAAGTGAGATAAAACGGTGTTTGGGGTAAGACTTTTAACCAGTCCTTGACTCCTCCTTTCTAATCAACTTGAAATTAGCATGGTTTGTATTTTTTAATTAATACATGTTTGAGCTGTTTATGTTTACAAAAAAAAATGAGCAGGATATAAATAGTTCTCATCTACTCGCTCACCCTCCCCTCTGGTCTCCTTTATCATCCAGTCTTCCATTATATAGTACGTTTGTGAAAACGGATGAGCCAGTAGTGATGTGTCGTCATGGACTGAAGTCCACAGTTTGTGTTAGAGTTCGTTCTTTATGTTGTGCATTCATGGGTTTGGACAGAAGTGTGTCACGTTCCAGCATCACACGGAATAGTTTCAGTCCCCAGAAAACACTCTTCGCTCTGCCTGTTCATCCCTCCCCCCTCCCCTGGCAACCACTGACCGTTCTCCTGTCCCCGCAGTTCTGCCTTCTCCAGAGTGCAGTGCGGCTGCACGCATACAGTGTGCATCCCTTTCAGGTCGGCTCCTTCCTCTCAGAAACATGCGTGTAGGCTGCCTCCGCGTCTTCTCGCGGCTCGGTGACTCATTTCTTTTTAGCACGGACTCACGTTCCATTGTCTGGACGGACCACTGCGTATTTATTCGTCCCCCTACTAAAGGGCATCTTGGTTGCTTCCAGGTCTTGGCGAGTTACGAATAAAGCTGTCATACTCACGTGCAGATTCTTGTGTGAACGTCAGTTTTTGACCAATGCGAGCAAACACCGAAGAGCACGATGGCTGTATTGCATCGTGAGAGTGTGTGGGCTCACCGCCAGCTCCTGTGGCACTCCCCCCAGCAGTGACCGAGGGTTCTGTTGCTCCACCTTCTTGCCAGCATTTGGTGTTGTCAGTGCTTTGGATTTGGCCATTTTTACAGATGAGGAGTACTATCTCATTGTGGTTCTAATTGCAATTCCCTAGTGACATAGAATGTGGAGCATCTTTCTATATGCTTCTTTGCCAATTGTATATCTTCTTTGGTGAAATGTCTCTGCAGATATTTGGCCCTTTTTATAATTGGGTTGTTTGTTTTCTTATTGTTGAGTTTCAAGATGTGCTTGGCTTTCGATTGCTGATGTCTCAAAGGAAGTGTCCTACACAGAGAAATATAGTGGTACCTCGGTACACATTGTAAACTTGTTCCAGAACTCGTGACGAGTGCTAAAACCAACAAATACCAAACGGATTTTTTCCATGAACATTTTCTCTTGTGGGCAGCAGCGTGACTCATACAAGCTCTAGCAAGTGCCTCGAGTCCCAGGCAAGTGCCCAGTGCTGAAACATTTTTTTTCTCATCAAAATATGAGTACAGGGTTTGACAAGTTCTGAAACCGATGACTATAGTTGCTGTTATGCAAATTTCATGTTTCTCCAACCAAGGCAAACACAGTTCGGGTCGCAAGAGGCTGTTGTCAGCCATTTATGAGTTACTGTGTCATTTGAGATTTTGTCTGTAAACCGCGAGATGAGCATGCACCGGATCAGCCGGAGCACCGGTTTATAGCCACTCGGTGGTGGTGGTGGCGGCGGTGGGGGGCCGGCTCTCAGTCCTTCCTTCTAATCACCCCCCAGCCCCAGATTTGTAAAAACCAGGGAGAGCAAGAGCCAGGGGAGGCGTTTGCCCAAACACAGCCTTGTCCTGGCTTTCCCTGCCGACACAACTCCAGACCCAGAAGCGTGGCTCACACTGTGCTCTTGTCGGGGGTCTCGTTGCCAAGTAAAATGCCTGGGTCCCGGGGCCCGGGAAAGAGGTGGGGGGAGAGCCAAGGGGGCCTTGAACTGCCCTCCTGAGAGTCTGCCCTGCATGACAGGAGGCCGAGGGACAGGAGTCACGGCCGGGGCTTGGCAGGACCCCAGGCCCATGTCGGCAGCCCACCAGGCAGCATGGCCCCCGGGGAGGGCGCCTGCTCTCCAGCCCAGCGCTGAGCCGAATCTTCTGTTTCTCCCAAGGAGAGCCACGAATCTGATTTTAATATGAAGTCTCCTGAGTTTCCAGTACTGACAACAAATTCATACCCTTTTAAAAAAACTCAGTGAGGAAGAGGAAATTTCAGTGGCAGATGCTTATAAAAAAAAAAAAAGCAAAGCAAAATAAAACAGTAACCTGGGCACCTATTGGAGACGCTAACAACTCATCCAGTTTCCCCTCAAGCACTTATTAAATGCCAACAGCATGCTGGTGTTCGAGTTCTCTCTAACAAGCAGCATCTCAAATTTCATTTCCACGTGATCGCACCGTTTTCCGTCTGCCACCGAGGGCCAGTGCGCATGCTCACAGAGCAAATGAGTGACAGACCTGTAAATCAATACAGACCGTGTGTGTCCCTGCCCGTTCCGGTGGCCCAGCAAGCTTCTAGTGCCCTTTTGGGGCACACACATTTTTTTCCCTGTTAGGAACTCGGGCTGCTGGCTCAGTAACCAGGTGCCCCCTGCTTCCTAGAACCCAGCCAGTCCAGTCGAAGGCCATCATTGTATACCACTTTCACCTCGACAGAGCTGTGGTCCAGTGCTTTTCAGCAGCGCCACACCCACTGTAGGGTCAGCGCGAGGTCAACGCCAGTTCAGCACAACAGCTGGGAAAGAGGAAAATTCAGCCGCCCCTGCAGGCCCTCCGCTCCGAGAGACGCCCCACACAAGGTCAAGTTCAAGCGCCGTTCATGCTGTAAGGAAGACGAGCACGTTCAGGTGCAGCAGATGGCTTCGGCGCGTCTGCCTCGGGTCCTCAGGTGCGAGGGGGCTCTTTGCTGAATGGGAATGAGGCGTTGGCGGTGGGGAGAGTTCCGGAAAATCGGCCTGTGCCGCCCTAGAGAGAAATAGGCGCATTAATGAGGTTTCCTCGACTCACGAAGCAATGCAGCTTGTTTTTCTGTTAAATGAAACTTCTGCCTCTCCGAGTGGAGTCTTGGACTTCCCACCCCTGCTGTCAGTCAGGGTTTAAAACGGGAAGAACTGGAACCCGGCTCCTAAACCTTTTCCAGCAAATCTGTGAGAGGGGGAGGAGAGACCTCTGATTTAGACTGTGAGCATCCTCCAGCTCCACTTCGAGACACTCCAAGAGGCCTCCAGCGTTGGCACATTTGTTTCTGCCTCCCCTCCCTTCTCTCGCTTGCTTGCATTTCATGGAATGTCGGGAGAGGTCACGATGTAGAATAGACACTGAGCTACACTCTCAGCGAGGCGTTCTCCAAGGGGGCCGGGGGCCCCTGGACCAGCAGCCTCACCTGGGAACTTGGTGGACATGCAGAGGGGGAGACCCGCTGAATCAGACTCTCCAGGGTGGGGCCCCGCCATCTGCGCCTCCACCAGCCCCGGGAGATGCTCACACGCACACGGATTTGAGCACAGCTCGTCCGGACTAGGAAGTCGATCGGGACAGGTATCTGCCCATGGTGGCTTGCAGTTTGGTGACGGAAACAGCGTGACCATCATTGGAGTGTGGTAAATTGTATGATAACAAGCGTGCACAGAACGTGAGGGAGGGGGGGAAACAAGACAATCAAGTCACATTTCGGAAGAACTTCTGTGACACATTAACTTCATCCTCTTCTTCCCTCGCAAAGATTGTCATCTGCACAGTCACCTGTTCGTGTCACGTGGGCCTTCCTAAATGAGCAGACTTTCCGGGCACTGCTCATCTGTAACAGCAAACAGGAGAGAAATCCTCGATCCCTCTGAGGGTCTTTCTGCATAGAAAGTGTATTGTATAGCAGTTATTGAGACGTACTTTCGATGGTCGTGTCCATTTGGAAGCCCGTCCCTGTGTTCTAGGGCACAGAATTTGAACCCGAGCAGAAGCCAGCGGAGAGATGGAGAAGGGAATTCTCACCACTAGGGGGGAGAATGCGGTCCGTCGCAGGTGCACGCTGGGAGGCGGCAGTGCGTGCCCAACAGGGTGTGGGCACCTTTGCTGACTGACGGCGGCCCCTTCTGCCAAGGTGTCCCCCACCCCCCAGCAGTCTGATCACAAAGTCGATGTACATTTCTGTGGGGTTTTCATTATGATATTATTTTTAAAGCCTGGCACTCAGCAGGCTACCAAGTCCAGAGAAATGGTTCTTCTTAAGAGAACAGCCCATGAATAAGATGCTGTGCAAGCAGCAGCCCCTTGAAAGGGCGCAGAGGCAGGAGTTTGCTGTACACTCAGACAGAGTCCGCAGAACAGCAGCCTGCGGGGGCAGCTCATTTGGTCCTGCGCTGCGTCCCTGAGCGGCCGGTGCCGCTGGCCTCGGCAGGTGGACGCCAGAACACTCACCTGGAGGCTCGCGTTCTGTTCCGAGTCTTGCTCTTTGAAGGGATTCAACGGGCTCTGCCTTCTGAGGAGGAGGGGAAGAGAGAAGACTCGCCATCACCTTCCTTGTGTTCTTCCTTGCTCAGAAAGTCCTCTGGAGCTGAAGAAGGGAGGGGGACACTCTGAAGGTTGTGCCTTTGACCAGGAGGCCACGTCACCTCCAAAAGCCTTTAAACAGGCAAACGAAGCCCCTCGAACTGAGTGTGAGAGGAGCGGAGATAGTCCTTGCTCAAGTCTCCGCCCCAACACCCCCGGTCTTCGGATTTTAAAGAACACCCCCGCCCCCGTCACTGTGCCCTCGGCTCGCTCACTTTTCTTGCTCATGCTCAGCAGGAGCTGGCGCGTGTGTGTTTGTTCGTTTCCTGTCGGTCTCCTCAGCTGGGCAGGGACTTGCCTGTGGTCTGTGGTGGTCTTTGCTGTTTGCTCCTAGAGCAGTGTTGGACACCTGGTTCGTTCCCAGGGTTGACGGGGAGAGACAGAATGAAGAATACAGCAGGGGGAATGCTTTTCCTCCTCTCCTTGAGCAGGAGAGAGGTGAGAAGGGAAGTGTGGCTGGCGAAGAGGCACAGCCGAGGGCGAGCCTCTGTCTCTGCCCGAGTCGAGGGAGTGTGAGGGGTCCCGAGCATGGGCAGTGTTCCGAGGGGAGGCCAGGGAGCAGTCTCAGCAGGACTCAGAACGGATGTGACCCCGAGGTCAGCGGTCTGCAACAGCAGCAGCACGAGGAGTGCAGTGCGGTCTGTGCCTGGTGGGTGTGGGGGCGGCCGTGGCGGGTCCGACAGGGCAGTGGGGCTCGGTGCACATCCGGCAGCCGGAGCCGGTGTCCAGACACCGACTGGCACGTTCAGACGAGTCACAACCATGGAGCTGGACACGTGGGTTTCATGCTGAGAGGGTAACACACAACAAGCAGGTTTAAGAGTCATCAAGCAGAGGGACGCTGAAGAAGAGGCATTAGCAAAATTGGTCAGGACGAACAGGCATTCAAAAGGTGTGTTAGCCCTGGCCGGTGTGGCTCAGCTGGTTGGGGTGCCGTCCTGCAAACCGAAGGCTGTGGGTTTGATTCCCGGTCAGGGCACATGCCTGGGTTGTGGATTCCTGGTCAGGGTGTGTGTGAGAAGGCAAGCAAGCGATGTTTTTCTCTCTCTCCCTTCCTCTCTCTCTAAAACGATTAAAAAATGTCCTCATGTGAATATTAAATACAAAAATAAACAAGTAAATGGTGTGTTAGTCAAGGGAAACCTGTCAACAGGAGAGAGAGAAACTATCAACATACTCCCAGGAACGTAAGAAGTAAACCACAGCGCTTCTGGAGGCGGGAACAGGGAGGTGAAGTTGCGTAGCGATTGGATGACTGCGGTACCGTACGGGAAGGCGGAGGCTGGCCATTGGGTCGAGGTGGTGGCTGTCGTGAGATGCGTCTGCAGCGTCCGGGGCACACAGAGTGCGGGGGCTGAGTGGTGAATGGGAGACAAGGCTGGAACAGATGAGGGGAGGACACCGTCTCACATTGTGACTGATGTGACTTCACTGTTGGCCCTGGCGAAGCGATATCCCGTGTTCACATAATGTCAGATCATCCACTGTTTGTCCACATTCGTCGATTTGGGAGTGTTCTGAATCTTGGTTTTATAGAGAAAAAAAATATCCAAGTTCATTAACGAATTTTCACCATTCGGTTACAAACTGGTCACGTGGTGGACATTCATATTGTCTGTCCACCTCCACCCCAGTTTTCCGTCTACCTTTCTTTCGCCCTTGGTGCTGTGAAAAAAGCACCTGTGCTACGAGGTCCATCTCTCCCACCTTCTCTGTCACCAGGAGCACTTGCTCACCGGTGGGAAAGAACTCGAGTTGTAATTCTTTACGATCAGCAAGCGTTATAGCCACCTTTCCAGCGTAAGCGTTGCCTCCTTTGATCTGTCTCTGCTCAGACCTGAGCGTCAGGGCTCCGTTCCCCACCGGGCCAGCCCGCCTGTGGCCCGCCCTGGCCTTGCAGCTGGCGCTGCTGATGGCACTCCGCTAGGGGTCCTGCTTCCACTCGGTCTGTTGACCCTCGGACGGGGATTCGGGGCTGGTGACATTTGACGGGACCGATGTTTCCCTCAATCTGACAGCTGTGTGGATGTCAGCGTTGATGGCTAAGAACAACATTCCTTGCCATCTTCCAGAGCTGCGGTTGGTTTTCTCTCACTTTGAGGACCGGACAGGAGAGATTTGAAAGAACCGCCCAGGAACTGGCCTTGACCGCGGGGGAAGGAGGCCTCTGGCCGCAGGAAGAAAGGCTTCCCGTGGAAAAGACACAGCTCCCCAGAAGAGCACCGAGCAGGAGACACTGCGTGGAATTCCCTCTGTCCAGGAGCTGTGCGAACGTTGATTTGATATCCTGTAATTTACGTTACACTCCGACAATCAGAGCCGCGAGTCATATTGTTAGATCTCCGTTCCGTTGGTGAGAACACGGTGTCATCAAAATCATGATCATAGGCTCATTTTATACATTAGGTGGAATTGTATGAAATTGCTGTTTTCATAGACTGAAAATGGTTGTTAACATCACTGGCGTGCGGGTCAAATTGAAATGATGAGAAAGAGAATGAGGAAGGGAGTTACTGTCTCAAATACTAGTACTGGGCAACAGAATTCTGATAGTAAAATGTGGATCTGTCATTTAAAAAGCAACACATGTAGCAGCGGCCTGTGGGGCTCAGTTGGTTGGAGCAGGGTCCTGCAAAGTGTGGAAGGCTGCGGGTTTGATTCCTGGACAGGGTACATGCCTAGGTTGCAGGGTCAGTCCCTGGTCCGGGCATGGACAAGAGGCAACTGATGGATGTTTCTCCCTTTCCTTTCCTCTTTCCCTAAAAGCAATGGAAAGATGCCTTCAGGTGAGGATAAAAATAAATTACAAAAGGAACACGTTCTTGCCAGTGGACCAATGGTTATGCAATATTAGTGAAGCTAATGTAAATGGAGGACTTCCTGTGGGGTCAATCATTTTAAATACTTGATTGAGTCATGCTGTTTCTGAGAGGTAAGCCTTTTAACCCCCTTGTTGAAGATGCGGCTCAGAAAGAGGGAATGCACGTCCTAAAGTTGTGAACCCGCTGAGCAGGGCCCACCGCTAGCTACAGGGCGCTTCCGCCTAAGACACAGCGTCTGTCGTGTCTGTCCCGGAAACTGGGTTTTCCCAGCACAGTCAATCGAGGGGCCAATTACGAATCACAGAATTACTCTTGAATTCCAGACTGTTTTCATGACTGAGTCTGATGCCAGAGAAGAGACTTTCAGGAAAGAAATGGAGATAAAAACAACAGCAACCACAAAATACGTTTGCACAGTCTTGCCTTTAACTGCAGTTGTGGTTAGGAACTACAGACTTCTTTGTACCGTGGTTTTCTCATTCGTAAACGGTTGGGACTAGGCGGAGGGGGGTTAGAAGACTGTTCCTCGCCCTGGTGGGTGGCTCAGCTGGTTGAGCATCATCCCATGCACCAGAAGGTTGTGGGTTCGATCTCCAGGCAGGGCATGTCTAGGAGAAAAATGACCAATGTTTCTCTCTCTTGTTCTCTCTCTCTCCCCCACTCCCCCTCTCCCCCTCCCTCTCTCTCAAATCAATAATAGAAAATACCCTAGGGTCAGGAAAATAAATACCTAAAATAAAAGACCCTCCCTCACTCCTGATAGGGCTCGTGAAATTTACAATGACACAGGCAGGCCTGTTACAGCTGAGGAAGCAGGATGCTCTCCTCTGACTTGGGGCTTCCGTCACAAACACACATTTCCGGGCTCCAGCTTCCGACCGGCTCCGTGAGAGTCCTCGGGGTGGAGCCACAGAATCTGTATTTTAACTACCTTTTCCCAAAGCCTGGCGTTTAGCAAGTGCTGTTTAAACGCATATTAACGCTGTCTCGCAAATGTTACTGCTAATCCTCAGACACCCCGCGTTAGGGAACCGCCAAACCAGAGCGTGTGGCATGAGGAAGACGTGCAGGTTTATCTGACACTGGACCTGCACTCCTCCGCCAGAGACATGGGGAGTTGGATCGTGTCTGGATCATTGCGACCTTCAGTGAAGAGTCTGGAGTTGGTGCTGAGGGCCCTTATTCTGTGCTCAGGGATCCTGCGGCTTTCTGGGGACCCTGCTGCCCCCGGCACGCCCTCGTGTCCGAGAAGCCCTGGCATCGACCCTTTCCCCTGGGCGGCCCTTGCTTTATCGTGGAAGCACTCCTCCCAGCGGAACTGCGGACAGAGGGGAGTGGTAAATGTCGCTGGAGACCAATTAGGCCCTGAAAGATGAAGAAAGATGACTTTCAAGTGTCGGAAAACCTTGTGAACCCTTCCCTAATTAGCGCTCCCCCGGGGGTCTGGGGCCAGAGGAAGCACCGATCTGGTTGAAACCTCTTCCCTGGTGTGTTGATTCACTCCAGAGCTCGCACATACCGACTGCCGCCTGGGAGCGGGGCACTGTGCTAGGCCCAGGAGCTGTGTGTTGCCAATTACAGGGCCAGGCACGTGACAGGTGCTCCATGTGTCTCCCCCAAGCCCCCAGTGTCTTCAGTTCATAGGTGACACAGTGGCACCTCCTGTCGGGCCTGACATCAAAGGTCACCTCCAAACAGAGGAGCCTCTTAGGGCCTCACCGCCGAGCCCCGCTCCTTCCCCGCCTCCATACGTCTCTCTTGCTCTCTGGATATCCTAAAACAAAAGCAAAAGTTCAGTGGAGAAGGATAAAGTTCAGATTTCATTAGCTTTTGATATCACTGTTCCTTAGGGAGAAAAATCACATTTTGGGGTAACCTTTTTAGTTAATTCGCACCCGCAGCCGGGAGAAAATCACCCTATGCGTCTGTGTTATTCATAGGCAATTAGATGCCGCTGGTGAGCTCGGTCAGTCGCATGGGCTAAACAGAGGTGGAGTACGGCTGTCATCCCTTTGGCCTTGGTTTGCAGACCCGGGGCTGCGGAGGCCAGCCAGCAGAAGAGGCCAGACAGTGGCAGGCACTAACACAGAGGTGTCGCACGGGAGGAGAGAGAGGGCTCATCCTGGCCTTTGAGTCGGGGAAGGCCTCTCAGGGGAGGGCAGCCCCGGAGTCAGCCTCACGAGAGTGTATGACCTTATGGCTTTGGACAAATGATGCAAAGGAGGCCCCCTCAGACACCAGACTTGTGCAAAGGACCCGGGATGAACACGCACCGACAGAGAACATGGGCTCGTTCTTAGTTTCTGCAAGAGTCTCCTCCTGAACACTTCTGTGCAGAGTTAAGTCACGTCTGTCAGGCCAGAACCCCGTCTTCCCCGAGCAAGGATTCTCCAGACTCACCAGCATCAGGCACGAGGCACGTAACTGTTCCTGCAGACGAGCTGGCTCGCCCCTGGCCTCAGCGTGTTTTTATTAAAACGCCGCGGGCTCCGTAATAGCACTTATCTGTGCCTCTCCCAGGTGGACAGGGCGCAGCAGATCGGCGGTGTCAGGCCCAATCGCCACAAACAGAAGATGAAAGGCAAGAACGGGGAGGTCGCAGCCGGTCTGTCTCCCGAGGACGGGGCGGGAGGATCGCAGGATGTGTTTATTTCCTCGCCCTCGGTCCTGCACACACTTACACGTTCACATTCCCAGAGCAGCTTTCCTCAAAGGAAATGACTTCGCCTGTGGGCCCGCGGCGAAAGGTCACTGGAAATGGGAGTGAAGCGAGGAAGCAATAAACCTCGTGCTGCTGGCAAGTCCAAGGTGCCCCCTCTTCTGGGGTTTGCCCCCGCAGCCTGCCCCGAGGGATTCTCTGAGCCAGTCCTCCTTGCCTCCACGCTGGCTCCTCTAGCCGGTCCAGCTCCTCGGGCTTCCCCAGTGACCTCGATCATCACCTCATCAAGTGTGCCTATTTCGTGCTTCTACTCCGCCCCCCAGAAACCCACGCAGCCCCTGCCTGCCTCGCTTTCTTTTAACCCTTCCCTACCTTGCTGTGGAGCGCTTCCACCCTCTGGGCTTCAGTGAGCAGGAAAATAATGTGTCTCCTCATTAGAGCCTCGTAAAAAGGGACATCGCAGCCCGCCAGCCGTGTGATTTCTCCACCTCTGAAAGTGACCTTCGAAACGATAGGCGCGCCTTTTCTTCCCCCCGCCGCTGTACTGCGCCACCAGTCCAAATCCGACTTCCTGCCTGCACAGCTCTTTCCTCCACGACTCCTTTTCAAGTCCGCTCTGTCCTTTGAATATCTCTCTTCAAAGGCAGCCGCTGTTCTTCCCCTCCAGTGAAAATCTCTCTTCATTATTTTCTGCTCTCGTCGCGGTCGCTACCAAGTTTCCCGGCATGTGTCTTTTCTTCTTGCCTGGCATTTGCAACTCTTTCAATTTGGAATCACCCGAGAGCTTCCTTCGTGTGAGGTCCTCTTCTGCACGTCGGGCATGAATACAGAGGACGGTGTGACCAAAGGTAGCGACCACGCTGGCAGGTTTCATCTGGTTACGGGGCTTCGCTTTCAGATCTTTCTGCTCCGTTCTGGCCTGTCAGGCAAGGATGGCCTCCCAGTTGTATCGTTCGGGGACGTCAGCCGAGAGAGCGGAACGCGTCAGGCTTTGGGGTCAGCAGGCCCAGGTTCAACTCCTCGCTCCGTCACTTACCCCTCAAGATGTGCTCTTAGCCAAATGGGTTAGAAGTGGCCACGAACTAAGTGGCCTAAGTCAATCGAAGTTTCTTCTCTCCCAGGAGTTAAAACAACCAAAACCGAGGGTCCGTTCCTCCTAGAATCTCGGAGGGGGTACCTGTGCCAGGCGCCTCTCCTGGGTCCTGGGGGTCGCCAGCCATCCTGGGTGTTCCTTGCCTTGCAGACACATCCCTCCAGCCTCCGCCTTCATCCTCCTGTGGCTGTCTCCTCTGTGTACCTCTGTGTTCTCTTCTAAGGATATCACGTTGAGGTCTGTAACTCAATTATACGCCAGAAGACCCGATTTCCAGACAAGATTACATCCATAGGCACTGCAGCAGATGTTTTTCCTCTCCGAGC
The DNA here is from genome assembly GCF_019186645.2 of Phyllostomus hastatus. Classification (NCBI taxonomy): domain Eukaryota; kingdom Metazoa; phylum Chordata; class Mammalia; order Chiroptera; family Phyllostomidae; genus Phyllostomus; species Phyllostomus hastatus. The sequence continues at coordinate 5,126,171 of NW_025334036.1, read as the reverse complement.
CTCAGTTCCCTCATCTGTACAATAGGGGTGGCATTGCCAGCCAGAGTGGTCGTGGAGGGAAGCAAACCACAACATGTTTGGGAAGTTCTTGGCACGATGGCGGGCGTATGGTAAACGATCAGCAAATGCCCCTTTCCAAAAGTCTAGTCACTGCTTTGGTGTAACGCTTTAGAGAACAGAGGTGATCTCACTATACAGACTGGAGAGTTAATTTTCACAGGTATTTTGCTCTGTCACCATATAAAGTTGAGAAATAAGTTTCGTCCTACAACTTATCCGTGAGGTACATTGGAAATTTTGGAGAGGAAGGGGTTCATTCAGAAGCAAGGCGGGCCCGATCCTTGCGGTCAGCAAATATTTGCTGAGCCAGCGCTGAGCACTGACCAGAGGAGACAAGGGCCCAGGCTGCATGGAAACATAAATTATGAATCACAGCAATCACGATGAAACGTGATTTCAGGTAGCTGTAAAAAAAATAGAGAAAAGTGAAACAAGAAACAGAGACAGAGGGTGACGCAGGGCAGGAGACTGAGTGCGCTTTGAAGAGGCAGCGTTTCCGGCGAGTTCTGCGTGAAGTGAGGGCCCGCTCCGTGTGGGGGGGCTGGGGGGTACGTTCTCGGCAGAGGGCCCAGTGAGCACCAAGGCCCCGACGGGGCGGGTGGAGGGCCCACAGGACGGTGCTGTGTCTACAGCAGCAGAGTGTGGGGGTGGGCATCAGGTCACGCAGCATCCGGTGGGCCAGTGCTGAGAACGGACCTGTCCGGAGCCGGCCACGATCCAGCGTGACAGTGGACAGTGTCCAGTGGGACGGCTACCACCAGCCGCACGCAGTTAGGAGAGGTGGCCAGCCATGCGGACCGAGGCCACCACAGAGGGTTCTCCCGACCTGGGGGCCATCGCCCACGTCACACAGAGCTTTGCCCTCCTTTTCCGACTCCAGTCTTCTTTTCTGTGCAAACCAGGTAGGCACAGGCACGGGCCTGTCACCGTCTCTGGATGTCTTCTCTTGCTCTCTCTGTCTGGTTTTGTCCTCGTCTTCTAACAGAAATAGATGGTTATCGTCCCAGACACTTCCAGAAATCAGCACGTGACAAAAGATGCCTTCGGTCTGTCAGTTCCCCCCCGTGCCAGTGACACAATCGCGCCTTCCTAAATCATTTCATAAAATCACGAGCCCTAAGTGAGTCTACTTAGGCTGACAGCTGCTGCCGTCCGCTCCGCCGCGGAGGCCGCGCCTTGCTGTGCACCGCTGTGCGGCTCGCCCAGACGAGGCCACCGCTGGATTCAACTTGTTCCTTCCAGTCTCACGTTCCGTGGTGCTCAATTACTGAATGAAAACCTATTTTCCCAAAGGACAAGAGCGAGCATGAAAGGATAAAACTGAAACTCGGGGCCATTGCAAACGCGAGAGGAGGGAGGTCGAGTCCTGGGAGGAGGGAGACGGAGGGAAAGGCAGCCGAGCGGAGGACCCGAGAGGGGGGCGCCGTCTGGCGGGGGTGGGCCGCAGTTCCCTCGGTCAGCACGCTCCTGCAAGGTCCCGTCGTCTTCTGAACTTCTCCAGGGAGGCAGCGCGAGGTAGAGCTTCCTGGTTCCTGCCCTTCGGAGCTCGCTGCGCAGCAAGAGCAAGTCCAATCTGAGACTGTCTGTCGGAAGGACGAGAGGAACTTGTACCGACAGGTCCAAGTTAACACGACAGCAGATACGGCCGGTGTCAGCCCTTGACCAAGCTGCTGGGCACCAGACAGATTTAACAGGCAGCAACCTTTATTGAGCGCCTACAGTATACCGTGTGCCTGACGGGCTGGGTAGGGAGCTACGGAGAGGAAGGTGTGGGTCCTGCCCTCTGGAGGCATTTGGTTTGATCCTGAGTCATCTCCTGTGGTCTTTACCTCCAGCGTTCTTTTCTCCTCCTCTGTCGCGGTGGCGTTCTGGAGTAACCAGAGTGGTCGCTGATAGATCTAATGCAATGAAGTGGGGCCGGGCAGCGGAGGGACGGTGAGGGCGAGCTGCCGCGGGAAGGCGGAACAGTCCACGTGCTCCGGCGAGCAGCTCCGGCTCCCCCACCCCCTGCCTGCGCCCCATTTTCACGAAGGGATGCTCTGCTGTGATGAGCCAACCTGGCCACAGGGTGTCACAACTGCCCCAGACACCCGGGCGCGCTCACAGACAAGGTCTGGGAGGTCAGACGCCAGTGGCTTGGAGCCGTCACGCCTGCCCTGCCCGCACTGCTGGGTGAGTCAGCCCCGAGTCAGCCCAGCAGCTGCAGGAGTGGTCCAGACCGTCACTGTCGCTGTGACCAGGCCTGCCAGAATGCCTCCCAAGCGGCTCCCTGTGAGGCCGTGTGAGGCTCCCTGTGTCCCCGGACGTCCAGAGGCTGGCGGCTTTCATCCGTGGGGGCGGGGCGGCTCCCTCAGGGGTCCAGCTCCTCAGACGGAGTTGGCCACTGAGGGGTCCGAGTCATTTATCTGGACCAAGGTCTGGCAGGGAGTCAGGAGGCAATGATTGGGGTGTTGGCTCTGCTTTCTTCAAGCCGGTGACCGCAGGGCTGGGCCTCGGTTTCTTTGTAGAAGGAAAGTGAATCGTTCCCACGCCATATCCTTACCGCATCCTCTGGCCTGTGTCACTTTGCTGGACCTTTCAGTTTCATTGTCTTGTTTGACCTTGACAGCCTCCAGGGGAGGAAGAGTTCGCCCCTTTTTCAGGAGCTGAGATCTGACAGAGTAGCAAATGGTAATGAGAAGGTCATACAGGGTGGATATTTTAATCCACCCTAATTAAGATGTTAATTTGCAAGCCACACCCACATCTTTCTTGTGCGTCCTGGGAACTGAATTTCAAACAGGATGAGATAAAAGGTGCAGACAATGTATTTGAATTAGACTCTGTGAAAGGTAAGTTCTGGATCTTTGGGATAGAAACTGAATTTGATTTGTGACCAAAATGTTAAGAGGAAAACAGGATCATATATCGGCTGGTATATGAAGAAGAAATGGAAAAAAGGAAAACAAATTTAATTGCATTCAACCAATATTGAATGAATTTTGCCTTTGAGATGGTTGCTGGCTAGAGCAATAAAAGACACACAACTCTCAAGGGCAAGCAATAATCGGGCCGTTCCAGCACCCACACACAAAGGACAGTGACCAAGGACCTGGAAGCACAAGCAAGTCCTGCTGGAATCCAGCGGAGAAGGAAGCGTCTCGCCAGCCAACCTAGGACAGTGTCACAGGGCAGGTGTGATTGCACCTGGACCTTAAGAATCATAATGCAAAGAAACTCGCGCATGCACAGAAGTGGAAATAAAAGGGTTGCATCTGGAAAAGTTCTATTGGTGGTCTGTTTTCTCGAAGTTGTGGAGCATGTTGGGAGATAGGCCTGGGAAAGTTCACTTGGAACCATGTTGTAGAAAGTCTTCTTCAAAGCAGTTTTGAGCTTGGTGGGCAAGGAGAACTGGGGAAGAGTTCTGGGCACCAGATTGTGTTGGGATGGATTCTGGAGCCGGGAGTTGGGAAGTCCAGGGAGGTGGTCAGAGAGAGCAGGAGGGCCTGAGCTGCCCTGGTGGCAGTGGGAATGCAAGTGAAGAGATGTTAGGGACACCGAGGTACGGACTTAAGGACTTGCCGCCAGTTAAGTAGAGGTGCGAGGTTTTGGAGGTGGGCCCAAGAGGTGGCAGACGCAGGGGACGCAGGAGGAGTGGGAAGCTTTGAGAAAAATAACAGGAGGAAGTACAGAGAGAGAAAAGAAGGTGGCCACAAATGTCACCCTGGGAGGGCTGTTGGTACAGTGGGAGGGCAAGAACCGGGTGAAGGAGAGCGGAGGCGAAGTCCCGGGAGTGCTCCTGAGTGCTCCTGAGAAGATGGGGAGACGGCCTTTCAGCTGCCCTGTTTCCACACCGCCGTCGTTTCCGCTGAACACACGGACGCTCTGTTCGTCTGAGCCTCGACAGGCAGAGCCTCCAGCCCAGGGTCCCGCCCACTGAACATGCTCAACGAGTGTTTGCTGAGTGGGAAAAGGAAAACACACGCACACAGTGCTGAGGAGGAAGCCGTGGTCATGGAAACACACGTGTGAGAGAGGGGGTGCCCTCTGAGCGAGAGCAGGCTGCGGGCATCCTCCCCCTGGCAAACGGCTCTGAAGGGCGGGCCGGGGCAGCCCGGCCGCTGCCGCCGGTCTCCCACCGCACGGCAGGCGCACTCCCTGCGGGGCCAGCCACCTGCGGGCTTGTCAGGTGGCCTGCTGAGGTCTGGGGGTGGCGGTTGTGGCTGATGCTGCCCTCCCAGCGGCGACACTTTGAGAACCACTGCAGTGGTGAGCAGGTTCAAATTAGAGGACCAAGATTGAATCCCGGCCCTCTCCGGAGTGCCGTTGGACGTCTGGCCTGTTCCCCTGTGGACGCAATGAGGATTGTGCCGACAAGGCGGGGTGACAGACACATTCAGTGAGACCTGTCTCACAGCTGCCCCGAAAGCATATTTGCTGAACTTCCAGTTGTTGATTAAGACAGAGACCAGCTGGAGCTTGAGAAGGTAGCAGAGAGGAGAAAAATGTTTTTATTTTGCTTGCTGAAGAAACGGAGAGATCTGTGCATGCTTTTGCCTACAAGGCAAAAGGTTTGGTCTGAATCACCGATCTCTGTGAAACAGCAGATGATTTCAGAGCTGGCATGAATCATAGGTGTCCCTTAGTCTGTCCGCATGAGCAGGACATGACATGAATCCGAAAGCTAGCTTTATCAATCTCGCTGGAACAAAGTTAGTCACACACACTCAGATGGGGGAGGGTAACATGAAGCGCCCTGTGAATCATATATAGATCTGTAATTTGCCTCCAATAAAAATGGAGATGAGGCTGCAGCTAGATAACCATCAGATTTGTCCAAGGTACAAAGGTTTAATTTTTTACGTTCGTGCGTGTTCAGTCATTTTTATAGTGCTGGCTTCCCAGCTCATTTCTGAATAAATCCACACAGCGTTGAAACAAATGCCAGTGAAACAGAAAGGGAAAAAAAAAAAGCCCTCTCAGAATTTCCCGTCTGTATTTATAGTGAGTTGACAGAGATTGCATTTCCTTCATTCCAGGCCCTAATCAATTCATTGCTAAAAGGAGAAAGAGAAAGAAAGGGGGAGGGAGAGAACACAGATGAATAAGAACAATTTGTATGGGGCCCTGGACATCCCTCTTCTGTTCTGCCTCTCATCGGGAGGCCGAATTAGCATCGCATCGGTGAGTGCAAGACTGGAGGGTAGAGTAACCAAGGCAGACGCTCTTCGCAGAGGCAGATACACCGCTGTCACTCACTCATTCAGTCCAGCATCTTCACAATTTCAGTTTGGTGCTTCTGAGAGACTCAGAGTCTCTCCTTCTGTGGATCCCCCTTCGGTGTGGCCGGGATGCAGGTCCCAGGGCGACAGGGAGTGGCTGTGTGTCTGTCCCGCTGCCCCTGTGTGTAGGGAATGTGACCATGGCTTGCGTGTGGGCCTTGGGCTTTACGAAACCAGACCACTCTCACCTGGGTCTTGTTCTCTTCGCTGTGGGCGAGACTGTGGGCCAAACACGGACAGGGCGGACCGACCACCCTGTTGCGTGAGGGTCTGTGAACTTGAGCTCTGATGGGTTGTGCCACCGCACTGCCCGGGACTGCCGAACAGCTGTGCCACCGACATGGGATCAAAAGGGAGACTTAGAGTGCAGAGCAGACTCTCTGGCCTCCCAGACCGAGAGAAGGAGGATGAGGAGCACTAGTGCCAAGGTGGGGAGAGGGGGTGCAAGGCTTCCCAGACTTCAGTCTGCGGAGGAACCCTCTGGGATTCTGTTAAGAAGCCGTTCGGATGCAGATGTCCTGGGGCCATGAACCACACACGCTTTGAGTTGCAACTGGTGCTTCCTTCTCTTCCCCTGACCAGTGCTGAGGTTCAGCTTCTCCAATTTAACCCCCGTCTTCGGGGACAGAAACAACTGCGGCTCTGCCCAGAGAGCTCCAGAGGGACACACAGCTTTCCTTTCAAAGTTTAAAAAACAAACAAAAAAAAACTCCGCAAATTTGGAATCGCAAAGGAAAACACCTTGATTTTTTTTTTTCTCATGATGTAGAAGCCAGCGAGAGAACGAAATAGGATGAATTATGTAGCGATAGCAACGGCATTTGCCTCATTGCTCATTCTAACCCTAGTTACTTATTTTTAGAAATGGCTCCCTCCTGTTGCTGGCTCCCAGGAGGAAGGAGGGGGAGACCGGGGTGTGGGGAGGAGAGAAGGAGTCACGTTTATTGAGCACTCTTTGTGCTAAGCTGAACAAACATTTCAGGTTTTCCTCTTAGCAACAGCCTTAACAGGTCGGTAATAACATAGATCAAAGATAAAGGAATTCCGAGGGGCTTAGAGAGATTCAGAGAAATTGAGTGACTCACCCAGAGCCAAGTTGACTGGGAAGACCTACAGCCCGAGTTCCTTTAGTTATTAAGGGGAAAAAAAAGTGCTGTTCCTGATTTATTCATTCTTTGAGACTCATAGTTTGATTTGAGGTGTTCTGGTATCTTTTATTTATCTCTTGGCCATTTCCCATGAGGTATGTGCCACAGCCTGAATAGCAGAGCCTGCTGGAAGCGTGAGCACCCGTCCCTCATGGGACGGTGGGAGGCTTCCTGGTCTCACAAGGGCCCCCAGGCAGAGGCACGGAAGGCTGTCAAAGGGTCCAGTGGCCCCTCCCACCTGACCCGGCTCCTGGACCTCTTCCTCTGTGAACTGCTGTCCTTCCAAAGGACGAGTATCTTTTTCCTCCTGCGTCTACCTTCACCCCTCTCCCTCCTTCCTGTGCTGATGATTTCCAGAAACGATCAGTCCTCCCTCCTTCCCAAGGGGTGCCTGGCTTTGCCAGCAGTTTAAAAAGTTGATTTGTTTGGTCCATTGGATTTGCATAGTTGCCCTCTGAAAAAGGGAAGAAGTTATGTGGACAGAGCAAACATTCAGATTGCTCACTTTCTTGCTCCTGGGTGTCTAGGCCGCCCCACTCCTGCCTGCACAAGCCGTGGTGATCCCTAACTTCTGTCACCTGTTTGCACAAGGGCTGCCTTCCTCTTGAGCTCAGCTAGCCCGTAGTGTTCCGTAGGAGGGGCCGCCTAGAAGGTAAAGGAACCTGAGTAAGCATCTTCATTCCCACTGCTCTCGAGATGCACGTGTAATATGAGGGCTGTCTTCCCCAGCATCATTGGTCTTCACAGTCAACTGAAAAAGAGATTTCCCTATCTTTATTGCCAATTTCTTTTCTATTCTCATTTCTACTTCTTCAAACCAACTGTTCTTGGCCCATTTGCATTGTTCAATTATTAACAACAACAAAAAAATCAGAAAAAAAAGAGCCAACCTCAAAACAAAAGCAATATTTGAAAATAAGAACTTTTTGGATCTTATGAACACTGTGAAACGTAACATCAGATAGGCATAATTAATAATAATTAATTTTTATGCAAAAAATAAAAATAAATCTATACTTAGACACATTGTACTAAAAATTCAGAACAATAAAGATAAAGGAAATATTGTGAATGCAGATAGAGAGAAAAGATAGATCTTTAGCAGCATTCTTATTTAAAGATCTGGGTCTGTCAGACAGACAGTTTCCAGGTGGCATGAATTAACCTCAGGAGAGCAAAAAGGACTATTCTGTGATATTGTTGAAGATCTTAGAAATTCTTTCTTGTGTTAAAACTTGTATTTTAGTGGGTGTTTCATACAACACAGGCCACAGTGGTACATTCCTGTCCACGAATGACTTGAGACATTGTCCAGCACGCACACAATGGGGAGAATGCTGAGATGCTTATAGGCATGCAAACTCAGAAGCGTTTGGAATGCCAATCAATGCCCTCGGGAGATACCGCTCGCACTCATTAAAATGACTAACAATAAAAAAAGATAATAGCAAACGTTGACAAGGATGTGCAGAAACGGGAGCCCTCCTGCACAGGTGGTGAGGATGTACAATGGTGCAGCCACTTTGGAAAAGTCTAGTAACCCTTTAACTTGTTAAAAATAGAGTCCCCGTAGGACCCAGCATGTCCACTCCCGGGCATGGTACAAAGAAATTGAAAACGTGTGTCCACACAAAACCTGCATGGATACTCATGGGAGCACTTTCCATGAGAGCCAACGGTAGAAATACCCCCACATCTCTGTACCTGACGAGAGAACACACGTGTTACATCCACACAGGGGACATCCTGGAAAGGAGAGGAGGACTGGCATGTGCCGCTGCGCGAACAAACCTCGAGAAAATGACACCACGGGGAGGGGGCCAGACACACAAGGTCACGCAGATTACGGTTCCATGGATTGGGTCCGGAACGGGTAGACCCGTGGAGACAGAAAACGGATGCGTGTTTGCCTGGAGCTGGCTGCTGAGGAGGTGTGGAGTTTCTTTTTGGGGTGACGGAAGTTCTAAAATGGGTCGAGGTGAGGGCTGTACAACTCGGGCACCAAACTAGAAAGGCTGACGTGTAAAAAAAAAGGAAAACCGTCTCTGAGAACCACTGCTGTAGACGGACTCACCCAAACCGTGAGGCCGGGGGAACCCAGAAGGCCCGAGGACAGTAACATTCAATTCCGTTCGCATGAAGGCGCCACGTTTTTTCTCTCTTTTAAACACGTCACAGTCTCTGGAAGTTGTTTCTCTTTACATTGTTCCTGTAAGCATCGATTCAGCGTGTTGCATTTTGTATGTTCTCGCGCTGGTCCGAAAGGGACCACGCTGGGTGTGCGTTGAGGAGTGAGGCCACATACACCGCATAAACCAGGCCAATGCAATTGTTCTGTGAATTAGAAGCAAGCATTTTTATCAGCTTCGTGATACATTCTCATTTGAGGGACTCCGGAGAAAAGAATTTCTTCACATTTTCTTCAGTTTAACCCTAAGAGACTCCAAGTTTACCCATAATTCTATGTTTCTATTTCATTTTCGTTTTTATAATCCTCACTTGAGGGGATGTTTATTGATTTGAGAGAGAGGGAGAAAGAGAGATGAGAGAGAAACATCGATTGGTTGCCTCCTGTACATGCTCCTACTGGGGATTGAACCCACAACCTTTTTAGTGTATGAGAAGATATTCTAAGCAACTGAGCCACCCTGACCAGGGCCATAATTCTACTTCTTGCCCTATTTCTTTATTGTAAGGGGTATTACCTTTAAAAAATTATTTCTGAGTAATTATCAAGGGCAAAATACTGGTGGCTGGAATTGTTATTCAGGTTGCTGTGGAGGTAATGTAAACAGCAGGTAAAAGGCATCGGTTAAGCTCATTGGCTGGAGGGGATGACAGAGCCAGCCTACTCCTGGCCCTGCTAGCGAGAGTGGTCATTTGAGGATCCTGACACATTTGGGAGTTGCCCGAGTTCTTGCTCCAGGGCGAAGATCATTCGGGAGGAGTGTGCTGGTGCTGGGGGTCAATCCAGCTTCTGTGGGGACATCACCTGAATTTGGGGGGTCCTCTGCAAGAAAAAGACTCCACTAAAGTATAAAATTAGTTACAAAAGTGAATATTAGAGTCACCAAAAAAAAAAAAAATCGAATGAATCATACAGGTAAAAATGCCGCCAAATCCCACCATGACAAAACCCAAAAATGTCAGTGATTGGAAACCATGTCTCCCCGTCCTCCCAGCTCCCGGTGCTGAGATGGATTTGGAACACTGCGGGACTGGCCTTGAACTTCATGCCTCGTCACGGGGCGAGGCAGCGCGGTGGGACCGGGAGAATTATCGGGCGTGCCCCTTACACCGGGGTGGTAGCAGTGACTCAACAACATGGGGGGTTCACAGTGAACCTCATCAGTGGGTGCCAGCACCCAGGAACTAGATACACCCCCAGCTCGATTCCTCCCAAATGTGGTGCCCCAAGTGCCATGGGCACCCCCAAACCCCACACCACATGAGGGAAGAGGTCGCGGAGTGGAGTGGGGAAGTGGCATTATCAGAGGGGACAGAGGGCACTGTTAGCCCGCTGCTGGTCAAGTTCCCACTTCCGCCAAGTTTCACAATGATTTACTAATACCCCTGTTAGTGGGGGGTCTTGAAGCTTAAGCTTCTGTAGCTTCGTGGTAAATATGTCTCCACTGACTCCCCCTTTTCAGAGGCATTTTGGAGATGTCTGTTGCAATAAATATATTTTCCTTATTTTAGCTGGGCAATTTTACAGGAACGCATTCATAGGACATTCTGAAGCATTCCAACGGAAACAGAGGGAATGCAGCAGAAAGGGCGGCATGAGACATGTATTATTGAATTTTTGAAGCTATTTTCCCTAGAATATCCCCCACCTTTAAGCAAAAAAAAATTATCACTAGGAAAGAGATGAAAACTTTTTTCTCTCATGAAATACATTTTTGAAAAAAATGCAGAAATCCATCATAATGTCCTCACTGTGGGATTATTATTAGATTACTGAGTCATCGTGAGTCAGAAATTTTAAATCTTATCATACTGGCTTACAGCAGCGATTTTCAACCAGTGCACCAGAAGATTTTTAAAACAAGCAATATCTCACTGTTTAGCCGGGGGCACTGACCTCTTTTCCCTTGGACTGTCAAATTAAAAAAAATGACAACAGCCAAGACATTTGTGGGTTTTGTGTATGGAATTTAGAAAAAAATGAGACCATGAAGTGGAAGAAACCATGAACATTTTACCGTGTTTCCTTCCAGCCTTTGTATGTGTGTGTGTATGTACATTCATATGTACATGCAGGTACAGGTACTATGTATGCACACCCAGATATGCGTGTATAGTTACATGGAGAGAGTTCATGTCTTGTTGCATTTATACTCTGTCATGAACAATTTTCTACAGTATTGAATATACTTAAGAATATTAGTTCACTGGGGACATGATATTTCCATTCAGATGTAAGTAATGACGTGTTTAACCACCTGTCTGTTTTTTAGAGATTTTAATTTTTACCTCATTCCTGATATAAAGTTCCAGTTAATATTTGGTAATAAGGTAATTTGGTAATATTTGGCCATTGTCCACAACTCTAGTTATAGAGTTGCCTTTGGAGTCGTTGAAGTTGAATTATTAGATCAACGGTATTTAAGTATTTTTAAAATATTTTTTAAAATTTGGTGAAAGCATTCTTCTTTGCCAGCTTACAGTCTTCGAGGAGCCTATAATTTGCCTCTCCCCCAACCCCCAAATTCATGAAATACCAGTTTTACAGCTCTGATGTCTTATAGAAATATACTTTTATTTTCTTTCAATTATATTTTTGAATTACCAAGAGGAATTTTTTCCCCTATGTTGTTGGGTCATTTGTGTTCATTGTGTGAACGATTCGTTTGTGACTATTGCCTACTTGGCTGCGGAATCTTGAAGTTGTGCTTCTTGATTAAAAGGTCTCTTTAATAACTTCTTTGAACCTTTCGACAATCACGTTACCACCACTTTCAAGCTGCTGTTTGCCTCTGAGATTTTGCACGTGGTGCTTTTGGCACCCCGATACAGCAGTCGCCCCTCATCAGCGGTTTTGGCTCCGCCAACCGCGACCCGGAGATGTGCAAGGGAGAATCCCTGAGCTAAATCACCTGCCTTTCCCTGTCTCGTGACGGAGTCTCGTGACGGAGTCTCGTGAGCCACGGGCCGCGACTGCGCCCTTCCCTGCGTCTCCCACTGCCGCCGCTGCCGCCGCCATCTTAGGCCCCAGGTGCAGCCTGGCCCGTCTCGGCGTCGCGGTGGTTCTGGTGTGGAACCCTTGTTTGCCTTGACAACGGCTCCTCCAAGGCGCAGAAGTGGCGGTGCCGGCCATTCCGACACGCCAAAGAGGAGCCAGCAAGTGCTCCTTGGAAGTGAAACCGTGGAAGTTCCGGACTCACGGAGAGGAAACCAGCCCCGTGCTGGAGTGGCCACGGCCTGTGGTAGGGATGAAACTTCCCTCCCAGAAATGAAAAAGGGTTCGTGCTAGTTTTGCCGTCGCACCTCAGGCTGCGAAAGCGCCGGCCACAGCGCGTGACGAGGGCCAGGCAAGGTGGGAAGGACACTAACTGTGAGGGCAGCGCGTGTGCGAGGAGCTTTGAGTCTGCATGGGCCCCCCCGGCCAGGGTGCCACTGAAACGGGGGACGCCGGGACGGTCGCACGGATTCAGGGGCAGGTGTGTGCGGAAAAAGAGACGCCAAGGTTGGCCCTGGTGAACCACTCAGTCGGAAAAGAGAGGCCAGAGAAAGCCGTGCTCGCCGTCCTTGAGCTGAAGGCCCAAGGCCGGCACCCACCTGCCGTGGGTGTGTCACAAGGTCAGTGGTCGCCCGAAGTCACAAAGCCTCAGTGTACCTACCTGTTTGCTGTGTTCTCAGTGGGTGTTCGGGCTGTTTCCAAGGGCTTTGTTGTTGTCCTCGTCGTTTTACAATTATGGATAATACTGCTTTGACTGTTCGTGTGCACGGCATGTCTCCTCGTACCTGTTTGCAGACCTGTCTCCAGGGAATGGGTGTATTGAGGAGTCAGACGGCTGGCTGTTAGCACAGGAGCGTGTTCGGTTTTCCTGCATAAACACCAAGCTGCTGTTCTGGCTTTCCCCCCCCTCCATCAGTAGGCGGTTTCCATTTCCTTTCTTGTGGACAACTCTTGGGATTTCTGACTTCAAGTTTTACTTCCTTGGTGAGCTATATTAACTATATTTAAGTGTGATTTTAATAATAACTTTGGTGGTGACTAACTGACGTGAGGCATATTTCACAGGGTTGGAAGGTATGTTTTTTCTTCTGAGAAGTGTTCACATTGTTTTGCTCATTTACCTGGGGATTTAAAAAAATGTTTCTAATGAAATCACAGGTGCTCTGTATTTTTACTCTTGTCATCGTACATATTGGAAGTGTGTTCTTATTTATGGCTTGACTCTTCACTCTTTATGATGTATTTTGATCCGTACACTGAAGTTCGTCATTGTACATAGACACATTTATCAGTCTTTGCCTTTTTGATCTGCTCTTTTTGCATCTTGTTTTAAAACATGCTCCATTATCTTTCTGAAAGGAAATTATTTCCCACACACCCTGAATACTTCACTTCTGACACCAGGTGTGTGTCTTTCCCCTGCTTGGACCAGTCAGCTGCAGCTTCTCCAACTCAGTTGGATTCATCCACCTGGAGTCACAGCGTCTGATCCCTCAGGTTAAGGGTCTCACAGACTGCTCCCTGCCTCAGACGGCAATCACATTTTTAATATATTACCTATAAGAGAAAAAGTAATTAATACTTTCAGAAATGGGTTTATATGCTTAGGTGCCAGGATGATAAAGAGATTGGTTTGATTCTGTGACCGTCGGGGGTGACAAACTTCCCAGGCTAGCTTAGCTCCTTGCACTACAAAATAGTGAGAATGAACTACAGTAGTTTCAGGGGAGAGGGCTGGCTTCTCTAAGCTCATAAGATAGAGGCATCCGTAGAAAACCTCCTCTTAGGTTCTGTGGTATTGAGCGCTGGTACTCTCTAGCCACATGGAAGCCTCGGAATGACTGGATTATGTAGGAATCACCTACTCCAATCAAGGCTGTAAAGAAACTGTTGCCTTGATTCCTTAAAACAACCAGAACCAACGCCGCCTCCCCCCACCCCTAGTTCCAGAACACGCAGGTGAGACTGCTACAGTACAAAAGGGGGGGGCCAAGGGCAGCCAAGGCAATATAGTTACCTGAAAGGAACCCTCCAGGTTCATTACGTCCACCGCCAGAAGAAAGAAATCTCTCAATGCCTGAGATTCGTGAAAAGCAAAGGAATTTATTATTCATTGGAAGTAACACAAACTTAAGTTCCCCACAAATGCACACAGTCCTCCCAGCACCCTCCACGTGGCAAAAGGGAGCACTTCCAAAGCCTCGTGGTCCTAAACAGACACATGGTCCCAAAAAGAGAGATGCCCAATGGCTGCCGTGCCTCCATTTAAATCCCAGCGCCAGTCTTCCTCTGCAGCCCCATTTCCGGCTCCTCTCACAATTGGTCACAGCTGCCAGCATTCTGGGCAGGCGTGGCCTGTGGTGTGGAGCCAATTATCTCCAGGCTCTTCTGGACCCTGTTACAAATCCCTATTTGGAGCTCCCCTCTTGGCTGCACCCTGTAACAATCCCTCTTTTCAGATTTACACCCACTTTATAATCTTATAAAGGACAATGGACGCAGGTCTCATCTTCTTGTAACTACTACCTGCTGGCCATGGACGTTGTTCTACCCACCCTTGGGTCAGGGGTGCCCTGAAAGGGGGGTGTGTGCAGCATGGAGGGAGTCCTTCCTGTAAGGGGAAGGACCTTACACGATCCTGGTCAGCTGGCTGTCAGCAGGAAGTCGCAGGCTCGGTGTCCAGAGGCTGGCATTACTGGACCGTTGGCATCCTCGTCGTATTCTGGAGGTGACAGATTTGGAAGAAGTTGGAAGGCACAATTAAATCATAACCACTAAATGGCAAAGGCAGGTACTTAATGGCTTATCTGGAGGAAGGTGTACAAGGCATGCCACACCTGTCCAAAACCCTTGTGGCCCACTGTACTTCACTCGGGCTGAGAGGTATCTATATTATGATTTCCCTCCTTTCAGATTTATGGGCCCTTTCTGTCCAGGCCTTTAGGACAGGAAAGGGAAAATCAGTTCTAAAGTGAAGCCCACAGATCGCCCGAATCCTTCACCAGCCCAACCACTTAGTTCAGCCAAACCGTTGAGTCTCAAGGAGTGAAGATGAGGATTGGCTCCTTAAGTGAGGCCTGCATTACAACCAGTCACTCAGGCAATGAGGTCCTAGGCATATGCCCTACAAAAACAGAAGGAAGAACATGTGTTAATTTACACAAAAATTCCCAAGCCATTCTCTGAGCCTGTGAGAATGTCTTTTGGGAAGACATCTCGTTACAAGACCCTTGCTACAATGATATTTAGCAGTGGCAATTTGACAGGTCCTTTGTGCCTGTAAATTGAAAATTTTCAAGACAGTTAGCTGCGCCATTCTGATGTCCAATACTGAGTATTGTGATTTTCCTTGAACCATAATTTTTCTTCCTAAGATCACCCTCATTGTTATTAAAGGGACTATTTTGAATCCTGATTTTAATTTTGATTGCTCATTTGCATAAACACACCAAGAGCAGTCTGGATCATTTATGATCTTTAAGTCCACTTTGCTGGAATTCACACAGGGAACCTTTAGATTGACTTCTTGTTCCGCCCCTCAGGGCACAGAAGCAGAGCCACACATCTGCCACCTGGCTTTGCCTGTACCAGTTGTTTCACTCAAATCCTTGAGGCTTCCATTGTGCTTTCAGGTTCCTTTTTGGCCATCTTTTAGGAAAGCAACCTTCGTTCCTTCCCTGGAAAGACTGCCATGAACCGCACAACCAGCCGAAGTACCAGGCTTTTCTCATGGGCTTGTGCTAGCTTCACAAGTCAATCCCAGGTCCTCAGGGCTTTCTGGTAATGACCAGAACCCATACATGCCTCCTTCAGGCATGACATTCCAGTCAAAGTCTTCTTAACAAAACCACTATTAGCGACTGGTCTTACTGGATTTATGCAAAGAAACCTGATGTCATCACTCCTTCAGAATGCCAAATTCTGGAGGGATCAGGTAGGGAGAAAAATACAAAGTGTGAAGGAAAATCCTTTCCCTTCTGATATCCACCAAGAGTTCATCTCCCTGCTTTATACATTCCATTACTAACACCGCATAATTCCTTCCCAAAACTTTCACTTTTCCATTTATCTTTATAGTTTCCCACAGACCTTCTGCAACATTCACAAACCCTCTGATCTTTCTTTCATACACCTTCATTTACATATCTTTCACTTTCCCATTTACTTTCCTACAGAGTGTGAAGTTTCAACCTTCTCTGGAATCCTCAATTTCCTTTTCAGAGCAGATACAGAGCAAAATCCAAAACACAGAGTTCCAAAACAATACACAGGTAGAGGCATTCTCTTGCACCAATGTGTCCATTGGTGCCTCACAGAGACATGCTCCTTCAGGCCCAGTGTCTTGGCAGAGACATGCCCCCTTAGCCTCTGGCTGAAGCACTCATCAGCCCCAAATGACCCTTCCTGGGTCCTGAGTGGCAAAAGCATTCTCCCCAACCGGTTACAAGCGACCTTTCCTAGGTCTTCAAATACAGGTTTCTGATCAGAAACAAAACCAATGTTAGAAATTAGCTCTTTTCCCACAAAACCAGAAAACAAGTAGTTGAGGTTTCCTTTACTGCAGGTTTAAAACTTTCACATCCTTTATACTAATTTTACTCATCCAGATTTAACCATCATTCTCTTTTAATCCTGCTTCCTTTCCCACCCTGGGAAGGACTATACTTAAACTCAATAGGTGGCAGCCAGAAGTCCCTAGCTTTACAAACACTTTCATGACACGACAAGCACTGTCACCCTGTACCGGGATTCGTTGTCTCTCTCCAGAAGAGGAATTTCAGACCTTCCTCCGGAGTGCAGGTCCAGCTTTCCCCTCCTGCCTCCGCTGCGGCAGTAGGGTCTGTGTCTCCCCTCGGGGGTGCCCGTTTTACCTGTGTGTGGTGAATCCAGGGCTTCATTCCCACCAGCTTCAGGGAGGAATGCGTTGTCCACAGGACATCGTAGGGGCCAGTCCACTGTCCAGACGGCTGCTGTTCGGGGCCTTGGCTCTTCCAGGTCTCCAGTAGGACCTGGTCCCCTGGCTGGAACGGGTGCAGGGGCTCGTCGGAGGGGTAGACAGACCTGCAGTGAGCAAGCTTGTGCAAGACGGTTAGTGTCTGCCCCAAATGCTGTACATATTGCTTCATTCGTGCCTCGTGCTCCAAGTCCAGAGGGGGTGTACCTAAAGCAGAAATTCGGAGGGGTTCCCCATAAACTATTTCAAAAGGGCTCAGTTTAAGCCCGCTTCTAGGTGCCACTCTGATCCGGAGCGAAGCAATGGGGAGTGCCTGGTCCCATTTTAAATGTGTTTCCTGGCTTATGTTTGCCAAGGTCTTCTTTGTGGTGTGGTTCATTTCCTCAGTCTTTCCTGTGGACTGAGGTCTCCAAGGTGCGTGCAGTTTCCATTGTATCTGCAATGCCTGTCCGACCTTCTGGGAGATTTCTGAAGGGAACGGTGGTCCATTGTCGCTTTGAATACTCTGGGGAAGTCCACACCTGGGAATTGTTTCTGTAAGCAACAGTTTTGCCACCTCAGTTGCCTTTTCAGTCCTGGTGGGGTACACTTCTACCCACCCAGAAAAAGTATCCACGAAAACCAACAAGAATCTGAAATGTCCCTTCGTTTTAGGCATTTGTGTGAAGTCCACCTGCCAGTCCTCAAAGGGGCACATCCCTTTGTCTTGTACTCCCTTTTCTGCGGGAACACGCTCTGTCTTAGGGTTGTTTCTGGCACATACCTGACAGGCTTGGCTGATCCTGTGGATAATCCTTTGCAAATAAGGGCCCTTCAGGTATGACCTAATGAAACCCATGAGAGCATCCCTTCCACAGTGGGTCCCTTCGTGTGGGTGCTTGAGGACGGGGTACACTAGAGCCTCAGGGAGTAAAATCATACCACGGGCGCTGACCTTCCACATAGAACTGGGATCAGCGTTAGTGAATCCCCGTTCACGGGCCCGCTCCTCATCCTGTTCCGTGTGATGAGGCTTAAACTCTGACGAGTCCAGATGGGGAACCAGGGCCGCTGGCGTGGCAACTCCCTGGCTGCTTGTCCTGCTGCCTTGTCAGCAGTGTGGTGTCCCTGACTGGTTTGGGAACCATCCCTCTGGTGTCCCGGGCAGTGCATTATAGCAACCCGGTCCGGCACATTCACTGCCTCTCGTAGCTGTAAAATCACCTCTGAGTGTTTAACATCCTTGTTCCCTGAGGCTAAAAGTCCTCTTTCTTTCCATATTGCTCCATGGGCCTGGACTACCATGAAGGCATACTTGGAATCTGTGTCTATATTAACTTCCTTTCCTTGGGACAGCAGTAAGGCTCTTGGGAGGGTGAGGAGTTCAGCCTTTTGTGCTGAGGTTCCTGGCGTAAGGGCCTGGGCTTCTATTACCTTGTCTGCCATGGCCACTGCATACCCTGCTCGTCACTGGCCATTGTCCATGAAGCTGCTCCCGTCTGTATACAGCTCCCAGTCCGGTGACGCCAGCGGCTGGTCCATCAGATCTGGCCTGCTAGAATAAACTTGGTCAATTATTTCCAAGCATTCATGCTGCTCAAGGGCAGAGTCCCCCTCCATATCTGGGAGTAGGGTGGCTGGGTTCAGGGTTGTGGTGGTCTGCAAGGTAACATTTGGATTGTCCAGCAAAGTGGCCTGGTATTTGCCCATACGCCCTGCTGTCAGCCAATATCCTCCTCTCTGTTCTAGCCGAGTCAGAACCTAATGTGGCACCAACACTGTAGTAGGTTGTCCCAAGGCAAGCTTCTCAGCTGTCCAACACTGAGTATGTGGCTCCCGTATCTACAAGAAAGTCAATTGGCTCGTCCCCCACAGTCACTTGTACCCGGGGCTCCTGTGGGGAAACAGTGATGGGTCGGGAGGTGTCCCGTGGAGCCCCTGGGCCTCCTCACTCCTTGTCACCCTCCACTTCTTGCTTCACCCTCATTTGACCTGGATTCTTACTCTCCCTTTCCCTTTTGTGATGCAGACACCCAG
Organism: Phyllostomus hastatus; assembly: GCF_019186645.2. Classification (NCBI taxonomy): domain Eukaryota; kingdom Metazoa; phylum Chordata; class Mammalia; order Chiroptera; family Phyllostomidae; genus Phyllostomus; species Phyllostomus hastatus. Next base: position 5,107,550 of record NW_025334036.1, on the reverse strand, counting down.
TCCTCCAGTGCCCCTCCCCGTTGCAATAGGCACATCGATTACGGCCTAGTGCGCCTTTCTTCTTCTCCGTAGGGCCCCTTCTACCACTGTAAAGATGGCAATGGCCCTTCAGCTCTGGTTCTGGGAGCCAAGGACACCCCTCCCACCTGTTGGAGGGGCTGGTGATCAGAGCCAACTCGAAGAGGGTGGGAATCCGTGGTGGAGACTTCTCCCACCTGCAAGGAGGGGGGAGTCGTGGCAGGCCTCACCTCTTGGGGAGGCAGCAGCACCACTGGAGTTCCCCCTGCCTGTGAGCCCCCATTCCCAGGGTTCAGAGCATTAATGAGGTTTATCTCCTCATTCTCTCTCTCTTCCTGTGTTCTACTGTCAGGGAGGGGTTCTGAGACCACTTTGCCCTTCTGGATCATTACACACATCTCTCTGTCTCTGGCACAAGGCTGTTGTGCCACATTATAAACGCATTAAGATAGTGTAACTCTTCCGATAGTTCACACCACCGGCAATACTGTTTCAATCTAGCAATGATGCAGCAACTCAAGGAACCATTCACGGGCCATCTCAGCTCATCACCCAAAACATAAGTAGGCCACACCGTGTTACAATAATAAACCATTAACTGCTTAATCAAGGGATTCTTGTATGTTAGCACGGTAGTTCTCCCAATCCCTTAGGATCCTACCCAATGGGCTCCACTTCAGAACCGGCTCAGAACTATTCACACGGTTCCAACAAAGCAAGCAAAAGTTCAGAGCAAAAAGAATACAGGCGGCGTAAAGACCAGGTATTTCCCCATCTATTGCCCACAATTCCCACTCCATTATTCCAAAAAAAAAAAAAAAAAACACTCAGAAACCAAGTTTTCAACCAAAACACTCTCACATCTCTGCTCCCTCCCCGTTTTGTTTCCTTTTCACCTTTCCAGGTGTGATAGGCGGCCGATGCCCTCAGGAGGAGTGCAGAGAAGTTCTCGAGACTGGGAAAACTCCAAAGCCTCACTCTCTCGCACCTGAGGGGGTCGGCCTGCCATGGACAATTATCGTCCCTTCGTGGTCACCAAAAACTGTTACAGTGCAAAAGGGGGGTGGGGCAAGGGCAGCTGAAACAATATACTATTTCCAGAAAGGAACCCCCCAGATACTTGGTATCCAGAAGGATACCAAGGAAGTTCGTTATGTCTGCCACCAGAGGAAAGACATCTCTCAATGCCAGAGATTTGTGAAAAAGAAAGGAATTTATTATTCATTGGAAATAACACAAAGTTCCCTACAAATGCACACAGTCCTCCCAGCACCCTCCACGTGACAAAAGGGAGCACCTCCAAAGCCTTGTGGTCCTGACTCACCCAAGCCTCACGGTCCCAACCAAGACACCAAAGCCGCGTGGTCCTAAACAGACTCGTGGTCCCAAAAAGAGAGATGCCCAATGGCTGCTGCACCTCTGTTTAAATCCCAGCGCCAATCTTCCTCTGCAGCCCCATTTCCGGCTCCTCTCACAATTGGCCTCAGCTGCCTGCATTCTGGGCAGGCGTGGCCCTGTGGTGTGGAGCCAGTTATCTCCAAGCTCTTCTGGACCCTATTCCAAATCCCTGTTTGGGGCTCCCCTCTTGGCTGCGCCCTGTAACAAGACCACTGACCTGGCGGGGGGGCGGGGGCGGGAGTTGGAAAGACAACATCAGTATGCACCATAAAGAAGTCCTTTCATAACCGAAATCATCTACCTTTACAAACATTTAGGCCTCCACTAGGTCTGCGGCATATGTGTCTCCCTGCTTTTCTTTGCTTCTTGATCAGTGCAGGTTTCCGAGGTCTGGTTCAGGACATTTTATCCTTTGTATCTTTTCCGAGGGTGCGATTCGTTTTGTCCTGACTTTAAAATGCCAGCCAGCATTTCGTCCGAGGTTCTTACAGCTTTTTCTCTCCCCGTGCCCCTTGATCAATGACCCTATCCTTGATGTTTTTACTGACTAATAGCAATATTGAGGATTTAATGCGGTTTGGGTACTGGGAAAGTTTTACATATATTATTTTCAATTGCTCTCTTTTTCTTAATTAGATTTGTAAGACTTGTTAAAATTCTTGGTTATTACCTATTTTTTTAAAGAACGAATTCTTAGATTTACTCATCATGCCTGCGTGTTCACATCGTTTGCAATAAGTAATTTTTGCTACATTTTGTCATTTTCTCCTTGAGACTGGTTTTATATTCCTTTTCTAAATTCTTGATAATTAAAAAATATTTAATAAGGAAGTATTAAGAATCTGAATTTATGTATGCTTATATTTGTTATGTAAATTTGTAATATGCTCATTTAAGAAAGTTTCTAAATAGTCTATTTTATTATGCATTTACTCTTTGACTCAATAGGCTCTTAATAGCAGCATTTAATTTCTACAGTTAGAGCTTATGAAGCTCTTTTGAAACTTTTCCTCCCAGTGAATCTTGCACAAATAATGTAAAACAACTACAGTGTCTACTTTGGGGAACTCACTGCTGGTTGGTGTCCCAATAAACTCAGTTCAGCACTATAGCTTCCCTCACTGCCAGTAGCTCTGGTAACTGGTCTTACCCGTACTTCCAAGGTGGGGCTCTGGTTTGTTTGTTTGTTTGTTTAATTAATCAAGTCAACAGTTTTTTAGTTGTCATGATTGGATTAGGTGGCTTGTCCGTAATTCAATCAACTCAACTTCCCTGTTCCTTGTGGATGCAGTCACTAACCCCTGTATCATACATAACTGCTGTCCTTGCCTCTAACAGCAGAGATGAGTTTTGTTTGTTTTTGTAGTCTATCACATCTAGCATCTTTCATTCAACACTATATTTGTGAAAATTGTTCATAATTTTTTTTTTGGTGGTGTGGTTTATAAAACCATTGGCCTGACTGCTAAAAAAAAAAAAAGAAAAAAATCAATGTCATAAGATACCAGAAAAGCAAATAAACGAAAAACTGAAGGACTACTCTACACTAAAGGAGAATAAGAAGGTATGGGAACCAACTGGATGGTTAAATTGGAGAAATTTGAATATGAAGTGTATGTTAGTTACTACTACCACTTTATCATATTGTTAAACAGTTTGAATGTCAGATGGTCTCATACACAGAACAACGTCTCTTTGCTTTTTAAAACAATTTTATTGTTCTTAGGACAAGATGTATTTATGGGTCAAATGTTATAGGATCTGGCAGTTACTGTAACTGTAACATAGTTCAGTAAAAGTGACATACATACATATACACATGTGAGTGTGTAAATATGTGTGTGCAGGTATGTACGTGCAGAAGGATACCAAGGAAATGCAAACATCAGCCAAGGATATTTTGGTTTCTGTTGTAAACTTCTACCGACTTTTCTGTGGAGCTGAATTTTTTAAAACTAAAAAAAATTGGGAAATAATAAGCATGCATTGCGATGTAATTCTAACTTTTAAAATTTGAAGTGCAGGTTTTCTGTTGTAATTTCATGCAGCTTATGAGGCAGCAGAGGCTGAAGGGACTGTGGTAAATTGCCCAGAGGACTGACCGTGTCCTCTGACCACCTCTTCCCCTCGTGTGACAAGCCGTAAGGAGACTGACTGCTGACCGATGTTCCCCAAGGTGAGGGCTGTGAGACACACTGGAATGTTATAGTAGGTGAGAGAGCTACCCGCTGATCGGACACTCTGATCTCAGAAATGAGGTGAAGAGGGGTCAAGTGTTTGCTCCACGCTGACACCGTGAGTAAGGGAAGTCAGAATTTGCATTACAATCTCAGTTTTCTGTTGTCGTTGTTGTTGTTTTTTTAGGCCAACATTATTTTCACTGCACCACCAAAAACCTGTTTCTGGCAGGAAAAATTCTGGGTCCTGAAACATTAGGACAACAGTGTTTTAAAAAGAAAACCCGAAGCCAAAAAATTCAAAATATCTTCCACTTGACTTTTTCAGGTTTCTATGTGACTTCTGGCCATATGTGAGTCAGGCACTATGTATTTGTTGCTTGAGTTGAGAACATTTCACTTAACTCCTGGGAATGTGTAAGGAATGCCCTCGCTTGCTTTCCACCACCAGGTTCAGAGGGTATCTTGGCAGGTAGCAGAATTCCTGAATGTTTATTTCCTTGTCTCGCATCAACAGCTTGCTGAGTCCTGTACGCTCCGCTCTGAGAGAGATGCAACGTGGGCAGTGGAATGTGCATCAGGGCCAAAGGTAACATGGAATCACGCCTGTCGGGCAATTCCTTGTACATCGTTCTGCAGAGAGCTGTGCCGATCTGCCTGGTGGCAGCGAAAACCCCAGACAAGAAAGCTTCCTGATGTATGGCTTTGTTCATTGCAGTTTGGTGGCTCTTTCCAGGCTTCGTGGAAATAGGTTCTGTCGGACCCCTGATAGTCCTCTTGAACTTGAGAGTCTTACCCGGTCTCACCCTCCTCACATAGGAAAGGTTTTGTTTTCCAATGCTTCCTTGCTTCCATTGCCCACATCTTTCTGCTTACTTTTCCTTGGCCTTCCTGGGAGAAAAGGGGTGTTCCCGGCATTCCCTTCCCACAGTCACACTCTGCCCTGAGCTGGGTGAGTCTCTCTGAAGTTAATGAAAGCGCTTCCACTACAGCGTTGTCTGCGTCACTGAGGAGAGAGACCCCCGTAGGGTCCTGCGAGGTGTTACGGGGACAGGTCTGGGCTTGGAAACAGGCACCCGTGATGGCATCGATAAAGAACGGACACTGAGAAAACGGAAAGAGGAGGCCTGAATGTGTGCTTGATAGGTGGTGAGAAATTAGGTTTTACCCGTTCATGCTTAAAGTGTGAAAGCGCACTCTAAAAGACGTATTTTAAACACCAACCTTTAATTATCCAAAAGTAGTTGGGGTTTTGCTGTTTCATTTCATAGCAGAGCATCATAACAACCCTTTATACTGCTGTGACTTCACGGCACATAGTTTTTTGCCTTCTCTTATGGGATTTTCTTCAACTCAGATGATCAAAACTAGTATTTTTTTTAGAATAAAAAAGGATCTCCAGTTAATTGATTTATCTAATATTTAAAGTCTGGTGTTTGAGCTAGAGGTAAATCTAAGAGTTTAAACATCTTAATGAATATTACTGTCATTTTGTTACATAGCTAACAAAATGATACTTTAAAAGTAATTTGTAAAGTGGGAGATATTTAAAATATGAAATAATCATTGTTTTAAGGGTCAAGACTATATCAATGAACAAAATAGACAAAAACTGTTATGCAGCTGCCATTATAATAGTGTAATTTTCAATACACAGTGTATTGTCTCTATGAACACGTGAATACATGTAATAAATGAATCCTACAGGTTGTAAGAAAGTTATAAATGTTACTGAAATACTAAGGAAAGAGGGTTCTGGGTCACCTGGAGTGGAGTGGAGGATCATTGAGAAGGTGACATTTAAGTGTTGATTGGACGATGTGAGATAGTGTGTCCTGCAGATATGGGACGGAAGAACAGTCCAGAAAGAGGTGTTGGCACAGTGGTGGGAGCTTGTCTGGCATCTCCAAGGGATATCAAGGTGGCCACTGTGACTGGAGCATCCGAAGCAGTGAGCAGAGCTGGAGAAAACAGTCAGGAATCGGCCCCAGGTGCACATCATGTCAGCTGCGTTAGGTGATGAGGACTTCGGATTTTTTTTTTTCTGTGACATGGTGTGACTTACATTTTATAGGGCCCACTGTCACTGCTGTTTTGAGACTACTGTTAGGGATCTGGAAGGAGAGTGGGAGGGAATGGATCAGGGTAGAAGCCAAAACGCTGATCTGCGTTTATTCCAGGAGGCTATTGCATTTATTCCTGGGTGCTAGAACTGAGAGAATGAAAGTCAGATTCCAGATACACTTTGAAGGTAGAAGCAACTGGATTTTGTGATGGGTTGGATGTGGTGGAGGAGGGAAAATGAGAATCGTAGGAGGCTCCTAGATTTGTGGCCTGAACCATTGGAAGGATGGGCTTGCCATCAATTGCCATCAATGGAGATGGGGAAAACTGGGGCCTGAACAGCCTGGAACAGGTCAGGGAAATAGAAACAGTTCAGTCTCATAAATGTTTACTCTGGCATTTCCATTAGATATGTGAGTGGCAATGTCAATGAGGTAGTCATTGTGACTCAGGAGCTCAGGGGAGAGGTCTGGGGAGATATAAATAAAGTTGACTTAGTCCTGGGAAATCCATCACTGAGTCTGAGGGACAGCAACCAGCAGGGGAGGTGGAAGGATGAGGGCAGAGGAAAAGGAGGGGAGCCGGGAGTGTGCTGGCCTGGAAGGCCAGCAGTGAGGATGTAAGGTGGAATAGATGAGTAATAATCAACCACGGGATTCCATAGAATGCAGGTTATTGATGATTTGGGCATGAGAAGTTTGGGTAGAGTGATGGGTGGGACAGAATAAACGAGGAATGGAAGTTTTTGTTGCAAAGAGGAACAGAAATATGGCTGTGGTTGTAGCAATGGGTAACATCAACGGATTTTTATTTTTATTTTCATCTTAGTTTTAAAAGAGTTTACTTATTTATCTTTGGGGGGAGGGTGGGGGAGAGAGAGGAGAGGGAGAGAAACGTTAATCACTTGCCTCTCACATGCCCCCAGCCCGGGACCTGGCCAGCAGCCCAGGCATGTGTCCCTGACCTGGAATCAGACCAGCGACCTTCTGGTTTGCAGGATGATGTCCAACCCACTGAGCCACACAGGTCAAGGCAACACCAGATTTTTAAAAGAATTTTAAGATGGAGACATGATACTGTGTGTGTATGCTGATAAGAGTGATCTAGTAAAGAGGAAAACTCTGGTAACATAGAGAAGAGAAGCAAGAATCGCTGAATGGAAGTCCCTGAGTGGGGGTAAGGGGGTGGACCCTCACTCACACATGGAGGGACTAGCCTAAGAGAGGGTCTTGTATGGGTTATTCATAGTAACGTGGCAGAAGGTACAGAAATAGACTCTGGAAGATGGGTAGCGGAATCTTGAGAGTGCTGGGAGGATCTCCTTTGATTGCTTTAATTTCATCTGTGAAATTGGTAGAGCATCGGCTGAGAATGCAGATGAGGATGAGGGAGTTGTTGAGGGTTTGAGAAGAAAGGGAAAGATGAGGCTCTTCACAGGGAGCCTGAGAGAGTAGATAGGCTGGAGAGACATACTGTGGTCGCTTGGCAGCATTACGGGTTCCCTAGACATGTCTGGCCATGAATTCGAAGTTCTGTCAGCCAGAAGGGGGGTGTGCTTTCCCCATCGTGCATGCGGCGACTTGGAAGGAGGTGGGGAACAGGCGGTCAGGAGCACAGACCTGGGGGATGACTGTAATGGCCGACGATGTGATGTGGAGGAGGGGAGGAAAAGCGGGGCCCTGTTTTCAGACTAGGAGATGCACCCCCCGACCCAGTGGGGAAGGAGTAATGGTGGTTAATGCTGCTGCTGAGTTCTGTTGACATTTACATTGGCGAAACACTGTTATTTATGTTATTACATATTTTTATGTAATCAAATGTGCTTTGAAGCAAGCACATTTCTTGCTTCAATTTTTTTCCCCCTATTTTCCTCCTCTAAAACCTAGGGGTGTCTTGTGGTCCAAAAAACGCAGGTGTCTTCAAAATTAACACTTTGTTGCACTTCCTTCTGTCTTTTAATGCACAAGATAAGTTGTTTTTTTAAAATAATAATTACCCTAGATTGGGTCTTTCCATTCAGTAGTCTTTCATGGGCATTTTAACATACTGTAGTTTCCTCATAGGTTATGTATACTTGTTTCTCTTTGAGGGGCATTTAGTTTTGTGAAAGAGGCTGCTAGTTTTCTTCACGTATTCTCACATTGTTTAGTAGTAATAGAATCCCTCCTCCAAGCCTTAGCTTAATGCATGACCACCTGAAATACAGACTGTTTGCCAGCTTCCTTGTGGCTGAGTATGGCCGTGAGACCACAGTTGGCCAATCAGATGGAAGTGCATGTCATATGTCAGTCATCTGGGACAATAACCTTGACAGTGGAAGCTATCTAAGCTACGTGATAGAGGGAACCTGGGTCTCTGACACCATGGGGTAATAATACCTCTGGCCAAAATAACTGTGAATGAGAAATAACTTCTTTTATAAGCCAGTGTCCTTGTGGGATTTTTGGGGGCGGGGAGCTCATAGATGAATTGTAGCTATCTCATAATACAAAAGTTCAACGTGCCTTTTTTGTATGCATCTATTTCTTTTTTCTCTTTAGTCCACACAAGACTACCTAAAACTACCAGCAATATGATCTCACTCATACATGGAATCTGATGAACAAACTGAACTAACAAGGAAACTAGAGACAGACGCGTAGACAGCAGACTGACAGCTCTTGGGGATTAGTTAGGGCCCACAGGGACAGAGCAGAAATAGACTCATAGACATGGACAGCAGTGTGGCGATTGCAGAGGGGTGAGTGTAAGGGGGGAGAATGGTAATGGGAAAAATACAATCAAAGAAAAGCTTAAAACTGTGAGCAAAACAAAAAGGTATTGCTTTAAAAAGGGCAAAGAAGAAAACTGACTTTAAAAACGGTAAGGTGAGACACTCACACAGTTTAGATGTGTTGCCCTCCAGTAACTGCAGCTGAATCACGAGCTGGCGGGCACGTAGCATTAGTGCGCTAACTAGACTCTTCCTGCCCAGCTCCCTCGCCGCTCAGATCCGCGGGTTCTGAACACACGTGAAGGTCTTGTATAATTTTCTGTAGCCTACAGCTAGTCTCACCCATGCTGCTCCCTGCCAAGGACAAATCCCGAGAAGTCTTGATTAGGGGATTTCATTGATTTCACAGTTCACTGATAGGGCAGTGATTCTTGGGGGGAGGGGGGCGGAACGCTCTGTAGTTCGCAATTCCCCTGTCAGTTCTTGGTTCAAATCTTCAAATTGGCTTGCCGCTGAGAAGGAAATTCTGATATTACTCACTCAAGTGTTTTCAAGACTTCTTTTCCTGTATTTCCTATATCCCTCCAATATACAACTTAATTAAGTAGTTCTCAAGTTTTAATGGGCATGAAGCGATGGTAATACAAATGCATCTCATTAGACCGCAGCCCTGGGGTTCCTAGGTGGGTGGGTCTGGTGACGAGGCCCGGGATTATTCATTTCTCTGAGGTGCGTGCTGCGTGCATCACAGTGAGAGCTTACAGAGAGGCCTTCGTGGGTCCTGATGGTCTCCGGTTCAGCTGAGATCTGCGTGCCGAGAGAAGTCTCCTTGTCTGAGATAGTCCGACAGATGGATGCTCTCCACGGTTTTCCCCATTCCCCCCCCCCCCCATATAGGCAGTCACTCGGATACCCGTGCTTAAAGCTGAGCACCCTCGGATTTGAATGTTATTTTAGAATCAAAAGATTGGCAGAAAACATCGAGGCAAATCAGTTCTCCTGTGTGTCTTGTTCAACTCAAGCACCTTCAGCAGCTGTGGCGTGACTCCCGCTCAGTGATCCAGGGAGCACAATCAGTGCCCATTTTGTTGTTGTTGGTGGTGGTGGTGGTGGTATGAGAACCAGGCTTTCATGGTGAGAGCAGAATGTAAAAACAAAACAAAACATTTTTTCGGCCTAACTACAGGTTTTTATCCTTGGTTAGCAGCTTCTAGAAGGACGTTGTCCCAGGTTCAGTACAAACACACTGAAATGTGGTTCAAATGCTTCATATTTCATAGCTGTGTGTATTCCGTCCCCAGGCTGGGGAAGGAGGCACTCACGGGGTGACACTTGCTGAAACTAGTGCTCTCCTGACCATCCATTTGCTTTTCTTTTTCTTTTCCTAACTAAAATGATCTCATTCTCATTGGGAGTGAACCCACTATTGTGTGTGTGTGTGTGTGTGTGTGTGTGTGTGTGTGTGTGTCTGTGTGTTCCCAAGTTAATTTTTTTACTTGACATAACGTTTTATTTTTTTTAATTATAGTTGACATGCAGTCTTCTTTTCGAGGTGTACAGCCCAGGGGTTGACCGTGTGTGGCTTACTAACGTGGCCACTGCGGTCAGCCTGGCGCTCATCTCGCCCCGTTCAACAGATAGCTCTGAGATTCTCACTGACTGTGTTCACCGAGCTGTGCTTTAAACCGCGCTGGGACTGTTCCCTAACTACCGCCGGGAACTCCTTAATCCCTTGCCCTTTTTCACTCACTCCCCAACCCCCCTCCCTTCTGGCAACCTTCAACATGTTCTCTGTATCTGGGAGTCTGTTTCTGTTTCGCTTGTGCATTCGTTTCGTTTTGTCGAGTCCACGTGTACGTGAAATCACATGGCATTTTTCCTCCTCTGACTGACTTCACTAAGCACAGCACCATCTCGGGCCATCCACATTGTCACAAATGGCAAGATTCCATTCTCTTTTGATGGCTGAGTCATAGTCCATTGCATAGATGCACTGCTTCTTCTTTATCCACTCATCTGTTGACCGGCACTTAGGTTTCTTCCACATCTTGGCTGCTGTAAATAATGCTGCAGTGAACATATACATGTGTATGTCTTTTGGATTTGGTGTTTTGCATGTCTTTGGATAAAGACCCAGAAGTGGAATTGCTGGGTCCCTCTTTGTCTCTTGTCATATAGCAGCCTTTGTTCTAAAGGCTGTTTTGTCTGGTAGAATGTTGCTACCCCAGCTCTTGCTGTTCCTTTGTTTGTTCATTTCCATTTTCATAAAACACCTGTTTTCCATCCTCTCACCGTTAGCCTCTGTGTGTCTTTCCATCTGAAGGGAGTCTCTTGCAGGCCAGCACGACGTGGAAGGGTCTTGTTTTGTTCCCATTTGTGTTTCTTTCTTAAGACTGTCCCAACTTTAATTTCTGGGACCCCATCCTGAGACTCATTTTGATGGAATTAATTTAATTATAATGATTGTGTTTGGGGTTTTCTCTTTGAATTGTATGAATAACTTCATTAAACCTCCCCCACCTGAACACACTCGCTTCAGTGCATGGAAAACCATTGTCTAAGCAGCGGGAAGCTGTGCACCGCCCCCCTGCCCAGGGGCATTTGGTCACGTCTAGAGACACGTGGGGTTGTCCTAACTAGGTGAAGGTATTACTGGCATGTAGGGGGGTAGAGGCCAGAGATGTTGCTAAGCACCCTGCAATGCATAGGACAGTCACCACAACCAAGAATTTTGCAGCCCAAATGCCAGCAGTACTTAGGTACAGAACCTCTGGTGCAGGAACTTACAAAGACTCTTATCTGTCAGATTTTGCATGCATTTTCTTTCATGAAAAGCTACTTCACCTGCCAACCAATTGGGATATTGCCAAGTAGCTTTATCGCATTGGCCTCCCATAATCCCACCACCCTTCCCCCGGAACCAAAATGAGTTAACTCAGTGTGAATATCCCAGGGGATCACAATGAGCTCTGGCGTGACGGGCACCCTCCACATCTCCTCAGTGACCTCCTCTTCAATTATGGTCCATACACTGCGCTTTTCAGTGGCCGCTCATTTCCCCGTCCCCTGCCGCCGGAGGGTTGGGTGCGGGCTTCCTCCCAAATCCTGTCCTATTACAAAGCCCCTTCTCGCTGTCTGTTATTCTCAAGGCCTCACAGGACTTGTTGTGTTCAGGCAAATAAACATGCTGCCAATAATCCAATAAAACCTTTACAGACATCGGGTATAAAACATAGAGACGAGCAGCGGACAATCTATAACTGCTTGCTTCTTTTTTATAAACCCAACACTTGAGCCCTCAAAGCAGCACAAATCCAAGGCAATAAAAGAACCGGGGGTTTTATCTTTGTTGTTCCTAAGGAGTTGATTCACCCTCCCCATGCTGCCACCATAGTGACCGTGAGCTCCGCCTGGGCTCCCAGACAGGTGAGATACAAGGCGGCACATGGAGTACTGGCGGGGGGGAGGGGGGGACTCATTCCAAACATGACTTCCATGATGACCCTCCCCTTCCGTGCTCAGAGCTGCAGACAAGTGAGTGCCATCACCCTGGGCCTTCACGGGCCAGTGCCTCACGCTCCCAGAGACAGAGCATGTGACAAAGCTAAATTGTGAAGCCCAGCTTTGGTTAGTTGTGTTTGCCAACTCCTGCTTTATGGAGCGGCTGCAATCAGTCCGTGCTATAGAGGGAAGCAGGTTAGCACTGAGGAATGTGAGTCGTTTGATAAAAAGCGTGCCGCAACATGGAGGTGAGAGGAACCACGCTTAGGATGTTAGTCCGTCCACAGGGGAGACTCACAGAAGGAGTACAGGGTTTCGCTGATCATCAAAACACCGCATTTTATTCTGAGCCGTAAGCTCAGATGTCACAAGGGGCCGGACGGATGATATAAATGAATGAAAAGGAGGGCACGTGGGGAGAATGCTGTGGAGGGGTCTTTGATCATCTGGATCCGTGCCTTTCCCGCAGCCTCCACCCCTCTCCCAGCGGCTCTACCGAGTTACTGGCAAGTAGAAATGTGTTTTCAGATCTCCCCATTTCTCAAAGATATTTAATAAAGACTTATTTAGAGTGTAAACAACTCTAATTTTTATAACATGGGTAATTTCATTTGGAAAAGCATTGCAGGGGCCAAACACCAAACAAACACGTTTGTTGGCTGGATCCAGCCGTGGGCTGCCAGCCTGGACTCCAGTCTCTCTCTGCCCACGGGCTTGTCGTCGGTGCACCCTCTAGAGAAGGAACAGCTTAGCGTCCATGAGTCCCAGGACCCTGGCCAAAGCAGCAGAGAGCACGTCAGAGTGCTTTTTTACTTCAAACCGTCGCCTTAGGACCCACATGCATTCCCAGAAGGTAGCAGATGGCGGGTGCCAGGGTGACTTGTGGGCTCCCCTTTTCATCTCGAGCCTCTCTCTCCTCTAGGTGTCACTGCAGTTCTCCTTGGAGGAGAGCAGTGGTCATTGACCTCCCAGTCCCCTTCATGATAAGGCTTTGCAGATGCCCCGGCCCTGCCGTGTCAGCCAGCCATGGAGACAGAGAGATTCCCTTCACCGAAGACGCCAGTAACCATCAGACCAGAGCTGCATGATGGCCACCCTGGAATGGCTCTCGGTCTGCTTTTGCTCTGTTGGAATGTAACATCTTCCCAACAGCCCCTGCTTTTCAGGGCAGCACAACACAAGAGTGGTGGGAGGGAGGCTTGTGTTAACCAGAACTCCCACTCACAGCCGGGGAAGCGGACGCATTCATCCCCAGGGAAGGCGAGGGAAGGGCTGATTGGATTCGTAGGCACTGTCAGTGCGGGGGCATCGGGGATCGGGGACAGATCGGGGGCCAGTCCCAGTCTCTGGAGGTGCATTCATCCCTGGGAAGAGCACTCCTCGACTCTGTCCTGTCTTTTCCCTTTATTTATTGCAGATTTCTCCTCCTCCTGCCACAGCCCTTGTGAAGCTGCCACTCCCCAGTGCATTCTTGAGCATCCAGTGGACGATGCTGAGAACGAAATTAGGGCCTGGAAGTGGAAGTGGGTTTATAGCGCGTAAAACTTAACCTCCTGCTTCCATAATGCTGAACCTTTTAGAATAAAATGTTCTCTGGGGCTCTTTTGCCTCCTTAGTGAATACAACTGACCCTTGAACTACATGAGGGTTTTAGGGGTGTTGACCTCCCATACCCCTCCCCCCAAATTTTAGTCCCTCAGTATCTGCTGGGGATTGGTTCTGGGACCCATGCAGATACCAAAATCTATAGGGGCTCAAGTCCTCCATATAAAATGCTGTCGATTAGTGCATGCAGTTGTCCCTCCGCGTCCATGGACTCCCAACCACAGACAGAGAACAGGACAGGTATTTACGGAAAAAAAACCTGCGTAGAACCCCTGTCGTCCAAGGGTCAACTGTGTTAGAAAGGTCCTTTCTTTTGCGTGAGCCCTACCTGCAGGACAGAGAGGGACACAGAGAGGTGGGAAAATGCCACCTTTCCGTGCAAGGTCTGAAACACAAGTCAACTGAGAAACGTTTTTTATGTTGTCGACTTTTGGTTTCTCCTCTCCCTTCCCTTACGAAATCCTGTTTTCCTTTCCCTTTGCTTTTTAAATCTGTTCCCCCACCTCTCTGTCCTGCCTCAGCCACGTTGGTTCCCTGGCTTTTCTTTCTTTTGAAGGGCACGCCTGGTGTCTCTCATGCCAACTGTTGCTGCTCCTCACGCCCTCGCCCTCCTCATTTGTTGCTTTGATTTCTTTCGCTGCGTTCTCCATCCTAGGCCTCCCACCCTCAGCAGCCCTGTCTCTGGTCCCCCCAGAGGTATTCAACTGTGAGACGCTGAGCAAGAACACGGCCAGCTGCACGAGTCCTGAAGGCCAGCTGAGCCCCTTCCGGCTCCCTGGTTTCCCGGCCCCAGGAAGTGCTGGTGTTCCCCTGCGTCCTGACACACAGGCTCTGCTCCCTTCACGAGGGCTTCCGATGAGCATTCCTGAAGAGCGTCCTCTGGTGGCAGGAGTGGGCAGCCAGGCTGCCAGTTTATTGATACCCAGCCTCAGGGCAGGACCTGTGCTCGCATATAAAGCTGTAAGATGCAGAAAATACTCTCTCTGTGTATATATATACACATATTGATTAGGGGTGATGTTTGGAGTGGAAATCCATTGCCCCATGGGCTGGAAAAGTGACTAAGGGTAGGATATAAAAATGCCAGAGAAAGACTTGGTGTTATTGCTAAATGCAGGTCAGAAACGCTTTGTTCTGTGTGGGTAATCCCAGCGTCCCTGCGTGTGGATTTGTTCTGCCTGAACTGAAGGTTGTAGCCTGGCCTTACATCATAGGCAAGGAGACGTCTTCGCAAAGCGTCTTGTTTCTGGGATTGACAAAAGGGGCCCCTGGCCTGGGGCACCCCCCCAAAGGGAAACACGGAGCAGGGACCTCGGTGGGCTAGCAGCCGTGATGTCCTGGTGGGGGTGCTCAGAGTGCCGGGTCAGAGGTCTGGGTTTGGGCTCCAGCTCTCCTGTTTGCTGAGGGCTCAGAGGTCCTCTCCTTGCTAGGGGAACAGTTTGGATGGGGACTTCCCCTAAGTTTTGGGATCGCGGCCAGCAGACTGCACTGTCGGGAAACACTTCATTCTTTAAACAAGCTCCCAGTGAGTAGACTCTTTCCCAGGAGCCCAATTTGAGCCCACCGCTCCTTACAGCACACCTGCACTGCAAAACAGGAAGGCAGCCTGGCCGTGGCTGGAGGGAGAGTCCTGATGGTCTCCCGCAAGGCCAGGCTTGCGGGAAGAATGCATCCCGCTTCCCTGGTCCTGTGGAAGTGCAGCGTGTGGGACTCTAGGGTAGTTGGTGGTGGAGACTAAAGATGCTGCAAGCAAGCACGGTCAGCCTTTCCTGTCCGGCGGGCTGGTACTTGGCGAGATGTGGAGCCTGTGGGCCCAACCTGCAGTGAGGGCACTGGGGGCCGAGAGCTCGGCGATGGGTGGAGACTGGGCCAACGGAGACATCGAAACACCCTCACCTCCTCCCCTAAACCTCCCTCTGCTGGGAGCACAGAGGTCTCTTTGCCTGTGTCGTGACACCTAAGTCTTACTCTAGATTCGGCGTGCTAGGCAGGAGCTTCACCTTTAGACTCAGAATTGCACGTCCTGCCGTTAGCTCAATTTCACGGCAACAGTGCTGCTGTTTGCCGCCCATTTTACAGCATTTTCTCCTTTCCTTGCTAGTTGTGCAGTGTCTGGCTGGGACTGGGCTGCTTTAAGGTTTCAGGCTTTCCGGTCAGAGCGATCGATCCTAAGACTGTGCCAAAGCTGACAATAAATCGGTCTGCTGTGTGGGATTGGACCCTACAGGATCTGCCACAGTGCTCAGTGGCAGTGTGGCGAAGACCTGGAGAAATACACAACGGGCAAATAAATGGACTGTAACAGGAACACGTCTTCCAGTGTGTGCGTCGGTGGAATACCCGATGCCAAAATCAACCGTAAAGGGTCCGTGCCGTGTCGTAGACTGCGTGGCCTCGGGGCCCGACAGTGTGGGTGGGAATCCCAGGCCTCTTGTTTGCCCAATGACAGGTCTTCGAGTGGCATGCGCTTGCTCTGTGCCCCAGTCTCACCCGCAGTGAAAACAGGGCTGTTAACACCGTCCTCTACAGGGCTGTGATGAGTTTTAGAGGCACGGCTAGGTTCTTGGCAAAATGCCTGATGGGAGGTGTTCAACACACGCCTCACTGTTCGTTCAGCAACTGCTAATCAGTGTCTATCTAGTCAGTGCAGGGTCTGAGGCAGGGGCCCAGCACAGGCCACTCACAGGGCGAAGCCCCTTCCTCCAGAAGGTCCCGGTTTATCCGAGTCCAGAAAGAAGAAAAAAAATGGGCCTACCCCATGAACCCAGTTTGGAAACTGAGGAAATGATGAACAAAGCCTCCCTTCTGTAGTGATCCAAGTGGTCCACATGGTCATCGTGGGCAGGTTTTAAAATGCAATATTCACACGTGTATTTGTCCACAGAGTTGTCAGCTCTTTCAAAACAGAACTTGACCCTTTATTGTAACTTGACTTTCGACCCTTCAGGCAGATCAAGAATGCAGGACGAGGCCAGTGTAGAAAGGTTGGTAAGGATAAAATGTTGTGATCTGCCATTTCCCAGCCTCAGTGGGACCCCCAGCATAGCCTGCCATGGGGCCCCTGGAGTTTGGGAGCCACAGTGGCTTAGGGCTGGGGTCCCGCCCAGATCTAGAAGATAAGCGGTATGCTGAGTGATTTTGTTGATGCTGGGTCGTAGGCATTGTCAGTTTGGAATCACGTCTCTGGGCATAGGGCACAGACACGTTCCCTGGAGCCCAGGGATGGGCGGCCGGTGTCCGCGGGAAAAACAAGGGTCCGTCTCAGGATCCATCTCCTTGAGTATCTGCGGGGTGTGGAGACCTTTCTGTCCATGTCAGGAAAGTGAGAAGTGAGAAGACCCCTCTCTAGGAAATTCCCAAGAACAGCAATTGTGCATTCATGCCCCCCCCCCAACGGCCTCCACATCAGAGGGTAACTGTACCTACCCCCTGAGACTGGATCTTTCCTCCTTGAGACCTCTCCTTAAGTGTAAGACTAGAGGCACCTGAAATGGCAATAGTTTGAAGAAAAGGACCACTTCATCCCTCCTCTGAGAATCCCAGCCTCAGTCAAGGTGCCAGTTCACTGCCAACCTCAGCTAAGGCTCGCCTGTGACTACAGATGAAATGTCTGTTTACACATCACAGGGTATTTCTAGTTTGAACTTCTGCCCCGCGAGAGCTGGAGGCCGTGAGATCTGCGCACAGGTGCGTTACGGGATAAGGGGAGAGCCGCGTTCAGGGAACGACTCTGGGTGAAATGGCGCTGGGGATGGAATCCCAGGTGTCGCGCAGGGCCGGTGAACGGGACACGAACAGGTGCAGGACAGGTGCTGGTGAGCTGTTTTTGGGGCGCACAGAAAGCAAACGGGGGTGTTTCTAAGGCCAGAATTCTTAAATTAATCCCTGCCTCGTCTACTCCTAATCTTTTCTGCCCACCCCTCCCCTCAAAAGGGTCACGGAAGGCCTAAAGGGTTCCAGACTCCCCATCCTTTTTCAGAACGTACCTGTTCTGCCCCATTCCTTCCAGCCCCAAACCTCCACCAAACGCCCGGGTAGCAGTAACGCATCAATAAACGATGTAAGGCTTGGTGTTACTCGTTTATTAATGGATGTTCTTTTAAGTTTTTACTCACGAGAGCCAGCCGAGAAGTTGACAGGTGGACAGGGGAAATGACCTGAAGCAGGGCAATTTTTGATTTCCTTAAAACCGGACCCCGCCGAACGCGCAGGATTCTGAAGGCAAAGTGCTGTGGTCCTGACCTGCAGGTGGATCTGGCACCCCCCCCCCCCAGGTACACGCTCCGTGCCTGGCTTCTCCCGGGTGCAGCCTCAGGGCCGTCTTAGAGGAACTTCCGCTGCGTGCTCCTGTCTCCTGCTACCTGCTGCTCCATCTTGAGCTTCTGAGCCTTTCTCACTGACAGAACATCCTAGTTCTTTTGCCAGCAACAGGCTCTCACTGGTGCCCTCCTCCTTCTGCAAGGAGGAGGCAGCTGAATGAGGCTGGAGGCAGGGAGGAAGAAGACAGGGCTGACTGGAACGAGTTCCATTGAAAAGGAAAATAGTTCTCCCCGTTTGACGTGAACAAAGACTTCTGGTACGCGTCCTGCTTGCTGAAGTTTCCAGCTGTTCCCTTCCGAGCACTCAGGTATCAAAGCCATGTGGTCTATGGTCGGTCTGTTTGCTCTGTTGCCAAGAGCGATTACAGCCTGACAGAGCTCAGCTGTGTTCCTGTTTTTATTACTATTATTAGTTCGGTACTACTCATTGAATCACAAGGTCTCGCTACACAGACACAAACCTTGGGGAATCACGAAACCGCAAGCATACTGTTCGCAGTCACCACTCGGCAGCTCTTGGGTGAATATCAGCAGCATGCTCTCCTTATTCGGTAAACAGAACCCAGGGTGTTTAGACTTACGCCCATAGGAAGGAGAAGGGATCCACATAGAAAACGTCAGCTCTGCAGCCTGGGCAGCAGGACGGGAGGGCTGGGCATGTGCATGTCCCTGGTGCTGTATCGGGTGAGCCTTCCAGGCTCCTGGTGAGAAAGGGAAAGGGAGATTCGGATAGGTAGGACTTACGGGGGCATAGAACCTGTACGAAAAGAACTCCAAATCTCCAAAGACTTTCATCAAACCCATGGAGTTTAAAGCCTTGCATATTGATGGGAACTTCTGATTAGTGTCTGAGGAACCTTCATGGTAACGCTGGTTCTAGTGGGCCTTAGCTGTGTGATCCTGACTGAGGCCTTGCCAGTTTGTACGGAGGAAGAGTCAAGCCCGCTGAGGTGCCTCTCGGTGCTCACGTTCCAGGCTGCCTGAAGCTCGGGCTCTGGTGTGTACTCATCCTCCTGCACACTGCCCAGACAGACAGGGACAGGTGCTCACAGAGGGCCTAGCTGTCTGCCGTGTCGTCCATGGCTCAGGCTCAAGGGCAGCAATGAAAGACCCAGGGAAGGTCCAGCGCAGGCATAGAGGGCACATTCGAAACCCAGCCCACACCCCCAGCCAGCCCTGCTGTCCCAGTGGCTCTGGGGCCTTTCTGCAGTTACTAAGGAAACACTCGTCAGGGAAGGGTTAGGGAGCCTTGGGCACGGACTCGCTTGGTAGAGAGCAGCCCGCCAGATGGGTGCTGGCAGAGGCACCCACGTGCTCAGCGACCGATTCTGTCCTCTGTGTGAGAGTGTCAGAGTCCATTTGAGGGAGCTGATGTGCTGGGGAAGCCTTGGCGAGCCCCGCCCCTCCCCCTCCCCCATCTTCTCTCTCTCTCCTCTGCCCCGCATTAAGTGCTCGCAGATCTGCATGGCTGGACTGGCTTAGTTCCACTCCTCTGCTGGGTGGTGTTGAGGTGGAGGAAACAGAAACTTAATTCAGTTCACAGACACCCCAGCCTTGTTTAAAACTCCAGAGTTCACTGTCTCTCAACTCACGCTGGCACTCTGTCAAGATACAGAGTTTCTGGGGATGATGTCAAAGGAATAGATTTCTCGTTGCTTTATCTTCGCTAGACCTTTAGCTGTAGGAGACTAACAGTCTTAGGCACACAGTCCAGTGACCCAAAGGAATCGAGGGGGATCTGGGGGACACCAGGCGGCACATGCGACCAGAGGAAGCAGGCGCCCAGGACACTCCGTGGGTCTAACCAGCTCTGACTTGGCCTGTTGTTGTTCTCCAGCGTTTAAGTTAAAATCTTCCATTTCAGTTTACTTCGACTAGCCATTTATAAAAGTGAATTTTAAATTAAATTTTACTTCTAAATTAAAAATCACACATTATGGAAAATAGCATGTTAATTCAGATATGCTACTCTTTGCAGGCTAATATGCATTGTTTACACAAATGTGAGTGGCAAAAAAACAATTACTTATTTTTCGTGATTGGAAAAAAAGAAAAATTAAAGGCTGTACCCTCACTGTGCATAGTCAGTCAACATTTTAGTACATATAAGTCATTAAAAAAACTTCGGGGGGATTGTAGTGGACGTGCTGTGCTGCCCTCAGCTTGCTGCACTTCGACACTGACGAGAATCTCCCCCCTGGGGTGGCCTGTTCAAAACAGGTCGTGATAAAAGTATAATCCATGGTGTGAGTACAGCCAAGGTGGTTTGGTTAGCAGTGCACTGGCATGCGTTTGGGATTTTCTCTTGTTCATCTCATGATCATTTATCTTAAGAATGATTTCTGGGATTTGAAAGAACTGCAAGCACTTACACATTTTGAAGGCTTTTGAACTATATTATCCAACTGTCCTTTGGAAATACTTCAGTAGTATGTACTTCCACCAGTAACAGACTCGGATAGGCCTGTTCTTAGCCCTTTACCAACCGACCATTATGATTTGGGAGGAGAGGGTTAAAATGAACCGGGAAGCAAATCGTGCTCTTTTACTGTTGCATTAATTTGCATTTTACACCAAATGAAATTACAGTGTTTTCTTCTTTACTGTAATTCAGTTCGTTTCCCTTTTCAGTTTAGTTTGTGGTATTTCAGGCTATTTGGGTATACTTAAATTGTATTTATACAATCACTAATATTTTCCCCTATTGTTCTTATTGGAGGATGTGCATTCATTGATCTTCTGGTTTGGAGATGATAAAAGATACAAATCTATATTTTATTATTTCTCTAATCACACATTGTTAAAAAAAAAACATCTCATCCTTTATCCAAAATGGAATAATTTTGAATTTGTGGATACATTCTTGCCTGGAACATTAGTCACTTTTTTTGTTTGTCTTATCTCCATCACAGTTCATTTCCTGGTGCCTGGCAAGGCTCCTGTATCTGATGCAAACCTTCACTCATTCCGTGGTCCTCGGTGTTTCCCGGATTCTTGCCCTGATCTGCCTGCCATGTTCTGCACCAGTACCATAGCATTTAATCACTGTGAGAGTGTAAGACCTTCTGCCTACCTGCAGGGGAAAATCCCACTCTTAGTTTTTACTCTCTACTCTGAGAATATTTCTGGATATTTGTGCCATGTAGTCTTCTAAAGTGGATTTAGTTTGCCGAGGCTGGAAATCCCCTTTGGTGTTTCGATTTGCTCTACTTTTATAAACTAACAGGAGGAGAACCGATAATGGATGGCATTCACCCTTGCTCTCTCACCATCTCCCTCTTTCTTCACTCATTTAAATTTTCCTTGTTATCTCTTGGTAATCTCCAGGGTTCATCATACACCCCTCAGGGTATTTACTATTAATTCCATTCCTAGGCATTTTATAGTTGTGTTGCTATTGTGAATGGGATTTTTATTATACTTAATAATTTATTTTGCTGGTTAATAGAAAGAGAATTGATTTTTGGATATTTAATTTGTAACCTGTCTACTCACTCAGTTCTTGCCTTATATCTAATAGATTTTCTGTTTCACTTCATTCCTTTGGTCTTAGTACATAATCAGTCTTCAAATAATGATAATGTGATTTTTTTCCCTAATATTTATAACTCATTTTTTCTTATCTTATTGAATTGTTTGAAACTTGTCAAATAATGATAAATGATAGCAGTGAGAGCAGGCCATAGTTTTAAGAAAGACTGTGTATATCAAGTATGATTTTGCCTATTGGCTTTATGTAAGCATTTATTTGCTGTTATTAGTGATCATAAATACAGAACTTGGATGATGTGACCATAAAAACGTGGATAATTTGCGATCAGCTAAGTACTAATCTAATATGTGTGTGTGTGTGTGTATGTGTATGTTACTCACTGAATGCTCTCATGAGATAGGTGGTATTATTATTATTATCCCCGTTACACAGATGGGAAAATTAAGGCACCGGTAGGTCAAATAACTTCCCCCAAGACAAGGCAGCAGTAGGTGGCAGCTCTGGGGGCAGACCTCAGCAGTCTGGGCCCTGGGCCCGTGTTCACACCCAGCCTGCGACGCAGCTTGCAGGTGCAGAGAGAGCCCTGTTGGGCCTGCGCACTGCGACTCACATCAGACACGGACGCATCATCCAGAAGTTCCTGGGCTTTCCCTCCTCTGCCTCTTGATCTCCCTGTGTATTAAACACTTATGTGAGTCGATCTCCTAATGATATCCTTCCCATGCCATTCCTAGAAAAATACTCTGTAGATCATGCTAATTGTTTTTGATATATTTCTATTTCTTAACATAAAGAACTTTAAAAAATTGGGATATGTGTGTATCTATGTATATGTGTGTGTGTGTGTGTATGTATGTATATATGTGTGTGTGTGTGTGTGTGTATATATGAATGAGGTTGGCTTGCTGCCTTAGGTGCCATAATGATTAGTTTTTTGTATTAAGGTTATGCTAATATTTTTCCTGCAGCATTTTATTGAGTTGTAATTGACACACAACATTGTATTAGCTTCAGGTATACAACATAATGATTCAATATAGGTATTGATTGTGAAATTATCACAACAGTTACATCCATCTAGCTAGCATCCATCACCACACAATTACACATTTTTTTTTCTTGTGATGAGGACTTTCAAAATTACTCTGGTAGCCGATTTCACATATATTATAGTCCAGTATTGCAAACTATAGTCACCATGCTGTACATCATGTTCCCTGGGATGTATTTATTGGGTAACTGAAGGTTTGTACCTTTCAACCCATCTAGTAACCATCCATCTATTCTCTGTATCTATGAATCTGTATCTTTTTTTCATTCTACATATAAATGAGATCATTCAGTATTTGGCTCTGTGTCTTACCTCACTTAGCACGATGTGCTCAAGGTCCGTCCGTGTTGTTGCAAATGGCAGGGTTTCCTTTTTTATCACGAAATAATATTTTATACATACCACATTTTCGTTATTCATCCATCCACTAATGGATACTTGGATGTTTTAGGATGTTTCTATGTCTTGGCTATTGTAAATACCAGGGTTACACTGACATTTTAAGAAGAAACTGTGAAACTTTTTCTGTGTGGTGCGTGCATTCCGTGCATCCTCTCCTTTGGGTTTATCCTCCCGGGACCCTGGCACGTACACAGCATCTTTGAGGCACAGCATTTTCCCTTCAGGTCTCTGCTTGTGGCTTCATTGTCTCTGGCATTTAGTGGTGTACGCGGAACTTCATTCGTAGTTCCCTGGTCTTCTCTCCCTCGCCACCACCCAGAGTGCCTGAGGAGGGGAGGGTGTGAGCTTCACCTCAATTCTCCCAGCCAAGCCGGCCACTCCAGAACGTGCAGAAGCAGGCAGGAGTGCAGGGTGGAGGAAAAGAATCAGACCGTAGCGCTCCGGCGCTTGTAAAGAGATGCTGAGATTTTTCTCTCTCTTTAAAAAGTGATTTTTCCCTATTTACTTAAGAAAAACAACTTGTTAAACATCTGTTTTCCCCCTCCCACTGCTGCTGTTTACAGAGGAACAGACTTCCGTAACTCCGAAGTAGCGTCGTCTTTCTTTAGGAAAACAGGTGCGTAAACACGCAGCAAATCAAATTTTCGGGCTGCCGAAATGACCTTGGGGACTTCCCCCTTTCCCTTACCCTTTTGCCTAGACATTCTTTCGTGAGGCTGGTGGTTTTCCAGTTTGGGTCTTTGTTTTTTTCCTTGGGATCTTGATGACCAGTCTTGAAAAACTGTTACCGTCCTATTTCTCTTCTTTATATTGTATTATTTTGGATGTGAAAATCCATTTAAAGAATATTATTCAACTATTGATTTCTTCTCATTTAAGCAAAACTTTATACTTTGCAACACTTTGTGTTTGTGTCCTTTATAAACACAAAGACCTCAGGACCGCGTTGAATTCTGCCGTCTTTAACACGTTTATTAGGAAGAAGAAGAAGAGAAATTGAGCTAACGTTAATATTGTGAGGACTTTGAAATGTTCTTTATACCTACATGCCTCAGTATGTAGAGGCAAGAAGTAGCATCCTGTTTTACAGATGAGAAAAATCAAAGCTCACAGAGTTCACGAAGTCCAAGATCACACGTCTGGAACACAGTGAAATGAGGGTTCAAACCCGGTTTCTGTCTCCTTTCAGAAGACTTACGCGCTGTCTGCCTTACCGTGTAATCGAGTCCCTCCTGGTCCATGTGCCGCACTTTCTGTTGAGTAGTCGGTCCAGTCAGCATGCCCTGGCTGGCCTCTGTGACTCACCCCGAGGCTGTCTGTGGATAGAGTGTGAACTCTGCGGGTCCAAGCGTCCTTCTCTGTGGAAGGCATAAAATACCAGCACCCACCCCAGAGGGCTCTGGTGAGGAGTCGCTGAGTCAGTGCCTGTCAAGGGCTCAGGACAGTTCCTGGCACGTAGTGATGCACAGTAACACGGTTGTGTTCATTGTTGTTGTCCACGACTTCATAGCATAGAGTCTTTGTGTCCACACATTATCGTAGTGCATTCACCCGGTGGCTCTGACTTTTTTTTTCCCCTAGTTTCAGTACTTCGGATCCTGTGCCAGATCCTCCCTTATTTTCTCCACTGGTTGATACGGGAATGGGAGAAGAGGGGGTACTGCGTGGTGAGATCGTTTCCAAACTTGGGTTTCAGCAGTGAAACCCACTGGAAATGCAGATGGAGCATGGCTGCTCTAACTGAAGTTGGGGTGTGACTTTTGCGTCCTCACGCACCCCTGTGCCTTTGGGGCACTTCTCTGAAAGCCCAGGTGTCAAGGTAATGCGGCCTGAGACCCACCAGTCCACAAAAGATCCGAGCAAACACCTGGAACCGTGGCCCGTAAACACCGTTAACCCTCAGTCTCTGGGATGGGCGTGTGTCTGGGAGACCTTCCTCCCTTTTGCACCTTGTCTGCGCCCAGCACAGTCACTGCCGATGCTTGGTCTCCCTGGCAGGGTCTCCAGTTTGGCACCCGCGAGCTGGAGGAGATGGGAGCCATGTTCTGCCTGGGCCTCCTCATCCTGGAGCTCAAGTCCGTCAGCTGCAGCCGTCAGCTGCTGACCCGTGCGGCCGCCCTGCTGAACACGGAGGAGGACCCTCTGGACTGCCACCTCCAGAGGTAGGGTGCGCACGGGGCGTGGGGAACGTGGCCTTTCGTGGTTCCATGGGGTGGGGGGGTATCTCAGAAAGGAAAGTCAGGTGGACCTAGAGTTCTTTGGCAGTGGGAAAATCTGGGGGAGCCACCAGGTGAAGGCAGGGACAGCGGTCCTTTGTGGGAGCAAGACCCCGGAAGCCCTCACTTCCTGCTGGACACGAGGAGGATGCCGCGTACGTGTGCACATAAATGCGAGTGTAAAGCTATTTGTATTTGTAAATATGTCCTATTAATACATTTTGCTTATGGAAAGAAGATACAGCTTGGTGCCACACAGGTTATATTTGCCAGTTTGCCAGATATGTTTATATATAGGTATATACATATATAACAGATACCATTTGGGAGTTGCTACTTAGCAAAAAAAAATGGCGGGGGATGCAATGTGAACATGAGAGAAACCACATGAAGATGATGAACCCACTGGCCTGGAGAGGCTGGCTGAGCCATGGCAGGGAGAGACGGGTGTCTGAGGGGGAGCCGTCGTCCAGATAAGCCCTTTCGACGTGTTTGTTTACTGTGCACGCATGCTTTAGACTGGACCACAACAGAGTTAGGGGCAGGAAGGGGCGACATAAAGGTCATGCAAGAAAAGACAGGACCAGAAAAAGAGAAATCAAGGCTAAGACATTGGTCACACTTTGAGCGAGGGAACGGATGCTGTCACTGAGTTGGGGTGGGGGAGGAGGTGCCTCCTGGTAAATGAGGGTAAAATCTCTGCGTGCACGTGCCGTGTGAAGAAGGCAGAGAGAAAGCTGTGCATTCTAGGGCCATCTCATTTCCAGGTCATTTTCATTCCTTTCTCTCCCGCCACTGTTCGGCCACCTCCCAGTGAAACTTTGCGCCAAATCACCAGTCAAGCCTAGAACGATCTAGCAGCATAAATTAATACTGCTTTGGAAGGCACTGGTTTCTCTGAGACTTAATTACCTAAGTGCGGTAATTAACTTGCTCCTCATCCTGTGCTGCAGATCACAGACTGTGGAACTTAAGTACATGCAGACCTAACTTCCTGCCTGGAGTTGCTGCCTCCAATTTCTTTTGTTTTGACATCCTAACCGCTCCCCCTCAATTCCCCTGCTCCCGTCAGCCCCTGCGGCACCCCAAGGCTTGGGCGTGTTTAGTATCCTTGCAGTGTTTCGGCCTTTCCCTCCGACAGCCAGAGCTTCCACCGGCCAGGATATACATTTGAGCTTGTCTTTTCATCTTTGCCTTCGCTAAGCTGTCTTGGGTGCGGGCATGCCTGAATCGTCTTCCTCTCCTTTCCTCCGCCCCTCCTCCCCACCGCTGTTCATTGAGGGGAGATTGAGCAGACCTGGCATTGCTTGCTTTCCCTGAATTGATTGTGCCCGTCCGTTTGATCCAATGCAGGGAGGATTAGTTGCTTGTAAACTGGAACAAGAAGAAATCTATCAAAGAAGTGCCTTTTCTAATGCGGGTCTAAAGAATTCGGTGTCAGCCTCCAAATACATTGGCTGCTGTGTGAGTCATCATAAGAACGTAGCATTCCCTGCCTTTCATGCCATCCCACACGACTGACTGCTACCTTTCTGTTGGAACCAGCCCAAGGAGGTGGGAGCCTGGGGTCTTCCAGGTCCTTGTGGGCTGGTGCAGCTTCTTAGGGGCAGGGTGCTGCCTACTACACATAGGGTGTGATTAATGTGTGTGTGTGGACAGATCCGAGTTAAATTGGAGAGGCATGGAGTTTGGAGGGAGCAGCAGGATGGAGCTGTTTCACCCAAACGTCTGTATCATCATGTACTTTTGTATTGTTTGCGGCAGTTGGCCAAGACAGATTGCAGCTCCTGCCCACAGCACCTGAAAACTGCATGGCTGAGAGGAAAGTCACCCCGAAGGTGTCTGGACCCAGAAGATATCTTGGCCACTAAGTGTACAGGGTAGGGCAAAAGTAGGTTGCCGTTGCGAGTGTGTGAAGCAGAGTTTATCCTCGTGTCATTATTTATTAATTATTGTGTTGTTTCCCATACGAACAGCTGGGAACCTGCCTTGGCTCTACCCTGTATATTCATTCATTAACAACATGCGGTCTGTTGGTTTGAAGCAGCAGTGGCTGTCTGAGCGCCCTCTGATTCGGTTTTGAACAGGACTAAATCATGAGACGCAGTGATCAGCAGAGCCAGCGCTGGGATTTTGTTAGCAACAGAGTTCTTAGGATAATACAAAGGGTATCACTAACGTTTGTCAACGTAACTCTCCACGGGCTTAATTGAAAGAGGAGCGAGGCTTTCGCCCACCCCTCCCCTCCTGCCTCCTCCTTGGGTGTGCTGCCACCATCTTGTGTACCAGGTACATAATTCAGAAAGATTTCCTTTTTGCCCAGAAGAAAGAGGGTGCTGACGGGCGTGGCGGCTCTTACCTAAAAGTCGGCCTTAAAGGGACGTGAGGCCACGCTGCGGCATTGCGTCTTTCGGCCCCACAGACAGTGTCAGCCCCTGGGAGGGGCGTGCTGGGAAGAGAGAGTGCGGCTGTGCTCTCTGGGCACCCTGCTTTTGACAGTCGGTTTCACGCCTCATTTGCCGTAAAAATAATTAGAACGTGGTCAACATCCACAGAGCAGCTCGCTGTCTGTCACCAGCAGAGGAAGAGCAGAGGTGGTGGGTGCTCGCCAGCGGCTGAAGCTTTCGCTGTGTTTCCGTTTTCCTTCCACAGTCCCTCCTTCCCAGTTGCTCATTCAAGAAACGTCTTCAGATCCATTAAGGCGTCTTTTGATCTTCTTTCCTTTCCTCTTTTCTCTCCTTCCTCGCAGTCTTACCCCTGGAGCTAATAGCGTGTGCACTGCAGGAATTCTAAGCTGCTGCTTCAGGCGGCACCGTTCATCCATGGTGACGGGTCTTTTGCAAAGTCATTTAGCAGTTTTGCCAAGTCAGCTGCCGTTCATCTTGATTTGTATCCCTTCGTTGCTTCTGGTCTTCTCAGCTGAGCTCCCTGTCTCCATTTGTCCCTCCAGTAAGAACAAGAGTCCCTGTCCAGGCAGCTCCTTGGGTCAGAGCATCGTCTGGATACGTCAAGCTTGTGGGTTCGGTCCCTGGTCAGGGCACACACAGGCAGCATCCAAGGAGTGCATCAATAGATAAATGGAGCAACTAATCAATGTTCCTCTTCCTCCCCGCCTCTCTCCCTCACCCACCCTCCCTCCCTCTACCCTCTTCCTCTCTCTCTAAAATCCACTTTTAAAAAATAAAGAAAGAACAAGAGAAATCTCAGAGTTTCCAGTTGTCCCTTTGCAATAGCTCAGTATCTTGCTTATTCTCCCAAATGAGTGTCCCAAATTAACCAGAGCTATCCTTAACAGCAAGGTAAGTTAGTCCTGTCTTTAGTTTGATAAGACAACACACACACACACAAATGTTTCATAGACATGAGAAAACAATCACATTTTTAATCATTAAAAAGATAATGCTTTTTGTTTTTAAAAAACACAGCTTTGTCTTTCTGAGTGAGAAAATACGACATGAACCGAAAGATCACCCCATCCGTGTGTTTAATCTCCGAGAATCCCACCAGCGATTAAGAACCGTTGTCAGTGGTTTGGTGGAATTAGATTTTTTTCACCCATGAATAAACTGATATGCAATCCCTTCAACCTCTGTTATAGGAGTTCTTTCTAAATTCTTTATGAACACTGTTTTTCCCCTCTGTCTTAATAGACTATGATTTTGCAGCAGTTCAAGGCCCACAGAACAATCGTGAAGATGGCTCGGAGATTCCCCATGCACACCCAGTTGAATTAGTTACACAACGGCAAATGTGACTGTTTTGGGTTTGCCTTTTATGCTGATTTTCTACAATAAGTAAATAAAAGTAATGAAAACCCAAAATTAGTGTGTCTGTGAGGAAAGAAGTTTAATAATATCATACAGCCATCAGTAAATTGGTTTAGTTTCCTCTGGAGAGGAATTTGGCAATTTACAAGAAGGTTCATAAAAACTGCCTATTTCATCCTGTGCTTCCCGCTTGAATATCCCTCAAGAAAATAAACTTAGCAGAAAACAATATTTGATATGTAGATATTTATAGCAGTGATGCATATATCCCCAAATAAACTTAAACAACTCCAACTCCTAGCAGTAATAAAAAGAAAAAAAGGACATTTTGATTAATTTTCTAGAATACCATGAAAACATAAAAATAAAAAGTATTGTAATATACATGTAAAACAATAATAATAGAAACATTCATTAGAACCTCACCGTGAACCAGAGGCTGTGCTAAGAGTTTTACAAGTATTGTCTCACTTGATCGTATAAACAACTCTGTGGAATAGCTGCTGTTTTCAGCATGGCCTCTTACTAACAAGGACATGAAGTTTTACGGGGGTCAGTGTGTCTGCCGAATGTCATGATCCTAGTAAGAGCCTGCTGGCTTTGCAGTCCCGTCCTGTCTGACTCCAAGGCTCAAGTTCTTCTTTGTTGTCACCATCAGCCTTTCCATTGGTAAATAAAAAGAGCAGAATAATTCATGGCACACACATGCTGATTGCAATGTCAGCAGTTTGCAGTCACGTGGACAGGGATGAGGATCATTAAGTGAGTATAATTTAAAACTAATTTTGTTAGTCTCTCTGTACAGTTCTTTAAAGTATGCGTCGGGTGAACGTAATGCCTGAGGGTGCTGGTGAGTTTTAGAATCTGGGTGACTTGGGCGCATTCTGGCCCAGGAACACCCCTTCGTTGATCGAATGCCGTTCAGGGAAGGTCAGTGTGTAGCGCCACAGGTGGAATGGGTGTGGCCATAGGCTGAAGGCATCCCAACCCAGTGCAGATGAGCATTCAAAACAGAAGGAGGAAAGACATGGCAGACAGGAGGCGTTCAGGTGCGTTTTCCTCAAATTGCACTTGCTGTTTGCAAAATGTTACCAGCGACTAACAACCCTGCAGATGAACCGACGAGGATTCCTACTGCGTAAGTGAGTCCGGGGGAGCCCAGGGAGTCCGAGTGACCTGCTGGGTGCAGGGACGTGATTTGCCCATCACCACCCAGCACCGGGGGTCTCTCGCCCCTTGCCTCGGGCTGGACCAAAGGAACGGCTGACCTCTTGCCTGCGACCCTGTAACCACCTGAAAATGGAACCGGCTGCCAGTCCCTGGAAAGGACTTCGGTGAGGAAACTGCTCTTCCTGCTCTCTCCACCCACTGCAGCCTCTCGCAGCTTCGTCGTAGTTCATCCTAGAAATGGAAGGCAGGGAAAAACCTTCCAAGTTTTCCCCAACGGGGTGCTTTACTTAAGAAGGCTGCCTGGCATGGATGACCTAAGTTAATTAGTAACTTCTCAATTTTTAGAGTAGTTCTTTTTCTTTTTATGTTTCATATTGACGTTGTCTTTAGTAAGCAGCCCCATGACCCCTTGTGGGCCTCTGGTATTAGGGTTTGAAGCCACTTCGCCTGTGAGAGTTAGCTCCCCAGATGTGGCAGTTCACCAGATGCTGTACCCACACTGTGGACACAACAGAGATAAAGGAAGCAAAGCGAAGGGGAAGGGGCCTTGCTTCGCAGGAGGAGAAATCAAGGGCATGAGATTCAAACTGGGATGTTCTTATAAGGATAGACAGAATTATGGAAAGTTCACCTTCTCGGTTTGTAAGATCCTGAGCACAGATGATGCTGGCGTGGAGGGGAGAGGGCTGCTTTCCAGCTGCTCTGAACGTTTCCGGTTGGGCCCGACTTCTTTGTCCGTCCCGGTGTCAGGCCCCCCTCTCTCCAACAGGACCGAAGTGGAGCAGCCTGGACATGCTCACTGCGCTCACGATGAAACCGTCTCTCCCATTTCCAGGCGGCCCTGGCTTTACCACCCAGCAGAGCCTTTACTACCCGTACTGCCGGGCACGGGGCTCAGACTCACGGCAGCTCCACTCTGGTCCCCAGGGTCCCTGTTGACGGCTGGTGCTGAGACTCTGGGGAGGTGGCGTCTCTTGTTTACGCTCCGATTTCTTCGCTTTAAAATTGTGGTCCTTGTTTATTTTCAAGGCTGCATCCTCACATTCCAACGTGGGCAGTGAGGTCGCAACCCTGAATCCAGAACACAAAAGGCATGGCGGTTGACTTATACCAAGTGGCACCAAGCTCCCATTAGACTGAATGAAAATTAAAGTTTTCCTCGACGCCTGCTGGGTAGATAATGGTAGTTCAGAAGCTCAACAGTACCCCGAGTAACAGAAAGAGAGAGGACAGGAGGAAAGGGGCATGTGTCAGACGTGGATGTTACAAATTGTGGGGGAAGGACGTCAGACCAGCCGCCCAGTGTCAGAACTAGACTCTGGTACAAGACGACCCTGGAGGAGGAGCCTTAAACACTCTTGGCAGGAACTGCCGTGTGTGCTGTTTCTCCTCTCGAGGTGGGTGCCTCCGGGGAGCGGGGTTCAGATTTACTTCCCGGCCCCTCGAACTCCTTCAGACACCTTTGTCCAGCTCAGATCTCAAGTGTGTCCCTAGTAAGGAAAAAAGTCTTCGGTCGTGGGGTAGCTCCTCGCAGACTTAGTGATCCTGTTACCGGTGAGAGATGAGTCTGTTGGACAGTGGGGATGACTCAGCATCAGCCAGCATTGTTTCAGTACGAGGGGAATGACGACTGTATTAGGGCTGATGTGTCCGTGATGACTTGGTACTTATCATTAGTGCTGTGGCTTTGAACCGGGGGTGCCGACTAGCGCCCTGTGCGACAAAACAAGCAGTGAGAAGGTGCAGTAATGACAGTAGTAGAACGCCATGTGCCCGGAGGTGTGATAAGGATTTGACACTCATCTTAAACAAAGCAAGCCCGAGGAAGTCGTTGTTATCATTAATTGTTACATTACGGATGAAGCAGTGGCCGAGTCATCCTGAGTAATGACTGTAATGGCTGGTCTGTGATTCACACCCAGGTCGCTGCATTCAAAACTGCGTTGTGAGGCAGTCTAAAAATAATACACATCCGTAAAGCAGTTTCCAGTACAAAGCGGAAAAGCAGGGCCGTGAACGGCGATCTGCGTAAATAAATGGTCTGAGCCAGGGAACTGGCTTCTGTAAGGCCGCTACAAAGGTCGTGACATCCTCCGTGGTCAGGAACCACGCGGCAAAGCCCTCACCCTCTAAGCCTGGATCGCGGCCAGGAAGCTCAGTGAGCTCACCCAGCTCTGTCGTCGTTCTTGTTCGTACAGTTAGCCACTTGACGGTGACCTAGAGGAAGTCCGAGGGCTGTCTCCTCCTCATTCTGAAGAAAGAGTATGCAGTTACCTTGTAGGTCTACCGGACATCGGCTATCGAAGGTTTGCCCGAGAAAGGGTTGATTTTTGCCTTTTGGAACGGGGCCTGGAGAAGTTGGATTGACATTCTTCTGTCAGTGCAGCACCAAGGGCGTGGAGACAGTTTGCATTTCAGTCTGAGCTGCAGTTTAAGGACTCAGTGTCTGTGCAGCGAGCTGGGTGTGCCCCTCTGAGAGGTGGGGGGCACCATCCCCACTGATGAACGCCATGGAGACGTTGGCGGGCTGAATTTTGGCAAATACTGTTTTACCAGCCCAAACTGAGAAAGAGGTACAGTCTCTCCAGCACAGGCAAATGAATGTGATGCAGGCGTCAGGAAGGCCCAGGGTGGATTACTGAGGAAAATTTGTTGAGTGCCTAGGAAAGGAACTGGGTGTGACTAGAAACTACCAAATATTCCCCGTGAAAAAAGTGCCTGATTTGATTTTATTATGGTTTTATTAAGGTATAATGTATGTACAATAACCCGCACATATTTAAAATATGGAGTTTTGTCATATGTACATACACACAGAAAACCATCACCACAATCAAAATTAGAATTGTGCCCATCCTCCTCCTCCGCAAATACCCTCGGATCCCTTTGTAATGCATCTCTCACCTGGACAGCCACGAGTGTGCTTTCCGTCCCTGAATATTAGTCAGCCTATCTTTTTCTCCCTTTGAATTTTCTTCACTGAGTATAATGATTCTGAGATTTATGCATCATGGTCTGATGTGATTTTATTTGTGTGTGTGTGTGTATGGTTCCTAGCCAGCAGATCAAAGAAACATAGAAGACTTTGTTCACTTGTTCTTCAACCAGATACTCTGTTTCTCTAACAGAATATAAAACACATCAGTCTTAACTTGCATTTTTCTCTAGTTATTCCTTCTGCCTGGTGTGCGTTTCTTACAGATTGCTGCAGAGCTGACCCCTCCTTGACATTCAAGTCCCAGCTTAAATGTCATAACCGCAGCTTAAATTTCACCAGTTCAGCTCGACTTGTTACACGACCACCTTGCCTAAAGTAGCGTTCCTACTCACTGCTGCCACGACACTTCTCCTTTGAATACCACCTGGCTCTCCCAGCTAGCATGCACAATCCGCGAGAGAAGGAACGTGATCTGTCTTGTTTAAGGCTGTATTCCAGGCACCGAGAACAATGCCTGATGCAAGGAATAAATGAACAAACAGATCTTCGCCAAGCATTTCATCTCGTGTTTGGGGGAAAACGTGGAGACCTCTGAGCTGAGTAATAGTATCATGCAATGCAGTTGTCATCAGCTTAAGGAATGCGTTCAAATTATGCTAAGGGCTCTTTTTCAGCCTGAGTGGGGATTTATATTCATGGCTTTAACTTAAGTCCTGTCCTGTTCCACAGGGTTTATACATTTAAAAAAAAAACAGTGGGTAGGGGAATCTGGGTGAAAAAGGTGAAGGGATTAAACCAAAACAATGGAGACTAGAAATGATGAAAAAAATAACAAAACACTTGGCTGTAATTAATGATTATTTTTTTCCGTATTACGTGAAGCTGCAATACATAATGATAGTTGATACTCTAAAATATATTTACAAATGGAAATCATGGATGACACTAAAACATGACACTAGGTAAGAATAAACTCAGCGCCAAGAGCCCCCAACCAAGAACACACCCACCCCCTTGGAAGAGTGCACGGTTGTTCACATGGAGGTTGCAGTAGAGACTGAGCTTGATCAAGCTCAGGGCGCGGAATCTTCCAGCATTCTAAGGACAGCTCGGTGGCTTTGGCAGAAATATAAAGCCCAGCGTTAGATAGGAAAGGATTTCCTTCTTTGCTTTCGTCAACGTAACACCTAGAGTATCATAGTTCATTCCTAAGTTATAAAAATGGCCATGGGTCCAGTAGATTGCATACAGAATGGTAAGAAGAAGAATGCAGAGTATAGCATATAGTGGATGGTAGAAGGAATGGGCAGTGTTTATTATTCTCTCAGCTGTTTTCAAATAGTTCCCTAATGGAAAAAAAAAAAACCAAAAAACCAAAGCTAGTTCTCATTTGACTTGAAGCATGGAAATAATATCTATTAATATCCGATGCCACCTAGTTTGCTCAAGAAGACCTATGTGATGGTCAGAGATCCCCAAAGGTAGGATGAGCTCTTCCTGACTTTAGGTCCATGTAGCATTTGGAAAAGATTTTGCAGGGCAGACTTGAGAATGTGAATTGCTTCTTGGATGAAGCATGTTTAGAATCCATAACAGTTCTGAGATACAAATGAAAATGTTATCATAATATTAATAAAGAAAGTCATTCATTTTCATTTAATTTATTTAGGGTAGGACTTAGTCCATGGACCCTTTCAAATAGATGTAACCCTGAATTCTTCTCTAAGTTTCTTATTTTTAAAAAATTTTTTACCTATTGATTTTTAGAGACAGAGACATTGATTTGTTGTTCCACTTATTCGTGCATTCATTGGTTGATTCTTGTATGTGCCCTGAACAGGGATTGAACCTACAACCTTGGTGCATTGGGATGATGCTCTAACCAATTGAGATACCTGGCCAGGGCCCTAAATTCCTTATTGATTCCACTGCAGAGGTTGGTTTGAAGAGTGGCTGCTTGGCAAGGATTCATTTGAAATTCTATTTTGAGCCAGTAGGGAACAAAGAATTTTTTTGCAAGCCAGAAAAGAGTAGTTTGTATGGAGGTCTGAATCACCACAGAAAAATCATTCTTAATTCCTCAATTTACATTCAACTGAGTGGTTTTATGTAGAGGCTCAACACTAGGGTGCTGAGAGGGTGCTGTCCAGCAGCGTGGGTGCTGAATTGTAAGACTCGAAGGGAAGTTTTCTCAGCAGCCTCATTAGTAAGATGAAACTGCCAGCAATAAGATAAGCTTTCTGTTTTTCAGAATTGTATTATTACCCAGGGAAAATCATTTGACAGTACTGTATCTTTCTTTTCTGCAGACATATATTTTAAATTGCAAGAAGTACATGGCATAGTAATCCATAATAAGTTGTAGCCTGCATTTTTTAAGACAATTTCCTCTATTAACAAGAAGTGGAGACAG
This sequence comes from Phyllostomus hastatus, assembly GCF_019186645.2. Taxonomy (NCBI): domain Eukaryota; kingdom Metazoa; phylum Chordata; class Mammalia; order Chiroptera; family Phyllostomidae; genus Phyllostomus; species Phyllostomus hastatus. The sequence continues at coordinate 5,072,305 of NW_025334036.1, read as the reverse complement.
AGGAAGAACAGAGGTATATTACGTGATATGGAAGCAAAATCACTTCTAAATAATACTGTTGTGTAGTGTATTCCTGGAGGTCCTAACAGCTTCCTTATAAGGCAAATGAACAATCCAGCTGAAGTTTGCAAGCAAAACACAGGGCTAATTACAAAATAGTCTTTTGTCGCTCAGCAAACTGCAGGGGGCAAGAGTGAGCTTGTGTAAGCTCCAAGAGCCTAGATTTCCCTGGGCGCCCTCTTCTCGCATGTGTTTTTAAAATCTTCCAACTTGTGATTATTATTTTTCAGCACTGAATTAGTGAATCATTTTACATAGTGCCATTATGTAAAATAAAATGATACTTTGTTTCTCTGCATTGGCCAATTACTTGCTGGAGAAAATTGGACTCCTGAAAAGGATACATGTGATTGGAGTTTGGCAGGTTACAGGAAGGCCTTGTGAAGTGCTCCCAGATGTTTGATGCAAGAGATGGGGGTGGGGAGGGGGGAATGCCAGGAACAAGGAGCAAATGAAGGTGGTTTCAGACATTTTACAATCTATTGAAGTAAAAACTAAGAAAGCGAATTAGATCATAGACATGAGATCCCTCTGGAAGGGCAATAACCATAGATTTTACTATATTAAACCCAATGTGCTGCTTCCCCCCCCCCCATTTTTGTCTTAGGCTATTGTAGAAAATATCAAGGAACATTATTGCTAATCCTTAACCCAGTAGTTCCCCCTGATCCATGGGGGGCAGGGGGAGATACATTCCAAGACACCCCAGTGAATGCCTGACGCCATGGGTAGTAGAAAATTCTGCATATACGATGGTTTTCTCCTGCACATACATGACTATGATAAGGCTTAATTTATAAGTTGGCACAGTAAGAAATTAACAGCGGTAACTAATAATATATAAAATAGTTACAACAACATACTGTAATAAAAATTATGTGAATGTGGTCTCTCAGCAAACTAGCACAAATTAATTTTTCCTTCACAATTTTTGTGGACAGAAGATATTGTTCTTACCATAGAACGGAGCAGCCTTAGCATGCAGTGATTTTCTTTCCTTGTGACATTGCTCACTTCCACTTTTTCACTTAGAGGAAGCACTTTGTAGCTTCTCTGTGGCGAATCTGGACCGCCAGCATCCCTACCCTTGTGCTTTGGGACTCTTGCTTAGTGAAACTAGTAAACTCGCCCATTTGCATTCCCGTGGCCCTTATGCTGAAGAGATGAGTGGGTTCATATTTAAAGTGCTCTTCAGAGCAGTTCCACCTTATCTGCGGTTTCCTTTTCCACGGTTTCAATTACCCACGGTCAGCCACCGTCCAAAAATATTAAATGGGAAATTCCAGACAGAGCAATCGACAAGGTTTAAGTTATGCACTGTCCTGAGTAGCAAAATAATATCTCACGCTGTCCTGCTCCGTCCTGCTGGGCCAGGCATGGCATCCTTCCTCTGTCCAGTATCTCCACCCTGTGGATAGCCGTCCCCACCCAGTGGTCACTCAGCAGCCCTCTCGGTGATCAGATCAATGGTCCTGGTGTCTCCATGCTTGTGGCAGACCTCTCATATATAGTTCCTTCTTTACTTACAGCCTTTTACTTGTAAATAACTTCAGACTTTCAAAAAAAGTTGCAAAAAAATCCACATCCTTTCCTTGCGATTCCTCAAATGTAACTATTTTGCCACACTTGCTTTCCCTCCCTCTCCCTGCCTCTCTGTAGGCACATGCACACGCACATGCTGTTATTTTTTCCTGGGTTATTGGAGAAGAAGTTGCAGTAGTAATGTGGCCTCACCCCGAAATACCTCAGTGTCCATTTCCTAAAAACAAGGCTATTTTTGTATAAAACCACAGTGCAATTATGAAAATCAATGGTAACTGATACTGTAAAAATAATCTACAGATCTGATCCTAAAATGTTTAATGGTTTTAGTAATGCCCTTTATGGCAAAACGAAAAAAAGAAATTGAGTGAAGGATCCAATTTAGAATAAAAAGGCTCATTTAGTTGTCAAATCTCGCGAGTGTCCTTGATCCCCCTGTATTTTTCGTGACCTTCAGACTGTTTTAAAGATGTCAAGCCAGTTATTTTGGAGAATGTCTCTCGGTCTGGGTCTGCCTGATGCTTCCTCGTGATTGAACTTGGGACGTGTACTACTTCTGGGAAGCGTTCTGCCGACGTGGTGGTGTGTGCGTGTCTGCACTCCCTGTCTGGAGGCCCGGGAGAGGTTCTGGTGTGCTCTCCTCCTCCGTGACGTTTTACCGCTTCCCCCATTTTCGTTAATAGGCATCCCGTGGAAGTCACCCTGAGAGTATATGTGTTTGGTTTTCATCAGACACTCCCCCGTCAGTTGTAGTACCCGTGGATGATTTTTGCCTGAAAAAATTACTGTTATGGTGGAAGCCAAATGGGTACTTCTTAGTTCCATTATACCTCCTGTGTCTGTTAGCTGGCATTCTGATGTGAGGAAGAGTGTTCCTTCTTAATGACTTCACTGGGGTGACTTTCCTGGGACGGAGGATGCTGTGACTTGGAACATCTTTCCCACACTCCATGCCCTCCCCCCCCACCCCACCCCTGAGGATAAGATGTGGGATGAGACGCTCTGTGCCTGAGTCCCATGCTCATTCCCCAGATGAGCGCCAGGTGCGTATTAGCAGTTTAATTTTGTTAAGGAGGTGTCAGCCTGGCATCATTTGCATCACATTACCCACAGTGCCTTTTTAATTTTGTGCCTGCTTTGGAAAGGAAATGATGACATTCTGTTGAGAGGATTTTAGCCTGCTTACTTTTTTATAAAGTGAGGAAGTGGAGTAATTATCGCTGAGAAAGGGAAAGGAGAGGTTATGTGTTTCACATTCGGTGTTTTTAGAAAGCACATGCGTGTGTGCATGCATGTGTGCATGCGTGGGTGTGGGGAGGTTGTGCTGAGATAAAGAGCTGGAGGGTAGCAGGGAAGTAGTGATTCTGGTTCTGTGCACTCACAATGAACCAGGAGTTGCCAGTGACTCTGGAAATATTCTGAGGGTCCTTCTCAACAGAGGGGAAAACCATTTTGTTGTTAAATATGAGCAAGTAGAATTGTTCTGGGTGTGCGCTACGATGCGTGTCCTCAAAATCCTGGGTAAACCGGGTTGAGATCGTGAAACAAGAGGCCAAGACTCGAGGGTTGGAATTTACCTTGTCTCACGAACGGTCCAAGGAACAGATGCGGAAGAGAGCAGGTTGGGAGAACCAGATGGAATGATAAAACCCAAGTCTCTCCTCTCCTCTTCTGCTTTCCTTCTTGTTCCTTTTCTTCTCTTTAATCCACCACAACAAATGACCAGCAAATGCTGTTTTCCTCCTCCAACCCATAGTTCATGTAAAACAAGTTCAAATATCAACGTGTATTGAAGAGAGAAAAATAGAAATGAATAAAGTGAGTTGTGAGGTTTTTTTTTTAAAATTTTGGAAACTTAAGTTACAGTAAATACGCTAGGACAGATACAGAACTACTATAATAAAAGGAGAAACACCATATGTCTTCCATACATGATTACCCCTCGTAGAGTAATAAAAATATTCACTGTCATCGAATCCATTGGAGTGGATCTCTAAGAAGACAGGCTGATCTTTTTGTTTTGTTCAGTGTTTTGTACCCAGTCCCTTGCCTAGTTCTAGGCATAGGTGCTCAGTAAATACTCAATGGATAGATGAACAAAGTGTTTACACTTTTTATCATCGTTTACTTTCCTTTCTTCTCCTTTGCAAAATTGTAGTGAACTCCACTTCCTCCTCTTTACCATAAACTCCTTAACTCACTCTGCCACCCCTCTGTGGGAACCGCTTTATTCTTTTTCCAATTTTTAAAACTTGCTTTTTTCAATTACAGTTGCCATACAATGTTATATTAGTTTCGTGTGTACAGCCTAGTGATTAGACATTTATATACCGTACACAGCGATCGTCCTGATAACTTTAGTACCCACCTGGCACCACACACAGTTATTGCAAAGTTATTGACTGCATCCCTTGTGCTGCACTTTACATCCCCATGACTGTTTTTACAACTGGCAGTTTGCACGTCTTAATCTCTCCCCCCTTTTCACCCGCCCCCCTCCCCCCTCCCATGGGGTAGCACCATCAGTTTGTTCTCTGTGTTATGAGTCTGCTTCTGTTTTGTAGCAGGTGACGCACTGCCACCGAACCCACTGTTTCCTTGTAAGTCCCTGCGGTGCTTTCCTCTCTCCATCACGTGGGGCTGTTCGGCGCCTCCTGGACTTTTAAAGACTCTCCTCCCTTTCACTTTCTTTCACGCTTCGCTTTCTCGCATCTCCTCTGGCTGCCCTCCTATCAGTCCGCCTGATCGCATTTTTAAATAAAAACGGCCCATAGTGAAGGGGCACGGTGTGATCTGACCACGTGCACAAGTGCTGTGACTCCTGTGGCTGCGCTGGTCGGTGCCGCCGCCTCGCCTAGCCGTCAGGCACGGTCATCGCCGCACCGTGCAAACGGTGTGTGTGGGGCGCGGGAGTGTTCCGGACCACTCTGACAAACTCGTTTCACACTGTAATAGGTCACACACCACCCGTCAGATAGAAAGTACTGTTTTTACCCGGATTCACTTTTTATTGTCATGCTAAACATTTGCAGAATGTTTTGAAAGTTGAGATATTTTTACAAAATTGTGCATGCTTATGAAGTGAGCTCATGAGGAGAGAAATGGCTGGGAAAGGCTCTATTTAAGCAATGATCAGAGTGACAGCACTCAAAGTCTTAGACCCGGGCTGCCGATTTGGGGATGGGAAGAGTAAGAATGTATGCCTTTTGAGTTTGGTTATGTATAGTGCTCAGTTGTGCTAATCGTCCCCAATGCTTCTGCACCCCATGATCACCTCCTAGACAACATCTTCTCCAGGAAAGCCTCCAGTGTGTTCTGGAAAACATGCTATTAATCGCAGTGACTTAGAGCTCATAATTTGTTCTGCAATAAAAGGCCTTAAAACTCGAGCACATGGTCCCATGGGTCCCTAAGACTTTTGCTGCCTGCCTCCCCACCTGACACCCCAGCACCATCCTGTTCTCTTTGTGAGACAAACGCACCTCACAGTTTGTCCCAAATATTTTTGGGTATACGTTATCATAATCTGTCTTTGAGGATTCCACGAATAAGCATATTCTGTGGAATATGCATTTCAACTAGCCCTGATTGAGATCCAGGCACTTAACGCTGATTTGTTGTGAAACATTAGAAATACCTACTTAATTTACTTGAGTTTTCTTAATCTTCGTTACTTGTCCTGCATGTATGTGTGTGTGTGTTTTGCAGTGTATTACCTTTTTACTGTTTGGTTGTATATTCTCCCAGAGTTGTCCTACCTTTATGAGGACTTTCTCTTTCAAAAAATTTTTTAAAAAGAAAATTTCTTAAATGTATGGTTCAAATATCTAACAAACCAACCAACAAATCTACTGACCAAGACGTACTTACTGATTACTTGCTATGACCGAGACTCTGTAAAACTTGAAGTGTCATTGGATAAGAACATATTCTTCCTCTTTCAGGTTTTTTTTGTAGCTGAATCCAATGCTCCATAGACTTAAATGGTAGATCAGTTTATTGAATGTGCAATGGTATTATTTTTCTGTGCTCAAAAAACAACAGCGTATCCAACACAGCCTCATCTTTGCTCACTGATATTTCTGATAGAGGGTCTTGAATGGAGCACCTGGGAGGCCAGCATGGTGTGATGAAAGCCACGTAGACTTCGGGCAGAACTGAGTTTGAATCTTACCTCCATCTCCTTCCTCACTGTGCTCCCACAGGAAGTTACTTAACTTTTCTCAGCCTTAGTTTCCCTGTTCATGAGCCTGGCTCATAGCAAATGCTGGAGAATCTCTTAACGGCTATTCATGGTCACTGGGTATGGCCGTGTGGACAACCTTGTCGTCGTCACCCGTACTCTTTCTGTGTCTGTTGCTGCTCCAACTTCTCTCTGCTTCAGAGATGGACAGTGTGCCAGACTGTTCTAAACCTGATCCCTAACCTGGCTTTGGGGCAAAGAAAAAAAAAGAGTGGGGGGCGGGGAATAGATACCATAGCAAAGATACTAGTGAATAGAAATGTTGTGTACAGTCACTTTCCATCAAACTCATTTTCCCTACAGGAAGCAACGTATTGGCTCCACTTAAAGAGACAATGGGAGACAGCCTACAGGTGCATGACAGTGCTTTGGAAAGGACACCGTGAGACAGCACACCTGGTGATGATGGATTGTATCTTGGCGTGATGCACTCAATTAGTGAATGCATCGTTTCAGTTAGCAACACCTATTACACCTATTTTCAGAAGTGAGTCAGAAGAGATGATGAGTGATTATAAAAACAGAAAATAACACCCTATTATTTTTTAAAATAAAGAGTGAATGACCGTGGACCGAGGTAGTTCTATTATTCCTGATGAGAAGATAATTTGAGCTGATACTTTAAAGTCTCTGCCCAGCATTGCATTCGGAAGAGCAAAATTTAATTGGTGCGAGACAGCATAGATTTGTGAAAATAAATCATGTCAAACACATTTGATTACTTTTTAAAATTAAATTGCTATTGGACAAGATAGAAGAGGAAACAAGTAAATTCAATACAACTGCCTGGCAGTATTCCTTATCAGCGTTAAGCATACGGATTAGTTCCAGATTGGTTGGTGAGTAAATAGGCAAGTGGCAGTAGACAGTGGGTGCTGGGGTGAGGGTCTAGAAAGAAGCAGCAACTTTTTGGACTAGCTGGGAAAGCAGAAAGTGCCAGAAGTGGAGGGCTTCAGAGGCAGGCAGACTTAAGGTCAAATATTGGCACTCCCAATTACTGGCTTTACGATAAGTCACACACAACCTTTCTGAACTTCCATTTTCTCATCTATAAAATAAAGATCATCATAATTTTCTTCCAGGGCTGTCAAGAAGAGCAAATTACATGGTTTTTAAAGAGGCAGCCCAGGGCCTGACCTACAGCAGTTTCCATGTCCTATTTCCCACCTAATTCTAAATGCTTTATGATAACATGACTTCCCCTAATCACGCAGGACTCCAGGAAGTCTGGGGAAGGGACTGCTTTCAGCTTCCAGTGGAGACTCTGAGTAATATTAAGGTCCACGCTCTGCTGTGTCTTTGAGCTCTTGGTACCTTATATATATTTCAAGCGTTTCCCTCTCTGTAAACACCTGTTTGAGAGAGCGCCACAGCAAAGCCCAGCTTAGTTCTTTGGAAACAAGAAACTTGAAAATCTTTGCCAAAAATCCCAAGATAAAAGCTCCCACAAGATCAATGAAAGCCTTTGAGGAAATGACTTTCGTAGCACTCCACAAGAGTGCTCCATGGTGAGACAGGGCACGAAGCCTCGTGCGTCCACCCCGTCACTCTTGTTAATAATTCTCCGCGTGGCCTTTGCACCGTTGGGAGACTTTTCTCATTTATTTCCCTTGTGTGTGTGTGCATATTCACTCCTTCCTCTCCCAGGAATGTAGGTAGGTCCTCTGGGAGTAGGATTTGTTTCTGTCTTCCTTCAAGCCTTTAGAGTTGCTGGTTCCATGTAGGCACCCACATAATTTCTTTTTCTTTCTTTTTTTTTTTTTTTTTGCTACTGGGTGAAGTTGACTGTGAAACCTCGGGTGAGGATGGGATGGGCAGCCGGGAGTGGGGAGGTGAACACTCGCAGGCTCTAGGAGGCGGAGTCAGAGGCCCCAGGGCTGTCCTGGGCGTTGGTGCTCTCTGTGGTCTCACTGACCTCGCTGAGGTCCTTGCTGTCACCACGGCCGTGCTCTGCAGCCAGGCCCTTCTCGTGACAGGGCTCTCCTGAGCTTGCAGGCGAGTTTCCCTGGCTCGCCACCTTGTTCGATGGCGCCCAGCACTGCGCCTGCTCCTCTCCTTCAACTCCAGGTGCCACCTCCGCTCGCTGGCCATCTGGGTGAGATCCCACCTCATCGCATGCGCCTCTTCCCCGTCTGCACAGTATTTGGGCTCCACGTCGCTGGTCTGAACGTTGAGGGTGTTGGAACGGAGGTGCAGGGCGACCCGGTGACTCTTCCTGACATGCAGGGAAACGTATTTGGTCAGCATTGAAGTTCCTGATCTTGGCTCAGGAGGCCTGCTCCATCAGCTTCTGAGCCAGGCTGAGGCGTTGGTGGGAACACTACCCAGCCAGTGAGGTGATATGTCCATGGGGCACACACATCATCTCTGTTTGGGTCAGGACATACCCCACAGTCTTCCCATCCTCATCCTCAGCAATGTAAGAGAGCTGGGGCTGGAAGAGGCCGTGGTAAATGTAGTATTTCGTCTGGTAGTTCTCCGGCAGGCACAGGAGGTCTCAGTGCTGCAAGTTCATCAGGTCCTCGGGGCTTGCATTGCGCATGTCCATAGCAGAGGTGGGGATCACGGTTCCTGGTGGGTCATGAATGTGCAGTCAGCTGCTGCTGCAATCCAAAGTGACGCTGGGGCAGGCACTGGGGCTGGGGCCTGGCTCAGGTTTGTGGGGGCAGGGCCCACATAAAATTTTTTATATGAAGCAGTAACTGATGGTATAGAATAGGAGTTAGCAAACCTTGGTCTGTCAGCCGAGTTCAGCCTGCCACCTGCATTGAACATCCTGGAAAAAACCAGGCTGTCCTCATTTCACTCACCTATTATTGCCTGTGTCTGGTTTTCTGCTCTAGTAGCAGAACATGCAGCCTTTTGACCCACAAAGTCTAAATATTTACTCTCGGGAACTTCAGAGGAAAAGGTCGTCCACTCCTAGTTTAGAAGGTGGGAATCCATAATGTGATGGTATCACCATCAGCATCATAGCCCATCTCAAAGAGGCCTCTTATGGACTAGACATTTCCGGTGATTTTCCGTGGTCTCCTAGCAGCCTTTGCAGGGTGGGTCTTCCTCCATCTTACAAATGAGGAAACTGCCACTCGGGGTCGTCACTTCTTTAAGGATAGAGAGCTCCACCTTGTCTGAGCCACAGATGCACCCCTCCTGAGCCCTTCACAGCCTTGGACCTTTGTACCACCGAGCTACTGACATTTGTACCCTGGGCACTGTAAGTGACAGTGAGAAAGACATCTACATTCTCGGTGCCTCCGTTTTCTCTTCTTTTGTGGGCTTAGGGTAGAAATGCTTTTTTTTTTAAAAAAAAAAAAAAAACAAAACAAAACAAAATAAAGTGTCCCAGCCTAGGTTTCAGTTTGGTGGCCATGAATTGTCACTTTCTCTTAATTGTATTTCTTTCTTGTTTTACTTGTTTTTAATAGGAGGGATTATTGATGTGCTGTGCACATATTTTATACTTAACACTAGCATTAAAGTAGAGGGAATATTAAAAAAACCGAGATAGAATCATTTCACAGGATAAACTCTGAGAGATTAGGCAAATAGTCTTCCAAGTGGAATATGAAATTTAATGTGGCGAAAGTGATGCACTTGGGTAGAAATAGTGCCCAGGCTAAGTACAATTTAAATGGTGCTTAATTAGTTAATACGGCAGAGAAAAAAGATCCGCAAGTGCCCAGAGAATGAACATTTCCATTTTGGGTGCCGTGCGCAGGGGTGGTGGAGAGAGCTAATGTGCCGTCAGCCTGTCTGCAGAGAGCTGTTCTATTAGTCCTGGGGTGCCGGGCCTTTTGTACGGATTGATTAGAACACTCTGAGGCATCTGGTCCCATTCCGGACTCATTAGGTAACAAAAGGGTTGGGAAGCCTATTTCCAGGAGCTAGAAACGATCGCCAAGAGTTTGAAGGCTGGGAGTCAAGGTCGCAGGAAGGGCTGCAGCTTCATAGAGCTGAGCCCAGGAACCAAAGCCCCAAGGACCCGCTGGGACGGGCCTCCTGCCCTCTCCAGCCTCATCTTCTGCCGTAGCCCTGCACCCATCGGACGAGTTCAGTCCCAGTCGCGTGACCAGGTGCTAACAGACACTGCCCCGCAATGTGGCACTGACACGCATTACAGCCTTTCATACGAAAGGCGCAGCTGTGCCTGAGTGTCTGCCTCGCCACGGGCAGATCAGCTCCTTGAGGTCGGGTCTTCATCTTGCTTACGTGTGTGCGGCACTGGGCCCTGCCGCAGGCCCCTCCCTTCTCTGCAGAACCTTGTTTTTGCCCTTTGACTTTCCCTGCTCTTCCTCTTCGGGAGGGAGGGAAGGAGGGAAGGAGGGAGGGAGGGAGGCTAAGTATAGCTGCATCATTAATTATGAAGGAGGTGGGGGAAGGACAAAGATAGGAAGATCAGGCAGCACGCTTGTAGGGAGTTCCTACTGAGGAATGGTGGGGGCCGAGGGGAAGGGACCCCGTGGCATGAGAGGGGTGTGTGTGTGTGTGAAGCACCGCAGTGACTTATGAATGGGGCCTTCGCAATTTCTAAAATATGTAAACCCATAGGTTAAGTTGCTTTTTACTTGCGGGAACTGAAGCGCATTTCTTCACACACAACCCCACTCTCGGTCTGGATTGCATGGGTTGTTAGAATTGCAGGCATTGCACTGGTATTCCCAGTGCCCAGCGTAGTGCTACGAACTTCTGGAGATTCAAGAGTCTTGAATAAGCAAACGAACAAGAGGGGGAACAGGGTGATGCTGACCGCAGAGGGAGAGTGTCTGGTAGGAGACAGGACTCTCCAGGGCACCTCGAGTCAGTGCGCTGACTGAGGGGTGGGTGCCAAACACCTTGCTCCTTCAGGGTCCACGGCCCACCGAGAGACGAGCACTGAGGCGGACGGGGCAGAAGCTGAATGTTTTGTTTTTCTTTTTTTACTTTGGAGCCACTGAAAGAAGTCCACCAGGATTAAATTAATCATGAAAGAGCTGTAAAGCAGACACAGATTAGTGGAGGGTTTGCAAAGAATTAGCGTTTGCCCCGGTGCAGTCCGCCCCCCGCTGGAGAGCAGAATCCCGCGGTGCGTGCCCAAGGGTATCTCTCCTTGAGCACGCACAGAGGCTGGAGGCGTCTGCGACAGCGGAGAACAATAGCCTAAGTCAGTAGCCAGATTGTTACTCTTTCTAGTCAACAGATTTATACTGCACACTGGCTAGGAGGCACAGAAGTGATAAATGTTACAATGAGCTTCTCAGAGGCACGGAGAGTGTTGGAGGAGGAGGTGCATGCAAACACAGAATTAATTATGAAGCAATGGTAAGGTGCCCGAGAGATACAGCCCAGACACCGTGGCATTGCAGGGTGCGGGTGCATTTCAGCCAAGACAGGGGTAAAGGATTTTGAGGATCAGGCAGTATTCATTCGATTCAGACCCTGCACTGTGTCGCTGGATGTCAGTGGGCGGAAGCCCTGTTAGCAGGAAACAGAATGGGAAGCACGGCCCAGGTTCAGACTGAGTACCTCGTGTGTGGCAGGCGAGAGGGACCGAAGCAGTGCAGGCCTGGCTGTGTTGTCACAGCCGTCAGTTTGCGTGGAGACCAGACGCCTGACGAGTGAGAGGCCACAGAGAGTGGTGGGGTCTGTAAGAGACTGGGATTCACAGGTAGCCCGCAGCCCCCAGATGCTGGTGTCAGCCATCTGGAGCAGGCGTGGTTCAGCTTGCAAAGCCCTCTGCTGTGGACAGGGGCCATTGCCGTGTGGTCCAGCATCCACTGGAAGTCAGTAGAGATGACGAAAAGAGACAGCATCTCTCATCACCCAACGTTCTTGGGGCTCCTGCCTCCCCGAGACTACCCAGACCAAAAGGGCCCTCCCTCAGGCGCTGAGCAGGAACCTTTGGGTGTGGGAGCCACCTCGTCTGAGAGTTCCTGGCCAGCGTGCCCTCAGCAGGCACTCCAGATGTTTTAAGCCCCATGCTCATCACTGGAAACTTTGGGATCACTGAAGTTTAGGGCCACTTGGAAAAAGTGAAGTACTTTGGTGACGGTCCCTGTGGCCCAGCCTCCACCTCTGCCCTGTGTGTGCCTCCCCCCAGCACTGCTGCTGGTCTGGAACCGTGAACTTCATTCGCTTTTAGGAAAGGAGATACGGGAAGTTGACCTGACCCAGCAACACACCCGATTTAAGCCTGAAAAAGCCAAATGCTCGGAATGAAGCTGTCCTGCCAGTTCTCACACCCCAGAACGGGGGGAAATAATCTAAATCCCGCCCGGGGAATCAGTGCCAGAGACCTGTGCACTCTCTATTGCTGTCGTCTGGAATCCCCGTTAGGGCGGCCACCCTCGTCGCGGGCACCACAGAGGAGTCCCCGAGGAGAGCTGCTCTGCCTGCCGGCCTGCTGTTCAGTGTTTCAGCCTGCACCCCGTTCCCGGCAGCAATCGGGGGGTCTCCCCAGAGAAGGAGGGCTTAAACCTGGGGATTTAATTCTGAAGAACGAGAGTTTCCATTTTCTAGCACGTGGTAAAACGTGTGTGTGTGTGTGTGTGTGTGTGTGTGTGTGAGAGAGAGAGAGAGAGAGATTTGTTTCCACTTAACCCTTCTTCCAGCCTGTAGCAGCAACCCAAATAGTTACTGGTTGATGGGGCTCTGATGAGAAGGAGTGGCCATTGTCTTGGCCCCCTTCTCTGAAGTCTTCTGGGAGAGGGGATGGCTTGGTGGACAGGCTGCTTTATTTGCAAGGTTGAATTCCTAGGTGTGAGTGACGAGAACGTGAGAGAAGAGAAGGAAGGGGGAAGTACAGCACAGGAGAACGTCTGTTTGGTGGGTTTTATGTGATTGGCTGGTGGTCCTTTGAATCAGAGAGAGATCACTTACTACCTCTCTTGCATCCTAGTTTGCCAGCCTGTTGGTGGTAATAATCTTATGCTCGGAAGCATCTGCTCCCTAACAGTGAAGAGTAATTTTTACTTTTCCTTTAGTTTTCTGGAATACAGTCCTGTGAAGTATTTCCTCCAGGGCGTTGTCCATCAGCACGTTGCCCACGAGAGCTACTCTGCAACCCCTGATGATACCAGTGGGGCACAGAGTGGGGCTTCCTCCCACTCATGAGCAAGGGATCCCCCTCCAGGCCTGGAAGCTCAGCACCCTCCTCAGTCCAGGTCTTTCTCCAGAGGTTTGCACTGAACTTGCTGCGAGGACCGCCCGGCCCAGGACACCTCTCTCCTAGAACTGGGTAGACTTCGCGTCACCCCCATTTCGTGGGCCATTCTGCCCGCGTTCATTTATACTTGTGCCAAATATATCATTAAGAAATACTACTGTTTATGTCTTTGATCACTTGGATGATCCCCGACAGAGATTAAAAATAAACAAACAGCTCATCAAGACTTGAAAGTGTTTCAGTTGTGCAAGATGAATAATTTCTCGAAATCTGTACACCATAGGGACTGTGGTTAACAGTGCTGTATGGTGCATTTAAATGTGTTGAGGGCAGATGTCAAGTTATGTGGTTGTACCACGAATAAAACAAAAACAAAAGGGCCCAAGGAGACTTTGGGAGGTGACGGGGTTGCGTTTGCACCGTGATGGTGGGGGTGGGGGTGTATACGTGTGCCAAACGCATCAGATTGAGCACAGTATGTGCAGTTAAGTATGTCAGTTATACCTCAATAAAGCTGTTAAAAAGCAAGACTCGGAAAGGGGAAGCAGATGGGAAGGTTGGCAGAAGTGAAGGTCCCTGGATACCCCCAGAAAACACGATAGCTTCCAGACGTAAGAGCAGAAAAAACACCCAGACCTGAAGCCATCAAGAAGTTTGATCCAGAGTTTAACATTTAAATCTCAACCGTCCTGGGGCCACTGGGGCTAATGTTTGGAATACATGCATAAACCAAACTTATGTTTGTCTGCAAATTGTTACATTTGAGATAAACCACCAAGATCTCATGGGTAGAATGGGAATGTAGTCGAACCAAGTAGGTTACACGCTTTGACTCTGAGGCCGGTAGGCCTGTGTCAGAACCCGTTTGCTTGGGGTGTGATTTAGGATGGGGTGTTTTCTCTCTCGGTGCTCCGTGGTGGTTTTGTTTTGTTTTGTTTTTTGTTTTGTTCTTACCTGTAAGATAGCAATAATAATATAACCGAACTCAAAGAATATTTTGTGAAGTAATTTATGTGAAGTGCTTGAGGCACTTGCCTTGCACATGGCAAACGTTCAAACATTAATTATTAGGGTTAAGGCAGGAGGCCCAAGCGGACGCGATGGTTCAGGATGAAGAGATCACCGAGGACGGGAACAGCAGGGTGTAGAGAGTTTGGGAGGAAGTGTGGGGAGCACAGAGGACAGCACTGCGGAAGGAGAGATACGGTTGTCTATTTTATAACCTCCAGTTTTGCAGATAAACTTCATGTATCAGGGCCCAAGCTGTGGGTTAATACGGGCGTGTGACACCTGAGAAATTCTCCAGCTCCGGTCACTAACCTCGGGAGAACGCACCACAAAGTGGGTCTGCAGGGTGAGCGAGGCGCACCCTGTGGTCCCGCGAGGAAGAGCGCCAGCGAGACCAGACACCGTGACTTTGCGGTAACTGTGAACGTAACATGCAGGTGCAGTCCCTCAGTCGAGATCCTAATGTGCCTCCTCAATTGGAGGCCCTCTGCCTGTTTTGTAGACTTCCCCCAGACCCCCCCCCCCCAGAGGTGCAGAAGTGGCCTCAGCCCGGACCAGGGACCCATCCCTGAAGTCAGGCGGGTAAAGGTTTAGCTAGAAACCACCCTGTGGTCACACAGAGGCAGCCAGATGGGGCAGCTTGGTGATTAGCATTCGGAAGAAAAACAGCCCCCAGACCAGGTGGAAATGAGGAAGAAGATGAGAGAGGGTTGGCTCTCTTGGGCTTTGAGGGGACAACAGCGCTTGAATCATCTGTGGTGGCATGGACGGGGGCGGGGGGGAAGGGGCAGAACCGTGGGACAGCTGGAGAGCAGGCAGTGGTTTTTTTCTGGGTAAATTCTACTTTGTGAATCTGCCTTTCGGACAGGAAAACAAATGAAGTAAGTCTTTGAGGGAAGGAAGGGTGGGGCAAGAAAATAAGGATGACCTCACCAAAGTAACTGTTAGCCCTGACTCTCTTAAATCTAAGCATTTCTGAATAAACCACAGTCCCTGTGTCTGATACTCTTAAAAGGCTTGTCGTCTGGGCCAACTGCCTAATGAAATAAACAATAAACAATAATAAAAATAGACAATAGTTCCCTGTTGTCTCCAAAGAACAAAAAAAAAGGAAGTTAATGGAAATGACTTTCTGGGAATGCTAACATCAATATTTAGTATGTGATGGAACAAAAATAATGAGAAAAATACCCATAAGCATTGGAGAACAGAGGAGTGATGATCAGCAAGCCAAACTGGAGGGAGAAATTGCCCCCATTCACAGGATACAGCCTTTCCCCACCCGCCAGTCCAGTCAAGGAACAATGGGGTGGGGAAGTCAGCAGCAGTCACAGAAGAAACGATGTATTTTTAGACCTGTGTAGTTCTCTACTGCCCTCCAGACGCTTTACGTATGTTAAGATAATTAACATCAGCCCTGAGTTGGCCATCGTGCCAAAGATGGGATGGGAAAATCCACCGATCTTTGAAAAAAATGCAGAGCGTCCTTGTAAGGGTGGTCGACATTCTTCGTGGAATGGAGTGGAATCTTCTTCACGTTCCTCTGTTTGCCTGTGGAGTTTGGTAAATTCCCCAGTTAAAACAGTCCATCTTGAACCTTTTTTCTCTGGCCACTAGGGTTCATTTCTCCAGCCATCCCGTCTCCCCGCCTCTCCTCCCGAGCTCTCCCTCCCCTGCTCCCTCTTTATCCTCAGTGAAGAGAATACAGTAGGACAGAAGGCACAGGGATTTCAGAGTTGGCCACCTTCCGTTTTATCCCCAACGTGGTGCACTAAAAGGCACTACTTGTGTGAGCTTTGACGCAGTTACCAGTCTTTTTTTTTCTTTTTTTTTTTTTAGAGATTTTATTTACTTATTTTTTTAGAGGGAAGGTGGGGAGAGAGAGAGAAAGAGAAAAACATCAATGTGCGGTTGCTGGGGGTTATGGCCTGCAACCTAGGCATGTGCCCTGACTGGGAATCAAACCTGCGATGCCTGGTTTGCAGCCCGCACTCAATCCACTGAGCTACACCAGCCAGGGTGGTCACCAGTCTTTCTAGTGCTTGTTATATTCCCCCTTGCGATGGAAATACTAAGTCAAACCTACCTCATGAAGCCTGGGGATCGGGGTTGGGGGGGGGGGGCGGATTGTTTGTCCAGGGTCTGGCAGACACCACCTTCCAGCCTCTCTGATCCCTGATCCTCAAGCTCCTTGGCCGACTTTTTCGCTGGCTTTCTTATCTAACCTCTAAATACTGGGCCGCCTTAGGGCTTGAGCCTGGGCCCTCAGCTTTTGCTTATCTGTATTCTATCCTTAAGGCATCCTATTAGGTTCAAATAACAAGTATACAGAGATTGCAGTCAAATGAATACCTCAAGCCTGGCCTTCTCCCCAGAGCCTGGTACACTTGCATGGCCAGTCACCTCTGTGACAGCGTCCCTTAGGTGACTCAGACTTAGCTTAACCAACAGCGGTGAAGACCTCTTTGTTTACCTCCCAACTGTATGCCTGTTTCTCCTTAGTTATTTTTTAGGCTAGATAAATAATAGCTCAAAACAGGAAAATCTTTTTTTTTTTAATTTCTTCCCTTCCTTTATGTTTTCCTGTGATTTCTATCATCAAAATATTTCTTGAAACAACCTGCTTAATTTTTACTGCTGCCACTGTAGATTGTATTCCAGTTCTGAACTATGTACTCTCTCCTCCTCCTGCGAAGGGCCGACTGGGCCCACCCCCTGGCGTGTAACCGGCAGCAGGTCCTGTGAGATGCGCTGACTCTTCTCCCCAGGAGCTGGTTCGCAGCCTGTGGTCCTGCAGGTAACATGTGACAGGGCTCCCAGCTCTGCGTCACTGCTCTGGTCGCGCCAGCAGGGGGCACTAGTCACCTGTAACCGGGGGTTTCCCAGACAGGTGTGAGGGAGGAAAAGGCGGCAGGGCTGTTGCGAGTGAGTGAATGTCAGGCGCGGTGATGATGATGAGGGGCCCGGGAGCGGGGGCTGGGTGAGCAGGGGAGCGAGGGTGTGAAAGAGGCGGGGGGTCCCCGAGGCCGCGGCGGCCAGTGGCGCGGAGGGTCTGGCAGAGTTCAGACTTGTTGGAGTCCAGGCTCCACCGTCTACTGCTGGCTTTAAAAACCTTGAGAATGAGAATATGGAAAGTTGAGAGGATAAAACTTAAAAAAACGCCTTGGGGGTGAACAGGTGGGATTAAGGACCAATGGCATCGGAGGTCAGGAAACCGAGGCAGGAAGGGACCGTGATGTGGGGGGGAGTCACCCGTGTGGTCCTCGCCGTCCTCAGGAACCGTGGCGGGTTTGGGGCTGACTCAGTGCCAAAACGTCCTGGGAGCAGGAGAGGTGGCCCCGGGGTGAGCAGGTGGCGCGGCCGTGGCGGGGCGTCTGCAGTGGAAGCCTGGCGCCCGTGTTCTGAGGGTGGGGTGCCGCTTCGGGTGGCCGGAGGAGCCGTGGCCTGGGGCTGGGACTGGGGAGCCGCGAGGGCGTTTCCCCCACTGGTAGGCTCAGTGACGGAGGGGCTGTGAGGGGAGCGGCAGCCATTAGCCCAGTGCTGCGAGGAAGCCGCGTCCTTGAAGGTTAGTCAATAGGAGGAACAGTTAAATGTGGGCCGAATCAATGAGTGAGTGCACAGGAACTATTACTACATGTCTTCTAGACTGCAGCACACTGGCAGGATAAAGGAGAAACTGCATAATTTCTCCTTAAAGCAGCAGAGGCATGTTTTGGGTGTTGCAGCAGCACAGGAAAGAGGAAGTGACACTTGCGGAGGTGGGGAGAGCCCCGAGACAGGCCAGGGGGACGGTTTCTCGGAGGAAGGAACAGTCTGAGGGTAAGGAAGCGCTAGCTGGGAGGTCAGGGTAGAGGAGGAAGCAGCCTGGGTCCAGCTGCCCACGGGAGCATCGCGTCATACGAGTCCTAAGCATTGTGGCTGTCCCTTCACCCACACTGCCTCAGCAAAGGGGTGGATCTCCGGGTAGCTGTGGCCTTCGGCATGTATGATGTTCATATGTGTATCTGCATGTGTGCCTGTGTGAACACATAGGGCAGCCTTTCCTTCTGGGTCCTTTTCGTTGGACACTGCTGCACTCACTCTTTCAGACCTGTTCTTTGTTAAGCGAGTGTTCCCCTTCCCATGCCACCAGCTCAGACACCAACGTGACGTGTTGGATGAATCAGCTCTAAGGTCAAAGGCAGATGCACACACACACACACACCCATAAACCTTGCAGATTTCACTAAAGCCCTTCTAAGTATAGCTGTGGTTGGACTTCAAGGATCGAACCACGTCTTACTCACCATTGGGCTCCAGCACCTGGCTCAGCATCTGGCACAGAGCATGGACTCAAGGACCACTGGGTGGCATTTCATTCAGCTGCCACCCGTGAACCCAGGGAGCGGAGAAATCATTCAGCGACACTGTAATGAAATAGAGAGCTGGCCTTAGGAGTACACTGTGCTTGGTAGAGTTCAAGACTTTTAAAAACTCATTGACTTATTAGGTCCCGTAAACAAAGCCCTGAGTTACAGGGCATGTTTACCAACTGCTTTAGTACAAAACAGTGTCCTCATCAATAAGTGGGAGAGTCAAGCCACAGGTGACACTTGCAAGAGCTGGAACTAGATAGACCTCTGGGTCTCTGATCATGATTCTGTGCTCAGTGCACCGTCTGGAGAAGACATCGTGGTGTAGCAGCAAGAGAGCCAGGAGTCACGCTGCCTGCGTGGGAGAGCTGGGTTCCCAGTGCGGCGTGGTTGCAGGAGGGTGGGCCTTGGAGCCAGGCACAACTCGGTCTAGACCTCAGCTCTGGCTCCACGAGTCATGTGACCTTGGGCATGTTAACATAGTTCTGTGCGGGTTTCTTCATCTGTAACAAGAAAGTAGTTACAGTCAGTGTGTGAGCTTTAAATGGGGGTTATGCAAGATAACGTGTGTCATGCTTGGTGCAATAGTAAGCATTCAAGAAAAAACTCTCCCCCTCCTCCCTCTCCCCCTCCCCTTCTCCTCCTCCTCCTTCTCCCTGTTTGGTTCCCATTGGTCTGTGTCATACATTAGGCATACAGTAGGCATACTGTAGGCATACAATAAATGGTGGAAACGTGGCTTTTCTCATTGGCCTGATGCACGTGGGATGCACTTAAAAATGTACTTGGAGAGAAAGGACGTGGAACCATAGACCTGCCTTCTAGGTTGTGCTGCATCAAACAGAAGGGAGGGAAGGGCCCAGGCAGGGCCGGGAATGATGGGGACACCAGTGACGATAACGCTGAGTCCAAAGATGCGGAATTGATGAAACAGTGGCCCCAGAGGGAGCGTGACTGCACTATTCAGATGTTTCCTGAGGGAAAAACCTGGGTAGGTGTGAGACGTCCTGCCGTACCTGGGGACCTTCCACACCACGGAGGTGACACGGCAGTCACGACTCCGGAAGACTCTCGGGGCCTTGAGACTGGCGGGAAGTGGAAATCCGCAGGCGCCAGCGAGGTGCCGTGCGCGACAGCCCTGCAACACATGAGCTGTCACAGACGCTGCGGCCCTGAAAGAGGCGCCTTCAGAAGGAGACGTCTTCTTTAAAAAAGTTTCATTTCAGTGCAGTTGCTATGTCTTACGACCCTGAAAGTAAACTCTCAGCTGGGGAGAAAGGCCGTTCCCGGGTGAGAGGAAAACGTGGGAACAGTTCTTCCCCAGGACCCTGCTCTCATTTCCCATGGCACACTCACTCATTGTTTTTTGAGTCAGTGTCTCGGAAAACGAAAAGGTGAAGGAAGCTCCTCAGGGCCCAGGGCAGCTGAAAGTGGGAAAATACGATGCCCTTTGTTGACTAATAATGGGATTGCTTTTCCTCACTGGGGCGGAAGCTTGGTTCTGACTTCCCAGTGTGAGGGGACACTACGGAGCAGTCACTCGATGGACGTGGAGGCCCACTGAAGGAAGGCCGGGCGGAGCATGAAGTCCGTTCTCTTACTTCATCAGCGAGGTGGCTGAGGTCCGGGGAGGTTCGCACACTGGCCCGAGGTCGTCCAGCGAGGCCGCTGGAACACACCAGGACAGGAGCACGCGGGAGGAGAAAGCTGGGTGCGTGCTCAGCTTCCGCAGAGACTCACTCTGTCCCCACAGGCGGACCTTTGGCAGTAGGCAAGTTCCTCAGTTTTCCTGCATACCAATGAAATAAGGGGGGCTTGGCCGCAAATATTCACTGAGCCTGGACACAGCTGACTGTGTTTTTGGTTCTGCAGGCATTATAAAGCTTTAGATACCCGTCTTGTTTCAGCTGGGCACGTTGGTCAGGGTCTGACAGAATTGCCCAGCCGACAGAGATGTGCCCACGTTACTGATGTGATAAATGAGTCCCCCGACAAACCAAGTCACTAACACCATAGTTACACAGGAAATGCCTGGTGCTGAGGAGTGTGGCTTCCTGCTGGTCAAGTCTTTTCATTCTATCATGCAGACTGGAGTTGACAAAATTAGCTCCCCTTCTCCTGGGAGAGGAGCCGAACTTCTCAAACAATCACATTTGCTCACGTCAACCTGGTTCTTGGTGGCTGCTCATCTGCAACCACCGGGGTCAGGGTCAGCAGGTGCCGTCAGGGGCCTCGGCCAGGCAGGCGACCCACAGGTGCTAGTAGGGCTTGCCTTCCCGCCCCCTTTCAGCTGCCGTCCCTTTGCAGAGCCCTGAGGGGCCATGGGAAAGCCTGAGGCCGAGGGAAGACCTTGCCTTTGTTTAAAATTTCCACAGTAGTTATAGGGCGGGGTAGTACAGGCATGTGCGGGCTGCATATGAGATTGATGTTTTGCATTCATTTTAATTTTTAAGATGAAAAATCATAACGCGTAGTGATTTTTTGCATTAATTTTCATTTTTTAAAAATGTTGCATTAAGATATTATCCTGATTAGTGAGTGTCACCAGGAGAAATGATAAATAATTTTGCGCCTGGGATTCTAGATTGGATACAATTCCATGCTTCTCTTGGCATGCTGTAGCCTTTGGGTTCATTATGTCAAAGTTAAAGTAAAAATCGGCACATGGCACCTATTTTCCAGAGGCCTCTAACCTGCACCTGCAGATTTAGTTTGCATTAAGAAGCGAGCTCACGCCATCACGGATGTAAACGCCACTCGGACAGGGGTCTTGTGGGTTTTGTTCTTCAAAGTTTAGTATAGACCTGGCAGGATGTAGGAGCACAATGAACATCTGTTGATCCTATAAATGAATGCAGTAAAACACTGCAGGTTTTTGTTATTTCTGTCCTAACGTTTTATTTAAGTTCTTTCCATTAGAGTGTCGTGGGCCCATAACTAAGCGCCGGCAGATCTTTGAGAATGGAGCTGTCCACCTTGGCTGGCCGCTCAAGTATCCTAAGCAGATGAAGAAGACAGCGGCGATTTTAAAGCCATCCACCGAAATCCTAGATCTTAGCTGCAGAGTAGCGCACGTGCCAGTTCGTTGACAGTTGATAGCCCTTGTCGAGTTTCCCCATATTTCCGAACGGAACATTCTTTGCTTCTCATCTGGCCATGACACAGTTTTGACAGCTGGATAAGGAATGAATAAAAAGACACGACAGTGGGCTTTTTGTAAGTGGTAAAGGCAGCACAGGTTTAAGACCGTGTGATTACCAGTTCTCTTCAAAAGCAAAAAAAAATCTTTGGATTTGTACTTGTATATAAGCAAAATGAGGGTAAAAAAGAGGAAGGATGTGACTCTGTGCCCCAAATGGTAGAGTCGTGTCGGTGGCCCTTCTGGAATGACACAGGGCTCGGGGGCTTCTTCCCCACCCCGGGGACCCAGACCCGGGATGGAGGTGCACGTGTCTGAGAGGCTCCCTGGGAGTGCTTCCTGGTGGGGGAGGGGGGCTCTGTCTGGTTCTCTTACTCCCAGGTCCAGAGGCTGGAGGGCTTCCCTGCCTCCTTGAAAGCAGCAGTTGCCACCAGGGATCCCCAAATCACACCTCGAGCATTCTGCCTCTTAAACTACCACCAGGGGTAAATGCGCTGCAGTGAGAATGCAGCTGATGGCTCAGGTGGTGCTTTGCTAAGCAGCCAAGTCTCCAGCTTTGTTCTTTGGGGGGGTCCAATCCGATCCGATCCTGCAGGGCCAACGGAAAGGAAGCCTTGTTGGTTTTCTTTCCCCCTGTAATTCCGGCAGGTGAAAGGCAGCAAGAAGCAAGGACACAGAGGAGGAAGCTATCATTTTCACACAAGATTTCCCCCCCCCACAGTGAGACTGACTTTGGAGTTGGGGGCTGGGTGGAGGGGGAGTCATTGGCCTGAGGCAATCTTAAGTAGCCTGAGCTTATCTGGATGCCTTTGAAGTCAAGGTTGCTTGTGGGTGAGGCAGCAGGATTGGAAGCTGGGGATGGGAGACTCTTAGGGGGCGCAGTAAGCCTCAGAAATGTGGTCCAGGGCACTGGCTCAGCCGTTGGGCCCGACTGAGGGGAAAACCTTGCAGCCCTCGT
Source organism: Phyllostomus hastatus (assembly GCF_019186645.2). Lineage (NCBI taxonomy): Eukaryota > Metazoa > Chordata > Mammalia > Chiroptera > Phyllostomidae > Phyllostomus > Phyllostomus hastatus. The sequence continues at coordinate 5,049,859 of NW_025334036.1, read as the reverse complement.
TGCCATCCTGTTTCCAGCCTACTCTCCTTTCCCACCTTTACTCAAGAGACATTCCTCAGGGGTGTTCCTTTGCAGCCCCTCTGCTTTCCCTGGGTATCTCGTGACAATTGAGAGGAAACTTTGCGTAACTGTTTTACCAGGAAGGCCATATTATTACCCCATTTTACAGATGCAACTACTGAGGCACAGCGGGGTAAATTGCCCTGTCTTCACATTCAGTCTGAAATAAGGGCACTGTTCCTTGGCTTATAATTATATTAAAGCTGTTTCACACACACACAACTTTAAAAAAAAATTAATGGCGAGTGTGCAGAGTTAAAAGGAAAATGTAACATATATTAAAAATCATTAAGAAAATGTGTTTTATATAATATATAATACCCTTCTCATACTCATACCTTTCACCGCTACTAATACTTTGTAGGTATGTATGTAATAGACACACAAAAAGTATGCACTTCCTTTTACAAAACACCTCATACATATTTCGTGTTTGCATACTTGCCCCTCTGTTTTTTGGGGGGGTGTCTTATTTCACCAAACGAGAGTCAGTCTTTAAAAATGGGTGAAAATGCTTGGCATAAACGCGGTGCATGTTTAAACACGGAATGCCTGGCCTGCAGCCCAGCTCCTTGAACAACAGCAGCAGTGCCCTATGGCGCAGGGGTGGCTGCCAGCATTTCAATAAAGGAGGGTGATAGGTGATCGGAGGTATTTCATGTTTCAGCTTGCTCTTGGTTCCCATCGTTTGTTCACTTAATGGTGCAGCGGCTCTGTATGCAGCTGCTGGCATGTGCTTGGTGCAGGGCTCGGCAGTGAGGAGGCAGACGCCTATGGTGAAGCTGACTATTCATTATTAATAGAAGAAATAGGCTGAATACTTGTACTATGCTGGACACGCTGCTTAGTGCATTTTTATGTTTTCATTTTCTCCTGTTTAATTCTGTGAACATCTTTTTAACTCCATTAGCAGTTTTGTTTTTTTTTTACCGAGAGGCAAACTTAGAGAGCCTGACTAGTCCCAGTGCCACCAAGACATTAAGTGACATCACTGGGATTCAAGGTCATGTCCCTGGAAGGTCACAGCTTATGTCCTCCTTATTTTTAGAGCATTTGGCTCTTCTAATGACCATAAGCTACACCAATTCATCTGTTATTTCTTCTTCATGTTCATGTAAAATTGGGCGCTATCTCCGTGCGGAATAAGTGCATAATAAGTGTGCAAGTGGTGAGTGTGAGCAGGCCCATAATATTTACATGCAGCTATGAGGCATGTTTATGAGTATCCTTTGACCCCTTTTAACTGGACTGGACTATCCATTTGATACCATTAATTATTTTGATTGATCAGAGGTCATTTCTGATACATGTGTTTGCTTCTCAGTGAGAAGGCTTATGCTCTGCAGGCAAGAATCATAGTTTATCACGCTTTCCCCTTAGGTCTCCTTTTTCATCATATTTATTGAGCATTTCAATGCCCTGTACTGGGCTTGGCACTGTGTGTAGAAGACACTGGATTTGTGGCACATCCCTTGTCCTCAAAGAGCTGGTGGTCTCCTGGAGAAGACGGACATACACAAGGGGGCTGAGGCTGTGGGGTGAGTGGTGTGGGACTAGGAAGCGGAGAGTCCTGCCAGGGGCTGGGAAAACACACTGTTCCTGGTTAATCAGAACACCTCCACAGAGCACAGCTTCTTTCAGGTCACTGTGTTACAGGTGAGAAGACCGAGCTTTCGAACCCAGCCCCTGTGGTATCTCTGTGAGTACGTGAGCCGGACACGGAAGCCAGCTGCTTCTCACTGTAGCCACGCCGCACCGCGAGGACCGAGCTCCGGGCCCTTTGTACACAGAGCTGCAGTGGAGGATGTCTCAGAGTCAACCCCGGGGGAAAGAGCACAGCTGACCGTGAAGTGGACTTCCGATGGTTAGGGTCCCCCTGCTTCTGCTCTGCCCCCTTTATATTTCTCCACTAGGAAAATGGCATTTTATTGTTAGCTGCACGGGGCTTTTCTAGCTCTGCCCACTGAGGCTGTGTTTGGCATCCCCCCGAGAGGTGTCCCTGCAGTAGAATCTTGTCTCGTGTGATATGAAATGGGGTTCCGAGAGTCTGGTGATTTGGGGGACCTGAGTTACATAAGAAAGGCAGACATTTCTATTGCAGACTTTCTCACTACCTCTGATACGTTAGAGTTGATTGTAAAGCTCCAGAAAGTAGAAGTTTTGGGGAGATAATTGGACCCCGAAGTCCCTCTTCCTTATTTTTTATAAAAGAACTTCCCACAGGAAAAATTAGTGGAACTTGGGCAGGAGAGGTGAGGAATATCAGAGAACCAGGTTAAAAGCATGGTTCGCAGTCTCCAAAAAACCTGGAATCAGTCCGTAGCTGTGCCGCTCACTCGCTCTCCCCTTTCCCGTAAGCAAGACAGACCTGTCCTGGCCCTCAGCCAGTGGCAGGAGTTAAGTTTTACTCCTTGATCTGTGCAGCAGGGGGGCAGAGAGGGCTGGACGTGTCAAAGGTGGTGTGGCACTAAGTTTATGAAAACCTCCCCCGCACACCACCCCCCTCCCCCCACCAACAGCAGGGTGGCCGATTGAATAATTGAGCCCAGCTATGAAGGGAAAGGTTTATAGTTTCTGGTACTCTGTGTGTGTGCAGCTGGCTGGTTCCGATAACACTCTTAAATAACCCCTTTCACCTTTAAAGCCTCACGCACTCACTCCTGTTTACGGTTCCAGGAGTTCTATTGCTGCAAAAATAGCCTAGCTTTAAAAAGGCATTACTTTTTTTTTATCATTAAAAGACTGAAATTGCCCTGGCCAGAGCCTCAGTCATTTAGGAAACAGAAGCCTTGTTGGTGTGTTTCGCTGTGGCCTAGGCAGTCATCTCCCTGTGAAGAGAGGGGCAGCTCTGCCTCTGTCATTATAAAGAGTAAAGAGTGAAACTCCCTGGGTGGGTTTGCCGTATTTGGGTTGCCCCAGACCTGCCAGAGGGGAGAGCCCAGGATTAATCTCGTGAGCTGCGTGACCACGGGCTGCCCTGCGCTGCCCCCGGGGGCCGCCCGCCCACCCAGCACGGCCGGCCGGTCATTCTGTGAAGAAGCAATGCTGGGTGTCATCCACACCGTCGTGGCCTTTCATCCTGAGCCTCCGATGGAAGGAACTAGATCGGGGATTCTGCTAATATTCAAGGAGATTCAGGTCGATCCACAGTTGTCTCGGGTTCTAAGGAGGTTGCTAATGGGGGACACAAGGCTAGAGGAGGAAACGGTCATTCGGTGCGGACTGGAGTGGGGATGGCGGCCCTGGGTCGCACGTGTGTGGGGGGAGCTTAGCAGCCAGGACGGCGGCCTCGGTTCAGAAATGGCTTCACAGGGAGGTGGGTGGGCCATCGGATCAGGGCTCAGTGGGTCAGTTAAAAAGAAGGTGTTTCATCAGGTTTCTTTTACTGGCAAGGAAAAGGAATTGACTCACGGTATCCCAAGTTAAAAATAAAGTTTTATTACAAGGGCAAGGTAATTTTGCAAATTTTAGATAGAGACGGAAAGTCAACCAACTATTACCTGAATAGAAACTGAGAAATGAGATTCCTCAGGATCCAGAGGTGACACATTCCAGTGTCCGTGGATACTTGGGACCCTATCTATAGATCCTCAAGGATGCCTGCCCCTCTCCTTGTCTCTGAGAGGGGACACACTGCTAATTCTTTATTTTGCCCGGGCCCCACCCACGTGGCGGCCTCAGGCCTGCTCTGACGCAGCTCCGGTCTCTGTGGGCAGGACCCTTCTCGCATCATTTGCCGCCCACCTGCCTACTGTTGACTTCCTCCCCAGCCAGGGGTGCAAGGGGGTCTGGTCAGCTCTGCCCAGGGATGGGGTCCCAGAGAACAGACAACTTTTGGCTCCAGGGGCCGGAGGCAGGCTGTCTGTATTATCAGGAAAAGGCTCCCTACCAAGGGATGACTTGAAACCCGCTAGTGCAAGGGGTCACGCCAGGTTTCGGGGAGCGAGGGCAGAAACGTTGGGATTGCGAAGCGCGTCCCCTGCCCAGGGTGGACAGTGGTCTGAGGCATAGCTGAAGAGGAAGAATTCGGCCACGTTAGGCATGGCTGTGGGATTCAAGGAAATGATGAATGACTAAAAAGAGAACAGCGCTGTAAATATGAAATGTAAGGAGAACACGGGTAATGAATCGTGAACCGTGATGACAGGGACCACGTTCAGTCTGGACGTGTGGTGAGACATCATCGTTCCGCGTGCCGACGGAGCCTCTTAAATTTTAGTTAGATCTGCAGGCAATTGAGCAGAACTGTAAAGAAACTTTATACACTGTGCTAATTGACATTCAAGGAAAGAATTTGGTTCTCCGTTGAATGTCGAAATGCCACAGCTTGATGGAAAAGAGGTCAGGTTCACGTTTCACATTTGGCTTTCATGTTGGCTGGAAGGCATTTCATTTAAGCTCTTCTTGGCTTTAGTTATTTAACCTGTAAAACGGAGGGGCAGTGTTTGCATCTAGGAGTTGTTTTGAGGGTTAACACTGTACTGTAGCATTGTAGTCTGCTGTGGTGGTCAGCGTGTGTGCGTGACGTTTTGTAAATGTTGATTTCCCCCTGATCTTCTTTAAATGTAGGTTCATACTGATTTTCTTCATGAGTTAGAATTCTTTTTTTGAAACTCTGGGTAGTTTTAAAACTCATGTCAAGCTAAACAGGATGAAAGGAAGGGTTAAGGGTTCAGGCTCTGTGAGTGGACTGGAGGGCTGAGAGGCTGGCGGCAGCCTCAGAAGCGGCAGCAGCCCTGGGCGGTCGGTGCTCGCTGAGGACAGGGGCTCTCTCTCGACTGGGAATTGGGTCCAGATGCAGCGAAATGACTCAGGCCACAGAGCACTGGTGTGCCACGTGCCTGTCCCCAAGAGTTTCCATTGGCCACTGTTCATGAGCCCCTCTGCTTGGAACGAGTGCCCGGCTTTTCCAGACTCCTCCGAATGGCGGGGCTGACCGGACCCGTCCCTCCTCGCACGTGACCAAAACCGAAGTTGCCACTTGGGCCATGTGGCCTCATCGTTACTCGCCAGTGGTGTCTTCTTAGGTTGTTTCCAGGGGGGTGGCATTTCGTGCGACACAGCTGTGGGGTTCAGGGAAGGGAAAGGAAGCCCCCACCCCTGGTCTGCTGCGTGTCCTGCCGATGGCCCCAGCCTGTCCAGTCTCGTCCCTGCGGACTCGTCGTGCTGTGTCTTCCCCAGGGATCTGCCCAGGTTGTCCCAGCGATGGAGCTGGACCCTGCCTTCGGTGCCACGAGCAGTGAGTGTCACAGAAAAGCAGCCCTTCCCGGCAGCGCCCCCTCAGTTCCTCTGGCAGACAGAGCCGCGGTAAATACAAGTCTCCCTATGCAGATCGGACGACCCCCGCTGCTCCCTCTGCTTTGGCCTGCTGGTCCCCAGATTAAATCCTGCCTCGGAAAGAGTCAGAAGCCTGCAGGTAGCAAATAGCGAGGAAACCAAACTGAAAATCAACCCACTTCGATGCTTGTTACGCAGACACGTCCCATGGACGCTGCGGAGGTAATAACATATACAAGGCAAAGATTTTTAAATTTTATTATGTGTCACCCAGTCCCAAATTGTGCCTAGAGCAGGACGCAGCCATTATTATTATTATTATTATTATTATTATTATTATTATTATTATTAGTTGGATGAGTGGATGCATTTTGAGGAGCCCCAAAGGATTCTGTTACAGAAGTAGTAAGGGCTGGGACACATCAGCCCCCCGAAGACATTCACACTCAGGTTACGTTCCATTTTTTAAAAATCATGTTTCCATTTATTTTAACAGCTTTGTGGAGCTGTAATTTACATATCATACAATGTGTCCATTTAAGTGCATGATCGTTAACGTTGCATTTATCCTTGACCCAGCTTTTGCCACAGTGAAAGGAAGATGGACTCTCTAGTGGAACGAGAGATTCAAGGTTAGCATCAAGCTGTAACTCCCAGGGGAACCCCGAGAACATTGGTTGCTTGCACATTCACTTGGTCTCCAAACCCCTTGGGCTATTTTTTTCTCTTAGGAGGCGGGGCTGCTGGCAGGAGGGCGCCCCCTACTGCCAGGCTGTGGAATGAAGGGGTGGCCCCACGCAGTTACACACCTACCTGCAAATTCTTACCTGAACAGCCCAGTGGACCTGAAACCCGAGAGTGTTTCCAGTGTAGATTCCCGGGTTCCACCTCTGAGGTGCTGGGCTCAGGGGGGCTAGGGCGGGCCCAGGCAGCCGCGTTGCAAACAGCGCCCGAGGCGATTCTGATGCAGCTGTTCTGAGAGATCCTGAATGAGCCTGCAGCCACATCGGAAGCTTCTGGGTCAGAAGTGTCAGCTCTGTTGGTCCAAGCAAGCAGTTCTGCTTTTATCTGTATGACACGGCCCTTCTAGTGCGTCTAATTAAAGACACACACACTCTTTATTCTTGACCCCCCAAAAGGTATAATAAGTGTCATGGAGACATAAGGAAAAGTGATTTAGACGTTAAATACTTAGAATCTCCTTGTAAAAATAATTTTTATAATCATGCCGCATCTTGTGCATGTGTGTATATGTGTACACATATGTATGTATATGTATATGAATATGTATATGTATATGTGTATCCGTATCCACTCTTGACAATGTCAACTGAACCTGGGACCCCGCTGGGAAGGAAACACAGGGGATGGGAAACTCCAGCCCGGGCTAGAACACACGAACTCCCAGCGACTAACCGTCCCCACCCACCCTGGTGAAGGCAGGCCTTCCTCTTGACACGAATAATTAGCTCCGGAGATGAAAGTGGGAGTAGGACCCCAGGACACTCGCTGAGGAGGAGCCTGCTTTGCATGTTCATCTGTTCTGCCAGGCACTCGCGTTAGGCTTTCTGCCCCGGGACACGCTCACCCTCATTGTTTGTTCCGGCCTCCCCCGCTCTCACGGGCTCCTGCCCTGCCTGCCGAGAGAGATGAGAAGAGGCCAGCAGACCTGCTCTTGAAGCTGGGGGAAACCTCTCCCACCAGTGACCTTCCCAGATAATGAGCAGGTACGGTTCTCTAATGTGAAGGGAATACATCAAGGGACCTTTCAGGGAGCGGGGGCTGGAACGGTGGTGTCCCAGGAGCACCAGTTCCAAAAGCAAAGGGCAGAGGGACCTTTCCCTATATATCAGCTGTAGACTAAGAGGAGATGGGAGATGTTCGCCCCGCCCAGAAGGGGGCGGGGTTAACACAGACCCCCTCCTCCCCCGCTCCCACCTTTCTCTGAGCCCCGGAACAGATTCGGGAGAGCAGCACCCCATTGCAGGGCGCTTCCCTGGCTGCTGTTTTCTGAAGATGATGCGCACACGGGAGTTTTGAGAAGGGTTCTGCTGGTCGCCATTGGGTCACTTTAATTTTTGGCTGTACAGTCATTGCAGGCGCCAGGTGGGTGCGGTTCCGAAGGCGTCTGTGGCTCTGCGGAGCAGTCCTGCTCTGTTGCACACCTTTGTCTGTGGCCATTGGTCTCTACGGAGGCCGGTGGTATTGGGAATGGTGCTGGAAGTGGGGAGACCAAGTGTCACAGGCCACCATCTGGGGCAGACACGTTCACAGGGCACCTCGGCCCTGGACCTGATGCTGCTCACCTGGCCTGTTAGTTACTTACACAGCTTCATAGTACACCACGGAGAACAAGGACGGGGGGGGGTATGTGTAACTCAGGGAGTGATGTCTGGCTCCAGTCGGCGAGTGGGCAAAGAAGTGTGGTACCTTTACACGGTGGAACACACGTGGCCATAACAAGGAAGGGAATCTTATGTTTTGGGATAGCGTGGGTGGACCTGGAGATTACTGTGCTGAGTGAAATAAGCCAGTCAGAGAAAGACAAGTACCATGTGATCTCACTCATACGTGGAATCTAATGAACAAAGTGAACTGACGAACAAACAGAAACAGGGGCGTGGAGACAGGGAGCAGACTGACAGATGTCAGAGGGGAGAGGGTAGGAGGGAGCTGGATGAAATTAGTCAAAGCACAGATGTATGTAACCCGTGGACACAGACAGTGGTGTGGGGATGGCCAGAGGGAAGAGGGAGCGGGGGCTGGGAGGAAGGGGGCAAAGGGGGAACAGGGGGACATTTGCAATAGTATCAATAAAAATGGAGAAAAAATAATAATCATATAGAAATTTGATAGTAACTGCCGTTTACTGAGATCTGTGTGTCAGGCATGATACCTCATCCTTCTAAATATATCTGCCCTTAAAGAGCAATATTATTAGACCCATTTTACTGATGGTGATGTAGAGGTTCTATGAGGTTAAGCAGCCTGCTCTGGGCCACCCATGTGTGGAAACGACAACACTAAGGGAAGTGTATTTTACTTAAGGCTGTCTGGCCCACAGCCCATTCTTACACACACACATCTGTGCCCTGGGATGGGTAGTCTGAAATGGTCTACAGAGGGGCCGTGGAGGGTTGGAACCTGCCCTCACAGGCGGCTCCGTTTTTGTCTGCACCTTGCGTGGGAACCAGTCATCTGGGCTAAAATCTCAGTCCAGGTGAGACGGCACGGAGAGCCGAGTGTTCCGCAATCGCCCCCGTGCAGGTCAGAGTTGGGCAGTCACGCTAGACTCTCCCGCCCTCCCACGTGATCTAGAAGGAAGCTGAGGCGAGAAGGGGAAGGGGCGTGTCCACCGCTGAGCCAGAGCCGCAGCTCAGGTCTGTGGTCGTTATAAGCCTCTTCCTTGAATTGATGGCCAGTCGTCTTTTATTTGGGGCGATTAAATCGTCTTGTTGAAGACAGCAGCACCCATTTCTGTCATCCTTCCTGTAAGACCTGGAGGACTCCAGGCTACCCGCTCTCATCGCGCTAGGGGCCAGCAGTAGGTCTGGGGCAGGAGCCTACCACGGTCCATGCTCCTCAGCAGAGCATGTCTTCCTCCGTCTCTCCCAGAAAGTACTCAGGTGCTTTTCCTCCTTCCCCCACCACACCCCCGCCTTTGTTCTTAAGAGAGAAGGAGAGAAACATCAGTTGGTTGCCTCTCGTACGCACCCTCACTAGGGATCAAACTCACAGCCCCGGTGTGTGCTCTGCGGGATGGTGCCCCGCCCACTGAGCCACACCAGCCAGGGCTTGGACGCCTCTTTTTTGATACGAGTGTGGGGCTCCCTATTCTTTGTTGCTGTGCCGACATGCCAAGGGCAGCACAGTGAGCAGTTCGGTCCCTGCCGGGCCCTCCTCCGGCCACTGCTCTCACTAGGACTTCGTCCCATTAAGGCCTCCCCTCTGCCTCCTCTGTCTCCTCCCTAAAGTTTCACTCTCCACTCTGGACAGTGAGAGTGTTCTGAAATACACCTGGCCGTGTCCACCCCTCCTGAAAAGATCAGTCCATGTCCTTAATGTGACTCATGCAGGACCCTGCAAGATACGGTTCTTCTTTGTTTTTTCCTGCTTAAATACTATTGATTAGATACTTTATAAAAAGTGTTTTTTAAAAAAAACAGTAATGACATGGCTCCATTTTCTGGAGAGTTGCTGATAATACCATACACACTATTTTGCATTTTCTTTGTCGTTGAACAATGCAACCTAGTCATTTCTCTGTGTCAGCACAGACCGACCCTGTTCTTTTCGTCGGCGCTGTAGTATCCCGTCTTGCGGCTACGGTGACATTTCTTCGACTGTCGCCCCGCGGGTCCACCTTCGGGTCGTTTCCCAGGCGTGTTTGTTGTCGTTCTCACGTTCAGAAACGGTGCTGGCGGGAACACTCATTGGCGTTCTCCTGGCCGGGCAGCTCCGTTGGGTAGAGAGTCTTCCCGAGACGCCGAGGTTGCAGGCTCAGTCCCAGGCCAGGACACGTGCAAGACGTAACCAACGAGTGCGTCCGTAAGTGGACAAGAAACCGTCGTTTCTCTCTCTCTCCCTTTCATCATCCAGTCAATTAAAAACCTCCTTCCAGTGGGGCTGCCAAATAAGTGCAAAGCGGCAGGATTTGGGGGAAGGCTTAGGAGAATTGTAGGCGCCAGGAGGCCTGGCGGTCGCACCCATCAGCACTGGAGCGGATCCGTCCCCAGCAGCTGCCCTGGCAGTGCCGCACGCTTGCTAATCTGACGGGCGAAACGGCGAAATATCACAGCTCATGTTTTATTTAAATGTCATTTTATCGTCACACATCCTTTTTGTTGTTGTTGTTCACTGGTATGCATATATCTTGGGATGCTGCCTTCGCATCTACTACAAACAATAGCTTTTTAAATAAATTTTAAGCAAATGGAGATACAGACAGGATTACACAGACAATGAAAGGACCTTTTAAAAAAAAAACAAAAACTCACCCACATTTATAATCACAGGTCCTAGATTTTTAGAAACGTTCATTTGACACTGAAAGACTGATACCCTATTTGCGAAACGCCCTTCTGTACGTATCTAAGTCGTTCTGTAATGATGTTTCTTAGGCAGCACTTGATTACCTCGGTTCGATATGCCGTATGTACGGAATGCATTAACTTCCACCGGCTGCTGTCTGTGGATCCCAGCGCCGCCCCAGCGGCCCCCCTCGTGGGGAGGAGGGAATGTACCGTAGGCGGGCGTTCTGGAAGCTGCGCTGATGTCCGTGTGCGCGGTGTGGCCTTGACGGGGACTGGAAGGTGAAGGGCCGCCTTGCATCTACACTGCGTTCACGCCGTCAGCTTGGCGCCCTGTCCCCGCAGCCTCGCCTGTCCCGGTTTCCCTGGCTTCCTGCGTACCCATCTCCCCACTCCCCCTGCACGGCCGTTTGTAGCCTGCGGGCTGTGGTGTGCTGGCTGCTGATGCAGAACAAACCTGTGTCTGAGGTGTGTCTCCGTCCGGCCAGGTGTCTCAGCCGAGGTGGTTCGTCGTCCATCTGGTGTGAGAGGGACTCCCCAGCATTCCCTCGGGGAACGTGTTTGGTTCAAGTGACGCTGCGGTGGCCGGAGAGGAAGGCAGAGTGTTCCTTCCCCGGTCACCCCCTCGCGGGAGTCCCTGCTCTTGGGACCCTCCCAGGCCCATCCCGTGTCCAGGGCTCAGTCCAGCCAGGGAGGCCCCCTGTGCCCCGCAGACCCCCAACGGATGCACATTCTTTTTAAAAGGCTGGCGTTACAGGTGGCAGCCTCCGCCCACCTTCCAAGGCATACAGGCATGGGAAGCTGTGGGGGGAAAGGAGACGTGAAACCCATCCTCCTTGTGTGTTTTATGAGGAGCGGCGGGTGTGTTTGTGCTACTTTTTCTCAGCGAAAGAGTGTGTTTTCTGAACCAAACACCAAGGGCATATGATTAGATAAGGGACCGAGAATTGGCAAAATTAATGGGCCAGAATATTACAACATTTACATGCACAATTTTGTAATATTCACACATAAAAAGTCTCCAAAGGACAGAATGACTGTCGAACAGTTCTCTCCCCTTCTTCCTCCCTGCACTCCTCCCAGATCCAAGCCACTGTGTGTGAGAGACTGTTCTCTCCGCTCCTCCCTGGCAAGACCTTCCCTTTAAAATCACATTGCTCCTTGCGCTTGTCTGCCCTTCTGTGTAAATCTGCTGGGAGCGGAGACTAAATGCAGCTAGAGGGTGACTATGGATCTGTGTTATAGAGATGCTGTGTGAGTGTATTATATGGTCCCACTGTGCCCCCCGGTAGCCCCAGAACAGGGATCTTCCGACCCCGTCTCCATCTGAGCCGTGTTCGCCAAGGAGCTTGGCCAATAATGGGGCACCATATAAATGTCTAGGTCGGTTCCAAGGAGTTTCGTCTGCCACAAACTTGCCTGGGGACACAGAAGAGTCATCGGAGGCGGGCAGCCAGGCAGCTTTCCTCGTCGTAGCTCATACCTGGTGAGCCTTCACCGCAGGGAGAGGGGGCAGGTGCTGCTCTCACCCCTTGAGAACGCCTGTGCATGGGGAACGCCGGGCGTCAGGGCCCGGGACCCCCGGAGCACAGCCCGCCCCTGCATCCTGCAGTCTGCTCGGGGGCCCGCTGGCCCTCGGCTGCCAGGCAGGAACCACTGGGGAGCAGGGCCCGCTGTCCCTCCCAGTGGAGTCTGGCCGAGACCGTCCCTCATCTCTCGTGCTGCGACCACGGTGGCTCCCTCCCCCACCCACCAGGGAAACCTGCACCAGGAGCACAGTGTCCCTGGCTTCGTCTCAGCGCTGTGGCACTGCCCATCACGCTGAATTACGGCAGTAAGTCCAAACGTTATTACTTCCGTAGTGTGAGGCCTCTAAATACCGCGCTTCGTGTTTGCGCAGACGTAAACACTATTATTTTTGAAATTAAGTCAGCAGCTTGAAGGAAACATTTATCTTTAACAGGGATTTGTGCTTACTCCCAGTTTGAGAAACGTGGCCTTAATTCATACTGACATGTGTTTTTTTTGTTTTGTTTTTTTTTTAATGCCTGCCCGTCTTCCTCGCCCAACTGACTACAAGATTCTTGAAGGCCGGTCCCTCAGCTCACGTGATTTTGAAATCCTGGTGCCCAAAGGGATGTGTGGGTGGAGCTGATTGGTTAATGGTGTGGCCTGCGAGTGTGTGCTGGCACCTGGGTGTTTTTCGGGTTTTTTGCTCTGCAGTCCTTTGTGGATTGAGACAGTTGTGCCCTGCGGTGCGGTTGTTGGCAGGGAGAAGGCACGCATTCCGACGTTACTCTGTTTGTCCTTGGGTCCAGAGGACTCCTGGCCCCGTGGGGCCTTGGCTGACGTCCCGTGGGGTTTTGGCGTGCACACCCCCCCGCCCCCCCGATTGCACAAATGTTCTCACATCCCGGAGGCATGAGCCAGCCCGCCCCCGGTGCCACCTCCCACTCCGGGGGTCAGCGGCAGCTGTGTCCTTCTACTGCTGCCAGTAGCATGAATGTCCTGCAGGAAGTGTCTTCTTTGTCCCCTCCCTTCTGTCCCTGTCCAGTGCTCTTTCTGCAGGACTGACCTGTGCCAGGCTCAGGAGAAAGCGGTCTGCCCTCCCCTTCACCTCGTGACTGTGGCCATCCCCTTTCTCTCCGTACCTCTCTCATACCCTCTGCTCCTCCTCCTCACTTCTCAGTGTCCTCCCTGCAGCACACGGGGAACCTCACAGCCAGAGGGAACCAGGGGTGTGGTGTGTCACAGAGCTGGAGATCTGTGGGAAGCCTGTCATTGCAGAACAATGACCTGGGAAGAAAGAGGCACCAGCTGGAGAAAGTATATCTCGGTGGACTTTTATACTGGAGTCTGCTCCATGGGGAAGACAAAGGTGGAAAAGGAAAAGAGGGAGAAAGATAAAAGGCAAAGACAAGTGGGGAGTGGGTGACCGACGGCTCTCGGCCGCCTCACTGGGAGACGCAAGGAGTCAGTCCGTCCTGTCCCTGCTCAGAACGGGGGTAATGGCATCCAGCGCACCGCAGGATGGGGCGTGCAGGAGATCCAGCCCCATGTCTCCCGCCAAGGCCAGGAGGTCGTTACAGCCGCGGGGCAGAGAAGCTGGGAGCACGGAGAGTCCGTGAGAGGGCAGGCCCTTCCTTTCTGGGGTTACAGTGAGCCAAACATACACAGAAGTGGCACAGAAAAGGTCTAAGTCCCAGAACAAACCTTGCTGGCTCTCCTCTGAGGGGCAATGGGCACCGATGCCATTTCTTAAAGACCTTTTGTTTTTCGGAGGTAAACTACCATTTGTTTTAGATTGACCTCAGGGTTCCCGTCTTCCAGGTGGTCTTCCTGTATCGCCTGCCCTGCCCTCTGTGCACCCCCCTGCGTCCTCGCCCCTGCGTCTTACCTTTCTGTGCACGTCAGCCGCTTCTCCTGTGCATCTCTTTCATTTTTGTTTTGTTTGCTTTAATTTTATTCTTCAGTCCCAGTTTACAGTACAGTATTATTTTGTAATATTAATGTCACAAGTACAGCATAGTGACCAGACAATCGTAGTCTTTGCATATGATCCTCCCCCCAACCCCGATGTTTCAGGTTCCCGCCTGGGGTCATAGGTAACCATTATAATATCACTGACTCTAGGCCCCATGCTGTACTTTACATCCCCGTGGTAGCACCTCTGGGTGCTCATCTGAAGACACCCAGAACACCAATTCAGAGAGATATCTGCCTCCTGATGTTCACCACAGCATCGCTGACAATAGCCCAGATACGGCAACCCAGGTGCCCACCAGTAGTAGATGAGTGGGTGGAGAAGCTGTGGTACATTTACACAATGGATTTCTAACTACTTGGCCGTAAAACAGAATGAAATGTTACCGTCTGCAACAGCATGGATGGACACAGAGGGTAGTACGCTCATTCAGAGAAAGATAAACACCGTATGATTTCACTTGTTTGTGGGCACTAAAGAGCAAAACAAGTGGACAGCATGACAGACCCACAGATACAGAAAACAGACTGAGGGCTGCCAGACGGGAGGGGTGTTGGGAGGCCGGGTGAGAGGGGAGGGAACTATGGAGTTCGAGTTGGTGGTTACAAAAGAGCACCGCCATTTCTTTTCATGTTCCTCCACTCCCTGCCTGGAGAAGGCAGACACTGAATGCTTAGATTTTTAGCATTTTTTAAAAAAAAGATTTTACTTATTTATTTACTTTTAGAGAGAGGAAGAGAGGGAGAAAGAGAGGGAACGAAACATTAATGTGTGGTTGCCTCTCATGTGCCCCCTACTGGGGACCTGGCCTGTAACCCAGGCATGTGCCCTAGACTGGGAATCGAACCAGTGACCCTTCGGTTCGCAGGCCGGCACTCAATCCACTGAGCCACACCAGCCAGGGCTGCTTTTAGCTTTCATTTCGCTCTCACGTCTTTGTACCTCTTGCCTGACTTGCTGCTACGCATGCCAGGTTTTCTTCAACTGACTTTTCTGTAGCACGGAACTTTGTCCTTACTGCGGACGGAAGGGGCAACATGCAGGAGGAGAAGGACCCGTCGGCAGGGAGAGGCCAGTCCTGACGCTCCGGACTTGTTTCCAGAGACCTGGCTCCAAAAAATGGTCACCATCAAAGTGGCGATGAAAGGAACTGGCCAGAGGCTGGGATTTTGCCACACCATTGAGCCAAGGGCACGGATGCCCTGGGTGTTCTCAGTGGGGAGCAGCCCCCCGCCCCTCGAAGAACATCCAGAAATACACGAAAGCAGTAGGGTCAATTTCAAGTGTTCACGATGACTGGAGAATAGGACAGGTACATGGAAGGAGAGCCATTCAGTGTGGTGGGACCTTGCAGGGTAGCCAGAGGAAGGTGAGAGTCGTGGAACTGGGCAATAGGCAGAAGCCATCTTATAAAAAACGTAAGGAGTTGAGGCTTTATCAGGGGGGTAATTGGAAGCCCCTGGAGTGTTTAAGCAAGAAAATGAACAGCCTAGACAGCTCCCTTTGGCTGTAGTTTGGTCCAAGGCAGGTTGACCAAATAGGGATCCAGTTATGTCTTTTTTTCCCCCTCCATCCTCCATGTATTCTGCTGTGACTAATGACGCAACAGCAGCCTCTCAGAGAGTATCATATCTTGGGTTTTCAGAAATGGTTCGTTAGGCATGGAATGTATTGATACATATCAACAGGATAAAATTTGCCCTGCATTTATAAATTCATATCATTTCCGGATGTCTAGGCAAATTTATTCTTAAAAAAAATGGTAAGGACTGTAGACTTTACCAAGGGGTTAATTGGAAGCCACTGAAGGGTTTTAAGCAAGAAAACTGCCTGGCTTCTGAAACAGCCGAGAGAAAGCCTCGTGTCCCCTGGCATATTTCTCCCCTAAGCCTTCGCTGCTGTCCTTGCTGAGTCAGAGCGACTGGAGTCCCTGAGTCAGTCCCTCCCCCTTCTCTCACCGGAATTTCCCTGCGTGGCTACAGGTCAGGTGAGCAGGGAGGGTTGGTATCCTAGTCCTCGCACCTGAGAAAACGGACCACCTTCTGAGCTATCCGCTGGAGTGTCCCGCTATGAGTGAGAGGGGTGTCCTAATCTCCACCAGACGACTGCTGAAGTGGCAGGCACTTCTCTCTGCTGCTCCTTGAGTTCCCCTCTTGGGCAGGGTTTATCGACTCTGATCCACAGGAGCACGCCAAGTGGAGTTAAGTGACTTGTCCAGTGTTCCCGTAGCTCTGGAATACCTGTGGTAAACAGAGAAGACAATGGACACGTTTGCTTTAAATGGACTCATCTCTCTACATGTTTTTTTTTTTTTGTCCTTTTGTCCATCCTGAAAGTTGGCTTGGCTGTGTCCTTCTGGTCCCTCAGGCTTCCTTGTCTTTTCTCCCCCCCACCCCACCACCCCACCCTCTCTGTTTCTCTTTGTCCCATTATGTCTCAAAGCTGATCTGTCCTTTCTAGTTTCAAAACAGGAGTGTTTCTGCCACAGATACCCCTTTGCTCTTTCAGGAAAGAAAGAGACATAGTTCTGAATTTCAGAAACCCAGATTCTCTTCCCGACTCAGATCTTGGAATGTAAGACAAGTGATTCTGGGCATTCTCTTGCACTTCTTGGAGGCTTTCTGGTCCCATCTGATGCAGAGACTTGTTGGGAGCCGCCCTGCCTGGTTTCAGAAGCTGTAACCCCCCCATGGCTAAGGCTGAGTGAGCGACCTTCAGACCAGAAGCCACTGAGGAGACAAAGCTTATCTCCCTGGCAGGAGCACCACTTCTGCTCTTTTTACTTCATCTATAACTGGACCCCAATGCTTGATCAGTTAGCCAATGGGTAAGATTCCCCAAGGGGGGAACAACCTAAGACAGGCATGATCACGGGGAGCCCTCACGGAGGGACTTGGGAGGCTATAGCAAAAGGGGATGATGGACCCTAACCCCTTGACTTTGACAAAGCCTGAATCCTCATTCTGTCTGTGAGAAGTCTCCTAATCTCTTGGCTGCCTTACTTCAACTGCCAGATTTAAGCCTGAAACAATGCCTGAGGTGGGTGCAGCCCTGTGCTGGAAAGGGCGGGCTCCCCAGGCAATCAGGCCTAAGAAAGAATATATAAAATCCTGTGAAGCCTGCTTTGCCGAGAATGCTCTCAATTAAATGATAAGGGTCTGAGCAGGAAATGAGTTTGTTTCCCAAAGTGTTGTAGCCCTTTAGCTAACAGACCGTGACTCAGAGTAAGCCCTAGTAGTTCTTTGTATGTTATCTATGGTTTGATCCTTACTGCCTAACAATGATTAATGAGCTTTACCTGCATTCCTGTACAAAATGAACCCAATAAAAGCCCATTGAGGAAAAGGCTCTTGGCCCTTCCCCTTTGAGAGATCGGCCACCTTTCCTCCCCAAGCAGATCATGTCTTGGTAGACTTATTCTCATCCGTGGTGGGGGGGGGGGCCCTGCAGGTGGAGACCCCCACAGAGACTAGCACCCTCCCTCTTTACTTAAAGTGTGGGACCTCTTAACACACATCAGTATCCCCATGGCTTCCCCATGCTCTTATGGTTAAAACCAAGAACTCTGATTTGGCCTCCAAAACCCATCCCGGTCAGAGGTCCACACCCCTGCCCCTCCCCCTGCCTCGTTGGGTATCAAAAGGCCTTTTGTTTCTTGTATTCCATCCCTACTGACCTTCCTTTTGATTTTCAAACTCTCCAAGTTCCCTTCCGATGTAAGATCTTTGCACAGTCTCTCTTTGCCAGGAAACCTCTTACAGCCCCTCTAGGTAACACCAGCTCATTCTCATGTCAATAATATGGCAGCTACTTCATCCAGGATGCATTTCAAGCCCCTATACTAGAATAATAGGACTGCTATATGCTTCCATAGGGTCTTGTAGGATTCCTTTGTAACAGTGGTCATAGTTACTTGCATTCAGTGTGATTGTTATGTCTGTGTCACTCAGTGGACTGCGAGCCTCGTGACAGAGACTGAACCTGATGTGGGGCGCCCTTGTCACCTCGGAGCACAGAGGCAGGTGCCCCACAGGCATCTGCTGGAAGTTTGAGTGAGTGCTGTGGGTTTCACCGCAGGCGGCTCCCCGGCCCTTTGACTTGTCCTGATCTCTGTGTCAAAGGTCCATGTCTGCGAGAGTTTAAACTGAATACATGGCTCTGGACAGTATGACCAAGTTTGGTTCAGGTTTTTCTCAATTAAAGGAGTTTTAAATTATACCTTCGTATGGAACTGTATTTTGTATTCCCACCCATTCAGAGCTCCGTACTGAATCCAGAATGTCACGGGATGCACGTTTAATTCTGAACTCCCAGCTACTAGGGGATGAATGCAGGCTCCCTGAAGTCGGTTGGCCAGTGGAAGGCAAGTGTTACAGGAAGGAGCAGACGGAGTTAGTGCACTCTGATGGCCCCGCACCCGGGCTCCAGCGTCAGACTTCTTCAGCTCAGACGCCGCTCAGTGGAGTGTGACCTTGTGTGAATTATTTAGTTTTCCTCTGTGTCTGTGCCCTCACGTGGAGATAGAAATAATAATGGAAACTTCCACCTAAGCGTGATAAGGATAAACCAATATCATCTTTGCATCAAATAAGTGTCCAATAACTGTTAGCTCTTACATAATTAAAGGGTTAATATACGTGATTAAATTATTAAGGAGGTAATAAATATTAATTGACTTGCTTTGTCATTCCTCTGAAAATCACGAACCCAGTCTCCTTTTGCAACAGTCCTATTAGCAAGTCATGATTCCGGATGATGTTTTACATATTTTTTTTCTTTAATAACGTTTTGGTTTTTTCATTACAGTCGACGTACTATATTATATTGGTTTCAGGTGTATAACACAATGATTAGACATGCATGTGACTTACAGAGAGATCACCCCAGTGAACCCGGTGCCCAGCTGTCACTGCACGGAGTTACTGCACATCAGTGACTCCGTGCCCTGCGCTGTGCCTCGCGTCCCCGTGACTGTTCTGTGGCGACCAGTCCACTCTTCCCCATCATCCCTTCCCCCTTCTCACCGTCCTCCCCAAACCCCTCCCCCTCCGGCGGCTGTCCGGGTGCTCTCTGTTCTAGATGATACTGTAGACCTTCATCGAAGATAGGGACATAGACTCTTGAAGGGCGCTACTACCTCTGACAGAAGACAGCCAAGTCGCTTCTTTTGGGGCGGGGAAAAGCTTGGTGACCCCACGTTCTTTTCGATGACCTTCACATGATTCTAATTCCCCGGCACCTCCAGTAGGAACAACTTCTGGTCACCACTTTTTAAAACCTCGGACACCCTCCCTGCCTTATGTCCGAGTACTTAGGGCAACCTTACAACCTTGCCTAAGGAGGAAAGGCACGCGCTATGACATATGGACAAATGAGGTGTGCGGCTATTTTTAGACGGACCGAAATAGTAGCAGCAGGTTTCCATTTATAGGAACTGTGCGAACCTTCCGTGTCTGGGAAGGGAAGATCACTCCCACCAAGTAATGACTTCGCCGTCGTCCGCGTCACCCCGACGATGATTGCCTGCCTCTTGAGCGGTCTTTGTGTTATGCCGTTCCGTCTTCGTAGTCTTAAGAGAATGAGGCCCTGGCTGTTCCTTATGTTTTATCATTTCTTTGTTCTTGGGCCGGAGGAAAACGAGGAGCAGGGCCGACTACCTCTCGAGGCTAAATCGTTCCTGGCTAATAAAACTGCAGGAGCCGTGCGTTCGGTGTCTCCCATAAATCAGCGGTGGGGAGCACGAGGTGCTGAGGAGCGGAGGGGCGACGTTCAATCATCACGTGTAGGAAACCATTAGCGGGCTGCACACCCTCCTTCTGCTGCCGGCCCATTCGTCATGCCCCAATCGCCGGGTTTCCCTCAGCCCATTAGCATTCCTCAATGACTTTCTAAACGCGGAGAAAAACCGCAGAAGGGGGTGAAGGATGGAGGGATGCTGCAGAAACGCGGAACGGAGAGATGCCGCTGCCGCTCGCCTCCCGCTCCCGTGAATGTAAATGGGCCCACGGAAGAACAGAGTGATCAATAACCAGGCAGGCCAGATGCTAGCAAGCAGCCTTTGCCTCTTGCTGTCTCCTTCCCTCCGTGAAATAAATAGCCCGGCCCCAGCTAGGTGTGCTTCCTTGGGCAGTGAGCGCGCAGTGCTGCCTCCTCTTCGTTGTCACGGCCGCGGACGGACGCAGTCCGGTGGTTAGTGGGAGGCTGCTGGCTTGGGGAAGTTAATTGGGTCTCCCCGGGTTGGCTGGCCCCCATCCCAAGAGGGAAAGCCACCCCAGGACATTCTGTAGGGTCCACAGTGAGTCAGGCGGGAAGTCCAGGAAAACTGAACCGGCTCAGTGACTGAGCCAACAAACTGGTGATCACCCTTTGAAAAAAAAAAAAAAAAAGAAAAAAACAGTTGATTTAATTGTGATGTGTAGACAGCTCTGTTGGGTGATTTTCAGGAGGAAGAGGGACGCTAGCCTTGTCTTCCACTTCCGCAGCGTGCTCGCTGATCGCGCGGTGCGTGCACGCAAAGGGGTTTCAGGTTTGAGTTTCTTTCACAGCCACATGCCCCGGTGTTTACCTTCGAGTCACTGAGCAGTTGTGATCCCGGGGCTCAGGGGTCCTCATCTGCCCTGTCAGAGGCCGGGTGGCCAGCGATAGCGAGAACACGTCCACTGAGGGTGCACTCTGTCTCGAGTGCCGGAATAAGGACACACACACACACACACACACACACACGCACGCACGCACGCTAACGGAGTTAATGTGCACAACAGCACTATAAAGTAAGGGCTACTTTCCTAATTTAATGGGAAAAAAACCTTGGTGTTAGCAGTAGTGGTTTTCCTAAGTCCATGTAGCTTAAACAGGAAAGACCCGAGTTCCTTGGGCCCTGAACATTGTACTATGTAACCAGCCCTTCGGGCAAAGAAGTTCCTGCGGGTCATGGTGACGGGCTGCTTCAGGGCCGGGAAAGCATGGGCACCGCAGCGGTGGCGTCATCTGCTGCGGCGTGAACCTGAGTCCGCTCAGCTCGTCGCGGGAGAGGCTGACCCGATCAGCTCCTGCTGAGCTCCGCCCTGCAGCGCCTGTCTGCGCATGGTGACGGGCGCCCTGATGATTCGAACTCAGGCGTGGGGAGGAAGGAGGGATGTTAACACCCCCATCTTCTCCGGGGAGGAGACCTTGGACAGCCTAGGGGAGGGTGAAAAGGGAATCCTGGAGGTGTCTTTCCGGCTCGGGAGTTACACTGCTGGTCGTTGTAAAGCTTGGAGGGAGGCAGCCCTGGCTGTCGGGACCCGGACATCTAACTCGGCAACAGAGCCGAGTTCGTGGAGAGGGGACAGAAGTGGGGGTTGGAGGGCCCTGGGCTCTAGCCCCGGCACTAACATTACTGAGCCGTGTGACTTTGGAAAAGTTAAATTTTCTTTCTTTAGCTGTGAAGTTAGTTTTACTGTAGCTGTGGAATTCTGTGATTCTGACTCAACATATTAACTTCCATATAACCTCTTGTTGATTAGTTATAGCAGAGTTGAGCATGTTTTATTTTTTGTTTTCAGATTTTATTTTTAATTTCTTTATAATTTTGTTTAGAGTTTATTTATTTATTTTTTAGAAAAGGAAGGGAGAGAGAAAGAGAGAGAGAGAGAAACATCAATGTGCAGTTGCTGGGGGCCGTGGCCTGCAACCCAGGCATGTGCGCTGACTGGGAATCGAACCTGGGACACTTTGGTTCTCAGTCCACGCTCAATCCACTGAGCCACGCCAGCCAGGAGATTTTATTTATTTATTAGAGAGAGGAGAAAGGAGTGAAAGAGAGGGGGAGAAAAATCAATGTGTGAGAGAAACATTGATCCGTTGCCTTTCGCATGTGCAACCCAGGCATGCGCCCTGACTGGGAATCGAACCGGCAACCTTTTGTTTTGTGGACACCGCCCAGTTAAATAACTAAGCAGCACTAGTCAAGGCATAGCTGACCATGTTTCAAAGAGAATGCCTGCCCTTCATCCAAGTGAAGTGCAGAGAGAAGGGAGAAGGTGGAGGTTATTTGGTTAGGATGAGTGAGACAGAAACGGAGCACAATAAAAACTACCGCAGTGCTAAAAATAGGGCCCAGTATCTGACCACATACAGTCCAGGGTCACGTGACGGTGTGCAAATGGAAAGTGAGGGCGAGTGGCAGAAGGTGCAGCAGTAACCAACCGGTCGTGTGATGTTTGAGTTTTCGTGAGCGCGGGTGCCTTTTCGTCCCGTGTCCCCCCCTCCCTTGCCTGCCTGTCATCGATAACAACAGCAGCAGCAACAGCTGTTACAGTGACTCTCCAGATACTTATGGACTGTGAGGTTGGCGTTTTATGTCTGTGGACACTCAGGGTGTGGTTCTCTCAGGCAGTCTCCTAAATGTTTTTTTTTCCCCCACGGGAAAAATATTCTGGATTATTTGCAGATTCTTAGGGTACATCACTAAAGAGCTATTTAACTCACACAGTGGCTGCGGGTTTCTGATTCTCGATAAATAGCAGCAGAAAGCGTTGCTAGTGTGGTCCTTTGGGCTCAACAAGTTAGAAAAATAACAAGTATATGATTAGGCTACTTTAATGAAAAAAAAATCATACATTTGAAGGGGGTTGGGAGACAGATGACGTGGCTGGAATTTAAAGGTCAATTTCTAGGGTGTCCGTAGGGCTTTAGAGACTGTGGCCCCTGCTTTTTTGACTGCCGTTTCCCTTCTGAGCCTGTGTGGCTCCGTTTTTGTCCGTGCAGGTGCACGCCTAACGGACGCTCGCCTCTCTTGGCCAAGGGTGTTGTCGCTTCTCAGGAGGTGGGTCAAACGTGAGACGAAGTGAGGACAGGTATCTTTGACGGGTGAGAAATGAGTGGGCGGAAAGCTCGGGGTGGTGAACGGGAGTGCCTGTGATGGAGCTCACCCGACGGGGAGCGGCGGCGGGGAGAGAAGAAGCTGGCGTGTGCGCGGTCGCTCCGAGGAGAGAGAAAGCAGCGAGTCTGGCTGCTGCTGCTGCTGCTGCTGCTGGTAACTGCGGAGCCTCACAATATACTTTGTTTCCAGAGACACGCCGAGGATCGCGAGCGGGGGGCGGATGAAGGCAGAAAGAAGCACATAGCATAGGCTGCCGTACAGGGAGGTGCAAACCTCTAGGCACTGAGGCTCAGCTGTTTAGAGCACCTGTCTAGTATACAGGGAAGTGCAAGGTGGTCACCCACGGGCTGCCATGGACACAACTATATGGAGTAAACGTTCTACATCTCTGACGGGAGAGGAACATACTGTTGCCAGATAAGGTCACCGGGGAGGCAGGATGGAAGACACGGGGTGGGGGCATTAGTGGGCATACTTGACTGAGTACGTCTGATGTCGTGTGCATGTGTGTGTGTGCACGTGCGTGTTTAAAAAGGATCCGAGACAAACACGTAAAATGCTAACCTGGGTGAAATCTATAAAGGGGGAATGTGCGTACCTGTTATAAATCTTCCGTGCTCTTTTTTAATATTATTTTAAAAATAAAAATGGACATTGACTATTTTAAAATAAAATTTTAAAAATAACAATGCATCATTTATAAGTTACAAGAATGATGATAATACTGTAGATTTGATGATATACTCTACAAAGACTGTACTTTGTAACCTGAATTCCTTAAGGTTGCTTTGCCTCAGTCACTGAGGTCAGTAGGAGGTGACATGTCTAAACCATTGACGAACATGACGAATTTTAAGGTTTGCAGGTGAACATGAATGCGGCTTTTTACGTTAATTCGGGCCCCCTCTGAGCTGGGTGAATGTAGATTATACAGAAAGCATCTGATTAGTCTCCACCCTAATGAACCTATTTCCAGACGGTGATAAAGCACACTGTGCTTCTGTAATCAGTTGCTCGAGGAAGCCTTTGATTCCCCAGGACAGGTGTTTCCATTGCAGGTGGGGAGGTGGGGAGGTGAGGGGTGGGCCTGTGCGCTGAGGAGAAACCGGAGGCGTGAGAAACTCGGCCAGGCCGCAGGGTTTATCTTATGACTGGTTCAGCCCCGCATCACGATGCCGGTCCTGCTAGGACTGCGCGGGCGGTTTCCACAGTTGGAGACGCCGGAGACCCAGGGGCAGGAAAGCATGTGACTTGTATGTTCCTGACAGTTGGGATTCTTTGTATCCAGTTCCCTTGTCCTGTCCCCCTATGCTGTTCCCCCGCCCCCCCAAATAATCATTTTGTTTCTAATAAGTATCCTGTTACTGGGACAGGTACTGGGGCACTCAGAGATACACTCAACCCAGATACTTTCATCAGGGCCCGCGCAGTCAGTCTAGTGAGAAAGCAAAGCTGAGAAAGACAGCCAGTGCAGGGGGGGTGGGGGGGGCCCAGGAGGGAAGGGGGAGGAGGGAAAGGAAGGACACCCCAGTGACACCTTGTAGGTCTCTCGCTCCCCTGCTGCGCCTCCTCTTAGAGTAAGACCATGTCAGGACTCCATTGCAAGGATGTTGGCTATTTTTGCTTGTGTGATTGTATACATGTTGTGTATCATTTGTTTCCTTTAGACCAGATACTGTTTTTTTAAATAAAATTAATGTCTAACCTGAGGATTTTACAAGTCTCACTCTGTGTCTCAGACATGTTAATAATTGAGGGTCATCATTAAACACACATAGCGAAATTATTTCCTTCAACACTTTCACTTCATCTTAGACTCATCAATTGTAAGAGATACAAAATTTATATGAAAAGATAGATGGTCATATAAAAACGTGTCTAATAGAGGAGGGCCAGTCACAGTGATTTATATTTCAGTGCAGAGATTCCCTTATTTATCCATCCATCCACCCATTCACTCGTCAAAAATTTATGGAATGTTAACCATGCTGGACACTGCTAATGTACTCGAGATGTGAAATCAAAAAGGCATGTTCCTAACCCTCAAAGATTTCTCAGTCCGTTGGGCCTAAGCAAATCCCTATTTCTGCCACTGTGGTGAGGATTAGGAAGCGTGGAGATCAGAAGCTCTCTTTTGTTCGGTTAGGCCAAGACTGTGAAATCAAATGATCGGAGATGATGAGAATCTTTTTTTAAGAAGTAATCTCCTTTTCTTTAAAGAAAAATCTTGGCAACAATAAATTTAACACACACACTAAAGACTCTGCTCTGACAATCTAACTTTTTAAAAATTGTAAAAAAAAATTGGGCTAGGGAGAATAGGAAAAGGAGCTATAGCTCTGATATGAGGATTTAGAGTAAGTTAGTAAAAGGACTATTAAAATTTAAGTAGGAGACATGTCATATTATGCAGCAGGCTTGTTTAAGAATTAGCAACGTAGTATCCGGTTATTTCTAATGCTTGCATCCCCCAAACTGTTTGTCACTGACAGGTGTCAGTCCTTTAAAAACACAGTCAACAATGTAGGTGAAGTTCAGATATATAGATACATAGATACAGATATGGAGAGTCCTGTACAGAGACGCATCCTGAAAATCTGGGGAAGGAGGCACCCCAAACTAACCTTTGGTCACCTCAAGTGCAGGAGCCGTGCGGTCACAACATGTGAAGGCACGGACATGGACTCATTGGCCTGTGTCTTGTGTCGCTATAAAGCATAAGTTGTTCTGAAATAAGTAACGCTAAGCTAGGGAAAGATCTCTTTTCTTCTCCTCTTTGCTTCGCTGTGCTCCTCTTGACTATGAGCACTTTAACATATTTTTGTTGTTCAGTCCCCTAGTAATAAACGCAGAGGAGACTCGTTACCCCTGCCTCCTGCCCCATCTCCTCCCCTCCCCTCCCCCCCACTCCCCCCACCTCTGGAGGGGAGGACGGGCAGCTGGACTCCATGGTCCCCCCCCTGGAAGGGACCCACCGTGTGTGCAGGAGCCACGCAGCCCTCGCTGCCTCTGGGGACTGGTCCCGGGAGCTGGTGTGACGTATGGCTCCACTAGCTGCTTCAGCTGTGAGTGATAAACTGTCTTTATCTCTGACCCGCAGGTCTCGAGTTATCCGGCAAGTGGGTTGCGATCTGGTATCCTTCACCGTGTCTTGACATAACACCCTGTTTTAAACGTTTCATCTCTCCAGCCGTTCCCTCATCTGATGGCTTTTTTATTTATGTGTTTTTAATTTGTGGGTTTTTTTTTTATTGAAAGAACACTGGTTTGTAACATTGTGCAAGTTTCAGGAGTGCAGCATCACACACTGACGTCTGTGCGTACTCCATCACGCTCACCACCCAAGGTCTAGCTCCCACCTATCCCGTCGTTTTTAAAGAGCACCTGTGATACCCGGGAGACTCTAGAACCACCACCATCATCAATATTGAGAGTACTAGGAACTTTAGGTCCATGAGCCCCAATCCTTTGAATGACGTTGCAGTACAGGCGGCATTGTCCGTATCTTAAACACAAGGAGAAAAAGGCTGGAGGTGGCTAAGTAACGTCAGCTGGTAAATGCACGCTCTTTCCAATGTGCTGACCAGCTACGCATGTTTCTTCTGCAGAAGCTGGTTTGAGGGACTGTGGGTGACTTTTTCAAGGGAAGGAGTCTCTGCAGAGATTCGCTTCCTTCTCTGTGTCCCCCGGCTTGGCGGGGAGCAGCAGCTCCCTCTCCCTCTCCCACGCCTGGCGTGCGGCACCGGCACCAGCGCAGCGTCCTCCTCACCGCAGGTACTTCACCCGCCACGGGAAGGAACTCGTCTGTGAGGAGCAGCTGCTGGCGCCCGCGTGGTGCCTTGCCCGTCGGACACTTGCCGGTGGATGGGAACAAAACCTTCACAGTTGGGGTGGCTTGCAGTGTTTCTTTTCCTCCCGAATGAACGGAGAAGGCACGTGAAGCAAAGGTCCCTCTGCCTCTGTCAGCCGCTGGAAGCTGCATTTCCTTCCCCAGTCAGAGTGTATTGGTCCCCCAGGCCGCCGGAAGGGAAAGCGCCCAGGAGCCGAACAGAGGCGTTAAGGACATGAGTGCTCCCGCGTGCGCCGGCCTGGGGAAGGGGCGGGGGGTGGGGGGCAGCTCTGTGTGCACAGGGGCGAGGGGCGAGGCTGAGGCGGGCAGCCTGCGTGCCTCCGGGGCGGCGCCTTTGGAAGACAGAAGGGTCTCACGCTGTGGGAAAGGAGGCCGGAGAGGCCCGGCGGTGGCCTGAGGCTTTCCGTCCGTCCAGCCTCTCTCTGGGAAACCGCCTGCCCTTGCTTCTCGGTCCTCGAGAGGAGGTCGCGGCTGAGCACCACCTCCCGCTGCTCGGACGGAGCGTCAGACCCAGACTCGACCATCCGTGGTCCGTGTCCCCAGCCACGCAGGGGAGAAGGCGGCCAATCAGAGCGGCCCCCATGTCGACTGCGAGCGGAGCCGCGTGCCGGAGGATGTGGTAGTCTTCCTTGGTGATCGCTGCTGCTGACGGGTGTCATGAGCCGAGGACCGAGAAAGACTGATCAAATCCAGCAACCCTCGGTTGCTGAAGTTTGCGTGCCGTCGGTGACCAGAGGAGCTGCTTCGATGGAGTGACCGGAGCAGAAGTCAGCGGGGGGGGGGGGGGGGGTGGGGGGGGTGGGTGGAGGAGTGCCTGAGGAGGGAGGGAGGGATGGAGGCGGGCCGTAATAAACCATGCTGTGCGGCCACAAGCCCTCCCCGTGCAGAGACGAACCAGCATCAGCTGGCTGCATGCTCGCCGGATTGAAACGGGGGGCTAGATTTTGCCTAGGTTTTTCAGGGTCCAGAGCACACGTACGCTTGGTTCTTTGTCTGTGGTTCAGTTCTGTTGAACCCAAATGGTTAAGCATATTCCCTGCCTTAGGGTCTGGGTTGTAGAGTTGAGCAAGATGTGACGCTTGGCCGTGAGGAACGGATGATCCGGACTTGGGGGGGGGGGGGGGAGAGGCTCACAGAGGCAGGAGTCCCGTCCAACGGGGGCGGGGTGGGGGGCACAGCGAGGGGAATGCAGAGGAGCTGCTCCCGAGGGGGTGCGTGGGGGCCTCCCGGAAGAGGGGGCAGCCGAACTGCGTCTTGAAGGATATGTAGGGCGTAAGTTTATCTCTCTGGAAACGTAACCTACATGAAGCCAATTCATAAAAAAAAAAAAAAATAGATCGCAGTACAGCTAGCCTTCCTGCGCCCTAATGGAATAAATACACAGAAAACTGGAGGTCAGGCGACTTGTCCCTGTGGCGTGGCCTCACCGCCACTAGGGGCTCTGCACCCGCTGACCAGGGAGAAGGCCGAGCCGGTAGGTAAGTATTGAGAAGAATCCCCTCCATGGCTTACCTCCATGGGGGTTTCAAAACGAAATACCCCAGCTCCACAGGGACGCCTCTGACCGGTGGAAAGCTGCTTAACAAGCCTCAGGAAAAGAATGGATGGGCCCTGGCGGAAACACACGGGTGGGCGTGTTGGCGGGACCCGGTGGCCCACATGCACACGCAGAAACATTTGTGTGTTAGAGCAGGGGGTTCCATCCCAGAGGGCTTTGCCTGGCAACGGTAACCAAGAGCGCCTGACGCTTCGGTCCTGAGAAAGAACTTCGAGTGCAGGCAACCTCAGTGGCGCGCGCAACGGCGAGAGAAGGTGCTGGCCCTGAGCCCAGTGCTCTCGTCCGTGCCTCTCTGTTCCCGCTCACCCAGGGGCGTGGTTTCAGGTCGCCAAAACAGAAGCGGTCTCCTCACGCAAACGTGAACCCCGTCTGGCCTCCTCCTCCGGCCCGTGGGCACCAGGGAGGGATGGCTTCGGCGCGGACATTAAAACAGCATCGAAGGGTCCTTGCAGAACAGTTGGGACATAGGTACCAGCAGAGCTTTGCACACACTCTCGTGGTTTGCCTTTTGTTGCATTCATTCCGTTTGTTCACTGAGCAAATCTTCTGCAGCATTTTTTTTTATAGATGGGGGCACTTGATTGAACAAAACAGAGTCTCCGTGCCCAGCACCTTAACGTCTGCTTGAGACCAACAAAGGCATTTCGGTGCAGTGTGACGACGATCGCCACCACAGGGAGCCTTAGGCACAGGCAGCTCTAAGTCAGAGAAGCCGGAGAAGGGGTAGGTGCCCCACCTACCTCTGAGGTGTCACCGAAGGCTGCCGGGGCGGGGGGCGGGGAACGAGGAAAGAAGACAAAGGCTCATGTGGAGGACGGAGGAGAGGATGGTGCTGCATGAAGGGCGGATGTATCAGGGCCAGGAGACAGGAGCACACTTGCTGAATGGCTCACAGCTTGGGGTTCAGAGGGCTAAGATGAGTGAACTTACTAAGCTGGGGACGAGCTTTTTAAGCCTCTGTTGTATGTGTGCCAGAACCTGTGCTGAGCACGGGGGTGTAGAGTGGTGTGCAAAGCGGGAGTGACCCCTGCCCTTGCGGAGTTTATGAGACGGACGTTACACCCGTGGTTTGGAGGGTCTGTGGGGTGTCAGTGCGGAGCACGAAGAGAGGGAGGCTCCGCACTGGGGGGGGCACCGCAGAGTCCTGGGGCGATGAACCAGACGAGGGATGGCCGCGGCTTCCCCCGAGGCTGCGCGGAGTCAGGAGCAACGAAGTCCGGAGATGGTAGAGGCGTAGAGGTTGCAGGACGCCGTGACCAAGTGCACGAAGTAGGACGCAAGCAGCAGCAGAGGTCTGGCGGCCACAGCCTTCTCTGGACGAAGCAACACGCTGGAGCTCTGTCTGTCCCACGGAGAAGAAAAGGATCCACTCAAACGTTGCAAATCGTTCGGTGTACCTCAGAATTAACCCCTGCTGTGGGGGAGGGGGCATGCAGAGCCCAGGCCCCCCTGCTGCTTGGAAAGTGCTGTCCACATCCCGTCCTGGCCCCGGCACGTGCCCGAGGTGGCCGAGTCCGGGGCGGCTGCCGTGAGGAGGGCTAGTACCGGTGAAGATGCAGAAGTGCATCCAGAATTCTGCGTTTGGGCCTTTCCATGGGCCAGAGCTTTGCTGGCAGGTTCTTCTTACATTTTTAACTCGTACCAGCCAGCTCTATATTACAACTTCAATTACGAACATTTCAAATGCGTAAAAACACGCAGAAAATAATGTAACGTACCTAACACGTAGCCATCGCTAGTATTTTGGAAAGTTAACGTTGTGTCGCCCGTTGTTTCAGGGGTCTGTCTCCAGCATGGTAGGTCTGGTGAAATCCGTCTGAATCAGGGAGTACCATTCCATACGCTTCTGCATTCACTAGATACATGTGTATCCAGAAACAACACGTAGTTTCTTTGAAAAGCTTGCCCTGTATCATACTCCATCATTTCCTGTCTCTTCTTCACTCAAAATGTTGCTCTTGAGATTTCTCTCCGTGGATAAAATTGGATTCCGTTCATTTATTCTAATAGCTGTACATATGCCCCTGCATGGGTGATCAGGGTTCACAGATCCATCTCCTGTATTTAGAGGCGGTAGCTTGCTCGCTGCTCTTACCTGGTACAGAAGTTTCTCGGTGTGAGCGAGTGTATCCTTATCAGAACCTGCTGATCTCCATGTAGTTACTTTTTGACCGTCTTGCAGTTCAGTGTTATCACCTTATTCCTTTAACATCCATTTTTTAATAATTAGGTTGAGAATTTTCCTTCCATATTTTATTAGCTGTTTGAATTTTTTCTGCTATGAGTCACCGATCAATAAGCGTTGTCTATTTTTCTATGTGTTATTTGTCTCTCTGTTTTTTTTTCCTTAATGGTTGTAGAAACTTGTGTCAATCTAATGGAATATGGCTTATCATTTTCCCTCTATGGCTAGTGCTATCGGTGTCCTTTTAAAGAAGTCTTTACCTGCTCCAAGGTCACGAAGCTATTCTCTCATGTATTCATCATAAAACTTTATTATCTCGCCTTTCACGTCCAGCTCTGTGACCCACGTCTGGTTACTTTCCATACATAGTGTGGTGCAGGGGTCAAGGTGCATTGTCCTCCCATTTGGATGTTTGACTGGCGCAGTACCATTTATTGACAGGACTGTCCTTGCCCTTCCGACACTGAGGCGTCAACTTCCTCATAAACAAGACGACCATATAGGTTCAAAACCATTTCTGGACTCTCTTCTCCTCCTCCCCTCATCTCTATTTTGGTCAGTCTCACACACTGTCTTATTACAGCTTTATAACAGGCCTTGAGATCTTCTTGGGTATGTCCTTTGATTTTGTTGCTTTTCTTTAAGAGAACCTCGCCTGTTCTCAGACATTTGCATTTTCATATAAAAATTTAGAATTTACTTGTAAAGTTACACAAAAAGTACATTCTGGGGGAGAACTTGCAACCTCACAGGATGAAATCTTCCATTCTATGAACAGACAACATCCTTCCAATTAATTGTCTCCTTTTAAAGTTTTCTCAGTAATTCAAACAAAAATTCCTCATTTCAGAAATCTTGTACAGCTCTCATTAATTTACCTTATAGGCATGTGGTATTTTATGATATGCAGTATCTTTTAAAAATTACTTCTTCGTTCACGCTGTATTATGTTTCATGCCTGCTTTAAATAACACAAAGCTCACTCTTCTTCAAGTGGCCATTGCTCTCCGTTCACAGGACTGACGCGTGCTAAGTTACTTTCTCTCGTCTATTTTGAGTTTATGTACAAAGGTGTCGTATTTACTGGTACCTCCCTATTTTCTGCCTTCCATAGTGCATATCGATTTTACATACTCAGGTGTACTCTGTCCTGTTTTGGAAGGTGGACAGTATGCTTTTATTCTTACATCGATACCCCCTAATATTTCAGTGCGATACCTCCGTCACGGGAGTTGATGTGGGAGTTGAGCAGCGGTAATGAGGCCACCTATTCTGAGTGCAAAGGCCCAAATAGGCACGCAAAAGTGATCATTACCATTGCAAGTATTACTTTGATTTTTAGAGGTACTGTCACAATTCAGAAATCACTCTCGTTGTGTATCCCTCTCCGTCACACTCTGCGTATCCGTCTGGGACTGGACACGAAACCCGCACTGGCTGGAGGGCTTTGGCGTGTGAGTCAATTTCACCGTGAGAACAGGGTTAAGTCGCTAAAGCACCAGCGGTGACTGTGCACAGAACGGCCTCCAGAGACAGTGCAGGCGGCCCAGGCCGACACAGGCTTCTCCCACCCACCCTCCACATGGCATCCAAGTCCCGCCCAGAGGTGCCCTGGCTGTCTGATGGAAAGGACACGCGCAAAGGGGTTTCTGCCCCCAGAAGAAAGTGTTTGATTGGGGTGCTTTGGTTTATTGACCGAACTGTGCCTTTTCCTTTCCACTGCCGCGTTGCTCCTGGCTGCCCGTGATGCTCCCAGCCAGGGTGCAGGGGTCACGCGGGTGGGTGGAGTCCCGGAACAGATCTTGGACCTCACGGCCACTTCCATCTGCAGAACGTCTGACTTTGAACTTACCAGCTCACAACCCCTCATTCATTCCTGACGTAAATCTGGGAATACATCAAAGGGCTTCAACTCACTTCAGAATCTTTATTATTTCGTTATTGGAGGATTATTTGTCAGTACTTACCTTTGGGGCATAATGTCTGACTCATTAGACTCAGAGCTAACTGATAGATGTGATCCCTCATTCCAAGATAGATTTTTTTTCTGCAGAGGCAGACAGGAGAGTTCAGAGGTCAGCACTGTAGGGGAGACAGGAAGATGGTACCATTTCCCATTTTTAAGCATTTGTTTGAAATGTGACCCAGTCGATGTTGGTGTTGTTTGAGGAATTGAAAGCAAACTCCACCAACAACTATTTCCTTACTAGGCACGGGGGTTTGAACGGTGTGATGAGATGAGATGCGACGAGAAAGACGAGACTTCTTTCCAGAGGCTGGCCTGTGAGTGCAGCTCCTCCTGGCCCCCGCTCCCACCCAGGCATCCACCGCGGCCACAAGGGGACATTCCAGTGTGGGCTGGGCAGGCCGGGCCAATCAGGCCTGACTGAGAGGGGACCCTCGGCAAGAAAAAACCCACCTTTCACTTTAGAAAACATTTGTACACACGTCGAGACCCCCTGGAACTTTGCTTTGCAAATGGCGAAGCAGACGCTTCATTCTCTCGAAAGTCAGCAGCGAAATGTTTTTAGATTTAAAGACAGTGGAATCTCTGCTAAATTTGCCCTGAAGTTCACTACGTCCCATGTCAGCTTTTGATGGAAGGGAAGGGAGTTTCCACTTGGCTGTGACCGCACTCTTTGGTCACTTGGTGCTTGTGGGTGTCTTTCAGGCAGCGCTCTGTGTCCCCGATGGCATGCATAATCCGTTAAAAGGCCGAGGAGGGCGGTTGGCGCTCCGGGGAACCCACATGCGTGACATGGCTTTGTTCTTTCCAGACTGCCGGGCTTTCCAGCTGTTTAAGGGAGTTCTCCCACTGAACGCAATGGTTGTTTTCATTGTCATCCCCGCTGGGACCCCCTCCTGTCCCCACTGCCACCTCCCTCCCTCTCATCGGCCCATTTGGGTGCAGGTGCGCCCTCCTCCGGCAAGTCCTGAGGCCGAGTTCTGGGCTTCTCTCCGTCTCTCTCTTTCTCATCTTCTGTTCCTGTCGGTCCGCTGCTCTGGAATTTGTCTACGGTTTGACGCCCTCTAGAAAGAGACTTCATCATTCGAAACCAGCTGTCCTATTCATTTTTACCTCCTTCTTTCCTGTTTGTCGTAGAAGTGGTCTTCCTTTCCCGCGCAGCTTTGCCAGCAGGAAGATGGAGTGCAGGGCTGCTGTCCGCGTCCATGGCAGCCTGCTTCTGTCTCCCAGGCCTGGGACTCCCGGCCACGGCCACCAGCTCCTCCAGAACCTCCGTCTAAGTCTCCACCAGAGGGGGAGGGGTGCTGCTGGCCAGAGCGGGGCGCAGGCGTCCCTGACACAGGCGGAGCGAGTCCTGGAGACGTCACGCACAGCGTGGTGGCTGTGGTGAGCTATCCCGCGTGGCCTGCTCGAAATCGACTTAAGAGAGCAGATTTTGAGTGTTTTCACCACATGCAGGAAACAAACTGTGACTATTATAGGCGATAGATACGCTCATTAGCTCAATTGTGGTGATCACAATGTATCCATATGTCAAAACATGTTTATACCTTTAATATATACGATTTATTTGTTAATTATACCGCAATAACAAAGCTTTTTTTTTTCAAGCTAAAAACTACATGAGGGGGACCCACCGTGAAGTTCAGTGGGGGCTCTGACCCGTTCGCTGAGGAAATTACACTGAGGACAGGGTTGGGGCAGAGATAAGAACATAGATTTTGAGGTCTTAGTGGCATGGTTTTGAATCTCCGACCGGATATTTGCGTGCTGTGCACTTCTGCACGGTCCCCAGCCTCAGTGCCCCATGTGTAACTGGTGCATGACACTTGCCATACAGGGGTGTCGTTAACTTTAGATGGGATCGCTTACACGAAGTGGTTAGGACAGAGCTGGCACATTATAAGCTCCTAATGCCCTGTGAAATATTAATTATGATATTAATAATGCCGGAGCGGAGAAAGCACTGTTCCTCACCGAGGCAACCTACGGATGGGACTCAGGAAAAAGACGGCCAGAGAGTTAATTTGCCTTGTGAGCAAGCTGACTGCAAACAGGAGACGGGACTATGCAGATTCCAGGAATCACACAGCTCACGTTTATTTCCACTCGGCAGAGTGGACCCACTGCCCCAGTGGTTTTCAGATCTTTCCGGGAACAAAATGCCCGGGAAGTCTGTTAGCAATGCAGAAGCCTAGGCTCCATCCTTTAGACGTTTTACTTAGGTTGCCTCTGAGTTCGGGGTGCTGCTTTGTGTCCAGAGCGACCTGGGTGTGTCCACGGGCTCTCCATTAAAGGCGACTGTACCGCGCTTTGGTTCAGACTAACTGCGGTGCCTGAGAAGGCTGGCTTGCCTTGGTTCTGCAGACCCGTGGCTGTCGGGGCCTCTGAGCTGCAGGAAGAGAACACGACCAGAGAGGGCCGGTGCCGGCCATCCCACCGACGAGTCCTCTGCTGGGCGCGCTCCACGGAGGGGGCCCATGCGTCCACACTGGTGGGGGGAAGGGTGGGGCCAGGCGCTGGTCTGAGCCGCACTTCCGGGCCTGATAACACTGTACAGGGGACAGCAGGCACGCAGGGCAGCAGGCCCAGTGCTTTTTCACTTATATTTTTTATTTCAAAACGATAGTTGGCAGACAGTATTACACTCCTGTCAGGCTTAGATCACAGCGACTCAACGTTTGCTTACCTTGGGAAGCGGTTACCACAGGGAGACTGGTACCCGTCTGTCACTGTGCACGGTCATTACAGAATTACTGACTGTGTTCCCCGCACTGTGCATCGTATTCTCCGGCTTGTTTTATAGCTGGGAGTTTGGACTTCTCCTCCCCGTCCCCCTCTTGCCCCCAGACCCCGCCCCTGGTCGCTGGCAACCGCCAGTTTGTTCTCTGTGCCTATGAGTTTGTTCCAAGGACAGTAGTTTTTTAACGTAATATTTAGGGCATATAAAATATATATATATAAATATAACAGGCATACATGAACTTATTATCCATCTTAAACAGTAGAAAATATCACAAAAGAATGGATGTCCTCTGTATTCCTGTCTCTTAATACATCTCCCTCCTTATGACCCGAGGTGACTGCCGTGTTGAATTAGCTTTTACCGTCCCAAGGCCCGGCTCACGCTTTTATTACCTCTGTGTGTCCATAAACTGCAGTTACAGGGTTCTTTCATATTTTATCTCATGTAATTGTTGTCATGCTTTGCGCATCATCCCTCTCCTTTCATTTCCATTCGGCGTATGTTTTTGAGATGTATGCTTATTAATAAACGGAGGTCTAGCCCTTTGATTTTCTTGAGGTATAAGCGTACCACAGGGAACCCGTTCATTATTAAACACTCGGCTGCACCGAGTGCTCTTGCGTGCGCCTCCCCGGGCCCCTAGACAGCTGTTCTCCCAACAGTGGAGAAGGTTAGGTTGGCCTATAATGTGCTCGGGCACCGTGTATCTTCTAGATACCGGTAGTTTGGGCTCCAGGGGTTGTGCCAGTTTGTGCTCCCACCTCTATGTCAGTACTGGTATTGACTGGCTTTTTCATTTCTACCAACTGGATATTTGACAGGCGTCACCTGCTGTGGTTTCAGTTTGCATTATCTTGGTCACTCCTGAGGTTGGGCCATTCAGGTCTTCTCTTCCAAGAATGTCCTATCAATATCTGATACCTTATTTCTGTTTTGATTTTTTTTCCCCCTTTTCCAATATTGATCTCAAGGAATCCTTTGCATATTCTGGACCCTAATCTTTGCTGCTTCATTGCATAGGAAACACCTCTTAGACTGTGGGGTATCCTTTTTGGGGGGTCGCCTCCTCAAAAGTGAAAGGTTAGGTAAGGGAACAGAGAAGCCTGCATCCTGCCTGAGCTCCGAGAGTTGTCGCCGGGTGGTTTAAGCGTTCTTGGCTAGATAGTTTCTGCATGTCTATAGATGATCTTGCTTGGGGGGGGTAAACAGCTGGATGCAGATGGGCCTGCCTCCGTCCCCCCAGGAAGCTGAGGGCAGCAAGCAGGGGGTGTCTGCGTCACACCCTGGCCAGCGACCCGGGTCTCTGCAGAGCGGAGGCGGCGGCCGGCTCCCACCGCCTGAACTCCCACGGTGCCCAGTCTGGTGGCTCTCAGCGTGGCCCCCGGGGGAGCGTGATGCACATGGGAATGTCCATAGTCTTCGTGAGACCTGGAGACTCCCCTGTGGTTTTTGAGAGACTGGAAATAGTCACTGGACCAGGGACACGCTGCTTGATGGGAGGGGCCTGTGCTAGTCCCTCCTTCCCTGGCAGTACCTCCGGAGAGTCTTCTCGGACCCATCCCCGAGCCTCATAGTTCTGCTCGAGTGACGCCAATCACTGGGCTGGTCTCTGCTGATGAAAACAGTCACCGGGAGACTCAGAGACACCGTGCGTCTCAATCACAAAACACACTCTCGTTCCTGATTTTCGCTGTCTTGACTCCCTCTTTCACCTGATTTCTTGAGGTTAGGCATTATTTAAAGACGCGCAGGTTTCTGTTGTTGTTTTCAGTGCATTCTGATCCCTGCTCCTTACTTAATTCTCACCCAGGGGAACACCAAACCTTTGCAAGGAGGTCACAGAGCTGCAGTTGGCACTTGGCAATCATTCCCTAATCACAAAGCTCACATAAGTGTCACGGGGTGGGGGAGCACCGGCTTTTCCCAGAAGGAAGATGCGATAGATGTTATGCCATCCCCATTTGGTGGCTGTCAGCCTCAGGAAGGGAGCTCGCGTGGCATATTACTTTCAACAGCGGAGGGTTGGGGAGAGGGGGAGGGGAGGGTGGGGGAGGGGGAGAGAGCTGTATTGTGCAACTGTGTTTCAGGATCTCTGCTTCGTGGTGATTGCAGGTTATCGTGGGGAAGGGGGAATGAGGAGGGACTGCTTAATGGGAGGGCGTTTCTTTTGGGGCTGAAGTTCTGGGATTAGATAGTGATGACAGTTGCACAACCTTTTGAATCACTAAAAGCCACTTAATCGTACGCTTTAAAGTGATTAAGATGGTCATTTTTAATGTTATGTGAATTTTACCTCAATGGGAAAAAAAAAGGCAAAAATATGGGTTTCCAGTTACTACTGCCACCTTGGTGCACTCCCCGCCCCACCCCCGCCCCAGGCAGTGGGTTTCTGAAATGGGACAGCCCTTAGATACGTACCTGGGGGTTTCCCCGGTAGGGGAAGTGTTTAGCTTACCCCCTTAGCAGCCGAATGCAGGTAGCTCCAGTCTTTCAACCCTGAACACAGGGCTGGGCCCAGGCGACTGAACAGCTAGTTTTGTAGTTTTGCTCGTTTTGCAGAGTCCTGAGTGCATGGGAACAGCTGTGTCACTACATCACAGAAGGTTCCTAATCACAGGGCGGCCTGTGGGCCAGCAGCTGCCAGAGAGCAAGAAAACGGCCACAGGAGGAAAAGGGCAGACTCCACGCCCGAGGGCCAGCCCACTGATTAGCCTCAGGGCCGGGTGCTCAGGGCCATCTGCCCAAGGTCAGACGAAGGAGAGGGCCCTCAGAGTCTGACATGGAGCCTCCGCAGCGCGGGCGGCTGCTGGGCCCAGCCCTGGCACTTCAGTTGCAGTTGGAATCCTCCGCTTTAGTTGTCCGCCCGTCCATTCCCGTCGATGGCCTCTTCTCGCCTGGCTCCCTGGCTGGTGCAAAGGAGAAGCCGGGGAGACAAATCACTGCGTGGGGGAAGGTCGACTGGTGGAGCCCCGTGGTGACACTGGACAGCTAGTCTTTTATAAAGCCTCTGGGGCCTTGGGAGAGGGCCTGGGGTTTTGTGGGGCACTCAGAGATGCTCGTCCTCGAGATAAAGGCTTCGTGAACGTTCCTGGGACTCCCGTTATGCGGGCCGAGGAACACGACGGTGGCGCAGGTGCCTGCTGGAGGTTCAGCTCCAGTGTGGTGCTCGGGGGTTCGGCTCTCCCTTGCGAAAGGCACAGCCTTCCTCCCCTTGCCCCCGCCCCCTCTGCCCCGCGCAAGCAGCTGACTGCTGAGCGGCCTGCCTTCTTGGTCTTGTGGCCCCAGAAGGAAGCTCAGTGGCTGAAGGAAGCAATGCATTCCTCTCCTGAAGATGCCGCCCCTCCTCCTCACTGGGTCAAGAAAACACCACGTGTCCACCCCGCGCCCAGGACTGCACAGCAGTCGTCTCGTACGTTAGATGACAACTCAGTCTTCCCACCAGCCCTGTGAGGCGCCCACTGGCGTTCTCATCGCCCGGCTCAGACGCCTGTTCCCTGAAGGAAGGGCTGGCCCAAGGTCACACAGAAGAAGCAACTGCCGAAACCACTGTTCTCTCAGTTCTCCCTGATCCGAGAGGCCCCGTTTGTTCTCCCTCACCCTGGGGAGAGCAGAGAGATAAGCGGCTGCCTGGACGTTTGGCCTGTCAGAAAGTTAAATGTCATCCGGCTTTGAACATAACGTACTCTGTCCTTTCATTTCTGCCATAAAGGATGGCCTCCGCGTTCCAGGGCCACATGCGTGAGCTCCCCGAGCACCTGCGCTGGCCGGTCTCGGCCCGTCCTCCGGCATCGGACAAGTGCAGGGTGCAGAGACGAAAGCTGCGCGGCCTGCCTCTAGTGCGCTGCCATCCGACAGGCCTCCCACCACACACACCTCCCATCCGGGACGTGACTGGCATTGAGAACGGCCGAAGATTTAGCTCTGGCTCAGAGCGATCAGATCCTCTGGTGCATGCCACTTAGCAGCTCATGCAACACGGAACGGCTTTGCTTCGTTTTACAGCAGCAGTCCGCACACTGTGGCTCGAGGGTCAAATCCAACGCCCTGCCTATTGTTTGTTAGACGCAGTGTCATGGGCACACAGCCACCCCCGCTCATTTACAGGCCGTCTGTGGAGGCTTCTGTGCTACCTGAGCTGCAGTTTCTGGGCTGAGCTGAGTGGTTGCACCAGAAACTGCGTTGTCCACAAAGCCTAAAAGATTGGCTACTCGGTCCTTTGCAGAAATACATTTTCAAGGCCAGTGTTATGGGTGAGGAGGGAAGAGCCTTCTCGTGCCTTCTCACTACAAAATATAATTCCCAGGGGCAATAAAGGTGAATTGTGCAGGGTCATCAGAAAGCCCGTCATTTAAATGGAAACAGCTTTCTTCCTGTGCACACTTAGGGAAATTGCTTAACTACTCTGAATTTCCTCATCTATCCTCATGAAGCGTATGTAGTAATTCTTACCTTGAAGGCTGTTTGAAGATTAAATCAGAATGGGATATTTGCAGCACGTAGCTGAGGACCAGGCATGTCTCGTGAAATGGTGTGTCCTCTACGACTCTCCAAAGACTGTATCTCGGCATCCAGAAGGCCTCAGTTGAACTGGCATTTCGGAGGTGCACACACCAGCTTTCGCTCTCCCTGGGGTGTGCTAAGATGTCAGGTTGCTTTTTACATTCCAGTAATGCTGGCCTACTGGAGGCTGAGTGCCCTGAAGCTCCGAGACTGGAATGGAAAATCAGAGTCATTTTCAAAAAAGTAGCAGAGCTGCCTCCTCTTTTCTTTTTTTTCTGTTGTCTTTCTTCATGCCAGAGACATGTTATCCTGCAGGCATCTCAACTTGCCACATGCTGATGAATAAGAAATGCATCAGGCAATTGGTGTTTACTGATCGCTCCCTCCCTATTGATCTCTCCCTTTGGCTCCACCGTCTCGGGTTGCTGAGGGATCCTTCCAGCTAATCAGAACTGAGATGGGTCAGGACACAGAGTCCCCCCTGAAGTATTTTTATGGCAGGGTGTCTGCAGACACACACACATGCATGCGCACGATGCATTCTTAGAGGCAAGGACCTTCAAGGGAGAGTTCCGCATCATATTTAAGCAGAGCCATGGAAAAGACCTGTCAGCCAGATGGGCTGGGACAAAAACCTGGACCAGCGGGTAATGGGGGTGCAGGGCTCAGGATGAGATCAGAAGTTGGATGTGAGGCAAAGCTTTTTTTTCTCTCTGTAATCTTGTTGTCAAATGACATTTTGCTCTTGTACCAGTCAGGGTTCCAGTTTAAGCAGAGAGAGATTCATTAGGGGCAGACAGTTATCCAGAATTTCTTGGAGGCTCACCTAACTAAGCTTGGGTGCTATGCAGCCATGAGCAGTGCAGGCAGGAGAAACTCCGGACCTCTCTGTCAGACTGCTCCGGTCAAAACCCTGGGGCTGTCACTGGAGTCTCTTGGTCACCACGTGAGTACCAGCCATGGAATTAACTTCTGCTGTTTCCACAGAAGAAGCAACGGCCTCAACCAGTCGATTGCCAGAAGGTCCAGACAGCCACTGCCCCACTGTGTCACCTGCCTGACAAAGTCCCGAGTGACCGTGTGGCCCTAACTGCAAGGGAGTCTGGGAAATTCAGACTTTCGCTGTCCAGTATTAAGTCACCTGGAGTGCAGGCCACGAGAGTGTCAGAGTCAAGTTCACTGAGTCGATCTTTGCATATCTATTAAACCTGGATTATATTTTAAAGATTGTGTAGAAAAATTACATGGGATGTACAAGCAGTCTTTGACTGAATCCCAGGAGAACTCTCAATCCCTGGACATTCTTGGAAATTTGAATCAGGAGGACCCTGCTTTCCTTTGTTACAAGATGAGTTATTTCCTGTTGAGTGGGCTCCTACTGTGTAGTCGTGATAAGTCGGACACTTTACATGCTGTTCTTTAGTCCTGTAACAACCACATGAGATAAATACTGCTTATTCCCATTTAGCCTTGGGAAACGGAAAGAGAGACAGTTTAAGTAACGTGTCCTGTTTGCTCACATACGTGCCCGGTGGTATGTCTAGATGGCCAAGGTGTGCACCTAGAGCTCTGCCTCGTGAAGCCCAGAGTCTCCTGTTTCTTGGAGAGTTGGGGAAAAACAGCAGTTAGGAGATCAGACACTCAGTGGGTAATGGTAGTGTTTTTTTTTGTTGCTCTTTCGTGTTTTCATTGTTGTTTTAAGTAAACCTTCTGAATGGGGCAGGTTTGAGGAGTTATGAGGAGCTGGGGAAGAAGCTCCTTGGCTTGGCAGTCTTTGTTTGGGATTTCAGGGAAAAGTAAAATGAATGCATTTACCCACGGCAAGCTTTCCTTTTGGGGGAAAGTTCTGCACCAGGGTGTGTTACCAGCTCTCAGTGTCTGGACAGCAGCTGGTAGCCAGAGTCCGGGTCCTGAGTTCCAGCTAGGTGGAATCTCTGATTTTTTTTGTTGACATCTCAATGCACTTACAATTCTCAGGATCCTCTTGTTATGGGCAGAAGTTGTGTATGGGTTGTTTTTTTTTTAATTTAAGAAAGAGAGGGAGAGAAACACTGGTTTCCTCTTGCATGCCTCCTACTTGGGGGCCTGGCCCACAACCCAGGCATGCGCCCTGGCTGGGAATTGCACTGGTGACCTTTTGGTTCTCAGGCCAGCACTCAGGCCACTGAGCTACACCAGCCAGGGCTACGGGTAGAAGTTCTGATTCAGATTCCTCCCTCTTTGAAAATTCTCCCTCTGATGACCTCCCAAGTGCACAACCACGTAGGAGTGGCCGGTCTGGAGGGTGGGCTGTGGGCGGAGAGACTGATCCAGACTGAGCAGTGGCACAGATGGTGACGTTTTTTCCTCTTCGTGTCAGGGTGGTTCCCCTATGCCCTCTTTCCACAAACACTGATTCTTTTCATACCCTCGGCTGTTCTAGAGTAGCTCTTCAGTTTGGTTTGGTTTTTAAGGCTTCTGATGTTGTGATTGGATTGGCCACGTTCTAGACTTCTGGCACCGGAGCTTGCACTGCAGGCCCCAGGCAGGTGGGGAAATAGAAGAAGGACTTTGACCTCCATTTCAATTTTTCGTTGACTTTAGACAGTAAATAAATGAATAAGCAAATAAAGCCCCAACATCATCCTCTTGAAACCGTAAGCCATTTTGAAATTCTTAGCTGAAGAGTGCTAGGGGATTGCATGTAAAGCTAATCATTACCTTGAAATGAAATCATTCTGCAAATTACTGCTAAATAATTACTGGGAGTCATCAAAAAGCTCCAAGATTAATTGCCACGGAACTGGCAGTGTTTGGATCAGAAAATTAAGGTTCCAGTGAAGAACAGAAGACTATCCATGTAATTACCCAGGTAGAAAAGACAGCTTCATACATCCAGGTACTGTGGGTTTCTCCAAACAGCAGAATCCTTTGGAGAACATCAGACAATGTTTCATTGTTTGTATGCCTCGTCATATAGCAGCCAGTGTCATGCCTGTTTGCTGATCTCCACGTGACAGACCCTTTCTCTTTAGCAGACACCTGCCCCGTCATGAGGTGGTTGGAGTGAAGCCATTTGATAAGTTATCATTATGTTCGCCGTGAATCCCAGCAATCAGTTCACACTTGTGATTCACACGCACAGGGTGGAGCAGAAGTGGGTTTGCAGTTGTGAGGACGTGAAATAGAGTTTATTCTTGTGTTATTGTTATGTCAGTTACCGTACTGTTTTCCGTAAGAACAACCGTAAACCTCCTTTTGCCCCACCCTGTATTTCAGGGCGTTTTTGTGGGCCTTAGGTGGCCACCCCACCCCCCCCCACAAAAAAAAGTGTGTGTCGAAGATCTGCCTAATGTTTGAAATCACGTAAAGAGGCTTTTGAGTTTATCGACATACCATTTGAATCGAGGTTTTGAAAACATTTGTTTTATTTCATCTTCTTACTCCTCCCGTGCCCTGGCAGATGGTACACCCTGAAGATGAGGACTCGACTAGGTCGGCATTTCCTTGAAGAGCTTCTGTGACAGGGAGAAACCCGAAATCTGGGACTGGGGAACGTTTTTTTTCCAGGACCAAATCCAGTATTTAACCCTTTCCCCCGTGCGTTTCCCGTTACCCCTGTTCCTATTCCACGTACCTCGTTGAAAAGTTTGGCTCAGAAAACTGGCCTCTTAAATGTTTTCAGGGATTTTATTTTTTAAGTGAGACACTTTTAAAAATTGAAGTTGGCAAGCTGGGCGGGATTTAAGCAGGAGCCATATGTTAGCAACCACCACCTGGCAAGTTTGTTTCCAAACCCTTTGGGCACGCTGTCTACTCCGTTTGCAAATATCTGCTCTGCCATTACCTGGCCGATCGTGAAAAGGGCCACTGAGAAGGGAGAAGTCGAATATAAGGGAATGACGAGAGAAAGACTGGGCAGAAAGAGAGAACCAGATTTATCTGCTTGGAGACAATCACATTTCCTCAGAAGCAGCAGTTTTTGAGTTAGGTTATAGAAGGTGATATTTTAAGACGGGAGATAAGTGAGACACCAGCTAAAGATGAATGTTGGGGAACTTTGGAAAGCAGAAGTCTTCAAC
This sequence comes from Phyllostomus hastatus, assembly GCF_019186645.2. Classification (NCBI taxonomy): domain Eukaryota; kingdom Metazoa; phylum Chordata; class Mammalia; order Chiroptera; family Phyllostomidae; genus Phyllostomus; species Phyllostomus hastatus. The sequence goes on along the minus strand of NW_025334036.1, from coordinate 5,006,279 downwards.
AGAGGGCCATTCAGTGTGAGATCAGTGTCTCTCCTTGGCACTTGGCTGTCTTCAGACAAAGAAAGGAAGGGGAACTTTCAAGTGTGATGCCTCTCGGGGGCCCAGCCTGGACGGGAACCTCATGTTCACCGCCTCCCGCTCCAGAGGTTCCTCCTTGCTGTTGTAGCAGTCCGCACGGCTCGCTTATTTCTGTGAAGTGCCTTTTCCGAATGCCACGTGTGAGCAAAACTCTTCCCTGGAAAAATGTTGGGGAGACGCAGAGGAAAGAAATAAATGCGTGTTTCCTTAGCTCGGAACTGTCAGTAACTGCCACTTCGTTCCACGCACAGCTACCAAAACCCCTTATAGCCCTCGCAGGTTCGCTCACACCCTGCTCGTCCGAACGTTACCCTGTCAGCTCCTGACGGGCCGTTTCTAGCTTGTTCCGTCCGCCTCAGACACCAGTCCTGGCGAACATTGCATCACACCTCTTCCCTCTGTGAGGTGTCCCCGCCTCTAGCACCTCTGCCGGCACACGGCACCATGCCCCCAAGAACCCCTGGCATGTGTCTGTGTCTGTGTCTGCCTCTCCGCACACACTTTCTCGGCCTTGATCTTGGAGCTCTCTCCCTCCCAGCGGAGACTTAAAGTCTCTACCCGCACGTGTCACATGAAGGTGTGACGGCGTTGTCATTAGAGCCACTGAAGCGCTCTGGGCAAAACAGCAACAACCAGTGAGCAGAGGGGTCATTGCTGCGGCTGTAACCGCACGGAGGACCCCAGGCGCCCTAGTGGCTCGAGGGTGTGACCATTGCAATCCGGTCAGTCAATGCTGAAGATGAGGAATGATTAAGCCCGGCCTACAGCCCGTGGATGCTATTAAGCTTTGGAAGAAATTAAACTTTATTTCCTTTAGAGGTTAAGTAGCTCCCTCGATGGGGGAAATAAATCCTGAAAACATTTTTTGATGATAATGAGGGATTTAAATTCGCCGAGTTCCCTTTCGTGGCTCTGGAGGAATACTAAGTTTATGTGTCTCCTTGACTGGTTCCCTAGATAGAACCAAACCAGAGGGCGGCATCTGTTTTGTCTTGTTTTTTTTAAAACCAGGTCTTTAACTCACTAGCTCTCCACCTTGAGTTACAGTGTTTTAGTCTTGGCCGGACTGTGTTCATTCTGAAACGAACCAGATGCTTTTCTCATGAGTGTTTCAACCTCTTTCAGAGTTCAATGAACAGAAATTCATGATGGCAGAGGCTGCAGCTGCCAGTCCACCCTCGTGTCCCAGTGTCCAGCACAGAGCCTGGCACTTGGTGGACACCCAGGAAACAGCCTTTCCCTGCGGTGCCCTCGGTGGGTAACCGACTGAGCACGGCCACACGTCTGTTGCAGCTCCTCCATAAACCACAAAGCAGAACCACGTCATGACGTCAGAGAACACGGCATGGCAATACCCGTGTTCGAAGGCGGAGCAGGGGACGGGAAGGAAGACGTGAAGGGGGCGGTGGAAGGCGAGGTCCTGAGTTCTTGTGTCCACGTGGGAAGAAAGGCCTGGGGGATCTGAGGAGCAGAGCCGCTTCGGAAGAACTGTTTTCCAGGCGGCATCAGCAGCCCGAAACCATGGACCGCGAGCCAAAGGCTCGGAGCTCAGAGCTAAGGCAGGAAAAGTGTGGATCAGCCAGCAAGGGAAATGCTGCTGAGGCAGAGCCACCGGGGAATGAGCAGGGTCCCTCGGGAACAGCTGGAGGACTCCTGGAGCCAGGCTTCTGCGGCACATTAGATGAAATGATTGCCAAGGGCTCACATGGTCTTCTCTGGCCCCAGGGGATAATTGGTGAGCCGGGCAGAGCTGTCTCACCCAAGGGCCAGTGACAAATGATAACATCCATTATTTTTACCAGGAAAAAAGAAGGATTTCTTCTTTCTTTTGCTCAAAATAAATTTTATGTCTGTAAGAGAGCACCAGACAAATAGACCCTGGAGGCTGAAATTTTCTATTATCTCCCAGGAGAGTGACTTCACTGAGCAAGAGCAGGGCAAGAACCTCCTCTGTGAATTCTCCTAGAATCCTGCAAGCCTTCCTTTCCCAGTCACCCCTGCACGATACCCCAGTTCGGTGCGAGGAGGGAGTTCCTCATGCAGGGAGTCACCCAGCCTCTGACCCTCTCTGCTGAGCCTGCCAATGAGGCAGCTGCTTAAAACGTGTAGGACTCTGTGATGTGGACACACACTCATTAGGAAGCTGGCTGGAGACGCAGCACCTAGGGGATGAGTAGGAATCGCGTGGGATGATTTTCAGTGGTTACAAAGAAATGAAGGACCTCTGGGGCTGGTGGGGCAGGCTTGTTGACTCGCTCGCCGTTCTCTGAAATGCCTAGCCTCCCTCCCAGACACACACAGATGCAGCCTTTTGATGAGAAGAAGTACGTTCTTCCAAATGAAATGCTGACTTTGCTCTAAATGCCCGGGAAAGGCATTGGAAGGTTTCCCACAACCAACCGTAGCACGCTGCACCTTTTACCTTATAACCCATTTGTAACTCCCCGATGTCCTCTCTCGCTGCGCTCGTCCTAATTAGTCCTTGACAGGCTCACGGCAGCAGGGAAAATCAAAACAGTCTGTAGTGCTGGAGTTGGGGCTGGGCAGCATCTCAGACGCTGGGAAACACCACTAGGGTGTACAACGACTTCAGTGCCTCCTTCCCTGAGAATTCTTCCTGCTGAGAACTCATCGCAGCTCAAGGCCCAGCATACTCATTGTGTGGCTCCACTGATTGGGAGGCGGGGAGTGGGGCAGGTAGAGGGGCATGACTGTTGGGGATTAGATATCCAAAGGAAGGGTGGGAGACCTCTGGAAACTCAGAGACACATTCCGGAGCCTTGGAACCAGGGAGAGTCCATTAGGGTAGCGTTGGGTGTTTCATGAGTCCGATGGCGAGAACGTAGTCTTATTCTAGGTCAGCTGGCTTCCTCTGAACCTGGAGGCGCGGTCAGAGCTGTCCACGAGGACTCTCCCCCATCAGTCCTCAGCGGGCTGGGCAGGCACAAAACTCCCTCCTTCCTCCCCTCCCCCTCCTCCTTTCCACTGTTTACTTAGACCATTCACTGATCGTGAGAATGACAGTGTCTCTGCCTCTCTCAATTCTTCTTGACTTCAACTGTAGTTGCCTCTGTCCTCTATCAGTAATCATGGATGGATTTTTCTCTGTTCTTTGGGTAATTCATTCAATACCATACTAAGTGAATGTTTATTGATCACCCAATATTTATTGGGCCAGACACTGGTTGAGATAATGATGCAGAGAACAAAGGCATAATCTTTTGGCTTCCTTAATGAATCACTCTTCTCTATTCCAAAAAATTGTGTCTGAAACACAGAGAAAGAGAGGCTGGTTACCTACCATCATCTCATTCCGTTCCCATACACATAAGGATTAGGAAAAATAATTAACTTGCCTGAGGTCACTAGCGACAAAGGGATAGATTCATGATTCCATTTAAGATCCGTTTCACAAAAGCACAACGGTTCATTATCATGTGGGTGTGCGGTGAAATAATTCGTGTTCTCGTTTTTCTTCGTTTAGAACTGGTTACTTGGAAGTTTTTGCTGCTGATGTTTTCCCTGGACAAGTTAGGAGGTTGCAAGAGTTTGGCTTTGGTGCTTCCTTCTACCCAGATCAGCCCCTGTCCTCCACCTGTCAACGGTCAGCACCGTTCAAAGCCACCCCCTCCCCAGGCCCATACTCTGAGCCACGCCGTGACCAGGATTCCTCCTCCCAGTCTAGAGGTGTCTGATATCTGTCCCATTCCTTAACATTCTCACTCGACACCTAGCTAATTTGTCACACTAATCCTGTGGCCTAAGCTGTGAGCGGCCTCTCATGTTACTGCTACTTCTGGAGCATTCCAGAGACATCGCCTTAACCCGCAAGAGCTGTGGCTGAGAGAGCCAGCCAGTGACGGGAGGGAATGACGGAAAGAACATGGGCACTTGGGGGTTTCCGGTAAACGTTTAGGTCTAGTTGACTAAACGGACAGCATTCAACAGACCCAGCGATCTACGGAAATTTGTTAGACCCCAAATTTTCAGCGTGATTATTAAAACTCAGGCCACTCAGGGAAGACCGGAGAATTCCCAGTAGGACAAAGAACCGTGAATCGGACTTTTGTGTTCCCCTGATAGGAGGTTTCGCCTGTTGTTTGACTGGTCAAGGCTGTGTTGCATCAGTTGGCTTCGAACCACATAAATAACTGCCTCTCAACAATGGGCTAATTGTATAGCCTATTGAAATACCACATTAATTCAGCCTTGGGTTCACTCCACCTTGAAGCGAGAGATGTGGCAGTCTTGCTGCGTATGTCCCCAGCGAATTAGAAAGTGGAAAGATTTTGTTAAAAAAAAAAAAAAGAAAAAAAATCTACCCGATGTCTCTTCCTTATGACCGAGTGGGTTTTCAGTTCCGCTGCAGTGAGCCAGGGTGCAGCCCCCAGGCCCTGGGAGGCCACCGTCTCAAGTGCTGGAGTCACAGGCGCCCCTCCTGAGCCAGGAGGGGCTTTCTCACCTGTCGTTTGGTTACAGGACGGCCTCAGGTTTTCCTGCCTGCCTGCCCCACACACGGCTCATATGGAGCAACCGTTTCCCCCTCTGGACTCAAGGGCACGACACGGCCCGTCTCTCTCCCTGTCCCCTTGGCATACGGCTGTGCTCTTGCAGGCTTACCTTAAACCCTATCGGCCCCACCGCTGAAAGGCCTCATTGCTGGGAATATTGAAAGCATGGCAGGCTAATACAGTAGGAAATACACTGTTCAGAACAGCACAGTCTTGGCAGGGCTCAGTGACCTGGAGTCGCCTCGGTCTCCAGCGCTGCTGTGATTAATTAGCCCCATTTCTCGGAAGTCTTCAGAGTCCACATTCTCTTTTGTCCTGAAGCTTGTGAGCGGCCAGCTCAGAGGAGGGGTTTTTCTCTCACTGCTGCTCTCTCTCTGCCAGAGAAGTGTCCTGACTCTTCAACTGCACCTCTTGTCTCTAAAATGCTCGTTTGGTCAAGAAATGCACTAATTTGTGCTAGACACCGTGCCTGGGGCTGGCCAGGACCCAGCTGGGTGGTGCCTGGACCTCCCCTCGGGAAGGGATACTTCATGGGAGCGAGGATTTGGGGGGCAAACAGAGACAAGTGCTTAACTTCGCCTCAAGCTGCCGAGCAGGCGACACAGTGATCAGCTCTCCAAGGACTGGCTCTTGTCTGCCAAGCTGATGGGCGGGCCGAGGAAGGGTACTCTAAGCAGAGAGGAAGTGTGCAAATATAGTGTGCAAATATAGGAACCACTGTGGGGGCACGGCTGGAGCTGACGTAATTGAGTACGTCTAGAGTAGGGGTCAGGTGGGCGGCGGGGAAAGGAGGAACATCGAGACCAGGTCAGTGAAGCTGTGTCACCTGTGATGCGCTGAGGAGCTCGCCCTTTGTCCTGTAGGTAGTGGGGCACCACTGGACGCGAGGTGGCAGGACGGAGCTGTTGCGCATCCCTCCGGTAGAGTGAGAGCGTGGAACCCAGAGGGACGCGACAGAGGGGAGGGCGGTCCGGAGGCTGCTGTGGAGGCTTTGAGCTCTGGAATAATCGGGGTAGCGGCCGCTGAGGCCATGGATGTGACTGCATGCCTGCTGCAGACAGGCTCCTCCCTCATGGCTCTGAGACGTCTGCTTTTCTGCAGAGGTGGAGGCAACTCCCTTTAGTGGGCGTGTCTTCCCTGTGCTCTGACAAGCACTCTGTGCCTCGTTAGGCCCGACATCAGAAGACTCTCCAAATTCCCCTCAGTCTTACTGAAATGCAGTTGCATGCTTAGATCTTGTCACTCTGTCCGTCATCATCGGATAGTCTGAGGCCCCTGTGATTTTAGTGGGGTCGGCCCCTGTGATTTTAGTGGGGTCACCCCAAATTCCACCGTGTTGGGAATGCATATGAGAAGAATGAAAGCCAAACAGAGAATTGTAAGTTGATATGATATGTGGACTCACTACTTTGAGTGGGTCCTCTGAAATGAACTCAGTAAGTCACATCATTAAGTTTGGAGGGAGTTACAGACAACACATACGTCACGTTTCTGACTTAGAGTCAGTCAGTGCTCTCTCCCCCATGCATGACAACTCACATCCATGGGCTCTACCCATGTTCGCTGTCTGGCTTACTTCGAAGATCAGTCAGCATACACAAAAACTTCGTAAACTTCAGTGTACTCTCAGAATAAAAGGCTTTCACTACAATGTCTAAAAGCAAGTGGGTGATTAATGACAGAGCCAAGATAAAAACTCAGATCCTCCTGACTTATAGCTTAACCTACTAGTTTGTTCACATTTGTATGTATTTTCTCTGTGTACCTCATTCAATTAGAAAACATTGAGCTCAGGTCCTACTTTCCCGTAGCAAGCCAACATTGTCATATGTAACACACACATGCACACACACTATTTTACTCCCTTCCTAATTCTAACCACTCTATTTGGTCCTTAGAACGATTTAGGCAGGTAGTAGGGCTGACCTTACCTTAGAAAAATCTATGAAGAGAAGAAGGATTGGTTAAGCTGCTTCTTGAAAATAACTAATAGAATTCTCAACTTTGCTTTAGCATGAGATCTTTTAAAAAGTTCTGCTGTCCAAGCCCTACCAAGGGCCTCCAGCATCAGGGTGTCCTGAAGTTCAAGTTCTCTGAGTGATTGAGTCCAGTGACATGGATTTAGCTGCACGGCCAGGAGTGATTGTGAACTGTGGTCCATTCACACAGCTGGGTCCCACTGTCTCAGGCCTGTAGATTCCTGTGGTGTCATTATTGTCCTGCACAGGTAAATGCGGCCGACTCACCTCTGCCTCACAGCTACTCCTCGCATGCAGTGCTGCGGGAAATGCACAGCCCGCCTGCTCAGACCCACCCTCGTGGCACAGGGGGAGACCCTGCGCTCGATACCCAGGGGAAGGAGCATGGTCACTGCCCATGAGGTGTCCAGGGGCATGCGGGGCATGCAGAGAAGTGAACCTCACAAGAATGTGGAATCTGCAGTGACAGGCAGATGTTAAAGTCCGGAAGTGTGAGAAGCAGGAAGGAGGACTTCGTTGGTGGGGGTAGGAAAGAAACGGCTTTATAGTGGAGGCAGCCTTTGGGCTGGAGGATTTGAAGAATGAAAGAAATTTCCTGCCCTGGCCAGGTAGCTCAGTTGGCTGGAGCATCGTCCCAGTGCACCAAGGTTGCAGGTTTGATCCCCAGGCAGCATACATAAAAATCAACCAGCGAACACACAGATGAGTGGAGTGGTGAATTGATATCTGTCTCTCTCCCTCTCACTCTCACCCTCTCCCTGCCCTTCCGTTTCTCGCTCTCAAATCAATTAAAAAATACTTATTAAAAAAAAAAGAAGAAGGCTTTTCCAAGCAGGAAAAAAGAAACAGAGAACAAGGAGCCAGTTAGAAGATATTCTCGGAAGAGGAGGAAGCATGTTTAAGGAGTTACAAACAGCCCTGAGCTTGCGGGAACTGCAGCTGGAGAGGACTGAGGCTCAGGAAAGTCGGAGGAAGTGAGAGGCCTCCCCCAGTGAGGCCAGCAGGGCTACACAGGACCTTCGATGTCAGGCTGTGAAGCTCAATGGTGCTGTTGTCAACACACAGCGTGGCTGTCCATTCTCACGCCTCCGATGATACTTTACATATTACTAAATTTATGTAAATTAAAATGAATGTGAATACTTTTAAATATATACAAACTCAACGAAATAGCCCTAACACCATTTCTGAACCAGAGTCAATGTCCTGATGGAAGTGGTTCCGTCTCCCCCCTCCTTCTTGTACGAAGAGCCGTAACTGTGTTTTGGAACCTCAGTCCAACTGTTTGCTGCCTTCCAAAGCAGACACACACTGAGGGCCGTCATCCCAGCACCCCCTCTGCCCTCCACGCTGACACTCGAAGCCTCTGTAGTCCGCACCCAGCTTCCGTTGCTTGTGGGGGTCCGCATCTTTGTTCTGAGGAAATCTGTTCTGACTGAAATAAGCTCTCAGCCAGTTATTGGACAAGAAACAACACTCCAGGGGGGTGGGGAGTGAAAAGGGAGCTTGTAATAAAGAGGCAGAGGCTCTGGGGCTAGTCAAACCCCAGGAGATTCAGAACGGAGCTCCAGGTCCGGAGAAAACAGATTGGCCAAGCTGAGGTCTGAGTACACCATCCCGACCCTCGGACCCATGCACCCACTGTAATACGGGGGAGAAACAGCCTCCTCCTGGTCCCGCTGGGGTTGGCCCCGGGCCCCGACTATGAATGAACGCCAACCAGACCTAGGACGGGGGACCTGAGTCCAGATTTCTGTCTCACCCGACGGCGTGTCTGGCCGCCCCGGCTTACGGTCTGGGAAGACAAGAGTAGACTGCTGGGAAGGGGGGGCGTCACTCAGAGAGCCCTGAACCCACGTGGGAAGGCCAGACGGAACATCATCTACCCGTGTGCTGCGGACACACACAGGTGTCCGCAGCCCACCAGGAGAAGTGACCAAGTCATAGACCTGCGTTCTCCGGAGCTTGGAGGAAACGATTCCTCCTATTCCAGGAGGTAAATAAGAAATGGAAGAGGGGAAAGTGTTACTTAGAGGAGGAGTCAGGATTCTGGCATCCAGACGATCTGATTCACATCTGATTCTGTTATCCTGTGAGTATCTGTATCCCACCAGGGCAAAGGGTGTTTCTGTGTTATCATCCTGATGTCCCAAGACCTACCTGGAAAACAACCAGTTTTTGTCGATGTATTTTAAAAGTTCATTCCTGAGGGGTTTTCATGCTTTCAAACTTTTATTGCCGCTGTAAAATGGATATTAAAAATGCCAACCGTGTTCTTGCAAAGATTACCTCATTAAATGCATTCACGTCCCCAGCAGAGTGCCCACCCCGCAGTGGCAGCAGTCTGCAAACAAATGGTGGTTGCCTTCTCCCTTTCCCCTTCCTGTGCCCCCGTGTATCGGGGAAGCAAGGTGCGTGTTATGTGGCAGTTGGCCACCAGCGAATCTCCTGGGGAAGAATTATGGGGTGCTGTAATATTACAGCCGGTGTACCGGTAAATAACTGACGTTTATTTGTGAGGTAATTGACTCAGAAACTGCCTTTTACTTTAATCTCCCCAAAGTAATGATCTAAGTACCTTGCACTCAGCAGAGACTCAAGAAATGTTTATTGATTGGGTGATTTAGGAGCTATTTTGCAACTTTTACTCTTTTAATTTCCGAACTGGGAATATTCAAGCAAATGAGGCGAGCTGGGCTAGTCCAGTGAACAGGAATTAACAGGGTCCACTCCCATCGTGGTGTCGGCGTCTTCCTTCGCAAGACGTTCTGCGATGTTCCTTCTGATGGTAAGGATTTCTGGGGGGAAAATCTGTGAGAGAGATGAAAGAGGCCAGTCACTCCCGAGAAGGTGAGCTTGTTTAGAAAATCACTCAGGATCACCGCCTCGATGAAAACTGCAGGGTGCCGGGAGCTGCTGAAGCAGAGGTGGCCCCTCATTGGAGCAGAGGGGCAGCACGAACACCCAGGAGTAAGTGCTAGGCTTCGGGCGCGGTGGGGCCAGATGGAGGACAGAGGCGGCGATAATGGGCCGCAGAGCTTTGTGAGAGATTTGGAGAGAGGAGCAAAGAGTCCGAGGTGGTCCCGCGTCCTTCCCGGGGCTTGAGACCATGCAGAGTGATGAGCAGGACTTGGTGAAGCGTACGGTGAGGAAGCGAAAAGCAAGTGTGTCGTTTGTGTTTTAGCTCTGTTGAGTCGGAGGTGGAAGCAGTGCGCCTGCATTTCAAGCGCTGGTGAGCGGTTTTTATTCTCAGCCCGAAATGTGGGATGGGCACACTGCGAGAAGACGGGGCAGGACAGTGACGACCAGGCGTTAGTCAGAGCCATCAAAAACATGGTTTCTTCCAGGCATTTTGGAGAGGAGACACGTGGTGAGAACTGGGGAATGTCCACCCACAGGACTGAGAGGCAGAACTCAGTGTGGTGGGCCACTAGGGTGGAGAAGTGTTATTGCCCGAGGCAGAAGGGCCAAGTGAGGCCTCTGTCCCATCATGGAAGTCAGGAGACAGGAAAGTCAAGAAGGGCAGCCAGCTGGGACGCACGGGAGAGCTGTGGAGATACTGAGGCCAGGGAAACACCCAGCCAATTGCGTTCAGTGCCAGGATTCTTGAGTGCCATTGTGACTTCACGAAGGCCATTCCGTTCCCAGGTGACATGGAAGCCAAAGAAGTGTCAGGACCATCAGTTAAAAGGAACTGGAAGCACAATTACAGGACATTTATCTAGACGTTCGACTGTGCAGGGAAGGAGACAAGGAAAAGTAGTCAGCGCCATTTAAAAATCATTTCAGAATTAGGGGGAAAAAACCCAACCTATTTGAAGGTGATTCAGTTGAGGGGGGGACAATCTAGAGATACTAAAAGTGAGAGGTGTGGGTCGGGCAAAAGTAGACGTACAGTTGTTTGTATGGAGAAGGACACAGTAATTAGTCCATAATAACACAAGGATAGCCCCTGTGTTTCCCCTGCTCAGCACCGTAAACCTGCTTTTGCCCACCCCTGTGGAATGAAGCAGCAGAGCGCAGACTCGGGGCAGCTGGGAACCTGGCTCCGCCCCGAGACTAGTGGCCGGAGGAGAAGGAAGTGGGTGCAAATGAATGTAGCGTCGCTGTGTCCAGTCGTCCTCGCGTTACGACGTGGTGTCGATGGGAAATGAAAGTAGGAGACGGCAGACATTCCCGGCATCCCCGAGAGTGGGGCGTGCGGCAGGTAGAAGATAATCTCAGTCGAGATTTGGGGGAGTGAAGCGTCCGTGAACTTTGGGGGGGATGGAGAACGTCATACAACCCCAGCAGTCTGGTAATGTCAGACATGTCTGGGGAAGGGGCGGGGCCGGGCTGTCTCCCGGCAGCCCCTGGTAAGGGTCACACTTCCCGCCTGGAGTTCTAAGGCAAGACCCTCCCTTGAGTGCCAGAGAAACTAGTAGTGTTTTTTTCCGTGAGACCAGGTGGGGACTAAGCATCTAATAACAGGGCACTCAGCGAGGTGTGACTGGAGCTGTCCCTCGTGATCAGGTCTATTGGATCGTGTCATTGGTTGGGGTCGTTTGCCTGATGCAAATGGCACACCTGGGATTGAGGACTGGCTGGTCCAGAGCGCACACGTAAATTACCTAAGCGTCTGGCTCGGCGTCCCACGTCACATGCTCTGTCACAGTAACACCTCACTCTCTCAAAGCACACCCATGCCCTCGTGGGCAGCCCCCTCCTCCCGGCCAACAGAAGGGGAGGGCTTGGGCTTCGTGCACAGACGGGTTGGCACAGCGTGCTGGTGTGGGTGGACAGGGGCTGCTGCTCCCAGACGGCACCGCTGTAAGTGGCCCTAGAGATGAGAGTCACTCAGCGGGATTAAACAAAGGCCAGCACCTTCTCCTGGGAGGTAGGTCAGTGTGGTGTTCTGCAGAATGGAAACAAGGTAGAAGCATTCTGTAAGAGAAAAGAAAGGTACCTTTGGTAGGCAGGGGGTTTTTTTTGTGTGTACGTTTTTTTGCTTTTTTTTTTTAAGTAAGGACAGAGAAGATAGGGAGGAAGGAGAGGAAGGAAAAAATTAAGATGTCGGTGGGTGAAATGCACAGCGAGGGTAAGTGTTGTGAATAAGTAGCACATTAACTCCAAGTCTGTAAGGATCGGGGTGTAAGTGACTGTGGTGGGAGACCTGGGCAGGTGGCAGAGGTGCGGGATGTGCGCCTGCAACGATGTTTGTGCAGAGCAGATGCCAGAGCTGGATCCGTCTTCATGCATGGATGCATGTATCACCCAGGTGCCGTCTGCATTATGTCAAGAGGAGTCCACATTCTCTTACACAGGCATGTAGTCCAGATTCTGCCTGCACGGTGAAGGGAGAAGCATTCCTAATTTTTAAGTCTGCTGTTGAGCAAAAACATGCTTCTTCTAGCTTATTTCTTGGCTAACCTGTGTATATATTTTATTTTTTTGCGGTGCAGTAGAAATCACTCCTGACCTTAAACACATGAGACGGGAGTTCAGTTTTACACTGCTAAACGTAAAATGTTTTTGCTTGTCTTTTAATCTGGAAATTGGGACTGGATTAAAAGTATATTCACTGGTAAAGATACTGGGGGCCATTTTCTGAAATCCAGGAGCCCATTTGTTCCATAGGCCACATGGTTGACCCTCACAATAGAAACGGACGAGGTCAAGGGCATTAGTGTAGAACATGAATGGTGTAAAAGTTAAGATAACAAAAGGACCAGTTCTCGGCAGACCCAGACCTTGGTCTTTTTGGTTGAAGTGACTTCTTCAAATGGAATGGGCCTTAAAATACCAATTTTTACCAAGATTTCAACTTTTAAAAAATGAACCCAGTGGAAATGGGTGAAAAAGAAACTCTGTGCACCAGTACACCATCATGCCAGCTTATCTCCCCGTCAGCCCTCTCCTGCACCCCTATAGTAGCGCGTTACCACACCCCAGTAAGAGCTGCCCTTTGGAGAATCTAGTTAGAGTATGGCCTCTCCTCCTTCAGACAGAAATGACATTCAGACTCTTAAACCTGGCCCCAAGGCATGGCCCGGCCCAGCCTACCCCATCACCTCGTCCTTCTGCTCGCTCCAGCCGTGCCAGCATTTCTTATTTCTTTCCCTGGGTCCTTTTGTGGGAGGCAGGTCATCAGCAGGTCTCAGCTTAAAGGGTCACCTCAGAGGGACTTTCCCCAACTTCCCAACGAGAGTCTTAGGCATCCCTCCGACATCTGGTCTATATAACCTTATGGTTTCATGCTGTTCATAGTAATTTTCAGTCTGAAATTACATTCTTATGTATTTACCTGCTTACTGTCTGCCTGCTCATGTTAGAACATGATCTCCAGAAGAGCAGGAACCACTTTGATCTTGTTTGTGGTCACATCCCCAGAAGCCAGAAAAGTGCTTAGAGCAGGGAGCCACGCATACCCCCTTGCCTAGGCAGACACTGTGGAGTGAGGGAGTGAATCAGTGGAAGAAATAGTGAAACAATGCATGTTTGATTCATTTCATGGCCTGTTTACTCCCAGGATTCCCGCATTGATCAGTGCTTTGATTACAGGCCCGCCCAAAAGTCTACTTAGGTATCAGAGGAACATGTCATTTAGTGCAGAAAAGAACTCCCATGTCCATTAATAAATTAAGGAAGTTACAGCATGCTGGCTGTTTATTAATTTGCTGTACATGTTACCTTAATTACTATTGTGTATACAGGACAAGGGGCAGCAAATGACAGAGTGGTCAAATCTGACACACCACCCCGTGTATTTGTAAGGGAAGTGGTGTTGGATCTCAGCCACACTCGTTTGTTGGTTTTCTGCATCTGCTTTGGGGACACAACAACAGCGTTGAGAATGCACAACAGAGTGAGTGTGACCCCCTCAAAGCCAGACATTTTTACTGTTTCTTTCTTTACAGAAAAGAAAAATGGACCCTTGATGCAAAGGACTTTGTGTTCAAAGATGGAAACGGCATGAGAAAAAGACCTGCACAGTATCAGGGAGGAACCGAGAGCCAGGGACTCATGTTTGCTTTGGGTGCAATCCAGGAGGTTCGATAGTGATCCAGCTAGAAGTGCAGGCTCAACATGGTCTTGGATGAGGGCGCGGGAGAGAAGCCCACATCTGGGTTGCGAGGCCAGAAATCAGAAGTTGATTGGACGGGGCCCAGGCTCCCATCCCAGGCTAGTTTTGTATCCCCTCGTGAAGGGGCTGTAGCTCTGCCAGCCACGGGAGGCCCAGTCCCACCCTTGTCAGCGGCTCCTCTCTGTGCAGTCCGCAGTGCAGGGAACGCTGCCATCTTCCTGACGGACGGCTTCCTCCATCGGGTTGCAGTTACCGGTCTTAATCAGCTCATTATTTCACCGGGTTTGGGGGTCCTGATGGTCAGGCTGTAGGATCTAATTGAATTGGCTTTACCTCAAGGCGTTCCCACAAGAGCTCGCTGTACCACGTGGGAGTTTTTTGGCCGATCGACCTGTGTAGCCCTCATTTCCCTGTTCTGTCCTAAAAAAAAACCAAAAAACACAAAACCTTACTTTCATATTTCCCCTTTGAAACATTTTACATCTTTTCCTACTCTGAACAAGGTACTCTTCATATAAAAAGACAAATCACTAACCTATAACATAGCGGAGTATATGCTGCATTTCTTACATAAAAGGCTATATAGAGAATGTTTGCAAAGTAAACCCTCATTCTTTCCCGTAGCTTCTCTTTAGATCAATTTTTTAAAAAAAGTGTAAAAGAGCTGAAGAGTACACCAGTTCTTTTCAGCCCCTTGATCTTTCCGGTGCTGCAGTTTTGGGGCTAAGGAAGAGGTATTGCCCAGGGGTAATGTTTGGCCCACTGTGCTCGGCCGCATTGTCCTTGAGGGTTCACTCCAGCCTGCAGTTGATCCTCAGGTGTTGGGGTGCCTCCCACAGGACTCGCTTGCACCGGTTCCCCAAGGTCTTACCCGATAAAGGAATCAAGATGTCCGTTCATCAAATCAGCGTGAGAGCTGTAACAGCCTAGGACGTGAGAAGAAACGTCTCTCTTTAGTCAGCCCATTGTGTTCCTGTGGGGTGGGCTACATGAGGATTCAAACAGTGATAAGGTTGGTGAGCACAGACTGCAGGCAGAGGGGTAGACGCGGTGGGCAGCCGACAACAGAGCAGGCAGTGGACACCCAGCTGCGTCCAGCTGCCGTTTAGGAGCTCACATCAAAGGGGAAACAAACAAACAAACAAAAAACAACATCGTACATCAAAGCACCTTATCCTCTAGAAAATCCTGGATGAATATGCCCAGCGTTGGCCTTTACACAGCTGATATTCTGCCTGCGTTTTATTGAAATCTTCTTGCCTTAGCCCTTGTCGGACAATCAACTGCTGCCTGAAATCCCACTCTTTCTGCTTCTTGCTATAGGGGTGCTGATCCCCTTAATGCATATCTCTTACTTGATCCCCTGCATGTTGAGATGTTACAATGACCAGTGTGACTCACAGAGTTCCAGAGCGTGTCACTGCAGAGTGTTCGTGCCGTCCACATCCAGCAGGGCCCCTCGGCCTCAGCACTGCTGCCGCGTTGGCCTGGGGAGTGTCTTGTTGCGAGGGGCTGGCCCGTGCCTGGCAGGGAGTTTAGCGGCGTCCCTGGCTTCTGCTCACACCCGCTCCCTCAGCTGTGGCAGCGAAGTGCTCCCAGACACTGCTAACCATCTCCTGGGGCCAAGGTCGCCTCTGGCTGGGTGAGGACCGCTGTGATACACGGTGGACGGGTGAAAGGAAGAGAAGGTTCCTCCTGCTCCTTTCCGAGAATCTAGGGCAGAAGCATTCAGCCCAGCCACGCCAGCAGTTGCGTACACTGACCATCCTGCCTTTCTCCTCTGAGGTTCCCTCTGCCACAGTCACGGTGTTTGTAGACGGCAGACCGTAGCTCGGACTTCTTTCCTGGACGTGGCTGTGTGTTTAACTGTCTTTCCAAAGCAAGTCACAGTTTTCTCCTCTTGTTGGGCAGGAAGTGTAGAGTAAGTAGAAAATTTTGCTCCGTTATACTGAGTATTACATTTTTCACTGAAAGAGGAAAATAATTTAAGTGTGAGCTATGAACAGGATTTAGGGCAGAAAAAAAAACAGTGCAGTAGGTGGAAAATTCTATGTGGAAGAACATGTGTGTGCACGCTGAACGAAGGTGAGAATTTAGAGGATGTTTTGCCGTGACGTCGGTGACTTCAATAGCCTACGTATGCTTTGTTTTAAAAAGTTTTTTCATTCATTATTTTCACATTTGTTTTCATCAGTCTGTCTCCGAAACTTGACATTTTCAGTGTACGTATCAGGATTTTGGCTCCAGGGAGAGACAAATGAGACTTAAATACTAGCTCCACCAACATATTAGTTACCAGACTTGAACAAGTTCTTAAATTATTGTGAGGCTCCATTTTTTTCATCTGTAAAGCAAAACAGATCAATGAATAGAGCCTGGCTCATCTTAGACACTCAGAGACAGGAAGGATGAGTGGATATTTGAGTGGGTACATGAAAGATTCTGAAGCTCTGGATATATCAGAAGGAAAAGATATCACCGGAACTGTTCCACAAGCAAACACCTTTGTTTTCTTAGCTCTCCTGGACATCATGAAAGCATTACCGTATTTTTCAGACTATAAGACCCAGCTGCCCCCCCCACCCCATTTGGGAGGAGTAATGGTTGTTAATGCTGCTGTTGAGTTCACCTTTACATTGGTGAAATATTACGTTATTTATGTTATTAAGTATTTTACCACATTTTTTTGCTTCAAAATTTTTTTTCCTATTTTCCTCTAAAACCTAAGAGCGTCTTACGGTCCGGAAAATATGGTAAGCACTCTTCAGGAAAGGCCTAAGACCTCTGCTGTCAGTAATGAAGAAAGGGCAACTTCAGCCCCCTGGAGTGTTTTTGCTCTTAGGAAGTGGAAGGCTTTCACTGAAGTGGAGGCGCAGGAATCGCCTAAGAACTGTGTTCTGGACCCTGAGCACCTCAGAAACATGTGTTTCTCTCTCTGATGAATTGAACCTTTGAAACTTGCTCTGTGATACTGCCGACACCTCTGCCTGAGAGCTCAGTGGCGGGGCAGAGCCCAGCTTCGCCGCAGGGCTGGTCTTCCATTTCTATCTCCGTGTGATGAGGAGGCTTTGTCTCGCCAAATCAGAAACTGGCTGGAGGAAATGGTCCAGGAGCATCCCACAGGGTACTCCGGAGGAGCAGGCAGTCTCACCGTTGATGGAGGGGCCACAGGGACTCATTAGACAGGGAACGAACGGTTCCTGACTGCCGCGGAAAGGCACAGTTCTGCTTCACGCTGGTGAGCTGGTTATTTGGCTCATTCCAATTAGCACCGGATCCAAGTGAAACAATGTATTCTTTCCTTAATTCTTCCAATTCTCCAAGCAGTCGACAAGACAATGAATCCGTTCTTTCCTCCCAGCCTGAAGCACACAGAATTCCTGTCTACTGAGGCCTGGTGATTAGTGCCGCCTGCGTTTGGGTCGGAGGGGCGGGCTTCGTGCCGCGTGCAAACTGCCCTTGGGGACCTCCGATGAACGAGGGCGTGCACACGCCTCTCCTTTGCTTCTGGATGACCTCACCAGACAGTGAGTCCCACCTGCCCAATGATTGCAAGTCCCCAAAATAGGGTTTAGGGGTAAGGAAACAGGTCTGAGGTCACACCTGGGAGCAGTGAGGGCTCACGACCGGAAGGGACCTAGGGGGAGTGACACTGGGGGCAGTTTTCCAAGCAAAAAGCACCTGTTGACTGCGTGCGAGCCTCTGACTCAAAGCCGTGGACGAGTCCATAGTAACAATGTCCGTAACAGCCAAGAAAGGAGAGCACAGGGCTGTGTCCACACAGCCCAGGGTGCTTCTGACGGGGCTCTCCCACGGAGGAGCCTGTGGGCCAGGGAGCCTCACTCGGCCGGCCGGGAGAGCTGGGTGGCCCTGCCGTGGACAGAGAGGTGCGGCTGCGACCGCAGGACCGTTCGAGGTTAAAGGCAGGCCACCTGCGGCCGGCCGGGCTTTTCTCCCTCTCCCTCCCCTCTCTCTCCGACAATGAATTGGCGAAGGGGAACATCATTCATTGGTAGTACATGGACATGATTTTTGCCTGTGGTATCCTGTGACCTCGCTGAGCTCACCGAAGCCATTTATTCCAGCAGAGTAGCTCCGGGTGTCTGCGTGCAGATTCCTTAGAGTTCTCCGTGCACGGGATCCTGTCATCTGCGGGCAAAGGCGATCTTCCTTCCTTCTTTCCAATGCAGATGTGTTTCCACCTTCCTCACTGAGCTAGTTTTGCTCACGAGATGGGCACAGCGCAGGGTCCTTGCTTGGTCATGGAGTAAGCTTCTTTTTCATACTTTGTCTGGATTTACCTTGCTGATATGTGTTAAGAATTTTGTGTTAAAGTTTATGAAAAATACTAATCTGCAGTTTGATTTTTATTTTCCTTATAGTGTCTTTGCCTGGCTTTGGTATCAGTAACACTGGTTCCTACAATGTGTTGGGAAACATGTCATCCTTCTCTATTATCTGAAAGATTCTGTGAAAGATCAGTATTATTTAGTCTGTTTTGATAGAATGCCAGGAGAACCATCTGGACCTAGACTTCGCTTAGGAGTAATTTTTTAAATTACTAATTTATTTTTTTTATTTTGACTTTCTGTAGGTCTATCCAAATTTTATATTTCTTCTTGAGTCAGTTTTAGTAAATTGTGTCTTCCCTAGAAATCTGTTTGTTTTATCTAAATTGTTGGTATCTCTTCTTTTTCTTTACATAACACCTTTCTATTTTTAAAAGCTTTTTTATTCATGATTTTAGTAATTGGTCTCAACAGCATAATTATTTGCCAATTTTGTGAATCTTTACAAAGTACAATTTTTGGCATAATTGATTTCCTCTGTTTTTCTGTTTTCTGTTAATTTCCACTAGTCTATTTGTATTTTTCTAGTTTGTTTTGGTGGGAGTTTAAGGTACTGATTTTGAGACTCCTCTGATTTCCTAAGGTAGTCATTTAAAGCTATACATTCCCTCTAATCATTGCTTTAACTGCATGCTGTAAATTTGGATATATTAGTGTCACAGGTTCGATTCCCAGTCAGGGCACATGCCTGGGTTGCAGGCCATGGCCCCCAGCAACTGCACATTGATGTTTCTCTCTCTCTATCTCCCTCCCTTCCCTCTCTAAAAATAAATAAGTAAAATCTAAAAAAAATTTTAAAAATTTAAAAAATCAAAACAATGACGTCTTATAAAACTGCTCCCAAATAAATATTTTTTTAAAATTTGGATATATTGTTTTCCTTTTGCAGCAGTTCAAAATACTTCCTAATTTTGTGGAGGGATTTCTTTGTTTACATACGAGTTATTTGGATGCGAGTTTCTCAGATTTCCAAATATTGGGGGGATCTCCCTCCTCCAAGGAGAGAAGCGAGCAGGGCCTCTGTCCACGATACGTTGTTACTTTAATGAGAGGGTGTAGAAGGAGCTTCTCTTTTCAATCTTCTTACAGTTTTTAAAATAAAGAAGGACTGGTTACTCTTGCCAGTGCGTCTCCAGCCAGTCATTGAGGCCCTGGAGACTTCATGGGGCTGCTCTGCAGTTTTCACGGCATGAGCTTACCCACCTGTGTGCTGCCGAGGTGCTCCGTCTCCGTCGGCCCAGCTGAGCTCAGCGAAAAGGATGGGGAGACTCTGTTACACTGCACCCCACGTGAGAGACGCCTGTCTAAGCGCAGGCTGAAGTGCACCGGTACCTGGACTCAAAACACAGTCACCTTCGGGGCTTGGCAAGTAGCAGGACGTCACCACAGTGGCCGCCTTAGGCTGTGGGCATTACTTCTTTATTGCCTCATCCACTGTTCCATCAGATAACGTCTGTGCCTGGCCCAGGCGTCATGTCGGAGGCATTACCACTGTGCAAAGGGCATTTTCATCGCCTTATTTCACTTCCACCTCTTCCCTCTGTCATTCCCATTCCCCGTTTTCCATCCACCTCTACGATAGCTATCGCATGTTGTTTTGGGGAACAGAATTGAGCTTTGCCGAAGGGCCAAGTACCTGTCGCCGTAAAACCGCAGCTGTGCCGCCTGCCACGTTGCCTCCCTCTGTTTCGTTTGCGCCTGCTTCAGACCATGCGTCGCCCATCAAGACACCTCTCCTCCTCATTTCCTCTGGAATGCGCCGCACGTTTTATCAACACAGAGGGTAACTATTGGTGTGGTCGCTTAATTCCTCTGCGGTCGCTTCCCTCCGCTGTAAGGTGGGGATGATAAGAATACCCACCTGATATCATGGTAAGGCTTACATGAGATAATGTAAGTAAAGCGGTTAAAATAACACGTACCGCATGGCAAACACTCATTAATTCCTCTTCATGTAATGGAAACGTTTCAAAATCTTTTAAAACGTATACTTTTTTTTGGTCAGCAGAAACATGAATAATAGGTATTGTATTCTTTCGATACCACGAGAAGCACTTTATTTCATTAATTATTGCCATGTTTGTTTTATTGACAAGGGACTGGGCTGTGAAAAACCAGTAAGTTCTCCGACATCTCCTCCACAACGTGTTTGGAGGGGCTTCGGGTCCGTTGCAGGGGCTGGGTCTCTCAGGCACTTGCTGCGGGCCATCCGGTGGTGCAGGGTGTGCGAAGTCACGGGTCGCCGCCCTGGTTCTAAGAGCTTCTCCGGGAGCATCGCCCTCCTCCGCTGTTCTGGGGGAGAGGGCAAGACGTGGAAGGAAGGAGTGCCAGTGGGAAGCCTGGAGGGAACACTGGGAGCCAGACCCGTGGGACGTCTTGTTCCTGAGGACCCGAACCGCCAGGCTTCGGGGCACATGCCAGCCTTACCTCACAGCTGAGTCCCCCAGCGCTGACCCACCTGTGGGGGAAGGGGCCGCACCGGACTCCGTCGGGGGTGACTGGTGGAGACAGACAGGTCCGTCACCCAGTCAGGGACAAGGCCCTGCCGCCCCCCCCCCCCCCCCGGCTGCAGTGAGAAGATACAACATATCGAACCTGTCCACTGAGTGAAACTTTGTCTTCCTAAGGTTTTTTTTTCCCCCAAACTCCTTTATAAGAACATGTTTTTGTTTTCGTTTTTTACCAGATCTGAGTCTTAGTTCCACCTGACTCGTGGGCTCCCCCCACCCCCAGTTCTTCCCTCCTCGGAGTCTTCAGAGTGGAGACTGCCTGGATGAGGGAGGGCCTGGGCAGGCCAGTCTCGGGAGGAAAGGCCAGGTGTCACCCTGAGCCCGGGTCGGGAAGGCTGGGGGACAGTGAGCCGTGGGGTGTGTGACAGGCACACACACATGGGGGTGCGGGAGCCATGCTGGTGGAGCGGCCGGGGTGTCCGACGGAGGTTTGGGTTCATATGGATGGTGGTGGCTCAGGCCCATTTTGGTGGCTGATTTGCCTGCAGCAGCAGTAGTTTCCATTTCTGCTGTCAGGTTCTGAAAAGTCTCACCATTGTCACAGCGCCTCCTACAGTGGAGCGACCGCATGTGTTTGTGGGGTGGGTGAGTGCATGGTCTGTCTCTTCCTGAGAGTCTCCCCAAGCGTCACGCGGATTCTCGCACTCCCTGGACACTGGCTCCTGGTCCACCCCCACCATCCACGCACCACACACACCAGTGCCTGGAAGAGCAGTTGCTGCCCCCCAAGGCCCCTTTCACACTGGAGGGACGCAGGGGGATGCCGGAAAGCCTGCCCACTGCCTACGAGGCGTCTCGTGTATTGAGAAGGTTGGGAGCAGGGGCTGGTCCTCAGCCCCAGCTGTGTGTCATTAAATCACGCGAGGGGCTGGTAACACGGGCAGATGCTCACACCTCACCCTGGACCCGCTTAACCAGAACCTCCTCTGGGTGTGAGGCTCAGGCTGGATCTTTGTCAGGCCCCCGGGGCACGGCGGGGGTGGGGTGGCCACACTGTAGTTGGAGTTGCAAGCCCGCAAGTCGTGGCTCTCTAACTTTGCTGCCATTGGAATCACATGGGGAGATCTCAGAAATCCTGAAGTCCGGCCACACGTCGTTCCACGCCAGTCAGACTCCCTGAGGTGTGACCCGTCATCCACACCCTTACCACTCCCCAGACGACCTCAGGGAGCGAGGTGTGAGGACCAGCAGTTTAAGGGGAGAGGATGTCTGTGCCCCTGCTATGCCGGACCACTGTTACTTGCCAGTAAAATACCAATTAAAAGCACTGACTCGGCGCCTTGACCAAAACGGTGTCATGTGCCTGGTGTTCATAGAGGGTTCAGCCTGCACACGAGTAAGCATCAGCGGTTAAACCATCAGTGGAAAGCTCATTCCCTTAAATTTTTTATACTTCAATCCCCGGGCATCGGAACTAACAGAAATGCAATGACCTCTCATTGCTGTAATGCCAGATTCTCACAGCAGTCGTGAGAAGCAGAGAATATCATTCCAGTTTTAGAGACGTGAGTTGACATTTAGAGAAATTAAGGAACCTGCGCATGGCATGGTTGCCCAGGGCGTGCGAGCTGGCGTCGGAATCCGGACCGTGGCAGGAGGACACCGGAGCCCACGCCGGCCGGCTGCACTCGGCTGCCCTTGTTGTTTCAGAGCCGACCGAAATGTGATCTGCGTATCAGAAGGTTCGTGTGTTTCAGGTGCACAGTGATTTGTAGAAGACGTACAGCGTTGTGCAGCCGCCCCCACATCCAGTTCTAAAACATTCCAGTTATCCCAGAACGATCCCTGGTGCCGTGTACGCGACTCTTTTTTAAAGGACAGTGGACCAGAAACCCGGCAGCCTGGGTCTCACTCCCAGCCCGGTCATCTGCACAGTCCTCTGACCTTGAAGAATCTGTTCACCTCTCTGGGTGTCAGCTTTTTAAAATTTAGAGATAAGAAAATCGAATAGACGATTGCATGAAGAAGGGCTTGCTAACTAAGGAGAACGGAGAAAAGGGGAAGTGCTCCAGTTTTTCTTTTTCTTTTTTGAGATGCTGAAAGCCGTGTTGCGCCGTCCTGGTGCCTCAGACCCGAACCTCGCTCAGACACACGCAGGAACGCGTGTTTTCTCCTCGGCCAGCAACACCCTCACGCCACGGAGGCCGCGGACTCGCTGCGCTCCCTGGGGAGCGAACCCCACGCCAGCCTTCCCAGCCGCTGACAGCGTGCGCGCCTCCTGAGCGCCAGCGTGGCTGACAGCTCTGCCTGGGGGTCAGCTGTCCCTGGAGGGAGCCCGGGGGGGCCCCACGCGCTCCCGTAACGACTAGCTGTCAGGGAGATGCCTGGTGTCCCTTTAGCAGGAGGGCAGAGGACGCCTTTGAGGTGGACCGTGGTTTACCTCTGGCCCCGTAATGAGCCCTCTGCTGGGGAGCGAGGCCAAAGGGTTATGATCTTCGTCGAGGTCCCTGTAGGCGGCGCTGAGCTCGGCATTAGGGCCCTTAGCCGCCTTTGTGTCCATTGTGGTTGTAATTGTTTGCCTGTGCTGCTTTTCTGGCATGTGGCCGAGACTGCGCACATCCCGAGGGTGTGCCTTCTTTAGCCTCGTGATGTGTTCTGGCTACGAGCATCGATAGACGTTCCCTGGAATTTAAAAAGGGTGTGCATCGTCGTGGAGTTCCTTACCTGCCCCTCCTTCCCTGTCCTGCGGTACTCAGGCCTTATCTTCAGTATTGCTAAAACAACTAGACATTCTCAGACCTTCCCCCTAGCATCTCCAAGACTCATCTGCTGCTTTTGGTGAGCCCCACAGTGTCTTCCTCAGTTGTGATCTGCCTCTCCCCTTCCTAAACTGTGTCCGTGTTTAATGGTCCCCCTGGCACAAAGAGAAGATTAAAAAAAAAGTGTCCTCCCCCCCAAAGGTGGGGGACACACAGAATATAGGGAGAAAGGCGGGGGGGGCGCAGGACACAGTGACACAGCGTTCTTGTCACTACCTCATCTTCACCCACTTGCCCCATAAAAGGTCAAGGTCTAGATCATAAATTCAGCAACAAAGTCACTCTCTCCACCCTGCGCCAGCTCTGTTTATATTTATGGAGAGTGAGTTGTATCAAGTCATGGACGACGTCACCGTGGCGTTCTGAGGTCATTCTCTGAAGTGTGGGGGTGGTTACCGTGTGTGACGCAGGGCCAGGCGTGGAGGCCTAAGCGAGACCGGTGACAGATGCCGAAGGAGCTCAGCACTGGAGCCCAGGAGGTCAGAAGGCGTGTTCCGAGAGCACCCTTGAGTGCCAAGGGTCTAAGTGACCCTTGTGGGTCTGCTCAGTTGACCTTTCCAGAATAGGGGGGTAAGCATCTCAGCTCCTGTTCCCTCTGTCTCCAAGCTCCTGCTGAACCACTGGGACCAGGTACCCGCATCTGAGCATTCGTCTGATGCAAGTGTCCTGAGCCACAGGGAGGAACAGAGCAGGCAGCTGCAGGGAGAAAGGCCGTGGTGATATAAATACATGTTTAATTGCACGTCAATTACTTACCAGGCTGGAGCTATTTAAATGCAGTATAATTAGAGCAGAAACCTTGATTGAATCATAACCTTATCAAACACAGACCCCCATCATCTTCCTGTGCTCGCTCAGCCTGTGTTTCCCTCCACACCAGCTGCCCAGGGGAGGGGCGGCGACACCCATGTGGGGCAGGAGGGCCTCGCCAAGGATCCCCCCACCCCGGGGACCCCTGCTCAGAAGCCACGGAGTGCTTCATCCTGCCTCTTCCTCAGTGGCTCCTGATGAGAGGGCCCGATTAGCTAGGATGGAAATGGAACGCATCCCTCACTGCAGGCTCCGTAGCCCAGGAGCCGGAGATCAGTAAGGACATTACGGAGGTTCAGCCTCCAGGGATAAATTACTCTGTGGAATGAACCCTCTCTCGGTCCCTGCACCACCCCCCCCCACCCGCCCCAGGATCCTCAGAGGCTGAAACCTGGAGTGGTCAGGGACCACTGGAGTGGGGACCGGTGGAACCTGATCGTGTATCACCCACTTCGGAGTTTGGCCCAGGTCTGGTCTTTCTGCTGCGTCTCGATGACTGGTTGGGGGGCTGCAGGCCTGGCCCGGTTACTCACCAACTGTGAAAGCTGGGCAAACGACTGAGCCTCTCTGAACCCCAGTTTTGCACCCCTACGCAGAGGACGACGAAGGCCCCGCCAGCGCCCTGAGTTTACAAGGGCGATGTGCACTTACGGCTCTGATCTCAGGCCCCAGCACTCCCAGAGTCCTCGGTGCACGGCAGACGTTGCTGTCGTGAACGTCACAACCCTGGCGACACGGCCTCTCTCCCTTCACCCCTCTCTGCAAGTAGAATCGTGAGGAATATGGTGTCCCTCGTTCCCTCCCGGTATATGTATTTTTTTTTATTTCTCCCTGTTTCCTATCAGCAGCGAAGTGAGAAAGCGTTAAACGCAGTCATGAAGCACAGAGCCTGTTCATTAGGGTCTGATTCATGAGTTTCACCCTGCCAGGCAGGTTGACTCTCCATGACTGCAAAGGGTGCTCTGGTGCCTGGTCCTGCAGCAGTCAGGGGTGGGGGGCACCCAACACCCAAGCCAGGGAGCTGCTCTTCGGCAGTCTCTGCCGTCACCCATCTTTCCCGTGCTCTGAGCGTGTGTGTCTTTATGTACGTGTGTGTAGACATACAGTCTCCTGTGCTTCTGAGCGTGTTAATGGTCCCACCACCTGCCTCCAAGAAAACCCGTGCTCTGCCCGTGTCTCTGGTGGGTAGGAGTCAGTAGTGAAGGGGAATGAGTTGGTTACCTGCCCCGTGGCCTCTGAGCTGCACCCATCCCTCCAGCCAGCTCACTCAGGAGGCAGTGGGAGGTAGGAAGGTTTACCTGTCTTGCTGCTGACCTGGGGGCAGCCAGTAAAACTCCAAGAAGAGACAGGGCTTCTGGGCAGTGGGGTTCATTGATTTCATTGTGCGGATGGAAGGGGACTTGCAGCCCCACCATTCCCCAAGCCCCCAGGCCCCCCTGAAAGCCGCTGCTCCTAGATTCCTCCTGGGGAGTTCTGCACCTCATTGGCTGGTCCCCAGGCTGTTCAGTGTCATTCGCAGGCGTTTAGATGCGCCAACCACAGGCAGCAACAACGCACCGTCCAGGTGCTCTGGGCTCTCTGCCTTTGGGGAGCTTGAAATCCAGCGGCCGCTCTTGATAATGATCGAGTGGTGCTGAGTTTGCCTTTCTCGGTGCTGAGGACAGTCTCATGAACAAACTATCTCATTTAATTCTCATTCCCCCCTGAATTAGGTGATAGCACCATTCCCATTACATTGAGAGCAGACATGAAGCTTAAGTGGTTTAGTAACTAGCTCGACTCTAAGGAGACGCTGGAGACAGATTGCTCGCGCTTAAACCCTGACTTGAACAGTTCCTCTCAGTGCGAGTGGGAACAAGTTACTTAAACCTCCCTGTTACTTACTTTCCCCTATTTACACAACTGGATTGACAGTGTTATCCACCTCATAGGGCTGTTGCAGGGCATCAAAGGTAATGTTTGTATATATAAGTATTTAGTGTTGTGTGCTGATATGTTGCAAGCGCCCCAAAAATGTTAGTTCTTATGTACTATAGTTTCATCAGTGTCCTCAGTATGCCACCAGTATCCCTGAGGAGATCTATGTGTGTGAAATGGCCACCTCTAAAGCATTTATTGCACTGACAACGTAAGTGTCAGGTTACCCCCAGGGTCACACCAGTGACACATCGTTAAGTATCACAAGAACAAATACAAAGTAACTCCAGAGACAGCGGCAGCTCCTAGACATGACGGCAAACCTGCAGAACTGGGTCCTGCCCTCGGTGTGTGGACACAGCAGCTCAGTCTAGGTGGCACTTCGGGTTTAGAAAGATGAGTGTTGGAATCTCACCTCACTGGTGTTCTTGTGTACAGTATTAGCATCTGTGGCATGCAGTTTTTCCACTTTATACCCTTGGAATTTGGGGATGAAGTGGGTTCAAACTCATAAACTAAGTTCCCTGCACAGAGTGAGTGCTTATTAGCAAACGTCATTTGTGTAAGCTGGTCCTTGAGAAAGGCTGTTGCACAGAGAACCAGCATTTACAGGCAGATCATATAACTTACTTTCAAAAAGAGTACGTGAGATTAGTGCTACCAGTCAGGGCCTGCACATGAGGAGACTTCAGCAATTTATAAAGTGGGATCCTTGGTCTGAACTCGCGTCTCCCTAAGCTGAAGGAAGTGCTCTTGTCACGGTTTTCTGCCAGAGGCATCAGGCAGTAGTGACCATCGGGTGTGCTGAGGACGCCCGTTCACGCAGACGTGCATGGAAGGGTCCTCAGGAGAAGGAAGGGAAAGGTGCGGGTGGAGAACGTGCTGTGCGAGGCAAAGGGCCCTGCACTGGTCAGAAACCAAGGGAGCTGCCCACTGCTGCGGGGAGGAACCGTGAATGGACAGACAGACGAATCGGCAGCGGGTTTGCAGGGGCCAGGCCGGGGTGTCTCGGGGAAGCACGTGCTGGCACCGGACAGGAGGGAGTGACTGCACCTGCCAGTCAGCGACAGTGACTTGGAAGAATCTGAGTCCCCGCATAGCATTGGAGTGCGTGGCTGTGTGGGTGCTGTGTGGGTGCTGTGTGGGTGCTGTGTGGCGGCGACAGAGGACGCCACCAGTAAGTAAATGCCGGAGCCGGGAAGGCGCACCAGGGACTCCGCATGAGTGATCCCTGCCAATGAGGGTGAAGGGCTTGGCCCGTGTAGCTGTTGGGAAACGTTTGTGTCAGTGATCAGCCGTGACACCTCCTATGAGTGGCAGGCACGTCACATGTTTAGTTTTAGGGAGTTCTGCGTGGCGCAAGAGTAATTTTAGGGATGCAGTTATGTCTGTGTAGTGCTTCCCTTCGGGACCAGGGGGGCCAGAAATTCACTGTGTGGTGTTCACCTAGTCACAAAACTCTTTCCTTAACCTTGAAGTGCGGACAGTCCTAACCATGTCATGGATGTGTTACGAGAATCAGATGTCATGCACACACTGCTTACTAAAGCCTGGTGTATGGTAGGGTTTCAGCAGAAGGTGGTTGTTAGGATTACTCACAAAAATACCTGTTGGACCCCAGGGCGGGCGTCTTGGTGTGCAGGGAATTTCTCACCGGGACTTAGGTGGCACAGCTCCGCGCGAAGACGGAAGCCGAAGTGCCTGTGAAACAGTCAGCTGCCGGGGGTGCCTTCACTCCCGCTTGTATGCAGGGAAGAAGGTCTTGCTCTCTAGCCTGATGCACTTGAAAAGCGGCCCAGGCCCTCAGGGACATCTGAGTTTATGGCTGTGAATTGTTGTAGGAGAAAATACCAAATGGTGCATTGATGTCCAGTTTTCCCACTATTTTGCTTTGGCCCCTGGCACAATAACCCCTGGCCTTTAGTCTTTCCATCTGGTAAAAAGTGGGGGAGGGGTGTGGAGAGGAGGAAGAGGGAGGGAGGAAAACTTACGGCAGCCAACATGTGTAGAAGGCTGACTGTATGCTCAGAAGCCATTCCCAGTCCTTTTTGCTTTAATTCCTGCAACGCTGTCAATCATCCTGTGAGTCAAGGTGCTTTCACTGCCCCCGTTTTACAGATGAGAAGAGAGGAGCTTGCTCTCATACGGAGCTACCTCCCCCAGAATCAAAGTACTGAACTCACAGAAGCCGTAGCTCCAAAGGCCATAGCTCTGTGTGACTGTTTTCAGGCGAGAGGACACCAGGGGAGTGACCAGGCACCGACACCCACTCAGCGGGGCGTTGACCGGGCATGTGTTCTGTGTCCCTCCAGGGTGCAGCAGGCCGCCCTGGATTTCCTGCCCCTGCGGTGTGAGGGCCTAGAAAACAGTGCATCATCGGACCAGCTGTGCTGCCATTGGTCGGCGCCAGTGGCCGGAACGTGAGGTAGCAGAAGCTACCAAAAATCTCTCCACGTGCTGAATTTTCGTAGCCCTTGGAATGGGAAGTGACGGCATTCGCTTGCTCGCTCATTGCCTCTCTCCTCCGCACCGTCCCTTGGCAGTCTTCTCCCCGGAGCAGGGGTCTTGTTTACGCATTCACTGCAGGACCCCCGCCCCCCCACCCCCTGCAGAGCTGGTGCGCTGCAGAGCCACGTGAAGGAAGAGCAGTTGAGCGATCAGGGAATGAACACAACCACGATAAACCCCAGCACGACACTTTGCAGCACCTCCCTGAGGTTTAGAAAAGGCTCGCAGATCTGATACCCTATTTGGTACTCATCAGCGGCCCCACGGGAGAGCCAGCACCGCACCCCTCTTCTTACAGAGGAGGAATCAGGGAGTCAAAGGGGTTCCTTGCATTATCCAAAGTCACACACAGCTTCCCACGTTTTGTCAGGCCACACTGCAAACGAAGCGGCGACAACCTTGCAGAGGTGCCACTGAGCGCACGGAGCATTTCACAGACAGAGGCACTTCGCGTCACCGGGCCGCAGGCGGGACTGCAGCAGGCCCTCGCGTCCCTCAGCTGTGGTTTCCATCCGTCAGCCTGCGGCAGTCTCGGTTTTGTTCTGTGTGGTCTGGCTTAAAGTCACGGAGCCTACTGACGACATTAGGGACTCACTGTGCCGGCAAGTGGAGTCCGTGTCTGTGTCCTGAGTCCCGTGATGGTCCCGAGAGACGCACAGACCGTGTGGGACAGTGGAGGTGGACAACCAGGCTCAGATAAACCGAGTTCAGTTTCCCTTATCCCATTACAACTAAGAGAAAAAACCCTAGTGCCTAGCTAATCATCGCATGTCCTTCCCAAAGCCACACCTTAGCTCCATCCATGAAAACCTCACATCTCAGCGTGTCACACTCATCAGGGTGCCGGAGTCTTGTCCCCCTGCACCTCGCTGTCCCCCAGACGCCTGCCTAAAGTAATGAGTCTGCGGTTAGGCAGCTGAGGTTCCCCCGCCAGCTCTGCCTCTTTCTTTCCGGGTAGCCTTGGGGTGAGTTCCTTGACCTCCCTGTGCTCAAACCCTTCACAAGGTCATGAGAAGACTAAACAAGTCGATATCTGTGAAGTGCTTAGTATAGGGCTGGCATGTGACCAGGTGTTTGGTAACTCTTGGCTGCTATCATTATTGCTTTTAGTGTTCTTGTTGCTTCAACATCCGGATGACCTTCCCCAGCCATCTGTCCCTCCCCCCGGGGTTGCACAGTAGCAAACCTGCTGACCTACTCGGCCATCCTCCGCACCTCCCTCCTAAATTCTCAAACCACAGTTTCCTTTCACTGTAGCTCTAAATAGAAGAGCAAGACCATTTACCTTCTCACTACTGGAACATGGCTCAAAATAAACATTCCATTGAAAGAATTAGAAAGGTCACCTTTGTCGAATGAAGGGCAGTAGATTTTTTTGTTTGAGGGATCAGGATCCCTGCCTCTCTTTTCTGAACTGTTTCTTGGACCTCAGTCCCAAACGTCATCCCCCAATGGCCCCAGCAGTACTTACTTCGTGTTATATGGCACCAAAGGCACCCTCAGAGGGGGCGTGTACACGGGGCTCTCATCTCTGCAGACAGAAGCAGGCAGGGCAGGTGTGGCCAGCGCGTCCTCCGCTTCTTCCACAAGTCCTTCAGCAGATGGTTGCTGACCACATACTGCTCGCCACGGAAGGCGTTATGCTAAACACCAGTGAATTGACAATAAATAGAATGCTGTCTCTGATCTCAAGGAGTTCATTGGAGCAAAAGCTTTATTGTAGGGAAAAGATAGACAGCATTATACAAGGCAGAGGCTCTGCGATACAACTGATTGCTCAGCTGCGTTCACATCAAACACGAGCTGCGGAAGTCTGGCAAGAGAATGTCAGGAGAGCATTTGCAAGGATGGATGGATAAAGGCTAGGGAGGGAGGCAAGCAGAGCTCTCCATTTGATGAAACAATGTCTGCAAAGAGCTGGGAGGGAAAAATGCTTTTGGCGACATTTACTTATCAGTGTCCTATGAGGTGCAGTTGGGAATGGTCGGAGTGACGGGACAGAAGGGTCGTGTCATACAACTTGCGTGTCAGGCTGTGAGGCTTTGGGATTTATCAGTACTCTGGGGTGGGTACATTCTCCTTCCTAGTCACCAATGGCCATTACACTGACAGACTTAATTGGACTTTGACTCAGCTCTCAATGTCCCTCTTGCTCAGAGCTGGCCACATGCTAACTCCTTATTTTACAAGTCAACTCTCCTACGAGGTAGGTGAGAATAACTTTATGAATTTCATGACACATGTTTGACTCACCAGCACTCTAGGAATGGAGACTTCAGTGTGTGGCAAGAGAAGAAAATAGTTAAAAAATAAATTCAAGTGCCACATTGGATCTGGCACTGTTCATTTTATTTTCAGTAACGGGCTTTGACACTGTGATGAGGAGACACAGTGGCTGACTTGAGATGGGGCCACGTGGTGGGGGGAGCCCTGTGGAGGGGGGCGGTCTCTGAAACCGCGGAGAGCGGTCCGAGGGCAGGGTGTGGGCGGCGGGGCAGGGCTTTGTTACCAGGACCTGCAGGCTCAGTTCCATTCTTCATGCCATCGCACAGAAGCGGAGAGGCATTCCAGAGGAGCAGGTTATATGTTAATGAGAAAACAGAGGAAAATAAATTAGCAGACGTAATTTAAAGCAGGGGAAATGGATAAGATGGAATTTGAAGATTTGAGGAACTGATTTATCCCCTTCAGTGTGCGTATCCAAGCTTTGCATTGAATGCCAACTACACAGTGTCCGTGAGTCTTTTCTGGTAGGGAACAGAGGGAGTCACAGCCATCCCAGAAAGGCGAGCACGTATATTGGTGTTCCAAAGACGCCTAGGTCCGGGTTGTGCTGGTGGGGTACTCTCTGAGAGGTGTCAGATGGTGTATGCCTTGAATTTGTCCATGTGGTGAATTGTCGCTGTGGCTAATCCAGTGCGTGATCAAAGAGAGAAGTTAGGACACAACATCAGGAGAGGTTGAAAAGGTAAACACATATGTACACACACACAAATACACAGAAGCAAAGGAGCAGGTACAGAAATGAAATACTTGTGGGTTTGTTCAGCAGGTCCGAGGAGAAGCCTCAGGCACTGAGAAGTCGCCCGAGGGTAGTGGTACGTGGCGGCAAGACTGTTATCTAACCAGCCCCACAGGACGGCAGCCTCTTGGGTCTTTTCGGATGAGAACTCTTGTTTCTAAAGCAGTGAGCAAGCCCTTTGTGGCTTTCCTTACTAGCCCTGAGCCCAGGGAGCTCTTTCTGACTTAGGAGAAGAGCCCAGGTCCCCGAGAGGGTGTGACACCTGGTGCACACTCAGCTCACACAGAAGTGTCAGTGCTTTCAAAGCGAGTGGTAGGGAATGCGGGCACGTCAAGGCATCATGGAGAGGAGGCTGGGAGGGACTACGATGATCTGGAACCGCATTAAATCGATTCCAGCTCACCCTGGGTGATCATCAAAAAAGAGAAGAGCTTTTTTTTTTCTTCTTTGACTTCACACTGCCTGGTTTGTATCTGGGCGGATATCCAGTAAAATTGCTAAAAAAAAAAAATAGGGCCTGTGAACCATTAGTAGACATGGGCGGGGTGACATCAATTAATGGAATGGTGACAAGAAGCAGATGTTGGGAAAAAAGCAAACTCAAAAGAAGAAGAAAAATAGGAAAAAAAAAGCACGCTAATTAAACGGACTGTGCTTTTACCAGAATAGAAGGACAGAAAGCGTCACGCCCACCATGGCCCGGAGTGCAGGGTGCTCCGAAGGCAGGGCTTTTAAATCGGACAGTCACAGGGACCAAGCAAATGCATAATTTAAAGAAGGGTTTTTAGAGCATTTGTATCCCAGCTGTCAGCCGCCTTGGTGGCAGGGTGATACATGCTTCTGAATTCACGTTGAGCACACAAAACCCAATGAAACCCACAGCGCTTCAGTTTCCTCGGAGTCTGTTTCCCAAGCTCCCCATTGGAGAAGTCAGGGGTGCCAGGAGAAAACACTGGAGAGGGAACTGATGGACCCCGTGGGGGTCAGGGCACAGCTACCCAAAAGCCACCCACAGGTGGCTTAACATCCCCAGGTTGCTCATGAGGGAGAGAGACTAGCATCCTCTTTGGACTTGACCACCTCTGGCTGCTTACCTGGGCCTGTGCCCCACCCCCTGGAAAACAGACCCTCCACTGCCCACAGTTCCTGCTCGGAAACAACGGCAGCAAAGTGGCATCCCCCTTCCTTCCCCCGCGTCTACGCCCTCCTGTTCGGACCATGGGCTGGAGAGCTCCCTGGCCCAACACACAAATAGCTTTGATTTTCGAGAGATTCATGTTTGTAATTGAACAACATGACCTTAAATTGTCTTAAGATCATCTAACCAGAAAGGCAGGGAAAGGAAATCGATTTATAGTCACTTCTATCCAGCGTTTTTTTATTGTCTAAGTGCAATTCTGTCACTCTGCCTTATTTTTCATCCTCAGTTTACACGGGAGACATCTGAGGCTTATAGAATTGAAGGCACGTGCTGAAGGTCAAACAGGGAGGGAGGGCAGAGCGGGACTGCAGCTTTTCCATCACCCCTTTCTGCCTCAGAACCGCCCTTTAAAAGAGAAGCCAGAGCCTGCCTCTCACTGTGCTCGGAAAAAGTCAAGCGTATCTGCCCAAGAGAGAACAAAAACCCGATGACAACCTGGCTTCCCAGTGGCATTTAAACATGCGTGTGTGGGAACACGAGGTGGATGTTGTACACATGTTCGCATGAGCAGGAATTTTCTCAGGAGCCTTGGGACTTATTTCAGATTCAGTTCAAATGCTTATATATGGAATGTAAAAATAGGAGAGGAGGCAAAAAAAGAGAAAGCATCTGATGAAGAAGAAGCGCGTGGGAGAAACCACGAGGAGTAAAGATGCAGCATAATCATAGCCCGATTCCTCGTGGTATAAGCTAGCAGGCTGGTGCTGCCTGTGCTATAGGGAATACATCAGATGTACTGAGATTACTGCTTCATCAAAGATGATACTGGATCGGATCTTTCGATTCGGCCAGTTGGCTGTAGGAAGTGAAATCGGAAGTTTGCAAACAAAGTTGGTGTGTTTTTTTTTAAAAAATCCCAAGTGAAATCTAAAATATGGATTCCCTTCACGGCCTCGACAGACTGCCTAAGTCCAGAGCCCAGCAGCTGATTGGCTGGGTGCACACCTAGCAACGCGTGTGATGTTTTGATGTTGAAGCCATCCCATTAAATTGAACTAAGTTCCTTGACTGTGTTTACCAGGGAGCCAGCTCACGAAATCAAGGCAATGAAAGTCATTGTCATCTTGCCTTTTTTTTTTTAATGACCTGTGAGTAGGGATTGGGGACACAGAATAATGTGACTCTGGTTTCCATGGTTCCTAGAGACAGCCTCTTCTCAGACAGAGAGCCAGTGCCTCAGAGGGGTCAGGCGTAACCTCAGCACGATGACTATTTTTGCAGCACTGGAACACTGTGCATTCATGCAGTAAGCCTGTGTAAACCCCTTGGCTTGCCAGACCAGCGGTATTATTAAATCCGTGTAGACGGAACAAACTGGCTCCTATCCTTCCCACAGGCTCCTTGGGAAGAGGCTGCCGTGTCTGTGGTCCGAGTCCTTCAGGACCCCGTTCTTGTCCCTCCTCACCTGTGTCCTGAACTCGAGGTCCCCAACTGCACCAGCACCCTTTTCCAGTGCTGGGGTTCTTGGGTCCATCTGGACTGTTAGATGGTCTTGGCTTTCTTGTTCCTCAAAATAACATCCAGCTCTGAGCTTCTTCCGTGCCTGTGGTCCTAGCTTACAGATTCCATTCCCCCATGAAAGCTCTAGAGCCCTCTGCTTGTGCTGTGAGAGAGTGTGAACACCTCTTCCCATGGAGAGAGACTTTTTCTTTCAGTAGACAAAATGATTGGTCTGTCAGGCTGTTTATTTGAACAACGGCCACCTAATACATTTAGTTTTGAAATACCGCTGTAGTGACTGAGTACCTTGGTTCGTGTTTTTCACGTCTGATACTACCACCAACCCTGAGATACTCACATCCCAGGCTCCTCGTTCAGGCGGGAAAGTGGTGTACGTGAGGCTGAAGTGGGTTTCTCACATTCGTATCAGGCAGATGTAGGTCTGGAACCCAAAGAGCGGGTGCCAGGCTGCCCTGCAGTCCCAGCCACATCCGATGGGCTGCCAGGGCAGCTGCAAGGGTGAGATTGCCATGACACAGCGGCCGCTCGTTTAAACCACCACCAGCAGCAAGGAATTCCCGCCAAGCCCCTTTCATGTCACTCCTCAGTAGACTGTTTTAAAATCAAAGAGGGGTGCCCTGGCTGGCATAGCTCAGTGGATTGAGCGCGGGCTGTGAACCAGGCATCACAGGTTCGATTCCCAGTCAGGGCACATGCCTGGATTGCAGGCTATGACCCCTAGCAACTGCACATTGGTCTCTCCACCCTTCCCTCACTAAAAAAATAAATAAATAAAATCTTTAAAAAAAATCAAAGAGGGCACTATGCCCACCTCCCATTTTTTCAGATGAAGCAAATGGACATACACTGATGGGCTGATTCGACTAAAACAGCTCAGTTAGGAAACTGGAAATAGGAGCCCCACGTCCTGAATCTCAGGGCCACACTAATCCCCAGGCCAGGTTTTCTGCTTCCATGAGTTAATGTATAGGAATCTGCCACTCATGGCATTGGAAGCCTGTTCACTGTTATTACAGAGAAAGTATTAAAATACGTAGAAGTGCTTCCTGTGCCGGTTGCAAATTTGTAACCACGTGGTCAGCAAGCCTTGTCTATTTAATTTTCTGTACTCAATCTGCAGTCGACAAGGCAGACCTAACTATCTGGACGCAACTGATGTGAAGATACTCATTCTCCAACAATCAAACATCATACATCTCATCTCCTGTCCTTTCCACCTGCTGTCAGACTTCAGCCACAGTGTCTGCCAGATGGTCCACTTCCTAATTAGGGAGGGGTCTGGTGTTTGTCTCTGTGACTGTACTTTATAAGCTCCAGTTTGCTGCCAAACCCTAGGTCTCCACAGGTGCGACCAGAAGAAAAAAAGCATTTTGCACTGGGTTTTTTAATTCAAACATAAATTTTTCATCTCTGCAGGAGCAATTAATTTGCCCTGTTTAAAATGACAGAGAAAACCCTTATCTTTTGCTTTTCATTCTGAGAGCTTGGCGGGTGCGGCGTGGGAGCCGAGGCGTGCTGATCTTTCTTATTTCCTGCTGAGCCAGATGAGCTGATTTATGAACAAAATTCTCCTAATGTCTACAAAGGAGTCAGTAATCTGGGTAGTTACCATCGAGTGCCAGAAGATATTCATCGGGAGAATACAAATTTTAAGAATCTGCTTTTGTTCAGGGCTTTTAAAGATGTTTGAAAAAGCTCCACTCCACAGTTGTGAGAGTGTCTAGTTTATTTTTGCCTCCGGCGAAAGCGCAGACACAAGGGTCTTCTGACCCCATGAAGTTGTAGTCACAGGAGAAGTAAGAGTGGACTTGGAAGGAAGACCTGGGCTCTAGGTTTGGCTCTGTCTCCTGTTAGACACGTGGGTCAGTGCGCTGTTTGTTACCGGTTTCCCATCTCTGCAATGGGAGCGGTACATTTCCTGCTCACCTGGCGGGTGTGTGGCGACGGTCAAGTCAGGTGAGAGTGTGGAAATGACTTGTGAATTGAGAAGCCAGGTATGTCTGCGTCCAACACTTCCTGTAAAGTAACGCGACGTGGCTTCGTGGAGTGCCACAGTTCGCCAGTGTTTCCACAGGGCATGGTCATAGGTCAGGAGTTACTTTCCTAGAGGAAAATCGAATTAAAGTTTTTTTAGACATGAAGATCTTTTGGAAAGTGATGGTGGTATGTCTCTCAACTTCAATTCCCTTATGTGCAAAAACAAATAAAATCCCTGTCCTAGGACCGTTGAGACATTCCTACATATACTAGTGCTTTGGGGCCAATAACAGCACACAGAAAGCACTACATTTACGGTAGTGCCTCCTCCCTTCACCGGGCGTTCGACCTGGTTTGCTCCCGGGCTGAGGAAAGCCCCGGGGCTTAGTCGGGTGGACGCGGGGCCCCTGCTGGAGGAGGAGCTGGGCGCTCCAGCAGCTGCTTCAGGGACGGATTCCCCCCGGGTCAGGAAAACCCACATATATGGGATAAACCCCAAGGAGGAGAACGAATGGGGCCGTCGCTGACCTAGCCTTAACCTTCAGAGCAGATTTTTTCTAGTTTTTTCAGAAATGCAACTCACACTGTAAAGTGCATTTATGAAGTGACCCAGTCACACACACACACACACACACACATCCAACCAAAGACAGAAATGTGAGGAGATCAGGCCTACTTTTATTGTTCACACTATACGCTGCTGTCTAGTCTGCTCACCCTGTGACCTTTAAAAGTGAGATTTTAGGACCCATGAAGGGGCATTGTCTTGCAGTTTAAAATGACTTCAGAGGCTCTTCAAGCACGACCTGCAAGACCAGAGCTCCATTTGTCCCTTCCCAAGAAGGCCGTGGCCGACCCGTGCTGGGGCCAACTGTTACTGTTTTGCACATTAGATATCTAGGAGGTCATAACCGGAACTGTGAACTTAGAAGAGAAAAAACATACAAAACAGAAAAAAAAACATATATTTTTTCTTTCTTGGACTTTCTCTTAATGACTCCCAGGAAAAAAAGTCCCATAATTTCCTTCAGCCTCAATGCTAAGAATCCTTTACTAGCAGTGAAAGCATGAAATCAATCTTGCCCGCATCCGCTTCATCTGGACCTGCCTTGGCCACCGTGAGAACGATAAGGTCTCACAAAGGCTCCTGCTGTGCGGGGCCAGCCCAGAGCCAAATCCCATCGCTGTACCCGGAGCGTGGCTGACAGATTCCCTTAGACACACAGCGTGCTCTTGGTCACCACTTGATTGGTATTTAAAACTTTTTTTAAACCAGGAGTTTCCAGAGAGGAATGAGCTTGTGCTTGGGATGAGCGTTGAGCCTCGCTCGTAGCTTTGATTTCAGGGTCTGCCTTGCTTGTGTTTGAGTCAGCGTGTTTGGTTAATGCTTATTGGCCTAAAGTGGCTGCTGTGGAGTTCAAGATGCAGTGTTAGCACAGCACTGACACATAGATTTGTTTTCCACGAGAAAGAAGTTAACGATCGCAAAGGCTATCGAGCCCCTGGCTTTCCGTAACTCCTGGTTCCTGCATTCAAAGGCTGGATTAAAGGTAGAGATTAGAAAGGGATTCCAGTGGGGGGTGGTTGCTGCTGGGCACGGGGTGGAGATGCGGGAAATCCGGACTGGAGATTCAAGGCCAAAATGCTCGTTAACCTCGGCAGAGAAGGAAGCCGACTTCCTTCTCTGCACTGCCCTCCACCGTTAGACAGCTCCTACGGACCGACAGGCAACTGGTGGAGAAAGAAGTGGTCCCTGGACTCTGGAAGCACCCTAGCAGCTTTGTCAGAGAGATCACAGGGTTTTATTTGTCATGAATACTGGGGGTCCCCTTGAGAGTGGAGCCAGTGTCTGTGTGACCTGGGCCAGCAGTCAGACTCAGAGGAGGAGGCTGAGGGGCAGAACACTTAGCCCCAGCGTGTGGGGGGCTGGCGTCTTGGGTTCAAGTCCCAACCCAGCAGGTGAGAAGCACAAGAGAGGCGGGGGTGCAAGCACGTGAAAGGTGCCGCGTGGGCAGGTGGAAAGGTCACACCCCAGTGAGTTGGTCCGAGATTCCGGGCAGGACTCCAGGCCTCACAGGGAATCAGAGTGGGTGTTGGGACCCAGGGTCCCCAGGAGCCAGAAGTCGTGCTGGTGGGGGCTGCTGCCGCCATGTTCAGGCCAGGTGCTCCAGGTGTAAGAAAGCCAACTCCTCCTGGACCTTCCCTCCGTATGGGAGACAGGCCCCCTTGGCAACAGTTGCCACCAGTCCTGGGTCAGGGACGGAGAGACTAAGTCTGTAGCTGACCAGCCAGCGTCTGCTCCTGTGTGCGAGAATGTGTCTTCGGGCTCCCTGAGCCTCCGTTCCCTCGTGTCTCAAGGTTGTTGAAAGATCTGAATGAGTAGAGGCCTGCGGACTGGGCGCGGGCATTCAGGGACGCTCTGCCCACTTGTCTCCCTCACTGGGCGTAGGAAAACCTCCCCAGGTCCATCTGGGATAGGGCGTGTGCGGGTCAGCGGTCAGCTCCCACGCTGCTCTCTGCTCAAGGGCAGGGGCCCCAGGCCACTCCCTCCGCTTCGCTCCGTGACATCTCGGCCACACCAGCATCTGGCCGGGGCCGAGCTAGACGTCGGACTGCACCCGCTCCTTGGGACCACTCCTCCGATTGTGAAAACGCAGCTCGGGAGACATCTGGCCGCCCACCCCTGATGGTCTTGGGTGGGGAGGGGGTGACACTCGCCTGCTGAGTGCACGGTGTTCGACGCCTGCTCTCATGTCAGTTTGGCTGCAGAGAAGGTGTCATCTGCAGCGTGGCCGGAGGCCAGTTGCTCCCCGTCTCCTAGGGAAGACCTTTCCTCCTCCCCTTCTCCTTGGCCTCCTGCTAATGTCACTGATGCACCAGAGCATCCATTTTTAATCTGGCCAAATCAATTACCCATGGTACAGGTTGTAATTACCCGAGGAACTCCCGGAAACTAATTAATATGCACTCCCCACAGTAAATCACCCCCTTCCTTTGGCTTCCTGCTGCAGTGGGCTCTCC
The DNA here is from genome assembly GCF_019186645.2 of Phyllostomus hastatus. Lineage (NCBI taxonomy): Eukaryota > Metazoa > Chordata > Mammalia > Chiroptera > Phyllostomidae > Phyllostomus > Phyllostomus hastatus. Next base: position 4,967,113 of record NW_025334036.1, on the reverse strand, counting down.
TGAGGAGGCAGAGGAAGGACAGCATGGCTGGTCAGGGGTGACCTCACCTTGGGTGACGTTACAGGATACCTGTGGGGTTTCATTCAGTCTGTCCACCACAGGGAGGAACTTCAGAGGAGAAACTCAAAAGTCTGGCTTTCACAGTTTTTCCTCCCTGGTGAAAACAGATGATGGCATTTCAGAGTTTGCTGAGTCTCAGCTTTGGGTACCAAGAAAGTCTTCTCTTGACCGAGTGGAAATGGAAAGCAGGCTCTAGGTCACATCAGTAATAAGAACAGGACTTCTGCCCGTATGCAGGGCTCACGCCCTCTCGGGTGGAGACCCGTCACTCAAAGCTGCCCTTCACGGGAAGTGCCATTCTCTCATTCAGAACTGCCCGTGTGATTATGGAGACCAAAGGAGGAGAGAAACAGGGTGAAAAGCTGTGGGACATTCAAAGCCTGACATTAGGAGATGGAGAAATCTGGGGATAGTTGTTATGTCAGGAAGGCCAGGGGTGGTGACAGAAGGAAAAAGTTCTTTGAGTCTGGACGGTAGTGAGAAGGTTCCTATTTGGGGCTCCCTACCTGTGGTGGTGGCCAGGTGTTTCTGTGTGCACAGGTGTGGCATGTGTGTGTATACACACGTGTGCACACGTCTGCATGGGGGTGTAGATTTGGATTACGTGCTCATGTGTGCCACGTGCATTTGTATGTATGTGGATGAGTTTGGGTGTGTACAGTGTACTTCGGTGCCTGCATCTGTGTGCACGTGTGTCTGTTGGGGGCACCAGGGCACACTAGGTCAGATAAGGCCCCTTACCCCCTTCAGCCTCTGCCCCGCCTCGCCGCAGACAGCACGCTCGCTCCTGGTGTGACCGTCCACTGGACACCGGGCCGGGTAGAGGAGGCGGAGACCCAGCACCCGGCTCCCAGCCCGCCTCCTGGTAGGCGCCGAGTACACACCTGCCGAGTGCAGGCGTTGTGCACCCGCCCCTCCCCCGGTGAATGTGGCAACGGTGTGTGCGTGTGTGTAGCCAGCCGACTCCTGTTACCTCCCCTTTCGCCAGGAGTGCTACTGCATTCAGCTTTGTGGTTTGGGGAGTCGGGGTTTGTCGTCTCTTTGCACATGTTTAAAACACAAATGTGCTTCTGAAACTGGCATGGGATCAAGCATGAAATGTAGGATAAACTCTGTAATTCTTTTTTTTTAAGATTTTATTTATTTTTTAGAGAGGGAAGGGAGGGAGGGAGAGAGAGAGAGAGAGAAACATCAATGTGCGGTTGCTGGGGGCCGTGGCCTGCAACCCAGGCATGTGCCCTGACTGGGAATCGAACCTGCGACACTTTGGTTCACAGCCCGAGCTCAGTCCACTGAGCTATGCCAGCCAGGGCTTAAACTCTGTAATTCTTGATTGGTGGAAACCTGACGTCATACGATGCCCTCAGCTTCTTTCCCTGAAAACCTCAGTGTCTCCTCGACGATTATCACCCTGTCCCTCCTCTCCTGTCCCGGGTTGTCTGTCAGTTCAGTTTGCAGATGATGGAGCCTCTTCCTCAGTCACCGCTTTTATAAAAAGGTGTTCTTTCTCGCGTGCATCGCTGCCAGAGCATTCTGACTGGTCTTCCTGTTCTGTTCCCCCACTGCAGTCTGCACACCTTTCCCAGGTGACCTTTCCATAGATCTAAGGTCGTGTCAAGTTCAAACATAGGAAACTGCGCCCCCCCCCGCCCCGAGGACGTCTCCCGACCTGGAAAAAGTGGCCGTTTAATACAGCTCACCCAGTGCCACCATCTAGTTCACAAGTCTGGGCTGGGACCCCATGGCGAGTCTTTTTTTTGAGGGGAGCTTGTGTTCTTTGTATCCGATGTGTTTTCCAGAATCAAACAAGCTTGAGTGGGATTCCCGACCCTCATTCCCGGGCAGATGCCTTCCCATAGGTAGCGGCAGCAAAGGGCAGACACACACCATCGAGACGCGGTGTCTGAGTCGGAGGACCACACGCGTGCCTCCCTGCCTTCCCAGCTGAACCGTGTGCTTCCTGAAGCCGGGCCTCAGTGTCTCCCGGTGCAGGGTTGTCCCTCAGTGCCCGCCCTGGGGCCGTGCAGTCCTGGCCGGACGGCCTTGCACAAGTCACCGAGGTTTTCCACGTTTCTTTACAGAAAAATCAGGCGTCTTAATAATAGCACGGAACTCATTGTATCAGTGCAAGATCAGCGTTCAGGGGCAGACGGTTCTCTGTCCCTCGGGCTGTTCCACAGACAAATGGCAGCTCTTGGGACCGTTTCTTCCCCATCCCCAGTCTGAGAGGAGGGAGTGGCCATTTTTTTTTAAATTACATGTAGCCCCTCCTTTCAAAAAAAATTCCCTGTGAAAATGTTACTACATTTTTTTTACATGTACATGAAAAAAATCTTAAATAGATTTTTTTTTTCAATTTGAGTGATTATCACCAGGGATGTAAATTCCAGAATGAGTTTAGTCGAGTTGCTTTGTAGTTAATAACTTTTGCTTCATTTTCTGAGAAAATATTGGTATTGCAGTAACTTTTTAAATAGCATGCATAATTATACCCTCATTAATGATGTCAAATACTACTTAATACATTGCTCCAGTTACGTTTTTTAAATTAAACAGCTAATCTCCAACGAGTTAAATTTAAATAATTATGTCTAATGATAATGGGCTAGAGTGTACCCTGCATCTTCCTTACGGACAAAATGATGACCTATTATAACATGAAGTCTGATGTCCTGTCCTTGGCCCCTCAGCGTCTGCCCTCCCCCGGCGTCCTGTCAGGTCCCCAACCCCACTCGGATTCTGCCCCCCGCCCCACCCCGCACTCTGGAGGGCTCACACACAGACGGTCCAGGCTGCCGCCTCCCTCACTCTGCACGGCTCCTTTTGGTCCTGGGGTGTGGTTTCCTCACCTCTCTGCCTCCCGCGGAGTCCCTCACTCTGTCTGCGGAGCCCCCGGGTGCGCTGCCTGCTGCTGGCCTGGGGCATCGGTGAGCGGGCTGCGATGGCCCCTGACTGGCTCTCCCCCACCCCATTCTCTCCCGGGTCGTCTTCGCCCCCTTCCCCAGCAAATGCCTGCAGCCCCCACGGGGTGGACGGAAATCCGTTTTCCCCTTTTTCTTTCTACATTAACGAACAGGTAAGTGAGCAAAAGGTGATCCTTAGACAACTGATATATACGTCTAAAGGAATCAGTGGGTTCAATGAGTTCGTAATTCCAAGCACTTCAGTGAGTGTGGTATTTGTGCAGTTCCAGTGAATGGACAATCCAAGCAGAAGTGGCATAGTTAGGTTTTAAAAAGTTAACCGCCAAGTAGGAGCAATGCCATGGAGGTAAGTGAGGTAATTCACTTAAAGTCAGGGTGCACGTGCCTCTCAGCGAGGTTTCAGATTCAGTAGGTAACATCGTATTGTGATCACGGTAGGTTGCTCGTTAATTAGCGCACAGAACAACTGAGTAGTGCGTGCTACCAGGTGATGCTGGCACATCCACTTAGCAGTGCGGTTTTCATGTACGTTAAGGAAGCTTTTAAAAGACATTGTAATAATTACGCACATAATTTAATTTATATAATTTATAAGTTTACTTACGGATAATCTTCCCTTTGTTAGAGTTCTTATAATGCAGCATCAAGGTCTGATAAACGGTACATGTTTGCTCTTGCCTTTGGCCAAATGATGTGATGTATTGTGCATCACATTAAATTTTATTGTCATACAATATATTGCATAATGTATTTTATTATGGTGCTTACAAAAAGTTATCACAGCCCCCCCACCCCCGGGGTGATTATTTGCCTTTCGACTCCTCGGGACGGACTCTCTCTGGCCTGGTCCTGGCAGGGTGTCCACAGTCTGTTCTGTCCTGCTGCGGCCAGTCCTGATCTCAGTGCCTGTCTCCTATCAAGTTAGTGTCTTTATATCTAACAGAAAACACAGCTGTCCCCTAGAACTATAACTTGTCTTCATTCATTCAAGCTGTGCCCAGGCAACTACTCCAATCAGAATACTTTCTCGAAGGTCATTAGTCATCTTTGTAGTGCTATGGATTCTATCCATTAATACCCTGTTAACTATGTTCCCCTACAATGGAATGTGGGGTGAGTTAGAATGGGCATCTTTGGAGCTGGCAGGACCTCCTTCTGAAGGTGCAGCCCGCCTTGTCTCGCACGCCTCACGCAGGGACCTCATTTCTCAGTCCTCGGCTTGCCTCACCTGGGGGTCTGTGCAGCTCCTCAGACACCAGGCATTGATGTTCTCCTTGGCCAAGAGGATCACAGCCGTATCCTCTTGTCGTATCATATCTGCGAAACACATCTGCGAAACACATCTGCCTCATGCTTTGTCTCTTTGCCCAGAGATTTCTCCTGATGAGGATTCGTGCAACTTTATTATCAGGGAAAAAGGTGTGCGATCCCAGTGTTCCCCTAAAGAGATCCGTAAACATGGAACTTTCCACCAAAACAGAATGGGACATCTACAGAGTGGTGGTTTTTCTCCCAGACCCAGCGGTGGGTGGCAGCGGGTATGATTCCATGTCGTGAAACCAAGAGACGGCCAGTTTTCTTCCTGCCGCCGCCGAGATGAGAAGTCACCGCTCTGTAAACTGCTCGAAATCCCCGGGTGTTTCTGAAGGCGAGGAGACTTGATTCTGTTCTTACAACAAAAAGGCCCGTGTAAAGAATTCTTTTACTCTGTCACAGTCGCAACACAGAATCCTTTTATCTGAGACCTGAGAGCCTGATAGAAACATAGAATTTGGGAGACAGCGCCCAAGATTTAAAAAAAAAAAAAATAGTCTTTAAATAGCAGTGCTGATTTGTGTTTTCTCTCGGGCTCCTCAGCTCCTACCCCATCCTGCAAATCTCAGTCCTCTGTCCTTTCCTGCCTGTTTCATTGTCACTGTAAACGTCATGTTCTAGTGTCTGAGACTTCTTCCACTCCTAGCACAGAGAACACAAATGCCTACTATGCAAGTGAACTGGATCTCACATAAAAACACCATGTACGTTAAAGTTTTAGCCAATGACCTTGTAAAGAAACAGCCCATTCTAGCACTTTAACATGTGCAGTTTTCAAATTTAAAGTATGAACTCTCTTAAACACCTCACCTCTTCCGTTTCCACGTGAGGCTGGCAGCAATCAGGAGACACACAGGGTTACCTGTAATCTGGGTGCAGAGGGTGTTTTTCTTGGGTTAAGAAAGGGAGTTTTCTGTTATTCCCTCATGGGTATTTGGATGGAGCCTTTTCTGCGTGTACTTGTCAGGAGCTAAGAGCTCTGAGAGTTTCGAGTTCATCCCAGCTGCAGGGGGAAAGCACAGTGAGGAAGGACACTCAAACCCAACGAGTCATTATTTCTAGTCTGCATAATTGTGGATGCCTTTCCAAAGGAAATAACGTCTGGGCTCGATCTTAAGACACCTGGGGGTTTAAGTTACCAGTGGCCAGAAGGGCGACGCTGCAGGTAGCGTCTGTGTTGGCCAACTCGGAGAAGTACCAGAGCCCCACGCGTGTTTGAGTTGAGGTGAGAGGCCAGGTTAACTTGAACAGAGGGATTATTGTGCAGGAGGACAGAGTGAGAAGGCTTGGGGGAAGCAGTCGAGATCAGATTGTGGGAGCTCCTTGCTCCTCGCACCCTGCCCCAGGTATGTAGTGTTAAGTCTCTAAGACAGAGGATAGGAACTAAAATTCTACTGAGTTACGGGACGGGGAAGGCGACTGAGATTTGCTGACAGGTGACAGAGTGGTCACCGTGAAGGGCTTCACTTACGCGTGTTTAAGATAACGGTGCGAAGTAATTTTCAGCTAAACTGTTTGTGTGAAGATTCTGCTTTACAGAAGTAATGTATGAAAACAAGTAGGAATGATAAGATACGTATAGGGGAAGATACATACACGTCTGTATGCCTTTCTGTCTGTCCATCTAGCTACCTGGGTTTCTTTGCAGGGGCGTCCTACCTGCAGCCGCAGGCCGCATGCATGCCAGGATGGCTGTGAGTGCGGCCCCACGCAACATTATAAGTTTACTTAAAATGCTATGAGATTTTTTTGTGTGATTACGTGTCACCATGTATTTAATGTGTGGCCCAAGACAGCAACTCTTCTTCCAGTGCAGCCCAGAGCCGCCAAAAGGTTGGACCCCTGCTTTCAAGTTTCCCCGTCCTCAGAGCCGTACGTCTCAGCTGGAAAGACAAGCACCTTCTGTAACGGTCCTGTGGCTTAAGGCCAGCTCGCTGACTGCGAGCATCGTGCTCCCCGGGGGCTTTTGCTCAGTTCACACCTGTTACTCCAGACCTGCTTAAGCACCTCCCCCTCGCTGGAGTCTGCTGCGGTCTCCTACGAGGTTTGGGGTTCCTCCTACACACAGGCATCCCGAGTCCGGCGAGGAGGCGGGTGGAGGTGGGAGCAGCACCTGAGTCAAACCTGCTCTCGTCCTCGGAACCCGTGCCCCTCGTCTCTCCCGCCCTTTCTCCCTGCCTCCCTCCCTCACTGTGCTCTCCCACATTCTCACTGCCCCCCTGGCTCCCGTTCCCACTGTCTTTTGTTCTGTATTTCCAGTCGCACGTCCCCACACCGTGATACAGCCACTTGTTCACGTCTGTTTTTTTTGGGGGGGGGGGTGAGAGTGACATTGAACTTCTTCTACATCTCGGGTCTGAGTCCATGACTTTGATTTTGGCTGAATTAACATCCATCTCAGGGCCTCATTAAGCAAGGTAGATTTTTATACATTGGTATGTATTCATGGAATTAAGGGGAATAAGATCCCTTGGTGCTATCTGATTATCGTGTATCTATGCCACAGGTACCTTTCAGACACTGAGAAAGTTACCTAAATACCCAATGTGTCTCCTTGCCCAACTGTACAATAGGAATGATAATATCACCGCATAGATTTGTCCGTTTGTCCATATTTTAAATGACAGAAGAGCAAATTCCAAGCTCCTGGCACACAGCAGATGATTGGCAATGTTACTTCTTTCCCTTTACCAAGAGTGCCTGGTGCTTTTTTCTCTATACAGGAGACGCTCCATTACTGGACTTCACAAAAAAAGGTGGGGGGAGTCATGAATTATGTTATTCCTCTTAAAAGTGTTCAATCAGTGATGGCATGAAGATCTTGGCATTTAGGAAGCACTAGGGAACCAGCTAACTGTTCTGGGCGATCGTGGTGAAGCGGTCACCGTGGGCATGGTCTGATGGTTTGACAGCCCCCTGAATCCGTGCACTGTTTAGTGGGCTGCTGGGCGCAGCGATCCCAGGGCTCTGCTCCTGCAGAGAGTGAATAGGGGGTCCGGGAGGCACAGCACTGTGGGAACAGCTGGTCCAACCACTCCCCTGGGGGACAGCCGCCCGGGGCCTTCACAGTTGCTCCTTCCCCCGCACAAAGGCCAGGATGCACTGAGGCTGCATTTCTTCGGGAAGAGTCCTGAGGAGGGGCCCAGCCGGCTCAGGAGGGAGATGGGCGACAGGCTGGCGGGGAAGAGCTCCTTGGATGTGTGTGAGTGTCTGGCATTTTTAGTGTCCTCTTGCCTCTCAGTGGGGCGACCTCTGAGGCCTGACATTCGCCCAAGTCCTGAGCCTTCCCCTCAGCCCGCAAGGAAAGCACGTGAAAGAGAGACACTGTAGAGCCGCGTGTCAGCCAGCCTCAGCCTCAGCCTCAGGGGTGTGCCACAGGCTGCTTTTGTTCGCCGGTAGCATGCAGAATCGTTTCGCGCTACAGAAAGCCGTCTCTCCCCAACCGAGGAAACACGCAAAACAAAGAAAGCAGAACTAATTAAGGGCGTCATATCTCAATAACTATGCAAATGGAAAATCAAAACAAAGAAATTCTATTTATCACATCATAAAGTTGCAAATTGCTGTTCTGGCCGGCTTGGAGGAGGAATTGCAAGGGGTAGAGGCTTCCTAATGACTTTGCCCGGAAACCGAAAGCCCCACACACTGATGGGTTTGTGTGTGAGGGTGAGGACGGTGAACTGGCCAGGATGAAGGCCTTTTCAGGCCTGTCTCCAGCCGCTGGGAGGAGGAAAGGGGAGTACAGACTTTACTTGAGTTAACGTGTCGTGTTTGGTGCTATGAAATTTGCTTTGCTTTATGTCGTTTCAAGCTAGTTACATGCCCCTCTCACAAATGAAATTCAGAGAAGGTAAATTCCTGTTTCTCACTCAGACTTTGCAGCCAGGATTCGAAACCTCAGTCATTCAACTCCAAGTGTATGTTTTGTTTCTGATGTTCAGTTTTCCCCTGCCCTCGCGGCTCCCCAACGCCACCCGAAGCGAGTTTAGACACTCGGTGTGTCTACAGGATATCAAACAGGCAGATGGAAAGGAGGGAGTGAAGTCCATCTTCAGTGTTTTCTCCGTACATTTCCCACACTTGGGTGTTCAAGACCACCCTGTCGTTGGAAGCAGAGTCTGATTTCTGCATGATGTTCATATGTAGGTGGCACATGGTGGTTTCTTGTTATCGAAGTCATCGTTTTTGAGCAACGAGAGAGAGAGAGACCCGGGGGAGAAGAGCCGCTGCCCTGGTACTGTCGAAATGGCTGTTACTCGGCCTTCCCACACGCATGTCGTCCCGGGGGCGCTGCCCCTCATCTGCAGGGAGCAGCCCCGAATGATGCTGGCAGTTTCATTTCAGAAACTTGAGACCCCTCTCTGCCATGTCCTGCCCTGGGAAGAAGGTTCCCCCTGGACACCAGGACTGTGTTTGCCCTTCTGGTCCGCTGGGCCAGCATGACGGCCGGTTCTGTACGAGGGTGGGGATCACCTGGCACGGGCAAACGGCTGATGAGATGGGACCAGCCTGGCACCTGTCAGATACTCCTCACTGCCCCAGGCGTGGGGGCAGGGCAGCCGGCAGTCTTACGGCCGGTGGAGGTTGGCACACGCAGAACTGCTTATTTCCACAGGCAGTTACATCGGGCAAAAGTAAGTACCATGTCACAGAGAGTGTTGGAAGACGTCACTCGAACCAAGGAAAGGAAGCAAAGAAGCTTGACTGTTCTCGGAAGATGTTGAAGAGCGGGGATGCTGGCTTTGCCTTCAGGATGGGGGAGGAAGGATTGGCAGGACTGTCCGGGGCAACCTGATTGCTCTCTGCCGGACTTGGGCGGTTGTGTTCGCAGACAGTGAGGCAGTGCACTGAGCGGTGGCGGGGTCCAGAGCCTCCCTGACCCCTCGTCGGGGACGCTGGCTGCCAACAGTTCTTTTTTTTTTTTTTTCTGTGTCCATCTCCTTTTCCTCCTCCTTTTTTTTTTAGTAGTTTCTATCCTAATTCTTATTGCTTAAATGGGATTATGGTGTCTATAACTTTTAATCACCTTTATTTATTGAGCTATAAAACTGTACTCTTTTATCTTTCATGTCCTAGTAGGTGCCAACTAAATAGTTGATCACTAAATAATCGAATGAATGAATGAATGAGGGAGGATGGGCAGAATACTGGGGGGGGTGCTTGTCCTGAGTCCTCTTTGCTTGGTGATAGAGTACTTATGTCCACCACTCTGCCCTGCTAACTCATAAACAGCTGCAAATCTTGATCTGTTCTCTCTGCCAACCCTCCCTCCCTGAGGACAGTTTGTCCGAATTCGCTGTTTGTGTCGTGGAAAACCAGTCGTGCTGGCTCTTCCTGCAGTCCCCCCGGGCTGCACGGACCCACTGCATGCGCCCAGGAGTCCACCTTTCCTCCCCTCGGCTTCCCCCACCATTCCTGGTGGTAGAGTTGCTGCTGCTGTACTTTGGTCCAAAGTCAGTTGGTTGTTCTCGTGTGTTATACTTGCGGGCTCTCTGTTTTGTTCTCTGACTGACACGTCTGTCCCTGGGTCGGGACCACACAATCTTGTTTTTCATAGTCATATAATCAGTCCTGCAGCTGAGTAGTGACACCTCTCCCACTCTGTTCTTGTTTTCCAGATGATTAAACTGTTTTTCGTTCCTCCACCTTTCCGTATAAGTTTTAGGGTGATCTTGTCTGGATCCACAGAAATCTTTTGTTGAATTTTGACAGGAGTTGTGTTAAATTTGTGTAACAGTTTGGGGGCATTGATAGATTACAAGGTTGAGTTCTTGAGGCCAGGGATGCTTTCCCCTTTATTTAAATTTCCTTTGATTTTTATCATCAGCTTTTTATACTTTTTAGGATACAAATATGGTGTATGTTCTGTTCTATTAACACCTAAGTATTTCATTCTTCTTTAATGATTATAAAGGTTTAGTGATTTTAACATGGTCATTGTGAAGTACAATGGATTGTTTGATGTTAATCTTGTAACCGTGACCTCATTGACCTCACTGATAGTTCTAGGAGTTGTTTTTTATTTAGCTTTTTATTATTGCTCTTGTACATTCTCAGGCAGAGTTAGTTTTGTGTTTTGCTTTCCTGTCTATCTGCCTTTTGCATGCCCTTCTTGTCTTGCTGTGCTGGCTGGAGCTCCCAGCACTCTGCCAAGTAATAGCAGTGGTGAGAGCAGACATTTTTTAAAAGATTTTATTTATGTATTCATTTTTAGGGAGGGAAGGGAGAGGGAGAGAGAGAGAGAGAAACATCAATGTGCGGTTGCTGGGAGCCGTGGCCTGCAACCCAGGCATGTGCCCTGACTGGGAATCGAACCTGCCATGCTTTGGTTCGCAGCCCGTGCTCAATCCACTGAGCTACGCCAGCCAGGACTGAGAGCAGACATTTTTGACTTGTTCCCAGTCGTGAGGGAAACACACTCAGTTTTTGCCGTTAAATATAATATTAGCTGTAGGTTTTTTCAAGTGTTCTTTATCAAGCAGAGACAGCCCCCTCTATTATTATCTTTTCTGAGAGCTTTTATTATTAATATGTGTCAAATTTTTCCAGATTTATTCTCTGCATAATTTATTTGATTATGTTAATCTGGTGGATTGCTTTGACTGATTTGTGAATAGGGGACAAGCCTTGTGTCCCTGGAATTAACTCCACTGGGTCAGGGTGCATCGTTGTTGTTGCATAATGGTGAATTCAGTTTGCTGGTAGTTTGGGAAGGATTGTTACATTTATATTCATGAGGGGTATTGATCTGCAGTTTATTTTTACTGTCTTCACTTGGTTTTAGGATTAAGGTAACACTTGACTCGTAAAATGAATGGAAAGCATTCCCTCTTTTATTTCCTGGAGGAGAATGTGTAGAGTTGGTGTTAATTCTCCTTTAATCCTGTTGTAGAATTCTCCCGTGAAAATACCTGGGCCTAGACATCTTTTCCGAGAGTTTTAAATTATGGATTCAGTTTCCTTAGGACTTACAGGGTAACTGAAATGCTCTCTTTCACACTGAGTGGCTTGTGGTAGTTTTTGCTTTTTGAGGAGTTGGTCCGTACCCTCTAAGTTGTGGAACTTGTGTGTTCAGAGTCTTTGGTAGTGCCCCCTCCTCGTGCTGATCGCAGCAGGGTCTGTGGCGGCGGAGCCTGTTTCACTGCCAACGTTGGTAGGCAGTGCCCTCCTGGTTTCTTCCATGTCTTGTTAGAGGTCGGCCAGCTTTATAGACCTTTTCAGCTCTTCGTGTCACAGAATTTCTCTATTGTTTTTCTGTTTTAATTACGTTGGGTTTTGCTCTTATCTTTATTGGTTTCTTTCCTTTACTTGTTTTGGTATGATTTTCTCTTATTTTATCTATTTCCTTGAGGGAATAGCTGAGGCTGTACATTGTTAGACTTTTCTAAGCTAATCACTTACTGCTGTAAATGTCCGTCTTACCACATGGCTCTGTGTCCCGCAGATTCTGATGCTATATTTTGATTTCCATTCAGTACATGGGGTGTGTGTGTTTTAACTTTCCTGGAAGCTACCCTCTTTGACCTCATGAATTATTGAGAAGTGTTTTTTATTTACTTTCCAAGTGCGAGGGAATTCTCTTTTTGTCTTACTGTTTTTGATTTTTAGCTTGATTCCTTCGTGGTCAGCGAACACACTCCGCACAATTTCACTGATCAGTTTGTTGAGCTTCATTTATGGCTCAGGATCTGGTCTGTCTTGGTAGAGTTTCCATGTACCTTGGGAAGCTATGTACCCTGCTGTCACTGGGTAGGATACGTTGATAAACGTCAGTTATAGCTTGTGGGTTGATGGCATTGCTGCTGATTTCTGTCGGGCTGTTCAATCGTCTGTTGAGAAAGGAGCGCTGAAGTCCTGAGCTGTAACCATAGTGTTCTTTCATTCTTCTTTCGGTTCTATCAGTGTTTGCCTTGGACACCTCGCAGCTGTGTCTGGGGCACGCACACAGGGGCCTGCTCTGACTGGCTGGTGCAGTGACGTCTTTATCGTCAGACGGAGTGGGGCAGGAGTGGGTTTGCACTTGTGAGTTTGCCAAACACAGTTTATTCTTGTGCTGTTATCCATTAATTACTGTGTGTTCCACGCGAGCAACTGTGAACCTACTGTGGCCCACCCTGTATATACCGCTGTGCCCCTGGTTACTTCCTTTGTCCCGATGACCACGTTAAGGCTTATTTATAGCAGCTTCACCACACACAGGTGTTGTGCTGGGAGGTTACAGTGGCTGTGATGTCACCCGCTGATAGCCAGTGTTCAGCTTCATTATAATGTTTTGAGACATCAGACATATGTGCCGTCACTGACCAAAATTCTGTTATATGGCGCATGGCTCTGTATAAAGATATGAGTATACATATATACATGTATATATCATAGTAGCAGTACATATATGCACACATACACATAGGAGCATATACACACATGTGTCCACATAACATATATAGCATGTAATTTTATAACATTATACAGTTATATTCTATATATTTATTACATATCATATTTTATACATTATATTGTACATTACCTCTATTTATTACCTTAGTGATAAAGGAAAACATATTTGATTAAATCTCCAAAATGCACTAACATGACAATTATGGTTTAATTCATATATAAAACCTTTGAAAATGATATCAAAAAATTAATTTCTCACAAGATGCACCAAAATATAGATTGTCCTGTGTACATACCTGTTAAATATTCAATTTGGCAACCATTCATTGTAGGTCTGTTCTGTTCTCAGCACGTCCTAGGTGTTCTGTAAGATCCTGGGAATACAAATCAGACAGAAGCATGGGCATTATTCACAATGCGTATAAACATTTCTTAGGATCAAAACAAATTAAGGGACTATGTGAAGATTACTATTTAGAGGAAGAAAATTCCAGTAAGACATGAAGGTATCCAGACAGTCCTTTGGTTGAAATTAAGACGAGCTTTCAAAGAAAATAGGCCTCGTTTCGGCGCGTGCTGAAGAGTTGGAAGATCATTTTAGATAGAGAAAATCAGTTACGTGAATGAAGGCTTAGAAAAAACGTAGCCTGTTGTGTTGGAATGATCCCAGGAACAGCCTGACAACGTGTCTGTCGTGGGGCAGGTTCAAGTCCACGAGCGAGTGCCACCAACTCCACCGCAGGGGAAAGGCAGGGCTGGGAAGGACTGGGCTCTTGCTGGCTCAGGTGCTCCTGCCAGCCGGACCCCCCAGGGACCCCCCGCCCTCCGCTGCTCCCATTGCATTCCCAGGCCACGAGAGTCACTGCCACTTCCGAATCTAGGAGCGATATGATAAAAATTACGGTCTAGAGCAATTGTTGGCGGTGCCAGTTTGGACGTTCCGCGGTCGTTGGTTACTGCAGTAGCCCAGGTGTGAAGCAGCACCTCGCGATGCGTGTTCTCCCTCAACACGGCATCTTGACCATCCTCAGTGCCCACAGCAGAGTGGACGTACCGTGTGCCGGGGGCCTTTGTTTCGGGGACACGCTGTCTGACGGCACCCTGTGTTTTCTTACCGAGCGTTCCCGACTCCTGAGGGACTACGATGGCCTCTCCAGGAGACACAGGGGTGTCTCCGAGGTCCCGTAGTCAGGGCTTGTTCTCGGGTCCTTGGCAGTGCTCAGCACGGTCAGCTCCGTGCCCAGCGTGGCGACGGTGAGGCCACAGGCGCGCCGTGCTCCTGCCGGTCTGAGCTCGTGCAGCAGCAGAGGCAGCTGTCACCGTCCTTGGCTCAGTCTCCCGACCCCCCACAAGGCAGCCTGGCCAGGACGATGGTTTAGCACGCCGGTGCTGTGGAAACCAGATGCACACCACTCCCCCTTCCTGTCCGCTCAGGCGGGGACCACCAGACCTTCCCTTTGGGGTCTGGGGCCTGAAGACCGTACAGGCAGCCCCCATCCGTCACCAGACAATTAAGAAACTGGCCCTGACTCACTTCCCGAGCTAGCGCCTATCTGCGCCGCCGATTACCCGTTTTCATTGTTTATGGCGAGGCAGGTGGGTGAACAACTCGGCCTGATTTATGGAGTGCTTGCCACCTATAACTCACAGAGTAGGAACCCAGCATGCTGTGCGTCCTAATCGGTTAGGTCCTAAGTAAGAAGTGATTAGCATGTGTTCGGGAAAGAAGGGGCCTTGTGCAAATGAGGCAGATACACTGTCCCTTGCAAGGAAAGTTGCCTTGTTCACAAGACATGGGCAAGGTCTGTTGCCCGATCCCAGGGGGCCCCGTAGGTCTCTTGCTGAGCAATCCCGCTCTTCTTCCTTTTGTGCGCAAGCTGAAAGGAGCGGGAGAGGTCGTGGGGGGAGCACAGACAAACGTAGCAGAGAATGCTCTTTCCCTGCTTGCTGTGCTGTTCAATGTCAGCCTGGATTAATTTCCTAATTCCAGTAAACTGTTCATCATGATGAAGGAAAGCTATGCAACGTGACTCCTCGTGCTGTGAGTGTGGGAGACACGAGGGGTTTTTGAGTCCCACCTGCCCAAGCCCCAGTCCCACCGTTCCCCAGGAGTGGCTGACGTGGTCACGTCAGACCCTGCATGGGGGCCGCCTCCGATCGCTCGCTTTGAGCCTCCAGGACCCTGAAGATGTGCCCACATCTCGTGACCGCAGACCTCCCGATTGGACTCAGACGTGCAGACTCGGCTGGCAGAGAAAGAAGGAAGCCCCGATCGATTCTGTGTGTGATTTCCTTCCTCTGTTCAAGGTAGCGCTCGAGAACAGGGCGCCGTGCGTGCCGCGTGGCTACAGGAGCCGGGACTCTCGAGTTCCGCGCTCAGAGAAGACAGCCCCCTCTCCTCTCTAGCTCCCTTTCACTGTTCCTTCCTCTGGGTAACTTCTCATTTCCTCTTCCTCTCTCCGTGTCCCTTTTCTGTGTTCCCTCCCCTCTGTATGTCTCCTTCCTGTTTCCTTCCCTTCCTTCTCCTCCTCCTCTCTTGCTTGTCCGTGTATCACGGGGACCCGCGGCAGATGCAGGAGCGGCAGCATCACGTCGGAACTGGACGACGAGCCCCCATGCGCGGAGGAGATCGATTACGGTCCAGACAGCAGCTCAGACCAGGAGGGGAGTGCCTCTGAGCTGGACCGGCAGATCCGGGAGTGGGCCTCCCACGAAGACGAGGGTGAGGAAGAAGAGGAGGGCCCAGGACAGGGAAGAAGAGCCGCCTCGTAGCCCCGAGGTTCACGGCGCGCCCCAGGTCTGCAGCCACTGGACTAGCAGCCACGCGGTTTCTCCCCCGTCAGACATCCCCCGTCCCACGGCAGTGTCGGTCGGTGCAGGAAGCCAGCCCACGTGAGACTGTTCTCGGCAACCCCGTGTCCGGATTTTGTTCTGGTTTCCGTAGGCATAGGAGCTGGCTACTTTGTAATCATATTCTTTTCCACACAGACTTCGCAGAGCAAAAGGTGGTCACGATTTAGACCCAGCACCCAGGAGCGAGGCGTGGGTGCCGTGATGTGCGTTGTTACTGCTGTCACCGTGGGTAGTGCCTTCTTTTTCCAGCTCTCTTCTGGATTTCTTTGCTGTAGTTTAGAAGTCACACATCCGGCCTCTGTGTTATTAAAGCGTTCAGATTTCTGTAGCATACGTAAGAGGCTTAAGGGAAATAACACAGTTCAAATCCAAGCTGACGGCATCCCTTAACTTATCCCATATACATTATTTCCACTCTTACACAGAAGATAGCATAATGCTTCTGTTTTTTTCACGGACTCATAAAATCAAGGAGATAATATTGTTAAAAGTGTGAATTCTGAGAGGGACAGACATAATGCTAATTCATGATCACCGGTTCGAGCCTCAGCTCCAATTAGTTTGTGGTGTTACCTTCTAGTTCTCTCGTATATTTCTGAGGGGAAGTGACCGGCACAGGTACATATCTAGGTGGCACGGTCAGCAAAAGCCTGGAATGTGGACTATTTATTGGTCCATCTATGTGACAAATAAATATTATGCCCTTACCGTGTGTCATGCATGTTACTAAGCTCTGAAGACGCAGAGAGAAAAGACCCACCTTGTGTCCTCAGGTTGCGCACAGTTCAGTGGGAGAGGCACAACGAAAGGTTTTACTCCAGTACAGCAGCTCCGGCCACCGCGGAGCCGGCCGGAGGACGACACAGGGTCAGCCGACCTAATGGGGGGAAGCTTCCCGAGAGAACGTGATGAGTCAGGTGATTCTGGAAGCATGTGTAAAGAGGAACTGGAGAGAATCTGTGCAAATCTGTGCCAGTGCCCTGTGATGAGGTTAGAGCTGGGAATAAACATTTCGTGTGATTGGTTTAAAGGATGCATTTGCGAGTGGGGAAAGGAGGAGAGTGACAGGCGTTGAAAGGGAGAAGACGGACATCGATGTGATCCGGCAGCGTTTGACGTGCCTCGATGACAAGGCCGGACTTGACTCTGACGGTGCTGGGGAGACCAGGCCCGAGGTCAGCAGACTTACGTCAGCACCAGTGCCCAGTTGTTTACGGCCGGTGGGCGCCCTCGCCGCGCTGGCTGTGCATCGGCCTGAGGACTAACGTGGGTGTGCCGCTGCCCTGTCTGAAGGGCAGCGGGCTTGTGCTGAGATGAGAGATGAGCGTGGTCCAAGGTCATGTTGAATATCGGGGGCCAACCAGGTGTCCAGGTGGAGAGGACTCCCCAAAGCCACAGGCGCATCAGGGAGAGAAGTGGATAAAGGAAAGGTGTCCTGAGTGAGCCGGGGGACCTGGCAGCTGAGCCCAGGTCAGCTGAGAGGGCCTTTCTTGGAAGGAACAGCAGGGAGGGAGAGGGGAGAGACCCCCGTCCTTTCCCTCCGGGTGGAAGGCCATTCCGTGTCACACCTCGTCAGTCTCAGGTCTGGGTGTGGGGGGGCCCCCACGCAAGTCAGCTCCAGGGAGTCCTGGGAGCGGCTCTTCCGGCCCCGCCAGACACGTCTCCTGGTGGCCAGCCCACACTGTGGTGAAGTGCTCTGAAAAACGGGTTCTACCGATCTCAGAGCCAAATGAAATGGCGCGGGACTTTCAGGAAGCCGTCGGCCGTCGTGGGAGGCAGGTGTGGTTCGCAGTGTGCCGAGGGGACGAGCGTCCAGGGGCGGGACGCCGGGGCCGGGCCACGTGCAGGGCCGTCCTGTCCCAGCCCGTGTCTGGCGCTGTGTGTGACAGGACCAGGGGACAGAGGGGCCCGCGGCGCCCTGGGGCAGCCTTGGGTGCCTCCTTTGACTCGGGGCAAGGTGGGGAGGTGGCCTTGTGACCCCTGAAACGCCCCGACGCGTGTGAAGAAGCACACGTCTTCTTGTGATCCACGGAGATCCACGCTTCCTCGACCCCATAAGGGTGGGACCGGCTGACGGGTCCTGACACGCCCCAGGGGCCAGACACCGGGCCCCCCATTCCCGGCGGGAGCCAGTCTCTGTCTCTCTGTGGATCCCCTCACAGTCGGCCCCGGCCCCCTCGGCAGACGCGAGTTCTGCCCTCCCCCCGCCTCTTCAGTCTCCCGTGGGTCGTGGCCTCACTTCATCTCGTCATGCCCGTGAACACGCGTGGCACACGCGCACACACATGCCGTTCCTGAGCCCCAGTGTCCTCCTGATTTTTCACGCCATCACGCCTTTTCCCCTGTGCCTGACAGGCCTCTCCCACTCCGTCGTTTGGGGGTGGCGGGACCCAGCTCAAGTATCACCCTCCTCCTGTACGGCCTTTTCTGGTCGCCCAGCCCAGGTCTCTCGTCTCCCTCGTGTGCCCCCCACTGCACTGCGTGTACCTCCCCTTTGCAGCGTGCCCGCCGCTCACAGCTTGCTTGGCGTGCTGTGTACCGCCCCTCCCCCACGGCCAGTCCACAGCGAGCTCTGCGGTGGACTCCCCGACCTGCTGTTCTCTCTCTCTCTCTGTCCCCGCCCTGTGGCACCTGGGAGGTGCTCAGAAGGGCATCCTCTTCCCAGCCTCCAACCTGGACATCCAGTGTCTTAATGAAAACCCGTGTATCTCCATGAACTCCCTCCACGTTCCACCGCACATCCCTCAGTGTGTGGCAGAAGGGCAGTGGGTCTCCGTCGGGGACGCCCAGCGTAAGGACAGCCCAGCCTCCCGAGCCGGTGGTTGCCACGGAAGAGCATCCCCGGGTGAGGCGAGCCTGACCAGGAGGAGCGGGGTGGCGTGGCCCTTGCCTGCACCGTGCAGACATCCAGGCACAGCGGTGAGAATGGAGGGACAGAATGTGGGAGGGTCTCCCGTGGCTGCAGCAGCCCCCTCAGAGCTCTGGGCCGTGGGCTCCTCTCGGCGAGAACAGGCCTGTGCCCATGTGCATGCTGCCAGCCTCCTGCAGTCCTGTCCATGAGATCCCAGGGCTCCGTCCGTCCGTCCGTCCATCTCAGCTTCTTCAGGGCTTCCAGTGCAAGGGTCCGAGCCACAAGGAGCTGTTGGAAATAGCCCAATGCTGGAGCTTCCAGCTGGTGTGGCAGGTTGCCGACGCAGCCGGGCCGCAGCCCTCTCTCCCACTCAGGGAAGCTTTCAGGCGCGGCTTCCCTCCTCCCGCCCGGCTCACGGAGCTGCAGTGCTGATCGCAGGTTCCCAGGGGAGCCTGTGCCAGGAGAAGGGGCCTCCCGAGGTGGCTGGCCTCTGTCATCCTCACAGGGGACTCAGGACGCCTGTGCGGTGGGTCGGGACCCCCCGTGTGTATCAGGGCGGTGGACCCCCTTTGCCCTGCGGGACAGCCCGCTCCAGCCCCCTGAAGCCCCCAGACTTGGAGAGGCGTGCAGACGGTCGTCTGAGTGTGCCCTGAGTGCATTCTCGGGGAGCATGGTTCATGGGGCCTGGGGTCTGCCGCCGTCCTCCCAGCAGCCGTTCTCTTCGGTCTGCGTGCCGGTGGGGCCTCACGGGTGCCCCACTGGTTCTTGATAGAAATGCGTTGTGTAGAAAAAAGGGGTGGGTAAAACAATTTTTTTAGACAAAAAGGATTGTATTACAACATTGCAGTGCATAATACTAAAAACAAAAAAATACAATTGTATCTAACTTACAATCATCGGCTACACACACTCCAGCACAGTGGAGTGGACACTGAGCTTGAGTTCCCCAACACGCACACACACATACGCGCACACACAGTAGGTCCAGGTCTTTAAGCAGGAAAAAGAAAGCGGGGGAGGGAAGGTGTATCACCAGGCGCACCAGGCAGGGGTAGCTGGGTGGTGACAGCATGCCATACTGCCACGCAGAGACAATGGAGGCCTTCAGGGCAGACCCTTTCACCAGCCCGTGACAGGAGCCGGCCATCTGCACGTGTGTTTTACACCTGCTCAGGTGAGGAGGAAAACTGTGCCAAAGGTAAGCAGTACCATGTACTCGAGTCCCAGCCCCTTGCACATGTTGCCACGCTGGGGCCTCACAACCCAGCCACCCTAGGGTAAGCCCTCCTGTGCCCCCGCCGTAGGTGAGGATGCCGAGGCGTGTGGGAGGCAGGGCTCACCTGACGTTATGCAGCGAGGAGATGCCAGGACCAGGAGTTTAACACAGACTGTCTGGCACCCGAGCCTGCGCTCCACGGGAAAGTGTCTCTTCACTGGTTCGCAAGGGCGTTTAGAGGACACAGAGCAGTTCCCGGCCTCTAGGGGGACGTAATGTGGTTTCCAGTCCTTGAGCCAAACAGAAGCAACCGAACATCCCTGCGCAAGAGCGCGTGTGCCTTACAGCCCACCTGCAAACCCCACAGGTTCAAGGTCGGATCCTCATTAAATCCTCCCACCCGGAGTCTCTGCCTCCACACTCCTACGCCTGATCATCCGAACGGAAGTGCACGGGGCCTGGCCTCTCTGTGAGCCCGACGCACCGTCCAGCGTCTGATCGAGGCAGGCAGTTAACCAGCCACCTCTCAGGCGAGCCCACCCATCTCCTCACGCCTCGTTCTGAGCTTTGCTTCAGACCCGTCCGCCGCGTCGTCTTGGTTCACTCCTCCCCTGGATCTCAGCAGCGGTCCCCCTGCTGCCCTCCTCGCCGTTTGTTTTTGCCTTTTTTTTCCAGCCCTTTCTTCCCCGTACTGGCAGGTAATGTGTGGAATAAAAATCTGTTTCTGTTTCTGCTGCTCGGTGGCCTCCCGGGGGGGTCCTCAAGATAAAGTGCAAATGGAACCTGACGCTCAGCCCTTCCTGTCGCTCGGGCCCTTCCTGTCGCAGCCACTCTTTTGCTGGCTGGCTCCCACTTGAGTTTGTAATTCCATTCATCGTGGGTGGGAAGGTGGATACTCCTCCAGGTCCGCCTCCATGATTTGATGCTGAGTCTGCATAGCATCTCGTAGGAACCCTATCATATGTTTTGTTGCATGGTCTTGCCTGTGGACTTTTCTGTCCCGTCCCCCACCCCCCGACGGTCCATTCTTGGGGAGCAGAGATGCTTTGGTTCACCATCATATCCTGGGGGCCAGCTCTCTGCCCGGGACGTGGTGGGCCTTTGTTCAGTGTGTGCTGCATGGTGGAGATCTGAATTTTCATTCCAGAGGCCTCCGGAGAATGACCTCCCACCCGTTGCCCCAGTAACCTATGAACCAGAGAGAGCAGAGCTGCAGGGGAGTAGGGCTCACCTGTGTGCGGCACGCTCAGAGCCGCCGGGAAGCATCCGGGGGAAGTCTCCCTCCGCCCCCTGGTCCGCGGGGCCCGCCGCTCTGTCACCTCCCGGAGGCGGCTCCCTCCTTCCCCCAAATGGCCTGTAGAGGTCAGGAAAGGGCCTCGGTTTCCAGCCCGGGGCCGTCGTCCCCCGTCTCCATTAGTATTCGCCCCGAGTGTCCACAATTACGCAAACCTAGGTGCCACTCACAGGGACGGAAACGCGCTGGCTTCAGTACAACCGAGGGTAAAGCAACTGTGGATGGACTCCAGGCCTGTGCATGCGTGCCCACTTGCGATTCTGCTTCAGCGCATTCCGAGTCGAAGGGGCCGTTGTCCTGGGCACGGAGGCGTGTGCCTGTGCCGTCGCTGGCGCAGCCAGGCCCGGGAGCCGGCCTCTCTGCGGAAAACGTTTCTGTGTTTCTTAGAGGAAATGAAGTGTGTGCTCGTACAGTGAGAGGAGTGCCCACTCGGGTTCTGCACTTTGGGCTTTTTTTTTCTTGTACGTAAGTGCATTCAGAATCTAGAAAAAAACATATACTAGGAGGAGGCACCCATCTTGAAATGTAGGAAGACACGGTTTTTGTCCCATGAGTCCCCCTCCAGTACGTAGGAAAGGGCATCGGCCAAGACTTGAAGAGTCCGCCTGGCTCTGTGACATCCGTGTGTGACTTTGGGGGTGATCCTTCACTGCTCTAGGTCTGGGTTTCTCCACTGCCTGATAAAACTTAAGTCCACGTCCGTTTCTAATATCTGTCGACTCCGTGCTGCCCAGCCCCTGGGGAAGGCCACCCGCCCTGCCCCGCCCCGGGCCGGCCAGGCGGGTGAGGTGGCTCACACTAGCGCTCTGTCCCCCGAGGGAAGCGAGGCCAGGCCTGCACAGTAATCTTTTCAGAGCCCGGGCTGATTCCGTGGATGCCATGCCAGTGCCCCGGAGAATAAAAGCTTCCAAAGTCAGGGCTGAAAATAAATAATAAAACCAAGTGGCAACCTCAACAGGAAGACCCTGACGTGAGGGGTGGGTGGGTGGTGCATTGAGTCAGCAAACTCGGGGATGGTGGGAGGAAGACTCTGAGTTGCTTTTACCTGCAGTCACGGCCGGCGGGGGGCTGGGCAGTGGCTCTGGAACTGCCCTTGAAGAGGGGGGTCAGCTGCAGCGGGGTGGTGGGGGGGACCCTTCCTCAGCCTCCTTTCCTCTGCTGCACGGGGACCCACCCCCTTGTCACCGACTCTGTTGGTTGTCCCAAGAGAGAGCTCTTGAACAGCCTCTCTCCTGTCACCGGACCTCCGCGTGGGCCCCGGGCCAGCCGCCCTCCTCGACCTTGTCTCTCAGCATCCGGGGCCCTGCCTCTGCTTTCCACACACTCAGGATTTCACGCACTCAGGATTTGGATCAGAATGACTCTTCGGTCGGTTGATTGGGGGCGGGCCCCTGCAGGAGGGTTCAGCGGGGAAAGGGAGCTGTCCTGCCCCAGCCACTGGGCGGGGTGCGTTCCTGCCGCGGGCAAGGGGCCGAGCAACCGCTGAGCAGCCACAGGGCAGGTTGGCGCGTGGATATCACCTCTGCACACCCCGTCCGGTCGCCGCGGTTAACGCTGTTGCTGAGGGTTTCACGGAAGCGGTTCAGTGGAGTTGGGGGTCCGCAGACGTGGGCGTCGCTGGGGTGAAGCCCCGAGAACTGCTCTCTGCGCATTAAACAGGGGCAGTTTGGGGCGTGCACTGGCAGAAAGGAGGAGAGGAGAGACGGAGAGGCCTTTTCACCGTGGCCGGAGGCCCTCATCCAAAAAGGGGAAAAAGGGGGTTGCTAGAAACCCTGATGCGTAGGAAAGTGATGTTCAAGTTGTTTGCTGCCTGCCCTGGGGGGTCTAATTTCCCCCCATCTTCATGCCCTGGAGTCCTCAGTGACCCCACGGAGCTGAGTTCCAGTGATATTTTAAGTACCTGGAAGATGAGATTGTCCACTGGGGATGAAAAGTCTACGGGCGGAGGCTGTCAAAGAGAATTCAGCAGAAAGATGAAATGGGCAAGCTGGCACATTTAAGCCCTTTCACTTGGGCATGAAAATTATGATAATAATCATGTTAATAATCTGACTAATCGGGTTACCATGAACACCTACCCTGTACCAGTTTCGGGAGCTGAGTGTTTATTATAATCACAAGACCCCAGGGAAGTTAGTAACTGTCATTATCCCCATTTTTCAGGTGAAAAGACACAGTCTTAGTGATACTCCGTGTTGTGGCATGATGCCACATCTGTGCAGCACCACGCAGCTCTGCAGACAGGGCAAGTGCATTGGGTAGTCTGTTCAGGACGCCTCGGAGCTGAAACCCAAGGGCGGCTGGCCGGCTGGGGATCTGATCGGGAAGCTCGGGGAAAGAATTTGCCTCCAAGCTGGGTCAAGCCGTTGGACGAATTTAGTTCCCTGAGGTTGCAGGACTGAGGCCCCCATTTCTTTGCTGTCTGTTAGCTGAGGCCCGTCCTTAGCCCCTAGAAGCTGGCTGCACGCCTTGGCCTCTGGCCCCTCCTAGCCAGAGACAGAGTGCCGAACGCCCCACGCTTTGAATCTCTGAGTTTTCCTTTGCTATCGGTTGGAGGAAACTGTTTTCAAAGGCTCCCGTGATTAGATTAGCCTCATCCTTATCTTCCTTTCTGTCTTAGGGCATTTCATCGTATTCACAGACTCTGCCCACGATCAAAAAGAAAGTGGATTATACAAGGGAAAGATTTATTGGGTTCATTTGTGTACTTCTGCTTACCAGAAATAGTGATATTAGCAAATATTGTGTAACACCCTCCATGTGCAAGCAGTTTACACACACCAAGTCACTGAATCTGCACAACCACCTTATGACGTAGGTGTCATTACTGCTCCATGAGGAGCAGTAATGCACATCTGAGGAAACTGAGGCACAGAGTGTTGAGGAAGTGCACACAGCTGGTATGTGGTTGAGCAGAGATTAGAACCCAAGAAATGGGGATCTAGGTCTGTGCCAGGTTTCTTAAGCCACAGTTCCATGGACCTATCAAAAGTGCACTCTGAGCCCTGGCTGGCGTAGCTCAGTGGATTGAGCGCGGGCTGCGAACCAAAGCATTGCAGGTTTGATTCCCAGCCAGGGCACATGCCTGGGTTGCAAGCCACAGCCCCCAGCAACCTCACATTCATGTTTCTCTCTCTCTTTCTCCCTCCCTCCCTTCTCTAAAAATGAATAAATAAAATCTTTAATTAAAAAGTGCATTCTCTTAGACATAGTTTTGTCCTTCTACCCCAGCTCAAGGCCGGAGTCGCGTAGGGGACAGAATGGGTGCAGGCAGGAGGGAAGCAGCACAGACTGCCCGTGGCCCGGGCCTTCGTCCAGGCGTGCGTGCCCGCCCCTGCCGGGCTCTCCATCCCACAGTCACAGTGTTTACTCAGAGAGTGCGTGTCGTCCCAGAGCGCCTCCTCCCCTCGTGTCCTTCGGAAGATGGGGCTCCAACAGTGTTTGCGCAGGGGTGTGAAGTACAGATGGAATCATGCGTACGCAGCCTCACCACCGCCACACCCCTGGGGCTCCTCCCGCCTGCGTTCAAGGCCGTGCAGGGCCTCAGGCCAATGCAGAAAAGGGGCTTGATAAACCACTGATGAGTGCATATGAGCTTATTCGAAAGTTCTCAGTCACAGAGGGGAAACGAATAATTTTTTAAGTTTTCAGTGTTCCATGAGCTGGATTACATTATTCTGGCCTGGACAGGAGATGGAAATAAACGCATAAAAGTGCAGGTAGTTCAGAACCAGAAATTAGCAAGAAAAAAAGGATAATAAACATGACATGAAGTTGATTTTCTAGTATTTTGTGTTTGGAGTGCCTCGATTTAATAAACAGACTTTGCATTGGAAATTCACCAATAAAATATGCTACAGTGAGAGAATGTAGCATAGAGACTAAAGAATATGGAAAACAAAACCCAGAGCTTTATAAAACAGCAAGAGCTGAGCAGAAGACAGAAGACTGATGACATTTAATAATGGCCATTATAAATGTCAGCACCCAGTTGTGTCCCCAAGGGACATGCGGTATCAACTAGGATCCAGAAGGGAGTCTAAAACTCTTTTCTCTCCTCGTGGAACGCTTAATAAAAAGGTTCGTGATGAGACAGCCTAGAGTGAAAAGGAGGCAGAGTAAACACTTCTAGAGCCCCGTTATCAAGGAGAAGCATTTCAAAGGCGAAGACGGAGACTCAGAGCAGCCGGTCGAGGGAGCTGTGGGAGCCGTTGATCCGCGCGGCGGCCAGAGAGGAGACCTGATGTCAGGGAGACTCGGCCGAAGCGCACACGAGCAGTACAAAGACCGAGAGTGAAAAGGCGTCCCCCACCAGGGTGCTGCCGCCGCAGGACCGAGCCACGGGCTTCAGGCCTCAGCGATGACGGCGACGAAGGTGCAGCCTCCGGAGCTGAGCGCCAGTGATGAGGTGGCGTGGCCCCGTCTCCTCCCTCACCCCATGTCTCCCTCCCGCACCCGGTAACCCTGCAACCACGATGAGTAAGGGCAGGGGGGGTAACTAGATCTGGTGCATTGTGCGGGCGTAGGACAGATGAAAGTGAGTGGGAAGGACAGCCTTGTTCACTTGTCCCCGTGATGCATTCATTAGCTTGGCATTCAGAGGCCTCTGCGCTTCCGTCCGCCCCAGCCTGCCTTTCCAGGCTTGTCTTCGGGTACACAGGCTCCCCCAGGCCAGCCTGGCAGGTGGAGGGGCCTGCTGACCATCTCCCAGGTCTGTCCAGCACACCTCCTCCTCTGCCTCCCTTCCTTCGAGGCCCAGTTCGGATCGCTCCAGCTCTGGGTGCGTCTGCTCCCATGCCTCCTGCTCTCCCTGGTCCTCCATCTGT
Organism: Phyllostomus hastatus; assembly: GCF_019186645.2. Classification (NCBI taxonomy): domain Eukaryota; kingdom Metazoa; phylum Chordata; class Mammalia; order Chiroptera; family Phyllostomidae; genus Phyllostomus; species Phyllostomus hastatus. Next base: position 4,941,381 of record NW_025334036.1, on the reverse strand, counting down.
GACCCCTTAGAGCTTTTATTATACAGTTAACCACGTCCTTTCACGACCCACTAATTGCTATGTATCTCCTTGGTTGTGGCTGGATGCTCCGCACGCACCTGCCATTTCTGTGCAAGTGCGCTCTCTGCCCCCCGAGAGCGAGGCCGTGCCTGTGTATAACGTCCCTCACTATGCGGCGCCCTCGGATCTCAGTCTGTCTGTCAATATTATCATCTCATAAAAGGCTTCCTATAAAACCTCGGGTTCTCTGTTACTGCTCTCACTGCACAGACTAGGTCCGTGAGGCTTAGAGACGATCCGAAACCTACCCTACACCGTGCAGTTAACAAGGGGCAGAATCAAAATGTAGGACCGTGTGAGTTGGTCGGAAGTCCTCTACTTTCCCTGACGAGGCCATGGTATCATTACGCCCCCCTGAACCCATCTTCCAGATGACACCCCCGAATGAAATACAGCATTTACAAATGCAAAAGAGCGTCTCTGTAAGTGTATTTCAATTACCGCACTGATCTTGGATGCAATCTTTATGACTGTAGCAGGGGCATAGATTCCCCAAATTAAGTCTAAGGCCGAATTAAGACTTAACGCCTGTGGAGTCTCGCACACCTGCACACACACACACGCAGACAGGCGCACCGTGATGGGCGCTGCACACGGGTTCCCGGTGGCGCAGTGAACGGTCTTCACCAGCAAAGACGTGAAGAACGTTTCATCCCGTATAGGGCAGAAAGGTGCGTCAACTTAGCAGGACGCTTGACGGCTCAAGTTTATTGCAGCCGTGCCCAGAACTTACTCGTTAGGTTTATGGCCGGCGTATGGATTTGAAGCAGAGCCCTGTTAGTTGTGGAATTAGCTTCGAAAGGGTCCTTTGTTGGAAAGCAAGGTGTCCGTTCATCTCTTAGTCGTGATCCTGCAGAGCGTAACGAACGAGGTGAGTGCCCAGCAGGCGTGTTGCTTTCTTCAGGTGTTTTGTTGGTTCCCCATTCAGCGGAGGGGAGCACAGCATCTCTGCTGAAGCCTGCTGGCCCTTAGACGTGGGACGAGCCTGGCAGGAAGGCAGGGGGCCTGGGGGAGGAAGCAGACCTGATCGTCTGTAGGTTCCCCGGACGGCATGACCTCACCTCCGGGCCTAAGGCGTTCACCATGTGCACAGTGAGAATCACAGCATTACCCTGGTGTGTGGCTCTCTCTCTCTCTCTCTCTCTCTCTCTCTGTCTCTCTGTCTCACATGCATACACAGAGACATACACTCACACACAAGAGTTCTGGGCCCCACTCCCAGAGATTTCAATTCACCAGGACTATGGTGAGGTCCAACAGCTCACTTTTTTTTTTCACCTGAGGACATTTTTTTCATTGTTCTTTAGAGAGAGAGGAAGGGAAAGTGAGAAACATGGATGTGAGAGAGAAGCATCCGTTGGTTGCCTCCAGCTCCTCCCCGGACCTGGGATGATGGTATGTGCCCGGATGGGGTCCAAACCCACACACAAAGCCTAGAGCGGTTTGCATTTGTGAGAAGATCCTCGGTGAGGCTGATACTGCCAGTCCAGGAAACACAGTTTGGGAACCACTCTGCTAACAGACATGGCAGGTGATCATAGAGCTTAGGAACTTTCGGGGTCCCTTCAGGAAAATGAGTCATAGCACCAGAAGTCAGGAAGCTTGTCTGTCCTCCGACCCATCTTACGTAGTTTCTTCTGTTCCGGTGTCAGTGCTTTCTCCTGTGTCTCTGCGCCTGCAGAGAGCTCCTCTCTGGTACACAGAGGCGCCCGCAGCCCGTCTCACGCACGCCCTGGGCTCCTGCAGCGCAGTTGCTGTCCACCAGGCAGGTGCTGACAGGCTTGCTCTCATGGACGGGAGCCCTTCTTCTTTCTTTTTTTTTAAAAAGACTTTATTTATTTATTTATTTTAGAGAGGGAAGGGAGGGAGAGAGAGAGAGAGAAACATCAATGTGCGGTTGCTGGGGGCCGTGGCCTGCAACCCAGGCATGTGCCGTGACTGGGAATCGAACCTGCAACACTTGGGTTCGCAGCCCAAGTTCAATCCACTGAGCTACGCCAGCCAGGGCCTTCTTTCTTGAGAGGACAGCTGCCTGTCCCTGGGCCAGGGAGAACGGAAGAACTCTAACCTAGGAGGGACGAGGAGCTCTAGTGTCTGCTGCTTTCTCCATCCTCCCGTCTCCTTCTCCTTCCCTCTTCCTCTGCTTCCCCTCCCCCCTCCCAGGCCTCCTGTGCTTCTCTGCTGTGACCTCGCTCCCTTTACTTCTTTCTCTTGAGGAGGGGTGTGAGTCCCTCTCCTCCCCTCCCTCCCATAGCAGTTGAGGTGGATGCAGTCATCATGGTGCCTTGCCCACTTCCATCTTCATGAGTCGGTTTCCTGTCACTTCATCCCCAGCACGTCTTTCTTTTTTTCCCTGAACAAAATGAAGGCCATTAGATTTGACCCTAGGAAGTGGTCTGGACTTTGAGCCTTTCGGGTCAAGCACCTGGTTTGCCAGTCGCGATGACCTTTTTCGACTAGCTTAGGACACTGGCCACGTGGGCACAGCCTCCTCCTAGGGCACTCAGCATGCGTAGGTCGCTGTCTTTGTGTCTGGTAGTGTCATGGCCCTGCACCCAGTCGACTGGGCTCCTGACCGCAAAGGGGCCTGATAGTGGGTAGGCACTCCTCAGACGGGAGCAGTGACTTGGTATGAAATCTACCCCAGAAGAGGGCCCTCTGCTGGGCGGTGACTGTCCCGACTGCTCCAGTGGGTCTCGGGGGAGGAGCTGGACCGAGACACGTGCAGCATGCTTGTGCAGAAGCCGTGCTCACAGCAGAGGCAGGGGCGAGGCACTGCCCGCCCTCCCAGGCAGAAAGCGGACCCTCTCTGCGCCCTCAGAGCAGCAGCGGGACTTCGAGAACGGCTGCCGTGACCCGAGTGAGGCCCCACGCTCTAGGAAGCCCAGTTGTGCGCTATTATGAGAAACTGCTTGAGAGAAATTGAGAGTCTCTGTTTCTTATGCCTCAGTGGACTTAATTTACAAATAAGAAGATACGTTATTTCAGACTAAGAGCTAGGCAAAAGGCTGTAATTAGTAAACAAAAGGCCAGTCGTGTAATCTGGGATTGATAATCATGATCAGTGGCGGCCCCTGAAAACGTACACGCCCACGTCCCGGGGGACGTGCCGGTCACGGTGCCTGCCTGCCCTCACAGACGTCTGGGGCAGCTGCTGCGCTCGGAGCCACGGGGGTGAGGAGGGGTCTTGGCGGCTGCAGCGTTGTGTTAGCACCTGACCCCACCAGTCCGTTGGCTTCCTTAGACCTAAAGCGAGCAGCTGCTTCAAGCATAGCAAATTATAGTCTCCGATAAAGACCTGGAAATACACGCATATGGTGGGCACTTAAACGTGACACACTTTTTTTTTAATGTAAGTTACATGTCCTAAAATAGAAACACACCTAAAAAAACAAACAAAAAGGACAAACTAGGCTAATCTGATCCCTGTGTGGGCCTTTTGAACTTGTACTGTGACACTGACGTCATCGCCCCAGGGAACAGAAGTTTTGAGAAGCCCAGCACCCACACTGCAGCCTTGCAGGACGGCAGGCAGACTGGGGGTGCGGAGATGGAGAGCCCCTGTGCTGGGAGAGGCTACAACGCCGAGGAAAGATGTATCTGAGGGAGGGGAGAAGCAATGATGAGAGGCCCCAGCTCACGCCGCGGGGTGCGGGGTGCGGGGTGCGGGAGGTGCTGGGCCAGGAGACGCCTGGTTCATGGGAAGGTTTTTCTGGCCCAGTTGTAGTGCATGGCCTTGAGGCTCAGCGGCACCAGTCCGCTGGCCCGAGGTCTCCGGCTAGCACGGAGGGCCCAGTTACCTGAACCGGGGCTGCCGGCTCTGTTGCCATCTGCAGGGCGCAGCAGTGTCTCCCGGAGCCTTGGCAGATGCTCACTAAGACGGGCAGGAGGGCCGTGCTCTGTCACATGGTCTCCCTGTTCCTTTCCCACGTTCCATGTGCGTGTGCGTGTGTGTGTGTGTGTGTGTGTGCATGGGTCTGAGCCGCAGTCTCCCTCTGACAGGTTAAAATGTGCCCCTGGTCTCGTCTGTTCCAGCCTCTTCTCATCGGTGTTTCCGGCAATAAAACGTGTGTTCGGAATGAATGAACTCGATAAAGTTTTCACTCCTGTTTTACCTGCTAGCGTTTATTTCAGAAGTGTCTGCCCGCCAGTTGAGCCTGCGTTTCTCACTTACTGCTTTTTCCCCCTGACTGCCACACCCTCCTTTTCATCCTACCTTCTGCTTCCAGCCTTCCCTGCTTCGAGCCATTTACCACTGTCCGTGGTGCTCAGAGCAGGTCTGGAACTGTGTTCTTTAGTAAGAAAATATCCGATGTAAATGTGTGAGCAGGGGAACACGATGCAGCGTTATTTTGAGTTGGGGAAAATCCTTTGTGGAGATACTCTTTCAAGAGCTTCTGGACCAAAAAACAAATAAACAAAAAACCCAACATTCCGATTAAGGAAGGAGTTTCACACTACCTTTCCCTGGACCTCTGGGCAACATGCAAAATGGAATAATTAAGTGTCATAATCCTTGCACTTGGTCACACTCCTCAAATACCAACCTGGAGGTCTCACTCTGTCCGTGAATTTCCACCTCCTCGGCCTCTTCTCAGGGGGGAGCATCCGAGTAGCACCAGCGCCCAGCAGCCCAGCAGCCCAGCGACTGCCCAGCGACTCCACTCCCAGTCTGAAAAGCCCATATCGTACGAGAGCAGTGGCCGGAGGCTGCTTTCCGATAACACCCAGCAGTTTCTAAAATCTCAGAGCTGCTGGGTGGTACCCATCAGCCCGGTGACCTTCAGAGCGATCTGGGCTCTCCAGAGAGCACGTTTCAACTTAGCATAAAACTGGCCCAGCCCCACCCCCACCCCCACCCCCACCCCAGCCATCTTCAGGGCCGTGAGCATGCACCCCTGGTGTTCGGCTGACGTCCTGGGTGTGCTGTACTCACGGAGACGCTGAGTGTAAACCGGAAGGCGCCTCTCCTTGATACCATCTACGTGCCTTTCCCTGATTTTGTAAACGCCCCTCAGCCGGCTGGTGCTTTGGTAGGCGGAAGGCGAAGGTGTTTGCAGCGTGTCCACCTTAGTCTCGACAATTCATGCTCTCCCCTTTTGCTGTCTTTTCTCTGCCTTGCTGGCCCGACGGAGGGACCACACCATGAACCTTGTGTTTGGCTTGCTCTAAATTCTGATCTAAAACAGGCACACACCAGTGACAAAAAATAATATAGTCCGTGGCTCACTCTTCTCATCCCACAGAGTAGAGTGCAGACGCCCCTGGAGTGGGGGTTAGGAAACTCAGGTTGCTTCTCTAGTTTAATTGCTGGCTTTAGGCAAGTAGTGAAATCTCTAAAAACTCCCTAGAGTGAAGATAAAAACCCTGTCCCGCCTTCCACATGGGGCGACATGAACACATGGAATGGTGCATGTGGCACCGTATGTAACAGTTTTATATAAGAATGTGAGAAGGGGAGGGGAAGGGAGGGCTGGCGGTGGCCAGTGACAAGAATGTAATTACCACAAAGCAGAGAAGGCCTCCACGTTAAAAAGTGTTAACAATGTAGCAACACAATGAATAGTGGTTGTTTGAGGTCGTCCTTTTATTGCACTCACTCCACTCACTAACATGACTTTTTCATTTTACATGTTTTGACACTTGCAAGTATGCGTGTGTGGTCGGGGTGGGGGAGGACTTTGGGTGGAACACTCGGAATTCCATCGGGATACATTTTCCTGGAGTTATTTGCTTCTTAAACAAGCCAATACCATCATTTATAACCATAACCCGGAAGGCGTCCCAGTTGCCTAAATATATAAACAAAATGAAACGTACAATTTGCAAAAATCTTTAGCTGAGTACTTAAAAAATCTGGAATGGTTTGGGGGAAGACATAGAAGCAGTTAAAAAAAAATCGTGTAATGCTATGTAACGATGTTTATTAAATGCCTATTTATGGTTGTGCTTGGCATTCTAAAGGACAAAATAAATGCAATTGTGGAATTATAGAACTATAAAGTGGGAAGGAGTTTAAAGTGTGTATTACCAAGCTCGTGTACTTTACTGATGGAGGAAGTGAGGCCGGAAGCTGAGCTCCCAGGTCACTGAGCTAGGAGGAACCAGGGCGCAGCCCGGTCCCCCCAGCTGGCGCAGAGCCGCCTCCGGCACACTCGCCCCGGGAGCCATGTACATCAGCTACCGCTAATGGGCCATGTCAAGTCCCGAACGCGCGTTTAAACAACCAAGTAATTTTCTAAGCACGGTATTACAACGAGCATAGACCTGACCATTGACTTTAGCCTCTGTCCGCACATTTAAACGTGGGGAAGGGATATTGAGCCATCACTCAAGCCACTTAGTTCATAATACCCAAGCGTGGGGACAGGGCGCTGATTTGATGGCATGGAGCTCAAGTGGAACGGGTGTTCGGAAGTTTCCCTTCTCTCGCGCGACCAGATTTGCATGGGAGTGGAGGCCAGAAAACTGTCAGAAATAAGGAGTGGGCGAGGATAAACCCAGTCTCCAGTCTTTAGAGGAGCCCAGTCGCTCGGACCGTGCGTGGCAGGTGCGCCCTTCTGGGGCCAGGGCAGCCCCGCTCTTCGTGGGCGGGGCCTGCCCGTCGCGTTTTCCTCCAGCGTCGCTCTGCAGTGACGTCAGCGGCGGCGTGCTCCCCCTTCCGGCCCACTGTGCACGGTCCGATGGCCACTGTGCGAGTCTGGCTGGAGGCTGGTACTCATCTTGCAAGGAAATGTCATTCCGTGAAGTCTAGTTGCATGAACCCCGGCTGATCTTTCTCAGGAGAAGGTTTCTTTTCAGTTCGTTTGTATATTTAAGTGCTCAGAAGAGCGCGGTAGGCTTGACTCTGAGAGCCCTCCCGGTGGAAACAGAATTGCTAGTGAGCCGTGGTCTCCATGGTGATTTTCTTAACGCCGCGTTGGAATCCGTCTTCTAAATATTGAGGCGTAGTTTGCGAACGCAACTGAATGAATAATGACAGTATAATCAACACTACAGGGTTGCCTTGAATTCTGGTATTCGAGACTTGACACAGACTGCTGCTTCCCTGGCCTTCAAGCTGGTCTCCAAACATGACCTTCAGGGTGTCTTTTCCTCGGTCGTGATGTCCCCCCCCAGCCGCCTGTCTCCGTTTCCTTGCGCTCTGTCCACGCTCTGTGCATCTGGTTCCTTTAAAAGGACAGTCTGTTCTTCACAGGCCCCTGGCCATCATGCTGTCTCCTTGTAATTCCCCATATCGTATGCAGTGTAGACGCCTAGGCACTCTGGACCTGAGGACCGCTGCACTGGAAGGAAGCCGGCAGAAGCAAGCTCTACAGACTGACTTTCCACTTCCCGATCTCTCAGGTTTCCCGTCTAAACCTCGAGCAGTCTGGGCAAGATCATTTCCAGTGTCCTTCACCTGTGGATTCTGGGATGAATCTCAGTCACAGGAACAAAGGAAGACCATCAAGAACATCATCAGAGCGGACTATTGTTTTCCTGCTCTCTGTGTTTCATAGACAGGTTTCCATCCATTCTCCTTTCAAGTCCGCATTCAAAGGCCCGGATCGTGAAATGCGGCTCAGAGCTGCTGTAAGGCAGTGCGAGGGAGAACAGCGCTCACCTCCAGAAGGAGACTCCTGTTCTGATGAACCCTCTGAAGGCACCTGCATCTGGGGCAGGCTGTGAACCAGGTGTTTCCATCATGAAATAGGGGCATCAAATCGTTTATTCCTCATGATCTCTCTCTGACTCTCTGGAAAGCTGTGAAATGAGGAGGAGGTCTCACACCTCCCCATTGCCTAAGAACAAGCCCGTCGTCAGGGGTCCCCCGTTTGGGGCAACAGACCCGAGTCTGAATCCTCAGCCGGACCAGGGAGAGGGAGAACGGAGCAGCTCATCTCCTTCCATGACTTTGCTCCCCTGTTTCAAACTGCACACAGGTCCAAAGAAAGTGGCGGAAGAAACAGACTCCCCCGAAAGCTCCTGGAGTGTGCTCTAAGTCAAGCATAGCTAAAAGAAATACTTGTCAAATACCTGCTCTGTGATACCCTCGAGTCGGGGGGCTCAGTGTAGTGTAGTGGGTACACCTGCAGCCGCTGGGGCCAGGTAATGCCGCCCCTGAAGCTGTGCCTGAGTCCTGGGTCGCACACAATGAATGTTAGCTTTAATACCATTGTTAGTAGTTGTCGCTGGTGCCTGCTGGGCACCAGGTACAAGGTAAGGGAAAGAATAAGGCTTCTGTCTTCAAGGACAACCAAAGTAAGCTCTGCATACATCAGTCAGTCTGTGCAGAACACAGGTTTTGAGAAAACTGGCTAGTGGAATAAAATGCACTCCAGCATTCTCTGGATACACCCTCCCCGATCTCCCAAACTGTGGTGTAATTAATTGGACAAACATGGAGTGTCAGTTAAAATGTAAAAGGCATGGAACACATTGTCACTGCAGCCAGGGTCACATTGGTCTGGCCCTATTTTATAATCCTGCGGGCTGAAAAAAGATTTCTTTTTTATTATGGGCATGACAGTGAACTCAGCGGGTGCTCTCACCGGCTCTCCAGACCCCTCTGTCCCATCCTTCTGTCCCCTCCTCATGTCTGGCATGGCTCCTGAGAGGGACTGGAGGGTCTCTTAGGGTTTCACAAGGAAGTTGGCTAAGACAGTAATGTGGGCGCTGCAATCGACAGGGCCACCCAGCCAAGGCAGAAGTCATTCTCGATGGAGGAGAGTTATATCTGTCCCAAGATATCGTTACATTGGACTTCTCTCTGCTCGGGGCTTTAGCTATGTTGAGGGCTTGTGGAATTCGTGAAAGAGGAAGAGCCAGAGATACAGTATTTGAAATCTTCCAAGAACACACAATCCCTACTGTGTATGTGATCAGAGTATCGGCGGTGCCTTTCCTTTTAGAAGAGATGGATGTGTGTTTCAGACGACTTAGAAAGCAGGCACAATGAATCATCATCTTTCACTGAGCAAGTTCACTTCGGGGAGTATAGGGCCGCTGAGTATGGATCACTAAGATCGAGCGGCCTCATCAGTTATTGACCAAACTGGGGTGGCAGTTCTGCGAGTGACAGAATACGTCATAAATAATTGCAGCGGGACAGCCGTGGAAAACTGGTTCTGTCCCGGGCACACAGGGACGCCCGCTATCACGAAACGTCTGCACGGATATCGTGAAACATGTCACATCACTCTTCACAATGGAAGAGTAAATAAACAAACAAGAGCAATAAGCAGACAGATAGGCATTATACGTCTCACGCGAAATGATGCATAGCGAGCAGCTGATAAAATAATATTATAAAGATTTAATGCAATGGAGGGAATTCACCATGTGTCGAGATGTGAAATTAAAAATATCTTTCCATTCCTAGTGTGGGGGAAAAGACAGTGAAAAATAGCTATGGCATATTAAAATCGTTTAACCTGAATGCTGAACGGTAGAGCTGTGTGTGTGTGGTGTGTGTGTGTGCGTGCTTGTATTTTGTAGCTTGATTCATCCTTACCGGCCGGCAGTCTAGGGAGGCTGTAGTTTAAACAGTTACTGTTGGACCTCACCGAGGTGCTCACAGGTGGATCCAGCTGAAGGGCATCTCGGGGTCAAAGAAGAGTAATTCTCCCCCAAACGTATATCACTTTCGCTTGAAAGTGCTTCGCTGCACATTATCAGGTTTGATCTGCTCAGCAGCAGACGGGCATTATCATTCTCGTCTTACAGCCTCCGAGTCAGAACTTCCGAAAAACTAACTCATTCGCCTCCAGTCCAACAGATATTCAGCAGGGACATCTCTTAGAATCATAGCTCACCTCTCCCAACTCCAGGCTCAAACTTATTTTCTAAAGTAGCTTCTCATAGCCTCACCCTGGGTTACTGGTTGTGACCCTAAATTTTATCATGGACAGTGCTCAGGGCCCACTGTTTGTTTGGAAGAGGCGGTGGTCTCTGGAAGATCAGTCTTGAAACTTCATGTGCTCGAGTGATGTGCGTAGCAGACTGGGTCTTTCCTGATCACCAGAAAAATAAAACACTGACAGCAATAAAAATTCAAACTCGACCCCCATGATTCGAAGACTTTACTGACTTTTAAAGGATGTATGTAACATTTAGGGTTTTCTTTTTTTTTTTTTCCATCTTGGAATGTATTCCAAAGCTAGTTGCATAGTTTAAAGCATTAACTTAGTTTCTCCTTTCCATGAATGAAGACATGAGACGATAAGCCTTCTGCTCATTTATTGATGGGTTTAATGGGGAGGGGGACAGAGAGTTGAGCGTTTATTCAGCATTTGGCACGCCCTCTGCTTATGACTCGGAAACCAGTGTGGCGGCTCCTCCTCTGGGCTTTACCTTCTTTCGGGGACTCCTTCCCCGCCAGGCTCGCGTCCAGCCAGGGAGCGCAGAGTTAATCAGCTGGAAACACAGAGATCCCCACCGCTGTTTCTTTGGAAATTAAATGCTAAATTTGGAAAGGGTGACGGGAAAGATTGATGGGGTAAATACCTGATAGATGGTTCCCCTTGCTTATTTTAATGAATAAGCTTCCGGGTTCCTGCTTACTATGCATTTTCTTGGGGGTGGGCAGCCACTCGATTTTGTATTTTAATAATTGCTTTGAGTGATCACAGAGTTCAGGGACAGCCGCTCACATCTGCAGAACTTCTGGTCCTGAACCCTGACAACCTCGTCGTACAGACAGGGCCACGCCTGGGGACAGGGTGGTCACCAAGTTTGCCGACAAAGTCCCCACATTCCCAACGTGTACTGAATGGACCAGACATACGGACTGTCTCTCTCTTGCTTGGCAAAGGCTTGCTTATGAGATCATCCTTACAAACCGTATGCAAAGCCTTCTTTTGTTTCACTCTGCGACAGTCTAGCAGGGGTGAAGTAGCATTTAAGTTGGGTAGTACGGATGCCTGAAGAGTCAGCGCTGGTCTTCCTTCCTTGTTCATGGATGAGCTCACAGTCTCTCCTCTTCCTCCTCACCCTTCCTTTCTTTCCCCCGCTCATCTCAACACAGTCACGGCTGTTCTCATCCACTTTAATGTCCTTTCACCGGCCTTGTCTTCGAAGGCAAAACAGTGATCTACGTTATTCTTCTCTGGGTCTCTCCCCGCTTCTCTGTCTCCAGGACAGATTTAGCGTCACCAGCGGTCACTCACCGATTAGATGTTTGCGCGGCCACGCCGGCTCTCCCACGCCCCTTTCATCTGTCTTGTCCAGGGGACATGGGACTAATTCTGCACTGATTGCGTCATCTCTAAAGATGTGCAAGAACTCTTTCAAAGTTTCAGAGAAACACATAGTGGACAGCATATCAAAGCAAATTTAATTCAGTAGGAGGCCTCCCCCTTCCTTCATCTTTCTGTGTCAAACTGAAAACAAGTAAAACAAAATTTAAAAACCCTGGCTGGTGTAGCTCAGTACATTGAGCGCGGGCTGCGAACCAAAGTGTCGCAAGTTCAATTCCCAGTCAGGGCACATGCCTGGGTTGCAGGCCATGACCCCCAGCAACCGCACATTGATGTTTCTCTGTCTCTCTCTCTCTCTCTCGCTCTCTCTCTCTCTCCCTCCCTTCCCTCTCCAAAAATAAATAAATAAAATCTTTAAAAAAAATTTTAAAATGCAGGGTATTATTTTACCTCCCCTCCTGGTCTGATTCAGTACCCTCCTGGGCTGATTCAGTACCCTCCTGGTCTGATTCAGTACCCTCCTGATCTGATTCAGTACCCTCCTAGTCTGATTCAGTACCCTCCTGATCTGATTCAGTACCCTCCTAGTCTGATTCAGTACCCTCCTGATCTGATTCAGTACCCTCCTGATCTGATTCAGTACCCTCCTGATCTGATTCAGTACCTTCCTGGTCTGATTCAGTACCCTCCTGATCTGATTCAGTACCCTCCTGATCTGATTCAGTACCTTCCTGGTCTGATTCAGTACCCTCCTGGTCTGATTCAGTACCCTCCTGATCTGATTCAGTACCTTCCTGGTCTGATTCAGTACCCTCCTGATCTGATTCAGTACCCTCCTGGTCTGATTCAGTACCTTCCTGGGCTGATTCAGTACCCTCCTGGTCTGATTCAGTACCTTCCTGGCCGTTACACAGACGCAGGCCCAGCACTCAAGTTGATGCCGCTTGCTTGGATGTTCTCTCTCCAGGTGTTACCCACTCCTGTAAACTGCAGGGAATCCCGTGTTACTGAGAAGTGTGGATTTTCTTAGTGAAATGAACCCAGTTCACCACTGTCTTAGGAACTAGAACCTTGGTTTGCCCAGAGCACCGGTTAGGCCCACCTTGGGATGACACAGAGAGAAGGCCAAGGTCATGCGAAGGGACTGACAAACCCACCCAGAGTCTGAGCTCCCTTCCTCTCCCTGAGAAGTGAAGTGGAGCCTCCACACCGCAGCTCCGCTGTGCGATTCAGAGAGAATCGGTGGGTTAGAAGGCAGGAGGCCTGTCACCATGGCGACCGAGGGGGCTCCGGGAGTTGGCGGCAGAGGTCACAGAACAACCACGGCTGCGGAAAGGACCTGACGCCCGCCGTGTGGAGGGAGGGGTGTTCGGGCAGCCTGGGCCAGAGGAGACGCCATCGTGTGTGTGTGCGTCCATGAGACGCCCGTGATGTGTTGGCGGGCCCTTATTTGCAGTCGTACGACGTTACCGTTTTCTATTACAAATTGCAAATTCGATTCTCAAATTCAATTATCCTAGCCACAGCCAACCAATAAGTTTAGCAGTTTCTGAAAAGAAGGGCAAGTAACACTCAAGTTTATAAACACATGTAGAGGCAAACTACACATAAGCCTCAGCAAACTGAAAATGGAAGGCTCCCAGCTCTGGGCCGGAGGAGGAGAGGATTTCTGGGGGCCGCGCGTCACACAGACTTCCAGATGTGTGTGTTCCCTGAAACAGTATTCCACATGATCCTCCACGAGGGTCCCCCTTTTTAAGGTCCACTTGAACTTGGGAAATGTTGCCCACTCCGTCTCATTCCTAGTGGTGTTCGTAAGGTGTGCTGATCCATCGAAAATGCCCCCAGTTCTTCAATTGACTGTATTTTTACTTTTATTTGCTTAGCATTCCCCGTGTTTATTTGACCACAAAAGTACTTTCCATGAAGAATTCCTACTAACAGTGCTCAGAACTTCCGTTTCACACAGCTTGCTTTGGGAAAACAGTGATGCAGAGGAAATAGATTTCAAGTTTGGGAGGACATACAGTTAAAGGTAAGACTCCCATCTCAGGATAATCTCTTCCCATGAAAAGCCTCAGACATTTACAGAACATACCTGGAGGCAGTCCTGTTTAGGACCTTGCTTTCCAAGTGTGGCTCTTGGAACAGCCACGTTGTCGTCACCGGGGTGTCGATTGGAAACACGGAGCCCCGGTCCTGCCCCAGAGCTATGGGGCCAGAATCCCGCCTCTTCTGCCAGACCCCCTGGCGATTCGGGTGCCCAGAAGGTCTGAGGAAGACTATTTCAGGAGACTCACGCCTGCTAAGGTATACGGATTTTGTGCATTTCTGCACGCAAACTGAAAGAAAACTATGACGGCATAACTAAGGTTAATATTTATCTTTTAAAATATGAGCATTGAACAATTTTATGAGAGAGTGAATAATCACATTGAAATAGGCGAGCCCGGAGTGGGTCGCCAGTCTGAACGAGTGCGTGTCAGCACCGGATCTGGATCAGAATACCTGGGTCGGCGTGTGTTACGTGTGGAGGGGAGCAGAACACCTGGGGAAGCCAGAGCTCAGCCACACTCGCGCCTGGTTCGGACGCAGGGCAGCCTGCCGGTGAGACGGGAGAGGCGCTGAGTAGCACACGGGCGCCGTAGTTACACTGACGTGTCCCAGGTGGAATCCTCATGTAAGTCACACGCTTCAACAGGGCCAGCCGCGAAGTTCAGAAACATCCTCATTCCCTGGAGGTACCTATCTTCACACGTGTTCATTTGCTCAGTTCACTAGTGCACATTCTACGAGGGCTGTCTTCAGATCGAGCACCAGCCTCAGATCAGTAGCACGTACGCTGCCCCACGGAGGAACACGTAACCGGAAGTGTTAGCTGGGTTGTGAAGAGTTCGCCAAGTGGAAAACACGCATGCGACAAAGTTACAGGAAGGAGTTCCGTAGGTGAGGAACGTACATGAAAGTTGTCCTGGCGGCCAGAGCAGGATCAGGGTCTGCAGAAACCCTTGCATTGTTGTTTACACACACATCCTCGTATCGCTCTTGGAGTTAGTGGGGACTTAGTACAGCATGTAGGTTAGGCGGCGGAGGAAGATTTTATGTCTCCCAGGTCTCTGGGAGTCCTTCCTGACCCACTGCCTCCCTCGCTGAACCGCCTGTTCGCTGATTCTCTGAGCAGTGATTCTCTGAAGATACGAGCTTCCTGGTGGACAATTGTCTGACTCTTCCCAGCCCCACCTAGTGATACAGGGCTGGGCCCAGAATGCAGGCGTGCGACACGGGGGATATGAGGTCTTGCAGAAAGAATTGTGAAAATGGTTCAAGGCTAACGCGTTGGCATCATTTAAGAGGAGAAACGGAGCTTTGCAAACCATTGGGCTAATGGGATATTCGCGTAAGGAAACTCACTGTGTGCACCGTGTGTGTGTCACTCCCAGCAGTTTGGAAGCCTCGGTATTATTTTTTAAAATGTGGAAAATGGTGTCTATAGTAGAGGAGAGACCATGGCAGTAACCCAGGGGGAGGTGGTGAGGGCATAAACCAGAGAGCTCTCCATGGAGACGAAGAAGCAGGCGGATACAAAGCGCCGTGTTTAAGTATGTTGGAGTAGGTGGCATCGTGGGACAGAGGGAAGGACAGGAGAGTGTGTACTGAAACATGAGGTGGCTCTCATGGTGAACAGAAGAAATCTCTTACGACCTGTGGGGACAGAGAGCGCACTGTTTTGTCACATCGACGTTAAGGTCTGGACAGACTTCGGTGTCGGGGAAGCCCTGAATCCTGGGAGACCAGGAGGGTGAGCCCAAACAAAACAAGACAGGGGACGCATTGCTCGGCCTCCTGGCGCTAGGCTGGAGTCGACCCTGGAGGAGCCCAGGGTTTCTCGATTTCTCTTTGAGATGTTGTAGCTGCATTTGCTGGAGTCGCCAGGAGCTCAACACTCAGGCTGCAGGTCAGGAACAGATTAAGCCTTTGGTCTGAGGAATGTCAGTCACTGCCCAGAACCCAGGCCTGGTTGCTCGACTAGACAAGGAGGAGGAAAGGAAGTGGAAGAAGGAAGGTAACGAGGAGAAGGAGGAGAGCGAGAAAGACGAGAAAGGGAAAAGGGAGGAGGAGGAAGAAATGGGAAGCTCCTGTTGTCTGTGAAGCCAGCCCGTGAAACCGCAGTGCGATTTCCTGCTCTGGGAGGGCGGCCGTACTTCCTGCCTCTCCGCTCCATTCCTTGGCTCCCGGCGCTCCACGGCATTCTCCCGTTCCTCTGCTCTTGGAGTAGTGCAGCCCCGTGTCCGCTCCCTTCCTGTAGGACATCAGGTCTCAGCAGATCCGTCCCGACTGCCTTGCCATTCGGGGCCAGCCTGGTGTGGATCTGGTTCTTCTGATGGGATCCACCGCTGGGATCCTAGGAACCGTCAGCCTGAGGCGAGTTGTTTCCAAGGTTCCCTGCAGCCGAGGCCACCTTGGAGAAGGTCACCCCGTGACAGGGGGAGCCACGCTTGTTCATACGAATTGCCGCTTGACTCCAGTGCTCAGTGCTCCCTCATGCCCAGTACTTCTGCTCGCCCAGGTGCGGGGGTGTCTGGGAGGGGCTGTGCTTTTTGAACCAACGGGCAAGAGCAGCAACACAGACTCGGTGAGAAAGGCGGAAGACAACATAGGAAATGCTGGTATCCCAGCCTCAGGTTTGTTACCAAGAAAACAAAATACATGATCTTTCCTCTTACCGGTCTCACTTAAATGACTTATGTTAGCTTGTTAGGCTTCCCTCGTAGTTCAGACGGCAGGTACTCTGGGGGCATGCCGGCCCCTCCCCTCGGCACTCCGGCAGCGGCACCGTCTGAGCGCCATAGTTTTCCATCCCCCGGGTCGTTCCTGTGAGTCGTCTCCACGCGTGTCGTCGGGCCAGGGTTGGTACGTGACGGCCACTCCAGGAGCCCTCCTTGCCAGCTCTGTCACAGGCTGTTCACCCCAGGAGAGAAGGAGAAGGACGCCCCGCAGCTACAGCAGCTGGCACCCCGAAACAGGCCGAGCTGCCCCGCACAGGACGGAGGGCCGTCCCCTCCAGGTGGTGACCCCCGTTCGGTGCGGTTCCAGAGCAGGACTTAGGTTTCATCCCGGCTTGGATGGCGGGTGGTCTGTTGGAAATGCAGGTGCTTATTTCAGCAAAACCATTTCTGTTTTATTCATATTCTTAAATACATCATCTCTGTTGTGAAATAAGGAGGCTCGTCCACTGAGCTCTGACCCACGGGTCTGACCGTGAGGGCTGGCTCACTGCAGGCACGAGGCCTGGGCGCGGGGCCGCCTGCCACTCAGTGATCACAACACTCGTTTGCATCTCTCTGGGTCCACGGGCACCCAACATGGGTACATTTAGTTTGCTTCCCCTTCCCTGTAGGGGAGGGTGTCCTGACCAGGCTAATGTGAGTCACCTGTTTTACCGAAGCTAGAAGATTTCTCCCTTGTATTCTATGGCAATATATTGCCATTTTCATTTTTTTTTACTTGATTTTGCACAACCCTACATACAATTTCCATGGTGGTGGTTGTTGCTGGTGTTGTCCTCCTCCTCCTCCTCCACCGCCACCACTACCGTCACCACTACCACCTCCTTCCCCTTCTTTCTTTCTTTCCTGGACATTGGTATATCCAGTGTCCCCCCAGGACCAACTTTCTGGAGCACCAGTCTCTGCTTTCATGATCACGTAGGCGGCAGCAGTGTAGCCAAAGGGCCGAGAGCCAAGGATTGGAATCAGGCAAATCACATTTTGCAACTTTCCGATAGTGCGGCCTTCGGTGAACTCCCAGCCCTCCTCTGACTCCCTTGTGGTGCTTGAGAGGTAGTCACAGCGGGATGCGTTAACGACGCCACGAGCCTGTTGTGAAGCCACGTGCAACAGCCACGAGGCATGCCTGCTTAGCCATCCCACTCGTGAGCCCGCGGCGTCTCAGAGCTGTTTCTGTTACCCTCCTGAGGCGTTAAATTACCACTTGGAGAGCAGAGTGGTGGTGAGCAGCATCGGTCCCTGGAGATTGTAGCTCCCGAGACCTGGGCTGACTTTCGTGACTTAACCGACTGCTGTTTGTGGCTGTGCCCCCGACAGTGGAAGCTTCTCAACGGTGAGCAGTCTGTTTTACATATGATGACTGAAAAGGGCGTTTGAACTAGGGTCGCAGTTTCAGCCGCTTCATGTCCTTTCTTACTCAGGGTCAAACAGCCTACCTGACCTGTGGGGAGCGGGTTCCTCCCCCGGGTCCTCCTGTCAGGTTGGTGCCTCGCGGCCAGGAGGGAGCACAGGTGGAGCCCCCGGGCCCCGGGGAACCTTGGTCCCGTCCACTGGCGTGAAATCCCGGGTGGTGAAATTCCGCTTCTAAGGCTGTGTGTTACTTCCATCGAACCTGTCGTTAAATTGTGGTCACTTGGCCTTGATCTACCAGAATGCAAAGACCTATCTCCATCTGAGCCATTAAAATACAAAACCATGAACCCTAGGCGTCTCTTTCAGAAAACTTCCTTTCGGCAACACGGAAAATGAAGGGCAGGGTTCACAATGCAGACAGAAACACAGGTAATGTGAGTATTCAGATACAGTAATGTGAGTATTCACAATACAAAGCCCATATATTTTCCCAAATGGCCTCAAATTACCAAGTCATCTTAATACGTGTAATATACGAGGCAATTTTAGAGGAACTGTGCAGTCAAGATGATTTGTAAACACACAGGTAAGGGAGCCAGTAATGGAAAACAACCTAGTGGCACTGTGTGGGAGAACTTGAAACCGTCCTAGCAGCTCAGGGCGAAGGACCACCTCCCTTCCCCCACACACACCCATCTCCCCCCCTCGCACCCCCCAGGCCACCAGGCATGGCTTCTCAGAGACTTCTACTGAAATCTGTTAAATCACCTTGACGGTTCAGAATACGGTAATTTCTCACTTTCCCTTTTTTTCCTCCTCTAACGCCCATATTTTCAAACATGGCTTGAAAAATGGTTGGGATTGAGGTTGCCCGAGATTTCTTAAAAGAAAGAAGCCTGTACAACAACTGTCTTTATCCTGCGTCTTGAATTTTCCACCTCCCCGGAGCAGCCCCACTCAATAATACAATCCTCCTCTCAAACCAGATGTGGTGTTTTAGCCAATATCCTCTGAGAAGGTGGCTGGTACCAGAATTTAACCACCTGTTTCGTAGGGGGTGGCCAGGAGTTAGAGCGGCACGCTGCTGGCTTGCTTTCTGCTCCTGTGATTTGAAACTCCATTTAATGGGCTATTTGAAGGGCAGACTTTGCCACCTGGGGGAGCAGTTCAGAAAGCTGGATTGGTCGCTGTGTCTATGAATGTCAAAGGCAGTTAAATCGCAAAAGAGCTACAAAAAAAAAATGTGAAGGGGAAATGACCCAGAAAATCCAGCGAGGGCTCCCTCCCTCTGAAGTCCAACCCTCTGACAATAATGTTTAAAGAGCAACCTCGATGCCTCCTGGGAGGTTATAAACGTCTCTCCTCCATTGTGAAGTGAAACAGAGGTATTGCAGTGACTTGTTTAAGAAGCACACGCCCCCGTTTTTTTTTTCCGTGGACAGACAGACAGATTTCACCCCTTCGTGTTTGCCCCATTGATAGATGGCATCCTAAATGCAGGGTCTAGCAGTAAGCTTTCTCCATTAAATACTTGGTGTCCTTACTCATCCCTCAGATGATCAATTGATTTTAAAACACAAAATTATATGATATACAATACTTTTTAAAAACACAGTGGCTATATGAACATAATTAACTTCTCTAATGAACACTTAAACTTTATGTACTTGTTAATATTATAAACGATACTTCAAAAACTTCTTCCTAAATTTATGTTCTCCATTTCTTTTTGAACCTACTAAGGAGCAGCCCTTTTTGAAATGTTTTAATTTTCATCTACCTGTCTTCTACATTTTTCTCCTGACATTTTCTGAAAATACATCCATGATTTCTAAAAGCATGTAACGTGCATGTAGACTCAGAAGCAGACAAGACTTAGTTCTCATCCCTTACTGTCTCTCTAGGATATATTCTGCAGTATTAATTACTTGACCAGGACACAGGAATATTTAAAACCATATTAGTGTATTTTTAACAGTGTGCTTTCCAGAACGATTTTATCAATTAGCCACGTTGGAGGGTGTCATTCTTACTGAACCCTGTGCAAAAATATATTGATTCTTTTGTAACATTTGATTTTTATTTAATTTGCAATTCAGCAATTACTTATAAGAAATGCTTGTATATGTTTCTCAGCTCTTTGTATCTATGTTATAAATATTTTTATTGTCTTTGTCCATGTGTTTTTCGCATCAGTTTTCTCTCTATAACTTGTAAGTGTTCTTGACATAGTTATGGTATCAATTTTTGCCACGGATTTTGATTCTGTGTTATTAGGCACATCATTGTAGGACACTTGAAGCTTTTGGTCTAAATGCATTTTTGTGAATTTGAAATGACTGTTCTTTTTTATTCTTTTTTAAAAGATTTTATTTATTTATTTTTAGAGAGGGAAAGGAGGGAGAAAGAGAGAGAGAGAGAAACATCAATGTGCAGTTGCTGGGAGCGTGGCCTGCAACCCAGGCACGTGCCCTGACTGGGAATCGAACCTGTGATGCTTTGGTTCACAGCCCGCGCTCAATCCACTGAGCTACGCCAGCCAGGGCTGAAATGATTGTTCTTAATTGATTTTTTTTCCTTGACTCCCCATAAAAAAATACCTGCTTCCTATTGAGTCCAAGATGATTCTAACTTTTGCCCAACACTGTTTGAAATCCGCCTGCACTTACCTTTGTTTTACAGTATTCTGTTACATGAATCGTGTTGACGGGCATTTAGCTTGTCTCCTCCCTTCACGTTTTGCTCTTATGAACATTGCTGGTAAGAACATTCGTTCGTATTCTTGAGCGCCCACGGGTAAGGATCAGAATATGCCCCTTTTCCAGCGTGGCCCGAAACTTGCTTTCCAGTCTGGTTCTGCCAGTGTACACTCGTACTCCTCGTCAGAATTTATTAGCACCACACCATTTCATTACTGGTGTTCCGGTTGTGATCATTGATGTCTTATTGTGGTTCTAATTTGCATTTCCATGGTTATTATTGCGTGGAGCTTTTTTTCATGTGTATATTGACTTTCACATTTCCTCTGATATGTATTGCCTACTCATACATCTTGCCCAATTTTATTGCATTGTTTATCTTTGCTTATTGACTTGCAGAAATTTTTAATATAGTCAGCATATTCATATCTGTCAGTTGTATGGATGGCCACTATCATCTCCAGGAGCATGGCTCATCTGTTTGTTTATTTATTATTTCATACATACAAAGAGTAATTGTGTATCCATAAAGGGCTTAAAATATGACAGCACAAACCCTCGTACTGAACTCACACCGTATCACCTGGCAATAAAAACGTCAGTGATGCCTTGGAAGCCCTGTCATGCCCTTTCCTCCTTCCGACAGCGACCACGCTTGTGAATTTTTCAGACTCAACTTTATTAAGATGTAATTACATGCAGTAAAATGCATGCATTTTGAGTGTGCAGTTGGATATTCTTTGACAAGTTGATGTGCCCATAATCAAGATATAGAGCATATTCATTACCCCAAAGTGTTCTCATGTGCTCTTGGTAATCAGGAGCCCTTCTCCTAACCCCATGCCCTAAATAACCTATATAAACTGTCACTGTAGATGAGTCTTGAGTGTCCTCAGATTTCATACAAATGTAATCTTACATTACAAGTATGTCCTTGGTGTTTCTCAGATTTGTCCACGTGGTTGCCTCTGTAAGTTGCTGGGTCCTTTTTAGTTTTGAGTAGTATTTTGATGTACACCACAATTTGCATACCCCCTCTTTTGTTGATGGACAGTTGAGTTGTTTCTTTTTAGCAATTATTAGTACAGCTACAGTAAACACTCATGGGCGTGTGTGGGCATGTATTCTGTATGGGCAGATGCCTGGATGTATCTTGGATATGCACCTAAAGGAGAAAGTGTTGGGTCGTATCTACAAATTGTGCATAGTTGTTACATGTAAGTCTGTGTTTTATATTTCCAGTATGTTTGTACTATGTTACCTTTGTGCCAGAAATGCATGGGTGTGTCATTCAATGCTTCATTTAATCCATACCCAGGATGCAGGCTTAGTCTATCTTTAAGTCCTTAGGTCCTGTAACTTTAATGTGTGCTCTTTGGGGGCTGATGTTGTGGGGGCTCCCTTCTGGGGCGTGGTGGTAATTTACATACATCGTTTTGTTACCTTGTCTACCAATGTTTTTTTTCCAAATCCACTTGACTCTTTCTTTTATAATATTTTAATGTAGTTTATTGATTAAGCTATTACAGTTGTCCCATTTCCCCCCTTCACTCCCCTCCACTCTGCACACCCCCTCCCACCCACATTCCCCCCTTTCGTTCATGTCCATGTGTCATACTTGTAAGTTCTTTAGCTGCTCCATTTCCTGTACTGTTCTTACCCTCCCCCCATCTGTTTTCTCCCTGCCACCTGTGCCACTTATTCTCATCGCACCTGCATCGCTGCGGCTGCTCCTTGTCTCACCAGCATGCAGCGCCGTCGGCCCTTTACACTGGCTCACCCGTGTGGATGCCCCGACACAGCAGGAGGGTTCTGGTCTGCCTTCTCCCTGATGAGCGGTGCTGTGTCTCTCCGCAGGCTTATTTGCCATCTCTGAAACGTCTTTGGTGATATGTCTCCAAGGTTTTGCCTATTTAGTATGGACTCAAGGTGTTACCAGATAGCTCCAAGACCCACCTTCTGGGTCTTCTGTCACTAACCCCCCCGCCCAGCAACATCTGATGTCCTGACCCCTGACAACATGCTGGTTTTGCCGGGGTTTTGTGTATAGTGTGTGTGAGAAGGGACCCCCTAAAAATTGGAATTACCTTCTGGGGGGTGGGCCCCTTGTAGTATACAGGCTTCCCCTGCTGGGTGAGTGTCCTAGGATCCCAACTGTATCAGTGCACCAGCTGGCGTTGTTGTGAGAGGCTGCTTTCGGCCTCACTGAGTGTTTCTTGAAGGCTCTTTCAGTGAATTGGCCCCTTTCATGATGGGGCTGTATGAGTGCACCTGCCCACACCCCACTCAGTGTTCAGTGGTTTTTGACCAAAAACGGTGTGACCCCCGTGTCCCCCCCCATTCGCGTGATCTCATCCCCAGCAACGTGCTTCTTCTTGTTTGTTTCCCAGACGGAAAAAGTCCTCAAAGGACTTGTGAACCCTGAGTATTTCTTTTGATTCCCTCTTAATACGTCAATGGACATTCAGCTTTCAACCTGACTTCAGAAAGGGAAGTACAGAAACTGTTTGTTATTAAACGTGGTTTTCTAAAATCTTTCTTTATTATCTCTATAGAGCTGCAGTTGAAAAAATAAATGGAAAGAAAACCAGAATCCCATAACTGGTTTTTTTTCTTTCTTGCTGTTTTTAATTTGTATTTGTTCAATTATGCATCTTGAATGAACCTAGTCCCTCGTCCACTAGCCTCCTTCTGGACGTGAATGATTTGTGTGGGGGCTAGTCATTTTCTCTGCTCCCACAGCACCCCTAGCCTGGCCGTGTGTGCCTGTCCCTTATTTCCGTACATTGTGTCTCAGAGAAAGCCGGACGCGTGGCCACCTTCCCTAATTAGAGTCGCCAGGTCCCCACGGTCTCTCGGCAGTGAACTCTCCTCCTTGCATTCTTTCCGTTCATGGGTTTTTTCCATCCCTCTCCCTGAAGGAGCCTCCCCTCCAATTTCTACCACCCCTAAGGAGCCCTCTTCCACATTTGTTTATATGCAAAAATAATTGAAGGATAAATTAATTCTCCGTTTCAATTTATCAAGCCCCTTTTCCATTGTCGCAGCTTTTATTCCCCTTCAGACTGTGGACTTTGGCAACCAGCAAAGGCCTTTTTTGCAAACAGAAAGCGTACAATAGATATTGACTGATTGGTTGATTGCCTGTTTCCTCCAGGCTTCGAGCCTATGATTTTTATGATTGATTGACTTGCTAGATTTTTCTTTTCTCAAGGGTTCCCAATACTCAATTATTAAGTTGCACAGAGAAAGCCATTAAGCCTGTTTATAAAGACCGCAGTCTTAATATCTGTGCTCCCTTTTAAAAAGAGGCTTAATAGAAATAGGGATAGAAGCCCCTGGACTGTGAGTTCTTTAGCGACAGGGAAACACATCGCATATTTGTGTACTAAATACCCAGTGTATTGGCCAGGCCATAGTACAAGCTCAGTGTGGAGCTGCTGCAGTAAGGAGGGAAAATGTGGTTGGAAAGAGTGTCAGGCAGCTTCCCAGGTGACCTCTAATGACCTCTACCTTGTGGTACCCCTGCCCTGGTCTGTGCAGTCACTCCTCCCTGGGATGGGCTGGCCTAAGGCCTTGCTTTTAAGTAACAGAATATAACAAAGGTAATGGGATGTCACCTGATGGGTCGGTGACAAGAGACTGTAAGTTCCATTTTGCTGGCAGATTCTCCCGCTGGACTGTCGCCCTGCCGCCTTTCAGAAGCGAGTCGTCAGCGCGAGAAGTCAGGGAAGTGAGGGCAGCCTCCAACTGCCGTGTAGGGCCTGAGGCCACGCGTCTGAGAGCCCGCAGAGAACTAACTGAATCCCGCCAGCAACCACACCAGTTTGGAGACGGGTCCTCCTCCCGTTTGCCTTCAGAGGGGGTGCCAGGCCTGGCCACTTCCTTCACTGCAGCCTCTTAGAGAGACCCCGAAACAAAGGACCCCATTAAGGCATGCCCAGATGCGGACCCACAGACAGCAGGTAGTAAATGCGTATTATTTGAAGCCACTAAGTTTGTTATGATTTGCTGTGTGGCGGTAGCTGACTAACACAGGAAGATCACGTCTGTGGGGTGCCAGGCCTGCACTGGACCTAGGAAGAGAGGGCCCCGATATCTAGAAACCCGTCTGGTCTTAACCGTTCTGCAAGGTGTGGCTGCAGCGGGGAGGGATACAGTTGTGACTCCGCATTGCAAAGGGATGGAAAGGTAGCTGGGAGAGAGTAGCCCAGCCTGCCCAAGGTCACACAGGGCCAGGCTCCTAAAACCCAGACGAATCCTCTGAAGAATAGGAATGGGGGGAGAGGAAAGGCCCGGATGTGAGTCTTGGCTTCATGTGTCAGCAGTGAGACGGGGTTTGAGCTGCAGGTAGAATGGGTGTCAGTGGCCCCAGAGCACAAGAGGAAGTAATGTCAGGAAGGATTTAAGTCATGATCTGTGTAATGACACTCTAGGGAAGGTACAAAGTTCATTTCAAGTCTTTAGTATTGGGTAACAAGCAGTTGACAAAGGTACAAAAAGAATTCAGAATAGAGCCACAGAGATGATGTCCATTTTAAAAAAAAAAAAAGTAGTGCAGGAAATATTTTGGTAGTCATTTGGAACACGTAGCATATTTTTCCAGGGAAGCAACTGCGGCAGGAACGCAGCTGAAATACTGTGCATTTGTAATGAAAGCAGCAGAACCTCCGACTCTGGACGTGATGTGTGCTCGACAGCAGCAGCCGGATGAACCCAGTAAGGCAGAGAAATACATTCCGAAATCATCTCCTCAGAAAATTAGTTTTAATGGGAGATTTCTGGGTTTCTGGGCTCTTGTAAGAGCTTTAAAAATTGATGACACTAGTTTTATATTGTTAATTCTAATTTCGTCCTTGCCACTCACGAGAGGCGTGAGTGGGGACGCAGAGTGGAAAGGGTTTTCACTCCAAGATAACTAACAATCAGAAAGGAGCTGAGAAAACAACTGGGTACCAAAAAAATCACAAGATGCTCTCTGGTGACAGCATCAGCTCAGCTAGTGGTGTGAGTCCGCCCGTCACGGGAGCAGATGGGAAAGCCGGCCCCACAGACCGCTCCTCGTGGGCGCGCCGGGTCCGTGCCGGGCCTCCGGCGTGTCGTCCCCCCAAACTCAGACCGCAGTGTCTGTGCCTGTGTCCAGTCGCCTGATGTGGATGGTAGCTCCTTCGCCTCGTGCCTGCCTCGCAGTGGTCTCTGAGTGTTGTCTGCTGGTGCTGGAACCGCACCTGGGTTGCCGTCATGGAAGAATGCAAGTCGTAAGAAAACTGTTTGGATGATCGCCCTCCAGGGACAGGTCTCTTTGGTGAAGGAAAGTTCTTGCCAGTAGGCAGTGAGAGGGAGTAACTGGTTCGTTTCGAGTGATGGCAACTTACGCAAAAATGTGCTTTCCCCGCGTGCTCCCTCCCTCCCTCCCTCCCACCTGCCAGCTGGGTTGTGCCAGGGAGACTCCTCACCGCGTTTCTGAGGACCACCGCCCGGTGGGAGCCTGAGTCCCTCCCGGAGCACAGGGCCACGGCCACCCCGTCTCTGGTGGAACCACCACAATGAAAAAGAGACCCGTCCTGTGTTAATCCATCGAGAACACAGAATTGCACCTGCAGCCAGAACTATGCGCAGGTAGAACGTAGACAGCTGAAAAGGAGGGCCTTGGGGGCCAGCCGCTGAATTCACGTATGTGGAGAATGTGGAAGTCTAAGTAGAGAACGACGGATACGTCACGTGGTAAACTTTTTATCCCGGAGGAATGATGCCCCAGGGTTCCTGTCCGTGGTCAGCTTCTGTCCATTTGCAGTCACTGCACTTACAGCATAATTTTGGTGGAGAGCCACTCGATGCAAAAGGGGCACCAGCAGGCCGCCCCAGCTGAGTGCCCTGTGATCACCCCCAAAGGGGGGAAGGGGGCGGGGCCTCTGCCCTGCAGTGGGGTTGGCTTGTAGCCACCACCACGCGGGAGTGCATTTTCTGAAATACTCGCTTGGGAGCTCAGAATCTAAACGGGCGCCATCGGCTTAGCCACTCGTTGAAGGCAATGAAATTAGTTTCCACTGGAAATATAATATTCAGAATGCCCATTGTGTCTATTTTTCCAATTAATTGGACTTTAATTACTTTGCAGAGAAGCCGATAAAAGAGCCGTCCAAGCCGTCCCGATGAGAACAAGCTGGTACATATCCCGTTCACTTTGCACGGGGCTGTCTCTCCGCGAGACCTTCTTTAGGAAAACAAGAGCCGGTTTAATTGTCTTTGGCTGAGGTCTATAAAAGACCCAACAGAGGCCAATGTCTCTAATGTTTAAGACATGGTTCTATTTGCAGACGGAAATGCTGAGAAGAACAGACTCAGGATTGCTGTTTTAAATCAAGGTGACCTTTCCGTGTTATTTTCTTACTGTGCCTGTGGGTATGTGTACATAAATGTATAGGTTTGTGAGATGTATGTATATATAAATATAGCCAGAATGCATCGGTAGGCAGCTCAAGTAAAAAAAAAAATCCAATACGAATATGGTAACATAAAGATAATTTCTTGATTTTTCTCGTTTCCACCTCAACTATTTTTCTGAGGTGCCTTCTTCCCGGAGCGGGAGGGGCCACAATAACTCTGCAGGTGACCGCGGTCTCATACTAGGCACTCTTTTAACCTCGGTCGCCGTACCCCGTGGGTCAGAGGGTGGAGACACAGCATGGGGAAGGCCGCATCTCCCCTGGCAGGACACTGGTGGCCGTGGCCGCGAGGAGTCCGAGGATGCACAGGGCAGGCGGGGGGTCGAGACGTGGGGGGAGGGGTTAGGGTTAGGGCCTGCACGGGGGCTGCATCCTCACAAGCCCCCCTTCCAGTGTGAGTGCCCAGACGGGGAGGAGCCACTTCCGGATCCCACCCTGCACACGCTCGGTGTGGTCAATGAAAAAAAAAAAATATTGTTGACATTTGGAGCCAGAGAGCAACCCAGATGGGGAGCTGGGAGCTAAAGAAAAAGTGAAACCTGACAGTAGAAACACGTCAAAACCCATTGGTTCAGTACGGCTGCAATACATTCTCGCCCAGAGGGAGCCGAGTACCCTTGGGGCGTGGCTCAAGCCTCCCCCCAGCCCTGCACTGGATGCTAGAATATTCCGAGCTGGGAGAGAAGTGGCTGGACATTTTGCCTCTGACGTGGAAGTTTTAGTCTTCGACCCTCGCCCTGTGTGCTGTGGCTGCGATGTGTACGTCCTGGCCAGGGCCAGGTGCACCTGCCTCACGGTCCTGTGGGGCACTTTCCTGGAGCCGGAACCAGTGCGGTGCTTCTGACCGTGACTCCCCGAGCGATTGCAGTGGCTTCCCTCCACCCTGGGTCTCTCAGGGCGCTCTGGGAAATGAAATGATACTCCTCAACAGTTACTCGCCTCCTTCATCCCCGTTTTATTAAATAATCACAAAAAGTGCCTTGTGCATTAAGATTTGGCCCGACGGAGGGGTTGCGTGGGACCACGCCCGCTGCCCTCTGTCTCTGTTCTTCCTCAGTGGATTTCCCGTCAGTGTGGACACATCCTGGGTCTCGGGCATGGAGCTCACGGCTCTCTGCTCCCCGGGATTCGCTTTGTTTGCAACAATAGCAGAAATCGCTGCGGTGTAGAGGTGGCTAGGACCTTTCAGCCGCATGGAAAATACTCCAGCTAAGTTACGGCAAAGGAGAAGCTGATTTCTCTTTTATTTTTAAGCTGAATTTTCTTTTGTGCTGTCTTCATTTGGAAAATTCCGCTCCGTGATCTATCAGGTGACTTATTCAGACCCAACAGAACAGAGTTCCGCCCAAGTCCCAGCTCAAGTATTGCAGAGCGGCGTGGGTCGGCGGAGAGGTCTGGGGCTTGGGAAGTGACACGCTTGATTTCAGTTCTGGCAGCGCCCCCCACCGCCCCCACATGACCTTCCACGTAATAATAGCATCTGTCAGGTCCCTAAAGAGAAAAGTACCATCTATCTTACAGGGACTGCTATTCATCTTAGAAAAATGCCCCTAATCCACCCAATATATAATAAGTAAATACTATTATCACTTCTCACTATTACTGTTTTAAACATTTTATTTATTTTTAGAGAGGGGGGAAGGGAGGAGGGAGAGAGATACAGGTAACCACACTCCTATCAGTGTGTGGTTGCTTCTCATGTGCCCCCTACTGGGGACCTGGCCCGCAATGCAGGCGTGTGCCCTGAAATCAAAGGGGTGACCCTTCGGTTCACAGGCTGGTGCTCAGTCCACTGAGCCACACCAGCCAGGACCCATTAGTATTTTTAACAGGCTGCTTGGTTTGAGGCTGTGGCTTGAGATATGAGTCCCATTTAGCTCCGAGGTTATGTCGAGAAACCGTGTTTGATTCACACCCGGCGTGGTCGTTTCTGGTCGTCTGCAAGCACAGTGTGCAGGTCTCCTCTTCTCCCAAGGAAGGCGATGGGTCTTAGCTCGTGGAAAAGAGAGGATGGTCATTCTCATCCCCGTGTTCCCTGGCGCGTCCTGTTGTGTGACACTCAGCAAGCCGGCACTCTCTCCCACCCCTTTGGAGGGGGGGGGGCGTGATGTGTAGTGTCTGGGCGGCGTCTGTGCAAATTACTTCCGGGAGGCGAGCGGGAGCGACTGCAGTGCCGTCCCTCGAGCACTTGGCCTTCCTCGGATGAAAACGCGATGTAATTGGACTTTAACAACTCGGGTGAATCTGTATCCTAAGGCCATAAGACGTTCCTCTGCAGCACGAGAGCCGGGCGCATCACATGATCCCCTCTGAAGTGCTTGGATTAGCCGGAGCGTGGTTCGAAAGTCCGTCACAAAGGCTGACCCGGGCGGGGTACGGAAAGGCGCCCCGCCTGTTGCTGTGGGTCTCACTCCTGAAGGCTTTTGGCAGAGAAGCTATTTATAGCCGAACAAGGGTGCTTGCCCCAAATACCACGCCAGCCGGCTTTCCTTCCCCCCTTGCGTCCCACGTCAGCGGCCTGCTTAGAGGGATCCCCTTCCCCTCGGTGATGGGGTGCAGGCCGGAGCCGTGCTGTGGGAGTGACAGCTCCTGGGCCCACCACTCCAGTCCCCACCAAGCCCAGAGATTCATACAACATCCGTCCACAGCACCGAGTGTCTCCCGTGCTGGGTCACGTGGATGCGGGAACACACACACACACACACACACACACACACACACACAGCACGGTTCTGGACATTGGTAACAGTGGCCCGGTGCAGGAGAGACCAGGCGTCGTACACAGACACACCCACTTCCAGATCTCTTCCAGCCGACCCCCACAGCCGGTGCTCCTCCCGGTTAGGGTGACAGTGATCCCACCCCTCTGCCTCGCTGCAGCTGTGGGGTTCGGGTGGGGGGTGGGGCTGAGCCACGGCGGGGCACCGAGACGCTGGGAGTGGCGTCCTGGGGGTGAGGAGGCGTTGCCGGTCTTAGGAGCCCACGTAACACCCGTGAGGGAGACCAGCGGGAAGATGGTGCTGAAGCTGTTGGCAGCGGACTGGAACCGGGGAGGAGGTGTGCCGGACGGCGTAAGCAAGCGCCCGGGAGGCGATCAAAGCTCAGCCCTCTGGGCCTTCACCCTCTGTGAGCCAACACCTGAGGGCCCTGCTGCAGCCAGCCCAACCCCACTTCCACCGACCGGCAGCCACAGCCTTTCAGCCAGGCACTGGCTCGATGCGGTGCTCTCCGCATCGGATGGCCTGGCAGTGCCCTGGGATTCCCTGTCTGGAACCCAGGTTCTCGGGCATCACACTGGGACCGTCCGAATCACTGATCCCCTGCAGCGAGACGGGCCCGTGGACCCGCGGGTCCAGGCAGGTGTCGGAGGCTGGTTCTGACCGTCAGGGGAGACGGGAGCCACAGGAAGGGCTTCTCAAAGGGACCTCTGCTCCAGGCCTGGCGTGGGGGCCTGCCAGGTCGGGGAGAGGGGGACGGTGGTCCCACCAGAGGGAACCTCAGCACAGTTCTTACCTCTCAGGTCTTGTTGCTTCCTCTCCAAAGCAAAGGCATTAGAAAGGCGTGTTCCCTCCCCCCACTCCGTGCGCCGCCCTCTGTTTTGGTGATAACTGTGGAAACGGGGCAATTTCAATGCCATTTGTGCGCCTTGATCCGACCTAAAATGTTCACTCTAGTAACTTAACGGGATTTTTTTTTTTTATGAGAACTTCTCTGTCCTGGAAAAATGGAAATATTTGGTAAGCTCCATTATAATATAATTTGTTCGCATTTATATCTCTGTCGCCTCATTTGCCTCTTAGTAAATTTTTTAACCAACATCTTTAACGCCCTGATGTGACCGTAATTGCGAAGAGGGGGGATTAGTCGGTGAGAAATCGGAGAAAGGAGGTGTGGTAGCAATGGGGGGGAGAGAGAGAGGAGTTTCTCACAGAACATGCACACTCACTAGGGACGCGCCGTCCACCTCTTGTGCCAAGACGGCAGGACAGGCTTAAGTGCAAGTGAAAAACTCCACCCTTACTTCAAGTTGTTATTTGTAAACATGGGCAAAGAGGTGGGTTTCTGTCATCAGCCTAGCGTTGACTGCCAGATCCTTCACCAACGTCCTGTTCTTCCCCAGTACCTCCCGTTTCCATTGCTCCTCCCTCGGCGTGGCGCGTTCCACTGTGGTGGCTGCGTTTGCTGCTTTGGTGGCTGTCGTTGGGCTGCTCTGGCCTTGTCCCGGCCGGGCTTGCGGGTGGGAAGTGTTCTCTGTATTTAGTCAGTCTGACCGGCAGTCCTGGCGAGTCCCGGGCACGCACCTCATCCGTCGAGGGTGTCCCCGGCCCGCCCCCACGTGTCCCACGCATGTCCTGCACGTGTCTACACATGGCATCTAAGGAACCACCCAAACGCACTCTTCTGTGAGTCCAAGGGCATGTGTTCTGACCCGTTTGATCCTCTGCGGGGAAGAAAAAAGTTACTTTTTCTCAGGCTTCTCCGCATTCGGGCCCTTCAGGGCTGCATGCACACACCGACTGTCTCCCGCTCGAGAGCAGATATGGATTAAGACCCTGCAGTTGTAGGTGTCTGCGGATGCCACGTGCTTCAGCCACATAATCTCGGCCGCCTAGGAGCGAATGGGGCTCATCGGGAGCCACGGCCTCGCACTGGAATCTCGTGCCGCTCAGGGGAAGTCACTGCGGGACTTTGGGTGAGCTCCCGGGGGGCAGAGTCTGCGGCGGGGCCCACCGGCCCGGGAGTCGGTGGGGCGGGGCTCCCAGGAGGGGCAGGTGGGGCAGGGGAAGCAGGACAGGGAAGGGGAGGTGCCTCGGGGGTGTGGTTTCAGGCAGAGTCACGTCTCAGCCCGATTTTGCGGGCAGCTCTGGAGGATAGTTTGCGCCTGCCGTTTGTCCAAATTTAGCAGAATGGGAGCTGGGCTAACTTGAAAGCTGTCCCAGTCAACCGTCGGCTCCCAGCGGCCTGGAGGGATGCGGCTCCCAGGCATGTGGGGGGAGGGGCAGTGGCAGCCAGACGGCCTGCACCCGAAGAGAAAAGCAAGGCGCACAGAACGCGTAAGTAAAGCCCCTGATGCGGTCAAGGGCTTCCAAGGAGAACTCGGCGCAGACAGCGTTTGCGGAGCCGTGCGTCCGGCTCACTACACGTGCACGTAATTCTTTCCACCGCACGCCCAGTGTCAAAAGGTGCGACGAATCTCCTTCAGTGTGGGCCAGTAGAAAGGCGTGCGACGTGAGCTAAGTGTGTGATTAAAGTTTTCTGGCAGCCCCGTGAAAGAAAAAAAAACACAAATAGATAAAAATTAACTTCAGTCCTATGTGTTCTTTTTTTTGCACCCAGGCGTGGGGCCGGTTGAAAACACTGACGCGGTATGTTGAGTCTGTGTCTCTGCTGGGCCTTGACAACCCAGTGCGTGCGGCGTAGGGAGCGAGCACCCCACCTGGGACTCGGCCCCTCCCCAGTGTCCTGCCGCCGTGAGTTGCCAGGGGCCACCGCCTCAGGCAGCATAGATCTAGCTGGTTTGCAGAGCTGATCTGGGCTTTTACCAAGTGCAAGTCATAAAAAGTTAATGCGTTAAACTGGAAGTAAGTTGTTGTACATTGTGCAGCATATGATAGACTCTCTTCCCTTTCCTGAAAATACTCCACCCCCTTCGGCCAGGGGGCCCCCTGTGGCTACCTCGCCACAAGGTTACCATCCAGTTGGACATGGACACAGCTAATTAAAACCGGATAATCCGGCCCAAAGCGGTCCAGTCCCCTTCACTTCCTTGAAGATTACCAGTGTTCTCAATGGCTCTTCAGCTCCTGAATCCAGCCCCTCCTGAGGCTTAGCTTCATCTTTGCACTTGGGTTTGTGGAACTAGGACGGCACACTTAAAGAAATCCCTCATCTTTATTAAGTTTCCTCGCAACCCGAGGGGTCTTCACCAGCCACGGCGAGGAGCACCTCTGCACGCCGACGCCCGCGGTGGATCCAGCCGAGAGCGAGCGGAGGCTGCGGGCGGGGAATCCGGCCCACGCTGCGCTGGGAGGCCGGCCGGCCGCGAAACCATGGAAACAGTGCTGACGCTCGCTGTCCTGACACCCAGACCCGGGACCTCGTGGGTCGGGCCTCGGGGGGCGTGGCTACAACACGTGAGGCTGTCACATCCTCGCGTGTCCACGGGACCAGGAAACCGGCTCCTCTGGCTGGGCGGAGACGAGGACGGGCCGCAGTGATACGCTGTTGCCCTGGAGTCGATTCTCAGCGCGGAGGCCGGAGTGGTTCCAATCAGATCCTGGCACCCACCCCCACCCCCTGTCCCCCCGCCCCCGAGTTTTCACTGGTTACCACGAGATCAACAAGGGATCGAACACGGAGGAGGAGAGGGAACTCGGCCTGAAAACAGAGCAAGGGAAACGGGCCAGAACCCAGAGGCCAGGACAGAAAAGCCGAAGGCAGCAGCCGTGACCTGCAGACACTGCCAGGCGCTGTGACCTTTCTTTAACTGGGGTCTCAGGAGAGGAGAACAGAGAGAAACACGTTGGGGGAGATGGAAAAGAAATGTTTCCAAATTCCTGAAAACTGTCTGTCTATACATACTCATCTCCATTAACTCGAGAAACTTGTCAAACCGCACGGAAGGAAAAGTCGGAGAATGCTACACCCAAGGGTGCCGTAACTGAAATTCTGAAACTCAGCGATGAAGATAAAAGAGGAAAAGCATCCGGTGGGGCTGGGGGGGGGGACCGGGAGATGAAAATAGAGATGAATGTACACATCTTGTCACAAAGTAAGGCAGGAGATAAAAAAGACCAGCAACCTGAAACTGTTGAAAGAGTTCTTCTGTAAAGACAGAGTTCTGTAGACGGTGGAAGTGGCCTTCAAACACGCAGACGGAGTGACAACTTCGTCTGACGAACAGGAGCTGAGGGCGCACATCGCGGGGCGGAAAGGAACGCTCGGAGATGCCCTTCCCACAGAAGAGACATCACGCCACACGGAAACACGGAGATGCAGAACAGAACGGGAGTGATATAGAAGGCTGCCGTGTTGTTTCAGAAATGCCTTTAAACAGTGTCTTAAAGTTTAAAGGGAAAATAATAACTGTGCACTGTGAAGCTCATAACATACATAGAAAAAAGTAACAGAAGTACAAAGGAAAGGTGGGGAAAATCGAAATATACTACTGTAAGTTTCTTTCATTATATAGGAAGTGATATAGCATTGGAAGGTGCCGTGCTGTGGCTTAAATATTACTTTAAACCATGAAGCAAGCACTAAAAAGTAGGTATATCCGGTAAGTCAAAACCAAAGTCGGGATATAAAAATACACTCAGTTAATCCAAAAGAATTGAGTAAAAGAGGGCAAAAAGGGATGAACTGTAAATGGGGCAATAAGAAAACAAATAAGGGTGTAATAGATTTTAAATCTTGTTATATCAATAATTATATTAAATGCATATCATTTACATACTCCAGCTGAGTGGATTTTAATGCAGTTGATGAAAAGATGTAAGGATGCATTAGACATACAGGAATTTTGAAATTGTGAAAATTTCATGTTCCTTTGCTGAAGTCAACCAAGCCCAGCTCCTGTGGACTTACAAGAACCAGGGACAGGAGGGCAAACAACTGAGCTGCAATTAAGAAAATTAGAGAACCGATGCAGTGCTGTCCCTACGGGACCTTTCAGTGGCATTGTGGGAGATCTCGTAGCCCGTGTGACAGAGGAGCACCAGAGGGAAGAGGATTTGTTTCCTAATCAGGGTGGTGGCTAGAACATGTTGGAGCATATTTACTGCCACGGCAGCCCCAGCGGACTGATCAGAGAGCAGCTTAGGCCGGCTTCTCCCACCACAGAGAGCAAAAAAAGAAAGGTATTGGAGGGAAACCGTGATCATCTGCGTGTAACCCATACCATGTGGCTGCTCTGGGGTCATCCTCTGCGTGTGCTTCTGGGCTGGGCCTGTGAGTGACTTGACTGACAGCCAAAGTAATTTTGGGTAATTTCCAAGACTGCGTCTAAAGAGTATGCAGCTTTCATCCTCACTTCAGGAACGTGTCCTCTTGAAAACAGCTGCTGTGTAAGAGGAGTGGCTGTTCTGGAACCACCATGCTGGGAGGAAGCCCAGCCTCTCCACACAGAAAGGGTGGGTCGTGGGAAGGGACACGAGGGCTGAGTATGTGTGTGAGGCGCTCCCGTGTCTGCGAGCCAGCCCACACGCGAGCGGAATGGCCCAAGCCAACGGCGGGAGGAGCAGTGGCACCTGTGGAAATTCCACCCCACAGAATGGTGAGAAAATAAGACAGTGTTGTGTTAAGTCCCTATATTGTGCAGTGACAAGTATGTAACGTTTAGCCTGGCACCTTGAACTAGGGTGCCGCCATACTGATGTCCAATGTACGTGACATTGACCTTGGGCCCTGGTGGAGAGGAGGTGCCTGATGGCTAACGTGACATTTGTTGCCAGAGGCTAGAAAGGTGATGGAAAGTCTAAAGTGCGGGTTGGAGAGGAAGCCGTCCCTGGTAGGCAGTGGAGAGACATTTGGGCTACACTGTCACCCGTCAGAACAGCGGGTCACGCTGCTCGGGCTCCTGTGGGTGGGGGGCGGGTCCATCGGCATGGGAAAGAGGAGGAGTCGTTACGATCCAGATGCAGGACTGCAGGGCTCTTACTTTGGTGGGGAAACCGGAAACGTCGGCCTTCGTGCTGCCTGTTACCATCAGAACCAACAAGTAGAGACAAGGACTGAACCTTTAGGGGACCTTTGTCCAGATGCTGGCGATCTGGGAAGACGGCGGGTTGTGTGCCCTAAAAAGCTTCTTCCATCTCATCTCAAGCCAACAGTTTTACAAGAAGAAAGGGTAGGTAAGGGAGTTTGGAGAAAAGGTTCGTCAGGTAAGAGTTTCGGTTCAGCAGCAATTTTCCTAGCACGTCTTGATCTGTTGATCGACAATCTTCGTCCCGGGCATTTCCTCCCTGGGACACAGGGCTCAGCACCAGCTCCACGCCTCGCAGACCCCCTGGGGCACAGAAGTCCAAGTGCTTGTCGCCCTCCCAGAGTCACAGAGTCATGCATTCCAGTGCCTGCAATGGCAGCGTTCCACATGCACTAGTCACGTAAGCTTATTAACTATAACTAAAGCTAAAATCTTCAACTCTCGAGTTCTCCCTCAGCGGGCCCCAGTGAATCCTAGCTGCTTGAGGATGGTCGTGCCCTG
The DNA here is from genome assembly GCF_019186645.2 of Phyllostomus hastatus. Classification (NCBI taxonomy): domain Eukaryota; kingdom Metazoa; phylum Chordata; class Mammalia; order Chiroptera; family Phyllostomidae; genus Phyllostomus; species Phyllostomus hastatus. Next base: position 4,905,651 of record NW_025334036.1, on the reverse strand, counting down.
GTCCGTTTTTCGACAGGGCCAGAGTAGGGTCAGTCGAGAGAGGTACCTAGGACACAAAGCCAAAGCATCCACTCACTCAGACTTGCTGGAAGCCACTGCTTATGGGCCCTTGGGAGCCCGAGGGTCTACGCAAGAAGCCCAGCCACGGTGCTGTCGAGAGCACAATAGAGACAAAGTGGAGGGTTCCCATGGGATGGGAGAGGCTCTGAGACCACGGGGGGTAGAGATGCCACGCCAGCCTCCCACTGAGCGCCGCTCCCAGCGGGCCTCCCACTGAGTCCGGTCACAGCAGGGAGCAGGCGAAAGACCAGCTGGAGTCACGGGCAAACCAGAGTCACGGGCAGATGAAATGCCGGTCGTGTTAAGCCCCCAAGTTGTAGTTAGCTTGTTAGGCAGCAGCAGAGAACCTGAACAGAAGCCGTCCTTGTCTCCTTCAGCCCCTCTGGTGACTTCCACAGCAGATGTAAGTCATCACAGGACACGGCAGAGAGAAAAGCGTAGCTCGCGGCAGCCAGTGCGCAAGAAACGACTATGGGAGCGCCGTGGGGACTCCCAGAGGTGGCTGTGCGGGGGGGCCTGGGTACTCAGAGTGCGTGGGCTCAGAGAACGAGTAGAAATACGACATTGTAACGGAATCACCGGTCTGACTTGGTCTGGGACAAGAGACTGTCTGACAAGGTAGCGTCACTAACCCATCACAACAGGAAAAGAAGGCCCTGGCTGTGTAGCTCAGTGGTTTAGAGCATCGTCTCCATACGGCAAGGTTGTGGGTTTGATCTCTGGGTAGGGCGTAACCGATGAATGCATAAATAAGTGCAAGAACAAATGGATGCTTCTTTCTCTGCCCCCCACCCCACCAACTCCCTCCCTCTGTCTTTCTCCCTCTTTCTCAAATCAATTAAAAAAATAAATCTGACACGTCAGGGGCCTGCTAGAGTCCATCCAGCAGAGAGCGCTGTGGTGCTTGGCCTGTGCTGACCGCTCCTGAGCAGTGAGGCAGCCCCCCCCCCCGCCCCCCCCCCGCCCCGCCCCGCCCCCCCCCAGCGGAGACATCGCACAAGCGAGGGCCCAGATTGCTCTGCGTCCAGTGTCCTCCCAGCACATCTGCGTGGTTGCGGCGCTGAAGGCACTAGGACCCCCCCCCCACACCCCCGAGCTAACAGAAGCACACCCCGGGCCTCTTGCAGCACCCAGGCTTCGGGACTCACTCCCCTGCCGGGACTGCGCGCCCGGGCCTGGAAGCGCGGTGCAGATTACGAGGCCCGGGGAGTCCAGGCAGGTAAGTGAATATAAACGAGCGCGGCCTCGCAGGAAATCAAAACAGGCTCATTATTTTGTGTCTTCAATCCAGAAAGAAACAAAACTTCGAAGCAGCCGTTTTTTGGAAAGAATAAAATAATGGTAATAATAATGATAGCTCTGCCCAAGTCAATTTTCTCCAAGTGGCCCAGTCTGATGGGAACTCGCGCAGGAAAGGAGCGCCTGCCTCTCTCGGGCAGGCGCCGCGGCCTCCCTCCGGCGAGCGCGTCCGGAATGCGTCATCCCCCGGCCTCTCGGCAAGGGCAGTGTTCGCCCTGTCCTCCCGGGAGGGGGCAGGACGGCGGGGGCCCGGCCGGCCGGCCGGCCGGCCCCTCACGCAGTCTCCCCAGGATGTGCCGCTGAGGGATGCGTAATATACGAGGCAATGTAAAAAGGTTCCATTTTAAGCCTTTCCAAATTGGCCAATTTCCTTGATCTTTAAAAATATTTGCAAAGCGCCACGGTGATGGAAACGTGTTTTTTTTTTTTTGCTATCTTGAAAATGCATGGGCCGGATTCATCTTGGAGATGGCTGCGCTATTAGAATATTTTATGGATGTCATTTCTGCAGGCTACGGATGCTCGGAGAACTTGACAAATGGTGCCCGGGCGTCTGCCGGGGTTCCTGTGCCGCGGAGGCCGCTCCTCGGGCGCCTTGCGGCGGGCGGCCCGGATCGCAGAAGACCCCGCTGAGCTAGGGCTCCTCCGTGCGGGCTGCAGTCCTTGAACACGCTCTTCAAAAGTCTCCCTTTCTCCGTTAGGCCCGCTGCTCTGTTCATGCTGAAACCTGCTCCCTGACCCCTTGCGTTTACCGATTTCCCTTGTTCTGCCGTTTAAAACGACCGCGGTGAGTTATTTCTGGCGACTACTGGTGGAACGCGGGCTCCGTAACAGCAGAGGCCTGGGTCCCCTCTCACTTTCCCTCTGGTGTAGTCGGGTGTCTACCGCCGTGCCTGCCGCCCGGGCAGCATGTGGAATGGATCATAAATCAGTGCATCTCCGGCGAGGCGCATCATTTCCCCTGAAATATGGATCTCATCTCCTGAGTGAGGAGGAGGATTCTCGTCTCCAAGACCTATGGCATCTCACCAAAAACGGTCCCATGCAAATCTGGTTTGTGTTGGCCGAGACCCAAGGACATTTGCTGTTTCCGTAGAATCCCAATGACTAGCGACATCAGCAGATTTCCGTGTTTGATCCTCAGCGTAGAAATTTTCCGCAGGGGATGTCCAAACTGCTCGCTTCCACAGCAGGCACCTGCCTCGCAGGATTGAGCCCGTGGGACTCACACGTTTGTTAGTCACGCATTTTGTGGGGATCAGATACCGGGCTCAGCCCACCGTGGGTGCAGAAATGAGTCAGGTGCCAGCATGCGTCCTCAACAAACTCACAGTCTGGCTCAAGACAGAGACATGCACCTTATTGCAGCCGTGAGAGAATGAAACTGTGCTTCAGAGGAGGCCGGGCCAGGGTGCTAACCCAGGGGCCCTGGGAGTCCGGGCTGGGACAGACGGGAACAGCGGTTCGCTCGCTTACACTCCGTTGGTGGGAAGGGCCTCCCTGAATCTCCGGTCAGAGAAATGACTTAGCTTCTCCGACTCCAAAAGAGCTCACCCTCCCATGGAAGCAGCTTCTCTGGGGGCCGGCCCCGTGCCTGGATGTGATCATGACGTACGCATGTAATGTTTTCGTCTAGGGTGCTCCGTGTCCTCGGTTTGAGAGGCGCCCGAGCGTTGAACTGCTATCTGACCACAAGAGCAGTAAGCGACGTTATCGAGAGCAAGCCAGTTGGCAGGCTTCCTGCCCCTGGATATATGATTTGCACAGACACGCACACAGTGACAGAATGAAGGTCGGACAAGCCCTTGTCCAGGGACAGGGTTGGGAGTGGTCGGTGTAGCAATGAACGTGATACTAAAGGTGACACAGCTGCAGTGTATCTGTCCCCAGGGTTCTGTCATTGCATCCGGATGGCTAGAAGGTGAAACCATCTTCTCTCCCATTTCCGAATGCACCTCAGGAGTTTGCAGTGGCTGACCCCTGTACTGGGGACGTTCCCACCGGGTGTCCACAGGGATCGCGCCCTCGCCTGCTTTAGTCATTGTTCCGGTGTCACCTCCTCCACGGCGTTTGCCTTGAGTATCCTGCTCAGCATTGCGATCTCTTCCCCACTCCCCTGTCCAGCGCTCACAAGTGCCCCTGTGGTCTGATTTTTTTCCCCAGAGCAGGACTTTTCCAACGAAGTGTTTGCAAGCTTGCTTCAGGGCCTCTGCAGGAGAAGAGGTGGGAAGCTGGAACAGTCAGGGTCTAGTTTTCCAGCATTTATTTTATTGTATTTCTTTTTTAATTTTTCACTTACAGTTGTCATAGGATATCAGTTTCATGTGTACACATGTGATTAGACATTTAGACAACTAGTGAAGTGAGCACCCTAATGAATCGGGCACCACACAGTTATTACAACATTACCGACTGTATTCCCTATGCTGTACTTTACATCCCCATGACTGTTTTCACAACTGGCAAGTTGTACTTCAGTCCCTGTACCTCTTTCAGCCACCTCCCCAACACCCCCCTCCCATCTGGCGACCATCAGTTTGTTCTCTGTGTCCCTGAGTTTGTTTCTCTTTGGTTTATGTTGACTTTCAGGTTCTGCGTGCAAGTGAAAGCACGTGGTATTTTCCCCTCTGACTTACTTCATTTAGCCCAATGCCTACTAGGCTTATCCATGTTGCTGCAGATGGCAAGGTTTCATTCCTTTTTAACGGCCAAGTAACATCCATCCCCTTGTATATACGTGCCATTTCTTTATCCGCTCGTCTTGGCCACTGCAAATAACGCTGCAGTGAACACGGGGGTGCAGGCGTCTTTTTGAGTCGCTGTTTGAGATTTCTGCCGAGCAGCACCCAGAAGAGGGGCTGCTGGGCCGTGTGATCCTTCCACCTTCCGTGTTTTGAGGAGGCCCCACTGTTCTCCTTAGCGGCTACCCCAGTTCCCCTTCCCATCAGCAGCACGCTGGAGCTCCCTTTTCTCTGCGTCCTCGCCAACGCCTGTTGTGTACTGATTTGCTGACGACAGCCCTTCTGACGGGTGTGAGGTGATCTCTCACGGTGGCTTTCGTTTGCATCTCCGCAACCATCAGTAATAGTGAACATCTTTTCGTGTGTCTTTGGCCATCTGTAAGTGTCCTTAGGAGAAATGTCTGTTCAGGTTCTCTACTCATTCTTAAAATTGTATTCTTTGGGGTTTTTTTAGTGTTAAGTTGTATTCTTATTTCCTTATCTATTTTGGATATGAACCCTTTTCAGATGTATTTTTGGCGAATATCTTCTGTCATTCGGTAGAATGTCTTTTCATCTTGTTGATGGTTTCCTTCACTGTGCAAAAACTTTTTAGTTAGATGTGGTCCAATTTGTTTGTTTTTTCTTCTGTTTTCCTTGCCCAAGGAGACATATCTAGAGAGACAGAGAGGGAGGGAAGGAAGGAAGGAAAGGGGGAGAGGGAGGGAGGTTGCTGTGAACAGTAACAAAGTTTATTGTCTATGTTTTCTTCTAGGAGTTTTATGGCTTCGAGTCTAATATGTAAGTCTTTAATCCATGTTGAGATTGTTCTTGTATATGGTATGAGAAAGTGGTATAGTCTCAGCATTTGCATATTACCTGTCTAATTTTCCCAACTCTGTTTATTGAAGAGGCTTGTTACCCCATTGTGTATTTTTGCCTCCTTTGTCATAGATTAATTGACCATGTAGGCATGGGTGTAATTCCGGGCTCTCTGTTCTGTTTCAGCATTTATTTTAATTTAGCTCTCTTTATTGGGTTTTATATTCTTTGATCCAGCGGAATGTATTTAAAGTGTCCTGGGCTTTACAAAATGCCTGGCAGAGAAGGCAGGCAGCTCGCAGGACCAGCTTCAGGGAAGTCAGGTCCCAGCCCTGCATCTGACATTGACCAGCTGCCCGTGAACTTACGGACGCCACACGCCTGCTTTGCACCTGTCCGACAGTGGACAGTGGTCTCTTGATGCTGTTCAAATGGAGTTTTCCTGTGATTCTGAGCAGGCAAACATAGCCCCTGCTTTTGCAGAGCAAAGACGTGGCTGCTCGTGACAACGGTAGTGATGACGAGACAGAAACAGAAGCAACAACCGGCATGCACTGGGTGTGCGGAGGTGTGCTGCTGACCCACAGCAGGGCTGTTCCCTCGGGGACCAGGTGCCGGAAGGCACGGAGCGGACCAAGGAAACAGACTGGATGCCAGACGGTGGGAAGAGAGGCTGTTGTGGACACTCGGACGCGGGTGTAAGACAAGACAGGATTCCTGGAATCCAAAGGGAAGGAGCTGGGTCGGGCTCTCCAGGGGTGGGATCTGGGCAAGGCTCAAGTCCTGGTCAGTGGCTCCAGTCTCGGGTTCAGACTCATCGCACAAACCCATTCTCCCGCACGGGTGGGACTGCGGGAAACACAGGCCACTCCGCACCGTGCTGCTCGCATCAGAGCATCAGCCGCGGCGGCGGCTCTCCACAAAGCGCACTGCCGGCTGCAGCCGCGTGTCTGCGGGCACGCGCACGGGCGTCCGGGCCCCGGGCCTGAGCGTGTCGTGGGAGCGTGAGCGCGCACTCACCGAGAGGTCCGAAGGCCAGGCGGTGGAGGGAGTCGCTGGGGACGGTGGGGCCTTGCCCTGACGTTTCCGTGGTGTGTGGGGAAATTCCCGTCCACCAGCCCCTGCTGAGCCTCATTGCCCCTCCGATTATTCAGTTATTTCGAAGGGCTAGCGGGGGGACCCTGGTCAGAGGTCATTTATCCCTGTGATACCGCAGCGACTCTGGCCCAAAAGGTTTGGTTTTTGAAAACTTGTATGAAGTATAGTTTATTTTTGCAATGAGGAGAACAAGTTCGTTTATTTTTGTTGTTGATTACCAGAAAAACAAATAGTACCTTATGTGCTCTCATTTAGACTTCATCCCTGAAATTTAGCAGGCAGAAAACCCTAAATTTTGTCCTGAGTTTCATAATTTAGAGACTAATATAGTAAGTTGAATATCTAATTTTCTAGATTATTTTATATTAGAATTTTTAGGACTCGGACATAACTGACTATTTAACACAGTAAAACAGAAGGTGAAACAGTAAGAAAAAAATGAGACTCAAGTCCTCCAATAATAAAAATATGATCATTATAAAATGTTTAGGAAATATGTACTAACTTTGAAATTGAAAAAAAAAAGATGAAAACAGTTCTCCAAATAATTCTAGGATCAAAGACAAAGTAATATATCCAGTTACAATCTTTGATATTAATGCCAACTATAATAATAACTATATGAAAAGTTAAAGAAGGCAGAAAAATCTGTTTTTAGAAGTACACTCATTAATTATTGAACTAGGAAAATGAAAACTAGGTCTTGAAATAATAATCTCCCTCCAAGCCCACCACTAAATAACTTGAGAGAATATGATAAATTACAAAGATAAATCAAATTAGTATGTTAGAAAACTAAAAAAATTGAAAAGATAAATAAATCATACCATATTTAAAGATTTCCTGGAAGTTTCAATGAATATAGTATAAAAAACAAGAAGAATATTAATTAGCAAAGGGAAAGTTTAAAAAATATTCCCAGATAATGAGTTTTTGACCTGAAAGAAGGAGGAAAACTATTATAGGTTGTGAGGATTTACTAATGAGGTTACATGGAAAGTAAATATATAAAAGTAAGTAGTTTTCCTAATAGCAGTCATTCGGATCACCAGACAGGGAAGGGAGAAGACCGATTTCTCTCTCTCTCTCTCTCTCTCTCTCTCTCTCTCTCTCTCTCTCTCTCTCACACACACACACAGACTCATGCACGCTTGCTCTCTCCCCAACCCACACTCACTAGAACAGACAAGCCACCTGCACCTGGAGGTAAGAGCAATAACTTGGGCAACAGAACAGATCTTTTTTTTTTAAGTGTATATTGTTTTATTGTTTCAGTATTTTTTTAATAAATGCATTTTGATTTTTTAAAGATTTTTATTTATTTATTTTTAGAGAGGGAAGGGAGGGAGATAGAGAGAAACATCAATGTGCAGTTGCTGGGGGTCGTGGCCTGCAACCCAGGCATGTACCCTGACTGGGAATTGAACCTGCGACACTTTGGTTCACAGCCCGAGCTCAATCCACTGAGCCACGCCAGCCAGGACAGAACAGATCTTTACAGAAACATTTTCATCAGAGGGATTAAAGCAGAAATAATAAAAACAGATTAAATATTATAATAAAAGTAATAGAGAACAATAAAAATATGTCACTTAAGCTAAAAGTTAATTTAGAAAATGAGTGCATTTTTTAATAAATATTTTTTAAAGATCAATGTTTGGGAAGAGGGAAAAGATATTTGAGAAATAAGCTAAGAGAGAGAATTCGCATTCATAAAACAATAGTTTCTGAGAAAGAAAATACAGGATCATGAATGGGAAATATAATCAATAATCTAAAAGAATAAATATCAGAGCTAAGAAAGCAGTGTTCACATTGCAAGAAGCCAACTGCCAGGTCAGATGAGTGGAAAAATTTGGCCACATCTGTACCAAAATGGCGAAAAGAGGGCGTCCATGTCAGAGAATAATAAAACAAATAAAAAGCAAAATAGTGCTTCTCACAAAGGAAAACAGACAAAAGAAAGACCATGCCTGTCTTTCCCGCAATCCCCTGTGCCAGCAGACCAAGCAATAGTTTCAAAGGACTGAGGGAGGGCAATTTTGAACTTAGAATTCTACCTCTGTCAAAAGTAAGTACAATGTGGGTGCCAATGTAGAGCCCGCTCAAGTGTGCAAGACCTCCGGAAACACTAGTTCATGGGCTCTTTTTCTGGAAGAAACTCTCTGGAGGCAATGCGCCAGCCAACGAGGAGAAGAACCTGGAAGGAACAGAACTCGGAAGCAGACCATGATGCACGTACGCATCTCAGACGGCACGCCCCCGAGCAGTGGTGTCCCCGGGAACCAAGGGGACTCTGGGTTGAAAGTGGCGTGAGGACGCCGAGTCACCGCAGGGCTGCAAGGCAGGGAGCGCGTGCAGCTGTCAACCACGACGTCCGGCACAAGGCGCGCAGACAAGAAGGCTCCCCATGAAGCGCCATGAGTCAAGTGCAGAGGAAGCTGAGGCGCTGTTGAGCAGCTCGGAAGAATGGCTGGACCGCCTCTGCTACGGGAGGCGATTCCTGTATCAGGACCAAACTGCATACTAATTCCTTAGAGACATTTTTTGCTCTGGCCAGTGTGGCTCAGTTGGGTGGGGCATCATCGCATAGAGTGGAAGGTCGTGGGTGCAGTTCCGAGTCAGGGCACGTGTCTGGGCTGCAGGTTAGGTCCTTGGTCAGGGCATGCGTGAGAGTCCGCAGATCTGTGTTTCTCTCTCACGTCAGTGTTTCTCTCCTTCTTTCTCCCCCTCCCTTCCCCTCTCTTTAAAAACAATAAGCACTGATTTTAAAATTTTAAAAAAAACATTTTTGAAACATGGAGTAAGACAAACTTTTGTTATGGTTACTCTCTTTCTCTTATGTAAATTAATTCAATTAATTCAGATTCTTCTAAGATTGTTTTTGGATGCTCTCTAAAAATATCAGTTGACATTTTTAGTGAGCTTGCAAAATAGTCATAATATATTAATTGGGTAGGAATTGAAGAAGGAAAATATTTGTCTTTGCCTCTCAGGGCTCTGGAATGTTTCTCAGTCTATTCAAACCTTCCTTGATCTCACAAACGAGAGAACAAACAGTTTCACGGGCACAGGCGATCCATTAACAACAGCTGATTGTTTTCGAATGTTGCATTAGTCTTGCATTCCCAGGGTGAACCTTACTTCATTATATGCTTTTGGATTTCATTTACTGTATTTTGTCAAGGACTCGGGCATCTGTTCGTAAGAAGTGCCGCTCTGTAGTTTTTTTCTTGGAATGACTTTGGTTTTGGTACTATGGTGATACTACCATAGTAACACCCGTGTTGGGAAGTGTTGGGATCTCTCCAGTTCTGTACAAGAGTTTGCATATACTGGGGTTATTTCTGACTTCAGTGTTTGGTAGAGTTTGCCTGGAACTGGAACGCTTGTTAAAACATTTATTGTTTGCTTATATTTGTACTGGATTTATTGGGGTGACGTTGGTTAATAAAACCATATTGGTTTTCCATGTACAACTCTGTAACACGCCATCTGTGTTGTATTACACACACACTGTGTGTTCGCCACCCCGGGTCCTGTCTCCCTCCGTCGCCAGGTAGCCCCCTGCTGCCATCTCCTAATTTTATGGGGCTGTTCGGGTTATCGTATTTCATGTCGGAGCTCTAGGCAGTTTATATATTTTAAGGAATCGGTTCATTTCATCTCAGTTGTCAAATTTATGGGTGTCTCAGCCTGTGTGGCTGCCGTACCGAAATACCACAGTCTGGGTTGCTTGGAAACAACCGAAGTGTCTTCCTCGCAGTGACGGAGGCTGGTGGTCTGAGGTCAAGGTGGCCGCGGGGAGTGGGCGAGGCCTGCTGGGTCGCAGACTGACTGCTGTGTTCTCACGCCGTGCGGGGGGGACGGGGGTGGAGTCCTGTGGGGGTTTCAGCCTCGAGGCTTAAGCACCTGCTCAAGGCTGCTCTTACTCCTGGCTGGCATGGCTCAGTGGATTGAGCTCGGGCTGTGAACCAAAGTGTCGCAGGTTCGATTCCCAGTCGGGGTACATGCCTGGGTTGCAGGCCATGACCCCCAGCAACCGCACATTGATGTTTCTCTCTCTCTCTCTTTCCCCTCCCTTCCCTCTCTACAAATAAATGAAATAAAATCTTTTTTTAAAAGGCTGCTGTTACTGATAATACAGCCAATTTGGGGGGTTAGGATTTCAACACATGAATTGGGGGGGGGGGTCATAACCATTCAGACCATAGCAGTAGGCATGCACAAAGTTGTATTCTTCCCTTATCACCTGTTTATAACGTCTGCAGAATCCATAAAGACATTGCTTGTCATTCTTGATATTTTAAATCTGTCGTCACTGTTTTTTACCTTCATCAGTCTGGCTGAAGATGTCATCAAATTGATTGATTCTTTGAAAGAATTGGCTTTTAGTTTGATCTGTTCTCTTTCTTGTATCTCTATTTTTACTACTTTTTTCCTAGCTTTATTGAGATATCATTGACATATTACACGGCCTCTGTTTAAGGCGATTTGACACACTCACACGCTGCGCGATGTTCCGGCCTGACCCCCCTGCCAGCGAAGGCGTGTTCATGAAGCTGAGGGAGGCACACGGGCGGTCTCGCGTGGCAGCGGGGGCGGGGGGCATCTTCCCGAGGTCGTGCTGTTTCTCTGGCGGAGAGCCTCACGCCCAACACGTACTGAGCTGATGGAAAACTAATTAACGCATTAACCAAACTAGGCATGGAGGGAGTCATGAGGGCGCCTAATGTGACTAGCAATTACTGGAAGACTTGGCTGTAAAGAAAAATAAAAGAAGATGCACTCCATGCCCTCAGGAACACTCCAGAGCAGGCGTCAGGCACACAAAACTGTCCCTTTCGTCCCACTGAAGTGTCCGGAGGGTTCAAGTGCGTGCTCAGCGTTCACCGCAGACCACCCACGAATCAACTCTGCCCTCCCCAGATGAGTGGGTTTTCCCGGAGCTCTGCCTGCGGGTCTCAGACTTGGGAGTCTGCCCATCAGGGGTCACCCACCGGGCTTCGTCTCTCTGCCCGCGCAGCCCCGAGTGCACCTCTGAGGTCGTCGGGGTCTCAGGTACGGGAACAGTGTACACGTGTGTTCCGTTGGACACCGTGGCAACGAATGCTCACGCTCACCTTTCAGAGTGAATCTGGGGCGGGGGGGCGTGGTGTGGAGTCAGTGAGGAGTCGTCCTGTCGAGAAGCTCTGTCCTGAATTCGGCTGCGGCTGCGGTGGGCTAGGAAGTAGCGGGCCTCCCCTCCCCGCGAGAACCCCCAGAAAAGCCGGGAAATGAGTATTTTTAAAAAACCGTGTGGAAGCCTCGCACACCTGGCATCACATCCGGGACGTGAGATGCCCCAGACCCCAAGGAGCTGGGGGGTGGGGGTGAGTCGCGAGTCTGATATGAGACCCTGCCTTTGCACCCCAGCAACGTACGGGTCCCTTGCATGAGCCGTGTGGAGCGCCGAGCTGCAAGCACAGGCTTTGAGGCAGAAGAGCGTAGCCGGGCACTCGCAGACTCACAGGGGTAAGGAGAAGAATCGAGGGCGTGGATTCATTTCCTGAGTGCACCCGAGATCCAGAGGGAAGGGCGAGGAGAGCGGTAAGAACACCTTCTCCCCCGACGCCGCCTCCGATGTGTGGCTTCCGCGGCTGAGAGGTGGAGGAACCCAGGTGCTGAGGGTCTGAGCAGAATGCTGAGCCGCTCTGGGGCCTGAGGGAGAAGAACATGCTGGGTCGGAGCACTTCGGGGGGAGGGGCTGTGGTAAACACCCCGCGATTTCAAACAGGGCCCCCAGCTGGAATCGGCTTGTGCCTTACGTAGTCTAAAACTCCGTCTCCGCTGGCGCAAACCCCAAATCTCTGGTCTGCGGCTAATGCAACCCGTACCCCAAAGAAGACAGTACCTGCAGGGAAAACATGTCACTCAGAGACTCTGTGTACAAAGCATGGGCACTTGTGCAGAACAGTGTCTGCTGTTATTTTATGAATTATGGGAGATGCCAAGAAAAAGAACAAGGAGAAGAAAGAGACAATGTCAGCATCCCTAGTTGGCGCAGATACTGAAGTTGTCAGACTCGGACCTAAATGAACTCGATGTTAAATAGTAGAACGTGAGGTGGAGATTCTTACAGACCTCACAGAATATGTGATTACCTGAAATGAATTGAAAATCTCAAAACCTCAAAAAGAAGAATGCTATAGATGAGGTCTTTCTTTTTTCTTCTGTCATCTTTCAAATGTTAATTTCATACCCACCCTTTCTCTTGTTTTCTGTTCCTTTGGTTTTTCTTCTTTCTGCTGAGATGACACAGGCCAGCAGGGCCCTGCACCTGCCGGGCTTGGGAGCTAGGGCTGCAAGGACAGGTGGGCTTGAGGAGGTGCCCGGCGTCCAGCAGGTGACCCGGGACTGTGGGGTCTGTGGGATCAGACACAAAACTACACGTTTGATATCGTTCCATGCATACGAACATTATCAACTGGCAAAAATGCCTTTTGGGGACAAGTTGGGAGAGTGGCCACCTTTGCGGAGGGGGACGGAGCCTGTGAGTGTGTAGCAAGAGGGGTTCTAACATGCAGAGAAATTTCCGTCTCCTCCTCTGGATAGAGGAGTGTGTGGTGTGTGCTTTGGGGTGTCTCTGTGGGAAATTCATCACACTGTGCAGTCAAGATTCGCAGTTCTCTCTACGTGAGTTGTATCTCAGTTAAAGCTTGCAATAAAACTTCTTGACCTGAGTATTAATGAATAAGTTAGAATGAGCAGAAAATAAGGCAAGGAGAGTTGAGGAGTGGGCGACGTGAACACAGGTCCGGGGCCGTGAAATAGCGTGATCAACGCGCACGTCACAGGAGCCCCGCCAACGAAGTGGAAGCGGAGGCAGGAATTGACGGGGAGATGCAGCGAGAGAAGCAGGCAGGGACAGACGGGCGGGCAGACTGGCGTCTAATACTCACAGCTGTGGTGGGGAGCGGGAGGCAGTGGGAGACACGGGGGGCGGGGGAGGAGGGGAGGGAGGTGATAGCGGGTCTGGGGCGGTTTTGTAAGGTCGGTGCCGGTACGACAAGCACGTGGGTAAAGGAAAGGAAAGCTCGGGGCGGAAGAAGCCGCGAGGTGAGGCCAGTGGCAAGCCTTAGGTCTGTTTACGTGTAGAACCGCATGAGCATGGATGAACACTTGGTACACTTGTCAGCGGAGTGCTAAGGATGTCTTTTTAATCCTGGCAATTTAAAAACGTAACGTAACTTTACAAATTCAGCACTCTGTATGAAGAGAGGCTGGGAGCAAGTGTAAGAGTATTACCGTTCTCATCTTTCATTTGATACTACTTAAAATTGATAGCTTAATAAGGACATTTATATATATATTATGGTATTTAAAGTTATAATGGCAACGGTATAATGAATAGTCCGTACCATTAAAAACTGTGAAAATAAAACCAGACTCAGGCATACAACGTGAAAGAAAACAGAGGCCCTAGAGCCCACGGCAGATGCCAGAAAGAGCATTAGGAAAAACGGAGGGACATAAATGACCGAGTTTAGGACAAAAATATCCGTTACGACCACAGGTGTCAGTGGAACAAACTAACCCATGAAAAGAAGAAGACTCTGATTATATCAAAAAAATAAAACGCAGCCACATGCCGTGTAGATGAGATGCGCCTGAAAAGCGACGCAGAGAGGCGGAGCGTGGAGAGATGGGAGAAAGTCACACCAGGAAGACACAAACGAAACATAAATCGGAGGCCGCGATGTTAACCAAAGTTCCAGACAAAAATAAACGGCAGAGGGGCTTCATAAAAAGAATAGACACAAACGCGTAAGAAAGCAAATGCCCATGACTCTCTGTGCACAAAACAACAAAGTAACTAAAACCTGCAGCGGGAGTGCAGACAGGGACAGGGAGGTGCCGTCGTGCTGAGCAGCAGAGGTGCCTTCTCCCCCCTCCCGCGCGGTAACTCGGGCTTTCTCTTCCTTCTGGGACACACTCCGGTCTGACGCAGTGGCCCAGCCCCTGCCCTTCCCCCTCGTTTTCCGGCAGCTCCCGTCTGAGATCGCAGTGTTCCCCGCATTCACAGTCTCGCAGGGCGATTCCCCACCACCTGGCCTTCGTGACAAACTGGCTGTCATGGGAGCACGTCAGTTCCCGTCACGACCTTGATCTTCAGGGTCCACTGAGACTCAAATAGGACCCTCACCTCCTGCCTCCTATTTCTTCTTTATAGATTTTTGCCCGTTTTTTTTTCTATTGGATTCTATCTATCATTCTAGTGAGTGTATATATTTTTGGGGCATTATACACATGAACCCTTTATCTGCTATTTTGGGTATCTACACTGAAAAACACTGAGTAAAAATCTACAGGGTGTGGCACAAGTAACGCCCCTACTTTATGACGAAATCATAAGCACGGAATTCTGTAACATAACAACATCGCACTCAAGCACACCTCCGACATTTTAGGTGACATGTTCAAGGTAAAACTATTAATTATTACACTCAAATTATTACCCTGCCCACCACACTCAAGCAGGCCTTAGTTCTGCCAGACCCTATATTTTTATTATGTATTGACTTTGTTAATGGCATGTTTCCCCACAGATATTCTACTTTTTTTACATTGGAGTGTTTATTTCATTGGGAATTCCTTTGGAGATGTCATAAAATAAGAGATCCAAATATACTCTCTTCTGATGGATAATATCTTCACTAAATATTCCACCATACCCCCTGATTGGATAGATAAATATTGGTATATTACATTCACATATATACAGGGATCTATTTCTGGATTTTTTTTACTTTTGCCAGTAAATATTCAACAAATAGAAACATATGTATAAATTTTTAGTCCAATAAATATATATAAAATTGAAGGTAAACATCGTGATGGAAAAGTGAAATACAAGAAGTGTTACCAGTAAAATAAGGAAAAAAGCGACTTTTACTTCATTTTGAAAGTACCAATGAATGCAGTAAGAAAAGAAGTTCAGTTAAAGTATTGAGAGTTTTTAAAATGTCAAATTATTAATATGTCACATAATAGGATCCTATATTTGGAAATAGGATTAACTGAAAAACTTGTAGTAGGGAGAGAATTTTTTAAATTGTATGATTAAAAATTTAATATACAATAATCAGTTGCCTCCTAGACACAAACAGTAAAGTTAGTAATCAAATGCAGGCAAGATTTCATTACAAGAGCAAGAAAAATGATAAACTCTCAGGCCATAAACCGGAGAAACGTGTTGTGTCTGCTGGAAGAAAACGACGAAGCTCTGCTGAGAGGCATGAAAGAGGAATGGAAGGGATGAAAAGGCGTATCTTGTCTGACATGAAGGTTCAGTGTTGTGACCAGTTCCGTGCTTTTGGGACGCACCTATAAGTTCATTCTAGGGTTCGGGTGACTCAAGGACAGTGGTCAGTGGTCCTGGGCTTGCGGGACAGCGGGAAGGGGGACACCTGGCAGGGAGTCAAGATAATTTGCTTCCACTATTTCCTACTGTATGAAGGAGGAAATCACAAAAAGGGTACTTTCTTGCCCGTTCTTATTCATTCACACTTCCTGAAGAGTCAGGCAGGCTAGTTCCTCAGTACCCTGAACAAGTGAGGTGTCCGAGTGGCCCTGCGAGAGGGCGGCGGGTCCGGGAAGCAGTAGGCGGGGTCCACGGAGAGTCAGCGTGAAGTGCTGAAGGAGCCGACCCACGGCGCCCTCAGGCAGCGGAGACGCCCCCAGGTCACTCCGGCAGTGCTCTCAGTGCCTCCGCTCCCTTCATAGACGTCTGTCCGGACCGGCGGTCAGCAAACTACGGCCCACAGGCCAAATCTCGCCGGATGCCTGTTTTTGTAAACGAAGTTTTACAGGCACACGGCCACACCCATTTGTGCGCACGGTGTCTGTGGCAGAGTTGAGCAGTTGCAACAGAGCGGCTTTGGCCCACACGGCATAGAACGTCTATCGGACTCTCCAGAGGAAAAGGTCAGTGGCATCTGGTCTTGCACAGAAAAATCCTAAGGACCCGTCTTTCTCATTTCGGCATCCTCAGCCCTGCAGTCACGGATGGTGTCAAACATGATTGTTTTTGTGGTAAAGAATTATCAGAAATGTTCTCTGTCAATGCTCTGTTTCCTTTAGATTGTTACAGTTTTATTTGTATGTGTGTGCTCGGCTATTTTTAGTGGTAGATGGATGATCAAAGAAGGGCAGCAAAACACCGTGGGCCAGAACTGCGTAAAAGGTGGGGTTAAGACGAGAGGGAGAAAACGGGTCAGGAGGGAGGATCGTACTCGAGACGGACAGTGTGTGCGGGGGCTAGAGAAAGGACGGGGTCTGCGAGAGGGCGGCGGCTGTGAAGTCTCCCAGACCACGGGCTCTGGCGTTCGTTTCTGCCCCTGACTTTCCTGTGGTAGCCTCTGCCCCCTTTCCCACTCAGGACCCAGCCCTGCAGCGTCTTAATTCCGTGCAGAGACTCCTCATGCCCTCTCCCTGGCCCCCGCTGAAGCCCCCGCTGCCCACCTCCGGGGCTGGCAGCAGCCTCCTGATGGGACTTCGTATCATCACCGTTAGGATGCGTCCGGGCGCCCGTGAGGGAACGAACACCCAACTCCAATGGGCTGGGGGACAGAGGAGTCATTGGATTGTGTATGAGAGCGTGTAGCCACAGTTCCGACGCCAGGCATGTTGTGCCGAGACTCTAGGTCTGTTTCCCTGCAGTTCTTTTGTCCCCACCACTATGTTGGGGACGGGGGGGGACATGGCATGGCACCCCCCAGCAGCAGCCCAGCCTCCGCTTTCCTCACTTACATCCAAGGGAGAGAAACGAAATCTTTCTCACCAAAAATGGATCCAAAGTTACAGGCTTTTTAAACCAACTGAACCAACCTGAGCCGATCACTCTGGCAAGAGGGATGAGATCACACTACCTGGCTACTCATTTTTATAAGAGTTAATTTAAACAAAAAAAAACAAAAATCTGGCCAGCTTGGAGCAGCAGTTCTCACGGTGGAGCATGCGTCAGAATCTCCCAGAGGGCCCCCGCCCCCTCAGAGGGTCTGACCTGGTAGGTCTTGGGTGAGAACTAAGGTTCCGCATTTCCAGCCATTTCCCAGGTGATGGTGACGCTGCGGGTCTATATGGTTTGGGAACCCCTTCTGTTGAGAACGGTGCCTTTGAAAACCCTTCCCCAAGTCACAGGAGGCTGGGGTGCACGTAGAGTGAGTCCCACTTACTTCAGCGAGAGCATCTACACACGGTTGTGCACAAGACCGTTGAATCTTCTCCTTTCGTAGACATGAAACCTTCAGCACTGCGAAAATTGAGAGAGGGCTGAGTTACATAATCACTTTAAATCTCGACCGGGATCTTGAGGTCTTATTGCCGGGCGACTTTGGGGCCCTTGAGATTTCCTCGAAGTCCCAGGGCCAGGAAAGATGAGAATTCTGTAATCATCTCTGGTTTAAAAAAAAGAAAGAAAAGAAAAGAAAGGAAAGGAAAAGGGAAGGACAGGACACTCTCCAAAGCACAAGCCAAGGGCATTGAGGTTCCAGTTGGCCTCCCACTCTTGGAGAGCCGAGCTTAAGAATGGGCTCAGGAGTCAACTGTAAGGGACTAGGAAAGTATTCAGCCCGTTGACCCTCGTGCCCCACGCTTCTGTTTCCTGGGTGACCTGAGGGACGTGGAGACCGGTATCACTAAAAACGGAAGTTGCCACGACCGTAGGTTAAAAACGGCAAAAGTCAATGCCAGGCTGCACCGGCCCCTGCTGGAGTCTGATGTGGTTTAGAAGGCCCCGGGGGCTGTGAATCAAGGGCAGCCTGAAAGCAAGGCAGCGTTCCACTGAGAGAAGTGCCAGCTGGAGAAAACCGGGCCCTCGGGCCCTCGCCGCCCTCCCGAGGCGATCGGTAAAAGGACTTTTTTTTTTAAGAAACATTCTTTTTCTTTTTTTTATTTAAAGATTTTATTATTTTTGGAGAGGGAAGGGAGGGAGATAGAGAGAGAGAGAAACGTCAATGTGCAGTTGCTGGGGGTCATGGCCTGCAACCCAGGCATGTACCCTGGCTGGGAATCGAACCTGGGACACTGGTAAAAGGACTTTTGAACTGATTCGTCAAGCAGCCAGGTCACAAAGGTGACACCTTTCCTATGTCTTTTTCCCTGGGTGGTGACCTTTAAGTGGTGATCGCGGTCAGCCTGGGCACCGTGATGACATCCACAACCCGGGTGGCTTTAAGAACAGAAATGCGCTGCTTGCGTTCTGGAGCACGGAAATCCAAGAGCAAGGAGTCAGCAAGGCCGGGGGCCTCCCGGGCCTTGTCTGTGCTTGGAGAGCTGGTCTCCGCCTCCCCGGGTCCTCACACAGCCTCAGTGCGCTGTCTGTAGGGCGCATGCGCACTCTGTCTCTCCCCCCCCCTTCCGTGTCTTCTCTCCCCGTAAGGACAGCAGCCTCACCGTGGGACCCCACCTCCGTGACCTCATCTAGCTCCAGCTGCCAGAGGCTCCAGCTGCACACGCCGCCAGACACGGGGTCGGGGCTTCAACATATGAGTTTCAGGGCGGCACGGACATTCCGCTCCTAACGCTGACCCTCGATTTAATTAAGCAATACTGCTCCCTTTCCTTTAGAATGAGGGGGAGAGAGGAGAGAGCCGGACCCGGGAGACCACATCCCGCTCGGGCCAGGAGCTGGAGATCAGCTCCGCGGCTCTGTGCGGTTGGGGGATCCCGTGACGGATCACCGTGATCGTGGGCGGCGATCCGCCCTGCGTGGAGAGGCTGCTCCGAGCCCCTTCTGCGTCTCAGACCAGAAATCCTTCTCCCTCCTCTTACGAGAAGGAGACAGAAGTCAGTGGCGCCGTGTGAAGCGCAGGGACCAGCCTGGCGAAGGCTCCTTCCCCAGGCTGTCAGCCCGGAGCGGAGATCCGGGAGTCACAGACGCCCTGCCTACCTGCCTCCCTGCCTCCCTGCCGGAGCCGCCCCCTGTGGGCCTCCCCCTTGTGGCTTCCCGATGACTTCAGACTCCTGTGCAACAACCTGAGTTCAGAGCTCTCGTCGTCGTGAAGGAAGAGGAAATGAGCGGGACTGAACCGCTGCCGCAGAGGAATGGAAGCAGTGCCTTGCACACGGAGCTCGCCCCCCACCCTGGGGTGCTCCTGAGCCTCAGTTCAGACCCCACTCGCCCGGCAGGGGGATGAGGGATGAGAACACTTGGCCGGTGGTTTATTGCACACACGTGTGCCATAATCCCTGCGTGTCATCCATCCGCCCGGACTCAGGGGGCAACACAGCGAGTTAGAATCAGAATGACCTCCCCACGCTCTGGGAATAAAGGGGTTTGCATTGTGTCACGTGTTTCTGCACAACGTGGGGTTTTCCGGTGGTGGGCTTCAGGCTCCACTGACGTGAGGAAGTGCCGTGAAACGTTTGACGTGAGAAAGGAAAGGTGGCTGTGTCCACGTGCCCACACACGCACGTATGTACACACACACACACACACACACACGTGCATAGACACATATTGCAGCCAGAGGAACTGTGTCAAAGCAGAAGTTTGCACGAGCCACTTGGATGAGAAAAGAGGGGACAAAGGCTCGCCTGCCGGAAAATGAGGCCCAATTACATTGCCGGTCGGGTCATGCCGGTGACCTGGGGGTGACAGTGCTGCTGCTGCTGCTGCTGCTGCTGATTCAAGTGTCGGGCTCCAGGGAGATGCCGCCGATGAGCAGACCTTTAACTGGAATTGTGTGCCCAGCCCCACGACACAGGGTGAGACGAGAGGAGCACGCGTCTGCAGGTTGTTCCGTGTATTGGCTTGTGCCGCTCTATCCTTGGTCCAGTGTGATTACCGTACAGTGTGATCCGTGTAGTTCTGCTGTAAGTCTTAAAAGAGAGCCCTGGCTGGCGTAGCTCAGTGGATTGAGCATGAGCTGCGAACCAAAGTGTCGCAGGTTTGATTCCCAGCCAGGGTACATGCCTGGGTTGCGGGCCACGGCCCCCAGCAACTGCACATTGATGTTTCTCTCTCTCTCTCTCTCTCTCTCCCTCCCTTCCCTCTCTAAAAATAAATAAATAAAATCTTTAAAAAAAAGTTTTAAAAGAGAATTGGAGTCTTCCAATGTTGTTCTTCTGTTTCAAGATTGGTTTGGCTATTTTCAGTGTCTTTCATTTCTGTATGAATTTTACGATCAGCTTGCCAGTTCCTGGGGGGTAGGGGAAGTCAGCTGGCATTCTGATACAGATGTCATTGAATCTGTAGATGAATTTGGGTACGATTGCCATTTTGACAATATTAAGTCTTCTGATCTACATCAAGCGGTATCTTTCCATTCATTTAGGTTTCTAATTGTTTAATAGTATTTTATAGTTTTCAGTGTTCAGTTCTTAGACTTCTTTAGTTGAATTTCTTTTTAAGTAATTTAACATTCTGATACCACGATAAATACAATTTTTCATTTTTAGAGTATGGCTAAGGCATAAAAATTTCGTATTATCAGTAGCGTATCCTGTAGTCTTGCTGAAGGTTTTACTTCTAGTTGTGTTTCTGTGGATTTTTGTACATGCGAGGTCTTGTCATCTGTAAATAGTGATGGCTTTATTTCTTTTTCTGGTCCAGTCGCCCCGGCAAGAGACTCCAGGACGGCGGAGAACCAGAGTGGTGGGCGGGTTTCC